>NC_072001.2:100843070-103243070 GCF_028885655.2 Pongo abelii | reverse complement strand
GTTAGGGCACCCTAGCTAAGGGTGGCCATGGATATGGGGAGGGGAAGGCAGATTTGAGATCCTTCATGGTGGTTGGCTTGGTGGGACTTAGGTTGCTTGAAGTGGCACAGAGAGCAGTCCAAGATGACCCCCAGATCCTAACCCTGCATGTCTGGTCTTTGGAAAAGAAGTGGCCACTAGCCTTCAGTGACGGGGACCAGCAGAGTGGTCTGTGACACGCACACCCACCCAGAACCAAGGGGCAGGGTGGGACTCGCTGCTATCCTCTAGGCTGGTGAACACATCGGCCTGAAGCCTCCCAGGTGGAGAGTCAGGGGTCCCCTGTGCCCTGTTCCCTAGTATGTGAAGGAACACGGCATGGGTAAGGTCCTCAAACAGTTATTTTTAAGTGAGCTGTGAGAGCAAAGAAGCCACAGACTGAACCAAGGAAAGAGCCAAGCTAGCTTAGAAAATGGGGGAGGAAGGAGACAGAGAAGTGAAGGGGAGAACAGCGAAGCTCCCAGCGCTGGAGAAGCCCAGGAGGAAGCAGGTGAAAACAAGGAAGAGAGGCTGCCAGTGACAAAGCTGTCATCTGTACTAAAGATGATTATGACACGCCATGGTCTCCAAACACCCTTAGTCACTTGAGTCAGTGCATGGAGAGAGACACAGCCGAACGCCAGCTACTGGGTCAGGATGGGCACCCTGGGCATCAGCCGTCTCCACATGGCTCCAGCCTGGATGTCTGTTGCTCGTGGGAAACCTCTTTTCAAGTTCACCGTGAGCGTGGACTGACTTTATAAGCCATAACTACCAGGGTCACTGCTTCTAACTTAGCAGCGGCATGTTAAGAGGCACCAGGAACTCAAAATACACCCACGGAGGGTCACCTTGCAGCTTGTTGTCAGGGGCCTGGCTGGCTCCTGATGGCTCTCGGGGAGTCAGGGAGTGAGCCTGCAGCTTGCAGTTAAAGGTAGTTGTGGGTGGGGATTCAGGCAGAGCTGTGAATTCCCTTGCTCCTAAAGCTGCATGCCAGAGCCCCAGGCAGCCAGCTCAGTCCTGTTGGAGCCCTGCCTCTGCCCCTTCGAACACAGTTGCCGAGGGAGCGCTTCCCCTGTGTCCCCCTTACAGGACAAGCAGAGCTGCCTCACTCAGACTGCTGAGCACCTCCCTACCTTGCCCCAGGACATTTTCTGAGAGCCTTGTGAAATTCTGAATATTTTCATGTCCAAAGTGGAGCAGCAGCGGGGGTGGAATGCTGGGGAGGTCTGCTTGTGTGTTTTCACATTGAATAATTTTGTGGGGCCGGGCAGCTGGGCCAGCTGGGCAGGGACTCCCGCTGGTGTTAATCAGTCCCCTGGGTATTTTCTGCAGCCTACCTGGTTCAGGACTTTGGTGTTTATTTCTGATGGGTACCATTCCGACTGCTGTCCTGGGAAAGCTATGCCTCGTCATTATGCTGTGGGAGTCTTTTTTTTCCGAATCTTCTTAGGACAAGATGCTTGGGGCTAACCTGTTAAGTTAGCATGTGTGCGTAGTAGGAATTTGGTGATCAAAACAAAGAAAGCAATGACAAGGACCTGTGTGCAGGCCAGTGGTGCAGAATCATTTCCAAGTGTGAGCTGGAGGGAGATGGGCGTCTGGCTGTTGGAGCTTAGGCTCAGAACCACGGCAGCTGCCGCCTCGGGATAGGAAAGTGTAAAGTCCTAAACTAGAGGTCGCAGGGCCAAATTCCACAGCAGACGTAGCTTGGCCCACACAGGCGTCTTAAGGTTTTAGGATTCATTTCCACATTTTAAATCAGGAGATTGCAGTAAGACTCTGGATTTTCAGCCTGACTTTTAAAAATGAACGGCATGGCAACATTTGGCCTCAGTGGGCTGGAGCGCAGGTGTGGTCGTACACCGGATAGCACGTGTTCGGTTGCCCATGGTCTCAACCACTGACTGCAGCGAAGGTCAGTTAGTACATACCAGCCTGACTATAGCTTCTGTAAGTATTTTTCTGATAAAAATTTTCATAGTACAGAAAAGTACCAAGATTAACTAATAAACACGTCTCCACTTCCCAGTTTTAACACATCTTTGCAATTGCTGTATTCATTTCACATCCGTTAAGTCATAATATGTTACAGATATGTTGGAAGTCCTTTTTGACCCCTCCCTAGTCCCATTCTCCTCCTTTCCCTTGTTGGTATATATGCATCTCATCCCACCCAGATTTTCAGACTTGCAGTATATATGTATATATCCACAAACAGAAGAGAGTATTGTTTGTTGTGTCTTAAATAGTCTCTTAGGGTATGTACATCTGTCTTGCCCCTGGGAACTCTCCGTGTTGCTGCTGTAGCTCTGGTGCATTCGTTTTGTGTATGATTTTGTCTTACACATTTATTCATTCTGCCATCGATGGACACATAGGTGGATTGCCATTTGAGGTTTATACAATTATGGAGTGAATGTTGTTTTCTGGTTTTCTTGGGCACATGTGTAAGAAACTGTATCCCTAGAAGTGGAATAAGGCATAGGTTTTACACACCTTGAGCTTTACTCCAAAGGGGTTACCTGTAGATAGTGTCCCACCAGTACCGTGTGAGAACATTTCTCCCATCGTGGCCAAATGTGGCTTAGTCACATATTTTAATGTTGTCAGTCTGATGGATGTGAAAGGGCACGTCCATGTTTGGTTTTTTAATTCCCCTGCTCTGTGGTGAGGTTGAATATTTTCAGATGTTTGGGGGATGTATTAGTCTGTTGTCACATTGCAAAGAACTACCTGAGACTGGATAATGTAAAAGAGAAGAGGCTTCATTGGCTCACAGTTCTGCAGGCTGTGCAGGAAGCATAGCTGGGGAGGCCTCAGGAAACTTACACTCATGGCAGAAGGCAAAAGAGAAGTAGGCACTTCCTACCTGGCTGGAGCAGGAGGAAGAGAGAGAAGTGGGAGGTGGTTCACACTTCTAAACAACCAGATCTCCTGAGAACTCACTCAGAATCGTGAGAACAGCAAAGGGGAAATCCACCCTATGATCCAATCACCTCCTGCCAGGCTCCTCCTTCAACATAAGGAATTACAATTTAACATGAGATTTGGGTGAGGGTCCAGAGCCAACCCATATCAGGAGATATTTATATTTCTTCTTAAGTGATTTTTTTCTTTTGTTGTTTGCCCATTATCTGATTAGGCTATTTGTCTTCTCTTAGTTGATTTGTATGTTCAGCTTTACAAAAGAAAAGAACGCTGACACAGGCTACAACACAGATGCACATTGAGGACATTATGCTAAGTGAAATAAGCCCCTCCCAAAAGGACAATACTGTATGATTCCGCCTATATAAGGCACCTAGAGTAGTGAATTCACAGAAACAGAAGGGAGCATGGTGGTTGCCAGAGGCTGGGGAGAGCAGGAAATAGGAAGTTATTGTTTAGTGGGCACAGAGTTTCAGTGTAGGAAGATGAAAAGCTTTAGAGATGGATGGTGTTGGTGTCTACGCAATAATTTGAATATACTTAATGTCACTGAACTGTACAGCTTACAAATCGATTTGATGGTAAATTTCATTATGTATATTTTACCACAACAGAAAACACACATAATGAAATACCACTTCACACCCACTAGCATGACTATAATCAAAAAAGACATAATAGGAAGTCTGTGTGATGATGGTGATAATCTAGAACCTGCAAGAACAAATCAGCAACCCCAAGGGGACTCACAGACCCTCTGAAGGAAGCAGACTGCTCCTGCAGGACCCGGGAGACACCCCAAATACTGTGAGTGTCCAAACTGTGGAAGTGGGAAAGGGAAAGCATCCTCTCCCAAACATACACCCCACTGGAGAAAATGAAGGTCTGTTTGTGGGAGAAGTTTCCATCCTTACCTGGAGCTGAGTCAGTTTAGAGAGTCGAGCGAAATACAGAAGTAGAGGAAGCAGCGGGAAAGGCCTTGGGAGCTCCCTGGGTCCCCAAGCAGGCCATTCCTGCCTGGCACCACAGGGATCCATCCGGAGGGAGGCCAGAGGAGGGGCTGAACACCACAGGGAGAAGGAAGTCTCCAGTTGAACTATGTAATAATTTGAACGAGGCAAGAAGCCTCCTGGCCAGAACTTGGGGGAGGGCACAAATCCAGTGTGCAGATTCCACAGGTGGGGGCAGAAACAAGCCCTTTTCTTTCACAGCTGGGAGGCGGATAGCCTGGGGCAAGTTCTCAAGCCCAGCTTGCCCACTGCCTGGAAACAGACTCGGGGCTGTTGAGGGTGCACATTGGGAGTGAGACCAGCCCTTTGGATTGCGTGGGAGCTGGGTGAGGCCTGTGACTGCTGGCTTTCCCCCACTTCCCTGACAACCTGCGTGACTCAGCAGAGGCAGCCATAACCCTCCTAGGTACACAACTCCATTGACCTGGGAACCTCAACCCCATCCCCCATAGCAGCCACAGCAAGACCAGCCCAAGGAGAGTCTGAGCTCAGATGCGCCCACCCCTGCCCGCACCTGAGTGGGCCTTCCCTATCCACCCTGGTAGCTGAAGACAAACGGCATATAATCTAGGGGGTTCTAGGGCCCACCCACCACTGGTCCCACTCCATACTACCATAGCTGATGCTCTCTGGAAAGCGTCACCTCCCAGCAGGAGGCCAACCAGCACAAAAATAGAGTACTAAACCACCAAAGCTAAGAACGCTCACAGAGTCCATTTCACTTCCCTGCCACCTACACTGGAACAGGTGCTGGTATCTACAGCTGAGAGACCCATAGATGGTTCACATCACAGGAATTCTGTGCAGACAAGCCTCAGTACCATCCTGGAGCCGGGTAGACTTGCTGGGTGGCTAGACCCAGAAGAGAGACAGCAATCACTTCAGTTCGGCTCACAGGAAGCCATATCCATAGGAAAAGGGGGAGAGTACTCCATCAAGGGGACACCCCATGGGACAAAAGAATCTGAGCAACAGCTTTCAGCCACAGACCTTTCCTTTGACAGAGTCTACCCAAATGAGAAGGAACTAGAAAACCAACTCTGGTAATATGACAAAACAAGTCTCTTTAGTACCCCCCAAAAACTCACACTAGTTCACCAGCAATGGATCCAAACCAAGATGAAATCTCTGATTTACCTGAAAAAATATTCAGGAGGTTAGTTATTAAGCTAATCAAGGAGGCACCAGGGAAAGGCAAAGCCCACTGCAAGGAAATCCAAAAAATGATACAAGAAGTGAAGGGAGAAATATTCAAGGAAATAGATAGCATAAAGAAAAAACAATCAAAACTTCAGGAAACATTGGACACACTTATAGAAATGCAAAATCCTCTGGAAAGTCTCAGCAATAGGATTGAACAAGTAGAAGAAAGTAATTCAGAGCTCGAAGACAGGTCTTTGAATTAACCCAATCCAACAAAGACAAGAATAAGAAAATATGAACAAAGCCTCCAATAAGTCTGGGATTTTATGTTAAACGACCAAATCTAAGAATAATCAGTGTTCCTGAGGAAGAAGAGAAATCTAAAAGTTTGGGAAATATATTTGAGGGAATAATGGAGGAATACTTCCCCAGCCTTGCTAGAGACCTAGATACCCAAATACAAGAAGCACAAAGAACACATGGGAAATGCATCGCAAAAAGATCATCACTTAGGCATATTGTCATCAGGTTATCTAAAGTTAAGATGAAGGAAAGAATCTTAAGAGCTGTGAGACAGAAGCACCAGGTAACCCGTAAAAGAAAACCTATCATATTAACAGCAGATTTCTCAGCAGAAAACCTACAAGCTAGAAGAGATTGGGGCCCTATCTTCAGCCTCCTCAAACAAAACAATTATCAGCCAAGAATTTTGTATCCAGCAAAAGTAAGCATCATATATGAAGGAAAGATAGTCTTTTTCAGACAAACAAATGCTGAGAGAATTTGCCACTACCAAGCCACCACTACAAGAACTGCTAAAAGGAGCTCTAAATCTTGAAACAAATTCTGGAAACACATCAAAACAGAACCTCTTTAAAGCATAAATCACACAGGACCTTTAAAACAAAAATACAAGTTAAAAAACAAAAAGGAAAACAAAAAAAAGCAAGGTACACAGGCAACAAATAGCATGACAAATGCAACGGTACCTCACATCCCAATACTAACATTGAATGTAAATGGCCTAAATGCTCCACTGAAAAGATACAGAACCACAGGATGTGTAAGAACTCACCAACCAACCGTCTGCTGCCTTCAGGAGACTCACATAAACTAAAGTAAAGGGGTGGAAAAAGGCAATTCATGCAAATAGACAACAAAAGCGGGCAGGGGTAGCTATTCTCATATCAGACAAAAAAAACTTTAAAGCAGCCGCAGTTAAAAGAGACAAAGTGGGACATCATATAATGGTAAAAGGCCTTGTCCAACAGGAAAATATCACAATCCTAAACATATATGCACCTAACACTGGAGCTTCCAAATATATAAAACAATTACTAATAGACCTAAGAAATGAGATAGAGAGCAACACAATAATAGTGGGGGACTTCAATACTCCACTGATAGCACTAGACAGGTCATCAAGACAGAAAGTCAACAAAGAAATAATGGATTGAAACTATACCTTGGAACAAATGGACTTAAAAGATATTTACAGAAGATTTCATCCAACAACCGCAGAATACACATTCTATTCAACAGCATGTGGAACTTTCTCCAAGATAGACCATATGATAGGCCATAAAATGAGCCTCAATAAATTTAAGAAAATTGAAATTGTATGTCACTCTCTCAGACCACAGTAGAATAAAACTCGAAATCAACTCCAAAAGGAACCTTCAAAATCATGCAAATACATGGAAATTAAATAACCTGCTCCTGAATGAGCATTGGGTCAAAAATGAAGATGGAAATTTAAAAATTCTTAGAACTGAACAACAGTAATGACACAACCTGTCAAAATCTCTGGAATACAGCAAAGGCAGTGATAAGAGGAAAGTTCTTAGCCCTAAACATCTACATCAGAAAGACTAAAAGAGCACAAACTGATATTCTAAGGTCACACCTGAAGGAACTAGAGAAACAAGAACAGTCCCAGCAAAAGAAAGGAAGTAACCAAGATCAGAGCAGAACTAAATGAAATTGAATTTTAAAAAAGATAAACAAAAAGCTAGTTCTTTGAAAAGATAAATAAAATTGATAGACCTTTAGCAAGACTAACCAAGAAAAGAAGAGAGAAAATCCAAATAACCTCATTAAGAAATAAAACAGGAGATATTACAACTGATACCAGTGAAATGTGAAAGATTATTCAAGGCTACTATGAACATCTTTATGTACATAAACTAGAAAACCTAGAAGAGAGAGAGAAATTCTTGGAAATATACAACCCTTCTAGCTTAAATCAGAAAGAATTGCTTACCCTGAACAGACCAATAACAAGCAGCGAGATTGAAATGGTAATTTAAAAGTTACCAACAAAAAAAAGTCCAGGACCAGACAGATTCACAGCAGAACTCTACCAGACGTTCAAAGAAGAATTGGTACCGTTCCTTTTGACACTATTCCACAAAATAGAGAGAAAAAGAACCCTCCCTCATTCATTCTATGAAGCCAGCATCACCCTAATACCAAACCAGGAAAGGACATAACCAAAAAAGAAAACTACAGACCGATATCCTTTATGAACATAGATGCTAAAATCCTTAACAAAATACTAGCTAACTGAATCCAACAACATATCAAAAAAATAATCTACCATGATCAAGTGGATTTCATACCAGGGATGCAGGGATGGTTTAATATACACAAGTCAATAAATGTGATACACCACATAAACAGAATTTAAAACAAAAATCACATGATCATCTCAATAGATGCAGAGAAAGCATTTGACAAAATCCAGCATCCCTTTATGATTAAAACTTTCAGCACAACTGGTGTGCAAGGGACATACCTCAATGTAGTAAAAGCCATCTATGACAAACCCACAGCCAACACAGTACTGAATGGGGAAAAGTTGAAAGCTTTCTGTCTGAGAACTGGAATAAGACAAGGATGCCCACTCTCACTACTCCTCTTCAACATAGTACTGGAAATCCTATCCAGAGCAATCAGACAAGACAAAGAAATAAAGGGCATCCAAATTAGTAAAGAGGAAGTCAAACTGTCACTGTTTGCTGACAGTATGGTCATTCACCTAGAAAACCCTAAAGACTTCTCCAGAAAGCTCCTAGAACTGATCAAAGAATTCAGCAAAGTTTCCAGAAACAAGATTAATGTACACAAATTGGTAGCTCTACTATATACCGAAAGCGACCAAGCAGAGAATCAAATCAAGAACTCATCCCCTTTTACAATAGCTGCAAAAAAATAAAATGCTTAGGAATATACCTAACCAAGAAGGCAAAAGACCCCTACAAGGAGAACTATAAAACACTGCTGAAAGAAATCATAGATGACACAAACAAATGGAAACACATCCCATGCTCATATATGGGTAGAATCAATATTGTGAAAATGACCATACCGCCAAAAGCAATCTACAAATTCAATGCAATTCCCATCAAAATACCGCTAGCATTCTTCACAGAGTTAGAAAAAACAATTCTAAAATTCATATGGAACCAAAAAAGAGCCTGCATAGCTAAAGCAAGACTAAGCAAAAAGAACAAATCTGGAGGCATCACACTACCTGATTTCAAACTATACTATAAGGCCATAGTCACCAAAACAGCATGGTACTGGTATAAAAATAGGCACATAGATCAATGGAACAGAATAGAGAACACAGAAATACACCCAAATACTTACAGCCAACTGATCTTCAACAAAGCAAACAAAAACATAAAGTGGGGAAAGGACACCCTTTTCAACAAATAGTGCTGGGATAATTGGCTAGCCACATGTAGGAGAATGAAACTGGATCTTCATCTCTCACCTAATAACAGAAATCAACTCAAGATGGATTAAGGACTTAAATCTAAGACCTGAAACTATAAAAATTCTAGAAGATGATGTTGGAAAAACCCTTCTAGACATTGGCTTAGGCAAGGATTTCATGACCAAGAACTAAAAAGCAACCGCAATAAAAACAAAGATAAATAGTTGGGACTTAATTGAACTAAAGAGCTCCTGCATGGTGAAAGGAACAGCAGAGTAAACAGACAACCCACAGAGTGGGAGAAAATCTTCACAATGTATGCAGTTGACAAACGACTAATATCCAAAATCTACAACGAACTCAAAACAGTAAGAATAAAAACAATCCCATCAAACAGTGGTCAAAGGACATGAATAGACAATTCTCAAAAGAAGATATACAAAAGGCCAACAAACATATGAAAACAATGCTCAGCATCACTAATGATCAGGGAAATGCAAATCAAAACCACAATGTGATACCACCTTACTACTGCAAGAATGACCATAATCAAAAAATCAAAAAACAGTAGATGTTGGCATGGATGCCGTGATCAGGGAACACTTCTACACTGCTGGTGGGAATGTAAACTAGTACAGCCACTATGGAAAACAGTGTAGAGGTTCCTTAAAGAACTAAAAGTAGAACTACGATTTGGTCCAGGAATCCCACCACTGGGTATGTACCCAGAGGAAAAGAAGTCATTATACGAGAAAGATACTTGCATGTTTGTGATAGCACAATTTACAATTGCAAAATCTTGCAACCTACCCAAATGCCCATCAGTCAACAAGTGGATAAAGAGACTGTGGTATATTTATATGATAAAATACTACTTGGCCATAAACAAGAATGAATTAATGGCATTTGCAGCAACCTGAGTGAAATTGGAGACTGTGCCTCAGTTTCCTCACCTGTAAAATGGATCTTTATAGGATCAATGCAAGGATCAAATAAGTTGAATCATATAAAGTGCTTAGAACATTGCCTGGCACATAGGAAGCTCTGAAAAAGGCTTAGCTGGTATAATAACTAGAGAATCTATTTTAGAAATACTTTCCCTTAGACCACATTTTATAATAGCAAAGTGTTGAAAACCTTCCTGCCTGCCTTTGTTCCCTCCCTTCCTTCCTTCTTTTCCTTTCCTCATTCCTCCCTTTCTTCTCTCCTTTCCTCCTTCCTTCCCCACTCCCTTCTGTCCTTACCGCCTTTCCTTCCCTCCCTCCCGTCCCTCCTCCTTTCCTTCCCTCCCTCCCTCCCATCCCTCCTTTCCTTCCCTCCCTCCCATCCCTCCTTTCCTTCCCTCCCTCCCATCCCTCCTTTCCTTCCCTCCCTCCCATCCCTCCTTTCCCTCCCTCCCTCCCATCCCTCCTTTCCTTCCCTCCCTCCCTCCCATCCCTCCTTTCCTTCCCTCCCTCCCTCCCATCCCTCCTTTCCTTCCCTCCCTCCCATCCCTCCTTTCCTTCCTTCCCTCCCATCCCTCCTTTCCTTCCCTCCCTCCCGTCCCTCCTCCTTTCCTTCCCTCCCTCCCTCCCATCCCTCCTTTCCTTCCCTCCCTCCCATCCCTCCTTTCCTTCCCTCCCTCCCATCCCTCCTTTCCTTCCCTCCCTCCTGTCCCTCCTCCTTTCCTTCCCTCCCTCCCTCCCATCCCTCCTTTCCTTCCCTCCCTCCCATCCCTCCTTTCCTTCCCTCCCTCCCATCCCTCCTTTCCTTCCCTCCCTCCCTCCCATCCCTCCTTTCCCTCCCTCCCTCCCATCCCTCCTTTCCTTCCCTCCCTCCCATCCCTCCTTTCCTTCCCTCCCTCCCTCCCATCCCTCCTTTCCTTCCCTCCCTCCCTCCCATCCCTCCTTTCCTTCCCTCCCTCCCATCCCTCCTTTCCTTCCCTCCCTCCCGTCCCTCCTCCTTTCCTTCCCTCCCTGCCGTCCCGCCTTTCCTTCCCTCC
The DNA here is from genome assembly GCF_028885655.2 of Pongo abelii. NCBI lineage: Eukaryota > Metazoa > Chordata > Mammalia > Primates > Hominidae > Pongo > Pongo abelii. The sequence goes on along the minus strand of NC_072001.2, from coordinate 103,232,263 downwards.
CTCCCGTCCCGCCTTTCCTTCCCTCACCTCCCTCCTCCTTTCCTTCCCTCCCTTCTTCCTTCCTTCCTTTCTGTCTCTTTCCCCAGCAAATGACAACTAACCATCATGGCCCAAGGATTTTTTCAGGAAAACATGGAAAGACCCTGGCTGATCACCCATCTCAATTCTTAGGGTTGAACTAAGTAACTGAAGCCTCGAAATCAGTGTTTTTTACAGGATTTAAGGCTGAAAGTGGTTTCTCAGTAGTCCTCACTGTTAGCAAAAGACAATGTTCTCTGCGTCGCGGGGCCTCTGCAAGTAGAACCGCCTGCTTCTGGAGACGCGCACATTCACAGGTGGTGCAGTGCTCCTCACAATGTGCTGCAGATTTTCATTTCCTCTTTCAAAAAGCAAATATGGGAATAATATTACTTTTCAGGGAAATGTATATGAGAACTCATAATTCTTGAGTTTTAAATGGAGAAAAGCTGCATGGAAGCCTCAGGTGTGGCTGTAAAGTGTCCCTCTGGGTCCCCTGGGAGAACACTGCAGCCCAGCTAGTGAAGTCACAGTTGTACCTCCTCACCTCACTCCTTCTTTGCAGACGTCTGTTCAATAAAAGCAGCCACAGGTCTTCAGGACTATGCATGGCACATATTAAAGCTGTATTCTGGTTGTTCTCATAACAGAGTTGCTGGCTTCCATCTGCCAGGAGCTGTGAGGGGGACCCAGTCTCAGGCAGACAGGAACCTCTGACAGTGGTCTTTCTTGGGAAGGGCCTGGGAGCATGGCCTCATGGCTGGCCAGCCCCTGCCACAGCCTCTCACCCACAGGCCCGCAGCACATGTGGAGAACAGTGTTGCAGGTGCACTGGGAAGGGCCTTGCCTCCCACAGCAAAGCAGAACAGAGTGCTTGCTTTCTTCCTGGTCCTGCACCATGGAGAGAAGGAAGGGGTGTGCATGCCTGGAGCATCCCCTGTGCAGGCACCTCCTGGTTGCCCCATGCCCAATATATTTACTTATCATTCAGTCCTCACACACACGCCCACTGCTCTTGCCCCTGATTTATGGATGAGGAACCCTGTATTAGTGTGCTCTCACACTGCTAATAAAGACATACCCGAGACTGGGGAATTTATAAAGGAAAGAGGTTTAATGGACTCACAGTTGCACATGGCTGGGAGGCCTCACAATTAGGGCAGAAGCCGAAAGAGAACAAAGGCACATCTTACATGGTGGCAGACAAGAAGGCATGTGCAGGGGAACTGCCCTTTATAAAAACCATCAGATCTCAAGACTTATTCACTATCATGAGAACAGCATGGGAAAAACCCACCCTCATGATTCAGTTACCTCCCACCAGGTCCCTCCCACAGCACATGGGAATTATGGGAGCTACAATTCAAGATGAGATTCGGGTGAGGACACAGCCAAACCATATCAAACTCAAAGCTCAGAGGAGGTAAATCCAAAATAGGATTCAGGACTCAGAGGCCTTCAGCTGTGAGTGTTCTGCCCCTCATATCTTAACCATGCAAATCTATTGAAAGTTAGGAAAAAAATTAAGATGAATGTGACCATCTCTGTTTTGGTTTGGACTGTCCACATAGACTGTCCATTCCAGAGGGCTTTGGGGGAACAGCAACTCCTCTTAACAAGACCGATGCCTGGATGGAGAATAACGGTCACAACAGTCGTAATAAGCTGGGGTTTATCAGGCCTGTGGAGTGTCAGGCCGGGGCTGAGTGCTCGGTAGAGGTCACCTCAGTCACGCCTCCAACAAGCCTGTGAGATGAGAGCAACATCTTACAAAGAAGGCAGCTAAGGCTTGAGCACAGACTCCCCCAAGGTTGCACAGCTGGGGAGTCAGTAGAGTGAGGACTTGAGGCTGGGTCTGTCCAGGTCCTTCTGAGAATTTGAGAAGGTCTGACTTCAGTGTGTGGGGACCTTGAACTTTCAGGGTCATGATGAGGCTAGTCAGGTGCACCTGTGCTGGCAGTAGGATTCTATGAATAAAAAAGCCCCTGAACTGAGGCACAGAGGACCCACCTATGTAGGAATAGGGGAGCCCAAGGCCAGTCTTGCTGCCTCTCCAAGTTGTTTTCTCCCTCTGTAAAGGGAAACCAGCAGGTCTCGTGCCTCTTCCAATGGGAGTTACAGTGGGCATGAGAATGAGACAGCGGGTAGAAAAGGACAGGGTACGCCAGGCGCAGTGGCTCACATCTCTAATCCTAGCACTTTGGGAGGCCGAGAAGGGAGGATTGCTTGATCCCAGGAGTTCAAGACCAGGCTAGGCAATGTAGTGAGACCTTGTCTCTACAGAAAATCAAAAAGTTAGCTGGGCATGGTGGCACATGCCTGTCGTCCCAGCTGTGCAGGAGGCTGAGGTAGAAGGATCACTTGAGCCCCAAGAGGTCGAGGCTGCAGTGAGCCAAGATTGCAGCACTGCACTCTAGACTGAGTGACAGAGTGAGACCCAGTCTCAGAAACAAACGAACAAACAAAAACAGGGCACGAACTGGAGGGGTGACCACATGTGTGTTAGAGTGACAGGGCTGACCCACCAGGGGTAGGTGTGAGACTGTTTTTTCAGGCTGGCTCAGGGCAGAGAATAAATGAGAAAGGAGAGCTCTGATCCATCTCGCTTTCCAGATCAGACTGCCCAAGTCTCCCTGGGACAGGAAGGGACGAGATCACTCTTCAGGCTGGGCTCTTTGTCAAGATGCCATAATCCACCAGCCCAGGCTCATCACCAGACCCCAAGGGGAGATGGCAGTTCAGTGCTGCCCAAGGCCAAGCCCTCCCCTCAGGTGTCCTCCTGGGCCCCTGGGCCCTGGCCTCCTTCCCCTTGGCTGCCCACATCTTGGATATTGCCTCTGATGGGTCACGGGCTGTACTGTTTGGCCCACGATGACTCTTCCATGAGGCACTGTCTGTAGGCAAGTTCCCATTCCCATGTGTCTGCAGGAGGAACCTCCCAGCCTGTTCTCAGTGGCTGCTTCTGCCTCTTGGTCACTCTGGGTGCTTCCCCGGCCACAGAAATCCCCTTGTCCTCTCCTCTTCCTCACACAGTCCACTAGGCCAGAGGTTCACAGGCCCCCACACACCCCCTCCGACTCCCAGGCACCTCTGGGCAGGCCTGGTTTCCAAAGTTCAGTGCCACTCTAAGAGGGAGGGTCTGCAGAGCCCACTTAGCAGGCATCAGACCACATTTCTTAAGAGGCATTGAGACCACCCTCTCCTTCACCCATCCATCCCTGCTTCCCCCTGAGGCCTCTTCCGGGCCAGCAGCCTTTCCCTGCTGCCAAATCCAAAGATGCCTTTCAGGCCCCAGCACTACAGGTGCAGTCCCTTCCCGGCATCCCTGGCCTGGCGGTCACCCCCTCTGCATCTCTTCTGGAGGCTGTCATGCCCCCCAGGTGCTTGCACTCCCCAAGCCCCTGCCCTCCAGCCTGTCTTCTCTGTGTCTGCGCTGTCTGGATCCGCACCCCAAGCTGCAGACTGCACCTGCCGACCTGCCTGACACTGCGCCCAGTGGCCCCTCAACCCGGCCTCTAAAGCAGCGCCACCCTTCCACCCCAGGCCAGCTCCTCCCCTGGGTGCTCCCTCTCAGTGGAGGTACCACCAACATTCTTGGGCTCAGAGTCCTGAGCCTGACATTTCTTGCCTTCTTTCTCTCTTTGACCCCACATACCAAAGGCCCTGTCATCTCCACCCTTTAAGAGTCTTCCAACCAGGGAGGCTGAGGCAGGAGAATCGGTTGAACCCATGAGGCAAAGGTTGCAGTGAGTCGAGATCGTGCCATTGCACTCCAGCCTGGGTGACAACAGCGAAACTCCATCTCCGTCTCAAAAAAAAAAAAAAAAAAAAAAGTCTTCTACCAAGGCATGTTGTCCCCTTGCCACCACTGCCTTGGGGAAAGCCATCATCTTGCCCTCTGGCACATGATTCCTGAGTGTACCAAAGGCCACCTGTCTCCCACCCCAGCCTTAAGGTGTGGACCAGACATCCCAGACTTGTCAATTGCACCACAGTCCCTCTACCTCCTGAACATTGTGAGGGCAGGCTCCGTCCATCAGAATGCTGAGCCCTGCTTATTTGGTTGACCAGCTCCACTTTGACCTTCAGGACCCAACCCAAGCTCCAGTTCCTTCACAGCACTTGTCAGATGGTAAAGAAATCGTCTGTTTTTATGTTTCCCCCACCCCTGAGGACCACACACTTGCCTGAGGTTTGTGAAGGCGGGGAAACTGAGTCAAGTGTCCCAGCCCTTGGTTCAGGACTCATCGTGAGGTTGACACTCATGTGTCTGGGAACAAAGAGGCTGAGGCTGAGCGGGTTGACTGTGCCAGTGGCTGCTGTCTTTGGCCTGGCCTGCATTTTCTGGAGCTTGGGGGCTGTTTGCCACCCTTCTTTTTATGCTGCAATGTTGTATGTGTGACTTGCTTGATGCCCTGCCTGTAATTGGCCTGTCTCTAACAGATGCTCAGAGAATCACATACAGGCACGTGTTTCCTTACTTTGATTAACTGAGTGAATGTGGGGAACATTCCTAGCACAGAGATTGGCAGAGATTAGACACTCAGTCAATACCAGCGCCTTCTTTTGCACCCATTCTGAGGAGGCACAAAGTTAACACTGGACCCCTGGACAAACCACTTGTTAGCCCAGATTGTGTTGGAATACAACATCTCATGCTGTTTTTTGATCATTTAAAGTTGTTGAAAATAACGACCTACCAGGGTCCTCTTTTTGGCTACCTGCGTTTGAGATTCACTCTATTCAACATAAAATAACTGTCAGAAAAGTGTGACCCTGATGATGTCATTGTTTCTTTGCAACAACTGTCACATCTCAGCAGACCTCATAAGGCCTTTACCTAGTTTAAATCTCAGCCAAATCAAGATGTAAATAGAAATTGAATTTTAAACAGGAGCTGAGTTTTTTCCGAATTGTGAATGCAGTGAGTGTGTGGTTGGCAGAATAACGGCCCCCACAGGTGTCCACATTCTAATCCGTAGAACCTGGGAATATGTAACCCTGTGTGGCCAAGAGGAGTTAAGGTTGCAGATGGTGTTATGGTTGTGGTATGGATTGAATTGTGTCCTCTTCAAAATTCTTTTATTGAAGTCCTAACCCCCACTATCTCAGAATGTGACCTTATTTGGGGACAGGGTGGCGGCAGATGTAATTAGGTAAAATGATATCATACTGAAGTAGGGTGGGGCCCTGATCTGATATGACAGGTATCCTTATAAGAAGAGGGTCGTGTAAGGACACAGACACACAGAGGACACCATGGGAAGACGCAGGCTGGGGCTGGAGTGATGCTTCTGCATGCCAGGGAACACCAAGGCTTCCCAGCCGCCACCAGAACCTCGGAGAGAGACACAGAACCCGTTCTCCCTCAGGGCCCTCGGGGGGACCAGCCACACTGACACCATGGTTTTGGGCTTCTGGCCTCCAAAACTGTGAGGGAATAGATTCCTGTTGTTTTAAGCCACCCAATTGGTGATATTTTTATCGACAGTCTCAGCAAACTAATACAGCTTGGTAGTCAGTTGTGATGCTTTTATTGGCAGTCCTTTTATCAGCAAATTTTAGGGCCAACTGATTATCGGGTTGGTAATCAGCTGGCCTTAAAGTAGATTATTCTGGATTATCTGGGTGAGTCTGGGGTCATCACAAGGGTCCTTCCAAGTAGGAGATGAGGCAGAAGAGAAGGTCGGAGTGACACAGTGCGAGAAACACTCCTCCACCACTGCTGGTCTTGAGGAGGGAGGAAGAGGCCCCAAGCCAAGGAATGGGGCAGCATGGAGCTGGAAAAGGCAGGAGACAGATTCTTCCCTGGAGTCTCCAGGAGGAACCAGCCCTCTCAGCACCCTGGTTTTAGATTTGAGAGACTCATGCCAGACTTCTGGCCTCCAGAACTGTAAGATAATACATCTGTTATTTTGAGCCATTAAGTTGGGGGCAATTTGTTACAGCAGCAATAAGAATACAGGGTCTCATGTGGTCACTGAGCTGCCTGAAGCATCTCATTAGGATGATTTAACTTGAAGCATCTGCAGAGGAACTGAGTCAGTGCTAGGCAGGAAAGGAAGCAGTCACAGGAGGAACAGGAGAAGGGGTGCCCTGAATTAGAGAAGTGTTAACTGTGGCTTCCTAAAGAATTACAGTTTCAGCCAGGCGTAGTGGCTCATGCCTGTAATCCCAGCACTTTGGGAGGCCGAGGCAGGCAGATCACTTGATGCCAGGAGTTCAAGACCAGCCTGGCAAACATGCCAAAACTCCATCTCTACTAAAACTTCAAAAATGAGCCGGGTGTGATTGCTCATGTCCATAATCCCAGCACTTTGGGAGGCCAAGGCGGGCGGATCACTTGAGGTCAGGAGTTCAAGACCAGCCTGGCCAACATGGCGAAACCCTGTCTCTACTAAAAATACAAAAATTAGCCAGGCATGATGGAGCATACCTGTAATGCCAGCTACTCGGGAGGCTGAGGCACCAGAATCCCTTGAACTTGGGAGGTGGAGGCTGCAGTGAGCCGAGATTGTGCCATTGCACTCCAGCCTGGGAGACAGTGAGACTCCACTCAGAAAAAAAAAAAAAGAATTACACTATCATGCTTTTAAGAAGAGCAGCTAACAAACTTGGCTAATAAATATTGCTGTTAAAGTTTTTTAGGGCTCACTAGTGGAAAAAAATAGGGCTTACAATGTAATTGGAATATAAATTGTTTGACAGAACTACAGTTCCTTTCCCAAATTACTGGATTTGAAGTGAATGTGATTTGACTGTGGTGTTGAGTTGTACAGTGTCGTTCAAGTGTCGTAGGTGGGCTCCTGCAGCCAGGGTGGTTTGGGTGAAATGATTTCTTTATGCCACCAAAAAAAAAAAAAAAGTTTTAAGAAAGTCATTTTCTGCCCATACCTCATTGAGATTTGTCAAGATCAGAAGCAAAAAGTCTAGCTGAAAAACAGCTAAAATATGCTGTGGAGTGCTTGTGCACAAAGTCCACACAGCAACCCCTGTAGACAGCTCCTCCTGCGCTGCAGGCGTGAACATGTGCACCCCGGGCACAGCCCTCTGCTCTCCCCTTCAGCTGCCTGCGGCTTAAGAAACACTTCGCTTCTGTGACTTTTCTTCACTGATTTACAACTTGCTTCTAACCACCCACTGAAATCATTCTTTTAATTGTGGTAAAATACACATAAAATTTACCATCTTACCATCTGTAAATGTGCAGTTCAGTGGCAGTAAGTACATTCACCTTGTGCAGCCATCACTGCCATCCAAACACAGAACTTTTCTATCTTCTTCACCTGAAAGTCTGCCCCCACTAAACACTCACTCCCTGTTCCCCCTTCCCCTCAGCCCCTGGCAACCATCATTCTACTTTGTCTCTATAAATCTGACTGCTCCAGGGACCTCACGTAAGTGGAATTGCACAGGATTTCTCCTTTGGTTATTGGCTTCTTTCTCTTGGCATAAAGCTCATCCATGTCATAGCATGCATCAGAATCTCCTTTTTGACAACTAAATAATATTCCCTTGTATGCATATACTACACTTTATCTATTCATCCTTTGATGGACACTTGGGTCGTTTCCACCTTTTGGCTATTGTGAATAATGCTGCTGTGAACACGGGTGTGCTAATATCTTACCATACCGTTTTTTAATCTATCTACATAGCCATTCAGTGGCTATGTGTCATTCTAACACTGGATGATACAGTTTAAAACTGAGTCAAACAGGATACAGTGGCCTAGTTTATTCGCGGCTAACCCTGCTGACTGACACTCAGCTCACACGTCACTTCCCCAACCCTGAGGCAGAGCAAGTCACCTCCCTGGGCCCCCACGGCCCCGTGTTCACCTCCTCTACAGCAGTGAGCCTCATATACTGCTGATCCGGCTGGTTATGTGGCTCCTGTGGGCTGAGCCGTATTTCTGACTGTACATCTAGAACCCCAGGCAGAGCTGGGAAGTAGGAGGGGGAAAGGAAGGAAGGGCGTGGAGCAAGGGCTGTGCCCTGAGCTGCCCGGTGTGGGACCCACAGTCGTGAGTGCATTTGTGCTCCTCTGTCATGGGGAGACTCGAGGTCCCCCATGGTGCGGTTGAGAGGCTGTACTCTCGGCAGGTGGAGCTTGTTTTTGAATTCCAGGGGCCCCAGGACACGGGAGTTTATCGGTCAATCTGGCGATGCCCATTGCACCATAGGAGGGAGGCAGGGGCAGCCCCAGAGGAGGGGTGAATGGCAGAGCATCCCTGGCTGAAGAGCAACGCGGCCCCCATGGGCTGCACGTACACCTCATGTGCTGGGGGCTGTGTCACCCTCCCCCTGTGAGGCTCTGGGCCGTGACAAGGAGGGAGATTGTAAGGACTCCACTGGAAAGGGCTGGACAGCAGGAAGGAGGGATGCATAAGGTATGTTCCATTCTGGCATGAGAAGCGAAGGAGAGAAGAGGCAGGACAGGCAGCCGCCCCTCACTGCTCTGCAGGAATCTTCCGTGTGCAAACAGTGCCCCTCCCAGGGCTGTTTCTCCAAATTGCTCAAATCAAGAAATCACTTTTGTGGGAAGCCTCTTAAATCTACAAAACTTTTTGAATGAAATTTTTGCTTTTTCCACATTCCTCTTGACTCTGTTTCCCCGCAGATCTGGCTTTTTAAGTCAGCGAGGGGACAGGGGATGTAGAAACATCCAGGGCAGGACTACTGAGCTTTGCCTGGCTCTTCCCCCGTCCCCCCAATGTGTCCTGGATGTGACCTCTGTGTCAGCCAGAGTCGCCGCCCACGTCCACTAGAGCACCTGCTGTGGTCACGTGCTGGGAATGGCAATGCACCCTGTGGCCTATGGCATGCCAAGTGGCATCCCCACGAGCAAGACATAGGGGCCCCACTTCTCAGGCTTGGCCCTGGAAGCACAGCACATACAAAGTCGGGAGCAGACTCAAAGCTGTTTTCACAGTTGGGGTCAGCATAATAGCACCAAACAGGTCTCATCCTAAAGCCTGACATCTTTATTCTCAAAGTCAACTGCAAAAGGGCAGGACAAAGGAGATCTGGTGGGAGTCAGTTCATGAGAGACAAAAAGCAGCCCAGGATGGGGAGGTTAATATGTTTAATCTGGCTGCTTAAAAATACAGAAATAGTATCAAGTTGGACAACATTGATGAAGTCAGAGTCTCTATTTTAAAAAAGAAAATCATCACATGCAAATTTCTTTTTTCTTTTTTTTTTGGTTTTGGCCTTTTTTTTTTTTTTTTTTTTTTTTTTTTTGAGACTGAGTCTCGCTCTGTCCCCCAGGCTGGCAGGCTGGAGTGCAGTGGTGCAATCTCAGCTCACTGCAACCTCTGCCTCCCAGTTCAAACAGTTCTCTCACCTCAGCCTCCCAAATAGCTGGGACCACAGGTGCACACCACCACGGTGGGCTATTTTTGTATTTTAGTAGAGATGGGGTTTCATCGTACTGGCCAGGCTGATCTCGAACTCCTGACCTCAGGTGATCCACCCACCTTGGCCTCCCAAAATGCTGAGATTATAGGTGTGAGCCATTGCGCCCAGCCTAGACTTGATTCTATGGAGTACTTTTAGGTTCACATCAAAATTGAGAGGAAGGTACAGAGAGATTTCTCATATACTGCCTGCTGCAGGCACACATGGTCTCCCCAACCAGAGCTACGTTCATTACAGCTGATGGACCTACCCTTACACATCACTACATCATTATCACCCACATCTATGGTTCGTCTTAGGCTTCATTCTCAGTGTTGCACATTTTGTGAGTTTGGACAGATTTATGACATGTTTCCACCATTATAGCATCATACAAAGCAGTTTCACTGCCCTAAAAATTCTCTGTGCTCCAACCAGTTTCCTTTTTAAAAAAAGAGAAAAGAGACCAGTTTATTTTGTGATTGTGAGCAAAGAAAGAAATGACGCAGCTGCCAATCTCCTATTCTGTGCCTCTTCTTCCCAGGTACAGACATTGTTTTCCTTCGGGAGAGATGTGGCTTATTCTAGATTCAGGCGTAATGGTCATGCCTGGATCATGGCCTTCATCATTCTCATCTTGGGAAGAGCTTTGGGTCCTCTGAAGGCCCAGAAGTCTAGTGAACCTGGTTGATGCTCAGTAAATGTCTGCCCCACTGAATATTTTCTGTATCTCCTTCCAAGAGCACCTTCTGGTGTTCTTCCCTCTATTTTTTTGACCATAGCCCCCAGCAGGCATAAGATCTATGTCCTGGAGCCAATATTTCTACAGTGATGACTCTAGAAACCAGTCTGTTCTGAAAGCTTTCACCATTTCTCACGAGCAATGAGAGAAATAAGCATATGTTTTTATTCATTTTAAAGATGCCTCCTTTATTTGAGACTATGTCTCTTCTGTATTTTTAGTGTTAAGGTGTATTCTGGGGGAGCAATATGGTTGGGGCCAGGCACAGTGGCTCACACCTGTAATCCCAGCACTTTGGGAGGCCGAGGCAGGTGGATCATCTGAGGTCAGGAGTTTGAGACCAGCCTGACCAACGTGGTGAAACCCTTCTCTACTAAAAATGCAAAAATTAGTCAGGCGTGGTGGCGCATGCCTGTAAACCCGACTACTCAGGAGGCTAAGGCAGGAAAATCTTCCTGGGAGGTGGAGGTTGCAATGAGCCAAGATCGTGCCATTGTGCTCCAGCCTGGGTGACAAAAGCAAAACTCCACCTCAAAAAATAAAGAAGATAGTGGCTGTTTTTTTAGTATGTGTGTGCTTATCATCCCTATTCATCACATTCATTCTTGCTGCTTCCAGGCCACATCTGGGCCATGTTGTCCTCTGTAGTGACTGAGTAGAAAATGAATGGGAGGGATTGAACATCTGCCACACAAACTCTTTTGGCCAAAAGAAGAGAAAACTTAAAGGGGAACAAAAGAACTGTCCTCACATATTTAAGAAGGCCTCTGGGTTACTCCAAAGACCAGAACTAGGAGAAATGAACTAGGAGAAATGTGTAGAATTTGGCTCAATTCTCTTCGTGTTGAGTAGTGGCTGGGTGCTGAGATGGGAGACTCATGGCCACCCTGCAGGAGTTCTCCATCTACCAAGGAGACAATGACAGCAGTGATAGCTAAGAGTTACATTTACATGGGCTTCAGGTGTGCCAGACACTGTTGTAAGCAATTTATGGACAATGTGCCACTTGTCCTCACAACTGCACCCCAAGGGAGTCACTGTGGCTCCCATCCCTGCCATGCGAGCCATGGATTCAAGAAGGGCTTCACTGGAGTTAGGCCCCAGAAGCCTGAGGATAGAGTGATGATTCTGCCAAGAGGATTGGGACTTAGCTCCAGAGGAGGTGCCCTGGGACAAGGAGGGACAATTTGGGGTGGAGGGGAGGAGCCCAGGTAGCTCCGTCTTCTCAGCACCAGAGATGCCGGCGCCACCCCAGTCGGTTCAGACCAGCACCGTCCTCACCGGGACTGCTGCAGGAGCCTCCTCTTTGGTCTCCCTGCCGCCGCTTCTGCCCACTATAAACTGGTATCCACACCGAGCCGGTGGTCCTCTCAGAGCCGAAAGGAACACGTCACTCCTCTCTCAAAACCCTCCAGGACTCCATCTTATTTGAACAAGAGCCACCAGGGCCAGCCAGGCCCTAGGTATCTCACCCTTCTGCCCCCCACATCCCATCCTTTCCCCTCACTGTCCCCTTCCTCACTCAGCCTCCACCCCGCCAGCGTGCCCCTCCACCAGGGCCTTTGCCCCCCTGTGACCTCTGCCTTGGAAGCCTTTTCCACGTAGCCACGGGGCTCACTTCCTCCCAGGCTCTGCTCAGACGTCCGCTTCCCAGCAAGGCCTTCCCTGCATCCTGCTGTAAGATAACACTCACCCCCACCTACTCCATGTTCTGCTCACGCTGCTTGACTTGTCTCTAAAGCACTTGTGACTGTGTGTTACGGTCTCTAATCTCATCTAGTACATTTGTTGTAGATGCTATGGTGATACATGTGGTTCAGTGGGTATATAAGGTCTGCCCCCCTCAGAATGTAAGCTTCAGAGGGCAGGGACTTTGTTTCACTCACTGCCTCCTCATCAGAACCTAGAAGGTGCCTAGCACATGGGATGCCCTCAATAAATCTGCAGTGCCTGGATGGGCAGATGAGCCACTCAGCTGGGACTGGAAAGTGAGAGACAGCTGGCACTGTCCAGTACCCGTTCAAATGATCCTGCCAGTGGGCAAAAGCGGTAGACATTGCTCAACAGTGGGATGGCCCGGCATGGCATGATCAGACTTGGTTTGGGGCAGGATTCAGGACTGTTTTTGACCAATGAGGAGGAACTGAGTGGCTGTCAGACCTGGCAGTGCACAGGTCAAGCTGCTTTGTCAGGTGGTGAACTCTTGGGAGCGAGGAGTTTATGAGGCAGGACAAGAAAGGGCAAAGCCAGTTGGCTCATCCAGAAACCAAGCAGGGGAGATCCCTTAGTGTTCCCAAAAGGGCACTGGAAGCCCTTTGTGTGTCATGAGGAAGCATGATTCCCAAGCTGCTCAGCTGCTTTCCAGCACCCTGAGGCCAACAGAGACGCCTACTGCATCGGATCATCAGGCTTTCAGGCAGGGAGCTGAAGTTTTATTTTTTGTCTTTATTTTTTGGGGGATAGAGTCTCACTCGGTCACCCAGGCTGGAGTGTAGTGGTGCGATCTCGGCTCACTGCAACCTCCACCTCCTGGGTTCAAGTGATTCTCCTGCCTCAGCCTCCTGAGTAGCTGGGACTACAGGCGTGCACCACTATGCCTGGATAATTTTTTGTATTTTTAGTAGAGACGGAGTTTCACCATGTTGGCCAGGCTGATCTCGAACTCCTGACCTCAAGTGATCCACCCGCCTCAGCCTCCCAAATTGTTTGGATTACAGGCGTCAGCCACTGCCCAGCCTGAGCCGAAGTTTTAGAAGAACACTTTCAGACGCCAACCTCAACAGCCTCTGTCTTCCTACGGCCCACAACGTGCCACTCTCAAGCACCACAGCCATCTCTGGAGGGCCCAGGCTCTGGAAAGCAGGGAGGGCCTAGTTCTGGTTGATCAAGCTGGGACTGGTGCGGGCTGGGGGGTTCTTTGTCAATGGCTGTATCAATCCCCTCTTGCCGCAGCAACTAACAACTGCAACATCTCGGTCACTGACAGTAGCGCAGGCAGTAGCGATGCGGGCTGTCTGTAGGGGCATTCCCTGTACTGGGACTGTTCTCCCAGCAGAGGGTAAGAAGCAAAGAGAATCAGAGCCAAACCGCATAACCACGTTCAGAGCTTCTGCCGGGACGCGGCCAGCATCCTGTTCACTCACACCCTGTCGAAAGAAGCAGGTCCTATGACAACAAGCAGATGTGTAATTCCCTACAGGGAGTCCGTGACCAGATAATTCCGTCTGCCGTAGGGGTGTTGGTTGCAGAAAGATGCCTGTGCTGAGGAGACCATCCAACCAGGGGACCACTCAAGTCACTCCCTCTGTGCCGATACTCTGAATTATGTCCAGGGTTGGCTGAAGAGCTTCCTGAGTCTGCCTCCCTCTCTCCCACCACAGGGCAGCAATTCCAGGATCCGGCCGCAAGGCCCTCCGGAGAGGCTGGCCTCTCACCCGAGTCGTTCTCTCTCTCTTTCCTCCCGTCTGGCAGGTGGGTGGCAGGCCCATGGAGCCCCTGCTCGGCGACCTGTGAGAAAGGCTTCCAGCACCGGGAGGTGACCTGCGTGTACCAGCTGCAGAATGGCACACATGTCGCTACACGGCCCCTCTACTGCCCGGGCCCCCGGCCAGCGGCAGTGCAGAGCTGTGAAGGCCAGGACTGCCTGTCCATCTGGGAGGCGTCTGAGTGGTCGCAGGTGGGTGCCTGGGCTTGCCGCCAGGACTCTGCCACAGGGACTCCAACACGGTGCCATGGTATCGGTGACATTCTGGTGCCTCCCAGCCCTCGCTCGCCCCCGGGTCAGCTTGAAGTTGTGTTATAGCTCATGTGTTCTTAATTCCCATCTCAGATAACAGCATGGCCACGAAAACATAGATACCACGTCTCCGATGATGTACATGTTGACAGCACAGTGAAGGACTGTTTGATCCCATTTCCTGTGAAAATTCTCACATCAAGATAGGATAGACAGATACTGACCGACTTTTTAATTCTCCTTCGGGTGTATTTAACTGTGGTGTGCTCAGGCTGGGAAGGTGGTTTCAAAGGTTTGCCTTTAATCCCCCAGCAGTCTTTGTAGATGACAAGAGTCAGATGCCAGGAGGGACAGCTTTTAGTGTGCAAGTTGGAGTTACAAATCTCATGCCATAAAATGTTTTGGAAAGAAGTGGATTAAGCCTTAAGTCTTAACTTTGAAGGTTGGTCCTGGGAGTACAATTTTATCTTTGGTGATGTCATCCTTTAGGGCTTTGCATTAACTTTGTGTTAATGATTTTGACTGTTTGGCTATAAAACTACAAAAAAAAAATAGCTGAATAAAGGGCAGGCTTCCCTCAGGTCTTCCACCAGCGTAGTCTAGAAAACTCAGAGAGGCTCATCCAAGACACTGTTTAGTGTGGAAAATATTTTTAAAGTTCCCTCTATTGCCAAACAGTTGGAATTATTTTGAATAAAAAAGTATTCAGCCCATTTTTAATGAAGGAAAAGTCTGCCATTGGCTGCTCTAAAACAAAGGTTAATTTTCAAACAGATCTTGGCATGTATTTGTTTATAGATCAGAATTTTTAATCCTACATTTTATGATATTTTAGGAAAAGAGAGTTTGAGATTTTGTTGTTTGATTTTTTTTTTCTTTATCTATGCTTACGTTTGTCAGTTTAACATTAGAGGGATTTTTTTCAGCCCCTTGCTGGAAGGGTTGAGCCAGGTGTTCAGTCCCCTCCCCTTTCCAGTATTCTAGGTGAGCCTTTGGGTTTTAATTGCCTGGCTCTTGATCTAAATAAGACTTGTGCTTTGATCAGATCAAAACCATAAATTTTCCACTCAGTGGTGAAACCCTGTCTCTACTAAATACAAAAAATTAGCCGGGCGTGGTGGTGCATGCCTGTAATCCCAGCTACTTGGGAGGTTGAGGCAGGAGAATTGCTTGAACCTGGGAGGCAGAGGTTGCAGTGAGCCAAGATCACACCATTGCACTCCAGCCTGGACAACAAGAATGAAACTCTGTCTCAAAAAAAAAAAAAAAAAAATCCACTCAGACTCTTTTTATGGGGGAAAAAATGCCTCCCCACCAAGTCTGACATCATCAATTATCATTACAGCACTGAAGATCTCTACATTTGGAAAATGTGAGACAATGGGAGCAAGATTTAAAGAAATTTCTCTGTGTCTGTATCTATGTGCACACCTAATCCTAATCCCAAACGAGCACCACACCAGTCAGCCTAACTCTGGCTTAGCCCAGGCTTCAGCAAAATGCTTCCTTCTGAACATTTAACCTTCTGAACATTTAACTTGGAATCAAATCATTCCCCATGGGAAGCTCACGAAGCTGGTACTTCTGCTGCTTCCCACGTGCTGAAGTCCCAAAGTGAGACTGTCTTCCGCTGGAAGCAGATGGGTTTCAATTTCTCAAGGGAGAGTTTTTATTGACGTGGTCACTTTTATCCAACCAGCTGTGTTGATTGCTCTCACTACCTACTCCCCAGCTTCTTCCCGACTTTATTAGAAGAAGGATCAAATATCCAGAGGGAAGGAAAAAGTAGTGCATTTCTCCTATCCTCAGCTTGCAGGCCCCGCCCCTGATGGGAAGCAAAGAGAGAGACTGAAGGGCACCCTCCTAGGCCCCTTTGGAGCTGGAGCCGACCTCAGCAGCCTGTAGCACCGCTCAGACAAAGGCTTCAAGAGAATGGGTTGCTGGTCAGAGTTTGGTTAAGGGTCAGGGTTTGGTTAAGAAATAGGCTGGACATTCAGAGCTTGAAATTCAAGGGGAGGAGGTGAGCAATGCAAAGTAGAGACGAGGCAAGAATGAACTTAGGCAGAAATGGTGCATGGGCTCCTGGTTGCAGAGGAGCAAGTTGTGTGGACGCTGGTGCCAGGGGTAGCCCACAAGTCAGACAGTGAGGCCAGAGTTGCTGAAATGGTCAGGAAACCTTGCCACACAGAGAAGCAAGGGGTAGCCCTCCAGTGCAGTGCCCCGGGCCTCCTGCATGCAGAGCCCACTGCAGTCAGCCTCCTACACCTGTTCCTGCATGCGAAGCCCACTGTGGACTGACCCCTGGCATCCGGGGACCCTTTAAATCAGCTCTACACTCCACACACAGCTACTCTTCCCACTCCCTGCGGGGGACATTGCAGCCAGTTCTGAAGCATGTGCATTTCAAACCAGCCTTAATTACCCTTGAAAGAAAACCCCATGGGATCTTTAGACAAAGAGCTGAATTGATTTCATAAGAAAGAGAGGCGAGGTGCAGTGGCTCACCCCTGTAATCCCAGCACTTTGGGAGGCCGAGTTGGGTGGATCACAACGTCAGGAGATTGAGACCATCCTGGCCAACATGGTGAAACCCTGTCTCTACTAAAAATATAAAAATTAGCCAGGCGTGGTGGCATGCACCTGTAGTCCCAGCTACTCAGGAGGCTGAGGCAGGAGAATCGCTTGAACCCGGGAGGTGGAGGTTGCAGTGAGCCAATATTGCACCACTGCACTCTAGCCTGGGCGACAGAGCGAGACTCCGTCTCAAAATAAAAAATAAAAAAAGAGAAAGCTAGATCATATTTTGGGATAAATGTTAATAACAAATATCAGGAATAACATTTGTCCTTCATGTACCTTTTTTCCAGTGGACACAGTGGGATTTTTTTTTTTTTTTCTTAGAGATGGGGGTCTCTATGTTGCCCAGGCTGGTCTTGAACTCCTGGCCTCAAGTGATCCTCCCACCTCAGCCTCCCAAAGTGCTGGGATTGTGGGTGTGAACTACTGCATTTGGCCTAGAACTTTTCAAAGTCGAGTTTGTTATAACTCAAGAAAGTCACTGCTGTCACCTGCCATGTTTTTGGTAAACTGAGCAAGTATGAAACCGCCTTAGCAGGATCCAGCCTTCTGCACACCATCTTTCCAAGTTATGTGTTTATGCCTGTGTCAGAGACAGGGCTCCCAGGGCCAACTTGTTTGTGAGCTTTGTCCTCCCGAGGCTGTGGGTCAGCTCGGCCTGGGCTTCCTTCTGCTTTGCTTTTGGAGATGGTAAGTGCTCCTGCCAGCCCGGGCACCGTCCCTCCCCTAGTTCTGCGGTGGGAGTGTCAGGAGCAGGCTCCACACACACTCCAGAGCGCCTGTCCGCTGTGTTGACACCCTGTCATGCCCTCTGTCTCTTCAGTCCTTCTTGCTGGGAATCCTGAACTCTTGAGGGCATGCACGTCATTCATCACCCCCAGGCCCTGCCCAGGTCCCATCCCCACTGCCCCTTGCCAAGTCTCCTGCAAGTAAGTAAACTACCTCAGGGGACGTGGCTCTGTCAGCATTCTTGGTGTCTGCATTAAAGCAAGTAAGTAAGTTCCACAGGGAACACGCGTCTGTCACCATTCTTGGTGTCTGTATTAAAACATTCACTGGAGCCTTCTGCAAAGGCTTTCCACCTGCCTCACGAGAAAGTCACCTGTGGCTTTTCCTTCCTTCTGCCTCCTCCTCCTCCTCCCCCCGGCTGGATCGAGGACTTTGTCCCAGGCTGGCCCAAGCAGGGCACGTGCACCTGGAGGCCAGCCGGGAAGATCTGGGCCTGGGACTCAGCTTCAGGGCCTCACCTTGCTCCGGCTGGCCCCTGTTCCCTGTCCCACTCATGGCTCCATCACACACCTGCCCTTTGAGCTCACGGATTGCCTTGAGCTTTTGGACCTGACAAGTGGCCACTGAATTCCACTCCCCTCATGTGACCTGATGAGTACCCCAGGTTCTTCCCACTCCTGATTTCTGGGTCCCTTCCCCAACACTGGCCACTTGGCCGGGGCCCCAGCTGGGACCATGTGCATAAGACCCGGCAGACCATGAGCTTTTTGAGGACAGAAGTGCGGGTTTTCATCTCTGTGTCATCCCCACACCGCACCTGGCACATTGGAGGGAGTTAATAGCTGTTGATGGATTTGAATTTAATTGGAACCGGATTAAATATCTGAATGGTGTCTTGCAGTGTTCTGCCAGCTGTGGTAAAGGGGTGCGGAAACGGACTGTGGCGTGCACCAACTCACAAGGGAAATGCGACGCATCCACGAGGCCGAGAGCCGAGGAGGCCTGCGAGGACTACTCGGGCTGCTACGAGTGGAAAACCGGGGACTGGTCTACGGTGAGAGCAGCCTGCTGGCATTTCTCTCCGTGCCGCAGTGCAGGGGGCTCGAGGGTCGGGAACTCAGCTCTTGTGATGGGTCCCAATTCTACGCGGCGGTCCCAACGTAACTAGGCAAATTCACTTTCCTTCCACCGGCTGCAACTACTCAAGAGCCCGTGTGCTTCCTCCCCTGCTTCTCCCACAGGCCGCACCAGCACTGCCCCTTGGGGCTCACTGGGAGAACCCCACTGCTTCACGTGCATGCAGAAAGAACCCAAACGCAGCCCAAGGCAGGACGCGGGTGCCCTGGATGCCAGGCTTGCCATGCTATGCGGTGTGCTGGCAGGCCCCAGCCTCCTGCCGTGGGAACACTTGGGGCAAACATCACTTCCACTCAGTCCCAGGACCCCTGGGCAAGGGCCTGGAGATGCGGGGACAGACAGGGCAGGGGGCCTTGCGGTGGCAGCAGGGAGGGGTATCACAGCTGCGGGGTCAGCACTCTCGAGAGCAACGGTGAATAAACAGCCACTGAATGCTTCTCCAGGTAAGAAAATGCTTTGTTGTTTAATTCCTCTTTTATTCATTCATCTGATATATTTGAATGATTCCTGTTTTCTGGGGACCAAGGTGAGCACCACTGCCACCTGTAAGAACCTTCTAGTGGGTTTTCTACAGTCTTCTCACAAAATCTGTACCACTCCTCCTGTAAGCATAGACCGTGTTTGTCTTTCTGTATGGTCTTAGCAGCTGAAAAACTCTTGCTTGCTTCTCCTGATAGCTCTTCACTCAAAGATTGCAAACTGCTGACCTAGAGCCATTGGGTTTTGCTCAGCCTGCACAATATCTTAAACATGTTGGAATTAGTGGCTAGCATTTTTTTTCTAACATTTTAATGCATATTCTAATCACATGATTGACCATCAGTATGTTCCTTATGTGAAAAAAAGTTTACTTGAGCTGAATGTTCATTATCTTCACTTTAGTCTTTTTTTTATTATTAAAGTTCTGAGGTACATGTGCAGAATGTGCAGGTTTGTTACACAGGTATACACGTGTCATGGTGGTTTGCTGCACCCATCAACCTGTCATCTAGGTTTTAAGCCCCAGATGCATTAGGTATTTGTCCTAATGTGCTGCTTCCCCTAGTCCCCCACCCCATGACAGGCCCTGGTGTGTGATGTTCCCCTCCGTGTGTCCATGTGTTATCATTGTTCAACTCCCACTTATGAGTGAGAACATGCAGTGTTTGATTTTCTGTTCCTGTGTTAGTTTGCTGAGAATGATGGTTTCCAGCTTCATCCATGTCCCTGCAAAGGACATGAACTCATCCTTTTTTGTGGCTGCATAGTATTGCATGGTGTATATGTGCCACGTTTTCTTTATCCGGTCTATCATTGATGGATATTTGGGTTGGTTCCAAGTCTTTGCTATTGTGAACAGTGCTGCAATAAACATACATGTGCATGTGTCTTTATAGTGGAATGGTTTATAATCCTTTGGGTATATACCCAGTAAAGGGATTGCTGGGTCAAATGGTATTTCTGGTTCTAGGTCCTTGAGGAATCGCCACACTGTCTTCCACAATGGTTGAACTAATTTACATTCCCCATGAACAATGTAAAAGCATTCCTATTTCTCTACATCCTCTCCAGCATCTGTTGTTTCCTGACTTTTTAATGATCACCATTCTAACTGGTGTGAGATGGTATCTCATTGTAGTTTTGATTTGCATTTCTCTAATGACCAGTGATGATGAGCTTTTTTTCATATGTTTATTGGCTGCATAAATGTCTTCTTTTGAGAAGTGTCTCGCCCACTTTTTGATGGGGTTGTTTGGTTTTTTTCTTGTAAATTTAAGTTCTTTGTAGATCCTGGATATTAGCCTTTTGTCAGATGGATAAATTGCAAAATTTTTTTCCCATTCTGTAGGTTGCCTGTTCACTCTGATGCTAGTTTCTTTTGCTGTGCAGAAGCTCTTTAGTTTAATTAGATCCCATTTGTCAATTTTGGTTTTTGTTGCCATTGCTTTTGGTGTTTTAGTCACAAAGTCTTTGCCCATGCTTGTGTCCTGAATGGTATTGCCTAGGTTTTCTTCTAGGGTTTTTATGGTTTTGGGTCTTAGGTTTAAGTCTTTAATCCACCTTGAGTTAATTTTTGTATAAGGTGTAAGGAAGGGGTCCAGTTTTAGTTTTCTGCGTATGGCTGGCCAGTTTTCCCAACACCACGTATTAAATAGGGAATCCTTTCCGCATTGCTTGTTTTTGTCAGGTTTGTCAAAGATCAGATGGTTGTAGATGCGTGGCGTTATTTCTGAAATTTCATCTGAAAGTTTAGGTTTTGGCTTCGCTATGAAAATGTGGCAACATGGCTCAGGCAGGTAATTTTGCTTCTGCCTCGGCTTTCCGGAATGAAAAATGGGTTTTCCATTGGAAAGCAAAATTTATCAGAATAGAATCCCTGCGGAAATGCTACCACCTTCCCATCAGCCCAAGTCAGAACACAAAGTTCCCCAAACCCTTTAAGTAAAAAAAAAAAAGCCAAATTTCCCAATTCCCCGTTTGCCTGGTAGTGCTAAGGTACACTATTATTCTGGATTAACAGTGAATTTGAGAAGGACCTAAAACACCTCCTTCCTGTTTACTCCCTGATCAAAACATTTGACCAAGGTAATAGAACGGAGGCTGCCAGTCCGGCTTCCCCAAAACCAAACAGGGATGTCGCCAGTCCGGCTTCCCCAAAACCAAACAGGGATGTCGCCAGTCCGGCTTCCCCAAAACCAAACAGGATGTCACACAGTTACTTGGATGTTAATAAAGCTTAATATGGAGCTGCCCGGATGTATCTTACACTGGCAGAGAAACTTAACTTCAAAGCTCTCACGAAAGATACGTGTGCTTTGGCTGGGCATGGTGGCTCACACCAGTAGTCCCAGCACTTTGGGAGGCCAAGGCAGGAGGATTGCTTGAGCCCAGAAGTTCAAGACCAGCCTGGGAAACATAGGGAGACCCTGTCTCTAAAAAAAAAAATCAAAAAAATAGTGGGCGTGGTGGCACGTGCCCATAGTCTTAGCTGCTTAGGAGGCTGAGGCGGGAGGATCACTTGAACCAGGGAAATCAAGGCTACAGTGAGCCATTATTGCACCACTGCACTCCAGCTCAGTCAAGAGAGTGAGACCCCATCTGAAAAGAAAGAAAGAAAGATGCACTTCGAACCATGAGAACTTGAACTCACGCAATAGAGACACGAAGGGGCTGATTTACATCTCTGACTCTCTACTTATGTGCCTTAACCTCTCTGACCCTTGGTCTCTTTATCTCTGAAATGGGAATCATAAACACTGACTCTGCCTGTTTCCAGAGATGCTTAGAGGTTTCAAGATGCTAATATATATGTCTAAGTACTTCGACAACTAAACCCATTTCATTTCATTGCCCATAATCCACCACTCAATGTTCACACGGTTCTGGGGCACAGTCCCCAGGGTTATAACCCATTCTGATCTGACCTAACCTTGTCTTATCAGTAGGGCTTCAGGCCTTTTATAGACAACACTGAGAAATTGTCTATCCAAGCACATTCAGACCTAGCTTGAAAAAGGTCACTGATCCTAGCCCAGAGACTGCAGGTGAGCTATCAACAGACTATGTTCTGATCCATAAGTAACACATTGGCAAATGTTCGGGATCATCTAAAGAATTGATGATTACCTCATGCCTACGTGGTTACAGAGAGTCCAGAAGATGTAGAAGGGAAGCTGCCTAGCACGGTAACAGGCAGAATAACATTGTTTGGACACTAAGTGTTCAGATGTGAACTGGAATAAAGCTGTCATTGTCACCAGGGAATTGGAAGGGTCCTAGTGGTCATGCCCTAAATGCAGCCTGTACTATTGTTGGCGCCTGTGACCACAGGGGTCTGGGGCAGGAGTGGAGGCAAGAAGTGGTCAGTTCTAGGCCTGGGCCACACCTGCCCATCTGGGGTTGGGACACCTAGCACTGCTTTCCTTTTTGTGGGGTACCCCTGTGCCTCATGTTACTGGTCCCCTCTAGCCAAGGTTGTCACCCCTGCTGCACAGAAGAGGGAACAGAGGCTCAGAGCAGTTCCCTGACTCGCCCACACCCCCCGGCAGAGTCCAAGCTCCTGGACCCAGTTCAGTGCTCAGGCTGTTTGGTGGAAACCAAGCAAGAAGGGATTGGTCAGGCATCATGATGGTGCCTTTGAGCTGAGGGGCATCCTGTAGATGGTCCTTGGGCTCCAGGGCCTGGCTGTCCTCAGCATCACCATTCGTGTTCTGAGGACTCTCTGGACACGTTTGCTTTCGTACGTACCTTGACCTTCCTGGTACAAGGAGCTGCAAACCAACCACAGGATTAACGGGAATAACGTGTGGGACACTCAGCAGCCCTGCCCAAGACCTGGTGCTCATGCGTCACATGGCTCACTCAGCCCATGAGCCTTCCCTCCTCTGCTGGGTCCCTCCCTGGCCAAGGACACTGTGCCAGTTTCCCAGACAGGACCTTCAGCCTTCCAGGAATGCCTGTCAGGTAAGACGGAGCCTTTTTCCTGGCCGTCCTCTCTTCACCAGCCATGCTGTGAAGAACACTTCCAGGCTTTCAGAAGAGTGAGGTGTTGGAGTCACTGCGTCCACTTTTGCCACAGCACATTTGACAAGCTGTCCCTGCAGTAAGAACAAAAGGGATTTGTGGGATGTGAGGGCCTCTGTGACATCTTGGTTGCTGTATTAATCTACTTTGCGTTGCTGTAAAGGAATGCCTGAGACTGGATCATTGATAAAGAGGTTTATTTGGCTCATGGTGCTGCAGACTGTATAGGAAGCACCGTGCTGGCATCTGCTTCTGGGGAGGCCTCAGGAGGCTTCTACTTGCAGTAGAAGGTGGAGCTGGCATGTCACATGGTGAAAGAGGGAGAGAGGGGGCAGAGGCCCCAGACTTTTTTAAACAACCAGCTCTCGGTGAACTAACAGAGCAAGAACCCACTCGTGACCATGGGAAGGACATCAAGCCATTCCTGAGGGACCCGTGCCCGTGACCCAAACACCTCCCAGCAGGCCTCACCTCCAACACTGGGGGCCTGGTTGAAACTCCAACATTTCAGCGTGAGATTTGGAGGGGACAGACACCCAAACTGTATCAGCCACTGTCTGGAGCTGGCATCAGATGGCATCCCATTGTGTGCACCGAGTTGTTATGGAGAGGGCTTAGCAAGGGCCCCCAGCCTGAGCCTGAGGCTGAGCTGGGGGAAGGTTGGTTTACCAAGCAGAGAGGGCCTGCAGGGACATTGAACTGGAGTTGGCACCATGTGTGTGTATGGTGTACCAGGAGCATGCCGGTGGAGGCTGCATAGACGTGAACCAAGAGACCCCGACCCCAACTGTCGACCTCACCACCCTCCCTCCTGCTGCCATCACCCGGGAGAGTTGGGGGCTGGGCACCCCCCACCACCAGCACCTGCCCCTCACTCCCCTCTCCCCAGGTAGAGAAACTTGCCCGTTTTTCCCTCTCTGCCTTCTCTGGAGAAGTGGGAAGAATACATTTCCCTGGGGTGGTGGTGGGGACCCTATGTCCTCACTCCCTGGAGACCAGACCTCTCTAATTAGATTCCACGGGGTGAGGCTTCCCCAGCGCTTTTTTCTGATTCAGACTGTTTGGGTTTGCCGTACGGTTTATGTGTCATCTTTGCTGTCCAGCTTGCAGATGGCACCATGGTTGCACCCATGGGTTCCACTGCATTTTTAAACCAGTCACCCAGGGCTTCCTTCCTGTAACCAGCCACCAAACCTCGTCATGTGCTGGCATTTGAACGCAGCAGACAAAGTGCCCAAAAGGAAAACAAAGAGAAGGCTGAACACTATCCGTGTATCACTGTAGCTGTGGAAGGTTGTTAATGTAACCACTTGTCCAGTTTCTAGGTTTTGGGAGGCAAACACCGCAGCAGCAGCGTGCTGTGCTAAGCAGGTGTTCCGCTATGTCGCAATAGAGGGAGCTCAAAAGGGGAATCTTCCAGCAGATGGAAGCTTTGATATCCCCATCCAAGCAGTCTCCTCTCACTTCACCCCAAGGTACTGTTGAGAAAGATGAGACTGTTTCCAGGGAGGTGAGGAACGGGCCAGTCCAAGAGCATGCTGCAGGTAGTAGCTGGGGGAGGACACCCAGGGATGGATGGCTGAGCACTCCTGCCACTCAGAGCCTTGGGGAGGTGGGCAGGCCCCTAGGGAAGATGGAGCCCCTCTCTCCGTGCCCCTACCCCTCATCCTGACCTTGGTCCGCAGCCAAACCCTAACCAGGGTTGTGTGTGAGGGACACACGTCACGTTCCCATCCCTGCCTAGGGCACTCCTATCGCTCTGGTATGTTTGAAAAATGACCTGCAGCTGCCTTCCCACCCGGCATAGTAGAACAATGCCGATCATTGTTTTCACCCACTGAATGCCGGGTCTATGTATTCCACTCTGGGGGTGGCAGGCCCTTAAAATGGGGAAGGAGGAAATCTCATTTCTTTCTAGATAGCATGACTTCTGAGCATTAATCACCACTGAAATGATGGGATGTTTCCAATGAAAAACACATTCTGGAGGCATGAGAATGGATGATATTTTTGAAGAAAATCATGACTTAACAGACCAAGGGAAGAGAACGGTGTTCCCTTATACTGAAAAGAAGAAAGTGGTCGTTGACGTCCTGGTGCCAGTGGAAGGGGCTGATCTGACTTGCAAGGCCTCTGAGCACTCTCACAGCCCAAGCCAGCCTTCTTTCTGTCTGTAATGTGGAGATAGCAGTGCCTCTCAGAGGCCTTTCGAATCAAATGATGCAGTACATGTTCAAGGATCTGTGTGCTCTGAGCCCTAGGAGGAAGTCAGGGAGAACCAGTCTGAGGTCAAGTTCATGTGTATTTTGCTATGTCTGTGTGCTCCCAAGAAACCCAGCTGTTAGATGCGTTTCTATGTTCTAGGCAAGGAGATACAGGCTCGAGTTCCATGACCTTAGCAATGAATGAACCTTGTATCACGCGAGAGGGTAGTTACAGACAGTTTTCAATGTGGACACACCATCTCTGAGGCCTGCACTTGCTTTGGTGGGGCCTGACCCCCCGCCCCACCCTACAAGGCCTGCCTGCCCGGCTGTGGCCCCCACTTGCTGTGGGCATATGGCCAAGCCACTTCAGTTCAGCCGGCATTTCTGGAGTTGCTGTTCTATGCCAGACCCAGTGCTGGTGGTACAAGGGTGGACAATGACTTGGCCTAAAGGGAGACAGACAAGGAGCTGGCTATAGTGGCCCATGCTGAGTCCCACTGGGCAGGTATGAAGTCAGCACTGTGGGATCCAGACAGCCCCTGCCTGGGGAGCCACAGCTGGGGGTGGGTGCAGGTAGAGGGTAAGACTACTTTTATTGGGATCAGTGACATTGGCCCGTGACATTTGCCGTTGCTTTAGAATTTACAAAGCACTTTCACTCAGGGTATCTCATTGGACCCTCACCCGTCTGTCCCCATTCTACAGATGAGCAAGCTGAGGCTCAGAGTGGTGATACGGTTTTCTTCACAGTCACACAACTAGAAAATGGCAGGGCTGGTAATCCACCTTGGCTTCAAGTGCAAGATCATGTCAGAGGCTTAGATTCCGAATCTGAAACAAGAAGGAGCTGAGCTCTAAGATGCTCATGTGGTCGTTATTAAATCAAGTATCTGTCTGCTCTCTCCCCAGCCCATGACGCCCATCACAATCTGCTACCCCAAAGGCTTTGAGTCAATCGTTTACACTTTAGTGGAAATCTGTTATCCTTCTACGAGATCCTGCATGTTTAACCTCCCCTTAATTTGACAAAAGTCGAGTCCTTATTGAAGAATATTTGAGCATCAAAAATCAAGTGCACAAGGCACTGGGGACCCTGGGACCCTTTTCTGGAACACGTGAAACTGTGCCATGGCAGCAGCCAGCACTCTGCATCCAGATCAAGAGAGGCAGATCCTCCATTCGCCATCACTCCCAGGAATGTGAGCAGCCTGTGAAAGGCAGTGACCAAAATTCAGTGCTTTTCTGGGCAGGGGCAAAAAGGAGCGGGGACAGACACTTCCTTGGTGTGGAACACTGTGTGTGAGTCCACAGAGCCCGCCCCTGGGCCATCCGTGCTTTACAGAGAGAAGTCCGAGACCTGGGCCGTGCTCACGTGAGAGCAGTGAGCTTGCTGAAGAGCAGCAAAGTCCCAGGAAATTGCCAGGAGGGGCGGCCGCGGGGAACTGAGGTGGGCCTCAGGGCCATGCTGAATGGTCCAAAGGCCAGTGCCTCCATTTTCCGGGCCCCGTGCCATCCCTCCATTTGCTCCGTGTCCCTTGTCAAACCAGCCGCCTTTGCAGGGAAGCCTGGTCATCCCGTGCCCCGTCTCCACCACAGTCTAGGTTCTAATCACTGCCTGCATGTGGCTAGTAACTCAGAAGACATCATCCCTAAGGAGTGCTTTTTTGTCATTCACCTCAGAGCAGGGCAGGTGGTGAAGACAACACAGGTTCACAACTCAGCCCCGCTGCTGTCTCCGTCTCACCTTGTGTGGGCATCATCCGCCATCAGATGAGTTTGGGGGTAGCCCTCATAGGGCTGATTGAGGAGTGAATGGCATCCAAGCATAGCATTCACCCCAGTGCTGGCACAGGGGAAATGCCCAGTAGGGGCTTTTGATCATCGTTATTTTCACAATCACCATCTGGGGCAGTCATCAGCCTCGTCTCTCATCAGAATCTCATTTCTTATATGGGCCTGTAAAATGTTTATGTATTCGAAGAACAGTCCATCGAGTGTGCTTCAGGCCCCATAAATGGTCCGTGTCGTGGTTGAGTACCCACACGTGATGGCAGCATGGCCTGGGGCAGCTGTCTCACTGCAGCTTTTGCAGTGGATGGTGGGAAGCAAAGTTACCCACAGGGAACAGCTCCAGCCCCAGGAAAGAGGATGAGAGCTGCCCCGCAGTCTCCTCTGCGCTTCAGTCCCCAAGAGCTCTGGAGGCGACTGAAGGCCATCGGGGGTCACCTCAGCCTCCTGGTTCCCTGGCTAGAAGGTCCCGGCCACTGTGCAGGTCAGCAGGCTGCAAATTCAGAGGAAGGAGGGACCCCTGAAGCAGGCGTTGCAGGGGGATTGGGAGGGGTGTGTCTGTGAAAGCATTTCCTGTTTCTCAGCGACAGCACAGGGAGTGGGTATTTTCACTGTTGTCTAACACTCTGCTATTTCAGGTTTCAACCGCTTCTGAGATTTTCCTTGCTCATGCCAAGTCTCGGGGGGCAATCTGTTCAAAATGCTTTTGAAGAGCTTTTGACATTTCACCAGCCAAGCACCTTTTCAGTAGAAAATGCAGTTACTGTCAGGATTCTGTCTGTCTCTTTCTTTGCTATCCAAAACCAGCCTGAGGCAGGCTGGCCCCTCAGAGACTCACTCAGTGGGGACGGGGGTGGATTCATTGTGCTTTGAGAGTTCAGCCTTGCATGATTTCACCCCATCTTGGGCTTGTGCTCACCCCAGACCCAGTGGGGGGAGCCAGTGGGGGGCAGCCCTGCCTGGGCCACTCTGCAGGAACCAGAGCCCAGGCATGTATAGTTGACATTCCTGGAGTGTTTTCCTCTTCCTGAGAGCTTTACAGCCTCCTCTAGCTAATTCTCAAAACATCCTGTTGGGATCTGGTGTTATTTACAGTTGTGATTTTACAGCTGGGAGAAGCTAGGGGAAGGGAATCCCGCTGTGGGGAAGGATGTCATCAGGGCAGGGGTGATGGAGACCTGGTTCCTCCCCTGTTGGGGGTGGTACAGGCAGGTTGGGGGCAGGGGCAGGCTAGCTGTGTGCCTTGGGAAGACTTACATGGACACTCTGAAACCTCACATTCTGCCTCTCTGAAAGGTGGCGCCGCATCCCCAGCAGACACCACTTATTGAGCACCTACTGTGTTCTGAGCTCTGGCCACAGCAGCTGTCAGTGTGAGGATTAACAAGCTCGTACATAAGCCCGGTCCCCCGTACACAGCAGACAGGCAGGAGGTGAGCCCTGCTGCGATGGCGACTGCAATTACTATTGTTATTAAAGAAGCTAGTAACGCTTGCACAATGTCTCACTATCACGTTGGTCTGGGGAACCTAACACCTTTTCTCTTTTTGCCGGAAACTCTACCTAAAGGAAAATCTCTTTTACACAGTAACTTCATGAAATAATTTGCACAAAAAACAGCACATGAGTAAATCCAAATTGAACCTCTTTTTGCCCTTTGTGCCTCAACAATTTTGTTACTGTTTTTCCAGTGATACCCCCTCCCTGTCTGGGAAGGGTGGTGAACAGATGCAGAGGCTGCCTCTCCACCGGGCGGCCAGCTCCAATGCACAGCTGTGGGCACCTGCTGGGGAGGGGGCTCCACTCATTCAGGTTTCCTGGCAAGGAGCTTTTCAGTTAAATGTATTGCTGCCTCCATTTCTGTCTCAGTTACCTGAATCTTGGGAAGCCACATGAAATTGGATGTGATAAGCCCCTTGACAAAAGGACCAAACAAGACCAGATATGTTTTTTTATAGATCTGTTTGCTTGGATGATTAAAGCCTGAAAAATGGCTTCACAGCGATGCCTGGGGCAAATTCGATGCTATCAGGAGACACTACAGTCTCCTCACTGTTCAATTAAAGTTGAAGCCTCAGGGGAGGCTGACAGAGAAGGAATGTACCCCGTGCGTCCACCCCACCGTGGCCCAGCTCAGGTTACGAGGGTGTCGTTCAACAGCAGCCCCTTCAGACCTCTCTGGAATCATGTTTGTCTTCAGGGCCGAAACAGCCTCTAATTGTGCTCCCTGAGGTCTGGCTGCCAGATCAACTCAGAGAGCCAGGCAGACAGGGTTGTGTGCACCTGCCTGTGGAGGGCCTGGTGACCAAAGGGCAGCCCAGAGAGTGCTAAGGGAGTGGGCCAGGTGACGCAGTGTGCCTTGCTGGGCTCCAGGAGCTCCCTGCCCAGCTCGCTGTGGCGCTTGGCCGTGCATTTACTGTTGAGAATAATAACAGCAGGATTTGTGGAGCTCCACTCTATCTGAGACCCCCGGCTAGGCTCCTATTCCACACTGCCTCTACTGCAGGAAACAATTCTACAAACAAGAGTTTGTTATCCTCATGCTGCAAATAAACAGGCTCAGAGAGGTTAAGTCGTTTGCCTGAGGTCACACAGCTAGTAAGTGGGGATGTAGCATGCCAACAGGCACCCCTTTCCCCTGCCGCCTGATGCCCCGCACTGCATGGCCTCTCCATCAAAACTCTGGTTAAGGAGAGTATATTACCTGTGGGCAGCACCTCAGCTCAAATGAAAATGCAGCTGGTTAGGATGGTGGGCCACCAGCAGGTTACACCAGCGTCATTGGCAGAATTCTCCAGTTTTATTTTTAATTATATAAGTAGCTCTTACTGTAGAACACAGTAAAAGGAAAATTAGTCCCAGAAACCATATGATGACATGGTAAATTTTTATAATGGTTTGTCTTCCAAACTGTTACACAGGTATACACACATCTATATTAAACAAAAACGGGGTGGTTTCTGTACATGCCACTTTGTAACTTTTCTTCTCACCTAACACATGGAAGCATCCTCTGGGGGGCTGCCCAGACACAGCTCCAGGCAGTTAAGCAAACACCCCAAAATTCTCAAAAATTCTCCCAAGTGAGCCAGAGCCACTCATAGCCCACAGCTGTGTGAACATCGCTCACAAGGACTCCAGCTAGAATTAAGCAAACCCTAATTCTGATGAGAGTAAAATGCCTACAAGGGGCAGAGCCCTTGGGACCACCTGCCCTCAAAACTGCCTCACACCTGGCCCTGCCTCATGGGGGCACTATTGAACAGTGAGAACAGACACCTGTCCCTGTTGAAGGACTTTGGAGACACCCTTCCATGATCTCATGGAGTTCTATTTATAGACTGGAAAATTAAAAGCCAGTGACCCATGCTAGGAAAGATAATGAGTAAATGGTGGAGATGGGCAGTGACCTGGGTCTTTGATTCCTGCTTCCAATTAAAGCTCTATTCAGTACAACCTCTTATTCACATAGGAGGATGGAATTCAGTCTATGAGATGGGGTCGCTGGACCACTCGCCACTCCTACCTCTGCAACTTTGAGCAAGACATGGACCCCTGCCAACCTCAGTGGCTGGCATCAGCCCCGAGGATTGTTGTGGAACGTTCCATGCTGCCGTGGAGGCCTATGAGGGGTCCATTGGGACGAGCAGGCAAACCACCTGTGTATGCTGGAGACGTGCCACATGTCAGCCTTTTCCCCTCGGCCCCAGAGCAGGCTGCACAAGACTAAGACCTTTCAGAGGGGACATCTGTCTGCAAGGTCACCCTAAATGCCTGAGTTTTACAGTGGTCATTGATCATTTCTAGGCAGAAACCTTGCCAATGCTGCACTTGGTTTTAATAGACCCACAGGGTGAAGCCCTTGCCCTTGTGTGATTTTCACATACATATTAGCAACACTCACAGAAGAAACAGAAGCCCTTCCTGGCACTCCTGCAGGGCTGAGCCCCTTAACAGCAGTGATTCAGTGGGACTGACTCCCCAGTTGGCAGGGCACGGGCACCTCTTCAAGAGATGCAGGGGAGTGGGGCGGGTTCCTCCATCCATCTGTGCAGTTTCCTCCCCAGAAATCCAACAGCCCCGGCCCCACGCTCCTCCCTCCAGGAAGGAATAGGAAGCTGGCTGGCTTTCCCTCCTGGGTACATGTTTTGCAGTAGAGGCGGCACTGTGGCCAGTGGCCCAAGAAAAGATCTGAAGAGAAAAGGGATGTTGGTGTTGCCTGCCGGTCAGCAGTCAGCAGGTGTATCTCTGTTTTTATTTTTTATTTTTTTGAAACGGAGTCTTGCTCTATCAGCCAAGCTGGAGTGCAGTGGTGCAATCTCAGCTAACTGCAACCTCTGCCTCCTGGGTTGAAGTGATTCTCTTGTCTCAGCCTCCCAAGTAGCTGGGATTACAGGTGCTCACCACCATGCCCAGCTAATTTTTATATTTTTAGTAGAGGCAGGGTTTTGCCATGTGGGCCAGGCTGATCTCAAACTCCTGGCCTCAGGTGATCTGCCCACCGCAGCCTCCCAAAATGCTGGGATTACAGGTTTCAGCCACCGCACCCAGCCCTCTGTTCTTAAGTGGGCCTCATGCGTGCCAAATAGTCACAGAAATTAACCCTGATTATATGGTAATCCCGTTTTCCCAGGAAGCAGGGTTTCTTTTGAATCATATAACACATTTAGATATAAAAGTCTCTAGTGATGTAAGTGGACTCATCACATGCCTGCCATTAAGTAACTTATTGATGTAGTTCTACATTCATATTTAAAGTTATGCATTATAAACATTCAAATTTAGAAATGTTGCTATTTAGTATGTTATAAAATGGAGCCTTATGAAATGGATGCTTTGAGGTCAAAACAGTTGAATATAAGCAGTTTTGTATGGTGCAACCTAGTGATTGTAATGTTGGTCTCATCGTCACCAGCTCCACTTTGAGTCGCCTGTCGGTTTGCCAGAGGGCACATGGTCATATCTGACTTCATTCAGATGCTGCCCTTTTTCAGTCTGTGTCCCGCTCCCAGTGGATCCGTTGCATGCTTTTGCAGGGGATTGGCATGACTTTGCTCTGCATTTAGCGTTCGGCTCTGTGGCTTTGTTCTGCATTGGGAATGTTGGCTTTTCCCTTCATCCACCACATTTGTGTGGACTCAGTTTCTGGGTACAACTACTTACCAGATTGCTTTCGTAAGTGATTTTTTTTTTTTTTTAGATGGAGTCTTGTTCTGTTGCCCAGGCTGGAGTGCAGTGGCACAATCTCAGCTCACCACAACCTCCACCTCCCGGGTTCAAGCGATTTTCCTGCCTCAGCCTCCCGAGTGGCTGGGATTACAGGCGCACGCCACCATGCCTGGCTAATTTTTGTATTTTTAATAGAGACAAGGTTTCACTATGTTGGCCAGGCTGGTCTCGAACTCCTCACCTCGTGATCGGCCTGCCTCAGCCTCCCAGTGTGCTGGGATTACAGGCTTGAGCCACCACGCCTGGCCTCTAAAAAGAATTTTGACTGAAAGCCTTCGCTCCCTTACCTTTAAGCACACCTGTCATCTGGCTATAAACTGCAGTCAGGGCTGTGCCTGGCTGTTGTTCTTGCTTAATTATACATATTTGTGTGTGCAGAGACACTACTACTCCTTAACAGGAAGAAAAGAGAGCTCTTTGCATTCTGTATAGGGCCCTGGGAGGAGGTTCAGGTTAAGTCAGAGGCCCTCGGTTCTGAATGCCCATTGCAACCACTTGGAGAGCTTTATAAACACTGAGCCCTTGGTGCTGGGACCCCCTCCACCATCGGATTGTATTGGTGTGGGATTTTTCAAAGCTCACCAGGTAGCTCCATGTGGTAGATCCCAGTGTGCAGCCAGCTTCCTCCAAGGTGCCCCCAACACCAGCAGGGTGGGAATCGCGTTGCTGTAGCACCTGTCTTGTGTTCAATGCGGGAACTTCCTTGTGTGACTTCATCCCTCAACCTCAGCACTCCTCAAACTTCCATGTGCCTGATGCCGACTCCTGAGGTCTGGGATGGTGCCCTGAAATCTGCATGTGTAATGCATGAATTTGAAAGGCCATGAGCAGCCTCCGAAGGATTTATCTAAGAAAAGGAACAAGGCATGAAGTGGAGGCCCTAGGGTTAGCCTGGCCTCTCAGGTCAGAGCCCGTGTTCCACTTTGAACGTGCTGGAGGCCCACAAGGGAGCTGCTTGTGGTTTTCACACCTCCTTTGCGAGGTGAAAAAAACCGGTGCCCCTTTAGAGCAACATTCCCTCTGAATGTTTATCATTCTAAAGTGAAAAAAGACACACAAAACATGAACCTGCTTGTCAGGCAAGGAAGCTGAGGAATCCACCTGGCTTGCAGAAGCCCCCCTGGGAGCAGATAGCCCTCCCAGGCACAGATGGGACACCACCACCTCCCATGCAGCCTGTGTCTGGAGACTCCACATGACCCCCAGGAAGGTCCTTTCTCCGGTAAGGCCAGGGTCAGGACCAAGAGTGAGGACACGGGAAGCACAAGATCTGCAGGGCACCTGCCTCCCTCACCACGTGTGGCATTCAGAGAACAAGGCTGCACCCAAACCCTCCAGGCCCTGCTCCCCTCTCTCCACCCCAGGTGCCATTACTAACTCCAGCTGGGCTGCTGTACCTGGTTTTGCTGACTGCTCTCAGAATCCTGTAAATCAGGGGTTGTGTGGGCTCTGGTGGACACCAGACAGAGAAAGTATACTCATGGACCTGGCTGTCTTCCTGGGAAGAGGCCAATGTAAGGGAGAAGAGACCGTTCCAAGGGCTCCTGGGAGAAAGCAAGGGCCAAAAAGCTCAAGAGCAGGATCTGAGTAGAGGACTCAGATACCTGGCCAGTTCCTGCCTGGGAAATGCTTTAAGGAGTGTGAAGAGAGGCCAGGCATGGTGGCTCACTCCTGTAATCCCAGCACTTTGGGAGGCCGAGGCGGGCAGATTGCCTGAGGTCAGGAGTTCGAGACCAGTCTGGCCAATATGATGAAGCCCTGTCTCTACTAAAAATACAAAAAAATTAGCAGGGTGTGGTGGTGGGTGCCTATAACCCCAGCTACTTGGAAGGCTGAGGCAGGGGAATCACTTGAACCAGGGAGGTGGAGGTTTCAGTGAGCCAAGATTGCGCCACTGCACTCCAGCCTGGGTGACAAAGCATGACTCCATCTCAAAAAAAAAAAAATGAGGAGGGACGGAGAACAGAACCACAAAGTCTTACCAGGTCCACTCCTTGGGAATTTGAGGGCCTCTGCTCAACTATGTTGACCTGGTTTTAGCAAACACGCCACCTCCTCATGCTGGGGCTGGAGATGCCAGCAGCCAGAGATGTGCATCTAAATCACTGTCAGCCACATGTTAGTGCGTGACTCTGGTATGCAAGAAAGGTTGCACTTTTTCTTTTACTGAATTCTAAGCCCCAATCCTCCAGGCTTGTGGGAAATTCAACCCCAGTCATTACTGGGCTCTTCTCCATGCCCAAGACTGGGCAAAGGCCCCAGAGCCTCATGCAGCAGACAGTGCTGGGGAGACCTCTGTGGTCATCAGGCCCAGTCCTTCCTGGGGGCCACCAAGCCATGCTGCTCACCATCTCAAAAACGTCAGAGCCTGAAGCAGAGGCGAGCAGTGGAATGCAGCTAGCATGAGTTAATATTTCAGCTGTTGTCTTAACATCTTAGTCTCCCCTGGCTGCTGTCGCCAAGTACCAAAGCCTGGGTGGCTTCAACATTTATTCCTTACAGTTCTGGAAGTGGAGGGTCAAAATGAAGGTGCTAATCCAGTGTCTGGTGAAGACCCTCCTCCTGATTTACAGACCACCGTATCCTCTCATGGTGGAGAGTGAGCGAGCTCGGGTCTCTTTCCCTTCTCACACTATTCCCAGCATGGAGGCTCCACCCTCATGACATCTAACCCTACTCACCTCCCAAAGCCCCCCACCTCCACGGCTCCAACATCTGCATTTTGCAGACACACAAACATGCATTCCATAACATCTTGAAACAGTCTTCCATCAGGCAGCTGCTGTTTTTGCCCTGAATGATGGCAAGGGCCTGGGCATGACACACAGGGCCCAGCCCAGGGGCAGCCACATTGTGAGGCCATCGTCCCAGTCCCCTGACCTCTGTAGCCCCCACTCAGGCTGTCCTGTCTCCGCAGTGCTCGTCGACCTGCGGGAAGGGCCTGCAGTCCCGGGTGGTGCAGTGCATGCACAAGGTCACAGGGCGCCACGGCAGCGAGTGCCCCGCCCTCTCGAAGCCTGCCCCCTACAGACAGTGCTACCAGCAGGTCTGCAACGACAGGATCAACGCCAACACCATCACCTCCCCCCGCCTTGGTGAGTGTCTTCACTGGCCCCGGTTCCCAGGGGGCTGCTGTGTCTCCTGCCCAGTAAGTCCTCCCCGACAGTGAGGTTCTTTCAGCCAGAAAGCCCCCTTCTTGGGCCTCACTTAAGGCTGACATTTGTCAGGTCTGTAGAAGAGGTTTCAGAGATGGAATGCCATTCCTTGTGGAAGTGGTGTTTGCTTACTGCGGTCTCAAACACAGGCCCCTGAGCGTCTCCCTCACCCCTTTGCCCAACACAGGAGAACGTTCCACAGACATTGTAGGTTTCCTGTGCATGAGGAATGTGAAGGGAAGTGCTTCTTTCTAGAAATGAAAGCTCCAGGGGCATCCTTCATGATGCCATGAGGATGCACACATGGGGCACACCCCAGGCTGATGCTTGAGCAGCAGACAGGCATGGTGGAGGGGGTGCAGACTGTGTGAGTGGTTTGGCCCTGGGTGCTCGGAACCTGGCCTCTTACCAGTTCATGCCCCAGGTCAGTGGTGATACGAGGAGGAGAAGAGCACTTAAAGATCTGGCTGGGTGCGGTGGCTCATGCCTGTAAATCCCAGCACTTTGGGAAGCCGAGATGGGTGGATCACCTGAGGTCAGGACTTCGAGACCAGCCTGACCAGCATGGTGAAACCCCATCTCTACCAAAAATACAAAAATTGCTAAGCCAGGTGTGGTGGCACGTGCCTGTAGTCCCCACTACTCAGGCGGCTGAGGCAGGAGAATCGCTTGAACCCGGGAGGCAGAGGTTGTAGCGAGCCAAGATCATGCCACTGCACTCCAGCCTGGGCAACAGAGTAAGACATCATCTCAACAAAAACAAAACAATGATATGATGATTTAACAGAATTTCTGCTTTGCTAAATAGAAGTCCCTGAGAAATATTTTCCTACCTGAGGCTGGAAATTCACCAAAATGAAGGGGATTTCTAGCATCTTTGTTCCGGGGGAGGCCTTTGGGCTGGCAGAAGTGGAGTTGTGGGTTTTCAAGCACCAGCCTGCTTGGTAACTTCGAGACCTCCGTCGAGCAGGGCCTTCTCTCTGTACGATCAAGACCCTGAAGGATATTTGAGTCACTTGTATGTACTTGGACCTCATGCTTTTTGGGGTCCTTTGATGTCCACTATTCCATGTCGTCCTGTTTTATAAATGCCTACAGTAATGGTACCCTCGGCCACAAAACACCACTAAGTGCCACTTAGCTCGGAAGCAAGGTGGGCTGTGCCCTCTTCCCTGAAGAGGCAGCCAGACCACCACGCTCTGTCATGTGGTTGGATTTGGATGCACAGGTGCATCCCTGTGACAAAGTGGCACCCCCCCAGTGCCCTGGCAGGAGGCATGGCCTAATCAGTGCAAAGGGTTGACGTGTGCACAAGGGTGAGGGAGCCCAGATGGTCAGACCACAAGCCCTCCCTGTGCGTGCATCAGCACATGCCTAGGCCATCCCTGACTCTGGGTGTTCTCTCTCTCTCCTGTCCCTTTAGCTGCTCTGACCTACAAATGCACACGAGACCAGTGGACGGTGTATTGCCGGGTCATCCGAGAAAAGAACCTCTGCCAGGACATGCGGTGGTACCAGCGCTGCTGCCAGACCTGCAGGGACTTCTATGCAAACAAGATGCGCCAGCCACCGCCGAGCTCGTGACGTGCAGTCCCGGAGGTCGCTCAAAGCTCAGACTCAGGTCTGAAACCCACCTACCCCCAAGCGTACCAGCCTTGTGGCCACGCCCCCACAAGGCTGCTGCAAGAATCCAACTGCATAGAACATAAGCGTGGACTTGGCGTTTGCCATTAGTGCTTCTGTACTTAATATATTGTTAACAGCCACTGGATGGCTTTCTACAGTGAGGAAAAAGTAGGCACGAGTCACAAAGTAACTTTAATTTCCAGGATTCCAGGTACCTCGAAGGGAAGCACCTCTGGCAGCCAACCGTCAAAAGAGAGACATCATTTAGTGTTCCTGTCTTGGCTCGCTTTTGACATTTGAATTTCCAGTGCTTGGTATATCATGGAGAAAACATCCCCAAAACGACACATGTTAGAAAAGGCTTTATTCTGAAAGCCGGCGACACCCTGGAGGGAGGGGCAGGTGTTGGTGAGCCTCTGCCCATGGAGAGGGCCGGGCTGCTTAGCCCACGTTTCTCTTCGTCTTCCTTCTTGACCACATGAGAACAAGGATGATGCCTCCGTGCCCGTCTCTGACAACATAGTCTCTAAATCCTAGGTGTTGCCTTGGAAGTCTCGTCCCTGAGAGTGTAAATCTATATATGCCAACGAGGACACCAGTGCCACGCAGTTCATACCACCCACCTGGGAAGAATGTTCCAAGAGAGTCTGGGTTTGGGGAAGCATCTAATTTTCAAAGCTCTGCTGTCCACCATGTAGGGAAACAGAAGGGCCTCTCTTCAAGGTGCTGTGAAATAAGAAACGGTAATTGCGGCGATGGGGTTGCTTCCTAAGGCAAAGGTAAGCTTGGGCCAGCTTCACTGGGGCGGATGGGCACCTGCCCCGCCTTCTGGGAGCATCCAATCTGGCCCGCACTTCCTAAAGCTTTGTACCTTGGAGATGCTGTACCACATCCCCGTGGCTTTCTACCGACCGTGGCCATGTATCTGAAGGTAAGATGACATTTGGGACCTCTGAGGACACAAGCCCAGGCCTAGGATCTGTAGTGCAAGGCCTGACTGCTCTATCCTGGCACGGAGCAGCCTGATGTGCCGGGACCAGGGGAGGAACACCATCTGGCTGGCACTGCTGCACACCCGCCGAGCCTTCCTGTAGCCCCAGACTTTGTGATACCCGTTATCATCTCGCCTGTCATCACTGACCCATCTTCTTGGTGGGGCAAGGATGATGAAGGTCCTTCCCTCCTGCAGCCCCCTCACGCCTGGCAGCAGAGGGGCCTCTGAGAGCACAGAGGATGGTAGACCCCTATGTGCAAGCAGGCCGGGCAGGCTGGGGACAGGGACCCTAGATGCCAGGGGGCCTGTTTTGCTCACCAACTTGGTGGGCAGTTCATGGGTGCTTATCTTCTAGGACTTTACCATAAGCAACACCTCCTCCCTGATTTCAGAGAGAAGGTCTCACTTGGACTTCCATGGGATCATCTCCCAGTGCTTCTTGATTTATTGGTGCTGTGTTTCTGTGTTTTGTTTTGTTAGATGTCACAACTGTAGAGTTAGCTTAGATCAGAAAGAAGCCTCTCTGCCTTCTCCACCCTGTCTTACGAGCTGTGTTTGTTTGTGTTTTTTTACTACCCCAGAGGCAGAGAAGCGGTCGGGATGTCAGGGAATTTACTCATTTCCACTTGATTCAACGAGAAGTGTTGAGAAACTTCCGTGGGTGCTCTGTAGAAAGAACTGAGAGTGTCAGGATGGAGCGGCCCACCCTCGCCCCGGGGCCCGTGCAGACCACTGTCCTCCCCCTCAGGCCTGGCCACCAGCAGACTCCCGTGAATTCCCATTTTCACAAAGCCCTCAAAATTTTGGGGGAGCTGAGGTTCAATTTTCTTCATCCCCAAATGAACTGTTAATTCACCGAAAGACATTTAGACTTTTGCAGCCAAGGAGCAGAGCCGGGTGAGCTCACTAAGGAAGCCTTAGCTTGGTCTCCTGCCTGGGCCCTGGGGCCTCCAGATATGCCCGCGGTCACCCTGGCAAGGGCCCCACACCCTCAGAATGAAAAGGATGGATTGGGTTATTGCCAGACACCCCCATTAGTTCCCCTAAAGTCTGTATCTTCAGAGCTCTTTTAGCTCATCTTTTGTTGTTTTTTGAGACAGAGTCTCACTCTGTCCCCCAGGCTGGAGTGCAGTGGCACGATCTCGGGCTCACTGCAAGCTCCGCCTCCCGGGTTCACGCCATTCTCCTGCCTCAGCCTCCCGAGTAGCTGGAATTACAGGCGCCGCCACCGCGCCCAGCTAATTTTTGTATTTTTAGTAGAGACGGGGTTTCACCGTGTTAGCCAGGATGGTCTCGATCTCCTGACCTCGTGATCCGCCCGCCTCAGCCTTCCAAAGTGCTGGGATTACAGGAGTGAGCTACCACCCCCAGCCTTTTAGCTTATCTTGAAATCCACCAGCCTGCCTTCTGTTTATGGCATGAGCAGTGATTTCAGTGAAACCATCATAAAAATTCTTGTTCCACTAGACTCTGATCACAGCAGTGATGTTTCTGTAAACAATACCCTGTACTTCTTGTTCCACTAGACTCTGATCACAGCAGTGATGTTTCTGTAAACAATACCCTGTACTGTCCCTCAAGTACTGTACCTTTGTGCTTGCACACGTGTTACTAACTAGAGTCTCACGATCCTATGGTGCTATTTTTATTGGTGCAAAATGAAACCCTCTCTGATCATATCAAGCAATGGTCAACTGAATGCAGGAAAAGAGCCTCTATGGCAATACTAGTGTTCTTTTTTCATTTCAGAGTCAAATGTATATATTTTCCATTAGTTAACTTGCATTACATACTGTACCCATGCTATTTTTGTTTTACTTTTTGGTGCTGGTTTTGAAAGGAAAAAAAAAAAAGGCAAACATTGGACGCCATTATACATGAAAAATTATTAATCATTTCATTGGAAGCAAGTTGAATATGTGTAATAAAATGTTTTTCCATAACGGTTTTAAGCTGTCTGTGAAGTAAAAGACAAAAGCCAGTCCTCGAGGGCTGACGGGGAGGCTGTGTCCTTCCCCACTGTGGTAGCCACCTGGATTGCCAGGGACTTGGCTGCAGGGAGCCTGCTGGCCACAGCTGATGTTGGTGTCAGAGTTCACCAGGAAATGCAGTTCACTGGGAAATGCATCTCCCCGAGCGAGTGCCAACAAATCTTTCAGTCCTGGCCTCATCCCTTTGTGGTTGCAAAACCCTGGGTGGGGACATGAGGGTCTGACAGTTGTGCTGTGAGCCTGTGCATCTGATGTAGAGCAGCCACCTCACTGGCAGAGCGGCCCCTGCTCCAGGACCTATGCTGCAGAGTGCAGGCCCTGGCCATGCTGGCTGGAGACCCATGCTGAACTCTCCAGCCGCTACCCCCATCCCCACAACCCTGCCAACAGCCCTCCCAGCTTCCCTCTGCCAGCAGATGTGACGGCAAGTCCCGGCCCTGCACAGCCGCCAGCACTGCAGACAGGACAGGGGTTCCACACCACCACAGTGGGAACCACCACAGCCATTTGGATCCCATCTGGGCCTGACATGGAACACACATGTCACAGCTTACAGGGTTGGGGAGTCCATCTCCTGGAGTCAGGAGAAACCTCCACACTCACAACCTTAGAGCCCTCTATTAAGACTAAAGCAGGCCAGGAGCAGCAGCTCACACCTGTAATTCCAGAACTTTGGGAAGTTGACATGGGAGGCTTGAGGCCAAGAGTTGACCAGCCTGGTCAAAATAGTGAGACCCCTGTCTACTAAAGTTAGCTGGGTGTGGTGGCATACTCCTGTAGTCCCTCCCAGGAGGCTGAGGCAAGAAGATCACTCGAGCCCAAGAGTTGGAAGCTGCAGTGAGCTGTGACTGTGCCACTGTACTCCAGCCTGGACAACAGAGCAAGACCCTATCTAAGAAAAAAAAAACTGGTGTAGCACCCAGAAATCTCACTAAAAAAATAATTTGACAGACAACACACTGCCCACAGCCCCCTAGTCACTGGAAAACCTGTGGTTTGTGTAAGTTCTCAAGAACCATCGCCCACCTGCCTCCAGGA
Organism: Pongo abelii; assembly: GCF_028885655.2. Classification (NCBI taxonomy): domain Eukaryota; kingdom Metazoa; phylum Chordata; class Mammalia; order Primates; family Hominidae; genus Pongo; species Pongo abelii. Next base: position 103,191,392 of record NC_072001.2, on the reverse strand, counting down.
CGTGTTAGAATCCTCTTGTCCTTCCTCCGTTCTACCCTTTCTGGCAGGTTAGCTTTTAACAGCCCTGTTCGCATGGAATTTCTTCATGAGCTGCTTTGATTCCTGGATGGCCCCAGTGATTCCGGTTTGTTAGATGAAATTGACAAGCTCTCCATCAGCAAGTGTCGAGTAGGCATCTGTCGGGGACCAAGCACTTCCTAGAACCACAGAGAATGCAAAGCAACAGAAGTCCTACTCAGGAGCCCACAGCCCCATGGGGCAGAGAAGCCCGGAGACGCGCACAGCTGGGAATGAGCCAGAGGAACAGAGCTCTGAAGAGGGAAAGGTCAGGATGTCCTCTGTGGGTTTGTTGACTGACCTTCTGGACACAGATTAGAAGGGCTGGGGTTGGAAGCTTTTACTGCAGCGCCTTCTCTGTAAAAGGTCTCAGCAAAAGCCCTTGCATTTCTGCTTCCAGGTACAAACCTGCCTGCATGTGTGTCCACCTTCTCTGCCTGACAAGGAAGCAGTGCCCGGTCTTCCTGGAAAGCCAGCCCTCCCACCATCACCTGACACCCCCCTGCCCCAGCAGGGCTCCACACACCGCCTCACCTCCGGTCATGAACTCCCCTGGCTTTTGCCCTCTGCTCTGCACTGCAGTAACACTCTTCTTGACAGGTCACCAATGACTTCATGGCAACAGGTTGCATGGACATCCTAGTGTCCTGTTCCCGAGCTCCCAGCAGCCCTCCCCCCCCTTTGACACAGCCCCTCTGCAGCACCACACACTACTGCCTTTCCTCCCCTCTCCCCGCCATCCAGCTAGTGATGGAGTGCCCCAAGCTCAGCCCTCACCCTTTTCTATGTACTTTCTCCCTAGGTCATATTACCTGGACCCAAGACTTTTCACACCACATACATTCTGTTATCTTCCAAGTGAATATTTTGGGCCCTGACAGCCACGCCAGCCCAGCTCTACTCACGCGTGACTCTCCATGTGCATATACCCAATCCCCCAGGAAGTTTGGGACTAAGATGGCGCTTCATAGTTGTCCTAAATCTGCAGTTTGAACAGGGGGTTTAGTGAGGGCAGCTTACCTCTGCTGGGGTGGCTCAAAGGTCAAGTAGAGACTGGAAGGGTCAGAAGGGCTATAGTCTTGCACCTGTGGCCGCTGATGACAGCTGTCAGCCAGAACTTCAGCTAGAACCATCAGCCGGGACACCTGCAAGGGGCCTCTCCAAGGGATGGTGGGATTTTGGTGGCAAACATCCCAAGAGTGAGCTGCACAACCTCTTGTGACAACTCAAAAGTTCCACGGCATCACTCCCACCATACCCTAAGAGCAAGGCAGGCACAAAGGCTCACCCGAGTTTAAGGGGAGGGGACAAAGAGTCCACCTCTTGCTGGGGGTGGTGTCAGGGTTCTGGAAGAGCAGGTGGAATGGGAAATATTGTTATGGCCATTTTTAGAAGATTCACACACATCCCCTGTATTAGTCGGGGTTCTCCAGGGAAATGGAACCAAGAGAATAGATAAGAGGAGATTTATTATAGGAATTGGCTCACATGATGATTGGAGACCAAGAAGTCCTGCCATCTGTTCTCTGCCGGCGGGAGACTCAGGAAAGCTGCCACTGCAATTCAGTCTCAGTCCATAGGCCGGACAACCTGGAGTTCTCGGGGCAGGAGAAGATGGATGGTCCAGCTCCAGCAGAGTGCCCATTCACCCTTCCTCAGCCTTCCTGTTCTATTCGGGCCCTCAGCAGATTGGATAGTGCCCACCCACCTTGGTGGAGGTGGATCTTCTTTACTCGGTCTATGGATTCAGACACTCATGTCTTCCAGAAACAGCCTCACAGACACTTCCAGAAATCATGTTTTACCAGCCATCTGGGCATCCCTTAACCCAGGCAAGTTGATATATAAAATTAACCTTCATATTCACACATGCAAAATACACTCACCCCTCCCCCACCCCAGCCCTAAAGTCTCATCTCCTTTCAGCATCAGGCTCGGGACTGCATCCCCTGAATCAGGTGCTGATGTGGCTCCTCCAGCGTGGTTCCCCAGGCACGGGCCCTTGAGCACTGGTTCTAAAATTCCATGAACTAAAGAGAGACATCCTCTCCCCTCCACCCAGAGGCTCAAGAGAAGATGGTGGCAATGGCCTAAGACAACCACTGCAGACACTCCCTATTTTAAAAGGAGGGACAGGGAAGGCAAATGACAGGCACTGTCCAGCAGCTGACGTCCAGTCTGGCACATGGTGCCAATTCCATTAGGCTCAGTCCTACTGCCAGGGAGCGATTCTCCTTGGACTGCCTCCAGGAGCCAAAGAGCCTTTTGGCATATTGTGATTCGTTCTCAATGATAGGGGAGACATGATTCAAGAAAGTGTCCTTCCTTTTGGAGAGCATGTCCTGACACGCCCCCAGCTACTGGACTCCTACAAACTTCACTGATAAAATGAGCCCTTGGGCTGGGCACAGTGGCTCATGCCTGTAATCTCAGCACATTGGGAGGCCAAGGCAGGCCAGGAGATCAAGAGATCAAGACCATCCCGGCCAACATGGTGAAACCCCATCTCTACTAAAAATACAAAAATTAGCTGGGTGTGGTGGCGTGCGCCTGTAGTCCCAGCTACTTGGGAGGCTGAGGCAGGGGAATTGCTTGAATCTGGGATGCGGAGGTTGCGGTGAGCCGAGATCGCGCCACTGCACTCCAGCCTGGGTGACAGAGCAAGACTGCACCTCAAAAAAAAAAAAAAAAAAAAAAAAAGGCCCTCGAATTTTCATAGGGCTTTTCTCCCCCAGCCTAGAGTCCATGTGCCCTACCACGGCCTCTAGTCTACTTGCCACGTCGTGTTCATCTGGTGTGATTAACATGATGTCACAGACACAGTGGATCAGTCCAAGTTCTTGGGAGAGTCTTTACAATCCAGGCCCTCTCAGGTAGTATCATAACAGAGAGAGAATTAACATCAGCCCCGGGGAAGACAAGTGGAAACTTGCGTCTGTCACACTTCCTTGGCCCCACTCTTCGTTTCTGATATGGACGGAAATGAATGCCTTCCGCAGTCACTGGCCATCTTCCTCGCATCTGAATCATGTGAATTTGCTCTAGCGAAGATATCACACCTGGCCCAGCAGTTTGTGTGGGGCTCATTCTTGGATAAAATGGCAGTAGTCCACTGTGGTCAGAGAGGATCCACTCTGAATTTTGTAGAGGCCAGACTGAGGAATTGCATGGGAATATGATGGGGACAACCACAGCAGTATCCTTGAGGTCTTTAAGAATGACATTCAAATATGCTATTCTCACTGGGTTGCAACCTTGCTATTGATTTACTGTCTTGCCTGGTGTCATGAGTGTTGCAAGATTAGAGATAACCAGGTCCAGAAACATTTGTATCTTTCTACATGGTCCACGCGTTCAGTTGGTAGTCAGAGCCATGGGCAGCAGGCTCAAGCCCCTCCACAGGTCAGTCAATATTACAAACCATGCATAATAGTATACATAGTCACTCACGCCTATAAATCCCAGCACTTTGGGAGGCCAAGGCGGGTGGATCACCTGAGGTCAGGAATTCAAGACCAACCTGGCCAACATGGTGAAACCCCATCTCTACTAAAAATACAAAACTTAGCCAGGCATGATGGCAGGTGCCTGTAGTCCCAGCTACTCGGGAGGTCGAGGCAGGAGAATCGCTTGAACCTGGGAGGTGAAGGTTGCAGTGAGCCGAGATCGCACCACTGCACTCCAGCCTGGGTGACAAAGCTAGACTCAGTCTCAAAAATAATAATAATAATAATAATAATAATAATAATAATATACATAGCCACTATATAAATGTTACAGATTAAACATTCCACAGTAAAGAAAGTAACATTTAACATCAAGAGAAAAAGATTGAAAGAATTAACCAACCAGGCCAGGGGAAGTAAGACAAAAGGAGTCCTGGGCTGGGTTGGCCGGTCCATTGGTCTTGCAAGGAAGAGCCTTCGATATGGCAGATCCTTTGGAGGCAGATGCCAAGTTCTTATCATAAGTGACTGCAAGGAGGTGTCAGTTAAGATGGCCAGTTGAAGCTGCTGAAGGGCCGTTCTTTTATGGTCACAGAGTCCTCTGGTGAGAACTGTTAGTATTAAATAGAGTATGCTTATTTGTGACCTTATCTGGTTGGATGCAGTCTTAATTTTTTTATTTGTTTCCTAAGCAAAACATCTCAACCTTGTTGGCAAAGTGCCCTATGAAATATATAATGGAGGGAGGCTGAGGTGGGTGGATCACGAGGTCAGGAGTTCGAGACCAACCTGGTCAACATAGTGAAACCCCATCTCTACTAAAGATACAAAAAAATTAGCCGGGCGTGGTGGCACGTGCCCGTAATCCCAGCTACTTAGGAAGCTGAGGCAGGAGAATAGCTTGAACCCTGGAGGCGGAGGTTGCAGTGAGCTGAGATCGCACCGCTGCACTCCAGCCTGGGACAGAGCAAGACTCCATCTCAAGAAAAGAAAAAAGAAATATATAATGCAGTCCTTTTCTAAGATGGAGTTAGTTATGTCAAGGGTGCTGTATACACCTGGGGAGAGGGAGGCAGTTTCACAGACTTCCACACTTGGCCCTCCCCATTACAGTAGTTCTTTACCCTACAGGCCAAGGACCTAGTCCAGCCATTACCAGTACACATTTAGGGAGGGGAAAACCATCACTGGGAGGCTTCATGGACCCACCAGACTCACTGTGAACCAAACCTGGACCAGGCCCCATTTATTATGTGAACTCCATTCCCCATCACTCTGAAACGGGGACCACAATGACACTCAGTGTCCGGGGTATCAGTGTCAACTTGGATCCTGTATGCAACAGTCCTCTAAATGTCTGTGTATATTTCTCTCCAACAAGTAAATGGTTGTAGGTTCCTTTGGGGAAAGACTGGGGGCAATTAATTTATACCCTTCTCCCTGGGACCCAGCCTCTCCTTCAGTCAATGGATTCTGGGCATGAAAACCGGCTCAGACTGGAACCTGAGCAAGATACCATGTTTGACAGGATGGTCGCTCTTGTGATCACCCTTTTTTATTCAATGTGTAAACTGAGTAATACTATAAATGTACAATGAATTGAGTTATAGGTGGGAAGTTGGCTGCATCTGTCTTGCCCTAGTAGGGCTCTATTAACTATTTCCAACCCCTATCTGTAGGTCAGGCCCCCCTGCTGCTTCTCTGACCTTGCTGCTCATCATGATCTTACACCCACCCTTTATCTGACTGTGAAGGGCTTACCATGTGGCTTTATTTTGTGATCCTATTAGCCTCATTGCTGTCAGGGAGCCCAGTTCTGCACAGCATCCCGTGCTGTCAGCCATGACCTACAGGGGACCATTCTGCTGGAACTTCTCCACGATGCTGCTGCCCTTTCAGCAGGACCTCCTCACTGCTTTGGGAAATGGAGGAGTTTCCCTCAGACCCTCCTATGAAACATCGGATAGGGGCTGGGAAGGGGTTCCAGCCTTACAAAAGATATCCTCCCTAGTAGGCCCAGCCTGACTCTTCTGAACCCTCTGTCTCTACCTACCATAACACTTCTTTCCTTCTTTTTTTGAGACTGAGTCTCACTCTGTCACCCAGGCTGGAGTGCAGTGGTGCAATCTCGGCTCACTGTAACCTCCATTTCCCGGGTTCAAGCGATTCTCCTGCCTCAGCCTCCTGAGAAGCTGGGATTACAGGCACCCACCACCACGCCTGGTTAATTTTTGTATTTTTAGTAGAGATGGGGTTTCACCATGTTGGCCAGGCTGGTCTTGAACTCCTGACCTCAGGTGATCCACCTACCTCAGCCTCCCAAAGTGCTGGGATTACAGGTGTGAGCCACCATGCCCGGCCCCTACCATAACACTTCTATTGCACTTTGCGAGACCATCACTGTCCCCAAGATTCTGTGAGCCATCTGTCTCCCAGGGTCCTCAGGAGGGAGTTAAATCCATGCAGAGAACTCCCGCTGCAAGAGGTAGAATTCCCCCTTTTACCTTCGTGTCCACTGTTCCTTATCCAGCACCTCAGATCCGGTCTGGTACACTCTCCTGACATCTGCATGTCCGTTCTTGCTAGGGCCTGCAGCTCCTTCGGGATCTAGTTCCTTTCCCCCTCCACCTGAGTTATATTGTGACTTAGGAATCTGTCTGGTGGCCAGGAGGGGAGGTGGGGGAGATCCTGATTCTAACACAGCATTTGTGTTATCTTACAAGGCACAGGCCTCGGTATCGTCTTTAAGCAAGGGAGCAGTGAGAGATAGCTTTAACAGGGAAGAGAAGGCCACTTCCGCAGGCTGGAAAGCGTCTAGAGAATGTGGGGTTTCACAGTTTTTAGGGCATTTACTGAGGTATCCCCCTTCCAATCCCACAGTCCCACTCCTTCGTAATCAGGATTCTGACCTGCACATAGCCAACTTCCTGGGGTTGAGAATTCAACCTTCTCTGAAGCTTCTGTAGTCATTACCATTGAAGCCTGGCCTGAGCCTCAACTCTTTCTGCCCTCTTAAGACATAAGGGCCTCGTTTCACACTTCACCTTAAATCATCTGTAGCATTTTTATTGTCTTTCTCCAATGCATCACTAACACTGGCAACAGCCACTTAAATTTCTTTGCCTTGGAATTTCTATTTCCCTGTATCTTTCAAGTGACTGAGCTATTGCACCATCAGTGAAGGCTTAATCATTGCCCATACAGATGCCAGAGGCTTCCCTCCTAGGAGGTTGGTGAGGGGGGTGCGGGGGGCTCCTTGTATCCAGCTGGCAGGTGATGGCAGCTCCAAAGTCCTGTTTTAGGGTCTGCTTCTTATAGGACCACTCCTGGCACCAGCTACCTTAGTTTGGGTTCTCAGGAGCCAGTCTGAGTTGGAGGCTTGTGGGGAGGTTGATTGGGAGGTACCCTCGGGAATCCTGTGATGAGGAAGAAAGGATTGGGCACAGGCGGGTACCATGGGGAGCTGTAGAGTGGAACAGTTGTCTCACAGTTGTCTCAAACAGAGGCAAGGTGGCAGGCCTTCGTATAGCACAGGACGAATGCCATCTTAAGGGTTCGCTGTCTTCTGCTGAGAGGGTACTGGGGATAGACTCAGCTGTGAGCAGCCACCACTCCTGGCAGCTGGGGACAGCCCTCAGTCCTGAAGGGGGATCTGTGTGGCACACCACACCATACACCACATGCCTTAAACTTAGATTTTTACAAATTAAATTCCCAATTAACTGTGGCTTCCCCAAATCAGTAAATGGCACCACTAACCAACTAATGTCTGATATCAAAGTCACCTTTCTTTCCTCGATTTCCCTTCCTATCCTCAACCCAATTCAGCTACAAATACCATTGGTTCTACCTCCAAAGGATGTCTCTAATCTGCCCACTTCTCCCTATCTTCACTGCCACGTGGTAGCAGTGCGCCAAGTCACAGACATTTCACCAGGACCCCACAGTAGCTTCCTGTCATAGTCCATTAGGGCTGCTATAACAAACACCTTAGCCTGGGTAATTTATAAACAGAGACATACCGCTCCCAGTTCCAGAGGCTGGAAGATCAAGGTACCAGAAGAATCAGTGTCCGGTGAGGGCTCCCGCCCTACTTGAGAGATTCTGCCTTCTCACTGAGTCCCCACATGGTAGAAGGGGTGAACATGCTCTCTGGGTTCTCTTAGTAAGGACTCTAGTCCCATTCATGAGGGCTCCACCCTTGTGGCCTAATCACCTCCCAGAGGCCCTACCTCCCAACACCACTGCACTGAGGATTAAGTTTCAACATCTGAATTTTGGGAAGACACAAACATTCAGACTATCACAGTTCCTGACCGTCTCCCTCCAACACACTCTCCACACCCCAGCCAGGGTAATGTCGGAAAAACATAAATCATAATAAAAACTTAAGTGACATTCCCTGCTTAACACCCTCTGATAGCTTCTCACCCCTGTGGTCCTCTCAGACCCCCGTTCCCTCCTCTCCTACCCTGTCGTTCCCACACAGGACGCCCAGCCACTCTCCTTTCTGTCTGCGAGCCTCCTGCCCTCTTCCCCACCGGGCCTCAGCAGGTGCTGCTCCCCACATAGGTAACGCACCCATCTCACATCCCGCGGGTCTTTCCACTGCTGAAATCTCTGCATCCGTCATGTCTCAGCTCCCACGTGACCTCTCCCACAGGTGTTCCAAGCATCCAGCTGACATGGCCTCCCAGTCACGGTTGCTGTCTTTAAGCACCCCTCAGTACTTGTCATAACCCAGAATTATTAACGTTTTTGCTTGGGTAGTGTCACTTTCCCATCTAGAAAGCAAGCTCCTTACACACAGAACTCATGTGGCACTTTTGTGTCGCTGGAGCCCTGGTGCCCAGCATGTGCACCCGCTAAGTGAATAAACTTAACCTTTGTTAGTTCCCATTCTATTACTTACATTATTTTCAGATAAGCTAAAGACTGTACCAGGACATGTTTATACTGGGTAATAAAAACGTACTCTAACTTTTTTTTTTTTTTTTTCTTGAGACAGAGTCTTGCTCTGTTGCCCAGGCTGGAGTGCAGTGGCACCATATTGGCTCACTGCAACCTCCACCTCCCATGTTCAAGCGATTCTCCTGCCTCAGCCTCCCAAGTAGCTGGGATTACAGGTGCATGCCACTATCCCTGGCTAATTTTTGTATTTTAACTAGAGACAGGGTTTCACCATGTTAGCCAGGCTGGTCTCAAAACTCCTGACCTCAAGTGATCCACCTGCCTCAGCCTCCCAAAGTGCTGGGATTGCAGGCGTGAGCCACCGCAACTGGCCAAACATACTGTAGTAATTTTTTTAGCTTATACCTCAAGTGATGCAGACATTTGGACAACCAGATGTACATCAATAAGGAAAAGATGCTTACCATTTTCCAAATGCTCCCCCTTGCCAACAGAGATAGGTGTTTCCAGATGGCTGCCATGAAGCCATGGCATGAGAAAACATGCCAGAAGCTGTTTTCTCGTCTTTTCATTTTATCTGTGGAATAGGAAAGTGATGACTCAGAAGACAGAGAACATTCATGGTCTGGAGAGGATCTTTGAAAAGCCTGATGTGGCACCACCATCTGGTGTCTCTAGAATAAAAGTTCTAACTGCGTGGTTCATGGTATCGTCGGACAAGCCCGCGTGCCGGCTGGGACCCAGCATGACATGGGAGCTCACCCTTAACCAGGGACCACTGTCATGCCTCGTGCGCAGTGAACTTGTCATCCTCGTGGCTTGGAAGCCCTCCTCAGAAAGACATCCCCTTTCAGAGCCTGAGCAGCCACAGCATTTCAGGGGACAACAGAAAAAATGACCAAGAAGGCCAGACACGGTGGCTCACGCCTGGAATCCTAGCACTTCAGGAGAAGGATCAAGGAAGGAGTATCACTTGAAGCCAGGAGTTCAAGACCAGCCTGGGCAACATAACAAGACCTCGCCTCTACAAAAAAATAAACAATTAGCCAGGTGTAGTGTTATACTCCTGTAGTCCCAGCTTCTCGGGAGGCTGAGGTGGGAGGATCGATTGCTTGAGCCCAGGAGGTTGAGGCTGCAGTGAGCCATGATCACGCCACTGCCCTGCAGCTTGGATGATAGAGACCCTGTCTAGAAAATAAAAAAAGACCAAGAAATAGGAAGATTTTCCTCCTAGAATTTCTCAGGAGAACACTGGGATTTCCCCTGGAAAAGACTAGATGCTTATGTCTGGGGGAATCCATCCCATTGTGGCAAAAAGAAGGTAAAGGACCCAGTGAATCAAAGAGTTTGTTGGAAGCCTGGTGCGGTGGCTCACATCTGTAATCCCAGCACTTTGGGAGGCTGAGGCATGCAGATCATTTGAGGCCAACACGGCAAAACCCTATCTCTTCTAAAAATACAAAAATTAGCCAGGCATGGTGGTGTGTGCCTGTAATCCCAGCTACTCAGGAGAATCGCTTGAACCTGGGAGGCGGAGTTTGCAGTGAGCAGAGATGGTGCCACTGCACTCCAGCTTAGGTGACAAAACAAGACTCTGTCTCAAAAAAAGAAAAACAAAAACAAACCAAAGAGTTCATTGTTAGATAGAGCCCAGTGGAGCCAAAACAAAGCTCCTTCCTGGCAGAGCCATCAGGATAAACGTCAGCCCTTAACAGGGGCTGCCACAGACCCCACCGCTATCCACATTTACCTACAGCCCAGCACTGCTGTGATGAGGCTCAGGGAAAATAACAGGGTCCCTGAAGTCTCCAACAAGCTCTTTCCTACCCACCCTGTCTCTGTCTCCAAAATTTTCTCTTTCCATGCACCCGACCCTACACTCTCACTTTTCTGCCTCTTTCTCGTGTCAGTATTTATTCTCTCCTCCCTCCCGACATCCATCTCTCCTTCGCTCTTCCCTCCCTTTCCATTTCCTGCATTATTTCCCACCTTCTCCAATTTAAGAGGATTATCCACTTCTGACTTGGCCCCATCATAGATGCAGAAACTTCCACCGAGGGTCAGCTCATAGATCCCTGGGGACGTGGGGGCTGCCCTAAGGGCTGTGTTTCTACTGAGCCTTTAGAATACCAAGTACCGTTTAAAAATTCACTTGCAAACTACCCACCCAGGATCGTTGCAGACTGTTCTTTAGAAGTTTTAGAGGTCTCTGCATGCTCACTTCCAACTTATTTCTGTGTGTGCCAGTCACACGTTCAACAATCCTTTGGCTCACAATGTATCCCCAGCAATTGGCTTTCTCGCCACTGAGGTTAGTTTTAACATGCCAGTTGATAGTTATAAAACAGCAATTCTGGAAATCCCATCCAAGGATTGCTCTGTATTAACACATCATCAAAATAGTATATTGCAAAGTCAACATATGATTGTAACTGTTGACCTATCAAATACTGAAAGATTTTGAAACCTCAGTGGGAGCCAAATGCCATTTTATTAAATTGGGATACAGGAAAGGAAGAGTATTGCAAATGTTGCAGTGGTGTTAGTTTGAGATGTTAGTGGGTTTTGCCAATATTTTCTCTAACAAAATAAGAATGTAATATATCTATGTTACACTAGAATGTTGCATGTTTATTCTATGTATACCTACACTCACATATATTCATACACACAGTGCTATACATGTGAAGTGTGGCCACAGAGTTGACGTGGGACAATCTACTGTGGCCCATATCTAATGGCCACAGAGCAATTTCAATGAGGTTCCTGCAACCTCTGGAGCAATGGCCCCATTACTCAATTAAGACAGAGGCTCCCAAAGCGGCTGCAACACCCATCTAAAAATGTTAAGTTATGGTATATAAAAATTTATATCATGACTCATATATTAAACAACCGTTTTACAATGTAAGTCAATAAACTTTTATTGAGCAGTGTGGCAGATACAGAGTAGGGGATGAAGGATGAATGCACAGTCCCCCGTCCTCGGAGAGCCATAACAATATGTTACCATGCCCTTCTCTTGGAAGTGAATGACTCTGCCCAAATGTGGAAAAATATTTAAGTGAGTTCAAAACTAATACGGCTGTTGGCTCTGAATACAGAATAAACAAACCTCTGCCCAAAGAGAAATCAGATCCGCTGTCTTTCTGATCTAACTTGGCAAAGCCAAGTTCTCAAAGTTTGAATTCCTCCCGCATAAGCACCCTCAAATGAACTTCGTGCCTCTGACATTACACTCATCCCAAATATCACTTCCTGATGGTATAACGTGTGCTTTCTGAGTATGTTGACGGGTCAGACCACTGAGGAGTCTTGTGTGGCTCTCTGTGTCCAGACCAAGCTGGCTGGTCAGGATGAACGGCCATGTCTATCTGTACAAGGTCTATCTGTACAAGGCCGGTGGCTTATGTGAGCTAGACTTAGCTGTTTTAGGATGTTCAAAAAGATCAAAGAGCAGGAAATCATGAAACAAAATCAAGTAGATAGAGAAAAGAACCAACAAGAAAAAAAAATTATAATTGACAAGCAAAGTGATTACAGTGAAAACCTCAAAGCCCTGGGTAAATGCGAGAGACAAAGGAATCCAACACAGGGCTCGTGAATGGGAAAGTTACGTGGAAGAGGGAAGAGCTGTACCCAGAAGGCAGTGTAAAGAGGCAAAGGAACTTTTTTACAAATGAAAGTGTAGGCAGGGTGCGTTGGCTTAAGCCTGTAATCCCAGCACTTTGGGAGGATGAGATGGGTGGATCACCTGAGGTCAGGAGTTCGAGACCAGCCTGGCCAACATGGTGAAACCCCATCTCAACTAAAAATACCAAAATTAGCCAGGCATGGTGGCAGGTGCCTGTAATCTCAGCTACTCGGGAGGCTGAGGCAGGAGAATGGCTTGAACCCAGGAGGTGGAGGTTACAATGAGCCAAGATCATGCCATTGCACCCCAGCCTGGGTGACAGAGCAAGACTCCATCTCACAAAAAAAAAAGAAAAGAAAAGAAAAAAAAAGTTGTAGTTAAGAAAAGGCAGAGTTTGAGAGGTGTTGACTTTTGTCTAAATGCCACTCCAGAGATGAGAATCAAGGAAATGGAAGAGGAAATGTACTGAGATCATGGCTGGGGATGTGCAAGAATTGAAGACGAGTTGACGGAATGCACAGAAGTGAGTCCACACCTCATACATCACATTGAAACTACAGAAATCAAGGAGCAAGAGGAAATCTTAGAAGCAACCAGAGAAAAGACAGGTACCCTGGAAGGAATAACAGTCTGACAGCAGGTGCCAGAGGGAATGGAATAGTATCTTAAAGTGCTGAGAGCGGCCGTAGCCGCGGCTGTTTAGTTCAGCTATTAGCATTCCATGGAACAGACTGTGGGGAGCGCCACTTCCTCCTTCTCCAGAGTCTCCCACAATTGACAGCGGTCATTTCTCAGACTCCCGGCTCCTGCCCGGGGCCTGTGTGTCTCAATGAGTGGCTCCACCTTCCTCCATTTTTACAAAAGTGAGAAACCTGAGAGTCAGCCCATAGACAGAACCTCCCCAAATCCTGTCACTTTGGTTTTTTTTTTTTCCTTTTGTGTAGAGATGGGATCTCACTATGCTGGTCTCGAACTTCTGGCCTCAAAGGATCCTCCTGCCTTGGCCTCCCAAAGTGATGGGATTACAGGCGTGAGCCACCACACCCAGCCCATGTCCTTTGTTTTAAATTCCCACATGTCCATCCTGTGGACACTGCTCTGACTCAGGCCTGTTGCAGTAGCCTCCTGGCTAGCCTTGCTCCCTACCACCTCACCAATACCAGAGTCACTCTTTGCAGACCGCTAAGAGGGGCTCCCTTTACTGCTTCCTACTCAAAGCTCTCCCAGCTCACCCTTCACACAATGTGCTCCCCCTGTTGCCCCCTGCCCACGCCTGCCCGGGACCCCCAGTGTTCCAAGCCAGGGGTCTACAAACCAGGGCTCAGCGGCCGCACTGTTTGGATACCCCCTCTGCCCAGTCCCTGGCTGTGGGGTCATTCCCAGCTGTGCCACATGATCGCTTTCAGCAAAAGCCTGCAGGTAACTCTGGGTGCCACACTTCTGACTACTCTGAGAATCACATCCGATCTGCTCTACCCCTCTGTGTAAGTTGATGCTTTAGAAAGGCAACGGAATTCCAGGCAAGGACAAAGCCTCTTTCCTGGGCCCTGCGTGTTGTTCCAGTCCTTCCCGGAGTCCTTGCTCTTCTGTGCATCCCCCATACCACAGCCCACACCACCCCTCCCCACATGCCTTCCTGGTGGGCACCAGAGCTTCCCCTTCCATTTTCCACAGTCTCTTTCATGCCACACCCTGGTGGGTGCTAGGCAGGACATAGGCTGGGTCCAGGTTCCCCCACTCAAGTGGCATGAGGCCCGTGCCTGTCCACAAAGGACCCCCGGCCCCACCAGGGATGAGAATCCAGAGCTGAGGTGCAGAACCACGTGGAGGCCAGAGAGCTGTGCTCCTGGGTGTGAGGAGATAGAACCATGTCTTTTATTTTGTTTCCTGATGCTTTGACATCTGGGGCCTTGCCAACCCTGAAGGGATGGCCCCTCCCAGGACTACTTCCTAGAGAGAATAAAGAACTCACCCCCAGTGTGCTCCTCAAATGTGAGCTAACCAATCCAGAGGCCACACCCCTGGCCACACCCCCATCCTTCCAGCCACCCCGCCCCCCCCACGTTGCCCCGGGGCGAGTACCAAGCAACTAGAGACAGGCCCAACACCCCAAAGCCTGCAGAAATTAATCAAACAGGCCAATCCCTGGCCTGTTAACCCTGCCTTGCCCAGTCCTTCCCGTGGAACCACGGCAGAGGCTCTTTGTCCCCGTTTTCTTCCTGCCGCCTCTGCCTCCTGCCCAGTCCTGTGATTCCTGGCACCACCCCCGATGGCACACTCCCTTGTCTTGGGAACTGTGAGTAACAAACCATCTTTTCAAGGGCAGCTGCCTCCTGATCTGTTGGTCCTGCTGTTCCTCACATTTTCTCTTAACGTGTATTTTAAAGCAGAGGGTAAAGAAGTAAGTGGCCAGGACTCGGGATGATTACAGACAGGAACATGGGGCCCATTTGTCAGGACGGGTGGGTTCTAAGGGAGGGGAACAGGTGGGTCGTGGGTTATGTCAAGACAGGTGGTCGGCAGCTACCTCCTGCCCTGCCACGCCCCACCTACCCACCCTCGGCCTGCCTGTGGACTGCACTTTCTCCTCAGGTTGGAAAATAAGGCAGACTCTTCCAGGCTCTCTTTTAAAGGAGAGCACACCCATAAATCAAACACCAAAGTATGTCTTCTTCTCATTTTATTCTAATGCAAACATCCTGGAGTCTTCGTACCTTCTATCTGCGCACCCTGCCCTCCAGCCCTCTCTCTGTAAGGCTATATAACACATGGCCTTATCTGAACTAAAACTGCCTCCCAGAGGCTGGATGGAATGCTGGCTGCAGGGTCTGGGTCTTGAGGCAGATTGATGTGTGAACCCACCTAAAAAGAGATCCTGCTTGGCTTGGAGTCATGAAGCCCCCTGAAAGTAATCCAGGACCGTCGGCCACTCCACGGAGTGGGCGCAGCCACATTCCACACCAGGAGGACCAAAGCCAGAGAGGCTGTCACATCTCTCAGAGCCATATAGCAAAGAGTGATCCACTCTGCTTAATGCAGTCCATGGAGACTCACAGAGGAGAGGACACCTGAAGGAGAAGTGAGGATCTGGCAGGCAGAGGAGAGGAAGGGCTTTCTGGACAGAAGGGACAGGCTGTGCAAGGGAACAGAGGAGAGTGGGAAATTGCTGGCACATGAGGTGCAGCATTGTGGGGTTGACAGCAATTGAAACCGGAGGTCCAAAGACCAGTATGTTTCCAGTTTTTTGCCCCCCGCCTCCAGGGCCCACCACAGGGCCTGGTGCAGATGAACGACTCAATAAAGATTTCCTGATGAATGAATTAGTTCAAGACACAGCCATGGACAGAGACGCAGGACCTTGAGTGCCAGACCAACAGCATTTGCCTTCTGCTCAGAGTGGGCCAACTGGGCTCCAGGCAGAAAAGGACACCTAATTAGACCTTCTTGCTTCTACAGAGATCATGCCAGGATAGCCAGGGGTGTTTCTGGGCTAAGCTGGATGAGCTGGTTAAGCCATGCTTTTGAAATAAATAGCTTGTACTGTTTGTCCCCCAAGGACAAAACATGCTTCGTGGAGCCTGTCTCATTATTCCTTGCAACATACATATGCAAAGCATTAGCCGGCAGATTTCCCCACTCTGGCTTGTTTAGAGTGAAGATTTTTGTCAAGGTCACACAGCACATGAGGGGTGAAACTGAAAGCAGCAATGACCCTCAGCCCCTTGTCCTAACCATGCTCTTCTCTGATGCTTTTCCCCCTTGCTTCAGCCAGGGGCCAAGGCTGACCTACCAAACCGTGACTCAGCTCCTATCTGCTGGTTAGGCCCAGGACAGGGTCTCCTCCTCCAGGCTGGGATGCCGGCTCCCCACAGCGGACTGTAACTTGCTTAGTACGCTGTGGCTCTGTCCTGCAGTGACTGTCAACGCTGGGGGCCAGGCAAGATTCAAGCCCCTGAGGGGAGAAGGAGATGACTCATGTATGCCTGAAAGAAAGCAGGGAGGAGGTAGAAACTGGACCCAAATGGAAGAGCCTGGCCTAGCCCCTTGGGAAGTAACCAGAAAGCTTCCTCACCCAGCAGACCTCCTGGACCTCCAGAAGGCTCCAGCAAGGTTATATGATTCCCAATTCTCATTCTGGCACCAGAAAGCTGCCCTCTCTGTTCCATTCGACAGTTTTAACAAATACTGAGTGAGCTCTCAAATGTGCCAGGCACTGCACTGGCCACCATGCACATGGCAATTTCCACATCCACAATAGCATGGGCTCTGTGTTAAACACGTTAGAAGTCAAGAGATACAGTAGTAGACATGACAGACACAGCCCTGCCCTCATGAGTTTACAGTCTGAAATCGTTATATTTCAGAGAGTCAGTGCAATATAGTTTTGGAAAGACCACAAATCCTAGTCAGAGAGACCTAGATTCAAGACACGGGCCTAGCTTCTCACCAACTGGTTACTAAACAATGTGAAAATGGAAGTTTGGACTGACATCAATATGCACAGATACCATGTGCCCAAGACAATACCTGACCCCAAACCATCAAACCAAAACCCCTTACCCATGCTATGGATGTAAAAAAGCTGGGCTTTGGTGATTAAAAGATTTCTTTGGAGAGAGCCACTGGTGTGCTCTGAGCCTCATTCCTGCCCTGCCAATGAGAGGGAGATGGTGCCTCCCATCCCTCTTGGGCCTAGAAAAGAAGAGGGGCTACATGGAGACCTCAAAAGGGACTTCATACCATACACATACCCGGAAGTTTAAGCGGCAGAGTGGATGGGTACCTGGCTCACAGCTGAGAAATCCAGACGGAAAGTGATTGGCCCTTTGTTGGCTGGGGCTGCCATGACAGAAAGCCATAGAAGTGGCTTAAACAAAAGAACTCTACTTCTCACAGTACTGGAAGCTGGAAATCCCAGATCAAAATCCAACAGGGCTTGGTTTCTGGCAAGGGTGCTCTTCCTGGCTCGCAGACAGCTGCTGTGTCCTCCCCATGGCCTTTTCTCTGAGCACTCTTAGAGAAAGAGTGAAGGAGAGTTCTTGGTGTCTCTTCTCATAAGGATACTAATCCTACAGATCAGGGCCCCATCCTTACGGCCTCATTTAACCCTAATTACCTTCTTATAGGCCCTGTTTCCAAATACAGTCGCACTGGGGGTTAAGGTTCAACGTATGAATGGGAGGCAGGGGGACAATTCAGTCTATAGCAGGCAACCTAGCTACTTTGACGGCAGAGGAAGAGAGGTAGCCGCACCGGAATCAGCCTGCACTTTCAGAGTGTGTAAGGGTAGAGACTGTGGGGGGCCGTGTATGTGACAGCGCCGACGTGCGGTGGCTTAGGTCCTGTCCAAGGGGACTGTGTGGGGAGGAGACAATAGGAGAATACCAGCTGTGATCCACCAGCATCCCTGGAGCTGAAGAAATACTAACCACAAGCAGAGAAAAGCCCATCTTCCACATCAGCCCGCAGGAGAGAGATGTCAGCAGATAACAGGGTGAGGGATGTGTATCTCCAGGCCACCTATGAACGTGCTCTAGGAGACAAAGTCAGCTCTGAGTACTCGCAAGGCCCAGAGAACACTCATATTTGATAGTCACATCAGTACCTGCCAAGGAGGAACCTTCCTGATCCCCTTTCCCCTCCACCTGCCCCCAGCCCATGGAAGACGAAGAATTCCCAGGTGGGGAAAGCTCCAACAGGCTTACTGCGGACTCTTCCCCCAGCAAGCTTCCTCCTGAAGCCAGAAGAGGAAGAATAGATTCAACTTTAAATGAAATTCAGAGTTGTATTATGCCACGAAACTGGATAGTTTTATTACTGAATCGAGACCATATTTTGCAACTTAAGTTAACTTGAGAAAGTTGACCGGGAAACTATTTTTATTACCTTGGAGAGACCAAAAAAATTCATGGACCAAAACTTTCATCCAGGGTCAGGGGAAGAACCAGCCCCAAGAACAGATTTAGAGACAGTGAAGAGGTGGCAAGAACATGCTTCATGGGGACTCCCCCGACCTGGAATTTGTGTGTGTTCAATGCCACAGGTACACATGCTACATGATTTGCCATCTTAAAATAGGGATAATATAACTTGCCATGGAATATTGCTCTGAACATTAAACTACATATGTTAATGTCTGCAAGACACCTAGGGCAGCACTGGGCACTCAGTAGGTCCAAAGACATGGTAGCCAGTGTGATTGTTGTTCATGATAGTGTAGCAAGAGCATTAAAAAGTACCTAGAGGTTAGAAGTCTCTGCAACTCCAAGCTTGCTTTGTGTCTTCTCCCTCCAAAGTTGACTCTCATGTTAAAGGTCAGTTTCTAGTACTATGGCGTTCCAAGGAAGTTCCAAACTGCAAGGAAATCTGACCTCTCTCTCTCCCCCAAGCCCAATACAACAACATTTGAATTTTATGTGGAAATCTTAAACTTCTCCTTCTCATTTGGTCTCATTTGGAGCTTTGAAAATATAAGATATGCCACATATGGTTTCTCCCCAGACTCATGCTGAACACTAGTCACTGTTTTCCAGAAACCTCAGCATCTGCTCAGCTATCTAGCCCCTGGGATCACTGCAAAATTGGACTAATACCAAGGACTGGTTACCACAGTACGTCATCTACTCATGAATACTGTTAAGTGAGCTTGGTTTCAAGAAACCTTAAACCTTCAATGCATAGCTCACTTCAGTCTTTTCTTGGCATTCCAGAACATGATTAATGGTGATGCCGTGCCACAAATAAGTTATAGATGGCTCAGAACTCTAATTCACAATTGATTAGTCCATGAACAATAGCCCTGAGTAATGTAGTGTTAATGGCCAGCCCCGGTGGTCTGTTCCTACCAGAAACCCATTACTAAGTCCACCCTGTGTTTTACAGCATCCCTACTGGAGCCCAATATCTGCTTATGGGGGCAACTGCTTTGTTTAATGGTTGCTAGCCATGTGCAATTAGCTAGAGTAGAACAGACACTTTAGAGGTTACTGCTTCAGCCTCCTAGTGAGAGGATGGGAAATATGATTTTTTAAAAAGTCAGTTTGCCTTCAAGTGGATCATATTCCCATAGACTGGGAAACAGATGCCTTCACATTGTGCTTGGGATGAGGGCAGGGAGAAAAGGCAACCTGTAACCAGTGATTTCCAAAGGCAGCAGGGGTCAGTGGCTGCACGGGCAGGAAGTGAAACTCTTACAGGCCTGCCGGGTGGAATGGAAGAATGTCTGGAACTATAGGGAAGGAGGATGCATTAGACAGTGAGGAGGAATGAATGTGAAGACAGGAGGGACAGGTGGCAACGAAATGTGAATCCACATGAAGAAATAAACAGCACTGATAAAGGTAACTACATAGGTAGATATAAAAGACAGTACAACTGGAATTTTTGTTTGTAACTCCTTTTCTCCTATTTGTTTTAAAATAGGAGAAAACTATATGAAACTCCATGAAACAAGCCTCTGTCAATGGACACATAATGTACAGAAATGTAATTTATAATAAGAGCATAAAAGAAATACACTGTGACCTATATGAGAAAAAAAAATCAAGAAACAATCCCACTTAATATCAAGAAACAATCTCACTTAATAATATCAAAAAATAGAAATAATTAAGGAGGGCAAAGATCTATACACTGAAAACTATGAAACATTGATAAAAGAAATTGAGGAAGACTTCAATAAGTGAAAAGATATCCTGTGTTCCTGGATTGGAATAAATAATATTGTTAAAATGTTCATACTACCCAAAGTGACCTATGGATTCAATGCAACTCCCATCAAAATTCCAATGACATTTTTCACAGGAATAGGAAACAATTCTAAAAACTCATATGGAATCATGAAAGACCCAAATAGCCCAAGCAGTCTTGAGCAAAAAGAACAAAGCCAGAGGTATCACACTACCTGACTTCAAAATATACTACAAAGGTATAGTAATCAAAACAGCATGGCACTGGCCCCAAAACAGACATATAAACCAAGGAAACAGAATAGAGAGCCCCAAAATAAATCTACACATTTGCAATTGATTTTTTCCACAATGATGACAAAAATACATGATGGGGGGAAAGACGGTGTAAATTAAATGGTGCTGGGAAAACTGGATATCCACATATGGAAGAATGAAATTAGATCCTTATCTCACACCATATACAAAAATAAAATGGATTAAAAACTTAAATGTAAGACCTGAAAATGTTAAACTATTAGAGAAGAACATAGGGGGAAGTTTGATGACATTGGTCTGGGCGATTATTTTTTGGATATGACCCAAAAAGCACAGGCAAAAAAAAGCAAAAATACACAAATGGGATTATATCAAACTAAAAAGTGTCTACACGGTAAAGAAAACAACCAACAGCGTAAAGAGACAATTTACAGGAGAAAATATTTGCAAACCATAAATCTGATAATGGTTTAAATCAAAAATATCTGAAGAACTCAAGCAACTCAATAGCAAGAAAACAAATAACCTGATTTGTTTTTAGTGAGCAAAGGATCTGAATACGCATTTCTCAAAAGGAGACATACAAATGGCCAACAGATGTATGAAAAAAAATCACATCACTAAACGTTAGAGACAATGAGATCTCACACTTGTTAGAATAGCTATTATCAAAAAGATGAAAAATAACAAGTGTTGGTAATGATGTGGAGAAAAGGAAACCCTTGTACATAGTTGGTGGGAATGTAAATCAGTACAACCATTATAGAAAACAGTATGAAGGCTTCTCAAAAAATTAAAAATAGAACTACCATATGACCCAACAATCCTACCACTGGGTATATATACAAAGGAAATCAATATGTCAAAGAGATATCTGCACTTCCATGTGCACAGCAGCATTATTCACAAAGACCATGATACAGAAACAACCCAAGTGTCCATCAACAGATGAATGAATAAAGTAAATGTGGCTGTGTATACAAAATGGAATACTATTTAACCTTAAAAAGAAGGAAATTCTGTCATTTGCAACAACATGGATGAACCTGGAAGATATGTTAAGTGAAATAAGCCAAACACAGAAAGACAAATACCACATGATCTCACATATGAAATCTAGGCTGGGTGCTGTGGCTCACACCTGTAATCCCAGCACTTTGGGAGGCCAAGGAGGGCAGATCACTTGAGGTTAGGAGTTCGAGACCAGCCTGGAAAACATGGTGAAACCCTGTCTCTACTAAAAATACAAAAATTAGCCAGGTGTGATGGTAAGCACCTGTACTCCCGGCTATTAGGGAGGCTGAGGCAGGAGAATTGCTTAAACCTGGGAGGCAGAGATTGCAGTGAGCCGAGATCCTGCCATTGCACTCCAGCCTGGGTGACAGAGCATGACCCTGTCTCAAAAACAAAACAAAACAAAACAAAACAAAACAAAAAAAACACTATAACAGTTGAACTCATAGAAGCAGAGAATATAATAGTGCTTGCCAGGGGCTGGGGTATGGGGTGTTGGGGAGATGTTGGTCAAAGCATGCAAAATTCAGATATACATTAGGAATAAGTTCAAGAGATCTGTTGTACAGCATGGTGACTATAGTTAACGATGTGCTGTATATTCAAAAATCACTAAGAACATAGATTTTAAGTGTTTTCACCACACAAAAAAATTAACATGAGGTAATGCATGTTAATTAGCTAAATTTAGCCATTCTACAATGTATATGTATTTCAAATCATGTTATATACCATAAATATTTATAGTTTTCAACATAAAATATTAATTCATTTTTAAGAAGTCCTATTGGCTGGGCATGGTGGCTCACTCCTGTAATCCCCACACTTTGGGAGGCCGAGGTGGGTAGATCATGAGGTCAGGAGTTCAAGATCAGCCTGGCCAAAATGGTGAAACCCCATCTCTACTAAAAATACAAAAATTAGCCAGGTGTGGTAGTGGGCACCTGTAATCCCAGCTACTTGGGAGGCTGAGGCAAAGAATTGCCTGAACCCAGGAGGCAAAGTTTGCAGTGAGCCAAAATCGTGCCACTGCACTCCAGCCTGGGTGACAGAGCAAGACTCCGTCTCAAAAAAAAAAAAAAAAAAAAAAAAAGGTCCTATTACAGTAGAGATCAAAGGAAAGAGATTTAAAAGAAACTACCAGAGCAATAAGAAAAAATCTATACCCCAATATCATGAAACTCTGTATCATCTATAGACACCTTGCATTTCACTATTACATGAGAGAGAAACTTTGGTGTTAAAAAAAGAAAGAAGAAACTTCTAACCTTACATAGCCTGGCAGAAGTTGAAGAGGTAAGGTTTGCCAAGTCATTATGATAGAGATGGGAAATAGAGGAAGAGATACTGGTGGTCGAAAGTAAAAATAAATTGAGTAAGGAAAACCTGGGCTTGAATCTCAGTCATCCCTTTTTTAAGGCATTTATACCTTAGAGAAGTTACTTAACTACACTATCTGCCAATTTCATCATCTATAAAATGAGAATAAATATACCTAACTTTCAGGTTGTTTTAAGAATTACCTATAATGGGCCAGGTGTGGTGGCTCACGCCTGTAATACCAACACTTTGGGAAGCTGAGGCAGTCGGGTCACTTGAGGTCAGTTTGAGACCAGCCTGGCCAACATGGTGAAACCCTGTCTCTACTAAAAATACAAAAATTAGCCAGGCACGGTGGTGGGAGCCTGTAATCTCAGCTACTTGGGAGGCTGAGGCACAAGAATTGCTTGAACCCGGGAGGCAGAGGTTACAGTGAGCTGAGATTGTGCCACTGCACTCCAGCCTGGGTGACAGAGTGAGACAAAAAAAAAAAAAAATACTTATAATGACTAGTTGATATAATACATTATTTTTAAAAAGAACATGAGAATGGAGGAGGGAACAAAGCTATATAGTAACAAAGTTTTTGTATACTATTAAAATTAAGTTGATATTATTACATACTGGATTACTATAAATTAACATGTTAATGGTAAACTCCCAGGGCAACCACTAAGAAAATAACTCAAAAATATATTGTTAAAGAAAAAACAAGGGAATTGAGATTGCACATAGAAAATATCTTTTTAACAGAAAAGAAGGCAGTAATGATGGAATTGAAGAACAAAAAGATATAAGACTTAATAGAAAACCAAACAGCAGAATGGCATACATAAATTCTACCCTATCAGTAATTAAATTAAATATAAATGTATTAAACTCTCCAATTAAAAGGCATAGATTGTCAGAATGGATTCAAAATAAAAACATGATCCGACTATGTTATCTATGAGAGACTCACTTTAGATTCAAAGATGCATATAGGTTGAAAGAATTAATAAAAGGATAGCAAAAGATATGCCACACAAACAGTAACCAAAGGAGAGTTGGAGTGGCTCTGATAATTTCAGACAAAGTTGACTTTCAGTCAAAAATTGTTACTAGAAGACAAGGAAATAATTTTATAATGATAAAAGGGTCAATCCATCAAGACAATCTAACAATTACAAACTTATAAAATAGAACAGTTGAATAATGTCATCAGTCTACTATATTTAACAGATATTTATAGAACTCCACCCAACAATAGCAGAATACACATTCTTCTCAAGTGCATAGGGAACATTATCCATATGCTAGGCCATAAAACAAGTCTCAGTAAATTAAAAGGATTCAAATCATACAAAGCATGTTCTCCAACTATAATGGAATTCGAAATCTATAATAGGGAGAAATTTGGGAAATGCACAAATATGTGAAATTAAACAACATACTCCTAAATAAACAATGAATCAAAGGAGCAAGTGTTAGGGAAATTAAAACATACTTTGAGATAAGTGAAAATGAAGACACATTCCAAAACTTATTGAATGCAGTTAGAACGGTGGTCAAAGAGATATTTTTAGCTACACATGCTTTCACATCAAAAAAAGTAAATAACCTACCCTTCAACATTAAGAAACTGGACATGAAGTACAGACTAAACTGAAAGCAAGCGTAAGAAATTGAATAATAAAAATAAGTGTGGAAATAGAAAAAAGAGAAAAAATATCAATGAGCATAAAAATTCTTTTAAAAAAATCAACACAAATGACAAACTATTAGCTATGTTGCCCAAAAAAGAAAAGAAGACTCAAAGTATTAAAACCAGGAATGAAGAAGATGATATTACTACCAAACTTACAGAAATAAAAAGGATATAAGGGAATATTATGAACTGAATGCCAAAAAATTAGATAATCTAGATGAAGTTGACAAATTTTTAGAAAGATAAAAATTGCCAAAACTAATTCAAGAAGAAATAGAAAATATGAATCGATTATAACAAGTAAAGAGATTGAGTCAGTAATCAAAACACTTTCAACACACACAAAAAAAGGCTAGGACCAAATGGCTTCACTAGTGAGTTCTACCAAACTATTTATGAGTTAACTAATCTTTGACCAAGTTATCCAAAAATAGAAAATAGGGGAACATTTTTCAACTCATTATATGAAGCCAATATTACCTTGATGCCAAAATCAGACAAAGTCATTAAAACTATGCGTCAATATTCCTCATGAGGCTGGGCACAGTGACTCATGCCTGTAATCCCAGCACTTTGGGAGGCCAAGGCAGGAAGACTGCTTGAGGTCAGGAGTTTGAGACAAGCCTGGGCAACATAGCAAGACACCACCTCTACACAAAAATTGTTTTAATTAGCCAGGTGTAGTGGTACATGTCTGTAGTCCTAGCTATTCTAGAGGCTGAGGTGGGAGGATCCCTTGAGCCCACGAGTTCAAGGCTTCAGTAAGCTATGATTGTGCCACTGCACTCCAGCCTGCATTACAGAATGAGACCCTGTCTCGAAAAAAAATAAAAATATCCCTATGAGTATAGATTCAAAAGTCCTCAACAAAATAGTAGCAAACAGAATATAGCAGTATATTAAAAGAATTATACACTATGACCAAGTGGGATTTATCCTGGGAATGCAACCTTGGTTCAACATATGAAAATCAACCAGTGTAATTGCTTTAGTTTCCTATGGCTGCTGTAACAAGTTACCATAAATCTGGTGACACAAACTAGATAGCATCTTTAAAACTCTGTTTCTATCATTACATCATCTTCTCTGATTCTGATTTTCCTGTATCTTTTCTACAAGTACTCTTGTGATTGCATTAGTTCCATCCAGATAATCCAAGAAAATCTCCCCACCTCAAGAACCTTAACCTAACATCTACAGGTTACTTTTATCACATAAGATAATATATTTATAGGTTCTGAAGATGAGGACTTGGGCCTCTTTGAGTTGTCATCATTCTGCATACCACACATTAATCAGATAATGTTAATTTAATAATATCAGATACCAATAGAAGTGAGAGAACTAAATATTAATGGAAAAAAGAGGGAGAAAAGCATAATCATCAACAGCTTCAGAAAAAGTACTTGACAAAATACCACACTCTTTCATGATAAAAACACAACACACTAGGAATAGACGGGAACTTTTAGAGTAACATCAGCAAGATGACTGACTGAACACCCTAGCATTCATCCACCCACAAAGACAGCCAAAACAACAAATAAACAACTACTTTTTTATGAAAATAACTAAAGGAGGGCACCAAAGTACATCAAAGGAGTAACAGAAACCCTGTAGAGCAAAGAAACCCACTATTGCCCCATGGAGAAAGGAAGGAACACACCTCACCTCTGCTACTCCATTCCCCAGTTGGGATCAACTAAAAACTAGGAGGGACTATTTCCTACAGAGAAAAGGTAAGAACTTCAGCAGCCTCCATTATCACCTTGGACACCTGTAGTTCTCACAGGCACTAAGGCCAGCCTAGGGAGTTGCCTGGAGTTCACACAGCTGTGAACTCCAAGAGAAGGAGTCAACATTGTATTCCACTCCAGTGGCCTATATGGCTACTGTGCTATGACATCTTGGAACCAGAATCACTGCTGGAGTGTGTCCTGCTCCAGGAGTGAGTGATCACAGCAGCCTCAGCACCTTTCCATCCCTGAGGCTTTGACACCACTGAGCCATCCCTGCCTGGTGGTCTGCCATCCCTGAGAAGAGCTGCTGCTGCACCCTACCCCATTGGGCCATGCTACTATAAAACTACTTCATCTACCACTCCCAGTTGCTACTGCACCCTGACCCTCCAGGCCTGAGCTGAAGTGGCACACTGCCTTCTGGGAAAATACTACATTGGCTGTCTAGAGCATCCATACTATACTCTCCAGGCCAGAACTGAAGTGGCACCCTGCATTCCAGCAAATGCTGCCCTGACTGCCCAGAGCAGCCACACTCCCCAGGCCTCAGCTGAAATTGTGCATCACCTCCTGTGTAATTAGTGCCTTGGCCAAGCTAAGCAGTGGCACATCCCAGGAATGAACTGACATGGTATACTGTGTCCCAGGGAAATAGGGCAGTGGCTAAGCTGTGACACCCCATCCTACTGGGCAAATAACTGTAGTACCTTGCTTCTCTGGAACTGGACTCACCCCTAGAGTCTGAACTGCTGAGACATTTCACTCACAAGGAATAGTGTCATTGTTGTACTACTCCCTGCCTCCCCCTCCCCAACTGGCACTGTGGACCCAAGTGAAAGCTGAACTCTGCTAATCTGAGGTCCTTGTTGCAGCCTCACCTTGCCTTACAGAGCCTCCCATTTCCCACCATCCCAGGGTCCAGAGTCATGACTACATGGTGTTTCATTCCCCCTATGCCTGAGTTGCCATTGTACCCTATTGGCTCTGGTTCCTGAATTGCAGCTGTACCCTGATCCCCAGGCCCACACCTCCAGAGCACCCCTTCTTCTATGAAGCTAGGCCAGTGCTATTCCCTAACCCCTAGAGTCAGAGTCACAGCTACAACCTGGCCACCTGGGTTCAAGCTGCTGGGAGTTGCCTCAGATTACACATTCTGGCTCTGTGGGCAGTCTGCATCCAACCCTTCCTTCAGAGATTGAACCTGTACCCGAAGACCCAGGTGCCACAGTTGGTTCTCAAGACCTTGAGTCCAGGGCCCAAGCTCCATATTTGCTCTTGTCACCTGTGACCTGGAACCCCGCACTGCTGCAGCTGCTTGTGGGCTGTGCCAGAACATCAAAAGGGGTCCTCTCAGCTAGTCTTCTCATTGTGGGGAAAAGAAAAACAGGAGGACCCCAAAAGCTGCTGCCACCTGGGATCCTAACAACCTACACTGCCACTGCTGCTGCCACAGATTGCTATAGCCTAGGCTACTTAGGCATCCAGACATTGCTGATGTTGATCACAGTTGAAGCAGCTGCATGGAGGTTATACTACTGCATCTACTCAGATGCAGAGTAGAACCACCATACTCTTCCCAACTGGTATACTAAGACTTTCCCTACAAAAACCACTCTGTAAAGTTTGGAAAAGGTAATCATTCCATCAGATGTGCAGACATCAATGCAGGAACACAAGAAACATGAAAAAGCCAGAAAAGGCCAGGCATGGTGGCTCATGCCTGTAATCCCAACAAACACATTGAGAGGCTGAGGAAGGAGGATTACTTGAGCCCAGGAGTTTGAATATGTTCCCCCTAACTTCCTGTGTTACCCACCCTGGGTAACATAGGAAGACCCTATCTCTACAAAAAAAATGTAAAATAACAAAATTACCCAGGCATGGTGGCACATGCCTGAGATCACAGCCACTCAGAAGGCTGAGGTGGGAGGATTGCTTGAGCCGGAGAGGTTAAGGCTGCAGTGAGCCATGATCATGCACTGCACTCTAGCCTGGGTGACAATGGGACACTGCCCCACTCCCCCTTCCCCCAAAAAAAGGAAGAAGAAAAATCCAGGAAACATGATACCACCAAAGGAACATAATAATTCTCAGGCAACTGACCACTCCCCGCGAAAGGGAAGTTTACAAATTGCCTAAAAAGGAATTCAAAATAGTGACCTTAAGAAAACTCAGATATAAGAGAATACAGATAGACAATTCAATGAAATTAGGAAAACAGTTCATTATCTGAATGAGAAAGTCAACAAAAGAGATATCATAAAAATTGAATCAAACCTTGGAGCTAAAAAATGTAGTTAATGAAATAAAACATACATTAGAAAGCTTAAACAGCAAACTAGATCAAGGAGAAGAACGAATCTCTGAACTTGAAGATGAGTCTTTTGAAATTAGTCAGAGGAGGGAAAAAAAAGAATGAAAAAGAGTGAAGACAGCTTATAGGACCTATGGGATGCCATTAAGAGAACAAACATTTGCATTATGAAAGTTCCAGAAGGAGAAGAGACAAAGAGAAAGAAAGCTTATATAATAAAGTGCTGAAAACTTCATAAGCCTTGGAAGATACATGGATATTCAGATACACAAAGCTCAACTTTTCCCAAATAGATTCAGCCCAAAGAAGTCCACTCCAAGACACATTATAATTAAACTATCAAAAGTCAATGACAAAGAACATTTTAAAAGCAGTAATAGAAAAATGTCAAGTCACATAAGGGAATGCCAATTAGACCATCAGTGGATTTCTCAGCACACACCTTGTAGGGCAGGAGAGAATGAAATGACATATTCAAAGTGCTGAAAAGAAACTGCTAACTATACTGCTATACTCAGCAAAGAGGTCCTTCAGAAATAAATGAGAAATAATCTTTCCCAGACAAACAAAAGTTGAAGGAATTTATTGCCACTAGACCTTCCTTACATGAGATGTTTAAGGGAGTTCTTTAAGTGGAAATAAAAGGACACTAATAACTAACATGGAAACATATGAAAGTATAAAATTCACTGGTAAAGGTAAATATATAGTCAACTCTAGAATACTCTAATATTGTTATATATAGTTCTATAAAGTATATATAGATACAGATAGTATAAAGGTTAAAGACCAAAATAGTAAAAGAAAAAGCTATATTAAGAGATACATAATATAAAATGTAAATTGTAACATTAAAAATATAGATGAGGGAAGGTAAAAGTGTAATGTTTTCATATGTGACTGAAGTTGTTTTCAGTACAATAGTCTATAGTTTTACGTAAGCCTCATGGTAACCACAAAGAAAAAAAAATTATAGCAGATACACAAAGTAAAGAGAAAGAAATAATAATAGTACTACAGAAACTCATCAAATCAAAGATGAACAAGAGAGAAAGGAACAAAGGATCTGCAAAACAACCAGAAAACAATTAATAAAGTGGCAGTAGTAAGTCCTTACCCATCAATAATTACTTTGAATGTAAGTGGATTAAATTCTTTAATCAAAAGACAGTGGCTAAATGGATTTTTTTAAATAATAAGGTTAAGGATATGCTGCCTACAAGAGACCTACACTAGCCTTAGGGACAAACAGGCTGAAAGTGAAAGGTTAAAAGATATTTCATGCAAATGATAACCAAAAGAAAGCAGCGTGGCTATAATCACAGCAGATAAAATAGACTTCAAGTCAAGAACTGCCGCAAGAAAAAGAGAAGGTTATTATTTAATGTAAAGAACTCAATTCATCACAAGGACTTAATTGTACACATATATGCACCTCATATTGGATTACCTAACTATATAAAGCAAATATTAATAGACATGGAGGGAGAAATAGGCAGCAATACAACAATAGGGGACTACTTACTCAATATCCCACTTTCAACAATAGATCAATTAGATAAAAAATTAATAAGGAAATACTGAAATTGAACTGCATTTTAGACATAATGGACCTAACACACATATATAGAACTTTCCATTCAATAGCAGCAAAATACACATTCTTCTGTAGTGCACATGAAATATTCTTCAATTTAAGAAGACAAATTATATCAAGTATTTCCAAACAATGATATAAAACTAGGAATCAATAACAGCAGGAACTTTGGAAAATTCATAAGTATGTGGAAATTGAACATGCTCCTGGATAACCAATGGGTCACAGAAAAAAAAAATCGAAAGGGAATTTTAAAAATATTTTCAGGAAAATAGCAATTGAAACACAACATACCAAAACCTATGGGATGCAGCAAAAAGCAGGTCTAAGAGAGAAATTTAGAGCAATAAATGCTTACATTAAAACAGAAGAAAAGCTGAGTGCGGTGACTCACATCTGTAATCCTGGCACTTTAGGAGGCCAAGGTGGGTGAATCACTTGAGGTCAGGAGTTCAAGACCAGCTGGACAACATGGTGAAACTACGTCTCTACTAAAAATGCAAAAATTAGCGGGGTGTGGTGGTACACATCTGCAATCCCAGCTACTCAGAAGGCTGAGGCAGGAGAATCACTTGAACCCAGGAGGCAGAGGTTGCAGTGAGCCAAGATCATGCCACTGCACTCCAGCCTGGGTGACAGAGGGAGAGACTCCATTAAAAAAAAAAAAAGAGAGAGAGAGAAGAAAGATTCCAACTAAACACTAAACATTTAGCCTAATATTATGCCCCAAGGAACTAGAGAAATAACAGATTAAACCCAAAGTTAGCAGAAGGCAGGAAATAACAATCTGAGCAGAAATAAACCAAATAGAGAGCAGAAAAACCATAGGGGGAAAAAAATCAATAATAAGAGTAGGCTGGGCACAGTGGCTCATGCCCATAATCCCAGCACTCTGGGAGGCCTAGGAGGGTGGATCACTTGAGGCCAGGAGTTCGAGATCAGTCTGGCCAACATGGTGAAACCCCATCTCTACTACAAATACAAAAATTAGCTGTGTATAGTGGCACATGCCTGTAGTCCCAGTTACTTGGGAGCCTGAGTCAGCAGGGTTGCTTGAACCCAGAAGGTGGAGGCTGCAGTAAAAGAAGATCGCACCACTGCACTACAGCCTGGGCAGCAGAGTGAGACTCCCCCTCAAAATAATAATAATAATAATAATAATAATAGGAGTTGGTTTTTGGGGAAAAAAAAACCCTTAGCTAGACTAAGAAAAAAGGAGAATAGACTTAAATACATAAAATGAGAAATGAAATTGCAGCTATTATAGCAGAGATTGAAGTGGTAATTTAAAATCTCCCAACAAAGAAAAGCCCCGGAACAAATGGCTTTACAGATGAATTCTACCAAATGTTCAAAGAATTAATATCAATGCTTCCTAAACACTTCCAAAAAATAGAACTGGGAGAAATACTCCCTAACACATTGTATAAGACCAACATCACCTTGATACCTAAGCCAGACTAAAACACCACAAGAAAAGAAAACTACAAGCCAATATCTCTGATGAACACTGATGTGAAAATCCACAATAAAATTTGAGGAGCAAATTGAGTTCAATAACACATCAAAAATATTACACATCATGATCAAGTGTCATGCAAGACTGTTTTAATTTATGCAAACCAATCAGTGTTATACATCACATTAACAGACTGAAAGACAAAAACCACATGATCATATCAATTGATGCATAAAAATCACTTAACAAAGTTCAACATTATTTCATAATTTAAAAACTCTTAACAGTTTAAGTATAGAAGGAAAGTTCTTCAAGATAATAAAAGCTAGTCATGAAAAAGACACAGCTAACATCATAAACAATGGGGAGAAACTGAAAGCTTTTTCCTCTCAGATCTGGTACAGGGCAAGGAAGCCCACTCTCACCACCTCTTTTCAGCACAGTACTGGAAGTTCTAGCAAGAGCAATTAGACAAGAAAAAAATAATAAAAAGATACCCAAATCAAAAAGGAAGAGGTAAACTTATCTCTATTTGAAGGTGGCATAATCCTATATGTAGAAAATGCCAAAGAGTCCACCAAAAAAAAAAAAAAAACCTGTTAGATCTAATAAATGAATTATGTAAAGTTACAAAATATAAAATCAACATACAAAAATCTGTGGCATTTCTATATGCAAATAATGGTCAAACTGAAAAAGAAATCAAGAAAACAATCCTATTACAGAAGCATAAAAAAATACTTAGGAATAAATTTAACCAAGGAAGTGAAAGACCTGTATACTGAAACTATAAAACACTGATGAAAGATACTGAAGAGGACACAAATAAGTGAATATATTCCATGCTCATGAATTGGAAGAATTGATGTTTTTAAAATGTCCGTACTGCCTAGAGCAATATATAGATTCAATGCAATCCATACCAAAACCCCAATGATATTCTTCATAGAAATAGCAAAAAGAATCCCAAAACTCACATGGAACCACAAAAGACTCCAAACAGCCAAATTAATTTTGAGAAAAAAAAGTTGGAGGCATCACACTTCCCAATTCAAAGTTTTATTACAAAGCTATGGTAATCAAACACTATGGTACTGGCATAAAACCAGACATACTGACCAGTGGAATAGAATAGAGTACAGGAATAAATCCAATCATAATTACTTAACTAATTTTCAACAAGGGCACCAAGAAAAACAATGAGGAAAGGATGGTCTCTTCAATAAATGGTCCTGGGAAAACTGATTTCCACATGCAAAAGAATAAAATTGGACTGTTACCCTACACTGGACCCTCATCCATTTTGAGTTGATTTTTGTGTAGGATAAAAGAAAGACCTAAACCTAAGACCTGGAACTCTAAAACTCCTAGAAGAAGGGTAAAGCTCTTTGACATTAGTCTCGGCAATGATTTTTTAGATATCACATTAAAGCTCAGGCTACAAAAACAAAAATAAATAAATGGGACTACATCAAACTAAAAAGCTTCTGCCCAGCAAAGAAAATAATCAACAAAATGAAAAGGCAACCTACAGGTTAGAAAAAACCATGTGTCAGATAAGGGGTTAATATCCAAGATGTATAAAGAACTCATGCAACTCAATAGTAAGAAAACATATAACCCAATTTAAAAATGGGCAAAGGACTTGAACAGACATTTCTCCAGAGACATACAAATGGCCAACAGTACATGAAAAGGAGTTCAACAACACCAATCAGAGAAGTGTAAACAAAACCACTATGAGATGCCATCTCACACTTGTTAGGATGGCTATTACTAAAAAATACAAGAGATAACAAGTGCTAGTGAGAGTGTGGAGAAAAGAGAACCCTTTGTACCCCTTGTATCAACTCTGTTAGTGGGAATGTAGATTGGTATAGCCATTAAGAAAAACAGTATGGAAGTTTCAGAAAATTAAAAAATCGACCTACCATATGGCCCAGCAATCCCTCTTCTGGGTACATACCTAACGGAAATGAAATGATCACCTCATAAAAATATTGCACTCCCATGTTTAATGCAGAATTAGTCACAATAACCAAGATATGGAAACAATCTAGGTGTCCATCAATGGACAAATGAATAAAGAAGCTGTGGTATATATACAATGGAATATTTTATTCAGCCTTAAAAAAGAGGAACTCCTGCCATTTGTCCCCACATGGATGGACCTGGAGGACATTACACTAAGTGAATTAATTCAGACACAAAACATATTGCATAGTCTCACTTATAAGTGGAATCTTTTTTAAAAGGTCAAATATATGGAGAATAAAACAGTGGTTACCAGGATCAGAGTTATGGGGCAGGGGAATGGGAAGATGTAGTTGACGTCAAAGGATACTTAGTATCCCTAATTGATTTGCAGATTCAGTCTAATTCCTAACAAAATTCCAACTGCCTTTTTTTTGTTGTTGTTGCGCAGAAATATAAAAGCTAATTCTAAAATTCAGGCTAGGCATGGTGGCTCATGCCTGTTATCTGAGCAGTCTGGGAGGCTGAGGTGGGAAGATCACTTGAAGTCAGTTCAAGACCAGCCTGGGCAACAAAGAGAGATTCCCCCCGCCCCGCCCAACCCATGTATATAAAAATAAAGATAATAAAATTAGCCAGTGCAGTGGTATGCACCTGTAATCACAGCTCCTCAGGAGGCTGGGGTGGGAGCCCAGGAGATTGACTCTACAGTAAGCGATGATTGCACCACTACACTCCAGCCTGGGCAAGAAAGGAAAAAAAAAAAATCCTAAAATTCATATGGATATGTAAGTGGCCCAAAATAGCCAAAACGATCTTGAAAAAGAGAAACAAGGTGGGAGGACTTGTACTTCCCAGTTTCAGTGGGGTTGTTACAGTAATCAACACAGTGTGGTTCAGGCATAAGTATACATATATAGATGAATGCCATAAAATTCAGAGTCCAGAAATAAACCTGCACATCTATGGTCAATTAATTTTTGACAAGAGTGGCAAGACCATTGAGTAGGAGAAAGAATACTGTTTTCAACACGTTGTGCTGGAACAGCTGGACATCCACATGCAAAAGAATGAATTAGAGCCTTACCTTATACCGTATACAAAAAATTAACTCAAAATGGAAAAAAGACTTAAATGTAAGAACCAAAGTAATAAAACTCCTTGAAAATACAAGTACATTTTCATGACCTTGGATTAAATAATGGTTTATTGGCTATTATACCAACAGCACAAGCAACCAAAGAAAAAATTAATATATTGGACTTCATAAAACTTTAAAACTTTTCACT
This sequence comes from Pongo abelii, assembly GCF_028885655.2. Classification (NCBI taxonomy): domain Eukaryota; kingdom Metazoa; phylum Chordata; class Mammalia; order Primates; family Hominidae; genus Pongo; species Pongo abelii. The sequence goes on along the minus strand of NC_072001.2, from coordinate 103,157,005 downwards.
TCAAAAGATACTTTTCTCCCATTTTAACTTTCTTGATAGTATTTGCAAGACATTTCTGATCAGGTTTTAACATCGAAAACATCTAAAGAACCCTTACAACAATAAAAAGACAACCACATTTTAAAAATGGGTAAAGGATTTAAATAGAATTTCTTCAATGAAGATTTTTAAATGACAAGTAGAAGAAAAAATGCTAATGATTAGTCACCAGGGAAAAACAAATCAAAACTACAATAACATACCACTTCACACACACTAGGATGCTTATAATAATGAGAGAACAAGGCCGGGCACAGTGGCTCGTGCCTGTAATCCTAGCACTTTGGGAGGCCGAGGCCAGAGGATCACGTGAGGTCAGGAGTTCAAGACCAGCCTGACCAACATGGTGAAACTCCGTCTCTACAAAAAAAAAAAAAAAAAAAAAAAAAAAAAAAAAAAAAAATTTAGCCAGGTGTGGTGGCGTGTACCTGTAATCCCAGCTACTCGGGAGACTGAGGCAATTGCTTGAACCCTGGAGGCAGAGGTTGCAGTGAGCCAAGATTGCACCATTGCACTCTAGCAGTGGGTGACAGACTGAGACCTTGTCTCAAAATAATAATGAGAGAATGAAAGAAAGAAAATGTGAACGAACCTTAAAATGTTAAGAGTGAAATAAACCAGTCACAAAGACCATATGTTTTATGCTTCCATTTATATGAAATATACAGAGCAGGCAGATCTATAGAGACAGAAAGAAGATTAGTTGTTGCCTAGTAGTAGGGTATAGAATTGGGTGCTAATGAGGATGGAGTTTCCTTTTAGGGGGGACTAAAATGTTATAAAATTGACTGTGGTAATGGTTGTACAAATTTGAATATGCTAAAAACCACTGAATTGTACACTCTGAATGGGCAAATAGTATGATATGTAAATTATATTTCAATAAAGCTGTTAAATAAAATAAATTTACTGGCACGTGCCTATAGTCCTAGCTACTTAAGAGGCTGAGGCAAAAGGATTGCTTGAGCCCAGGAATTCTGGCCTGCAGTGATCCATGATCACATCCGTGAATAGCTACTGCACCCCAGCCTTGGGAATATAGCAAGACCCTGTCTCAGATAAATAAATAAATAAATAAATAAATAAAATTGGCATAATTTTTTAAGAAGAGCTGTGGTTCCTCAAAATAGCTACTCTGGAAAGCAGTGTACCTAGCATATTAGTAAGGATAGAACAGGCTTTGCTGCAGGAACAAATAAACCCACATCTCAGTGACTCATATCACACCCAGTGCTGGCTGACTAGCTCTCCTGGGCAATTTCTCTGAGTGGTGATTTTGGGATCCAAAGTCATCTTGTGACATTGCCATGTAAATATATACCCACTGAGGTCACTGTGGAAAGGCAAGAGAGAATGGATGATGGCTCAAGGGAGGTTATAGCTGGCTTGAAAGTTGTACACCTTACTTCCTCCTGCACCGCAATGGTCAAACTATGGTCATATAGCTCCAACTTAATTGCAAGTGGTGCTGGAAAAGTCTTCCAATGTGCCCAGGGAGAGGAAAGTGAAATATGATTTGGTGAGCCCATGGCATTGTCTCTGTCCCAAATCACCCATGAAGGAAGGTCGAGGGTAAAGGGGAGAGAGAAAGAAAAAGAAAAAAGAAACCAGCTACTGCTCAAATTTGTAGAGATCCTCTTCGGCAAATATTTTCATATGCAGTTGAAAAGAATAAATCTTCCTAACTCATAATTTTGTTTTTTTGGGCTATTGACACCTTCAGGACTCACTCATTAGGTCCACTGCCTGCCAGTTACATTCCCTGCACTCCCCACACTCTTGGCATATCTCAGTCACTCCTCGTATTGCAGGTTATCTGTTTTATATCTGTATCTATGTCCCATTGTACTCATTTCTTTACCCCAACTGCTAGCAAAAGCCCAGCACATACTAGATGGCCAAGACAAGTTTTGGGGCCACAACATGTGTAATCTAGTTGAGAAACACTAGGCAGACACCTCAAGAGCAAGCACAGGGTCTCATTCTGGCAACTTTGCAGTGTTCAGCACACCATAGGGATCATTTGACTGATTCTTCTCTGGCCCAACAAAAGCTAAGCAGCTGCCAAGCAGGTATGGTCATTCATCCATCCATCATTTGAGGATCAACTTTCTGCCAGGCACTGAGCTAGGTGCTGTAGATTTTAGCCTGGCCATCTCTAAATCAGGGAGCTAATGAAGATGCTGAGCCTTCACCACTCAAAGAGATCCTCTGGTGTCATTTGGGAAGAGGGATGTTGCCCTGGAGCAGTCACCACGTCTCAGAGTCTGTTCTTAGAAGGCAAAGGGGAAGAGTTCTGCTCTAGACCTAGCCAACAGTTGGTGCTGTTGGTGTGGATGGGAGCAGAGGGAGGGGCTGGCCGTGTGATCAGAGTTTTGCCCATTCTTTAATGATTAATAGTGTGTATCCCTTCTCTGTAGCTGACATTCACTTCTTTAGGGCTTTAACTGCTCTTTTTCCTTCAGGGGCAGAGTCAACCAGTTGCTCAGTTCATGGTGTGCTAGCACGATTTCCCCATGTGAGGTCCTGCTCCTACTGTACTTTACTTACTCCTCTTTAATCCCAATTCTCCACTCCCACCTTTGCACATTCAACTCTTCTGTTGCATTTAAAGTTTATCTTTCTTTTTCTCCACACACTTGAGAAACCTGACAAGTTGATTGACAGGTATGTATTTTCAGGTTACTACAAATGATGCGGTGTTAGAGATTTTGTCCTGCTTCTTAGTTTTCTCACTCACACTATTTTTAAGGCTGTAGCCACGGTGATGGGTGTCCACCCTGTTTGTGGCTGTGGGTCATCCATGTGACGATCTGTCATTTTATTCACCCATTCCTCAGTGATGGATGCCAGCCTCTAACTCCACTGTCCCCAAACAATACTGTGATAAATCACTTCTTGGTCGCTTTGTGTGCAAATCTTTGGGACATATGCCCAGGAACAAAATGTCTAGCACTTGAATGATACAGGTATCAATGTCACTAAGCAGAGCGAGATCCCCCTCTAGAATGGCTGTACTCAGCTACCTGTCAGCCAACCACGCATGGAATATCTCAACCTTCACATCCCTGTGGCTGGCACAGGCTCAGAGAGAGGCCAGTGCAGCTCACAGTCTAAGTTATCAAGGAAAAGCCATCGTTCCGAGGTCCATCTCCTGAAAGGCGGCCTCTCCTGAGTGTCATCCTGTCTCATCTTTTCCTCACCCAGGGTCCTCCCTGGTGGATGTGGTCCTCCTCTTCATCCCCCAAACTTCTCATGCCCCAGGATGGGCCTCCCCACCACAGACTTGGCATCTGGGGTGGGTGGACAGGAATGGGGGTGGACTGGCCAACCCAAGTGGCAGAGCATTGGCTTTGGCAATTTGGTGGAGGAAGACAGAATCCAGGAGGGAGATGAGCTCTCACCCCGGATAAGCATTCAGAAGCAGCATTCAAGTTCCCCACTCCCAGTTTTTCATCTGATGCTCACCACACCCCTGGGTAACCGGGATGTGTAAAGTTGAAGAACCCCTACTCCCAAGTGAGGTGATTTGCCTCAAGGAGAGGCTGAGTTGAGGCCAGAACCTCCTTGGCTTTTTGGACATTCAGGACCCAGTGGTACAAGGGTGGGGGTGGGCCGCTTGCTCCCCAGAGAAGAGAGGGAGGAAGAGAGAAAGGGGAAGAGGAGCCAGGCCAGCAACTACAGATAAACAAGGATATTCCCAGGGCTCGGCCACAGGGCACTTGAAAGCCAGCAGCTCAGGCACAGGCTGTGATGGGTCCCCCAGCAGAGCTTCAGTGAAACACCACGGTGTCACCAGTCATTTGTCTTCCTGGCACAGGGCCCACTCATCTACTCTTGGCTTGGAATGAACTGGTTCCCCAGAGGAGAGGCTATCTGGCTAATTGTGCACAAACACATAGAACTTGCTGCAGTCAGGTCCTGCGCACTGACCCCACCACGCCGGCCAGTCCAGGGCCATGTGGCCGCCTCTTCACCTCCAGCAAATGAAGCTGGTACAGCTGTTGGCAGAGCCAGAAGGGGTACTTTCTAGGCACATACCTGCCCCTAGGATGGGAGGCCTTTGTATACATTTTTATTGTAGATGACGTCTGAGACAATTTTTCTGTCCCTACTCTGGTGTCCATGGACTGTCACACCACCACTTCTGCTTTCAGGCAGAAAACCACCTCCCAGCAGGCTCCCACTGAGGACTCTCGCCTGACCTGGAAATCCCTGGCTCCTCTCTCTGCTGCCATCTGCCTCAGGGAGAGTTGGGCTGGAGGAGGGAGTGGAGCAGTGGGGACAGGAAGTCCCTTGCTAGACCCAACAAAACAGGGACCCTTGGCTTGGGGTGGGCAGCTTTCTCCAGCCCCCTTTGTTTCCACGTGGAAACGTTTATTTCCCCAGTTGGACACTCAGAATCTCAAATGACATCAAGGCCATGAACAAATCCCTCCTCCTCTGCAGGGCATTCTTTTCACATGCCCTCACAGCATGACTGAGCTTGGAGGAATTCTGAGCAATGGTTGGTTTGCTGCAAATGGGCATCGTCAGGTGTTCCTGTAGCCAGGGAAACAGGAAATGGGGACAGAGGAGAGGGGATGACAGTAGAGCTTTGAGTCCTCGGGTTCCAAGAGGGGAGAAAATGGATGTGGCATGCGTGTCTAGGGCCCAGGCTGAAGGCCCTGAGCGGCAGAGGAGACCGGGGCTACAGGGTCACGTCATGGAGCAGAAGGCCTGTGCACCAGAACGCACCATGAGGCCACCATCTGGGGGTCAACAGGGGCAGCTGACCCTCATCATGCCTAGGGTTTCTGGTCACCTCCTACCTATGCAGAGCTGTGGACAATAAGCTGGACCATCAGTTACAACCCAAAGAGCAAGAGGAGAGCTCACCAGTCATGCCTTGCCAGCCCCTCTTCCTGATGCCAACATTAGAACAGCAAGTGCCAGGAAGCGGGAGAGTCATGTGCAACTGCCCCTACCCCACTCTCCATCTATGGAAACACCAGGTTTAGCCTGCACTAGGTGGAGAAGGGAAGAGAGATTGACGTTCCAAAATGAGCTATCAGGGGACTTCTATTTCCGGCAGTATGAGAAACTAGGTAACCTGAAGGGCACACCCACTGCAATATGCTCAGAATTGCTTGGTACAATAGAACAGACTCTTAAATGCAGAGTTAGTTCTATAGAAAGTAAAGGCCAAAAGATGAACTGGGAGCCAACAATTAGGTACACAAGTTCATGAGCTCCCCACCCACCAGGGCTGGCATCCTCTCACTAACTCAGGGGCTTGGGTTGGTTTTGTTTTGCTTTTTGAGACAGTTTCGCTATGCCACCCAGGCTGGAGTGCAGTGGCACAATCTCAGCTCACTGCAACCTCCACCTCCCAGGTCCAAGTGATTCTCATGCTTCAGTCTCCCAGGTAGCTGGGATTACAGATGTGCATCACTATGCCTGGCTAGTTTTTGTATTTATTTTTAGTAGAAATGGGGTTTTGCCATGTTGACCAGGCTGGTCTTGAACTCCTGGCCTCATGTGATCCACCCAACTTGGCCTCCCAAAGTGCCAGGATTACAGGCGTGTGCCACCGTCCCTGGCCTAGGGACTTGGGTTTTAATGCTGTGAGGAATTGGAGAGGAAGCCTTGGACCTGCCCCGCAACACCCATAAATGAGGGGTCCTTCAAGGGCAGGATGCACTCTCAGTAATCATCATCTAGACAAAAGTTCCCCCATTGGCAGTTATGTCAGGGATATTAGACTTGGCCTGGGCTCTGAGTAGGGAAAATGATGCTCCTATGAATTTGTCATCACAGGCCCATACTCATGTGATGGGATTAGGCTGTATATGACACACGTGGGCCAGAAAAACCCCAGGTCAAAACATGGGTATGCAAAGCAGTCCTGAGCTGGTGATACGCCGAGCACCTGGCTGAAGCAAACCCAAAAGCACTCTGGAGGCACCCACTCTCATGTAAGGTACAGAAGATTCCAATAGATGAAGTCACCATTAAGACCAGCTCACAATCCCAAATTACAAAACACTGGCAACTCCAAGTCAACAAACTTCAGGGATGGAAAGACAGTAGAATGATCAAAACAGAGCCTGCAAGATAAATTGGCTTAAAATTACTAAAGACCTAAACTGAGAAATAAAAACAGAAAAAAGGAATCAAGATACATGAAAAAAGAGGTAAATTTTAAAAAGTATTTCCGGAAAGTAAAATTTTAAAAATATAATTATTGAAATAATGGAAATATCTCTGCAGATGGGTTACCACTGACTCTCAAAGTTTATCACACCTGAGGATCTCCTGGAGGGCTCGTTAAACACAGACTGCAGGGCCACCCCCAGAGTTTCTGGGGCAGGGCCTGAGAATTTGCATTTATAAGAAGTACCCAGGTGAAGCTGCACTGATGATCTGGGGACAACGGGTTAGGCTGATTAACTCTGGCCAAAGACAAAATTCTGACTGACCAAAAGTAGTTGACAAGTTAGTGAATAAAGTGGGTTATTTTAATAGATCTTCTATCCAGGGGAAAGGAGTTTCAGTCAGCACACAGGTGAAAGCAGTAACTGAGAAAAATAAAACCATGTCCACGTGTATGTTTCAAATACACTGTCAGGATTTTCAATAGTCTAAGTAGTCTGTATCTTGTCCAAGGTTACAAGAGACAAAGAACATTATATATTGAGAAGAGATTCAATACAGCAAGAATATATAAACATTTAGCACTTAACAGAATATGCAAAGCAGAAAGGGAGCAAATTGGAGGGAAAAACAGTTCTACAATAATCGTTGGAGACCTCAGTCCCCCACTTTCAATAATGGAAAGAACAATCAGACAGAAGATAAGAAAGGAAATGAGAGGACTTGAACAACACAGCAGGCCAAGTAGACCTAACATACACCACCAGGCCCCCAGTGCATTTCAGCTGAGGCCTCTGGACACAAGGCCCACGACAGGTGTGTTAGTGGGTCCACGACTGCTGTGACAACTTACCACAAACTTGGCGGTTTCCAACAACACACATTTATGATCTGACAGTCCTGGAGGTCGAAAGAGTAAAAAGAGGTCTCACTGAACTAAAATGAAGCTGCTGGCAGGGCTGTGTTTCTTTCTGGAGGTTCGCTGGGAGAACCCAGTCCCTTACCTTTTCCAGCTGCTAGGCAGAGGCTGCCGCGTTCTGTGTCCCGTCCTCCATCCTCAAAGCCAGAAAAACTGGGCTGAGACCTCCTGGTGCTGTCGGCCATCTCTGTTCTCTCTCTCTGTCTCTCTTTTTCTTTCTCTTTCTCTCTCGCCTCTCTTCCTTATAAGGACAGGTGATTGTATTGGGCCCACCTGGGTGACCCAGGCTAATCTCCTTACCCATTAAAATCCCCATCCTCAGCCTTTTCTTTTGTCAGATGGAGAATATAATCCCCTAGTTTTAGGGAATTTTGAGGAATAAATCGGATTACTAAACTGTGAGTTCCTTGAGTCAATAAAGATTAACTGAGCACTTACTGTGTGTAAGGCAACTTTCCTAAGTGCTAGGGATACAACAGTGAACAAAACACACAAAAATGCGTGTTTCTGTCTGTGTGTGCAATTAATCTACCTTAATTCCATCCGCAACTGTAATTCCCTTTTGCCATGTAAGGGGACAAATTCACAGGCTCTGGGGAGTAGGATGTGGACACCCTCGGTGCGTTTATTCTGCCTTCCACAGTGGAGGACTGCAGACGCTGTGGGCGAAATGTTTGGAGCTGCTGCCATTAAAACCCTCTGCAGTTCCCGCTCAAGGTGCAACTCTCAAGTACTGGCACCTGGGTTTGCGGCCATGTGAGGCTCTGAGCAGCACGGCCTTGGGGACACTGAAGCTATCAGAGGCCCTAAAGCTATGCGTGGCTTCCTAGGTTAAAGCTGGCACGGAGAGAGAAGAGCGGGGCAAGTCAGGCAAACCCGGTGAACTCCCTTTGTCAGCTTTCCTTCCGTCTGCCACAAGGAAGGCCCGTGCCAGAACCCAGGGCCTTCTGGGCTGAGGCCGCAGCCTGCATTGGAAGGACACTGAGGCACGGACGTGGGAAGATGACCATCGGTGTCCGAGACGCGAGTATAGAGCCAGGCCCTGCCACTCACCAAGCTGCGCGATCTTGGGCGAGCAGCGCTTCTCCAGGCTCGGCCCACGGCGACGCCACAGTGCCTCCTGGCGGCCGGACGCGCTCACTCGTGCACTCCGCCCGGCAGTGCGGCCGGCACCCGCCCCCTCCCGAGCACCTGGGCGCGCACTGAGCCCGTACCTGGGCCTGCACCTGGGCGTTCAACGCGGCCTTTGCGGCTCTCACCTTGGACCTGAGGCTTCCCGCTTCCTTCTAGAGTGAAGGCTGCCAGAGCCCAGACAGGAAGGTGTCAGCTCTGTCCCACACCCAGGTGGCCTGTGCTGTCCCTTAAGTACAGCAGCAACAATGTCACCTGGGGAGGAAAGCTTCATGGAGCTCAACAGATTTGCAGGGGTGAAAGATGGAGGGAGGAGGGGAGTTGGATTCCTATCCTAGTTTTTATCTGGATAACTCCTGAGCCAAGCACAGCTTTGTGAGCCTCTAGAGACCCCCTCACCTACTTGCATCAACTGGACATAGAGGGGAGCCCAACAGCAACTGCATCCATTCTAAAACCAAAAGCTACTGTTATTCGCCAGGCATGGTAGTAAGTGTCCTATGAGTGTTAATTCATCCATCAAACATTCGTTGAGCTTCCACTCTGAGCCAGATCGTGTCTAGGTGTCTGGGATGCAGAGGTAACGAACGCGCACACACAGGCATACACACACATTCCTATCCCCTCTACTTCGTCAGCGCTGTTGTTTGACATAGCAATTACTACCATCTAAAACATTATATATTTTACTTTATTTTTCTTATATTATTGTCTGCTACCACACATGTACGCCTGTGCACATCCACACCAACCCACACACACACAGACACACACATTTTTTGTGTGTTTTGTTCACTGTTGTATCCCTAGCACTTGGGAAAGTTGCCTTACACACAGTAAGTGCTCAGTCTTTATCAACTCAAGGAACTCACGATTTGGTAATCTGATGTATTCCTCAAAATTCCCTAAAACTAGGGGCTTATATTGTTCATTTGACAGAAGAAAGGGCTGAGGATGGGGAATAGCCTGCATGGACTGATTCAACTCTTAGCAGTGGAGTTGGGAGGCAGACCCACGGTCTGCTGATCCTAAATCCTGTCCTCTGAGTGTGCCCCTATATGCTAATTACTGGAGAAAGCAGAAAGAAAAGAAACCACTATTATCAGCATTGCTTTTCATTTTATTAATCTTAAGAGTGAACATAGTGAAAGCAGGCAGCTACATGTTAGCTGTAAACAGTAGACCACATCTGTTCAAAAATCCCTCCCAGATCATTACATATAAAAATGGCAAATAAAATACTTTTAGCTTTATTTATTTATTTAAAGTTCTACTGAGATAGCAATAAAATAAGGAAAACAACTAGAGGGCAGAAATTACATTGGAATCAAAATCCTGTATGAGTGAGCTGAAGTTTGCCCTGAAGGCTTCTGCTGATTTCCAGTAGCCTAGAGCCACAGTTACACTGAGCTGTGCTGGGTACAAATGACCAAAGTAAGAGGGAAGCTGGGCTGGAGGAAGAGTTCTGATCAGAGACCCCTGCATAAAGTCAGAAATCCCAGAGTCAATACCTTCAGTGGGTAAGCACAGAAGCAAAGAAATAAAACATTCCCCTAACACATTCTTAACCATCTGTACCTATTTGACTAGGAAGAGGGCAAAAATCTACACTTTTTGTGAAAATTGAAGCCCCCTCACAAATAGAATGTTTTGGGTTTGGTGTTGTTTGTTTGTTTGTTTTTTGAGATGGAGTCTCACTCTGTCACCCAGGCTGGAGTGCAGTGGCGTGATCTCGGCTCACTGCAAGCGCTGCCTTCCGGGTTCACACCATTCTCCTGCCTCAGCCTCCCCAGTAGCTGGGACTACAGGTGCCCACCACCACGCCCAACTAATTTTTTTGTATTTTTAGTAGAGACGGGGTTTCACCGTGTTAGCCAGGATGGTCTCAATCTCCTGACCTCGTGATCTGCCTGCCTCAGCCTCCCAAAGTGCTGGGATTACAGGTGTAAGCCACCGTGCCCGGCCTGGGTTTGTTTGTTTTCTGAGACAGAGCCTTGCTCTGTCACCCAGGCTAGAGTGCATTGGTGTGATCTTAGCTCACTGCAACCTCCGCCTCCCAGGTTCAAGCAATTCTCCTGCCTCAGCCTCCCAAGTAGCTGGAATTACTGGCACCCACCACCATGCCCGGCTAAGTTTTGTATTTTTAGTAGAGATGGTGTTTCACCATGTTAGCCAGGCTAATCTCAAACTCCTGACTTCAGGTGATCCACCTGCCTCAGCCTCCCAAAGTGCTGAGATTACAGGCATGAGCCACTGCTCTCAGCCAGAAATTTTAGTTTAAAGTGATCTGAAGTTGACTGTGCTTCCTGGCAGCTAGCATAAGCAAATATAAGTTCTCTCCAAAAGGTTTAAGCTGAGGCCTTAACGATTTCTCAAAGATAGTGACTAGGAACATGATTTTATAATCAAAAGTCACAAAACATATGAAGAAACAAACTGTCATGAAATAGGTTCCATGCTTGGTAATGGTAGACTGAGTGAATCAGAACAGCTCTCCCTCAAGAACAACAGAAAATCTTGACATCATTGGCAAGCAAACAAGTGAGTGAGAAATTATGGAAAAGAGACGGAATTCCAGAAAAGTTAGCTCAGAATTTGAAGTCATTTTGACCTGGGGATGCTAAAAAGGGATCAGCCCTCAAAGGAACTGAACACCAACTGCAAAATTATGTCAGTCCCTGATTATATTAAGATGACCTGGGGTAACTAGTGCTTCTAGTCTCATTGCCTAGAGAAAAAGTAATCCTCTTAAAATGTAGATACAATTATCCAGAACCTCAAATTACCTCTTAAATGTTTACATATAATGCCCAGCATTTAATTTTTAAAAATTCAGGAATAGCAGAGGTTAAGATATTAACAAAACTCAAGATAATCAATGAACAATAGGCACATATCCTTGGAGCATCCAGGATTTGAAATTATCAGAAACAAACCTCATACAGCTATAATTAATTGGTTTAAGAAATGCAAAAGTATTTCATCAGAGAATGAGAAAGGATTCAAAATAGAAATCCTAAATCTTAAAACTTTAGGACAAACTGAAATTATGAAATCAATAGATTGGTTTAACAGGAGTTTGAATTCAACTGAAGAAAAAGTGAATTGGGAGATGGAATCAGAAAAAAAAATACATGCTGAGGCACAGAAAGACAAAATGTTGGAAAATACAGAAGGAATATAAGAGGCATCCAGAATATGGTAAAAAGATCTAGCATATTTGTTATGAGGAGTCACAAGGGAGAGGAGAAGACAGAGTGGAGAAGAAGTACTATTTGAAAAGAAGAGAATTTTCAAAAATGAATAAAAGATGGGATACCACAGGTACAAGCAGCACTATAATTCCCAAGAAGGATAGAAACACCACCATATCTAGGGACATTACAGCAAACTGATGAAAAGCAAAAACAGAGAAAAATCTGAAAGCATTTGGAAAAAAAAATTATCTTCAAAGGAGCAACACTACGACTGACAACTGATTTTATAATAGAAACAATGGACTCCAAGAAACAAAGGAACAGCATCTTGATGCCATCTTGCCAAACTGGAATTCTATACCCAGTGAAAATATCCTCCGAAAAGTGAAGGAGAAATAGAGGCTGAAAGACAAACAGCATTGAGAAACACATTACCAGCAAAAAAATGTAAAAAGATATTGTAATTAAAAATCTGCTCACAAAGAAAACCAGGTGCAGACAATTTTGCAAGTGAATGCTTACAAACATTTAAGAAAGAAAGAACACTGCTTCTACACAAAATCTTCCAAAGCATAGGAAAAGGGGAATAAAATTAAAATTATGTACCACCTTTTTAAAAAAAGAATAAAAAGATGAACATTTAGAGAAAAATTTAAAGATATAAATAAAGTAAGCAATGTACTATGCTATAGACTGGAATATTCAATATTTAAAAATATCAGTTCTCTAACAGATCTGTGCAATCTGGTTCTAAAAATCATGTCGATATTGACACACAACTTGAATAGACCTCAAGGGAAATTTTTTTTTTAAAGCCAATCTCAAAAGGTTACACACTATATGATTCCATTATTCTTGGAATAATGAAGTTACAGAGCTGCAAAACAGACTAATGGTTGCCTGAGATTAATGTTAGGAGGTTTGGGAGATAACCGTCTGTTCAGTGCAGTAAGGCAAGAAAAGGCACCTAAAGGGTGAAGATTAGAAAGGAAAAAGTAAACTGCCATTATTTACAGATAATATGATTGCATGCATAAAAAATTAAAAGAAAACAGGTAAAACATCAAAGCTCATGAAATAATTTATCAAGGTTACTGGCTAAAGGTTACTATGAAAAATCATTTGCATTTCTTTACACCAACAACAAACATTAAGAAAATTAATTTCTCCCCAAAAAGTTGTTTAGCCTGAATCTAATCATAAGGAAACAAGCCAAATCTAGATTGCAGGACATTCTACAAAATGACTGGCCTAGACTTTTCAAAGATGCCAATGTCATGAAAGGAGGGAGCAGGAAAGGAGGTGGGGTGTTCTAAATTAGATTAAAGAGACATGAAAAACGAATGCAATGTGTGAACCTAGATTAGATTCCAGGTTTTCTTGAGATACAATCTATGTAGCATAAAATGCACCATCTTAACGGATGCATTTCTGTGATTTTTAACATATTCACCAAGTTGTGCAATCATCACCATGATCTAATTCCAGGACATTTTCATCGCCTCCCAAAATCCCTTCTTCCCATTAGGTGTCACTTCCATTTCTGCACTCCTCCCAGCCCCTGCCAACCACTAATCTACTTTTTGCCTGTATAGGTTTGCCTATTCTGGATATTCCAAATAAATGAAACCATATGATATGTGGTCTTTTATATCTGGCTTTTTCCTTTACTGACATTTCTTTAACACTTTCAAGGTTCATCCATGTTTTAGCATGTATTAATACTTCACGTCTTTTTAAGGCCAAATAATATTCCATTGTATGGATTTATCGCATTTTGTTTATACATTCATCAGTCGAAGGACATTTGGGTTGTTTCTGTTTTGGCTATTGTGAAGAATGCCACTATGAAGATTCACGTACACATTTTTGTGTGAACATATGTTTTCAGTTCTCTTGGATGTATACCTAGGAGTGGAATTGCTGGATCATATGGTAACCGGACATCCAACTTTTTGAGGAACTGCCAGGCTGTTTTCTACAGCTGCTGCACAATTTTCCATTCCCACCCACAAATGTATAAGGGTTCCAATTTCTTCACATCCTTGTGACACTTGTTACTATTATTTTTTTATTATAGCCATACTAGTGAGTGTGAAGTGGTACCTCATTGTAGTTTTGATTTGCAGTTCCCTAATGACTAGTGATATGGAATATATTTTCATGTGCTTATTGGTAATTTCTATGTCTTCTTTGTAGAAATGCCTATTCAATTTCTTTCTCCATTTTTAAATGGAATTGTCTTTTTATTATTAAGTTGTATGAATTCTTTGAATTCTTTATATGTTCTAGAAACTAGACACTTATCAGATATATGACTTGCAATATTTTCTTCCACTATGTGGGCTGTCTTTTGACTTTGATAGTGTTATCTGATGCACAATTTTTTTTAATTTTGATGAAGTTCAGCTTATCTGTTTTTTCTTTGATTGCTTGTGCTTTTGGTGTCATATCCACAAAGCTGTTGCCTAATCCAAGATTACAAATTTTCAAACCTATGTTTTCTTCTGATTTTTATAATTTTAACTTTTATATTTAGATCTTTGATCCATTTTGAGTTAATTTTTAGTATGTGGTATGTGGTAGAGATGAACATTTATAATTTGTAAAAAAGACTATTCTTTGATCTGTCTAATGGTCTTAGAATTCTTGTAAAAAATCCATTGACCTTCAATGTGAGGACTTTTTTTGACTGTCAGTTCTAGTTCACTGATATATATGGTTATTCTCATGCCAATTTTGATTACTGTTGCTTTGTAGTAAGTTTTGAATTAGAGAACTGTGCATCCTCCAACCTTGTTTCCAGGATTGTTTGGGCTATTCTGGGCTCCTTTAATCCCATATGAATTATAAGATCAACTTGTCTATATTTGAAAAAAATGCAGATGGAATTGTCTCTTTCGTTCTTGATTTTAGTAATTTGAATCTTTCTTTTCCTTTGGCAGTCTAGTTAAAGGTTTGTCAATTTTTTTTTATCATTTCAAAGAACAACTTTGAAATTAATTTGGTTTCATTAATTTTCTCTATCATTCTTCTATTCTCTATATTTTTCGCCCTGCTCTAAGCTTTATTATTTCCAGGCAGTTTGTGATAAGGCAGAAAGGGTAAAGAAGAATTCTGGGCTAGGGGAATGATATGAGCTAAGCCATAGATATGTGAAAGGGCATGACAATTACAGCAAATGATGAGCAGCTCTGTGTAACAGCCCCCAGAGCTGGGGATGGGGGCAGATAAAACTAAACTGTATTTTAGCAAGATCATTCCAGCAATGTGGGAAAATGGGAGAGAGGGAGGCTAGAAAGGAAGCAAGAAGTGGTGCTGGACAGCTTGAAGTATTGATAAGGATGAGGAAGAAGGAATGGATGTGATGGGGATTAAGAGGTCCACTTGGCAGCGTCTGTGTGCCATTGACCATGAGGAGACGGAGAAGTATAGGACGGTATGGGGCTGGTGTTGGGGCCATAGGCTATATCAAGGGAGTGTGAGTGGGAAGATAAAGGGTTCTGTTTGGGGAAGGTTGTGTGTCAATGTGTCTTGAGGCATCTGGACAGAAATGTCCAGAAACAGTGGGAGAGACAGGTTGGGAACACAGGCAGAAGTCAAGGATGTGGGGCAGGTTTGAGGGCCATTGGTGAGTGGGCAGAAAGGATGTGACCCACCCCACGGAAAAGGTCAAGTATCAAAGAGAACCTACAACATCTCTGGTAACTCCAGTGTTAGAGGCTGAAACACAAGACCAAGAGTCAGCAAACAAGATGAAGGGGCCAGCCAGAAAGTGGCAGTCAGTGCTGTGAAAACACCAGCAGTGCACGGTGGCACCTCAGAAGCCCCTGGGAGGGACTGAAGCTGGGGCGAGGCCAGCAGGGCTGAGAGTCCCAAAGAGGTCAAGTAAGGTGTGGCTGCCCATGTCCACTGGACTTGACAGTCAGTGAGCCATCAGCCACTCGCCCAATGACAGTGCAGGAGGCAGAAGCTCAAGTGGAGTGGGCCGAGATGCTGAGGCAAGCAAGGAAGTAGGAGGACAAGTGTTCAACACCTTCCCAGGAGTTTGACAGGACCACAAAGACAGGGAGAAAGTGGCCAATCAGCTGAAGGTCTGAATAGAACATAAAGGCTGATCTCCCATGAGTAAGAGGGAACGCCTCCTGCCTGACTGCCTTCAAGCTGGGACATTTGTCACCCTCTCCAAGCCCCCCCACCTTTGGACTCAAACTTAAGCATTAGCTGTTCCTGGGTCTTGGGCCTGCTGGCTTCAGACTGGAACCGCGTCACCGGCCCTTCTGGGACAGCTGGCCAACTGCAGATCTTGGGACTTGTCAGCCTCCACAGTCACAGGAGCCAATTATTTATTATGTGAATCTCCTATTGGTTCTGTTTCACTGGGAGCCCTGACTAATGCAAGGGGAACTGGGGGTGGTAATGAAAACCTCTCTTCAGGCTGAAAGAAAGGACTATGTGGAGGTCTAAGAGTTGATTGAGCAGGAAGAACAGGAGGTGAAGGAGCTCAGCAGAAGGTTCATTGCTCCAAGTGGTGGGGCCTTTTACTGATCCAGTTACAGGACCTGCATCCTCATCCATTCCATCCTCACCACGGGTCAGCAGAGCCATATGGTTGAGGAGTCTCTCCCCTGGGGTTTATACACAACACAGTTTGGTTTCCTCCAGCATCTACCTGTCAACTGCAGAACCCCCTTTCCCACTGGGCAGCAGCTCCCTAAGTCCTTATTAGGGAGCCATAAGCTTTCGACTTCTTTTGGTGACTCCTTGTAGGAGTTAGGATTCCATACTGTTCACTGGTTAAATCTTCACTCTCAAGCTCCATTTGAAACTCATCTCCCCTCCCCATGCCAGCCAGAGCCACAGTCTTGGAGCTGGAGAGGAGGCTGAGCTTTGATCCTGAGCTGGCCTTGCCCTCTCTTGGGGGCTTACCCTTCTGGTGCCCAGGATGGGGGTAGGGGAGATAAAGGGTCTGCAAGGGGCTACTTCTAAGCAATGCTGGTGACCTCTGCTGCTGCCGTCTCCCATAGGTGGGGTTGGGCTTTCAAGAGGTGGAGTTCAGTGTCACGCCAACCTTTCCATTGCTAAGGACCGGCCCTCTCAAGTTCTCCTTCAGCCTGGTCAGACATTGAGACCCTGTCTCAGCTGTCCAGGTGGGTGCCCATCACTCAGCTTGACTTCTGCCTGATAGAGAGGCTCTGTCCCTCTGCCAGTCCTATTCCTTCATGCAGAGCTCTTCAGCAAGTTCTGAGGGCTTTGGAGAACTGGGATGGGGTGTCGGGGGTCCCCCTTTCCTTCCCAGATATGCCATGCCCACATCCCTCATATTCACCATGGAACCCTCCTTCTTTCCTCAGTCACATTGCTGGGGGAGGGAAGTGTCTGCAAAGAGCAATGAATTGGGGTACAAGTGACGGCAATGTCACAGCAATGCAAGGAGTGCCCCTGGGAAAGAACCAGAGGGCAGCCAGGGATGCTGGCTCTGTTGGAGGCAGGCATCTGGGCTGGTCTTTCCGAGGCAAAGGGTTTGCATGGGTGGGGGCCCCAGCAGTAAAGCAGTGCCTCTGTAATGGGGCACCCCCAATCTCTGGGTGTTAAAATGCAGGTTCTGTTGCAGCACTCCAGGTTTGGCCTTTCTAACTCCTTGGGGGTGCTGGGGATGCTGGCTCAGGGACTGTCCCTCCCTGGAGGGATCTGCCATTTCAGAGGCTCAAAATGACACACATAAATCTCTCTGACGCTTGCAACTGGACAGCCTTTCCTGCACCCTCCCTCCCCCAAGCATGTGTTCCTGTTTTGTTTTATTCTCTATGGAAACAGCATGAACAAAGGGTCTAGTAACCAACACATGGAGAGGACTCTCTACACACCAAGCACCGCAGTGTGCTAGTTAATCCTCCTAACAGCACTCCGCTGCACAGGCAGGGAAACTGAGGCCTGGAGATGTCCAGTCACTGACTGGAGGATGCACATGGGGAAGTGGCAGAGCTGTCTGCTCCCAGGGAGGAGGGTAGCCCTCAGCCCCTCACGCTGCCAGAGGTCACCCAGGGAGGGCTTTTTCCAAACAGACTTTTGGAAAGGGAGGGTCTGGAAATTTCCTCAGGCTAATTAACTTGAGGCAAGGACCCTGCAGTGAAGAGGCGGCACTTTTAACAGCTCTGAGACAGTTACGTGCTAAGTGTCTGGTAAACAGAAGTGAATGAGTCCCAAGAGGGCTGGGGTTTGTTTTGGGAAAAGAGAAAGGGGGAAAAGCCAGCCAGGGCAGACCGGAGGAGGCTAATGGCAGCCAGGGAGGCCTTGTCAGTGTCCCCCCCGGGCAGGCCACGGGCCATTTCCAACAGCCGCTGCCAGAGCCTGCAGGCGTGCTCAGGTCCTGGGCTGTGTGATGTGCATCTATTAATCTCCTGGGATTGCCATGAAGTACCACAAACTGTGCGGCTTCAACAGCAGACATTTATCATGTCACAGCTCTGGAGTCGAGACGTCTGAGATCAAGGTGAGGCAGGGTTGGTTCCTCCTGGGGGCCCTGAGTGGGGACTGCTTCAGGCCTCTTGTCCAACTTCTGGCGGTTGTCGCAATCTTCTGTGTTCCTTGGCCTGTAGGTCTCGCCCCACCCCTGCCCTCATCTTCACGTGGCGTTCTCCCTACGTACGAGCCTGTCCCTGGGTCCGAATTTCCCCTTTTTATAAGGACACCAGTTGTACTGCTTTAGGGACCCACCCTACTCCAGTATGGCCTCATCTTAACTCGTTACATCTGCAACAACCTAAACGGGACCAATTCTGTGGTACAGGGGATGGGGCTTCAACATACGAGTCCTCAGAGGACGCAGTGCCACCCATCACAGTGAGGGAGGGGTACGGAGGGCCCCTCTACCCGGACAGCCCAGATGTGGACCCGTGGATTTTCTCACACAAATTCCAGGACCCCCAAGCACAGTTAGAGAAAGTATTACAAGGCCTGGGGAATGGACGACAGGTGGCTCTTCCCTGGGCAATCCCCAGCGCTGGAGACAAATGAGGGTGTTTCCACAGCATGTTACAGGACGTCCTCCACGTGTCACATGAGCGCCCAGACCCGCAGACACTGTCACAAACTTCCTGAAGCCTCAGTCCATGAGGCCAAAGGCACTGTCATGGAAGGGCTGGGCCAGGACAAGCCACGGAGCCTCTTTCTTCACCTGCCTGCCGGGGAGGATGATGCCGACCTTGAAAGTACAGCTAAGGCTGTTGGATGAATTCAGTGCACTTTCCACCCCGCCTCAAGTGAAGTTATCTTGAAGTTATTTTCTGAGTCCTGCCCCTGCCCTGCCCTCCCACATTCTAGCAAAGACTCAGCCAAATGCCTTTCTTTCTTTTTTTTTTTTTTCTTTTCAGAGGGAGTTTCCCTCTTATCGCCCAGACTGGAGTGCAATGACACGATCTTGGCTCACTGCAACCTCTGCCTCCCAGGTTCAAGTGATTCTCCCACCCCAGCCTCCCAAGTAGCTGGGACTACAAGTGTGCACCACTACACCCGGCTAATTTTTGTATTTTTAGTAGAGACAGGGTTTCACCAGGTTGGCCAGGCTGGTCTCGAACTCCTGACCTCTGGTGATGCACCCGCCTGGGCCTCCCAAAGTGCTGGGATTACAGGCGTGAACCACCGCCCCTGGCCTAGCCAAATGCCTTTCACCCACTTTAATGATCCAACCCTCAGGGCACATGGAGTGCATAGTAGCTTGGAACCCTGGGGACTGCAGGCCTCTGTTTCTGCAGCCAGCAGCCACCGGCTTTGATTTCAATGTCCTGCTATTCCCTGGGGGAGTCACCACCCTTCACCCCCACTGTCAAGCCGTCAGGTTAAGGCAGCTTGACATCACCCAAGGCAGACAATGGGAGCCCTTCCCATGCCTTTTCCTGGAATTACTGGGAACAGTAAGCTCTTTTTTTCCCCTGTGGGGGAATGAAGTACCTACCTTGTGTACAGACATGATAAAATGGACGTAGCACTACCTGGAAAGAACAAGGTAGTATGTGTAAAGTACCTACGCAGGAAATACTTCTTGTTCGGGTGTTGATGGTAAAACGACACAGGAAGGTACAGGAAGCACCCAAGACATCCACAGAACATCCTTGTTGCAGAGGCAGGTATACTGTGAAGGCAACAAAGCCTAACCTTGGAGTCCCTCACCTGAGCTGCCCTGTCCAAGGCCCTGCATTGAATTCTGTCTGTAACTTTGTCTCCTTCTCATCAAGAGGACAACACCTATCCCCAAAATTGTATAATAAGCTTCATGTCCCCAAAACTTGGATCCGGTTCTGAATGCTGGGCATGGGAAATAAGAGGAACTGAGATTTTTTTAAATTAACAAAATGCAGAGGGTGAACCAGATGCTATTTAGCTTCCTTCTAAGGCAAAAGTCTCATCTGTCTGTGATCCTGATGTAATAAACCCATCTTTTTGGATTGCACTGGGACTGGATTCAAGACTTTAAAAAAACTGAAAGGTTTTTCTTAAAAACAGAAATTAGCATTTAACCCTAAGATAATAAAGCAGAAGCCAGAAGAAATTCAAAGTGCTTAAATTTCCATTAAAGAATACATTCAGGTCTCCCGGGGGGGAAAAAATGAAGCAAATACTTCCCCCAGGGCAAAAGGAAAAGAAGGCTGTCCGAGTATCCCTCAGGGAAGAAGCTGGAGCTGACAGCCAGGACAGGAAAGAATTCACTATAGAAGAACCCAGACCTGGGAGGGAAGAGCCCACTTCAGGGCTCACTGAAGACTCTGTCCTGGCTTCTTAACCCAGCCCACCCGGGGAGCAGGGAAGGTCCCTGCAATCGAGATGACTGAATAGAGAAGGCAGCTAGGCACGGTGGCACACACCTGTAATCCCAGCACTTTGGGAGGTCGAGGCGGGTGGATCACAAGGTCAGGAGTTCAAGACCAGCCTGGCCAACATGGTCTGTACTAAAAATACAAAAATTAGCTGGAAGCACCTGTAATCCCAGCTACTCGGGAAGCTGAGGCAGGAGAATTTCTCGAACTCGGGAGCTGGAGGTTGCAGTGAAATGAGATCATGCCACTGCACTCCAGCCTGGGTGACAGAGCGAGACTCCATCTCAAAAAAAAAAAAAAAAAAAAAAAAAAAATTGAAAAGGCAACTGCATACAGGGCATACAGGGGAGGATTCTGTGTTAAAGCTGCTTTTCCTGGTGGGAATTTCTTGAAGCAACAGGAAGCTCTGAAACTCTGTTTTCAGTCATTTGGACAGTCAGCCGGTTGTGGGTCAACAAACTTTCCATGTGTTTATGTTTGAGGCACCAGGCTAGGCCCTGGAGATGTAGAGCAGAAAGCAGAGGGTTGTACTGGAAGTGACTGTAGAAGGTGCAGTGGCTGAGGCCATGACGGATGGACAGCACAGGCCTCTGGAAGGGACACTAAAAGGGAGTATCTGCCTAGTCTAGGTGCCATCCGTAATGATACCTGACATTTTTGACTTGGGCTTTGTGCAGATGACAAAAGGAGTGTTAAGAATGCCAAGAATGACAGCTCAGGGCCGGGCACGGCGGCTCATGCCTGTAATCCCAGCACTTTGGGAGGCTGAGTCGGGCGGATCACCTGAAGTCACGAGTTCGAGACCAGCCTGGCCAACATGGCGAAATCCTGTCTCTACTAAAAATACAAAAATTAGCTGGGCCTGGTGGCGGGTGCCTGTAATCCCAGCTACTCGGGAGGGTGAGGCAGGACAATCACTTGAACCCAGGAGGCGGAGGTTGCAGTGAGCCAAGGATCATGCCACTGCACTCCAGCCTGGGCAACAAAGCAAGACTCCACCTAAAAAAAAGAACAACCGGCCTGAAATGGGGCCACCCTCCTGCTAGCTGGAAAAGGTGCCATGGCTTCCTCTGTCAGTGTTAGCTCCCATCACAAAGGAGGGACAAGTAACAACCGACTCTTCCAGGCCGGGCCTCCTCCCATAGCTGTCGGCCTTAGGCATAGTCTGTGTGTCGTGAGTTGTCCAGCATCCCGGTGGAAGGCTTTGCTTCCTAAGTGTCTGTAATGCATGGGGCTCATCTGGGGCCAGCTGACATAGCAGGCTGTGTGCCCTGCAGTCCTGGCCTGTGCAGCCTGCACGTGAGTGCTCTGTGCTGGGTGTCCTTCCCTGGAGGGCACAGAGACACAGCCTCCCCCAGCAACAGCAGCCACACGCATTTCTTTTCTTTCTTTCTTTCTTTTTTTTTTTTGAAGTAGGTTCTCAGTCTGTTGCCCATGCTGGAGTGCAGTGGTGTGATCACACTCACTGCACCCTCCCTGGGCTCAGGTGATCCTCCCACCTCAACCTCCAGAATAGTTAGGAATACAGGTGCGCACACGCAGCTAATTTTTTTTTTTTTTTTGTATTTCTTTGTAGAGACAGAGTTTCGTCATGTTGCCCAGGCTGGTCTCGAACTCCTGGACTCAAGTGATCTGCTCACCTCGGCTTCCCAAATTGCTAGGATTCCAGGCGTGAACCAATGCATCCAGCTGCATTTCTGTGTCACTCCCTCATACCCAGTGTTCTGTGGCCCACCCTTTCATAGGGACTTTAGGGCAGGGGCCTTACATGTTCTTGGAGGGCTAAGGGATGTTTGCAGAGAATACCCTAGTTGAATCCAGTCTTGAAAAAGAAACCAGGACTCCTCTAACAGACAAAAGGAAAAGGGTTTTCCAGATGGAACATAAGAGGGGGCCACCAGAAGACATGAGAAGGCCTGGCAGGTGCTTGTGAGAGGCGGAAGCAAGACAGGCAGGGTCTGGCAGAAGAGCAACTGCAGGCAGGACTGATGAGACTTGGTGCCAAGGGGACACAGGTGATGGAGAAGAAATAAGGAGGGGACCCACAACTCCCAGGCTGGCTCATGACAACTTCCCTCTATAAAGTAGTGCTTGCATCCAAGTACAATTCCTGAGAAATGGAAGTTTGCCATAATATAGATGTCATCATCTGACTATGCTCATCTGGTGTACTAAGATGCACACGTTCCCATCAACACAGCTACGCTCCCATTTAGCTTTACTTAGGGCTGAGTTGAAAAACCTACTGAGAAGGTAGCCCCACCGTGGGTTAATTCACAGGGTGCTGAGATGTGCCATTAGCTGGTCACTGGGTCCTGAAATTTCTCCCTTTGGATCATGTCCACAGCTGCCTCCCATCCATACACAAGTGTGTGGCCCAAGAACACTGACCTGCTTCCAACCTGCTGGGTTTATCCCATCTGAGCTAACCTGGGTAAGCAGGAGAAGGGAATGGTTTATCCAGGCGAGGGGTGTGTGGACAAGCCTTGAGTTCACTGAACAGCTTTGTGAACCCACTTCAGATCATAGCAGGGCAATTCCAGGAGCCACAGACAGCCAAAGTGACTTGTTTCAGCACTGGAAGAAGTTCTCTGAACTGTATTGCTCAGTCAGGGCAGCAGCCTAGTTGGGGGCTTGAGCGTTTGTGGCTCAAGGCTCAACCCTTTGGGCCTGATAGAGATTAGCTCTGCCTTTTCTAGTAGAGAAGGCATTCAGGGCCTCGAGTGGGGATTCTCTTTTAGGAAAGAGGCCTGCAAACTTGGCCTTTGCCAGACTGAGAAACAGGCCCAAATAGAAATCTAGACACGTGCATCCAAACTAGCAGCGGTCTGTTTGCTGAGTGTTGTGTGTGTTTGTTTATGAATATCCAGTTCTTTCAAAAAGGACATGAGGTCTCACAAAATTGACATGTAATATGTTAATAAAATTGTTTTTAAACTATGAGAGTTAAACTTAACTCTCTGGTTAAGCTTTAACTCTTTAACTCTCTGGGTTAAGCTTTCAATTTTCCTCTGAACTCATGTCCCAGGACTCACGTCCACACCTACGACTAGAATCATATTTAAAGAAACCACGCCGGCTGGGCGCAGTGGCTCACACCTGTAATCCCAGAACTTTGGGAGGCTAAGGAGGGTGGATCTCCTGAGATCAGGAGTTCGAGACCAGCCTGGCCAACGGCAAAACCCCATCTCTACTAAAAATGCAAAAAAGTAGCCGGACATGGTGGCTGGCACCTGTAATCTCAGCTACTCAGGAAGCTGAGGCAAGAGAATTGCTTGAACCTGGGAGGCAGAGGTTGCAGTGAGCGGAGGTCGCGCCATTGCACTCTAGCCTGGGCAGTAACAGTGAAACTCCATCTGAAGAAAAGAAAGAAAAGAAAAAAAGAAAGAAAAGGAAGGAAGGAAGAAAGGCCCACCCTGGCCACATATGATGTTGACCTTTGCTGTTTTCTACCCCATCCTATTCCATTTTGTAGGATGTTGGGGCAGCTCCCTCAACTAATTCATACCCCAGGAATTGGAATATCCACAAGGGTTTAGAAAACTCTCCCCTCCACTGAGAGCCCTCTGAGGACAGGGCTATCTGTTCACCTTGCCCTGAGCCTGGCATACAGTAGGTGCTTATTGAAACCTTGAGAACCTTAGTGAGGGGTAAGGAAAGAGGCTGGGGTTGGAAATTGTGAGGTGGTACATAGTGAGAATTGAGAAACTTAAGGTGTGTCCCTTTTTGCCCCAGCTGTGAGGAAGTTCAAACCATGACTTTAAGACCTTTAAAACTACTTATCTTGAGTTTGTGTCTGGTGGAGAACCAGCTGTTAGCCTCATGAAGCCTGTCATCATAGTTTGTTAATTTGAGGACTGAGCTCTCTTGCGTCTCAGAAGGTAGACAACTATTTGAGCAGATTTGTGTGGGCAGAGCTGGATTCACCCCAACTACCAAGTTAGTATTGTTAGAGATTGCATTTTGCAACACCAAAATGAACCAGCAGGAAAGATTTTAGAATCATGGAAAATTAAACCTAGAAAGACCATAGAGAACCATCCAGCCAACTCTCCCATTTTAAAAGTGAAGGATAGGCTGGGCATGGTGGCTCATGCCTATAAACCCAGGGAAGCTGAGACGGGTAGATCACTTGAGGTCAGGAGTTCGAGACCAGCCTGGCCAACATGGTGAAACCCCGTCTCTACTAAAATACAAAACTTAGCTGCGCACGGTGGCACACACCTGTAATCCCAGCTACTTGGGAGGCTGAGGCAGGAGAATTGCTTGAGCCTGGGAGGCGGAGATTACAGTGAACTGAGATCGCGCCACTGCACTCCAGCCTGGGTGACAGAGCGAGACTCCGCCTCAAAAAATAAAAATAAATAATAAAAATAAATAAAAGTGAAGGATTAGTAAATCCTAGATTACTTGCCCAAGATCATCCAGGAAAAAGACAAGAACCCAAATGTACTAGCTCCCAATTCAACATTCTTCTTCTTATTAAACATTGCCCCTTTCAAAAACTTTGAATTTCATCCTCGTCATATTTCAGTACTCTTGTTGATTTATTTTAGGTTTATCTGATCAAGAACTAACATTTCAGAGGTGTTAGGATTGATCAGTGTTACTGCTTTGTGAAAGGAAAATAACATCTCAGGATTCCAATTCACTAAGCTGAAAGGAAAAAAAAAATAAGCTGAAGGCTGGGCCGTGCAAGAAACTGCTCTTCCTTCTGTTCCTAAGCAGATTGCTGCAGATGAAAGGCCAGATATCTCCACAGGTAGCTACTCTATGTTCACTTTATCTTGGGTAAAGCGCTAATTTACTGAGCACAAAATGAATACATGTTGCCGGGTGCGGTGGCTCACACCTGTAGTCCCAGCACTTTGGGAGGCCGAGGCGGGTGGATTGCCTGAGCTCAGGAGTTCGAGACCAGACTGGGCAACACAGTGAAACCCCGTCTCTACTAAAACACAAAAAATTAGCAGGGCATGGTGGCGTTCACCTGGAATCCCAGCTACTCGGGAGGCAGAGACAGGAGAATCGCTTGAACCTGGGAAGCGGAGGTTGCAGTGAGCCGAGATTATGCCAGTGCACTCCAGCCTGGGCGACAGAGTGAGACTCCATCTCAAAAAAAAAAAAAAAAAAGAAAGAAAGAAAAATTGAATACATGTTTGACCATTTCCCTACCTGTTTCTTTCTTGCAACATGTGGATTCAGTAATGCGACTGTCCCCTCCCTCGTTCCCCTCCAGCCCGCTTTTCCCCTTTAAATACTGAAGCCCTCAAAATCATCTTTGGAAAAAGTCACGGACCACAGATTGTTCCTGTGGTTTTGTGTGCCTTTTTTCCAAGCCTGTCCTTAACCTTGGCAAAATAAACTTCTAAATTGATTGAGACCTGTCTCCGATATTTTTGGGTTTACAGCTTACAGATATGAATCACTTGCCAAAGACACTAGAATTTAGCGAGCTCTCCTAGGCTGTAACCAGTATGTCAAACGCGAAGATTATTGTGTGTGATCGTTTGGATTCCTTGTTATGATGTATTTTATAAATGCACTAGTTATATCTTTGCTGATGTATTTTTGCTGATCTTTCGTAAGGTGGAACTTTTGTCTAAATGGTATATATTAGACTGTATTGAGTGTTACAAAACCAATATTCTATGGAGAATGAAAAAATAATGGACTAAATTAACTAGGGGGAGAAAAAGCACGAGTCCTGGGTTGCAAGGACCAAGTGAGGCATGAGCGGAGCAGGTAGTGCTCGACAGGCCCAGAAGAGGGAGCCCACGGCCTGCCTGCCTGTCCCCTCTCGCTCTCCTCCAGGAGAGACTGCCCGTGAGTTTCCACTTGACCACACTAGGTTAGGTTTCTAAAGCAATGTGCTCAGGACTTTTCTTCATTCTCTCCTCCACCCTTAGAGAAGTAGACTCCAGCCAGGAAAGTAAAAAAATTAAAAAAAAAAAACACCTCAACCCCAAGTGTTGTGTATTCAGATCTCCCGAAACAAACAAACAAACACCACTTCAGGCATCAGGGGAATAAAATGGAGAGAGCTCGGAGGGCAGCCCAGTTGAGGGCAGACATGGCCCCATAAAAGGCATCCCTGGGCGGGGGCCCGGGGGCCTGGGAGGATGGAGACACCTGGACCTCACGCTGGGAAAAAATGAGAAATGGCTCTTGATAGAGGGGCCAGAGCATGGGGCAGGGCGGGGTGGGGGGACTGACCTACGCAACAGGAAGCGGCCTGTCCACCGTCTCCACTGCCATGCTCCCCAGCACAGCGGGAAAGGAAGAGGGCTACAGAGGCTGCAGATTCTTTGTTTTTTAAAAGCCCAAGCAGCTTATTTTAAGTCAACAATGCCAGGGCCTCAGAGCAAAGCAAACGCTGCAGGTACAGCACTGGGAACACCATGGGCCTGTATTCCAGGGAAAACCTGGAGCCTGGGAGGCACATTTCATGGGCAGAGGTGGGAAGGAGTCACCTGGGGCTGATTTCCATGGACCTGTGAGCCCTGAGCCCTCAGGCCTGGCTGGCTTTTTGTGGGAGGACAGCGCTCCCAGGAGCCAGCCAGTGAGGGGGCCTGCAGCCCTGCAACCCAGAGCCCAGTGTGCAACAAGCAGACAGAGGGCTCACTCTCAGAATGGGGGCTCAGCTGACCCGTCCCAGGAGCCAGCCAGTGAGGGGCTGCAACCCTGCAACCCAGAGCCCAGTGTGCAACGAGCAGACAGAGGGCTCACTCTCAGAATGGGGGCTCAGCTGACCCGTCCCAGGAGCCAGCCAGTGAGGGGCTGCAACCCTGCAACCCAGAGCCCAGTGTGCAACAAGCAGACAGAGGGCTCACTCTCAGAATGGGGGCTCAGCTGACCCGTCCCAGGACAGACAGTGGGCCTGTCACCGATCACGCCATTGCCGTGGCAAAGTATTGTAAGGCCAAAGATTTGGAGCTCTGGGCCAGACTGCTGGCTTTGAATCCTGACTTAGCCCTCTACTGTGTGACCCCAGGCGGGTTACTTCACTTTTCTGTGTCTCAGTTTCCTCCTCTGTAAAATAGGGGTGATAATATGGGTCGCAATTTCTTGTTTACAATTCCAAAATCCAAAAAGCTCCAAAGAAATGATATATAAATACACATATACATACATATACACAGCCTCTTCAACTTAAGATAGGGTTACATCCACATAAACCCATTGTAAGTTGAAATGATTGTTAAGTTGAAAATGAATTTAATACACCTAACCTACCAAACATCATAGCTGAGCCTAGCCTACCTTAAACACGCTCGGAACACTGACATTAGCCTACAGTTGGACAAAATCATGTGGCAACGCAGACATTAGCCTACAGTTGGACAAAATCATCTGGCAACGCAGACATTAGCCTACAGTTGGACAAAATCATCTGGCAACGCAGTCCACTGTGGAGTATCAGTTCTTTTTTTTTTTTTTGAGATGGAGTCTTGCTCTGTCTCCAGGCTGGAGTGCAGTGGTGCGATCTCAGCTTACTGCAACCTCCACCTCCCAGGTTCAAATGATTCTCATGCCTCAGCCTCCGGAGTAGCTGGGACTACAGGCACATGCCACCACGCCCAGCTAATTTTTGTATTTTTTTAGTAGAGATGGGGTTTCACCATGTTGGACAGGATGGTCTTGATCTTTTGACCTCGTGATCCACCCGCCTCGGCCTCCCAAAGTGCTGGGACTACAGGCGTGAGCCATCCCGCCCGGCCGCGGTATCAGTTCTTTACCCTCCTACCTGAGTGACCGACTGGGAGCTGTGGCCACTGCAGCGGGCCAGCATTGCAAGACGGTCTTGTAGCACACATTGCTAGCACAGGAAAAGACTAAAATTCCAAATTTCAGTACAGTTTCTATTGAATGCATATCACTTTCACACCACTGTGAAGTCAAAACACCCTTAAATTGAACCACGGTAAATTGGGGACCATCTGTATTGACAAAAAAAAAAAAAAAAAAAAAGGCAAATAGCCAAATGGAAACAAAACTGGCAAAAGGAAGACAGTTTTAGCAGAGATTTCTAGGTACTTACTTCAATTACCATCCCCCCAACCCCCATCCTTCTCAGTAATAGAATCCTGATGTTACTCAGAGTTGCCATTTATCTAATTGAAAGACCATGTTTCCCAGCCTCCCTTGCAGATAGGTATAGCCATGTGACTAAATTCTGATCCAATATATGCAAGCAGAAGTGTTGTGTCTTATGTCCGGGAAGACTCCTTAAAGGGACGGAGTGTGTCCTCCTTTGTGCCTGCCTCTCTCGTGCTGGTTGGAATGAGGGTGTGATGCCTGGCACTTTAGCAGCCATCTTGGAACATGGGGCCAAGGACCACAGCCATTCTCTAAGGAGAGCAAAATGCAGCCCTAGAAGACGCCTGCGTCCCTGATTAGTTTGCAAAGCCACAATACCAATCCCGCACTTCCTTCCTCTAGAATTATTTTGCAACGGACAAAAATAAATTTCTATCCAATTTAAGCCTCTGTTGTTTTTGATTTTTCTGCCATATGCAAATAAACCTAATCCAATTAACACAGCAATTCACAGAGGAGCAAATCCAAATGACCAACATAAAATGGTGCTGAAGTTTGTCAGTAATTAGAAAAATGCAAATTAAACAACACACCACTTTATACCCATCAAACTGATTAAAAACGAAATGTGTTAATATGTTTGTGGGCAAAGATTCAGGGAAAGCATTCTCTAATACATTGTTGCTGAAACATAAATTGTTATGGCATTTTTGGAAAGCAATCTGGCAACAGTTATTAAAATTAAAACTAGATATACCCTTCAATCTAGCAATCTCATTCCTGGTACTCTAGCTCTGAGCACTAAAAGAATTAATGTGTATGCAGGTGATACGGTTTGGATCAGTGTCCCCATTCAAATCTCATGTGAACTCTTGTAATAATCCCCAATGTTGGAGGTAGGGCCTGGTGGGAGGTGATTGGATCATGGGGTGGATTTCCCATGAATGTTCCACTGATTGAACTCAAGAGCAATACAGATAGAGTAGAAATCATTTTTTTTCCAAGGAAATAACTTTTATCTAAATCCTGAGTGAGAGCTGCATGTGTCTGATGATCCTTGATTCTCTATTTATATTCATGTGAAAGAACTAGATGACTGACACACATAGCTTCTATAAGATTTTGTTTCAGTTGTGAATGATTTCATCATCAGCAGGTCTTTCTTCTGAGTGGGCAGGCTGGCTCTGAACTCTATGTGCAGACAGGCATGTCAAGACAACTTTGAGGTGAGCAGGAGAGCAGCTAAGATTGCCCTAAAATGCCAGAGAATCATAATAAATCAAAGGACTAATCCTACTCAGGAAGAATGTTTATTACATAAGAGTGTTATTTGCTGGTCGTAGCTAGTAAGAAGGTCAGGAGTAAAGGCACTTCTGCCTGCTTTTATCTCAGAATGGGCCAAAAGGAGGGAAGAGAACAGGAAGTTGGAAAGAGATAGAACTATTCATCCACAGAACCTCAATGATTTCCCTGGTTTTTGTTCCATTACAACTTTGCTTTACTCAGTTGATCACATGAAGCTTAAAACCTCCCGAGGCCCTACCCTTGACAACAGCATCCATCTTCCCTACTTCTTCTGCTCCCTTCTGGGCAAATTTTGGACAACTAGCAACTCTGTTCTCTTTTATTCTTACAACAGCCTCCAGAACTGCACGAGAATGCATTTCAGTTGTTTTAAGTCACCACGTGTGTAGTAACTTGTTATGGCAGCCCTAGGAAACTAATATAAATAGAATCTCATTAACTTCCTATCTTTCAGAAGTCCTCCAGAAATCTCTGAGCCACTCATGTAAACCCTGGGCCCATACTACTCTCAGTACTGCTGTGTATTCATTTCATTTTGTTTCTCTTGACTAGGACAGAAGTGAGCTAGTTTGTCTGCATTGAAATTTTTAAAATAATGTTTAATATTTAACTTCAGTGTATCTTCAGTCTTGCCCTAGAAGCCAGATTCAGATTCAGGCTAGATTGAAGAGAAAGCATTCAGCTACAAGAAAGGAGATTTAATTTTTGGTTCCCTGGCACATAGAGTATGCATTTCCCTGATGAAATTGTGTCAGACCAAGTGCATTTAAGATGAAAGCCAATCAAGACTGATGGGTTTGACAGCTTCTTACTCGGCTTCAATGGCCCCTATGCCATCTCAATCATAAAAGTGTGTATGTGTATGTGTATATTCAGTTTCTAATTCTTCCACTGGCATTGTTTCACAAAATCCCTCCAGATATAACTAATATTCATTTTAATTTCAGTCAGAGTAAGTATAAAATCAGTTCTCTTCATAACATTAGTTTTTGACTTCAAACCTTCAGAGACATAAATGTGCTTTATGAAAAGCTCCTACTATTTCTTTCCTCCAGCAAAAATCATGCAGTGATCTGTTACTGCCAGTGAAGAATTAGATATGTAAATGGGAAGAAGGCATTTGAAGGCAGACGATACCTAGGAATGGATGGGCGGTCGCATGGGTTTTTCTTCATTAAGACATTTTAAAGTTTGGTTCTCAGTGTGAAGATAGTTTAAACTGAAATAATTTTTGTACCTTGACGCTGCAATAAGTTCCCTGTACATGCATCAAGTTTTACAAATGAGAAGCTGCGTGGCACTTCTGATAGAGCAAGGTGTTCAGCACTAAAGCCACGGAATATTCCTTAAATATCTCCCTTTGATGTGACAGCCTGAAAATTAGACATTAAAAATGAATAACCCTGCAACTCTGAGAAAAACTAGAGCAAGTGAAATATAATTTAATGAATCCCTCTGTGATAGGAAACCATAGTTCAAATCATTTGATATCAGAAAATGCCCTCCGTCCCTTAACCTCAAAATATGTTAAAGCCAGCTCAGGTCACATGACTCTTAGCAAAATTTCTCAGACAATTCCAACCCACATTGATCTCTTTCTCCAAAGACTTTATCTGTACTTATCTATGTCAATCATAAACTTGAAATCAGATACCATCTTGTAGCACTATCTAAACTATTTCACCTGTATATAGCTTGTTTTCCTATTGCAATTACAATTCAATGGGGCCAAGAACCATATCTTAATCTTCTTTTGTATCCTGCAGTAAGTACTTTTTTAAAAAGTTGAAGTGATGTAATCTTCAAAATAAAATGGATCATTCAGACACATTAAGATTTTAGCTAACAAATTTGCAAGATACTAGGCTGTGTAATTTTATCTGCAATATTAAAAGCTATAAAAGGTCACCTGCCTTTAGTCATAAGTCACGTGGGTATATTACATTCAAATCCACACCTGCCTGCCATGCTTCCTTTTGAATTCTCCTTTTGGAGATTTTGGTGCCCTTAGAATAATAGTGAAAGTATGTCTAAAAAATAATTGACAAGACCTGCATTTCACCAACCCATCACCCCAGTCATCAATCTCGCTTTAACCCAGAGTTGGCAAGCTATTTATTAGTAGCTACCATTTGCTTCCAAATACTACATAGATAGATAGATAAACATAGACATGAATGTATGTATGTATGTATGTATGTCAATGACCTTGAAAGTTTGCTATTATTAGCCTTGTTTTGC
Source organism: Pongo abelii (assembly GCF_028885655.2). Lineage (NCBI taxonomy): Eukaryota > Metazoa > Chordata > Mammalia > Primates > Hominidae > Pongo > Pongo abelii. Next base: position 103,125,188 of record NC_072001.2, on the reverse strand, counting down.
AGATACATAAATAACTTTCTCAAGGTTGTAGACTAACTAAACCAAGATTCAAACCTCAATTTCTAAAATCCATGTGGTTTACATTAAGTCACCTCCCTTGCTAGTAAAGCTTCATATGTCAGATCCTACAAAGATAAATTAAAACTGGAATGGACTAAAAGCTCTTTGATTTCCTGAGTTTATAAGTTTTGCTTTTATTTATGTAAGTAATATCCTGCAAGTCACAAAGTACAAAATCTTATGAAAAGCAGTGAATAAAAGTCATGTGAGAGCAAGTTTACAGAAGAAAAAGTAAATAACATAAGAAACAGAGACTATGCAAGAGATTAGTCTGGTTACAAGAAAAATAAAACAAGGAGCAGAAAAAAAAGTTGGCAATAAAGAAATGGCCTTATTATGTCATTTTTTAGTCAAAATGATATCAGCACATGCATTATTTTAGACTTTTTAAAAAGATTTTGCACATATGTGCAGTTGGGAGTCAATAAGGACAGACGACGCAATGAAGGTTTATTTGCGAAAATGCTGGTGGTTGCAAATGCTGTAGAACTGTGCAAAATCCTGAATGTACTTACCAGAAGATTGACCATTGGCTCCCAATTTCATCCTAGCTCCTTTGTAGTAGAGGTGGACAAGCATTCTTATTTTCTGTTGTGAATGGTGCAGCTGGGCTTATGGAAGTCAAGGTAAGAGGAACAGAGACATGGCTCAATTGAAACCCTTTTATGTATGTTACCCCCAGACAGCACTAAAAGCAGGCAACTCGGTTTCCAGAACTCCTGGGGTAATTCCAATGAGCAACCAAATTTGAGCCCTACTACTTTAATTGAATAGGATGGCATATTAATCAGGCTTCTCCAGAGAAACAGAACTAATGTGATACAGATAGATTAGATAAATAGGTGTAAAGAATGGCAAGAGATAGAGATACATGAGAAGATACACTACAGAAATTGGCTCACCCAGTTATGGAGACTGAGAAATTGTATAATACACCATCTGCAAGCAGGAGAACCAGGGAAGTCTGTACTGTAATGCAGTCTGAGTCCAAAGGCCTTAGAACCTGGAGCTCTGTTATCTGAGGGCTGGAGAAGCTCCCAGCTCTAGAAGAGACAGCAAATTTGGCCTTTTTTCTGTTGTTTCGTTCTATCTAGTCCCTACACGGATTGGTAAGGGCAGCTCTTCTTTACTCAGTCTACTGATTCAAATGCTAATAATCCCTTCCAGAAACACCCTCACAGACACACCCAGAAATAATGTTTTAGCAGCTATCTGTAAATTCCTGAAACCAGTCAAGGTGATGACTAAAATTAACCATCACAAATGGTGTCAGCATAGTGACTTGGCTTAGAAGAATACATGGATTCAAGTAATAGGCTTGATAACCACATGGATGAATGGCATTATCCAGTCATCTTAAAAATACATCACATGATCCCAGTAAGTGATAATCTCACAGAATTCAAGTAGAAGACTAGAATTTTTTTGCAACAGTCATATAAGAAAATTAATGCAATAGTAGCTTCGCAGGACACTTCTAGGAAAGTGATTCAGAGGTCATGGAAGAGAAAAGCTCACTGTGAAAATTAATATTCTTCAATCACACACTTATCAAATCTATTTTAAATACATAGCAAGAAACAAGAAGAAAGAAAAAGGAGGTAAGGTAGGATTCAAGCAGGTAGAAGGGCCATCCTCCCTGAATTATAGATTTTAGATTAACACATTAACACATTTATGCTCTCTCCCTCTTTCTCTCCTTCAACACCCTTCCCAACTGATGTTGGGGGCCAATAGATGATGCCTGGGGCAACAGAATACACTTGCTCTATTTGAGATAATCAGGCAAGTATTCCTGACTACAGATGACATCACCAGTTAGCTTCCTGAACAGTGTGGGTTTTATCTGTATTTACTGGGCACAGCATATGTGGAGCCATCAGGGGACAATTGCATGTGCTACCAATGGGCAGTGAATTTAGAAATAACTGTGAATTGAGAGAATCATATCTTATGATTTGGCCTTTTCATATTGTCTTTTTCAGAAGAAAGTCTTGTATTTGTTACATCATGTAACCCATTTATTCTTTCTATCTTTAACATTCTTAGAGATTATCATCGTACATCATCCAGCTAACATCTCTTTTGAATTCTGCCTACATAGCAAAAACTACTTGCTTATTCATACCCAGACTTAACACAACCTATAAGGTTTCTCTCTCTCTCTCTCTCTCTCTCTTTATTGTAAGCTAGCTTTCTCACTATCTATGCTTAACATTCTTATCAGTTGTATCACTCCTATTTATTTTCTTTTTGTAAAAGTGTTGAATATTCTCAAATAAGAAAGCAAGCATATATTCTAAAAACTTTCTCCATGTTTCAATGACACAACTTTATTATAGAGGTGAAAGAGACCTCTGTCACTTGTATTACTCACTTAGGATAACTTGTACATTTTAAAGTGGACATGTGACTGCTGTGTGCAACCTTTGCTAAGGACGGTATGTTCAAGGGGAAAAGGCTGTGGGCAAATCAAAGAAATTCAAATTGAAGAAAGGTGACAACTAAACATTAAAGCATAAAAATATCTCAAGAATGGAATAACCCATGTTGAGCAAAATTTCAGGCTAAGCACAAATCCAAAAGAGTGACATTTTGCAAAGACTGGCAAATGTAAGTAAAAGGATAATTATTCACTGTAGGAACTGTGGTTTCTAGTCTCCCAAATTAGTCCAATGAGTTGCACACTGAAGTAACATTTGTGTCATCAGAAAAAGTATTTTACATTTTAATAATTATGTATAGTATACATATAAACACAATTAAACATAAAAAAATATATGTTTATATGTATATTAGGCCATTCTTGCATTGCTATAAAGAAATACCTAAGACTGAGTAATTGATAAGTAAAATAGGTTTAATTAGCTCAGGTTCTGCGGGCTTTACAGGAGACACGGCACCAGCATCTACTTGGCTTTTGGAGAGGCCTCAGGAAGCTTTTACTAATGGTGGAAAGCAAAGCGGGAGAAGACACATCACACGGCAAAAGCAGGAGCAAGAGAGAGGTGGAGGTGACACACTTTTTTTTTTTATTATACTTTAAGTTTTAGGGTACATGTGCACAATGTGCAGGTTAGTTACATATTTATACATATGCCATGCTGGTGTGCTGCACCCATTAACTCGCCATTTAGCATTAGGTATATCGCCTAATGCTATCCCTCTCCCCTCCCCCTACCCCACAACAGTCCCCAGAGTGTGATGTTCCCCTTCCTGTGTCCATGTGTTCTCATTGTTCAATTCCCATCTATGAGTGAGAACATGCGGTGTTTGGTTTTTTGTCCTTGCGATAGTTTACTGAGAATGATGATTTCTAATTTTATCCATGTCCCTACAAAGGACATGAACTCATCATTTTTTATGGCTGCATAGTATTCCATGGTGTATATGTGCCACATTTTCTTAATCCAGTCTATCATTGTTGGACATTTGGGTTGGTTCCAAGTCTTTGCTATTGTGAATAGTGCTGCAATAAACATACATGTGCATGTGTCTTTATAGCAGCATGATTTATAGTCCTACTTTTAAACAACCAAATTTTCTGAGAATTCCCTTGCTATCAAGAGGCCAGCACCAAGAGGATGGTGCTAAACTGTTCATGAGAAATCCATCTTCACAATCCAGTCACCTCCCACCAGGTCCCAACTGCAATATAGGGGGTTATATTTCAACATGTGATTTGAGTGAGGACAAATATCCAAACTATATAAATATGCATATACATATGTACAGAAACAACCAATAGTATCTCTTTTAATTGACAAGTAAAATTATATATATTTATGTTGTACAACATGATGTTTTTGATATATGTATACATTGTAGAATGATTAAATCAAGCTATATAACATATACCTTACCTTATATTTTTATCTGTTGTAGGGACAACACTTACAATCTACTTTCTTAGCAATTTTCAAATATACAATATATTTGCATTAATTGTTGTCAGCATGGTGTATAATAGAGCTCTTGAGCTTACTTCCCCTAACTGAAATTTTCTCCCTTTGACCCTCATGTTCTCAGTCCCTCCATTTCCTAGCCTCTGGTAACCACCATTTTATTTCTTATTTCTATAAATTGGACTTTTTTATACTCCACGTGTAAGTGAGATCATGCGGTATTTGTCTTTCTGTGCCTAGCTTATTTTACGTAATGCAATGTCCTCCATGTCTATTCATGTTGGTGCAAATGACAAGATTTCCTTCATTTTTAAAGCTATTCCATTGTGTATATATACCACATTTTCTTTATGCATTCATCCACTGATGAACACTTAGGTTGATTCTAATAGCTAAATAGCTAAATCTATTTTAGCTCTTGTGATAGTGCTGCAATGAACAGGACAGTGCAGATATCTCTTTGACATACCAATTTCATACCCTTTGGAAATATATCCAAGTGGTAGAATTACTGGATCATATGGTAGTTCTATTTTTAATTTTTGAGGGAGCTCCATATTGTTTTCCATAATGACTGTACCAATCCACATTCCCACAAAGTTAAAAAGGTTTCCCTTTTCTTCACATTCTCACCAATACTTATTGTCATTCAACTTTTTGATAATAGCCCTTCTAGCAAATGTAAGATGGTACCTTACTGTGGTTGTAATTTGCATTTCCCTGGTGATAGGTGGTGTTGAGCATTTTTATACCTGTTGGCCATTTGTATAACTTCTTTTGAAAAATGTCTATTCACATCCTTTGCTTACTTTTAATCAGGTATTTTGTTTTCTTACTTTTGAGTTCTTTATATATTTTGGATATCAACTCCTTACCATATTCACGGTTTGCCAATATTTTCTCATATTCTGTAGGTTGTCTCTTCACTCTGTTGACTGTTTTCTTGGCTATGCAGAAGATTTTTAGTTTGATGCAATCCTCTTTGTCTATTTTAGCTTTGTGCTTTTGAGGTCAAATCTAAAAAAATTATTGCCTGTATCAATGTTCTGTATTTTTGCCCCTAAACTTTCTTCTAGTAATTTTATAGTGTTTGGTTTTAGGTTTAAGTCTTTAATCCATTTTGAGTTGACTTTTGTATTTAGTGTAATATAAAAGTTGAATTTCATTCTTCTGTGTGTGGTTATCCACTTTTCCTGTGACCTCTTATTGAAGAGACTATTCTTTCCCCATTGTGTGTTCTTGGCACCTTTATTGAAAATAAATTGACCAAAAATGATGTATTTATTTGTTTATGCCTGTACCATACTGTTTTGATTCCTATAGCTTTAGAGTAGATTTTGAAATTGGGTTATGTGATGCTGTCAGCTTTGTTCATTTTGATCAACTTACTTAGGCTATTTGAGATTCCATACAAATTTTAGGATTGATTTTTCTATTTCTATAAAATATCATTGGAATTTTGATGTGGATTACACAGAATCTGCAGATTGTTTTGGGTGGCATAAACTTTTAACAATATTAAGTCTTCTAGTTCATGAGCACGAGATATCTTTCCATTTAGTTATGTCTTCTACAATTTCTTTCATCAATGTTTTGTGCTTTTCAGTGTGTGGATCTTTCATAGCCCTGGTTAAATTTATTCTTATATAATTTTTTGTAGCTATTGTAAATGGATTGTAGTCTTAATTTTTTTCAGATAGTTCACTGTTACTGTAGAAACATCCTTATTTTTGTATGTTAATTTTTTTATCCTGCAACTTTACTGTATTCTTTATTAGTTCTAACAGTTTCTTGGTGGAGTCTTTATGGTTTTCTCTATATAAGATCATATCATCTGCAAGCAGTGATGATTTAACTTTTTTCCTTCCTATTTGGATGCCTTTTATTTCTTTCTCTTACCTAACTGCTCTGGCTAGGTCTTTCAGTAACATGTTAAATGAAAGTGATGAGAGAGGACACATCCTTGTCTTGTTCCTGATCTTAGAGGAAAAGCTTTCAACTTTCCACTGTTAAGTATGATGTTAGCTGTGGGATTGTCATATATGGCCTTTGTTGTGTTAAGGTACATTCATTCTATTCCTTATTGAGAGTATCTATCATGAATGGATGTTGAATTTTTGTCAAACACATTTTCTGCATCTACGGAAATGATCATATTAATTTTGTCTTTCATTCTTTTAATGTGGTAGATAGTATATATTTATTTGTGTATGTTGAACCATTCCTGCATCCCAGGGATAAATCCCACTTAAATATGAAAATTATATTGCTATTTAAACTGGTAGCTTCAAAATTCCTACAATGTCAGTCAGTTTACCAGCAGAAAGCAGCTGTCACAAACAAATAAAGGTAATTGCAGAAGATTGAATAAAGAACCTATTTACAAAGGTAAGAACAGTGTATAGGAAAAGAACAGAGGTTAGTGAAGTGCCCTATTCTAGTGACAGTGGAGCCATTACTGTCTTGGCCAGAACAGGCTAGAGGAGGAGTTTCTGGAACCTAGCATGAGACAGTTGTAAGGAAAGGGCCATCTTGAGAGGAGCTTGGGCCTGTGAAGGACACATTCAGTCTGAGTTTACCAGGCAAGAAGCTATCCAGAAGAGTAAGTGCTGGGTGAGTTTCCTCTCATCTTCTGAAACCTGGTGATATGGTTTGGCTTTGTCCCCACCCAAATCTCAACTTGAATTCACACGTGTTGTGGGAGGGACCCGGTGGCAGGTAACTGAATCATGAGGGCAGGTCTTTCCTGGGCTATTCTCATGAGAGGAAGTCTCACGAGATCTGATGGTTATTATAAGGGGGAGTTTTCCTGCACAAGCTCTCTCTTTGCCTGCTGCCATCCATGTAAGATGTGATTGCTCCTCTTTGCCTTCCACCATGATTGTGAGGCTTCCCCAGCCACATGGAACTGTAAGTCCAATTAAACCTCTTTCTTTTGTAAATTGTCCAGTCTCAGGTATGTCTTTATCAGCAGCATGAAAAGGGACTAATACAGGAAACTGATACCAGTAGAGTGGGGCATTACTGAAAAAATATCCAAAAATGTAGAAGCAACTTTGGAACTGGGTAACAGGCAGAGGTTGGAACACTTTGGAGGGCTCAGAAAAAGACAGGAAAATGTGGGAAAATGTGGAACTTCCTAGAGATTTGCTGAATGGCTTTAACCAAAAGCCTGATAGTGATATGGACAATAAGGTCCAGGCTGATGTGGTCTCAGATAGAGATGAGGAACTTGTTGGGAACTGGAGAAAAGGTGACTCTTGTTATGTTTTAGTAAAGAAACTGGCAGCATTTTGCCCCTGCCCTAGAGATTTGTGGATCTTTGAACTTGAGAGAGATGATTTAGTGTATCTGGTGGAAGAAATATCTAAGCAGCAAAACATTCAAGAGGTGACTTGGGTGCTGTTAAAGGCACTCAGTTTTATAAGGGAAGCAGAGAATAAAGGTTGAGAAAATTTGCAGCCTGACAATATGATAGAAAAGAAAATCCATTTTATGAAGAGAAATTGAAGCCAGCTGCAGAAATTTGCATAAGTAACTAGAAGCCCAATGTTAGTCCCCAAAACAATGGGGACAATGTCTCCAGGGCATGTCAGAGGTCTTCATGGCAGCCCCTTCCATCACAGGCTCAGAGGCCTAGGAGAAAATGGTTTCCTGGGCCACACCCAGGGTCCCTGTGCTGTGTGCAGTCTAAGGACTTGGTGCCCTGCATCCCAGCCACCCCAGCCATGACTAAAAAGGGCCTAAGTACAGCTCGGGCTTTGCTTCAGAAGGTGGAAGCCCCAAGCCTTGTCAGCTTCCATGTGGTGTTGAGTCTGCAGGTGCACAGAAGTCAAGAATTGAGGTTTAGGAACCTCGGCCTAGATTTCAGATGTATGAAAATGCTTGGATGCCCAGGCAAAAGTTTGCTGTGGCTGGGGTGGGAGTGATGGGCCCATGGAGAACCTCGGCTAGGGCAGTGTGAAAGGGAAATGTGGGGTCAGAGCCCCCATACAGAGTCCCTACTGGGGCACCATCTAGTGATGCTATAAGAAGAGGGCCACCATCCTCCAGACCCCAGAATGGTAGATCCACTGACAGCTTGTACCATCCACCTGGAAAAGTCACAGATACTCAATGCCAGCCGATGGAAGCAGCCAAGAGAGAGGCTGTGCCCACCAAAGCCTCAGGGGTGGAGCTGCCCAAGACCATTGGAACCCACATCTTGCATCAGTGTGACCTGGATGTGAGACATGGAGTCAAAGGAAATCATTTCAGAGCTTGAAGATTTGACTGCCTTGCTGGATTTCAGATTTGCATGGGGCCTGTAGCCCCTTTGTTTTGGCCAATATCTCCCATTTGGAATGGCTGTATTTATCCAATGCTTATACCCACATTGTATCTAGGAATTAACTAACTTGCTTTTGATTTTACAGGCTCATAAGCAGAAGGCAATTCTCTTGTCTCAGATGAGACTTTGGACTATGGACTTTTGAGTAATGCTAAAATGAGTTAAGACTTTGCAGGACTGATGGGAAGGCATGATGGGCTTTGAAATGTGAGGACATCAGATTTGGGAGGGGCCAGGGGCAGAATTGTATGGTTTGGCTGTGTCCCCACCAAAATCTTATCTTGAATTCCCACGTGTTGTGGGAGGGACCTGGTGGCAGGTAATTGAATCATGGGGGCAGGTCTTTCCTGTGCTGTTCTCATGATAGTGAGTAAGTCTCACGAGATCTGATGGTAAGGGGGAGTTTTCCTGCACAAGCTCTCTGTTTGCCTGCTGCTATCCACTTAAGACCTGACTTGCTCGTCCTTTCCTTCTGCCATGATTGTGAGGTTTCCCTAGCCAAGTGTAACTATAAGTCCAATTATACCTCTTTCTTTTGTAAATTGCCCAGTCTCAGGTATGTCTTTATCAGCAGCGTGAAAACTGACTAATATGCCTGGCTAGGTTTACAGAGCTTAGTTTATATGCTGATGTTAATATTTGGTAACGGGTGCTTAAATGTATTGTGAACATGAAACTTGTGAAGACTGTAGTGACAGATTAGTCATGTCTGCTTTCAATATGAGAAGACAGAATGGTGTCAAGCTTGCCAAATATTTTCCAGTGTCTTCCCTGAAAACATTATGGTTAGAGAAACTGCAAGGAAATTTCTGAAGAAATTCTGAAGTGAAGAGCGAATTCTCATAGGTGAGGCTGAAAGATATTCATGCATAAGGCATAGCATGTGCAAATATCTAGAGAAATAAAAGACCATGCACTATTCTTAGAATTGCAAGTACCCACAATATGTACAGAAAGCATAACAGGTGAGAACAACAGTGTGAGAAATAGGTCCAGCAAAGCAGGATGCATTTAGATAATGAAAAACCTAGAAGCCTAGCATGTGAAGTTGTGTTTTTAGCCATGAGTTGTCATGATGAAATTTTGCATTTAAGCAGCCACTTTGATGTCAGTGTACAGAATGAACTGAAGCAATGAGCCGAGTAAGTGGAACCAACAAAGAAAACTGAAGAAAGACACCCAGTGAGTTCAGCTTTACTTAGTTAAGCTTCACATTTATGAGTTGCCAATCAGTGCTGATTCCTGGCAAAGGGACGATTGTGAATATGACACAATCCTGCCCTCCCCCAGAAAAGCTTATAGGAAAGGCAATTTCTCCAAGTGCCCTGGGAGCAGACAGCTAGGAGAGGAACAGAAATGAAGGTGAAAGAGGTCAAGCATGACCATTCTTTATCAGCAAGGCCAGTACCAACTCCTGGGGCTTACGGAGTTCCCCAGAGCTTTCAGCATTTCTGAACCAGTTCTTGAAGACATCACAGTACACTGGTCTGTATGTCTTTCTCACATACACACAAAAACACACACACACACACTACATACACAGCAACCATTGATCAAAAACATCTCTATCAACATCTCCTAATTAGTTGAGAATTAGTAAATACATATGGTTTGAGAAGATGACTGTTACTGTACTTTTAAGTAAAATATTGAATATCATATCTTGTATTAAAAAATGGAATAAAAATTATGTTTTCCCTGTTTTCCTTCAATAATATGAACTGACATTCTGTATAAAGAACTAAAATATAAAGAAAGTTAATAACTACTTACATTTGTAAATCTATAAAATTATAAATGATAATACATATTCCATTTTAATTTATCCTTACAAAGCTCTGGAGGTACATGGGAATAAGTATTCTTTTATTTTACTATGCAATGAAAATTCATGGAATTATGTGACTCTCTCAAGGTTTACAAGTAAATATCACAGCCAGGACTTGAACCTTCATCTTCTGTCTCCAAAGTGAGGATGGTTTTTATTATACCACCCCATTGTCTAATAGGCAATATTTTGTTAAAACAAAATTAAAAAGAAAAAGAGAAAAATCTTATTGTACATTATTTATGGTACTCCTGCAGAAGAATATTTGAGATAATGGCTTATGTAAGGAAGAGAGCATATTGTCTAGTCTCAATAAAAATTTAATGTTTAAAATTATTGAGACTATGATTTGCTAAAAAAAGAAAAATAAAGATATAGATACAGCCTTTCTATCACCATTCCAGCCAGTAATTCTGATCTCCTTAAATGCCCAGCTTTCTGGGCATTCATTCCTGGAGGCAGCCATGCTGTCTACCCAGGTCTCCACCCTCTGGAGTGGTGTTGGATATTCTCTGTGGTTAGGGTTAATATGCTGGTTGGAATTACCGGGTGTAGATCACATTTTTTTTGTTGTTTGTTTTTTGAAAGGCCTATTCTTTTGTTACTTTAAGTTCTGGGATCCATGTGCTGAACGTGCAGGTTTGTTACATAGGTATACATGTGTCATGGTGGTTTGCTGCACCCATCAACCTGTCATCTAGGTTTTAAGCCCCACATGCATTAGGTATTTGTCCTAATACTCTCCCTCCTCTTTCCCCCAACCCCCTGACAGGTCCTGGTGTATGGTATTCCCTCCCTGTGTCCATGTGTTCTCATTGTTCAACTCCCACTTATGAGTGAGAACATGCGGTGTTTGGTTTTCTGTTCCTGTGTTAGTTTGCTGAGGATGATGGTTTCCAGCTTCATTCATGTCTCTGCAAAGGACATGAACTCATTCTTTTTTATGGCTGCATAGTATTCCATGGTGTATATGTGCCACATTTGCTTAATCCAGTCTATCATTGATGGGATACCCAAAGGATTATAAATCATTCTACTATAAAGACACATGCACATGTATGTTTATTGCAGCAGTATTTACAATAGCACATTTTATATAATTATCTGGAGATTGTCCTGGTCCCTGATAGAGGAGGCATTAGTTCCGTTCAGTTGGCATCCTGGGTCATAAAGCAATTAAAGAAATTGCTTTGATCTCTAAAGCAATTGTTGCTCAGATTTGTTATTCTATGTAGAAGTCTCATCCTAACAAAGGTGCATGGAAATCTCTCTCTCACTAACATTGGGAGAAAATGTGCAAGTAATGAGAGGCTTCAAGTAAAGGTGAGGGGGGTGCTTTCCAGAGTTATATCTCAAGGGAAGAAAAAGATGTGGCAGTTTCTTTGTATCTCTACTAGAGGACCCATTCTTCAAGTCGGTTGAGTAAACCTTTCTTGACTTTGGTTACCAAATGCATTCATTGTAGGTCCTGATTAGTTAGCGCTAACGATGTTCTCTTCCTGTGAAGCTGTTTGCAGCCTTGAGGAACACTAGAAAGATTTCCATCTACTGGCTGTACCAAAACTTGGAAGAGGCCTAGAAAATATTCCTTTTCTCTTGCACTTTCAAATGAGAAGACTTAGTTGAAATCTTGGGAATCATGAGCTCAGTGCAGCAAGGAATCATCATGCATTTACACATACTGCTGCAATTTTCTACTGTTGTTTTTCATCCCTGAGGCTAGAGACAATATGCTCTAATTCACAAAGGTCCATTTTATTCACCAGCTTTATTCCACAGAATTGGATCCTGCCTCGTTTTGCCCAACGTTTCTGATCAGATCTTGATTTCTTTTATTTTAAAATCATAAAAAACTTTTTTTCTTCCTAAACATCATAAAATTGTTAGTGAGTAGAAGAATAATTCATGAGATTTTACGATCATGCCACTGTGTTATTCATTAGTTATAGTCACCATGATGTAGAATAGAGCTCTTGAATTCATGTCTCCTAACTGTAATTATATATCCTTTTACCAACATGTCCTCAACCCCCCAACCACCCTAGCCATTGGTAACCACCATCCTACTCTTTACTTCTATGAGATCAACTTTTTCAGATTCTACCTATGAGTGAGATCTTTGTCTTAGTCAGTGATAGTACAGAGAACTGGCTCAAGCTCCAAGAAGCTCTCTTCGTTAATAAATGTGAGTACCTGCTAAGTCCTTCACCCAAGCCATTGACTTGGGAGTCCACCCTTAATTCCGGCTGAGGTTCACTTTTCCCTGAAGTGGCTGGCACTATGCTAGGCCTGCTGATATATCTATGTCAAGGAAGAACTGAAGACAAGCTATGAAAACCACACATCAGTGGAGTTCTCTTCTACATCAATTTATGAAATAGTACACCAAGTTTATAAAGATCATATCCCACCATTGCTCCTGTCAACCCATGTAACCTTTGCTTATATTTCAGTCATCCACATCCCCTCCTAGACGAAGGTTAGAGAGAGTGGATTGGAGCATACAGGTCTTCCTCCTGCTTTCCTCTCTTCCATTTTTTCTTCTCTCACCCTTATGTTCAACAAATGTCTACTCCCTGCCAGGCATGTGTTCTAAGTACTGGGGATGGAATGGTAAGGACCACAGAAAAATTCTTCACCCTTCATGGAGCTTACATTCAAGAAATAGAAATAGAAATAGAAAATAAACAAGTAAATGTGTTGAATATCAGGAGATGATAAGTGGCATGGAGAAAAATGAAAGGACTGTAAACGAGGTAGATTTGATCATAGGAAAGCTCCTTGAAGAAGTGTCAATTGAGAGAAAATGTCTCCATGTTGTGAGGGAGTGAGTGGTTCATAAGCAGCAGACAGTATCTTCTGGTCGGAGATAAACAGTGATTACAAAAAGTCCCAATATTGGAACAAGCATGGCTCAATGGAGGGAAAGCAAGATGGCCTGTGTGACTAGACTGGAGTAAGTGAGGTTGAGGGATGGGATGAACTGAGAAGCCAAGAGAGAGCAGATCAGAGAGATTCAGCACTACAGGGGTGATTTGAACATGAATGGATACAGTGACTAATTTAAGTTTTTAAACCATCTCTGTCTGTTGAGAACTAATGGTAGAGGAAAAAAAAGGGAGAAATAAGAAGAAAAGATGACAATATTTGCAGGAGTGCATGACAGTGGCTGGTTCCATGGTGGAAACGTGACTGCATCTGGGTTATATATTGAAGGCAGGGAGGAAGGAGACTGCTGATGAGATGAATGTGTAAATGTTGAGTGAGTGTCGATGCTATGTACTGAGATAAGGAAGATTGGAGGTTGAAGTATGGGGGTTCAAGAGTTCTTTTTTGAATGTTTATTAGACATCTGGAGAATCATGTTAAGTAGGCAGTTAGATAAAACAATCAGGAGCTCAGGATAGATGTCAGAGCTAGACAAATAAATACGGCAATCATCAGCAGAGATGGCACTCGGCATTAGAGGACTGGATTTTTTCGACGACGAAATACGTTTAGAATTGGAAGAGAAGATGTTCTAGAATTGAGCCCATAAGTACCCTGACTTTCTTGAGAAGAAGGACACGGTGAAGGAGACCAAGAAGACGCAACTAATCAGATGAACACCTGTACAGTGTGTGTGTCTAAGAATTCAAAGAAAGAATTTCAAGAAAGAGACAACCAACAGCATCAAATGCCCTGAAATGGCAAGTAAGACGTACGTAACCTTGACAAAGGTATTTCAGTGGATTTGTGGGGATGAAGGTCTGATTGGAGAGGATTAAAGAGAGAGTGGGGAGAACTTCCACTTAAATACATTTATCTCCCCATTCTCCCAAAACACCACTAAAATGTATGTAATGGAATTTTTTTGGCATAAACTACAAGGACAAAGAGTGTAGAAAAGGAAACAACAGGCAGAAAACCCACATTGACAAAATTTTATAATCTGGTCAGTAGGCCAGAGAAGGGGAAATGTAACCCTATATTCAGGTTGCCAGAAAGATATAGTTCTATTTACTGCTAAACCCCAAGAAGGCTCAGAAAGTGGAGAACCAGCTTCCTTAGATGGGAGGAGTGTGAAATGGAGCTAAAAACAGGGTTGATTGAAGGTCTTTTAAGTAGCTACCAGACACCACACTTTACTTCCCAGCTCGGTGCAAGCAGGCATGGGAGTGTCACTCTCTGGAAAGGTTTGACAAGGGGTTAAAAGGCTCTGAACATGGGGATGGAAGACACAGGTGAGAGCAAATGTGCAGTGCCTTACTGACATGCGGAGATTTTAAGTAAAATTCTTGAATGAAGAGTAAGACACTCCTTACCCTGCTTCCTTGTCTGTTTCTCTGCTTTACCTTCACAAAGATGGCTGCCAGGTCTACACCAGTGCCCTCCCACTGTAAAGCATTCTAAAAAGTTCACCTTCAGTTTTGAGGGTTGTGATCCTATAGCAATAACCCGTTTCCTCTTCTGCATTTTTGATAACCCTCTCATCATTGACATCATCCAATTTTTTCTGCAACCAATGGTGAAACATGTCTCAGGCTGCTTCCTGCATTTGGAAAAGCCCTCCTTCAAATTTAGCTAAAGGACTCTGTCATGTTTACAAAAAAAGGAGAAAAAAATATCACTTGAAATGAAATGTCCCCATTCCCATCTACTTCCAACCTTAAATTGAATATTATGTCAAATACAAGAGGCCATTAACATGCAAACATTTGTAATCATCGCTGCTTTACTTCACCCAGTGCATCTTATTGTGTTTTTATGTAATTTGGATGTGATTAAAATGTGTGCAAATATTATTGTAATGTAGCTAAGCAGGTATTTATGTGAAAACATATGGTCCAGTGTGGTGGATATAAGACCTGGTTCAATAACACATGCCTCTAGGTGTTTAATGATATTTGATGGCATAATTTTTTTTAAATCTCAGTTTTCCAAATCATTATCCAGATTCAAGGAGGCAGAGATCCAGATGCTTTACCATATTTTCTGCACCTCATTATTAAATTCACTTCTTACTATTCTTTGTAAGTAAACTGTCATAGAAGACTTTCAGAATTAACCAGAGAAAGCTTTATGCCCCCTTTTCAAAGTTTAAATGGGGATCTAAAAACAAAGCAGACCAAATACCTATTCGCTCCAGGCCAATGTAGACATCGATAAAATGAGCCAGTGTTCTGTCAATGATCATCTAAATCACTCTCTCTTGCATTTATGCACAATTATATTAGCTTATTATTATATTGTCATAAACAATGGTTGTAGTAAGAGTCGCCTACCATATGTAGACCTACAATTATGAGTTGTGCATAGACCTTGTCTAGAAGTCAAAAGATAGTATTCACTTTGTTTTATGGAGTAATCTTTTCGGTAATTTTGAGAAAGTCATACATTTTTAGTGAACCTTATTCTTTCTTACTGTAAAATAGAATCCTGCTCCTGAGCTCTCTCAAAATCATCATAAAATCAAAGGTGACAATGTGAAAATATATTGTTACTTTTGTCAGTTTATTTCATCTAGTTCACTTATTTGTCACTGCTCTTATTTGCTATTCTTACATAAAAGTTTCATACTTGTTTCTAAGTATACACATCCATTCTCATTCAGATAGAGATGTTTTGAGGACCTTGAATCAATTTAATTAACACTCTTAATTTTTCAGATGAAGAAACGTTGTTCACCCAGAAAATTTAAGTGACAAACCAAAGCCACACCTATAACTGGTGGCAGTCCCCAAACTAAAACTCCAGGCCTCTAGTCTTTTCACGGACATCCATGTTCATTTCTCAGAAAATATCACTTACTTTGGGAAGTATTGAAAGAAATGTTGCTAAGATGTAAACACAAAATAAAGTGAGACATAAACGAAAAATAAAACACCGTGTTTAAATATTCAGATGGCCAATGATGATAGAGTGGATTAAGAAAATGTGGCACATATACACCATGGAATACTATGCAGCCATAAAAAAGGATGAGTTCATGTCCTTTGTAGGGACATGGATGAAGCTGGAAACCATCATTCTGAGCAAACTATCGCAAGGACAGAAAACCAAACACCAAATGTTCTCACTCATAGGTGGGAACTGAACAATGAGAACACTTGGACACAGGGTGGGGAACATCACACACTGGGGCGTGTCGTGGGGTCAGGGGAGGGGGGAGGGATAGCATTAGGAGATATACCTAATGTTAATGATGAGTTAACGGGTGCAGCACACCATCATAGCACATGTATACATATGTAACAAACCTGCACGTTGTGCACATGTACCCTAGAACTTAAAGTATAATAATAATTAAAATAAATAAATATTCAGATGGCATATAATATGCCCTGCCGAGACCAGCTCGGTCGGGGATACCCTAACCCAGCGGCGCTAGAGGAATTAAAGACACACACACAGAAATATAGAGGTGTGAAGTGGGAAATCAAGGGTCTCACAGCCTTCAGAGCCAAGACCCCCAAACAGAGATTTACCCACATATTTATTAACAGCAAACCAGTCATTAGCCTGGTTTCTATAGATATTAAATTAACTAAAAGTATCCCTTATGGGAAACGAAGGGATGGGCCGAATGAACACGCCCTTAAGACACAGATCGCTCATGCTTTTGTTTGTGGCTTAAGAATGCCTTTAAGCAGTTTTCTGCCCTGGGCAGGCCAGGTGGTCCTTGCCCTCATTCCCATAAACCCACAACCTTCCAGCTTGGGCGTTAGGGCTATTATGGACATATCACAGTGCTGCAGACATTTTCTTTATGGCCAGTTTTGGGGCCAGTTTATGGCCAGATTTTGGGGAGCTTGCTCCCAACAATGTCCCAACTAAGATACTAGAAAAATCTAAAGTGAAGATTTTCTCCTAAATATACTTTTATACAAGGTTTATATATATATACATATACATATATATGCGTGTAGATATATTCAGTATAACTCTAAAGTCATAAAACTGATAAAACAATTTAATTCTAAAACAGCCTCCTTATGAATTCTTTGTATACATGTTTGGTGACAACATTTTATACAGATTTTCCGCCTTATTTGGCATGATCTGCAGCGCTGAAGATTACCAGCAGCTACAATATGGAGAGACAAATGCTTCAGCTGTTTGTTGTTAATTTCTGCCTCTTTGATGTATAATATCCAGGAAGCCCAGAACACTATATTTTTTAAATTTTTATTTTATGAATCACAAATGCTCTGTTAGGACCTTGCTTACAATGATTTAACATGCAGTGTCAGGTCTTACTGTTCTAATGCTTTCAGCAATTTGGCATCTGCCTTTATTAATTCCAAGTTCCAAAAGCATATCTCAACCATCCACATCCTCATCTTCTGGAGTTCAGTATATAATGCCAGGAAAAAGTAAAAACAAAACAAAACAGAAAAAGCTTTCAACATGGACGTAGAGAAAAGGAAATATTCCTAACGTTCATTTGGAGAAACCTGTAACCAGGGCACTTACTTCCATGTCCTGAAGACATTCAGGAGCCAGACAGATACTTTAGCTACATGATGTTTGACTAACTGCATCCTTCGAAGAGACTGTAAAATTGCATTTAAATCTGACATCCTCCCAGCTAAAGTGCTGAGTTTATCAAGTAAACAAAAATAAATCAATTACATTTCCACAAAATTACTAAGTGCTTCTGGGTGGTGAGTGGAGGAATCAGAATCAGGCTTTTCCCCCTTTTCATAGAAAATCTAAGATAATGTTGAATAAAAACTATGGACTGCAATTTTTCCAAATAATGCCGAGGAAACAAACTAGATCGCATTTTTAGTGTAGGCATCCATTTTATTCATTGACATTTTTGCATGCAAGCTTACTTTGGGGTCAAAAGAAGACAGAGAAAAGAGAAAAAATAGGAACCAAAACTTAATAGGATAAATGAATCTATCTTTATGTTAGCCCTCCTCTATCCCTAAAATACTTTTTACTATCGCATCTGGCATTCATTCATTCATTTATTCATTTTGTTGTTGTTGTTTTTCTAGTTATTTTCTTGCAGAATTAACACTTCAGTAGTGCTGAAGATAGCTCTATTGTTGTGTTCCCTTGAGAGCTTCCACCTGAAATGAATGAACATCAAAGCCAATTTTGGAACTACAGGGACAGTTTTCAGTTTATTCAGTTTATATATTGACTGAACCCTGAGTCAAGGTTCCTAGGTCATTCCATCCAAATTTAGCTTACTTGGATATATTTGAACTGGATGAGTTGCCATTTCTTCTGAAGACAAATTCTGACAAGACCATTAGTGATGCATGATATTTTGTGAAAATAAAATTCAAACTGTGAAATCCTCAGTAGCCTCAAGGAGCTGTGTTTATAATTATTTTTAATTAAATTTCACAGTCAAGGTATGGAATATAAAATGCATATGGATGCAAATTGTTGCTAGGGAGGTTGGACTGTAGCAGAATGTGTTTTGTTGCATTAATTTTTAATTTTCTCTCACTAATTTCTCATGTGTTTGGAATGTCAGATCAATTTTTTTGTTTGTTTGTTTGTTTTTTGTTTGAGAGAGTCTCATTCTGTCCCCAGGCTGGAGTGCAGTGGTGCCATCTCAGCTCACTGCAAGCTCTGCCTCCCGGGTTCATGCCATTCTTCTGCCTCAGCCTCCCCAGTAGCTGGGACTACAGGCGCCCACCACCAGGCCCGGCTAATTTTTTTGTATTTTTAGTAGCGACGGTTAGCCAGAGAGATGGTCTCAATCTCCTGACCTCATGATCCGCCCACCTTGGCCTCCCAAAGTGCTGGGATTACAAGCATGAGCCACCGTGCCTGGCCCCAATTTTTTTTTCTTTTTATTATTATTATTATTATTATTATTATTATTATTATACTTTAGGCTCTATGGTACATGTGCGCAACGTGCAGGTAAGTTACATATGTATACATGTGCCATGCTGGTGCGCTGCACCCACCAACTCGTCATCTAGCATTAGGTATATCTCCCAATGCTATCCCTCCCCGCTCCCCCCACCCCACAACAGTCCCCGAAGTGTGATGTTCCCCTTCCTGTGTCCATGTGTTCTCATTGTTCAATTCCCACCTATGAGTGAGAATATGCGGTGTTTGGTTTTTTGTTCTTGCGATAGTTTACTGAGAATGATGATTTCCAATTTCATCCATGTCCCTACAAAGGACATGAACTCATCATTTTTTATGGCTGCATAGTATTCCATGGTGTATATGTGCCACATTTTCTTAATCCAGTCTATCATTGTTGGACATTTGGGTTGGTTCCAAGTCTTTGCTAAAAACACCAAAAGCAATGGCAACAAAAGCCAAAATTGACAAATGGGATCTAATTAAACTAAAGAGCTTCTGCATGGCAAAGGAAACCACCATCAGAGTGAACAGGCAACCTACAAAACGGGAGAAAATTTTCGCAACCTACTCATCTGACAAAGGGCTAATATCCAGAATCTACAATGAACTCCAACAAATTTACAAGAAAAAAACAAACAACCCCATCAAAAAGTGGGCAAAGGACATGAACAGACACTTCTCAAAAGAAGACATTTATGCAGCCAAAAAACACATGAAAAAATGCTCACCATCACTGGCCATCAGAGAAATGCAAATCAAAACCACAATGAGATACCATCTCACACCAGTTAGAATGGCAATCATTAAAAAGTCAGGAAACAACAGGTGCTGGAGAGGATGTGGAGAAATAGGAACACTTTTACACTGTTGGTGGGACTGTAAACTAGTTCAACCCAATTTTTTTTTAACGTTGTCTCTGACTCTGGTATCCTTTGGCGTTGCTTTTCTCTCCTTAAAAGCTTTTCAGCTTTCATGGGAAATGTAGCTTCTAGATTATGAAGATTTTTGTTGCTCTGATCCCCTCTTATTTAACCCTTTTTATTCGATGTTAGATAACTATGAAATAATAAAAAATAAAGGCATGTTTAATATGAATTTAGTGTTTGTTTTTAACTAACATCTCATGTAGAATGAGTTTAAAGAAAATTTTCGATAGCATTTCAAAATAAATGTATACTGAACAAACTGTCATGTTAAAGGGAAACAATTTAGAATTTATCATCTTTCTACCTATTGATCAATACCAGGAAAGACTTTAAATGCCTGGAATCCCAGCACCTTGGGAGGCTGAGGCCAGTGGACCACCTGAGGTCAAGAGTTTGAGACCAGCGTGATCAACATGGTGAAACCCCGTCCCTACTAAAAATACAAAAACTAGCTGGATGTGGTGGCAGGCGCCTGTAATCCCAGCTACTCGGGAGGTTGAGGCATGAGAATCGCTTGAACCTGGGAGGTGGAGATTGCAGTGAACCAAGATCGTGCCATTGCACTCCAGCCTGGGCAACAGAGCGAGACTGTCACAAACACACAAACAAACAACAAAAACAACAAAAAACCTTTAACCTCAAATGTAGACTATTCCGTAGTTGTGACACTGTATCTATTTAGTACTATCTAGTAACAGACACAATTATTATTATCATCCAAGAGATTTTCTTGTATTGTTTACAAAACAATAAATAACATTTTCATTGTAAGTTGACAATTATTTAACATAGTTGTAAACCCAGATGTTAAATGTTTGATACAACAGACATATTTCTTGACCTTACTGCTTATAACATAATGAGATATACAGACTTATAGGCAGATGATTTTAATACTGTGCAGTGAGTGCAATTATAGGTAAATATGCACCTGAACTATATTTAGGGAACCAGAAAAGGCTTCTGCAGGAAGGGATGCCTACGCTAAAATTTGAAGACTTGGCAAGGATTAGCTAGAGAAATGGGAAAGGTTGGCTTGAAGATGGAAGATGGGGAAGGGAAAGGGTGTTCTAAATAGAAGGATGAGCCTGAAAAAGGCCTTGATTTTAAAGAAAGCATGTGTTTGCAGAGCTGAACACAGTTCAAGGCAAGATGTCAAGCAGGATACACTAAAGGATGGGTGTGCAGGGTGTGGAAAATGAACGGGCTGATAATGAAGATGCATTAATGAGTTTGGAGTTTAACCTGCTGACAGAGTAGAACTATTGATAGTCGGGGGGCTCTTACTAAACAGGGTAATGGCATAAGGTTGACTCTGGCTTCCTTGCTGATAAGGGGTTGAAGGACAAAACAGGGAGAGCAAGAAGACCAGTTAGGAAATAATAAGTTATCCATGGAACGAGCATTCACTAATGGAGAATTTTCCTGGATTAAGAGAGAGGGTTAAATTAAGACTTTTTTTTTTTTTTGGTAAAAAAATTTATTCTGGTAAAATATATACAACAGAAAATTTGTCCTTTTAGCCTTATTAAGGGTACAATTCAGTCGTATTGATTACATTTATAATGTACAATAATCGCCACTATTTCCAAAAGGTTTTAATCATCCCGAACAAGAAATATTTAAGAGACATTTAACACAGGACTTGGAGACTTATAGGAGACAGAGTGGCAGAAGCAGTAAAAAATGATGCCAAAGGCTACTTGTTATCACTGTTGCTATCATGGCTTTCAATTTTTTTATTTAATATTTTCTTGAACTTTCTGTGCTGTTACTGTCAACATTTCAAATCCATGGGTATTTCTTTTTTTTTATTATTATACTTTAAGTTTTAGGGTACATGTGCACAATGTGCAGGTTTGTTACATAGGTATACATGTGCCATGTTGGTGTGCTGCATCCATTAACTCGTCATTTAACATTAGGTGTATCTCCTAAGGCGATCCCTCCCCCCTCCCCCCACTCCACAACAGTCCCCGGTGTGTGATGTTCCCCTTCCTGTGTCCATGTGTTCTCGTTGTTCAATTCCCACCTATGAGTGAGAACATGTGGTGCTTGGTTTTTTGTCCTTGCGATAGTTTGCTGAGAATAATGGTTTCCAGCTTCATCCATGTCCCTACAAAGAACATAAACTCATCATTTTTTATGGCTGCATAGTATTCCATGGTGTATATGTGCCACATTTTCTTGATCCAGTCTATCATTGTTGGACATTTCGGGTGGTTCCAAGTCTTTGGTATTGTGAATAGTGCCACAATAAACAAACATACGTGTGCGTGTGTCTTTATAGCAGCATGATTTATAATCCTTTGGGTACATACCCAGTAATGGGATGGCTGGGTCAAATGGTATTTCTAGTTCTAGATCCCTGAGGAATCGCCACACTGACTTCCACAATGGTTGAACTAGTTTACAGTCCCACCAACAGTGTAAAAGTGTTCCTATTTCTCCACATCCTCTCCAGCACCTGTTGTTTCCTGACTTGTTAATGATCACCATTCTAACTGGTGTGAGATGGTATCTCATTGTGCTTTTGATTTGCATTTCTCTGATGGCCAGTGATGATGAGCATTTTTTCATGTGTCTATTGGCTGCATAAATGTCTTCTTTTGAGAAGTGTCTGTTCATATCCTTCGCCCACTTTTTGATGGGGTTGTTTGTTTTTTTCTTATAAATTTGTTGGAGTTCATTGTAGATTCTGGATATTAGCCCTTTGTCAGATGAGTAGCTTGCAAAAATTTTCTCCCATTCTGTAGGTTGCCTGTTCACTCTGATGGTAGTTTCTTTTGCTGTGCAGAAGTTCTTTAGTTTAATTAGATCCCATTTGTCAATTTTGGCTTTTGTTGCCATTGCTTTTGGTATTTTAGACATGAAGTCCTTGCCCATGCCTATGTCCTGAATGGTATTGCCTAGGTTTTCTTCTAGGGTTTTTATGGTTTTAGGTCTAACATTTAAGTCTTTAATCCATCTTGAATTAATTTGATGAACATCGATGCAAAAATCCTCAATAAAATACTGGCAAACCAAATCCAGCAGCACATCAAAAAGCTTATCCACCATGATCAAGTGGGCTTCATCCCTGGGATGCAAGGCTGGTTCAACATATGCAAATTAATAAATGTAATCCAGCATATAAACAGAACCAAAGACAAAAACCACATGATTATCTCAATAGATGCAGAAAAGGCCTTCGGCAAAATTCAACAGCCTTCATGCTAAAAACTCTCAATAAATTAGGTATTGATGGGATGTATCTCAAAATAATAAGAGCTATTTATGACAAACCCACAGCCAATATCATACTGAATGGGCAAAAACTGGAAGCATTCCCTTTGAAAACGGGCACAAGACAGGGATGCCCTCTCTCACCACTCCTATTCAACATAGTGTTGGAAGTTCTGGCCAGGGCAATCAGGCAGGAGAAAGAAATAAAGGGTATTCAATTAGGAAAAGAGGAAGTCAAATTGTCCCTGATTGCAGATGACATGATTGTATATCTAGAAAACCCCATCGTCTCAGCCCAAAATCTCCTTAAGCTGATAAGTAACTTAAGCAAAGTCTCAGGATACAAAATCAATGTGCAAAAATCACAAGCATTCTTATACACCAATAACAGACAAACAAAGAGTCAAATCATGAGTGAACTCCCATTCACAATTGCTTCAAAGAGAATAAAATACCTAGGAATCCAACTTACAGGGGATGTGAAGGACCTCTTCAAGGAGAACTACAAACCACTGCTCAACAAAATAAAAAAGGACACAAACAAATGAAAGGACATTCCATGCTCATGGATAGGAAGAATCAATATCGTGAAAATGGCCATACTGCCCAAGGTAATTTATAGATTCAATGCCATCCCCATCAAGCTACCAATGACTTTCTTCACAGAATTGGAAAAAACTACTTTAAAGTTCATATGGAACCAAAAAAGAGCCCGCATTGCCAAGTCAATCCTAAGCCAAAAGAGCAAAGCTGGAGGCATCACACTACCTGACTTCAAACTATACTACAAGACTACAGTAACCAAAACAGCATGGTACTGGTATCAAAACAGAGATATAGACCAATGGAACAGAACAGAGCCCTCAGAAATAATGCCGCATATCTACAACTATCTGATCTTTGACAAACCTGACAAAAACAAGAAATGGGGAAAGGATTCCCTATTTAATAAACGGTGCTGGGAAAACTGGCTAGCCATATGTAGAAAGCTGAAACTGGATCCCTTCCTTACACCTTATACAAATCCATGCATTTTTCAAGTGTCTTTGTAAATCTCCTGTAGATGGATTTGCTTTTTTCTCCAACAATACAACCATAGAGTGTAGTCCATTTATATTTAGGGAAGTATGGATATATTAGAATATATTTCATCATCTTGTATATGCTTTGATCTTATTTTTGGCTTCTGGATATTTTGTAGGTTTTTTTTTTTTAACTTTCTTACTGGCACAGCAATTTATTGGAAGTTATTTCTCCCATTTTATGTCTTATTTCTGAAGCCTTTTAAAGAGAATATTATTTAGCATATATCTAGCAAGATTCTGCCAGTAAAGAAAGTATTCCCATGTGTGGGTTTTTTTTTCAGTTTGTTTATTTATTTATTTATTCTTTGAGACAGAATTTCACTCTTGTTGCCCAGGTGACTTTATTTATTTAAAAATAAAGTAATATGAGAAGAAATGTAAAGCTCTCTTTCCCATTTTACCCTACTCTTCCCCAAGACCAGCTTAATTACTTTTAATGATTGTTCCCTGGAGAAGAGCAACATATTCAGGCTCATTAGTGGCACCTACAATTCTGTTTACAATGGCTTGCATTAGAGAAATAATAATTTTTATTTAGGAAGAAGACTTTTGTTTAATATATTGCCTATATACTAGTCTCCCTAAGAGAATGGAAAAGGACAGAAAAAAAAAATTAAAATATCAGACATAAAAATAAGAACAGACTTTTTTTCTTCTTCTCCTTTTAATAGAAGAGATTGATAATAAGGTAGGAGATTTTCAATTCCAGTCCACCATGGTGAGCCTCAAATTGTCTATGAGATTGTGTACAGTTATTTAAATTAATTAAAGTATTTATCCATTTTAATTGACAAAATTATATATATTGTGTACATTATGTTTTCAAAAATGTATACATTGTGGAATGGCTAAACTGAGCTGATTTAACATATGCATGACATCACATACTTACTATTTTTTGTGGTGACAACACTTACAATGGACTCTTTTAGCAATTTTCAAGAATGCAGCTGACCCTTGAACAGCATGGGTTTGAATTGTGCAGGCGCTTACACACATATTTTCTTCCACCTCTGCCCACCCTGAGACATCAAGACCAACACCTCCTCTTCCTCTTCCGCCTAATCAACATGAAGATAATGAGGATGAAGACCTTTATGATGATTTACTTCCACTTAATAGTAAATATATTTTCTTTTCCTTATGATTTTCTTAATAACATTTTCTTTTTCTCTAGCTTACTTTATTGTAAGAATACTGTATATACCGTATATAATACATACAACATACAAAATATGCGTTCATCAACCACTTATGTTATTGGAAAGGCTTCTTGTCGACAGTAGGCAATTAGTAGTTAAGTTTGGAGAGAGTCAAAAATTATATTTGGGTTTTCAGCTGTGTGGATGGCTAGCGCCTCCAACTCTTACATTGTTTGAGCATCAACTGTACATTGTTACTAACTGTTAATTGTGCACGGTCCTTTCCAAGAGCTGTGAAACTTTACTTATCTAAAAACACTTAGCCATGTATTTGACCAACTGAGCTTGGAATATGCTACTTCTTCCCCCACCCGTTGCTCTTGTCTAGGAGTACTTTATTGTCTATAAAACAGTATCCTATAATGGTAGGCAATTCTAAGACATAGTTCTAGCCATATTGTTTTGAAATCTTAAATTGTCTCCCTTTGTCTATAGAGAATTTTTAAACTTAAATGCATACAAGGGGAAAACTTGTAATATAAATGGATTATTTTGGACCAGATATAATAGGAAGAACTGTCCAATATAAAGAAAGAATGCTCCAATTAATATTCAAATTCATATTAAAGTAGAAAAGCACTCACCTATCCCTGTGCCTGTACATGTTTGCATGTGCTGAATCTGAGCTTAGTTCCTCCCCGTGACTCCATTTGGGAAGATGTTGTATAGAGTTATCCGATCACTCATTTGTCTGTTATACACAAGCGTCATGACCTTCATGACTTAGCTCTGTGCACTCTGCCTAGACTATTTTTTTTCCATTCTTTTCTGTGCTCCAACCATAATGTATAGGGGGCAATTGTGCTATTCTAAATATATAACCTAATTTATGCCTCTGTGAATTTGCTTCTGAATTCTCTTTGTCATGAATATCCTTTCTCGCCTTGTCTTTTTTTCCTGTCTTGAAAAACTGTTATTATTTTACTTATATGGCAAAGTCTCCTATATGCAGTTTTCCCCAATTCTTCCACCACAGCCCTCAAAATGTTACCTATTTACTCCTCTTTGCAGGGGATTCTGTGCATGAATCTGTGTTATCATACTACATTCTAGCATATGGTTTGTATTTGAATATTGATATCTTCCAGCAACTTGTGTACGAAGGAACGTGCCAAATCTCTGAAACTCTAGGAACAATAAAAATGCTCAGCATATAGTAGGTATTCAACAAGTGAATCAGGAAGAGGGAATACAGGAAAAAAGGAAGAGAGAGTGAGTGAGAGGGGGTTGGTTGGGGAATACATATGTGCTGACTTATTACCTTAGATAAGTTATTACCTCCCTTCTTTTCAGTTTTTTGGAGGAAAAGTAATACCTATCTGGCAAGTTTGTTCTAAGATTCAAAAGAAAGGTAAAAGGAAAACACTGGAAATGGACAGACATCTTGCTTCACTAGATAAAACTTTATCTAACCTTCATTTACTATTCAATGTGTAAGCAAAAAATAGAGTGCTTTGTGATGGGGCCAGTTAATGTAACAGACCTGAACTAGTGCCAATAATGAGTTTTATGTTCCCGCTGTGTTGACCAGCTTTCATGCATGAAAACCTTATGAGGCACAAGCAGCTAATATTAAAATGCATTTTATTGATGCTTTTAAGTAAGAAAAATATAAGATTCATACAGTTAAAATATATAAAGACCCAAGTGGTATTAAAATTGAAGTTCAGGCTGGGTGCAGTGGCTCATGCCTGAAATCCCAGCACTTTGGGAGGCCAAGGTGGGCAGATCACGAGGTCAGGAGTTCGAGACCAGCCTGGCCAACATAGTGAAACCCCATCTCTGCTGAAAATACAAAAATTATCCAGATATAGTGGTGCACATCTGTAGTCTCAGCTACTCAGGAGGCTGAGGCAAGAGAATCACTTGAACCCAGGAGGTGGAGCTTGCAGTGAGTTGAGATAGCACCACTGCACTCCAGCCTAGGCAACAGAGTGAGACTCCATCTCAAAAAAAGAAAAAAAATGAAGTTCAATGTAAAAACAGCCTTAGGTAAAGTTAAACTTTGTGTACAAAAATTTAAAAAAAGAAAGATTTCTACTGAACTTTGAACTAACTATAATACATATCAGGTAAAATAAAAACTTTTTGGGTTCATCATTATTATGGATATTTGATTATCTAGAGAAAAAATATTTTGTGAATGAAAATAAATAGGAATATTTTATTTTATACTAGTAATCTAGAGAGTTCCTTCATTGCTTCAGAACAATTTCACAAACTTAATTTATCATATATTTCAAGATTTCCCTAATGAAACATCGATAACAGTTTATATATGTTCTAATTTCAGCTAGGAGGAGCATCAAAGAAATGCACTCAAGTTAGCTTTTAAAACTTCTTGATGACAATTCTGAGGTACCATATAGTAGTACCTCAATTTCTTTAGTCTCACAAAAGGAAAGTGTCACACTGAGGCAGCTTATGCACACTGCACTTTTACAAATCTAGAAACAGCATTCAGCATTTCTGAAAGGAAACATTAAGATTAATCTCTGTATTAGTCTGTTTTCATACTGCTATAAAGAACTGCCTGAGACTGGGTCATTTATAAAGGAAAGAGGTTTAATTGACTCACAGTTCAGCATGACTGCGGAAGCCTCAGGAAACTTACAATTATAACAGAAGGTGAAGGGGAAGCAAGCACCTTCTTCACAGGGGGGCAGGAAGTAGAGTGCCTAGTGAAGGAGAGACCCTTATAAAACCACCAGATTTTGTGAGAACTCATTCACTATCACCCCAACCCCGTGATTCAATTACCTCCACCTGGCCCCTCCCTTGACACATGGGGATTATGGCGATTACAATTCAAGATAAGACCTGAGTGGGGACACAAAGACTAACCATATCAATCTCAATACATTTTTTGCTAAATCTAGGTAGACTTCTCTGCTGAGTGATCATCTATGTAGTACATTATAATCATGAAAGTTCCTCAGCAGTTCAGATATATAAGAGATATGAGGGTATCTAAAATAATTTTATGACCATAATAAAATCACATTTGGCTTCTGAAGCAATAACTATGGTATTGGCATATAGGTTAAATTCTTATAAACCAGGTATATTTAAAATATAGTTATAACCGGCCGGGCGCGGTGGCTCACACCTGTAATCCCAGCACTTTGGGAGGCCAAGGCAGGCGGACCACAAGGTTAGGAGATCGAAACCATCCTGGCTAACACGGTGAAACCCCGTCTCTACTAAAAATACAAAAAATTAGCCAGGCGTGGTGGCAGGCACCTGTAGTCCCAGCTACCTGGGAGGCTGAGGCAGGAGAATGGCGTGAACCCGGGAGGCGGAGTATATATATAGTTATAACCAATGAATAGAATGTAACCAATAAAATTAATTGCAGCAGACTTAATCACTTATCTCAGTAAGTGGTACAAAGAAAAAGAGGACTTTCACTTCCATGGACATAGGCGGTAATCCCAAGGCTGGATGACTCTTTGAGAATCAGGCATCTTCCATACTTGTTTTCTCTAACTTTGTCTGAAAATGACTGCTGAGATTCCACTTGACAACCAACATCTTTCCCATTACCATCTCAGAAAATGGATCCTCAAGACTAAAAGATAATGCACGTTTAAATTCCAGTAACATAATGTATTCAAAGTATTTTCTTTGATGAAAATTCACCTTCAAAAATCTATAGTTTTGTTCTCAAATGTCTATAAAACGGAATCTGCTAGTAGTCCTCAAGATTTTTTTTTTTCATATTTATCAGCCCACTTGCCTTTCCCTTTGCAAATGACTGTTTAATGCTCAGGACTATGTTCTAGTTATAGGATTTATTCCAAACACTTATTTAATGAATTTTGAAGCGAAAATTTTAATTGTTATTAAAATACTAAAAATATTCTCTCTCTTCTTTTAAAAAGATTTCTCTTTCAGGCAATCAAACTAAGAAAGTATTTCTAGTACAGAAAGACATCGTTCTGGTGAATACTTTATAGCAGTATATAAAACAGGATGTTCCCACTATTTTTACTGCCATAAGATTCCAAATATTTTAGAGCTTAAGTTTTACAAAAGTTTCAAAGAATCACCCATGCAAATTGCATGGTAGGCCTATTTGCATTGCGTACCAGGGAGAATATTTTTAGCTCAGAGCTATTTTAGACATGACTGGGTAAGAATGAACTCTCTTACTCCCCCAAGAGTATGCATACATTTCTACAATAAATAATGAAGAATGAAAAAGTGGGAAAAATATTACTGCATTTGGAATTAGGTCTTTTCTCCAAGTTCTTTGAAGGGAGGTTAATGTGTAAAAGGGCATCCCTATTCATGGAAACCTGAATGCTGACAAACAATACATAATGCTAGTGATTATCACCTAATTTCAATATTTATTGAAAACTGCCATTTCAGAGCAATCAAAGCACATCACGAATTGTGCTGTTATCTACATTTGTATAAGTTTTCCATAAATATTGAGTTCAGTCATCATTATTAGTATAATTTATTATTAACTTCTTGGAGACTTGAATCCATATGGAAAATTATTCAAATCTTACACTATCTTCTTTTGTCTCTATTACATTCTTTATACATATGATACAAATAAAGGAATAAGTTATTCAATGAGGCCAGTAAAACGTATTTTATGGAGAGGGCTATTTCTGAGAAAAACTATAAAGTCACAAAACTTGTTTTTGATACCATCACATTTCCACAGTTAGTGTTGTTTCTTGGCAACTTTTGCATCAAAGACAAACAAACACAACTTCCTTTGGAATTTCAGGACCCTTATGTTGTTCTCATAGTGCTCACATTGCACTATAGAGACCCTGGTAGACAAAAGGTGCATTCATTCTCCCAACAGAATTCACCTTTCTCATCAGTGAAAAAACAATACGGCCTGTTCCGTGCCAGATATTATGATAGGAACAGAGTGTATATTACACAAATGATAATCACTTAAATAAGATGTTTGTAACATTCTTTGCCCTATAATAGTTCATAGTCTAGTGGAAAAGATGGACAGGTAATTAATGCATACTACAATAAAAATAACGTAAAAAATAACATTTATTTTTCAGGAATCCTTTTAAACACTTTACATGTATTAATCCTTACAACACTCCTAGTAAGCACTGTCAATATCCGCGTTTTATAAATGAAGAAACTATGATGCAAAGCAATTAAGTGCAAATGGGTTATTGCCAAGGAAGAGGACATCTAATTTGACCTAAATGATTCAGACATTGATTAAGAGAGGCTTTATAGAAGCAGTAAACCTGAATTAAACTTCCAAAATGATTAGGTTTGCAATGATAAAGAAAAAATAATCAGACAGGAACTGTGTTCACAATATACGAAGTATGGAAAAAATAGAAAGATATCATATCCACATTAAATATATATTTATATATAAATATATATTATATATAAATATATATTTACATATATAAATATATATTTACATATAAAAAATATATGTAAATATATATTTACATATAAAAATATATATTTACATATAAAAATATGTAAATATATATTTACATATAAATATATATGTAAATATATATTTACATAAAAATATATATGTAAATATATATTTACATATAAAAAATATATGTAAATATATATTTACATATAAAAAATATATGTAAATATATATTTACATATATAAATATATATATGGTGGTGCATGCCTATAGAACCAGCTACTCAGAAGGCTGAGGCAGGAGGATCACTCGAGCCCAGGAGGTCAAGGCTGCAGTGAGCTAGGATGGTGCCACTGCACTCCCACCTGGGTAAAAGAGTGAGAGCCTGTCTCTAAAAAAATTCTTTTAAAATAAAAAAAAAAGGAACAAAAGGTGAAAAAGTCACACAGATGTGAGAATATATGCCAGATTTGGAAAGTACCAAGTCGGTATTCAGTTTGCCTAGAATGTAAGACTGAATGGGAAGGAAAGGAATGGAGCCAGAGAATTCTCAGCTCATGAAGGGTTCTGTGTGCTCTGCTAAGAAGCTTGATTTTATGCAGGAATTTTTAAGATATTCAGCAAAAGAATGAATCTCCACCCTATCAACTCTCACTCACCAAATATAATTTATTATTATCCCTTTTCTTTTTTGCTATGGCTCTCCTTGTCTGTCTAATACCATTAAAAATAATTGGATGTAGATGAATATTCACTAAAGTATTATTTTTTCAAAGATACTTAAATTTCATTAAGATATATTTGAAGATAACAAAGCCTTTAAGTTTCTAATACAGATGATTCTAGACTTACGATGTGGCTGTGTCCCAATAAATCCACTGGAAATCAAAAATATCCTAAGTTGAAAATGCATTTAATACCCTGAAAAACCCATTGTAAAACTGAAAAGCTGTAAGTTGAACCATTTTAAGTCCAGATGCTCCTCCACTGAGGATGGAATTATGTCCTGATAAATCCACCATAAAAGTAAAAAAATCCTAATTCAAACCAGGGTAAGTCAAGATCATCTGTATTAGCATTCCAGGTCCCTTGGCAGAATCGTGAGTTGCTTTTGGGCAGAGAAGCCATTTTCTTACTCCTGTGAATAATTCAAATGGTTGGTTACAAGAAAGTTGGGAGAGTAGCACATTAGGGGCCTCTGGATTCAATGTCCAGGTCTGTCACTCACTTGTTGCAAGTAATTTAGCTTCTTTTAGCTTCTCTAGTCATCCATTTTCTCAACAATGAAATGGGTAGGAGGAGAGACACTGAAAAGCAAGGTTATTTCAAATACCTTTTCAAATTCTTACATCTTCATTCTATGACACTAATCTTGACCTATTCAAAAAGCAATTTGTAATTGTAGAGAGAGATTTCTCTAGAAATATCTTTTACAAAATAGTGTTAACTCTCCAGGAGGGCAACATATTGATGTGAGCAGCTAAAACTTTTGTATAACCTCCAAACATTTAACGGGAGATATTTTGTTAAATACAGAAAGCAAAATGACAAAACAGTAATGCTTTTCTCCTTAAAAGGGTCATACAATTAAATCTGTAAGAATAGTCTTATGCATATGATTACCTCAATTTCACATTTAAGGAAGCAGAGTCACATAATTGAAATAACTTTTCAAACATCACATATTTCAGCAGTGGTGGAGCCAGATGCTAAACCTCTGTTATCTAATTGGAAGTCCACTGCTTACTTTACCACAACAGTTGTTCTCATGTTGACAATTAAGGCTTAGCATTATAGACAATTTCACAAGCAATAGGAATATTTTATTTTAAATAGAGCTAGAAAGACAATAGACATAAAATCAAATGTGTTAATCACTTGAACCACAAAAAGAGAAGCTCGCATTTCCAGCAGTGTGTGAAGTATAAGGTGGAAAATGCAAACCTGTCAATGTGCCCCCATTTCTATAGAACATGTGGTTTAGCAGGATCACTGGGAGGGAACACACACAGTGACCACAGAAGGAGCTTGCCCTTGGAATATTCCTGTTTATTTGAATTTACAACAAAAGTTGATCTTTCATTGGCATTAAGAAGTTATATAGCCTTCCTGAACCTGCTTTTAAAATAAATGTATCTACAGTAAAATTACCAAATTGTGTTCCTTAGATGTTAAAAAATATTACAAAGGCAGTAAAATAGACTTCTTATGGTCTTAAATATGCTAATTAATATTAACTTTAAGTCTCCAAGAAGGGGTATAAAGGCTATGAGCAATGCAACATTTCCCAAACTTTGTTTGACCAATAAAACTTCCCCTACCAACGACACCTACACCCAAAAAGCATGTAAAGCAAATGAAAAGGCTGATAAAAATAAGGATTTATGTTTTTCCTCAGTAAAACAGAATAATCTAGAGGGATAGTGAGATAAAATTTAAGTTTTCTAAAGAAGATTTAATAACTTGATACCTACAGGGCATTTTAATAAAAAAATTTATGTTTGTGCTTCCACTATAGAAATACATAGTTTTCAATATTTTGGCCGGGCGCGGTGGCTCACGCCTGTAATCCCAGCACTTTGGGAGGCCAAGGCGGGCAGATCACGAGGTCAGGAGATCGAGACCGTCCTGGCGAACACCGTGAAACCCCGTCTCTACTAAAAATACAAAAACATTAGCTGGGTGCGTTGGCGGGCGCCTGTAATCCCAGCTACTCAGGAGGCTGAGGCAGGAGAATGGCGTGAACACGGGAGGCAGAGCTTGCAGTGAGCCGAGATCGCGCCACTACACTCCAGCCTGGGCGACAGAGCGAGACTCCGTCTCAAAAAAAAAAAAAAAGAAAAGAAAAGAGAGTTTTCAATATTTTAATCTTTTGCCAATGTATAGTGATCAGAAGTGGCATCTTGAAATCAAATATGCTTATTTAATAAGACTATAGCACACCTTGGAAGTATGTAATAATGTGTAGAAAAGTCTGGATGTGTAGAGAAGTTATGGGGGACATAACTGGTAAATGTGAAACAGATTGTGCAGTGACTTATGAACATTACAAAATACTTCTGGTATCCAAATATTGAATAAAATTAGCAAGGAAGTATTATATAACTTTGTTCTTCCTATTCTACTATAATATATTTTAGGAACCGTGTTTTTACACTACCACAATCTGGATACATCCAATTGCTGATAATATTGGACATGTTTATACAAAGGATTACAATATTTTATTGCTCAGATGTCCAACTTTAAAGATGGGTATTTTATGAGAAACATGATGTAAAGGGAAAACGTTATAACACAGGATTATCTCTTGTGAAACTTTATGTATGAAATAACACAGCTTCGAAATGCCTAAAGCAAGAACTGCATTAACTGTAGAAACGACAAACAGGAAAAGACAGACCTAAAGACTTTCTTCCCTCTCTAAGGCCATGAAAGATAAAATACACAAAATATTCAAACAGATAAGGAAAATATCAATAAAATATTGAATATAATACATACACATAAACATATACACTGATATGTTTCATTATATTAAAAAGAGACCCTTATTTCAAATGTTATGGGATATTTAAATAAATCAGACAATAAATTTGAAACTAGAAAAAGAACACATGTAATGCTCTTGGGCTTAGAAAATGATACCCAGTGCATGGTGATTTGGCTTGCTGAGTACTTTGCCCTGAAGGGCTTTGGAACATCTCTGAAGCAGCCTCAGAACCAAGTTACTACTTCCTCAAAGATTCCATCAGAGGTCATCTGCTGTAACTTCTTCTACCTGATCCCCTCACATCAAGTATTGCCACCTAGAAATCATGATCCGCATAGAAGCCAGTGGTATCATAATAAACAGCAATCAACAATTCAGCATTCAGTTCCTTTAGCTCTTCTTTCCATTCTAAATCTCCTTTTATTCATCAGAACACCCACATTTTACCATAGATTTCTGCTCTAATAGATATCAGTTTAATCTTTCTCCCTTCTGCTATTTTCCAGGATTTGTATTCCTTACATTTGCTTACTTCTTTTTTCACCGAGAAGCTCCTAGTTCCATTTGTAACTAAATTTCTTACCCAAGTCTCTTAACTGCCACTCTATTTCCCACCTTGTGTAATTCTCACAAAAGATTCACCTAACTTGATATGTATTTATGATTTTTTTCTCTTTCTAGGCATCAGACATATGTTATTCACTATTGCACTAAAATTGATAATGTAAAAATTTTACTTTATGTATTATTTCAGGGAATTTTTATAAATTGCAATGACTGGTAGTAACATAACAATGAATATAATTACTATACTTTTCAAGGATTTACAAAATGTATACTCATAGTCTAGGAGTTACATACTTACAGGAATTTAAACTGACAAAGGCACCACCCTCATTTTGAACAATAGCCAAAAGGAAATAACATCTAATGCTTCAGTTATGTGCAGCTCTTAAGTACTCTTCCCATGGTAATTGCCATTGTGAAATTAATAAAACTTATCCAAATGGTGCACCAGTGAAATTAAGAACAGCAGCTAGACTTTGCATCCTTTTTTTCCCCTCTTGATTTTTACTAAGTAACCTCTAAAAATTAAGGCAAATTTTCTTGAATATCTTAATTACATAGTTATTTGCACAAATGACTCTGTAAGATTTTTTGACATATTTCTTTCAAGCTAAACTAACGTGGTATTCTTCTTTTACAACTGATTGTCATAAATAATCTGGTCACTGACAATCTGATATATTATTACAAGGAAAAGTAGAAAAAAATTATTTAGGTTAATTTGACTTCTGCCCCCCAAATGCTTAACTTTAGTCACTCTTCATGATCTGAGAAACTACAGAAGATTAAAAAGTAAATAGCTAACTGCTCTTAATACTAATGATGGGGAAAAGGTAAGTAGATACACCAGTGATTAAAAACACACTAAGATACACTTCGGATGACATCGGTATGGAGATCTATACCAGTGATTACAAACAGGGCATTTTAATTCTTTCCTCACTTTTATTCTAAAGATTTTCATAAGAAATGTTTGCTGATTTCAACTTACATATTAATAAAGATGTCGCTGACGAGTTGAATAACTCCAAATTACATTGTAAGAAAATGTTTAAAAAGAGTAAAAACAAAACACTGTGACTAAATGAAGTTCAGTATTCAGGCTCTAATGATTAGATTGACCACTAACACAACATAACCACAGAGGATCATGTGAAATAAAGATGAGTGATGTTAGGCAATGTGTATGTCCCTACAAAATATTAACAATCTTTTATCACAATAATACAAGTCTCACTATCTATTAGTGGTATTAAGATATTGAAGTAGAACAAATAATTTATCAAACTTAACTTTCTATATTGACTCACATATTTAGTAACCAAAAATAAATTTAGTCACATCTACATTAAAAAGTAGTTTTCTAAGTCCCAACTGTCACTTTATAATAACAAATGCAAAAGTAACTGCAGAATAATGATCATTAATTTTCTCAAAACTAAATCACTTTGTATTTAAAATAATAAAATACTTAAGGGGCTTCTTGTCAAGCAATTATGTTTTAGCATATCAATAAACACATTATTGTTTATGCATGGAGATAATTTTCCGAGAACTAGGAGTCAAGATTATTTCTAACAAATTAATAATCACTACTAATGTGTTTTATTTATTTTTAAAGTAGAATATTTAATTTTTGTGTCATATTTTATTTCTTCATAGCCTTGATAACTGCATTTTTATTATGAATGGCTTCATATTGCATACACTAAAATGTATTTATTATTTAAAATAGAACAGCAAATTTTAAAATAACATTTGTTGTATAAGCAATTTTATGAAATAATTTGTCAATTATTTTTAGGTTAACACATTCTTTGCAAATATAGCATATACTTCATCAAATTCATTTAAATTCAAGTAACATGCATTTCTAAACACTGAAAAGGTCAAAGATGATGATGATAAGATTCTTCTCTTAAATAATTTCAGTTTGATAGTATAAATTAAGCATATATATAAAATTCTAAAATGAAAGATAAAATGATTGCTATTAATGATAAAAATGATTGTGGGACATTCAGATGAGATGTAGGAGAGATCCTAGACAAATAGCTGATTGATCAATCATTTGAAGTATGACAAGGGTTGGTTGGTAGTTAGAAAAGTATGTTTAAAATGAGAAACAAAAAGTAGATTTTTTTTTATTTCTAGGAAAAGCAAAAGTTGTAGCAAAGTGAAAAGGAAATAATATACTAACTGAAACAAATAATATTTGCTAGTCAAGATTATGCTAAAATTGATTTATTGAATCACTTGAATATTGTTTAACCTTATCACTAATCCACAATCAGGGGACAGTATATAATGCTAAAATAAATAAGTCAAGATATCACGACAATCAATTTTATTTAGACAGATGGCAATAAAGACCAGAAAAATAGCTATCAGAGTTAGTATTATTAGTCCTGGGAGCATAATGGTTTAGAGGATGAACAATGATCACTTTTTATTATTAATCTTTCATACCACTTGATTTTATTTTTAAAATGCACGTATAATTTTATTAAAATTTTACACAACAATGAGAATAACTGAAGAAATAAGTGAAGAAAGAAAAGGATTACAGAACTAGAAACTTAAGAAAAAACTTTCAGAAAACTATCTAATACAAAGATAAGAATAAAGAAAATTAAAGAAGCAAAAAACAAAATATTTAGAGGATCAATCCAGGTTGTTCATCAGTTGGAGAGTTCCACGATCATCAAATAAGAATGCAGCTGGCCTCAAAAACCATCTTAGATAACACACATCAAGGATCTCCAGGAAGGAGATCTTCAGGAGTTCCACCAGGTTTTTTGTTTCTTGTTTTACATTTTGTAATATAAAGTCACTGGTGATGCTCATATAGAAGTAATTCTAAAAGTGACTTAAAGATTAAAATATTAAAACAATTAAATCAAAATAGTTTCAAAAGATAAAACTAGAAATACTACTGAAAGCTACTATTTGACAAAGAAAAGCAGCTGAAACTGATGGGTAAATGGATTATCAGTGTCAACAGTTGGGAAGATTTTTAGAATCTGGGAAACTTAGGCATGATTGTAGGCAGAGTGGGAAGTCAGGGAAGGCAGAATGCAAATTTACAATATATTGGTGTAAATGTTACACTTCATTGAAGGAATGGGACTTGTTTGTTATAGAGGAAGTTACAAGACGGCTTTCTCTTCCCATATCACTACCTTTAAACAGGTCTGTGGACTTATTCTATCCCAATTCTAGATGAAATCTCAGGTAGATGGTATAGCTGTCTTTGTTGTGCTCAGGCATGAATTTATAGTGTCATTTTGAAAGACTAAATATTCCAATCCAGTCTTGTAAATCAAAACACAGTCAATGTAAGATTATCATTTCACCACTTTATCTTTATTGAGTCTGGGAAACCTATAGTGCGAAGCTGGGGTGCGGTCAACATCTCTTTCTCTTGCCTCTTATGTCACACTCACTGGCTACTGCTTGGGCCCAGGGAGTGAAGTTGTAAGAATGAGAAAAGATAACGTTTTATGTAAGCAGAGTTGTCATCAGACAATGTGATCCTCTGGCTGAGGCAACTGTCCAAAACCAACTCTGCCATTGGTCACGTGGGTTCCTGGGAAACCCACCCCTGATGGTACCCACCAAAGCCTCCACTCCCACCCTCAGCCCCCATATCTGGCAAGATGCTTATGAATTGTCCTCAAGCCTTAGCTGCCAGAGGTCATCCCTCTGTTACCGTTATCTCCAATCACCTCGCGTAAAATTCCTTTTAGTAAAGATAAATTCAACCATATTTCTTCTGTGAGGCCAACATCTAGCCCACAGAAAACATGACTGAACTTCTGCCCAGACTTCTGGAGATACTGAAGCATTTCACTCCTAGGGAAATATTTCTTGGCCAGGCATGGTGGCTCACACCTGTAATCCCAGCACTTTGGGAGGCCATGGTTGGGGGTCACCTGAGGTTAGGCGTTCAAGACTAGCCTGGCCAACATGGTCGAAGCCCTGTCTCTACGAAAATTATAAAATTAGCTGGGTGTGGCGGCAGGCTCCTGTAATCCCAGCTACACGGGGGCTGAGGCACGGGAATTGCTTGAACCCAGGATGCCGAGGTTGCAGTGAGCTGAGATCGCACCACTACACTCCAGTCTGGGTGGCAGAGCAAGACTCTGTCTCTAAATAAATAAATAAATAAATAAATAAATAAATAAATAAAATATTTCTGCACTCTCCAGCTCAAGCCAGTCTCTGGCCTTTAAGCTTTTAAAGCATGACTCAGGTCCAAGTCCCTACATATTACCCTACAACAACGACAACAACAACAACAATAATAATAGTAGAACATACACCAAGCTCTCTGAGTATCTTCCTGAAAGCTCCCCTCGGCTGATGCTTCCAGTACCTTCTCTTTATCCCTCCACGTCCATTCTCTAGCTGGCTCCAACCCTTCCTGTTTGCTCCTGGGATGGTTTGTCACAGCTTCCTGTCCTCTGGCTCTGGTTCTGTCTAGCACCACCAGGAGAAGAAAGTGTGGAGGAAATAGGAGCTGAGACATTGGTTGTTCTGACCCTGTCCCCGTCAGGCTCGGGAACGGTGGCACTGTTCCTGTCTTAAAAACCCAGCTCCTCCTGGAGGCCTGTCCTCAGCTGTGTCGCCACAGGTCTGGGTTCTGAAACCTCCATTTCTATTTCCCTCTTTAGGTTCAGGGATGGTTATAGTTGCTCTGTTGCTTGCACCAGATGCTGCATGCTCCATTTTTGTTTTCCCACACCTTCCCCACAACTTTATAAACAGTTCCTCTATTAACATTTTAAATGAAAACTCAGTGTGTTATCTGTTCCCTACTAGGACCTCGAATGTTGTGCTTGGATTAACGAGACGAGGCACCCTACTCTCTCTATGCTGCTCTCTAACATTTTGTACTATTCCACTGATTGATTTTTTTTTTTTTTTTGAGACAGGTTCTCGCTCTGTCACTCGGGCTGGAGTGCAGTGGTGCGATCCCAGCTCCACTGTAGTCTTGAATGCCTGGGGTCAAGCAATCCTCCTTCCTTAGTCTTCTGAGTAGCTGGGATTACAGGAATGAGCCACCATGCCTGGCCCTTACTAATCCATATTAATATGCCAACTACTCTCTTTTAAAAAATCCTCATCAGAGTCTTACCAAATTTAATGATAAATTACAGTCTTATCTAACCTGAAAGTAGATGATGGCCCAATGCTTGAAGAACCAGTTGTATAACTCTAAAAACACTTGGCAGAAGTGAGTTAGCACCTCAGTGAGAATGTGGCAAAAAAGAGAAAATAATGAGGTCTGAGAAAAGAAGAAAGGAATGAAATGTTCAGGCAAGAAAATGAGGAGAAATATTTTTTCCTCTGAGATAACAGAAAAGTAAAAAGTTATATGGTCCCAGCTACTAGGGAGGCTGAGGTGGGAGGATGGCTTGAGCCTGGGAGGCAGGGAACGCACTCCAGCCTGGGTGACAGAGTGAGACTCTGTCTCAAAAAAAAAAAAAAAGAAAGAAAGAAATGTTGCATAACTAAACATATAAAAATAGTTTCCAAATCAAAAAAATGGGTGAAACAGTTGCTTCTGAGCATTGTAAATTTTTCAGGAATGCAATTATTCTTAGTCATTTCCCTTAGAAAGTTTACTGATAGCGTTCAATTTATTTATTTATTTATTTTGAGAAGCAGGTTTGCTCTTGTTGCCCAGGCTGGAGTGCAGTGGTGCGATCTCGGCTCACTGCAACCTCTGCCTCCCAGGTTCAAGCAATACTTCTGTCTCAGCCTCCCAAGTAGCTGGGATTACAGGTGCCTGCCACCATGCTCGGCTAATTTTTTTGTATTTTTAGTAGAGATGGAGACTCACCATGTTGGCTAGGCTAGTAAATTGTTTTTTTTAGATGGAGTCTCACTCTGTTGCCCAGGGTGGAGTGCAGTGGCACGATCTTGGATCACTGCAACCTCTGCCTCCCAGGTTCCAGTGATCCTCCTGCTTCAGTCCCCTTAATAGCTGGGATTACAGGCACACGCCACCATGACCAGCTAATTTTTGTATTTTTAGTAGAGACAGGGTTTCGCCATGTTGGCCACACTGGTCTCAAACTCCTGACCTCAGGCGATCCACCTGACTTGGCCTCCCAAAGTGCTGGGATTACAGGCGTGAGCCACCGTGCCCAGCCTGTTCAAATTTAAATCTAGTGAAAAAGGTCCTTGAATCTAGGCAAACCCTTTAATGGAAACTCTTCTGAATGTTTATTTCTGCCATGTCCATTCACGCATTTTTCAGTATGATGCACATATAAAATGTGAATATTATGAGATTTTTTTACCCTTCTTGCAAGTTATCCAACCACAGATTTAGGAATGATGGCAGAAGATGATACAGTTCTCTCACAACAGTAACAGTAGCCGGAATACCAGCACGTTTTGCACTGGTTCTCCAAGCCCACTTTACACAAGTCAGTATGAAGACACATGCTGACGCAATGAGTTTGATTACAGGAAAGAAACCCTGAGTTTAGGGAACCCACAGCTTTTATAACAGGAGGCACACCTGCTTCTTCTCGGCAGGGAGACACTATCACAATCTCTAAGCTCCAAGCCAACTTGGCCTTTGTTCCGGAGAAATACACTTCGCTTTCCAGGGCTTACTGTGCAAATATCCATGATGAGGCAGTTCAAAGGGCAGTCAGTGTCCCTACTCGTAAGATATGTAGAATTGCAAGGAACACATGAATAATTGTCTTACAATAGCATGTACTTATATTTAACATAAATTTAGATTCCAGGATTTAAATCCCTGGATTTCTATCTAATCCAGAGCTTGCTTTTTATTATTGCTGCATTATATCCAGAAAATATTAACCTTCTGATAGGAAGCTTCTATTTCTGAGATTCTGTGTCAGTGTGATTTTAACAATATAATATTGTCCACTGCGAATTTACATTAATTTGCATATATAATCTATGATATTATCTTGAATACAAGGTATTTAAAATGTTCAATGATAGAAATTCACATATTAAATTAGTTTCTTTGATTTTCATAACTCAGATTATATAGTTATATGTCCAGAAAAAGAATGCATAATGCTGTAAATTGTACATCAGTTGGGATGTATGACTATTTAGGTCATTTAAAAAAATGTTGCAGAGGACCACCAGGAAATTGTTATTGACAATATAACATCTGAGTTGAAAACTGATTAATGATGAAATACTTTTAGGAAATAGCTATAATAATAAGTTGTACATTTTAATGTATAGTGTGAACTCAAGAGAAGAAAGATGATACAAGTCAAAGATAGAAACTTTGGGCTATCAATGTGGAGTTCAGTGGAAAAGAACAAGTAAATTTATCCTGGTGTAATTTAATGCTGAGCCTTCTGCCAACTTCCCCCTATTCAACTAACCAAGACCTTACAGGATTTGGGAGGATATTCTTAGTGAACATAATTCAGCTGCTCCCAGCTTTAATAAGAAAACTCTACTTCCTTCAGCAGTCTTTTCCTTGAAGTAATTGCTACTTGCCTTTTTTCATCCTAGGAGTGGTTAAAACCCAAAAGTCAAAATTAAGTGTAGGCATAGGACACAGTATCTAAGCTTTTGGTCCAAGGGACAGAGGTAACCTTGAGACTCAAAGATGATGTCACCAAGTATGCCAGGGTGAGGTGGCCACATGGGTCAAAGCCTTAATTATAAAAAGTGTCTCCTTGTTCACTGTGTCCTCACTATGTAACTTTTTCAGGAGCCTGTGACAGCCATAGGAACCAGACCAAGGATTCTCACGACCCAGGGCTCTGCTAATACTTTTCCATCTCATTGCAGTGAAAATGTCTTCTGCTTTAATCATAACCACCACCACTCACTCTTGTCTGTGTTTAGTACAAAGAGCAAGGGGCAGAGTACTCGTCAGCTTAGGGAGAGGAGGAGTCAGTAGAGAAAGCATTCATGAAAAAAGGTTTACATCTCACTAATTTCTAGGAACAAAAGACTTATGAAATTCTAACATTTTATTTTGACACAGTTCTTTTTTAGTATTTTGTTAGATTTGCCAACCTGTTCATACCATGTAAATTCTATGTATAAATAGGTGGAGAGGTAGTCATAATATTGGGGGGCATGCTGCATAGGATCTTGCACCACAGCTCACTATCTTTTACATAATATGCTTTAGTATGTTCAGAAAAACATTTTTAGTAAAGGTCTCAGAAATTATGATAGAGTAATACCAGTCACAGAATCAAGAAAGTCATCTAGTTTTATCTACAAAAGATTTTAGAAATAATCTTGTAACATACCCACTAAATTGAATAATGAACATTAGACCACTTTTTATTCCATTATAATCTTATTTTCTCTCATAACGCTATCCATTAAAGAATAGATTATATTGTAAAAGCTCCTAAAAAAGTATCAAATCTGCCTTTGTTCCATTCCAACTAAGCTGTGTTTCCCACCTGTTCTGTGCTTGCTAAAAATAAAATGAGAAAATAAAATGACTATCTAAAGTGGTTTTAAAAAAGACTGTATCATAGATTCTGTGAAATCCTTCCTGATTTAAATCCTTTGAGTGGCGGATAACTTGAAATGGCAAATGAATTGGCCACAGAACGGTGCACACTATTCAAGGTTTGTTCATGGAGTCTTACTTATCACAGTGATCTGTGGGCGTGATCACATCATCTATACAGTGTTCGTTTTTCTCTTAGGTGGTCTGGGCATTCTTAAGCCATTTATTCAAACATTATCTTTTCAATTCTACCCTATAATTTTTATTTCTAAAGCTAAGTGAGCACAGACCAGGTACCTGTACCTGGGTAGTGGTTTTCTAGGATATAGTAAAATGCAGGAGAAATTGAAAAGCAAATGGGTGCAGATGAATTGAAAACTCTTCCCTCCCCACATCGAAGCCCAGTTG
Source organism: Pongo abelii (assembly GCF_028885655.2). Taxonomy (NCBI): domain Eukaryota; kingdom Metazoa; phylum Chordata; class Mammalia; order Primates; family Hominidae; genus Pongo; species Pongo abelii. The sequence goes on along the minus strand of NC_072001.2, from coordinate 103,081,440 downwards.
AAGGTTAGCATTTGAACAGAAAACATCTTCATAGACACGAATGGGAAAAGTTAATGCTCAGAATCCAGAAGTAAAATGCAACCACTCCTACTCACTGCTTCTAGAAATTACTTTATAAGCAATCCTGAGGAATTCTTTCTCTATCTCTCTCTCTCTCACTCTCCCTCCTCCCTCATCTCTTCCACCTCCTAATTCTGGCCGAAATTGGCATCTAAGTCAAATGTAGCTAAGCAAACAGACTAGAGTCTCAGTATGAGACAGATATATATGTATGCACAATACACATATATATTTACATGTATGTATATATACACATATATGTATTATTTTTCTCCTAATTCTACCCACAAAAGAAGCACTAATACCTTAAGAGTCATAAGTGAATTCTGTGCACAGTTTTTAATACCTGTCCCTACTGAAAGGAACAAGAGCCTCCTGGAGAAACGTCTGGTTCCAGGGCTGGGACAAAGAAGGTACATGATGAAACTGGAACACATTTTTGTGCCAGAAAGAAAGGAAGTGCTCAAGAAAACAATGGGGACATGTCAAAAAGAAACAGGCAATAGCTTGAAGGGGCTCCTGCTGACCAAATGTAGGAACAATTTGAGTATCAAAATAAATGAGGATTGCAATAGATTGTAACGATTAAATAAAACAGGATGATTAAATAAAGTAGGAAATTATCATCTATTATAATAAGCAAACAAACAGATACATGCATACATAAATGGATAAATAAGCAAAGGAGAAAAGAGAACATTTCTTTACATTAGTGTGTCAGCTGATACAGGTGAAAGGAAGAGTCATGGAGTGGAGGTGTGGAGGGAGGTGGGGTGGGGAATACCATTTGCAACCATAGTGGTAAAGAATAATTCAGGCAACAAATGTCAGGAGAATACTTATCTTTGGGAAGAGCTGGATGAGAAGCAGGCTGCTTGCATGTTCTCAAAGTGTCTCCTCACAGACTGCTGTTCATTACAAGGAGAGAAGTACTAACATTTTTACTTAGCATAATGCATTTTAAAGTAAGTCTTGTCTTTATATGTACCAGTACTTCATTACTTTTTTTTTTTTTTTTTGGTTAAGTAGCATTTCATTGTATGGATATGCCCCAATGAGTTTATTTATTTACCGATTAATGGACACTATAGTTGTTTTCGGTTTGGGGTTGTCCCATATAAAATTGCTATAAATATTCATGTACAGATACTGTGCAGACATATTTTCATTTTCCTTGGTAAAAATCTGGAAGTGGAATTGCTCAGTCATACAATAAGTGCATGTATGAATTTATAACATAAAGTGCTAATCTGTTTTCCAAAGTGGCTATAGTAATTTACATTCTCATCAAAAACATATGAGTGTTTGGTTGTTCATCCTTACCACAACATGGTTTTGTTACCTTTATTTTAAATGTTCCAATAAATAGTGATATTTTCTTATGGTTTAATTTGCATTCCCCTAATGATTAATAATGTTGATCATCTTTTTATTTGTCATCGCTATCATTGTTTCTTGGTGAAGTGTCTTTTCAAATATTTTACCTAATTTTTTTAACGAAATTGTTTGGCTTCTTAATATTGAGTTGTAAGAATTCTTTGTATATTCTGGATACAAATTCCTTATCTGATATACAGTTTGCAAGTATTTTCTCCCATTCTGTGGATTATCTTTTAATTTTCTTAATGGTGATTTTTTAAGAGCATGAGTTCTTAATTTTTATAAAGTCCAATTTTTCTATTTTTATTTTTATTATTTATCCCATTTTCTCGCCTTATCTAAGAAATCTTTTCCTAACCATGTTCATAAAGATTTTCTCAAATATTTTCTTCTAGAAGTTCTAGAGTTTTACATGTTACATTCAGGCCTCTGATCTATTTCAACTTAATATTTTTTATAACAAGAAAGGTGAAGATCAAGACTCATCTTTTTTCAAATGATCACCAAGTTAATCAAGCATCATTTGTAAAAAGTCTGTTCTTTCACCGTTGAAAATCAATCATTGTAGAATACTAGCTGGCTATATATGTGTGGATCTATGTTTAGACACTATATTCTGTTCCAAATTATTCTGTAAATTTCTATACTTTACCTCAATGCAACCTTATATTACTATAGCTTTATAGTGTGACTTTAAATCAAACCATATGAATCCTCCACATTTGTTCTTTGAAAATATTGTTTTAGTTATTCTCAAGGTTTGCATTTTCACGTTTTAGAATCAGCTTGTCAATTCAACAAAAATACCTGATGGGATTTTGATAGGGATTGAATTTATAAATCAATTTTGGGTAGAATTGAGATTTAAATAATATTTAGTCTTTTATTCCATAAACATAGTGAATCTCTCCATTGCTTTATTTTTATGTTGATTTTTTATCAATGATTTTTAATTTCCAGCACACAAACCTTGCATATATTTTACTACATCTATTCTGAATAATTTCATGTTTTTGATATATTGCAAATGGTATTGTTATTTAATTTCAATTTTCAGTTATTTTTAGCTCATACACAAGGGTGTGATTATATATAAACATATATTATATATATACATAGACATAAATAATACATATACATAGACATATATACTAGATACACATAGACATATATACTAGATACACATAGACATATATACTAGATACACATAGACATATGTACTAGATACACATAGACATATATACTAGATATACATAGACGACATATATACTATATACACATAGACATATATACTAGATATACATAGACATATATACTAGATATACATAGACGACATATATACTATATACCCATAGACATATATATACTATATATATGTTGACCTGGCATTCTATGACCTTGTAAATTTCACGTCTAAATCAGTTTAGTATTTTTGTAGCCTTTCTGAGATTTTCTAAATAGCTAATTATAACGTCTGTTAATAAAGACAGTTTTGTTTTTCCCAGTCTGCATGCCTCTATCTCTTTTTCTTCCCTTATTATTTTCACTAAGACCTCAGCCTAATGTTGAATAGAAATGGTGAGAACAGACATGCTTACCTTGTTCTCAACCTTAGGGGGTATTCATCAGTCTTTCACAATTTAGTATTATATTCACGGTAGGTTTTGTCAACTTGAAAGTGTTCCTTACCTTTCTGATTTGCTAAGATCTTTATAACTATAACTAACAAATGTTGAATTTTGTCAAGTGCATTTCTGCATGTATTGAGATTCTCCAGGTGCTTGGATGTCAGTGTTTCTGTTGCAGGGCCAGGCAATAAGATTTTATTGTTGTATTTTATTGTATGCGTTTTCAAGCAAAAAGCTGAATCTAAGCTGCCTATATAGGCCCAGGAATAAATGCTGTACCCTCAGTTGACAGGGACTAGAAAATTCCTCCTCTCCAGTCAGAGACATGACAAGGAATCTTGGTTCTGCTGATTCTGGATACTAAGCAGATAATCACACCTCAAGGAGATTTTGAACTCTAATCTGAAATACAATTATAATAATAGAGTTCCTGATTTCAGACATTAACATAAAAGTTGTTTTGAGTTCATTATGGAATCAAAGGCTAAATATTCCGAAGAGACATTTCTGCCATCCAGGCCACATGGCATCTTTAATTGAGAATAATGGAAGCTAACCCTTCTAAACTCTTCTTACTGTATTGAAATTTAAGGAGAATATAAGATAGAGTATATATTGTTTTCATTCATTCAACAAATATTTATGGAATGTGTCTGTTAGGGGTCCAAGCATTTTTCAGGCTCTGATATGATGAAAGGAAAACATGAAAAACCATGTCTTGTTCCAAGGGGAGATTATTATTATTATTTACATGGTACTACAGCCAAATGTGTTCATCTTATTAGAGTACATATTGATTGACTATAACATGATAGCCTCTCTTAGGATACAAAGTACTTTTAGATCCTAAAATGTTTGTGAGACCTTTCCTAAATAATTACTAATAATGTAAAATATATACATAAATGATTATATATATCTTCATTTCGTTATTATTTTCAATAAGAATATAAAAAACTGGCTTTGTTCTAGGAAGTTACTTTGCTTTGTGATATTTCTGCATTTATTTATCCTCTATACACCTCTTATTAGATAGAATTATGCTGAGTTGCTACAAACGAAATAAGTCCATTTCTATACATTATTTGTTTTGTCAAATAATGCCATGTTCAGTCTTTACAATGTATCTATTCTTCTGGAGTTATTTTAAGATACATGCTTCAGTTTATATTGATAGCACCATACTAATCATTTTATAAAAATACATGAAATTTAATTGCTGATATTCAATATTAGGCATATTTTTTGCTCCTATTTTATCCATCAAAGTAAAGCCTCCTCCTAGTGCAGATTTATTTGAGTAACCACCATTCACTTCTGCTATCAAATATTTCCAAATTAATTATAGTTATTTCCATGTTTTTGCCCTATTTTGATTTGTCCAACTATTTAATTTCTAATTAAACTTTTTACTTAAGTTACAAACTAAGCAGATGTCTAGATTTGTTGTTGTTTCCAGATTTATTTCAGACATTAAGAAAGTTATATTCAGTCTTTAATATATTTAATAGAACAAAACTCAAGTTGTTGTTTTGCTAATTATTCTATATATAGAGATTAAAACATTAATCCCTGTTAAAATCATGCTATTTAGTACTAAGTTTTGTTGGAGGAAGGGAGGATCAAACTAGGGCATGTCATTTTTTGACAAAAGAGTTAACTGAGTGGCTCTGATTTGCTCATTAGGCATAACTTTCCTCTGACACCGTTATATGTGAGCTTCCAGTAGGAGTGCCTTCTCATGGAGGGTGGTTATTCATGTCAAGAGGATTGAAGTGTGCATAATCACCAGCTAGAACCTTCAGTATGCAAGAGGCTTCCTTCTGCCTTTGTGTGTAATAGCTGTCTTTAAAGCTGGAGCTTTTGCTGAATGTTGTTGATATATTACAACAATATCCAGAAAATGCACTCTATTTCCTCACTAATCCAAAGGAGAAAATGGCGTATTTCTAAATTAATAAGAAAACTGAAAACCACAAACATTTATTTCCATAATCCTGTTGCTGACATTAGGATACATGTAAAAATTTAATCCAAGTTCAACTTAAATTCTTCCATCAGTTTTTGTTTAGCTGCTGTGGAGCTTTATAGGAAATTCAGATAGCTATAGGCTTCCCTTATAAGCTCCCTTCAATAATCTGATTCTTGCCAATAATAAATCTGTCCATCATGGTAAGTGATGCTTTTGTTATTCACATTGCCTTACGTTTATTTAACGCAAAGCCCTATTTGTATATTTCCACTGAAATCCTTGGTAATTTTTGATTGTCTATTAAATTGTGTTTTAAAATTGGCATTGAGTTTCAAATCATACTGTATAAACTGCCAATGGTATGACACTCAGTGTTTATTTTAAAGCCATGATAAGTATAATTCACTTTTCTTCTAAATGGACTCAGTTCCAAGTAGAATTACAAGGGATAACGTCTTTGAAATAAACTTTGTAGTAGAGGAAAAAGCAAACAATCCTTGATATGAATCAAGAAATTTAGATTATCCTCCTGGCCAAGCAACCACCTGCCTGTAATTTTGTAAAACAAACTAGGCTTCATTGACGTCTCTCTCCTTGTCAGTAAAGTAAGACAGAAATAACTGAATTAATTATTCTCCCTATCAGTAAATAGTTTATTACTTTTAAAACCTAATTTCCTTAAACTTTGAAACTATGACTTTAGTTTATGATTATTGTCTTTAATTATTGGCAATACTTTGAATAATTTAAAAATGCTAGGCTAGGCATGTCCATTGTACTCATTTTATGCCTCAAAAAACTCACAATTGATGGATTGGTCTTATTTAGAAAAGCAGGCAGAGCTTTAAGTATAAAAATGAAATGTTGATTTGGGGGTTTTTTGTTGCTGTTTCTCGTTAAGTTCACCTGTAAGATTTTACTTTCAATGTAGCATAGTACCATTGATTTTACTTACGTCTGTTATTTTTCATTTTTCACTGAGTATACAATATATCTGATTCTTCAGTGTTATTATTGTTTATATGTCAGGTAGGAATGCTGATCATTTAGGGTTTGGAAGTTTTCAAAGCCTATAGCATTTTGAAGTCAATGCTGTAGGCTTTCGGGATAACAAATGAAACAGCAAAAGGACTCATTTTCCATTTGATATCTTACAAATATAACTATATAAGGAAATTCCCTTCACCCACTATAGGATTCTGCTGTCAGAAATGTCTCTGTTTCCAGTGATTTCCAGAGCAAATGGCCTGCAAATGAAAATCTCACTTAATACAAACATGCTTCCAAATGTTTTAGACATGTTACCAATTTTAGTTCAAATTTAATATTTTAATAATTGTGTTATGAATACTAGTACTAAAGCATCAATTGTAAATCAGTATTAGGTTCTATGCTGAAAATACAGTGCATATACAGGCCAGATATTCTTGAAAAACGACAAAATAGTAGAGCTCATGCTTGAATAGTTTAAGATCTTCTGGGAAAAATAAACCGATAAATTAAAATTTGCATACATTTATGAAAGTCCCTATGGAGGTTTTGCCCATTAATGGGCTTAAAAAAAAGACAGCATACTTCTTGTAAGAATAATATTTGGTGGTGTACAGTGAAATTTTTCTTTTAGGGTTTCCTTTTTCAATTTTTTTTAAAATTTTACTTTAAGTTTTGGGATACATGTGCAGAACGTGGAGGTTTGTTACATAGGTATACATGTGCCATGGTGGTCTGCTGCATCTATTAACCCATCCTCTAAGTTTCCTCCCCTCGCCTTGGTAAATGTTGTTCCCCTCCCTGTGTTCATGTGTTATTATTGTTCAACTCCCACTTATGAGTGAAAACATGCGATGTCTGGTTTTCTATTCCTGTGTTAGTTTGCTGAGGATGATGGCTTCCAGCTTCATCCATGTCCCTGCAAAGGACATGATCTCATTTCTTTTTATGGCTTCATAGTATTCCATGGTGTAAATGTACCACATTTTCTTTATCCAGTCTATCATTGATGGGCATTTGGGTTGGTTCCATGACTTTGCTATTGTAAATAGTGCTACAATAAACATATGTGTGCATGTGTCTTTATAGTAGAATGATTTATATTCCTTTGGGTATATACCCAGTAATGGGATTGCTAGGTCAAATGGTATTTCTGGTTCTAGATCCTTGAGGAATCACCATACTGTCTTCTACAATGGTTGAACTAATTTACATTCCCCACCAACAGTGTAACAGCGTTCCTATTTCTCCACAACCTCGCCAGCATCTATTGCTTCTTGACTTTTTAATAATTGCAGTTCTGACTGGTGTGAGATAGTATCTCACTGTGGTTTTCATTTGCATTTCTCTAGTGATCAGTGATGTGGAGCTTTTTATCATGTGTTTGTTGGCCGTGTAAAAATCTTCTTTTGACAATTGTCTTACAGTGAATTTTTATTTACCTTCCTTTAATTTCCAGAAACTTTCCAAGATTACTTCCCTGATTGTTTTGTTGATATCTTGCTTTACTGAGAATAATATATATGTTTAGAGATAATTTTGTATGCATGTAATATTTCTTTCGATACTTAGACCATTTCTAATTTTAGGATTTACTGATATTGACTCCCTCTAGCTCAACTGTGGTTATAGCAAATTAGAGTAATTCCAATCTCTTCCCATCAACATTCATCAGCTAGCTAAGAGTTATCTCATCTCAGCCTCCTTCACTTTTCCCGATCCTTCTTTTCCAAAGTTGATACTAGTTTGTTGCCAGTTTTACTTTTATTTTTTCAACCTCCAGTTCCCTGGTTGTTTTGTTTGTTTTTGCTAATATTTCCACATATAAGTAAATCAAGGTCTATTTTTACTAAAACCACAACTTCTAAATTGAGGTAAATCATAAAAGGAATGATTTCAGAATAATTAACTGGAATTAATATCTATAAATAATATCCCTCACCTGAATTCATAGCTTCTTAGGCATTATGTCATCTTAAAAAGTAACTGATTTGATAAACAACATCTACAAAAAAATCCTGCATTGTAGTTAATGGTGAGGAACTGGAAGTGTTTTTGCTAGGTTTAGAAACAAAGCCAGGACGCCCTCTCTTACAACTCCTATTCAACATTTTACTGGAAGAAATAGCTGATGTAATAAGTGAAAAAGAAGGAAAATGTTTATAGATTGGAAAGGAAGGAAATAAAATGTCTTCATTGGTAGATGACATGGTTGGCTATGGAGAAAATTCCAAAGAAATGTTAAAAAATAAAAACACCACCAAGATCAATAAGGTCAATACGATACAAGGTTAATATATGAAATAAATTTCTTTCCTATATTCCATAAACAAACATTTCAGAATTTTAAAAAAGAATGACACAATCACAACAGCACCAAAAACTTTTTCATTAGCACCAAAAAATGAATTACTTATGTATAAATATATACAGAGTCTATATGTAGAAATCTACAAAACATGATAAAAGACTAAAAGAAGATCTAAATAAATGGAGAAATATTCCATATTCATGGATTGGAAGATTCAGTATTGTTTGATGTCAACTAAATATATAGATTCAAAATAAAAGCAATAAAAATAAAAATTATATTTAATAGCTCTTAGCAAATTGATTCTAAAGTCTATGTTGAAAAGAAAAACACCTAAAATAGGGAAGATAATACTGAAGAGAAAAAAATTTTGAAGACTCATGCTACCTGGTTTTAATATTTAGTATAAAGCTACCATAATCAAGACAGCATGGTATTGGTTCAAATAAGATACATAGATCAGCAGAAGAGAAGAGAGAATCTAAAAGTAGCACACACAAATATAGTCAGCTATCTTTAAAAAGGGTGAAAAGACAATTCAATGGAGAAAGAATTATATTTTTAACAAATGATGCTGAAGCAGTTATACATCTGTATGCAAAAAACAACCTAACAATAAACCTTACACATGTCAAAATAATCAACTCAGAACAGATCAGAGATCTAACCGTAAAATATAAAGCTATAAAAATTCTAGAATAAAATACCTGAGAAAAATCTATGTGAACATGAGTTTGGTTATGCTTTTAGCTTTAATACCAAAAGCACAATTTGTGGAAGAAAAGTTTGATGTTGGGCTTTATTAAAACTAAAGTGCCTGTTCTGCAAAAGACAAGTTAAGAAAATGGAAACACAAGCCACAAACCAGGAAAAAATGTTTGCATAGCAAAAATCTGATAAAGGACTGGTATTCAGGATATACAAATACTTCTTAAAAGTCAACACTAAAAAAACAAACATCCTAATTTAAAAGTGGGCAAAAGATCTGAATAGATATCTTACCCAAGATGATATACAGATGACAAATAAGCACATGAAAATACACTCTAATAATTTGTCATTAAGGAAGTGCAAATTAAAACAACAACCAGATATGCACTTATTAGAATGGCTAATATCCAGAAAACCAAAAATACAAATTGCTGATGATATGGAACAACAGGAAATCTCATTCATTGCTGATAGTAATGTAAAATGATACAATCACTTTGGAAGACCCAGCTTGGCAGTTTCTAACAAAGGTAAACACAGTATTATCATTTGACCCAGCAGTCATACTTCTGGGTATTTACTGAATGTTTTTTAAACACATGACCACACAAAAACCTACAGGTAAATGTTTATAGTGGCTATATTCATAATAGCCAAATTTGGAATCAATTAAAATGTTCTTCATTAGGCAAATAAACACACTATTATACTTTGATGCAGCGGAATATTATTCAACAATAAAAAGTAAGGAATTATCAAACCATGTAAGCACATAGCTAAGTCTTAAAGTACATATTGTTAAGTGAAATAAACCAGGCTGGGCCAGGCACTCACGCCTGTAATCCCAGCACTTTGGGAGGCCAAGGTGGGCGAATCATGAGGTCAGGAGTTCGAGACCAGCCTGGCCAACATGGTGAAACCCCATCTCTACTAAAGATACAAAAAATTAGCCAGGCATGGTGGTGTGTGCCTGTAATCCCAGCTACTCTGGAGGCTGAGGCAGAAGAATTGCTTGAACCCGGGGAGCAGAGGTTGCAGTGAGCTGAGATCACGCCATTGCACTCCAGCTTGGGCAACAGGGTGAGACTCCGTCTCAAAAATAAGTAAATAAATAAATAAATAAATAAACCAGGCTGAAAAGGCCATGGCTTCATACTGCATTATTTAGTTTACATGACATTTTGAAAAAGGCAAAATTATAGAGATAGTTAATGGATCAGTGGTATCCAGAGTTTCAACATAGGGTGAGAGTGGTAAAGCACAGGACATTGTTTAGCATACAGAAAATCTTCTATATGATACTGTAACTTTTGATACATAATACTATGTATTTGTCAAAACCAATTGAACTATTAAACATAAAAATTGTTCCTCGGTATATGCAAATTTGAAAAAAATCAATTATTTAAAGGTCAAAGGCATACCTGGATAGAATGCAGAATTTGACAAAAGGATCTAACTATATTACAAGCTCTCCGAGGGTGGGGAGGATGGGAGCGCTGAAGTAAGGAAGTGCTAAAGCAAAGCAAAACAAAACAAACAAAAATATCCTAAAACCCTCAGTGATGGGGATATGTCAGGGACAAAGAAACCAACTGAAGGAGTTCTCAACAAAAGCTATAGCAATTTGAGCAACAGAAAAAAAATACAGTAGTATTGTATTATAACTCAAAGTATAAATAACTATGAATTCATACTAATAATAAATGATGTGTAAATAAATAAATGGGAAAAATAGATAAGTATTCTGATCAGAAGAAGTCCAAATAGCTTATGTGGATACTCTGCGCTCAGTGAGATGAGGCATAACTCCTTGTTTTTTAAGTATGGGCTGTGCATAGGGACCTCTTTCCAAAGACTGCCATATGTGATCCTTAATACTAAGTGTCAACTTGATTGAATTGAAGGATGCAGGGTGTTGATTCCTGTGTGTCTGTGGGGTATTACCAAAGGAGATTAGCCTTTGAGTCAGTGGGCTGGGGAAGGTGGACTCACCCTTAATCTGGTGGGCACCATCTAACCAACTGCCCACGAATATAAAGCAGGCAGGGAAACATGAAAGGAGAGATGGGCCTAGCATTCCAACCTACATCTTTCTCCCGTGCTGGATGCTTCCTGGCCTCGAACACTGGACTCCAGGTTCTTCAGTTTGGGGACTCGGACTGGCTCTCCTTGTTCCTCAGCTCGGCACAGACAGCCTATTGTGGGACCCTGTGATCATGTAATCTAATACTTAATAAACTCCCCTTTATATATATGTATATCTATCCTATTAGTTTTGTCCCTCTAAGAGAACCCTGACCAATACACCATATGAAAATTGAAAAAAAAATAAAGTAACTTTGCAGTGGAGAAATTTGACAAACACTAACCCAGTCAAGTAATCAAAGTGAAAATCAACAGCGATATGCCTTGTTGACAATATGTCATTGAAATGGTGTGATGAAATGGCACTTTTCCACTGTGGTCGTCTCCAGAACACATAACTTCGGTCTAATCATGAGAGAAACATCAATCAAATCCCAATTGAGGGTCATTCTACAAAATACCTAACAAGTACTTCTCAGAACTATCATGGTCATCAATAACATGAAGACCAGCAAAACTGTCACAGCCAAGAGGAGCCTATAGAGACATGACAACCAAATGTAATATATTATTGTGGTTGGGATCCTGGAACAGAAAGAGGATACTAGAGAAAAACTAAGGAAATCTGAATAAAGTATGGGCTTTAGTTAATAATAGATCAATACTGATTCATTAATTGTAAAAAAATGTACCATATTAATGAAAAATGTTAATAGGAGAAATTTGATGTGGGCTGTATAGAAGTCTCTGTAGTATCTTAGTAATTTTTTGGTAAATCTAAAACTGTTTAAAAATTAAAAGCTTATTAAAAATAAATTTAAAATGTGATTGATAATTAAAGTAGTATAATTATGCAGCTGATGCTATAATTAAACTAATAAGAATATAATTAGATTCACGTGTACTGATATGGAAGAAAGTCAAGGATACATTATGTAAAAAAAAGCAAATTGCAAAAATATTGCATTGTTGTGACCCACTTTATGCAAAAATGTGAACACATATGCATACACCCAAATATTTGAAGAGGTACACACTAAAGTGTTGTTAAAGATAGCGATAACATTGAGGGTTGTAGAAAATGGGGTGAATGTGGGCATAGACCTTTTTTTCTATACATTTCTCTTATTTGAATATTTTACAGTAAACACATACTTGCAGATACTTATAAGTTATTTATGATTCAAAATACTTTTCTTAGATATATTTTAACTTCTTTTGGCTACCAAGCCTGCTTTAATCCATTATTCCCTTTCATTAATGTAACATCAAGTGTCTTCTCCAATGCTTCTTTTTGCTAGGCATGTAAACAAGAATAAGCTTTTCCCAGGTTAAAGAGGAAAATAAGAAAACAAAATAAAACAAAACAGCTACCTTATGCTTTTTAGTTACTCTCTATTTTTTTTCTGCCAAATTTCCTGAAGGTGTTGTCTATCATCATTATTTCTACTTCCCTATGTAGTTTTCTCTGTCAGTTCACTGCAGGCTGTCTTCCGCCTTTACCTCTCTACTCAGTCTAGCGTATGGCAACCTTCCTTACAGTGTAGTGGAGAGGGTAAAGCTCTGGGCAGATTTGGGCTCTGTGTCTGAGAACTTGCATATTTTACTTTACTTTCCTAATCTCAATTTCCTTACATCTAAAATGAGGACAGTATCCTTCTTGCTAACTTCTAGTATAGAAACTGATACATAATATATTTTAATAAATATTGATCAGATGATCTAAAAAGCAATTTCATCATAGCATCATGGCAAAGATGTAATCCCTCATCATCTTTTCTCCAGATTTTGGCAGTGGTCTATTAGTGTTATAGATGAACTAACCTCCCTGAAGAGTCTCAGTGTGTCTGCCCTCACAACCCTTCAAATCTCTGTCAACACAATATCCAGAGTGGGTCCATTGAAGCCTAAAAAGTGTGCATGTCTCCTCTCCTCAGAACCTTCCAGAGCTTACTATTGCACAAGAATGTGAGCTTGTGTAGTGTTTGTATGGGCATGTGTATATGTGTGTGTGAGAGAGAATGTGTATTTGTGGAGGTAATCCTAGGAATCACCAACACTGGAGTGGAAAAATATGGCAGGGAAGAAAGGAAGCCAATAAAAGGTTTGTTATCAAGCAGTGTACTGCTGTGGGCACCAGGTGCCTAGGCTCAGTAGGAAACTCAGAAGGATAGGGTGAATATGACCCAGAGTCGTTCCAACCAAGGTTCCAAGAAGCTGAAAATTTGGTCCACACCATCTGCCAGTTATTGGTTGATGGCTGCTTTGGGGAAGGAAATGGAAGGAACGCATTAGTTTCTAGCATGCCCATTCTACTTTATCTTTAAGCCTGGCAAACTGTAGCAGCCAAAAAGAGTGCTCAGTTGAACAGCTGTTAATAGGGAGCATACCCAAGAATGGTGAAAGCCAAGGAAATATGGATGGGTTGCTGACAGCATCTGCAAAAATGTCTTTTTTTCAAATATCTCATGTATTTGTATTTCCTTTCTAACCCCATGCATCATTTAAGGTTCTTTAGGAAACAGAAGGCATATTCAAAGGGGATAATGAAAGAGAATTTAACAAAATGGCTATTTATTAATATGTAAGCAGTTTTCAAGAATTTCACAAGTTAGAAGAAAGCTAGATGGACTAAAGCTATTTCTGTTGTCTAAAGAAGCAAGGATAAGGAACAGACACTTGAACCTATTAGATGTGGCCTTAAGTAGCAGAAATCAGGCACTGCTAAGCTATGCTTCAGCAGGGAAGGATCCAAGAAATCACACTCAGATTGATCTCTCCTCCAACCTCTGATCTGCTGTCTTTGTCTTTTTTTGGTCAAAGCAACACAAAGCCAGAGTATAGAAAGTGAAGCAGTACTTAGCAGTCAGTGGCCAGAGCTCAAAGCTCACTGAAGTATGAGAAGCGGAGCCAGAGGAGCAGGTGGAGAATATTCAGCATGACTAGGGTGATGCAACTCGCATGAAAGCCTGATTTTTGTCCCTCTGTTTCCTGCACTATCCCCCACAAATAGAACAGTGCCTCACACATAGTCAGTACTAAATAGCTATTTGTTGAATGTTTCAGTCCATTCACAATACTTTTGCTATTCATTGTAAATTATTCCAGGATTGCACTTCGTTTAACTTTTGCCTTCCCAAAAGTGCAAACTGACATCTCAATATTGTGAATGAATGCCCTTAAAATGTTGAAGTGCTTCATCATAGGGGAGTGTCACAGCTTCTAATAATCATGATGTAAAGATTGGTTTAAAAAAAATGACATCTTCTCTTGTAACTCAGTATTTCCATTTCCTCTTCTAAATGAAGCAATAAAAATGGTTTTCCTAAGTTGCTAAAGTGCTTATTCGAAAATTGTTTGACTTCAATGAACACAAAATAATTCCATTTGATAAGGCATATTTTATTAGTATTTACCATTACTGTTAAGGAAAGGCATATGTAGGAGCTGGTGCTGATGATATTGGATGACCATATAGCAGAAAAAAATATTAAATTACACTTGATCATTTCTATATTTCTAACTTGGGAGAATATTTCTGTCAGTCAGTGATTCAGGATCCCGTATTTAATTAGCTGTTAAACATTTATTACAATTTTGGATTTTGTCTTTTTTATTGAAATGGTTTTAACAAACATGATTCATTGAAAATAATATTCTCATCCCATGTTAAAAATAGTTTTCTAATTTTATTTTTTATACTCAACTTTTTTTTTACCTTATATTCATCAAAAAAAAATAGAAGTGAATGTATCTCCCCAAAATTCATTTCTACCTGGGCTCTGTGAATGTGACTTTATTTGAAAACAGAACATTTTCAAATATAATAAAGTTAAGATGAATTTACACTGGATTAAGATCTGAAATCCAATATGACTGATATTCATATAAGAAGAGAGAAATTTGGAGACAGACACAGGCACACAGAAGAGATGCGTGTATAGATGGAGACAGAAGTTGGAGTTAGGTTGCCACTGGCAAGAGTACCAAAGATTGCTGGCAACCACCAAAATCTAGGGAAGGAGCATGAGTTCGACTTTCCCTCAGAGCCCTCAGAAGGAATCAATCCTATCTACACCTTCATTTCAAATGTTCAGACTCCAGAACCACAAGAGAATAAATATCTGTTGTTTGAAGTCACAATGTTTGTTACAGTAGTCCAAGTAAATATATACAGAATAAAACACAGTACCAGATTCGTTCTCATCCACCAGGAAAAATTTTTTGGAATATTAATTCTGGAAATGAAGAGTTGATTGCTTTTTTTTTTGAGATGGAGTCTCGCTCTTGTCACCCAGGCTGGAGTGCAACGGCACGATCTCGGCTCACTGCAACCTCCGCCTCCTGGGTTCAAGTGATTCTCTTGCTTCAGCCTCCCAAGTAGCTGGGATTACAGGTGTGCACCACCACGCCTGGCTAATTTTTGTATTTTTAGTAGAAACAGGGTTTCACCATGTTGGTCAGGCTGGTCTCGAACTCCTGACCTCCAGTGATCCACTCCCCACTTCGGCCTCCCAAAGTGCTGGGATTACAGGCATGAGCCACCGTGCCCAGCCGATTGCCACTTTTGGAGTATCAAGAGTCGGCCTTTATTAGCAAGTATTTCTATCTGCCAATTTGGGTTGAGCAAAATTAGAACTGACAACGGACCAGATGCTTCTATTACCAGTATTTCAACCTCCAGAGGATCTGGATAACAGTTTTCAAGTAACTCATCATAGCCCAAGCTTACTTAAACTCTAAAATGAAAGAATAGAAATAGACTCAGGATGCCAAAAAGTCATATATTTTTCTGATTTAAACTCATCAAACTGAAATTTAAAATAAAAATTATCTTGAAAACCTGCTACATAGCAAACACTGTGTTTGGGAATACAACATTGAATAAGACAATTTCCCTGACTTCAAGGAATTCGAAGTATGACTGTAATATACAATGAAATATACAGTGAAAAGGGAAACATGAGGCAACAGAAATAAAATGAGGCATATCATGTTCAGCTATATGCTGAAGGCATTTGCAAGTCATTGAGGAGTTTGAAGTTGGGAAGCAACAGGATAAAATCTGTTGTTTAGAAAACAGTACGGGGTAGAGTGGAGCGTAGTTTGGGCAGATGCAAGCCTGGAATGACTGGGAGATCAGCTAGGCCATTATAGCTGACATTCTGAGAAAAAGATGAGGTGGCTTCACATAGAGAGTTAGCAATGAAAAAATGAAAGTGAAAAAATGGACAGATTAAAAGGATTGTTTAAATGGTTAATCAGCAAAGTTTAGGGATTTAATTGGCGGTAGAGATGGCAAGGAGAGAGCGGGGAGGGAAAGGCAGATTCCAGTTAATGGAAGTTAGTGGCATCATGGTGCAGTTTTCTCCAGGCAGGAGGCCCAAGATGAAGGGCAGGGTCCAGGTACACAATGGAGAGGGAGGTACAATGGGCTACATTCAAGGAAACAGATTTTCTGTTACTTACATTCAAATTATTTATATACCCACCCACTCACAAACACGCTTTTTTATTCTTTCAAATGAATTAGCCTACTTCTATCTATTTATAAATAGCATTTGGTTGATTTAGCTCATTATTTAGATAAACTAAGTTCAGTCAACTTTCAAAAATAGCAAAAACAGGCCAAAGTGGGAGGATCACTTGAGGCCAGGAGTTTGAGACCAGCCTAGGCAATACAGTGAGATCCCTGTTTCTACAAAAACAAAACAACAACAACAACAATAAGTATCCATGTGTGGCGGCATGCATCTGTAATCCCAGCTACTCTTAAGAGGCTGAGGACAGAGGATGGCTTGAGCCCAGGTGTTCAAGGCTGCAGTGAGCTATGCTCTCACCACTGCATTCCAGCCTGGGTGACAAAGAGAGACCCTGTCTCAAAAAAAAAAAAAAAAAGGCAAAAGTTTTTTTGATATTGCACAGTTAGATATTTTCAAAACATAATTAAAAAAAGAAAAGAAATAATTTGAGGTAATTGTAAAAGACAAAATTTTAAGTAAATTTTGAAAATCTACATGAATAGTCCTTGCTCTCATTAGATGGTGCATATTTAACTGAACTTTGCAGGTGATGGCAGAGACACATGTTAATAATAAACATGACGACTTGAAGTAGTAACTCAATTTATTATTTTAAGATATATTAAAGTTAAGTATGATAAATTTATTTAAATGAAAAGAAAAAAGTCGTATTTAATTTCATGGAAATACTAAGTAAATAAAAAGTACAAACATTGTTCCAGAAATAAAACTGCAACCCTTTAATGATCTGACTCAAGGCCTCAGCCTGGCTCTCAGTTCTAAAGTCTTTTCGTTCTAAGGGTTTGTTCTAACACTGGATCCCTGTGTGTTTTACTCCAAATCCAGATCCCAGGGTGCAAACTGCATATAATCAAAAGGGAAAATACCAATAGCTATGACTAAATTAGAGAAACAACTGGCATGGAAGAGTGTGAGTCAGAACTACTAGTTTTCTAGAAGGTATTTTTTTTAATTCAAAAATTGAAGTATGGACAGGTGTATTCCATGAAGCAGTGGGGCAATAGTAACCTCAGTGTAACCACATGCTCTGCACAATAAATACTTCAAATTTTCCAAGATAAGTCTGCAGAAAACAGGAAATGGATTCTTCACTCTGCAATTTTTTATTTCTAAGGTTACATTCTTTTAACTTTTCAGACTGTTACTACAGTCTGTACCACATTCTGAGTGTTTCCTAGAAAACTAATAAAGTTGAGATCATCTGAATTGCTTTTCTATTTCTTTGCACACTGGTATGAATCATACTTCTCTAAGCAAATATGTTCCTTAATGTATTACTTTTCTTACTTTGAAAACTCTAAAACTACCTACTCTAATTTATAACATCACAGAACTTTACTCTGTGTTTATTATACATTTACCCCAATTCTATTATTTTTATTCTACATACAGCCCTCATCAGATTTTCACTGTCTTTCTTATCATCTGTGTGGGCATTAGTCCACTAGACTAGAAACTTCTTGGGGTAAAAAATATCCCAATATTCCTAATTATATCGGCTAGCTTCCAGCATGATACATGAGATAGGTATTTTATCTGTTGGTTGAAACTGACAGAGCCTTATAAAACCATATAATCACTCACTGGTTTGGCATTACATGGCAATATTTATCAATCATTATGAAGTGCAAGACACAATACAAAGTGTATATTCAATCTTATACGGAGCATTTGGGGACACCTATGTTGCAAAATTGAGAGTTCTATTTATTTGGATTTGAGAATGATAACGTGAAGTGTACGCCGTTTTAAAGTCACACCTGTTCCAGCACTGGACAGCACCACATTTTGCCTCCCGTGTTTCCAGATCAGGTTTTGCCACCAAATGAGTTCAAGCTGTGTCAAGTTTTGTTGCATAATGCAATATTTTAAAATCTTCTAGCTTTAAGAGCTGGTATTCTGGTTTTATTGCTGTTGCTGTTCTTTCAGAATTTTAAACTGTGGAACACATTGTCAGACAAACAGTGATCCAAAGAAGGAAGAGATAGGCATTTCAGGAAAATGACATAAAGCTTAAGAAAATAGAGATGAGGAAAAAAAAGAAAAGAAAAGAAATACTTCAGAAAAGACATGTAACCCAGAGAGCTGGGAGTGTAGATCTTGAAAAAGGGTCAAGTGCATTACAGCTGGAGCAAGGCATCAAGGTTGAATTATAGGAGACATATGTTTTACTCCTATTATTTTTCCGGCTTTATTGAGACAAAATTGACAAATAAAAGTTGTATATGTTTAAGGTATACAACATAATGAGTTAATATGTTTATGTGTTGTGAAGTGATTACCACAATCAAGCTAATTAAAACACCCATCACCCACATAGTTACTGGATTTTTGTGTGTGGTGAGAACACTTGAGATCTACTCTTGGCAAATTTCAACTATACAACACAGTGTCACTAACTATAGTCACCAGACTGTACATTACGTCACTCGAACCTACTAATCTTATTACTGGAAGTTTATATCCTTTAGCTGATTTCTCCCCATTTTCCCAACTTCCTAGCCCCTGGCAAACACCATTCTACTCTCTGCCTCTGTGAATTCGACTTCTTTAGATTCCACATGTAAGTGAGACCAAATAGTATTTGTCTTTCTGTGTCTACCTTATTTCACCTAGCATAATATTCTCCAGGTTTATCCATGTTGTCACAAGTGGCAAGATTTCATCTTTTTCATAGCCAATATTGTACCGTATATATACCACATTTTCTTCACCCGTTCATCTGTTGGCAGATACTTTAGTCTGTTTCCATATCTTGGCTATGATGAATAATACTGCGGTGAACATGGGAGTGCAGATATCTCTTCAAGATATGATATATTTTCCTTTGCATATATACCAGGAAGTGAGATTGCTGGATCATATGGTACTTCACTTTTTATTTACTTATTTGTTTTTAAGGAACCTCTATATGGTTTTCCATGATGACCATACCGAATTAAATTCTCACCAATAGTGTACAAAGATTCCTCTTTCTCCACGCCCTTGCCAATGCTTGCTATCTCTTGTCTCTTTTTAAATAATAGGCATCCTAACGTGTAAAATGATATCTCATTATGGTTTTGATTTGCATTTCCACGATGGTTTGTGATATTAAGCATTTTTTCATGTACCTATTGGCCATTTTTATGTTTTCTTTTTTTATTATTATTATTATACTTTAAGTTTTAGGGTACATGTGCACAATGTGCAGGTTAGTTACATATGTATACATGTGCCATGCTGGTGTGCTGCACCCATTAACTCGTCATTTAGCATTAGGTATATCTCCTAATGCTATCCCTCCCCCCTCCCCCCACCCCACAACAGTCCCCGGTGTGTGATGTTCCCCTTCCTGTGTCCATGTGTTCTCATTGTTCAATTCCCATCTATGAGTGAGAACATGCGGTGTTTGGTTTTCTGTCCTTGCAATAGTTTGCTGAGAATGATGGTTTCCAGTTTCATCCATGTCCCTACAAAGGACATGAACTCATCCTTTTTTATGGCTGCATAGTATCCCATGGTGTATATGTGCCACACTGTCTTAATCCAGTCTATCGTTGTTGGACATTTAGGTTGCTTCCAAGTCTTTGCTATTGTGAATAGTGCTGCTATAAACATATGTGTGCATGTGTCTTTACAGCAGCATGATTTGTAATGCTTTGGGTATATACCCAGTAATGGGATGGCTGGGTCAAATGGTATTTCTAGTTCTAGATCCCTGAGGAATCGCCACACTGACTTCCACAATGGTTGAACTAGCTTACAGTCCCACCAACAGTGTAAAAGTGTTCCTATTTCTCCACATCCTCTCCAGCACCTGTTGTTTCCTAACTTATCAATGATCGCCATTCTAACTGGTGTGAGATGGTATCTCATTGTGGTTTTGATTTGCATTTCTCTGATGGCCAGTGATGATGAGCATTTTTTCATGTGTTTTTTGGCTGCATAAATGTCTTCTTTTGAGAAGTGTCTGTTCATATCCTTTGCCCACTTTTTGATGGGGTTGTTTGTTTTTTTTTTCTTGTAAGTTTGTTTGAGTTCATTGTAGATTCTGGATATTAACCCTTTGTCAGATGAGTAGATTGCAAAAATTTTCTCCCATTCTGTAGGTTGCCTGTCCACTCTGATGGTAGTTTCTTTTGCTGTGCGGAAGCTCATTAGTTTAATTAGATCCCATTTGTCAATTTTGGCTTTTGTTGCCATTGCTTTTGGTGTTTTAGACATGAAGTCCTTGCCCATGCCTATGTCCTGAATGGTATTGCCTAGGTTTTCTTCTAGGGTTTTTATGGTTTTAGGTCTAACATTTAAGTCTTTAATCCATCTTGAATTAATTTTTGTATAAGGTGTAAGGAAGGGATCCAGTTTCAGCTTTCTACATATGGCTAGCCAGTTTTCCCAGCACCATTTGTTAAATAGGGAATCCTTTCCCCATTTCTTGTTTTTGTCAGGTTTGTCAAAGATCAGATAGTTGTAGATATGCGGCATTATTTCTGAGGGCTCTGTTCTGTTCCATTGGTCTATATCTCTGTTTTGGTACCAGTACCATGTTGTTTTGGTTACTGTAGCCTTGTAGTATAGTTTGAAGTCAGGTAGCGTGATGCCTCCAGCTTTGTTCTTTTGGCTTAGGATTGACTTGGTGATGTGGGCTCTTTTTTGGTTCCATATGAACTTTAAAGTAGTTTTTTTCCAATTCTGTGAAGAAAGTCATAGGTAGCTTGATGGGGATGGCACTGAATCTATAAATTACCTTGGGCAGTATGGCCATTTAAACGATATTGATTCTTCCTATCCATGAGCATGGAATGTTCTTCCATTTGTTTGTGTCCTCTTTTATTTCATTGAGCAGTGGTTTGTAGTTCTCCTTGAAGAGGTCCTTCACATCTCTTGTAAGTTGGATTCCTAGGTATTTTATTCTCTTTGAAGCAATTGTGAATGGGAGTTCACTCATGATTTGGCTCTCTGTTCATCTGTTATTGGTGTATAAGAATGCTTGTGATTTTTGCACATTGATTTTGTATCCTGAGACTTTGCTGAAGTTGCTTATCAGCTTGAGGAGATTTTGGGCTGAGATGATGGGATTTTCTAGATATACAATCATGTCATCTGCAAACAGGGACAATTTGACTTCCTCTTTTCCTAATTGAATACCCTTTATTTCTTTCTCCTACCTGATTGCCCTGGCCAGAACTTCCAACACTATGTTGAATAGGAATGGTGAGAGAGGGCATCCCTGTCTTGTGCCCGTTTTCAAAGGGAATGCTTCCAGTTTTTGCCCATTCAGTATGATATTGGCTGTGGGTTTGTCATAGATAGCTCTTATTATTTTGAGATACGTCCCATCAATCCTAATTTATTGAGAGTTTTTAGCATGAAGGGTTGTTGAATTTTGTCAAAGGCTTTTTCTGCATCTATTGAGATAATCATGTGGTTTTTGTCTTTTTTTCTGTTTATATGCTGGATTACATTTATTGATATGCATATGTTGAACCAGCCTTGCATCCCAGGGATGAAGCCCACTTGATCATGGTGGATAAGCTTTTTGATGTACTGCTGGATTCGGTTTGCCAGTATTTTATTGAGGATTTTTGCACCCCAATATATCATAGATCAAGAATATTGGTCTAAAATTCTCTTTTTTTGTTGTGTCTCTGCCAGGCTTTGGAATCAGGATGATGCTGGCCTCATAAAATGAGGTAGGGAGGATTCTCTCTTTTTCTATTGATTGGAATAGTTTCAGAAGGAATGGTACCAGCTATTTTTTGTACCTCTGGTAGAATTCGGCTGTGAATCCATCTGGTCCTGGACTTTTTTTGGTTGGTAAGCTATTGATTATTGCCTCAGTTTCAGAGCCTGTTATTGGTCTATTCAGAGATTCAACTACTTCCTGGTTTAGTCTTGGGAGGATGTATGTGTCAAGGAATTTATCCATTTCTTCTAGATTTTCTAGTTTATTTGCATAGAGGTGTCATTCCAGTCCTTTGCCCATTTTTAATCAGGTTTTTTTTTTTTTGCTATTGAGTTGTAGTTTCATATATAATTTGGATATTAACCCCTTAACAGACATCTGGTTTGCAAATATTTTCTTTCACTCCCTGGGTTGTATTTTCATTTGGCTGACTTTTTTTTTTTTTTTTTGCCTCTTCCAGAGCAATTAAATACACTATTGGCTATGCTAGCCCTTACTTACTCATGACTCCCTATCTCTAGACAGAAAACTCTGAGGAACAACTAGTCCATATATCCTGCTGCTTACTAGATGTGCATGTTCCATAGACACTAAATTCAATTTGTCTAACCATATTCATCCATTAATTCAACAAGCCATTATTAGCCAATGTGTAAGACACTGGAGGTTCAATGGTGAAAGTCATACCAATTGCATTTTTGGTACAATTACTTCAATAATGTCAGACATTACAAAATTACAAACTGAAGCATACTCTGATGGAAGGAATGAATGTCCTTCTCAGGCCGGGCACGGTGGCTCACACCTGTAATCCCAGCACTTTGGGAGGCTGAGTCGGGCGGATTGCCTGAGGTTGAGAGTTCGAGATCAGCCTGGCCAGCATGGTGAAACCCTGTCTCTAATAAAGATACAAAAATTAGCCGGGAGTGGTGGCAGGTGCCTGTAATTCCAGCTACTCGGGAAGCTGAGGCAGAAGAATCGCTTGAACCCAGGAGGCAGTGGTTGCAGTGAGCCGAGATCGTGCCATTGCACTCCAGCCTGGGCAACAGAGCGAGACTCTGTCTAAAAAAAAAAAAAAGAAGCAGCAAGCTTTCCCACATCTGGTGGGGCTGATGTTCCCTGAGGAAGTGATAGCTGATCTGGGATATGAGAGTGAAAAGGAAAGGAAGGAAGGCTATCAGAATGGGAACGAGCATGTGCAAAACCCCTGTGGCAAGGCAGAGTGGGAGGCATCAGAGAAAGTGAAAGAAACCCGTGTGGAAAGAAAGCCAAGGAGCCACTGCTTGTATAGGAAACCATCACTGTTTGCCCTCTAGAAGCCTTCTGTCTGCTCTTCCAGTCACAGCCCCCTTTCTTCCACTAAAGGAATAATAACTACACTGTTCAAATATTTATGGCAATAAATCCTTATTATATTTAGTTACCGCTCTTAAGAATTTCCTTTTAAGTGTATATAAATGGAACCATAAAGCATATAGTCTTCGTGTATGATTTTACCTACAGTACATTTTGTTTTTCCAATTTGTTTATGTTCTTGAGTCACATATTTCATTCATTTTGGATGCTCGATAGGATTCTTTTTATGAATATACAATAATTCATGAACCTAATGCTTTGATGATGAACATTTTTGATGTTTCTGTGTTTCTAGTGATCACAAATCATATATGATTAAACATCCAGATACACATATGCACGTCACTTCTCTAGAATAAACAGCAAGAAATATATATATGAATATGAACATATGCAAACACAAGTTCATGCATAATACTAATATAAAATGATGTACTATTCTATCTCCTTTCATATATTTTCTGTTTTTGTCTCTCTTTTCATCATTATTGATGGTTTCTTCTTCCCTCTCTTCCATTTAATGATCTCTCTGCATCTTATCCATTGAATTCTTAATTTAGGCTATTTCACATATTACATTGTTTTAGTTCTAGAATTTCTATTACTTTCTTTTCTGAAAAATCTGCCTGACAGATCTCTTAGTCTATATAAACACAATCTAACATAATTTTCTATTATGATGGAAATATTCTATAAATCAGTACTGCACAATACAGTATTAACCAACCACACGTAGCTATTCAGCTAATTAAACTAAAGAATTTAATTTTTATTTTTATATATTTATTTATAATTATTTTAAAGTTAAAATTTCTAGCAACTTTTATATTAGATAGAGGTTCTCCTATGATTCTATTTTCACCATCTACTTACACTTAAAAGAAAAAAAAAACCTAACTCACTCAGGGCAGGCATGGTGGCTCATGCCTGTAATCACAGCACTTTGGGAGGCCAAGGCAGGAGGGTTGCTTGGCTCAGGAGTTTGAGACCAGCCTGGGCAACAAAGTAAAACCCCATCTCTAATAATAATAATAACAATAATACTAATAATAATAAGCTTGGAGTATTGGCATACGCCTATGCTCCCAGCTACTAGGGAGGCTGAGATGGGAGGATCACTTGAGCCTGAGAGGTAAAGGCTGCAGTGAACCATATCATGCCAATGCACTCTGACCTGGGCAACAGAACGAGACCCTCTCTCAAAAAACACACACACAAAAAAACATGCTCAATTGGAAAAATTTGAAAAAAAAATAGACAATCATAATCAATTAAGACTCAATTGTCAACATTCATATTTAGTGTATAAATTATATACACTAAATGAGATTGTGTACATACCTATCCATATCTACACACATGTACATAATATAAACAAAATAAATTTTAGTAATTTTGGTTTATATATTTTATAGCCTATTTCTTCAAACAATATTTATAAAAGAATTTCATGGCATTAAATAGTGTCTAAAATCATAGACTGTAATGATTATGTAAAATTTTACCCTTTGGTTCTATAATAATAGTCTCCTATTGCTTGACATTTAGACTACTATTTTGATACTGTTGCTAACATGATTATCTCTAGCTGATTTCTTAGGATTATTGAGATTAAAGTAGGATTGCTGGAAAAAAAATCCAAATATTAAAACATTTTTGGTATTTATTGTCAAATTGTTTTTCGGAAAAGTTATACCAGCTTAAATTGTCATTAGAGTAAGATAAGAATGCAGTGTGAATTTAAGTCCTGTTTCTCCTCTACCTTTTCCTATCTCCTCTTTTTCTGTATCACCATATGACATTTGTCATAGCCCTGTTCTTCTTCAGTATCTTTATTCCATAACCTCTGTTTTAAAGGTTCCCTCTCCCTATTCCATATTCAGCTCTCCTGTCTTAAACACTAAATCTCACATCCATATTTCCAATCTGTCATGTCTTCCAAGATCAAGTCCCACTTTTCCAATATGTCTGCTGTATATATGTGTGCTTGTCCCTACTGACTCTCATCACATCTAGAGCTGAATTTTTAACATTATCTCTGCCCCCAGCCTATCCTAATAATTCCCAATGTGTTCAGATTTTCCTTTTCTGTAAGCAATCTCTTTGTCACTTGAACAAAAAACCTCCACTCTGTCTCTTTTCCCTTATCTCACAAATGCCGACAGTCATCAAGAATGATTAAATTTTCATTTGCAATATGAATCCAAGGCATGTCTTTCCTTGCATACTGCTGCTTCCATGCTAGAACAGGCCTTTATCACCATGGCAATTTTCTTTTAAACACTGTTCCTG
Organism: Pongo abelii; assembly: GCF_028885655.2. NCBI lineage: Eukaryota > Metazoa > Chordata > Mammalia > Primates > Hominidae > Pongo > Pongo abelii. Next base: position 103,055,441 of record NC_072001.2, on the reverse strand, counting down.
TATTTAGCTTTCCTTCCATTAATCTATTCTACTCAATGCTTCTAAACTTATCTACTCAATTTATCATTTTGAGGGTACCACTGTCTTCATCAAAAGTCTTCAATGTCCCCCTGTTGTCTTTTAAGCAACCCCAAGTTGCATAATTTGTCATTTATCCATTTGTCCCACCAGCGAGCCATTCAAAATTTATTGAGTGCCTACATGATTTTTTTTCCTTTAGAGAACTGCCATTCAGCTACTGGAGCTACTTGGGCCTTGCTTAAAAAGGGCGTGAAGTGCCTGGGAGTTTATATCCCCTTATAAGGTTTCCACTAACCAGTGACTGAAAGATACTGACAAAAGACCCAGATCCATAGTCTGGAATAGCTCTGAAGCTTAGTTTACGCTGCAAAGTTTCCCTGTGGAATCAGGCTAAAGGCTGTTCTTGGGCTTTGCACGGCGATCACACACTTGCCTGACTTCCTTCTCTTTCTGGCCCTACCTCACTAGTTGCCTTATTTATCTACCCTGGAGCTCTTCCTTAATAAATTATTTTCACATGAATTCTTCTCTTAGGTTCTGTTTCTGTAAAATCCAAAGAAAACCACTTTTGTTAAAAACCAAAGACATGATCACTACTGAGAATGAACTCATGCTGAGTAGAAAAAATAGACATGCAAGCCAGCAATTTAAATTTTAATATGCTATCTACCATAAGAGTGGGATTTGCAAAGTCCTGTGAAATGAGGAAAGAATAAATACCTACCTCAGGTAAGGGAAGTCAGACTGGAAAGTCTTCACCTAAAGTAATGTCTGATCTGAAATTCAGAGAAGATTTTATTTAGGCAGAAATAGGTAAACTAGTTATAACAAATAGTGTGGGAAAAAATTTAATGTTATACGAACATGAAATTCTTCAGGAACTACAAATAACTCAATGTATTATTATCAGAGACAATATTTGATACAAGGGACGTGGAGGGAACTGATTCGAATAGGTGAGTAAGGTGGCAGAAATGTGAATTCAAAACATTCTCTGAGTGTTGTAAAAAGAGCTCATCTAGTTTATCTGTCCAAGATGGCAAACAATATGGAGAACCCAGGAGGGCGATGCCTTCAGTCATAGAGTTGTAGCTGCTGCTCTGGCAGCATTGTGGAGGACTGCATGTGGAAGTTGCAAGTAGGGCTAGTCTGAAGAAAGAATAATTAGAAATCAAATACGATGGTGAGCACAAAGGGCTGAGAAGAGAGATAATGTGAGATACGAGAAGAAGAAATTGGTGGTAGTTGGTGATTGATTGGGTCTGTGGTAAGATTCTAGGCTTTGGATCACCCTGCCAGTCATCAAATCTAATAGATTTTTTTTTTTACTTACTTTATCAAGATAGCAGCATTTTCCTTCCTTCTTCAGCTTCCTGTTTGATTGTTTTGCTAACTTTTGTAGATTTTCCAAATTATCCATATGGACAATACATTATTCTTTTATTTGCAAAGTGGAGTAGGTGGTAAAAATGAAATCATAGCATATAAACAACTTACTAAAAATTATTGAGTTAATCAGAAAAAGCATGTTGATAATTAATATATATATGAAAAAATGTCCAACCTCAATAATAACTTTTTAAAAAATGTCAATTGAAACAATAAGAATATCAGATTAACAAAAATTTTAGTTGTAAAACATTCAATTTTGGCAAAGATAAAGGAAAGAAACATGCTAATACACTACCTGCGAGACTATAATAGTTCCAAATTTTTGAAGAGCCATTACAAATATCTGGCAAATTAAAACACTCACTTCCTTTCATCCAGCAATGGCACCACTAATAATTTACACTAAGAATCAATCTAGATGAATATATATGAAGATGCGTATTACATTATTATTTATAATAGCAAAAAAATCCATTAATATAAACTCATTAGCTACACTATAAAATGACTATTCCATGGAATATTATGCAGATGTTATAAAGAATATGTTAATATAAATGTGGTCAATAAATATTACATTACAAAAAGAAGAGTGGAAATTGAGTTTGTAGAGAATAATTTCATCACCATATAATGAGAATATATATACACTGAAAATTTCTGAAAGGATCCACCCAAAACTGCTAACATTATTTACCACTGGGGCTTGAAAATGATAGAGATTTGCTCTTGTCATTTATTTTTTTCCCCAGGAACAATAGTAATTTGGCCATAAAATTAGTGAAAAGAAAGAGGCATTAACAAGATAATTGAGGGATGGTGTTGAGTTTTTATATGTTTGTGGAAGGAGGAGATGAGAAATTAAAACTTCATATAATTCCATTGAAATAAAATAAAAATAAAATCCTTATAGTCACAACTCTAAGAAAGGAAAGATACTTACAGACAAGAAAATAGAGGCTAATCCCACATCCTATAAGTGTCAAACCAAGGACTAGGATTCAGCTCTCCTGACCTTTGCCCTAGGATTCAGCTCTCCTGACCCTTGCCCCAGTGCTCTTTCTATGATCCTAAGCAACAGTGTATCTACGCCTAGAAAATCAAGCCAACTGAGGTGGAAAAGATCTCAGCCATTGTTTCTGTCTTCTCTGAATATACAGGATTGATTATGAGTTCATAAATAAATAAGAAATGTTTAAGCGTTGTCCATGGGACACTAAAGTTCCACTGTATTCTGAGCCAGAATTTCTTAATTCAATACCATTGTTCTAAAAGGATGCTTTCTCAAGCACTGAAAAATATAGTTCCATTTATGTCCCTAATTTAAGGGAAGAGACATTTTGAATTGGAGGCAAATAATCTATGTTGTAACACTTCAAAGCTTGGTCAGGAAGCTTATGCCAAATGCCTTATGTGTACTTGTGATTTTTGTATTCTGACCCTGAATGTATTTCACACATAAGCTGACATGTCTCCAATAATTTTCCTCCTAAGTACGGTATAAACGAAATATTAGCACATATTATCTCAGCACCCCACCAACTGATCAGTTTGTTGCTATAAAGTGCAAATGCCCAATCATATAAAATTCCAAGCACTGCTCTACTGAAAATGAGAAGGCATCACTAGAATGTGAGTGAAAAGAATATTATGTGCTTCCCTTTTCTATATGTTAAATTGCTTCACACTGAAAAAATAAATTCACTCTGGGAGATCGAGGTGGGCAGATCATAAGGTCAAGAGATTGAGACCATCCTGGCCAACATGGTGAAACCCTGTCTCTACTAAAAATACAAAAATTAGCTGGGCATGGTGACGTACACCTGTAGTTCCAGCTACTCGGGAGGCTGAGGCAGGAGAATTGCTTGAACCCAGGAGGCAGAGGTTGCAGTGAGCCGAGATCATAAATAGGCTGCACTCCAGCCTGGTGACAGAGAGAGCCTCCCTCTCAAAAAAATTTAAAAAATGAAATAAATAAAAAATAAGTTAAATAATACACTAATCAAAAATTTGTAAATTACTTTATCCATCTACTTCTAGGAAATTACAAAGAATAAATTTCATTATTTTAGCATAACAGGGATGGATTTACTTTTGTAATTTTCAATATATTAACAATAGATTTTTTTCCTAGTGTTGTTTAGGATACTTCCTGCAATGCTTCATTCAAGTTATCAGTGATTTTTACTATGTATTGTAAATGATACCTAGCCACCATATATAAATATTTGCTGAATTCAAGATCACTAAGTCAAGAAACTGGGGTAAATAAAATGGAAACAGGACATCCGTGAATATTTAAGGATATAATCTTGCAATTGCATGTTTCTGCTGGCTTTTCATAACAAAATAAACCTTGTTTTTTCTTCTAATTTAAAAAATGTTATCAATAATAAAAATGCTAATTATACAGAATCAATATTTGTATGCATATATCAATTCTTACAAATGCTCTAATTTCAGTTTAGTAAATTGATATGTAAATATACTTGTAAGACAGAAAATGTTATAAGAAGATTAACTTGAGGTTATAAGTAGACTAGTGAATTAAAATTTCTATTTCCTATGCTGCAGAGCACTTTTAATGCAATTTGGAGGGAGAATTAGTGCTCAGCATTTATAATACATCATTTGACATTTGGACTAAAAATTCTAAGTGTATAGAAGAGTTACATATATTTTTTAAATTTCCAATACTGCACATGCTACATAATGCAGGGTTTTACAAAGAGATTAGTGTAATTCAGTGGTTAATCACAAATATTTCAAAAAGGAGCTACATTGTGGACCTTATATTCCCCCTCATAGTTGCTTCAGGAAGGGATCTCATTTGTCAATCCTTCTCAGCACTGGGTTCTATTCAGTTCTTAACTGAAAATAGGAAAAAATGCCACCCTATACCGAAGCATTTCAACACAACTGGAAACATTATGCATAATTTTCAATAGATGAGGGTATATATTTACAAAGTATTCACAAAAAGATATTTTTCGCCAAAATTTGGTTGACTTTGTTGAAAGGAAGTACATCTCTGATCTACTTTTTTAGAATTTTCTGGGTTTCAAGGTCTTAAACAGAGGGGTGTGTGTGTGTGTGTGTGTGTGTGTGTGTGTGTGTGTGTGTACAGAAATGTACTGTGTTCATAAAAATGTCACTGTTGGTGTTTCCAAAATGAAGCTACTAAAAAATAGAGAACTGGCATAATCTAGAGAGGGAGAGGAATCGATAATGCAGAGCGCGCTTGGAAAATAAAACTATGGAAAACAGGCCACAGTGTGGACCAGAAGCAATTACCTGATCACTAAAAAAGAAAGAAGAGAAAGAAAAAGACACAGGACAGCAGGGTCAGATAGGCAGAAAGAGAAAAATCAAACAGTATATTTGGCACTGTAGAGAGTAAAAGAATGAGAGGTTTTTCTCCTTTCTGTTCATGGGTTATGAAATTGAGGTTTTCCATACAGTTAAGAAAGGATGGATCTTGGTGAAGGGCATATTGTCATCTATGAGAGAACTGCGGGAAGTGTAGGGAAGATTAGAGACGGCTGACATTGCTGCTTTGGGGTAACTGTTCTAAAACTTCTACCATTCAGTCATGCAGATGAGGTGAACAGGTATTTGGGGACATGTTTGACACTTGATCACGTATAACTATAATATATATTACATTTAGAACAATTTATATCATAATTTATGTGTGAAGCAGGATGTAGCTCAACAATGAATATTCAGAAACTTTACCTAAAAGCCAATTCGTAAGTTATTCTAAAATTGTTGTTAACCTGGTGGGCATATTTTCTAGGGATTTCAAATGAGCAAAAATTGTCAAGAAATAAAATCTTGGGGAGAGGGGGAAGGGATAGCATTAGGAGATATACCTAATGCTAAATGACGAGTTAATGGGTGCGGCACACCAGCATGGCACATGTATACATATGTAACTAACCTGCACATTGTGCACATGTACCCTAAAACTTAAAGTATAATAATAATTAAAAAAAGAAAGAAAATCCGTCAGGAGTACTGTCTGCTTTGTCTATGAATTGTAGACACACTTAAGAGGTATTTAACATTTTAGTTAGAGCTATAAATGATCTTTGCTTTAAAATTTTAAAATGTGTTTTCCTTAAACATTGGTTTCATTTTCTTAGGCATTTATTCAAATATACAAATGTGTGAATGTATGTGATTTTTAGACTATAAAATACTTTGAAATTGTTAAATAAATCTTTGCTAATAATACATTTCATTATGGAAGAATTTGAGGATTCCTTTTGCTCTCAGTATTGACTACTGTCATTGTAGAAGTTCTGATAGTATGATAATTATATGAAGACTCTGAGTTCAAATGCATCATCCTAAGGCAAAGAAAACATATTTTCTTGTTCTTGTTTCATCATATTTATGTATAACAGAAATGGGAAGACTAAAAGATTTCATTATCACACTTTTGGGGGGCAGAGAAAATACCACAATCTGCATTTCCAGGGCTAAGTTTAAGCTACTTAGAAGCCAAACCTTCTCACTATTCAGTTGGCATATCACATTCAGCAAGAGAATGTTTCAGTTTTTTCATAGCGATGTTTAACTTTAAATAAGAGATTACATAATTAATGCTAAAATTGCCTGTCACTATTATATTCCTTAAGGTTTTCTATTCTTTCTTAGCTTAAGTCCTGACTTTTATTTTCATTGTTGTCATTGTTATTTTTCTTTTCATAGAAACGTACTACTTAGCTCTATAATCTTTTGTTTGACGTTAAGGGAAAAAGATTTTTCACAAAGCAAAAATATGCTTGAATAAGTTTGTGGTCTTCCGTAAAGGTTTAACCTTATATAGTTGGATTTTTTACATTTTTAATAATGATGATTACATAAACTTTATCCAAAAATTATTATAATTATGGAGATTAATTTTGAATCAATTAAAAAGTTTTTAAATAAATGTTATTTGAAGTGTTTATAAGATCAGAAAACAAATCAAAAGATTAATGGTTATAAATCAATAATTGCTTATAGTATAAATGAAACCATTTGTTAATTTCTAGAAATTTATTGCATATTTGATTCTACTTTCCAGGAAATATTCCCATGTAAGTTTGTCTTCATTTTAGTAAAATTGTATCCAGAGGCATGGTTCCAAGATGGCCGAATAGGAACAGCTCCAGTCTACAGCTCCCAGCGTGAGCGACGCAGAAGACAGGTGATTTCTGCACTTCCAACTGAGCTTTGAAGAGGGTAGTGGTTCTCCCAGCATGGAGTTTGAGATCTGAGAATGGACAGACTGCCTCCTCAAGTGGGTCCCTGACCCCCAAGTAGCCTAACTGGGAGGCACCCCCTAGTAGGGGCAGACTGACACCTCACATGGGCGAGTACCACTCTGAGTCGAAACCTCCAGAGGAACGATCAGACAGCAACATTTGCTGTTCGGCAATATTCGCTGTTCTGAAGCCTCCATTGCTGATACCCAGGCAAACAGCCTGGAGTGGACCTCCAGCAAACTCCAACAGACCTGCAGCTGAGGGTCCTGACTGTTAGAAGGAAAACTAACAAACAGAAAGGACATCCACACCAAAACCCCATCTGTACGTCACCATCATCAAAGACCAAAGGTAGATAAAACCACAAAGATGGGAAAAAAACAGAACAGAAAAACTGAAAATTCTAAAAATTGGAGCACCTCTCCTCCTCCAAAGGAACGCAGCTCCTCACCAGCAATGGAACAAAGCTGGACAGATAATGACTTTGACGAGTTGAGAGAAGAAGGCTTCAGATGATCAAACTTCTCCGAGCTAAAGGAGGAAGTTCGAACCAATCACAAAGAAGTTAAAAACCTTGAGAAAAGATTAGACGAATGGCTAACTAGAATAACCAAAGCAGAGAAGTCCTTAAAGGACCTGATGGAGCTGAAAACCATGGCATGAGAACTATGTGACGAATGCACAAGCTTCAGTAGTCGATTCGATCAGCTGGAAGAAAGGGTATCAGTGATTGAAGATCAAATGAATGAAATGAAGCAAGAAGAGAAGTTTAGAGAAAAAAGAATAAAAAGAAATGAAGAAAGCCTCCCAGAAATACGGGACTATGTGAAAAGACCAAATCTACGTCTGATTAGTGTACCTGAAAGTGACGAGGAGAATGGCACCAAGTTGGAAAACACTCTGCAGGCTATTATCCAGGAGAACTTCCCCAATCTAGCAAAGCAGGCCAACATTCAAATTTAGGAAATACAGAGACCACCACAAAGATACTCCTCGAGAAAAGCAACTCCAAGACACATAATTGTCAGATTCACCAAAGTTGAAATGAAGGAAAAAATGTTAAGGGCAGCCAGAGAGAAAGGTCGGGTTACCCACAAAGGGAAGCCCATCAGACTAACAACAGATCTCTTGGCAGAAACTCTACAAGCCAGAAGAGAGTGGGGGCCGATATTCAACATTCTTAAAGACAAGAATTTTCAACCCAGAATTTCATATCCAGCCAAACTAAGCTTCATAAGTGAAGGAGAAATAAAATACTTTACAGACAAGCAAATGCTGAGAGATTTTGTCACCACCAGGCCTGCCCTACAAGACCTCCTGAAGGAAGCACTAAACATGGAAAGTAAAAACCGGTACCAGCCACTACAAAAACACGCCAAATTGTAAAGGCCATCGATGCTAGGAAGAAACTGCATCAACTAACGAGCAAAATAACCAGCTAACATCATAATGACAGGATCAAATTCACAATAACAATATTAACCTTAAATGTAAATGGGCTAAATGCTCCAATTAAAAGACACAGACTGGAAAATTGGATAAAGAGTCAAGACCCATCAGTGTGCTGTATTTAGGAGACCCATCTCACGTGCAGAGACACACATAGACTCAAAATAAAGGGATGGAGGAAGATCTACCAAGCAAACGGAAAACAAAAAAAGGCAGAGGTTGCAATCCTAGTCTCTGATAAGACAGACTTTAAACCAACAAAGATCAAAAGAGACAAAGAAGGCCATTACATAATGGTAAAGGGATCAATTCAACAAGAAGAGCTAACTATCCTAAATATATATGCACCCAATACGGGAGCACCCAGATTCATAAAGCAACTCCTTAGAGACCTACAAAGAGACTTAGACTCCCACACAATAATAATGGGAGACTTTAACACCCCACTGTCAACATTAGACAGATCAACAAGACAGAAAGTTAACAAGGATATCCCAGGAATTGAATTCAGCTCAGCACCAAGCACACCCAATAGACATCTACAGAACTCTCCAACCCAAATCAACAGAATATACATTCTTCTCAGCACCACACCACACCTATTCCAAAATTGACCACATAGTTGGAAGTAAAGCACTCCTCAGCAAATGTAAAAGAACAGAAATTATAACAAACTGTCTCTCAGATCACAGTGTAATCAAACTAGAACTCAGGATTAAGAAACTCACTCAAAACTGCTCAACTACATGGAAACTGAACAACCTGCTCCTGAGTGACTACTGGGTACATAACGAAATGAAGGCAGAAAGAAAGAAGTTCTTGGAAACCAGCGAGAACAAAGACATGACATACCAGAATCTCTGGGACACATTTAAAGCAGTCTGTAGAGGGAAATTTATAGCACTAAATGCCCACAAGAGAAAGCAGGAAAGATCTAAAATTGACACCCTAACATCACAATTAAAAGAACCAGAGAAGCAAGAGCAAACAAATTCAAAAGCTAGCAGAAGGCAAGAAATAACTAAGATCAGAGCAGAACTGAAGCAGATAGAGACACAAAAAACCTTTCAAAAAATCAATGAATCCAGGAGCTGGTTTTTTGAAAAGATCATCAAAATTGATCGACCGCTTGCAAGACTAATAAAGAAGAAAAGAGAGAAGAATCAAATAGACACAATACAAAATGATAAAGGGAATATCACCACCGATCCCACAGAAATACAAACTACCATCAGAGAATACTATAAAAACCTCTATGCAAATAAACTAGAAAATATAGAAGAAATGGATAAATTCCTCGACACATACACCCTCCCAACACTAAACCAGGAAGAAGTTGAATCTCTTAATAGACCAATAACAGGCTCTGAAATTGAGGCAATAATTAATAGCTTACCAACCAAGAAAAGTCCAGGACCAGACGGATTCACAGCCGAATTCTACCAGAGGTACAAGGAGGAGCTGGTACAATTCCTTCTGAAACTATTCCAATCAATAGAAAAAGAGGGAATCCTCCCTAACTCATTTTATGAAGCCAGCATCATCCTGATACCAAAGCCTGGCAGAGACACAACAAAAAACGAGAATTTTAGACCAATATCTCTGAAGAACATCGATGCAAAAATCCTCAATAAAATACTGGCAAACCGAATCCAGCAGCACATCAAAAAGCTTATCCACCATGATCAAGTGGCCTTCATCCCTGGGATGCAAGGCTGGTTCAACATATGCAAATCAATAAATGTAATCCAGCATATAAACAGAACCAAAGACAAAAACCACATGATTATCTCAATAGATGCAGAAAAGGCCTTCGGAAAAATTCAACAGCCTTCATGCTAAAAACTCTCAATAAATTAGGTATTGATGGGACGTATCTCAAAATAATAAGAGCTATTTATGACAAACCCACAGCCAATATCATACTGAATGGGCAAAAACTGGAAGCATTCCCTTTGAAAATGGGCACAAGACAGGGATGCCCTCTCTCACCATTCCTATTCAACATAGTGTTGGAAGTTCTGGCCAGGGCAATCAGGCAGGAGAAAGAAATAAAGGGTATTCAATTAGGAAAAGAGGAAGTCAAATTGTCCCTGTTTGCAGATGACATGATTGTATATCTAGAAAACCCCATCGTCTCAGCCCAAAATCTCCTTAAGCTGATAAGTAACTTCAGCAAAGTCTCAGGATACAAAATCAATGTGCAAAAATCACAAGCATTCTTATACACCAATAACAGATAAACAGAGAGCCAAATCATGAGTGAACTCCCATTCACAATTGCTTCAAAGAGAATAAAATACCTAGGAATCCAACTTACAAGGGATGTGAAGGACCTCTTCAAGGAGAACTACAAACCACTGCTCAACGAAATAAAAAAGGACACAAACAAATGAAAGGACATTCCATGCTCATGGATAGGAAGAATCAATATCGTGAAAATGGCCATACTGCCCAAGGTAATTTATAGATTCAGTGCCATCCCCATCAAGCTACCAATGACTTTCTTCACAGAATTGGAAAAAACTACTTTAAAGTTCATATGGAACCAAAAAAGAGCCCACATCACCATGTCAATCCTAAGCCAAATGAACAAAGCTGGAGGCATCACGTTACCTGACTTCAAACTATATACAAGGCTACAGTAACCAAAACAGCATGGTACTGGTACCAAAACAGAGATATAGACCAATGGAACAGAACAGAGCCCTCAGAAATAATACCACACATCTACAACTATCTGATCTTTGACAAACCTGACAACTATCTGATCTTTGACAAACCTGAGAAAAACAAGAAATGAGGAAAGGATTCCCTATTTAACAAATGGTGCTCGGAAAACTGGCTTGCCGTATGGAGAAAGCTGAAACTGGATCCCTTCCTTACACCTTATACAAAAATTAATTCAAGATGGATTAAAGACTTAAATGTTAGACCTAAAACCATAAAAACCCTAGAAGAAAACCTAGGCAATACCATTCAGGACATAGGCATGGGCAAAGACTTCATGTCTAAAACACCAAAAGCAATGGCAACAAAAGCCAAAATTGACAAATGGGATCTAATTAAACTAAAGAGCTCCCACACAGCAAAAGAAACTACCATCAGAGTGAACAGGCAACCCACAGAATGGGAGAAAATTTTTGCAATCTACTCATCTGACAAAGGTCTAATACCCAGAATCTACAAAGAACTTAAACAAATTTACAAGAAAAAAACAAACAACCCTATCAAAAAGTGGGCAAAGGATATGAACAGACACTTCTCAAAAGAAGACATTTATGCAGCCAACAGACACATGAAAAAAATGCTCATCATCACTGGACATCAGAGAAATGCAAACCAAAACCACAATGAGATACCATCTCACACCAGTTAGAATGGCGATCATTAACAAGTCAGGAAACAACAGGTGCTGGAGAGGATGTGGAGAAATAGGAACACTTTTACACTGTTGGTGGGACTGTAAACTAGTTCAACCATTGTGGAAGACAGTGTGGCAATTCCTCAGGGATCTAGAACTAGAAATACCATTTGACCCAGCCATCCCATTACTGGGTATATACCCAAAGCATTACAAATCATGCTGCTATAAAGACACATGCACACATATGTTTATTGTGGCACTACTCACAACAGCAAAGACTTGGAACCAACCCAAATGTCCATCAATGATAGAATGGATTAAGAAAATGTGGCACATATACACCATGGAATACTATGCAGCCATAAAAAATGATGAGTTCATGTCCTTTGTAGGGACATGGATGAAGCTGGAAACCATCATTCTCAGCAAACTATCACAAGGACAAAAAACCAAACACTGCATGTTCTCACTCATAGGTGGGAATTGAACAATGAGAACACTTGGACACAGGAAGGGGAACATCACACACCAGGGCCTGTTGTCAGGGGAGCGGGGAGGGATAGCATTAGGAGATATACCTAATGTAAATGACGAGTTAATGGGTGCAGCACACCAACATGGCACATGTATACATATGTAACAAACCTGCACGTTGTGCACATGTACCCTAGAACTTAAAGTATAATAAAAATATATATATATAAAAAATTTTATCCAGAAAAATAATACAGCTTAATTTGAATATACAAAAATTTCAAATAGTGACTCATATATGCTCAGTAAGTTTAACATCTTGACTTTAATCACATCAAAGACTTCTTATATTAATATAATTTTGCACATATGCAAGGGTTTCACTTCTGTATGTAATCAAGAACTCAGCTAAGCTGTTTATCCTCTCCATGTTCTTCCAGAACATTCTGCCTTAACGATCTAATTCATGGTTACTTCCTACTCCATTTTTTAATTTCACCATTACTATGCATCTCACATTTTATTTCCTGGGTCTTTCCTCCTTTCTCTAAAACTACCCAGAGAGCATGACAGCAGCCTTTTCTTGACTTCCACATCTTACACACACAGGCACACACACACACTCTTATTTTCACAAATATGTGACAAGGGGAACAAGTGTTGCTACATTTTATATTATTCTTGACAGATGAAACTGGGCACCTGTTTGCTGTATATCATAGGCTTGGCTAACATCAGGCAGATGCTGCCCAGATGTCCTTTGTTCACCTAGAAACATGGAGCCATACTGGCCACCTCAGTTTCCTCACACCCTCAACCTAATTGTCCCCAGGTCCCAATCAGCAGTTGAATCCATTTCCTTTCCTTCATTTTCCTTTCTGCTACCCAGGCATTTGTCCTCTTGGAAAGCAAAACAAAGCCTTCCTGCCTCATGCTTAACCTGCTCCAGTGGCATTAGCCTACACTCATTCCTCAGAGAGAACAGATCCTTCTTAACTCAGAATTTCACAAAAGGCACCTACCCAGGAGTCCTCGCCACTCTATTCTGCCCCATGTCCCTTCAAATTCAATAGCCATAGGCTTTAGTCTAGAGGGACAATGTACCTAAAGCCCTAGACAAGGAGTTTTATTTGCCATCACACATTCTATGTTTTTCTACATGACATTTACACAAATAATTTGTTTAAATAACTTTTAATATTTTAGTCCCTCTCCTCTTAACACATAAACTAAAAATCAGTGTGTTGCTCACTACTGATTTCCAGCACCTAGCACAGTCCTTAGCATATGGTTGGAACTCACTGAATTTCAGCATTATAAAGAAATGAATTAATGGATGTTGTACGCATGTGTGAGGAGCCACGTGGAATGTAAATGGCAGGATACCTATGTGTAAAGTTGTCAGAATCAAGGAAATGGAGCTCAACTGGGAGCCAGAAAGCTAATCCATATGGATGTCAAGGAGATGAGGCTCGAGACACAGAGCAGTGAGCAATGTGAGGGATCCAAAGGCTAGGGAAGTCCCACAGGAACACAAGAGATGATTCAAAGAACCCTTGGTTGTCCTGAAACACTGCTTTGATTCGTGGGCTAAAGGGCTGAAGACAAGTGCACACAAAAGTGCTTTCTCTAAATGTCTCGCCAGCTTGTGTTTCGAATGTATGATTCCAGAACTATATATCACCCATCTCTCGGTGCTGTTCAGTTCTTTTCATCCTGCTACATCTTTTCTGCATCTCTGTTTAGATGATTTCTCATTCTTTCCATCTGAGACTGAACTAATGGCACAAAGATGGTTATTTCCATGTAAGGATGTTGCTAAGAAGAGTAGATAGGGTCTAGTTAGCAAAAACAGACCATAGAATTTTTTTTAAAGTCTGCCCAGCATTTAAGAAGATATCAGCCTGTTCTCCAAGTCTCCAGTCCTATCTCTTGTGTCTACCAGCCTTTAGCCTTTTTCTTTTTCTAAGGATAAGCTCTCACTTTTCAAATTCTGTGTGACATTCTTCAGGCCACATACATGAACACATTTTCGTCTATTCCATCTTGCAGTCCTGAAGCAGTAACATGACTACCTATTGCGGCAAAAAGGCTGCTCCGTGGTCTGATCTGATTCTTCCAGGGAACTTGCTTGGCAGCCTGCAATCCATCAAATTTTCCCCTTAGTAAATCTCAGAAAAAGATCACCCATAAGCTTAGTACAGGAGTATTCTGAAGTTTGACTAGTATTTTAGAGTGCTGTAGATCCTAAGATGAAAGCAATAAGAAAGTTGAAAAAATAGTATTATTTATTCAACAGGCATGCCAGAAATCTCAGAGCTTCCCTAGTCAGTATTTTCTGTCCTATGCATGTAACATAAAATTCTGCAAAATCAGAACTGAGTTCTCTGTAAAGACATTCAGAAATAAACAAGACCAGCCTTGAAGGGAAGGCCTTGTAATCCGTGGTTTATTCTCCTTTTCTTGTTATGGCTGATGGCAGATTAGAGTAGGTGCTCAGCCACGGATTCACTGAAATAATGCTTTAAAAGTATACTAATTCATAGAAATCCTCCGCACTTTCAATTACAATGAAACTATCCATCCATTACTCTAAAATTTGTGAGTATTAATCATTCTACGTTTCTAGCTTTTATTCTGCATTTGTGATCCCTTTGTACTACTTTTTCTGTTAGGATAGAGTCAAGAACACTGAAACCATGGTAGTAGGTACTTTAAAGACGGAATTGGTTACCAGATGTTAGAAGGCTCTAGAAGTACTGGAGCAGGAGTAATTGTAGACATCAGTTTACCTTAAATGGGCAGAATTCAGATAGATAACAACAACAAAAAGAGACTGTGGAGGTTATTCACAGTGGGCTAATTTGTGTGGGAAAAAGAAGTAGGTATAAATCAACATATTCTAGTGTCTGTGAGACAACAAATATGAGAAATTATTTTTCTAGGCTAGTTGGGTAAAGTTTAAAAGTGTTGTGCTTTATCCTCTAGACAACTGAGAGTAGTTGCCGTATTTAAGAAAGATAAATAAACTGTTCTGTGTGCAGGGAAGATTAGAAATGGAAGACATTGGAAGCAGAGAGAAGTTAAAGGAGAATGTTGACATTATCCTAAAGTGTTAAAAACCTGAATGAAACTCATTGCAAAATCATTGCCAGGGAATACAGTGCAGGGACTGACTCTAGTAGTGGATGAGGACAACTCACAGAGACAAATCCGACAATCCATGTTCAGTGCAGGGACTGACTCTAGTAGTGGATGAGGA
Source organism: Pongo abelii (assembly GCF_028885655.2). Lineage (NCBI taxonomy): Eukaryota > Metazoa > Chordata > Mammalia > Primates > Hominidae > Pongo > Pongo abelii. The sequence goes on along the minus strand of NC_072001.2, from coordinate 103,040,218 downwards.
CAACTCACAGAGACGAATCTGACAATCCATGTTCAGTGCAGGGACTGACTCTAGTAGTGGATGAGGACAACTCACAGAGACAAATCTGACAACCCATGTTTAGCAGAGGGAAGGAAGCCAGGAACAGTTATTAATAAGTTCAAGACTTCAGTTTTGTTTTTTTGTTTTGTTTTAACTCCCAGCAAGCTAAATTTGACAATAATGTAGCTCAATTTCTCCCTACCTCATTTTGTTAATCTCTATAATCTTGCCCCAGAAAAGCCATTTATACCCTAGCTCAGAAAATTCTGTATTAATTTGTCTTCATAAGACTGTAAAATTTTCAAAACTGTCTATTCATGATAATTAGAGAAATACAAATCAAGACCACAATGAGATACAATCTTACACCAGGCAGAATGGCTATTACTAAAAAGTAAAAAAATAACAGATGCTGGCAAAGTTGTGAAGAAAAAGGAATGCTTATACACTGTTGGTGGGAGTGTAAATTAGTTCATCCATTATGGAAGACAGTGTGGCAATTCCTCAAAAACCTAAAGACAGAAATAGCATTTGACCCAGCAATCTCATTACTGGGTATATACTCAAAGGAATATAAATCATTCTATTATAAAGACACATGCATGCATATGTTCACTGCAGCACTATTCACAATAGCAAAGACATGGAACCAACCAAAATGGCAATCAGTGACACACTGGATCAAGAAAATGTGGTACATATACACCATGGAATACTACGCAGCCATGAAAAAGAAAAGAGATCATGTCTTTTGCAGGGACATGGATGGAGCTAGAGGCCATTATCCTTAGCAAACTAACATAGGAACAGAAAACCAAACACTGCATGTTCTCACTTATAAGCAGGAGCTAAATGATGAGAACTCACATGGACACATAGAGAGGAACAACATACACTGGGGACTTTCAGAGAGTGGAGACAGGGAGATGGGAGATCATCAGGAAAAATAACTCATGGGTGCTAGGCTTAATACCTGGATGATGAAATAATCTGTACCATCAAAATACTGTCCTCATCTTAAAAGTAAATAGCACTATTTTATTTAATAGTTTATATTTTGGAATCCTAACCAGATATTTTTTCCTTAAATTTCAAGCACTGCATTACTTCCAAAGACATGCTATGGGTATGTGTAAATTATATCAAACATGAGTAAATTTTGTTGACCAAGACTACAGAAATAACAATACCATCATATAAATATATGAATACAGACATTGATGGTTGGTGAAAATTACCCCCAAATGTCCAATGCCATGAGTATACTTTGAATAGCTACTTAGTTTGATTTTTATTAACATTATATGAAGGTTATTTCTAATCCTGCAGACATAACTCATAGAATATACTACTCTGATATTTGAGAATGTACTACTTAAATATTTGGATATATTTATTCCAAATATATCTCCACTGTGATTTTTTAGAAGATGCAATTGCCATCACAGTAAGACATTGCTGATTCAGGTGAAATTTTTAATTAACTAGAAAAATCAAAGAATGCAGTTATTTTTCAAGATTTCTTCAAATAAAGAAACAAGTAAAATTAGGCTGTGGTGCTGTGAGTAACACCAAGAAGTATGGAGTCGGGCAAGTCTCAGGTTCAGTCACAGTTCTACTGTTAAGTAGATAATAATTCTAAGGGTGTGTTTTTGTGTCTTAGGTTTGTGGAGACCTATGGTAGCATTCCACAGATCAATATTGAGCCTACCCCACAACTATTCAATCTGACCATTATTTGGGTGGCTTTCATATAACCAGTCAGAAAGAAAACATCTAGGAAAACTACTAAAGAATTATATATTTTAATTAAGGGTACCGAACATGGTCAAGTTAGAGAACAATACAGCAGAAACCTTCTATTCAAATATAATTGAGACCAGTTTTTTGATAGTTAATCTAAAAAATGAGTTAAGGAGGAGGATCATGGGGTTAAAAAAAACCACAAATGTAAATTAATTGGCCAATATTTTGATATAAGCCCAGGACCCTTTGATTATCACTTTATTAACTGGAGTTTCTATACATTGTCTTCTTTGTATAAATTATTATCATAACAAGTCAATTATAATTCCAAATTTTTATTTGTTTAAAGTAGAACAAAAATTTAAAGTAACAGAAGTGCAAAAACCTTTTAGCTTATTAAAATTTTGTTATTCTGATTATTCTAATTTCATAATTTTTTCTTAAAATTTTTACATTGCTTAGCCCTCATATTAATCAACTTAGCTTTTTCTAATCTTTTCAAGACCCAACATATTTTTACATAAACAGCACCATTCTATTATGATCACATCACTGATTTTATTTACGTCACCAAAGACTAACTTGAATACAACCTAAATAAACTGGCTGGTAAATAAGTTAACATAACGCCAAGTTGAGGCAATGGACTTACATAGGCATAATAGAAAACACACTGTTGTTTTATACGGAGAATGTACAGTGTCAGTTCATTTAACAAGTTAGTTAAACACAACTCAACTACAAAAATGTCAATGAAAAGTAGCAAATTCTGTTTCTGCTCCATGGACTTACAGCCAGTGAGTCCTGAGAAAGAAGAGATAATTTAAAGAGCTTCATTGTCAGGTGAATCTGTACTTGGCCTTTTAGCTTAGAGACTGAAGCTCCATATTAAAAGCAGAAGAATAGTGAGGCATCCCATGTGAAGAAAGGAATCAGAACAGACATGCAGGGGCAAAAGTAGCCATGGTCTGAATCCTGGCTCAGGAGGACAGTATGTGTTGAAGAGCAGAGCTTAGAATGGACTGATGCCTGTAACCTCACCCCATCCCGTTGCTTTATCTACTCACAGTTTGCCCAGAAAATTGGGCACCCCACAATGAGAACAGGAACTGGGCATCCCAGCTCATCTTCAGCTGGGTGGGTCTCATAGGGTGGTCAGATTTGAAAAAAATAACAACAGGCTTTGAAGAAAAAGACTTGGAGATGAAGCAGAATGCTCCTGCCAAAGCTTTCCTCAATTGACATAAGAGGAACAAGTTTATTTCCCAAATTAATTATAGTATAATTTACCAGGTATCCAAATAAATTTCTTTAGAGACTAAGAGTTTTCCCCTCAAATAATGCCTGACCATAAATTTACATATAATTCTTTTATTCAACAAATGCTCAATGTATGTTTGTTTTATACCAAACACTTTTTAAGGAATTAGGAATACCATTGTGGATAAAACAATCTTCACTAAATCTTTAGTTATGACGGGAGGCAAACAAACACATAAGAAAGAAAATAATTAAGAAATACAGTTTTATGCCTAATTATATCAGGTGATAGTAAGTGCTGTGTCCCCAAAACACTTACTCATTTCCTCAAACTATTCTAAAACAGGGAAGGTGCATAAAGAGTGCTGGACATGGGACTGAAGATTCTGTTTTAAGTATGGTTGCCAGGGAAGTCCTCGCTGTGTAAGAACATTCCATCAAGGACTCGAAGGAGATGAGGGAAGTCATCAAGAGGATGGGAAAAAGAACACTCCCAGTAACAGGACCAGCAAGTGCAAAGACCAGAGGAGAAAGACATCTGCTTTGTTTAAGGGACAGCAAATAGGTCTCCCTGCTATAGCAGACTAAATACAGTGGAAATAGTAGAAGAGTTTTTACTTGTAAGGCAAGAAGGGGGACCAACAATGGAGAGTCTTAGATGTCATTGTGGAGATTTCCATTTTATTGGAGGTGAAATGGAAGCCACTGAAGGCACTTGAAATGGAGGCTGATAAGGTTCACAGCTTTAACAGTCGGCTGTCTGCTGAGATAAGAATTGACTATAGGACAAAGGGTAGATCTAGGTAGTGAGATGTTATTGCAATCACCTAGGAAAGAGATAGGATGATTTGAACTAGACTGGTAGTAGTAAGAGGTGGTCATATTTTGAAAATATTTTTAAAGTAGAGTTGACAGGATTTGGTGATGAATTTGACATGCAATGTGAGTCAAATTTCATAGCCTGAGCCAAACACCCCTATTTAATTCCATTTAATATAATGGAAAAGGTGGTGGAAAATGGATTAAGAAAGGAAAGAAGTTTGGTGTGGGAAACAGTAAGGTGAAGAAACCAGTAGAGATGTTGGATATCTAAATCTGAGTTCAGGAGTTTTGAATGCATAGAAAATTTGATCATTAGCATGGGGCTAGCATTTGAAACCATGAGACTGGACAAGATCATTTTAGTTTAGTGTATTTCCACCGATTATATTTCAAGCATCGCGCTAGATACTTTAACGTTTGGCCATTTTAAAAGCCCCTTGGTAAATTTCACAGGAATGAGGATTTGACTGACCTGTTTTTCTCAGCTGTCTGACCTCAGTAGGATGCATTATTGTATTGTATTTAATTCCCTATAAAATTCCAAAATATCAAAATAAGGCCTATATTTATTAGCAGGATTTTTCAGATAGAACTATACTACTTAATTTCACAGAAATATCCTTCCCTGGGGTGATGATACTATTATATCACCAGTCATGAAGTCTTGCTAACTTGTAGGCAACAATGGAGCTCATATTTTGATCTAAGCTAATTTGCATGAATTACTTAAATTATGAAAATGCACAATTTCAGAGGGCAGACAGATTTTATTAATTCTGAATTATGTCAAACTATCACTTAATAATTCTCAAGGGCCCAACTCTGGCGAAACAAGATGCTGCAGTGTGTTTCCTATTCTCTTCCAACTTTTTTCATCATGGTTCATCAGCAAATGCTATGAAGTCTAATTAATTTAATTAATGGATCTCAGGGCCATTGGACAATGCATTTACCTGAATTGCTCTGTGAAGAAGGAGCTCTCTCTCTCACTCTCTCTCTCTCTCCGCCCCCCCACCCCCACTTTCTCCCCTTCTTTCTCTTTCAAGAGCAGAACATTTTGGTGATCTCCAGTTAACTGGCTGAACGAAGCAGCGATCTCTTAGGTAATAATGCACTGCTAACAAACCTCAGCATAGACTATAACACTACCACTAAAGCTTCTGTTCATGTTGTTCTAGAGCTAATAAAACGGAATGTTGTAATCTAGCTCTGAGGAAATTTGAGATTGTCTCATGTTTTCTCGGTTAAACCAGAAAATAGTTAATTATAGGGAAGGGACAAGAATTGCCATGGCAGAGCCAGGCTGAGAAATAATTTCTGTTCATTCTCAATGTATTATCTGCTTTGTCCCTAGAGGCTCCCTTTTGTTACTCTTATATCAAAATCCCACTAAATTTTCCCGCCATCTCAACTCAAAAATCATACCTACAAAAGAGCTAAAGTTTTCATCTTCTTGCTTTTGCAAAAACTCTGTGCCAGCTATGAGAGTGTAAGCTTTATAGTTATATACAGATGTTTTTATTTATAATATTTCTCCTGCAAAACAGGATTAGAGAAAGTGAAGCAAAAAGAACGAGTAATAAGATGAATAATGAATAGAAAAATAAATTGCTCTAAAGACAAAGTAAAGGAAACTATAAAAGGGAGATGACTAGAACTATTTAGCAAGAAGAGACCTCATTCTTTCCATCAAATAGCATGGTGTAATTTGCACAATGCACCCAATGGTTAATGAACACATATTTCTTAAGGATAGCATTAATAAATAACACAAGCAATGAAAAACTAATACAAAAGATTTTTACTCTGCAGGAAGTAACTATTAGGTAGGTATTGTAAATTCTAACTTTAAAAGGTAGAGGAAAATATATATTGATCTGACTCATAAATGCAACAGGAAGACACAGAGTAACAATTACTGCAGGTGAATTTCAGCTGTCAGTCTATCTACCAACCAGTGTCACCAGGAACCTTCTTCAGACCCATGTATCCAACTGCTTATTTATCTTTTGCACCTGGATATCCCTCAGATACCTCCATTTAATTCATCTTCTTCCTCCAAACTGGACAGTATCCAAGCAGATCCAGAGAACTGTGAGGAGCTATTCTAGTCTCCGCCTTCTCCCGTTGCTGATCCAGTTAAGAGGGCCAAAGAATGTAGCTGAGAGGACACCAGCCCTGTATCTAGTAGCATTTAGTTTTAACCTCATCCCTTAACTTAAAATTGGCATGGCCTTCAGTAAGCGATTTAACTCCTCTGAATATCAATTGATAAAAGTAAAAAAAAAAATTTACAAAATTAATTGTAGTGAGGATTAAAATATCATGTTTGGTACATCATGAGCTCTCAGTAAACAGCTGTAGTATTGCTATTCAAACTGGTACACAGGCCTATCACTTCTCCTTCCTTTTAGATCTGTTTTTTTTTTCCTTCTGTTCTCACCTCTGAATGTCCCAACCCAGTCTCTCTTCCTCTATCACCTTTTAGGAAATCCATCCCCACCCCACTCACCCCACCACTCCTCACACTCCTTTCTCTCGTACTCTGGCCCCCACTACAGCTCCTCCATCCCCACCTGTAATCCAGCCTCTAAACCACTGTCAGGGCTGTGCTTCTGAAATGCAAACCTCATCATGTTGTACCTTATAACATCTTTGAATGACACCTACTTGTCTCATGATAAATTCTAAACTCCTTAGTTTTATGTTGACCGTGACCATTTGTGATCTAACCCTGTCCGTCTCTCCCTCCTAATTCTCATTTCTCTCCACCAAATACTCCACCCTTGTACTGAGCAACGTGCCTCTACTTTCATCTCTTCATACTTATGTTTTTCCTTGATCCTTAACTTTGCTCACAACGTTCCTGCCATGTGGAATAGCATTTTCCCTATTGGCCTGGAAAATCTGACTACTCCTTTGTGACGGAATTCAGTTTTCACTTCCCCGTGAGTGACCTTCTTAGGACAAATTGACAGTATCTTATATTGTAGCCCCACAGTCCAATAGGCAGTCTTCAAGTGTCCAATATGACAGTGCATGATATTTGTTGTTTATATGCCTATTTCCCCCACTGGCTTTGAGAAACTTGAGGGATTGTTGTAACCATTTGTATCTCCAGTGTCTAGCAGAGCATGCATCTATTTGTGTTTTGAATGAGTGAGTGAATGAATGAATGATGAGAAAGCAATGACCTATGTTTTGTCTCTACCTCTTACATGAGATTATAAACAGACTGATTCAACTGAAGATTCCAGGTCCTATTACTTTTGCTGTTGTTATTGTATATGTTAGCAAAAAGCTTCATCCTTTCTAAAAATTTCTTCAGTGGTAGCAATAAATTCAGTGTCTTCTGGAAGCAACACTGTGCTCTTTCTCTCTCTCTCCCTGATTTGCCTATTGATACTTTGAACAGTATGTGTTTATGACTTTATAATTTGTTACAGTACATGTAATAGGAGCCCTGCTATTTCTTCATAAGTGGTTATGAAAAAATATTCACACTTGCTTATGTTTTGTGAACATCTATATGTGGTGGAGAACATGTTATTATAATCTTATTTTAAGTGGAAATATAGATTAAAGGATTCTCTCTTCCTGTTCTTAATGTAAAGCTTCTAAATTAGATATACAAAAGCGCTCATCTAGAAGCTAATGGAACCACAAGCAAAACACAGAAAAAGGCTTACCGAGAACAAATTATAACAAGCAAATGTTAGTTTTATTGCAATTGAATTACTGAATTAGTACATGATGGAACAAAAGATCTATAACAAGTTTAGATGTCAGTAATTTACTGGACATGGATTGTATATACTGTACCCACAAAATTCTATCAAATTGTTTCTATTTCAAGAAATTTTCAGTTTATTCATGTTCAACACAAAAGTTAATTACACATGAAATATAAACTGAATGGAAAACATTGGCATTGTATTTCCTGGCTTTCTGGGAAGAATGTGGGAGTAGGGTTAATACAGAAATGCAAGAGAAAGCTCTTGACTCCTCTCCTTGTTCCCAGGATAAGACAAAATACACACGGCCAAGAATGAGAAAAGTAGGACAAAACCCAATGTAGTCAAGACAGTTATGACCCTGAGGTGTGAGGTAAGATCTGGCCCTGGGAATGTTGACTGACACTGCATTATTTAGTGTCTAGACTGGAATGATTAGATATGAAGTGGGTTAACTTGGAGTCTTTAGAGATGGCGCTATTCCCAGAAAGATAAATGAGATCCAGTCCTAGGACAAAAGGATAAACATCATTGGTCGGAAAAAGAAAAAATGATTTAGAAAAAGAGAGAAAGAAAAACAAAATGTAGTGGAGAAGAAGAAATCCCAAGGATGAAGACCAAAGGGTTTGCCAGACAGTCTGTTCCTTGGGAATGTGAGTTACACAGCAACCTGGAAGATGATGCTACTTCCAAGCCCATGATCCTGTCTCCATGACTTAGGACACTAGTCACAAAGAAATAGAACACACCTTTCTCCTTCTAGATCTCATTGTCAGTTGAACTGCTACTCATGGCCTGCTAGAGTGAAACTCATTGGTTCTAGGAATGAATGAAATTGGACCTGCTAGAGGCTTTTAATTATTATGTGGGCATCAGAATTGATGAGGATTGATGTGGGTGTTATTTCAATAAAGTGTTAGAAACAATTCATATATGAAAAATTTACTTTTTCTTAATTTATAAATACACTAATATAGTATTTCAATGTTGTTATTCAAATTAAAGACCATGTCAGTTCTTAGACACAATCTCTCACTGTGTATTAATCTCAATAAGATATTGTAATAACCACATATATATTTTATATATATATAAAAATAGACATTACTTTTTGAGCTGTTTTAGGTTTACAGACAATATTAGTGAAAATTAAACTGCGTGTCCACAGACTCTCTCACTCCACCCCCATTTCTCCTATTTTTAACATCTTATGGTATTTTTAACATTAGCATATTACATTTGTTACAAGTGATGAGCCAATGTTGATAAATTATTTTTATCTAAAGTTCATAATTATATTAGGGTTCACTCTTTGTTGTGTCCATTTTATGGATTTTAACAGGGTATAATAAGATGTACTCACCATGACAATGTTACACAGAATAATAGTTTCACTGCCTTAAAAATCCCCTGTGCTCTACCTAGTTATTCCTCCTTTCTTTTCTCCCCAGGAACCCCTGGAAATGACCAATCTTTTTACTGTCTCCACAGTTTTGCCTTTTTGAAAATGTCATATACTTGAAACCACATAGTGTGTAGGCTTCCATATTGGCTTCTTTCACTCAGTGATACGCATTTAAGGTTCTTCCATGCCTTTTTGTGGCTTGACAGCTCTTTTTCTATACAGAACTGATTAATATTCCATTGTATGGCTACACCATAGAGTGCTGGTCCGTTTGCCTATTGAAAGGTATCTTGGTTGTTTCTGTTTTGGTAATTATGAATAACACTGGTATAAACATTTGTGTGCATGTTTTATGTGGGCATAAGTTTTCAACTCATTTGGCAAATACCAAGGAGCACAATTATGGAATCATAGGCTAGGAGTGTGCTTAGTTTCATAAGAAACTGCTAAGCTGTCTTCCAAAGTGGATGTAGCATTTTGCACCCCGACTAGCAATGAATAAGTTATTTCTGCTCATTGTTCTTACCAGCTCTCAGTAGTGTTGGTATTTTGGATTTTGGCCATTATAATAGCTATGCAGTGGCATCTCACTATTTTAGTTTGCAATTTTCTAATGACATATGATATTGAGCATCTTTTCATTGCTTATTTACCATAAGTAATATGTTGCCATCAGTAACTTTCCTTTCCCTTTCCATTGCCAGTGAGATCCAGCATGTTTTTTTTTTTTTTGAGACATATTCTCGCTCTGTCACCCATGTTGGAGTGTAGTGGTGCAATCTCAGCTCACTGCAACCTCCACCTCCCAGGTTCAAGTGATTCTCCCTGCCTCAGCCTCCTGAGTAGCTGGCATTATAGGCACCCACCACCACGCCTGGCTAATTTTTTTTTTTTTTTTTTTTTTTAGTAGAGAGGGGGTTTCGCCATGTTGGCAGGGCTGGTCTTCAACTCCTGACCTCAGATGATCTGCCTTCCTCAGCCTCCCAAAGTTCTGGGATTACAGGCATGAGCCACTGTACCCGGCCAGATCCAGTATTTCTTAATGGAAACTAAAACTTAACCAGTTACCACATTTTTCCCCATATATTTGTAATAAGTTCCAATGTCTGATAAGGCAAGTCCAACCCTCTGCATTTTTAAAAATTAATCAAGTTATTTATTAAAAATTAATATTCTATGCACATTTTAGAATCAAATATTTTATTAAAATCAATGACCATATTAGATTTATTGGAAAAATAAGGTAATTTAATATTGTTATCACATCCATTAACATGATAATTCTCTACTTATTTGGATTTCCTTTAAGATCAATTCCTAAAATTTTCATTATAGATGGTTTTAGGGTTTTTTTTTTGTAGCTTAACTACATGATACTTTGTAGTGTCTGAATTTTTATTACAGTTTTACACCTTCAATTCAATTATTGCTGATATGGAAGAACTTTTCTTTCAGCATCTATTTTAGATTTACTGGGTACATATGCAGGTTTGTTACATGGGATACTGCTTGATGCTCAGATTTGGAGTACAAATGTATCCATTAACCAGATGGTGAACATAGCATGCAATACTTTTTCAACCCTTGTCCTTCTCCTTCCATCCCCCATCTAATAGTCTGTTACTTTGTACTGTTTTCTATTATAAATTTGGGGAAGCCATTATTATTATATATTAGCTTCAGAACAACTAGGTTCAAGTCATGGAAAACAATTTCGCACAAACAACTCTAGGACACACTGCTTTGAAAACAGTAATCTGAACTATAGCTGAAGCCACAGAAGCCAAATATTTACTAAAGGTTCTTTTAAGAAAAACAAGTTGGCCGGGCGCAGTGGCTCACGCCTATAATCCCAGCACTTTGGGAGGCCGAGGTGGGAGGATCATGAGGTCAGGAGATTGAGACCATCCTGGCCAACATGGTGAAACCCTGTCTCTCCTAAAATAAAATAGAAAAATTAGCCGTGCATGATGGCACATGCCTGTAGTCCCAGCTACTCAGGAGGCTGACGCAGGGGAATTGCTTGAACCAGGGAGGCGGAGGTTGCAGTGAGCTGAGACTGCGCCACTGCACTCCAGCCTGATGACAGAGCAAGACTCTGTCTCAAAAAAAGAAAAGAAAAGAAAAAAGAAAAAAGCAAGTTGTATGGAAGGAAGACATCATTAGCAGTATATCTCTTCAATAATGGTTTATTTTACTATTCTCATTCTTCTCATTCCTCTCTTACTATGTCCCAAATCTCTTTACAGGCTAAAAGAAACTCTTCAGAATTAATCCTATTCATAATGAACACCACTTACTGAGTATTGCATTTTCTTCTTCAAATTCTTCAACATGCATTGGGAATACACCTTATGGACCATTTTTACGTGTTTAGTTTTGGGGTTTTTTTTTTTTTTGGCTAAAGAAACTGCAAATAGATTTAGGACCTCATTCTATTAGGTTAGTATTTGTCTAGTAAACTTCAGCATAAGCAAAATAAAATACATGTTGTTGCTCTGGACTGAAACCCCTCAAAACCATATTGTAAAAATTACAAAAAAAATTAACTGAAATCATGTTTTTAAAAATCTTGTAGATGAAAAGATATGATACATAGTAGGTTTAAGTACCTATTTCAATGGTTCCCAAAGTGGGGCCCTCAGACGCCCAGGTCCAAACTATTTTAACAGGAATACTAACATAGTGACATTTGCTGTAACGGTGCAAATACAATAGTGGGTAAAAATGCTGGTACTTTAGCACAAACAAAGGCAGTAACACCAAACTCAGTAGTCATGGTATTCTTTACTATGCACAGGAAAGGTTTAAAAAGGAAGGGCAGGCCGGGCATGATGTCTCACACCTGTAATCCCAGCACTTTGGGAAGCCGAGGCAGGTAGATCACTTGAAGTCAGGAGTTTGAGACCAGCCTGGCCAACATGGTGAAACCCCATCTCTACAAAAAATACAAAATTTAGCTGGACATAGTGGTTGCATACCTGTAGTCCCAGCTACTTGGAAGGCTGAGGCAGGAGGATTGAGCCCAGAAGGCCGAGGCTACAGTGAGCTATGATCATGCTACTGCACTCCTCCAGCCTGGGTGACAGAACAAGGCCCTGTCTGAAAAATAAAAAGAATGTCTATGATGAAGCAGTGAAAATTGTACTACATCTTCATCCTTGAATATATCTTTTTAATATTTCAAGTGATGAAACTGGAAGTACACATGAGCATTTCTGCAGACTGCCTGAGAAAAAACCCTCATGTGACTAAGTCGTGAAGTGAATTAACCACTTTAATGATACCATTTTTACTTGAAAGGATGACTAACAAACAATGTTATTTCAACTTGGGTTTTTGGGAGACATTTTCTCAAAAAATGAGATTCTGTCATTTCGAGAAAAACAACAGACAGGCCATAATAAAATTCAATAATAAAATTGCTAATAATAAAATTCAAGCTTTTGAACAAAAAATTAGAATTTTAGAAAACTTATATCCACCATAGCTTTCCAAAAGTATTCTGATGAGATTGATGGTGACATTGACGAATGTATTTTGATACTGTATAATCAAATGTATCAACATGTAGAAGATCTCAGTGAACATTATTTTCTAAATGACCAATGCATGATATCATAATATCATGCAAGGGTAAAAGATCCAAAGTTCAAGAAAAACCAAGTTTTGATGGAGTATCAAAAAAGAAGCCTAGGCAACATGGCAAAACCCTGTCTCTACAAAAAGATACAAAAAATTAGCCAGGTGTGGTGATACACACCTGTAGTCCCAACTACTCTGGAGGCTGAGGTGGGAGGATCACCTGAGTCCCCAGAGACTGAGGCTGCAGTGAGCTGTGATTACACCACTGCATTCCAGCCTGGGCAACAGAGCAAGACCCCATCTCAAAAAATATATATATAACATATATATAATATATATAATATATATAATATATATTATATATAATATATTATATATTATATATAATATATATTATATATTATATATTATATATTATATATAATATATAATATATAATATATATTATATATTATATATATAAAATATATATATATTTTATATATATCTCCACAATGATCTAAAATGGCTATCTGTATGAGATTGGACATTGTTCACATTTTTTCAAGCAAATATCACACAATGAATTGAATGCAGATGAAAATGACATACCAAACATCAAAGAAATTTGCAAAAAATGTAAGATTGTGCTACTTTGGGTTTAGAAATGTTTTCATAAAAGCATTTATAACAATATGTGGTGAGCTTTTAAAGAATAGTTTAAGTATTTCTGATTTAATTTCTAGTGATAAATACCAATAGATATAACCTATATAAACCAAAGCTCCTTGGGCCCTCAATATATTTTTAAGACTGTAAAGGAGTCCTGATTCCAAAACTTTGAGAACTGCTGCCTTCCCTCCACTTTCCTTCCTTCTCTAGAATTTCTTCCTTGGAAGAAACATCCCTTTGCCATTCCATGTTAACTTACAGAGTTCCACTTAGGCCAGTTTTGCTACCTCCCTCCCATCTTTCCACCTCCCTCTCTTGACACAAAACCTAACCAAAGGACTCTACCAGCCCACCCCATTTCCAGTGATGAGCTGTCAAGGTGGGCTAAGCCAAGAAAATCTGGGTTTTCCCTGAGACTAGACCTCTCTTTCTGGGAGATCTGGAATCACAGGGACAAGGCTGGCCACCTTGGGATAGTCAGAATTCATCCTGCCTAAATGGGGAGAGGTTAGGCAAGTTTCTAGAAAGCCAAACTGCTTTCTAGAAAGTCAAAGATAATTATACTTTGTGCCATGACTGTGAGACTGCCCATTGTATTGCACACTTTCTAACATTTTTACCAAACTGATAAATACATGCTGGTACCTAGAAGAAAAAAAGGCCAGGCGTCGTGGCTCATGCCTGTAATCCCAGAATTTTGGGAGGTCGAAGCAGGTGGATCACCTGAGGTCAGGAGTTCGAGACCAGCCTGGCCAACATGGTGAAACCCCATCTCTACTAAAACTACAAAAATTAGCCGGCGTAGTGGCAGGCACCTGTAATCCCAGCTACTTGGGAGGCTGAGGCAGGAGAATCGCTTGAACCCGGGAGGCAGAAGTTACAGTGAGCCAAGATCATGCCACTGCACTCCAGCCTGGGCGACAACAGCGAGACTTCATCTCAAAAAAAAAAAACAAAAACAACTTTCCATACAATATAATTTGTTCCATCGCTAGAAACCAATTCAGCAATGAGAACTGAAAGCCACCACTTGGAAGGTTTCAAGGATTCAGCTCTACCTATTGATGTATAAAGCATTAGTTAAGGTAGAAACACACACACACACACACACACCCCTATGTATTCAGTACCAGGAAACATGACTGGCTAGATGGTATAGTCATCCAACAGAAAGCGCACAGTAACTGAAGCCACTGTAGAGAAGGAAGTTATGACACGGATCTACAATATTGTTGAGCGAAAAAGCAGATTACAAAAAAAAATCTGATTTTTCAAGGGAGAGGGAACATATACAAGCATAGGAGAGAAGAGATGAGCAGATGACTGGAAAATACAAAATTCTGATAGTGATACCTTCTGAGTGGGAGAATTATCGGTAATATTTTCTAGTTTTGCTGAAAAATTTTCTAAATTTCTTAAAATAAGGTTTTGTTATCCATATTATAAAATATCCACCACCACAGGAAACTTAACCTTTAGCACAAACTCTACAACATGTTCAAAGTTTGTTCAGTTTAATATTTATGAGACAATCTACTTTGAAAGACATCTAAAATGATGACTAATATTTAAACCTATGCATTAATACTTTCGAATCATATGCTTTAAATTTTGTAATTTTCATAAGGTTAACCTTTATATCAATCTTGAAAAGATAAGTTTTCTATTTGTCTTTAAAATATGACCTACAATATGCCAGTTTTTAAACAGTGAATGGTGCTCAAAAATCGCAATATAAATTCAGGTAGTGTTCCTTACATAGAATGTTTAAGTGCTTCTAACACTGCTGTTTTTCACCGGTTATGAAAACACATTACAATTATCTAAGCATCTAATTATTCAGGTCCCTTGTTTCTCCTCCATTCTATTAGTTTTATAGTAATTTTAAGGCCTGTGAGGAAGAAGTTGTCTGTGACAGCTACCACAAAGGTTACTATAAGTGGACAAATTTCAAACAAGTTTATCACCACTACCATCCCCACCATAAAACTGTCTTGATCAAGGGCTACACATTTCAAGGTTAACCAAGACAACCTCTTTACCTGTCACTGCTCAAGAAAAGGATTTTTTGGTCTTATTTAGAAATAACTTTCTGTATCTATTTTTCTCCATAAATCCACTGAGACCAATGTGTGGCTCTATCTCAAGCACCAGCAAGCAAAACTGCCTGCCAGAATGTTCAGTTTTTGCATCTTTCCAAATGTAGGACACAGCTCTCTTTTGATACCATAATTTTTTGAAAATTGATGCACAAACTTCTTCTTGAAAGTTCAGCCAGGCACAGTGGCTCACGCCTGTAATCCCAGCATTTTAGGAGGCCGAGGCAGGTGGATCACGAGGTCAGGAGTTCAAAACCAGCCTGGCCAAGATGGTGAACCTCATCTCTACTAAAACTACAAAACTTAGCAAGGTGGGGTGGCAGACGCCTGTAATCCCAGCTACTCGGGAGGCTGAGGCAGAATCACTTGAACCTGGGTGGCGGAGGCTGCAGCTCACTGCACGAGATCGTGCCACTGCACTCCAGCCTGGGTGACAGAGTGAGAATCCATCTCGAAAAGAAAAGAAAGTTCAGATATACAGCAGTTGTAATTCTTCTGAAAGCTAGTTATGGGACACATTACTTTCATACTTTGCTGTTCAATAAATGTGGGGTGGAGAATAAAGTAAACTGACAGAATTACCATATAAAATAAAATTCTAAATTTTCTGACAACAAAAGAAACTTAAAACACACACACACACACACACACACACACACACACACACACACACACGGTTTTCCCTGCTAATCATTTTACAACTAAACAACCAAAGTAGCTATGCAGAGCCCACAACAGCAGAGTAAAAATTCTAACACTTGGTTAAATAAAAATGCACATATACCCCTGTGAGCCAAAAAAAAATCCTTAAGTATTCAAAGACAGACAGTAATTACAGCTACTGAGAACATCATTGTAAGCAAACTGAGGCAGAGAAAACAAAGGTGCCGATGAGGAATTGAACCACATAACCTGCAGAAACCCACTGGATGGTTTCCTAGGTTCCGAGTTGGCATTATCTTTCAGAATGATTTCTAAGAGAGATCACATAATACTGTTACAAAGGATCTGGAGAAAGGGACCCTTGCTTTATCTCTCTGGCTCTCCAGTCACGCTTTACATTTTCACTTCTTACACTCTCTTTCATATGAAATCAATGTACAGACTTCCAGCAAGCCCTTAGAGACCTTTCTGTACTATCCATGACAAGTTCTTGATGTAGCTCTGCACTTTTGACAAATTCTTAGCAGTTAACTTACAAGGCAGTTAAGATTTTTGTTCAAGCACAATATAGCTAGAATAGGGTCATATACTCAATAAAACAAATATTTACCAAGCATTTACTGACTGGAAGATAAAAAGCACAAAGCATAACTATAAAATATTTTCCCCTGCCACCATAAAAAAAATTTAAAAAGGCTTACAGAATATAGCATAACATGACGAAAGCAAAAATAGTAAGGACTAAAGAGGGGAGGAAGGGAAAATATCAGCATGAAACGAATATGAACCAGGAGAGCCTTGATGGTCAGACATGTAAAGACAAATTGGGTACGGTTAAGGGGTGGACGTCAGGGACACATTCTACAGGGGAAAAACAGCTGACACAGAAGCCTGAAAAGAAAAGCGGGCAGACACCTGTACAGGACTCTTACCTGCCGTCTTGACTGTACAATGAGCCTTTCCAGAACACAGCAGCACGCGGCCAGGCCCCGGGGAGAGGGATCGCTCAAACAGCACCAGAGGCTGCATTCTCTGGTGCTATTTCCTCCGTCAACGAGTCCGTTTTCATTGTCAGTTTCTCCTTAAACACAAACTTAAAAACAACTGGCTTAAATCTACTATCGCATCTTGCGTGGTCATGTTTGTGCCTTACAGTGACAGGTTGCAAATGATAGAAATTCAACTCAAACTGTCACAAGAAAAGAAGGAAAGGCTTGTAACTATTTAAACATATTGCTAATTAAAGATATCTGGACAAATTGACTCAAAAAAAAAAAAAAAAAAAAAAAACAATTGGCCGAAGACGCGGGAACAGGGAAAACCTCACTGAAGAATGAGGCCTTAAAACTTAAGGGCCTTGGGTCCCGGCGTGGTGGCTCACGCCTGGAATCCCAGCAGCACTTTGGGAGGCAGAGGTGGGTCATTTGAGGTCAGGAGTTCGAGACCAGCGCGGCCAACACGGTGAAACCCCTTCTCTACTAAAAACACAAAAGTTAGCCAGCCTTGGTAGCGGGCGCCTGTAATCCAGCTACTCGGGAGGCTGAGGCAGGAGAATCGCTTTAACTCGTGGACTGTCAAGAGACATAAGCTGCAGTGAGCCGAGATCCCGCCACTGCACTCCAGCCTGGGCGACAGAGTGACACTTTTTTTTTTGAGAGAAGTCTCGCTCTTGTCCCCCAGGTTTGAGTGCAATGGCTTGATCTCGGCTCACTGCAACCTCCGCCTCCCGGGTTCAAACGATTCTCCTGCCTCTGCCTCCCAAGTAGCTGGGATTAAGGCGCCTGCCACCACGCCCGGCTAATTTTTGTATTTTTTAGTAGAAACGGGGTTTCACCATGTTGGCCACGCTGGTCTCGAACTCCGACCTCAGGAGATCCGCCCGCCTCGGCCTCCCAAAGTGCTGGGATTACAGGCGTGAGCCACCGCGCCCGGGCAAAAAACCCCAAAGTCTTAGAGGCCTTTTCCCTTCCGCGCCTGGCCTCAAACAACGCTGGAGCTCCCTGCCCCGCCCCGTCGCGGTCCCGGGAACAGTCCCGCTGAGGGCGACCGTGGGTCCCAAGAGGGTTCCGGCCGCGCGGGCTCCCACCTCCGTGCGCAGCGATGGCGGCCAAGAGGGGCCAGCAGCCCCCAAGCCAGCCCCGCGCCAGGAGCGGGAGAGACGCGCCCTCCGCCTCCCCCAACCCAAGTCTCGCGCAGTCCCGGGGGCGGGGCCGGGCCATTGAGGGAGAAAGGGGCGGGGCCGGGCCGTCGAGGGAGAAAGGGGCGGGGCCGGGCCGTTGAGGGAGAAAGGGGCGGGGCCGGGCCGTTGAGGGAGAAAGGGGCGGGGCCGGGGCCTCTACTGGGTAGGCCGCCGTGGGTCCCGGGACTCCCCCTCTCCGCCCTCGCCCTGCCCTGGGAGGCCGCCGCCCGGAGCCTCACCGTCGTGTTGCAGTGGAGCGTGAGCCGCGGCCGCCGCTCCTAGTTCTTGCGGAAGGTAGACGCCAGCAACTTGAGCGCGGCCTTAACCCTGACAGGGACGTCTTCCCCTCATCTCCGGCGGGAGGGGCGCGGAAGGGGAGCCGCCGTCGTTGCTGCGACCACCCGGCGGGACGGCCCTGCCGAGCTCTGGCGGCTCCGCCTCTCCCCGCCGCCTCCACCTTCGTGGGAGCGCGGATGGAAAATGGCAAGGGGCACCGAGGCCTGGCGGGGAGCGGTGTGGCGGCCTCGGGGCTGCTCCCTTTGTCACCGACTCCACCGACAGCAGGGGCGGCTCCTGTCAAGCCGCAGCTTAAAAGGGCAACAGCGGCCGGGCGCGGTGGCTCCCGCCTGTAGTCCCAGCACTTTGGGAGGCCGAGGAGGGCGGATCACGGGGTCAGGAGATCGAGACCATCCTGGCTAACACGGTGAAACCCCGTCTCTACTAAAAATACAAAAAATTAGCCGGGCGCGGCGGCGGCACCTGTGGTCCCAGCTACTCAGGAGGCTGAGGCAGGAGAATGGCGTGAACCCGGGAGGCGGAGCTTGCAGCGAGCCGAGATCGCGCCACTACACTAAAAAAAAAAAAGGGCAACAGCACCACCGCCCCCGCTACCGCCTGGGAAAGGGCTGCCCCAACCCTGCCACCTTCCCTGTCACCCCTCACCCCTCACCCCGGCGCGCCCCGCGCGCACCCGTTTTGGGGGTTGCACGAGTCCAGAGCGTGCGCGCGCTCCCGGCTGCCCCCTCCTCCCCTTGACCCAGCACCTTTCTGCCCGACCCATCTAGTCCCAACATTCCTCACACTCGCCTACTGGAGGCTCAGGGCCGCACAACCACCAACTGTAGTGTGTGTGTGTGTGTTTCTCGTGTGTGTGTGTGTGTGTGTGTGTGTGTGTGTGTGTCTCCCAAGGGAACAGAGCACTGCTGAGTTCAGGCTGATTATTAGGTCCTGGACTGTCAGCAAAATAGTCACAAGAAGGCTGTGGGCTGTTTTGTCTTTTGTGGTGACATCATGTTGCTCACGTTTTGTGTTTTTCAGAGTTCATTAGTTTCTATTTGTTCTCAGTTAATATCCAGCTCAATAGATTGTGTAAGTAGAATACCCCCAAACTGAAAGTCACCTACATAATGTGTGGTGAAAAATATGTCACCCACTTAAACTACAGCTTAAACTATAGTTGAAGATGTGTACACGCTAGTTTTGTGTAGCCAACACTAGGTAATGGGTAAAGGCACAGGATCCTGGGGCTCTACTGCCTGGGTTCAAGTTCCAACTCAGCCATTTGCTGGCTGTGAAATACTAGACAGCTTTAAGCCTCAGTTTCTTTTTTTTTTTTTAAACTTAATCCCAAATGTGATAGTAAGTCTCAGTTTCTTGATCTGAAAAACAGAAATTATTCAATGAGAGTCTATGTGAAAACATTAAAGTTTTTAAAGCCACTGCCTGGCTCAGGAAAGTCCTCAGCTTTAGCTGTTATTAGCTATGATTATTATTGTGTTGGCTACACGTGCATTAATGAGGTAGGAAAATGCTCAAGGATAACAACCAAATATCCAAATTATCTCATCAGACGGAGAGAGATGCATATGTGTGCATGCTTATGTTTCAGCTCAGAGCCCTTTGTCTAGAAGGCTCTTGAACTCAGAGGTCCAGGCACTATCAACTTGACTTTGCAGTGGAGCCATCACTTTTGTTGATCAATGAAATTGACATAATGCTCTTTTTTTTTTTTTTTTAGCACCAACCATGTGCCGAGAGCTAACTGTGTCAAGAAGAGCATGCTTCAATTGGCTGGAGTGAACAATTCAACTTGTGAGAAATGTTAGTGTTGAGACAAGAAACATAAAACCCCAGGGTAAGGTAGGAATCACTGAAAGGCAAAGGAACTGGTGTCCAGTAATGAGTTAGGCTTTACTGGCTTCTGGCCCTACAGATGGCTCTTTGGAGAGGAAAAAATTAAGCCAGGCCCGAGGGCACAGATCCTAAGGGAAGGCTGGCAGCCTAGGCTGTCTATGGAAGAGAAGCAGAGGGTGGCACCTGGTTGAAAGAGGGGGTTGGGGGACATAGCTTGAGCCTGTGTTTACAGATGGAGTCCTCTGATTCCTGTGACTGGGGAAGGAGATAGTGCCCGGATCAGGGGACCTCAAATCAGAACTCTTCCCACCCACACCCCTTCTTTTCAGGGCATCTTTCATTGCAAACAACAGATAAACTAGTTGGAAAGCTCAGCAGATTCTCACGGTTGTGCCTAGCAGGCCAGGCCTAGCTGCCCTTTAACCTGTGACTAAGGATGATGCCACTGGCCTGTAAACACACACTGGAAAATCTTTACATCCATGGACACGCCATGCCCCACAGAAACAGCTGTGCATGGTTCTTTAGGTTTGGGGTGCTGTGCTGGCAGTTGCCTGATAAATGTGTAGGATTAAAATGGGATGCCCTGGAGCTTAGCTAGTCTTTATCCCGCCTCCCCACTCTAAAATGAAGGGGCTGCTGGTTTTGTTTGCTTTATGAAAGATGGCTCTGTTATTGTTTTTAGAACCTTTGGAGAAAGATTTCTTGGGAGGAAGCGATCCTGAACCCCCAGAGATTTTCTCATTTACTGGCGCACCAGCTTTAGAGTCCTAGGTCTTCATCCTGGCTCAGCCACCCTCCAGCTGTGTGACCTTTGAGAAGTTGCTTGACTACACTGAGTCTCATTGTCACCTATGAGTGGAGGTTGCTACATTGCTACTGTGTGGAGCACCTACCCCCAGGCACTCTTACAGGGTGATGGTGAAGATTAAATGCAATAATAAGGCTGAAGGAGGAGGATCGCTTGAAGCCAGGAGTTTGAGACTAGCCTGGGCAACAAAGCCAGACCACATTTCTATGAAAATGTTTTTTAAAAAATTAGCTGGACTTGGTGGCTTAGGCCTACAGTCCAGCTACTCGAGAGGCTGAGGTGAGACCACTTGAGCCCAGGAGTTTGAGGCTGCAGTGAGCTGTGATCGCACCACTGCACTCCAGCCCAGGAAACAGAGACCCTATCTCAAATAAATGAATAAGTAAATAAATAAAATAATGCATGCAATTAGTACACTAGTACATGATCAGGCACATGATAAATGCTCGATAAATGGTAGCCCCAATAAACTTTGTAATGTTTTAAGGGAGGATGTCCTTTGGACTCAGCCCAGTGACAGAGCATTTGAAAAGACTGATTTGTATGATGGCTATTTCCCACAGGTACAAGACTGTACCTCCAGGCACTCAAGGCATTGGCTCAATGGGGCACCTTGTTCTGTTTACTCTTGTTTTGGGCAGCAGCAATTGCCCTAGGGTTAAGCAGGACTGCCACCACAGACTCAATTGCCAAGAGTATCCCCCTCCCCAAGCTAGCCATGGGAAAGCCACTGGCATCATAAGACTACAGGAAATCAAAGGGAATAAAAAGCACAATTTAGTCACCTACTCTCCAGTTGATGGGCAACAGGTTTTTGCTATTTTGAACAGAGCTGTTAGGAACATTCCTTGTCCACATCCCCTGTTTTATATAGGCAAGAATTTCTCTTGCACGTAGAGTAGAATTGCTGGGCTGGGAGGAGTGTGAATATTGAACCTTATGAGATGGAGCCAAACTGTTTTCCAAAGTGGTCATACAAGTGTATACTCCCAGCAGCAGTTCTTAAGAGATCTCAGGATCTCTATCTTCTGGTGATTTCACAAGCAGTCAAAAAGAATGAATGCCAGCGATAAACAACAATAAGAACTTTAGCAATATAATATTAAGTGAGAAAAACAAATTCCAGAAGGATGCATACAGAATACTTTATATAACTTGGAAAAGAAAATGTATATATAGGCCCAGCATGGTGGTTCATGCCTGTAATCCCAGCACTTTGGGAGGCCAAGGCAGGAGGATTGCTTGAGGCCAGGAGTTCAAGACCAGCCTGGGCAACATAGCAAAACCCTTTCTCTACAAAAACTAGAAAAATTAGCCAGGTGTGGTGGTGCAGGCATGTAGTCCCAGCTACTCATGAGGCTGAGGTGGGAGGATCTCTTGAGTTTAGGTGTTCAAGGTTACAGTGAGCCATGATTACACCACTGCACTCCAGCCTGGGCAACAGAATGAGACCCTGTCTGCAAAAGAAAAAAAAAAGTAAATAAGTAAAATTTAAAAACAAAATGTGGGCTGGGCACGGATTCTCACGCCTATAATCCCAGCACTTTGCGGGGCCCAAGTGGGCACCTTTTGAGGTCAGGAGTTCAAGACCAGCCTGATCAACATGGTGAAACCACGTCTCTACTAAAAATAGAAAAATTACCCGGGGTGGTGGTACGCGCCTGTAATCCCAGGTACTCAGGAGGCTGAGGCAGGAAAATCACTTGAATCTGGGAGGCAGAGGTTGCAGTGAGCCAAGATTGTGCCATTGCACTCCAGCCTGGGCGACAGAGCAAGACTCCATCTCAAAAAAAAAAGTTGTTTTTTTAAAAAAGATAAACAACATTGTCAAACAAAAGGAAACATGACAACTGATACCACAAAAACTCAAAGGATCACTGGTGGCTATTATCAGCAACTATATGCAAACAAATAGGAAAACCTACTAAAAATGGATAAATTTCCAGACACATCCAGACTACCAAGACTGAACCAGGATGAAATCCAAAACCAGAACAGACCAATAACAAATAATGGGATCGAAGTGGTAATGAAAAGTCGCCCAGCAAAGAAAAGCCTGGGACCTGATGATTCACTGCTGAATTCTAGCAAACATTTAAAGAAGAACTAATACCAACCTTACCCGAACGATTCCAAAAATAGAGAAGGAGGGAATACTTCCAAACTCATTCTACAAGGCTAGTATTACCCTGATACCAAAACTAAAGATACATCCAAAAAAGAAAACTACAGGCCAGTATCACTGATGAATACTGATGCAAAAATCCTCAACAAAATATTAGCTAATTGAATTCAACAACACATTAAAGTTGGGGTGCAGTGTCCCAGGTTCATTCAACCCTTCCCGTTTTCCTCTCTGTGTGTGTCTACTTTGCTGTGTTCCCTGGTGGCAGCGGCGGTGCCAGTGTTGGTGCGTGGGCCTCCCAGGACAAGGGGAAAGTGAGTATGCCCTTTTCTTGCCTCCTGCCAGGCATCTGCAGCCTGGCACAAGCTCTGGCCAGGTCTTCAAGCAAGGGACCTGGAGATGTTCTTTTCCAATTTCTGGATTGGTAACTTGAGGCAAATTCTGGGCACTAGAGTCAGAACTAAGACGAGATTTGAATCAGGGGAGTCTGGGGTCCTGAGAGGCAGAGGCCTGAAACCATCTAGAGCATGTGGGGAGCTGGGTGTGTGTTCAGGCCAGTTGCTTCTCTCTGTGCTTCAATGTTCCAGGTACCCTTGGAGGGACTGAGATCCTAGGGATTCCTGGAGCCTGGCTGCATGGCCTGGCCACACTGATGCCCTTGCGTTCTCTGTGACAGGACAGCAAGGCCGAGGAGAATGGCTTCCACAGCTTCATGCACTCCATGGACCCACAGCTGCAGTGGCAAATGGAAACCACCCGGAACCTGGTGGACTCCTACATGGCCATTGTCAACAAGACCGTGTGGGACCTCATGTTTGGTGTGAAGCCCAAGCCCATCATGCACATCATGATCTACAACGTGCATGCACCGCCTCATGGGGGTAGGGGGCTCCTGTGGCACTGGGGATGCAGGTGGCCATGTTGGCCTGGGGGAGATGCCAACCAGCCCTATGGGACCAGGTCCAGGGAGGGAGGCACGGTCCACACCAGAGCTGTCTCATAGAAATATAATGTGGGACTGAGGACAGTGGCCCATGCCTGTAATCCCAGCACTTTGGGAGGTCCAGGCGGGAGGATAGCTTGAGCCCAGGAGTTCGAGACCAGCCTGGGCAATATAGTGAGACCTGGCCTCTACACAAAAATTTAAAAAATAGCTGGGCTTGGTGGTGGCATGTGCCTATAGTCCTAGCTACAGCTACTCGACAGGCTGACGTTAGAGGATCACTTTGAGTCCAAGAGGTTGAGGATGCAGTGAGCGGTGATCTCGCCCTCTATACTCCAGCCTAGTGACAGAGTAAGATCCTATCTCCAAAAAAAATTTGAAAAAACTGAGTAGACAGGTGTCCTGGTAGCATGATAGGTCCAGGGTCCCCTCCCAGATCTGTGACTTCGAGAGGTCACCTTTCCTCTGGACCTCAGTGTCCCTATCTGAGTGAGAAAAGGGCAGTGGGGAGGCAGATCTTTGAGTTTAAGCTGTGTAGAAGCTGCATCTGAAAAGCCATACTCAGGGCTCTAACTCCAGCACACAGTCCCAGCAGGGGCCAGCAGGAGGCCAGGGCAGCGCAGGCATCAGGACCCAACCTCCTTCCTTCTTTGCCCACTCTCAGACCATGGAGTTCATCTTCTCCGAGCTGCTGTCCAACCTGTACTCGCATGGGGACCAGAACACGCTGATGGAGGAGTCAGCATAGCAGGCACAGCAGTGTGACGAGATGCTGCATATGCACCACGTGCTGAGAGAGGCCCTCAGCATCATCGGCAACATCAACACGACCACCGTCAGCACACCTACGGGGGCCCGTGGATGACTCCTAGCTGCAGGTACAGAGTATCCCGGCTGGACGCAGTTGCCAGGGCTGGCCCCCACTAGCCCCAAAGCCCCCCAGCCTCCATGGCTGAGCTTGTGGGCTCTTGGAACAGGTTCTGTGTCCAAGCTGGCAGACATGGGTGCTCTCTGGAGCTGTCAGAGAGCTCATGGTTTATGGTGTAAGGGCTGAGAGCTTGGAGGGGGTTGTGTGTGGGGCTGTACTTGGAGGCGGCCAGAGGCCTAGGAATGTCACCTTGGGCACTCCGTACCTGTTGTGAAGTCTGAGTCATGCTGCCAGGGAGGGCATCCAGCTCCCAGCCTGGGAGTGCTGAGAGCCAAATCCACTGCAGAGCAGGGGTGATTGTCAGGGTCCCACCTCCTCTATCTGTTGACAATCCAGTGGTGATCTAGGATAAAACCTTGAGAGCCCCATACACACAGTCAACCCACAACACACCTCACGGGCCAGGCAGAGACACACAGTCCCCTTCCCTGCCTCCCAGGTACCATCATAGCTGCTAGCATGTGGCTGAAGGCAGGGTCCCTGGACCCCGCTAAGCACTACCACCAGCCAGCAGGGTCACGCACCTTGGCCTGTTGCTTCTAGAGGTCGCCTCTGCTATTCAGCCGAGAGGACCACAGTGCATGCTGGCCCGGCTGAGCTCCGCCCAGCAAGCCCACCCACCTCCCTTGCCATGGACTCTCCCTCTTCGGCTTTTCCCAGCAGGAAAGTCTCAGCCTCACCTATGTGACCCGCAACCCCCAACAAGCTGAGGCTCCTCTCTTAGGCTTATAAGTCTATGGCCAGTGGCAGCCGGTTGCCTGTCCTCCCTACCTCCCCCAGGGTCCCTTCAGAGGGTCCTGGGCTTTCTGACTGCCCAGAGGGGGCTCCAGTGATCACTCCAGCCATCCGTCCCTTTTAGCTCCATCATCCTGGTAAAGCAGTGTTCCTTCTCTATCAGGCCTGGTGGCTGTTGCGTTGGGTTCCCAAAAGCAAGAGGTGGCCCCGGGCCAGTGGGTTTGAAGACAGGGTGACCAGAGAAGAGGGAAACCAGAGGGGTCTGAGCATTGCTTTGAACGGTGGGTGCACTGCCCTGGGTGCCCTGGAAGAGGCCAGCGTGTATGGGGTGGGGAGGGCCACCACAGCCCCCAGGCAGTAACTGCGAAGCTCAGGCTCCTCCCTCCATCTTCTTCCCCTTTCCCTTCCAGCCCCACTTTCCCAGGAATCTTGCCACACTTGCACCTGCGCCCAGCCCTCCCACAGCTGCTGTGGCACACCTGTGTTCTGCACTTGCCTCATCAGCTCTCTGCTCACTTTTCTCTCTCCTGTTTCTCTCTGCTTTCTCTCCAACTGCCAGCTGATTGGGTCAGGCAAGACCATCCCATCCTCAGAGCCCCAGCCCCCACTTCGACCTCTAAACAGATCCCTCCTCTTCTCAGAGACCTCCCTTTCCAAGCCTGCCTGAGCGGCTGTTCTGTGACTTGACAGTGGTTCCCCCAGGCCCAAAGCCAACCCCCTACATCTGTGACTTAGTCTGTTGTAGTGGTGAGCTGACACATCCAGGTGTGACCACTGCTGAAAACTTGTGCCCCCTTTGTGATATGCCCCTGTCCTGTTCTATAAATATCTATAAATACACACATATATGTACATATATGCATACACCAACACGTGGCGGACCGCCTCGTCTCTAGTGCTGGGAATCAGTCACCGGGCTGTCCTTTTGGAGTCTTGTGGCCCAACAAGAGAAAGCTGTCCCCTGACATTGCCCCTCCAAAGTGCACCACCTCCAGTGAGCCTCCCTGTCATTCCCGGCCTGTGGACAGCCAGCCCCGCCATCCCTCCCTCCCCCCACCAAGCATGGGGGTGCAGTGCAGGCCTCTGTGTGGCCTGACAGTCTCTACCAGTCCTGCTGTCCCTCGGCTGAGAAGCAAACCCATTTCTGGATGGCGGGGAAGTGTGTCCTCTGCTGGCTGTGTTCTGTGTGGAGCTCAGAGGAGGGGAAAGGCCAAGCCATTTTTAGGGTGCTGTTGGGAGCTGTGAAAAGGCCACACCCTTTCCAAGGGACACTTTTCCTGGAAAGCCCCTGGAGCTTAGCTGGCTCTTATCCTGTGAAGCCGGCTCTGGCCACCAGGGGGCAGGGCCATGAACTCAGCCTGGAGGGAGCCTGAGGGGCAGCCGGCACTCTGGAGGGACAGACAGAACAGGCCACCAGGTGCAGACAGGAGAGGGAGGCAAGGGGATGGAACGGAAAACGCCTGGGGTGGGTGGAAGTCAGTGCCCTTAGGTGCTGGTACCTGTCTTCCCGGCCATGGCTAGATCATGCTTCTGAGCCTGTTGGCTGACAGGGCCGGACTGCACCCCATAGGCTCCATGGCAGTCCCCGTGGAATCCTCTAGGTGTCACCAGGCAGCAAAGAGGTAACAGGCCTGGAAGGTCCCCAGCAGCCCAGATGGACATGCTCAGACACTCCGGGGCTCCTCGTTCAGTGGCACAAACACCAGGACCCAGTGAGGGAAACGGGAATACACCAGGCTGAGCAGTATGGCTAAATCTGTTTATTCCAAAATAAAAAGCAAAATAAACAGGAGTCGCATCACCAGGAGCCGTGACCCATCCCCGCCTCCTTTCTTTGTCCTATGCTAGCAATAAATAAGTTTCCCAGCCACAAATAATGATTAGACCCTCCTCCCCATGTGCCAGCTCCAACCTCCTCTAGGTACGATACAGGGGCAGCCCTACCCTCTGGAATATACAAAACGTTACATAGACACAATATGTACACTGGGGAAGGGGGGCCATCCAAGCAGCCCGTGCCCTCGCCTGGTCCACAGTTAGCTCCACTGTCCCACCTCAGCTACCTCTCTGAATAAGAAGATGGGGGCTCCCCTGAGGAAAAAGTTACTATGGTGAAAGTAAGGAGGCCATCAGACCTCCTCCAAACAAACCACCTCTGCCAGCCTCTGGCTCTTAAATAACAATCATCATCATCCAGAAATTTAAGGACTCAGCCCTGGTCAAGGCGGCAAAGGGTCTGTTTGTCTTTCCCCATTAGACAGAGGTCTTGTGTGGCTACCCTAATTGTAAAGGGGTGACTGGGAAGGGGTGGTAGGGTCATGGTGGCAGTGCAGACTCCAGCCCTACTTCTCCGGGCTTTGCTGACAGAGGCCTGCTTTTAATTTTTATTTTTATCCCATGACTTTTTTTAAAATCCCATAACTCCTTTTTCATAACTTTTTTTGTAACTTTTCATAAAATTTTTTCTACTTTTTTGCCACAACTTTTTTACATTTTTTATCCCATAACTTTTTCACTCCATAACATTTTTTAATCCTGTAACTTTTTTATTTTGTGTTCTTTTCACAAACACTTGCATAGCTGTATTACAATTTTGTAAAAATGAAACAGATTATCTCATGCCAACCATGCCCAGCATTTGCACAGTATCAATACCTTTAATACTATAGTTTTTCAAGACATGCAAAATAAAATTTTAAGGCAAAAACAGCACTTTGCAAAAATTTAATAATTTATTACATTACAGTAGCATCACACTAGCAGTCAATAATGCCACTTTAGGCAAAAGTTTTTCAGTATTTCCATTATACATTCTGTTTAAAAGAATTCATAAATTGGTAAAATTCATTCTAAGAAAACTTGGCAAATAAAGGTTTGGACTGGAATTGGCATTTCTTTCTCTACTTTTCCTTCCCACCTTCTCTTTCTTTTAAACTAATACAGTATTCATATTTTAAAATGTTTTAACTTATTTCAGAACTTTAAGATAGCAGTTACATTTTTTAATAGTTACATTATTTTTAAATGACTTTAAGATAAAGTTTTAGAGAAACTATATTATGGATAGGGCTGATTTACGTTTTCAAATTTTCTAAAAATCAGCTTTGGTTTTAGAACTGATTTTTTTTTTTCATTTCTGGAAAACCTATCAGGTTTAATCAAATACTTTAAAAATAATTATTATATATTGCAATCTTTAGGTGTTTTGATTCTTCCTGCAGAAATTCAAATTTATTCAGTTGAACTAGCATTTTAAAATTGTACATTTCTGATGAACTCTAACCTTCCTTCTAAGCAAATCGAAAGCTGCCTTATACTGAATGAGGAAGAGCACAAATACTTGGCTGAATGAGGTATCGCAAAAGACTGTATGCACTTTGAAGAAAGACTTAAGTTAGTCATATGATTTCCATTCTTTTTTAGCTTTCTCTTAAATATATGACAAATACCTACACAAAGACTGGTATTTCAGTTAATATAGTAAATTTATTTCCAGACTGACATTCAGCTTAAATATGCCAGTATGTGATTTAATCCATAGGCACCTGATGAACACATTATTGTCAGATTGGTTACAGATGCTAAATGCTATTTGAAGGTCATTCGTAGTCATTGATATTTATCAGGGTAAAAGTGAAGTGATTTCAACAATAAAAGTACCTTTGAAATAATTTATCAATGTATTAGATAAACCCAGTTTCAGAATGATAAAGAAAAAATGTTAGACCAAATAGATGTGGCTAATTAACAGTGGTAGGATTTCTAGCCTAAGGGTTTAAAATGGACTTAAAGTAACTGTCTTTAAACTGAACTCAAAGAATGCAAAAGCAGCAAGTTCAGAAAATAAAAGGCAAGAACAGGACTTTAAGTCCATTTTAAACCCACGGGCTAGAAATCGTACCACTGTTAATTAGCTGCATTATTTGGTCTAACATTTTTTCTTTATCATTCTGAAACTGGGTTTATCTAATACATTGATACATTTGTACAATTTGGAAGAGTCAGTTGAAGTCACAAGGACCCAATATTCGCACTCTTTCAGTGAATGCAGGCAAATCTGTTATTCCATTGGTAAAATCGTATTGTTGCTCTCTTGTTAATGTCATATTTAGAAAAGTATCATGAGGATGCCAAATGCTAAAAATGGAGATGGTCTAGTAACAGAAATCCCCACCCCAGGGAGCACACATACATATCTCCCTACATCCTAATAATGTGATGTGTTTTGGAACACAGACATTAGAACTTCATGAAGTTTGAACTGTTGAGTCTTTCCCAAGCATCATCAAGTTATGATTTAGGCAATGTATGACTGAAGTCATTCATTCATCATGCATAGGCACAATCACATAAATATTGCACAAAATATGTCCCTAACTGAAACTAAGAGGTACAAAAACATATTTCACTCTTAGTAAATAAGTTTGTGAGGAAATATAACTCTGCGATTGTATAGACATGTTTCCTGATAATACATTGACATTCACAAACAGTAGATTGCACTGCAGTTTATAAACATTTTAAATTGCATAAATGTCTCCTTGATTTTCAAATATAGTATAATACTGTCTACTAAAACTCCTTTTTGTTTCAACTAAGTACTCTCACATATATTAGTTTATAATAATGTTTGTTATTATTTTTTAAAGTGTTTTCCATTCAAGGAAAAGAAGTAAATTCCTATGTCAGAGTAACCAAGGTGGTTGAAGAACAGGTATTAGCCAGAGAGGTCTAGATGGTAAAAATCAATCTTCAAACCTCAAAGAAGCTCCATGAACAGAGAGGAATGCCAGGTGTCACACAGCTTTCCTTCACTCTAATTCATTCTTGACTAGAGCCTGTATGCCTGTTCCAGGGACATTTAAACTCTTAAAGGATTTCTTATGATCTTTACTAAATACATTAAGAAGAATGCCAACCAGCACTCTTTTGTGAACTGGGACATGTGGTCATGTGATTAAAACAGGTAACATCAACTCTGACTTTAAAATGTATTATAGATACAAATGCTCTAAGCTAGGAAAGGCTTTCCACATCTACAGTCAATGATGGGAGCCTTTCGTTCCTCAGAAATAATCACTTTTTAGGTCATCGAGGAAGAGTACAACTGCTGCAGCTTATGATGCAATATCTTCATGAGCCCAGAGCACATACAAATCCGAAGGGAACTACCATAGTACAGCGCTAATTCTTGGCACCGGAACAAATGAAACACACTCTATCCTGCACATACCTGCCAGAGCAGGCCACTTTCCTCTTATGTGAGATTTTAAAAGCTCCCCCGAAATGTTATTACTCCCATCCCAATACACAGAAAATAGGGGAAAGGCTGTTTCCAGTTCTCGGCCTTCAAACAACTCTAAATGTCAGTACTCATAGTGGCATATTACAAAGTAATAAACAGTGCACATTTGGAGGCAAACCACATATTGAGCTAATGAAGAGCTCACTGTGATTAAGATTAGATCAAACAATAGCAGAACATAAGCAAATTTTATCTGAATTCCATAATGAATACACATGCTGCAATAACATTTAAAAAGCATGGCAGCCTATTCCAAACCAGCAAGAATAATTTTGTGCAAATAGTGGGTCTTTGTGTATTTGAACTCCCAACCACGTAAGGGCAAACTCGATATGCATGCTAATGACCTACAATTATGAAACTAAAAAAGAAAAATGCTAAAGAATGCCAGAGTGAACATCAGTGAAAGCCACAGAGACCCATTCTCCTTTAACTTTCTACAAATAAACTTAAACTATAAATTACAAACAAATAATCATGAGTGGCTCTAACACTCAAAATGAAGTAAATGAATTGGGTAGGAGATTAACCCCATAACTTTGTTTCCTTTTTTAAAATTTCTTGAGCTGCTCTTTGATGATGGTGATGTTTATCTCCTTTTTCTCAGCAGCCAAGCCCAGCAAAAGAACAGCATACAGGAGTTGCTGCCCAAGCCTGGGTGCTCCACGCGGTCAGTGAGGCCCACCTCGCAAAGATCTTTGGAGACACGGAGATGGGGATCTGAGTGCAGCACGAGCCTCCCCTGCCCCTGCCTGCCCACCCTGCCTGAGGACTCTACTCACCACCATGCTTGTCAGCACCCGCAAGCTCCTGGGGGGCTGGGGCTCCTGGACCGGGCTCATCAGCAGGGTTCAGGGCAGTGGCTGGGAATTTGCCGTGCCCCTCGTTGTAGTCACCACAAGCTGCAACATCATCTCCAGCAGCTCCAGCAGCTTCACCTGGAGGGAGGGGTGCTCATCTGTTACACACCTACCGGCACCCACCCTCACGCCCACCCCCACCTCTGCAGAGATGTTGCACACCCTACCTTCATCTCCTCCTTGTCCTGGACCAGCCTGATGATGTCCACCCTACCTTCATCTCCTCCTTGTCCTGGACCAGCCTGATGATGTCCACCCTACCTTCATCTGCTCCTTGTCCTGGACCAGCCTGATGATGTCCACCCTACCTTCATCTCCTCCTTGTCCTGGACCAGCCTGATGATGTCCACCCTACCTTCATCTCCTCCTTGTCCTGGACCAGCCTGATGATGTCCACCCTACCTTCATCTCCTCCTTGTCCTGGACCAGCCTGATGATGTCCACCCTACCTTCATCTCCTCCTTGTCCTGGACCAGCCTGATGATGTCCACCCTACCTTCATCTCCTCCTTGTCCTGGACCAGCCTGATGATGTCCACCCTACCTTCATCTCCTCCTTGTCCTGGAGCAGCCTGATGATGTCCACCCTACCTTCATCTCCTCCTTGTCCTGGACCAGCCTGATGATGTCCACCCTACCTTCATCTCCTCCTTGTCCTGGACCAGCCTGATGATGTCCACCCTACCTTCATCTCCTCCTTGTCCTGGAGCAGCCTGATGATGTCCACCCTACCTTCATCTCCTCCTTGTCCTGGAGCAGCCTGATGATGTCCACCCTACCTTCATCTCCTCCTTGTCCTGGACCAGCCTGATGATGTCCACCCTACCTTCATCTGCTCCTTGTCCTGGACCAGCCTGATGATGTCCACCCTACCTTCATCTGCTCCTTGTCCTGGACCAGCCTGATGATGTCCTCCCTACCTTCATCTCCTCGTTGTCCTGGACCAGCCTGATGATGTCCACCCTACCTTCATCTCCTCCTTGTCCTGGACCAGCCTGATGATGTCCTCCTCCCATTGCCGCATCTTTGGCACTGCCCCCTGGCTGTGTTCTAAGGTGATGAACTTTCCTGCAGGAGGACGGGGCTCAGACGCTGAGGCCTCTCCGATGGCCCTGCAGCTCCCCCTGCCATGCCCTGGCCTCCTGCTCACTGATGGCTTCTGTCTTTCCAGTACTGGATGAATCGACGTTCTAGCTTCTCCACTTGCTACCTCAGGTCCACCTTCTCCTTCAGGAGGTCCGTAAGGCTGCTCTGGAGCCAAAATCATGGGGTCACATCATGGTAGCGACCTGCCCCATCCCTGCGCTTCTTGGCCCATGCCAGGACTCACTCACCTCCAGCTTCTCCATGACCTCCTGCACGGCCCGGTGGGTCTCCCCACTCACAGACTGGCCCCCAGTCACTGGGGCTGGGACCGCTGCCTCTGCTTCTGCTGGGCTGAGGCCCCCGGGTGAGCCAGGTGCTGGCAGCACACCCTCTGCTCTTTCACCTGCTCTCGTAACTGTGCCTGCTCCTCCTGGGCATTGGCTCCAGCGGAGTTGAAAAATGCAACCTGAGGGCAAGAGGTGAGCATTCTTGTAGGGGCATACACAGAACAAACGGGGCAGAGAGGTGGAGCACAGCCTCTTCCTTTGGGGCCTCAGAGAGTGCGCCTGTTGGTCACAGGTGAAATGGTGTCTGACCACTGGCTCCCGGAAGGGGTGAGGGTCCAGAGAAATCAGAAGGCAGGGAAACCAAGAGCATAAAGGGGTCTTGGAGGGACCACAGAGGAAGGTGGCAAAATGGGTGCTGGGGGAGTCAGGCTCACCATGGCCTCCCAGCTCTCCAGGTCCTCTGGGTTGCTCGACATGGGCCGAGGTGCCTCCTCCTCCTCACTCTCCAGATGTCCTTCCTCCTCCATCTCCTGTGGGGGGTGGCCAGAAGGGTCCTCAGACAACCCAACAAGGGAAGTACTGTGGGCCCACCTCTGCCTCCACCCTCACTGTGTAACCCTGAGCCAGCCACTACCCAGCGAGCAATGAGCTGCTGTTCTTTATTTTTACTTTTAAGAACCAAGATCAGGCATAGTCCCACTACTGGTCGGTGCGGGAGTTCTGACCCACTCCCTTTCTGACTTGGGCCAGTTCAGCCATCCTTAGGCAACTTGGTGTCCCCCTGCTCCCAGGAGGTCACCATATTGATGCCGAACTTAGTGCGGGCACCCAGTTGGCATAAGGACCAGCTGTTCTAAAGGTCTCTTCCAACTCCTCAATCTTATGCTGCTAACAGTCCCCGCTTCCTCCTGGGGCTCTCTCCTCTTCCTCTGGGCAGTCTCCCTTACCTTCCCCAGGGAGAGCCATGAGGCTCAACTGGGCCTGTAGGGGCTGGTTTTGCTGGCTGGCAGCTTCTAGGAGCTCCTAAGGGGCCAGGAAAGGGTGAGAAGGCACAGAGTTTGGTAGGTTGTCCCCCTTAGGGCCCCGGCCTCAGCAGCTCCCTCCCCTGGGTCTCCTGCAACTTTTGGTGGGCTAGGTCAGCTACCACTTTGCCACAAGCTTCCTGCTGATGCAGCTGGTTCGTGAGCTGGGTCTGCTGCAGTAACTGGCTGTGCAGCACCTGCTTCTCAGAGGTCAGCTGCTGATAGGCGGCCACCTGCTCCTGATAGGTGGCCACGTACTGCTGCAGGTGACCCAGGTAATAGTCTGGGTGCTGCTGCAGACTCTGAGCCTCTTGGCTCTTCAGCTCCACCTGCAGGAAGACCCTGGGCATGAGGTCATGTGGTTGCTGGCTTCCAGATTCTGGGCCCATTAATAGGGTAGCGAGGGCATTGTGGGGCTCTGTCACCTGCCCAGGCCTCTGGCCCCTTGCTCCAGGCCTAAGTGACTGCCTCCTTTTCCTAGAACCCCGTGCCTCCTTCCCCAGCCTCAAATCTCATACCCTCTTCTCACCATTTAAACTGTAGGCCACAGACTGATGGAAAAGCCCTGGGAGCCAACCACATCTGCTAAGTGTGCTACATGCCTAATGCTTTCCAAGTATTATCTCAGTTAATCCTCAGCACCTCTGTAAGGAAAATGTTAATTTCCTTTTGAAGTTAAACGAACAGAGACTTAGAGATGCAAAGTACTTGAATGGTGACCAGTGGAACCGAGGCTGGAATCCAGTTTTAGTCTAAGAAGGCTTTTTGTTTTGTTTGGAGACAGAGTGTCACTCTGTGGCCCAGGCTGGAGTGCAGTGGTGCAATCTCAGCTCACTGCAACCTCCACCCCCTGGGCTCAAGCGATTCTCATGCCTCAGCTTCTTAAGTAGGTGGGATTATATGCCATCATGCCCAGCTAATTTTTTTTTTTTTTTTTGGTAATTTTAGTAAAGATGAGGTTTTACCATGTTGGCCAGGCTGAACTCAAACTCCCAACCTCAAGTGATTCTCCTGCCTTAGCCTCCCAAAGTGCTGGGATTATAGGCGTGAGCCACTGCGCCTGGCGTAAGGAGCCCCTTATACCACTGTCTCTTCCCCTATGACTGGGGCCTCCATGCTGCTAGCTGGGATGATGATGTCCAGACCTGGGAGGAGCCCAGGGCTACCCACCTCTAAAAGTCAGAAGGCAGGAAGCAGGAAATAGTCACAGGACTGCCCTGGAGGCTGCTGGGGTCACCTGCCCACAGGCTAGAGCTGCCTCTGGCCTGGCACCTCCTCTCCCAACAGGCTGGTGCCCGCCTCCCAGCCCTTCTTGGATGGGGCAGAGGTTACTGTCTCCTTCACCTCACCAAGCTTCTCCTGCAGCTCCTTTACTTGTTGCTCCAACTGCAGAGCGCTCTTGTTCTCATTGTTCTGGACAGACAGAAGCAATCAGCAGCCACCCACTGCAGCTGGAGACCCCAGAACTTGGTGTCTGCCTCCCATGGCACCGGGAAGGGTGGAGGCAGGTTAGAAAAATCATCCCCTCTCTCCCACAGCCACCAGAGCACAGCTCTGGCTCACAGGTGCCTTTAGGAGTAACATTTCACGTGAGGGCTACACTGCCCCATTTTACAGGTGGGGAAACAAAGGCCTGGAGGGCTAGGGAGGACGGCAGGCTCCCTAGGTGGGGCAATGCACCAGCTCCTCAAAGCTACTCTGTGGCTCAGCCAGCTGCTGAAGCCTCGCGTACTGCTCCCGAAGCCTCTCATCGTGCTCCCGAAGCCTCTCCTTTTGCCCCGATATCAGGACACTCATGCGCTTACTGTTGTCCACCTGGGCTTGGAGTTCTGCTGCCACTCTCTCAACCTCCTTCCTCGGGTGCTGCAGCTCCACCTCAGAGGGCACTGCTGGAGGCTCCAGGGGCAGGGGTTCAGCTGAGAAAGGAAGCAGACAAAGCCCTCTGGATTCTCAGAAAAACAAACAAAAACCCTCCTCTTGGTGCACAGCTCCTCTCAGGCTCCCCGAACTTGGGCTCACTGCTACTGATCCCTCGCACCCGGATGGTAGCCAGTCTTCCAAGCCACTTTCAGATAGAGAGCACTGTGGGTAGCTGACAACGGGCCCTCTTTGCTGATGGGGACACTGAGGCTCATGGAGATGACAAGACTTGCTGTCTCCTGGCACAGATCTCTTTCCCTCTGCCTCAAAGCCCTTCCATCCACCCACCTCCCTGGGGCATTCTAAGCCACCCCAACAGCCCTCTGATGCCAGTCCTGCTCCCAGGTCATGCCAGCCCCATCTTACCCATCTGGTTTTTGAGTTTGGACATGCTCCTCTCCAGCTTCTCTACCTGACGCGTTTCATGCTGCTTCTCCTTCTTCAATGTGAGAACCTGCCCAAAGCACAGGGGGAAAGGGCCCTGGAGAGAGGGGCTGGGGGCTGGACAGGCTGCCATCTCCCTCTCTGCCCCCATCTCCACAAAGCCCAGACCCAAGACCACCTCTGGCTGTACTATTCCCATTTTACAGATGCCCGGAAAGATCCAGTGACTTATCTAAGGTGGGGGGTTGAAGGGTCAGATTTCATCTCCTGTGACATTTTCCTCATCCTCTACTGCCAGCGGGCCCTCTCTTCTTTTATATGTTGAGCATATTCATCTCTCTCTAGCCGGATTTGTTTAAGCCACTCCTTCAACTGCAAGAATGGGCACAGAAGTTAGGAAGGGCTGTCACTGGTCCTCAGCTGCTCCTGGCCACCTGGGTCACCTTCCTTCCACATCCCTCCCTCTACAAAACCTCACGTGTGTCGTGTGTGCATTCAGCAGTGCCTGCTCCCGTATGGACCACTCTAACTGCCACTCGATAACTGCTTTACTGCGGCTCGAGGTCTGATGGTGAAGAGTGAGAAGTTTTGATCTGGAGCGCCTGGGCCATTCCACACAGTGCCCCTTAAAAGGGCCGGGCTAGGCTCAATATACAACTCGGTCAGTAAAGATCAAGGCCTTCCCAAGCTCGTGGTCTAGTTTTTAAAAGAACTCAGTCAAGTTGGAAGGGACAGGGAAAGAGATCGAATTTACAGCTGGCTAACAGAGGCCCAGAGAGATCAGATAATATTGCTTTGTTATTACTGTTATTGCTACCACTGTTTGAACCTTTATGGAGTGCTTCACCAGGTACCATGCTAGCAATCCCATTTAATCCTCGCAACCACCATAGCAGACAAAGTTACTATGATTACCTATGTTATGTAGATGAAAACACATGGAGTATTCAAGGTTAAGTGCTTGCCTAAGATCACTTAGGCAGAGCTGGGATTTGAACACCCAGGTCTATGTGATTCTCTAAGCCCATTTTTCTTGCTGGGGGTGGGGGCGCAGATAGGAAGGGGAAAATTAATCTTTTGTTCACTTTTTGAATGGATGATGCATTCGCATAGTCCAAAACTCAGAAGGTACAGAAGGGAAGTATCTCCCAACCGCCCTGTTGCTGTCTCCTGAGTTTTTTATGAATGCTTGCAGACATGTTTTATGTATATTCTCATAGTATGCGCGCGCGCGCACACACACACACACACACACACACACACACACACACACACACACACGTTTCCTCTCTCTACAGAAATGGTAACATATTAAAGGTACTCTTCTGTACCTTCACAGTACAAGTACCTAATACCCCACCTAGGACTTGGCCAAGACCACAGCCAGGTAAGGGCAGGGCAGGCACTTGGCCTCCAAGCTCTGCGTCCAGTGCTCGCTCCCCACAGTGGCCCCCAACTCACCCACAGCAGCTGACTCAGCCCCAGGCTGCTCTAACCACCATACACAAAAGCAGTGGGAAATGGCCATGCTGCATTCTGGGCAGGACACTCCATCCTGCAGAAGGGAACTTTAGGCTCACTCCTCCATCTAGGAAGCCAAGCTGCCAGGGGATGGGGCAAGTGGCTGAACTCACACTGTCCTTCTTCTCTTGTGTGGCGGTGACAGCAGAGAGAGCCCGCTCTAACTCGGCTATATGCTGCAATGAATGTTGCAGGCGGACGGCCAGATCCTTGGACTCATCTGTAATGAGAGAGTTGAGATGGGGCCCAAAGGACTCTCTCTAAAGACATGTCAAAGTGCCAGGTTGAAAGATGACAGGGTGCCCAGATTCCTACCTTCAAAATATTTGAGAGAACATTTCCTGTGATATAGGTCCGTATTTAGTTTCCCTTTCTGTGTGTTCAATCTCTGGATTTGAACCTTTGGGAGAAAAGCCAAGCAAGTGCTGAAAGAGAAGGAAAGAAACATTCTCCAGAGGACAGGAGGGAACTGGACACCCTCCACTCACCTCTAGCTCCCTTTTGGCCTTCTGTTTCTGGTTGTTTGCTTTCTTTTCCTATAGGAAGAGGAAGACAGAGCTCTTACCGGGGGGGCAGAGATAGCACAGCAAGAGACATGCCCCCAGAATGCCACCAATGCCCCAGGACAGGCCCATCCATGGGACCAGGTTACCAGGGACCCTGTGGGGATGGGGTGGAATCTGAGGGGTGAGCCTTCTTCCCCAAGCTGGGAGTGGGTGAGATGAGACTGGGGCCTCTACATCTGAGTGCCCCCCAAACCCAGCAGTCATGTCATGAGCAAACAAAGAAATCATGTTACTTCTTCCAGCTGATGTTCCACTTGTTTCTTCTGTTGTTTCTGTGGGGAGAGTCAAATTAAGGTGATGGAGGGTGGCCCCCTCAGCTCTATTCCCCAGACCAGGAAGCGGTAGGCAGGGACCAGGAATGGATTTTAAAGGCAAAGTTCTCACATCCAGTGGGAACACGAACTGGTGAACTCTCTTCAAGCTCCCAAGGACAGACGATTTGGGTCTTTGTTGGTTTTCACCCACAGCCACAAAACTCAAAAGTCTGAATCTGGAATCTCTTGAGAGGAGAGTAACATAAACCTCTAGAGATGGAGTTTGAGAAAGACCCCCCCTTCTGCCAGCTTGTGATTTAGAAAAGTGCGTTAATTCAATAAACATTTACTGAGCACATACGGGCCAGGTACAGTTCTTCACAGCAGATATAGGACAGAAAAGGACAGACAGGAGCGCTTGGCCCTGAGGTTTCCATTCTAGGGGGCCTTTAAATCTTGGACTCTCAGAGCTGACAGAGACCTTTGATACTCACTACCTCCTCTCAAAACACGAGCCCAAAAAGGAGAGGTGACTTGTCCAGAATCAAAGAGCAAATTAGGGACTGAGTCATGGCAGAAATACGGGGCCCCTGACAACCAGTCAGGCTAGCAGTTCCCCGAGAGGCAACAACCCCAGGGTGTGTGTAGCAAGGACTCGAGCAGGGGTGTCTGGAGAGGAGAGAGTTGGCAAAGAGGGCAGCAAAAGAAGAGCCATGCTGCATGTTCTGGGGTCCCTCCAGGTGAGGCCTGGGTGCCCCAGCTCCCTATTTGCCCTTGGCCCCCAGCCCCTTTCTTCAGGGCCCCAAGGGGAAACGAGCCCAAGATTGGCAGCATGGAATCAGGGGACCCCACTGGACTCTTACCAAAGATTTGATGGTGTTCTTCAGTTGACTGATTTTTACAGACCTGGAGTCTGGGACTACTGCTGGTTCTTGGCACGGGCTCTGAGGCACATGCAGCGAGGAGGAGGTGCAGGAGGAGTGGAGTGGGGGGAGAGGTAGAGAGAACAATCATTAGGGCTGCGGTATGTGTGGACTGTCTCAGCAGGCAGAGGGGCACCTAGTCCCTGCTGTGGGAGGAGGTTGGAGGGCTGGCCTCCAGGGTCACTGCACCTCAACCCAGAGCCTCTTACCTCCAGATCCTTCAGGGTAGCAGATGATGTAGGGCCCTCCCTGTGGATACCTGGTGCTGACTACAAGAGATGAGAGTGCACATGGAGATGTTCTGTCCCCCTCAGTGTCTAAGCCCTCTGACTTCCTTTCTTCCCCATCAACTGGCAACATTTTCTTTTCTGCCTATCTTGGACCTTTTCTCTCAAAACTCCTTTGTGCCAACTTCTCTCCTGGTTTTTGTCTCCCCACCATCCCACCGTGGAGCCCTTTCAGTGACTCCTGATGGCAAGTGGCTGTTCTCATTGTCCTGGCTTCCCCTTGAGACTGGGGATGAGGAAAATCAAACAGCAATGACCATATCCTGGGTGTCCTGAGTGTTTACAGCAGTCCATGTACTAGGCATTAACATAAAAACAACAATAACAAATCTCACTTAAACTTCACAAAAGGAAGTCAAACAATACCACCTCTATTATACAGATGTGAAAAGAGAGGCCCAAAGAGCTCAAGCAACTTGCCCTAAACCATATCCCTGGCAGATGGAGAAGCAGGATTCAAACCCAGAATTCTTAACCAGTACCTAACAGTCCATCCACAATCTTAACAATTACCCTCCACTGCTCCTTGGGTCCCCTGTCCCTAGGAGCCTGGCCAGCCAAGACTCACATCCCCAGGTGAGTGGCCACCACCAGAGGTGGCTGTCTCAGGGCCACTGCCATTTGTTTTCCTGTTTCTCTTTGCTCCTGCTGGAACACCAGGGCTCTTTCTCTGCTAATATTCTTTTAACTGTGGGAAGGAAGAGCAGTAATACTCATGAGAACTATCAGCCACATCCTCCTTTATAGTTTTTACAAAATACTCTTATACACCATCTGATTTAATGACACCAACAACTGTACAAGGTGTTGTCACAGTCATTTAGTGACTGAGAGGGATTGATATCATGGCTAGGAAAAAAAAGAAGAAATGAAGGAAGGAAGGAGGAAAGAAAGAGAGAGAAAGAAAAAAGAAGGAAGGAAAGAAAGGAAGAAAGAAAGGAAGGAAGAAAGAAAGGAAGAAAGAGGCGATACTGGAACTTTGAAACTCAGTCTTCTGACTCCAAGCTCTGGGGTTTTTCCAAGAATCAGCAGCTGCCAGGGACCAAACCAAGAGGCAGAGGTAGAAAAATAAGCATTAAGTAGGCAGGAACTGTATGTCGTGTGGTTTAGAGTCATACATCCTCACACGTCTGTTAGTGTGAAGAAGTGTGCCAGTACCTCTCAAATTTTTATATCAATGTGTTCTCATGGCAGAAGGCAGCCTTTCTGTTAAATCTGGGAATTTATCAGAAAGAGGACAATCCAAACCTCATTTCAGAGAGAAGTCTGGTATACTCTTAGAAACCTATGTCACTGTCATCCCTAAGTACATTAATGCTTTTTCTCATGATCTCAGGAGAATCAAGGGAAACTGAGGCTTCAGAAAGATGTCCCACATTATCCTGTGGCACTCAAAGTACCCCAGGTTGAGATAATATGAGGAAAATTCAAGCTGTCAAGTTCAATTTCCCAAGATCTATTCCACAGAAGATGAGCAAATCTCACTTCGGAGACCACTGAATGAAGGGCAGTCTGGTCCCAGAACCATGGAGAATTAGAATATGAGGTGGAGAACTCAGGAAAGAAATGTTAAAATCTCTCTGGAAAGTAGAAGCCTGAGAGAAAAACCAAACCCAACCCATTCCCCCACTGCCACCCAGAGACACTGTCAACATTTTGAGCTCATGGGGAAAGTGTAGGCTTTTCCCACTGTCAATGTCTGTGTTAAGGGAGTAAGGCAGCCTGAAACCTCTTGCTCCTAGGTCCCATAGTCCATTCCCCTTCCAGTTGGAAATTTGTGCTGTGACCAGAGGAACCAGAAATGGGTTGAGAACGCTTAGGGGACTGGGTTGTAAGATCAAAGGCCGGTCTTGCAGTAGTGACAGTTCCTAGGCGAACTGTGACATCACTAATTCCACTCCTCCTGGTGGGGGGGAGGGACAACATCAGCGCGATGTCTGAGTCGCCGCTCCACAACGGGGGGAGGGAAACACAGGGTTGGGACCCAGGTCCTTGGAGACGCCAGCGCAAAGAGCCCAGGGAGGTCGACCTTGAGGCAGCAGGAGGGGAGGGCACAGTCTACAGCAGGGATCCCCAGGAGTCACCAGCCCAAAGTCACCCAGGGATGACAGACGAGGGCGGGGCCTGGGGCTGGGGAACCCAGGTCCTTGGAGACACAAGCCCAAAGAGCTCAGGGAGGTTGAGCTTGG
The DNA here is from genome assembly GCF_028885655.2 of Pongo abelii. Taxonomy (NCBI): domain Eukaryota; kingdom Metazoa; phylum Chordata; class Mammalia; order Primates; family Hominidae; genus Pongo; species Pongo abelii. Next base: position 102,997,775 of record NC_072001.2, on the reverse strand, counting down.
GGCATCTGGAGATGAGGGCCCAGTAATGGAGTGGGGATCCCCAAGACTCACCTGCCCAAAGTCAACCTGGGGCAATTGGCGAGGGCAGGGACTGGGCTGCTTGCTGAAAGGGCAGGGCTGACTGACAAGACTTTGTTGGGGGGACCCCAGACATGCCATGGTTGGGGGGCCCAGTCCAGTGTGCCTCAAGAGTGGTATGGACTCTGGCAGTGGTCTTGTCATCAGAGGGGATCTGTGGTTGTGTTGGGGGGCCAAGACCTGGTGCGTTTTTAACTTTTTCTTTGCTGCAGCCAGTCTGCTCTGTCGAGTTTCTTCTGCCATTGCGGGGTGGGGAGGGAGGTGGGGTGGGGAGGGAGGCAGGGTGGGGAGGGAGGCAGGGTTGGGGCCACGTCAGCGAAATCCCAGTGAGCACTGATGAACACCTCCACTCGCCTACCAGGCAGCTGTGTGACTGAGCCAGAGGAGGTATAACCAGGGCCCCAGTAGAATGCAGAACGGGGCGTGGCCTTCATGCTCCAAGCCCATTGGTCAATGACAAAGATGAAAGGGAAAGGGGGTGTGGCCAGGCAGCAGTATGTCCAGAGGGCCCTGTGGCTCACAAGGAAAGCTGCCCATGCAACCGCTGTCCCTGCCCACTCTAAGAGAGCGGAGGGGCTGCCCACTCTGGCACAGGGGAGGGGCCACCCACTCTGGGAGAGGGGAGGGGCCAGCTTTTGCTTTAAAAGCTTTAAAACTTTAAAAAATATATGAGTGAAACTCCATCTCAAAAGAAATAAAATAAAATACAAAATAAATTTAAAGAGCTTTCAATTTAGTAAGCACTCAAAGCTCTTTACCAGTTTGAAACAAATACAACGCCCATTTTTCTAGAATCACCTGGCCTCTCTAAGCCTTGCAGATGAAACTGAATTTCTCACTTGATACTTGGCTATGACTTGCAATCATGAAAACCAAGAATTGTGTTATGTCACTGTGTACTGCTTGTTACCTGAATTCCACACTAGGCTGGGATCAAGGGTTGAATCTTTCAGATTTGCTCTATAACCTGTGTGCTTCTTATCCCAGACCAAACCAAGTTTTTGTCTAGAGTTCTACAATTTACAGTTAGTAGACAAGAGTAATGTAGTCTCTGGACTAGCAGCACCAGCAGCACCTGAGAAATCTTTATAAGTGCAAATTCCCAGGCCCTACCCTGGACCTGGTGAATCAGAAACTCTGGAGTAGGGCTCAGCAATCTGTGCTGCAGTAATCCCTCCAGGTGTTTAAGATCCTCTGCCATACAGCAGGTAGAAAAATGTGTTTCCTTCTGTAGGTCCAAAGCCAGGGATACCATATGTTCTGTCTTGATACGAAACAATGACATGCAATTAAAACATAACACATAACTCTCCTCCCTACTCCCACCCTCCATCCAATGTGTTTATTTTTATGAGTTCCGTAAGAAAACAAGTGGCAATCAGAGGTTTACTCTAAAAAGTATGTTTACAAGTATCAGTTCTCATCTAGCCTAATCTCATACAAAACCATTTCCATCCTCTTACTGCTAAAGTTTTAAAAAAGTGTCTTCACAATGTAAAACTCAGACACACTAGGAGTTCTATAATAAAGCACCAAGTAGATTGGAATGTCCAAACTTACTAGAGAAGAAAAGTGGAATCATTGGCTATATTTTCAAATTGCATTCAAAGGAAATTTAAGTTCTGAATTTGTTCACCTTCATACTTCCAAGTTAATAGAATTCAACCAGAACACTCCATTCCTTCAAAGCCTCTAGCCATGCAAAGTTTTACTGTATTACTTCTTGCTTTCAATGGATATAAAGCAGAGTCCTGGTAGGCACGTTTTGTATACCTGCAAAGATGCAGAACTAAACAGTTCCATCTGTTCCATATTAAAACAGAAGTCCTGTAAACCTTGGGTGGTGAGTGTAGTACTTCAGCACTAGCACCAAAGCCTCAAATAGGAAAAGATACCAAGAACACCACTAGCAAACACAACTAAACTCTCGGCCAGGAGCAGTAGTTCGCACCTGTAATCCCAGCACTTTGACAAGCCAAGGTGGGAAGATTACTTGAAGTCAAGAGTTCAAGACAAGCCTGGGCAGCACAGCGAATTCACATCTCCACAAAAAATTTAAAAAATAGCTGGGCGTGGTAGCACACACCTGTAGTCCTAGCTACTCGGCAGGCTGAGGTGGGAAAATTGCTTCTGCCCAGGAATTTAAGGCTGCAGTAGCTATGATTATGGGACTGTACTCCAGCCTGGGTGACAGAACAAGACCTAGATAATTACATTCTCTCCTGCTCCTGTTTACACTAAAATCACTAAGTTAAAACGCTTTGAAATTTGGCAGGATAAAAATTAAGTGAAATGTGACTTTGGAGTTTGGAGGGAGAAAGAAAGAAGGAAGGAAGAAAGGGAGGGAGGGAGGGAAGGAAGGAGAAAAGGAAAAGGAAAAGAAAGGAAAGGAAGAAGGAAGGAAGGAAAAGGAAAGAAAGGAAGGAAACAAAGGAAGGAAAGGAAGGAAACAGGAAAGAAAAAAAAGGAAAGGAAAAGAAAGTAAAGGAAAAAAAGGAAAGGAAAGGAATTAATATACATCCAACTATTAAAAATGACGATGCTAGGAAATATTTACTGCCACAGAAATATGCCCAAAATATAGTAAGTGACAAAAGGCTAACTATTATGAGTCTACTTTTTAAAATGTTTACACGCATAAAAAAGTATAAAAAGCAACAAACCAGAATGTTTTGAGTGGTAAATTAAAGATTTTTCTTAATATTTGTCATCCAAATTATTATAATCAGGGAGAAGTGTTTTCATTTATTTATATTTAAATCTCTTTTCTTTTTCTTATTTTTTCTCCCATATGTATCCCATGTAGGCTATCCCTGCCTCTTGAGGGAAACCAGCCCATTTTTGGGAATTACACTACATAAAGCTGCCCTATCTTCCTTTGAAGAGATCTGGAGACATTTTTGTTTCAAATTGTTTTATTTTTCTCAGAATATATATATATATGTTTTTAATATATGAAATTGAGGAAAAGACAAAGGAAAGGCTGACTCCCTACCACCCTCCTGGGGCTACTCTTCCAATTTTTGCTGCTATTGTCATGTATTAATATTCACTGGGTACTAAAAAGATGGGCAGCCCCTTAGATCCTTTTTGCTTATCTCTTTCTCATAATCCTACTTCATTCCTTCATATACTTATTTTTAAAAGGGTCATATGTACAAATATATAGTCCAGAAAATTTTTAAATATAAATATCTATAAAAGTATGTGGCAAAATCCCATTCAGTCTTATTCTCCTTTCACAGCCAAACACTTTTAATTCATTTCTTATATATCATTTCAGAACTTATCTTTGCAAATACACATGCATATTCTTATTCTCCCCTTCTCTCTCAACACAAAAAGTAGTGTACCACACATAAGATACCATTCCTTCTTCCTTTTAAAAAACACACAGAATATATCCAAGTTCTTCTACATGAGTACAGAGTCTTTCTCATTCTTCTTTTCAGCTACACAGTATGCATCGTCTGGATGTACCACAGTTTACTTAACCAGTTCCCTTTCAGCAGACACTGAAATCATGCCTATCATACTATTACAAACAATAATGCCAAGCATAACCACCTACACACACCAAGTTCATTGTTGAATCTGCCTTTGATGAAGCCTCTGTTTGAATCACCATAAGGTCACAAGGCTGAAAAGTTAGCCCCTTTTTTAGTTTTCATTATGTACAGCAGTATGTAGCAAAAGACTCCCTCGAGCAAAGCAAATGAACTCTTTGGGGATTTACTTCATAACAATAAATGGATAAACAGAACACCAAGGAGAACTGTTTATATTTAACCATGAACATGTATGTATACAATACATGCATATGCATAGAAAGTATAAAATAAATAAATCCATCAAAGCATTAAGCATTGTCTCAGTATGGTGGATCTATGGAGTGCTTTGTAGACTGCCCTCTTTGCCTATCCTTTCTAATTTCACAACAGTAAATACGTATACTTTTGCAATATAAAATTTCAAAAAATGTTAACTCAAATTAAGCTGCATGTATTCCTTCAGTCTGTCCTATATTTGTATGATGCTCCAGAGTGCTCAAATAACACTTCAATAAAAAAAATTATTTCTTCAAAAACTTAACTTTTGTGAAGATTTCTGTGAATGTCTATGTGTTAGATCACAGTAAAGAAGCTCAGGCATTTGCATGCTGGACTCCCAAGGAGACTCGAAATGTGGAGCTGGAGGGTGAAAGAAGCACTCACCTGTTCCCAGACCTGCCACAATGTGTTCCTTTGGACTTAGATTCCAGATAATTGGGACCCTCTTAGCTGGTGGCTAGCATGAATGAAGTATTGTTTTAAAAATGCAAATGAAGGTACATATATGAATGGAAGCATATTTTGTACAGAAACAATCGGTTTGGGATTCTGAAAGATCAGGAATGAAATGCTAGGCCCATAACTTCCTCCTGTGTGATCCTGGACATATTACTCCTTCTGTATTTATTTTAGATTTTTCAACCTTAAAATGAGTACAATAATATCATCTTAATCTTTCCTTTCACTTCTATCCACTTCTCTTTCTAGGAATATTTATTGGAAGTTTGTTCTCTTTCCACTTTGCTGGCTGCTTTAAGATACAAGTTGAGCAAAACCAGTGCTACTCCTGGTCTGCTGGAAATTTCAGGCTAGTAAGGTTGTTATGAAGATTAAATAAGATAACATACATAAGTTAGCTCATGTGCAGTGTTTCAATAGGTATTGAGACCCTTTCTTCTTATGAAAGGTTTATGAATCTCTTAGGGCATTCTATTCAGAAGACCCAAATACCTCTTGCCAGTTGCCCAAATAGAACAACTTGTTCAGAGGCTAGGAGAGCAGGGTCAATAGATGAATACTTCACAACACCTAAGAAGTTTAACAGACACTTAATTCTGGTCTTTAAATGACTTTATTTTGTTGCTTATTTGTAGATGAATATATAGAGTGACAAAAAAGTGGAATGCACTATCTGAGCTATAATAAGATAAATCTTGTAAGTGTAAGCATTTTAGACATCACCTCAGTATTAATCTTGACCTGTATGGAAATGTTATGTCTGAGGGTTCCCAGTTTTGCTAATGACATACTTAATTGACAATATAATTGTGACACTGAAGAGTGTGAAATTAAAATCTTAAGACGTATGCAAGCTAATAGCATGATTCTTTGTGTGAACAAAGCAGTTTAACTGAATAGTACCTTATTTATGATTGGCTTTTCATACCTAGATAATTCTGTCTGGTATCTAATGGAAAAACTGATCTAAAACTGATCTAAAAATGATTAACGACCATTTGCCACTTTAATAAAAATTGTCAAAAACAGATATTGATGATATTTCTGAAAATTATTAAGGGGAATAGAGCAGCATTTCACAACTAGATTCCAAGGATTGTGGTCTGGACAGCACAAACCACATATTTTCATCCATTGTCTAGATCTTTATGAGGTCTAATGCATTTACAATATTTTTGCAAGTTTATATTTTTAATTATTGCTAGTACCTCGATGCCCAGTAGAGATGATACAACTAACCAGTAACCAATAAGATACAGACTTTGAGTTTTGTGTTTCAGGAGTTATGGGTTGCAATGTTTTATTTGTACTCGGTGACACTGTTTCTCTGCAGCTGCAGTGTACTGATTGAAGCCTTCTAGCAGGCAGAGGACCAGGTGACTAAGTACGTATGGCGTGGGCCACGGAATACACAAGACTTAATCCTGTGCTTTTGGACTAACGGTCTGGTGTGCTGAGCGAATAGGCATTTCAAAACAAGTGATTCTCATCAGTATCATGATGTGTTCTCCTAACAGATTGAGGATTTTATTTTTCAAATAGGAAATGGCTAATTTAATTTAAACTATGTATCATATTATACTTTCAAATTCCAAACAGTATCCTAAAATGATATGAATAATTAAGTTTACAATTTAGCTTTAAAAACTTATGTAAATTGTATATTGACACTGATGGGATAGAAATCTACATTGGAATTTTAATTCCTTTATGTTTTTATAGTGTCATCATAATACAATAAAATTGCTGCTCTATTGCATTAGAAGTATATGCTCATTAAGGAAATGGCCAGGAAAAAAGTATTCACGTACTCAGGGAAATTTTAACATGAGATATTTTGCCTCAGTGTGTATATCACTTGAACTTCCTTTGAACTGTGTGCACTACTTGCTATTTATGACAAAGAAAGCCATTGCTCACAAAGTATTGGGTTTGCCTTTGAAGCAATATCAGGAGATCACTGACAAAAGGCAGGGCTGAGATTAGATGTTGAGGGTTATTGCTTTGCTATAGTCCCAAAGCTATGTGAAATGTCAGCTAATTGAAAATGGTAATTATTCTAAATAACAGCATAAACTGTTTCTTTCTAGGATATGTGTTGCTTTCAAATTAATAGCCACTGATCTTTTGTTTGTTTGTTTGTTTTGTTTTTTTTTTTTCCACAATCCTTCTCTGTCCTTTTGTCAAATTATCTAGCCATCGGTCCTTGGGACAAAACCCATTGCACCATTTGTATTGACCATGGTTTAATGAGTGACCTGGTCTTCCTGTTTGCATAGACTGCAATAGGCCCACCCACCTGAGAACCTGTCAGCCAGACTGAGATGCGTAACCTCTATGTATACTTAGTTTCTAAGTGGAAAGACTTTAAAACGAAAACCAAGTAATTGTGTTACGGTGGCCATTTGCATTTATTTCAGATACTGGTCGGGAGAAGTCTTATTAATCACAGTCATAATAGATCTTCAAAGTATGACCTACTGAGCAAGGTCATCCCATATGAGATGAATAATATATATTCAAAATGTTCAGCTTGCTTCTAATGGGCAGTACTTCATACCAAATGGTTTTGAGGGAAATACGTATAGTATAATTTTTCAGACAAAGAATTAAAATTCCTAGTTGTGATGGTTAAAAAAAAACCCTCTAAAGTGGAAATTAGAAATACATATTCTCCATAGCTATAAAATGAACTACAAGTACACTTGGATTCTGTAAAATTGAGTTACTTTGGAAAATATTTCAGAGTAACCTGATCCCAAATCAAGGCTCTCTATTGGAATTGGTAGACAACCCAAAAATACTTGGGCTTGATCTGTTTCAACAAAGTGAAGAAGACAGGAAGAGTATGAGAAATTATTCAAATATATTCAGAAAAAATATCTGCTGAGGTTAGAAGACTAATATACAGTGATTACAGAAAAGTTATATTCCGTCCTTAGATCAAGCCTTGCCACAAAATCATAAAACCAATTTTCTTTTTGAGTGTGAAGGAAATGAGTACAATGTCTTTCTAATTGTACTAAAAATAGTACAATTAGTGCTTCCTCTAACTTTTTTTTTTTGAGACGGAGTCTTGCTCTGTCGCCCAGGCTGGAGTGCAGTGGCACGATCTCGGCTCACTGCAAGCTCTACCTCCCAGGTTCATGCCCTTCTCCTGCCTCAGCCTCCCCAGTAGCTGGGACTACAGGCAATTGCCACCACACCTGGCTAATTTTTTGTGTTTTTAGTAGAGATGGGGTTTCACCGTGTTAGCCAGGATGGTCTCAATCTCCTGACCTCGTGATCTGCCCACCTCTGCCTCCCAAAGTGCTAGGATTACAGGTGTGAGCCACTATGCCAGGCCAACTTTATTTTTAACTAGTAAATTGTAACCAGGAAGTATACTCATAAACTGTGGAGGCAAGGACACAGGAACAAATTTAGCATTGAAAATAAACAGTTGAAGATAGTGAATCTGACACATTTAACAATGAGCAAATGCTGTGTGTTCCACAATATTTAGGCACACCTATGCAAAAAATCATTTCAGGAAACCATGGTTTTACATCTTAGGAAGCAAAAGTGGAGGGAAAGTGTTGGCAGTGAAGAACAACTTGTTCACATGCCTTGTTAAAGCAATTCCACATAATCTTATTCCATTTCAAACTAAGACTGTTTAGAATCTTCTGTCCTGTTGCCACAAGAACTGAGCTCGATACTTTAGAGTCCTAAGCCCAATATCTGAGAGTGGGTGAAGGTATTTTTGGAAGAACCCAGGCATGTATCTGGAGGACCTTAGTAAACCTCCTGTTTTGCATAAATCTCTCCTGCCTCCCCAGTCTGTCTGAGGGCTATGCTTTCTTCTTCTCTCTCCTAAGGGAAGGTGATTGACTGATGCTTAATTGTTATTTCTTTCTAAAATTGATAACATAAAATGAGGGCATTAGGTTTCTTCCTTGAAAATCTGTGTTTCTATAATAAAAGCAGCTGTGGCCAAAACCTGCCCCATGTAAAAAAGTATCTGTTAACAATTACAAAAATAGTCATATGCATCTGTTTTTTTAAACTCAATGAAGTCCCAGAAATCTTTTTCGTGCTCTGATACCTTGTAATAAAGGACCTCTAGAGGTTACTGAAATGAAAGCATGCAGAGTTACTGTAGCGGTATGTTGTTACAGGGGAAAAGAAAACCAGCAGCCATTCACTGTACAGCCTACATTGCTGTAACTGGTGTTGTCCAGTAAACTATCTGGCATGCAAAATGCTAAGTATTCAAAGTACCCGGCATTCATGATCATTGTAATAGCAAACTGTTGGCATTTGGTTTATTTTCCAAAGCTAGACCATTTGTACTTCTCTTAAATATTTTGGCTTTAGAACTTTGTTGTTGATACAGATAATTTATCTCCTTATTGCCCTGTTTCCCTTATTGCTGCCCTGCATTTAGCTGCAATTTGCTTTGAGTCATCCCCATGATCATGGAGAATTTGTTCAGTATTTTGATGTTTAGCTTTCATCTCATTTTGGATTGTTTATCCTGATAATTAACAATATTGCATGAAGACCCAGTTGAGAAAAAATATTCTGTGGGAAATTCATTCTTTAATAGTTAATAAAAGCCTTCACATGCTGAGTGTCAAAACCTGCAATTTCTCTTGATCCTTAAAAGGCTTGTAAATAAGACAGTTCAGCTGAAGAAACTATACTGTTAAAGTCAAATATTTTTGGAAATCAGCTTTGAGTCTTGGGGATTTAGAAATTTACATAAATGATCTGACTCTCAGCAAGCTCTAAATAAACAATAACTATTTGATGGGATAATTTAAAGAGAGCCTCCCATCACAGTGATCACTACCTGCAAAAGTGATAATTCACTAAAAAATTATGCCTCACTTTGTAATAACTTAATATCACAGTGGTAATTTTTAATCAATAAACTGGAATATAATCAGATTGGGGAATATGTAAATCTGTATCAGTCCAGTGAAACCTACCAGCAGGGAGAGAAAAGATAAAAATGTAAAAATCAGACTGAATTTTGGGAAAAAGCTTAAAAGAAATGCAGTTATGCCTCTGCTGCCATACTCAGCATGGGACATAAAGAGCCCCACCCCAGGGCTTGAATTTACAGAAGTCTGTCCAGCACAGCTTTATCCGACACTGGGTCTTCCTAACAAACAAAAAGAAATCTTATACTCTTGCTTGTTAGTATTTAATACATGCATTATGTGCTTTTTAATTTTTTGGTCCTACTAAAGAGTAGCTGATAGCGCTTTCGAAGGCATATCTTCTCTGCTTCTGACTAGCAATATGAAGTTGGTTAAGTTATTCAACCTCTCTACATTTCGGTTTCAGGAAATGAAGTGGACAAAGAAGACCATCATTAGGCAACATGTACCTCCAATATTCTGTATTATGTGGAGATATCGAGTCTGTATGTGATTACTCAAATCATAGTTCCAAAAGAGTTCAGAATGAGACATATACAATTGAAAGTCCTATTTATACAGATACTGGTTAAAGCCCAGGGATTAGATGGGTTTAAAATGCTTTATCTCTATATAGAAAAGAGTACAAGACCAGGAAAGGGCCCAGGGGCATACCATGATTGAGCTGAGGGGACAGTAAGACAGTTTCAGTGACAAAGGAAATGCAAGGAGAGGATGGGGTTTCTGAAACCAGGAGAAGAAAGCCTTCATCACAGAAGCAAGTGATAAACTTCACTGAACACTTCTAAGACATTTTGGACAAGAATAGAAGAGTTACCTTCGGATTTCACTGCATGTAGCTTAACAAAAGTTCATAAAGGCGGTGAAAATGAAAGCTCAATTAGAGTGGTCTTAGGAGAGAATTCAGGTGATGAAGTAGAGAATGCGACTATAGATGGCTCTTTCTAGAAGTCTTACTTTTAAGGGTAGCAGAGAACTAGAGTAGAGCTGCAGATGTAGTTCCCCTCCTCCCTCTCCTCCATCTCCAGTTTCTTCTTCTTTCCATGAGTGTAACAGAATGAAATTTAGGGCATAATCCTGTAGAAGGTAAGAAATTAATGATGCAGGAAAGAGATTGGATAATTGTCCAAAATAAATAAGTCCTCAGACAATGCAAGGCAGTGGGCTCTAGCACACAAAGGGGCTGACATCTGATAGGAATGTAGTTGTTTTGTCCACATAACAGTTATTTTTTCAGAGAAAAATCTAATTGTGAAAATATAGCTGAAAACCAAACATTAGCCCTATGTGTGTGGCAACTTGTGATGTAAAATGCATTTCTCAATAAAGGTCCTGGTCAAAAATTTTAAAAGTAAAATACCTTGAGGGAACTACAGTTAGAGGACAGCAGGATGAAGGATAATCATCAGAAAGAATACAAAGTGGGCCAGGCATGGTGGTTCATGCCTGTAAACCCAGAGCTTCAGGAGGTGTTGTTGGGAAGATCACTTGAGGTCAGGAGTTTGAGACCAGCCTGGGCAACCTAGACTCCCATCTCTACAAAAAAAAAAAAAAAAAAAAAAAAAAGACTACAGAGTAGAAAAAGCAGAGTGAAACAGAATCTTCAATACAAACAGTAGGGGGATTTTAGCAAAGAGTAGCTGACTTAGATGGTGCTAAGATTTGTATGGAGTTCAGTGCTGAGAGGTCTTTTTAACAAGCAATTTAAATGGGAATATTGCCTTGTTTACATAGCTCAAATAAAATGCAATATAATGTGCAAAAAACAAAAAAAGTAAAAAGCTTAAATAGTCTTTATTCTTAGGACAATGTTTTTCAAATAAGGATTATGGCTCACTATTGGGTCATAACATAAAATACACTTCTTATTGTGGATGGCTCCAAGAAAAAGAAAACCCAAGTTTAAGAAGGCTCACCAATAGAGAGTTTACCTATGTCATATAAGAAGTCCAAGTTATACATCCACTAATAATAGATCCATGGCCAGGTACATGCTAGTGTTTGCATTTTGGAACGGTCTTTCTCTCACGTTTGTTGTCTCATGGTCACAAGATGACAGATTATCCCAGGCCTCATGTTTACATTAGAGGACTAAAAAACACTGTGGTGAGTAGGAAATGCCCCTCCCCAGAGATGACTCCCAAGTCCTCATTCCCAGACCTGTGACTGTGTTGCCTTACATTGCAGATGTGCTCTGCAGATGTGATTAAATTAAGGATCCTGACATGAAGGGATTCACCTGTCTTATCTGGGTGAGTTCAATGGAATCGTAAGAGTCGAGGGAGCCAGGAGGTTCAGACAGGGAGGTGTGACCCCGGAGGCAGAATGATGTGCAGTGAGAAAGACTCACCTAGCGATTGCTGGTTTTAAAGATGGAAGGGTATCATAAGCCAAGACACGTGAGTGGCCTCTTGAAGTTGGAAAAGGCAAAGGAACAGGTTCGCCGCTGGAGCATCCAGATGATTTCACTCACTGGGTTCTACTTCAGGCTTCTGACCTCCAGAACTGTAAGGTCACTAATTTTTGTATTTTAAGATACCAAGCTTGTAGTAATTTGTAATAGCAGCAATGGGAAACTAACAAACATGTATGGGCAAAAAGGGGAAAAGAATCGTGCCAGTTGAGTTTGTCACTTTCTATCTGGAAAGCAAAAACCTTCAGAGAAATCCTACTGAGCTTTCACTTGCTTATATCCCCCTTTCCAGAACTAGGCTGCATGACCACCCTGAATCAACCACAAACCAAAAGAAGTCAATTGTCCTGGCACTGTTCAATTAGACAATCACAGTTCACCCCTTGGAGCTGAGACAGGGGATCATTTCCTTTCTAAGATCTACTGAACTCTCATTAGTTGGAAAAAAAATCAAATCCTACTGGAAGAGAAGAAGGGGGTTGAAGACAAGTGGATTTTTAATACCTAGCTGATGTTGGGAGGCTAAGTATAAAAAGATATTCTGATGTTGGGTGTGTAGCAGATTGTGCCTAACACACTACCCCATATTCTTTCCACTAACAATTCTCATTGTTTTCCTTCAAAAATACATTTCAAATTTGTCTTATATCCACATGTCCACAACCAACATTCTCTTTCAGTCTAACAACATCCCTCTTTTGAATTACTTAAATGACCAGTTAATTCTCCTCCTAGAAACTGTTTTGCTTCCCTTTCACCCTTATCTTATTTTTTTCCATTAGGCAGCCAGAAGAAACTCCTAAAAAATTAACTTGTCCCTTCTCTGCTTTTTATATTACCTAACCATTTCTTGTTGAAGTTAGCATTAAGCTCAAAATCCTTAAGTGACTTAGCCCTTTTCCAACATTGCTGGAAGAGTAAAAGGTTCCTTAACAACATTCTTCTTTCCAGTTTTGGCCAGGTTTTTTTTTCCCCTGAAATACCACTTTTTATATAATTAAAATTTAGTTTATGCACCAATTTGAATGAATACTTGATAAATGTCTCTACTTCTAAATTATAACTTCCATTAGAGCGGAAGTCAGGTACACTTTTACACACTATTGTATTGCACTTAAACTAGAACTGCTGCTGAGTGAGTGAATAATTAATCAATAAAACAAGAGCAAACAGTTCTCATCCTCAAGAACATTCTAATTCAGTAGGAAGAAAGAATGAGTAACTACAGTTTTGCCTAGCTTAATGATGGGGATACTGTATTAGTCTGTTCTCACGCTGCTAATAAAGATATACCTGAGACTGGGTAATTTATAAAGGAAAGAGGTTTAATGGACTCATAGTTCCACATGTTTGGGGAGGCCTCACAATCATGGCAGAAGGCAAAGGCACATCTTACGTGGCAGCAGGCAAGAGAAGCTTGTGCAGGGGAACTCCCGTTTATAAAACCATCAGATCTCCTGAGACTTATTTACTATCACAAGAACAGTATGGGGGAAACCTCCCCCATGATTCAATTATCTCCACCTAGCCCCGCCCTTGACATGTGGGGATTATTACAATTCAAGGTGAGATTTGGGTGAGGACACAGCCCAACCATATCAGATACATTGTGAGAAATGCATGTTTCTGTGATTTCATAATTGTGTGAACATCGTGAGCATATTTACACCAACCTAGATGATATATAGCCCACTCCCCACCTAAGGCTACATGGTGGAGCCTTTTGTCCTCAGGCTACAAACCTGTACGGCATGTTACTGTACTGAATAGTGTAGGCAATTGTAACACAATGCTTCTAAATATTTGTGTCTCTAAATATAGAGAAGATACTGCAAAAATACAGTGTAAAAGATAAAAAATGGTACGTTATAGGGAAATTACCATGAATGGAGTTTTCAGGCCAAAAAGTTGCTGTGGGTGAGTCAGTGAGTGGTGAGTGAACGTGAAGGCCTAGAACACTATTGTATACTACTGCAGACTTTATAAATACTGTACACTTAGAATATCCTATAATTATTGAAAATATTTCTTTTTCTTTAATAATAAATTTACCTTAGCTTACTGTAATTTTTTACTTTATAATTTTTTTTAACATTTTGACTCTTCTATAATAAATGTAGCTTAAAACGCATTGTACAGTTATACACAATTTTTTTTGTTATATTCTTATTCTATAAGCTTTCATCTACTTTTTTTTTTGAGATGGAGTCTCTCTCAGTTGCAGAGGCTGGAGTGCAGTGGCACGATGTCGGCTCACTGCAAGCTACACCTCCCGAGTTCATGCAGTTCTCCTGCCTCAGCCTCCGGAGTAGCTGGGACTACAGGCACCCACCACCACGCGCGGCTGATTTTTTGTTTTTGTATTTTTAGTAGAGACGGAGTCTCACCATGTTAGCCAGGATGGTCTGGATCTCCTGACCTCGTGATCACCTGCCTTGGCCTCCCAAAGTGCTGGGATTACAGGCATGAGCCACCGCACCCGGCCATGTCTTTAAAAAAAAAAAATCAGCCAGGCGTGGTCGTGGGCACCTGTAATCCCTGCTACTCGGGAGGCTGAGGCAGGAGAATGGCGTGAACTCCGGAGGCGGAGCTTGCAGTGAGCTGAGATCGGGCCACTGCACTCCAGCCTGGGCGACAGTGTGAGACTCTGTCTCAAAACACACACACACACACAATGAAATTTTAGGAGCTTCCATGTTAAAAAGCACTATTTTTTTCGTCAGGTATTAGTTCAATTTAGGGCATATGGATTAGGATCAAGGTGGAAGTTGGGGGCTCAGCTCTCTACATTTATTCAAGGACACATCTAGTGCCACTGCCATCCACCCACTAAGGCCTCAGAGTTCCCCACTGTATTTTGTGAGTGCAGCCAGTGGAGGCAGAAAAAAAGAGAAAACATGAAGAATGGCATTGAATTTGTTTTGTTTTTATTTTTGTTTTTCCATGTCTGAAAGTAGAATACATACTTCCTGCCAATTATATTGGTTAGACCTCCATCCTGTGGCCTCAGACAAGTACACAGAAGCCTGGGACACGCAGTCTAGTTGTGTACCAAAGAGGAAAAGGGTTTGATAGGCCCAAGGCATTATCTCTAATATTCAAGGTTTCCAATTTAAGTAAAATATTTGGGTTGAGTTCTTCATTTTTCCTATGTCAACACCATTTTCACACCCTCACGTGTAAATAAATGCCTTCCACCATACTTTCTTAAAAACTCACACTTCTGCACATTTCTGTATGTCTCTCCTATTGCTACCTTATTTCAGATTCTTACTCTAATTGAGATTGATGAACCATTACATAAATGATGATCTTCCTCTGAATGCTTTCCAGGGACTTCTGAATGCTTTCCAGGAATCTCCATATAGATTCTCAAGTGGTCTTTTGAAAAGCACACATGATCCTGTCACTTTCTGCTTAAATCCTTCAATAGTTACCTTCCTCTAGAGCAAAAGCCCAAATACTGAGCAGGTAATATAAAGACCTACATCCTTAGCACAACACAACAGAAATCGAAGCTTCTAATATCAAGGCTTTTTTTTTTTTTTTTTTTTGAGACGGAGTCTTGCTCTGTCGCCCAGGCTGGAGTGCAATGGCGTGATCTCACCTCACTGCAAGCTCTGCCTCCTGGGTTCACACCATTCTCCTGCCTCAGCCTCCCCAGTACCTGGGACTACAGGCGCCTGCCACCACGCCCAGCTAATTTTTTGTATTTTTAGTAGAGATGGGGTTTCACCGTGTTAGCCAGGATGGTCTCGATCTCCTGACCTCATGACCCGCCCACCTTGGCCTCCCAAAGTGCTGGGATTATAGGCGTGAGCCACCACTCCCGGCCCAATATCAAGGCTTTCATTGATTGTAGAATCTTTCTCATTGTACCACGTCTTAGATGTTGAAACTTGGCAGATTTTCCTGAAGCCAAAGCCTATACTCTTTTTCTCCTCTGACAGGTGATAAGTTCATGTGAGCCTCCATAATCTCATTGAACTCAAGGAGTCATACCCATGTGATAAAAGATTAATATTAGGTAAGAATAATGTTACAATAGAGATTTTGGCTACCTAAAACTAAATAATATATGCTTGGATGTTGAATAGATCACTAGTTTTAGGATATATTACTTTTACTGGATTGCTACAATGAATATATATATATATCTAAAAATATATAGAGATATGAAAATATATATATTTCATTGTATGCAATTCAGTAAAAATGATACACTAAATATATACACATATATGTGTGTATATATTCACATAAAGAGATATATGTTTATAAAGATACATATGTATAGATATGTACATACAGTATGTGTCTGTATAAACAGATTAGATCTTGTGATCACCTTAATCAGATCTTGCCAGAAATGAGTGCCCCACACCACATGCTCTGCCTTGCTGCAGATCAAGAACCATTCCTCGAACTCTTCTGCTCCTATTCCAGCTTATGCTAGGATTCCGTTGCCTCTCTTGACAATGAAGACTGATATTCTATGAGTACTGCTCTCCACTCGCAGTGATCAGGGCAGGTGCCGCCTCTCTGATTTCCTGAGGGAAGGATACACTGCCACTTTTATATTATGTTTTGTCATGAATTATGTTGTCCTAAGGGTAGGGGTAATATGGTTATCATTTCACACAGTCCAACTGAGATCAGTTTGACATTTTTCATTTAAAAGTAATCAAATTTGGACATAGGATAGTACAGTGTCATTAAGTTACCTGTTAACTCTTGCACCTCCCCAGATGCACTTCAGAGAATTTTATATGGTTGCTTCTTTTTCTCATGCTGGGGCTGCCTCTAATTAAAGGTAGGTGGCTCATCCCCTATATCCATATCTCCAGCCTGCAAATAAAAATTTATCAGTGACTTCTGAAGAAAAGAGGAAGTTTCTATTGCCCGTTTTCTTAAGTCCTCATTTAATTCCTCAGAAGTGACACAAATGACAGTTTCTTTTAGGGAAAACCCCTATCCACAGGGCTGTAGTTTAGCTCTTTGACCTCAGTAAGACAATCATACACATAACTCAAACATTCATTCATTAATTCAGTATATATATTATATACCAACTATAAACTAGCCATTGATGATTATTAAAATCATGAAAACAAACTATCTGATCTCATTGAACTTATTTTCTAGGAGGAGTAGATGATCGTAAATAAAAATATTTCATGTAATAGATCTGGATGAAAGACAAAGTATGATGCAAGTGGCTTATAATTTATGGAACAGTCAAAATAGTCAGTCTAATATCCAAATGTAGGTTACTAAATCCCAAAGAAATACAAAACGCTGTATGTGACACCAAATAGGATTGCTGCAAGCTGGCACCAATTCTTTTATCACTTACCAGAGGATCCCCAAAAGTACTGAAGTCTAATCTCTTTCCTCTTCATTTTATAATCTCTAAATCTGGCATATTCAGGGATTTGTAAAATTATGGTAATACAGCATGAACTATATGAAGACTCAGGTATTTTCACTGGGGTTTCAGGTCCAAACTTCTCCATTGCTTATTTATATTTTCAAGAGTGGTTATTTAATATTCTTGTTTCATTTTTCTTTAGGACCAATAAACTAATTCATTTGTAAAGACAACATCTTTTGCAAAATGAAAGAATACATAACAAACAGAGTTATAAACAATCAAAACAATGTGGGTTTAGGTAGATCCTAAGTGGCAGTTTTATTAAGCTGACATTTTCCTTTTTTGAACTACGTTACTTTGGCAACTACTAATATAATCCTTTCTACATAACAGTCTCATTTTATGACAAATTACAGAATAATTATTACTGCTTTATCAAAAAATATATTCTTCAGTATAAATGCAGTTTTAAAATGTTGGTTCATTTCTTTATTATATCATAGGAATTTATTTCAAATTTTATTATAGAATCCAATAGGAAAAATAATTTAGTATGCAAACATTTACCTTAAAAGTACTTTTTAAATAAAATATGTATGATGAAAATACATGTAAAAATTTAACTTCCACCTTTATTTTCTTACTACATGTTCTCATACTATAGGTTTTTTAAGTTCATCTGTTTTTTTTAAGCTAGCAATCATATCTTGATAAATTGTGAAATGTCCCTTGAATTCTTTATTTTTTTTCTAAATCTTCTAATTCTTTCCTCATTAACATTACCATCAGAAAATTTCTTTACATTAATTATTTATAATGAGAATATTCATTTACTTGTATTATTATTGTGTCTTAACATTGTATTGAAGGAAAGAAGCTAACATATTATGTTGAAACCAGCATAATAGGGCTTTGAGTATTAAATACAAATTTTTTTTAGATAAGAGTGAGTTTTGGAACCTAAAACAGGTATCTCCTCAGCCCCACTTCTTGGTTTAACATATGTTCAGCAGAAACTCCAGTCCCATAGCATTAAATAGAGGGTAAATGTATGTTTGAAAAGACCTCATTGGTAGGCTTCCCTCAGAAGAAATTCTTTCTCATATGAAAGCCATTGTTTCATGACAGCAAAAGGATTAGACAGAGGAAAGTAGGATTAATGGGAATTCATGATGGGAGGTCAATTTTTTTATTTCCTTCCCTTTTATTATAGGAATCACATCTTTTTCAGGGTCCTTGGAGAATATTTAAGATAGGAACTGTTTATATTATTAGAAAACTTTTACACAGTTAGATTTGCAATTCAAAAACCTAACTAAGGGTGTGAATTTTCTTCATAACAAAGCCTTTTTTTCCAATACTACTTGGGCGCTGATACTAAATGACAGAAATAGACCTGGTGAGGTGGCTCATGCTTGTAATCCCAGCACTTTGGGAGGCTGAAGTGAGAAGATCACTTGAGCCCATGAGTTCAGACCAGCCTGGGTGATATAGTGAGACCTCGTCTCTATAAAAAGTTTTAGGCCGGGTGCGGTGGCTCATGCCTATAATCCCAGCACTTTGGGAGGCCAAGGCGGGCGGATCACAAGGTCAAGAAATCAAGACCATCCTGGCCAACATGATGAAGCCCTGTCTCTACTAAAAGTACAAAAATTAGCTGGGCATGGTGGCACATGCCTTTAGTCCAAGCTACTCAGGAGGTTGAGGCAGGAGAATCGCTTGAACCTGGGAGGCTGAGGTTGCAGTGAGCCGAAATCGCACCATTGCACTCCAGCCCGGGCAACAGAGCAAGACTCCCGTCTCAAAAAAAAATTTAATTTAATTTAAAAAGTTTAAAGATGATAGCTGAGCAGGTGGCACCCTGTTGTCCCAGCCACTTGGGAGGCTGAGGTAGGATGATCGCTTGAGCCTGGGACGAAAAGATTGTAGGGAGCATGCCGCTGCACTCCCACCTGGGCAACAGAGTGCAACTCTGTCTCCAATAAATAAATGACACAAGTCAGGCTTCCTTGAAATACAGTTTTGTCCTACGCAACTTTTTTCCTTTCTCAAGGCCTTTCACCTTGGAAGAATATACCTCTGCACCAAGCAGAGAACAATGACAAAAAAGTTGTGCAAAGGAGGATGATGGCATGTAATCATTTATTTTATGTGTTCTGCCTCATAACAATAACTTCCTAGACAGTATTTTTCATACATAACATTCTACATGTATTTCAAAGCATTTAATGGAAGGCAGAGTCATTACCAGATATTTTAGGTGGAAAATAGAAATTTTAGTAAGGTGGGAAAATTCCCTAGACCTCTACTGCAAAACATTAATTCAAGTAACTTTGAGTATTTCATGTATGGAAAAATATGATTGTGTGATGTATTCTCTGTGCTCAAAAAGCTTACAAGTAGTAGAGGAAACAAAATATGAATTAGACAGTAAAATGAAATGGTATAGAATTAAATTTTTAAAAGGATTATATATTAAGATATAAAACAATTCACAAACAGTGCAAGATAAAAAATGTCAAAACATATAGTACAAGAAATAATAGCTAGAAGAGGATAGGAAAGGAGAAACAAACACATCCAAAGGTTTAAGGAAGAAAGCCTTATTAGTTTTCAGTTGTACTTCCAAAGATACCTATGTAATCATATCCTTGATCTTAGATTGACTCTTTCTGTGCTAGATTCTGGCCCACAAAGTCAAATGAGATATTATTAGAGTTCTAGTCAAAATTCATTAAATTGCAAAGAACAGGAACCCATTTAAATTAGGTTAGTTTCAAAGGGTTCCTTTGAATAATTCTGGGAAATGTCACGGACTTCCACGGTCAGGGATGTGGCTGGGCTTCATGGAGTCCTGAGGGGAGAAATGGAAAGCCGTAAAGACCTATAGTGCTGGGCTTCTCTCTTTGGTGTTTCTTCTCTGAGTCTATATGTTTTTCATGTCTGCTTCATTCTACTCTTAATGAATCTTTCTCTTCAGTTCATGCACGTGCTACCAAAACACCAAGGGTTCCGTCTAGGTCTTGCTGCTTGCTGCACAGAAAGGCAATCACTGAGACAGCCACTACTGCCAGGGAAGCGGCTACAATCAGGCACTGCAGCCCGGGAGACTGGAGCTCAGCCTCAAATCCATCTCCCTGACTGATTAAAACTAGGGGTTTACACAGCGGGAAAGAAATGTAACAAAATGTAAGAAAACAGGAACTAGGGAGGGGTCCAGAAGCAATCATGATGAATGAGGGTTTTGGCATCTCATCGGAGGCAGTGATTTGGTGAGTTTCTGTTCTTTGATACTTTTGAGAGGCCTGAGAGTAAGTTCTTGAGGAAGGAACTCAAATAAAACAAGTATAAATTTTAAGCTTTAAGACTAGAATACTCCATTTCTATGTTTATAAAAAAAAAAAAAACAACCGTATTGGGTTGGTTTCACATGATCCTGTTTGCCAATAACTTATTTTGCACACCGCTTTTATTTGCCGTAGAAATTTCATACTTGAACACCACATTCCCTTGTACTTGTATATTAGAAATGGAAACAAGGCATGGAGGTCGGAATTAATATAGCAAGTTTGAGGACAATATAAAAACTCACCCCAGTGGAATAGTGTGAGCATAGATGATCATGATTATCTTAATCAAAATATGTATTAAATGAAGATGGAAGCATGAAAAACTGTTTGCAAAAATTAGACAAGGAACAGATATATTTAATAGTGAATTTCCACGATTTTTTTTCATGTAACATTAGCTTACCAGAATATTAATAGCTATTATATGAAAAATTGATGAGTATTAAAATGTATTTGGGTGTCTTTTACTAAATAATGTTTGAGTTTATTTAATGTGCATCATCTCTGAGCCTTTCATACACCAATATCTGGTATTATTCTTCATGACGGATAGTAAAATGCAGCATTTTAAAAACCATTTCACTATAGTTCCCAACTATCTATGTCAGATATATTTCCAATAGTAGTGTTCGGTTAATAGTTTTAATAAATACTGAATATATACACAGATATATAAATATATGAACGAAAGATGTATACCAATAAAAAGTGGAAGAACCCAATGTTAATCCCACTACTAATGAAAGGGAAACAGATTTGAACAAGGTGCTATTTTAATTAAATTAGCATACTTTTTGTTACAAAGATCAGAAAATTCAGAGATAGGTCCTCTCACCTCTGCTGGATTGGAAAGCAGTCTGGTAATTTATACAGATGGCACTGAGAAAATGCAAATCATTTGATTCCATCATCCCACTCTAGGTGTCCGGCCTGGGGGAAAAACAAAGCAAAAAGAAAGTTTATGAGCAAAGATTTTCATTTTGGCATTGTTTATAATGACAAAAATCTGAAGCAAATGTTCTCAGGTAAGGAAAGTATTAAATTATGGCATACCTACAAATATAGCCTTGAGTAGCCGTGAATATCATGGTTTTTGGAAACTGATGATCTGGACAAAGTCTTTTGGTATAAATTTAATTCAAATACGTATTAATATGTATTTGGTATAAATTTAATTCAAATATGTATTAATATGTATTTGGTATAAATTTAATTCAAGTATGTATTAATACGTATTTGGTATAAATTTAATGCAAATGTGTATTAATATCATAATTTTGTATACATTAATCACAGAAAAAAGAGTCAAATATGATATATCAAATTTTAATCATTTTATTCTTGTTATGCAGGCTTATTAGTGTGTATGTCTGTCTAATTCTTTGTAAGTTTTGATCTCTTGGCATTTTTCAAATCTTCTTTGTTCATACTTGTCAAAGAAAATATGTAATGAGGTATGTTGCAGTTGTTAGCTCTGAAAAGATTTATGTCTTCTTGTTTTTGGCTTACAATTAAGGGGTGTTCCAAGAACTGTTACCACATTTAAAATTCCATATCTAAAGCACTATGAAGAAAAAGTATTCATTTACATTATGTTTTAGCCACTCGTGAACAATCTTTTAAATGTAAGTAGCTGAATGCATATTTTGAAGTTAAACATTAAAGCATTTTCATGTGCGGATTTACAGTAGTGTAGTTGGTATAAGCATCTATGAAAAAAATTTATCACGTCAGAAAATAATTGAAATTGTGACTGAAAGTTTCCCAAGAACAACCTTTTTATCTGTGGCTTAAATAAATGCTTTCCATTTCAAAGGCAACTCTAACTGCACCATATAGCTCAAGTGATCAGTAAAAGTAGACAACTGACTTCTTCAAGGAGTTTTAATTTTTATGTGATTTGATCAACTCACAGACTATAAATTCTGTCAGAGCTAAACATATGCACAGCCTTATCTGAATTCTTGTATTCCAGGCATCGAGTAAAATATGTTCATGTCACTAGCTTCTTTCAAGTAGTGTTTATCATCATCTCCCTGATTGCCTGATATAAGTTTACAACCAGTCTCCTAGGTGTGCTGGTGTATTACAGCTCTCCCACAGATATCAGAAACAGCGACATCTTTGGTAATGAATGTCAGAATTCTGCCAGCCTAAGAGTATATTATCCATCTCCATGTCTCATTGCTGACATACCAAGTGAGACGCTCATTCCAAACTCCTTAGTCAAACAAACCTTAAGATACAAAGTTGATGCTAGTTGCATGAGGAAGGCATTTTATAAATCCAATCAAAAGACACTGAAAATGTCTCATCTAAATAGCATCATTGTCTTAGTCTTTTAAATTTTTTTCTTAATTTGTCTCCTACTATGGAAATTTTTGAAAGAATAGGATTTTAAGCCAAGAAGGAATCTTAAAGATGCTGGTCTAAACATTTAATTTTTCATGTTAAGAAGCTTAAAGAAGAATTAGGTTAATATATTTCTTTAAAATTACACTGGAAGCTGGTGTCCTATTTAGAACTACAACTAAAGTATTTTGACTCCCTGTCTGATGCTAATTTCATTAGACCAGGCTAACTCACCAAATAATTTGAAATTTTCCAAATTAGTCTGTTTAGAGTAACCATATTTTACATATGTAAAAATGGATTATCTATTCGTCATCCTCCACTTCCTTTCCCTCTCCTCCTCTCCCCACCTGATCTTCCTTCTCCACTCCCCTTTTCCTCCTTTTTTCTTTATTCCATTGTATTTCCTTCCTTTTATTTATCCCTTTCCACCTCCCTCCCTCCTTCCTGTCCTATTCTTTTCTTTCTATCTCCTTTCTTTCCCTCTCTCTTGCTTCACTCCTTCCTTCCTTCCTCCCTACCTCTCTTCGTCCTTTTTCCCATTTCTTTTTTCTTTTTTTAAATTATATTTTAAGTTATGGGATACATGTGCAGAACGTGCAGGTTTGTTACATGTGTATACATGTGCCATGGTTGTTTGCTGCACCTATCAACCCATCACCTACATTAGGTATTTCTCCTTATGCTATCCCTCCCCTTGCAACCCACCTCCACCAGGACCCAGTGTGTGATGTTCCCTTCCCTGTGCCTATATGTTCTCATTGTTCAACTCCCACTTATGAGTGAGAACATACAGTGTTTGGTTTTCCGTTCCTGTGTTAGTTTGCTGAGAATGATGGTTTCCAGCTTCATCCATGTCCCCGCAAAGGACATGAACTCATTCTTTTTTATGGCTGAATAGTATTCCATGGTGTATATGTGCCACATTTTCTTTATCCAGCCTGTCATTGATGGGCATTTGGGTTGGTTCCAAGTGTTTGCTATTGTGAATAGTGCTGCAATAAACATATGTGTGCATGTGTCTCTATAGTAGAATGATTTATAATCCTTTGGGTATATACTCAGCAATGGGATTGCTGGATCAAATGGTATTTCTAGTTCTAGATCCTTGAGGAATCGCCACACTGTCTTCCACCATGGTTGAACTAATTTACACTCCCACCAACAGTGTAAAAGTGTTCCTATTTCTCCACATCCTCTCCAGCATCTGTTGTTTCCCGACTTTTTAATGATCACCATTCAAACTGGCATGAGATGGTATCTCACGGTGGTTTTGATTTGCATTTCTCTAATGACCAGTGATGATGAGCTTTTTTTCATATGTTTGTTGGCCGCATAAATGTCTTCTTTTGAAAAGTGTCTGTTCATTTTCTTTGCCCACTTTTTGACGGGGTTGTTTATTTTTTTCTTGTAAATTTGTTTAAGTTCTTTGTAGATTCTGCATATTAGCCCTTTGTCAGATGGATATATTGCAAAAATTTTCTCCCATTCTGTAGCTTGCCTTTTCTCTCTGATGATAGTTTTTTCTTTCCTTCCCTCTTTCTTTCCATCCTTCCCTTCCCATCTTTTTCCTTCTGTTGCCTCCTTATAGCCTCCTTTACCCTAGTATCTTGGCAATATTGGTACTCACCTCTATATATGCACTTACTTCACAGAACACATTTTGGTAATGTCTTCTATATCATTTTATCTTGCTTAAACATTAATTTTGAGAAGGATGTACATTGGGGCTACTAATTCTTTTCCACCCTCCAGTTTTCTTAATTCATTGGCTTAAATCCAATTAAAGAACCAAAAAGGTTAGAATTAATTAATAATTCTATGTAATTGGTAGTAATATTTTCTGAATTTTCTAGATTATTATAGAAACATTTTCCTTAAGAATGCACTTTTAAGGACATTATATCACTAGCTTTAGATTAACTGACTTTGGTTTTTATATTCATTATGTGACTGTTCATAGATGTTGGGGCCTTTCCACATTTGAATTACAAAATAACAATTTGTTGATATAGATTAAAATAAACCAAAAAATCTCCAGCGTGCTCATATCTGCTAATCAATATGAAAAGTTCTATCATGAATAATGTGGCAACCCATATGAAGAAAACAGTTTCAGACAAACCTATTCAGTAGTTTTCTCTTCTTCTTTCAACACATAAATAAAAGCAATTGCTATGTAGCTTCCTTGCTGCATGAGATATACCTTAAGGTGTCAGATGACTATAAATATGAATACGATAATAGTGGTCGTATAGAAAAGTATGATCAGGAATTGTGAATTAAAGAAAGAAAAAATAATGTGATGAAATATTAGTGTTTGGTGATAGGGGATACAAGTTATTTTCTTACAATTGATATTTAATAGTGTTATTTAAAAATACAGCATCTGTTGTTTCCCAACTTTTTAATGATCACCATTCAAACTGGCATGAGATGGTATCTCACGGTGGTTTTGATTTGCATTTCTCTAATGACCAGTGATGATGAGCTTTTTTTCATATGTTTGTTGGCCGCATAAATGTCTTCTTTTGAAAAGTGGCTGTTCATTTTCTTTGCCCACTTTTTGACGGGGTTGTTTATTTAATTAAAGTTGATCTAATCTATATTTACAAAACCAGATCAATTTGCAAATGTCTAGGGTACTTTATTAATTGATCTGACCAGCTTATTTTTGGAATGGTCAGACCATTTGCAAGTGGCCCAATTCAAAACTATTTGACTGACTAGGAAAAAGAGGAGGAAGGTTTTGTGGAAGAAACAAACTTCTATTCAGTAGAAAATAATTAATGGCTACATATGCCCTCTATGCAAAATTATAATGATAAATATTTCTGGGACTAGGGAAAATATGGTCTAATGACAGCCCATGTATTACACTGTAGAGAACTTTTAGTTTTGTTGTGTCACCATTGTCCTTACAACATCTCAGAACAGTAATCATGTTAATAAAATAATGAGAACACTAATGTCCAAGAAGACCAGGGGAGTTACCTCATTGGGTGAAGTATGATAGGTGGACTAGCAGGGAATACCACCTGGTTCTAAAATGTAAATGTAGAAAGTTACATAAATATTCACAGAACTTTAGATTCCCATATGGGATATAACAGATGAAAATTCAAGTAAATAAGGACATATACATATGGTTTACTATAATGATGTTAATTTTAAAATAATGTTTATGGGCTGGGCGTGGTGGCTTACGCCTGTAATCCCAGCAATTTGAGAGGCCGAGGCGGGCGGATCACGAGGTCAGGAGATCAAGACCATCCTGGCCGACATGGTGAAACCCTGTCTCTACTAAAAACACAAAAAATTAGCCGGGCGTTGTGGCGGGTGCCTGTAGTCCCAGCTACTGGGGAGGCTGAGGCAGGATAATGGCGTGAACCCGAGAGGCGGAGGTTGCAGTGAGCCGAGATCACGCCACTGCACTCCAGCCTGGGCAACAGAGCGAGACTGTCTCAAAAAATAATAATAATAATAATAATAATAATGTTTATGAAGATTATGGAATAGTATAGAGAAATACTGAGGTTATAGTATTAAATAAATAGAAAATATGAGAAAAATCTTTTAGTAACCACCAGCATATTTTACAATGTTTTTAAAATGCTTGTAAGGTGGTACATAAAAATGTAGAAATTGAATCCCTTGTAAGTTGCTATGGTGTTTGGCAAGGTAGTACAAGATGGATGGTTTTGTATCTATGCATTACTTTCCAGTGTTTTTAAAATATTATATGAAAATATATTCTATTTATTATGGGGAAACAATAACTTAAAAACATAAACTTGGATAAAATAAAAACATATGATTTGAGAAAAAATTAACTTATTGCATGAAAAGTTAATACATTGATAATTTCCACGTTCCTTTTTTTGTGTTGTGCCTGATAAACTCTTTTTACACAACTTCATTTGATTTTCTATTTTTTCTTATTTAGATACTAGTTATATTGTTAACATCCCTCTCTAGAAATTGCCTTTTTTGCTTTGTTAATGACGTCTTTTAATGAACAGAAGTTCTTAATTTTAACAAAGCCTACTTTATTGATCTTTTCTGTTATGAAGTGTTTTTGGAGAATGTTCATGGCCATCCCAAGCTCATGAGTATTTTCTCCTACGCTATTTTCTAACTTTTACTTTGCACATGTATGTCTACTAGTCCATATGGAACTCATTTTTGTGTCATGTAAATTAGAAATCAAGTTTCATTTTTTTTTTCCACAAGGATATTCTGTTGCTCCAGTATCATTTACCAAAGACGTTATTTTTTCACTTCATTCCAGTGGCATGTTTGTGTTAGATCAAATGACTAAATATTCGTAGGTCTGTCTCTGAAGTATCTCTTCCATTGATGTATTTCTCTGTTCTTGCACCAGAAAGGATCTGTTTTAACTACTGTTGCTTTAAAATAAATTTCCACTTTTAAAATTTTAATAGGCACATAACATTTGTATAAAATATGGAATAAAGCGTGATATATCAATACCTGTATACCATGTGTAATTATCAAATCAGGGTAATTAGCATATCCATCACCTCAAACATTTATTATTTCTTAGTGTGGGAATATTTAATATCCTCTCTTCTACCTGTATGAAAATATAATAAGTTGTTGTTAACTGTAGTCACCCTACACTGCTATGGAACACTAGAATCTATTCCTCCTATCTAGCTGTAATTTTCTATCAATTAACCAACCTCACCATATTTATTCCCTCCACCCCCCACATACCTTTCCCAATCTCTAGAAACTACTGTTCCACTCTCTGCTTCTATGAGATCAACATTTTTAGCTTCTACATATGAGTGATAACACGTAGTATTTATCTTTTTGTGCCTGGCTCATTTCACTTGACATAATGTCATCTCTTATCGTTCATCTTTGCAATTTGGTGGTTTTCTGCAGTTATAAGTTTTGATTACTTTGTCTTTCTCATTTGTGTATTTGCTCTACCAGCGAGTTTTATACTTTTGCATTTTTTCACGATGTTAATTATTGTCTTTTCTCTTCCAGATGTAAGACTCCGTTGTGCATTTCTTGTATGGCAAGCCTACTTGTAATTAATTATCGCAATTTTCGCTTGTCTGGGAAAGACTTTTTTTTTTTTTTTGGACGGAGTCTCGCTCTGTCACCCAGGCTGGAGTGCAGTGGTGCTATCTCGGCTCACTGCAAGCTCCACCTCCCAGGTTCACACCCTTCTCCTGCTTCAGCCTCCCAAGTAGCTGGGACTACAGGTGCCCCCCACCACGCCCGGCTAATTTTTTGTATTTTTAGTAGAGACAGGGTTTCACCATGTTAGCCAGGATGGTCTCAATCTCCTGACCTCGTGATCCACCCGCCTTGGCCTCCCAAAGTGCTGGAGACTTTATCTTTCGCTCCTGAAGTGTATTTCCGTTAGGCACAGTATTCTTGACTGGCAGTTATTTTTTTCTTTCAGTACTTTAAATATATCATTCCATGTTTTCCTAGCAGGTAAGGTTTCTGCTAAGAAATCTGCTGTTAGTCTAATAAAGACTCCCTTACATGTGCCTTGATGTTTTTCTCTTGCTGTTTTTGGAATTCTCTTTTTGTCTTAGAAATTTGACTATACCTCAGAGAAGACCTTTTTGGATTGAATCTATTAGCATATCTTTGAGCTTCCTAAATCTAGATGCCCATATCTCTCCCAATATTTGGAAAGTTTTCAGTATTAATTACATTAAATAAGTTTTGCACGCCTTTTCTCATCTCATCTTCTGCAACTCCTGTAATACAAATATTTGCTTGTTTAATGCTGTCTCACAACTCCTATAGGCTTCCTTCATTTTTTAAAAATTCATTTTTTCTATTGGTTTGCCTGGGTCATATCAAAATACCTGTCTTCAAATTCAGAAATTCTTTATTCTGCTTAATATAGTCTGTTGTTCAAGTTCTCAGTTGTGTTTTTTTATTCATGAAATTCTTCAACTCACGATTTGTTTCTTTTTTTTAACCTACCTATCTCTGTTAAATTTCTCATTCAGATCATGAATTGTTTCTCTGATTTGGTTGAATTGTCTCTGTATTCTCTTGTGTCTCAATGAGTTTCCTTAAAATATTGATTTTTTTTTTCTGGCGACTTAAGCATGTAGGGGAAGTGTGACTGCTCTGGGTATCCAAGGTACTATTTTCCCAGAAAGTAGGGTACTGCTTCAGCTCAGGCATAGGGGATATGACTACTCTGAGTGACAATGGCACCATTTTCCTAGGATGCAGGGTGCCGCTTCAGTGTCAGCATAAAGTCTAGGGCACAGCGTTTACTGGGAAGGATAGAAGGAGAGGCTCTGCCAAGGCACTGATTTTACAGGACAGAGTGCACAGCTATAGCTGGGATCTCAAGGCGCTGTGTGCAGCAGTGACCGGGAGGTATGAATAGAGTAGCAAACTGGCTCATGGATATGGATGGGATGGGGTTGGTTCAGTGGCAGCTAAGCCTCTGGCATGGAAGGCTGCCGCGGACAATGGCTGTGGAGCAGGACACACTCCAGTAGTAGTTCAAGTTCTAAGATGGGCATAAGTTGTGCCAGCAGCGGGGGCTGGGACACAGTGCCAGCTTCTCCAAGGAGAACACAGCTGTGTAGATTCCAGGAAGCTCCTCCAACTGGGCTTAGTGCCTCCAAGGACTGCAGGGGTTCCCAGTAGTAAAGACTGGAAGTGTCCAAGGTGGTGAAAAAGGCTGCTGGAATCCTTCTGCTTACCTTTTCCTCTGAGGGAGAAGCTCCTCCTGGCTTGAGCTGGTTCCCACTGGGGGATAGGGTGGCAGAGACTAGATGTTCCCTTCTATTCTCTATGTGGCTATCATGGGTTGCTCTACAGGGTTTCTGCTACTCCTTTGATGACCTCTGGTGTGTTCCTTATTTTCAACAAAATTAATTGTTTATTTCTTGTTTTGGCTGTTTTTGTGGGGAGGATGAGCACTAAGGGCTTCTAGTCAGCCATCTTGCAGATGTCATCCTCTATAACAAATTTTTAGATCAAATGTGAAAGCTCTTTATTCAGTTTAAAGATTGTTGTCACAATTCTTAGTTCTTTGCATTTCATAAATATGTTATAATTAATTTGCCAATTTCACAACAAAAACTAACAAGCAAAATATCTGCTTTGGTTATGACTGGGATTTCATTAAATCTGTAAATTAATGTGGCAAGGACAATACTGAATGTTTCAATCCATGAACATGGAGTATACTTCTATTTGTGTAAGTCTTTAACTTCTCTCCATAGGGTTTTATATTTCTATACTTAATATTTTGTGTGGTATATTTCAATAAAAATATTTAAAAATAAAATGCTTCATATATACTTATTACATAATAGTAGCTGATAAGAGTAAATATTTATTGAGTATTTACAGTGTGTCTGACCCTGTGCGTTCATTCAATTTTCAGTATTTTATCTCATTTTCATCACTATCTTATGAGTAAATGTTTTGATTATTCTCATTAAATGTAAACTGAGATTACATCGGTTATATAACTTATCTAAGGTCACCTGGGTAGTCTGTGATAGTAACAGGACCCAAACCCAAGTCTGCCAAATGTCAAAGCCTGTATTCTTAAAGCCTATACTCTCTAGTTTTCAATAGATGCACCATTTATACTTTTATAATTTGAACTATAACAATAGGTGGATTTCCCATGTTCACTACTATTTTTTATAAATATTGATAAGCCTTCTGATAAAGATGTATATAGAGAGTAGTATGATTTGACCAGGAGTGCTACTTTAAGTGTAAGGTGTCCTAGTTTACCTTGCCTAGTAAACCAATGTCTGGGTAATTATCTAAACTTCATTTTTATCTTTAGGTTCTGCATCTGTAGATGGAAATAATAATTCCTAACTTACTTTCATCAACTACCATTGAGACTATTCAATTATATGTTTAAGATGAAAGTGATATAATAGATCTTTATAAGTTACATTATTGCTTGAAAGCTTATTTCTTTAATATATATGTTACAAGTGTATTTGGAGTTCTTGATATGATTATTTTGTTGCCCCAGATCCAGCATCCTTTTCACCAATTTATTCTTATTAATTCCATACAATAAAAAAATAAGATTTTGCTTTATGTTTTATATTAGGTAGGATGATCA
Source organism: Pongo abelii (assembly GCF_028885655.2). NCBI lineage: Eukaryota > Metazoa > Chordata > Mammalia > Primates > Hominidae > Pongo > Pongo abelii. The sequence goes on along the minus strand of NC_072001.2, from coordinate 102,966,866 downwards.
TATATCCTGGTTTTCCTGGGGCAGTCTGGGTTAATTTATATTTCCCTGTCTAATGATTAAAATAACCTCCTTCAACTCTCACAAGAGAAAGGATTTGAAAAATCATATGGACACCTTAATATTAGGTGAAGGTTTATTTTCTTATACTTTAATGCAAGGAAGACTAAAATTTTTCATCTAAATGTTACCTTTTCAATATATTTTACTTAGGCTCCAAAAATATGCCTAAGATTCTTTCTATATATTTAAAATTAACATATGCTTTTAAGTGTTATTTTTCAACTATTGCAGTTTACCCTTTGCAACATAAAAATGTATCTCATATGTATAGTTTAGGCACAAGATTCTCCAGTTTCTGTATACATATCAAAATATGTGCTAATGTTATGTTGTTGGGCTATACTGCTTTGTGGGGTTTTTTGTTTTATTTTTAAATACTGCATTGCCAAACTTAAATTTCAAAATCCCAAATAGAAGTACCCTTGATGTAGTGAATGTATATTAAATAAGAGAAGCTACTTGGTCAAATTGACTAATATAAACTGTTAATTATACCAAACCTGGTTTGAGACGGGGGTGTGATTCCATCAGTTTTCCATGATGTTGGGTTCACTTGTAGACTTCTTAATATTTCCATCACCACCCATTCTGGTTGTGATAATTAACAGTAAACAGGTATTTGAAAGGCACTAGCTAAAGCCAGGAGCCAACTGTTTCTGCAGCCTCATCCCGGAACCATAGAAACTCTGGAAATACATGGGCATTTAACAGAAAGGTATTTTCTTAACATTTTTGTAACTGCAAAAGCCCACTTGGGGAATTGTCTCATACAAATGACATTGCTCAAAGGAACATTTAAATTTGCCCTCTTGCAGAATGGAACTGGAGGAATGTTCTATGTGACAATTTTTTAAAAGACGTGATTTGGATGTTATTGTTGTTGGGTTTTATCTTCTGCTTTTATTTTGTTTTGTTTTTCTCAGCTCTTACTGTCTTATAACCCAAGTGGTTTTTGTTTGTTTGTTTTTTCCCAGCTCATGTATCAAATAATCCATGAGGCAGCTGGTTCTTCCCTTGTTTTGGGCCTACTAATCTAGGACCAATTTTTTTTGTTGTATTGATAGTGAAACATAATTTTTTTTTGGTCATTTTAATTAATATTTGGAAAGAAGCTTACACTAAATATGTGAACTGAAATCACTAGCTTAATACTGAAATTTAGTTTCCTCATTATTTCGATAATTTCTCCATTTGTTTTAGTATCATCTTTTCCTTTTTTATGTGAACGGAGGGGTTAAAGTAAAAAAAATTTTTTGACTGAGAGTTAAGAAATTTTCTCATTTCAAAAGATATCTTTGCATTATGATTCTAGGTGCATTCACATTTGGGGGGAAACAGATTGGTGTTGGCGTTTTTTAATGAGAAAATGAAAGAGCATTTAGATTAAAAGGGAAATATTAATGAAAATGAATTGTCCTTCCTTTTAAAAAAGAGAATCAAGAAATATGACCTAAAATAATAATAAACATAAAATTGAATCAGTGAAGGAATACGTTTTTTTCAAAGTGCTTTAGAAAAAAACTTAACTGCAAGGAAAGACTTTATCTGTGAATGACATTACTCCAAATTTTTCGCTATTCACAAAGTCCTGAAGTTGATGCAGATGCTTGAGGTATTTTTACCTGTTTATTTTCAGCTGACTTAGTCACTGGAGGCAGATGTGGAAGGAAGGAAGTCTCCTTCAGTGACTCATCAGAGAAACTCAAAATGAGTTGCCAGGAATAAGACAGCATAATTTTAAAGAAATTCTCTTCTTACACATTGTGCACCTGTCAACCTCAGACTGGATAAATTAATTATGCTCTGATAGGATAGCCCCAGAGAGCCAGCCTTTCAAGATCTAGTCTTCTCTATAATCAATATAGCAATTTAGCATTTGAACCTGCCTCCAAGCAGAAGGGCATACAACCAACTGTGGAAAATCTTTGTGTTCTACTCAGAGTCCTTTGTTGGTCATGGGAAATTATTTTTAGTGAAAAAATCAAAAATTAAAAAGAAAAATTATTATTATGGCTACTATTCTTTTCAAGTTGAACATAAAAGTTGAGATCAACCTGTAAACTTCTATGTTCAGGCAAAGAACACAAAAATTGATGAAGATAAAAAATGTGGTTGGTTTATTGGGAAAAATTATCTTTTTTAATTAAAGAAAATAAAATATTAAAAGTAAATATACCAAGCAAGAATTATAGAATTAATGTTATCAAAATGACATGAATGGTCTCATATACTAGGCAGTACCTCTATATTAAAAAATTATATAAATATATAATGTCACAAATTATATTTTTAAATATATAAAATACATCTTATTTAAGTTACGCTAAACAAATAACAATAATGTTTATTTTAATAATTGCCAGCAATAAAATCTCCAAGCCTTTCTTTCTGGCCTTTGTCAAATTTCACACACAGGAGCTTTAAAAATTAATGACAATTACAATATTTAGAAATACTAAGTAAAATGTATCATGTACTAAGCCAAATATATACAGATTTTTATGTGGAAAAGTGAAAACATAAAAACTTTAAAACTATTCCCACTTTGCTTATATTTTTTTTCTTCATACGGTATAATCTCAACACCTTAACCTTTCCATTACTTTTCCTGAAATTCTTATTTCTTGGTTTTATTTTTTGGTCTACTATGTTAATATCAAATCTGCTCTACAAATTGGATAACCCAATTATCTATGATGTGCATATTTCACATTGTATGCCTGTATCAAAACACCTCATGTAGCCCATAAATACATACACCTAGTATGTACCCACAAAAATTAGAAATAAAAAAACACTAAAAATATTTTAAATGACTATAAATACTGAAAGTGACAGATGGTACAATGTAAATGAAGTTTAGAGATAAGCATTTAAAATAGATGACAAAATATCTCCAATGGGCAGCTTTTCTAATACCCAATATTTTTTCTGGCTGTATTTAAAATATGAATGCTCTCATTTTTGAAATGAAAAAAGTATGGAGGATGAATAAATCAGTTGGTTAACTATAGGAACCTCTTTTTTTTTTTTTCTTTCTTTTTTTTGACACAGTCTCACTCTGTTGGCCAGGCTGGAGTACAGTGGCACAATCTTAGCTCACTGCAACCTCCGCCTCCCGGGCTCCAGCAATTCTCCTGCTTTAGCCTCTTGAGTAGCTAGGATTACAGGTGTGTGCCAACACGTCTGGCTAATTTTTGTATTTTTCCTAGAGACGGGGTTTTGCCATGTTGGCCAAGGTGGTCTTGAACTCCTGACCTCAGGTAATCCGCCCATCTTGGCCTCCCAAAGTGTTGGGATTAGAGGCATTAGCCACCGCGCCTGGCCCTAGGGACGTCTTTATGTTGTGAGCTTTATTGAATAAGGTCCATTCTGCAAAGATAAGAGTATTATACTTATTTCTGACTCAATATGTCAGGTCAAAGAAAAAAATAGGGAATGGAAATATACCTAATCAACTGCAGCTAATTTCCGTGTGGTTTAACTACTTCTTTAGTCATGCTAACAGAGACAGAAAACCTTTTCTTATTTTTCTAATGCTGCAGGTTACGAAGGATCTTTATTTCCTCTTTTTAAAAATTATCTTTGACTGAAGTTAATAATTCACATTCAAGCAAAACAAACTGGGGTCTACCTCTTTGCAAGCTGTTCTCTCTCTGAGTTTGAAGGCAGAGTTCACCTCTGTTCAGAGACTTGAGCCAAAGCCAAGTCAATTTAACATTTATCTATATATTTCACTATGTCTCATGCCACTTCCTGGCATTGAAATGACTTAATATTTGTATGGATGGCTGTCACGCACTAGTATACATAGTGTTTGAATGTTCAGCAAATGAGAACAATGCCTCCTTCAAGAAAAATAACAACAAACTAGAACTTATTGCCCATTAACAGCAAAGGAGAAAATTAAGTCCGCTAAGAACAAAGTATGCTTCCATTTTACATCCTTAAACAGTTTGCTTTTTCTCATTTTGACTTTCTGATTTCAAGTGATTTTTAAAAACCTCTATTTAAATAAGAGTTTGAGGCAGGAAGGTAGAGGTAAAAGGGGGAAAGTTTCTTTTACCAAAACACACCCACCCACACACACACACACCCCCACACCCCCACACCCCCCCCACACACTCCCACACACACCCCCACACCCCCCCACACACACACACCCACACCCACACACACACACACACCCACACACCCACACACCCACACAAACACCCACACCCACCCACACCCACCCACACACACACACACACAATTATTTTTTGTAAACCTTGACTTTGGAAGCTTGATATACCTATTTATCTGTAACTTATAATATCACTGACAACTATAATTCAAGTATACTGAATGTTTCTCCCTGTTTCTTAAGCCAGAAATATCTGTTCTTCAAAGAAATAAAAAATGTTTTTGTTTTCAGTGTTTTGATTTTAAGCATTTTAAATCTATAGGTTGTGAATTTTTTATCTCTACATATGATTTGATTCCATTTATATTATTTAGATATATATCTATTTATGTACTATTTCATTCCAGTAATAGATTTATTATTTTAAAAATGAACACATAAGAATCTTAGCTAATGTTTTAATGCATTTTCAGTAAGTAGGAAGCATTATTATCCAGGTCAACCACCTACATTTTTTATTAAATTACTCCATGGGATTGAGCTCTTTAGCCCCAAAGAATTATGTTATCTCTATTCATATATGTCTCTGATAATAGCTTTGTCATTTTGAAGAGTAGTTTGTAATATCTATCAACTTTATGGCATGAACGAAGTGAGAACGAGACTATCAATTAATTTTATCAAATTACAGAAATAAGTAGGTATCAAAATGGGCCTCTTTTGTCTTGATTTTCAATCAGGATCCAGAGACCAAAAGTAAGGAAATATGTGTCAAGTAACATATTCCAATGGCAGGTATTATCTATATAAGACCTGAAAAAGGAGTAGTAAAAAACTTGTTTGAAATCTGTATTTTGACTCATGTTTAGGTATACATGTTTGTCAAAACTCAGTAAAGGTACACTGAAAATTTATGCATTTCTTTTACATTAAAAACTACTGGATTGATGGCACTTGGAAAGATATATCAATATGTGTATACATCATATCAGCAGCAACAACAGCAGCATATACAACATAATTATTATCCTGATAATATTTGGATCACTGAGGCAGAAAACAAACTCATGCTCATCTGTTTTTACAGTTTTTATTTTGCCTTGGTTTGTTTGTTTATTTTTAAGCTCATCTTTTAGAAAAAACCAAAGGATTAATATCCCTACCAATGTTTGAGTTATACTCCCATTACATCTACTCTTGGGACGTAATCAAATAGAGCTTTAACTAGAATGTTGAGCACAGTATGTGCAGAAAGCAATGCTGACAATGCTGTTTAACTTTTGTGATAATTGTGAGTATCATATTCATACTTATGTTCTCAGGACCAGAATTCTTTGTATTCTGAAACAGAGAGAATGTCTTTACCTTATGAAACCAAAAGACTGAAGAATTGAAGCACACAGTGCAGCACAATGTATGAGAGTTTAAAATTTTTTGTGTCCCTCCCTCACCCAAACTATGACAATTACCATAGACACTGCTAATCTAAAACCAGGCAGCCAAAAAGAAAAAAAAAAAGAGAGAGAGAGAGAGAGAAAATAATTAAATAAAAATTGAGGTCTCAAAAACCTTCTTAAATTCTTAAAAGTCAAAATTGGTCAGATTAACCAGATATTTTCAAAGGAAAAAAATCTTGAATAACAGTGAAATTTGAGATGCATAGTAACCAAGAAATTTCTCCAAAGTCACTTACTTTGGAAAAACAGAGAACTCCCATAATTTACTTGCACATAGGAATATAATTTCATCTGAAGGAGCTACTAAGAGTAAGATAAAGGTTTAGTGTAAAGACAAGAAGAAAGCAACCTGTTTTGATTTTGATTTAGGGTGGCAGAGCATGAAAATTGCTTCACTGGGGTGAAACATAAGGGATCTTGAGATGAAGTCTAGATGTTAAACTCATTTGGTATTGAGAAACAGCAGGAGGTAGGAGGTGTAAGAAGAAATACTGCCTGTGCAAGAATAATGTGAGAAGAACAAACAAACAAAAAAAGGAATTATGAAACTCTCTATGGAAATAGAAAACTAATCAAAATGTAGACCATTTGGTGAGAGAGAGAAAAGAAGTCAAGCAAGTCTCTCAAGACTTTCCCTGAAGGGCAAACTAGAAATAACTTTTAGCTGTTTAAAGAGTTTTTTCATTTTCCAATTAGTACTACAAGATACTAATATGCATTAATTTAAAATACTAAAATAGCCAGGGCTTCTCTGTGATGTTACTGTGCTAATGTAAAATGAGAAATCTCCAAAAAGTGAAATACTGTAAATTGTTTCCCAAACTTGTTTAATGAAAATCCATTTTTAACTTTGAGAATTTGGTGTAATATTTCACAAAACCATCTTGAAAATACTAACTTAAAGTACGTGTGAAGAGTGAAGGAAGAGAACAATGGCTATTAAAAATTTCCATTTCAACAAACCCATATTGAAATGGGGGCAGCTTTTCCAGTGCTGTAAATACTGAGAGAAGTAAGTTACAGTCCTCGCCCTTAAGAGCACATATGTGGTCTCAGAGAGAGGTCACAAAATAAGGATTAACAGAAAAAGAAGAAGAATGACAGATAATATATTTATGGGTTCTGCAGGAATCATATTTTCTCACTTTGTAAAATTTAAGAAGAGTCAATTTTATATTTAAAGAGCAAGAAAATTTTTAAAAAACAAAGTTACTTTGTAAGAGGAAGATAAATGGAAAAAAATAGCTAAAGGCTAAACCAGTGGTAAGGCTCAGATTTGCCGGTGACATGAGAATGTTAATTATTTCAGAAGAAGTCACGAATCTTAAAAGAATTTTGGGTTCAACACTTTGAAATAATTTTCTTTCATTTCCATGCTCTGCATTGATTTCTCCACTCAGTGACCTCTCCATCCTGGACTCACATACTCAGTAGGTTTCTTGGCTATTTCACTGTGTCTACTTGGAGTCTAAGTCCAAGAGATGCTTTTCTACTTTTTAAATAATTTAACCTGTTTGAAATATTAAACATTGTTGATCACTCCTTTCATTGATATGTCCTTAGTTTCCAAGATCATCTCTCCATTCTTTCTACTTTGAAACATCCATGTCTTCTTCAAGAGGTTCTCTCTTACTTCTAAAGATTCTCACTTGTACTTTCTTTTTTTCTCACTTTAGTCACTCTCCATGGCTGAACTAATTATACTCTCAAGGCTTTCTTTATGACTGTTCCAATTAGACCAAATGGATACTTCCAGTCCATTTTATTCTTCTAATTTCTAGAATAGGTATCTACATACCTACTAATCATTTCAACCCATAAGCAACATAAAGTCAAAATTTACGTAATTGATGTTACTATTTTTATTTCTGCCATTTGTTTCTGCATTTATTGTTCAGTATCAATAAATACAACCTTCAGAGAATCTTTCTTCCAGCACAGAAACCTGTTAGATAACACTGACTTTAACCTCTAGCCCATCATATCCAATATGATCTCTAGCCCATTATCAAACCTGTTAGTTTTAACTTGTTCTCAAAACTAATTTCTGTTCCATCACCTACGCCATTATCATATTACTTTAGTCCTCATAATTTCTCACCTAGATGATTGTACCAACCAGCTAAACTCTTATTTTGGTATTGCTATTGTAATGTCAGAAACTTTGGAATTTCTGTTGGATACCTGAAAGTAGCCCTTTTGACATGTAGACATTAGGACACAAATCTACACAAAATTTAGGCTTTCAATAAAATTATATGGTAATGTCCCCAAACAGTTTCGCCCTCAAGCCATACGCAACCCCTGAGTGTGGGACCATATAGGGCTGTAGAAGGTAGATATGCGAAATATATCCAAGCCAAGGGAACAAAGAGGAACCGTCTGACAGCTACATCACACAATCAAACCAGATGATTCAATCTTTCTGAGCAAAAGTGCTCTTTATTACTTGACAACTTTGTAGAACCTTGGATGGTTTGTTTTCAAAATCTCTGGTTTCTTCAACTTTATACAAACATGGGAAAATTTATGTCGGCTGCAGCATAAGTCCTGCTTTCCTCTCCAGAAACGACAGGAATTCCTCAGTTTTTTTTTTTTTTTTTGAGACGGAGTCTCGCTCTGTCGCCCAGGCTGGAGTGCAGGGGCGCGATCTCGGCTCACTGCAAGCTCCGCCTCCCGGGTTCACGCCATTCTCCTGCCTCAGCCTCCCGAGTAGCTGGGACTACAGGCGCCTGTCACCACGCCTGGCTAATTTTTGTGTATTTTTAGTAGAGACGGGGTTTCACCGTGTTAGCCAGGATGGTCTCGATCTCATGACCTCATGATCTGCCCGCTTTGGCCTCCGAAAGTGCTGGGATTACAGGTGTGAGCCACCGCGCCCGGCCGCCTCAACTAACTTTTTACCAGTTCTCCCAATGCATCCCACAGTCTACATACTTCATATTTAATGACATCACACATCTATAATGTCATTTGACGACATGACTGATTCCTTCTCATAGGCAAATATGGTCCTAACCAAAATGGTAAAAATATTTTTGTAGGCCGGACGTGGTGGCTCACGCCTGTAATCCCAGCACTTTGGGAGGCCGAGGCGGGTGGATCACGAGGTCAGGAGATCGAGACCATCCTGGCTAACACGGTGAAACCCCGTCTCTGCTAAAAATACAAAAAATCAGCCGGGCGTGGTGGCGGCGCCTGTGGTCCCAGCTACTCGGGAGGCTGAGGCAGGAGAATGGCGTGAACCCGGGAGGCGGAGCTTGCAGTGAGCCGAGATCGCGCCCCTGCACTCCAGCCTGGGGGACAGAGCGAGACTCCATCTCAAAAAACAAACAAAAAAATGTATATTTTTGTAGCTCTTATCCTAATTATAAAAGACGTATAATTCATACACTTGTGCATACATATTCAAACAATATACAAGAGAAGAAAAAATAAAATTTGCCCACAATTGTGGTTCAATAAGGGGCAGAGTAAGAGTAAGAGTTAGGACACATTATGCTCATATTATTTGATAACAAAGGTAGAAGTTGTACATTTCAAATAGTTTACAGACTCATCAAAACAGTCATATCACGAATAGCTTGGAAAGTTACATATGAATCCAAGTATCCTGCTGTGTACTCTTCTATCTATAAACCACCCTCTCCCTTTTCATTCAAGTGAAATTTTTAAAAAATAATGGTTCTTTTCTTTTGAGTGTAACCGTGATGCATACTGATTCTTGATAGCATAAAAAATGTAGAAAACCTAATGGTGAAAATTAAAAGCAACAATAAGCCAACTACATTATACTTTTAATTTTGATTTACGTATTTCTATTATATTTTTCTACCCCTATAGATTTAGCCCAAGAAGCTAGAGAAAAAAAAATTAGAATAATCCAATATAATTTAATGTTCAGGAATTATTTTAAAAACTTAGTGAAACACCGCGCGCGGTGGCTCACGCCTGTAATCCCAACACTTTGGGAGGCTGAGGCGGACGGATCACGAGGTCAGGAGATCGAGACCATCCTGGCTAACACGGTGAAACCCCGTCTCTACTAAAATTACAAAAAATGAGCCGGGCGTGGTGGCGGCACCTGTGGTCCCAGCTACTCGGGAGGCTGAGGCAGGAGAATGGCGTGAACCCGGGAGGCGGAGCTTGCAGTGAGCCGAGATCGCGCCACTGCACTCCAGCCTGGGCGACAGAGCGAGACTCCGTCTCAAAAACAAACAAACAAACAAAGAAACAAACTTAGTGAAACAAAAATTCATCCCCAAAACTATTTACTTGAAAAAAACTAATAAATAAACAATAAATTATTTTTCAAATATAAACAAGACAGAAATAAAGGAGATGCTATTACTATGAGGAGAGAGGAAAATTATACAACTAAAGATAAACTATATAAAACATATAAAATGTTAAATAAAATTTTATTAATATACATTTGAAAATTTGATAGATAAGATTATATATATTTGATAAGTCAATAAAATTAATGTATATGTGTATATGAAGTTACAAGGCAAAGTAATTTGGATGAGATCTGTTAAATCTACAATTAATGGATAATTTTTTGTTTTTTTTACAACTTCATAACCTCATGTAAGTTTTTAGAAAGTTTATTTTTTCTCTATGTTCTAGCACTGTTTAAAATCCAGAAGTGGGAAATAGGGAGTTACTGCTAATTGGTACAAGGCTTATTTTTTGAGATTATAAAAATCTTCTAAAAATAGATTATGGTGGTATTTGCACAACTGTATTAACATACTAAAAACTATGAAATTGTACACTAAACATGTGAACATCATGGAATGTAAATTATATCCCAATAAAACTGTAAGAAGATACATACACATTATCTGTCTCTACCAAATTCTCACTATGAACATATATGTAAATACTAGATAATACTACCAAATCAACAGCAGCAATTTATTGATAGAATAAGACATCCTGATTAAATAGAGTTTATCTCAGGAAAGCAAGCAATGATGAACTTTAGAAATCCTCATTGAAATATATTTAACACAATATTTAAATGATAGTCTGAAAGATATCTAAAATTACTTAGCAAAAGCAAATGTAAATATCCATTCTTTATTTGATAATGAAACATTTAACTCAATTTAGAATAAAAGGAAATGACTTAATCTTATAAACATATGCAGCAAAAACCTAATTAAAAAAGGACAAATTTTAATAAAGTCAGAAATGAAGAAATGATTTACCATTACCATTGAAAATGTCCTCTGTTTATACAAATAAAATTATATAATTTAATTATATATCTTACATTACATATATAATGTAAGTGTAATCTTACATTACATATATAATGTAAGTGTAATCTTACATTACATATATAATGTAAGTGTAATCTTACATTACATATATAATGTAAGTGTAATCTTACATTACATATATAATGTAAGTGTAATCTTACATTACATATATAATGTAAGTGTAATCTTACATTACATATATAATGTAAGTGTAATCTTACATTATATATGTAATGTAAGTGTAATCTTACATTACATATATAATGTAAGTGTAATCTTACATTACATATATAATTATATATCTTACATTATATAATTTTATTTGTATAAACAGAGAACATTTTCAATGGTAATGGTAAATCAATTCTTCATTTCCAACTTTATTAAAATTTGTCCTTTAATTAAGTAGGTTTTTGTTGCATATGTTTATAAGATTACATATAATAATACATATATAATGTAAGATATATAATTAATAAAGACATAAATATATATCTTACAGTATATAATTAATTGTATAATGTAAGATAAAGTAAATGCATATAATTTATTTTTAATTTTAATTTAAAATTAGACATATAAGAATATGGGCTTTTAGAATGAAAGTACATATTGGATAAAACATAAACACAATATATGAATATATAAATGTATACATTAATACAATACATATATTTAATGAATGTTAAATATATATATTACATATGTATTCCATATACTAGCAAAATACATCTGCTACATGGGTTGCATTCTTGACTTGGTGAAATCTATTAGAGTAATAAATTAGAGTGCAGCCAAGAAGAAGGAGAGTATTAAGTCTGTAACATTACAAGTAGGAAATGTACTTCATATACAAGTGTATACTATAGTGGAGAACATGAAGAATAATATAAGTAATCTTCCTGGGCTGTGGCTGAATCACTTTCAGTAACTTTATTTGATTTTGTTAATGCATAGATATTTTTATACTCCTCTTTATTTCCTGTAAATTGAGTATTTGGAATTTATATGGGGCAGTAAATAATATGATTGGGTTTCTGTTTTGTTTTTGTTTTCTAATGGTGGTAAATTATCTCCTGATTTTGCTTTTTACAAGTATTCAAGGAAGATTGCAATGAATCTACATTCACACCATCACCCTGTAAAGCAATGCATACATCTGCCAACTTATTAAACAAAATTTGTGTGATCTAGCAGGAGACTAAACATTTAGAAATAGTTTATTAATAATTCAGATATCTGAATAGTCTGGACTTTTTAAAACATTTTTCTACTAGAGTACTAGTCTTTTCTTTTTGACTTGCAAATATTATTTTTATATTTGTCAACATTTTCTTTATTTTTAAGTGTGATTTTAGAAAAAGTCTTTGATGAAAGGTTTATTAATATCCATTATGTAACAGGCAGGATATAGAGACCTAAGGTACACAGTTGCAATCTTCAATAAACTTGCAGAATGTCAGTTAATGCACACAGGAAAACACCCAGTCTTAATATTAATGTGGTAGGTGCTCTTTCATAACAAGCAAAAGCTGCCAGAGAGCAAAGACAAGCGTTTAACCACATTTTTTAATGTAGTATTTTTTCTTTCTTTCTAAAATTACCTTCTTAGAAAGCCATTGCCCATCCAGAGAGTAATTAAATATGTACTAACCTTTTGTTATAGATCATCATGTATTCTTAAAACGGTGTTAATCATCTTTCATTGTATTGCACTGTGGTCTGGAATGTCATCTGTACAATTTCTGCTCTTTTGAATGTGCTGAGATCGTCTGTGTATCACAGTCTGGTATATAAGCAATTTTTAAAGAGTATTCACCTATAAACATTCTCATTGCCAGCTCTAAAACAAGAGAGAAGGAAAGGAGAGACACGGGGAATGTTTTAATCTTTGCAACAGTCATCAGAGATCAGATAACAGGATTGACTACTCTTGATGTTTATTTTTTTGTTCTTAGCACAATTGTAAGACCTCTGAGAGAAAAAAAAAGGACGGGGGAGATCTCGTGAAGGGATATAGTGCTTTCCTAGCCCCTTTTGATGAACCAAGTCTGTCTTTTTTGTCACGTAAGTCTAAATAGACGACCAATTGTTTCTCTCAATCCAGCTCAATCAGTGATAGTGTCAAAATTTTTGCAGATGTTTTTCTGTCTTACCATGTTGATGTGGTTAAAGTTTGATTTGTTGAAAAGCTATGTAGATTCTTTAGTAGGGGTTTGGGAGGGGCACTGGTAGGCCTTTTTACAAGATCAAACTTTCTATAAGAAGCCCAAATGCACATTATAGAAAGTAAATTAGATAATACTTTACCCCTAATTGGAATTTCATTGTCTTAAAATATAACGTAAACACCTTGTATAGCACAGAAATACATTTTAAAGCCCCTGGCATAGTTTCAAACACATTTTTAAACTTTTTCATGAATTACAGTCAATCCTTAAACCCAGATAATTATTTTCAGTTGCTAAAAACTCTGTTTTCCTCATCCTTCAATCAAATCTAACATTTATTGAACATCTAGTCTGTGTCAGAGCCGCCAAGTACCATACAAGGGGCTGGTGATGTACAGGTGGATAAGTCATAATTCTGAATGCCTAACTTCTGCTAATGATTGTAAATTGGCTCAGGAATCACATTCCCGGGCAAGCCTGCACAGAGTCACCCTCAATCAGCACTTAGGCTCACCTGGATAATGGCAATCGTCACATGGTGCTATAACTGCTTGTTTGCTCTCAGAGGACTGGGACTCCACATCTCCAGGGTCTGGAACAGTGCCTGGAATATCAGAAAATGTTCCTTGACATTTAATAGAGACTGTATTTGAGAAATAAAATTACATTCTATATCCAGATAAAAAAGGAAATGATAAAGAGTTTGGAGTTCATGAGAGCAACAAGATGGGATCCAAGGTACTGAAAGAAGATTTAAGGCTGGGCGCGGTGGCTCACACCTGTAATCCCAGCACTTTGGGAGGCTGAGGCAGGCGGATCACGAGGTCAGAAGATCGAGACCATCCTGGCTAACACAGTGAAACCCTGTCTCTACTAAAACTACAAAAAATTAGCCAGGCGTGGTGGCGGGTACCTCCCGAGTAGTCCCAGCTACTGGGGAGGCTGAGGCAGGAGAATGGCGTGAACCCGGAGGCGGAGCTTGCAGTGAGCTGAGATCGCATCACTGCACTGTAGCCTGGGCGACAGAGAGAGACTCTGTCTCAAAAAAATAAATAAAATAAAGAAAGAAGATTTATGTACATCATCAAGAAAACAGGTAACTGGAAAATCAAGAGAAGATTAACACCAGCAATGGAAATATTAGATAAAAGATAACTGCTATTTAGAGATCTGTGGCATAATTGGTAGTAAATCAAGCATACAGGACTTCAGGAAAGCTGATAAGGATAATCCTTTCAATTAAAGGAAGCTATACTTTTATACAGACTTGGTCTATAAATGCAATACGTAAATTACACTATCTCAATGTTCTTCATTCTTTAAAGTTAATTTATGCATTTTCTAATAAAATAAATTAACATGCAAATGACATATCTCAGGGTTATTTTGTAATTTTTTTCAAAAAAAGTTACACAAAAGTGCACATAACTGCATAAAATATTAACCAATGCCATCCAAGTATTATATGTGTTTGTGCAGTTATTATCATAGTCAAAATGATATAAGGGTTTACTTATTCATGAATTCACTAAGGTAGTTTTCTCAGTTGGGGTTATGTTTATTATATAAACACCATTGCAAAAACATGGTTTCTTGAAAACCTCCGATGTCTCTGTAATCAGAATATCACTGGGGTAAGCAGGGAAGAGATATATATATATATATATATATTTTAAGTGTTACAGGTGTTTCTTCTGTACACTTCTTAAGATCGCAGATATAAGACTTAGAAAACAAAGAAAACTCTGTTGCTAATCCTTGGAACATGAACAACATTATTATTTAGCACACATAGTAATAGAAAAAAACATGAAACAAATACCTGAATAAATATTGATATCTTCCCACCACATGCAGGCAGTGGTATACTAAACCCCCCAAAAGTCTTAGAGCTTCTTGTGATCCTGGTGCTGTGAAGTCTGCGTGGCAGAGTTCCCTTCTGACACATCAGATTTCCAGAAAGTGTTTTTCAGGCATGATCAGCAGGGAGCAAGCGTCAAAAAATACTCTTATAGTAACAGTATTCTGGTCCATTGGACATTCTGTCTAAAAGACTAGGACCTCCTCTTTCAACTCCTGCTCAGCCAGCAAGAGAACAGGGCTTACCCTTGGTGCTTGGCTTATTTCCCCTCAGAACTACAGGAGCATACATTACCCGGCAATAGATGAAAATGAAAGGGACAACTTCAACACAATGTCTTTAAGGAAGTGGAGATTCCTTAGATTTAATAGAAAAGCATACACTGCAATGATGAAAGAGGTGGGCTAAAAATACATGTATAAGTAACGGTACGTCAGCGTCTGGACAGCTACCCTGACTTCTGTCAGATGCTCTTTGTAGTGTGTTTGTGTGTTTGTGTGTTTGTGTGTGTGTATGTCCGTGTGTTGGCCGGGGCGGGGGTCGGGGGTTGGGGCAAGTGTACTATTTTCTGCATACTGTGATGTTCTGACATCTTAAATATCCTTTCTAGCTAAGGAGAGACTGTCCCTTCTGCAGCTACTCAATTCTTAGAGCTAGAAGGGCCTAGCCAGGAGCACACCTTTCATTTGCAAGTGAACCAGTCCAGAGCCAGCCCTCCCCTATCTGGCTCTTACACTCCAACAGGCAATATTCTTTTGCCTGAATCATCCAGGGCCAGGTACCAGGTGACTAAGGACCACCCTGTTGCTTAGAGCCCACTAAAATTATTCAAACTACCTAATCCTAAGCTGGTCACCCTGCCTTACCTTGCCAGGGAGAAACTCAAACAAAGCCTCGGCCTAAACTTTCCCCTCGCTCTTGTCTTTTGTCTTCTGACTAACCTGGAGTTTTTTTCCACATGGTCCCGTGTGGTATCTCGTGTCTACTGCCTACAGGGCCTGTGAGCACAGTAAAGTTTGTTTCTGGAGCCTCTCCACTGCCTCCTCATATGACCACATCTGACTGACTATCACACAAAAGAACATGAAACACTCTCTGTCCCCATTCTTCAGGCACCCAAGAGTTCAGCATTAATTTCAAAAATGCAAGCAGAAAAGGCTCTGGATTCATTTGTTTTTCTACTGCCTTTTTCCACAGTATATCACTTTATAGCAGGGATTCCTGACCTTTTTGTTTGTTACCAAGAATGTGACCTTATTGGCATAAATGAAGGACAATCATTAAGTAAAGCAATTATCTTAAATATTGTTAGCAATATTTAATTTTAATTAATATTGTTAAGCAAACCATGATATAACCTATATTTATTTTTTCAACATATGAAACGATAAAATCTATTAGTAAGTGTAAGAACTACTTCGATTACAAAATAGTGATGTGTATATGATATACTAAGATAACTGCAAATAACTATGATATGAGAATAGTGGATTTCTACTGGTGACAACGTCACAGAACCTCATACAACAATTGTGGTTTTTGGCCTACAAGGTCTGCTGCATAATTTCGGCCAACACCAATACTGCAAATCAATATGGCCCCTACCTCACACATATTTCCAGGTCCCACTGTTTTTAATAAGCGGATAAACCAGAGAGTCTCTGAATGGGCCGAAGCAGAAACAGTTAAGGTTTGTGATTAGCTGTCACATCAATGTTGGCAGTGGAAGTAGTGAGAGAAGGAGATGGGTAAATGCAACGAGTCTAGAACATAATGGTTCTCTGTATCACTGGCGTATACACTGGCAACATCACTCATAGATGAGACTCCATACCAGGCAAAAGGTGGAAAGATCCCAGTTTAGAAATGGTCTCACCTTATTTTACACATGAAATCTTCCTTCTGCCTCAGATACAGAGAATTAAAATGATTTCCCTGGCTTCTGGGAAATGCCATTCTTAAACAAGGCAAAGGAAAGATGTGTCCGTTTTTTTTTTTTTTTTGAGATGGAGTCTCGCTTTGTTGCCCAGGCTGGAGTGCAGTGGCGTGATCTCGGCTCACTGCAAGCTCCACCTCCCAGGTTCATGCCCTTCTCCTGCCTCAGCCTCCCGAGTAGCTGGGACTACGGGTGCCCACCACCACACCCAGCTAATTTTTTGTATTTTTAATAGAGACGGGGTTTCACCAAGTTAGCCAGGATGGTCTCGATCTCCTGACCTCGTGATCTGCCCGCCTCAGCCTCCCAAAGTGCTGGGATTACAGGCGTGAGCCACCGTGCCCAGCCAATGTGTCCATTTTATAGTGAACCTTTAGACAGGAAAAGGCCAGCTCTCCTCAATGAGTATAAATGTTAGAGAAGTAAAGACTACATATATATATATACGCACATATATATGTATATATAAAAAATATATATACTATAGAGTATATGCATAGCATATATATAGTATAGTGTATATAGAGTATATATAGCATAGTATATATAGTATATTTACTACATATACACTACATTAGTATATATAAGTACATATACACTATATATGTAGTAAACTACTATACATATATAGTAGTATATACAGTATATGTCTATATTATATACACTACATATACAGTAGATGTATATATTATATACACTACATATACAGTAGGTGTATATATTATATACACTACATATACAGTAGGTGTATATATTATATACACTACATATACAGTAGGTGTATATATTATATACACTACATATACAGTAGGTGTATATATTATATACACTACATATACAGTAGGTGTATATATTATATACACTACATATACAGTAGGTGTATATATTATATACACTACATATACAGTAGGTGTATATATTATATACACTACATATACAGTAGGTGTATATATTATATACACTACATATACAGTAGGTGTATATATTATATACACTACATATACAGTAGGTGTATATATTATATACACTACATATACAGTAGGTGTATATATTATATACACTACATATACAGTAGGTGTATATATTATATACACTACATATACAGTAGGTGTATATATTATATACACTACATATACAGTAGGTGTATATATTATATACACTACATATACAGTAGGTGTATATATTATATACACTACATATACAGTAGGTGTATATATTATATACACTACATATACAGTAGGTGTATATATTATATACACTACATATACAGTAGGTGTATATATTATATACACTACATATACAGTAGGTGTATATATTATATACACTACATATACAGTAGGTGTATATATTATATACACTACATATACAGTAGGTGTATATATTATATATACTACATATACAGTAGGTGTATATATTATATATACTACATATACAGTAGGTGTATATATTATATATACTACATATACAGTAGGTGTATATATTATATATACACACATACAGTATATGTATATATTATATATATACATATACTGTATATATTATATATACACATATACAGTATATGTATATATATACTACATATATAATTTATGTGTATATATATTATATATACTACATATATAATTTATGTGTATATATATTATATATATACTACATATATAATTTATGTTTATATATATTATATATATACATCCCATCCTCACAGCCATGTCATAAAGGATACAGGAATAGGCAATGTCTATGGCACCAAAGTACAATTCCAAATTTCTGAAGTACATTCAAAATAAAATACAATATAATTTATGCAGGTAAAGCTTTGTGATTCAGACCACATTTGTGGAAAGAGCATTGCTTTCGAGACGTGACCTTGGCTAGTTATCCATGGGACTAGCCATAGTGAAGTCCTTCGTTAGTGAAGTAATAACGTAACATAATATGCAGGATCTACTGTATTTTTCAACATACTCAAAGCAATTTTCTCATTTCAGTAAGTTATGCAGCATTTATTTAGATATGATCATTATATTACTTGCCAAGATAATGTATATGAAGAATACCTAACAGGCATTTTAACTAAACATTTTGTAATTTTAAGTCAATAAAAGCAATGTAGGTAGTGGTCGAGCAGGTGGTCTCTGGCTCAACATCCCCTCTCTGCCATTTGCCAAAGATGTGAACTTGAACAAGTCACTTAAATGCTCAATGCCTTAGTTTCTTCTATGTCAAATGAAATGATCCCAACAGAACCTGTCTCCTGAACACATTGTAAATATTGAATAGTTAACTGTATGATGCAGTTAAAATAATACCTGGCATAGAGTAAGCACTATACAAATGTCATTTATTCATTTCCATACATGCTCATAAATAAACTCCCAGATTTCTGTAAAATGTGTAACTGTGCAGTGTTATCACTATTACCAACCAAGCTTCTCTTCTGTCTCTACAACTGATTTAGTAAAGTTGTCTTCATATTAGAAAGGTTGCCTTACATTATTTTATTAAGAAAGAAAGTTTAAAAGAAAGAAGGTTTGGAGTTTTTGTGGCAGGAGAGCAGCTACTTTTATATAGTTCAGTAAATCAATCTGTGCTGCTGAGCGTGAGCCTCAGAGGAGGTAAACTTGGGGATGATTAGAAAGGAAAGAAGAATGCATCGGTGAATAACATTATCCAAATTGACTGTTGTGACTGAAGAGATCAACTCATTAGATAAATATCTTCTCTTTCCTGATATCTGTTTCTTTATATGACTATAAACTACCATTTTAGAGACCCACTTTATACAGTAGTTGATGTGTTGCCCAGTTTAAGAAGGCAGTTTTAGCCTCCAATAGGAATTCAGAAATAACTATAATTCTTCACTGTGCCTTCAAAGAACATTTAAAATAAGGTCCAGACGTATAACACGGCAAGAGTTATCAAAATTGGTTCTCACCTCCTCACCAGCTCTCCAGCTCTCAGCAATTCCACAAGCCTCAGAAAATCTCTTATGAATTTCACCCTTACCTTGTGCATTTTTCGCCTAGGCACACCACTTCCTTCTTGTGTCATTCCCTCAGTAAGTCAGCTCTTGCCAGGAAGTTTGTGTTCTCCTTCCACCATATTCTCTCCACTCTCAGTCCTTTTGGTGCCTGTTCACCTCACATAGGCCCTCCAGCTCTACCACCTAACAAGGTTGAATGGTGAAGTGGAAGCCATTCGTGGGCACTGAGATGGCAAAGAATTATCTTTTGTATCACTTTCTGTAAAAGGGCGGAGGTAGATTCCTGGTTTCTTAATATCTCTTCAAACTCTGAAATACTCTGTCTGTTAATAACCAGAGAATTTGACCTCCTAAAACACAATGAAGAGGACCCTATGTGGGCTCCTCTTCCTTTCACTTCGTTATTTCTTCAATATGCTGAAATCATCCTTGCTTCATCACAGGTCTGGGGGCTAGATTCCAGTCCAAGGGAATGACATATTTTCAGATAACTATTCTTAGGTTTTATAAAAGTGAGTAAAGTTATCAAAAACAGTAACACACCTTGTTTGTCTTTTATGCCTACAAAATGGCACCGTACATTAAAGCCATGGCATTTATACTATGAGTTTAAAAATATCTGGGGACTGCTTTCTTTGAGTGAAAACAAAAGATTTTGCTGAACCGTAAACCATCATATTAGGTACCCTAGCAGGGTACATAATACAAGGGAAGCTTCAAAGCCCAAGATGGTTCACTGATTACCAACTCAATAACACTGTATAATAGCAAGAAGAAAATAAAAGATTTCTAAATACTAAATTCCCCCACTCCAATCTGGTGATGGGCAGGTACCAATCAATATCATTTTTCTATAGTGGTCTTAAATTCTTAAAGACCCGGAATATAGCCAGTAATTGTCATGCAATTATTTGCTTTCTGTTTCTTGCTGTATTTCATCTATAAAGTCTATAAGATCACTTAGCTTTTTAGAATTAATATGTCCATGCAAATGTCTCATGTAAAATAAAATAGGATATCATGATACTAAACAGTGTTTAAAAAAGAGCCCGTCTCCCCAAAAAGCTATTTTATGTTAATTGTTCTATCTAAGCTTTTTATCTAATAGTTTTTAAAAGAAACATAATAGATGACTAAATATAAAAAGAGTTCCAAAGGCCATTTTCTCTTTGAATCTTTCACATTTATTTAAATGCAGTTTTCTGTTTAACTTGTATGAAATACAATTTATGTTGAAAAGGACTTGGTTAATGTATTCTTCTTAGCTTGTACAAAGAAATTATGAATATATGCTAGACTAGCTACACTGTTTAAGTCCAGTGTTTTAATAACATATACTGGTCTGTGTTAACAAATATAGAAAAACTAACATTTTATCAAAAGACAAAATAAGATAGAAGATGTATTCTGGGTTCCATTTTAGTGAGTGAAAAACTGATTATTCAATCTGAAGTGGTAAATAGGATTGAGTTCTTTTATTAGAATAATGTTACATTTATCACTGTGTTTAATTGATTGTGGTGATCTGAGATAGCTAAGTTTTTCTCTGACATCACCATTTAATTTCAGTTAATTAAATTATTGTTATTACAGTCTTGCTACATCCTAAACACTTTCATTCATTTATGCAACATATCGCTTGTGGATCTAGAAATTTAACTCCAAAGAGAACAGTTTCGGGTGGTCTTCATCATCATCCATTAATTACTCATCAATGTTTCATTATTTCCAACTACTATGCACTTAATTTTTTTTAAAAAAAAGAGGAATTAAGATACATCCCAGTTATAGAAAAAAGTCTTGGATTTTTACTGTGCTATTGCCAAGTATGTAGACAGAAATAATTCAAGATGTAAAACATTATTCTATATCTTTAAAATAAAAGCGGTTGTCAGATAAAATATGCTTTAAACATATGAGCCGACATATGCCTTCCAGTGCTAGTAGTTCAAATGGTCACTTAGCAAGTAATAATTTCCATTTCTGCAGTTAAATGGAACCCAAAGCAACCAATTTTTCCCTGTGTCAATAGGATTTGCCTGGATCCGTCTGTGAAACGAAATTCTAAGTCATCAGTGTCCTAGATAATGAAATTACACAATTGGACTTTTTCTATTGCTTTATTCACTAGCCTAATGAAGATGGAGATATTAAAGACAGTTGTCCATGTGGTTTGTGTGGATGTTTAGTGCAACACGGCTAGACCCACTGTTAATATTTTTGTGTCTATTTTTCCTGCTTCATTTTATTTTTTGTTGTTTCATTAATTAATTACTTTAAAGTTTCAGTTTCTATTTTAAATTCAGGGGATACATATACAGGTTTGTTACGTGGGTATATTGTAGGCCACTGAAGTTTGGGATACAAATGATCCCATCACCCAGGCAGTGAACAGAGTCCCCAGTGGGTAGTTTTTCAGTCCTTGTTCCCCTTCTTCTCTCCTCCCTCTAGCAGACCCCACTGTCTATTGTTCCCATCTTTATGGTTCTGTGTACTTAAGGCTTAGCTCACACTGGCAAGTGAGAACATGTGGTATTTGTTTCTCTGTTCCTGCATTAATTTGCTTAGGATAATGGCCTCCAGCTAGCACCATTATTTTGAGGCTAACTTACTTCAGATAGAATTGGTTTAAATCCATATAAAAGATGTTATTCTTTCCTTATCCTAAACAGAAAATTTTAGGAAATAATCAGATAAATTTTACAATTGGCAAATCAAAGGGAGAACTGCATTAAACACCCAGATGTAAAAGGTGTGACACCTCTTCTACTCCTCTTGTATTCACTTTTAGGCAAGAAAAGCAGGATTTTTCTGTAAGGTAAAAAATGCACTCATTTCCTTTTTAAGACTCATAAGCCATTCTGGAGAAAGTATTTGTAAATTAAGCATAATTTTGCCTGAAATAGCAAGCTTTAAAGGAATACATAAATATTTTAATGGAAAATAAATTTTGAAGAAAATCAATACATTTCTACATAAGTTTTCCAAAACAGGTTATATATTATTCTACTGAAGGAAAAAGAAACGAACATTTATTGGGTGATTACACTGCTCCAGGCACTTTCACCTTGGTTTCTTTATTTCTTTTCTTAAAGATTAGTTTTCTAAGTTCTATCTTGTTAAATAAAGGAACTGAATCTAAGTGGTTAAGATCTCCGTCCAGGGTCATGCAAATAAAAACCTGCCAACCTAACTTCAAGGCCATAGTTCTTCCCCTTGGAAGACACTGTCTCATATACAGCTTTTTTTCAGTGCTATAAAGTGTGGTGAGCAAGCGTTCTTAGGGCTTTGCAGTTACAGTCAAAATAAAGAGTTAAAAACTTTCAGTAAAGTTGCCCTATCTCTCAGACTAAGACCACAAGATTTTTCCATTAATTAAGAAACTTCGTGAGAGCACAGTTGTAAAAAAAAATCATAAGAGCATATATTTACATTTTACTTCAATTAAATATGTAGAAATTTACATTCATTTGCCACACTTATGACTAAAGCAAGTGATTTTTTGTTTTTTTTTTCAGAATGGGCCTATTGATTGAAGTTTCACTTCATTTTTTGTTTTATATAAAGGAAATACATTTCTCTTTCACGTTCTTTTTTTTAAAGACTTTTTAAAGCAATGAGTCCACATTTTTTTACCCTTCTATTTAGAATTGTGTCTCTCATTCCTAATTTGACGTGAACTTTTTAGTGATCAACATTTAGTAGATATTACAATGTATTCTATACATTGTTTATGAAGTCAAATTTGTTTTTATCAACAGTCATTTTAATAAGTTAAATTATATAATCACAATATAAAATACAAGCTGGTGAGGAAATAACTATAATTCAACTAATGGGATCAGAGGTCTTCTTCAGTTTAGAACATATTATCATTTAATCTCAAGAGGCGTGTCTCAGATCACTAAACGTCCTATACACTATTGAAATACTGATTTTCCAGGCAGAATTTATTGACAGTTCAGCGGGAAGATGATCCTATGCTCAGAAATTGTTGAGCAGCTATCAACTTAGAAATCAGCACCCATCATCTTCTCATGAGTAAAAATCAAAATGTTTGGAGATATACACAACTTGATTTAAGAGAATATTGTTTCCAATATCTCAAATTACCTTTTAATATTTTTAAAGCTAAAGGAATCACATGAAGGCAAGGAGATTGAATAGAGGAATATTGAAAATAAGCTGATGCAGCCAATTCATTACATCGTGGCCCACGGGTTTTCAGGGCCCCAAGGGAGTTGAAAGTTTCAAAAGTATTGATCGTGGCCCTTGAAGAGGCTAATGGATTTTAAGTCAGTCCAGCCATTAGTAAATAAATGGAATTGTCCTTAAACATATTTTAGCTTTTTCTTGATTTTCATGATAATCTGGCTCTAGTGTTATGGTTTGGTCTTCTGCAGTAATAGAGTAAATAGCAAATCCACCAATGCTCCAGTGTATTCCATGTCCTCACCTAGAAGGTAAGAATTTATTCTTCAGTTGTATTGATGCATTTTGATCCCACCTTCCAGTTCCCAATCAGAAAAGCCAAACTGCAAGAGCTAAATATCATAATGCCAAAAAATGTAAATATGTAAATAATAATATTGAAGAGATTACCAAATTTGTCAAACTTATTCTATTTAATTCTTAGTTTAGGTTTTTTGCTATTGTTAACCTAGAGGATGATAACACATAACAAATATTTGATGACACACTGAAATTCTTCATGATTGACCTTTAAGATCTAGTGTATTAGCAAAACTTTCAGGGAGTGTTTGACGCCATCCACAAATACAGCTGTCATAGAAGTTGATAAATCTTGACACTTGGTTGCTTCTTGTTTGAAAGGATGAGGAGGTCTTTCCCCACATCAAGTATTCACACAAAATGGACAGTTATTTCCTCAAAGGCCATGTGAAAATCCACTCTTTCAGTTTCGTTCCCAGTGCTAAAAATTTCCCGAGGCCGGCTGGCGCGGTGGCTCACGCCTGTAATCCCAGCACTTTGGGAGAGAGAGGCGGGCGGATCACGAGGTCAGGAGATCGAGACCATCCTGGCCAACACGATGAAACCCCGTCTCTACTAAAAATACAAAAATTAGCCGGGCGTGGTGGGGGGCGCCTGTAGTACCAGCTACTTGGGAGGCTGAGGCAGCAGAATGGTGTGAACCCGGGAGGCGGAGCTTGCAGGGAGCCGAGATCAGGCCACTGCACTCCAGCCTGGGCGACAAAGCGAGACTCCGTCTCAAAAAATAAAACAAAAATAAAATGAAATAAATTTCCCGAGGTCAAAATTTCCTAAAGATCTGATGATATGTAAAATACTTTTGGCATTGTCTGCTTCAACTTGTGCATGGAAAACCAATGATCTTTACCCTGTTCTTCAGCATTTGTAGGCAAAGGGGAATTTATCACTTTTATCACATAATTGGTACTGTAATGACCCAGTTAGGCACAAGATGTCACAGGCTGATAATATGATTGCTGGCTGTGGTGGACAAAATAATGCCTCCTCCCCAAAGATGTCCATATTGTAATCCTGGAAACTATGAATATGTTCAGTTACAGGATCAAGTGGAATTCAGGTTGTAAATGGCATGAATGCTGTGAATCAACTGACGGTAGAATGCGGAGATTATCCTGGATTAATTGAATGGGCTTAATGTAACCAAAAGGAGCATTAAAAGTCAAAAAGTAAAAAGTCAGTATCGTAGTGATGAGATGTGTGAAATACAGGACTCTCAGATACCAGAAGAAGGGGCCCAGCAGCCAAGGAAAGGCGGCAGCCTCTAGAAGCTGAAAAGACAAGAACATGAATTTTCCTGTAGAGCTTCCAGGGGAAACCCAGCACTGTTGGTTTTTGCTTTTAGTCCAGTGAGGCCTGTGTTGGCCTCGTGACCTACAGAGCTGTAAGAGATTAAAATTGTGATTGTTTAAGCCACTAAGTTTGTGGCAATGTGGCACGGCAGCCCTATAAAACTCATATACTGGTTTCTTGGCATTTCTTAATTCAGCCCAAATGATTTAAATGAATGATAATGAAAGGAATAAAAAGCCTAGAAATTGAAAAAGAAATATTCAAGTCATTGGCTGAGCAATGGAGACTAACAGAATGTTTAGTTTAGTTTATTATAATATTGGCTGAGCACAGTGGCTCACGCTGATATCCCAGCACTCTGAAAGGCTGAGGCAGGAGAATCGCATGAGGCCAGAAGTTTGAGACCAGCCTGAGCAATGTAGTGAGACTCCATCTCTAAAAAAGAAGAAATAAATGTTCAAGTTACGACTAATATTTATTACCAATGCAAATAATATTTTGCCTATTAAAACCGAAATTGGAAAAAACAATGTGTTAACCAATCTGTTCAAACTAATTTCAAAATACCATGAGAAAATTCTAAGTATGCCTGCTTGACAGTTCACCATACTGAACTGAAAATGGAATATTCTTTGCACAAAACTAAAAGAAGAAAAAAACAAATTTAAAACTATAAGTAAAAAAAACCAATTAGATTTAGTATTGCTTAGCATGGCAGAATACTTTTTTTTTTTTGTCCAGTGTCAATTTATGACAAAGATATTTCCAACTTGGTTTGTTTAAAATATATTTGTACCAACAGAATATTTAGTTTGTTGTAACATTCTCATTAGGTCTCTAAGTTTCACAATGTCTTAATACAACAATTTTTATTTTACTGACAACACTCCATTTGTTTTGAATAAATATATGATGATACTAATGATAACATGCATTTGTGTGCTTATGGCTGTGCGTTCATGATAATATCACTAAGGGCTGGCCCTGTACTAAGTGCTTTATAAATATTAGCTCATTTCGTCCTCATAGGAAATCAGTGAACACAATGTTACTATTAATCCCACTTTAGAACTAGGAAAATCAAGGCACAGAGAGGTTAAGTTATTTGCCCAACATCCAGCAGCAAGCAAGTGGTGAGACCAGGAAGGTAGGTACTGTCGTCTCTGCTGTCCCTCTAGGTCAGGCATATTCTATACTATACATCTCACATGCGTTGTTTCAATGAATGCTCACAGTGTCCTCCCGTAGGTGCTACTGTTAACTCCTTTGCAAAGGAGGAAATGGAGGCTTCAAGAGGCTAAGTGACTTGCTCTAATCGCTGTGTTCCACCATATTTTATTGTGTGTTGTATGTTACATTATTTTGATGGCTTGCCAGGATCTAACTGTACTAGTTACGTAGCTAGAACATAATATGGTTATTCAAATAGGAGCTCATAAGTAACCCAATCTTTGCCTCATCTTAGAATGTCTTGATGGTGCTAAATAAAATTGCCAGCCACTAAATATGGGTCTTGGGAATAGCAGAGGATGTCATCAAAAACACCCGAACGCCTGGCTAGAATGAACAGGGAACAGGACAGGGACAATATTACCCTCTCCCCTAACAAAGCAAAACTAAACTCTGTTTTGCAAGTCCAGTGCACCAGGACTATAAATGTTAGGAAATAGAATTTTAATGCCACTGTACATCTGCAAGAAATTGGCCTTTTCCTTAAAAAAAATCTAAGACATATTAGTGTTTTAAAAATGGATTTATATTGCTTACTTTGATTATGAACTGATACAGCACAGAACTATCAGGAGCCTGGCTCCTTTTAAAATATAGACAGTTACACTGTGTTCTTTCCTTCCTATAATCTCTTTATGATCAAATGAAAATATTTCAGTCTGCAATTTCCAATTTAATTCTTGTCCTCGTTTGAGCTATTAAATTGGACTCCATTTCAGCAGCAACAGAGTTGACACTCAATCCTCTATTACTAATGACTGTGTATAGCTATCTGCTTGAATGATTTTTACCATATGTGTTTAAAGAAAGACAATGTTTTATACATGCTTGCTGTAGGTAATACTTGAAAATCATAAAAGAAGAGCAAAATCAGAGTCAGCTGTAAAATTGCAAGGAAAAATTAAAATCCTAAAAATATGTTTGAAATCCCAAGAGTTAATATCAGTGTATTTTCTATAATTTCTAAGTCAAGTACAGTTTGAAGATATTAGTTCCCAAACTGAAAAGAAAAAATTCATCACAGGTCATGATCTGTGATTAACATTTTAAAAAATTTAGATTAACATTTAAAAAATTATTCTGATCAAGTCAATTATGATTTGAGATAATTTTTTATTTTCAGTTTACTAAAAGGGTTGTTAAATAATTTCCTTGGCCATGCAGAATTTAGTTTGCTTCCTCCAAAACATTTTAGTAACATATAAGTAAAGATTATTTAATTTAAACCTTTTAGCAGATATTGTTCTGTAACTCAAATACAAATAAATTTTCTTATTTCTGGTTAAAGATTTATTTCACTCAGTTTATATAATTAACCTTCAATTAATTAATCTGATTAATATTGTGATATGTTTACATGTAAAAAATGGTGAGATTAAGTCCAAAAAAGTGGATATGGAGGAAAACCCACATACAACCAACACAGCAGAACCTACCAAACATTCAAAAGAAAGTATGTCTGAATTGAAATTTAACTACAATTATGCCTATTAATATTATTTTTATAATTTACATCTATTTTATGGCACCTTTACCTACATTGCTAGAGTTGATCCTCACAACAGCCACATGAAGTGCTGAGTTCAAATATCACCTTAATTTTACCAATATGGAAACCGACGCTCTGTGCAATAAGCAAATCGCCCAAAGCCACGTAGATGGTGAGTGACTGCTCCATGTTTCTCTCCTCCTTCTTTTGATTCCAAGTTCTAGGCCCTTCTCACCAAGACTTACTGCCATCTCTGTTGACTCTTATGTCTAACATAGTTTCGGAGACATCTCCAGTGTTAAATGTTCCCTTGGGGAAATATGCAATCGGTTGTTGCACACATGATTTGAGAGGGGGCTAGTTTTGTCCATTTCTGAAAATTTGGGAGGGGCACACAAACAGCCGAGGCAAGGACTCTGAGAATGATTAGACTAATGTCTCACAGTTCATAAACTGCTGCCACATACATGGTTCCAGTTCTGTTCTCACGGTAATCCTGAAGTATAGAGAGACAGCGACTTTGTGCATTTCATAATAGAACAAATTGAGGCTTATCACTTGGGGTTAAATGACTTGAACAGGATGACACAAGCAGTAAGTGAAAGGAGGAGGCAGGCCATGCACCCTGGTGTATATTAAAGTGCCTTTCTGGCATCAGTGTGCTTCGTGATCCTTTTAATTGTATATTTAATTCCAATAACTGGATGAATCCAAGTTTAAAATATAAATATGAAACTGCATTCCAAATCCAAATAAGGCAAATTCATTTTGGAACATCCATTATTTCAAGGCATCTTTATCAGGATTACTTTTATTATTACAAAAATGTGAGCTTGCCCAGCACTTTGGGAGGCCAAGGTGAGTGGATTGCTTGAGACCAGGAGTTCAAGACCAGCCTGGGCAACATGACGAGGTCCCATCTCTACAAAAACTAGAAAAATTAAATGAGTTTGGTGGTGCCTGTGGTCCCAGCTACTCAGGAGGCTGAGGTGGAAGGATCACCTGAGCCCAGGAGGTCAAGGCTGCAGTGAGCCAAGATCCCACCTCTGCGCTCCAGCCTGGACAACAGAGTGAACCCCTGTCTGAAAAAAAAAAAAAGAAAAAAGAAAAAAAGTAAGCTGTTAATTAGCCATGTGAAATCTTCTCAGGCTATAAATCTACTTCATCTAGGTTAAATAAGATTATTGATAAACTTTTATTTTTTGATTGAGATATTTGAAAATAAGCATGTGCATATTTGAAAATACATTTGTTTTTGTATAATATTGATTTTTCTTCAGAATTAAATATCTGGTCCAAGTTGACTAAATAATAGAACTATCATCTCTTCATTTTCAGAGTAAAAATACTATGCTAAAAAGAGACAATTTTCCCAAAAGACCTTCTTTGTCAGGAAGCTTTCTGAGTGTTCAAGCATTGTTGTCCATTTTTTAATGGTATCACCTTTGTTGGGACATTTTGGCCTTTCCCCCTCAGCTGAATATCGTCATTCTTTCTCGCGTCTTTGTTCCGTTTTGGGCAGGGAAGATGGGTACTGCTGTGGTGACCCTGGCCTCTTGACAAGGAAGGCCCACTGACGTCACAGAAGCATTTCTATTAGATATGGTTGGGTTCATTAGGCAAAAAGAGGGGTTTCTTTTTGAAAATAAAAGGACATTAGGGTTTATTTATACCGTGACCAATGCTGAGAATCCTTTAAGAATAAAAGACAATGAAAAAAGAATTCTTTTTTACATTAACCTTTTTTCCCAAGATGTTCTTCCTCAATATATTATCTCATCATATGACACAAGAAGTCTAGCTTCATGATTTATTATTCTGTATATAACTGAAAGCAAGAAATATGTGTTAGCAAAATACCAGCAAAAACTCAACCATTCTACTACGGGGACTGCAGTTCTCTATTCCTGTGGTCCTTCCCAAAACAAACAAACAAAAAATGGTACTTGCCTATTATAACTATTACAGAAAGCCTAGATTTTTACATATTGACTTCTTTGAGATGATAAAGTACAAATAATCTCTCAAGTTAGTTTTCATTTTTCAAAATGAAAAATAAAAAATTAATTGGCTTCGATGTGATCAATTTAACTTTACCAATAACTGCTCCCTGGACCAATGCTTAAGTTTTGACATTTTTTATAAGTGTACAGAGGTTGAATTTTATCAAAACTATCATGACATTAATCCAGGCAGACCACTATCTCTCCCTCAAACCTTCACTAGCAAGTGGTTTTAAAGATTGTGGCTACTGGTCTGATGGGAATTTATGGTAAATAAAATGTATCCGTCAGTTTCCTCAGGTGTGCATAATAACGGTATTTAACTCAAAAGCTTATAGTGAGCATTTAATAGGTTCATGCCTATAAACCATTTTTAAGGGTAACTGGCACTAAACTGTTAGCTATTAGCAGTCCAGTTATGAGAGAATTAAAATTTAAAAAGTAGTGCTGAACATATACTGCCTCATTGTACTACTCCAGAAACAAGAAGGCAGATGATTTTCAATTATACAATATTTTTCCAATATGATTTCCTAGATTCCGTTATAGTTATCAATTTCTTGCCTCTCAGCTTTACATTCATTCTTCAATATTTGCTCTGTGCTAATGAATGGGATTCCTTTAAGCATTTCTCCAGAACAGTGAATACATTGTTAAAATTTCTCGATAGAGGGCGATAGAGTGACATTGCAGGAGGAAGAGGGCTTCTGCTGGTTCAGGCGGCTGCATCCTTGGTCAGCAGAGCATGTGTGAAGACAACTGGTGATAGCTCCTGCCATGTGGCTAAAATGCGTGCTCCCTTGGCAACCTTGCCATCCCAGTCCAGCCTAGCAACCCCCTTCCTACAGGCCTCCCAATGTGGACACTGCATATTTCAGTTGTCATCAGCAGCATGCCAATGCCTTCTGCACACCTGCCCAGTTGCAGTCCTACTACACCCTGAGGAGGGACTTCTTGCTTGCCTAGTGAATGTCATCACATCTGGTCTGGGCAAACCAACGAACTTCTGCGTCATCCAGTGAACAGCAATCGCACCTTCTCCAACCTCCAAGGCCTGAACACAAGCCCTGGGGAGGCATCCCTCCAAGTTTCCTAAATTACTCCTCCTCAGGCCTAAGATACGTTTTAGCTTTCCAATGCACCTTGTAGTTATGTTCTTCTCATTGCTTAATTTTTTTTTTTTTTTTTGAGACAGAGTTTTGCTTTTGTTGCCCAGGCTGGAGTGCAATGGCATGATTCCGGCTCAATGCAACCTCCACCTCCCAAGTTCAAGTGATTCTCCTGCCTCAGCCTCCCAAGCAGCTGGGATTACAGGCATGTGCCACCATGCCCGGCTAATTTTGTATTTTTAGTAGAGATGGGGTTTCGCCATGTTGGCCAGGATGATTTCGAACCCCTGACCTCAGGTGATCCATCTGCCTCGGACTCCCAAAGTGCTGGGACTACAGGTGTGAGCCACAGCGCCCGGCCAATAATTCTTCATAATAAAGCTTCTCTTGTTTAAAATACTACATGTCTGTAGCACCATCTCCTTGGTACTGTCCTCCTGATAGTGAATGAGTTCTCATGAGATCTGGTCATTAAAAATTTGGCACCTCCCCGTACCCCGACTCTTGGTCCTGTCCCTGCCATGCAAGATACCTGCTCCCTCTTTGCCTTCCACCATGATCGGAAGCTTTCCAAGCCTCCCCCAAAGCAGAAGCCACTATGCTTCCTGTACAGCCTGCAGGACCATGAGCCAATTAAACCTCTTCTCTTTATAAATTACCCAGTCTCAGGTATTTCGTTACAGCAATGTGAGAATGGGCTAATACAGCAGGCTATATCTGCATGGATGCTAACTATGGCAATGCTTATATTGGAAAAAATAGGAAACAAAGTGAATGCTGCTGATGGGGAAATGGTTGGATGAATTATGGTTCATTCATACCTTGAATAATAGCATCTCAGGTTCAATTCCACTAGAAACAGACTCTAAGATTGAGGTTATTGGGAACTGCTTTGAGAATCACTCCTCTGAGACAGGTTTTACCAACCCATGGAGAACTGGAGCTGAGCAGGCTTTCAGAGTGGTCCTGAGTGGAGCTCAAGAGCCAGGCGTTGGGATGTATACATTAGCCAGTCATTGGCTGTGGATGCCCCCAGGAGGAGTCTTAACCTTGAGTGAAGTGGCCCCTGCAGCAGGCAGTGATTCCCAAAGAGAGACTCGGCTATGAGCCACAGTGACCAGCAATCCTAGAGCTGGGGGGATCTGAGTAGGGCACTGCAGCTTCCACTACTGTCCACCCATCGCGTTACTGGGGTCCACGTGATTCCTGTGGCAAATTTGCCTGATCTGAGAACAGCTCCTTTAAGATTCTGGTGGGTCTCCGGTCCTGGAGAAACTCACAGGGGAAGGCCAGTGGGACAAACTCCAATCCCCACAGCTGCCACTGGTCACAAGGCCCCAGTGGATGCATATGGTTTTCCTCCTCTATAGCCCATTCTGGTTTCCTCCTTGGCCTCAATAACTCCTCCACTAGGCAGATCCCAAAGGGTCTGAGACCCTGGTCATCATGCCCTGCCCAGGCCTGCCTCTGGTAGGGAAGTGGAAAGTGACACCTCTGTGGATCACCTGGGGACCAAAGGCATTGTTCCCTGCCCCACAGTTTACCAGCAGCGTCCACCTCCTCCCCATGAGGGTCAATTAATTGGCCTTGCACTCCCCCAGGCAAGGTGTGTTGAGACTGGACCCTAGTTACTAGTCAGGTGGTCCAAGGAGAAGGAGGCGGATCCCCAGAAGTGAGGGAGGTGCATACAGAATCTCAAGGCAGAAGCATCTGCAACTATCTTCAAGCCAGGGGTCAGTGCTAGCCCATTGCACGTCCAGAGGCTCAGGAGGCTCTGAGGTTTCAGGGTTTCCAAGGGCATCAACCCAGATCTCCCCACCCCACGACTCAGGGCCTGACCTCCAAGTTGCAAGCTTACTAGGGTTGAGCATTCAACCTTCTCGGCGCTCTGCTTCCCCTGTAACTAAGTCTAGGGCCTGATTCTCCGTTTTTTCCTCCCATCGGCTGTGTGAGATGAGATCGTCTGCCTGTACTGTCAAGGAGGCCCTCGGGCTTCCACACTGAGCCTTCTTTTTTTTTTTATGGTTTTATTTCATTTTCTTTTCTTTTTTTATTTATTATTATTACACTTTAGGTATATCTCCCAATGCTATCCCTCCCCCTCCCCCCACCCCACAACAGTCCCCAGAGTGTGATGTTCCCCTTCCTGTGTCCATGTGTTCTCATTGTTCAATTCCCACCTATGAGTGAGAAGATGCGGTGTTTGGTTTTTTGTTCTTGCGATAGTTTACTGAGAATGATGATTTCCAATTTCATCCATGTCCCTACAAAGGACATGAACTCATCATTTTTTATGGCTGCATAGTATTCCATGGTGTATATGTGCCACATTTTCTTAATCCAGTCTATCATTGTTGGACATTTGGGTTGGTTCCAAGTCTTTGCTATTGTGAATAATGCCGCAATAAACATAGGTGTGCATGTGTCTTTATAGCAGCATGATTTACAGTCCTTTGGGTATATACCCAGTAATGGGATGGCTGGGTCAAATGGTATTTCTAGTTCTAGATCCCTGAGGAATCGCCACACTGACTTCCACAATGGTTGAACTAGTTTACAGTCCCACCAACAGTGTAAAAGTGTTCCTATTTCTCCACATCCTCTCCAGCACCTGTTGTTTCCTGATTTTTTTAATGATCGCCATTCTAACTGGCCACACTGAGCCTTCTACAGCTGAGTAATCACCCTCACCTTTTGTCTTTTTCAATGCATCATTTGCTCTCCGAAATAGCCATTTGATTCTAAAATCCTTATAATTACGACTTTATCTGCAGCTCCCCAAATCCAGAAATACTGCACCAGCTGCTGAATTTCTTTCCACCAATACCCCACCTGCTATGGACAGAATGTCTGTGTCCTCTCTAAGTTCGTATGTTGAAGCCTAACGCCCAGTGGGATGGTGTTAGGCGGTGGGGGCTTTGGGAGGTGATTAGGTCACGAGGGTGGAGCCCCATGCTGGGATTAGCGTCCTTATCAGAAAAGACACAAAAGAGATGGTTTCTCTCCATGAGGCGAGGACATAGCAGGAAAGCAGCCATCTGCAAACCTTCACTAGGGAGCTTGCTTTCACTAGACACCAGATCAGCCAGGGCCTTGATCTTGGACTCTCAGGCTTTGGAACTGTCAGAAATAAAGATCTGTTGTTTAAGCCACAGGTCTCTAGTGTTTTGTTATGGCGGCCAGAGCCAAGACCCACGAGAGTTGCCCATTGCATCCCAGGGGCACCACAGAGGTGACAGGTGTTCCACCTCCTGCCAGGAAGCGGCTTTGCATTGCTGGGCAGCAGGGCATCCAGCTCCAAACTCTTACTTTGGACTCAGCTTCCTGAGACACCCTCTGGCACCCACTACCCTAAGGCGGGTTCCTGGTGACAGGCTTCAGATAGAGACTTCTGGCAAGACATTTACAGTGGAATGCTCTTGGGATAAGGAGGCAGGTTTAGACATTAACGTCAAAGGCTCAGCCCCAGGCAGGGTTGGAGCTGGAATGGCCTTCAGGTGTCCCTAACTGAGGCAAAAGGAGCCCCTTTGTATCATGTAGCCCTGTACTGAGCAGGCATTGAATCCAGGCTGTCCTCGGGCGGGACAGTCACCACGGGCAAGGCAGCTAGCTTCCTGGGCTGAGGGAAATCCCAAGGGAAGGACTGGGGTGTGTCGAGCCGCTCTTGGCACTGGGGGAACAGGTTCCTTCTCTGAAGGGGGTGATCTGTGTGGCACACCCCAGCATCAACTACGATTAGGTGGCTGTAACATGAATGAGACAGAGGAATTGACATGCGGAGCTGTTGGGTGAGAAAAGCAAGACAGAAAAATCTAAAAGGTCCCGTTGTGCCTGTGTCTGTCACATACATATGTACACACGCAACCTCCCACTGCTGGCTATCTGACTCCGCGACAGCACCTCCCTGGCCCTGCCATTCTGCAGGCTGGGCACCTGCTCACGGCCTCGGCCCCTTCTCCCTCTGCTGGGACTTCCTTCCACAAGGAATATATGTGCCCCACTCCACTAATTCCCACCATCTTTGTTCAAATGCCACTCATTGGTAACGCCTGTAATCCTAACACTTCATTCAAATGCCACTCATTGGTAACGCCTGTAATCCTAACACTTCATTCAAATGCCACTTATCACTCACGCCTGTAATCCTAACACTTCATTCAAATGCCACTTATCACTCACGCCTGTAATCCTAACACTTTGGGAAGCCAAGGCAGGAGGATGGCTTGAGCCCAAGAGTTCAAGACCAGCCTGGGCAATATAGTAAGATGCCATCTCTTCCCAGACTTCTAGAATACAGCAGTCTTCCTCCCCTCCACCAGCTTTATTTTCCTGCATAGCATTCATTGCCATTGACATCATTTATTTACCTACTTTTATTCCAATGTCACCTGAACAAATCCTTTCCTCACTTTCCTATTTTATAATAAATAGCGATCACCCCACCCCTTAGAAATCTGCTTTTCTCCCTATTGTATTATTCTGAATCACTTTACCATCTCAACTGTTTTGCTTACTTATTTAGTTTGGTGCAAAAGTAGTTGTGATTTTTGCCATTACTTTTAATGACAAAAACCTCAACTACTTTTGCACCAACCTAATAGTTTTTAACCCTGTCTTCTCTACACCAGAATATGAGCTGCACAAGTGTTTTGTGCCTGTCTTAATAGCTGCCGCATCCCAGAGCCCAGATAAGCTATTTAAAGTGATAAGCAACTTAGAAGACATTTTAAAAATAAGAAATGGGCTGGGTGCAGTGGCTCACGCCTGTAATCCCAGCACTTTGGGAGGCCAAGGCAGACAGATCATGAGGTCAGGAATTCAAGACCAACCTGGCTAACACAGTGAAACCTGACCTCTACTAAAAATACAAAAATTAGCCAGGCATAGTGGCACATGCCTGTAGTCGCAGCTACTCGGAAGGAGAATTGCTTGAACCTGGGAAGCAGAGGTTGCAGTGAGCTGAGACTGCACCACTGCACTCCAGCCTGGGCGACAGAGCAAGACTCTGTATCAGAAAAAAAAGAAAAAAAAAGAAAGAAAAGAAATGGGCCGGGTGCAGTGGCTCACACCTATAATCCTAGAACTTTGGGAGGCCAAGGCAGGAAGATCACTTGAGCCCAGGAATTCAAGACCAGCCTAGGCAATATAGTAAGACTCCATCTCTATTATTTGTAGAAATTATAAAATAGTTTTTTAAATTAAAATATAAAAATAAAAAGAAATGGAGCATGGTGTAGGGGAAGAAAGATGTGATACCATCACAATGGTCATGGCCGGCACTCCTCTAACAAAAGAGAGGTTAACAAGAGAAATGCCTATCAAATGTATTTACTCATAGTTTTATGTAATACAGGAGGCCTCAGAAATGAGTCTATAAACCAAAAGGTCTCTGAAACAGGCCTCAAGCAATTTAGAGGTTTATTTAGCGAAGGTTAAGGATGCTCCAGGGAAAACGAAACACAAAACTGCAGGAAAAAAAATCTGTGATCCATACTTTTTCCCAAGAGAATTTTGAGGGCTTCCGTATTTAAATGGGAAAAGCAGGCAGGAGGGGAAGGAGGGAGGGTGTGGTCACATCACTGAATCCACATGTTACGCATCAACAGGAGGGGATACAGGCATAGTTGATTATATATTCATCTAGCGGTCAGCAAGTCGGCACTTTACACAAGGTAAACACAGCAGCCACCTGTGGGGACGGCTGGCCTCTGCCTGGCCTTTTCATCTTTCGCTGTCTGCTGGGCAACAAAAGGAAAGGCAGCTTCTTGCCTGACTCAGCTTCCAGCTTAATTTTTCCCTTTGACATAGTGAATTGGGGTCCTGAGATTTTATTTTCCTTTCACAACCCCAAAACCCAGGGAGAACTGTCTGTATGCTTGGATTCGATGAAGAATGGACTGAGTGTGATCTAATGGTGACGGGCTGAAGGGGGAGCCCTGCAAGGCCTGTCTGTCCAGATTCGTCTTGGCCTCTCTGGGTAGCATTGCGTCCTCCCAGATACAGGGCAGGACCCCTCCGGAATGAGGGTCTTCACGGGAGAAGGGAGAGAGTGACCTTTCTAGGTTCTGTGGCTTGCTTTGGGGGAGGAGGATTCCAGTTTCTATGATCCACCTTGGGGAAGAGGAATTCTGGTTTCTATGACTTGCTTTGGGAGATATGGGAGGGTAGCAGGAGGTCAGGGAGGTCTTACTTCTGAGGCCCTTCCAATGTCCTTCAGTTCAAAGTACCCAGCTTGTCAAGATGCCATACTTCACCTAGGGGTATCATGCTCTGAGTCAGGACAACAGATATATTATTTTGCAAATAAAATAAGCATCTTATTGCTAGAAGAGGAGTGAGAATACCCACTGGTGCTTATGGCGTACTGGGTTTCAGGCTTTACATACTTTGTCTTAGGCAATTCTGGACACCAGTCTATGAAGAGGGAATCACTTGACGTAGAAGAGGAACAGAGAACACTGAGGCTCAGAGAGGCTAAGCAACTTGCCAAGGCCACACAGGAAGTAGGCAGCAGCAAAGAACTCCAACCTGTTTCATCCCAAAGTTCATTCTACGACATCATTGTCTCCTGCTTCCTTTGTCTGAAAATGAGAAGAAAACTCATCTAGCCGGCCTCTCTAGGTTATCACGAGATCAAATACAAACACTTCCTGGAAGAGAACCACCCAAATGAAAGCACTGTCCTCTGTCCAGATAGTCACGGCCGTGTGCCCGTGGGTGGGACCAAGTTCATCAACTTAGAGTGTGCCAGGGTGCAGCCTACCGGGGAGGGGATGTTAAAGAGTTCTCTCTGTCTTAGCACCAGAAACCTCCATAAAGCCCCCTTTGCTGGGTCAGATTGCCCTAATAGAAACCTACCTCTTTGGCTTCATTCCTTCATGATAATATCAGTTCTGGGGTTGAACATTTGAAACCTTTGTGACCTGCGAGAATGAAGTGTCCTACTGGGCCGGGGCCTGAGGCTTTCCCAGGCTTCTCCCTCCTGGGTTCTGTTAAGAAGCTCAGCATTCAGAAGGGTACACTTCAGCCCAAGCATTTCCCCCTAGTTACTAGTCAGGAAGCACCAGCTGTAGAAAGCACATTGCCCTTCCTCCCACCTCCCTACTATCCTTCCCTTCCTTTAATTTTTTTAAATTTCCATTTTTATCAAAGGCATACAAGCATCTGTTCTGGAGTTAAAACATTCTACAAGGCTTTTTAAAAACAATAGCAATCATCTGTCTTCCCATTTCCCTCTCCCTAGGGGCAAATCCATTCAACTCTTTCGTCCGAATTATTCTGTATTTTCCTTTCTATCTCTAAGTCACTGCTTCTGCTGCTCCTCTTGATTTTCTAGTGTCAGATATCACCTGTGGATTTCTGTTTAGCAGGTGGGCAGTTTAGCAGGAATGGGCATGGTCCTGTGCAATGTGGGATGCTTAGCAGCATCCACAGATACCAGCAGCACATGCGTGCACACATACACCCACACACACACATACACACACATATACATACAAACACACACACACATACACACAAAACTGCTCGGTTTTGCCCACTCATCTCATGCATTAATTTTCTGGGGCTGCCATAACAAAGTACCATAAACTGGACAGGTTAAACAGAAATGTATTGTCCCACTGTTCTGGATACTGGAAGTTGAAGATGAAGAAGGTGGTGGCAGGATTGGCTCCTTCTAAGGCTGTGAGGGGAAGATCTGTTCCAGTCCCTCTCTTTGGCTTGTAGATGGCTGTCTTCTCTGTCATCTTCCCTGTGTATATCTGTCTTTGTGTCCAAATTTTATAAGGACACCAGCCACACTGAGTTAGGGCCTGCTCTAGTGAACTCAATGTGGTCACCTCTATAAAGACCTTATCTCCAAATAAGGTCACATCTGAGGTACTGGGGGTTAGGACTCCAACATATCTTTTCCGAGGAGGACACAATTTAATTCGTAAAATATTATGTCCACTGGCTGCCACATAAGGCAGTTGGGGTACCATGTGTGCAATGCAGGGTCTTGCATACCCCACCACACCATAGACACCCCTCCTTCCCACTCCCCAAGTAGTGTTCAGACTGGGTCAGGTCAGCACACTCTTTACAACCAAGTCGTGTAGTATAACACTCTTAAGTTTAGATTCTACACTAGGTTTTACTTTTCCTGGAGTCATAATTGTTGGATTTCTAAAAATCTGTAGTTTTCAGTTTTTATCAATAATTGAGCTACTTGGCCGGGCGCGGTGGCTCACACCTGTAATCCCAGCACTTTGGGAGGCCGAGGTGGGAGGATCACGAAGTCAGGAGATCGAGACCATCCTGGCTAACACGGTGAAATCCCGTCTCCACTAAAAATACAAAAAATTAGCCAGGCGTGGTGGCGGGCACCTGTAGTCCCAGCTACTTGGGAGGCTGAGGCAGGAGAATGGCGTGAACCCGGGAGGCGGGGCTTGCAGTGAGCCGAGATCGTGCCACCACACTCCAGCCTGGGCGACAGAGCGAGACTCCATCTCAAAAATAAAATAAAATAAAATAAAATAATAAAATAATTGAATTCTAAACTCTCCGTCAATCTATCTGAATATATTCAGACACATTTTACCTGACTTGCCTCAGTCTGGACCAGGGTGGCCCCCACACCTCACGCACACCCTTCACCACCACTGTTTTTCCTGTGTGGCACTCTGTGTCCTGGATGCCTTTTGCTGTATTCCTTTGTTTTGGAGAAGCACATCCTTCAGTAGCACCCTAAGAAAAGGCATATGGGAGGCAAATTCTAGGGGATTCTGCATATCTAAACATGCCTTTATTCCATCTTCTCATTTCATTGACAGTGTGTCTGGATCTAAAAATTCCAGATTGAAAACCAATTTTCTCAAGTTTGAAGGCATTGTCCCAATTGTCTTCTGGCTTCTGGTGTGATCATGAGAAATCTGAAGTCATTCTTATTTCCAATTATTTGAATGTGGCCTGGTTTTTTAATTGCTCTCCTGAAGCTTATGAAATAATCTCTTTGTCCCCAGTACTTAAAAATTTCTCCATGATATGCCTGCATGTGGATCTACTTCACCCTTTCAGAATGAATACTCATGTTCTTGTTGTGGGGATTTTCTTTTTTGTTTTTTGTTTTTTAGATGAAGTCTCGCTTTGTCGCCCAGGCTGCAAGTGCAGTGGCGCGATCTCGGCTCACCGCAACCTCTGCCTCCTGGATTCAAGAAATTCTCCTGCCTCAGCCTCCTGAGTAGCTGGGATTACAGGCATGTGCCACCACGTCCGGCTAATGTTTTTTGTATTTTTAGTAGAGCCGGGCTTTCACCATGTTGGTCAGCCTGGTCTCGAACTCCTGACCTCGTGATCCACCCGCCTCCCAAAGCGAGATTACAGGAATGAGCCACTGCGCCCAGCCTCTTGAAATACTTACCAATGATTTCTCCTCCTGCATTTTCCCTGTTCTCTCTTTGTAAAACTCCTACTACTTTCTTTGGCTGGTCCCCTGATTTTCTCATACCTTCTCTTCTGTCTTCACTCTGATTTTTTGCCTTACTTTTTGGAAGATTTTTCTCAACTTTAATTCTAAGCTGTTTAGTGTTTGTTATTTCTACAATCATATTTTTCATTTTTTAAAGTTCTTATTTGTCTGCTTATTTTTTGCTACATTTTTCTTGAGATGGCATCTTGAAAAGACCAGGCTGGTTGACCAGGCTGATCTCAAACTCCTCGCTTCAAGCAACCCTCCCATCTCGGCCTCCCAAAGTGCTGGGATTACAGGCGTGAGCCACCACGCCCAGCCCCCAGCCACTTTTTGCTACTTTTTAAATAGCATCTTGTTCTTATTTCATGTATTTAGGTTTGTTTTTTCTGTCGCTATCTATGTCTCACGTTTTATTCTCCCTGTATAATCTATTTCATTCAAGTTACCTTTTTTCTGTGTGTTCTGATCACTATCATTCGTGTTGGGGCTTTCTTCAATTGTCTGCTAATTGATCATTGTCTGCTCATGTTCAAGGGTAAATGATTAAAAGCCTGCTCCGATAGTCAAGTGCATGGCAGGCTTATAGACGCTGAAGTTCACTGAAGGGCAGGTTTCTCAGCCTTAGCTCTGTTGACATTGTGGCGTGGACAATTCTTTTTTGGTGTGGGAATGGGGACATTCCTGTGCAATGTAGGATGCTTAGCAGCATCCTCAGATAGCAGCAGCACACGTGCGCACGCACACACACACACACACAAACACACACACTACACACACATACACACGCAAACACACATACACACACTGCACACACACACACTCTCCAGTCTGTGTCTTCAGATATCCCCAAATGTCCCTTTGTGAGCAAAATCATCCCCGTTAGGAACCACTGCCCTAAAGTCATCTGGATGGACCAATCATTAGGGAATCCCAGATGTCAGTATCTTCAGGTCTTTTCCTTAGAATGGCCCTTACCCCCTCCCTCCCTTCCTTCCCTTTTCAGTATAGATACTCTCTTTTAAAAACCAGCCAAGGCTAGTTCTCCACTCTTTCTGCTTTCATGTGAGTCAGTAATCTGAGATGTTGGACCTCCTTCCGACAGTATATGGGTCGCTCCCCAGCATGCATTAGGATGTAATCTGTTCTGGCTCAGGTTCTGATCCTACGGTGATGACGGCTTGCAACAAGGAAAGATGGAGACAAAACTTCCAAGTATCTTGGCTGGGAGCAGCTAAATCATACTGCAAACCCCAACATGGGCACTTGTCCTTAAGATGGCTCAAGAAGTTGGGAAGTGTGCCCCTTATTTCTCATTTTAAAATGTGAAAGCATTGACTATGTTGAGGACACGCCCCTCAGTCGTCAGCATTGCCGAGGGAGAGAGGAAGGGGTGTTGCTTTCCTTCCCCTGAATTCCAGTGGAAACCCTGGCTTTCCCACCCTATAGCCATCTGCTCGGTGCCACTGAGCCATTCACACATGAAGGAGACAAAAGCTGCATCGACTCGACACATCAAATCTAAACGAAGCCTAGAAAATATCCGTGTTCCAAGTGTTTGCCTTAACACGACTACAGCCGAAAACTCATTCATCGATGTCCTGCCACTTCCCTCCT
Source organism: Pongo abelii (assembly GCF_028885655.2). NCBI lineage: Eukaryota > Metazoa > Chordata > Mammalia > Primates > Hominidae > Pongo > Pongo abelii. The sequence continues at coordinate 102,924,298 of NC_072001.2, read as the reverse complement.
GTGGGACAAGATTCAGATGCAGCGGCTTCCCTCCGTTCCGGTCTCCAACTCACCTGGCCCAGAGACCAGGATGGTGTCCCCTCGCCCCCATTATTAATCACAACGTGTAGTTCGCTCAAAAGTGAATCTGAAAATTTTCAAAAGGGAACGTGAACAGTGAATTTTATGGTATGTGAAACGTATCTCAATAAAGCCATAAAAAAAAAAGTGAATGTCAATGGAGTGATTTAGGAATTGCACTATTTGTATTCACACAAAGTGGGGAGATGATTTCCAATTTCAAAGACGGTAGCCCATAAGTATAAACTCTAAATATAAACCCAGGACCCCTCAGCCATGTGCAGGTGATATGGAAGGTCCCTGGGCCGGTTCCCAAGAGGCCACTCTTCAGGAAGACCCAGGCACAGAGACCTTCTCACTAGCACTGGTAGGACAGTCTGAACTGAGCACTGCCCCATGATTTTGGTGTTTGTCACCACATCTGAAAAGTCCTGACAAAGCCAGCCAGACTGTGCCATCTACTTTACGTGGCAAGGCTGGTAAAGTCTGAAGGAGATAGGTCAGGGACCTCCGTGCCTATCTCACACAAGTAGCGTGTGTTTGTGTGTATGTGTGTGTGTGTGTGTGTGTTAGAGAATGAGATCATGAAGGACATTGGCACACAGCCTTCTCTCTGTCACATCTGCCATCCTGGCCAGCAGGGGCGCATCTGGGAGAGGTGGAGGGGATGCCTTTGGGCATCTGGGTGGCATTTTTGTGCTGCCATCAGTGGGTTCCCTGCACTCATGGGATGGATTTTTGCCGAATTCTGACTCCACCAGCAACAGAGTCTTGGGCAGTGTTATTAGTCTGCTTGGGCTGCCATAACAAACACCATGGATTGAGTGTCTTAAACAACAGAAATTTAGTTTCTCACAGTTCTGGCAGCTGGAGGTCTAAGATCATGTCAGCAGGGTTGGTTTCTTGTGAGGTCTCTCTCTCTGGCTTGCAGGTGGCTGCTTTCTTCCTGTGTCCTCACAGAGCCTTCCCTCTATGTGCTCACATGTCTGCTGTCTCACTGCATGGCGAAATTTTCTTTTACTTAAAAAAAATTTTTTTAGGGATGGGTCTTTCCCCCAGGCTGGAGGGCAGTGGTATGATCATAGGTCCCTGCAGCCTCGATCTCCTGGGCTCAAGTGATCCTCCCATCTCAGCCTCTCAAGTACCTGGGACTACAGATGCGTACCATCATGCCTGGATAATTTTTTTTTATTTTTTTGTAGTTAGGGGTCTTGCTAAGCTGCCCAGGTTGGTCTCGAATCCCTGGCCTCAAGTGATCCCCAACCTTGGCCTTCCAGAGCAGGGGGATTATGGGCAGAAGCCACCATGCCTGATCCAAATTTCCTCTTCTTATAAGGACAACAGTCAGATTGGATTATGTCCCCATGTTACAGGCCTCATTTTAATTTAATCACCTCTTTAAAGACCTTACTTCCACTTTTGAGGCACTGGGGGTTGGTACTTCCACATATGAATTTGGGAGAGACATATATCAGCCCTTAACAGTCAGGCTGCACATTTCCTCCAAGAGTGGCAGCTTTTATTTTTCTTTTTTCTTTTTTTTTTTTTTTTTTTGAGATAGAGAGATAGAATCTCTCTCTGTTGCCAGGCTGGAGTGCAGTGGTGCAATCTCAGCTCACTGCAACCTCTGCCTCCTGGGTTCAAGTGAGTCTCCTGCCTCAGCCTCCCGAGTAGCTGGGATTACAGGTGCGTGCCACCATGCCCACCTTATTTTTGTATTTTTAGTAGAGACGGGGGTTTCACCATGTTTGTCAGGATGGTCTTGATCTCTTGACCTCGTGATCTGCCCATCTCGGCCTCCCAAAGTGCTGGGATTACAGGTGTGAGCCACCACAATCAGCCAGTGGCAGCTTTTCAAAGGGTATAGTTATCCCTCGGAGGATCGATTCCAGGGCCTCTCACGAATACCAAAATGAATACCTGATATAAAATGGTGTAGTATTTGCATATAACCTATGCCCATCCTTCCATATACTTTAAATCATCTCTAGATTATTTTGAATACCTACTACAATGTAAATGCTACGTAAATAGTTGTTAGACTGTACTGTTTAGGGAATAATGACCCCCCAAAAAGGTCTGGATGTGTACAGTACAGATTCAACCATCGTAGCCTAATTACATTTTCGATCCATAGTTGGTTGACCCCACAGATGTGGAACCCCTGGGTTCAGAGGGCTCACTGTAATTAGAAGCATGTGCCCTGTCCGTATCCTGAGGGACTGGGAAGAGATAGAGACCATGAAAGTGTTGAGTTAGGCCCTCCAGAGCTGGGCATAATTCCCAGGTTTGCCCAGGAAGGCCAGAGCCGAATTTAAAAGCTGGCAATAGAAAGAGCCAAGGGGGGCCTGGTGTGGTGGCTCACACCTGTAATCCCAGCACTTTGGGAAGCCAAGGCAGGAGGATCACTTGAGGTCAGGAGCTCGAGACCAGCCTGGTCATCATGGTGAAACCCCGTCTCTACTAAAAATACAAAGATTAGCCGGGCATGGTGGCAGGTGCCTGTAATCTCAGATACTAGGGAGGCTGAGGCACGAGAATCACTTGAACCCGGGAGGCAGAGGTTGCAGTGAGCCAAAATTGCACCACCGCTCTCCATCCTGGGTGACAGAGTGAGACCCCATCACAAAAAAAAAGAAAAAAAAAAGAACCAAGGAGATTGGAAAATGGGGGTGGAGGAGTAGGGAGGATTAGGAATTGAGTTTTTGCTGCTGAGAGGAAAAGAGAGGAGGTATTAAGATGTGAGTATGAAAACTCTAAACACCCTGCTGTATACTTTTTACAAAGGTCTGGTGGCTGTGTCTTTCTGGTGAAACCAATAAAGGAGACTCAGTTCCCCAACAAGGTGGAGGTAACAGAGCAGCCCAGGCTCCGAGGAAGGGAAGGGGTCAGGAGGAAGTCAGCCCAGGAAGGTGAGCCCCGTGAGGAGTCCAGGATGCTTGGGTGGGGCTCTGGACTTCCCAAGTGGAGTCTCACATAGGTCTGAAGGGTGGCCCCAGCTGACATCTGCCTAGGACAGCTTGCCCGGTTCATCAACCTCCTGTTTGCAGGCACCTCCCCACACCCTGGCCCTGGGGACCATTGAGTCTGACACAAATAAAGCTGTAGACAAACAGACTTAAAAATCACCCCACAAACTTGTTTTCAGATCAGAGCAGATATGGGCCCCAGAGGAGCCTCACAAACTACCTCCAGCTAGGTAAGTTAGGACAGTGTCTTAGTCCAGGCTGCTCTAACAAAGTACCATAGACCGGGTGGCTTAGAAGCAACAGACATTGGTTTCTCAGTTCTGGAGGCTGGCAGTCTGAGACCAGGGTACCAGCATGGCTAGGCCCTCTTCCAGGGTGCAAACAGCTAGCCACCTTCTCACTGTATCCTCACATGGTGGAGAGAGGGTTAGAGGGCTCTTTGGAGTCCCTTTCACAATGGTACTAATCCCATTCTTGAGGGGTCTGCCCCTATAACCTAATCACCTCGCAAAGGCCCCACTTTTTTTGTTGTTTTGAGACAGTCTTACTCTGTCACCCAGGCTGGAGCGCAGTGGTGCCATCATAGCTCACTGCAGCCTCCAACTCCTGGGCTCAAGGGATCCTCCTGACTCAGCCTTCTGAGTAGCTTGGACCACAAGCGCAGAGGCCCCACTTAATATCATCACTGTGGGAGGTGGGATTTCAACATACGAATTTGAGGAGGAAACGGACATGCAGCTCATTGCAGGCAGGAATGCATTTGTTTAATGAAAAATTAACTTTTAAGCTTTTATTGTTTCCCCTTGATAATAATGATAGCTAACATTCCCGGAGTTCTTACTATATGCTAGGGACCTGTGAAACACTCAACAGGCATCACCCCATTTAATTGTCACAATAGCAGCCACCATCTCAGATCCCATTTCACAGATGAGAAAATTCGGGCTTGCAGGGACCACAGAATTTTCTCATAGGTACTAAAGGATGACTCTGGGTTCAAAGTTGAATGTTGAATGCCTGACTTCAGAAACTGTGGTTTTAACCACGGTATGGCATGCCACCTCTTTATAATAAGAGTAAATGTGTGCCATAGTGACAAGTTAAACAATGCAAATGAACAGACATAAGGCAATGAAAGTCACCTAGGACTAGACACTATGAGCTTGACAACCCTCTGGATGTCTGTGAGGTGATGCTGGGGGGTTTATGTTCCTCACTTTGCTTTCTAGAGATTTTTATTTTCATTTAAAATTTTTTTTATTTCTTTTTTTCTTTTTGAGACAGGGCCTCATAGGCTAGAGTGCAGTGGCTTGATCACAGCTCACTGCAGCCTCAATCTCCTGGGTTCAAGCAATCCTCTCACCTCAACCTCCCAAGCAGCTGGGACTACAGGTGCACACCACCATGCCTGACTAGTTTTTGTAATTTCTTTTTTTTGGTAGAGATAGGGTCTCATTATATTGCCCAGGCTGGTCTCAAACTCCTGCCTAGGTCTCTCAAAGTGCTGGGATTACAGGTGTAATCCACTTAGAGATTTTTTTTTTTTTTTAGACGGAGTCTCACTCTGTCACTCTGTTGGAGTGCAGTGGTGTGATCTCAGCTCACTGCAACCTCTGCCTCCCAGGTTCAAGCAATTCTCCTGCCTCAGCCTCCCGAGTAGCTGGGATTACAGGTGCAGGCCACCACACCCAGCTAATTTTTATATTTGTAGTAGAGATGGGGTTTCACTATGTTGGCCAGGATGGTCTTGATCTCCTGATCTTGTCATCTGCCCGCCTTGGCCTCTCAAAGTGCTGGGATCATAGGCGTGAACCATCACCTAGAGATTTTTAAAACAGTATTTCTTGTTCCTAAAAATCTTTCCATGTCAATAACTATATTTTTACAAGATTATTTTAAATAAGCATACTTGATTCCATTTAATAAATGAGTTTAATGAACTCAACCTAATCTCCCACTCTTGGACATTTTTAGTTTTTCCACCATTTCTCACCATTAAGAACAGTCTTGTAGCTAAATCTTTTTACATGTCCAAATTGCTTCCTTGGTAAACTCCTAAACGTAGGAGATCACAATCAAACAATATGAACATTTAAAAAATTGCTACTATATAATGCTACAAACATCCCAAATTTACATTCCCACGAGACTGCCCAGGAGTAAGTACACTCCTTTCCCCACGTGCACAGCCAAGTTCACTATCATCCTTTTAGGTGTGACTTTTTCCAAGTCTGTAGGTGACAACGAATAGCTTGCAGTTTTTTGAATTTCCATTTACTTGACTATCTGTAAAGTTAACAGTTTTTTCCTGTATGTATTTCTTTAGTGAATTTTTGCATCATTTGGTAATTTTTCTATAAAGTGCTTTTTTATTGAGATCTGTATGCCTTTTATATATTAAGGGTATCAACATATCAAAGATGGCAAACATTTTTACCCAATTTGTCATAAGCCTGTTAAACTTTTAATAATTGTTTTTGCTGTACCAAATGCAATACATTTCCTATTTTCTTCTTTCTACTACTTTCTCATGAATTCCTGAAGTTGGCAATATCTTTGGAGCTATGAACTCTCACACTCACAGCCATGTTTCTTCCAAGGGCTTCCCTTCTCACAATGACTTGACAACAAGCAGAAGTCAGGAAGTTTTCTTCTTTCCATTTCTTGGAAATGGAAATTCCACACTGGTAATAACCAATGGATTTTCCTGAGTCATTAGAGAACCCACAACTTAAGGAACCAAATCCAGACTACTAGATACTGCAGAGCAGGGATGGCAAATCAGTTTCCCCTCCCCTGACAATATTGGCTGATTGGTCATGGCTGTCTTGGATACTGACAGCCATCTGGGCCTCTGCAATGAACTGGCAAAGTCTTCTGGGGGGTCCGTGGGGAGCAGGTGCCAGGCACACAGTCCATGGGCAAATTGTCTATATTAGTCCGTTCTTATACTGCTATAAAGAGGTACCTTTGACTGGGTAATTTATGAAGAAAAGAGGTATAATTGACTCACACTTCTAAAGGCTTAACAAGAAGCATGACTGGGAGGCCTCAGGAAACTTACAAACATGGCAGAAGGTGAAGGGGAAGCAAGCACCTTCTTCATATGGCAGCAGGAGGGAGAGAGTAAGGGGAATGTTTAAAACACCACACACACATTTAAACCATCAGGTCTCATGACAACTCACTATCATGAGAAGAGCATGGGGGAAATCCGCCCCCATGATCCAATCACCTCCTACCAGATCCCTTCCCCAATGTTGGGAATTCAACAAGATATTTTGGTGGGGACACAGAGCCAAACCATATCACTGTCACACAGAGAGGTGTAGGGTGTGTCCAGACACTATGAGGAGGGAAGGAGTGTTTCTAATAATTGTGCTGTGATAATAGGCATGCTCTGGGATTGTTTTGGACAGAAAGAATGTATGGTCACCCCGAGCATAGGGAACAACACAGTAGCACTGGAAAACCAAAGTCCAGAAGGCTTACAGGACTCAGCCAACATCACACAGCCACTGAATGTAGAGTTGGCTTTGGACTCAGCTCATCTCCCGATGCGCTAACCTGCTGTGCAGACTCAGGCAGGTCCCCTCATGTCTCTGGGTCTTAAATTCCTCTCTATAAAATGAGCAGTTGTAGCTTAAGAAATTCTAATGACTTTGATAATACAGTTCTCTGCTCTCCACCCACTGGATTTTTGACACAGTTTGTGAAAGCCAGCCACTCAGTGAGCACCTGCTACTTTTCTTCTCTCCCTACCCTTGCTAGGGCTCCAAGGGAGGTCGGGCACAGGGATGAGGCGACACAGCTTTGGCATCTGGGCAGGCATGTCTGCTTGTGCAGGTTTAGTCACAGCTTTCTTGGGGCCACAGTAGTGGAGTCCTTGGTGGATGTGATCCTGGCACACTTCAGTAGACAAGTCATGTCACTCTTAACACTTCTCATCTGGCCTCAGGAAACTCAGGCCAGAGATACTGTAACTCAGGCAGTCAAGCCAAGGCCTGGGGAGAAAACCTGGGGATGTTTCTGGGGAAAATGTTGACCAGGTGAGCAGACTTCCTGGGTAGGGCTGAGTCAGCAGTGAAAGCAAAAATGGGCCCTGCTCAGAAGCTTTCACAAGATTGGGGCTATGGAGCCACAGTCTGGGGTTTTATCCTGTCTCTTGTACTTACTAGCTATGACATCTTGAGCAAGTAACTTAATCTTTGTGCATAAGCATATAAATTAGGAAGTTATTCAGCTGCTACTGATAGAGATCTTAACAGCATCTTAAACATGAGGACATTTATTTCTCTTTTACACCCCGTCCACCATTCTGCTCTGCCATCCTTACTTAGCGCATGGATTCCACCTCATCGTCCAAGATGACTGCATGTGCTCTGGCCATCACATCTTTATTCCAGGCAGCAGAGAGGCAGGGAGAATTTTAAAAGGCACTCACATTTCAGAGCTTTTCCAGATCTCCCCCTTTTAAGGACTTTTTCAGTAGTCCCGCTCACATTTTCTTCTTTTACCTCATTGTCTAGAACTCATTCACATGCGTACACCCCACTGCAAGGAAGGCTGACATGTGGTCTTGGCTTGGCATGCTGATGCGCCCAATAATGTTGGGGTTCTGTTTCTAAAGGAAAAGATGAGAATTGATATTAGGTGGCAAACTTGCAATTTCTCCTCTAGTCAGTTTTTCCAACTGTAAGTTGAGGATTATAATAGTTCCTACCTCCCAGGGGTGTTGTATTCAGTAAGGACTCAACAAACATTAGCTAAATTATTATACATCAGGAGAAAGTGAAATGCAACAGGCAAATAATGTTGGCATTACTATGAACATCGTTTGGACATCACAGACTCCGGGATCCCTAGAACACACTTTGAGAACTGCTGCCTTGACAATCACTTAATTCTTGGGCAGTCTAGCTGGCCAAGTCCTCATATGACCTTGAAAGGACGCAGCCATTCTTTTGCCTTTACAAAGTTTATATAATTTTTGCTCACATGCATGACCTTGTTTCTTTGGAAGATCTTGCACCATCTGTAATGACCTTTTCTGTGTATGTCTTTGATTTTCCATCTTCCTTGTGGCAATTGTAAGGCTATGAGGCCTTATCAGCCTTATACAGCCAATCAAAGTTGACCTTATAGCTTTGTCCACCACTGTGCCCCAGCACACGGAAGGAGTGCCACAGACATAAGCTTGACAGTGCTGAACTCTACCCAAACCTTGTGCTCCTGGAGAACAGTAGAGTTTAAGAAATTCCTCCATCCTTTGTGTTCTGGAAAACACCTACTACAAAGAAACTTCCTTCTCTATATGACTTAGGTAAGACCCACAAATGCCGCCCTGGTTTACCTATGACAATGCCAGCCTCAGACCCTCCAAATTCCCTTTGTCTCATAAATAATTAGTGAAACTCCTTGACCCCAGTGATCAATTGGAACAAAATGCTTACTAACCAAACTTTGATTAGGCTTCTCTCTTCCCCTAGCCCACTGAATAAACCTTGACTCCACCACAACCTGAGCCAACATAAGCCCTTCCTGAGACTTGGCTGACCCCAGGTAGAACATTCTCTCATTTACTACCGGATCCCACCACCCTTTCATCCCACTTCCCCACACCGTGCTCTTTCTAGCTTTGTTACTTCGCTGTGAAAGGAGAACTTTCGTCTAACTCTTGAGATGTTACGGAGCTTATGGTCAGAAGTTCTCCCATTGGAATAGTCCCTCCCACCACCTTGCAATAGTCTTTCGGAATAAACTTTATCCTTACTAAGTCTGGATTTATTTTTTATTGGACACACTGAATGAATGAAACAACCATAACCGATCAGAGAGCAGCAATACTAATCCAGCTTTGCAAATTCTGTTGTGACTTTTCTTGCCATTAGTCACACTTTGAAATTCTGACTCCTGGATTTGCCAAACCCATCAGGCCATGGCCAGGTGCCTTGGGCCCAAAGTACAGCTGGTGGCTGAGAGCCAGGCCTCTGGAATAGACACACTAGGATTTGGATTTTGGTGCTCTCAACTCAGGATTTTAATCCTTTGTCAGGATGCACTTATTTTCCCCAGATAATATGCTTTTTAATTTTAGTTTTCCTTCCCGTATCCTGGGTCAGGTCATCAGAACAGCTCTCCTAATGAGCCCATATTGAATGAGCACCTCTAGACGCCGCCACTCAGCTGGGCCCTGGAAGTTGTATGGGGACAGGAGTATTCTGGCAATAAATGACAAGTAAATGAACTGGGAAGTACTATGAAGAAACCGTGTTCTCACAGAGCACTAAGGGAGCACCTACATATACCCGGTGGACAGGGGAGAACTCACTGGGAAGATGACTTACTTTGAGGCCTGAGGCTCAGACAGTCCAGTAATGCAAGCAGCTTGAGAGAAGGAGCCTTGAAGCCTGTATTAGGTTCTCCAGAGAGACAGAACCAATAGGAGATACCTATCTATCTACAGATACAGAGTCAGGTCCTCCAGAGAGACAGAACTGATAGGAGATACCTATGTATCTACAGATAGATATGTCCTCCAGAGAGACAGAACTGATAGGAGCTATCTATCTATCTAATTCGTCTAATCTATCTACCTACCTACCTACCGATAGGAGATACCTGTCTATCTATCTATCTATCATCTATTGATCAATAGGAGATATCTATTATCTATTTACCTATCTATAGATGTATATATCTATGTCTACCTATAGAGAGAGACAGAGAGAGAGTGAGTGAGAGAGAGATTAGAATTGGCTCACACAATTATGGAGACTGAAAGTCCCGGGACAGGGGTGTCTGCAAGCTGGAGACCCTGGGATGCAGATAATATGGTTCAGTGCAGGTCCAAAAACATCAGAACCAGGGAAGCTGATGATGTTACTCTCATTCCAAGGCCAGAGTCTTGAGAACCCTGGGGGTTAGGGGAGGGTAAGTCCTGGAGTCCAGACCATTTTGGGCTTTGTCCACCAAGATTAACAATTTGACTTTTAGTTTAAGTGGGTGTATAGTCCGTTTTCACGCTGCTGATAAACACATACCCGAGACTGCGCAAAAGAAAGAGGTTTAATGGACTCACAGTTCCACGTGGCTGGGGAGGCCTCACAATAATGGCTGAAGGTGAAAGGTGCGTCTCACATGGCAGCAGATAAAAGAAAATAACTTGTGCAGGGCAACTTCCCTTTATAAAACCATCAGATCTAGTGAGACTCATTTGCTATCTGGAGAACAGCACAGAAAACACCTGCTCCCATGATTCAATCACCTCCCACCAGGTCCCTCCCACAACAGGTGGAAACTGTGGGAGCTACAATTCAAGATGAGTTTTGGGTGTGGACACAGTCAAATCCTATTAGTGGGAAAAGGTTTGTGAGATCTTGTTTTAATGTTTGCTTTGTTGTTTAATCTGATTGCAAGTGAAGGTTAAAAACATTTTCAACCTGTTGACCATTTGCATTGTTTGCTGAATTATCTGCTCCTGTTCTCTCTGAGGTCTCCCTCAGACCTACTGAGATCTTAGCATCTTTCCTATTCATATGAAGTCTCTCTCAGCGAAGGATTTTAATCCTTTGTTGTGTTGAGTTTATTTTCCCCAGGTTATCTGCTTTTTAATTTTGGTTTTCCTTTTTAAGTAGAAGCTCTAAACTTTGTGCCTTAGTGTGTGAGGTTTTTGTTTTTGTTGAGACGGAGTCTCCCTCTGTTGCCCAGGCTGGAGTGCAGTGGCGGGATCTCGGCTCACTGCAACCTCCGCCTCCGGGTTCAAGCAATTCTCTGTCTCAGCCTCCTGAGTAGCTGGGATTACAGGCGCCCGCCACCATGCCCGGCTAATTTTTTTTTTTTTTTTTTTGTATTTTTAGTAGAGACGGGGTTTCACCATCTTGGCCAGGCTGGTCTCGAACTCCTGACCTCGTGATCCACCAGCCTCAGCCTCCCAAAGTGCTGGGATTACAGGCGTGAGCCACCGCGCCCGGCCAGTGTGTGAGAATTCTTCCATCACTTTTAATCTAAAAAAATCCTCGGCCACGTGACATTTGATAAACACGACTTAAGTTTTCTTGGTCCCTGTTGTCCGCATCCATGTTTTACACTCGTGGATTTCTGTTTTCTTCTCGGGGTGGGGCAATGCCGCCCCTGGTGCGGCCCTCAAAGGCCCAGGAGTGCAGATCCCGCCGCAGACAGACCCCTCGCCCATCTGCGCCCAGCCCTTCCCCCGCAGGAGGGCTCAGGGGACCCCACGCTACTGGAATCCACCCCGAGTCACAGCTACAGATCATTACCCCCAAGCGGGGTCAAAGGCCTCTTTACGGGCGAGAAAGCTGCGGCTCAGCACAAAGCCAAGCACTTTGGGAGGGAGGATCCGAGGTGCTTTATTACTCCGAACAGACGCGTAAACAAGCCAGGGTCCGCGCGGGTAGACCTGGTAGGCGGGTGGGCGGGGCGAGGGCCACGTCCGGGGTATGGAACCCTGACCCCGCCCCGATCCCCGCCCCGCCCCGCCCCGGGCCCTGTGGTCCCGGGATGAGCTCTCCGCGCAGCCAGGTTCGCTCCAGTGCCCGCCCACCGCTGACTTCATTGGCTGCCTCCCCAGTCCCGCCCCCAGGAGGGCCCTGCTGATGTTCGTAGCCAATCCGCAGGCGCGGCGGCGGCTGCGGGTCGTGGGTCGCGGGTCGGGGGTCGCAGGTCGGGGGGTCGCAGGTCGCCGGTCGCCGGTCGCGGCGGAGCCTGGGCGCTGAGGTACCGGGGTCTGGACGAGGGGGCCGCGGTCTGGCTAGGGAGCCGCGCGGGCTCATGGCGGTACGGCGGCCTGGCCTAGCTCGTGGGTTCGCAGGCGGGCCGCCCCTCCCCGGGCTCCTAGGGGGACCCTCCAGCTGAAGGGGCGGTGGCCGCGACTGTCGAGGGCTGGCCCCAGGTGGCTAGGGTTGGGGGTCAGAGGTCAGAGGTTCTGCCTTATGGAATGTTAGGGCCCCGCCCGTGGAGCCCTAGGGCCGGGCCGCTCCCCATTTTCCTGTCAACTCTTGTTGAGGTGCCGCATCTTTTCGCAGAAGGGACTCGGAGGGAAGCGGGCCTGAGAGCTGCTGCCGCCCCTGAGCTCGGCCGCGAAGGCTGGCCCCGTCCCCGGGCTGCCGCCGTGGTCCTGCAGGTGACCCTCAACCCCTCGAGGACCGCCGGCCGCCTCCCTCCTCTGGGCAGGCTCAGGAGTGCGCGGAGCGGGCTGTGGGTCTGTGGCCCTCGAAGGCGTGGCGTGGGCCGGGAGTAGGGGGTCGAGCTGGGGCCACAGGCTGTCCCCGTATGGGCTGCTCCCCTGTGGCTCCGAAGCCACCTTTTTCTGAAGTTGTCGGCGTGTTCGAGATTTCGTTTCTGGAATCTCACCCGAACAACTTGGAGAGAGGAACAGGGGTGTTGTGGCTTTGGCTGTTGACTCAAGGTGAAAATAAAAACCAGACATGGGGAAGTAATGAATGCAAAGTGACCCGTGAGCAAGCCGGACGGTTTTCTCCGGCCGACAGGCATGTATTTTCCCGCTAGCTTGCTCCACATACTATGAGTTAAACTGTGTCGAAATAAGAGCAGTTTAGTCCCATAGTTCTAAGCAAGAGTCCTTAGCGTTCACCTTCTTAGTGAAGACACTTTGCAATGTGTAAAATATTGAATGCAGAGTTATTGTGCAAAGGTTCTGAGTTGAAGATTCTGAGTGCACGGAGGCTGGCAGCAGCCCTTACTTTCCATTGCAAGGATCTCAGCTTACTACTGTGAGACCAAAAGTAGTTGTTTCTTTACATATGTGGGTTTGGGGGAGACAGCTATGGATGAGGAATAGGAGCAGGGTTTGTTTTCTGCACAAAACGTATGCAATTAGAAAAAACAAAGGGTTTTTATTCTGCCTATCCTCTTCCATCTCAGCCAGCATAAGCACATTCTTTTTTTTCTATTGATATTTGTTGAGTATTTGCAGTGATTAGGAAAAGGAATATACTCTCTAACAAGACACTTCTCTTGAAACTAGGCGGTGGAGGGATGATTATGTCTTCTGTGGAATTAATCCTCGGGCTTGGTTTTCAGTGAAGAAAATGAGGCACAAGGAATTGTTAAGCAAGACCTTCCAAGGCCCAGCTGTTGTCTGTAGGACTCCGACCAGCCACGTATACATGTTTAAGAATGGCAGTGGGGACTCGGGGGACGCTTCTGAAGAAGAGTCTCACCGTGTGGTTTTGCGGCCCCGCGGCAAGGAGCTCCAGAAGAGCGGTGTCCACCAGCCTCACCAGGCGGGAGCAGGTGACGTGGTGCTGCTGCAGCGGGAGCTGGCCCAGGAAGACAGCCTCAACAAGCTGGCTCTGCAGTATGGCTGCAAAGTAAGACACCCCTCAGGGGCTCTGCCCCACTCCATTTCAAGGAACACGGGGAACTCACTGCAGGGTGGGTGCCCTTGCCGCCCTTCTTAACCCTGCCAGGCCGTCAGGAGAGGCCTGCTGTAGCAGCCAAGGACTCCCCTGTTTAGCCAGAATTGGAATGCAGGTGGGGAGTACCTTGAGTTCCGAACCCTGGCCCCCAAAGAGGGAGGGTTAGCGCATTTCCTTCTCTGCAGGGAACTTCCCCTTTTCCTGTTTTCTCCACACGGAAATTCTGAAACCTTTTTTCTTCTTTCGAGCACATTTTATTTTAGACCTAATGGGGCTGGAGATACCAGGCAGAATTTAATCCCAGATTTCTATGGTATGCTTGCTTTTCTTGTTGCTTTTATTTTTCTGAACCTTTCTTGGTGGTAGCTTACTTGACTGGTAGTTTTACCTTCTCTCTTTTAGAACTGCATGATCTTTTGTATGCTGTGTATCTATATAACCCTGTTTTTCTCTAATTATGTTTTTAGCATTCAGAGTGATTAACAATGGCAAAGTAAGTAGGAAAGTATTTCTAGAATTGCTGCATTTTCTCCTAGATTGTAACTATTTCACTTTGCTAACACTGTGCTACAAATTTGTATGGCCTTCTCTAAGGGTATAGAAGCTACTTAATTTAAAAAATCTCTTTCTCCTACAAGTGTCTTATCTAACAAGGTCCAAATGTCTAAAACATGTTGTGTGGGGGTGTTGCGGTCTTTCAGGGAAATAAACAGGTTGGTCTCCGGGGACACATAGTGGTCTTTAAATTGTACTGACATTTATATTTGGCTCCAATAAGCAGCTTCTGCAGGCATACTGTGTGGCTTACAGAACATGGGCTGAAAAATGAAGCCTGTCCTACAAAGACTGGAGAATAGATGGAGTAGGCTTCTTGGTGTGGTGATGTCTAAATCTGTAAAGAATATATAAAGCCTTTGATAAGTGATCAGTTTTCCTATTTGAAGTAAATAAATTTGCTCTTAATTTATTAAAGGCAGAGACAGAAAGATCTCAAGGGTCTCATGCATTAGATTCAGGACATAGTAAATTAAAAATGTCCCCTACCCCAATTCAGTTACAATAACAGCAGTTGCTGAATAATAATGGAAATGATTGATTTGAATGAGATCTGTTGGCTGTATTCACTTTCTAGTTTAAGTGGACTTAAGTGTTAAAAGTTTAGAGTTCATCTCTGATGCTTTTGGAAAGTTTTCAAACATTAGTTTGAGGGAGCGGTTACCCTTTGACTTAAATTTCCCCCTGCTTCTTAAATCTTAGTGTTTGATTATGAGAGGAGTTTGTCATGAACTTAGTTACTTGATAAAACTCATAGCATTATTCCTTTTTCCTGACAATTTAGTACTGTAACTGTAAGTCACTTCTATTTAATAAGTTTATATACCCCACAGTGTTTCTGGGAAAGAAAATGCCGAGGGCATATCTCTCAACTTTATTACAGGTAAACTGGATTTTGAGTGTGTCTGCAGAGCTGGCTGAGGCTGTGTGTTTGGTGAATGCTAACATCTGGCAGCTACTTAGTTCTGGCATGAGGGGGAAGGCAGGCAGATGGGGGCACTATTGCCTCAAAAGTTAAAGGTGGAAAAGGCTGCAACATTCCTTTTAGTGCCATGGTGGTTTCGCCCAAAGCATTTTGTTGCAGTCACACTTTAAACAGTTTAAGAAAGATCTGTTTTTCAAAACTGATCTTAAATTGTTCAAACCTATAAATCTTTAGGAATATCTGATTACTAACTATATATTGAGGTTGAGTGAAAGCAAAAAAACAAAATTTCAGCCTAAACTCACTTTGTGTACAGCTGCAGTTTTCCAGTCTTCATCAGATTCATCAGTGAAGTGGGCTTGAATCATCACCCAGAAAGATTAAGAGCCACTTTCTGGAAAGTTATTTTTAAGGAGCTCCACATATTTTGTGATGTTTATCTTCATGCTTTCCTAGGTTGCAGATATCAAGAAAGTCAACAACTTCATCAGAGAACAAGACTTATATGCTTTGAAATCTATTAAGATTCCAGTGAAAAACCATGGGATCCTGACAGAGACCCACAAAGAACTAAAACCCCTTCTGAGCCCATCTTCCGAGACCACAGTGACCGTGGAACTGCCAGATGCAGACAGAGCAGGTGCAGGCACCGATGCCCAGGCCAGCCAACTGATGGATTTCTTTAAGGGGATTGACCAGGACATTGAGTGTGCAGTGCAGTCAGAAATCTTTTTACATGAAAGTTACTGCATAGACACCTCCCATCAGCCACTGCTCCCGGCACCTCCAAAGACGCCAATGGATGGTGCAGATTGTGGCATTCAGTGG
Source organism: Pongo abelii (assembly GCF_028885655.2). Taxonomy (NCBI): domain Eukaryota; kingdom Metazoa; phylum Chordata; class Mammalia; order Primates; family Hominidae; genus Pongo; species Pongo abelii. Next base: position 102,908,561 of record NC_072001.2, on the reverse strand, counting down.
TGGAATGCTGTTTTCATCATGCTTCTAATTGGTATTGTCTTGCCTATCTTTTATTTGGTCTATTTTAAAATACAAGCTAGTGGTGAGACCCCTAATAGCTTGAACACAGCTGTCATCCCCAATGGCTCAATGGCAATGGGTACAGTTCCAGGGCAAGCCCCCAGACTAGCAGTTGCAGTGCCAACCGTCCCTTCTGCAGACAGCCAGTTCAGTCAGACCACCCAGGCAGGGAACTAAGCTTTGTTTTTAAAGAATCAGCCCAGCTTTAGCAATTGGCTGTTGATGTGCCTCAGCTGTCATTGGCGATGGCCTAGGGGTGCTGCATTTTGCTTCCGGGGAAGGATGGACACTTTTCAGAAGTCACTGCAGTATTCTCAATTGCACTGGCCCTGGGCATGGCCTTACCCAGTCTAAGCCGGCAGGATCTAAAACAGCAGCGACCTCAGCCTCTATCCAGAGAGGTGCAGCAAGAGAGCCATTTCCATGTGACATTTAGTGGACTGGCCAGTTCATAGCAGCACTGTGTGGACCCCCAAGTTGGACGTGCTTGGAGGGAAAGAAATGGCCTCTGTGAAGGGACCTGCAGTGTGAGAGCCAGTGGCATCTGCATGGGTTGCCTGGCTCTCGGTGTATCCTCACTTGCTGTGGAGTGGGGATTGGCTCTGAGAAGGAGTGTTCTCTGTCTGCCTGGCAAAGGTGCTGTGGAATAGTCTTGGCATGCCACCCTGTTTTAGAGAGTGACAGTTACAATTGTAACAAGCCTACTTCATATTGGCCCCCTCAGTTAGCCTTTTTGAGGCAATGCCATTTCTAGAGTTGATAAAGCCCTGGACCCAAACTGCTGCACTGTTGAATAAAGGGCAGTCCTGCTCCTGTCCTTTTAGAGCTGCTTAGTGTGACACACAGGCATCTCCCAGGCCAAGCACACACAGGCTGTGCCCAGTTCCGCAGGAGCCGTCCCACAGTGTGGCTGTCTGGATTCTCCCACTTGTCCTCCTTGGAAGGAGCTCTTGCAGGCCAGTGTTTGGAGGGGAGGATGAGTGCCTGTCACTGAGGCTCCACCATGGTTGGCATCTGAAGCTGGGCATTCGTCAGGCCTGTGCTGAGAGCCGCAGCCCCTGTGCACACCTAACACAGGGCGCTCCCCCTGCTGCTTCCCTGGCTCACTTCTTCGGAGCTCCAGAGTGAGAAGGCTGCTTCGTCCTTTTTCTCTGGGTGATGCCCTTAACACTGTATACAATGTAACTCACAATGTTCCAGGACCAAAGGCTTGATGGAGGGGCTAGAGGTGACCCTGGTTGTTAAAGGCGATCAGAACACCTGAGGGAGGAAGAGGCTTGCAGTTTTCCCAGCCCTTCCTGCTGCCAAGGCAGCAGTGGTGCTGTGGATGGGCTGGGGACTGCTGGGCAGAGCCTGCTACTGCGTGGGAGTTGGTGCTGCCCTGTGGCATGGAGCGGTGGGAGGCGCTGAGGTGGCTCTTGGCCCGGCCTCCAAGAGTTCTGGACAGGAGGCAGACACTGCCCAGATGCTGGGTGGAGGGACAGTGATGGCCTTTGACGCATGAGGCCTGGAGAAAAGTTTCAAAGGTCTCACCATGTAAAGAGTGATTTCCAATTTCTCTCCTTTCAGTTGTGTGAAAAAAACAACTGGCCTGGGTTCCATTAGCAAATTAAACCATCTTCAATCTTAAATTAGAGACCAGAATGATCTTCAGGATGGAAAGAACTTCTGAATCTCTGCAATAGGAAATGTTTTGATCATGCAAGTGCTTTTCCAGCCAAATGTCTGTGCTCTCCCTGTCACTGAGGGCCGCAGGTTCTTCTAACATCTGCCACTGGCACTTCACCAGGCAGGCCTTGGAGTTCCATGACAGAATCACTTTTGTCAGACAAAGAATGTATCCTTTGCTTTTCTCAAATGGAATAAAATCATTTCTTCTGTGAAGGAAAATTGATTCCTCCTTTTTAATTTTTTTTGGCGATAGTCTCACTCTTTCCTCCGGGCTGGAGTGCAGTGGCGCAATCTCAGCTCACTGCAACCTCCACCTCCCGGGTTCAAGCGATGCTCCTGCCTCAGCCTCCTGAGTAGCTGGGATTACTATCACATATCACCATGCCTGGCTGCTTTTTGCATTTTTAGTAGAGATGGGGTTTAGCCATGTTGGGCAGGCTGATCTCGAACTCCTGACCTCAGATAATCTGCCCACCTCAGCCTCCCTAAGTGCTAGGATTACAGATGTGAGCCACTGCACCCGCCCCAACCTTTTAAAATTCGGGGATTGATAATTTAGCATTAAAAGATGTGGGATGCTGCTGGAGAAGATAGAGGTGTCTGTCAGGAGTGAGGACTGTGCCTGTCCCCTGCACCTGGCCACCAACTTGGGGCTTGTACTGTGCCCGAGGTTACTCGGACAGGTGCAGGACAAAGTGGTAACCAGTGCTCTGGGGATGATTGATCGCTGATTGATCTGTATACAGGCTTTAATATTGCTTTATTAGGTGTATATAAAAAATACCACGATACTTCCTATTCCACATTTTGCTGTTTTCAGTGTCTTTGGGGAGTGAATATTTTAGAGAAATAGATTTGCTATCTAGTCTCCAGTCTTTTCGGTTGAACTATAGTGCTGAATGTTGAAGCCCAAGGAATCTCCATTGTCAAGCAAATGACGTTTTAATTTTACTCTGGAGAGACAAAGCTGCAGGGACTAAGCAGACACCTCAGGGTCACCCAGAACCGCCACTGCCCAGCAGAGGTGAGGAAGGTGTGGTCCGGCCTAGGAGCACGTTGGGAGGACAGTCAAGGCCCCGCCATGCAAGGCCTTCTGCGCTGCAGTTGGGGGAGTGTGGAGGGGAGGGGTGGGAGGAGATGTGCCTGAAGTCATGGAGTTAAAAGCCACTTGGGGCCAGGTGCAGTGGCTTACGCCTGTAGTCCCAGCACTTTGGGAGGCTGAGGCGGATGGATCATTTGAGGTTAGGAGTTCAAGACCAGCCTGGCCAATATAATGAAACCCCCTCTCTACTAAAAATACAAAAATTAGCTGGGCCTGGTGGTGTGGGCCTGTAGTCCTGGTTACTTGGGAGGCTGTGGCATGGGAATGGCTTGAGCCCGGGAGGCAGAGGTTGCAGTGAGCCGAGATAGGGCCAAGATCTGGGAGATAAAGCAAGACTCAGAAGAAGAAAAAAAAAAAAACCACTTGAGACAGCGGAAGCCTCTGGGTTCAGCTGTGGGAAAGGCCCGAAGAGCCATGACCATTTCCTCTTTGGGGAAGACGGGGCTGCAGCCCCAGGAGCAGCAACAATCACATAAGCCATGGTGCTTCCTGGATGCCACAGCGCTGTAAGAGCTTCATACACCCACCCACTTTACCCTCACTACCTCCCCACGACGCAGGCACGTCTATCCCCAGTTTACAGATGGAAAACACAAGCTGCTTACGATCACACAGCTGGTAAATGGGGGTGTTTGGGAGCCTGTGCTCTTAATCCCTTTCTGCTCTGCCACTTGCTCGACAGTCCACTGTGGGCTTGGGGTAGGGCGCCTATGGCATGATCCAGGCTCACAGAACATGGGGGATGCTTAAGGTCTCCCAAGGCAGGGCTTCAGGAGGGGACAGCAGAGAAAATTTCTACTGGCCCACTTGGGGTACTGGCCTCACAATAAGAAAAGTTAGATCCATTGCCTGAATCGCAGTAACTGTAGAATCAGCATTTACCTGCCCATTTTCTTGGTGGAGAATCAACTGGATTTAGCCTCTGAGCCAGTGAACCAGGCCCCTTGTGTTGGGGTGATCAGACCCAACACCATGTTGTGAGGGCCACGAAGTCCAGCAGAGTCAAAGGATTGAGAAAAAGACAGTTTGAGAAGTAAAGTGGGACTAGGGGGCCATCACGATCGTGGAGGCTGCAAAGGCTCTGAGCTCTGGGAGCCCATGCTATTTATTGGTAATCCAACAAAGAAACAGGTGGTGAGAATGTGGAGGTCAAAAGGGCAGGCACATGATCTACAGCTGTGATGGTTTAGCATTTATAAGGAACATGTTCTGCTACTTGAGATAATGGGAATCCAACTGATCTAGGAGCCTAGGAGGGCTAGAAGTAAGGAGCTAGGAAGTCTAGACACATTCCAGAGGACTTTATGTCAGACATGCAAGCACTGCCTCAGCTTTCTTCCCAACACCTTGACTTTGAGAAACAGACTGTCAGGAAAGGAGCCTCCTTTAGCTGCTTCCTTCCCAGCACTTAACGCCTTGGGACAGCTCTTCCAAGCTTATTTCCAGAGACAGGGTATGGCTGGTCTCAGGCCAAGCAGGGGAACAGGGCTCGGAGAGTGTGGATAGCATCCAATTTGCCTGTTCTCCAAGTTTGGTACAGTAGAGCTGCTGCGAGGAAAGGCAGCCTCCTTGCTCCTGCACCACCAATCAGACCCCACTGCCCCTGGAAGGACCAGTGTGGTGATCAAGTGCAGCTCCAACCTGTGACCTGTACCCCTTCCCATTCCTGCTCAAAACTTGCCGAGAGACTGCCACCACAGTGCCAGTGAGGAGGCAGGGAATCCTTACCACAACCTGGGGGAGGCTTTCTCACACCTTTGGAAAACACTGGGTTATTGTACATCACCATTTCACTATCCTGAATAAGGAACATGGGCTACTTTCCATCTGTCCATCCATAACCTGCCAGAACACCAATTATACCGAGAGGTGATGGGATAACATGACATGGCCCCTGTCCTCAAGGTGCTTATAACCTAGTGGGATATGACCTATGCCAGGGCTGGGCGCAGTGGCTCACGCCTGTAATCCCAGCACTTTGGAAGGCTGGGGTGGGCAGATTGCTTGAGCCCAGGAGTTCAAGACCAGCCTAGGCTGAACATGGTGAAATCCTGTCTGTAATGAAAAATCACAAAAATTAGCCAGGCGCAGTAGCATGTGCCTGTAGTCCCGGCTACTTGGGAGGCTGAGGTGGGAGAATGGCTTGAGCCTGGGAGGTGGCGGTTACAGTGAGCTGAGATTGTGTTGCTGCACTCCAGCCTGGGCATCAGAGCCAAACCCTGTCTCAGGAGAAATGATAATTTTTTAAAAAGTCCTATGCCAGAGTAGAGAGATGGTGGAACATGCGATGCCCCACAGAGGGAAATATATGACAAGTGGCTAATAAAACATCTGGAGGAGATGACATTTCCTTAGTCGACATCTGAAAGAAGGCTGGGATTTAGTAATATGGCAGTGGATGGTTCTTTTCAAAGAGCACTGTTCAGTGTGAGCGAAGGCCTAGAGGCTGGAAACGGGGGACTATGCAGACAGGGAACTATGAATAGTCTGGTGGCCTGGCGTGAAGGAAATGTAAACGCAGCTGTGGGAAAATGCTGCAGTACCAGTTTGAGGCTAGGTTCTAGGCAACGCTGAATTCCACATTTAAGTGATGTGGACAGGATTTGATGGACAGTGGGAAGCTACTGGAAGTCTTGGAGCAATAGCGAGTTGATGGGCACTGAAGTGCAGAATGGTGTCACAGTTTTAGAGAGGCTTGGTTGGGGGAGTGGAGACCTTACGAGGTGTCTCGATTTGTACTCATGGGATTTTAATTTCTAGAGGTGATGCATGACAACATGGAGACATTGCTTCTTCCTGGTGTCATCGCAAGAAGTTTTACTACTTGTAATTCCCAAGAGAAGGGAGCACAGCAGGCCCCACAGGGCCACACAGGGGATGCACCAATGTTGGTCAGGAGGCGGAAAGGAGCCAGGGGCACGCTCAGGCCAGAGTCGCCGTCGTGTTTCTGTGGGAAAGGGAAGGCAGGGCAGGGCAAACAGGCTAGTCCTGGGAAAAGCAGTCTCTCCTCAGTCAGCAAGGCCCACAAAGCCAGAGCATCAAGAACACAGAAGATAAGAACCAGTTACTACAATAAGAAAGAGTTAATACAATTGACCCTGTGATGAAGGGATGCTCAACAGACAAACGCAGAATCTAAGAAAGCCCAGAACAGGATGCGGCGCAGAACTGGCAGTGTTTTTCTGAGGGGCCTCGGTGGGGCCTCGGTGTGGCTTTCTTCATATTCTGTTTGGGGCTCACTGTTTCTTGGATCTGTGGGTTTGTATAGTTTCATCTAATTTGGACAAATTTTAGCCATTGTTTCTTTGAAAACTTTTTCCTCATTATTTCCCTCCAATTATATAGCTCATTTATATTTTATTCATTTTTTGTTGGCTTCTGTTTTATTTTGGATAGTTTCTATTGCTGTTTTCCTTTGCAGTGTCTGTCTAATCTATAGCAATTCCATTCAGTGCATCTTTTTAAAAAAAAAAAAAAAAAAAAAAGAGTCTTGCTCTGTCACCCAGGCTGGAGTATACTGGCGTGATCTTGGCTCATTGCAACCTCCGCCTCCCAGGTTCAAGTGAATCTCCTGCCTCAGTTTTCCAAGTAGCTGGGATTACAGGCATGCACTAGCATGCCTGGCTAATTTTTGTGTTTTTAATAGAGATGGGTTTTCGTCATGTTGCCCAGGCTGGTCTCAAACTGACCTCAAGTGATCTGCCCACCTCAGCCTCCTAAAGTGCTGGGATTAGAGGCATGAGCCATCGGGCCTGGCCCAACGCATGTTTTACTACAGGTCTTTTTGATCTCTAAAGGTTCTGTTGGGGTCTTTTAAATATTTTCTATTTCATCATTGTGTTTATATATTCTGACACATGGAGTATATTTGTAATAGCTGTTTTAACACCCTTATCTGCTAATTCCATCATTTGTGTCATTCTGGGTCCATTTGTTGATCTCTGCGTCCATCTGTCTCCCATTGTAGATTGTATGTTCTTGTTTTTCTCCATGTGTGGTAATTTTTTGTTGGAGGCTAGACATGGTGAATTTTATGTTGTTGGATGCTGGATTTTGTTGTCTTCCTTTAAATAGTTTGTGCTTTGTCCTGGGGCATGGTTACTTGGAATCAGTTCAATCCTTCTGAGGCTCACTCTTCTGCTATGTCAGGGCAGGTGTAGAGGAGCATGTAGTGAGGACTCATTCGGCCCTGCTCCCAGGGCAATGCCTTCTGAGGATTTTTCCAGTCCTGCTCCTGTGGAGATGCCTTTTTAAGATTCTCCGAATGCTGTGTGTGTTAGGAGGTCTCACCACCGAACATACACAGCATTAATAATCTAGTTAATAATCACCTAATAATCTATCTGGTGGGAACACAGATGATTCCTGGCCCTGGGTAAGCTCTGGGAATTGTCCCGCCTACTTTTTTCTGTTGGCTCTTTTCCTTGACTCTGTGATCCCCTCACGTGCATGTACAGGCCAGTACTCAGCCAAAGACTTGGGGGAATCTCTGTCCAGCTTCCCCCTCCCCAGTACGGTGCCCCCACAAATTCTAGATGCCTCAGACTCCCTGAACTCCAAACTCCATCTCCTCTACCTGGCAAGACCACCTGGCTCTGTCCTGTGGTTTGCAAACCCTCCAGGCGGTGAGCTGGGGCACTCATCAGTTTCACCTGTTTTATTTCTGGTCTCTGAGAGGTCACTGTCCTGCACTGCCCGTTGTCCAAGGCCTCATATATTTTGTTGGATTCTTCAAGGTGCAAGAGCACACCTGGTTGCTGTTATTCTAATGTGGCCAAAATCAGGGGAGGGGCAGCCACAATGCTGGCATGAGGGGGCAAGACTGGTTCTGAGGCAGGGCTGGGGGAGCAGGCCGGTCAGCGGACTCTAATTTGTGAGCCTGGACTGGATCATGGGACAGGAAGCCAAAAGGGGCAGATTTTCTTAGAAAGGCTTAGGAAGGAGTCCACTAAATTCCATGCACTGTGTAACAGACAGCTGCTCTGGAGGTGTGTCGTTGACTTAGTTCAGTCAACATGACTACATTCCCCCTGTCAAGTGCCAGGCTCCCTGTTGCTGAGAGTCTTAGCTCAGCTGAGTAGTTAGAAAGGAAGGACAGCCCATGTACCAGTCATCCAGGCAGTGGTAGTGTCACCCTGGCTCCTTGTGGCCACTTTGAGATCACTGCTCCTCCCTCCTCCCTAAATCCTCCTGCTTCTTTGAAGCACATGTTATCAGAACACAGTTCCTGCCCCATTTCCTTGTTGCATCATCTACAGATCTTCTGGTCGCTTCCTCTCCTCCACTGATGACTTTAGCACCTGTCTTCATCCTTGACATCCCTGTAGGTCAGTGCCTCCCCATCTTTTTCAGGTTGTGTCACATACAGAAAAGAATCAAATATGTCTAGCACCCCGAGGTAAACCAGAGGGGATCTGATGATCTTCACGTGAACCTTAGTGTCTTAGACAAAGGGGGCAGTGGTAGTTCTGTTCTGTTTTGGTTTGTTTTTGAAACGGGTGATAGAAAAGCATGCTTTTATGATGATAGGAAAGATCTAGGAGAGAGGGAGAAATTGATGCTGCCACAAAGGGGATAGTTACAGAAGCGAAGACCTTGAGAAGGAGATGATGAGACCCAGGATGCAACACAGAAGGCTTGGACTTAGATAAGGGCATCAACGGTCCCTCGACAGTGCCTGGAGGGAAGATTCCTGGATATCACGTGAGAAGGCGAGGTCAGTCTCATCAGATTCCATCTATTTTCTCAATGGAAAACGTGAGAGGAAGTAACCAGCAGAGAAGAGAAGGAAGTGGTCTTGGAGGTGTGAAAGGAGAGCAGATGCAGTAAAACAGTTATGTCTGAAAGGGAGGAAGCCAGCATACCAGGGAGCTGCAGCTGCATCTCTGGGCAGTGTTGAGAGCCATTTACAATTTATGATCATGAGGAATGAAAATACAAAGTCCAGAATTAGCCCCTTTACTCAGTGGAGTAAAGATGAACTTTTTAATAAATGGTACTGGGACAAGTTGAGAGGCTTTAAATTTTTGTATTTTTCTTTTTGTAGAGAGGAAGCCTTGCTGTGCTGCCCAGGCTGGTCTCGAATGCCTGGGCTCAAGTGATGCTCCCACCTCAGCCTCCCAAAGTGCTGGGATTATACATGTGAGCCACCGCACCTGGCCACAGAGAGCCTTTTGTAAACACATAAAATTAGATCCACATACAAGAACAAACTCCAAATGGATCAGCAATCTAAAAGTAAAAGATGAAACCATACTAGAACAAGAGGACGTGGGTGAATTCCTCTCTAACCTTGGTGTACGGAAAATATTTCCAAATGTAACTCAAAATCTACAAGCAATGAGATTGATAAATTTGACTCCATAAAAATAAAATTTTGCATGACTAAAGTACCACAGAAAAGTTATTCATAGCACACACACCAAAGGGTCAATATCCTTAATATAAAAATAACCCTTACAAGTTGGGGGATGAAAATAAAAAATCTAATAGAAAAATGAGAAAAAGACAGAACAGAAATTCACGCACTTGAAAGATATTAAAATATTCTCAAACATACGAAAAAAATGCTCAGTTTCACTCATAATAGAGAAAGGCAAATTACAACATTGAGATACACTTCTCAGACTGGTAAAAATAAAAAATATGACTGCACTCTGTTGGCAAGGTTGTCCTCATACACTGCTGGAGGAAATGCAAATTGATACATCTCTGGAGGCAAATTTGGCAATACCTCGCAAAACTACACGTGAACTTCCTCAGCAATCCCACTTCTAGGAATCTACCCTGAAGATACATCTTTAAAAATACAAATATACACATGTGTAGGGCTATTCATTGACGACTGCAGAATATTGGGAACAGCCTAAATGCCTAGCACTATGGTACATCCACACCATGGATGAAAACGTCTATGAATTAATCACTCTATGGAGTGATTTCCAGATAGACTATTAAGTGGAAAAAGCAAAGCTGCCTATTTGTACAAGTACAGGAAGGCTTAAACCAGAAACTAAAGAGACTAGTTGTCTCTAGGGGCTGGTAGGAGAGGCGGGGATAGGAATAGGCTAGCAGGGGTGAAGAGAGAATGTTTTTCTGAGCATCTTTTTGTATAGCTTAGAAACACAGTAATGTTTCAGATACTATTCATACATCCCTCAAAATAAATCATTAAAACCAACTAGGATGGGGAGGGTGCCGAAAGTGGAATAAAACACCAACAGATGAAGCTAACCATGTCACAAATGAGTAAGATAACCACACTGAAGGGATTGGGAACTACAAGTAACTGGAAACTACTGTCTTGACTGGATAGTGTAAGGCCAAAGGCAAAAACCACAAAACCACATAAATGCTCTCATCTAGTCAGTCAATGTGTGTTCCCTACACAGGTATGGGCAGTTCTGAAAATAAGTGTACACTGGAACTGAACAATAAGTAAAATGACTGTAGATAATAAGAGCTGGGTTCCCACCACAGGAGAAAGAAGTTTCAAATGGGGAAAGGCTAAAAGGAACCCTGGAGCATTGAATTGGAATCCAAAGCATTAGTGTAAACCATGGCTTTTGACACGTTTAGGTAATTAGGAATATGGATGGATGGATGTGTGTGTGTGTGAGCATAACTACATGTATTTCCTTGTTGGGTCTGCAGAAAGAGCCCGAAAGAGGTGATATCCCAGTAACAATAAGCACATCTAGTGCCCAGATCTGGTTTCCAAATACCATTCTCCAATAAAGGGAACCAGGAATCGTGGAAAAAGTGGTTGACCCAGCAACACAAGATGAGTGTGGAGCATCTTGTGGTGCCAGAAAGGACATGCTAAAAGGGGTGGAGACTCAAATTTAACATGGAAGGCCACCTGATCAAGTTCCTAATGGCCAAAGCTGGAACAATTGGAGGAGCAAAATAATGACAGGATTATAACCCACAGGAGAAATAAAATCCGAGTCCACAATGATATAATGAGTTAAAGAAATGAGAAGGGACAGCTGTTCCTCACAGCAGAATTCCAATGAATGAACGAATGTGGAAGAAAACAGGCAGCTACCACAGCTGTAGACAAGATGCAAAATTAGTGGGTGAAAATATAACCCTGCAGAGTCTCAAGGTATCTCCCCCAGTATATGTATCAATTACAGAGGGAGAGAAACTTTTTACATTGAAGAAACCCTGTAAAAACCACTGAACCAAGTGATCAGTCAGTATCACCTGGAATAAGACATCAGCATGGACTCCACGATGCATTAGGGACACATCATTTCTGTGGTTTTCTTGCCAAAATGCACAACTTCGTTCCAATCATCACATTAGACAAATCCACACTGAGGGGTATTAGACAAAATAACTGATCAGTATTCAAAAGTGTCAAAGGTTATATAAGAAAAGCTGTAACAAGTGACAAAGGGAATGTGGGATCCTGGATTGGATCCTAGAACAGGCATGAGTGGAAAAAATGGGGAGATTCAAGTAAGGTATTTAGTTAAAAATGCTGTGTCAATATTAATTTCTGGGTTCTCATACTTGTACTATGGTTATATAAATGTTAGCATTAGGGAAAGCCCGCTGAGGGATATGTGGAAACCACATTATTTTCCCAACTTTTCTGTAAGCCAAAAGTGAGTTCAAAATGAAGTGTATACACTAAGAGTAAAAAAAGGGGGGACTGTGTAGTGAAACCAGTTAGTACAACTGATTTCTTTCTTCCACAGCTGCGTTTGCTTTGTTTAGCTAGAAAGCAGGCCCATCACGCATCTGTAAGAAAGAGACTGCAGTGTAGGCCCTGGCATCTAAGCTGAGTAAGATGCCCTGTCAATTTGGGTCCTCTGGGAAGCAAGACTGATGAAATTAGGAGCACCAAAGCTTTACACCCCAGCTATGTGCATTTGGGGCTGGGGCTGCCTGGGAAGAGCTCGTCCTCAGCCCAAAGCCTGCAACAGCTGGGATCAGGGCTTACCTCTCACAGACGGGGCTCAGCAACTCTCTGCGGGATGAGGACACGAGCCCACTCGACCTGGAACGTCTGGTGTTTTAAGCCCCAATCTGAAACCTCCTGGCCCCGTGGAAGATGGGAAGAAACACTCCTCTTCCTCTCAGTTTTACAACTGAGTGGTCCTCAGGCCGCTTGTGAGCACTGGACGACCGACGGAGCAGGCTGCAGCCCATCAGCTGGCACAGGGCTCCGACTGAAAATCATCTTGGCTGGTGCCACAGAATCGGCCTGAAAACAGGATACTGCCTACAGCAAGGCACCCAGGGGAGCCAAGCAGGAAAATGTAATGAATTGACTTTAAGTAGCTGCAGCTGTGATTAGAGTATTTTTAGCCACAGGACTCAACCAGCTTTCAAAACCTGCTAATAAGAGCCCCACTGTAGCCAGCACAAAAATTTAGTTTTCAGTTTAACACCAGGAATCTGCTTAGCTAGGAGCTGGCTTAGAAGGCACATCAGGAGAGAACATTTTCCACTGAAAGTTGAAGATTTTTCATTTTCTAGCTGAATTATGACAAAGGGAGATGACCATTAAGTGCCTGCCAGCATACTGGGACGTACACTTAACACTTTTGAAAAGAAAACTCAACTCATGCCAGCAAATCTGTCTTCTGCTGCCTCTAGCTCAGCATCATGTATGTATTTTGGGCAAAACTAATCATTTCACACCCTAGACTTTAAAGAGACACACAATCTAATGATGGTTCTAACATACTCACCACATACCCACCCCCTCTAACATGCTTTGGCGTATTTCCTGTGAGAAGCAGTTACTGGAGGCCGAATGGATTCCATTCATCCACAGCGCTGTGCATGCAACAGCCAGATTAGGCCCTGTTGGGACTGCGTGGCCCGCTGCTTCCTACGGGCTCCGGGGCTGCCCAGCAGGGATGACCTCGGAGCCCACAAGGGGGAGGCCAGTGGGGGCGCTGGGACGGTTTCCTTGACCCTGTCTCAACCCAGAGAAAGAGACCTGCAGGTGAAAAAGGTCTTCGTGAAAGGAATGAAAAAGGAGAAGGCTTTAGGGGAAGGGGCTGCCTGGTGGCAAAGCCAGCGCCTTGTTTCCCCAGGCAAACATGACAGAGTCTCGATGCACAGTAAGAGCCAGTCCGTCTTTACTGGAGTGAGTGCGCGAGACAAACAGTTTACAACAACCTTTAGCATTGTCTTCACCATTTGATAAAAAGTTCACTATTATATTTATTGTATAATGAAGAAAAACAACACATTCAGGGAAAAATTGAGATTAACTTATTTTTCTTAAAAGGTTCATCTCAAGGATGGCAACAAAGTCCAGCTTGTGCCGCCAAACGGTTTTACATGATCAAACCGTGTACAGCTTCTTGTGTGAACTGTTGACTACAAACATTTACCAAATACATAAATCTCTTTTAAAAAAGCCATTTTAAATATAGCAAAGCAGTGTCTTCTTGCACAGCAAAGTGAAGAAAGTTTCTACAGAGAAATAGAAGTTTTACATTTGTAAAATCTTTTTCACATTCTAATCATCTAGCTTAAGATCCAATGCCAGGAGTTTTCAGGTTCCTTATTTACTATGTATCTCTTGTGTGCATGATGGTTAATACAGAAATTATGTTAATGCATCACTAGTTATCCTTCTAGTTAAAGGAAATGGTAAAACATGTATTGTTCTTTTAGAACAAACCCCTGATTTAGTCTATAACACAATGGACATAATTGGGCTCAAAAGATGGAGTTTTGATTGGGACCACCTGTGTACACACAACGGTGACTTTCGCTCGCAGTGGAGTAGCGATTAGAGTACTGAAGAAGTACAGCTGTTGGAAACTGTACTTTAACCAGTGCAATTTAAGCTTTTTTTGCTTTTGTTTTTTAGTAATAAAATACTTCTGGAGGGATAAAATTTTCTTGCAATGGTGTCTCATACAAAACACGAGTCTAAAAGGGTAAGAAAAGACGGTTCTAAAGCAACACCATTAGCGTCGTCCCCACTCTAGGCTGGTTTCCACCCAGAGATGTGGATGTGGGCGTGTTCACACATGGGCGTCTGGGTGAGAGATGTCTGTCAAGTCCATATGCTCCATGCCACACTGGGCGTATGGGAAAAAGGTTAACAGTCAAATATTCAGTTCCTGAAATGGAATACATTGTTACTTGGTCAGTGTAATTTAAATACAAACTCCGAGCCTTGAGTAGTATTATTTTAGAAAACAGTAGTTGTACTGATTATAAACCTGCATAGAAAGAAAGACTATTGAGATACAGTCAGAAAAGCCATCTCATAAGGCACACAAGAAAATAGACAGTAAATGTGAATGTGTTAACTCCTATTCCAATGTACAGCAGAAGTTCATGAACATGCATAAATAATAACGAAGGAATCACTTAACACTTTCAAAGCTATAAATGGTTTACAAAGTGGTAAGGATTATTTTGGAACTTCAGTGTTGGGAGACTGTCTTGTTTGGATTAGGTGTGGCCTTATGAAGAAATGTGCCTGTAAGTAGTTCAGTAAACTAAGTACATTTTTAAAGAAAAATCCTTTCTGAATAAGAGCCAAATGTCTATACTGAAGAGAGGAGACAGCATGTCATCCTCCTTTTTTTGGCCTCTCTCAAAAGTTACTGCCCAAACTGCCATGAGAACAGAACCTCCAGTTTGCAGCCTGTGGTGCACAGGTCTCTCCTGCACTGACCATACCTATGTGTCAGTCAGGAAATCTGGCTGATGACTTGTCACAAACAGCAGATGAGGAAAATGTCAAAAGGAACATAATTTGGGGGTGGTGGTGGGGGGGAACAAAATGTACATAGAAATTGTAGGTAGCTGCTCAATATCGTTTAAAATATAAAATAGCAATTTTTAAACCCTTGAGTTTTTTAGGAAAAGGAGTATTTAAAAATCTACAATGAAAGATATACAGGACTTTGAATTTTGCTCATGGCACAAGCCCAGTAAGTGGATGAACTTGCTATCATCCGCTAGTTGTCTTCCTGAAAGAATAAGGCCTTGTTCAAAATCCAAGCTGAGGGTGGCACAAATTCCAATTAGAATGGCAAGAGTCATGCCAAGAACCGGCACCCTAAGAGCGTTTCTCCCCACATACCAAAGCATCACTGCGACGTGCAGAAGAGCTGATAACGGTAGGATCTTGTAACCAGCTGCATCGTTCTGTTTTCAGAGGGTCAAGGAAAAAAGATCCCTTTCCCCACGAGTATTTTCCCCTAATCATTTACCACTTATAAAACCTTTGTGCTCATCTACTATTTTGCCGTTTTCTCTAATAGTAATTAAATTAGGTCAGCTTTTTCTACTACATTTTTTTCCTCACAAAAGGCAAGTTTTAAATAATGCCTTATAAAATCTGTTACAACACATTTTATACTTATGCAGGATGAACTTAACACCAATTTTTTTTGCCACTTTGCTATTTATGTACACATACAAAATATATAATGATGCTCAACCCATACAGCACAAAGATTACAATGTAACATCACACATTCACCACCAGTGAGGGGAGAAACCCCTTTATACAATCCTCTGAAAAAACTGGGCTAATAATTAAAATCCAAAGTACAGTATATTTAACAAAATAGTAAATATTAAACAGTGAATACTTAATAAAGGACCTCGCCTTTTCCCCCTAAATTGGCGGCAATCCACAAAAATATACTTTTTAATCTGGTGACCATACAATACATAGGTACTTACATCAAAGGTGATAATATATTTAAGATGCTATATACACAAAGAGTTTGGCTCAACTTTTAATTTACATTTAGAATAAGTGTTCATGGCTTTTTTTTTCCAAGGTTCTGCTTGCAAGATATTTTTGTTTTCCCCTCTTAAGATAAAACTAAAAAGTTAAATCAAGATAAAGCTATTCTCTAAAAAAAAGTTACAACATATAGCTTTGGCTTATATAAATAATTCATAGCAGAATGTGTTCAAAAGTAGTGAATATAATTTTATATATAGTCATCAATTCATAAGGGTGTTTTCTTTCATATAAAATATACATGAGCTAAAATCAGTTTCTTTAATTTTTAAGATATGAATGTAAAAAGAAACTTCTGACATATTCCAATTATAACTTAATATATTAATTTTACTTTGTTAATGCTCTATATTTCTAGGCTAGTATTTTCTGAATATCTCATGCGTGTTTTCTATTCTCTTTCTTTATTAGCTAAAGATCACTTCTTGACCCAATACATTTTTGCACGTGCAAAACAGTTATGTGTGGGGCTTTTTTGTTTTGTTTGTTTTTAGTATCAACAGCCCTTTCCCATGCACCCCTTTGCAACAGACACCCATGCCAGGTTGGATAATATAAATGACATTTTATGTACAGTATTGCTTTCTTGGTTCCTGCTTTTCTACTGCTCTGTTCTACAAAGCATTTTCTCTTAAGTAACTACAGTCACTGCACAGTTAAAACAAGTAGGGGGCCCTCTAGGTTTCTGCAAGCTAGTGTGGAAGAATTATATATGGGTACACGTTTCTCTGCAAAAACTGGTTATCTTTATGAAACAAGTAGTCCAAGGAAGTGCCAGACTTGTCTGTGCCTACAGGGTGCTTTGTCTGCCATGGGACACACATCTGCAGACCTACAAGGAGTTTGCAGGTAAGTGCCTGATTCTGTGTATGTAACACACACCCACACATACACACACACTCACACCCACATACATATATATGTAAAGGGATATATATATGTATGTACATATAAATATATTTAACTCATGTCCTTATTTACCGATTTAGATATGTAGGGCAGTTCACTGCAGTAACACAAAAGTACAAACATCAGCTTGGAAGCCTTAGGTCACCCACGCGTCCATCCTCATTCGCTTTACAGAAGGGCTTTCTCTGTCCTCAGTGTTTGGGGGCCGGCCAAGCACAATTGGAGAATGGAAGTCGCCCCGTGGATCCTCCCGATCACTGCCATCATAGGAGCTACTAGAGCTGCTCAGACTGTCCACAGGGGAGCGCCCCATTTCCTGTCGGGGCTGGGGCTGCGGGGGTTGTGGCTGTGGTGGCGGCGGCGGCTGCTGCTGCTGCTGCTGCTGCTGCTGCTGGAAGCCCGATGGGGTCATACGATCCCGAGGAGGTGAAATCGGTTCGGACTTAATGTTGATGTTTTGGTTGGTATTAATGGATAAATTGGAACCCTGAGATAACTGCCCTCCAGCACTGAAGGAAAAAAAAGAGAGAGGTCAGATGGCTTGCAAGTGCCTCTGCAAAACTGGGATGATACAGTAGAGACACTGCCTGATGGAAAAGGGCCCAGAGTCTGAAATCTTGTCAGAATTCCCTAAGACTGGTTTGGGTCGTTTCCTTCAGTGCTTGACACAAAAGGAAATCCCATCTTCCTAGGAGGAAAGAAAACAGTACCGTTGAGCCCTTACGTTACTTGGTTCTGTTACCCACAACGTTGGTACTTTTGCAGCTAAAGTATACAAAACAATGTCAGTGTCTTAATGCTGTGCAGGGACCAGAAAGACAGAGGAACAGCACAGCAGCCTCATCTGCTCACTGCCTCTTCTTCCTCAGCATCTGCTCACCATCTGCTCCGGCCCTGTGACAGGGCCCAACATCTCGCATCCTCACAACACCTCTAAGGTGCAAGTCATACCATCCTCATTTTCCAGATAAGGAAATGAGGAGCTGGCTGACAGCAGTATAGGAGGACACAAACAGGCTGTTCCCCAAGCCTGGGCTCTGAGCCCTTTCCACTTGCTTTTCCAGGACTATTTTTAGTGCATTCATTTAGGATGAATGTCCTGTCCTGTCCTGAGGGCCAAATCCTGTGTAGGCAAATTTCCCTGAGATACTCTGCTGCTTTTTCCATGACATAATTCCTAAGAAGACCACTGATAACAATCCTCATTGTGGTGTTACTTCAGAATGGATGAGGGAAAGGGACTGCTGAGCTCAGGCTCTCTGGGGACTTCCTAGGCTAGGGGCCTGGGGTATTCCTACTGCCCAGAGCAGAGGCAAGGCAGCCAGTCTTCATGGAGGCCAGCTGGGTCTGCTATGTTGTCCCCTCTCTTGGGACACTCTCCTCCAACTGCTCCATGGGTCTACTGTCATCCTGGTTCCACAAAAGCCCTGTTCTTTCTCCCTGCTGTTAGGGATGTCTGGCCTCATCTGGGCACTACTGTAAATCCTCTTTGCTTATATCCTTACACCCTGCCCATAAGGAACGTTCTCTTTGTGAAAGAGGTTTGGTGTGTGCACTGGGCTGGGATCAATCACACAAATCCTATGGAGCCTGACTGATATATAAGACACCCTGTCCCCAGTTTTCCTTTCCTATGGCCCAGGGAGAAAGCAAAAGGTCCAGCTCATCTTCCTATTCTTGTCTACAGATACTCACCAAAGCGATAAATGGCAAGGGTAGCAGGGGGCCCTGAACGCCTACAGGCTGCCTTTCAAGCAGTGGAACCAGAGGCAGGTGCTTGGGAGCAGGGGTGCAGTAGGTGTCTTCATCACTGGGCAGAGGGCAGAAGGATGGTGCATGTGGGTGGTATCTGTGCCTTCAGACCCCCTCAGATCCTGGTTGAGTCTCTTTACCTCAGGATGTCCCTATGGGAGAAGCCTTGCTCCCCAAATCCCTTCAAGGAATGCCTAGTTTGTCAGTATCCAAGCTACTATCTAGAACCATGTAAGAAAATATATTCTCCCAACACTTGTATCTACCTGAAAAGGAATCACTACAGGATTCCTCACACGAAACTCAACAGAGCAAAAGGCTGTAACGGATAGGAAAAGAGAGTGTGTAGGCCAGGAGTAAAGATGCAGGGAAAACTTCTAGTTACTCACACAAGAGAGCTGAGGGCTGCTTGTCCTAGGTGGTGCTGCTGCCAGGCCGACACCTGTCCCAGCGACAGCATTCCTGGCGAGTTGAAGCCTTGAAGGGCTGACAGGTCAGCGCTGGTCAGTGAATAATCTACAAAGGAAGACAAGACGGCTCCGCATGTGATGGAAGGTCCATACGGAATCTATTTTTTAGATAGCTACTGCAGAAGTTCCTACACTGAGGCCAGGCGTGCTGGCTCATGCCAGGAATCCCAGCACTTTGGGAGGCCAAGATGGGCGGATCACTTGAGGTCAGGAGTTTGAGACCAGCCTGGACAACATGGTGAAACCCCTTATCTACTAAAAATACAAAAATTATCCAGGCATGGTGGCGCATGCCTGTAGTCCCAGCTACTTGGGAGGCTGAGGCAGGAGAACTGCTTGAACCCAGGAGGCAGAGGCTGCAGTGAGCCGAGATCATGCCACTGCACTCCATCCAGCCTGGGCAAGAGACTCCCTCTCAAAAAAAAATAAAAAGTTCCTACATTGAGAGAAGACAGATACTTCACAAGAAAACAACATACATGTGGGTCTAAAATCCGCAAAATCTTTTCTTGGAAGATTTACAGGATCTAGCAATATTTCGTTGTCTGGGATGATTCAAATAAGAGGCCATCATTAAAGAATGTTCTATACAATTGTTACTTTAAATATGCCTGCCACTACCCTTTGGAACAAAGAGAAACACTCAAACTCAAGCAGAGTGAGTTTGAATCCGCAAGTCTTAATGAAGCGAGGGGTTGGGGGACAGGGAACAGGAAAGACAGAATCCCTTCACGGGGTACCAAGCTTAGTGACATCATTACACAAGTAATAACTGCATTTGTTTAGAGTACCTAGACTATCACAAACTCCTTGACAGCATGCAAAAGAGTTTCAACTTCATGAAAAAACTTGGTGTCCTAGACTATACCCAGCTCATATCATATGAAAGCTTCAGTCATAATCACTGGGACCAAGATTTAGGACGTTAGTTATCACTCACACGGGGAGTTATTTCAGCTCATCATTAACACTTGTCTTTTCCATTTGGTTCTAAAGAGAGGTGGCAAAACTCTTCTACTTTTATCTTCTCTCTCATGTCTCAAGAGAGGTGTTTAAAGAAATTGGTCTTCCTAGTGAATTAACATTTTGAAAAAGGAACTAAGTTGAAGCGACACAGCTGGTGCTCAGGGCTGTCCTGACTCTGCCCTTGTCATTCTGTACACTCCCATGGGCTGGGCCAAGGGCCCGTCACACTGATGCCTTCCCCAGTGCTCCCTCCAGCCCACAGTCTCTTTCGACCTCTAGATCTTTTAAACGACCTACGTGCCATGTCCATTTGGATCCAAACGCCACATATCTGACACGGCGCATCCTTTCCTGCAAACCCGTTCCTCCTTAAGTCCTCTTAGTACATGGCACCAACATGCACCCAGCAGCTCGTGCAGAAGCCTGTGGGTGTTATCCTTGCTACTTCCCTTCCCTCTCACTCCCACCATCAACTTCCAGGTCTGAGCAATTCTATCTGCTCTGTCTCAAGCCTGCCCAAGTCTCACCATCTCTACTGCCACCTCTCTAGTCTATGCTATCAGCACCCATTGCTTGGGCCACTACAGTAGCCTCTGATGTGGCTTCCTGGCATTACCTTTTAACCCTATATACAGCAGCCAAAGACATCTTTTTAAAATAACAAATATGGTCATGGCACTCCTCTACTTCAAAAGTTTTTAATGGCTTCCCAATGCTCTCCGGACAGTTTCCAAAATCCTTGACGTGGTCTACAAATCATTACTTACCTCTCTAGTCTCAATTCTAACCACCCATGCTCTGTCCCCATTCCTTCAGCCCCGTCCCGCCCGCAAACTCCTAGCCTTTGTATAGGCACACCCTCTCCCAAGAGCACTCTGCCTCCTCTGCCTGGCTGAGTCATGCATGTTCCTTCATGTCCAAGCTGAGACGCAGCCCTTGACACAATTGCAGCAACTCATCCCTAGAGCTGTGTGTCTTATGCCTTCCCCCCAAGGCTCCACTGCTGACTCTGCACTCCTGTATTTCCAGTGCCTGGCATAGTGCTTGCCACACAGTAGCTGCCTGATAAATATTTGCTGAATAGATGTGGGAATAAGTTAAAAATAACATGGTAAACTTAAAACAGAGTAAGTGTTACGAGAAAGAGAACAAAGATAAAGTCAGTCAAAAGGTGGCATGAGACTGATGCTAAGAGACTGATGATTTTGAGAGTCTGCCTCCATTTTTATATGCTTTGGTAATTTCTTTTATACTTTTAAAAAATAAATTCCCAATTCAGTGGCATTTCTAAAAATAAGTATAGTGGAATTTCCAAGTATACTGAAAAACCTGTAATGAAACGGTCAGTAAACCATAATCTAACACCCAGTTCAAGCTCCCTCTTCTCAGCCAATACACCTTTGAACATTATAGCTTTGCCCTCCCTTCTCAATTCTCAGAGTATAAATACATAATCACAACAATTCAGGACTTCCCCTCCATGGTTACCCACTTAGGTATGTCCTGCCTCCTTACTTAGAATAAACTTGGAGAAAGGTATGTCCCTAGCACAGTGTCTCTCATATAGCAGGTGATCAATGCATCGAAACAGAATTTCTATGAATGCATCCCCTGACTTTACTCTGAAACCTTGTTCTGTGCAAGGCACAAATAACAGGCTATGATTCACAGTCCCTAAGATAGTATGCAGTTGACAAATTTGGGCATTATTTTTCATACTAATTGTTGGAAAAGTAATGGATATTTCCTAAGAGGCTTTTTTTTTTTCAATAAAACCTTTTATTGTTGATTCTGTTTTAAAAGAACTACTTAGAATTAAAGTGGCAATCAAATGTTATCAACGCTCTGTCCCCTCAGGTAGCTGCAGACAGCAGTTTCAAAGTACTGTGCCAAAGCATTTACCCTGAAGGCTAAAATGAGACCATCTTTACCACAGTCTACTTATGACACTTGGGAGAATCATAGAAGAATAACTTCTCTGCATTGCAGTCTCTGAGTAATTGGCAAGGTAGAATTTAACTATTGCCTTCTTCCTCTGAAGCATCAGGTGTTTGGCTCAGCTGATGAGAAAGTGAAACCACATGTGTTTTCCACGCCTTCTTAGATTGGTAAATTTAAATGAAACCAGCTGCCCTCGATTCTCCATACAGTCCGCTTGGCTAAAAGCACTCCTACAATCATTGTAATATTCTTAAACTTTCCTAATACAATCCTTCAAATTAGGGCATTTTAAGACGAAATGCCTATAACTAAACATAAATGAAGGAAAAGCTCCCCTCCAAGGCAGAGTGACTGGCTCTGAGGAGAAACCAGAACTGTCCTTGTTTTGCCCCCTCAGGCGCAAATGACATGGACCAAGCTAGTGGTTACAGGGAGGAAAACAGCCTGTTAGACACAGCCAAACATCAGCCACCTCCCGAAGTCTCAGGTCCAAAGGGATTCATGTCTTTCCCAAAGCAGGTTAACAAAGCATAAAGACAAAACATCTTATTTTAAAAGCCTGGAAATGCGTGATACTGTATAAAGAGAAACTACATCAACGATACTCAAGCAACAGGCTGCTACCCTCTTGGCTTGATGCACGCCACCATTTTGATATCACCTACGTGGGCTTTCTGTCAGGGGTTAAGTGAAAGTTCATATTGGAGAAGCAGAAATAACTTATTCAACTCATTACATTATCAATTTTTTTTGTAATTTTTTCAAGGCTAGCACATTTAAAAATACATCCTAATTTAAATCTAAAAAACTGGAAATAGTTTATTTCAACAAATATACTTTAAAAAAAAATCACAAAAGCACACGTTGATCACAAAACAGAGTAGTAAAACCTACGGAAGGCACCAGAGCAGGCTCACCAGTGTTGTAGGCAGTCGGCATTGCTGAGTACACAAGTCCTTGCGGAGGCAAGCTTGGGGTTGTCACAGACACGACTGGGGTAGCAAGAGGTTGAGTGGCTTGAGAACTACTTATCCTTTGGGTATTCTGTGAGATCAAAAAAGAGAAAAAGGGTTCTGATGTGGTATTTATGTTGACTTAAAAATCACTTTCAATTCAAGTGACATTTTTGACAGTTTCATATGAATGTCATTTTCTGAAGCAGTGATGATGCAAAAACTTCAAAAATACTAGTGAGAATAACTAAATATTTAATTTGAAGGGTCATATTTTTACATTAATTCTTTTTAAAACAGTTGATTAATGTCAGACACCCCACGTTAAAACAGGAACTTATGTTACAGGCATCAGCACTTCTATTTGTTAGCACAAAATGAGGACTTGATGCCACTACAAATACTGTCAGACTCCCCTAAATGAAATATGTGTGGGTTTTAAATACCTGATGATGGCAAAGGTCATCTGTATATATAGGGACTGGAAGTCTACGAGTATAGGAATCAAAACTACTTTTCTTTGCGGTATTATTTACGTGTTAACATGGTTTGAAGTCGTGGCTTATTGGGTGCAGCTTGTATTATTTCTTTCTCTCCAATCATGCAGTTGACCTATTTTTTAACAACAGATTCGGATATGTATCCCTTCATAGTCCCCTGGCCTTCTGTAGCAGAGGCTTTGAGTAGAGAATTTTGAATCAAGTACTGCCGACAGGGCTGTGGAAGAGCAATATTAAACGCTTTTTGCCAACTGGATGCATCTATGTAGCATCCTATCCATGCTGGGAATGGATAAAAAAAAATTCAACTATTAAATAATCCAGTTAGTTTAAGATAGTCATAGTCCTTAATGTGTAGGAGTATGACAGAACCAGTTTCTCGCCAAACTGGCTTAAGGTAACAGTTTTCCAAAATCAAAGATCAGAGGAACACAACAGACTGTGTCACTAGCACACAAGAAAGCCACAGCACAACTCTATTTGTTTTTTATAAATTATGTTACAGCCTGATAACTGACATTCCGGGGTCTGAGCCAAATCAGTAAAGTATAGTTCAGTGCCTTTGAGATTATGAAGAGTTAGAATGTGATTCCATTTTCTCTATCACAATTTTCAAAAGGGTACATCAGACAAAGGCCTTTGGCTAGATGTAGACACTTACAAACATTCGATGAGAATCCTGATCTCAGTTTATTTCTTTTTAATTTCTATTTTCTATCCTAGGTTAGAAGATGTGAGAAAGATCATGTGGATGTGGATGTAGATGTATTGCCTGAGTTTCTGTCCCAGATTCACCATTTCCTAGGCATTGGGAAAATCATTTGACCTCTCTGAACTTCTTCATTGTCAAATAGAGAAGATATAGCAATCTTTGTCCTGGCTGCCTTGCACAGCTACTGTGAAAATCAAATGCTACTGTGAAAATCAAATGAGGTTATTATGTCAGAAGTGCTTTCATAACTGAAGTACTACACAAATATAAGATAATATCCTTATTGTCCTAAGAAACCCTCTGTCCCAAATTTCTATATAAGTGGTGGGAAAAAAGATACATATTTTTATTCCTTCTAATCCATAGCCTAGTCTACTGGAGCTTTCATGAAGTCAAGTTGTTCTAGTATTGCTCGGCTTCTAAAGGAATCTGTCGCTGGTCTTAACAGTACAGTCTTTAGTGCAGGCCCCAGGGCACGTGTCCTTCCGCACTTCGGATCAGAGTCATCCACAATTATACTTTAGAGCTCAAAGCAATTTGAACAACTTTCTAAGTTCTAACGGACTGTACTTCTGATTATATTTTGGTTCTGGCACATAAAGTTCTGCATTTTTAATTGATTAAGTTTTAAATAATATAAATGGCTGTTTATAAGTTTTTAGATATGTATTTTAAAGTCTTCAAGGACCTAATATATTTATCTCTGAGGTTCTGCAATTACAGATGTACTCTGAGGAATGTGGAAAATCAATGTATGCCAGTTCGGAATATATTTTAGTTTCAGCATCAAGTTTATAAATTTAATGACTTTTCGAGATAGAGATCTACTTTGGACTTAATTTCTTCTTTAATATTTAGTCTGGAACTTCAAAAGTCCAATCACTAGGTGAAGGAATACAGTATGACATGGTTTGGCTTGGACCCTACCTACTCCACGGCATCATCTTCATGCAATCTCCTGGCATGTCTTCAAGAACAGTGAAGACTTCAAACACTAGTTCTACTCATCTAAGCCCCTAATCTCAACGGCACTGAGTTCTACAAGAGTAAGTGATTTTCAGAACCACAAGAGGGCAATATAGTGCTAGATAATTCATGGAAGCATTCACAACTCCTTGAACAGTGAGGTCTAACCTAAGGTGAATTATTTTAGCTTGAATTATAAACTCTCATTTACTGATCATTATGGTATCATTAAGTAAAGTGTTTCTCCAAAAGATATTCAAAACATTTACAGCTGACTAGAATATTTCAGTTGGCCAATACAAAACTACACCCAAAACTGTGAGTGATCACAAAGCTAAATAAAGAACAATCTCGTATTTTAAGGGGAACAGATAACCTTATTTGAAAAGAAAACAAACTGTGCAAAACACACCAGCATGCATAAACATGGAATATTAAAACCAACGGATGCCTTCCTCCCCCATGCTTTCATGCACTCTTAACCCTTGTCCATGCTAAAAAACATTTTCAAGTTTTTATTCCCCCTAAAGTCCTTTAATTAGCAGCTGACTTTGAAATTATGTGATGACTCCTGTGAGGTTTTGGTTTTAGTTCCTAAAGAAGAAATAGATCAACTGCAAGTTGCTCTTAGTCAAGTTTATTTTCTAGAGGAAAAGCCAACAGAAAACGTTTGTTTTGGAAAAAGGGCAATAGTTGCTTTTAAGAACAGAGTGCCTTCTGATAGAAAAGTAAATTTATATACATTCAATTACAGACATTCCTTTTAGTAAACAGGGAACCCCCTTGTGGTTCAGGCTGTATCATGCAGGATGAAATAATTCCAACGCTGAAAAAGGTGACCTCACCAAAAATGATGTAATCTTTTTGAAAGAGAAACAACACAACATCGTGTGTTACAATCTGAGGAACTTCGAGGGTGAAGTCATTTTCTAAAAATATTTCAATAATTTGGAGAGCTATATAAGGTATTTTGTATCTTTCCTTAAAAAAAAAAATTCACAAGTATCCTATGCTCATGGACAGCTACTGTTTTTAAAGGCTCTATTCCAATGTTCCCTCCAACAAATAAAATGGGTCAACACATATAAATAGTAAAACTAGAGTCTGTAGTACCAGTAGATTGCTTTATTCAAAGTGTTTGAATAGTGTTTAAAAAAATTTGTGTAACAAAGGGAACATTGGTTAGATAAGAACATGTAAGAGAATTAGTACTTTCTACATCTTTTTCAACTTCCTTCAAGCAGAAACCCACACTCACCAACTCCAATTCCTCTTCCTCCGACTGTACTCAGCACATAAGAGGGATAAGAGAGTTACTAAGACTGTTGGTACTCACAAACAAAATATTTCTTTAGAAAAACATATTTGGACACTAGCAGCTGTCTGGAACTCTAAAGAGACGATTATATACACAAGAGATAGAAATATAAATTACTTGTCTCTATACTTGTTGATTTTTCAAGAGACTAGACAAATTATTGAAAATTCTCTAGGGCCAGTATTCAAAGACACCCTCCTACCCCAACACAGTCTGCTCTCGTGCTGGCCTCTCTTACACACAGTCATGCTACTGCAACAGTATTTAAAAGGGCTTCCTCATCATGCTATCGATCTGTATTTGGAACTTTGAGAATACCAACTCTGTACCTATAACTCTGTATCTTAATCATCCTACTATTACCCCACCTGGTGATACATGTTGATTTATCTCCTACTGAATTCTGCTTCTTGGCAGAAAGAGACTGCTATATGTTTTATTTCCCACAGGAGCTAGCAGTGTTATAAAACAACAGGAACACAAACATTTGTTAATACATACATGAGTTTTAAATACCAGTTTTATATATGTTTATCATTTGCAAATATATTTTCATGTGAATAAAATGACTTCAATGGAGAAAAACCACATATTTGAAGAAAATGAGACTGGAGGAGAAATGAATTCATAAGTCATGTAAAGAAAAGAAATAAGGCTGGGCATGGTGGCTCACGAGGTCAGGAGTTCAAG
This sequence comes from Pongo abelii, assembly GCF_028885655.2. Lineage (NCBI taxonomy): Eukaryota > Metazoa > Chordata > Mammalia > Primates > Hominidae > Pongo > Pongo abelii. The sequence goes on along the minus strand of NC_072001.2, from coordinate 102,881,797 downwards.
ACCAGCCTGGCCAAGATGGTGAAACCCCGTCTCTACTAAAACTACAAAAATTAGCCAGGTGCGGTGGCAGTTGCCTGTAATCCCAGCTACCTGGGAGACTGAGGCAGGAGAACTGCCTGAACCAGGGTGGCAGAGGTTACAGTGAGCTGAGATCACGCCACTGCACTCCAACCTGGGTGACAGAGTGAGACTCCATCTTAAAAAACAAAAACAAAAACAAAAACATTTTTGCTCCTTTTCTCCATAACATTTAGAAAATATTAATATGCTAGAAACAGTCTAATCAGTTGATACTTATTTTACTTGAATAAGTTAAGCTTCTCTGTCAGTCTGTGAAAAGTGTCATTGTAAGTGCCACTGATACATGAAGCCCTAATCTGGAAGAAGGTTTCTCTGTAAATGGTGTAAAGTAGGTGGGACCGATTACTTACTCTGAAAAACAATCACTTGATCTACAACTGCTATCTCCAATGTGGGGAAGATGCTATTCAACTGTTTTGATATAGATATCTTTACATATCTCCAAACACAAGGTACACACCAAAATATACTGTCAAATATTATAGCTGTGTATGTGTAAAACATATGGTTTTCACTTTAATATACAGGAATAAGTGTGTAAATAGTTCATATGACACATTTTGAGTTTTCCATGGAGATGCTTCATGCTCTCCTAACAATCAGACATAACTTTATTAAGCAATTGCTAAAATGCTTAAACGTAGTTTGTCTTTAAATTGGCAGTTTACTAACAATTCTTATAAGCATTTCTGTACCTTACATGACATTTTGTGTAGTTTATTTCTGAAAGACAGTAGCAAGTATTGCATATCCAGTACCTGAAAGGTGAGCTATGGGACCATCCTAAATGCCATTTTTTCTTGGCTCCCTTTTGGGGTATATTTCTTTGTTATGTATGTGTATATATGTATTTTAAACTTTTTATTCTGAAACAATTTTAGACAGCATTTGCAAAGAGAGCTCCCTCACATCTCACTCAGCTTCCCACAATGTTAACATCACAAGGAAATACAATGCAGTTGTCAAAACTAATAAAAATAATACAGCACTAATTATAGCTTTGGACTTTACTTGGATTTCACCAGTCTTTCAACTGATGTCCTTTTTCCTGACCCAGGATCAGATCCTGGATTCCACAAGCCTTTAGTTCTCACGTCTCCTTCATCTCCTCTGCTCTGTGACAGTTCCTCAGTCTTTCCTTTTCGTGACCTTGATACTTTTTTTGAAAGAGTGCTGATCAGGTATCTTATAGAATGTCTCTCAATTTGGGTCTGATTTTCATTCATAATCAGATAGAAGGGCATGGATTTTTGCAAGAATACCACAAAGAGACATGGCTTTCTTAGCATGTCATATTGAAAGGCACATGTTGTCTTTATGTCCCATTACTGGTGATGTTAACCTTGATCCTCTGGTTAAGGCAGTGTTTTCCAGGATTCTCTTATTTCTAATTCTCTAATTTTTCCCTTTGTAAGAAATGAATATTTGGGAAGAGATATTTTGAGACTAAGCAAAATGGCTTTTTACTTAAACTTTTTGCCCACTTATGTTAGCATTTATCCACTGACTTTGCCTGCAACAATTACCATTGTACTCTGGTGTTCTAATGCTGATTTACTATCTCTCACTCTTTTTCTACATTTATTAATTAGTTATTTTCTAAGGAAGAGTTGTCCCTTTCCCCTTATTTATTCTATCATTAATTTATATCAGTAATGGACTCAATGTTTTTTATTCCCTGGGCTATAATCCAATACTATTATTATTTTGTTACTCAAATTGTTCTAGTTTTGGCCACTGGAAACTCTTTTGAAAGGCCAGCTCCCGTGACTTTTGATATGCACTTTCTTAACCTCTGACAACCCCGGCTCATCCCGTTTCCCTGCCCCAGCTCTACAACATACCATTTTTTTCCAAGCAGCCCTGAGTCCTTATATTAGAAAATGGTGTTCTGAAACTAAAATCTGAGCACCAGGTATGTTCAGTTACTGGATGCTATTGCCTCACAGACCTCTCAGCAAACAGAGCTAGGAAATATATGATGTATACTAATTCATATGTACACACAACTGTACCTTTTTTGTGTGTGAGTGACAGGGTCTCGCTATGTCACCCAGGCTGGAGTGCAGTGGTACAATCATAGGCCACTGCAGCCTCGACTTCCTGGGCTCAAGCGATCCTCTCACCTCAGCCTCCTAAGTAGGTGGGACTACAGGGGCACGCTACCACGCTCGACTAATTTTTGTATTTTTAGTAGAGACGGGGTTTCGCCATGTTGGCCAGGCTGGTCTCGAACTCCTGAGCTCAACATCTGCCCGCCTCAGCCTCCCGAAGTGCTGGGTTTACAGGCATGAGCCACTGTGCCCAGCCAGACACATACATATATGTGTGTGTATATATACACATATATGTAATATACGTGTGTGTATATATACACACATATGTAATGTGTGTATATACACACACATATATGTAATGTGTATATATACACACATATATGTAATGTGTGTATATATATACACACGTTATATATGTATATAATACATACATTACATATATGCATATATACACATATATGTAATATGTGTGTATATATATACACACACATATATATGTATGTGTCTGGCTGGGCACAGTGGCTCATGCCTGTAAACCCAGCACTTCGGGAGGCTGAGGCGGGCAGATGTTGAGCTCAGGAGTTCGAGACCAGCCTGGCCAACATGGTGAAACCCCGTCTCTACTAAAAATACAAAAATTATATATATACACACACACACATAAACTCTTACTGAATCCTTCAACTAGAACCCTGAAACATAGGCTCATTCTAGACTCCACCTCGCCACACCCTGGGTTATCTGCAACTTTCTCCTCCAACCATGAGAAACCTGGCTCCCTTTATCTACAATGTCCATTTGTTTATTTATATTTTATATTTATTTATGTGTTTATATGTTCAACCCTTTGTGTTTGTGTATGTGAGGGATGAATTTACCATCTAGAGTACAGTGATTTGCTACAATTTTGTTGGTCTCTAACCTTACAGTATCCAGTCAAAACTTTCCAAATTTACTCAGACCAGGTTCTTTCTTCCTCACCCCTTCAATATCATCATGTTACTCATCTGTAATAAAGTTATATTCATGTGTGCCAATATGCATTCCATCTTGGGCTCCCCCGGAACCTTTTTTTACTAAATTGCATTTGGTAAAAATCACTGTTTGTATGTACAGTTTAATGAGTTTCAACAAATGCAGACCCATGCATCTAACAAAACAGCATCACACAGATTGGTTCCATCCCCTCGAAAATTCCCATATTAACCCTTTATAGTCAACTCCTCTCTCCACTCCCAACCCATGGCAGCCAGTGAGTTTTGCATTTTCCAGAATGAAATATAGATGGAATCATACACTACTGCTTCTTTTACTTAGCAAAATTCACTTAGGATTCATCTATATTGCTGGGTGAATAAATAGTTTATTGCTGAGTAGTATTTCTTTATATGGGTGTACAGTGAGTGTGTTTATCCATTCATCTGTTGAAGGACATCTAGGCTAGTTTCAGTGTTTCACAATTATGCAAGATACAGGTTTCTTATAAGTATAGTTTTCAACTCATGTGCGTAAATACTCAAAGAGTGGCATTACCGGATTGTACAGCAAGTGATTTTTTTTTTTTAATTTTTAAGACAGGGTCTTGCTGTGTTGCCCAGGCTGGTCTTGAACTCCTGGGCTCAAGCAATCTTCCTGCCTTGGCCTCCCAAAGTGCAGGGATTATAGGAATGAGCCACCCTGCCTGGCCAGCAAGTGTATATTTAAATTCATAAGAAGCTGAACAACTCTTTAAAGTGGCTGTACTATTTTGCACTCCAAAGATATAGGAGAGATTTTTTGCTTTGCATCCTCACCAGCATTTCTAGTTTTTGGGTTTTTGTTTTTGTTTTGAGACAGAGTTTCACTCTTGTTGCCCAGGCTGGAGTGCAATGGTATGATCTTGGCTCACCGCAACCTTTGCCTCCTGGGTTCAAGCGATTCTCCTGCCTCAGCCTCCTGAGTAGCTGGGATTACAGACATGCGCCACCACTCCTGGCTAATTTTGTATTTTTAGTAGAGATGGGGTTTCTCCATGTTGGTCAGGCTGGTTTCGAACTCCCAACCTCAGGTTATCTGCCCGCCTCGGCCTCTCAAAGTGCTGGGATTACAGGTGTGAGCCACTGCGCCCAGCCGTTTCGTTTTCTTAAATTTTAGCCATTTTACTAGATGTGTAGTTGTATCTCATTAGGTTTTAATTTTTAATTCCCTAGGGCCTGATAATATTGAGCATATTTTCATACACTTATTTGCCATCCATGTATCTTCTTTTTGAAGTATCTGTTCAGATCTTGTGCCCTTTTAAAAATATGTTTTCTTACTGTTGGGTTTTAAGAATTCTTAAAATATTCTGGATACAAACTCTTTATTGGATATGTGACTTGCAAATACTTTCTTCTAATCTGTAGGTTGTCCTATACTCTCTGAACAGTGCCTTTCACAGAGCAAAACTTAAGTTCAACCTTCAAAACTTAAGACAACCTCCAATACATCAGTTTTTTCTTTATGGATCCTGCTTTTTGTGTTGGATTTTCTCCTCTAAATTTCAGTTTCCTGTTTTAAATTTGGGTCTATAATCCAATTTGTTAATTTTTAAATAAAGTCTGAGTTATTTTCAAGTGGGTTGTTTTTGTTTTGTGTACGGATGTAGAATTGTTTCAACACCACTAGTTGTAACCACCATCCTTTCTCTGTTGAATTACCTTACTACCTTTGCCAAAAACCCAGCTGAATGTACATGTATAGGTGTAAATTTTCTGAGCCGTTTTGTCCACTGGTCTATGTACCCATCCTTTTGTCAACAGCACACTTTCTGGATTACTATCGCTTTGTAGTAGGTCTTGAAATCAGGTAGTAGTAGTTTTTTTTAAAAAATTTTGTTCCTTCTTAAAATCATTCTAGCTATTGTAGTTCCTTTGTCTTTACCTATATATTTTAGAATCAGCTTGTTAGTAACTACAAAAGAGCTTGCTGGGATTTTGAAATTGTGTTTAATCTACAGATCAATCTGGGAAGAAATGACATCTTGACAATAGTGAGTCTTGAAATCCATTAACATGATGTATCTATCTATTCATCTAGGTCTTCTTTCATTTCTTTCATCAGTGTTTTGCAGTTTTCAACATACAGACTGTATATATTTTGTCAGAATTTTACCTAGATGTTTCTTTTCCTTCCTTTATTTGGGGTGCTATCATTTTTTTTAATTTCAAACTCCAATTGTTCACTGCTGGCATATAAGCGATTTTTATATATTAACTTTGTACTCTGCAACCTTGCTAAACTCACTGATTGGTCCGAGGAGTTTTTTTTGTAATTTCTTTACACTTTTCTACATGAAAGAATCTATCTTCTGTGAATAGAGGAAGTTTAATTTCTCTCTTCCCGACGTGTGTGCATTTTATTCATTTATTTTTACCTAACTCTACTGGCTAGGACTTTTACTACCATGGTAAATATGACTGGTGAGAAAAAAAATATCATTACCTGGCTCCAAATACTAAAAGACTGAATGCTTTCCCCTTATAAAGTATTTCAGCTGTATATTTTTTGTAGATGCTCTTTATTAGGTTAAGTTCCCTTCTATCACTAGTTCATTGAGATTTTTTTTTTAATGATGAATAGATGTTGAATTGTTAATATCCTGATTATACTAATGAATTTTCGAATGTAGACTCAGCCTTGCATTCCTGGGATAAAACCAACTTGGTCTTGATATATTATCCTTTTTATATATTGCTCAATTTACTTTTTACTGAGGATTTTTGTGTCTAGAGTTCATGAGGAATACGGATTTGTAGATCTTTTTTCTTGTGTTGGCTTACTTTGGTTTTGCACCGGAGTAATGCTGACCTAAAAAAACAAGTTGGGAAGTGTTCTCTCCTCTCCTAATTTTTTCTGAAAGAGACTGTGTAGAATTGGTATCACTTCTTTCTTAAATGTTTGATAGAATTTGGCAGTTAAATCATATGGGTCTGGAGTTTTCTTTTGTGAAAGGTTTCTAAACTAGGAATTCTATTTTTAAAATAGTTACTATTCAAGTTAACTATTTCTTCTTCAATGAGTTTAGTAGTTCCTTGGTAATTTGTATCTTTCTAAGAATTTGCCCATTTGATCTAAGCTATTAAATCTATTGGAACAGAGATGCTTACAGTATGCTTTTAGTGTCTTTTGGGGGAATGTATCTGTTCATATTTTTGATACTGATAACCCACCTGGGTCTTCTCTTTTTCACTGGTCAGCTTGGATAGAGGTTTATCAATTTTATTGATTTTTTTTAAAAAAACAGTTTTTGGTTTGCTTTTGTTTTCCTGTTTTAAATTCATTAATTTCTGCTCTTTACATTTTCCTTTCTTCTGCTTGATTGGGTTTAAGTTTGGTCTTCTTTTTTGAGTTTCTTAAGGTAACAGCTTAGATTACTGATTTGGGATCCCTCTTTTCAAATATAGGCATTTGTTGCTGTAAATCTCACCTCATCACTACTGTAGTTGGGCCTCAAAATTTTGATGCTGTATTTCCATTTTCATTTGGCTATATGTATTTTTAAATTTCCTTTGAGATTTCTTCTCTGGTCCTTGGGTTAAAGTATGTTGTTTAATGTCTAAATATATGGCCATTTTCCTACTATCTTTCTGTTACTGATTTCTAGTTTAATTTCCTTATGGCCAGAGAAAATAATAAGCCTGATTTCAATTCACTGAAATCTGCCAGTTTGTTTCCTGGCACAGGATATGATCTTGGTGAATGTTCCATGTGCACCTGTGAAAAATGTGTGTTCTGCTGTTGTTGAGTGACGTGTTCTATAAATGTCTCTTAGGTCATGTTGGTCGAGTGTTGCTCAGATCATCTAGATCCTTACTGATTTTTCTGCCTACTTGTTCTATCACTTACTGAGAGGGATATAGAAGTCTCCAACTACAATTGTGGATTTTTCTACTCACCTTTTAGTTTTATCAGTCTTCACTTTATGTATTTTGAAGGTTGCTGTTAGGTGCATACGGTTAGGTTAAAGACAGTTATTTCTTGGAAAGTGGACTATGTCACGTCCCTCTTTATCGCTGATACTTTTCCTTGTTGTGAAGCCTATATTGTCTGAAATTAATAGGTCTGCTTTAGCTTTTTGGTGTTTGCAACGGTAAATTTTCTCCCTTCTTTTATCTATGTCTTTATATTTAAAGTGGATTTCTTGTAAGCAGCATTTTTTTTTTTTTTTTTTTTTGAGACGGAGTTTCACTCTTGTTGCCCAGGCTGGAGCGCAATGGCATAATCTTGGCTCACTGCAACCTCCGCCTCCCGGGTTCAAGTGATTCTCCTGCCTCAGCCTACCAAGTAGCTGGGATTACAGACGTGCGCTACCACACCCAGCTAATTCTGTATTTTTAGTAGAGACAGGGTTTCTCCATGTTGGTCAGGCTGGTCTCGAACTCTCGACCTCAGGTGATCTGCCTGCCTCAGCCTCCCAAAGTGCTGGGATGACAGGCATGAGCCACCACATTGCTTTTTAAGAAACACCCACACACACAAATCTGACAATCTTTTAACTGATGCGTTCTCACCACATTCAATGTGATTACTTATATGATTGGATTAAAAGCTACCATTATCTTGCTTTTTGTCTTCTTTTCTCCCATTTCTTGGGCTACTTAGTAGAGCATTTTTTATATTTCTATTTTATCTCTTCTATTGACTTATTTATACTTCTTTAAAATGTTCTTCTGTAGTTGCACTAGGGTTTATAATACACACCTTTAGTTACCTTGAGTTCATCTTCAAATAATATTTACATCATGTGTAGAGTCAATTCCTCCCTCCCATCTTTTGTTGTCATATATTTTATTTTTACATGTGCTACAGAAACAAAATACACTGTTACTATTTTTGCCTTATATAGTCAGATACCTTTTGGAGCAATTAAAAAGAGGGAAAGCACTCGGATCTTGGTTTCTTTTATTCTCCATAAAAATAAATTAATGTTCCTTGGAGAAATGCCTGATTCTAGGACTGGGGCAGAAAATAAACAAGATGAGCCTAGAACATATTATAGTGCCAGAAAATAAAAAAGCACCTGCTCCCCCTGAAAAAAAAAACCCCACAAAAATAAGGATATATCAAAGGGACACAGGAATCATTTAGATAGCCCTCAAAAGCTGAAGCTAGAACAAAGCAACAGAAAAACGTGGTATTGTATTATAAACCAAAGTATTAAAATAAATGCCCATGAGTCCATATTGATAGAAATAAATGGTTGAATAAATGAGAGAGAAGAGATAAATCTCCTGTGCAGAAGAATTCCAGATAATTTATGTAGATATCCTTCTCTTAAGAAAGTGAAGCCTTAACTCCCCACTCCTTAAAAGTGTGGGCTGAACATGGTAATTTCCTACCCAAAGGCTACAGTATGAAAAGCGGGAGAAAGAGTAACTTTACAGAAAAGAAACCTGTTAAACACCTGTTAAACATCAGCCAGGTGACCAAATTAACATCAGCAATAGTTATGACGATACAGGTTGGTCATCCCAAATCTGAAAATCTGAAATCTGAAATGCTCCAAGATCCAAAACCTGTTGAGCACCAACATGACACTCGAATGTAGTACTCCTTGGATCATTTTGGATTTCAGATTTTTGGATTTGGGATGCTCTACTTATTAGTGTAAGGGAAATATTCCAAAACCTGAAAAAATCTGAAATCTGGAATACTTCTGGTCCTGAGTATTTCAGATAAGGGATAATAAACGTAGTAGGCTCTCTTGATATGATGTGATGAAAACGGCATCTTAATTCTATGGCCTGCCTCCCTCAAACCAGCAATCACAGTCTAAGCACGAGAAAAACATCAGGCAAATCTTAACTAGAGACATCCGATAAAAATACCTGACTAGTACTCCTCAAAACTGTCAAGGTCATTAAAGCAAGGAAAGTCTTAGAAACTCTCACAGTCAAGAGGAGGCTAAAGAGACATGATTGCTAAATGTAATGTGGTATCCTGGATTGGATCCTAGAATAGAAAAAGACACAAGGTTAAAAATAAGTAAATCTGAATAAATTGCGAATTTCAGTTAATAATAACGTATCAGTACTGGTTCAATAGTTGTGACAAATACACCATACTAATGTTAATAATAGAAAAAATTATGTGTGGGGTATATGAAAACTTCCTGTACTATCTTTGCAATCTTTCTATAAATCTAAAATTGTTCTAAAAATAAAACATTTATAAAATGTAGGGAAAACCAGATTTTACTTATTTTATCTTCATTTATTGCATTTCCACTGTTCATTTCTTTGTGTAGACTCAAGTTTTTGCTGGGATCACAGTCCTGCTGAAGGGCTTCGTTTAACATTTCTTGTAGAGCAGGTCTGCTGGCAATAAATTCCCATGACTTTTGTTTGAGGAAATCTTCATTTCTCAAAGATATTTTTGGTGGGTAGAGAATTTTGGGGTGAGAGGAATTTTTAAAAAATTTCAGCACATTAAATAATGTTACTCCCTTTTCCTTGCTTGAATAGTTTAGTTTGTGAAGAAAAAAGTACGTTACTAATCCTTATCTTTGTTTTTCTGTAATGTATCTCTTCTCCAAGATTTTTCTCTTGATCTTTTGCTTTGAGCAGTCTAGGAGTGAGTGTGTGTGTGTGCATGTGTGCGTGTGTGTGTTGGCAGTAGTATTTATCCTACTTGGTACTGGTTATTATTTAAAATATTACTCCTAATCTGTTCTCTCTTCTCTTTCTGGAAGTCCAATTATAAATATGTTATACCATTTGATAATGGCGCATAGCTCTTGGATACTTAATTCTGTTTTTTATTTTGTCTTGTTTTCACTCTTCTTTCTCTTTGTATTTCAGCATGGGTAATTCCTACTAATAGACCTACAGGTTCTTCCCTCCTGCTAAGCTATTAGTGCAAAACTCAAGTTAATTTCATTGGAAGTTGGACCGGGTTTGAGCCTTACTGTTGCTCTAGTTACCATCAGGGCACCTACCACAAGCTTCATATCCCTCTGGGGGTGGGGATCTGCATGCCAGGTTTTCCCCTAGTGCCTGCTCCACTCTCAGCTTTAAGTCATCCCCTCTCCTGTTGTGCCTCAGGCTGTGGCCTTCTCAGTCATCCCTGCCACTCTCCTGGCATCGCTCCATACCGAGCATGTCTTCCTGTTCCTTCACCACTGGTTGAGATATTTTGCCTTTTCCATTAAACAGGATTTCAACAGTGCCCTAAGAGTGATAATGTTTGTTGTTCGTCTTCTCAGAGATTAAAGCTTTTGTTTCATATTAGAGAAAGAAGACAAAAAGATCCAGGCAAAACGTTTTGCCCCTAGTGTAGTGGCTACTCTTCCCCTCTCCCAGTTGTGTACCACAGCGAGACCTTTTCAGGAGCTTCTGAGCACCCCATGGGATTCATGGAGGAAAAAAATCTACAAGAGAACATAGGCTCACCCTGTGTTACTGCAGCACCCAGGAGTTTCACACAGTTCTGTCAGTGTACACCTGGCCTCCAGCAATTCACCTATCACCCTAGCTTAACTCTTACCATCTGTGTCTTGCCTAATGCTCAAATGTCATCTCTCCTTACAGTATCTTTGACTCTGGAGTATCTGGGCCAGTTGGTTGCCATGAAATCTCACTATGAACTTTCTGTATATCCAAGTTTTTTTAATTGTGAGGCTGGGAGTGACTGTTTCCAGATTTCTGTATAATCAAATAAAAAAGTACTTGTTTTTTGACCTGAACTGTAAGACTTAGAGATTTGGTCCTAGCTCTATTTTGAACTATCTTGGACAAGTAATAGCCCTTAACTCAGTTTCCTCATCTCTGCCTTGCAATGACACAGGCTAATTGAGAACTAAATGAGACAATATACACATGAAGGTGCTATGGAATCTATAAAGCATTATACCAAAGTGGAACTATTATCTAAGCCTGACAGCATCACTTTCACTTAGCAAAAACTCTAATGGTGAGTTTAGCAACTGCTCGGCAGAGAGAACACCTGGCATATCATTTAGTATGGTAGTAGTCAAACAGTTGCTAAACTAAGAAGTTTTAAAACTTGATTATATATTCTAGTTTTTTTTCTACAAGAAGCTAAGGGGGATAAATAGAGTCTCCTGTTCTTTATAAACAGACTTAAGACTCAAAAACAAATGGGACTAGAACCCTAAAGCTGTCATCAAGGAGTGGAATAGAGGCTACCTGCATTCTTTATACAGTTAAATAGGTTACTTGAGAAGGAATAAGCAAATAAAATTAATTGGAGAATAACTCACTCAAGTTTGTGTGCTTTCTTCCCTATCCTACAATAGTTCTGTGGTATGCAAAATTTTTCTTTTTCTTTTTTTTTCTAGAGACAGAGTCTTGCTCTGTCACCCAGGCTGGAGTGCAGTGGTGCGATCTCGGCTCACTGCAACCTCCACCTCTTGGGTTCAAGCGATTCATCTGCCTCAGCCTGCTGAGTAGCTGGGATTACAGGCACACGCCACCACGCCCAGCTAATTTTCGTATTTTTAGCAGAGATGGGGTTTCACCATGTTGGCCAGGCTGGTCTTGAACTCCTGACCTCAGGTGATCCGCCTGCCCTGGCATCCCAAAGTGCTGGGATTACAGGTGTGAGCCACTGTACCCCGCCTGGTATGTAGAATTTTCTAACAAATAGTTTAGTGCTTCTCTCACAGGAAAGCATGTTTAATTGATTAATGAAAGTATACAAAGTACAGAGAATAAGTCATGTTTAATGCTTCTAGCCTGGTAAAATTAAAATTAAACATAATAATCTCTCTGTATTTTACTTTTTAAAAACTGATTCGAGGGGGTTTTCTCTTTGTTTGAATCCCCCCTCCCTCTGTCTCTGTCGGAGGGAGCTGTTTTCTCCTTCCTGCCTTCCTTCTTCTTGGCTACTCAATTTCGCTCCTTAAAACGACTCAAAAAAAAAAAAAAAAAACTGATTCGAAATGTGTTACATATTAATGGGGTACATGTGAATATTTGTTACATTCATAGAATGCCTAATGATCAAGGTCAGGGTGTTTGGGGCATCTATTACCTTGAGTATTTATCCTTTCTATTTGTTGGGAACATTTCAAGTCCTCTTTTGTAGCTACTCTGAAATATACTCCATCTGCAGTGTTGCTAACTATAGTCACCCTTCTCTCCTATCAAATACAGGGGTATATTTATTGTATCTAAGTGTATGTTTTTACCCACGAATCAACCTCTCTTCATCCCATCTCCCACCCACACACCCTTCTCAGCCTCTGCTATCATTCTATTCTCTATCTCCGTAAGACCAATTTTTTTAGGTCCCACATATGAGTGAGACCATGCAGTATCTATCTTTCTGTGCCTGGCTTATTTCACTTAACACAATAACCTCCAGTTCCAACCATGTTCATATTTAGCTTTAATTTTAAATAACCGTTAAGCAAATTTCCATAATCTGATTTTTGTGTATTTGAAATAGACTCGTCTCTTCAAATACTAATTTTGAATGGAAATATTTGTTAGTAGATTCTACGGTGGCACGGAAAATTCCAAAGGAAGCTACAGATTGACTATGTATAAAATATGTGTTTTAAAGAATGAAGTTGAAGAAAGGTTCAACTTACTAGTGGAGGCATCATGCCCTTGCTTGAAGGGGGGATGACAACTCGAAGATCTGGTTTTCTACTGTTCATTCCAAGATTACCACCACCTGGTGGAGGGGGAGACTTTGTAGGCATAACTTTGCCTAAACTATTTGCACCAGTAGCTCCAATCAAATTTGGAGAAGCTCTTGAGTTTACAAATCCATTCCCTAGGGGGAAAAATATCATTCAATAATGTGAGAAGAGTTATTAAAATACTTTGGCACAAACAAATCAAGTTTTCCCCAGTCTGAGTTGCAAATAAATTTTATAACAAAACTCACTACAGGTTTGAGTATCCCTTGTCTGAAATGCTTGGGACCAGAAGTGTTTCTGATTTTGGAATACTTGTATTACATACTTATTGGCTGAGCATCCCTAAACCTGAAAATCCAAAATCCTCCAATTAACACTTCTTCTGAGAATCACGTCAGTGCTCAAAATGTTTCAGATTTTAGAGCATTTTGTATTTGGGATACTCAACCTGTGGTAACTAATGAAGTACCTTTGGATATCTTAAAAATAAGCAAAGGAAGACAAGCAAAGTCTGAAATACATATAAAGCTTAAGATGAATGATACTTGTACAGCATTACTGCTTGGACTTGCTGAAAGAGATTTAACACACAACACATTTCTGGCCAGGTGCAGTGGCTCACGCCTGTAATCCCAGCAGTTCGGTATGCCGAGGAGGGTGAATCACTTGAGGTTAGGTGTTTGAGACCAGCTTGGCCAACATGCTGAAACCCCGTCTCTACTAATAATACAAAAATTAGCTGGACATGGTGGCGCACGCCTGTGATCCCAGCTACTCGGGAGGCTGAGGCAGGAGAATCGCTTGAACCTGGGAGACAGAGGTTGCCGTGAGCTGAGATCATGCCCCTGCACTACAGCCTGGGTGACAGAGTGAAACTGTGTCTCAAAGAAACAAACAAGCAAAAGACCACATTTCTAAGAGGGCATCTCATACTCGGGACTAAAATAATGGAGGTATTATAGAAAAATGTCTAAGACCAGCCTATTTATTCACTCTTGTGAGAGCAAAGGCACTGCTACCACTAAGTTCTGAGTAGTGAACTAGGTATCAGAGCAACTTCTTAACTGCAGCTTATTCAGCACTCATTTCTAATGCCCCGTTTTCACCAAGTACTTCTTCCTTATGGCTCTACTTCTACTGGTTCTGTTTCTTCAGCTTCAATGAGGTCCTTATTAAATATTTCTGATTTATCTCACTTTAATCATCTTATTCCTAAACTTTCCCTAACAGAACCTTCCATCTCTCTTAATGAAATGAGGAAAAACGCACATTGTGATATATGCTCTATGTATATAATACTTTTGAGTACCAGTTGAGATATAAAATAAATATGAAACCATCCTGTTTTCATGAATACCGTAGTCAGTCATTCTACTTCTTCCCATGTATAGCAACCACACGGACTGGGTGGGGCTGACTCTGTGCAACCCTTCCTCCAACCCCCAGATGAACTTAGTGATAGGCATTTGACTCAGGTCATTCTCGCTCACCAGTGACTGTGGTAATGACCAATCAGAACCCGGGTAAAACAACTGTTCCATGATTATCAGGGAGGCTCCCACATTCCCCAAACTGTGCCTGAGAAAGCATTTTATTTTTATTTATTTATTTTTGAGACGGAGTCTTGCCCTGTTGCCCAGGCTGGAGTGCAGTGGCGCGATCTCAGCTCACTGCAAGCTCCGCCTCCCATGTTCACACCATTCTCCTGCCTCAGCCTCCTGAGTAGCTGGGACTACAGGCGCCCGCCACCACGCCCGGCTAATTTTTTGTGTTTTTAGCAGAGACGGGGTTTCACCATGTTAGCCAGGATGGTCTTGATCTCCTGACCTCGTGATCTGCCCACCTCGGCCTCTCAAAGTGCTGGGATTACAGGCATGAGCCAACGTGTCCGGCCAGCATTTTATTAAGTCATTTTGAGACTCAGAAGAAGGCCGGAATGAGGAAAAAGCTGATACAAAAAGGAGAGCAGCAAACAAATGATGCAAAATCCCTGATTAAACCATGCTTGTAGTCTGTACCACTTCTGAATCTTTCGGTTACATATAATACATCCCCTATACAAGTTAAGCCTGAGGTAGTTTTCTGTTAGTTGCAACTGATAGTATCCTAATAGAAACAGCTATTATTCACCAGCTTGCAGTCCAACAGCAGAGATAATGACACAAATAAAAAGCAGATAAGTAACCAGTGTACAGAAACATATAATGTGCATTTATAAAACAGAGACTACAGTGTGGTATTTCAATTTCAAAGTAAATCACAAATAAAGCAGGGAAGAATAAAAGAATGAGTGTTTATTACAAAGCTGGCAAAGAATAAAATATTCAGAATAGTGAACCAGAGGTTCCTGATGAGCCAAACAGGCCTCTTAAGTTCTCCAGGTAGGACTCAGCATTCACATGTCATTAAGACTAGCAACTGTCTAAAATTGGAAAACATAGAAGTACCTTTACTATTTGGAAATTTAAAAAATTCAAATATCTATTACGTATACAGTACTGTGCCCCTGGTATATGTAGAGAAACCATAAAAAGCCTACAGGTCTTCAAGTAGCTTTTCATCTAGTTAGCAAGAGCAGGCATATCACATAGGCATGAATATACCAAAACTATACTCACAATATGGGCAAACTAGAGGTAACCACACAAAATTTACAAGGAAATAGAAAGCACTGATACCAAATCTATCGGCTTAATTAGGAAAGCCTTTGTGGGATTAACGACTGAGCAGTCTGAAATGAGAGAAGAACAGAAGAAAAGAGAAGGCAGGCATTATGGATAAATGGGAGAAAAATACATTAAAAGCACGAATGAACAAGGTGTGAGTGAGGAATGGCAGAGCAGATAAGCCTGGATAATCCACAGCTTCAGGGACCATCAGAAGGAAAGAATAGCTGTATTTGTTCTGCTCCTTTCATTCTAGTATAAAGCCAAAAAGAAAACTTCAGAATTCATGAAAAATAAGCAGATACTAGGTGTTACAAATACACCCACACACCCACACACCCCTGTATTAATACACATGCAAGAACTAACAAAAACTGAGTGTCTGCTGTGTGCTTAACACTGGTCTAAAATTTGTCCTAATAATCTCATCCTGACAAGACTGCATTCTGAGACGTAAAATGGTTTGCCCCTGGGTCAGATGTGGTAGCTGATGCCTGTAATCCCAGAACTTCGGGAGGCTGAGGTGGGCAGATTGCTTAAGCCCAGTTCAAAACCAGCCTGGGCAACATGGTGAAACCCCGTCTCTACAAAAAAAAAAAAAAAAAAAAAAAATTAATAGGACATGGTGGTGTGCATCTGTAGTCCCAGCTACTAAGGAGGCTGAGGTGAGCCCAGGAGGCAGAGGTTGCAGTGAGCCAAGACCACGCCACCACATTCCAGCCTAGGTGACAGAATTAATCCAATCAAACAAAGACAAATTAAAAAAAAAAATCAAAAAACAAAAATGAACAAAGCCTCCAAAAAATTTGAGATTATGCTAAACAGCCAAACCTAAGAATAAGTGGTGTTCTTGAGGAAGAAGAGCAATCTAAAAGTCTGGAAAACATATTTGAGAAAATAATTGAGGAAAACTTCCCTGGCCTCACTAGAGATCTAGAAATCCAAAAACAAAAAGCTCAAAGACGACCTGGGAAATTCATTGCAAAAAGATCGTCACCCAGGCACACAGTAATCAGGTTATCTAAAGTGAAGACAAAGGGAAGAATCTTAAGAGCTGAGAGGCAAAGGCATCAGGTAACCAACAAAGGAAAACTTAGCAGATTAACAGCAGATTTCTCTCCAGAAACCCTACAAGCCAGAAGAGATTGGGGTCCTATCTTTAGCTTCCTCAAACAAAATAATTGTCAGTCAAGAGTTCTGTACCCAGCAAAACTAAGCTTCATGAATGAAGAAGAGATAGTCTTTTTCAGACAAACAAATGCTGAGAGAATTCACCACTACTAAGCGAGCACAACCAAGAAATGCGAAAAGGACTTCTAAATCTTGAAACAAAACCTGAAAATACACCCTCCTTAAATCATAAATCTCACAGGGCCCATAAAACAATAGCACAATGAAAAAAAAAGTATTCAGGCAACAACACAATGATTAATAAAATAGTACCTCACATCTCAATATTAACGTTGAATATAAATGACCTAAACGTTCCACTTAAAAGATACAGAATGGCAGAATGGTTAAAAATCCACCAAGTATCTGCTGTCTTCAAGACACTCACCTAACACATAAGGACTCACATAAAGGGGTGGAAAAATACACTAGAAAATCTAGAGGAGATGGATAAATTCCTGGAAATATACAACCTGCCTAGGTTAAATCAGGAAGAAATAAAAACTCTGCATGGACCAATAACAAGTAGCGAGACTGAAACAGTAATTTTAAAAACTGCCAACAAAAAAAAAGTCCAAGACCAGATGAATTCAGAGCTGAATTCTATCAAGCATTCAAAGAAGAACTGGTGCCAATCTTATTAAACCATTCCAAATGACAGAGTAAGAGAGAATCCTTCCTAAATCATTCTATGAAGCCAGTATCACCCTAATACCAAAACCAGGAAAGGATGTACCAAAGTAAACTACAGACCAATACCCATGATGAGCACAGGTGCAGAAATCCTCAACAAAATAACAGGTGACCGAATCCAACAGCATATCAAAAGATAATACACCATGATCAAGTGGGTTTCATACTAGGGATGCAGGGATGGTTTAACATACACAAGTCAATAAGCAAAACTGGCACACAAGGGGCATATCTTAAAGTAATAAAAGCCATCTATGACATCTTTACTGGATTCAGTAAAGTTTCAGGACACAAAATCAATGTACACAAATCAACAGCACTGCTATACGCCAACAATGACCAAGCTGAGAATCAAATCAAGAACTCAATCCTTTTTGCAACAGATGCAAAAAAAATAAAATACTTAGGAACATAACTAACCAAGGAGGTGAAAAATTTCTACAAGGAAAACTATGAACCACTGCTGAAAGAAATCACAGATGACACAAACAAATGGAAACACATCTCATGCTCACGGATGGGTAGAATCAATATTGTGAAAATGGCCATACTGCCAAAAACAATCTACAAATTCAATGCAATTCCCATCAAAATACCACCATCATTCTTCATAGAACTAGGGGGAAAAAATCCTAAAATTCATATAGAACCAAAAGAGCCTGCATACCCAAAGCAAGACTAAGCAAAAAGAACAAATCTGGAGGCATCACATTATTTCCATTTCAAACTATACTACAAGACTACAGTTACCAGAAAAGCAAGGTACTGGCATAAATACAGGCACACAGACCAATGGAACAGAATAGAAAACCCAGAAATAAAGCCAAATACTTACAGCCAACCGATCTTCAACAAAGCAAACAAAAACATAAAGTGGGGAAAAGACACCCTATTCAACAAATGGTGCTGGCATAATAGGCAAGCCACATGTAGAAGAAAGAAACTGGATCCTCATTTCTCATCTTACACAAAAATCAATTCAAGATGAATCAAAGACTTAAATCTAAGACCTGAAATCACAAAAATTCTGGAACACTGGAAAAACTCTTCTAGACATTGGCTTAGACAAAGGGTTCATGATCAAGAACCCAAAAGCAAGTATGACAAAGACAAAAATAAACAGATGGGACCTAATTAAACTAAAAACCTTCTGCACAGCAAAATAATCAGCAGACAACCCACAGAGTGGGAGAAAATCTTCGCAAACTATGCATCTGACAAAGGACTAATATCCAGAATCTACAAGGAACTCAAATCAGCAAGAAAAAAACAAATAATCCCATCAAAAGCGGGCAAAGGCCATGAATAGACAGTTCTCGAAAGTAGATATACAAATTGCCAAAAGATATATGAAAAATGCTCAACATCACTAATTGTCAGTGAAATGCAAATCAAAATCACAATGAGACACCACCTTACTCCTGCAAGAATAGCCATATTTAAAAAATCAAAAAATAATACATGTTGGCATGGATATGGTGAAAAGCAAACACTTATACACTGCTGGTGGGAATGTAAACTAGTATAACCACTAAAGAAAACAGTAGAGAGATTGCTTAAAGAACTAAAAGTAGAACTACAGTTTGATCTAGCAATCCCACTACTGGGTCAGAGGAAAAGAAGTCAGTATATGAAAAAGACATTTGCGCACACATGTTCATAGCAGCACATTTTGCAATTGCGAAAATATGGAACCAGCCTAAATGCCCATCAACCAACAAGTGGACACAGAAAACGTAATATATATATATATATATATGTACACCATGGAATACTACTCAGCCATAAAAGGGAACAAAATAATGGCATTTGCAGCAACCTGGATGGAACTGGAGACCACTATTCTAAGAGAAGTAACTCAGGAGTGGAAAATCAAACATCAACATGTTTTCACTTATAAGTGGGAGCTAAGCTACGAGGATGCAAAGGCATAAGAATGATACAATGGACTTTGGGGACTCAAGGAGGAAGGCTGGGAGGGGGGTGAGGCATAAAAGACTACATATTGGGTACAGTGTACACTGCTCTGGTGAACTCCAAAATCACCACTAAAGAATTTTTCCATGCAACAAAACACCACTTGTTCCACCGGAACTATTGAAATAATTTTTTTTTTTTTAAATAAAAGGCCCAGGCATGGTGGCTCGCAACTGTAATCCCAGCACTTTGGGAGGCCGAGACGGGTGGATCACCTGAGGTCAGGAGTTGGAGACCAGCCTGGCCAACATGGCGAAACCCCACTAAAAAAAAAATGCTAAATTAACAAGGCATGGTGGTGCATGTCTGTAATGCTGGCTACTAGGGAGGCTGACGCAGGAGAATTGCCTGAGCCGCAGAGGTGGAGGCTTCAGTGAGCCGAGATTGTGCCACTGTACTCCAGCCAGGGCAACAGAGTGAGATCCTGTCTCAAAACAAACAAAAGAATTTCTGAGTTCCAGATGATTAGTGTGGTTTTTACTTCCTTACCCTCACCCAATTCCTCCTGTTTCCTCTAAAACGTTTACCAAGTGACCCACTCAGTTTTAATTCATATGTATGATCTAATTTTGCTGTGGGGACTGGTATTTCAGTTAACCTCATGAGGTTATTTCCTGCGTTCTGCTTTCATTATCTTGAAGGGGTATGAATTAAACCCTTTCCACACCCCATAGAGTAATTTCCTGCATCCTGTTAAGCTTCAGAAAGCAGTGCAGTTTAAAAAACAACCACTTCACCAGGCGATCCTGTCGAGTACAGATCATATATGAGTTGGACAGAGGTAATTGCTAAGCCAGACATTTGAAGAATTAAAAATGTTTATTAAATAAATTTATTCAAAAATAGGAAGGTTAAATAGAAACTTCATTTTGCGTAACAGTATGAGAATGTCAGATTAATATTTTTTTAATATACAATGGCATGAATACGTGTTCTGATTCTGATATTTAGAAGATTCTTCTTTACTTGATTTATACTCAAATCTGAAGGAGAAAGTAGAATTTCCTCTCAAAGACAAAAAATGATGTAAATATATAATTCAGAGCCACACATCACCAAGAAGCACGAATACTATTTTCCCATGTGCAGTCTATGGTGCTTTAGATAGATATGACACGACGGTAACTCATGAGAACCAAATTTCAAGAGTAAGAGAGGACTTGAAAGCACAGTATTTCTTGGTGTAAAGTCAGGAGTCAGTAGCAGATGATGATTAAAGGATGATGTAAGTGTTTGGTAACTTGCCAGGCTGAAGCTAAGAGAATATCCTATGCACGACTTGTTATTTTGTAGAGTGCAGTGATATATACCCTAATATATACCTTCTTACCTCCAGCTCAATTTTTATTACAAAAATGAAGATATTTTTCAGATAGACTTTTGAGGTAAATACTTTCAGTATATAACTCATCTCGCCACAGTTTACAAACCTAGGAACTACAGTATCTACACTAAATGAATAAATCCAATTTAATGTTGTTAAAATGTGTTTCCAGTTTTCAAGGTAATTTACTATCCTAACACAAATGTGAAAAAATGCTCTTGAGCAAACCGCATACCCATGCCTTCAGAAACTAATGGAACTTGATCTCAATTACAGTCCTACAGCTATAAGATAGGTCAGTCAATTCCATCAGTCTGGCTCATATTTCAAAATATAAATCACATCAGCTGAAATAATGCATTCAAGTAGCTGGCAAGTACTGTGTCCTTAGATACTACTCTTCTAGGGTTAAACTGCAGACAATGATGTCATTAATATTTCACTATGAATTCATTTCAGAAGTCCAACTGATGTGCAAACTTCAAAGGATTCTGAAAAACTCATCCAAAGCAAAGTTCAATCATATTTGGCAAAATTTTCATAAAATTTGACATTCAGCTGATTATTCAATAAAAAAAATACATTCTAACAGTTATCAAATTATGTCATTTGTACAAAGAACTGCTTGAGGTTTCTGAAAGTAGAAAAGATCACAGGGCTGGTTCGAAGGCAGTGAGTTATCTCAACTTATCAAACTCCTTGTTCCACTCTACCCCCTTCTCACTACTGCACTTGACTAGTCTAAAATAAAATAAAATAATAAATAAAGATCACAGGTTTTGAAATAATTGAATGCATGTGTACTTGATTCAATGAAATGTCTTGTAAGATGGACAACATGGATCCTGTCCAATAAAAATTTATAACAAAAATAGGCAATGCTCATGGGGTCTGCTTCTTTTCTGTCTGAATACTGTATTCCCCATCTCTATCCCACGTGGGCAGCCCCCAAAAGGCAACGTATCTTCTTCTCTTTCAGAAACTTCAGCATCTTCATGAAGCATGAATGCTGAAGCACATACAACTTCAACTATCACCTCCATGTGAATGACTGAAAACTCAGTTTCTGCTTTGTCTTTCCTAATTTCCAGTCCATATTCAAATAATCTGGTGGCCACTTTCACCCAGACATGCTGCTGTCATCTCAACTCAGCTTGTTCTAAAGACTTCTACCTCTGCTGTCCTCCGCCATCCCATCCCCCGCTTCAGAGCAATCAAGCTTTCTTCATGATATCTTTCACCTCTTCCATCTCTTCTTTTTAACTGCCAGTGTGCCTGCTACAATGCAAACCCTTACTTTACCTTCATTTAACCCCAAATAATTCCAAGAGCATCTTGAGCCTTTCTATGTCTAGTACCATATGTGTTTTTTCTCTTTCTCAACATGTTTTTAAAAAGTGAAGTTGCTGGATAGCTAAGACTTTATTTTATGCTTGATATTTTAAAGTGTGCCCAAAGTAAAAAGTCCCCAAAGTCATTTGAACTATAGTATAAACCCAGTATTAAATATAAACTCCCCGTAGAGAAATACACCTAGTAAATCATAATCAAATAAGCAAATTACCTCTATGAAAGATCTATACAAATTACAATATGTACAAAGCTGCCAAGTTTTATTTGCACAGATGACAATGGAAAACAAGTTATAAGTAAAAAATAAAGAAATATTCTAATTTACTACAATAAAGATGTTATGACTGTAGAGGTAACTGTATTAATACAGCATCACCAAAACTAGAAAAAGAGTGAAGAACACTTACAGTCCCCACCATCTTAAAGTAAGTATTATAATCTCTTTGGATTTTTCCCTTTTTGTTTTCCATGCTCATATTTTTTGCTCGTTTTAAATCACAACTAAAAAGAAATTCAGTTGAAATTTCATTTACTTCATTTTCATATTGCTTAATATGTTGATTTCTTCCTATTATTCATTACTACAAATAAAGTTGCAATGAAGCTTTGCTTATTCTAACTTACCTCTTCAGGAGAGATTCCCAAAAATGGGATTAGTGGGCTTGGAGGTATAAACATTTTTATGACAACTAAAACATCTCGCCAAAACCTTTCCAGAAAGATTGTTACTAATTTACAATGCCACAAAAGCATGCATGAGATCATCAGTTTCACCATGCCTTCATTAGCACTGAATATCACAATAAAAAGTGCTAATAGTTGGGAATTAGTAAGTAAGAGTAGTATTTTATTTTTTTGTCATTTTAATTTGAATTTCACGAATACTACCAATGATGAACAACCTTTTCAGTTTTTAAAATACTAGTTAGGTTTCTTTTTTGAATTGTGTATTTTGGCACAATTAAATGCCCATTACTAAACATTCCCCTATCTGTTGCTTGGATTTTATCTTACTTTTTTCCTCTGGAGAATAAGGAATACGTATTATCTCACGTAAAAAGAGTGGGGGAAGAGTGGTCCCAGACTCAGCTGCTTCAGCAGCTCAACACTGAGGGCCACCAGCTTTTCACTTCATCAACCTTGGCATTTTGACCTGTCATCTTAAACTGACTTGTCTCATGATCCTAAGATGGGTGCTGAGTTCCAGCTGCCACATGCAGACAACAATGTCCAAAGACTCAAAAGCTACCTCTAGTTTGTGCATGAATGTGAGTGTTGAGTGTCTATAAATTTTCTCTCTGGATTTTGGAATAGTATAAATACCACAAAATGTACATTATTTTCTCTTATAATTTAAAAAGTGCCTTTATATTTGTTGTTATAGTTCCTTTACTATTATATCTAGTGTATTCTTTTATTTTCAAAACTGTTTTCTTGCTAATATAACACATCAACAGAAAATGTACAAAACAAAAACGTATAGGTTAAGGATTTATCATAAAGTGAAGATCCATGTAACCACCATTCAGATTAAGAATACTGCCAGAACCCCAGAAGTTTCCATAATTGGGTCCCCTAAAATATTCCCAGAGTCTCACCTACCCAAAGTAACCACTATTGTGAATTTTACAGTAATTTCTTGGTTTTTCTTTATGGCTCTGCCATCTATCTACACAAGCATCCCAAATACTATAGTTTTTTTGGCCTGCTTTTCAAATGTTATATAGTTAGAATCTTGAGTATGTATCTATCTTCTTTAATTCATAATGTTTGGTGACATTCATCCATGTTGAGAACTGCTGTGATTTCATTTTCACTGCAGTATAATATTCTTTCATATGAATGTACTCTTATATTTATCCATTCTACTGTTGAAAGAGATCTGTACTATTTCTAGATACTGACTTTAACATACTGTTGTACACACTCTTTTACATATCTCTTGGTACTCGTGATGCACAAATGCGTTTCTCCACAGTACGTAAGGATGGGTGAAAATGCTGCCACAGAATACAGGTATCTGCAGCTTAGGCAGATAATGCCAAGTGGTTGCAACAACTTGTACTCCCACTACCAGAGTATGAGTTTGTGCTTTTTCATAGCTTTGTCAATATTTGGTATACCATCTATTTCATCTTAGCAATTCTGGTGGGTGTGCAGTGTTCTCTCTTTGTGGTTTAATTTTGCATTTCCATGACTACTGAGACTGAGCATTTCTTCACATTTATCAGACATTTCTTTTGTGAAGTGACGTGTTCTCATGCACATTTTCAAAAGTCGAGTTTTCTTTTTCTTACTGATTTGTAGGTATTCTTAAAAAAAAAAAACACCTCTCTATTGATTGTATACATACTATATATATTCTCCCACTCTGTCTTGCCTTTTTACTCTCTTTACAGTGTTTTTGATTCACAAAGTTTCCAATTTTAACACAAGCAAATCAATCAGTCTTTCCATTAGGCTTTCTTTGGTTTCTTATTTAACAAGTCTTTGCCTTTCCTGAGTTTGTTCACTGCTTTAAAAGTCTCAAGGATGCCTCTTCTTTCAACAGTACATGGGTCTGAAGTATTCCAACTTTAGGAAAGCAGGCAGAAGATGCAACAAAAATTAAAATATGAACAAGGCAAATGGAAGACTCATCTATAAACAAATTACGTATTTGAAAATGACAATATTGGTAAAAATGATATGGTTTAAAGGTAACGCAAAACTATCTGGAACTGACCTATCACGAGTTTCTAAACTGGAGCTGATACAGTAAGTTATGACACATATACAGATAAAACGTATTTAAAACAAGTAGAATTTGCAATCCATGCTTATAATACAGAATAAACATTCTTTTCCAGTAGACAACACAGACAAAAATTGAGCACATGCTGGCCTATAACAAAGTATCAGCAAGTTTCAGAGAATTTAATCATACAGAGGTAAGTTCTCTGGTAACAAAACAATCTGGCTAGAAAATAATATCTAAAAGATAACTGGAAAATCTCCATGTATTTGAAATTAAGAAATATAATTCTAAATAACTCACAAGTTAGGTTAAAGAAAAAGATATAATGGAAATTAGAAAATATTTTGAATTGAATATTAGTGAAAACATTCCATTTTATTAGTCTTTTAAATAATCAGTATTTGTTTTGTTAATTCAATTTATGTTTTTCTATTTCAGTATCAATACTTGTATTTTTATGACCACTGAAACATCTTGCCAAAACCTTTCCAGAAAGATTGTTACTGATTTACAATACCACAAAAGCACATATGAGATCATCTGTTTCACCATGCCTGAAATAGAAAATTTTCTATTTTCTATTTCAATGCTTGTATCTTTGTTATTTGGTTCTACCGACTTTAGGTTTAATTTGCTGTCCTTTTCTGACTTTCTGAGAAGGAGGTTTAGCTCACTATCTCCCAGTCTGTTGTTCATAAAGGTTTAAATTCCTCATAAAGCACAGCATTATCTGTATTCCACGTTGAGTTTTATAGGCCTTCCCAATTTGTGGCTTGTTTTTTTGTTGTTAGTTTTGGAAAATTCTCAGTGATTATCTCTTCAAATACTGCTTCTGCCCAATTTTCTCTGACTTTGCTTCCTGGGACTTCAATTTAATGTATGCCAGTCCTTTTTATTGCATGCTCTGGGTCTTCTTTTTAATTTTCCATCCCTCTGTGTCTCCAAAATTCTGGATAATTTTCTTCTATCTTATCTTTTAGTTTCTTAATTCCTGTATTTGCTTTGTCCGATCTGTTTTTAAGCCCATCTGTTAAGTTCTTAACATTACGGGGTTTTTTTGTTCTAAAATTTCCATTTTGTTATAAATTTCAGTTCTCTGCTAAAATTCTCAGTCTTTTTTTTTTTTTTAAAATACCCTTGAACACAGTAAACACTGTTATATTAAAGTCAAATTCTGGAGTTCCCAGGAGGCTGATTCCGTTGTTTGTTTATTTCTTCAAGTTTTCATTTGCTTTATTTGTGTGTGTGCCTAGTTCAGCTTATGTGCCAAGTTAGAAATAATAAGGTCTGAGATGGTGTTTTATTTAATTAATTAATTTATTTATTTATTTTTGAGACAGAGTTTCGCTCTTGTCGCACAGGCTGGAGTGCAGTGGCATGATCTCGGCTCACTGCAACCTCCGCCTCCTGGGCTTAAGCGATTCTCCTGCCTCAGCCTCCTGAGTAGCTGGGATTACAGGCACTTGCCACAACGTCCGGGTAATTTTTGTATTTTTAGTAGAGATGGGGTTTTGCCATGTGGGCCAGGCTTATTTTATTCTTCCAGAGACTATTTGCTTTTCCAGGCATTCTGGAACCCCTAGATCTAATTTCTAATCACTACAATCTAATTTTAACAAACTTTTGGGATGCCAAGGCAGGCAGATCACCAGGTCGGGAGATCGAGACCATCTTGGCTAACACGGTGAAACTCCGTCTCTACTAAAAATACAAAAAAATTAGCCCGGCGTGGTGGCGGGCACCTGTAGTCCCAGCTACTCGGGAGGCTGAGGCAGGAGAATGGTGTGAACCCGGGAGGCAAAGCTTGCAGTGAGCGGAGATGGCGCCACTGCACTCCAGCCTGGGCGACAAGAGTGAGACTCCGTCTCAAAAAAAAAAAAAAAAAAACAAACTGTATGATGCATATATAAGATGTCACTACTGAGAAGAACTGTTTATCTCTGGTTTACTTTACTTCTAGAGTCCAGCCTTTTGGGATGTCAACCCAATATGAGAGAAGCATATTAGGCTCTCACAATTCTTGGTGGGCCCTGAACTTATTATTTTGTTGAGGGAATCAAAAACATATGTGAAAAGGGACGCAAAAACAGTATGTAGGCATACAAACAACTGAAACAAGAGCTGAAAAAAAACCATAAATATTTGGAAATATACATACAAGAGTAGCAGCCCTAGTGTTTAACTGGTACAACCTTTATGTATTTTCCCACATTTAATTGTTTTCTGTTAAGTAAGACTCCACAATAGGTCTTATCTGTTTAATTCCATTAAAACATTTAATACTGTGACAGATATAATTAGGCATTTATTCCTACTTTGTCGTTAAATATTTTGTAACTTGTCTTAATAATATCTTTATTTATGTTTCTGTTTATTTCTTCCTCATCATTTTTATTAAGTCATTCAATCATCTCCATAATTTTTTTTTTTTTTGAGAAGGAGTGTCACTGTATCGCCCAGGCTGGAGTGCAGTGATGCGTTCTCAGCTCACTGCAACCTCTGCCTCCCGGATTCAAGCAATTCTCCTGCCTCAGCCTCCTGAATAGCTGGGACAACAGGTGCACACTGCCACGCCCAGCTAATTTTTTTTGTATATTAGTAGAGACAGGGTTTCACGGTGTTGCCCAGGCTGGTCACGAACTCTTGAGCTCAGGCAATCCGCCTGCCTCGTTCTGCCAAAGTGCTGGGATTACAGGTGTGAGCCACCACACCTGGCCAAGACAAATCTCTTAATTATCTTTCTATCTGTAGAAGTAGATAGACCCACCATTTCTTTTCATTCTAATCTCTCTGAAAACACTTCATGCTATTGTAAGATACAGTAGTTTGGTAACAGTCTAACTTTGGTAAGGAGAGAAGATAGAGAAAGTTTCTCCTTAAGAAATTATCTTGATGTATTAGTGAAAGTACCCTTTAGAAGGAAATTTCCCAGAAAGCTTTATTTCAGGAACAACATTCCTTTAATCTCATATAGGACAGATACCTACAAAACAAAAGAGGAGGGATTCACTCACCCACTGGGCTGCTCCCAGCTCCATTTGGCACTGTGAGGTCTGTGGTGCTCAACATCCCACCTTACAACGTTATGGAGAGAAGACAGAGGGCAGAGAATGAATATGAATTAGCTCTCTTTACCTGACTGAATGTGAACTGAATAGAGGTAACTCTCACTCTAATCCTAAAAAGACACAAAAATAAAAACTAGCTCAGTCTGAAGTTGGCATTAATATGTAATCTGATGTAGTTATTATATCTCATATATATGAGTTTACCTTTCAAGCTTGATGTCGCCTTCAATACCAAATAGTGGTATTACATCAATACCAAAATAGTACACACTGATAAAAATGAGGGCAGTGTGTAAGGAGTATGATTAAATCACTAAATTAAATCTAGGACTTAGGGGAGAGGAGACACTGCATTACGTAGACTAATACAATAAATGCAATGTAAATTCTGCTGAATTAATGAAGTAATTCAGGCAGGAGGAGATGTAAAAGATACTCTAACTCCAATCAGGTAGTCTATCACCCATATTTCTAACATGAATGGCTCACACTCTACTTTAAATCCTTGCTTCTGATATCTAACTAAATTTTCTGCCCGTCAAAGTATGGCTTTCCCATGAGAAGGAAAGCGTATAAACGGCAGGTTCTCAGTACTGTTCTACTTTGCATGACACAATGCTACACCCACAATTGATTTTCAAAAAAATACTTTAAAATGAGGCCAATTATGTAGCAGTGATTCTTGCTCATCAAAGCAATAAAATTAAGAATAGCAAAATAAGAAACTGCTTATGTTAGCAATGAGTTTTTTCACCCTCTTTATTAAAGAACCAGCATAATAGGTATCACTACATACCTGCATTGCCAGTACTTGGTGGTCTCTGAGGAGCTCCAGGAGACACATTTCTATGTAATGTGGTTTGAGGTGGAGAGAGCATGCTTGAATCTGTTAACGTTGAGCTGGCTGCCAAAGATGGGGACACCAGTGAACTCCCTGGGTTAGTGTAGGACAAAGCATTGGGGCTGGTCACTGGAACTGTGACAGACATTGAAAAGTTCTGAGGTGGCAAACCAGGCTGTAAATAAAGAAAAAGAAGGAAAAAACTGTTGGTTTCGTATTCATCTACAAAGTAACTTTTGAACTTAATTTGGCAAGGCAACTCAAAAGTTACTAAAAGTAGAGGACAGGGATAGGTTCTTAACCAATTTACAGATTAAAGCTATTTTCTTTAGAATTATGTTTGAACATGAATATGACTGACATGAGCCTTTTCAATTTCAACTTTATATATTAATATATACTGTCTATATTCTATATTTCAAATATTCATAAAGACAAATTTAAGAGGATAAACCTGATAATCAAGTAGTGTTGTCATATTTAGACATTACAAAATATATCACTGTCACCAAGTAAGCATAAATTGGCACTTCAATGTAAACCTTAATAACATTACATTTCTACTGAGAGATCCCAAATATAATGGAAGGAGAAAAGTGTGTACACATATTATTAACTTAATATGTCAAATCTGATAAATCATAAATATTCCCCATTCTGATTTAATTGACTAACTTTCTAAAGGGCAAAACTAAGAAAAAAAAAAGTAATTATATATATAACAATGCAATTTGAGTTTAATGAAAATGCAAAGAAATCTAATCTAAACAACAAAATTAACTACTAACCAAGCCAGTAGTAAGAGTAATAAAGTTTTTGGTATCTTCTTTAAATTGTATAAAGATTAAATTACAAATATTATAAATGCTAAACTTCCCTCCCTCCAAATTATTCCATACCCCCTTTTTTCTATTTTCTATTTTCATCTTGCATTTCCTCCACACACCATTTACAGTATGCTTCTTAACCATGATAAATATATGTTGCTCTTTACAATTTAAAGTGGGAGAAAATAAAACAACTTTACTCTGCCCTCATTTTAAAAGAGTAACATACAAAAATAAGGTAACACTGCTAATTCAAAGTCGGAAGAATATATTTTATTGTACTTTATTCAATAGTAGTTTATTTCATGTAGAAAAATTATAATACATCAACAAATATAAAAACAGTGGGTATATGACAATTTTTTTCAAAAGTAAAACACTTTTATTTGTGCAATATCCTTGCAGCTTTAACATTAACTGCAAGGTCAACAACATCCCTTTATTTGCTACTGTCTTGTTTTTAAGAATAATAATGGTATTTGCCCAAAAGTAACTCCTTAAGGCTATTTTTTTGTGAGCTGGCTTCTTATACAGGTTAAGCATCCCTAATCTGAAAATCCAAAATCCAAAACTTTCTGAGCACCAACATGATGCCATAGAGAATTCCAAACCTGACGTGTGGAAATGCAGGCATACAATACACAGTTTATTCAGTGTCTCCAAGGGGAAAAGGACCGTTCCAGTCTCCTATCAGCTTCAATATATCTTTTCTGTGCACACCCAGATTCCCTCATGCAAGCACATCCACAAAGGGTAATAAAATGGCACATGTGTAGGCTACACATGTTAACAGCAGGTTCCCCATGATGCTCCACATAGGGCCAAGACCTATGACATGGGTAGCTGAGACAGGGACATCTTTGCTTTCTGATGGTTCCATGTATACAAACTTTGTTTCATGTACAAAATTATGAAAAATATTGTATAAAACTTCCTTCAGTCCATGAGTATGTAAGGTATGTATGAAACATTAATAAATTTAATGTTTAGACTTGGGTCCCATCCCCAAGATATTATACATATGCAAATATTCCAAATTTTGAAAAAAATCCCAAATCTGAAACACTTCCTAGTCCCAAGCATTTCCAATAAGGGATACCCAACCTGTAGTATAGGACTACTCTGAAGAAATGATCCACCATGCATACTTTAGGGCACAGTTTTGAGAGAATTAACTCTGATGATAAAATAAATATCAGCATTGAAACTAATTTGTTCAAGGGTGGCTGACCTACATATACAGAATTAGGAAATTAGATCCAGAATAACTGTTTTAAGTAGCTCTTGCCAATGGAGCTTCCAGTGAGAATTCTTTGAAGAACTATCAAGTCTAGGAGCATGAGCTCAAAGAAAAATACTCTTTCACTATGGTTAGATGAATCAGTATACAGAAACTGTAAAGTCGCCATTTGTTTTGCAATCAGTTTAAGAACATTGTTGCCCTAAATTAAAATTAAGCCAAGCTGCTCTTCCTTAGTATCTACAGCAAAAGAAAAGAACAAAAGTTTGGTGGTATTGTTGCTAAGTGATTTGGGGACATTTACAAACTGCAAAGCAGTAAGCTTAGCTCTGCTATTATAGCAACTATACAAAATAATTGAAGATAATTTAGGAAAAAAACAAGTTTCGCAACAAACCTAACTACCTTACATTTTGCTTTCTCAAGATCTATTTAAGAACATACATGTTTTTAAGTCATGGGAGCAGAGGGAAAGTTTTATACATACTCTATATATAAATCATAGAATTTTAGAGCTGGAAGATACCTTAAAAATCATGAGAGCCAACTCACTACAGATGGAGAAAGAATTCAAGATGTTTAGGTGCCCTATCCAAAGGTATTGGGGTAAGAAGTAGCAAAGTCTGCATCGGCATGTTTTCTCTTCACTTCTACATTTAAGATACTGAACATGTATAAGATTTCAGCAATTTTTACTTTGAAGTTTTATAAAAAATACTAATAAAATGCATTTCTTCCCTTCTACTTATTGTTGTCATCACCCACTATAAAAATAAGCAACAAGATGTTTGGTCAATCTCTTCATGCACAAGATAAAATCACAAACCATACTTTAGTACTCACTGCGATTTTATGATTCCGCATCATATTATCAAATTCCTCATTAATTTTTTTATATTTTTCTTCTGTATGTGGAGTTAGCACATATGAAGTATCAGGGTCTGGGCTGTCGCACCCTCTGTGTTCCTTCTTGTTCAGAGCCTAAATAATGAAGTTAACAAAAAGGATCAACAAATAAAAAGTAGAGGTAAAGTAAAAGTACTTACAGGGCCTCGTTTGAAAATAAAATCACTATCTTCATTTAGTTTGCTGAATCTGTCCTCCGAGAGTGGACTGTGCTCAAAGTAATCGTCAGCATCAGGGCTCTCACAACCATTAAGGCCTTTCTTTCTTAAAGTCTGAAATACAATTGGAAAATTCACACACAAATAATGCTAACTTGCCATGAGTTTTTCTGTAAAATTTATTAAGAGAGCACAGACGGAATGAATTATACAAGAGCCACTGAAACGGTTTCCAAATGATCCCAAATGTACTTACTTCTTCAAATAAGATAAACATTAGATATAAGTAAAATTAATTCTCCCATTGTACGTTAAGAGAAAAGGAATATTTGTTTGGATTCTTCCTTTCTAAACTTCTCAAAATACTAAATGACTCACTGTTCTCACAGTTAAAACTCAAATCTGATTAAAGCCTGATCAATTTATCTGATATAACCAATGCATGAAAGAACTAAAACAGAAATCTATAAAAATGATGCTTTGAGAAGTTATCGTACCTTTATAAATTGAACATTTCAGCAACTTCACATACTCTTCCTTTCTGCCTATCGGAGTTTTTATCCTACTCAACAGAAAGAATCAGCACAATATCCCAATAATTTCATTCCTATTATTCACTTTCCTGTATAACTTTGAAATATAACAAACTTGATAATTATTTGTCTGCAAAGACTCTTTCCTATGTAGAATGTACAAATTATTAGTGACTTTACATATTTTTAAAATTTGCACTGAAAAGTTATTCAGAGTGTATTTCATGGTTTGATTTAATCCACTGATTTGACTTTCTGGAGAACTGTCTTTTCTTTTTTTTTTCTTTTTTCAGACAGAGTCTCGTTCTGTCGCCCAGGATGGAGTGGCAAGCTCCGCCTCCCGGGTTCATGCCATTCTCCTGCCTCAGCCTCCCGAGTAGCTGGGACTACAGGCGCCCGCCACCACACCTGGCTAATTATTTTTGTATTTTTAGTAGCGACAGGGTTTCACCATGTTAGCTAGGATGGTCTGGATCTCCTGACCTCGTGATCCACCCGCCTCGGCCTCCCAAAGTGCTGGGATTACAGGTGTGAGCCACTGTGCCCAGCCCTTTCTGGAGAATATTCTTGAGTGCCATTAAAATATCTTCTGGATTATACTGACTTTTTTTTTTTTCTTAGTATAATGCAAAAAACAGTTGGTTTTCTGATTTTTATTTTTAACTTAAAGTCATCATGAAATAACTTGTCCAGTACTTAAAAGAATAAATTAAAAACCATGAGCTTGAAGATATATGGAATATTCCTTTACTTTCAGAATGTCTTCTTTCTTTCTTTCTTCTTTTTTTAAAAATCCTGCTGGGTCTTATTTTAAAGTAGAGTTACAGGGTTCAACACTGAAATGGCTGAGACTTCTTGATTTTCTGACCAACTGCAGAGAAGGATTAGGAAGTTAAAATTTCTAAGTAAGCCTAACTAACAGGGCTTAATTAGGAAACAAAGCTTGATCACTGAACTAGTCCCAGAGAAGCTCATCAATAAACGATTAAATTAGATCTAAAGATATTTTTGATTATTTCACAACAGATCTTAGTATCCTTTAAAATATGATTAGCAATAATTATGGATGTTTATTTTACTCCTTTTTTCTTGAATGAAGTAGAACATAAATACAGTACATTAAGATTCAAGAATTTTTTTGTTTCTCCAAAGTCAAATTATTTTTAAAATTCACTTTATTCAATTTGATTTTTAAAAATTTTCCATGAAGAATCATAAACAATCATTAGTACAGATACGTTAGCTTATTAAATTACTTGGCATGTGCATATGGCAAACACGGCATCTATTTCTCCAACATTTTCTCCATGGTACTAGGCTCTATGAGCCTAAGTAATCACATGGACTTTTATGTGTGCTTGGCCGTAAAAGGTCCCGTTGTTGGGAGCACTAAAGGATAAAGGCATTTATCCTCCCCCAACCATGGTAGCAAGTTTACTTGCCAAATCTTTCCAAGTAGCTATGAGCAGTGAAAATGTAGACACTCAGAACACTGGAACACATTGAACTCTTAAAACCTACACAGCACTAGAAACAGAACAAATATAGTAGGTGCCTACACACAGATCTTATCATAAAGTTGTTGATTTATTCTAGTCCTAAATCTCTGATATTTCCCCTCAATTTTCATCTATTTTAAGACTAGTTAATTAGTCTTGCTCTTCTTAGTAAGCTGTAATGCTTATCACTGAAATTTTCACAAATGGCAATCACCAAGTATATATCTCTTTGACCACATTTTAATTGCCAGAGAAAAAAGAAGACAGCTTTTGTTCAACAATTACATGCAATTTTTATTCTACAAGAGTAGGGTTAACTCTACTTGTATTTATGAGGAAGGAAAGTGCTCTGGTATCTCCAGCTCTGCAAGCCTTCACTTCAGATGGGGTTTCTGTCACCACGAGAGAATTTAAGAGGCTCTATCAGCTTTGTAGATAATAAGCTAATGTACCTCTGTTTGACAGGCAACTTGTGTCTCCTTATCACTAAACCATGAAGAGTTGTTTTGAGGACTCAACTACCATAAAAAGACTTTTTCTGTCTTCACATTACCAAATAGCACAACAGTAGAAGTTTCTCCTGTGCCACTGGTATTAACAAGTGGAATGCCGTAATCTATTAAGAAGGCCAGGCAAGGTACATACGATCCTGGCCAGCTTCAGTTTTCTCACACACAAGTTAGCCACAGTAAAGACACTTGCTCAATGAGGAAAACACAGTGTGAAACGTCACCACTATGAGAGATCTGCTTATTCCTCATAAAGAAAAAGCAGAAAAATGCATCAGAAGTGCTAGCACTGAGTACTCTCTATAGCTATTACTAGTCATTATAATCCATTCTAAAGTAAATAGAAGTTCAAAGATACTTTACTCCTTGTAAATAACATGATTGAGTTTTTCAATGCCATTCCGACAAACTTAAGGAGAAAACTCAATTGTGCCAAAATAATTTCAAATTTCAATGGTGTGTACCCATTTAAGTTGACTTATCCCAGTTGCTTTTCTTAAAGAAATGTATTCTAAAACATACATTACAGGCTGCTATAAAGATCAATATTAATGAGTAATTATTAATCAATTTAAGCCGATTTGATACACCCTGTTCTGTACATGTTCCAAACTAATTTAAAGGTCTCAATTGGCAATATTACTTAAATAAAATCCTAAAATTAACACACCTATATTTTTCATCAGCACAAGTCTATAGAAGACAGTAATTTTATTTTTGGAGGGTCAGTTAAGCACTTGTTAGAAACAATCATTTTTCTATTTATGTCCATTTTTTCTATTTATGTCACAACAAAGTTAAATTCCATTATTATTTTAACAGTTTTTTTTGACTTGGGCCAATTCAGGTACTTTCTGCACATTGTCATTTATGGTACCAAATGCAAGATTTAAGTAATAAACTTAGCTAATATTTACCTTTCAACACTAGTTATGTAAGGATAGTGAAATATTTTTAAATGAAACCCAAAAAACTAAATATCTTTAAAAACTCTGTATTGTTTAAAGCACATTCCAAGTTATCTGATTCTATGGGGTTTGTACCTTGGTTTCTGAGCTATTTTCCAACTCTGTAAACACAAGATAATTTGTAGAAAACTGAGAGTAATGCAAATAATTTGTGTTTGTAGATGTACAAATAAATTCCGTCTGGTGGAAGTTCAATTGACTTCTTCCCTCCACTGTGGAAGAGCCAGTTTTTGTATTTATGAAGCAAATTCATTTGGCCTTCTTGGTGGACTTATATATTTGTCTGATCTTTCAATTTACAAAGGCAGCATTTTTTTCAGGCTCCCTCACTAATTAATTACTTAAAATTTTTGACTAATGTTCACTTGATATCTGTCTGAGAGTCATAATCACCTTTATAAAAAACTATGTTACGGCCGGGTGCGGTGGCTCACGCCTGTAATCCCAGTACTGTGGGAGGCCGAGGCAGGCGTATCACGAGGTCAGGAGATTGAGACCACCCTGGCTAACACGGTGAAACCCCGTCTCTACTAAAAATACAAAAACAAAGTTAGCTGGGCATGGTGGCGGGCACCTGTAGTCTCAGCTACTCGGGAGGCTGAGGCAGGAGAATGGCGTAAACCCAGGAGGCAGAGCTTGCAGTGAGCTGAGATCATGCCACTGCACTCCAGCCTGGGCGACAGAGCAAGACTCTGTCATAAATAAATAAATAAATACATACATACATACATACATACATACACCAAAAAACAAAAAACAAAACTATTTTACCACTTACGAGTGTGAAACCACCCAACTCACTGATTTCAGATCTAAACTCAGCAAGAGATTCCTAGTAACCCTCGACAGAACTTATTATTGGAGCAAGTATTGGTTTTTAAAAGGAAGTAGTATGCTGTTCTTTAAAATTTTCTAAAAATATTTGATTAATCTGTATTAATTTGTTATAATATCAAGTATCAAGGAAATATGACAAGACAGGGCCTGTGGCCTTTCAATACTCATCTTCAAAATCTTCTTGTGATAATTCATAAATTGTTATTTATATTGCAGCATTAAGAATGTTAACTGTCTAAAACAGCAAATCCCACAACCTTCCTTTCTGTCGGAAGCTACTAAGATCTAAAATGAAATTCAAGCTGGTGGAGGAAGAGAGGAGGGCATACTGCCTAAAAATATTTCCAGGGAAAAGGAATCCCTACATCATATCCACACTATTTCTGTGTTGTAAATGCCCAAATCAAACTTAAAAGAGAAGGTTTTGCTTTGTTGTCTAGCATTAATTAAAACAGTTTTACCTAAAAGAAGAAGAACTTTAAAAGCCTTTTTTTCTTTGCTGATCTTTATTATTATTATTATTGTTATTATACTTTAAGCTCTGGGATACATGTGCAGAACGTGCAGGTTTGTTACATAGGTATATATGTGCCATGGTGGCTTGCTGCACCTATCAACCCGTCACCTACATTACGTACTTCTCCTACCACTAGCCCTAGACTAGCTCCCCACTCCCTGACAAGCCCCAGTGAGTGATGTTCCGCTCCGTGTCCATGTGTTGTCATTGTTCAACTCCCACTTACGAGTGAGAACATGCGGTGTTTAGTTTTCTGTTTTTGTGTTAGTTTGCTGAGAATGATGGTTTCCAGTGTCAACCATGTCCTTGCAAAGGACATGAACTCATTCTTTTTTTATGGCTGCATAGTATTCCATGGTGTATATGTGCCACATTTTCTTTATCCAGTCTATCATTGATGGGCATTTGGGTTGATTCCAAGTCTTTGCTATTGTGAACAGTGCCGCAGTAAACATATGTGTGCATGTGTCCTTACAGTAGAATGATTTATAATCCTTTGGGTATATACTCAGTAATGGCATTACTGGGTCAAATGGTATTTCTAGTTCTAGATCCTTGAGGAATCACCACACTGTCTTCCACCATGGTTGAACTAATTTACACTCCCACCAGCAGTATAAAACTGTTCCTATTTCTCCACATCCTCTCTAGCATCTGTTGTTTCCCGACTTTTTAATGATCACCATTCTAACTGGCGTGAGATGGCATCTCATGGTGGTTTTGATTTGCATTTCTCTAATGACCAGTGATGATGAGCTTTTTTTCATGTTTGTTGGCTGCATAAATGTCTTCTTTTGAGCAGTGTCTGTTCATATCCTTCACCCACTTTGTTGTTTTTTTTTTTTTTTTTTTTTTTTGTAAATTTAAGTTCTTTGTAGAGTCTGGATATTAGCCCTTTGTCAGATGGATATATTGCAAAAATTTTCTCCCATTCTGTAGGCTGCCTGTTCATTCTGATGATAAAGTTTCTTTTGCGTGCAGAAGCTCTTTAGTTTAATCAGATCCTATTTATCTATTGTGGCTTTTGCTGCCATTGCTTTTGATGTTTTAGTCATGAAATCTTTGCCCATGCCTGTGTCCTGAATGGTACTGCTTAGATTTTCTTCTAGAGTTTTTATGGCTTTAGGTCTTACGTTTAAATCTTTAATCCATCTTAATTTTTGTATAAGGTTTAAGGAAGGGATCCAGTTTCAGCTTTCTGCATATGGCTGGCTCGTGTTCCCAACACCATTTATTAAATAGGGAATCCTTTCCCCACTGCTTGTTTTTCTTTCTATCTACTGCTGACCAAACACTCCAATAGGAGGAAGGCTCTTGAGTTTAAAATTTCCATACCAATTTAAGGAAAAACAGTGAAAGCCTGAAACTTAGTGAGTGCCGTGGCTAGAACCTCCATTTAGGTTAGTTATATCCACTTCTGTTTCTTTGATGAGGCTATTTTACAACACTGCAGAGATGGACATTAGTTAACTTATAGAAAACTTGTAGTAGCTGCAAATAATCCTTGTTTCCAGAAATTGTTTCCTGTGGAATACCACTGATTGTCACCCTGTGGATACTGGCCACTTTTGTTTCTATTTATAAATTTACTTCTGCATTCTTTGACTATAAATGTGTTATATTTTTTAGTTCTCCTCTGTTTATGATCTTATTGTTTCCTCATTCATTAATGAATCAAATAAAATCTCTAATATGTTCATTTTATAATTTTATGATAGTAATGTTTATGCCTTCATCCAAATCTAATCTGCAACTTGGAAGACTTATAATCCCAACTGCCTGCTGCACACTTTCATTTGGATATTTTACTAACATTTCTATTTCAACTTAACTGGCATAGAATTCATTATCTTTTATTAAACAGGTCTCTCCTTTGGACTTACCAACCTAGTCGACCTTATTCCCTTTGTTCTCTCTCTACATTCACATGGAATACCAAATTTTGTATATTATTTCCATTTCTACTGTCCCCATAGTCACTCAAGCCCGCAATATCTTATGTCTAGACTCTTATATCTTTTTTCCACTTTTCTCTCTCTCCATTCTATCTGTTCCATAAATTGTTACCAATTCAGTTCCCCTCGATACCATTTTGAATTTCTCACATTTTGAATTGTTTTAAACCAATTCATTTCTACATGAAGATTATCAGTTGTGCCTGCAAGCAGAGTTATCTTGCAAACGAGCCTTGGTGGCAGAGATGAGAGACCATGGAGCCCTTAATATGGAGTTCCTGGTGTCAGGCCTTCAGGAAGCCAGCTACTCCTGCCTCCTGCCTTTGAGTGCTATCTGTCTGCATTCTTTCAATAAATTCTTTCTTTAGTTGGAGCTACTTTAAATGGGTTTCTATCCCTTATAATCAAAGAAGCATGAGGAAGAAAACTGTTAGTGATCCTTTAGGTAACACATTATTAGTCTCTTTATCCAAGTCACATATTTCTCAAAGTAAGTCTGGCTAGTACCTCCACAACATAGAATCCAGAAAGAGTCTCAAACCTAGAAGTGATGATTAATTACTGTTGTTGGTCAAAGATAACTGATTGAAATAATGGTATCTACCCCAACAAAAATCTTTAAAGTCATATGTCCTATCATTCTACTTATAGAGTACTAGCAACCTTACCTTTCAAATTTAAGGAAACATTTACAGAATTCTGGGTATATGCCGCCACTCGGCTGGCCTGTACATCTGCCCCTCATTTTCTGGTTTATATACTAAACCTCTTGGTGAAACTAGAGATGGAAAGGATTAAGGGAAGAGTTGAAAAGAGAAAGAAAAAAGATACTTGAGAGGACAAAAACAATATCGTGTAAACTTTTTTCTAAGTATGTTGAGGTTTTCTTTTACATAATAAACTTACAAAAATTTATTTCAAAATGAATTACTAATTAGGCAGGGCAACTCATTTAAAATGCGTTTCTTTTAGCTTATGCTCTTTCATGTTAAATACTCAGCAAGAAATTATATATTTAAAATTTTAGCCATATTTTCCATGGAGATGTTATACATATATAAAAAATAGTTAAATATAAACTTTTATACATAAAATATAAAAAGTTTTATATACATAAAAACTTCCATGGAAAATAAGCGTGTCTAAAATTTTAAATATATATATGTGATTCTATTTGTTTGGAATGGAATTTGACAATTATAAAGTTGAGCATATGTTAAAAGTGTTTTCAGTTCTTGGTAGTCAGGAGTTAAAAGTGCAGTCCATTTCTGTATATAATGTGTGCATATATATATACGTGCACAAATGCATATTACTATAATCTTTGGCATCTGTTTACAGAGTAAATCAATCCGGATTATCTTTCTAAATATGTTTAAATAAATATTTAAAGCATATGGGCTCTTAAATAAGAACTTATAAATATCCCAACGGACTTGCATTTTCTGGAATCTTGACATATGACACTAAATTTTGGATAGAAGAGTCTATACTGCTGGAGTATTTGCTAGAGCCCATGCCTGCACTTTTAACTCCTGCCTACCAAGAACTGAAAAAAAAATTTAACATATGCTCAACTTTATTATTGCCAAATTCCATTCCAAACTAATAGAATCATAGCACCTACAAGTGAAACTATGGAATTAAAACTACTCAAAAGGTATAAATGCATGGTTTTTAAATGCATGAGGAGTTAACTGATTTAAATCAATTAAATAAACCCACAAAAAATTTGACCACCCACCTTAAATCTCATTGCTGTGACGCAGCTGAGCAGTAAATGCTCCATAAATACTGGCTGAGTAGTCGGTAAATCTAGCATAAGTATAAGCAAGTGCTTGTAAAATAAAGAAATCATGGCTTGGGCCAGGCGCGGTGGCTCATGCCTGTAATCCTAGCACTTTGGGAGGCCGAGACAGGCAGATCACTTTAGGTCAGGAGTTTGAAACCAGCCTGGCCAACATGGTGAAACCCTGTCTCTATTCCAAATACAAAAAAATTAGCCAGGTGTAGTGGCAGACACCTGTAATTCCAGGTACTCAGGAGGATGAGGCAGGAGAATTGCTTTAACCCCAGGAGGTGGAGGTTGCAGTGAGCTGAGATCGTGCCATTGCACTGTAGCCTGGGCGACAGAACAAGACTCTGTCTCAAAAAAAAAAAAAAAAAAAAAGAGGAAAAAAGAAATCATGTCTTAAGTTTCAGGAAATTGAAACTAGACTATTACAATATTTTAAAAATGAGAAAAGTTCTTTTTCCTCATTGTAAATAATTATTTCCAATTTTGAAACATATACTACTTAGTCTTTCTAGCTACTCTGACAACACATAAAAACAATTTTTAAAAATTGTGAACTATGTAAGGTACGTACAAGTTTATATAAAATTCAACAAATAATTATAAAGCGAACATCAGTCATTTCAATCAAGTCAAAAAAACAGACCAAGGCCAGAACCCTCCCTATCTCCCTTTATCCCATAAGCCTCTCCTCCACCTTTACAGGTGATGCCACCCTAGCTCTGTGATGGCAATGATCTAGGTTTTCTATAGGTTCACCACATACAGACACACCCTCAAAGTATAATTTAGCTATGCCTATTTGCGAATGGTATGTAAATGGAACCACACACAGTACACTATTCAGTCTTGCCTCTTTCATTAACACTGTTTATGAGATTCCTCCATAGAGTTACACAGAGTTATAGCTGGTTCATTTTCACTAAATACTGTATTACATGGCTTGAAAAAAAAACTTTATCCATTCTACAACAGACAGACATTGGAGTGGCTTCAATCTTTTGAATCTATGAAAATGCTGCTGTGGACATTTCTATAGACAGTCTACTGCACAATGTGCACACATTTCTCTTGGGTATGTATTCTTAGGAACAGAAGTATTAGTTCATAAAATATGTGGATCTTCAGTTATACTAGATAATGCCAAACTGTCTTTTAAAGTAATTGTATCAATGTGCATTCCTACCTGTGGGATTTAATTTACAATACCAACTACTAATGAAATTAAGCACATTTCATATCTACTGGCCATGTGGATGTTCTCTTTTGGGAGGTACCTATTCAAGTACTTTGCTAAGTTTTCTACTGCCTTTTGATAATTGTTTTATGGTAGTTCTTTTAATTATTTATTTTCATAGTAATTATTTTATAAGTAGTCAATGTAAGCCCTTGGCTAATTTTATACATTGTAAAAATATCTTCCCATTATGTAGCATTTAAAAAAAAAAAAAAAAACGCTTATCTTTGGATGAAGAGTTCTTAAATGGAGTCAAATTCATCAGTTTTTTCCTTTCCAGTTATCCATATGATAGCGATTTTTATGTCTTATATAAGAAATCCTTTCCAAAATTATGAAGATATTCTCCTATATTATCCTGTAAATAGCTTTATAATTTTGCCTTTTACATTTAGGTCTATAAGCATCTTGGAGGTAATTTTGTATAAAATATGAGGTAAGTCCAATTTCATGAGCTTTCTATATGGATACCCATTTGTCCCTATACCACTGCTTAAGGAGTTTGTTCTGCCACCTCTATCATATGTTAAGTATCTATATATGCATGGTTCTGTTTCTGAGCTATTATTCCATTGGTATGTTTGGCATTTGGTATTTGTGCCACTGCCATTGTATGTTAATTATTATAGCTTTAAAATTAGTCTCAATATATTGTAGTGCAAACCCTCTCACCTTGTTCTTCTTCAGTGTCTTCTCCTGTTCTATTTTCTCTGTGAACTTTAGAATCAGTTGTTGAAATTCTTTCAAAAAGTATTTCTTGGGATTCTGACTGATATTTCATCAACTCTACAGAGATTATCTTATGTGGCACAGATATATATAATTTGAGACTTCTGATCTATGAATATGGTATAACTCTACATTACTAGGATATATTCAACTTAGTCATAATATATTATCTCTTCTACATATCACTGGATTTAATCTCTGTATTAGTATAAGTAATGCTAGATGCTTTAATAAATCCATAAATCTCAGTGGCTTAACACAATGAAAGTTTCTTATTCATACAGAGCCCAAGAAGGATGTTTTTTATTCGCAGTGAGCCCTGTGTGAGATTCAGAGCCCAAAGACATTTACCTTATGGTTCCACATATAGGACCTCAGGGTTCCCGTTCTTAGCACATGGGATGCCAAACAGGGAAGAAAGAGTATGAAGATTATGTAGGAAGTATCTTACTGGTCACACCTGGAAGCAGCCTGCATCATTTTCACTCACATCTCCTTGGTCAGAGGTCAGTCACATGGCCACTCCTAACCACAGGGGAGGCTAATACAGAGTCTAGTTTTGTGCCCAAACAGTAGAGAAAATGGGTCATTCTGAAAATAAAAATGTCTCCCAGGCGGAGGTCGGGGTGAGCCGAGATCACGCCATTGCACTCCAGCCTGGGCAACAAGAGTGAAACTCCATCTCAAAAACAAACAAAAAAGTCTCCCATAAGAAAGATGTGAACACGAAGTAGACTAATATTTTGCTGAAGACTTTCACATTTACGTTCAGTGAGACTGGCTTCTGATTATTATCTTTGCAACTCTCCTAGCTGGTTTTGCTATCAAAGTTTGGCTAATTTTAGATAACGAGGAAAGGAAAGCTCTTTGTTTTTACTATTCTTTGGAAGGGTTTGTGAAATACTGGAATTATTTCCTTCTTAAAAATTTGCTAGTATTTGCTTATGCAGCCATCTGGACTTGTAGTTTTGTGGAAAACTTGACAAGATTATTCAATTTTTCTATTTTTTCTTTATTACATTTGTTAAATTTTATTTTTCTTGAAATCTGTCCAATGAATCAAAGTTTTGAGGCATAGGATTCTGAGAGTATGTATGCTCAGAAAAGTATGTCAAAATTGCCACTGAACAGAAAACTAAATGGTACTTTGTGATCCTCTAGTTCATCTTCTACCCTTATAGAGGAGAATATTAAAGTTAAAAGAGATCCAGAGATCCAAGTACTCTTCTCTCACCTCACCTCAACACGTAGCTGTTAAGTGACAGAACTGGGACTAGAACCTACGTCTAGTGCTCTTTCCAATATGCTATGCTCATTTGCTAAATGGACTGCATCCATCAGTCAGCAAATCAAAGGGAGAACAGATAAGAGAGCTGTCATCAGGAACAATTTCAACCACTGAGAAGAGAGAGCGTTTACTGTGTATGTGGTGATTGCAGGCACTGTCTTCACACTCCTCTCCAGTTCCTCCAGGATCTTATTATCCCGATCTTTCTCAGTGACAAGTGTGTGGTGTTCAGGCTACGGCTTCTCTAAGTTCTAAGATCTTACC
Organism: Pongo abelii; assembly: GCF_028885655.2. NCBI lineage: Eukaryota > Metazoa > Chordata > Mammalia > Primates > Hominidae > Pongo > Pongo abelii. The sequence continues at coordinate 102,837,938 of NC_072001.2, read as the reverse complement.
CAGTTCTAAGATACTCCTAGGTTTGATGGTAAAAATCCTAACAAATGGTAGTAAGATTCCCTACCTGCCCCACCCCCCAATCCCAACAGTTTTGAGGCCCTTGTCTCCCAGGAGCTGGATACTGAGCAGCCAGGTAGTCTCAGCTTGTCACCAGAAAGAATGTAACTCTGTTCTAGATCTCCACACATAAACGAATACTAAGATAGAGCTGATTCTCAGTGCACCGCAGACAAGAAAGTCTATCTTCAAAAGTCCTGGAGCTTGGTTCTTCACTATTCCTTTTTGTTTACTGAATAAATACCTTAATTTGCCTTTTTCTTTCATTCAACAAAATTTATCGAAAGCACCCTACTAGATGCTGATATTTACGGATAAATTAGACATAGATCATTGTCCACATGAAGCCTGTAGAGGTCATCTGGTCATTCGATGAAGACTGCTTTCTTACCATGGTAGCCTGACTTGGTCTTGGCCCTTTCTTCCAAAGCAGTAGATGGTTTGATTGTAACACTGATATACAGGTGTTATGCCTTCCCTCTCGAAATTTTCTCTGGGTATAGAACTCTAGGTTGCATTCTACTCCCTTCCTAAACAGCACACTTAGGATATCATTTCACTGACTCCAGATTTCATCTGTTATTTGGAAATAGCACTCTTTTGAGGATAGTCTCTTTACGTCTTTCTTGTCTTTGTTTTCTGCACGGTTTCACTATGTCTACATAGAGTTTTTTGTTTTGTTTTTTTTTTTACACATTTACTCTGCAAGGGATTTGAATTTCTTAAATCTAAGGATGGTGGGCTCTCATCAGTCCTAGAAAATTGTGTCATTATCTCATCAAATATTGCCTCTACCCGATTCTCTGTTTCCATCTTCTACAATGCCAATTAAGCATAAGCTAGAACTTCTAAACATGATCCTCCTTTTCTTTAAACCTTTCTTGATATTTTCTGCCTTTTAATATTTGCATTGAATTCTAGATAATTTCTTCTATCTTCGGTTCACAAATTCTCTCTGCGATTATGGAAAATCTACTTCGACCATGTCTACTGCATTAATTAGTTCTGGTCATTGTATTTTTTCACATCGTGAAGTATTTCATTCAACTCTGCTATGTCAATTCCTTTATAACTTCCTGTTTCCTACTGATATTTTCAAGCTTATTTCTTAAAACACAGAAAGTGAAACTGTTCTATAATCTACATATAATAACAATGTCATCTGAAATATATAAGAGTTATTTTCTGCTGTATCCTGCTGTGTTTTCCTTACTGTGCCTTGTTTTCTTGTATGCTTGGTCATCTTTGTATGATGCTCTATAGTTCTGAAGGGTTATTTGAAAGAGATTTCTAATACACAGAATAAGGTGACTTTCTTCAAAAAGGATATAAATTTGCTTCCCCCAGTTAACAGGTCACTAGTTTTCTTGAATGTCTGGTATTATATGACTTGGAACTACGATTCCACACAATGCTGGGTAACTTGGTTTACAATCTGTCAGATATGTTCTTTTTTTCTTTTCGTGTTCTCTTCTTTCCCCTATCTGCTCAGTACTAAATAACTCTCCTTGCAATCCTTTGGGAGCAGAAGAAGGCAGTGGATTTTCCTCTTTTCTTAAGGCCCCAGCTTAAGGGGGTTTGGGGGTATCTATTAGGCTCATAAACCTAGAAGTGATCATTTTCCCCTTGATTCTGGATCTATCAGAACCCAAATCCATCAGAACCTGAATCTCAGTTTTACAAACTGCTTTATCCAGATGGGCAAATGATTCAGGGTGGTTAGAACTTTAAATACTTTTTTACCTTTATGTTCTTACCTTCTCTTAAATTTTGGCCTGGCATGTTCCTTGAGCTCTTTGATAACGTACAAAAGTTTTTTTGTTTTGTTTTTACAGTTTATCTAGTTTTTAGATGTCTTCAACAGAAGAGTTGATCCAGATAACCTAGCCCAACAATATCAAAATTTTAAAAAAATCAACCATTTTCTAACAATATCCATAAAGTTATTGGTTTTTGTTGATGTTTTTGCTGTACTTTTTTTTAAGTTAGATGTAGGACAGGGTTTGGCAGTTCCTCAAAAAGTTAAACACAGAACTCACCACACAATCCAGGAAATTCCACTACTAACTAGATACCCAAGAGAAGTGAAAGCTTATACCCACACCAAAACTTGCACACAAACTCCATAGGAGCAAACTGAATACTATTTGGTCACAGAATGAAGTACTGATACAGCTACCATACGGACGAACCTTGAAAACATTACACTAAGCGAAAAAGCTGGACAAAAGAACACATACTGCATGACTCCATCTATATCAAATTCCCAGAATAGGTAAACCCATAGACATAGAAAGTACATCAGTGGTTGCCAGGATGTAGGGGAAGGAGGAGTTGGTAAGTGACTGCTAATGGGTACTGGGTTTATTTTCGGATTGACGAAAATATTCTGGAATTCGATAGCGTTCATGGTTGTACCAACTTGTGAATGGACTAAGAACCACTGAACTGCATAATTTACACTGGTGAATTTTATGGTATACGAATTATATCTCATTTAAAAGAAGAGGAAAAAAGTTAATCTCAGGTATGCCTACCACATTTCAATAAGTAATTAAAATATGCATTCAATTTCACATGATAGTTAAGGATGTCTGGAGCAATTATTTATAAAGATACAAGGTAATGTGACAGTACTACTACAGTATTAACCTGATTAATTAGGTTACTGAAAGCTCTGGGAATGTATACTCCAATCATGAAGTTATCACACTGGAAATCATATCATATTGTCCTAAGATGCACTAGCCCATCCTAATTAAAGTGTTGCCAGCATTTCTATTCAAGTAATTTTGTGTATTTATAGGACCCACCATAGTGGCCACTAGCTACACTAAGATGCCTCACTTAGCATTTCAAGCTATCCCTCCAAGTATCATTTAAGTTCATGTGCAGAATACAAAGCTGCATAGGTTTTGCGGTTTATGAGATTATTCAAGAATGCATACACTGCAATAGAGCAGAGGCCTCTATACTTATCTTTTTAAGTATGTTTACTTCTCTAAAGGTTGGAAGTAATATATATTAGTAGATGTGGAGGATGGGGAGATAAGGAAATAAAGTTATCATTTCCAGTGTTAACAGTAAAAAGAATCACCTCCTACACATTGAGTGTTCCTTCAACTTAAACACATTTTATATTTTTGTCCCTACTAGATTTTGTAATATTTGATGAAGTTTTAATTGAGTATCATAAATACTCTTAATTTATGATTAAGTGAATGCTGAAGTACACAACACTACCTTTAGTTCCATTTTATAGGTCATTATTAAGCTGTGTGCTGAATCTTTACAGAGCACTGTGAAAAATACTAATGTTCCTTAGCGAAGTCTTTGCCTCAAAGGATCTACAGTCTTTCTTGCTCTCTTTGGACGTGGCTTCCTCATCAGTCAAATGAAAGAGAGAGCCAGATCAGAGTTTCCTAACTGTTTTATAACACACAAACCACTTTTCACAGCATTATTAGGTCAATTCTCTCTCTATATAATAATATATATGTTTTACAAATTATGCAAATTTTCTATAATCAATTTTTAAACAGCATGATGTGTCAATATATTATATTCCTTAGAACACGGCCTAACCCCCCACTTTAATCTCCCCTCTCCATTCAAACCAAATGGAATTGCATTCCTCTTTCTATAATTCTCAATATTACTAAGGCCTATCGTAAGTAATAGGTGAGATAATTTAGTTTATTTTTAAAAGCTACACACTTCTTTTAAAATACTGCTAATCTGCTGCCAGATTAATTCCTGTAACAATGATTTGACTACTTAAAACTTTTAAACGCCCCTCTAAAGGCTGCCCAATGCCTATAGGACAAATATTAAATACCACAGCTGGGTATTCAAGACCATCTATCAACTATATTCAATTTGTCTCTTCCTTACCTTCGATTACTCCCCTGTGCAAAGCCTCTATTCCATAAACACTTTGTATATGATATAAGGTAAATACCGAGGCTTTTTTTTTTCTGTATGGATATCCAGGTTTTCCAGCACCAATTATTGAAAAGACTGTCCTTTTCTCATTGATTTACCTTGGCTCTTTTGTCAAAAACCAATTAACCATGTATATGTGGGTACATTTCTGAGCTCTCTATTCTGTTCTATTGAACTACATGCCTATCCCTATGCAAATACCACACTGAATTACTTTAGTTTTGTAGTAAATCCCAGGGGTGTAACATCTGGCTAGAATAAGCCAATCAGGACATTCTATCCTTTCTCTACCACTGTGTTTAGTGTTTTCAGAGTGGGAGATGGAAAGGCAAGTGCTTTAAACAGTACAATTAGAATTAATTTTAGAACATCTGCTGTGGATTCTGGGACACAACTGATCTCTGATACTTTAGACAGATGCTCAACAATATAGTAACCAATCACCACATGTGGTTAAATTAAAATCTAAAAAGATTAAAAACTCAGGTTTTTCAGTTGCACTACACACTCAATAACTACACACAGTTAATGGCTACTATATTGGACAGCACAAATATGGAACATTTCCATTATCACAAATTCCATTAGATAGTGCTGCTTTATATGATGCTGTGTTCACATCTAAGGCCTAGAGCTACCACTGCCATTTTATCAACATGAAAAGGCCAGTGTGAAGACAATGATGCATGGGCAAAGGCAGAGACCTGAAGCCCGCTTGAACACAGCCAAATCTCTACCGTGCTGCTGGAATTTTTGTTACAGGAAATAACCAGTACCCCCCTTTTTAAAAATTTATTTATTTTTATTTATTTATTTTTTTGAGATGGAGTCTCGCTCTGTCCCCCAATACCCCTATTTTTAAGACCAATTTCAGTGAGGTCTTCTGTTGCCTGCATCTGGAAGCAACCTATAGTTCTCAAAATGCTTTCACATACATGATTTTAACTGATCATCAAAACTCAATAAGATTTAAAATTTTAATACTGTTCTCTCTGCCCTATTAAACACTGAGCTTAGTAACCCAGTAGACTAATCATTCAATAAATAAATGGATAATATAGCAAATATATGCTAGTTAGAATACTAAATACAGATATTCACTTTACTAATAAGTGACATATTAAGTAGGATTTGAGAGTCTAATATTAAATAACTTTCACAAAGTATCTAAAACGTTATTTTATACTGTCCTACAGCACAAAACTGATAGGTTTATAAGAGACCAAAGTAACAAAACCATTTTTAAAAACTTAATTCAACTACATAAATGTGGAAAACCACAATAAAAATATTTTAATTATATAATATTATGGGATAATCCTATATGAACATGGGTGGTGCAAAAAAAGCAAGCTAATGTCTTGAATTCCTCTACAAATACTAGTTGCTACTTCTACGTTCTTTTTTCAGAGCATAAACATTTTTAAGGTTTTCGAGATACATTCTGGAAATAACACTTAAGCCCAGAAATTACCACAAAATAAACCAGATATTTGAAAAGAAAATTTATATTAAAAAAAAATGACAGAAAAATATTCTCCACTGAGTTACAGGAGATAAAGTCCAACATGCATAATAAAGCTTTGGGTTATTCTAGAAGGCTTAAGCATGTAGTGCCTATTTACTGTTTTAAAAATCACTAACATTTTAAAAACAATATGGAAGGTTTACCTTCTCATGTTTTACTGCTAATGAATTAAAATGAGAACTACAAGAAACATTATTTGAGGAAAAAATCATAATCCCATATCAAATATTCTTTATAAAATACTCTTAGCATACACAATCAGTTAGAAATCTGAACATCAACCAACTAAACAAAAACCTAGAAAATTATAAGGTATGTCTCATTTTCTAAAATATAATTCACACCATCATTTGGAATTTTTTTTTACCAGTACAGCACTGATTGCATAATTGTAAATTAAAAAGTTGAGTTATGACTAATCTATGCAAGAAGGTGTCTTTCTGTAGAATCTAGATCCCTAGTCTCTCTCTGAGAATAGAGCCACAAAAATAACTTCAAAATAAATATGAAAACTATACAGCTGTCTCTTTAAATTATGTGTTTGAAGTGCCAGGTTTCACAAAACTGCATGTCTGCATTAGCCATCTATATATAAGAGAACTGAAAGATCATTTAGACTATATACATCTCACTTTACAGGCTGACACAGAACATTGAGAAACACGGGAAGCACCTAGTATCTTCTGCCCTAAATGAGCTTCTGGCTTGAACAGCAGTGTAATATCTTATAATATTTATATGCTTAATGATTAATATTTGATGAGAAACATAAAAATCTTGGCATTCTAAGGGTCTTAAATCAATATTGAAGTGTATCTAACAAAAGGACTTCTGCCATAAGATAATAAAATAGCCAGCATATCATCTTATTAGGAAAAAGGCAGCAATAGGGCCAGTTACCACTATATTCCCAGTGTTTAGCAAAATGCCTGGTACATAGTATGATAAACACCAGTACAATAAATTTAAAATGTAGAACTATTACATTCAATATTTTTACCTCTTTTCCTTTTTCTTCAACTCCCTTCAAAAAATTACCATGCAGTTCTAACACAACTTACTGCTTGGGAAATGCAAGGAGAAACCTAAGCAGCTATTTTATTCAGCTCTTTCAGTGGCTATCCAAACCTGCAGGATAAAGTGAAGGGCCTTATATAGCTCATGAGGACCTGGTTTACTTCTCAGGTCTTAGCTATTCCACTCTTCACAGTATACTACAGTGACACTTGGCTGATTTCATCTTCATACACTAACTGCAGTGTCTCATTTCCTAATTTCCATATAAGCTGCCCCTCTGACCTAGACCATCTTTGTTTTCCACCTACCATATCCTTTAAAGCAAGGGTCCCTAACCCCCGGGGCCACAGACCCCGTTCGGAACCAGGCTGCACAGCAGGAAGTAAGTGGCAGGCAAGTGACCATTACTGCCTGAGCTCTGCCTCCCATCACATCAGCAGTAGCATTAGATTCTCGTAAGAGCATGAAACCTACTGCGAACTGCACGAGCAAGGGATCTAGGTTGCGCATTTCTTACGAGAATCTAATGCCCGATGATCTGAGGTGGAACAATTTCACCTCCAAACCATCTCCCTGTCCACATTCCTCCCACCCCCAGCCCCCATCCCTGGTGCCAACAAGGCTGGGGACTGCTGCTTTAAACAACTCTGGTGATAGCATCACCTCCAGAACAACTTTTCTCTGACCACTCTCTCAATCCTCTTTATCTCCTCTTCTTATTGGTCAAAAATTTGACCAAAGCATCAAATATCTTCTGGAGAAAAAGGAACACTTTATCTGATGGTAAGTACTATTAATAAAATATTCAATCCCTGACACATATGACATAAAAAGAACACAGGTAGGTATTCATCAATAATCACAAGAAATGTATTACAGAAAAAAGTTCAGTTATATATACAAGTGATATCTATCATCTTTTCCTCCCCACATGAACTCTCATTTGTGTATCAATGACATCAACCTCTAATGGAGAAAAATATGACCTCAAGAAAAACCACTTAGAGACGCGTAGTCCCTTATACAAAGCACATAAATGAAAACCAATAATTGTATGATAAATAATATTCACATACATAGCAAAATAAAAGTATTAAAATTGAAATTACAAGAGCTATGGTGACTGCTGTGTGAGGTGATGGTGCAGTGACATGTGGGAAGCAGAGGAGAGCCATGAGGACTGTGTGCCTCACCCTGTGAATCATCATCCTGCTGCTTCAGGCTCTGTTAGGAATAAAAGAGCAGGGCAGGGGACTGGAGGTGGAGGAAAGCTCTGTCTTGTCTTCAGATGTCTCATTATTTTTTCCCTTTCCCTGATGCTCCACTGCAGCCCTGTAAAACATTAGGCAAGCCTCTTAAATACTCCCTGTCTGTTCCATTCCTCGTCTATAACATGGGGAGAAAAGATGACTGGCTCAAAAAGCCTCTTTGAGAATATCATGATACTGTCAGAAAATCCAAGCATAATCATGCTTCTACTTTTGTAAGGTCAAGCACTAGATGATCTTAGGAGATAAGTCATTTAACTTTCTTTTTTGTTCATCTGAGGAGCCAGATTCCACCTCTGACTCATCCCCACCACACCTCTCAAAGAAGCACCCCTCAAAGAAACCACAATCACACAAGCTCTTATAACCATGTAGAATCGAACTGAAATGTAACCCATTAGAAATGTATTCCTTAGGTGCAATTCACACCAATACTGCATACTAGTTTGAATTACTTTTTAGACGGTTTAAAAAATCACAGTTTGTGCTTGCTCACTGTTTGAAATTATTTCAGAGGATATTCTTGGGGATAAAAATGTTTAAAAAGCTGGATAACCCCTCCCAAGAAACTGTTAACTGGAAACTTTTAGTCTATAACTGCACTTAAGGCAAGTTAATTCAAATTAATTCATGACTGCTTCGGCTTCATCTCAAAAGCTGCAGATTCAGTAGGTCTAAGGTGGGACCAAGAACTTGCATTTCTAGGAAGTCTCTGGGGATGCTGATGCTGCTGGTCAGGGTACCACACATTTTGAGGACCAGTGATTTTAAATAATGTACTCTCAAGTATAATCACTTTCACTACCATCTGCTTTTATTTTCTAATTGATAGATGGATCTTATACTGATTCCCTATCTTCCTTTCTTTTAGATGTTACTTCCAAATTCTTTTGTAATTTGAAAATAGGAAGGGATTTTTAAGACTCAAACAGATTTTCTCTTTCTTCAGAATCCAAATTATCAACATCTGACTTATCACTGTGTCTCCATTGCCTCAATGTGAAATAAGGGCAACAGTAAGGATTCAATAAGATAATTCAAATAAAGTCTTTACTAGACCATGTTAAGTGCTTAATAATATCTATTATTCTTACTGCTATTATCCTCACTAATTTTCTGTTCATTAATGAGGAAAACTTATTCATGATTGCTATATATTATACATTATTGGTGTATGTATAAAATCTTATCTATTTATGGTAAAATGTTCCAGAGCTCCACTGGATGCACTAAACTAGGGAGCAAGGGGAAAAAGGTTAATGTCACAGACCTGGGTCCTAATCCTGGTTCTGACACTAAATTGCTACATGACTCTGGGCAAGTCATTTTAATGTGCATCCCAATTTTTGCTTCTGAAAAAGCTTACCTTGGATATGAAGCTTAAATGAGGTAATGCAAGAAGTTTTTTTTTTTTTAAGTACTGTAGTATTCCTGTAGTGAAAAACTCCTCTCTTTGGGAATAGTGCACTAGATATTAACAAGAGAGATAAATGGCCATGACCCTTTTATTTACATCCTTAAATGACAGCACAATAATGTGAATTGCCACACAAATGATTTCAGAATGTTACCAAGATGATTTCAGAATGTTACCAAGTCACAGCTATTTTTAAAAAATTATAAGCAGAAATATTTAGTATTTTCAATATTTCTGCCAAATGACAGGAAAAAACATGGATACAAAAGTATTCTCAGGTGTCTTTTAGGTATCATCTGCTAAAATCCTCATTTGTTGCCTTTTAGCATAATTGTTCTTTTGATGCAGAATCCCAAAGCCTCTATTGGCTCTAGGCTTTTATTTAGTATAAATTCAAATTACACACATATACATGTGTATGAACAATGGCGACTGCTTGTGTTGGTAATTTCCATCTGTAGTTTCCTACACTCTAGGACATATCTAGTATTCATGTAAAATTATATAATATAGTTCATAATTTTTAATCTTAATTTTACTGAAAACTGAGGAGTTATAACATTTTCTTCATACATTTAAATTAAATTACTACATTTTATAGGACCAAACAAAAGTCTGCCACCTATTTTTGTATCAATGCTTAATAACTTGAAAAGATAAAATGTGTGTCTTTGACAACATTCTTTGTGGAATGTCACCTAATGAAATATGGGAAATAAAGTTATAAAACTCATGTTTTGTAAGAAATATACTACTGAAAAGCAGTGTGGAAACATTTTAAACACAGCAATGATATTCTTCATTTCAAAGAAATTGAGTTATGAAGTCTCTTATGAATCTTACCCTAATGGCAATCTCCAATTTACTAATGTGTAAGTCTGCTTTATCATATATTCAGCTTTCTTAATGTAGGGGATATATACACATCCTCAAGACACTACAGACCTTAATTTAAAATACCTAAATGCAATTTAAAATATGTAAGTACAAATTAAAAAAAAAAAACCTGTAGAGAATTTTTAAAATTTTATCAACTCTAACCAAAGTTTAAAAAATTGATTAAAATTTTAAGTTTAAGAACTAGTTTAAGAACATAATTAATATAAAATGAGACAGAACAAAGATAGATGGATTTAAGTTTATAAATAAAATTGAAACAGAAAAATAGGAGCACCATTTCTACCTATTTACAATCAACAATATTCAAATACCAACTACTTTTAATACATCATATTAATCTTATAGTACTCCCACAAAACACACTATATCTAACTCCGCAGACCTAATACATGTGCATCCTTGTACTACAGACTACACAGGTGTGGTTAACAGCACATCTTCACAGTACATCCTCAAAGGGCTTGTATATTGGATACAATAGAAGAGGAATACATCTAATGAAGACGCCACGTTAATATACTCAAGACTTTGTCAAAGCATATTTCAGTAATGTAGGGAAAGTAAAATTCTGCTGATTTTTTAAAGACTAACATATATGCAAACGGAAATATGTGGAGTCAGGTTATAGGCCTTATGGAAGTTGTTGTTTTCAGAGTTTGTGTCATTACTGGTCATATAATGACACAAACTCTTAAGTATATCGGTCACATACTTTAGAAATCACTCTAAAGTAGATCACTTGTAACTGTTCATGCCTCTATTTTATCCTGATGTTTTCAACCACATGAGATGGCTAAGGAGTCCAGAACCTTATCACCAACTTTTTCAAAGTTCTTATAAATATACATAAAATCTTCAGTTGGTAAAAGTATACCTCAATAGTTTATAAAAATATGGGTAGGAAGAATATTCTTCTGGCCTGAATTAGGAATCTCTAAATACGATCAACTTGCAAAGCACATAGAAGCCCCTCAAATCTTTGTCAAATGAGTAAATGGGCATCAAAAAGCCTGCTTCCCATTAATACAACTGCCTGAAAGGAAACTGTGAAAAGGAAAAAATGGTATTCCAAAAATATCCTTCAATGAGACACTTGTAAAGCACTTTGTAAAAACTAAGACCCATAGGAAGCTCTATGTAGGTAACTTCATTACTGTTATCCTGTAAATTTAATTTGAACCACAGCAAACTGTATAGATGCATCAGCATAAGCCATTACACCACTGGCAAAAAGAACTCATATGTGAATTGCACTACTAGTGAAGATGTAGGCTGCATCATCTTCATATGTGAAAAAAAGGCCTATCTTACAAGTTTAACAACCACTCTCTTAATAAAAGTTGACTCAGTAAGATGTTAATATACAAGAAGTGTGAATTAAGCCTTGTAATTTATCCTACCACAATAAATTAATCCCTAATAATCTAATGTGCCTTCTATCTACTGTATTTATATAATTTAGAACTTCACAAGGAACTATTAACACGATTCACTTTAACTTATTTTGAGGAAATGCAATTAAAAAGAAAACATCAAAATCCCAATATGTAATTGAGCTGCAAAAGTTTTCCTTCATATTGAAACAGACTGTAATATAGGAGACTGCTTAAAAAAATGTTTGGTATCTACTCTCTTACACTTTGCTGACCACAACAGAGATGAAGATTGAGGTAGTCTGAAAATTCTATGAGGATTAAATCAGACTACATTCTCTGTATTCTCTAGGGAAGTAAGCTTTAGGCAGTGTGAAGTACCCTCAACTTCCAGGGACCAAGAATAACAACTGCTGCAATGAAAGAGCAGAGTAGTTAGGGTTAAGGAGGTGGTTGCCTCTATAATGAAATTAGCTAGAATACTTATTTGCTGACATTATCAAAGTCAGCTCCATTGGTTTGAGTTGAGGCAGTGTAACTTTTGATGAGACATCTAGATTTATAAGATAAGAAACTATTTTAAACACAACAGGGATACTCTCCATTTCAAGGAAATCCAGTTATGAAGTTTCTTAACAAAGCTTACCTGAATGATACCCTAATTTACAAAATTACAATACAAAATGTATTCATGACATGTAACAGGTGAAAGGTCTACTATACAGTATTATATATAAATGATAACATATAACATAACTGCTAAATAATATAATTTATAAATGACATAAATATAACTGCATTAAGGGGTTTAGCTAATGATATAACCATGTAGTTTAATCGAAGTTATCAACAAAAGCAAAATAAAAAATTTCATATACAATTCAGGGAAGGTTAACAGCAGTAAGCCCCGTAAATAAAACTGTAGATAAGTTAAGCAACAGAGATGAGTCCTAGCTGTAATTATGCTATACCTTTACTTCTCATTTGAAAAAATGACTAAAAAGTAACAAAAGCTGTTTTTAAAATATAAGTAATAGTTTTTATGTGTGTAGTAATGGTATCAATCACTGCCTAAAGAGGGACAGTTAAGGCAAAGAAGTATAGGGGAAATTTAAAATGCATTTTCGGAACAATAACACTTGAGAAGGCAAATAAATTAGATTCCTATAAAACAAAACAGCTAAATTATCTTTAATTTTAAATATTAGAAATACAATCTAGATTAGGACTCCATTTGTTCTTTTTTAGTTGTTCTACATAATCCTCACATGGTTTCAGTACTTTCACCAACGAAATGCCTAATACTTTTCTATTACATACTAAGCCAAAATATGCATCTTTCAAGTAATAAAAAATTCCTCCATTGAATAAATATAAAACCTCCAAATATAAACAAAAGAGACAAAAGTAACTATGAAGCTAATTTAAAATGTGATTAGAAATACACATGGAAAAGTTATCTTATGGAAGATCTTGAAAGAGAGAAGATAAAAAGGGGGAAGCATACTGGTTTCCATTTTGAAGGTTTTATTGTAAAACACTATTTCTGAGAAGATCATTCTAATAATAAATCCTTTTCTTTTTCACTTAATTAGGTTGGTAGAACTATGAGAGCTATCAAATAGGCAGCAGATAAACAAAGAAAACGAGGACTTTCTCCTGTTGCCCAACTAAAGCACTATTAACAAAGCAAATATTATTTACATAATTGTCATTGTTTTCTTAAGTGTTTAAAGTTGTGAGCTGTCAATGACATAATGAAATGATTAAGACATACCAAAACTGTAACTTCATACTGTCCAAAAATGAGAGTCTCTTACAATATTAATTTTAAAACTCATACAAAATAAGTAATTATAGATGAAATGTTAGATTATGCTGGTATACATGGTAAAACAACATAGTTTACTTTGTCTGAATGAATAGAGTATGTTTATAACGCGAGTCGCCATACAGCAATCACTCTTCTAAGAAATGATTTAGAGAAAAGATACATATACACCTAATTTATGTTTTAGATGTACAAGTCATTCTGACAGTTAATGCTATTAAACAAAATATTTCAGTATTACTTGCAATTCACGTATTACTAGATATGTGTTACCTCAACAATATCCGAGTTGGTTCTGCTTTCATGAGGTTCATTATATTCTGTATACTTGAGAAGAACTTTGTCCATATCAGTGCTAGCATATTGAAACAGTTTGTTAGAGCTGTTGAAAATGATGAGTGCTATTTCACAGTCACAGAGCACACTAAGTTCATAGGCTTTCTTCATTAATCCAAATTTTCTCTTTGTAAAAGTGACCTAAACAATAAAAAAGGTATATTTTTATTAAAAGCATTAGTAGTACTTGAATATGGGCTATCTGAAGATGAATCTTCTTCTTAATACTGAGCCAGATTTCAAAGATGGAAAAGGTTCCTAGCTTTGTCCTCCATATGAGCCTTCCCTCTCCCATTGTGCTACAGTCCTACATTTGTTTTGTATTTGCAAGTTCTCTGACAGAGCTGTCTCCTGGGGAAGTATTTCCTTATCCTTGGCTGCCACTCCACCACAGAGGGTGAAGAACTGCAGAAGGAACAGTTGATCAATGTTCCCTTATCATTCAGTTAAAATTGTTACCATCAGAAACCCCAAATCCCAGCCAGGTAATGTAGCATCAGCCAGACTTTAATCCCTAAACAACTAAATACATCCACTCATCTAAAGTATTTCTCCTCCCTCTCAAGCCCTTCTCTATTGTACCCACTGAAATTCACAGTCTGGGATCAGCAAATTCCCCAAAGTCCTCAAATTCTTCTTTAACTGTTTCTTTCTTTAACTGAAACCTGTTACCTGAAATCCTCTCTAACACAGACCCCCCCAAAAAAATTTTTTATTTACATCCTTTATACTGACTGAAGGCCCTAAAAGAGATGTCTTTTTATGCTCTGTATTCTCTCTTCGACACTACTTTTCTTTCCCTCCCCTTCAAAAACTTCAAATACTTTGAAGCTCATGCCATACAAAAATTATACCACCCAACAACCCTCCTTGGGGTGGGCAAGAGTTACCCTTGATCCCTCTTCTTCTAATACGGGATGGGAAAGGAGTGCGAGGGAACTCTGTACTTTCTGCTCAATGCTGTTGTGAACCTAAAACTTCTCTAAAACATAAAGTCTATTTAAAAAACAGTTTTTGAAAGGTCGGTAAGAATATACTTTTGAATAATCTTTGGAATTGTGCAACAACATAAAGTTCAGCAATTTTCCCCATGGATACCTATCATATGATTTTCTTCCTATAAACTTTAACTATTGGCCTAGACTTAAAATCAGTTATTGCAGTAGCTATTAAAGAAGTAGAGGATCTCCAGTCTCATGAAAAGCAATTACTGCCACTAGAAATTTTTTTCACGGGCATGACTTTAATATCCTCTTTCATTACAGATATAGTATGTACATGTAAAAGCAAAACAACAACAAAATTCATTTCACATGTAAAATTCAATGATGTTTCTGTATTTTTTCAGTCTATTTCCTATGTAGCATGATAAAATTAAATAGTAGTATAGTAGTTCAATGGTTTTCACTAAATTTAAGCAGAGTATCTGTTTTCTCCCTATAGTAACACCACATGCATTTAACATCTACACATCTTAGCATTTAATCACTTTAATCACTCTTAATTTTATGTAGATCTAATCTCTTTAATAGTCTCAAAACCTTATGTTTTCTCTGTATTTCTCAAGTGCACAAAGCACAATACTCCATGTATTATATGACCGCTCAAATATTCTGTTAGCTAGTAAACTGAATGAAAATAGAGTTGAGAAGGTTCTTTAAATATTCATTTAACAAGAAAATTTAACTAGCCAACACAATCTAGTCTGTTCATGATACATATTTACATGTAAATTGTGCCATATACCCACATCACCTTTTATGAATTATCTTTGAATACTGGTCTATATTTGATACTTTAAAATTCTCGGCAGGGCACGGTGGCTCACGCCTGTAATCCCAGCACTTTGGGAGGCTGAGGCGGGCGAATCATGAGGTCAAGAGATGGAGACCATCCTGGCTAACACTACGAACCTCTGTCTCTACTGAAAACACAAAAAATTAGCCGGGCGTGGTGGTGGGCGCCTGTAGTCCCAGCTACTCAGGAGGCTGAGGCAGGAGAATGGCGTGAACCCGGGAGGCAGAGCTTGCAGTGAGCCGAGATCGCACCACTGCACTCCAGCCTGGGTGACAGAGCAAGACTCCACCTCAAAAAAAAAAAATTCTCAATATAAAAACAGAAATTACAAGTAGAAAAACCTCCACATCTGTTGATGTACTTGTTTTTACAAATAGATTTGGGAACAAACAAAAACAAAATAGAATACAATGGAGGAAAGCAATAAGGAAAGGAATGAAAAATACTGACTATCACTTATGACAAGAGTATATGCCTAGAAGATTAGATTATAACAAAATACAACAAGCCACAAAGCAAGAAAACAAGCTGTTAAGAGTCTACATTTTGCCTTGATTTTAGTGTTTTCAGTTCAAAGCAAGTTTTTGGTTGTCATACAGAGATTTTCCTTCTACACACTAGCTTTCTAAGACATCTAAAAGTGAAAAATCAGTAAAAGCCAACTAATTAGTAGAGTGTTAATTAGTAATTTTACAATACAGCCACGTTTCAGTTCATAAATTTGATATGAAAGAGGTAACGTAATCTAAAATTAGGCTGCAGAATACTAACTACATAATTAAAACTCAAGATTCAACTTTATTATTCTAAGACAATATTTTTAAACTGATGATTTTAATTACATTAAAATGATGTAAATTCTTTATATTAACTTCAACAGAAATCACAAAAGTTAGTTTTAAATTCAGAATGGAATAAAGTCATGTTTACTCCTCTCTACTCCTCTAAAAACATGGACACATACATACACATACATACATACCTAATAAAAAAGAGACTGGGTTTTCTTCAAGGAAAGTAAGAATCCCTAACTACAAATTTTCATCTGCCAGATTTGGTGAAATTTAGATGAAAATGAAAGTGGATTCAGAGAATTCACACTGAGTTCTTCACAAAAGTGGCAGTGTCCTCTGAGAGGATCCTCTGATTAGTGCTACAAGATTCACAAGTATCAGAAGCCCACGAAATAAGTGAAGAATCTTGTTCTAAATGTAGAATGCCAGGGAAGGTGAAACCAAAATAAATAAAGAAAATAATTTTATAGGAAAGCTATTTCTGTTAACTCATACTTAATATAATTGCCAAAACTGTCAGAGATAACAGATCTAAAATGTGAGCTGGTATGGCTCAGAAATGAATGAGAAGAGAAAAAAAATCAAATCATAACAGATTTTTAGCACAATAATAAAAATCAAAGAATCAAAACAGAAAACTAAAATGAATAGAAAAAAGTTGTTTGTATTGTTGACAGATAATGAAGATACCAAAGAACCCCAGAGCATTTAGCAAAGGAAAAATATTTATTAAAAAATAAAATACAGAAAGGCATACAATCTTAAAAAAGTGATAAGGAATAATCAAATTCATGGCATTTTCAGATTAAGTTACTGAATGTCAAGGTCAAAGAAAGAATACCATGTACACCAAGGAAGGAAGTGAGTCACTTTTAAGAAGGGAAAAAACTCAGTCTGGTGTTAGAATTCTGGCAACATTCAAAGTCAGAAGACCAAATCTCTACAACGTTCTGGGGAGAAGAAATAGGGCCTATACCTAGAACGTTAGACCTAGCCAAGTTAGACTTCAAGTATAAAGACAATAAACATTTTCAAACATAAAAAAACTCAGGAAGTATAACATCTACAAGCCCTTGTTAGGGGCAAAAAAACCAACAAGCATTACTTGCTGAAAAAAAAAAAAGAAAAGAAAAAAAAACCAAACAAAAAAAACCCAGTCATCTGAGTAGAATATAAGTTGAAAAAAGTTCAATGCTGCATGCTCAGCTTCTAAAACAAAGCTACTGTGTGGCAGTGAGCGGGTGCTAAAAAAATTTGTTGAATAAATCTGTAAAGGAATAATGAAGAAAAAGTGAGAAACCCCAGAGGGTATGCTGGAAAATGTACGGGGTCAGAGATGTGGAGGCTTGTAGCCTGGAGAAGAAATCGACCAGTGGGATTACGAGAAGACAAATTTTTAAGACAGAATCTTGCTCTGTTGCCCAGGCTGGAGTGTAGTGGCACGAGCTCGGCTCACTGCAAGCTCCGCCTCCCAGGTTCACGCCATTCTCCTGCCTCAGCCTCCCGAGTAGCTGGGACTACAGGTGCCCACCACCACGCCCGGCTAATTTTTTGTATTTTTAGTAGAGACGGGGTTTCACCGTGTTAGCCAGGATGGTCTCGATCTGCTGACCTTGTGATCCGCCAGCCTCGGCCTCCCAAAGTGCTGGGATTACAGGTGTGAGCCACCGCGCCCGGCTGAGAAGACAAATTTTTAAAACAGCAGTTTGGGTTCAGCTTGTGCTTCTCACCTCCGCTGCCTGGAACACTCAATGCCTGCTACATCACAAGAGAATTGGCAGCCATGCTGATGCAGACAGACGCCCTCCAGAATAAAACCTGGGCAGTACAAAAGCTCTGCTGGAGATAGGAGGTGAAGACATCAGGTAGAAACTAACTAACCTCTGGCAGTGTGACTTCTCAACCATTCTTACTCAGAACCTCCAAGTTTGGTGGATTACCAGGTAGAGAAAGTACCTTCTTCCAATGTTCTTTTCCCTGGGGGTCTCTCTGTGGAGCTGCAATCAGAGTTCTTTGCGGATACTATGACTTTTTTGATGGCTGGGGCCCTCTAACAAATTTATATGATCAACTAGGATCATGTAAACTAGTACAAATACATACAAGATCACAGGGAATAAAAATCAACTAGACTGGTGAGTTAAGAGATGTATCAAACTAGATAAAAAACCAATATCCAGCCTTTTATACTATCTATAAAAGACATACCTAAAACATAAGGAAACAGTAAGGTTGAAAGTCAACACAGAGTTTCAGACCTACAAGAAAACACTGGCTGGGCGCCGTGGTTCACACTGTAATCCCAGCACTTTGGGAGGGCCAGGTGGGAGGATCACTTGAGCTCAGGAGTTCGAGACTAGTCTGGGCAACATGGTGAGACCTCACCTCTGCAAAAAGTACAAAAATTAGCCAGGCATGGTGCACATACCTGTAGTCCCAGTTACTCTGGAGGCTGAAGCAGGAGGATTGCTTGAGCACAGAAGGCCAAGGCTGCAGTGAGCCATGATCAGGCCAATGCACTCCGGCCTGGGTGACAGAGCAAGACCCTGTCTCAAAAAAAAAAAAGAAAAGAAAGAAAAGAGGGGAGGGGAGAAAGGGAGTGAAGGAGGGAGAGAGGAAGGAAGGAAGGAAAAGAAAAAAGAAAAGGAAAGGAAGAAATGTGTAGCTATATCAAGGTGAGGTAAGGTAGATTTAAGACAAATATGCCTTACTGAGGATAAAGATGGTCAATATGTATTGCAAAATTTGCCAAGAAGGTACATCACCTCTAAATACGTGCAAGCCTAATGAAATAGTCCCAAAATGTATAAAACAGTATTATTAAATCAATAAAATATACAAAGAAACTGACAAATTCACCATTGTGGTAAGTACAATTATTGATAGGTCTCAATGAACGAAAAACAAAAAGTAACAAAGAATACGGAAGGTTAGAACACAACAATGAGAGTTATCTGAAAGATATATGGAAACGCATGCATCCAACAATCAAAGAATACATATTTACCCAACTCCATTAGGAACATTTAAAAAACCAATCTTGATTTAGGAAATAAAGCAAGTCTTAACACACTTAAAAAGGCTCACAATCTACTGAAATAACAGCAATATACACCACTATGATAAGCCCTGTCATAAAAGTGTTTACAAAGTGTTTTGGTAAAGACTGAAAGATACTATCTGAAACAGAGACAATACATATAGAATTAATATCCAGAATATGTAAAGAACTTCTAAGAGAAAAAAATCAAAACCAACTACCCAGCACAAAATAAGCAAACCACAAAAACAGGTTGCATTTCACTTTCCTAAGACCAGAAAAAAGAATAAAATAAAATTTAAAAAGGGACAAAGACAGAAAAAAGAGAGAGAAAAGAAAGGCAAACAAGACAGAAAGAAGGAAAGGCAAAGTATATGGGCAAATAGGAATTCTCATACAAACTTACTGCAGTGTAGCTAGTACAATCACTTTGGAAAGCAACTTGAAAACATGGTAAAGCTGATGATGGACATACTCAGCCTAGCAATTCCTTCTGAAAGTATTTATCACAGAGCAACTTTTACCCATGTATAATGAGACAGGTCAACAGATGTATACTGCAACACCACTTATAACAGTAAAAAATTAGAAACAACATAATTGTTCTTTGATGGAGTATTGATGAATTAAGAATATTTATTCCTAAAACTAGCTATACTGAATAAGAGCAGATGGATCTCAAAACACTACACTGAGTGAAAAAGCAAGTGCAAATGAAAACATCATTATGTAAAACTTTAAACCCATGTTGAAACAATACTAAATAATACCTGTTAAAAAATATAAAGAAAACACAATGTAAATTCATGATAGTGGTTATGAGAAGGAAAGTAGGAAGAGACCAGGAAAAATCATAAAGAGGACAGTAAATCTCTAATTTTTTTCACTTTATGAATAAAAATAAAAATACATATAACAAATGTGTCAGCACTGACATATGTTACTTCTGGATAATGAATATAGCAATCCTTGAAGTATCGTTCTCTGTACTCTACCTTTGGAACCTTTGGAAAAAACTTTTAAACTGCTTTCTTTCTTTTTTTTTAAGTATATGAGGATGTCTGCTTTTAGGTTAGAGGGAGTAGTTGTTGGAAGACCAAAGAACCCACTGAAATCAACTAGTAAAACAGGATGAAATACAACAAATACCTCTTTAAAGACATCAGAAAGCTGCTGAAGCAGGAAGACTGGAGATGCTAAGATTCTGTAGTATCTTTCACATACAAGGTCTGAAGGCTCATTAAAAAACCACTAGACATGTCAAAAGACTGCATCATATAATTGAGAACAAAGAGAAAAAGGGATCAGATATGGACCTACAGGTAATCCAGATACAGCTATTCGCAGACATGAACTTAAAGATAACTATGGCTAATATTAAAAAAAATAGTTTAAAAATGGAGAAAATGCATGAAAAGATGGACCACTTCACATAAAAATGAAAAATCAAAAAGAAATTCTAGAATTGAAACTATATTATCAGAAATTAAGAATGTACTAGGCTGTTTTATCAGTTAATTTTAAAAAGCAGGAGAAAGGCTTACTAGAAAATAGATTGCTAGAAAATAACTAGGAAACATTCAAACTGAAGTACAGAGAAAAAAAGAGTAAAAAATACAGGAGGACAAAATACATAAGAAATGTATGGGACACAAAACAGTTATATGTAACTAGAATCCCAGAGAAGGAAAAAAATGGGACACAAGCAATATCTGAAGACACACGCCCCTTGTGGGTCCATCACAGTAAAAATGTATATTAACAAAGGAAAAGCAAAAGGCTTTAAAGCAACAAAAGAAAAAAAGACACATTATCTTTAAAAAAAAATTTTTTTTAAGATCAAAAGCTGGCCTCTTAATAGAAATGAATGGAAGTTGGAAGACAACTGCTTCAAAGTACTAAGAGAATAAAACTGCCAATCTAGAATTCCACAACCAATAAAAACAGCTTTCAAAATGATGATACAACTGAAAAACAATTAAAAATTATGCAAAGAATTTGAATAGACATTTTTCCAAGGAAGATATACAAATGTCCAATAAGCACATGAAAAGATGTTCAACATCATTAGCCATCAGAGAAATGCAAACTAAAGCCACAAGATACCAGTTTATACCATCAGGATGGCTACAATAAAAAAGACAGAGCTGGGGGCAGTGGCTCACGCCTGTGATCCCAACACTTTGGGAGGCCAAGGCGGGCGGATCACGAGGTCAGGAGATGGAGACCATCCTGGCTGACACGGTGAAACCCCGTCTCTACTAAAAATACAAAAAAATTAGCCGGGCGTGGTGGCAGGCGCCTGTAGTCCCAGCTACTCAGGAGGCTGAGGCAGAAGAATGGTATGAACCCGGGAGGCGGAGCTTGCAGTGAGCCGACATCATGCCACTGCACTCCAGCCTGGGTGACAAAACGACACTCCATCTTGCACAGAAAAAAAAAAAAAAAAAAAAAAAAAGACAATAACAAGTGTTGGCTGGGATGTGGAAAACCTAGAATGCTGACACGTGGCTGGCAGAATGCAAAATGGTGGAGTCACTTTGGCAGTCTGGCATTTCTCAAAATGTTAAACTTAAGAGTTACCATGTCATCTAGCAATTCTTAAGTATACTTTTATATACTTAGCAGCAAACATGCAGAAAATTTGAGAAGAAATGTAATAATGCTTTAGAAAATCAAATATCTACTAATAAATATAACAAAAAATGTAGAAGACTTATTTTGAAAACTATCAGCCATTATGGAGAGAATTAATGAAAACCAAATGAAATATAAACATGTTCATAGATTAGAAGACTTGACATTGTAAAGATTTCAATGCTCCCTAAATAAATCCCTACATCCAGTGGAAAAAAAATATCTAAATTCCAATAGGTTTTTTGTTTTCTTAAGTGAACACTGACACTTGGTTTCATTTGGATATTCTGAAAAAGGGCAAGAACAGTCAGCTGGTTCTGGAAAAAAAAAAAAAAAAGGTACAGAACTACACTACCAGATATCAAATTACAGTAATTAAAACAGTGTAGAATTAAGAAAGGATATACAAATAATCAAATGGAACAAAACAGAGAATTTAGAAACAGTTTCACACACATATGGTTACTCGACTCATGATAAAGGCAACCCTGTCATATAGTGAGATGGTTTTTGCAATAAATCGTACTGGGACAACTAAATATCCATCTGGAAAATAACAAATCCTGACCCCTACACCTCAAACCAAACACAAAAATAAACACCAAATGGATAACAGGTCTAAAACATGAAAGGTTAAAAAAAAAAAAAAAAAAAAAAGAATTCTTACAGAAGAAAGCATAGAAGAATATCTTTATGGCCTTATGGTAAGTAAAGATTTCTTAAACGTGACAGAAAAGGCACTACTCATAAAGGAAAGGGAAAAAAAGGTAAATGGGAAACCATTAAAATATTATTGATTTTTTTAAAACATTAAGAAAGTGTAGGCCTGGTGTGGTGGCTCATGCCTGTAATCCTAGTGCTTTGGGAAGCCAAGGCAGGAGGATCACTTAAGGCCAGGAGTTCCTGACCAGTCTGGGCAAGACACCATCTCTACAAGAAAATAAAAGAATGGGTCGGCCCTAGTGGTACATGCCTGTAGTCCAACCTACTCAAGAGGTGAAGATGAGAGGATCACTTGAGCCCAAAAGTTTGAGTTACAGTGACCTATGATCGCACCACTGCACTCCAGCCTGGGCGTCAGAGCAAGACCCTGTCTCTAAAATAAAATTTTTAAAAAAGAAAGTGAAAAGGCAAGCCATAGTTTTAGAGCTAATATTTATAATGCATATCATGGACAAAACACTCATCTGATTATATAGAATGCATATTAATAAGAAAAAAGCAGGCAGCCCATTAGAAGAAAACAAAATGAAGTGAACAGACTAGTCACAAAAGAAGATACATATCTAAATGGCCAATAAAAATATGAAAAAGTGAGCACCTTCATTAGACCTCATGGAAACTTAAGATTAAATTACTATTGTTCACCTACCAGAATGACTAAAATGAAAAGGACAATACCCAGTATTGCTCAAGACCGGAGCAGCTAGCTCGAACTCTTACACTCTGCCAGCAGAGTGTAAACTAGTAGAACTACTTTAGAAAACTTCTGTCAACTACTACCAAATGCATACCCTTATGACTCAGCAACTGCACTCCTATTTACCCAAGTGTTCATGTATACTATCGAGAATATTCAAAATTACAGTCTTCATAATAGTACCAAAGTAGAAAACAATCCAAATGTCCATTTACAATAGAAAACAGTAAATACATAAATTGTATTCTACTGACACAATAGATTATACATCAATGAAAATGTACAAGATATATTTACATATATCTACATGCAACAATACCACTGATAAATTTCACGAATGTAATATTGTGCAAAAGAACACACACTGTTCATATAAACTCAACAACAGGTGTAATTAATTTATAGTGTTAGAAGTCAGGAAAATGACTTTCCTTGGGGCAGGGGGAAACAACTGGGAGACAGAATGAAGAGTGCCTCTCGGGCGGTGCTCTGGAATATGCTGGCTACATGGTCTTCTTCTTTGTGCAAAAATTCACTGAACCACACTCTTAGGATTTCTGAATTTTTCTTAATCTTATACTTTAATACGGTTTACTTTTTTAAAAGTGTTTTAGATAAGGAGGAACAAACATAAGGTCTCACCAGAGGTGTCTAAGTGGAAGTAAAGCGAAGCAGCTCTTTAAGCGTATGATACTGTCACCCCTCCACCATCCACAAGATTATTTGTGTACTGTTTCAGTGATGAAGTGTGATTTTTATCTTGCTAGTTCACACCTGTAATTCAAAACTCTTATTTGCTACTACCTCCTCCAATCAATAGTCCCTAAACCACTCCATCAGAAGTTAGCGGTTTCTTCTATAAACTCTCCCAGTATCTAATATTATTTCTATTTGCCACATATTTAGATCTCCTATGTAGGCTATATATTTTTAGTGAGTTTCCAGGACCTAACACAGTCTCTTGGGATATAGCACATATCTGAATCTGGACAAATAAACGACATCTCTTTTCTTCTGCAAAGATATAGTTTTTCTCCCTTTCATGAAGAAACATGAAACTTTTAAATCAGAATCAAATTCTAAAATCAATAAAGATACTCTTTTAGTTTGTGACAAATTGTTTCTGTGTCTAATTTAACCTGAAAAATAAACTGTCCAATTATTTCTTTCATGTCTTTCCTCCAGTCTTTGCCAAAATTATCTGAGACAGAAATTCAGATAGTCCTTGCCCCATTTGGCAGCTAGGCAAGAAGCTGACACAACAGCTAAGTCCAACGTAACAACAGTCTCATTCTAGTTGCTTAGTGGCAGTATCTATCTTTTTAACAAGGTCATTTCCTCAACTCAAAAAGTTCCATTACACAGTCACCTACACATTCCTAGCTGCTCTTTCTCTCTAAAAATGTGAATCCCTTCCATAGGTAGGTCCAGTTTAGCTATGTCCAATTTAAACACGACTATCTACGGAATAATAAGGGCTCGAAAATTTTATGTGTCCTCCAGCCCTGCTTGTATGTTATTCCCCAATAAACCCTATTTTATATTTATACTGCATATATCCATGAAGCAGGTCCCTATGTCTCCTCTACACTTCATAATCCTCAGATTGTGAAGAGAAGATAATTTGCAGCCTTGATTGGAATCATTCCTTTGGAATAATAGCATGGATAGTTTACCAATCTTCCCTATTGTACCAACCTTCATAATGAATCATACTGTGTGGGCCTTATGTCTTTGTGGAACAATCTTCATGAGTTGAAACCAGGGCTTCCTCTTTAATTCAGTCTATGGGCAACCCTCATCACTCCTACCAACTTCCTTACAGACTGCTCAGTTGAGTTTTATCTCCAATTATATCTATATTCCAGTGAATTACTACTCAGATTTGCAGAACACATCTTCAGTTTTGTTCTGTTCCTGGTAAACTTTCTGAAACCACTTGTTCTTGAAACTTCTCCTGATACGCAACTTTCCCAGAGACAGCATCTCTCCAGTAGTTCCTTTATAATATGCTATGAAATTATTTTTCCTTCTTTCTCCTGAACTAAGGAGTCGGTAAACTTTTTCTAAAAGTGTCAGAGAGTAAAGATTTTACGCTTATGGACCATATAGTTTCTGGGGCAACTACTCAATTCTGTTGTTATAATGCGAAAGCAGCCATAGACAATATGTAAATGAATGAGCATGACAGTGCTCTAATAAAACTTTATTTACAATAACAGATGGCCAGCCCATGGACCACAGTTTGTTAAGCCAACATTAGACACTTAAAACTTCTGGCCTCTTCATATACCAGCAACAGTATAATTACCTTGAATCTGTAAGGATTTACCCACACTGGTACCATAAAATAACTTCAATATATTTTATCAATTAAAACTGATGTACATACATAGATTTATAAATATTTGCAATAAGTATAACAAATTCTCATTATATATTGGTTAACCAGAAAATTTAACTGACTAGAACACATTCACTGATAATTATAGTTAACTTAGCTAATTATAAAAACAGATGTGATAACTTAAAAATAATCAATATAAAAAAGACTAACAGTCAAATATATAATCAAATATACAGAAGACTAAATATCTTATGAAAAATCTATACAATGGATGGTAATGGTGGGGATTGTGGTGATTTTACTTTTGAGTATCTATGTTTTCTGTGACATATATTTATAATAAGGAAGTCTCTTTAAAGCAGATGATGAAAAGACACAATTTTATGATTGTTAGAATTTTTCATTTAGTCTGTAACTACAAATATTTAGACTTAAAATTAAGTTTAAGAAAAACCCAACCATTCTGTCCTATGTTCTTTTTTTAAAATAATATGTATATCAATTAAATAAATTAAAATTTTCATTTACCTGTCGGTTCCTTTCATCCATTATGCGTGTGATTTGTATTTTCTTCCGCCCCATTTTCAGTCACCTTTCCTTATTTCCTTATGTTCCAAATATTTAATTCAAAAGTTAATTTTCTTCAATACCCTAATGCATCGTATACAGCTTCTATTATTTCAGCTTCTAGTCCAAGGGCTACAGCTGAAATTTTCTACAAGATCTAAAAGAAAACACAAATTAGAAGATTTAAAATCTGTAAGTTTACAAATCATATAAGTGTTATACAAATTTCAAATTTGCTTTTACACTGCACACAGCATTATTAGTTGAAATTTCTGGTTATACAAAATCAATAAATAAGTTGAAGTCTTGTTAACTTTACCCCTAAAATACCTCTTGAATCTCTTTGTGTCTCTAGTTCTGGTTAAACTAATGCAACAATAATGTTTGAGGTTTTCTCAATGTATATAATAATAGCAACAAGAGCCAAGCCTTATTGAGATTCTTCTATGTACTAGACATTTTCCTAAGTATGGACATGTCTTAACTCATTCAATCCTAACAGCAATCTATAATTATTACCTCCATTTTATAAATAGAGACACTGAGACACAGAAAAATTAAGCAATATGCCCAAGGTCACGCAGTGAGGGGCAGAGCTTGGGGTTATAAACTCAGGGAATCTGGTTCCAGCACTTCTGTTCTTAACAACACAGAATATCCTTAAACACTTCTGATGACCTCCATACCAAACAATGAACTAATCTGGATAGCCCCAATCTGTCTTTTCAAATTCTTCTTGCAAATTGCCCTAGCCTCCAGCCAAATTACTATTTGTCAATTCACAAAGCCACTATATACTTTCGTAAAAATATGCATTTAAATGAAACATTCCTTTGGCCATTTAATGAACACCTCCTTATCAGTCAAGATTCAGTTTGCACTTCCAGATGAAGTGAAAATCAATTTCCCTTGGTAGAATAAACCACAGCACCTTCATGTGTGTGTGTGTATAAATTCTAAGTCTGCTTTCCTTCAAGACTTAAAAAATCTTTCAAGCGTTTTTTATTCCATTTATTCTGTGTAGTAGGATGACTGGAAATGATATAGTTTGTCATGTTCTGAATGACGGGTGTGTCATTTTAAAAACCTAGTGCTTTCAGACTTACATAATAAAAATATGAGGAGATGGGGGAATGAATGCTATAATACAACAGTCATAATAATACATTCCCATGGGAATTTTATGCAAGTATTTTTAATACTGTACATGTGTATCAATAAAACTTCAATTGTACTGTGCAAATCCAGTGTGTGATTAAATCTGGCTTTTGCTCAAAAGCTATGAGCCTTTCATTTCTTATCATTTCCGGCACTAACATCGGCACAGCATTTCTTATTTATCTTCCCTCATTATTTTATTTCTTCATTCATACAAACAGTAGTTGATCATCTATTAACTGATAACCTATTAATTGTTCACCTATTTCTAATAAATGTATTTCCAAACACTGAACTATGCACAGAGGATAACATGGTCAGAAAAAAGGATATGATTCCTAATCTAGCAGAGTTCAGAGTCTAGTAGAAGAAAAAGACATTAATCAAACCATAATGCAAATCAGTTTGCATAATTCCAAACTAGAAAGTTCATTTATCTTAATTAAATTTATGGTTCAGTAAAGGCTTCCCTAAGGATGTGTCTCATACTCAAACTCGAGCATGATATATACATATTAGGCAGAGAGAACAACATGTGCAAAAGCCCCATGACAAAAGGGAACGGGAAACATTAGAGGAACTGAAAGATGGCTAGTCACTGATGGGGCCCAATCAAACAGGCTGTGTTGTAGAATACTCCTTTTAACAGATCACATTGTATCCAATTCCCAATATAAACACTTGTACTGTAGTAGGCAGGAGAAATATTAATACATTTTACTGCAGAGAGAGTACTGCTAAGGCATGCAAGATATTTTAATGGCTGTAAGATGGATACACTGTACTACTTTATATCACCTAAAAAATTCTGAATTCTAGAACATATTTGGGCATTTTTTGCTTTTGACAATGGTGGAGTAGTTTGCTTCAAACCAACCTTCTTTTGAGAACAACTAGAAAAGAAAAACACAAGATAATCTGTTTTTTATTACTAGAGAACTTTCAAAACTAGAGAATCTGCAGGGTGGAGATCTGGAAGAAATAGGTGAGACCAGTCTCTGGACTCATCTGCCAGTAGATTCCAAAACTACTGCCCGAGAGACTGAGAAAGTTAACAGAGCTTTCAAGAGACCTGTGGGTGGACATACAAAACTTAGATCTAGGGCCTGCCAAGGAGGAATAGCCCTAAACACATCAGGCATATGGACAGACTCCAAAGAACTATACTCTAGGTATAAAGGTAAACTAGAAACAGACTAGCCCACACAGGAATAGAAGCACAGCTTTAAATCATCTCAATCCCTAATTAGATTAAGGCAATCTGGGCTAACTACTCTTATTAGCCTAGCTGCATACCAGTAGCAAAAGTAATTCTCAGCAGAAAGATAACATCATCTAGAAATTCACATTTTTTCACGTTTCATATAAATGTCTGGAAATCAAAATATAACCGGTCAAAACCCGATTTTTAAAATGGCAATAGAAACAGATTCACAGTAGATCCAGATAATGGTGTTATCAGAAAAAAGTTTAAAACAAGTTAAATGTTCAAGGAATTAAAAAGTAAAATGAAGAATTTTCATAAACAAAAAGTGGAAAACGTGAAATAAAAAAATACAGTTTTGAAAAAGAAGTGATGGATGGTTTTAATAATACTTTAGACACAGCTGAAGGAAAAATCAACCCAGAAAATAGGAAACAATAAAACACCTAGACTGAAGCACAAAAAGAGAATGAGAAATATAGAAAAGACTGAGAAATTATAGCACACGGAAAACGGATACAAAATACATGTAACTGGAGTCTCAGAGGGGAGGAGAAAACATATAGGCAAGAAAAAAATATCTGAAGACATAATAGATAAGAACTTTCAAAACTGACCAATGAGACATCAAGCCACAGATTCAAGAAGTTCTATCAATCCTCAAGCAAAATAAATACAAAGAAAACCACACTTAGGCACATCAAAGGGGAGAGAAGGGGAGAAGGAAAGAAAGAGGGGAGGGAGAAGAGAGGGACGGGGGCAAAGTGGGGGAGGGAGAAGGAGGTCCCCCACCCTCAAAGAGAATTTTTTTTTTTTTTTTTGAGACAGAGACTTGCTCTGTCACCCAGGCTGGAATGCAGTGGTGCGATCTCGGCTCACTGCAACTTCCGCTTCCAGGGTTTAAGAGATTCTCCTGCCTCAGCCTCCCAAGTAGCTGGGACTACAGGCACGTGCCACCACACCCGGCTAATTTTTTGTATTTTTAGTAGAGACAGGGTTTCACTGTGTTAGCCAGTACGGGATACGATGAAGTTTCTCTTCAAATAACATGATCAATCTTTTATTCTTCAATTCATAGTACCCCCCCGCCCCCGCCTTTTTCCCTTTTTCTCCTTTTGCCTTTGTTAGATGCCCAGGCATGCCACAGTACCAGGCATTATCAGTACCAGCTCACATTCCTTTCCTTATTTGGAAAGAGGACTAACTTTCTAGCTCATTACAGACACCCCTTCCCCTTTCCTCTCCGCTTTCTTTTACATGCCCACCTTATCTAAACAAAATCAAATGTTTAGCCAACCGGGATTAGTTTAGATTGTACGACCTGACCCCAGATAATGGGGAAAGGGTACAGGTGGCAGGACTTGCATCAGGAATAAAGGCTCTCATGCCCCTTTGTTCAGGTGTGCTCTCATGGCAATTGGCCAACGAGGCACCCCTCTGCACAGAAGTAAATTGCTTTGCTAAGAATCCTTTGTTCGAGTGTTCAATTTAGGATTTTGAGTGTTATTCCTAACACCAGGATGGTCTTGATCTCCTGACCTCATGATCCCCCCGCCTCAGCCTCCCAAAGTGTTGGGATTACAGGCGTGAGCCACCACGTCCAGCCAGACAGAGAGATCTTAAAAGCATCCAGAAAAATTTAAAAAGATGAACTTCAAGAAGCAACAATAAGAGTTACAGCTAGCTGACTTTTCCCAAATAATAAAAGCCAGAAGACAGTGGAATGGTATCTTCAAAGTGCTGGTGGGGAAATGCCAAACCAAAATTTTGTATCTGACAAAAAAAAAAAATCCTTCTGAAATGAAGGCAAAATAGAGAGGCAACTTTAAGGCAAACAAACAAGAGTCTGTTATCAGAAATATTGAAGGGACTTTTTCAAGTAGAAAGAAAAAAGAACCCTAAATACAGCTTGGATATGCACAAAAGATGAAGTGCAATGAACAGGGTTGAGAGGGTTCAGTGAGTAACTCCAAAGGAAGAAAGGAATACTGACTAAACAGTAATACTTTGTGGGATTTCAAATGTTACAATACATAACAGTAATAGTACATAATAGGGGGGATAGCAAAATGAAACAGAAGTGTCCTAAAATCCTTTCATTGATTAGGAAGTGGAAAAAATGCTCATTTACCTTAGACCTCAATAAGTCAAGGATGCATGTGGTAATCTCTTGGGAAACTATGGCAAGAACAGTAAAAGTACAAATAGCTAAGAGGGGGAAAAATGGATTAATAAATAGCCCAAAAGAAGGCAAGAAAGGAAAGACAAATAGAAAGCAAACAGAGAGATGACAGATTTAATCCAAATATGTAAGTAATTACATTAAATAGGATTAAACTAAACCTCAATTTTTAAAAGAAGATAATAGAAGTGGATTTAAAAAAACAAACCCCAATTATATGATGATTACAGAGGACACATCTTAAATATAGGGATACAGAAAAAAAGTAAAAGCATAGTGAAAGACACACCACGTAAAACACAAACCAAAAGAAAGTTGTGTGGCTATCATAGTAAACTTGAATGCAGGAGGCAGACACTAGATACATATACATGGATTGCATGGATAGATACAGAAGGATACTTCAAAACAATAAAAGTTCAATTCACCAGGAAGACATATCAATTCTAAATCTGAGTGTACCTAACAACACTTACAGTTAGGAATCTGCTCCTGAAAATCAGATATTCTGTGCAAAAACCATAACCAGAAATTTATTTCCAATTATTTCAAGTAGGGAAAAATTATAATATGTTACACATCAACCATAATCCTCAATCATTTCTCTTTTAAAATTCAACCCACACAAAAATCCCCTTTTATAGTAAATTACCATGGCTAAGGGATGTAAAATGCTTACTACATGACTTCATATGCAGTTACTTTCTCACTGGCTTTTTTTCCTTCTCCACAATTTAACACTTCCTCAACTTTTTTGTGCATTCTACAAACCTAAGCAAAAATAAGGGCTAAATATGAAAGGCAATTAGAAAAATGTTTAGCACAAACACACATGGAAGACAATGGCTCAAAGGCTTCTAATATTGTAATGTCTTGCTTATTGCCAGCAACATCAGAGATGCACATTCCCTTTACATCCTTCAAAATGCCTAAATGTAATTCTAATATTCTACAAACTATACTTGGAATATAATTTGTGACTTTTCACATATACCAGTTTGTTAGACTACTGAGTTTTCGATGTAAAAATACACTTTTCCTAAATAAACTTCAGCTAAGAAACAGGGTATGCCTATATATAAAGCCAACACCAAAAAAACTAAGTCAAGTCTACAATTACAGCAAGTCATTTTTTTTTTTTTTTTTGAGATAGAGTCTCACTCTGTCGCCCAGGCTGGAGTGCAGTGGCGTGATCTTGGCTCACTGCAACCTCTACCTCCTGGGTTCATGTGATTCTCCTGCCTCAGCCTCCCGAGTACCTGGGACTATAGGCAACCACCATCATGTTCAGCTAATTTTTGTATTTTTAGTAGAGGTGGGGTTCACCATGTTGGCCAGGCTGATCTCAAACTCCCACTTTTTCACTGGCCCTAACCCACTTCGTGTTCCTTACCATCCTCCTTATCCAGTTAAATTTTCACACCCTCACCTCCTTTTGGTTCCAATCCCTTGCCTCCATTTTGTTGCAAAATCTGACCCCTGAAGACCAGCTTCCATGTAGCTAAATATGGCTAAATGAAAAAAATTAGCATGCCAATCAAGCCAATTAATCTCACTTTAAGTTCATGAAGGTCATGAACCTTAAACCTCAAATATTCCCTTCATATTACAATCTTCCATTTCCAGAAACCTTCCATTTCCCAATTCTTTGTTGATTATTTTATGCCATATTCTCCTGCTTACATCTCCAACATGCATCAGTCATCTTCACTCTCAGTTAGATAACTTTGCTTGTCTTGATCCTAAGAGAAATTTAAAATGTAGAAAATAATAAGCAAACCTATATTTGCAGAATTTCAGAAGTTTCAACTTTATAAAGATGTTAATTCTCCCCAAATTCATGTACAGACTGAATGCAAACCCTATCAACATATCAGCGGGTTCTCTCTTATTGTATGTGGAAATTGATAAGCTGATTCTAAAATTCATTTGGAAATACAAAGGTGAAAGAATAGCCAAGAAAACCTTGAATGATAAAGCTAAAAGACACACATACTATATAAAGCCATAAAAATTAAGATGCTGTGATTTTCCCCCAAAGGAAAACTCAAAGCTAGCAGAAAGCAGGAAATAACAAATTTGAGAGCAGAGATAAATGAAATAGATAACAGAAAAAAAAATCAACAAAGCCAAAAGTTGATTCTTCAAAACGATTAACAAAATTGACAAACCTTTAGCTAGACTGACTAGGAAGAAAAAGAGAAGACTCAAAATTACTAAAATCAGAAATGAAAGTGGAGGCATTACAACTTACTCTATAGAAATAAACGAGACTGTAAGAGGGTACTATAAACAGCTATATACCAACAACTGGGATAACCTAGATAAAATGGACAAACTCCTAGAAACACAAAAGGTTTCTAGAACTACCAAGACTGAATCGCAAAGAAATAAAAAAGAGCTGAATAGAGCAATAACTAGTAAGGAGATTGAATTGGTAATTAAAAACCTCCTGACAAAGAAGAGCTTTAGACTCAATGGCTTCATTGATGAATTCTACCACACAATTAAAGAACTAACACCAATCCTCCTCGAACTCTTCCAAAAAACTGAAGAGGGAGGAACATCTTTCTAACTCATTCTATGAGGTCAATATTGCCCTAATACCAAAATCAAAGATACAACAAGAAAACTATAGACCAATATACCCTATGAATAGACATAAAAACCCTCAATAAAATACTAGCAAACTGAATTCTACCGAATATTAAAAGGATTATAATGGTGATCAAGTGGGATTTATTCCTGCAATGCAAGGATGTTTCAACATACTAAAACCAATGTGACACACCACATAAGAGAATAAAGGGGGAAAAAACATAATCATCTAAATTAGTACTGAAAAAGGATTTGACAAAACACAACACCCTTTTATGATAAAAACACTCAACCAAACTAGGAAAAGAAGGAAACTACTTCATCATAATAAATACTATATATAAAAATTCCACAGCTAACATCATATTCAATGATCAAGGACTGAAAGCCTTTCCTCTAAGATCAGGGATGAGATATGGATGACCACTTTCACCACTTCTATTCAACACTGTAATGGAAGTACTAGCTAGAGCTATTAGACAAGAAAAAGAAATAAAGGCATCCAAATTAGAAAAAAAGAAGTATAAATATCTGTTTTAAGATGACATGATGTCTTTTGTCCCCTAGAATCCTTTCATGAGCAAGCATGACCTTATACGTAGAAAACTCTTAAAGATTCTACAAAAGAAATGGTAGAACTAATAAATTTAGTAAAGTAGCAGAATACAAAATCAACACACAAACCAGCTGCAGTTCTACATATTAACAATGAACAATATGAAACAAGAAAATTCAATTTACAATGGAATCGAAGAGAATACAGATGCTACTTGACTTATGATGGGGTTAAATCCCTATAAAACCACCACAAATTGAAAATATCCTAAGTCAAAAATGCATTTAATACACCTAACCTACCAAACATCATAGCCTAGCCTATGCTATCTTAAACGTGCTCAGAACACTTACATTAGTCTAGTTGAGCAAAACCATCTAATACAAAGCTATTTTAAAATAAAGTGTTGACTACCTCATGTAATTAATTCAATACTGTACTGAAGTATGGTTTCTACTGAATGCATATTGCTTTCACAACACTGTAAAGTTGAAACATCGTAAGTCAAACCACTGTAAGTTGGGTATCATCTGAACTTAGAAAATGAAACAAGGAGGTGAAGGTGAAAAGCTTGCACACTAAAAACTAAAAAACACTGATGAAAGAATAAAGACATAAACAAATGGAAAGATGTCTTATATTCATAGATTGCAAGATCATGTTATTAAGATATCAATACTGCCCAAAGGGATCTACAAACTCAATGCAATCTCTATTAAATCCCAATGATATTTTTGCAGAAATAGAAACGGTCACCCTAAAACTCATATGAAATCTCAAGGGACTCCAAATAGCCAAAATAATCTTGAAAAAGAACAAAGGTGAAGGACTCACACCTGATTTCAAAATTTACTATAATGCTACAGTAATCAAAACAGTGTGGTACTGGCATAAAGACAGACATAAAGACAGTGGAATAGAATAGAGAACCCGGAAATAAACCCTCACATATGGTCAAATGATTTTCAAAAAGGATGCTAAGACCATTCAATGGAGGACAGTCTTTTCAACAAATGGTGCTGGTAAAATGGGATATCTACCTAGAAAAGAATAAAGTTGGATATTTATCTAACACCATATACAAAAGTTAAATCAAAATGGATCAAAGATTTAAACCCAACTACTAAAACTATAAACTCTTAGAAAGAAAACATACAGCAAAAGCTTCAAGATGTTGGATTTGGCAATAATTTCTTAGTCACAACACCAAAAGGACAATCAACAACAACAACAAAAAAATTAGATTTTATCAAAATTAAAAACTTCTGTGCATCAAAGCGCACTATCAACAGAGTAAAACAGCAACCCCAAATGAAAGATAATAATTGCAGATCATGGCCGGGCGTGGTGGCTCATGCCTGTAATCCCAGCACTTTGGGAGGTCGAGGTGGGTGGATCACCTGAGGTCAGGAGTTCAAGACCAGCCTGACCAACATAGTGAAACCTCATCTCCATTATATACAAAACATTAGCCGGGTTGGTGGGATTACATGCCTGTAATCCCAGCTACTTGGGAGGCTGAGGCAGTAGAATCACTTGAACCCAGGAAGCAGAGGTTGCAGTGAGCCATGATCGTACCATTGCACTCCAGCCTGGGCAACAAGGGCGAAACTCTGCCTCAATTAAAAAAAAAAAAAAGGCAGATCATATATTTGATACAAGATTAATATCCAGAATATATTTAAAAACTCAAAAGCAACAAAAACATAACCTAATTTAAAAATGGGCAAAGGACTTGAATAGACATTTCACCAAAGATAAACCAATGTTCAATAAGCATATGAAAAGATGCTCAACATCACTAATCATTAGGAAATGCAAGTCAAAGCCACAATGAAATGCCATTTCACAACCATTCGAATGGCTATTAAGAAACAGAACAGCAAGCACTAGCATGGGTGTGGAAAACTGGAACACTTGTGCACTGTTCTTGGGAATGTAAAATAGTACAGCTGCTATGGAAAACAGTACGGAGTTTGCTCAGAAAAATAAATATAGAATTGCCATCTGATCCAAGAATTCCACTTTTAGACATATAATCAAAAAAACTTAAAGCAGGAACTCAGATATCCGTACACCAATGTTCATAGAAGCATTATCCACAATAGTCAAAAGGTGGAAGCAACCTGCATGTCCACCTGTGGGAGAATAAACAAAAGGTGGTACATACATACAATGGAATATTATTCAGCATTAAAAAAGAAGGAAATCCTGTCACATGCTGCAACAGAGATGAACCTTGAAGACATTAGGTAAGGGAAATAAACCAATCACAAAAGGACCAATCTACTAATGAGTCCATTGGTATGAAGTACCTAAAGTAGTCAAATTCAGAGACATAAAGCAGAATGGTAGTTAGTTGCTAGGGGTTGCAGGGAGGGTCAAGAGGAGGGTGTCACTGTGTAATGAGTACAGAGTTTCAGTTTGAGAAGATGAAAACATCCTGGCCAGGCGCGGTGGCTCACGCCTGTAATCTCAGCACTTTGGGAGGCTGAGGCGGGTGGATCATGAGGTCAGGAGATCGAGACCATCCTGACTAACACGGTGAAACCCTGTCTCTACTAAAAATACAAAAAAAAATTAGCCGGATGTGGTGGCGGCGCCTGTAGTCCCAGCTATTAGGGAGGCTGAGGCAAGAGAATGGCATGAACCCGGGAGGTGGAGCTTGCAGTGAGCCAAGATCACACCACTGCACTCCAGCCTGGGTGACAGAGCGAGACTCCATCTCAAAAAAGAAAAAAAAAAGAAAAAGAAAACATCCTAAAGAAGGATGGTAGTGATGGTTGTACAGCAATGTGTACTGATTTAATGCCACTAACCTATATACTTTAAAAGGGTTAAAGTGGTAAATTCTATGTTAAGTATGTTTTACAAATTTCAAACAATTTCAAAAAATTTACATATAATTTCAAAACATTCAAGTACTGAAAAAAATGCATATATCTTTCAAATAATTCCAGGAGTCAGATTTTATTAATTCAAGCTAACCACTAACTTTTTAAATCATGCAAGTACTGATTTTTCAATATGGTAAAGCTAAAGGAGTTTTACTCAAAATGGCAACATTTAAAATCTACCTTTAGAAAACAGATGGGCATTTCTCACATAAACTAATATTATCTTTTCCTAGGAGGGAAAAAAGAATCTCTCTAATTAAATCGCAAGTCCTATATCTGTTATTCAGGCAACAGGAATGCAGGAAGAAATTACTTTAAACTGAATACTCAGGTAACTGAAAAAAATCTGTCATGTTTTTAAAAAATCAGGAACCAGATTTTTAAAAACATTCCCAATATGGGCTCTACTGTCTTAATTTAAAAGATATCATAGAATCTAGCACTCATATTCAGACCAATTTAGTACTAATACTGATCACAAATGTTCACAGTCTTTTAAACTCAATTTTCCTTACTGTTTTAAAGAAACTTGTTGCTTAAGTAAATAAATATTTTAAGAGCATGGACTTTAAATAGGGGGTAAACTTTACTTTTTAAACTGAGTCCTCATTAACACCAATCACTGAGTTCATCAGAACACCCCATTTTGATGACTCTGGCCAATCAACTACACATTAAAAACTTTTTTAAACTAGCAAATGATTTTTGGAATAAAAATGATTATGTACAATCAACAACTGAACTCTTTTAAGAAATAAACAGGCATCTCTATCAAAAGAAAATCTTTAAGGATCTACTACTTTTTTAAAAGAACTTCAGGATTTAATTTCCTAACTGGAGATGGTCATGGACGGGTGAAAATGTCAAAGAGGAAACTAGACATGAGACTCACACATCAGGGCTAAAAATAAGCATCGGGAGTCTTGGGCATATCGACAATATTAAAGGGACAAAGTGTAAAATGAAAACAGCAAACTCAGCCCCAAGGAACAGAAACACTTACTACTGTTGCAAATGAATGGCCCCCAAATCATCCTGTAGATGTAAAGTTTTTAAACGATTTGGGCAACATTTAAAAACTTAGTATTTCAAAAAGAAATGAATTTCAGCTTCCCATGAAAAATCCATTCTACTTTCAAGAATTTAGTCTAAGAAAAAAAAATGAGAAATATATACAAATAAGGATGTT
Source organism: Pongo abelii (assembly GCF_028885655.2). Lineage (NCBI taxonomy): Eukaryota > Metazoa > Chordata > Mammalia > Primates > Hominidae > Pongo > Pongo abelii. The sequence goes on along the minus strand of NC_072001.2, from coordinate 102,799,880 downwards.
CATCCCAACACAAGCAAAAGAGTGAATACGTGGCAGGGGAATAATATAGAAGCCTACAGAGGTGGCCTGTCCATACAACACTGTAGCCATTAAAAAGGCTGAACACTGTACAATAAATGTTCACAATGTATTGTTGTGGGTAGGAAAAATGTAGTTCTAGTTTTGTTTTTAAATATTCTGTAGATAGACATTGGTGAGGTTGGCCGGGCGCAGTGGCTCACGCCTGTAATCCCAGCGCTTTGGGAGGCCGAGGAGGGTAGATTACCTGAGGTCCGGAGTTCGAGACCAGCCTGGCCAACATGGTGAACTCCATCTCTACTAAAAATATAAACATCAGTCAGGCATGGTGGCAGGCGCCTGTAATCCCAGCTACTCGGGAGGCTGAGGTATGAGAATCACTTGAACCTGGAGGCAGAGGTTGCAGTGAACCGAGATCACATCACTGCACTTCAGCCTGGGGGACAGAGCGAGACTCAGTCTCCAAAAAAAAAAAGATGTTTGTGAGGTTACAGAGAAAGGGGAATATTTACACACTGTTGGTGAGAATGTAAATTAGTTTAGCCACTGTGGAGAGCAGTTTGGAGATTTCTCAAAGAACTTAAAACAGAACTACCATTTGACCCAGCAATTTCATTATTGGGTATATACCCAAAGGAAAATAAACTAATCTACCAAAAAGACACATGTATGTTTTATCATAACACTATTCACGATAGCAAAGACATAGAATCAACCTAGATATCCATCAACAGTGGAATGGATAAAGAAAATGTGATGCATATACACCATGGAACACTACAGTCATAAAAAGAACAAAATAATGTCCTTTGCAGCAACATGGAGGCAGCTGGAAGTCATCATCCTAAGCGAATTACCACAGGAACAGAAAACCAAATACCACATGTTCTCATTTATAAGTGAGAGCTAAACATTGAGTGTATATAGACACAAAGTTGAGAACAACAAACACTGGAGACTACTAGAGGGAGGAGCGTAAGAGGTGGGTAAAGACTGAAAAACTATCACCTACTGTGCTTATTATTTGGGTGACATGAATATTCACACACAAAACCCTAGTGACACGCAATTTACTCATGTAACAAACATACACACATACCCCTGAACCAAAAATAAAAGTCAAAAAAGTTCTGTAGATATTGTGTTCACAGATAAAAGACTAGCAGCATATATTCAAGTTATTTAAAATAGTAACTTAAAGGCAATTTAAAAAATTATTTTCATTTTTTCTAAAATACACACCATTGTCGTGGCAAGAAAAAAAGTTACTACAAAACAAGAACTAATGGATGCTTTTAAAATTAAGAAGAAAAACATCCTGAATGCCAGGAAACATTCAAGGATTAACTTTAAACATTACTGAAATGTTGCTTCTACTCTACTATCTTGTGCAATTTCCAGTTACTCTTTCTTCACAATCTGACTGAGAAGGTTTACTGCAAGCCAAGTGAGAAAACCTGGATCCCAGCCCCAAACCTGTCACTAAACTAGTTGTATAACCTTTGGTACCTGACAATTTCTAAGTAAAAGTGACTCTTTATAACAGGAAAATCCAATCACATGCATTATATGTACCACATGAGGCCAGAATAAAATACCATACATTTGCAAATATTTTGAAGAAAGGGGTCCAAAAGACAGTATTACTACAATACTAACACACACATTTTCAATCATGGTATAGAACACATTAACATTTATGATGTTAATATTTATGACCTGAAAACAAAATGAGTAATCAGTTGGCTGAATGGAGAAATAAAGGTTTTCTAGGGCCCTGCTGCACAGTAACAACAGCAATACACTTTACACATAACTTTTTAAATTCTTACAACCTCTTTATGAGACAGGCAGTATTATTATCCCCATTTTAAATCTGAAAAATAACTGAAGCCTAGGCTGTAAATATCACCCCGCCAAGGTCGCAGATGCTAAATACTGGAGCCAAGACAACTCAGGTCTGTGTTATTCCAGAAGAGCACTCCAACCGCTGTATTCTGCTGCCTTCATGAGAGGGTGAGAAGCTAAAGCCCTGCCTTGGTTTTCGGAGCAGCTAGTCTGAGGCGCAATGCACCAGCCTTGCCCAGGGACCGTAGATCCAGGGCTCTCCCCAAGGTAAGGAGTCTGGCTGCTACTTGCCCAGCCCTACCACAGAAATCCTCATCTCACTGCTGCCAAAGGAGCGTTGACTACAAACCCTAGCGACATAAACCTACCACCGCTCTCACAGCCTGGTTCTCTCCCTCCTTCCCGCTTCCATCCTCAATAGCCATGCCAGAGGTGTTACAATCTTTCAAGCTTCAAGTGCTGCCACCTCCTATTTGCTCATATTTTGGAATGCAGATCTTCCTAGATCCAGTATACCTATCCTTTCACAATTTAGATTTCACACATGCCTTAAAATGTAAAGCTTGTCTTTAGCAAGTATACTCATATTTGCAACCATTTAGAAAAACTGTTTTTATTTTACTTTTTAACTTACAACTTTTAACTTTAACTTTGTATTTTAAAAATAATTTCAAACTTAGTGAAAAGTTACAAGAACAGTATAGAGAATGCCTGCCTACTACCTAGATTCACCAATTTTTAACATTTTTCATTAACTTTCATTCTCTCTCTTCTCACCCTCATGGATATGTTTATGTGTATACGTACTACACATCTATATAAACAGATAAATAAATGTATTATTCTGAACCGCTTGTGGGTAAGTTGCATATATCACGCCCTTTACACCTCAATATTTAAAGTCGAAATTTCCTAAGAAGAATATTCTCTAATATAAAGATAACCACAGCACAGTTATCAAATTCAATAAATACAACATTGCCGCAGTACTTTAAAGTGCAGGCCATAATTGCAACTTTGTAACTTATCCCAATAACGTTCTTTAGGGCATTTTTTACCCTCTTCAGTAACAGGATCAATTGAGGATCATATATCACATTTAGTTGTCAGTCTCTTTAGTCTCCTGTAATCTAGAGCAGTTTCTCAGCCTTTCTCTTTTGTGACACTGACATTTTCAAGAATATAAGCCAGTCATTATACAGAATATTCCTCACTTTAGGATTGTTCCAGCCAAAATACTACACAAGTGATTCTCGATCCTTCTTAGGGTAACATAGCTCTAATATTCCATGTTTCTAATATCTATAAAGCACTTCTAAAAATGTAATATGTAATATTAATTGAAGATTATAATTTCTGCCAAGCAAAGATGAGTATGTTTTACAACTCAAGGGACATCACACAGTAAGCGCAATGGATTTACTGACAGGATGCTTTATTGTCTGTGGAGCTTCTGACTACAGAGAGAAACACTGATTTTCTGTGCTTTTTTAAAGTTCATTTCATTAAATGTTTACAAGTAATTTACAAATAAACACTGTTAGGTATCTAGGCAACAATTCATATTCCTTTGGGTTCAACTATGAGAATAAAAGATGAAACAGAAAATACACTAGAATCATTAGAAACAATTCAGAGCAAAGAAGCCTATGACTACTGCTTCTTCTCCCCACGGGCATAAACACAGTTTATGTCAACCACACACTGCTTAGAGACTACGCTAATAGTTATGGGCAATTTAACAAAAAAAAATTTAGAATGAAAGAGTAGAAGAAAATGAAAATAAAGAAAAGATGAAAGAGGGACTGGAGTTAACCAACCCTGGAACCACCCTACTGTACTTCTCATAATATGAGATGGTAAAATCTTTCCTGTTTTGATTAGCCTCTCTGTTACTTGCAGCAGAAAGTATCCTGATACATACAAGCTGATAATTTAAGAGCTGATTATAATCTGTTCCCAAAAGGACAAGAAGATTATAGATCATTCAAAAATGTTTTAGGTAGGTCATTTTCATGTCAAATCATAAATATTCTTTCTCTGCTCTGTCATTTCATCTTATATTTTCTATTCTAGCCATAAAAACTGTACTAATAACATATCTAAAGTGTCAAGAAGACCAAAATCATCTAAGTCAAAATGCCAGATGATACAGAAAGCTAGAAATAGAAAGCAAAGATACCTTACAAATAAATACAGACCATACCAAAAAAAAAAAAAAAAACCAAACACATAAATGGCCTTAAAAATGAAACTTCTCATACAGTTCTGAAGTTGACTGTTTCTGATATCCTGTAAGTAACTCAGTATGGCAGTCTTTATAAGAAAAGATGATGTGTGAGTTAAGTCCTCAAAAACTGCTGAACAGCAGTGCTGGGTGACAGAAGATAGCATTCAAAGAAGAGCAAGCAATTCTTATAAGATACAGAGATCATAATCACATGAAAAAAGACAAATAAATGACTGTAACAAAGACAAGGCAGGAGACAGTAGAAGAGTAACTTGTTGATCTGGCTTCCTAAAATCAAAAGCACCTTATAAGACTGCTTCAAAAGTCTCTCACATCCAGCCAACCAATCAAAATCCAATTATCTGTTTCAGACAGGTTCTGCTAGCATCAGGAGATAGGCTTTTTCTTACTGTAAAAAGAAGCCCCATGGCCACAGCTCTTAATGGTGTACCCATCAACCAAAAGAAAATCAAATATAACACTACTTTACAGGTATTCGGTACCCAAAAGATGTCCCTCATCATCAACTATCAGTAAAAAAGTGGAAGGCACATGATAGGTGATATACATATATATTTATTTTAGTATACACCTAAGACTAAATCTCTCTGCAAAGGGCTTACTGAAAACAGAGTATTCAAAAAACCAGATCCCAAAGGAGCTACACTGTTAATACTATGCTTAATTGCCTCTCATTAATTTTTAGTAGGCAGTAGAAAGTACTGGTAAGATGAGTCTTAACTCTGATGCTAAAAGAACCCAATATTTAAGATGCATTATAATATGTTACCTCATTGACTTAATTTCCGTTTGTCTTCTCAAAACTAAGGAAGAAACAGAAGAAATTTTAAAGGACAGAGTGAATACAGCAAGATCAAGATGCAGTCCTATACAAATGCTAACAATTAACTATTGACAAAAAAAACTAGTCATCAATATTGTAATTTTGTCTAATCTATTCACAGATATTATAAAATGGATACACATTTCCTAGAAAATATTTTCTCATATCTTTTCCAAAATAATTTTAATAAAGTCTTTACTTTGTATACATGTAAAATACCTATTACTTATTTTTAAGTAGTTCAATTTTCTCAGCTATTTGTTCTCTAAGTTCAATCTATAATTTTAAACACTGAGATCTATTTTTTTTAAGAACTAGTCTGACTGGGGCTTGATATATGGGAACCAGGAAAGCTAGTTGTGTTCCCCCTGTGAAATTTTCTTATTTTTAAGTCAACAGTTTTTATTTTTAAGTAGTATAACACACAAGAGTCCATTTTGAATCCAAGTTCCACTAAATAGCTATTAGTGATCTTGACCAACTCACTTACTTGCTCAGCCACAGTTTTTTCATTTTTAAAATGAGGCAAAAACCATACTTCACAGGCCATGTGAATGTTGATGTAAATAAGAGACTGTATCAAATCACCTATAGCACAATGTGTAGTACACACAGGTCTTCCATACAAGTTCAATAATAAACGGTCTCTCAGTCATTCTGTTTGGTTTGTCTGGTTGGTTCGAATTTCACAGAGAAGTGCCATATGGTAGTAGTTGACAGGACAGGGTCTGCAGCACGCCCGCCTGGATTCAAACCTCAGCTCCACCTCTTACTACATGGGTTGCCTTGAGGAAGTTACTCAATTTCTCTAAGCTTCAGATGCCAAATCTTTAAAATACTGAACTAACAATAATGCTCATAAGCTTGTAAAGATTAAGAGATAACACATATAAAGTATTTGGCCTAGTAATCTGCACACGTGCTCAATAATGTTGGCCATTATTATTACCAGTACTTAATACTAAAAACTGTAAAGTAATGCAATAACCACTACTTAATAAAGTGATAATCATTACTTAATATTAAAAACTGTAAAATAATGAGTATAAAAATACTCACAACACATGCACTCAAGTTGCTGTTAAGTCTGCAAAAAAGACAAATACCAGACACTCAGCTTATCGGCCTACTGCAAAGGCCTCAGCCAGAGCTACCTCACTAGCCTAACTGGCTATATCCAACCACATTCTCAACTACTCAACTTAGATACCCTACAAGTATCTCAAAACCCAACATCTTGTTAAACCAAACACACCAAGCCTGTTCCTTTTCTGTACCAGCCACTGTTCACCTTTAGCCTAACCACTGCAACAGCCCCCTAACTGGTCTCAGCAGGCACTTTTATTTCCCTCCAATGCAATTTCCTCATTTTCATTACAGCAACCTTTTAACGTGCCAATATAATCATGTCACTTGTCACTGTTCTTAAAAGCCCAAGCCTTTAACATTGCCTGTAAGGCTCGGCCTTATCCCGCCACTCCTCTACTCACGGAACTCCTCATTCCATGCCACACTTCCTCCTGCCCAGCAAGCTTCTTGACACAAGCTGCTATGTCCTTAGAAAGCTCCTAACTCCTTTCTGTTTCAGGGCTTTCATACATACTACCACCTTGCTCTCTCTCAGTAGCTCTTAGCCCAAGCCGTTCTCCTTACTGACAGTCCTACCATCCTTTGTGTCTCAGTATTACCATTATTTCCTTAAGGAAATGTTCCCTAACATCCAAACTATGGTAGGATTTCTAATGCACTTTCCTAACAGACTGTACTTCTCTCTCATGGCATTTACCTCAACTGTAATTACTTCCTTATACAATTAAATGTTTGATTTCTTTTCCCCCAATCAAACTGTAACCAAGGGGGAAGATCAAGTCTGTTGTATTTACTCCTATAACCTCAGCTGCTACCATAGTTGCTTAACAAATGAAAGCAAAAGTCAAAGTATGAGATTTCACAAGCCCAGGCTGTTGGACATTCTCTAAGAACCAATTTTTTGGAGTTGTAAGTTATTGTTGGGCTTGGCGCGGTGACTCACGCCTGTAATCCTAGCACTTTGGGAGGGTGAAGCGAGGGATCACTTGAGCTCAGAAGTTCAAGACCAGCCTGAGCAACATAGTAGACCTCATCTCCAAAAAAAAGAAGTTATTCTTCACTGAACTGCAGAAGGGAAGGTAATTTAGTATTTATTAAATATCTTCTATGTTTATCAGCAGCTGTGTTAGACCTTAATATATATTATCTCATGTAACAGTAACAATAACCCTGTGAGGTAGATGACATCTGTTACACTTTCTAAATGAAGCAACTGCGAGTAAAAACAATCAGTACTCACTCAAAGTCACACTAGGAGGCAGAGTTGAAATTTTGGCTCTAATATCATGTCTTTTTCCATAACAGTACATTATCACCACTGGAACTATTTAAATAGTGGTCAAAAATGTCACTGATGTGATAAAACCTTCAAGGAGCCATCTAACCCAAATTTCATGAGTTTATGGTACTTTTCAGCAGTAGAATATTAAAACAATTTCTACTAAGTTGTGTATGGCTGCACAGGGGAAACTAGAGCATGTGGAAGGACCACTACATTGCAATACGTTCCCCGTTAAAAGGCAATTTATCTGATGCTACAATGGGCTGTCAAAATACAAATGCCTTGAGCAGTTATCAGCTAACTTAAGAGTTCTGACCTCCTCAAAGGTCTCCATTTCCCAATCCCTCCTGTTCTGCATATGAACGCTGATAACCTTTCCCTGCCTTCCACGAATATACTGTAGTTTCAAGCATTTGCAAAGGAACTTGAGCTTCTTACTTCCCACTACTACTCCTGCTTCAAGGTACCTTTAAAAAAAGAGAAATAAATGACTCCTCTCAATCTCAATTATTAAAGACTTAGAGGAATCACAATTGCTAGATTACCCACAGGGATGGCCCTACGAGGGGTGGGTGGGGGGACTGTTAAAGTGTGTATTGTTTAGATTGAGGTTCTCTCAGTTCCTACTGCCGTTTACTATTGTTGCATAAAACAATAATAACTAGATAGTTCAATAAACGGATCAATAAAACTCACTGATCTAATGCAGTGGTTCTCAATTTAGAAGGATACCAGATTCAATTGAGGAACTAAAACATATACTCTGCATGCGCAAACTTGCCCTAGCCCCACAATAAAACTATCAAATCATAATTGAGACTAATATCCAAGCAAGAGTACTTTTTAAAAGCTCCACAGATTATGATGATGTACGTCTTTAGTTCACAGCCTCTGTTTTATTATATTACAATATTATACTCTTTATTCAAACACTGATTGGCTATGTGCAAGAGTGAAGTAGCAAAATCATACAAATGAATCAAGTCCTGATTGCATTATATCTACGCACTGCAATTTATACACACATTTATGGCCTTCATTTCCATAGAGAAATCTCTCTCTCCCGTTTCCTTGAATTACATGGCTTTCTTGGTCTTTTCCTTTTTTTTCACTTCCTAAAGAAGAATATGAGAAGAATTTTATATTCTTCATATTTCTGAAGGAAAAATAGTTTCAATACACCAAAGTAGGGAGAACATACATTCTGGTTTACCTGAGACAGGTGTAATTATTAAGTAAGACCCCTCACTGTCAAAAGTATCCAGGTTTGATAGCAGTTTATTAGAAGTACACCACTGTTTTCCTTTATTTATTTTTTAAAGACAGGGTTTCCACTCAGTTACCCAGACTGGAACGCAGTAGCACAATCATAGTTCAGCCTCCTAGGCTCAAGGAACCCTCTCATCTCAGCTCCTCTCCTACGCCCCTGACTCTGCTAATTTTTTTTAAAAGTTTTTTGAAGAAATGGGGTCCCACTGTGTTGTTCAGGGTGGTGTCTTCAATTCTATATGATTTTTAAATTGAGTTTAAATATGGTATGTGAATGGTATTCATATACCGTAAAACTCACCTTTTAAAAGTGAATAATTCAGTGTTTTGTTTGTTTTTCTGAGACGGAGTCTCACTCTATCATCCAGGCTGGAGTGAGCAGTGTGATCTCGGCTCACTGCAAGCTCCGCCTCCCGGGTTCATGCCATTCTCCTGCCTCAGCCTCCTGAGTAGCTGGGACTATAGGCGCCCACCACCACGTCCAGCTAATTTTTTTTGTATTTTTTAGTAGAAATAGGGTTTCACCCTGTTAGCCAGGGTAGTCTCGATCTCCTGACCTCGTGATCCACCCGTCTCGGCCTCCCAAAGTGCTGGGATTACAGGCGTGAGCCACCGCGCCCGGCCCAGTGTTTTTTTAAAAATTGTATTCACAAAGCAGTGCAACTATTAACACTATCTAATTATAGAACATTTTTATCATCCCAAAAAGAAATTTGATACTCATTAGCGGGCATTCCCCATTCCTTCGTCTCCCTAGTCCCCAGCAAATACTAATCTACTTTCTGTCTCTATGGAATTCGCCTATTCTGGAAATATACAATTATACAATCTGTAGCTTTCTGCGTCTGGCTTCTCTCACTTAACATGATGTTTCCAAGGTTCATCTAGGTTACAACATTAATCAGTACTTCATTCTTTTTTGGCTGAATAATATTGTACTGTATGGACATACCACATTTCATTTACCCATTCATCAGGTGATGGACATCTGAGTTGATTCCACTTTGACTATTATGAATAATGCTGCTATGAATAATGGTGCACAAGTTTTTGTGCAGACATACACTTTCAATTCTACCAGATATATTGCTAGGAGCAGAATTGCTGGGTCATATGGTAACAACATTTAACTTTTGGAGGAACTGCCAGACTACTCGCTAAGGAGTCTGAAGCATTTCACATTCCCACCAGCAAAGTATGAGGATACTAATTTCTCCACATTCTCTCCAACACTTATTTTCTGTCTTTTTTATTATGCCATCTTGGTGGGTGTGAAGTGGTATCTTGCTGTGGTTTTATGTTGTGGTTTTAATTCTGCATTTCCCTAACAACTATAACATTAAGCATCTTTTCATGTGCCTATTGGTCATTTATTTATCTTCTTCGGAGAAAATCCTTTTTGAAGTTGGGTTACTGTCTTTTCATTGTTGAGATGTAAGAGTTCATATATTCTGGATACTAATGCTTACAAATATATGATCTGTAAATACCTTCTCCCACTCAAGTTTTGTTTTGTTTTGTTTTTGAGACAGAGTCTCGTTCTGTCACCCAGGCTGGAGTCCAGTGGCACATTCTCAGCTCAGTGCAACCTCCACCTCCCAAGTTCAAGTGATGCTCCTGTCTCAGCCTCCTGAGTAGCTGGGATTACAAGTCCCTGCCACCACGCCTGGCTAATTTCTGTATTTTTAGTAGGGATGGGGTTTCATCATGTTGTCCAAGTTGGTCTCGAACTCCTGACCTCAAGTGATCCACCCACCTCGGCCTCCCAAAGTGCTGGGATTATAAGCATGAGCCAACACACCCGGCCTCATTTTCTTGATAGTGTCCCTAGAAGCAAAATGTTTTTAATTTTGCTGAAGTCCAATTTACCTACTTCCTCTTTGGTTATTTCTACTTCTGATGTTATTTCTAAGAAACCATTGCCAAATTCAGGATCATGAAGACTTAGCCTATATAGTTTTAGCTCTTACATTAAGTACTTGATCCACTTTGAGCCAATTTTTGTATATAGTGTTAGGGGTCTGAACACCATTTGTTAAAAAGGCTATTTCCCTCCATTGAACTGTCTTGGCACCATTGTAAAAAAAAAAAAAAAAAAAAAATTTTAAAAAATCAATTGGCCATAAATGCATGGGTTTATTTCTAGACTCTTAATTCTGTCCCACTGATCTGTTTATCCTTATGCCAGTAACATACTGTCTAGGTTACAGTAGCTTTGTAGTAAATTCTCAAATTCAAAAGTGGGAGGCCTCCAACTTTATCCTTTTTAAAGATTGTTTTGGCTATTCTAGGTATCTTCAATTTCCGTATGAATTTTAGGATCAGTTTGTCAATTTCTGGGGGGGGAGGGAGACCAGCTGGACTTTGATAGGAATTGTGTTAAATATGTTGATTAATTTGGGATGACTGTAATCTTAACAAGATTAAATCTGCCAATCAATAACGATGGTACGTCTTTGCATTTATTTAGGTCTTCTTTAATTTCTGTCAATGATACTTTGTAGTTTTCACTGTACAGGTACTCTGTGTCTTTTGTGAAATTTATTCCTAAGAACTGTATTATTTTGACAATACTATAAATATAATTTTCATAATTTCATTTTTGGATTGTTCACTGCCAGTGCTCTACACGATTCTTGATTTCAAACACTTCCGGTAATATAAAAGATGGTTAATTTAAAATTTTTACTGTATTTAAATATGATACCCTGGGTCCTCTAAATAGTATCTACTAGAACGAAAAAAAATGGATCTAAGTAAGAAACCCAAGTGGCTGTCTACTTTGCTAAAAGATCGTGAAAAACCAGAATCAAGAAATGCCAATTAGTTTTAATCCCAATTTTAATATGAGACAAGGCCAACTACATTCCACACACAAAAATGATGCCATATATTTTCTTATAAAATATATAAATAAAAACCCACTCATACTGAACGAAAAAAAATGGATCTAAGTAAGAAACCCAAGTGGCTGTCTACTTTGCTAAAAGATAGTGAAAAACCAGAATCAAGAAATGCCAATTAGTTTTAATCCCAATTTTAATATGAGACAAGGCAACTACATTCCACACACAAAAATGATGCCATATATTTTCTTATAAAATATATAAATAAAAACCCACTCATACTGTATACTCTCTTTGTCAAGCTTGAGGAGAATTATCCTATAATTTGTAACACAATGGCAGATTCTTTACCCTTATGGAATTATCTTCTAATTACTTTTAATATAAGATAATTTTTCTTTGTTCCCACTAAACTAAGACTTTTTAATTAATGTTTACAATTAAATCTAGGCAAAATCCAAATTCTAAATTAGCCTGAGACTATCATAAGCTGTTATTTTATGGAAAATGACTAAGGTATTCCATTTGAGCCTGAATTGTACATGCTATATTATCATACGTTTTTAAAATACAACATTATGTCGTATGAACACAATCACAGCTATAAAGAAATGATTCCATAACAAAAACATAAACTGTATTTTGAATATAAAGCTCATAGACTTATGGTCATTACTTGAAAGTGCAGTTTGGCTTTATGTAACTTTCATAAAGGCAGAACACACCCTACAAATACTCACACTAATTTTATGAAGTTCTGAATTAAATTAGGTTATTATACATTTTTAGGTAAAATTCAAAAATACTAACATCTGATTCAAGAAATAAGATCAATAAACGTACAAAAATACACACAGCATTGAGAAAAATAATCCCTTACTAACTAGAAGAGGTCAAGAAATCACTATGACCCAAAGCCATTATGAACAATGTCGTGCCATGCACATGGGCCTGGGGCCAAGAGTGAGCAGGTGGGGTCTGAAAGCCAACTTGTCTTCCACTGTCTAACACCTTAACCCTAGCAGAAGCCACTATTTACTTAAAATCAGAGGGGCGTTTTCCAACTTCGCAAAGACTAGCTGTGGTCTAGCTATGACACCTCTAAACTATCTACTTGTTAGAAAAGTTAAGAGAACTGAAATACTGAATATTGGTACCTTTGCCTAAAATCAAAACAACAAAATAGCACCTTTTTTTTTTTTTTTTTTTTTTTTTGAGATGGAGTTTCACTGGCTGGAGTCCAATGGCACGATCTCAACTCACTGCAACCTCCACATCTCGGGTTCGAGTGATTCCCCTGCCTCAGCCTCCCAAGTAGCTGGGATTACAGACGACTGCCATCACGCCCAGCTAACTTTTTGTATTTTTAGTAGAGATGGGGTTTCACCATGTTGGCCAGGCTGGGTCTCGAACTCCTGACCTCAGGTGATCCACCCACCTCGGCCTCCCAAAATGCTGACATTACAGGCGTAAGCCACCACGCTCGCCCAAAATATCACTTTTTATCATGTGTTTACTTTTTATGTTTTAGGTAAAACAGTCAATACACCAAAACAAAAACAGGATGGGAGGAGGGGAGAATTCATCTAAAAATCTAAAACATTGTTTAAAAGATGGCATCTTTCTATTTTAATTTGGATTTCTCTGATTAATAACAAGTTATATATTTTTGTATGCTTCCACACAGTGTTTTTAGATTAGAGACATTCAAAGCTGAATGTTGAAAAATAAAAGAAGCTTAAGGGTAAACTGTTTACAGCCTATTCCTATTAGTGAAATATGCAACATGTTTCATACAATGAATAGCAAATATAGTGCAAGTACCTTACATTCACAGTGAAATTAACTAAATTTGATTAAAGCTGTAAGTAATTTTTTTTTGTAATGTCAATAATCACTCCCTTCACTTAACTGCTGAAGAAGTTCAAAGTTTTTTTAAGTTGGGCTTCCTTAAACAGGACATACGATTATTTTAAAACTACATAAACCATTAGTTGATCATGGTAAATCATCCAAACTACTAACTTCAAAATTTTTATCTGGATGACCAGTCTATAAAATATCAAATATATCAATGAATTATAATTTGATTTTCAGTGATTCATGTCTTGTACTACCTCAATTCATTTCTACAAAGCACAGGAAGACTATGGCTCAAAACTCCTACAGGAAATTATAAGAATTGACGATATAATCACAGGGCACCTTGAACTCCTTAGAGATAAGCATAGTATTATGAAAATCATTAGAAAGGAGACTTTGTAAACTGCCCTGTTAAGAGGAGAGCCCCTCCATCCATGCTCTTTCATTCTCAGATTAATTACACCTACATAAAGAACAACATCCTGTCTTCACATGAGACACAAAAGAGAAATAAAGGATACAGCAAGGCAAGGCACAGAAATGAAAATGAGATTCTAATCCTCTACCACCAACAACTCACTCTCAAAATTAATGCTCCCTCATTTGTAAAATGCAGACACTTATGCCTATCTCAAATACTTCTCAGGATGTCATAACTACTGGGGGAAAAATGTTTTACAAATAATTAAATCATACAAAAAGACGAATTATCACTACTAGAAATAATCTCGGTTCTCTACATCATGATTCAAATATCAAATATATTAAAACCTTTTAACTTCATATCATCTGAATCAAATCTGTGTATAAATGCTGCTCTAAGTCTAACCTTATCGATATTTATTCAGTCAAATATGATTTTGAGTATATATCAGAGATGTAAAAATACATAAAACAAAAATTCACAATTCAAGGACCGATTACAAACTCAAGCTACAATTCAGATCTTAGAGAATATGAGCACTCCTAAAATCACCCACTATTCAACAATCATTAAATCCCTCCTCCACCACAGCTAGGAGTCAACTATTTTCCTGATTATTGTGGTAGCAACTCTCTTTTTTTGTTGTTGTTGTTATTCATTTTCCATTTCACGGCATCAGCACAGATCCCTAAACATCATAGCTTATTTTACCTGTTTTATTTTTGCATGTTTTGTTTTCACGTTATATCAGTGGAATCACACATAATGTGTGATTTCTGGCTTCATTTGAGAAACATCTTGTGATATTTATCCATAGCTATAGTTCTTCCATTTTTACAGCTGTAAAGTACTCCACTGTATGAATGTATCATGAGTTTATTTATGTAGCCAACTATGATGAACATCATGTTGAGTGTGAGGCTATTACAAACAGCTACCAACGTTCTTTAATACATCTCTCCACACACGTACATGTATTACTCAAGTGTATACCCATGAAAAGAAATTAATGGGTCACAGGGTATGTAAATGTCAAGATGTTTCTTAAAGTGGCTGAGTTCCCATAACCTAACATCCTCTCAAAAACTTATACTATAAATCTCTTTTTAAAATTTCAGCCATTCTAGTGGGCATATGGTGGAGCCTAGTTTTAATTCGCATTTCCCAGATTATTAATAAGGTTAAGCACTTTTTTTTCCACGTTTCTTAAATATCTGAATTTCTTTTGTGAAGTATTTTTCATGCCTCTTGCCCATTTTTCTACTGGATTGTCTCTGTCACATTGATTTGTAGAAGCGCTTTGAATATTCTGATACATGTCTTTTGTCTGTTAAAGGTACTGCAAATATCTTTTCCACTCTGACTTGCCTCTTTTTTCTAAATGGTGACTTTGGAAGAACAAAATTTCTTAATTTTAAAGTAGTCAAAATTATCAATTTTTTAATATTTGCCGTTTTGATTTAAGAAATATTTTCCTAGCCAAAGAGCATGAACCTGTTCATCTATATTAGCTTCCAAAAGTTTCAGTTTTGTCTTTCATGTTGAAATATACAAATCATTCTTAAACTGACGTTTGCATATGGTATGGAACATAAGTCATTTATTTCCATATAGGTTATCACTTGTTCCAGGATGATTTATTGAATAATTCTTTCCCTACTACTCTAAAGTGTGTGTTTTGTCATAAAGCAAGTGTCCGTGTACATGTGAACTCTTTTCCAGGCATTTAATTTCTTTTGTTTATCCTTGTGGCTTTATTTCACGAAATCAATGACTGTAGATTTATATAAGTTTTTAATAGAGAAAGTTCTTCCACTTTGATCTTCTTTCAAGACTACTTTAGCTATTCTTGGGCAACAAAATTTCCTTTAAAATCCAACACAGGGCATGATCTCGGCTCACTGCAACCTCTGCCTCCCGGTCTCAAGTGATCCTCCTGCCTAAGCCTGCTGAGTGGCTGCGACTACAGGCATGCGCCACCATGCCTGGCTAATTTTGTATTTTTTGTAGAGACAGGGTTTTGCTGTGTTGCCCAAGCTAGTCTTGAACTCCCAGGCTCAGGCAATCCACCCACCTTTGGACGCCCAAGGTGCTGGCATTACAGACACGAGCCACTGCACCCAGCACCCCCCCCCTTTTTTTTTTTTAAATCTAAAATCTTAAAAGTACTGTAAAGCTCCTTAGGCCCTGAGCCAAGAATCCTACAAAAAAGCATACCAATTTACTTGTTCATGCTTTATGTACAAGGTTTACCTTTCAGGCATAAAGAAGAATGTAATGTCTGTAAATGTGTTGAACAAATCTAAGCTTTCAACATAAGTTGGTAGCTTGGATATCCACCTTGCACAATATAGTTCAACTTTGGAAGTTGGGATAGGCAGAATAGTTACGCAGGAAAGACAACCACATCCTAAATTGCCAGAACCTGTGAATATGTTACATTACATGGAAAAGGAGAATTAAGGTTGCAGATGGAATTAAAGTTGGTAACCATTTGTCCTTAAAATAGGTAAATTAATTTGGATTATCTGGGTTGGCTCAAAGTGAACACATCTTTAAAAGTGGAAGAGAGGCAGGACGCAGCAGCTCACACCTGTAATTCCAGCACTTTGGGAGACTGAAGCAGCCAGATCTCTTGAGGCCAGGAGTTCGAGACCAGCCTGGCCAGCATGGCAAAACCCCGTCTCTACTAAAAATACAAAAAAAAATAGCTGGGTGTGGTGATGCGTGACTGTAGTCCCAGCTGCTTGGGAGGATGAGGCAAGAGAACAGCTTGAACCTGGGAGGTGGAGGTTGCAGTGAGCAGAGATCACACCACTGTACTCCAGGATGAGCGACAGAGCAAGACTCTGTCTCCAACAAAAACAGACAAACTAACAAAACTTTTGGAATACTGATTGGGATTACTTTGAATTGAGAATAATCCTCAGAAGGGCATGGAGTATAGCCCTCAAAAGGATATAACCTTAATGGGCAGTAAATTAACCCCACGAAAAAGGCTTCTCTGGACCAACTCTGACAAGCTTAAACAAAAAGATTCAGCTGACACTAACTTATATATGTACAAAAACAAAGTCCAACACTATATAGAAGATACCAAAAAAAAAAAAAAAAAACCCTTCGCCCAACAATGTCAAACCACAATATCCAGCATCCTACCATTATAGGGAATGAGAAGAGGCAAAAAAATGTGGTCCATGTAATAAAAGTCAATCAATATGAAGAGATCCAAAAATGATAAAGTTAACAGAACTGACAAGGACATTAAAAAAGATTATAAATAAACTTGGTATGTTACAGAAGGTAAAGAAAAATAAGAACATGAAGAGAATAATGGAAGAAATAGAACTTCCAGAGATGAAAAATGATTTTCAGAAATTAAAAACACCCTGGATGGGATTATTCAATGCAGAAGAAAAGATCAGTGAACTTGAAGGCATGGTACTATTAATCAACCAATAAAGCACAGACAGAAAGAAAAGAATGAAAAACAAAAGCAGTATCAGTGCCAAGACAGACAATATTTCAAATATATAACTAAAATTACAGGGGAAACAAAAACAAAAACCTAAAGTGGGATATTTGAAGAAATAGTGGCCAAACATTTCCAAATTTGGTTTTAAACAATAAACTAAAAAATCTAGGCAGCATTATTGCAAAGAAAACCATACAAGGCCCATCATAATCAAATGACTAAAACCCAGTAATAAAATCTTAAGAGTAGCCAAAGAAAATAGAAAACTTACATACTGGGAACAAAAGGTAAGAACAGCAGACTTTTTGTCAGAAACTATGCAAACTATCTCACAAACTATTCCACAAAATTTAACAGTGACAAAGACCTAATTCATCAAGAAAACATAAAAACCCTTATTACGCATGCACCTAGTAACAGAGCCTCCAAATACATGAACTAGTAAAAGGAAAAATAAATCCACAATTAAAGTTGAATATTGAACATTCCTCTCTCAGAAATTATTGAAACAAACAGAAAATCAAAAGGGACAAAGAAGTCTTAAAGAACACTATCAACCAATCTGACCTAGTTAACATTTTTAGAAAACTCCACTCAACACATTCTTCTTAAGTACACACAAAACATTTACTAACACTGGCTGGGCATGGTGGCTCACACCTGTAATCCCAGCACTTTGGGAGGCCAAGGCAGACAGATCACTTGAGGTCAGCAGTCCGAGACCAGCCTGGCCAACATGGCAAAACCCCGTCTCTACCAAACACACACACACACACACAAAATCAGCCAGGTGTGATGGCTGCGTGCCTACAGTCCCAGCTAATCAGGAGGCTGAGGTCAGAGGATTGCTCGTACCCAGAAGGTGGAGGTTGTAGTGAGGCAAGATTACGCCACTGCACTCCAGCCTCGGTAACAGAGTGAGACTGTCTTTGAAAAAAAAAAAAAAAAAATTTACTAACACAGACCACCACAACTGTGCCTTATAATAAATCTCAACAAGTTGACAAGAACTTACATCACACAAAGTATGTTCTTGGACAACAGTAGAATTAAATTAGAAACCTGTAAGAGAAAGAAATCTGGAAAATTAACCAAATATTTGAAAATGACGTGGGTCAAGGAAAAAAAATCACAATCGAAATTTTAAAATACTCTGAACTCCATGTAAATGAACACACATTACTAACTTTGTAGGATGCAAACAAAGGAAAATTAAAAGATTAAATACTCTTTCAGAAAAAGAAGGAAGTTTCCAAATATCAGCAACAAAAGAGGGGATATCACTACAGATTCTTCAAATGTAAAAGAATAGGGATTCTAAAATACAACTTTGTGCCAATAAATTAGACAACTTACATAAAATAGACAAATTCCTTGAAAAACAAACAACTAAAGCTTATTTAACAAGAATTAACATAAATCCAAATAGCCCTGTATCAGTTAAGGAAACCAAATTCATAGTTTTGTTACAGTAGGTAGCTAGTCAGACATGAGCACGGCACGAAAAGCTCCCCACCTCTACACACACACACACACACACACACACACACACACACACACGCACACACAGAGACATGAGCAGGACAAGAAAAGCTCCCCACCCCTACAGACACACACACACACACACACACACACACACACGAGCAGGGCAGGAAAAGCTCCCCACCCCTACACACACACACACACACACACACACACACCGGAAAAGCTCCCCACCCCTACACACATACACCAGGAATGTCAGGCAACCACCAGGTGACGGTCAGGCGGTTGTTAAACTGTCTCTCTACACACACACACACACACACACACACGCACGCACACACAGAGACATGAGCAGGACAAGAAAAGCTCCCCACCCCTACAGACACACACACACACACACACACACACACACACACACACACACACACACACACACACACGAGCAGGGCAGGAAAAGCTCCCCACCCCTACAGACACACACACACACACACACACACACACACACACACCGGAAAAGCTCCCCACCCCTACACACATACACCAGGAATGTCAGGCAACCACCAGGTGACGGTCAGGCGGTTGTTAAACTGTCTCTCTAAAATGATAATTGGTCGCGGCCCAAGCCAGTGAAAGGCAGTCTCCCAACAGATAGAAAACACCTGAAGCTGGTGATCAGCAGCTTCCCTCTATAACATCTCAGGAGTTGGACGTATGGGCTCCAGCATGCGCATTAAGAGGCAAAATGGTGGCGTTTAAGTGGTATATGACTTCCTAGGGACATTGGACTGGTAAGGGAAGAATACCTCAAGGAAGCATACATAAAACTTCAGTAAACACACTGCACAGGCTCCCCTCCCAAGTGCTAGGCCACTGTGAATGCAGACAGCCCACCCCAAGGGAAGAATCAGGGCAGAAGGGACACAAGACCCCAGAAGTATGCCAACATATAAAACCCTGAGTCAAAGGTCAAAGCACGCACTGATCTCCACTTGGCCCTCTTCCAAGTGTTCTTTACTTCCTTTCATTTCTGCTCTAAAGCTTTTTAACAAACGTTCACTCCTGCTCTAAAACTTGCCTCGGTCTCTCCTTCTGCCTTATACCCCTCAGTCGAATTCTTTCTTCTGAGAAGGCAAGAACTGAGGTTGCCGCAGACCCACGCAGATTCACCGCCGGTAACAGTTTAAAACCTTCCCACAAAGAACCTCCAGGTCCAGAGGTCTTCATTGGTGAATTCTACCAAACACCTAAAGAAGAAATAACATCAATTCTATGCAAATTCTTCAAGAACAAGAAATTTTAACTCATTCTGAGACCAGCATTACCCTGACACACACACACACACACACACACACACAAAACAGACAAAAACTATAATCCAATGCCTTCTATGAATGTAGACTTTTTAAAAGAGTCAATGCAATTTTAGCAAGTGAATCCAGCAATATACAAAAAGTATAACACATCATGACCAAGTGATAATTATCCAAAGAATA
The DNA here is from genome assembly GCF_028885655.2 of Pongo abelii. Classification (NCBI taxonomy): domain Eukaryota; kingdom Metazoa; phylum Chordata; class Mammalia; order Primates; family Hominidae; genus Pongo; species Pongo abelii. Next base: position 102,779,714 of record NC_072001.2, on the reverse strand, counting down.
CATGAATGGTTGGTTCAATATTTAAAATCAATCAATGTAACTGACCATATGCATAGACAAACAGGAGGGGAGGTAGGTGACCATATCAATAGATGCAGAAAAAACATTTGGCCAAAATTCAACACCTACTCATAAAAAGGAAAAAAAAAAAAAAAACTCTTACCAAGACCTGGTGAAAAACTCAAAAGTTTTCCACCTAAGATCAGAAGCAAGGCAAGGATGTTAGTTCTCACCACTTCTATTCAACATTGCACTGGGACTACTAACCAGTGTAATAAAGCAAGCAAAAGTAATAAAAGGTGCATAAATTTAAATGGAGGAAATAAGATAGTCTTTATTCACAGAGAAGATAATGATCTACACAGACGATTTGAAGAAATCTACAAAAAAGCCACTAGCACTAATAATTAATTTAGCAATATTACAAATTATAAAGTTTTATATAAAAATCAATTCTATCTCTGTAAACTAGCATCAATCAATTGGAAACTGATATTCTTTTAAATTCCCATTTATAATAACAAAATTAAAATAATTAGAGATGAATTTAACAAACTATGTGTCAGACCATTGCACTGAAAACTACAAGACACTGCTGAGAAAAAGTAAAGATGACTTAAATGAATAGAGGTACCAAGCTCACGCATTAATAAGATTCAATATCCTTAAGAGGTCAATTCTCCCAAATTGATCTCTAGGGTAAAAACATTCATAATCAAGATCCTGTTAGGTTTTTTTTGTAGAAATTAAAAAGCTGATTCTAAACTACATAGAAAAATAAAAAGGATCCAGAATAGAAGAAACAACTTTGAAACAGAAGAACAAACTTAGAGGATTTACATTACCAGATTTTAAGATTTACTATAAAGCTTCAGTAATCAAGACAGTGAAGCACTGTCATAAGGATATATAGATCAACAGAACAGAGTCCTGAAACAGACCCACACATAATGGCCAATTAATTTTCAACAATGGTGCCATGATAATTCAACAGGGGAAAATATAATGTTTTCAAAAAAACTGCTGAAACAATATGATATCTATATTCAAAGAAATAAACTTCAACCCTTACCTCACACCATATACAAAAATTAATTCAAAATGGATCACTAACCTCAACGTAGTAGTCCAAAGGAGTTCCAAGACATGAAGGAAAGCCAGGAGAAATTCTGTCTAATCCCTATGACAAACCTCCAATTTCTACTGCAGCAGAATTGTAAAGAAAATCTCTAATCTGAGCTTCGCCAGTTAACATACGAATCTATTCAAAAAGAAAGGGCATTTCCAATCTAAATACTCAAGAGTAACTTCTAAGCAAGTAGTTATTAACTCAGGCACAACCCACAGAACCATAGAAGGCCTGTCATGAAGGATAAGACACTGTCTACATCCTTAGAGACTAGTAGAGGAAGCAGCGTAGAGAATTCCCTAAAATTTAAACATGACTCAAAATATAACATCTGAAGTTACACCCACAGCCATCACTGAAGTTCAGAGAAAGTACAGAGTTCTCAGCTAAGGGCATGAGTGCTTTAGCTCATATCACTCAGTTTCCAACAGTTAATGAACAAAACAAACAGGTGAGAAATGTAAGTAAAATCCTTGCTTAGTATCTGTGGAGTGGGAAATTGGTTCCAGGATCCCCCATGGATACCAAAATCCTAGGACACTCAAGTCTCTTATATAAAAATGGTGCAGTATTTGCATACAACCTACACAAATCCTCCTATATTTTGAATCATCTCTAGAATATTTATAATACCTAATGCAATGTAAAATTTTTTATTGGTGTATTATTTTTTATTGTTTTGAAGTATAGGGTATTTTTTAATCCACAGTTGGTTGATCCACAGATGAGGAACCTATGGGTAGAGAGGGCCAACTGTAATGATGAGAAAAGAAAAAGATTTACAGAAGACTAACCAAGGTTTACATTTTAAAATGAGAATTAAACTCCACTATTCCCATCCCACCTACACATACACAAGTTTTAAACTGAAGGTACTTTGCATCAGTTGGATAAACAGGCCTTTTTCTCCTAGTCTCCTAAAGATTATCAATCATTAAATGGGCTGTTCTTCAGTCAAGTTATAACAAGAAAAATATATAGCCATATGAAACTGATGTCAGAATATCATACTTTAACAAAGAACTCATTTTTTTAAGTTTGTAAAATGTCATTTCTTTCTACTATTTAATTATTCAAGAAAAAAACTTAGACCTATGTTAAGTAGCAAAAGCATTCCTGAAATGGGCAAAATAAAAATTTTTAAGATACCTTTTCCAAGATTTTTACTGACATAATCATCAGCCTGGATCAATGATATGTAATATTTAAAATGCTAATGTTAACTTATTATAACACGGTGAAGAATATCCCCTAACATTTTTCAAAATTACTTATTTTAAAACATTCTAGCATTAATATAATTCACTTCTTTTCCATTTTAAGTAGAAGGTGGAATTCAGGTTAAGGTTTCACTCATGAAAACTTTTGAGGACTACACATCTTACTGAGATACTGTGAATGTTAACCTAGGCCAACGTAATTTTTTTAATCAAAATAATCTCCTCCTGAGCTTTGCAAATATGAACCCATTAATTTAAGGCAGTAAATTCAAAGTCATTAAACTCATGTCCCCCAACTCTCCCTTCATCCTATTAACTGTCTCATTAACTACCAACTACCTACTTAATTTTTTTTCTTCTTTCTTCAAATAGAGGTTAACTGATAGAGAATATGGAAGAAGTGTGAAAGATGAAAAAATATGAGATGATTTCAGCAGCATCAGACAAAATATAAGAGAAACTGCCACTACACAATATTATGCATTTCAACTGAATTTTACAAATTTCCTTAACTGGTCTAAATTAAGCCCCCCCCTCGCTCCCAAGAAAACCTCTAAAATAACTGCCATTCAATCTCACAAGAAGAGCCTGATTTTTAAAATACATTTCCATTGTATTTACTTAACATAGAAAAGAAAAAATGTCTTACTAGAAATGAAGTATCAGCAAAAAGTGCACTTAGATATGATCCTTGCAGAAAATTCTTGTTCTTTTTTCACAAAATGCAATTCCTTAAAAAAGAAAAAAAATTGAGATGCGTTATTGTTCTTGACTCCAAAACTGAATTAAATATACATTTAATTATACAAAATTCTAGCACTCAACACCATTCCTAGCAGAAAGCTCCACAAATACTGTTAAATGAAAATTAAATTTTAAAAAGTCATTTATTTGGAATAAAACAAAACGTTAGCCAACTGAGTATTTCTACTGTTACAAATCCTTTTTCTTCAGGAAGTATTACTCAAATGTTCAGTAATATTCTTTGCATCGTGAGATTCAAAAATTGGTTTCCTAGGTCCCATTTTCCTATCCTCTGTATCATATGTTATGCTTTATATTTATGTGTACTGTGCGTATAGCCTATTGAATTTACTAGTTTCAATAAACTAAACTTGTCTTAAATAGTTTAAAATGTTCACCATATTGTTTTCATCAAGAAAATTGTGAAATAATTGTTATCACCATAAAATATACCTGTATTTCAATACAATGTGTATATTTGTAATTTTCACTAGCTAGCTATCTTTTAAATGGAACAATGAAATTAATACAAAATGACAGAAATGAATAGAAGACTGATGGCTGTCTATAATTCACATTAATAAAGGAACACTAGTTATCGGGGAATCTGCCCCGATATTCACGTAGGTTCTTTTCTATTTTCCTTAAGCGTCGGCCAGCTTGAGAAATAAAGGGACAGAGTACAAAAGAGAGAATTTTAAAGCTGGGCGTCCCGGGGACACATCACATGTCGGTAGGTTCCGTGATGCCCCACAAGCCACAAAAACCAGCAAGTTTTTATTAGGGAGTTTCAAAAGGGGAGGGAGTGTGCGAATAGGTGTGGGTCACAGACATCAAGTACTTCACAAGGTAATAGAATATCACAAGGCAAGTGGCGGCAGGGCGAGATCACGAGATCACAGGACCACAGGACGGGGCGAAATTAAAATTGCTAATGAAGTTTCAGGCACCATTGTCATTGATAACATCTTATCAGGAGACAGGGTTTTGAGATCAACCGGTCTGATCAAAATTTATTAGGCGGGAATTTCCTCTTCCTAATGAGCCTGGGAGCGCTATGGGAGACTGGAGTCTATTTCACCTCTGCAGTCTCGACCATAAGAGACGACCACGCCCAGGGGGGCCAGTTCAGAGACCCACCCCGAGGTGCGCATTCTCTTTCTCAGGGATGTTTCATGCTGAGAAAAAGAATTCAGCAATATTTCTCCCATTTGCTTTGGAAAGAAGAGAAATATAGCTCTGTTCCGCCCAGCTCAATGGCGGTCAGAGTTTAAGGTTATCTCTCTTGTTTCCTAAACATTGCTGTTATCCTGTTCTTTTTTTCAAGGTGCCCACATTTCATATTGCTCAAACACACATGCTGTACAATTTGTGCAGTTAATGCAATTATTACAGGGTCCTGAGGTGATATACATCCTCCTCAGCTGACAGGATTAAGAGATTAAAGTTAAGACAGGCATAAGAAATTACAAAAGTATTAAATTGGGCAACTAATAAATGTCCATGAGATCTTCACAATCCATGTTCTTCTGCCATGGCTTCAGCCAGTCCCTCCGTTTGGGGTCCCTGACTTCTCGCAACAACTAGTGAACACTGCTCAATGGATTAGGTGCACAAAGAATAATCCAGCACTGCTACATTCTTGCTTGAAGATAGAGCAGGACATTCAGGTAGAAAAAGGAAAGCTATCTCTCTCCTCACTCCTATTGGCCAGGATCAATTATAATGCTAACACAATAATTTAGAATTGCATGATCAGGTGATTCAACCAATCCCCAAGTAAATCCATTTCATCAAATGAAAATGATAATTTATCCACAGAAACACCAATCTTCTGAATCTGATTCAGCAGTATTAATTATTCTGACACTGATTTTGTTTCTATTTGGAAACGGACACCTCCTCTGGGGGCAGGAAAAACACAAACTGCCAAGTATTCTTTTTATATTAACAAATTAAGTATTAAAAACCCAAACTTTAAAAGACATAAAAACACATAAACAAGGCTTTTTTTTTTTTTTTTTGCAAAGGTAAAAGGAGCTTACTTTAAAACACCAATTTCAGCTTTTAATCTAATTGTACTAAAACGCAGAAAAAAATTCCTCAAATTTAGTTTGCATTACCAACTTCTAAAATACAATAATTCAAAGTAAAGCCAAAATTTAGCTATTTGGCCTATGGCAAACAAGTGATTAAATACAAATTTGATAGTTACATATCACAGTACATATTCTCATCTCAAAATGCATTCCTCAATTACATAAATGTACTGTTATTGATGATGTATGCTGTACCTAGTTTTCAAGTAGTTTCTAAAAGACAACATTGTAAAAAATCAAGTTTTTATAGTTCTTTTACAATAATCTATGAGACACGCTCTTTCAAAAAAAAAAAAACGAAACTAGAATGTTAGTGCTGAGTCAGTTATCATCAAATTTCATACACTGAACCTTCAAATCCCATTGCTTCCGTCCATCTAAAAGGGAGACAGCCTGGACCTCTAATTGCTATCCCTATCTCCCTCGACTACCCATTGACATACACTGTTAACCTAGACAACAAGCCATTGCTGCAACTGTTAAGCTCTTTAACTTTGTTTTTACCTCCACATGGAAATAACTTTCCCCTTTGTCTCTTATACAGATCAAATGTACACTTCAATGACGCGTTCTGTGACGCCATCTTCAGTACACCTTAACTATCACCATCACTCTCAGGGGGTAAAATTATTGTAGTTAGTTGTACAAGTATGAGTCTCCTCTATTATACCATATGCTTTTTTAAAAGAAGGAACTTTGTACTTTGTTCTTTTTATATCCCCAATATCTAGTCAATATCTGGCCCAGGATTCAATATAATTCATTTGGAAAATTTTCACTAAGCATCCAACATATTCCAGGCACTTTTCTAGGTGCTAGGAATCAATCCCTATCCCTATTCCTGACTTCATACAGCTTACATTCTAGTGGGGAGACCTATAGTACAAGGTGAATAAGGAATATATAATATAGGTGGTAGGCTGATGGAAAAGTCCTTAATGAGAAAAAAAAAAATTAAGCAGGGAAGGAAGTACTGCCAGAGGAAGGAGATTAAAACTATAGAGAGTGCATCCAGGGAAAGCCTAACGTAATAACAACAACTACAAGAGCAGCAGTAATACCTGAGTATTTATCATATGCTAATCAGCATACTAATTGCTTTACATGTCATTACCTGATGTAATGCCAACAACAACCTCATTATTACCCCATTACTATTCTCAAGAGGGAACGCAAATACTAAAGAAGCAACTTCCCAAGGTATTCAGCTAGTAAAGTGGTGAAGCCAGGATTAGAATCCAGGAATGCTTTTAACTGCTATACATAACCATAATTCAGTAAATGCTTTTGTTGAATAAAGAGGTGGAAAAAAAATGAATGCCTACTATAGCAATAGATTCAAGACAGCAAAGCAAATCTCAGTCTCAGAGGACCAGTACATTTGAGCAGGTTCAGATATATGTTGTACATCAATACCTATATATGATAGAGACCATGAACATGTAGACACCTGCATGAAGTATTTACAATTACTGACAATTTCATAATACCTTTTAAAATATATTTAGAGTTTCTATATGACAATTACCAGAACTAAAAATTATGCAATATCACACAAATCACACAGATAGAAATAACGTGATGTAGTAAGAAATACATACTTGGTTTCTGCTGGAGAGGCAAGTGCCTCTTGCATGCCAGTGAAATGACTAGTGACTAGGGGGCCCTAGGTAGCTTCAGTATGTGTGCTGGTCATCAGAAAGACCTGGGCATGAACAGAGGGTTGACGTTTTCAGCCCCAACTCCCAACCTCTGGGGAGGGGAGAGACTGAAGGTTGAGTTGATTACCAACAGTCAATGATGTATGTAATCAATCATGCCTAGGTAACAAACCCTTCAAAAAAAAAAAAGACAGGGTTTGGAGTGCTTCCAGATTGCTGAACACGTGGAGGTTCCTGGATGGTAGCACAACCAGATAGAGGATGGAAGCTCTGTGCCCCTTTCTATACACCTTGCCCTATACATCTCTTCCATCTGGTCATTCATCTATATCCTTCATAATAAATGGGTAAACATAAGTAAAGTGTTTCCCTGAGTTCTGAAGAAGGGGTAGTGAGAATCCCTGATTTATAGCCAATTGATCAGAAGCACTGATCACAACCAGGGACTTGCAATTGGCATCTGAAGTGAGCCAGTCTTGTCAGGCTGAGCCCTCAACCTGTAGGATCTGATGCCATCTCCAGGTAGATAGTATCAGAATTGAACTGAATTATAGGAAATCCAGCTGGTGTCCACTGGAGAACTACTTGGTAAGTGGGAAACCCTCACACACGTTTTGGTGACCAAAGGCAAAGTATCCTGTGGTGAGTGGTGTATGAAAGAGTACAAAAAAATATAATTTGTTTTTTTACCTATCTCAAACAGGTGATTAAAAACAAAACAAAACATCTTTTTTAATAGAAGGTACTCCTGAAAGAAACAAGACCTTTGAAGCATTATCAAGGACATTTGAATGTTTAATATCATGTTTTATACCATGGTACAACTTACTCAGCTTCCAATTTTCCATACTAGTAGAAATGGTTAAATGAAATGACTTCAACCAATGTTCAAACTATTTGAACTACCTTACATTCGAAAACTATCAAAAGTTCACTGAATACTTCTGTACTGAGCATAACGCAGTGTCAAAGAAAACAAAAGTTTCTATATGAAAACAGTTCCAAAGTCAATCCAAAATGAAACTCACAAAATTATGAATTTCACTTGTAATCAAAATTTAGGATTAGTTGCAACGGGTATTTTTAATTCCAAATAAGGGTGAACTCATATGGGTACCCAACTCCTCATGCCTTAAGGTATTTGCTACCAGGCATGATGTAGTAACTGGTATCGGACATGCTCTCCCATTGAACTAAACTAGAAAACTGATAAAACATATAAAACTACAATTTTAAAACATCAGACAATGAGCAGTCCAACACTGTGAGGCCTGGAAAAAGGGAAAGTGTCTCTACAAATGCTTGGATGCACAGTCAGGACGACAGTGCAGAAAAGGGAAGCCAAGAAGAATATGGAGGACTCACGGAGTACAAGAGACAGATAAAAATTCAGGAAGTCTGAGGTAGTGGGAATCTGTGGGACAGATTAGCAAAAAGGATGGTACTCAGGAGAGAAAGTGCTCCTGAAATCTGCAGAGGGATTCTAGAGCAGCACTGCCCAAAAGAAACATATTATGAACCTAAAATGTAATTTTTAATTTTCTAGTAACTACACTGTAAAGTAAAAAGAAGGTGAAATTAATTTTAATACAATGTATTCCACCCAATACACTCATAATATTATCACTTCAGGATGTAACTGATATTTAAAAAGTGAGATTTTCATATATGTTTTTCCAACCTACATCCCTAACATTCAGTGTGTGTGATATGATTTGGATATTTGTCCCCACCCATATCTCATGTTGAAATGTAATCCCTAATGTTGGAGGTGGGACTTGGTGAGAGGTGTTTGGGTCATGGGGGCAGATCTCTCATGAATGACTTGGTGCCCTCCTCTTGGTAATGAGTTATCACTCTGAGTTCACACAAGATCTGGTTGTTCAAGAGTGCAGTACCTCCCCCCACCCACTCTCTCTTGCTACCTCTCTCTTGCTTCTCCTCTTACCATGTGACAAGCTTGCTCCCCTTTTCCCTTCCACCATGACTGTAACATTTCTGACACACTCCTCTGGAAGCAGATGCCAGCAGTATGCTTCTTGTACGTCTGCAGAACTATGAGTCAAAATAAGCCTCTTTTCTTTATAAATTATCCAGTCTAAGTTATTCCCTTATAGCAATGCAAACAGACTAACACAGTGTGTTTTGCACATACAGCACATTTAAATTCAGAATAACCATAATTCAAACACTCAAGAGCCACATATGGCTAATGGCTACCACACGTAACAACACAGCTCTATAGTTTTTCATTGAATGTGTGCATGAATAAAGTGAAATTCACAAGGCCAGGCAAAGAACAATGATCAGGAAGCAGTATAATAAAAAAAAAAGTTCCCAAAGATTACGTAAGACTGCAGAATGTTCAAGTTCCACCCAGAGAAACCTGGGCAATCAGTAGAAAATGCAGCAGCAGCACCGCCAAGTGCTAACCTAGTCCTACATAAAGGCTACACTAGATCTGCCAGAACAAAGTTTAAAAGCAAGCTCAAAAGGTTCATACACGTCTGCAAGAAATTTATCAGTCTGCCAAAACAAAATTAAAATCTCTTGAGAGGAAATCAACAAAATCCAGACAACAGTGTGATGAATGTCCAGGAGTCAATCAAAACTTACTAAACGTAAGAAAATGAAGAAATGTGTGACCCACACCGCTAGGGGGGAAATTCGATAAAAGAAAGCAGCCCAGAAGCAAGACAGGGTGCCTTTAAAGGCATAAACTTCAAAATATTATAAATATATTAAAGGATTTTTTAAAGGAACAAAAAAGAAAATGATTTTTAAAAGAATAAAATGCATTTTCTACACATAAAAAATGCAGTATCTCAAAAAAGTAACTGGATGGAATTAACAGTAGATTAAACTGCAGAAAAGAAGACCACAAAATTGAAGATGTAAAAACATCAAAAAAAGCAAAACAAAACAAAAACAGATTATCAAGAACCTGTGAGAATATCAAGGGCAATCCAAAAATAATGTAATTGGAACTGCAGGAGGAAGGAGAAACAAAAAATACATCAAGAAATAGGGCCAAAAAAATTTCCAAATTTGAGAAAACTGAACACACATATTCAAGAAACTCAACATACATAAAGCAGATTAAGCACAAAGAAACCACACCAAGGCACATAATAGAAATGCAGTCATATAGAGAAAATCTTACAAGAAGCCAAAGAAGTGGAAAGACACATTACACACTGAGGAACAAAGATAATAATTACCAGACTCCATGTCAAAAGTAATGCAACAAGTTTAAAACAAAGGAATTACACCTGTAAAATGCTAGAAAGGACCAAAAAAAACTCTGTAAGCTAAAATCTATATAAAGCAGAAATATTCTTCACCGATAAAGGGGAAATAAAGACATTTCAAACAAACAAAAGCTGAGACAATCTGTTACCAAGAGACCTGCAATCCAAGAAACACTGAAGGAAGAGTTTTAAGAAGTAGAAAAATGGTAGCACAACTGTACATCACAGAGTGAGCCCTAATGTGAACTATGGACTCAGCTAAGAATAATGTATCAGCCCTCAATTGCAACAAATGTACCACACCAATGTAAGAGGGAACCTGCAAAGGGTGGGACTGGGGTAGTATATATGAACTCTGTACTTTCTGTTCAATTTTTCTGTAAACCTAAAACTGCTCTAAGATATAGTCTATTAAATTTTTTAAAAGAGCAGATAGAAACCTAGCTCTATACAAAGAAAGAGTAACAAATGGTAAACATGTGACAAATTATGACATTTAAGTTTTAAGAAGATATTTGATTGTCTAAAGCAAAAGTAGTAATAATGTACAGTAATAACATGTAGAATAAAATCAATGACAACAGCAGAAAGAATGCAGGGAAGGAAACTGGAAGTGCATCACAGTAAGGATCTCACATTATTTCTAAAGTGATGAAGGTGGATTGCGATAGGTTCAAGATTCATGTTGTAAAACCCTACAGCAACTACCAAATACATAAAATAAAACTAATCAACCAAGAAAGTAGATTAAATGGAATGCATATTTTTAAAATATGTAATCCAAAAAAGGTATAAAAAGAGGAAAAGAAAACACAAAATAGGTAGGACAAGTAGAAAACAAAGATGGCAAGATGGTACACTTTAACTATATCAATAATTACAGTAAATATATATGGTCTACAAACCTCAATTAAACAGTAGAGACTGTCATACTAGATTAAAAGTAGAGATTGTCAGATTAAGTAAAAAAACAAGACCCAACTATATATATGTTGTCTATATCACTTTAAATTAACACAGATAGGAAACATAAAATAGAAAAGGATATATCATATAAACATTAATCCTAAAAGCAGCAGTTCCTATATTAATATTAGACAAAGAAGATTTTAGGAGAAGGAATACATTTCATAATGCTTACAGTCTCAAATTATCAAAACTACAAAATAATTCTAAACATTTATGCAGCCAATGATAGAGTTCCAAAACACAAAAAGCAAACACTGACAGAACTAAAAGGAGAAATAGATATCTACAATTACAGCTAGAGATTTAAATACTTCCTTCACACTAACTGGTAAAATGAGTAGATGGAAAATCAGTGAAGATATATAAGACCTGAACAACACTATAAATCACCTTGGTTTAACTGAATACTACAACCAACCACTTAAGAACAAACACGAAAATATACATGTGTCTTGGTACAATCAACAACAAAGAACATATGCTGGACCATAAAACAACACACATGAATTTATAAGAACTGAAATGACATAGAAACTGTTTTCTGACCACAAAAGAATTAAAGAACAGTTACAAAAAGGACTTTTTTTGGGGGGGGGGACATTTTCTATTTTGGGACATTTTCCAAACATTTGGAAATTAAGATTTCTAAATAACTCATGGATCAAATAAATCATTTAAAATTTTAAAAATACATTGAACTAAATGACAAAAACATGATTAGATTATATAGGGTAAAGCTAAAGATACGTACTTGGAAATTTACAGCTTTTAAGTGCATATTTTAGAAGAAAAAACTAATGGTTTAACAGCATTCCAAACTTCCACCCTAAGACACTAGAAAAAAGGAGCATATTAAACTAAAAGTAGAGGTAAGGGAATAATAAAAGTAGAAAATGGTAAAAGAGATGTGGGACAAACTAGATAAAATCAATGAAAGTAAAGCTGGTTATTTGAAAAGAACTTCTAGTTAGGCTAGTCAAGAAAAAAGACACAAATTACCAACATCAGAAATAAAAGAAAGGACATCACTACAAATGCTGCAAACATTAAAAGTATACTAAGGGTGATTTTATGCCAATAAAACTGACAACTTAAGTAGACAAAATTTCTTAGAATACGCAGATTATCAAAACTGACACAGAAAGAAAAGTCTAAATAATTCTGTATCAAATAAACTAAATTCGTAATTTAAAAGCTTTCCACAAAGAAAACTCCAAACCAAGATGGTTTCACAAGTGAATTCTTCAATGATCTAAAGATTTAATATCAGCTGTACACAATCTCTTTAGGAAACAAAAGGAGAGAACACACTTTCTAACATATTTAAGGAGGCCAGTATAAATAACCCTGATACCGAAATGAGGCAAGAGGACCACAAGTAAAAGAAACTACATACCAGTGTCACTTGGGTATAGATGCAAACATTCTTAACAAAATATTAGCAGGTCAAATCCAGCAAAATATGTAAAGAAAATATAAGTACAGATGGGGTTTGTCTCAGGAATACAAGGTTGGTTCAGCATTCAAAAACCAATGTAATTCACTACATTAACATGCCAAAAAAACCCATGTGATTAATTCCAATAGACATAGAGAAATAACAAAACACCCATTCAGGAAGAAATTAAAAAAAAAAAAAAACTCAGCAAACTGGCCAGGTGCAGTGGCTCACGGCTATAACCCCAGCACTTTGGGAGGCTGAGGCAAAAAGACTGCCTGAGGCCAGGGTTTGAGAACAGCCTAGGCAACATAGTGAAACCCCATCTCTACAAAAAAATACAAAAATTAAGGCCAGGTGCAGTGGCTCACATCTGTAATCCTAGCACTTTGGGAGGGTGAGGCAGCCGGATTGCCTGAGCTCAGGAGTTCGAGACCAGCCTGGGCAACAGGGTGAAACTCCGAGTCTACTAAAATATGAAACAAAAATTAGCTGGACATGGCGGTGTGCACCTGTAGTCCCAGCTACTCGGGAGGCTGAGGCAGGAGAACTGCTTGAACCCAGGAAGCAGAGGTTGCAGTGAGCCAAGATCGTGCCACTGCACTCCAGCCTGGGCAACAGTGAGACTCCTTCTCAAAAAAAAAAGAAAAGAAAAAACAACAACAAAAAAATTAGCTGAGTGTGGTGGCACACGCCTGTGGTCCCAAATACTTAGGAGGCTGAGGCAGGAGGATTGCTTCAGCCCAGGCAGTCGAGGCTGCAGTGAGCCATGATGGTGCCACTGTACAACAGCCTGGGCAACAGAGGAGATCCTGTCTCACCAAAAAAAAAAAAAAAAAAAAAAAAAACCTCAGCAAACTAAAAAAGAAGGCAACTTCCTCAACCTGTAAAGAGCATCCACAGAAAACCTACAGCTAAGATCATACTTAATGGTAAAAGACTAATTTCCCCCTCTAAGACTGGAACAAAACAAGAATGTCCACTCTCACCATTTTTAATTGTTATTTTACTGAAGGTCCTAAGCAGTGGAATAACGTAAGAAAAAGAAAAGGCATCCAGATTGGAAAGGAAGAATTAAAACAGGTTCTATTCACACACACCATACACAGTAAAAAACAAACAAACAAAAAACAATAAAGTAACTGGAACTAAGAAGTGGAGTTTGCAAGGGTATAAGATACAAGATCACTATTAAACATCAACTGTATTTCTACATATTTGTAATGAAAATGTAAAATTAAGTTTTGTAAAAAATATGTTATATTAGTTTCAAAAGCAGAAAATATTTAAAGACAAATTTAACAACATGTGCAAGACTAACATTCTGAATACTAGAAAACACTGCTGAAAGAAATTAAGGAAGGCCTACAAAAATAATTACATACCATGTTCATGGAGCTGAACACTCAGTTAATACTGTTGTGATACTGATTCTCCCTAAATTGATCTATAGATTCAACACAATCTCAGTCAAAATCTCAGAAAGCATTTTTGTAAAGATTGACAAAAAAATTAAAAATTCATAATACAGCCAAAACAATTTTTAAAAGAAACAAAGGCAGCCATAAAAAAAGGATGAGTTCATGTCCTTTGCAGGGACATGGATGAAGCTGGAAACCGTCATTCTCAGCAAACTAACACAAGAGCAGAAAACCAAACACCATATGTTCTCACTCATAAGTGGGAGCTGAGCAATAAGAACACATGGACACAGGGAGGGGAACATCACACACCGGGGCCTGTTGCGGGGTGGCGGACAAGGGGAGGGATAGCATTAGGAAAAATACCTAATGCAGATGATGGGTTGATGGGTGCAGCAAACTACCATGGCACATGTATACCTATGTAACAAACCACCATGTTCTGCACATGTACCCCAGAACTTAAAGATAATTAAAAAAAAAAAAAGTTGAAGGATTTACACTACCTGATTTTAAGACTATTTAATACAGTGTGCTCTTGTAATAACAAAAAACATACATCAATGGAACATAACAGAGAATCCAGAAATAAATCTACACAAATACGGTCATTTGATCTTCAACAAAGATATCAAGGTAATTCAAGGGGAAAAGAAAAACCTTATCAACAAATGATACTTGAACCTTGACATTACCTCATAACATTCACAAAAATTAACTCAAAATGAACTGTAGACTTATAAATAAAAGCTAAACTATAAAACTTCTCAAAGTTTTATAGTTTGAGACAAAAATACCACTGCCCCATGTAAGGCAAACATTTATCAGATAGGACACCGAAAAAGCAGGTACCATAAGGGAGAAAACTGACAAACAGCACTTCATCAAAACTGAAACCTTCTGCTCTTTGAAAGATACCATTAAGGGATAAAAATATTCACAACATAATGGAGAAAATGAAAAAAAGACTTCTATGTAGAATATATAAAGATGTCTTACAGCTGAGTAATAAGAAGGCAAATAACCCTATTAAAAATGGGCAAAAGATGTGAACATTAAACTTAAAAAGATGTATGAAGAGCCACTCAGTAGATGAAAAACATTCAGAATCATTAGTCATCAAAGAAATGGAGACTAAAACGATACGGATATACAAGTAAATATCCACTAAAATGTCTCAACTTAAAAAGGCTCACAGTGCAAAGTGTTGGTGAAGATATGGAGAAACTGGAACTCTCATTTACTACTGATGGGACTGTAAAATCATACAACTACTTTGGAAAACAGTTTCACAGTTTCTTATGAAATAAAAGATACATATACCATGTGACCCAGAAATCCCACTCTTTGGTATAATATTCACCTAAGAAAAATGAAAGCATATGTCCATACAAAGGCACGTACTCAAATCTTCATAGCAACTTTATTCATAATACTACCAAAAGTCCATGAAAGGCAAACAGTGAAATTGTAGTTTAAACATAAAAGGAACACTAGTCAACAGAAAAATGGAACAAACTACTGATAGATACAAACACAGATGAATCACAAAAACATTTTGCTGAGGGACAAAAGCCAGACACTAGAGAATACCTACTGCATGATTCCATTTAGGAAAAAACCTACAAATTTTTAAGATATCACCGAAGAACACAAAAAGATCCACAATTCATACATTATCAAAGCCACTCCTCAACACTGGAAAGCTATAATTTAAAAGATTCTTGTGATTTCACAAAGTTAACACCAAGAACAACCAGCATTACTATTTGAGTCTGTTTCCTCATCTATAAATGGTACAATATCTATACCTCATAAGTTCAGTTGTGAGAATTAAATAAGCATGTAATGTGCTTAGCACAGTGACTGGCATACATTAAAAACTCCTTAAGTACCAAGTATTTACTGTGGTACACATGACTAATTTCTTAATGACATCCTTATTGAAAAGTTGTCACTGCATCCAAGACATCAGAAAGGCAAATATTACAGCAAAAGCCAAATCAGAAGTTTTGGAATATATTTAGAATCATTAAATAGCTGAATACTCTAATTTTTAAAAAATACTAATAAGGTCTTAAAAGAACAGATTTATTTCAAAACATATAAAAAGATACTAATTCACAGGAAACAATATCTTTAAGTCAGTAAAATTTCACACAAGCAAGCATTTAAGGAAGAAAGTGATTATACACATTCACGAAACAAGAGACTGTTCCAATTACAGGAGGTAAAAAAGAAAAATGACACAAACTTGAATAGGTATGAACAAAAAGCAAAGGAGGGTGTAGTGTAGGATAGACAGATGGGCAGAACACAATTTTGTATAACCTTAACCCTGAAAATAGGAAAGCATCTGAATTTAATATAAAAAAATACAGATAAGAGAATGTTAAGATTAATCCTGTCAACTAGAATAAAGCACAATTCCAGCCCCAGTGCTAGGCAGGTTAAAAAGATAGGTTTTTATACAATCTCCACTAAAACACAACTTATTACATTCTTAGCTAGTGGATGGAGGAGAAGGTAGCATTTGTGTGACAATGTGATAACACAGTAATGCCAAGAAATACCCATTATCCCCCCATGCCCTTCCACCTCCATCTACATCCACTCAACCACCCAAAGGCCCAAAACACCTGTTCAAACAGCTTCCGTTCTTTTTTGAAAAAATAAAAAAGAAAATAGCTTTATTGAGATATAATTTACATACAGTTCACCCATGTAAAGCATACACTTGAATGTTTTGATATCCTCAGGTATGTGCAACCCTCACCACTATCTAATTCCACAACATTTTCATCACCCTTTCAAAGAACCCCAGTACTAATCAGGACTCACTCCCCATTCCCTATGCCTACCCCAGCCCCTATGGCTCCGTCTCAGGCAGTGGGACACCTACTTTGTCTCCACAGATTTGCCTACTCCAGAAATTTCATACAAATGGAATTACACAATATGTGGTCTTTTGTGGCTGGCTTCTTTCACTCAACATGTTTTCAAGAGTCATCCCTGTTGCAGCACATATCTACACTTCATTCCTTTTTATTGCTGAATAATATTCCCTTGTGTGGAAATACAACCTATTATGTATTCTTTCATCAACTCATGGTCATTTGGGTGGTTTCAACTTTTTACCTATTATGACTAATGCTGCTATGAGCATTTGTACACAAGTTTTCACATGAATCTATGTGTTCATTTCTAGCTTCTGTTCTTACAATAAAAAACCTAAGAGTGTCTTCAGATTTTCTGTATCACTGCCTTGGGGTATCTAACATCTTCTCCATAGTGATCCACATATTGGCTGACATTCCCCAGTCATTGCATAGCAACATTTCAGTCAGTAATAAACCACATAAATGACGGTAGTCACATAAGATTATAATGGAGCTGTGCTACATAAGTCTACCATTTTTTATCTTTTATACCATATTTTTACTGTACCCTTTCCACGTTTAGATATGTTTAGATACACAAATACGCACTACTATGTTACAAATGCCTACAGTATTCAGTAGAGTAACATGCTATAAAGGTTTGTAAACTACGAACAATAGGCTATACCAAATATAGCCTAGGTGTGTAGCAGACTGTACCATCTAAGTTTGTGTAAATACTGTGCACTCTATGATGTTCACAAAGGAACAAAATTGGCTAATGACGCATTTCTCAGAACATATCCCTGTCATTAAATGACTCATGACTGTACCTATTATATTTTCCCAAATAAATTATCACCACTACCACCTCAAATCTATAATCAGTAACCATACTGAAAGTTTTCACATTAAACTTAATATTAGCCTGTAATAAATATTAAGGCTAATATTTATTATTAATATATATTATTATCAATTACAAATTCATTAGAATTTTAATTCTTCAGATTGAGGATGTGACTTCCCAAATGCTAAGGTTCTAGTTGCCCTACTCTTCAGTATCACGGTACAAGCTAATACTCCCAGTATTCCTTCTCAGGCATATGGTGACTGGAATCCATCACTTTTACAGTCCTCAACCACCCAAACACCTGTAACAAGAAGCACACACAAACACAAAGTTTAAAAATCGGAACACTTTAAAATGTAATCTTTTGTACTTCACATAATGGCCAAATATGCATGACTTTGGTTAAACAATCTAGTAAAGTGTCGAAGTCTATCAAACAGGTTTCCATATTAATAAGGCTTTTAACCAGAATGTAGAAAAAGTCTGGATGCTCTATTCATGATATTCACCAACTTCCTAAAGTTCTGAACTGGAAGAAGCCTCAGAGGACATTTGAGGAATGCAAACTCTAAAGCTCACAGAAATGAAATAGAATCCAGGAGTATAATCCCAACTATCAATCTAATCTATATTGAAATAGGGTTCTATCTATTTAAAACAAACAAAAAGCACCTGAACTAATGGAAAATAAAAATTCCAAAAGGTCTTCAAGCTAACTTGACAGACGAACATCATAATAACTTGGGAGTTCTCTCACAAGTAATGTGACACTCCTAAAGTATTAGTTTGAATCTTAAAAGAAAAATGAGTGGCTTCAGATTATCCTCATAACATCCTCTTTGCTTACATTATGATATCCCTTCTTCCATGGAAGAGAACTGGGGTGATTTACAGCTACTGCCCTAAGAATTGCACATTACCTACTAACTGTTCTATCTACAAAATATCCCAGGATAGTTGTGGCAATTATAAATTACTGTAATATTATACTTCTCTGCTATAAAAGTCATGGGAGTGCATCATGCATGTCAAAATTTTACCTACTGTATCTCACAGAAGAAAAGGTTGACAACTACTCATCTAGACCAGCAGAGCTACAGAGACGACTTTAAAGCCATTATTTCAAAACCTTAGCTCAGTCCAAATGCTAGATCAATAGCAACTTTGCAAAGTGTAAAATCCTGAGTCATTTGTAAGACAGCAATTTAAAGGATTCATTTACATACTATATTTTTACTGAGATGCTACATGAAGAGAATACAAGAAGAAATAAGACAAGCATAAAAGCCTTCAATGCAGTGTGTATACATCTATTACCTTAGTGTAAGGTCAAATATGAAAAATACAGTAACGCAGAAAAAATACTATCGGATTTTAAAAGAGAAAAACCACTAATGAGAAGGAATCCAGTTTTCAAGGACAGCACAGTCTGGCCTGGGAAAGGAAATCAAGAAGAAAGCAGGATACAAGGAAGAATGAGGGAAGGAAAATCTTTACCCACATCTTCCACTCGAAAGCTGTGTATTCCTACCAATTCCCTTCAAACAATCAAAGAATGAGCCTATCACTATGCTTTCTAAAAAAGTATCTTAAGCATTATTCTTTAAGGCACCAAGCTATTTTATAAATAATGATTAATGTTAATAATAAGAAAGGACATATACATTATCTTCATTATCTTATATGGGCATATTAAAGAAGGCTTTGGTCACTTCCACGATTAAAAACTGTCAATGGCTCCTTTTTTGTTTTTACCTGACGAACAAAATTTAAACTGCTGAACATTCCAGCGGCACTAAAAACTGGTCTCAAGTTCTCTTTCCCCTTTACCATCTCTTTTTCTGAAAAACCCTCCAATCTAGCCAAACTGTGTCCAACAAGCAGCTCTCCTTTTTCTGTTTTGGCTCTTTTGCTCAAACTGTTCTATGTGGTGTATTTTTTCTACAACTCTGACAATAAAACTTGATATCCAGTTCAAATGCCAATCCTTCCGTGAAGCATTCCCTGAACACCTCCAAACTCTTCCTTTCCTGAACTTCCTAATCCATTATCATGTGTAAGATTTACACATCACTTAGTAATTAATGGGTTTACCCTCCCTGAACCATTACCTCCTAGAAGCAAAGAGCTATATCTTACGCATGTTTCTATTTCAGAATCAACAATATAGAAATAATCATTAAAACAGTGAGAAACAGATAAGGGACAGAGTCCAAAAGAGGAAGGGTTTGCAGGAACCAGAGCCTGGGCCATTGTATGGGGACGATCCATATTTACCAGTTGAAAGAAAACGGGAGGTCAATAAAAAGAAAGTTTTGGCAAATGATCATTCAAATGAGGAAATGAAGGTATAATGAGCCTGAGAAGTCATTAAGACTTGTGGACACAACTATGAAAAAAAAATGAAAGCTCATAAACGAAGTCCCAATGACAGACAGATAGGCATAGAGACCGACTGCCTTTAAACAACATTTGAAAGCCATGTGGATAACTCCAAAGCTGTGTCATTAATAGCAAAAGGTTTTAATTTATATTATGATAGAATTCTGATGTTAAAAGCCAATATGCCCTTTAATTCTGGTTGATATTTTTACAAAAAGAAATGTATAATGACTAATGAAGTTAAGTCTATTTCTTACTCCAACAGAAAATACTGACAGACTACTTACTATCTCTAGGGAAATAAATGTTCACAGGTAATAAATATTTTAAGCAACTAATTTATAGAGGAAAACCAAGCATAAAGAACTTCTACACAATTCCAACTTTATGTTAAATTTCTCATGTTAAAAAAAAAATAAAAGGCATAAAAGACAGATAACTAATTAAGCTACCTAACAGATTTACTGCCATCTTATTAAACACAATAACAAGTGTACAGTCAAGGAATAACATCATCCTACCATTTATTGAAAGAAAGGAACAACTGTCAAAACCATAAAATAAAACCAAGAAAACCAAAAGCAGAATAAATACATAAAGAGGTAATGAAGTTTAATTTTCAAAAAGCTAACATCTACCAAACCAATTCACAAGTTTAGAAGTTACCTTTTCAGAAAACATCTTATGTCAGACTGACATTGGAATAAAAAGTACCAAAGGAAGCCCTTGGTCAAATATAGGCCTATAACTCCTTCATACAATAAAACCAAGCCATTTCCTATTTATATTACAGACACAAACCTTTGAATAACCTTGATTTTCAGAAAAAGCACTAAGACTTGCAATAACCCAGAACCAGCATTTGCATGTTACCAGTATGAAGTAAGGGCATTTAAATGTAGTTTACTTCTCCTCCTCCAAAATACTTTCCGGAGACTCTAGCTCACCAGTGGAAGTTGACTGCCTATGTCTTTTCCTAACTAAAAGCTTTATTAGCACTGGCAGGATAAGTCAACGGGTTTCCTCACCCCTCTCAAAGTAAAGACTTGCCACAGTGGTGGCAAGTATATCTATGCAACTCTAAAATACTATCCCTAAACCATGTGAAAAAACAAGAAAGGAAAAGGAAATTCTATTCAAAACCACACAGCACAGCCTGACAATGCAAAACTGTGAGGGAGGCGGGGGAAGTCACCAAATCCCAGCCACTGATCCCTCAAACTGCCATTCACCCCAACTCTTTGACTGATCCCCCAAAAACTCTCATCCATCCGAAACCCCAAGGCTTTGTGGCAAGAGGCTAGCAATGGGACCTAAGGATCATCTGGAAAGATCATCAGAAATATTAAACCCACCCTAAAATGTGAAAATAGTGAGGAAGTGTCTGGAGAGATCAGAACACAGACTACAGGGAAGGAATTTCAAAATTCTGTTGATTTAAAGGGCTACATAAAGAGGCACACTGAAACACACAGCTTCCGGCAGCAGGCAAAAATGGGCAAAAGGGAGAGGAAACTGTCCTTCGGTAACTGTAAGGTAAAAGCAAAAAGAAAAGGGAATAGTTAAGGTCCTACAAGACCTGAAAAGACTCATAAAATTGCAAGTCCCACAACTCTTCTCCAACCATTGAAACAAATAAAAACCACTGAAGTAACAGGACTACTCTATACTGACAAAAGAGGGAATCAATAAACTAGGAATACTATAAAACACTCAATACTATAAAAATGAACAAGGCTGGGCACAGTGGCTCACGCCTGTAATCCCGGCACTTTGGGAGGTTGAGACAAGTGGATCACTTGAGGCCGGGAGTCCGAGACCAGGCTGGCCAACATGGCGAAACCCCGTATCTACTAAAAATACAAAAAATTCTCCAGGCATGGTGGCGCGTGCCTGTAATCCCAGCTACTTGGGAGGCTGAAGCACAAGAATCGCTTGAAACTGGGAGGCAGAGGTTGCACTGAGCTGAGATCACGCCACTGCATTCCAGCCTGGGTGACAAGAGTGAGACTCTGTCTCAAAAAAAGAACAAAAGAAAAATAAAGTCCAGAAAATTAAGAAAGAGAATAGGTACATATTCAGCAAGGAACCCTGCCCCACCCTCCACTGACCAAAAAAAAACCTTAAAGCAGAAAAAAACTATAAGCCAATCCCCAAACAGAATTAAATATATTCAAACAAGCATTTGATGACGTGAAAACCACCGTGAACCAGAAATCTAAAAACTAAATGGACAAAATACAAAGAGCAATTTTAAAAGGTGGCTAAATTCAGACAAGAAATGGGAAAAAATATAAAATTAGTACAGAAATGAAGACTAAATTGCAAGGCACCCAAGAAAGAACTGATTCAAATGAAGATGAGCTACCACAGGTCATGTGTTATGAGCCCCATGTATCCACATCTGGTGTTAGGTTTCATCTGACAACTCTCCTTCCACCATTTCACAGTAACTCAAAAGCCACACACCTTAGGACACTCACATAAGCAAACTTCATGCCTTTTTCATGGTAAAGTAACACATTTATCATGTACTTATATATTCCTTAATGATTTAACATGTCTAAAACCATGTCACTGTTTTAATCAGGTTTAAGTTCCTATCCTTTCTTTTACTGTGTCAGTGACAAAGTTTTTGAATGCTATTTCTCTAACTTCATTGATCACACGAACCCTGTGGCTTTCATTGCATGATTACGCATACATAGTGATTTTGGGGAACAAATATGCTGCGTTATAGCAGAATTGACTGTGGATGTGAGTAAATGTGTGGGTTCGTATACACACATATTTCTTAGCTCTGTCTGCTGAGACGGAAAAAGACTCCCCAGTAGCAATGAGCGGCAGTCCTAGTACCCAGATCTTGGTTTCTAAATGCTATCCCCCAAAACAAGGAGCCAGGGCTTTGTGGAAAAGAAGATGATTACAGGGTTGGAGCTGGTAAAATGCAAGATGAGCCTGAAGTTTCTCAGAAACTTTTCAGTACCAGAAAGTGAAGAAGCGGAAGGGAGCATGTAAAAAGGACAAGGAACCAACCAGACAGAGCTCTCAATGCCAAAGCAGAACGATCTGAGCAGCAACATAAGCAACAGCATCAGATTGCAACCTACAAAATAAAAACCTCTGAGTCCATCTGATATAAATGAATGAATAAATAAACGAGGGAGAAGGGACACTTCTTCATTGAAGAATTTTAATAGATGAGAAAGGAACAAGGAAATCACAAAATCACCATGAGATTAATACTACAGTAGTAAGTATCACAGATAAGTTCCAGCAATGAATGCTGAAGTGAATGGATGAAAGTTGAAAGAAAAAACAGAAATTAGCATAATCTCAAAGTATCTCCCCCAAAATATTTATCAACTACACTATGACTTTACAGACAAGAGATCAGCAGATATTACCTTAATTAAGTGAACAAGATTAACATCATTAGTAATAAGACAGTGACATCGTGCGGCCCCTGATATAAACATACCTCCTGATATGACACCATTACTTCGGTGTATTGCCAAAA
Organism: Pongo abelii; assembly: GCF_028885655.2. Taxonomy (NCBI): domain Eukaryota; kingdom Metazoa; phylum Chordata; class Mammalia; order Primates; family Hominidae; genus Pongo; species Pongo abelii. Next base: position 102,756,148 of record NC_072001.2, on the reverse strand, counting down.
ATGTATAATCCCACATTAATCATAAGAAAGCATCAGAGAAACCCAAATTGAAAGACCTTCTACAAAATAATGACCAGTACTCTTCAAAAAAGCATCAAGATCATAAAGACAACAACAAAAAAAATGAGTTAATATCACAGATTTCAGGAGACTAAAGAAACACAACAAATAAATGCAATGTGGGATTATGGATTGAAACTTAGAACAGATAAACATCATTAGAAGAAAAACTGATTAAATTCAAAAGAAGGTTTTCATAGTGAAAAGGTAAACAGTATCATACCAGTATTACTTTCCTGGTTTTGGCATTTACATTATGGTTATACAGCTGTCCAACATTAAAGCTTATTTTCCTGGCATTCCTGAAACTAGGTTAATTACCCTTGCAGATGTGTACTCTGCATTGTACACATCTATTACACACCAAAATCAAGCACAAATCATCTATGTCCACACTCCCCCCTGACTGTGAAAGCCAAGCCTTGCTCACTGGTATTCCGCAGCACCTAGCCCAGTGGACTGAATAAAGTAATGAAGTTACCAGTTGTTACCAGTTATTTCAAACTGTGAAATAAATCTTTATGTTTCTTCTAAAATAACAGTTACTAAAAACAAAATATATAAGATGAAGTAACACAATAGTTACAAAGAATTTGAACTCAATAACTCCTGGATCAGAAGCATAATATTCCTTCCACTATGCTTTAAAGCACTTAATTTCACTTTCATAAACAATTTAACATTAATTACATATACAGTTTGTAACACAGAGTTAAAAAGGATCTAGCTATCATATCATTGTATAATTAAAGTGATGCCCAGAAAGGTTATTTTACTTGCTAATGAACAAAACAGTATAACAGCAATGCCAAGATTAGGCATTTTGATGTTCGTTAATTATATACTTTAATTTCAGGAATTAGGCTTTTAAATTTTTTAAATTAAAAACTAAAGTTTATGGCCAGGCGTGGTGGCTCACGCCTGTAATCCCAGCACTTTGGGAGGCCGAGGTGGGTGGATCACGAGGTCAGGAGATCGAGACCATCCTGGCTAACAGGGTGAAACCCGTCTCTACTAAAAAATACAAAGAAAAAAAATTATCCAGTCGTGGGGGCAGGCGCCTGTAGTCTCAGCTACTCGGGAGGCTGAGGCAGGAGAATGGCGTGAACCTGGGAGGCGGAGCTTGCAGTGAGCCAAGATTGCACCACTGCACTCCAGCCTGGGTGACAGAGCAAGATTCCATCTCAAAAAAAAAAAAAAAAAAACTAAAGTTTATGTTTCTTCTAGAATAACAGTTATCAAAACAAAATATGTAAAATCAACACTTCACTTAAAAGAAAGGTTTCCATAAAATTAACTAAAATATTATAACAAATACAGGAGTAGTTCATTATCATATAAAAGTAATAAAAATAATATTGGGTTATTATTATAATTATACATTATAAACAACAACCTTGTTCAAGACAAATCAACCACGCTCAAGACACTATGAACATATTCACTGAGTAAGTAAAAGATATAAAACAGGATTCATACTCCTGTTTTAAAATATGTTTTGGAAAACAAGACCCAACCACTGTAGAATTAAATAGAAGAATTTGGTGAAAGTATTTATTTAAATTGTTAACATTTTCAAAGAAAACGGTTTTCTCCTAGGAGTTTTCGGACTATAAAGAGAAATTACAAACTACTGCCTGACGAATCAGCATAAATTCAAAATTTCTTAGCTTAATAAGCCAAAAGGGCTCTAAAACAATGAAACTCCACTATCAACAGCATACCTGCTGCCTGGTTTCTGGTTTCTAAATACTCTCACCCAATAAAGGAAAACTTGAAATAATGTAATGACTGATTCCAGGACAACAGCAGGAGATGACCATAAGATGAGCCTGGAATATCTTACTGGTCCAGAATGCAAGAAAGTGCTCAACCAATGATGGGGGCATGCTAAAACAACCAATGAGTTAACGTGAAGAAGTTTCCACTAACCAAATGTGGGTTAATTTGGAACATCAAAATGAATACTGGCAGGTAATAGAAAACAACCTACTTAATAAAAAAGAATCTATTATATCATATTGATATCAAAATGAATAGGACAAGGTCTTCTTTAAAACAGACTAGAATGCCCACTAATAAATGGAGAGGGAACAATGGTTAGAAAAACACTATTTTGCAATTCTGTGTAATAAGTGATTCAGGCAAGAGTAATCAATGAATGCTAAAACCATTCTGTAAGCGTTTGGAGGAGGAAATTTTCAGTCTCCAAGTGTCTCCAACAGATTACTCAGTAATAACAAAGGGGACTATGATACCTTTTGTAATAGAGAAAACTAGCAGGTAAAACCTTAACTAAGTGGTCCAAATAAACATCAACAACATGGTCAAAATGACACCATACTGCCTCATGATGTGATGCACTGAGGATATACCATCACTTACATGGGATTTTTGCCAAAAATGCAAAACCTGAATCTAATTACAAAGAAGCAACTGGACAAATCCAAACCGATGGACATCCTACAAAACAAAGGGTCTGTACTCTACAAAACCCCAAAATTAAAAAGGCTGAAGAACTGTTTCAGATTAAACAATACAAGAGATATAATTAAAATGCATTGTATAATATTGGAATGGGAAAAATATTAAAGGATATTATTGACACTACGGGAGACATTTCAACATGAACTGTACATTAAACAATAAGATCAATATTAAATTTCTTGAATCCTCCATACTAATGTAAGAATATGCCCTTATTAGGAGATATCAGTTGAAGCATTTAGGGGTAAGGGAACTTGATGTGTGCAACCTCCTCTCAAATGGTTCAACAATAAAAATAATTTTAATAGGAAGAGAACAAAAAAGAGAAAAAAAGGAGATGAGGAAAAAGATCCACACAGTGGATTCTTGATATTACATAACAATACCTGATATGTTAATGATAACATATCAGGTTTCCTTGTTAGAAATGTACACAGTGCATTAACATAGCATTGCCATCTATGCCTGTATATAACCTGAATTTAATCATACCTGTGATGTTTTGCCACTGACTTTAACTAAATAAACTTGCATCCTTGATATACTCTAGACCAGAGGTCCCCACACCGGGGCCACAGATCAGTACCAGTCCATGGCCTGTAAGGAATGGGGCCACACAGCAAGAGATGAGTGGCAGGCCAGCGAGTGAACCCTCATCTGTATTTACAGCTGCTCCCCATCGCTTGCATTACCACCTGAGCTCCACCACCTGTCAGATCAACGGCAACACTCAACTATCACAGAAGCACAAACCCCACTGTGAACCACACATGCAAAGGATCTAGGCTGTGCACTCCTTATGAGAATGTAATGCTTGATGAGATCATCAGTCACTGTCTCCCATCACCCCAAGATGGGACCCTCTAGTAGCAGGAAAACAAGCTCTGGGCTCCCACTGATTCTACATTATGGTGAGTTGTATAAGTATTTCATCACATATAACAATGTAATACTAATAGAAAATAAAGTGTACAATAAATGTAATGTGCTTGAATCATTTTGAAACCATCCCCTCCCCCAACCATTCATGGAAAAATTGTCTTCCACAAAACTGGTCCCTGGTGTCAAAAAGGCTGGTAATAGCTGCTCTAGGCAGAAGATGTAATCAAGGAGTTTCAAACCGTAAATAAAATAATAATCTCTGTTTCCAGACTTTGTACCCACTCTGCAAATATAAAAAGAGAGCAAGAATGACAAAGCAAATGTGGTACATGTTAACAACTGGTGAATCTGCGGCAGATATAAATGGGAGTTCATTGTACTATTCTTGTAACTTTTCTCTAGGTTTGATTTTTTTTCAGAAATAAATTTTAAAAAAAATCTGTCAACCCTAAAACTTCACTTTGTGGAAATTAAGTCATTTCTGAAAGAAAACAAAAACAAAATCTTAACTCCTAGATTCTTCTCTCCCTTTCTCTTTGTAATCCATATCATCAATTAGCTTTAACACCATTAATAAAAAGGTTTTCAGTATCAAAATAAACATTTTGCCAAAGGTGTCCCCAATTTACAAATGGGATATGTTCCAAAAGCCTATTTGTAAGTCAGCTATTTAGAATGGGGAATGACTTTCACTATTACAAATGGTGGCTGGGTTCCTAATGTTGGCCACAAAAGTTCTTTGATGTATTTTCATTGGCAATACAGCTGAATTAGTCATGTATTTCATGTATACTGTGTTAATTTCCATAAGGTTCCTCCCTCAACTTGGAGCTTTTCTATAAACATACGAAATTAGCTGGATAAGCTAGAGGGAAGGAATAGGGCCAGAAGGGATGTTGGTTAGTAAGGAACAACAGAGATATGCATTTCAAACTGGAAATACTTCCCTCAGACAAGATGGCTACTCAGTGCCCGGCAAGAAATCAAAATAGAATCTGAGGAAATGCCCCTTGTGCTCCACAGCTCTCAAATTCCTGCCCTTAGAATAATGACCATATGTTAATAGAAAACACATAAAGTAAGATTATAATCTGGAAAGTACCTTTATGATTTTTAAAGTGTGATTTGGGAAAACTGGTCTGCGGTTGGTTATTTCCGTTGATTAGGACAACTTCTACTCAATTCAACGTTTACTGAGAATTCACTATATCTACTATGATAGTTGGTTGGTAGATACTGAGCACACAGAAGAGCCAGCTGGTCCTTGACATAGCAACTCAGCCTAATAGAAGAGAGTGACATCAATTATAATATTCTAAATACCTAACATGGGATTTACTTTACAAATAGTGCATGTATCATGGGCTTTAGAAGCACACAAGAGCAAGAGCAAAAAACTTTTGTCTAGGAGATTAAAACTGGTATCACAGACGACATCTGAGCTAAGACTTAAAGGATAAGTAGTTCAATAACTATTACTATGTGTGCAAGAGAGCATTCCAATCATTGGCAAAAACACAAAGATACAGAAGCATCAAATATTTACTATCTTCCAAACGCCAGGCAGCATGCTATGCCTGGGGATACAGCTAAGAGTAAGATGTACAAGGCCTCTGCCTTCATGGAGTTTATATTCAGGTAATGGACAAATACCATAAATAAGCAATAACTAAACAAACCAGGTATACACAAATTACAATTGTCTTGAAGGAAATAATCTGTGTAAGAGAGTAAAATGACAGACTGCAACATTAAATAGGATGGTCAGATTAGGCCTCTGAGTGAGAAGTGAGATTTGGGCCAAAGTGTTTGGCCAAGCCAGACATTTGAAGAATATCCCAAGGAGGGAGTACAAAAGGTGCAAAAGGCCCTACAAAAAGAAAGGGTGCAGAGGGTTGAAGAAACACTGAGAGGCCCTGGTGGCTGGCATGCAGTGAAGGAGGGAGAATGACGGGTTGAAGAAACACTGAGAGGCCCTGGTGGCTGGCATGCAGTGAATGAGGGGGAGAATGACGGGTTGAAGAAACACTGAGAGGCCCTGGTGGCTGGCATGCAGTGAAGGAGGGAGAATGACGGGTTGAGGAAACACTGGGAGGCCCCGGTGGCTGGCATGCAGTGAAGAAGGGAGAATGATGAGAAGGAGAAAAAGATCATTCAGGGCCACTGAGAGCACAGAACGGAGGACTTGATTTTGAGAGGAGTGACAAGTCACCAGAAGATTTTAAGCAGAGAAATGATATGATCCAATGGAGGCTCTTAAAATGATTCTCAGGCTTCTGTGTGAAGGAAAAAAAAAAACTTCTGTGGAGCAAGAAGAGAAAGAAGAAGCCCACTTAGAAAATTACTGCAGTACTTCATGCAAGAGAATGACGGCTTCAAATAAAGAGGTGGCAACGAAGACTAAGAGCAGTGGACTGCTCAAGACAAACTGTGAAGGTGCAACAGGACGTGGGGATGGATTGGACTTAAGAGAAATGGAAAGAATCAAGAATAATACCTTAAGTTTTTGGCTTGGGTACTGCCATTTATGGATATGGGGAATGCCAGCAGAGACACCAGGGTTTAGGGGTAGGAAGAAGGCTGGGGGAGAGGGAAAAAATAGCTATATTTTAGCCATATCATTTATATTATATTTGAGATTCCAACTAGACTTCCAAGTGAATATCAAACTCAAGAGAAGTCTGGGCTGGAGAAATAAAAGTAGTAGTCATCAGTATGAAAACACGTGGCCTCTTCAGATTAGCGCTAATAGTTGGCTTTGACTAGGGCATAGAAACTGAAAGGTGATGGCTGAAAATGAGCCTCAAAAGACACGATGGAATCATATTATCAAGTGCGCCATGATTAACAGCAATAGCAGTAGTAGTAGTGACGGTAATGGTTAGGAGGAAAATTAATGCAGGTTATATACCAGGCACTGCACTTTATAATACACACCTCATCTAATCCTCTCAAAAACTGTATGAAATAATGTTATAATTACTATTTTATACACTAAGCCTCAAAAATCTTAAGAACTTGCCAAAGAACACAAAGGGTACGTAACTAAATAAGAACACAAAGAACACAAAGTGTAAGTAACTAAATAAGAACACAGTAAGAACAGTAGGTATTTTAACTTAGGATGGGAAGTCTGTTGTTGTTGTTTTTTTTTTTGGAGATGGAGTCTCATTTTGTCACCCAGGCTGGAGTGCAGTGGCACGATCTCGGCTCACTGCAACCTCCGCCTCCTGGGTTCAAGCGATTCTCGTGCCTAAGCCTCCAGAGTGGCTGGGATTACAGGTGTGAGCCACTATGCCCGGCTAATTTTTGTATTTTTAGTAGAGACGGGGTTTCACCATGTTGGCCAGGTTGGTCTCGAACTCCTGATGATAGAGAAGAGGTTTCACCATGTTGGCCAGGTTGGTCTCGAACTCCTGACCTCAGGTGATCTGCCCACCTCCACCTCCCAAAGTTCTGGGATTACAGGCATGAGCCACTGCGCCCAGCCAGGAAGTCTGATTTTACAGGCCAATCTTCTATCCCTTACATTACTGCCACTCTATTGATCTCATATGCCTTCAAAAGTTGTTTTTTTTTCCTTTAAGAAGAAATAACATATAGATCTGAATTTTAGAAATATAATTCCAATTTCTATGTAGAAGATGGACAGCTAAGGATGAGGATGAGAGGTGAAATAGGCAAATATAGTTATTAGTCAATGCAAGAGCAGCTTGTTTTATTAAGCCCAAAAGTTACAATTTCTCTTACCAGGTCGAATGGGAAGCAGCCTATTGTTCCAAATGTCACAAATCATGCCTCAAATGAATCCAAGTCAACCTGCACATGCATGCTGCTGGTCACGCAAGTAACAAAGTAAAAACGTCCAGCTCATGCAGTATAAACTTACTGACCACTACTGAAAACATTTCTCAAGCATATAATTTTAATAATGGTGAGAAATTTTTTAAGTCTATATATTAAAGGTTTTTGTTTTATTTTGTTTTTGCTTTGTTTTGTTTTTATGTTTTCTTGTTTCTTTTTGTTTTTGAAGTTTATATTTTTGTGTAAGGAAGTAAAATTAGTATTAATTCAAGACAACCATAAAAAGACATGCCCGGGTTGGTATTTACCAGAAGTTTGATTAATTAATATGTTTTTCACCCATATTTGTTCCTCTGGCTTTTATCAACATCACTTGTTAAAATAATGATGAAGTAAATTACCTGCCTTCATACACCAATGTTTAAATATGGTATTCCACCTCACAAAGGAGCTAATATTTTTAACTCATATGCTTATGATTTCATCTCGACTAAGATAATTAATATAATTAAAATATTAAATTCAGTAAATATCAATTAAATTCAGTAAATATAAATATTATTAAAGTATAAAGCATCTAGATAAAAATTTAGTACTTATTAAATAAGTACCAACCTATATCGTGTGCTATGTGTAAGATTCACTAATTAACAAATGGATTTACACTCTTAATTATAATAAACTGGACACAAGGTCCATTTATTATAAGGCACACAGATAAACTATACACAAGAAAATCATTAATTTCACACCAAATAAAAGTATTAAAAAACTACAGATTAACTACTAAAGAAAAGTTATTTTAAAATATTAAAATCACCTTCAATATTAAAATATTTAAAAACTTTTCTTCAGAAATTAAGCTATTTTAAAATACCTATTCAAGGTAGATTACAGAAGTATTCTTCTAACTTTAAATTTTAAATACCGTATCTTAGAGACCACTCCCACAGACAATCCCTAAAAGACAGAATTCACTGAAGATTGGGAAACTATTTATATTTAACTTGAATCTTCAGAAAAATATTTGGGGAGATTATGGAGATTAGAAACAAACTATGGTTGAAGATCAAAATTCTAACGTTTTAAAACAGCCAATTAAGCGTTTTATGTATAATCTGACAATGAATTTAAGATGCTGGGATATTTTATCCAAAACAAATTAAGCATTCTCTATTGACACATTATACGAAATCCTTTTGGTCACAAACACTAAACGTATGGGTACAGCGCAGGGTACCTATATAATCTTCAGAGGAAAGAAAAAATAAAAGCCAGAAGGGATGCAGGGAGATTAGGCAATATGCATTTTTGCACATTAAGCTTCAGGCAGTGTGCTAGAACTTTTACACTCACTATCTCATTTAATTCCAACACGGGGCAAGTAGTGTAATTCTATCTCATTTTACAGGAGATATCTCAACTTTGTCAGCAGTGGAGCTGGATCTGAATCAAGATCTGACTACAGAGTCAAGCAGCCTTCCTTTACTGGGGCTTACAAATCAGCATGTTAAAAGCATTCTCTTGCACGAGGTTATCCAGCTTAAAGGGTGATCTGATTTCCATATTTACACTTATTATTTAAACATTAGGAGAGAAGGCACTCACTTCTCCATTAACTAAGACTCCACAGATTTTCTTTCTTATCTAGAAAAAAGAAATAGTGATCATTTTCGGTCCACAAATGGTTTTCTCATAGTGTCATCGCATAAAAGAAAACTTCAGCTAGACTTTGAAACATTCATATGTACCATGAGTAACCGGGGCATGGTCTGATGACAATACAGAATATGTGAAATTAGAAATGCCCCCAAATCCAGGCCCATCATCATCGTATATTACACTACATTCTTCTTGCCAGACTAAAAGCAGCAAAGGGAGGAAAAAAGATGGTTTTCCAAACTGACAAGTATGCTGCTTTTCAGTAACAAATTTGTTCATAGCTTCTTCCTCCTAAATCAGAACACAAATCTACTGAAAAGATTTAACTAGACTATTTCAAACTCCAAAATCATATTCTAATAAACATTTCCATAATTTCTTAACCACTCTCAGAATATAATTCAATATTCCTCTTTTTGGTAGCCAATTAATGGATGACACTACTATTGCTGGAATATTAATAAAATTAATATTAACCCACAATGAATGATGGAAAAGGCAAATTGTAATGAAATTGCTTTGAAAAACATAACACCACCATTTGAAACAACTTAACATTTTTAAGAGATTATTTCCAACTGCATTTACAAAAAAAACTTTGTCACACATACCCATATGAAAACAAATCTAAGAATACAGAAGGAAATTATTCTCAAACCATAATTCAACATGGTGACATTACAATTATTTCTGGGCCTCAATAAGCTATTTTCCTTCCACTGAACACCCCCCAGAATTTAATTTTTTAAAAAACTTTTGAAGGCAAGCAAAGTGTAATTTTAACACTTTCCTTCTAATATGAAATCAAACCACAATTTTATATATAACCATAGTGTGAATTAAAGGAAATAGGTAAGCAAATAATTGCGTTTAGAGAGGTCACCATTACTTCACAGTCACTGTTTTCACTAAGTAGCTACTGGAACCACACTCTTCAACAAAACTGTTAATCTAGAGTCTACAAACATTCAAATCACCAGTTTTAGCTCTTCAGAGTACTTTGGATTATTGTAACACCATTATCACAACTTTTTGCAACAATGCTCACTGAGAATTAAAATAAAGGTGATTCTATTGTCAATTAATGCATCACCATATATAACAAATACTGATCTTAATGTTTTATGATATACAAGTGTGTGTTTATGACATTTAATATAAACTAATCTAAATCGGCATCTGCTTTAGTGAAAACTCTTGACTCCCTAAAACAAAAGTTGTAATTTACAGAAAAAGAAATAGAGACTGAGCTCTCCAAAAATACATACACACACACACACACTGTACATACAAAAGCCATAAAGACACAATGCAGTCATTTTTATCCACACTTCCTAAATTCATATTAAAAGAAATGTCATTTTTGTATGTTTAAAAAAGAACTATTTTGTTTACCTTTTCCACAGACTGTTCAAGAACTGCCAAGGTAACACAGATTTTAAAACTGACAACTAGAGTACTTAGCAGTTGCCAAAACAACACAGCTGGATTCTTAAAGGGAAAGTACTCTTGGGTAATGTACACGCAATTACAGCTTTAGAAAACCTCCTCTTCATACGGTAATAGATGATACAAGACACAAGGGAAACATACTGTGCTAAAAACCCGAAAAAATGTTAAGACAATGTTTGTTTAAAAATACATATGCTATTGTTAACACATCACAGCAGGCCTTTCTAATAGGGCATTTATTGGAATCCCAATCTCACTGTAAACTAAAACGCAGGTTAACACTGTTATATTCAAGCTTCACACGGTTCCCTGCTGGACCATAACAGGAGGCTCGCTTCACAGCTCAGGAATCTATTTCGGATGTGAGCAACAATTCTATAGTTACGCTTTTAAAGAAAAACTGTTTTCTTATTCAGGATTGCTCACCTTTTCCAAACTTGTTTGCACTATCTCACTTACTTTAACCCTCACTGCTCAAAGGCATGAAATCGAGCCAAAAAGCAAAGTTTCTCACACAAAAAAATATTTTCTGCGTGCTGGGATCTAGCCGGATGGCAGGGGGACAGCCAGCGGTTCCCTGTGCAGCCCCTCTGTCCCCACGATGTCTCCCCGCACGATCGGGCGTCCGCAACCGCAGGTGTCCGCCCCAAACACCGACCCCGCCACTGACATCTACACACTCACAGAATTCGTACCTAAGCGTTTCGCCCCGTTAGACCAATCTCCTCCCAAAGCAGAAGTGGGGGAACTTCTTCAAGTCCAACAGGGCAGAAGACCCCCCGCACTTGGGGCTAATCCCTTCGGGGAGACCCCCGGACTTGGAGGAAAAAGGGGAAGGAGAGGGCCCTCGGAGCGCACCACCCCGGAGAAGCTCCGGGGTCTCCACAGAACTCCTTCAACTTTCAAGGAGGCGACGTCCACCACCGCCCCCCGGCCCCAAGCGGTGCGCGCCCGGGGAGGCTGCTCGCCACCAGCTCGCGCGACGGAGCTCCCCTCGGCCCGCCCAGCCGAGCCCCATCCAGCCCCCCGGCCCGCCCTCAGGGCACCCCGCCCCCACCTCCCCGGGCGCCTAGCTCCTCAGCGCCGACCCCGACCCAACCACCCCTCGCCGCCTCCCAGCACCCTACCCGCCCCGCCGATGCGCGAACGCGACCCTGGCCCCCTCCAAGCTGGACACGGCCTCGTCCAGGGGTCCCCGGAGCCCCCCGGGCGACCCTCTCGGCCGCGCCGTCCCCCGCCCCAGCACCCCCACCCCAACCCCTACTCGGCCCCCTAAGCGAGACGCCGCCCCCCTCCAGCACTGCCGGCGCCGCGGACTGAGCCCCGCTGCCCGCGGCCCTCACCGTGTCTCCGGAGCAGCTGGCGGGCGCGCACACGCCGCAGCCCGGGCCCGCCACCAGCGCTCCGCGCCGCCCGGAGCCGCCTCTTTCAGCCCGGGACTCGCCGGGACATCCGCGCACGGATCCCCACACCGGGGCTATTTTTAGGAGACAAGCCCCGGCCGGACCGGAACTCGTTCTGTGCTGCGCGTGCGCACTACGTCCGCCGCCTCGGTGTCCCTCCGCAGCCCTGCCTCCCCTCCCTCTTGGGTTCCCTTCCTCGCTTCTCCCCATCAGTTTCTTTTCAGGGCTGAATTATCCTCTCGGTGGGCTCTAGAGTAATTGGAATGGGAAAGAGAAGGGTAGGGCAAAGAGAGTCACGGTGCTTGGAAGCGGGCGCTATTCCACAAGGACGTGGGGGCGGACTATGTTTTTCCGGGAGGGTGAGGAGACGATCACCCGGCACAGGAAGGAGATGACGGCGGCTTGGCGCCGGGGCCGCGGGTTGGAGCTCGCTTTCCTCTGAAGGACCGTGTTCTCCTGGAAGGGATACTGGTCACTTGATGAGGGCCCGGGCGCCTCCCAGGGCGGGGCGGCCCGGCGGCGTCGCGCCCTGCCGCCCCCGCTCCGCCGCTCAGCCGCCGCCACCTCCCTGACCGGCCCCCGGGAGCCCAAGCCGGGAGCGGCCCGGTGACGCGGCGCGTGGCAAATCGCCGCGCGTGGCCCGCAGGGCAGCCAACCCTGGTGGCGGGGCGGCGAGGCTGCTGAGCGGAGCGGGGCGGGGCGGCGCGACGGGACGGGGCGGGGCTCCGGGGGCGGGGGCGGGGCGCGAGGCCGGCTGCCGCCCGGAGTCTGGTGCCAGGCGGGTCCTTCGGGACGCCCGGGCCAGGCCCCTCCCTCCCTCCCTCCCTCGAGGCGCCGTCGGCCTCCCCAGATGTCGGCTCGCCACGCCCGCATTGTGGTCAGGGCCGCACCTGTGCTCGCCCCGGGGCACGGGCAGGTCACCCTCAGGAGCAAGCACAAGAGGACTCTGGGACCCGGGCCCGGAGAGAAAGGGACTTGAAGGGGTCTCGAGGGCGAGAAGGCCCTTTCGGACTGGCCAGCCGAGCTCCCCAGGTCCCAGGACAGTAGCAACCTCCTTATCGTGACTTAATAGTTGCTAGGATGCCTGGGGCGGTACACTATGTGATGGGCATTTTGCATATGACAGCTTATGTAATACTTACAAGGCCCCATGAAGCAGATTCAGTGTCTATTCCCATTTTGCAGATGAGGAAAGGGAAGCTGAGCGCTAAAGTGACCTGTCAGGGTCACAGCTTCAGAGTAGGGCCCTGAGGACTTGAACTCCTGACCACTCTGCATGCTGCCTTTTCTGAGATAGGTGCAAAGGGCATAGGCTTGGGACAGCTGTTGTGTTTTCTGGGGCTACTGATTTTGTTTAGCGAGGTCTTTAGGAGATGAGCCATTGTTGGCCCTCTCATCCTGAAAGCCGCTCACCTCTGAAGAGTTTTTCGGGGCCACAGTGCCTGCATGTGCCCCCAGAGGTGCCTGTGTAATGGACACGAAGCCAAATGGTTGTTTGCATTTGAAGATGAGAAATTCAATCCCACAGCACTTAAAACAAAGTGGTTGCGGTGGGTGAGCAGATGAGCAGAAGCTGTGAGCGGAGGAACTGGGAAGTTACAAAGGAAGCCAGAGACTGGCTGGCTTCCTCCCTCAAGGACAACGGGGCAATGTGCTGGGGAGAGCCCAAAACAAAGGCGGCACATAGACAGCAGACGCCAGAAAATAAACCTGGAGCTCTGCTCAGAGCTCCACAACACCAGCGTTCAGGGGAGCCAGCAAAAGGAACTGCAGGGAGGTTTTTAAAACATGTCAAAATGTGGTGTAAATCAGCAAGTCATGTGGAAATGCATGCTTTTTAACCTGCCAGAAGCTGCAGAGCCAGCTGGATTTGGCTCTTCTGCTCCAAGAGGACAAGAAGAGTTTGATACTTATCCTTTAAAGCTTAGGGTCTGGAGTGGGGGCACAGTGATCAGTGGCCCCCTCCTTGCCACCTGCTGTCACCCTGGAAGAAGAGGCAATGAAAACAGACTGTTCCAAAAGATGTTTTCACCCTTATTGCTCCACTCCAGCTCCCCCCTTTCCAGAAGTTGAGCCTCCTGAGGCACAGAAGACTCAGCTCAGACTCCCACCCGTTACCCATTCCAATGCTATTGTTACCCTCAAAATGTCAAGCAGAGAACTCGACTATGAGTCCAGCCAAAGCAGAAATGAGAAGAGTTTGCATCACCTTAAAGAGCACCTCTGTCCCCACCATTCTGTATGTGAAAGCCCTTGTCTGAGAATTGCAGGCAGTGGTAAGAAGGAAGGAAGGAAAGGAAGGAGAGAAGGAAAGGAGGAAGGCTAAGTTTAAGAATTGTGGAGCGCAGCTATTAGCAGAGCACAGTCACTGTTATTTGTAGTTAAAGCAACCAATTTTAGGAAATTGCCACAGCCTCTGTTTCAGCTGTTGAAAACCTATACCTGAAGTCTAGTGTCTCTAGCAACTTCGAGCGCTCAGAAAGACCCTGTGCCAAGCACTTACGTGTGCCACTGGCTTGGAGGGAACTGAGGAGCAGCATCTGTCAGTCCTTCCCCTCTGGCCTCCTTAAAGGCATTCAGGGGTCCAGATGTTTCTGAGCTGCAGGGGCTGTGCACTGGGCCAGGCACTGAGATACAGAGGTGAGAAGGAGCAGCCCTTTCTTCAAAGGGGCTGGCAGGCCGTGGGGAGGATACACCTTAAAACACAATCCATCATGAGGGGTTTCCTAGGGTGCGGGAAGAGCACAGATGATGAGTGTCTAAGGAGGGACAAGAATTAGGATAGGCTTCTTAGAGGAGGTAATGCCCACAGTGAATCTGGAAAACCTCCTGGTAGGATGAAAAAAGGGCCGTCACTGTGTCTTGATGAGAAGAATAATGCTCAAGCTGCCTAGAAGCCAAAGGAACCCCTGACGACTTGGCCAGTTTCTCCCTCACTTCTTCCTTCCTGACACCCCACTTTCTCCATTCAGAAATTTGAGACGCTTCTCTGTACACACCGTCCTGTTTCCTCCTGTCTGCAGGGTAAACTGTGCATCAAGTCAATCCATCAAGTCTCCACTTAGGCATCATTTTTCTCTAATATGCGGTTTTACTCAACGTATAGTGTATTTCTTTTTGTATGTCTGTTTCCTCCCTTTAGAGAGTGAGCTCCTTGAAGACTAAAACTGTAACTTATTCTTTATTGTATTCACTGTGTCTAGCACAGCGCCTGGAATGTCCTAGAAAATCAAATAAATGTTTCTTAAATATTTATGAGCAGACTTTAGGCAGAGGGACTGCTGTGTGGGGGGACCTCGAGTGTGGCTCTGAGACCCGACAGCTAGCACAGTGTGCCTGGAGTCTGCATTGAGTGCTGGGAAGCAGCTAAAAGAGTAGTTGGGAGTGAGATGGTGCAGATCATTAACATGTCAAGATCAAACCATTTGGATTTTATTCTGAACCCCTGACAGATTTTAAGCAGGTGAGGAGCTTGAGCTATTTGGCATTTTAGAAAGATTGCTTAGGGAGTAGTGGTTGGTGGGGAGAGCAAGCCTGGAGGCAAGACAACCAGTTAGGAGGTACTGATGTTGTCAGACCCCCTCCCGCCCTCGTCTCCAAAGAGCTCCACAAAGTTCCCACACGTGCTGATGACTTCCTGTGTGTCTGTGTTTGAGAACATGCTCTAGCTTAGAGGGCTGGTCTTGGTAGATAAATATCCCAGCTTCCTCAAAACTCTGGAAGACATTTTTGAGGCATGCTCCCCCAAGTCTCTTGTGGAGGGATGGGATGTCCCAGTAGATTGGGCACCCACTGACAGCAGTGGTGACCTACCCATTTGCACACTTGTGTTACTTCTTCTCCTTTCCCCTCTCTCACTTCCTGGGATCACCTTCCAAACACTCTACCTTCACCAGAATCTTTGGGAGTCTACTTCTCAGGGGACCTATTTGATGCCGATGCTACCTGAGATAAGAAAGAGGACCTGAATGAAGGCAGTTTCCTGATTCAAATGAGAAAGCAGGGGCAAAATAGAAAGCTGTTTAGAAGTCACAACTCACTGGCTTGCTGACCTTTGAACCAGGGCTTAGGGGGAGTCAAGAAATCCCAGTTGTCCCCACCAGGTTTCTTGTTTAGGCTCCTGGGTGGACAGTAGAAGCATTATTTAAGTGGAGAACACTGGAGGAAGACAAGATGGAAGGAGCTGGGGCTGGACAGAAAGAAATAGGATGAGTTCCATTATGCTTGTGTTGAATTTGAGATGCCTGTGGGACAATATCTCCTTAGCCTCAGGAGCTGGAGAAAGATACAACCAGATGAGACTGCATATGTTAGCAGGTGACTTCTTGGAGGAGGAAAAAACAATTTTTTTTTTTGAGATGAGTCTCATGCTGTCCCCAGGCTGGAGTGCATCACGTGATCTTGGCTCACTGCAACCCCTGCCTCTGGGGTCAAGCAATTCTCCTGCCTCAGCCTCCAGAGTAGCTGGGATTACAGGCACCTGCCACCACGCCCAGCTAATTTTTATATTTTTAGTACAGACAGGGTTTTGCCATGTTTGCCAGGCTGGTCTCGAACTCCTGACATCAGGTGACATGTCTGCCTCGGCCTCCCAGAGTGCTGGGATTACAGGCATGACCCACCGTGCCTGGCCAGCAGGAAAAATCTAAGCAGATTTTTGAAGTTGAGGTATATGGGCTGAAGAAAAAGGGAAATGACTTATGGAGTAGAAGAAAGACCAGAGGGAGGTGGTCAGGGAAAAGAATGGATTCATAGAGGAAAGAAGTCAGTTTACCCGAACCAGGGAAAACTAGAGCAAATAAGTGATTGGGGTAAAATGAGCCTCGAAGGAGTTTTGTGAGTCACTTGAAGACAGGGACTATGCCATGTTCAATCTTCTGTCTCTAATGCTTGTACACAACGTTGATATTTTTTAAGTATGGTGTGACCCAAGCAAAGTATCTAAAAAAAAAATCTAATACATATTTCTATATATCAGTCTTGTATGAGTATAAATAATTAAAAATGGAAGGTTTTTAATCTGTTACCCCAAATTAGTAGTAAATTCTCCCTCCAAACTTAACTTTGTATAAAGACTTGTATCTTGTTGAGAAATGCCACATAGAAGAGAACTATGTCTTACTTGTTACATCGAGGATCTAGTGACTTGTAACTATTTCAGAAAATCAAAATTCTACACTATTAATTAAACCTAAAGATAAAAACAGAATCTGCTTTGTTCTGTTCATGGAAAGTTCTTCAGCTTTAAGATCCCTAATGTCTGTGTGCCAGAGAGAGAAAATTGTACACTCCTTTTCTATTGCAAGTTCTACGATAAACACCCAGATCTGTAATAAGTGCCGTTTTACAATAAACTATGGCTAAGGAACTATGGCTCCTTAGAGAAATGGTTGATTTCAGGACTGGGGCAAGAAAAAAGCAAGATGAACTTATGGTACCAGAAAACAAGGAAGTGCTCAAAAATGATGGGGGCATGTCAAACGAATAAAATAAATATCCATGAGCCCGTACTGATACGAATAAATAATTAAATGAATAAATAAATGGGAGAGAAGGTACAGATCTTCCTGACCGAAGAATTCCAACTAAAAAATGTACAAGGAATAAGGACAATACAAAGCCATCATTAGGCAGACACCACTGTTAATAATTGTTGCAGTGGGTAAAAGGATGATGAGAAACAGGACATTTACATAGTCTCAAAGTAGTTTCCTACAAGATATTTATTAATTACGAAGAGAAAAATAGTAACTTTATAGTAGAGAAACCCAGCAGACACCACCTTAAGCAAGTGAACAAGGCTAGCATCATCAGTAATAAAGTATATCAACATCATGTACCCCACCATATGATGCAGTGAGATGGGCATCTCACTTCTTTGGTATTCTTGCTAAAAATGTGTAACTTGAATTTAACCATAAGAAAACATCAGACAAACTGCAATTGCGGGGATATTTTACAAAATAACTGACCAATGTTCATTAAAATGTCCAGACCATGAAAGACAAGAAAAGACTGAGGACCCGTTGCAAACTGGAGGAAATCAAGGAGACCTGATTACTAAATGTAAAATGGGATTCTGGATTGGATCCTGGTGCAGAAAAGAGACAGAAATGGGAAAACTGGTGAAATCTGAGTAAGGTCTGTATTCTATGAGTATATATAATAGTGTTGTATCAATGTTAGTTTCCTGATTTTGATAATCATACTATCCTTATGGAAGATTCAATGAATTTTCTGCAGCATTTTTAAAACTTTTGGTAAGTCTAACATTATTTCAGGATAAAGAAATTAAGCGACAAAATATTTTAGTATTCTATGCTTTACTCAATTCCCCAATTTTAACCCTCATATGGAGTTAATATATCCAGTATAAAGTATTTTTATGATGCTTTACAATGGTAAATTCAACTTCAGTTTGGGCAATATTAAGACCACTGGCAAATGTTTATAAGTATGAATGTGTTAGGTGATCAGTGTTCTGAATTGAGGGGGAAAATGACAGAAAATAATAAAATGTTTGCAATTATTACACAAAGCCGTAGGGTTCCATGTCCACCATGCGGCTATTCCTAAACACCAGAAACTGACACATACACATGTATAATGTGGCCCATTACACCCTTTTCAGGTATTGGAAGGGGTGTTTTCACTTTTCTTATTTTAATATCACATGGGCTTTTATTCTTGAATGGCTGATGATGAAAAGGATGAATTCAGGTTCTCAAAGAAGCAGATAAAAGAGCTTTTCTTTGCTCAGTTTATATTCTTGCATGTAGAAGCCTACCTAAAGATTAAATAAACTTTTAAAATATAAGAAATTGAATCTTTGACAGCTGGATGTTTTACACAATTGAACTTCAAATAAGTCAATTTCTATTATATGTTGTCATTTTGTTATATTGTATTTTTTCTCCTGTACAGAGTTTATTCAGACTTTGTGATTCTCTCCACAAGCAACAATATATTCACATGTCAATTACAGTAATTCCAAACCTTGAGTTTATTTTCTTTTCATGTTTTATATTCTATCCAAAGAGAGACTGCATTTCACACATCTCCCGATATCCCACCCACATCAACCCTTGCATATGTAACCATCAGGATCTCTCTCTACTGTTCTCTTTGCCTGTGTATTTTTGTCTCAAAATTTCTTTTAAAGGCTTGACCTCTCCTACCAAGAACCCTTTAGTTACGCTTCAATAATCTCTTTTGAAATGCATCCCAGGCATTATCAGACTCTACCATGCCTATTAAGATGTCCATTTAGATCAATTCTGGGTCTGGATGTCCCTAAAGATCTTGTACAGAGAGAACGGTCAGTTCTCTGTGATGGCTACAGAGAGAACACAAATCAGTTCCAGATTGCAACTCATGATCTAGCAAGGATTTATATCTGTAAGAATTGTCGAATGTTGAGATTGGAGACAAATCTGGGAGTGACTGAAAAGGCAAGACCACATATTTTCGAGTCAAAAGTTCCTTTGCTTAAATCACATCTCCACCATTTCCTACATGTGTTATGTTGGGCACATTGCTCAACCTCTCCAAACCTCAATTTTCCTCCATATAAAAGATGATGATAAAAGGTTATCATAAAAGATGATAACCTTGAGTAAGATTATCTTACTCAAGGTTATTTAAAGCGCCTCCATAAGCTACATGTACCAACATAAATAATAGTTACATGTGTGGTTCATTGATTCCTTCCACAACCTTCTGAGCCCCTGCTGTGAGCCAGGCACTATTCAGGCCCTGGTATTTCCAGGAAGTAATTCCATCGATCTTCCAGGAAAGATCGATGTTCTCATGAAGCTTGTAGTCTTGTGGGTAGACAGACAATAAAAAATGCACCAACAAGAAAATGTCAGATGGTAATAAGAGCTATGATGAAAATAACCATGAGATAGAGTAATTGGGCCAATGCCTTAGCTATGAGTTCAGGAAAGGCTTCTCTGAGGCAGTGACATTTAAGCTGAGTGGCCAGATTAAGACCTGGAGAAGAGTATCTCAAGCAGAGGAAATAGCAAAGTTCCCCAGGTGGGACAGAAGTTATTTTCTTGAAAGAACGGAAAGAGCACAAGTGTGGCTGGAGCAAGGTTAGGGGGCAGGGGGTGGTTTTTAAACCACTGGACGGTTGTTGTTGCATTGTTGTTACCTAAGGAGGGTAACCAGGAATAAGTAGTAGAGTAAATCATTAGCAGGGTTAGTACAAACTGCTCCCTTCCTGTTCAAAAGGGGCAAGTGACTCTACTTCTGGCTGTCTAGTAGGTCTTTGTTTTGTTTTGTTTTGTTTTTTGAGACAAAGTCTCGCTCTGTCCCCTAGGCTGGAGTGCAGTGGCTCCATCTTGGCTCACTGCATCCTCCACCTCCTGGGTTCAAGCAATTCTCCTGCCTCAGCCTCCTGAGTAGCTGGGATTACAGGCGTGCACCACCACACCCAAATTTTTGTATTTTTAGTAGAGATGGTGTTTCACCATGTTGGCCAGGCTGGTCTCGAACTCTTGACCTCAAGTGATCCCCCCACCTCGGCCTCCCAAAGTACTGGGATTATGGGCATGAGCCACTGCACCTGGCCCTGGCTGTCTAATAGCTTTTTAGCTGCAAGTAACAGGAACCCAAGTCAAACCAACTTAAGCCAAAAAGTAAAAAAGAAAGAATGTATTCATTCGTTTGACTGAAAGGTTCAGGGATATTTATAATCCCAGCATTGCTGGATTAGAAGCTGAAATGACATCATCCATTCAGATCCTGTCCCCCAACACCACCACCACATTCGGTGCCCCTCTGTGTTGCCTTCACTCCGATGCAGGCCCTCTTTACAGCTGGTCCTGCAACAACTCTGGGTTTTTTGTTGTTGTTGTTGTTGTTGTTGTTTTTTGTCGGAGTCTCACTCTGTCACCAGGCTGGAGTGCAGTGGTGCGATCTCAGCTCACTGCAACCTCCAACTCCCAGGTTCAAGTGATTCTCCTGCCTCAGCCTCCCAAGTAGCTGGGACTAGAGGCACGTGCCACCATGCCCAGCTAATTTTTGTATTTTTAGTACAGCCGGAGTTTCACCATGTTGACCAGGATCATCTCGATCTCTTGACCCTTGTGATCTGCCCACCTCGGCCTCCCAAAGTGCTGGGATTACAGGTGTGAGCCACCACTCCCGGCCTCAACTCTGATCTTATAGTTTCCAGCTTAATGATCTCCATCAAAAAAGAGCTTTATTTTACATTCTTATTAGCGAAGTCCCAGAGTTGAGCCTGGCCCAGGTCACATGTCTCTCTTAACCAATCACCATGGCCAGGGTGATAGAGTACTCTGATTGGTCATGTCTGAGTGGCTCTCCCACCCCTGGAGTCCTAGAAGGAGACTCAAACTCATCAAAACCTCAGGGGCACATGGACTGAGAGTGAGGGGAGCAATTTTCCCCAAATTGGGATGCTATTATCAGAAGAAGGGAGCCTGTACGTCAGACAGACAAAAAGAAAATCAGTATCACAACAGTTGTTCAGCAAGTGTTGATTGTATGCTTGTATTCAGGCTGTACTTGGCAGAAATTTGGTCCATATCCTCAAAGATAATCCTGGGCTACTATTGGAAGAGACAGAGATAGAGAAGGAAAATTGTCAGTAAGAAATGTAACAGACTATCCTGTAAGGTCTGAAATGTCATGTGCTGCTGCCTTGACCGTCTTTGACCCTCATGAGATCCAAAAGGTCTCACCCTGAGTCCCCCTGCTTTCTCTCACCAGATATGCCCCCACCCAGAAGGAAAGATTCTTCACCCAGCTAGTTCCCCTATCAGCCAGACCAGCTGCACACCATCTGGACCTAAACTTAATAGGTTCCATGTCACTGCCAGCCTGTAAAATTATCAAAACAAGCCAATGACATCCTCCTGCAGGAACCTGGGGACACCTCACTCCCTTGTTACTACAAGGCCTGATTCCCACGGTCCCTGCTGGTTCCCTCTGCCCCGAGTGTAACCCCAATGTGGCTCCACATGGTGCGCGGTATCCTCCTCCCCAAGGCTGTGAGGATATGTGACTACTAAACTGGTGCCAACCTCACCTATCCAGTGTCAAGTGTCTTGTATTTGACCATCTCATATTAATTAGAGCAAGGGATCCCTCCTTCACCAAGAGAGTAAACAGGAGGTGATCAGAACTCACACTCTAATTACTTTCCTGACAGTAGCCAAGAGCCCTTTGCACTGGTCACTTGATTTCAGACTGGACTGGACTATGATAAACCCCAAGAGCTCCTAATGGTAGGCGTGGGGGCCGCTGCACACACCAGCAAAGCTCCTCTATTCCGCTGGTCCCCAGCCTCTCTTCTCAGATCTTCTCTGATGTGAGGTCAGGCCAGCAGCCATGGTGTCTTCCTCATTAGTACCTTCCCCAGAGTCTAGCTAAGGACCTGACACATAGTAGGCTTCCAATATATGAGTCCTGAGTGAAAGAATAGATCTTTGTCTTCAATCAGGCAACTGCAAAGTGTGGAACACTCTGGTCTGATTCAAAAACTTGTTTTAAGTTAGAGCCAAAGTGACCAACCCAGAAAATTGGGGAATGGAAAATCTATTTCACCATGGGCTTCACAGATGAAGTACACACTGGAGGTTAGAAATTATGATTTCCAATGTTCACATTAGCAAAGTATTGAAGCAGCTTTTTTTCTCTTTTAATGAGGATTCATTTTATTCTTACATTTTCAATAAGGTCCCTGTTTTTGTCAGAAATTTCAACCTCTTCTGGGTAATTGCACAACTTCTGGCTTCACTTGGCCTGCATAGCCTTGGCATGACTGATTTTTTTGGGTACATGCTGTAGGCAAGATTTTTATGAGGCTTGATTCTTGTCTTGACTTTATTTGATATGTATATCTGTAATTCAGCACATAGATGAAAGCAGACAGCACCTCTCAGCACCATGATGGTGAATGCCACAGAAAATGATCAAAGTATTTATCACATATGGATCTACAGGAATGCAAAAAGCCTTTCCAGAAATCATGCTCTGGCATGTTGTGTGAATTAAGCACACAGTTTCAAGGGGCTGGGTCTCTCGTTGAGAATCATTTGCAATTTCCAGCAGCTTAGATAAGTTGGATTTGGCCTAACCTAAAAAAAGAAAAAAGAAACTGAAGTGCTTTATCAGAATTCTTCTCCAGAATTCTCTGTCCTGGTCTTTGGATCTATATGAGGGTGCATTTTTGAGCAACTTCTCTTTAGACTACCTGTTCTAGAACTGAACACAGCGGCAGAGCTGTGTGACAGAAAAACCCCATTTTTCACCTTTCAGATTAAAAAACATGAAAAGGTTTGTTAACATGCTGAGTTGGCAAGGGCGTATAGAAACAGGCATTCTCATACATTGTTAGCGAGAGTGAATATTGGTGCATTCTCCTTGGAAAGCAATTTAGTTAATATCTATCACAATGTCAAATGTGCTTAGCCTTGACCTAGCAATTCCACATCTAAGAATTGTCCCTTGCAGAATATATTCCTTGCGGAATTGTTTATAGTACAAAATAATTCAAAAAAGGAATAAATATCTATCAAAGTGAGATTGGGTAAATAATTTATACTACAACCATATAAGAGAATACTATTTACCTACTATAAATATATGACACAAATATATGTGCATATGTGTGTGTGTGCTCCTAGACCAGTGGTTTTTAACAAGAGAGACATCTGATAACGTTTGGAGACAACTGTGGGTGAGGTGGGGAGTGGGTGCTACAGGCATCTAGTGGGTAGAGGCCAGAGACGCTGCTAAGCATCCTCCTATGCACAGAACAACACTTCCCCATGGACAACAAAGAACCATCCAGCACAACATGTCACAGTAACAAGGATGAAAAATCCTTCTTCTAGACAAATCTCTTCCTCCAAGAAGGGAAACTGGAAGACCCTTTTGGCTTGGTGGGCACGTGTTTATATTCCACATTTTCTGTTAAAGAGTAAATGCTAACCAGTTTTCCAATGTGCAATCTCAGGCTGTCTCAGGATGGGTGTGAGACAGCAGCAGGTTTCACAACAGCCATTCCTTCATCTTCTTTTGCCTTGATCCCCTCCTTGCTTAGACAAAATGGCAGATGCAGTGAGTGAGCTTGAGGTTGAGAAAAACTGCTTGGAATTCACAAGTTCCTGGGCCATTTCTGGTCACCCAGGGACAGAAACATCACTGATATGTTGGGTGTTGACTTTAAAAGTAAAGAAAAGTGGGTAGCTTTCTTTGACTGTTTGCCTCTGCTCATGTTGACTCTAGAACTTGGAGATGTAGAAAGGCAAATCACTCTTTCTCTTCCTCTCAGGATAGTTAACCTCAGGGCTACACCTCTCTGATGGCCAGAATGTGCAGTTTTTACTATTCAAATCATATATATTAGCTCTTGAGATATTTTAAACACCAATTCAAATTTAGCATATAAAAATTTACCCACAAAAATTTGCCGAGATAGGGCTACAAGGATATTGGTTGTAGCATTGTTCATGACGGCAAGAATCTGAAAACTTTTAAAAGTCCAAGAGAAAACTGTCATATAAACTACATCATAGTCACGCTATAGAATATTCTGCTGCTGTTAAAAAATGAGGTGAGTCCATACGTATTGATATGGAAGAATCTCTAAGATACAGTCCTTGAAAAAAGCAAGTTAGAGAACACTAAGAATGATAGGCTTTTTTCTATGTAAATTACAATTATCTATCTGTATATGTCTTTGTCAGTATCTGTCAATCTACGTACATATATATATATATTAAATTGCATCTTAACATAGACATTTCACTTTCTGAAAGGAATAATAGTCACTTACATCATTGCTACGGGGAAAGGAGCTGAGGGCAGGGTAAAGGTGAGCGTCCCAGGCAGCTTTCTCCTAGCATTTCATACTCTCACACACTGTTCAAACCTTCTAAGCATGTACATATGCATATGCACTTTAAACAATTTTTGACAGATGTCATCAGGGTGGTAAGAGTATGGATTATTTGAAATATTTTTCTTTATATTCCTTTTTACTTATACAAATGCAAACATATGAATGTTATAAAAGAAAATTTAGAAAACATCAGAATGTAAAAAAGGCTATGTAAAAGACTAAGGAATTAAAGAGACAATTAAAAACTTTTCTTTAAAGTTATAGTGAAATTTATTTACAGTAAAAATGGCACATAGAGGAGCCCTCAAGTATGAGCAATGCCACTGAATAAGTATGAGTGGAGGCCGGGCATGGTGGCTCACACCTGTAATCCCAGCACTTTGTGAGGCTGAGGTGGGTGGATCACGAGGTCAGGAATTGGAGATTAGCCTGACCAACATGGTGAAACCCTGTCCCCACTAAAAATACAAAAATTAGTCGGGCATGGTGGTGAGCACCTGTAATCCCAGCTACTCTGGAGGCTGAGGCAGGAGAATCACTTGAACCCGGGAAGCAGAGGTGCACTGAGCTGAGATTGTACCACTGCACTCCAGCCTGGACAACAGAGCGAGACTCCGTCTCCAAAAAAAAAAAAAGTATGAGTGGAACATGTCTTGTTATTATTATTATTATTATGGTTACTATTATCCTTTAATCTGTTAGTATTTTTGAACATCTACAATAAGCAAAAAACATTTGCGGTTAATTTGATGAAGGAAATAAAGATGATTCAGACATGGACACAGGCATAGACTCCTTGAGGTACCTGCCAGCTGAGGGGATGAGTTTGCACTGAATTCTGCCTGCAAGCTAGCTAACCAGGGCCAAAAACTTGGGTAACATCCAAGAAAGGATCAGGGCATGAACTGGACCAGTGGTTTGAGTACCAATTGCCACAAAAAATCTCTTTCATGTGGATGGACCAGGGCCTGAAATCTCCAACATTACAGTGAGTCCTAGAGATGACAACAGAGGCTGTTTTAAAACAAAATGCACTCTTGTGCACTGGAACCCTGGAGGTATCAAAGAGAAGAAGGTTCCTGCTGTGCCCGAAACCCTTAAGAAAAAGCAAAGGAATTTTGCAGAGCTGAAGATCAAGCACCTGAGAAAGAATTTTGCCTAAAAGATGCTTTGAAAGGCAAGGCGGAAGCTTAGCTATGAAAAAGCAAAGCATTATCACAGGAAATATAGACATATATACAGAACTGAAATTCAAATGGCTTGGATGGCAAGAAAAGCTGACAACTTCTAAGTATCTGCAGACTCCAAATTGGCGTTTGTCATCAGGATCAGAGGTATCAATGGTGTGAGCCCAAAGGTCTGAAAGGTGTTGTAGCTTCTTTGCCTTTGTCAAATCTTCAAAGGAACCTTTGTTAAGCACAACAAGGCTTCAATTACCATGTTGAGGATCGTAGAACCACATATTGCATGGGGGTAACCAAGCCTGAAGTCAGTAAAAATCTACAAGCCTGGTTATGGCAAAATCAGTAAGAAGCGAATTGCCTTGGCAGATAACACGTTGATTGCTCGATCTCTTGGTAAATATGGCATCGCCTGCATGGAGGATCTGATTCATGAGATCTATACTGTTGGAAAACACTTAAAAGAAGCTAATAACTTCCTGTGGCTCTTCAAATTATCCTCTCCATGAGGTAAAATGAAGAAAAAGACCACCCATTTTGTAGAAGGTGGAGATGCTGGCAACACGGAAGACCAGATCAACAGGCTTCTTAGGAGGATGAACTAAGGTGTCTACCAGGATTTTTTCTAATCTGGTCAATTAATAAACAGTGCCTGCTTTTAAATTGAAAAAAAAAAAAAATAAAACAAAATGCTCATGATTAAAATGCAGGTGAGCAGGTACTTATTTCTTTCTCAAGCCATGCAACCCAATGTCTCAATGTCACACTTTTATTCCTCCTGATAGCAGCAGATAATGTAAATCTCAGCCAACTGGGGGCAAAGCGGGTTATTTCAAATTGAATCTCATCTAATTCAAGAATCTGGCTGGACATGGTGGCTCATACCTGTAATCCCTGTGCTTTGGGAGGCCGAGGCGGGCAGATCACTTGAGGTCAGGAGTTCAAGACCAGCCTGGCCAACGTGGTGAAACACCGTCTCCACTAAAAATACAAAAATTAGCTGGGCATGGTGGCAGGTGCCTGTAATCCCAGCTACTTGGGAGGTTGAGGCACATGAATCGCTCGAATCCCGGGAGGCGGAGGTTGCAGTGAGCCGAGATCATGCCACTGCACTTTAGCCTGGGTGACAGAGTGAGACTCTGTCTCCAGAACAAAACAAAACAAAACAAAAAGACTCTCTGCCTTTTTAGTCTGCTCCTGACCTGTATTGGAGTGGAGGGAGGGAGGTGCTGGTTCACGGTCATTCTCTGTAACCAACTGGCATCCCCTGAGATCTCCGGTCCACTCTGGATCTTAACCACAGTCACCCCCTTGTTGGTGTCTGCTATGGCTTGGATGCAGTGTTCCCTTACTCAGCTATAAGGCTTCTATAAGTGCCCTATTCATCATAAAATGGCTGTGAAACCTCACTGGACAAAGATCCGTGAATCTGGTTCCCTTGGTATTCATCCTAGTTTTGTAGTTCTCCAGTTTGGCTGCGCACTGGAATCAACTGGGGAGCTTTAAAAAATGTCTGGGCCTCACCCTTTCCCCAGATCTTCTGATTTAATTGGTCTGGGTGCAGCCTGGGCCTCAGGGTTTTCTAAGGTCCTCAGGTGATTTTAATGCGCAGCCACGGTTGAGAACCACTGCCCTGGTTTCTCTAGGTGAGCCACTCAGCTCTCTGAGGTTTCAGTGGAAGATATGAACCCCCATGTGGCCCTCTGACTCATTAGTTTCCACTCGTTCTTCACCCTCTGGCATGACCTGTCACTGTACTAGTTGGGGCAGGCATGGCTTTAGTAACAAATGTACCAAAATGTGTAATGGTGCAAGATAAGAGGAATTAATTTCTAGCTCACATAATCTAGCTCACAGGTGTCAGGGTAAGTTGAATATGAGTGTGGTGGTGGAGTGGCCTCACACAGGCCCCAGCAACACAAAGTGACTGCAACTGTGCCATCTTCAACAGCAGCTTCTATGGTTCCCCCAGAGGTCACCAAAACAGCTCAACGGGGACAAGAGCATGGAAAGACACATCTGGAAGGTTTTAATGGGCCAGGCTTAGGAGTGGCCCTCAAGACTTCTGTTCCCATTCCACTGGCTAGAACCAGTCCCAGGGCCACGCCTACCTGCAAGAAAATCGGGGAAACGTAGGAAGGAAGGAGAGGAAAATGCATTTGGGTGGATGCATTGCAGTCTGCACCACAATCACTGTAGTTGTACCTGGCGAATAGCCTCAATTCTCTTGGCCCTCTCTGCCTTCAAAATAATGAGCTGGCAACACTGTAACATTGTGATGAACTCTTCTTCTGCCCTCTTGAGGACTGCGCCTGAGTAGCTGAACATGGCTGGACACAGGTTGGCGTTTAATTTATGATTTTAAACCTTAAGTGGGGCCAGGTGCAGTGGCTCATGCCTGTAATCTGTAATCCCAGCACTTTGGGAGGCCAAGGCGGGCAGATCACTTGAGGTCAGGAGTTCGAGACTACCTTGGCCAACGTGGTGAAACCCAATCTCTACTAAAAATACAAGAATTAGCCAGTGTGGTGGTGAACACCTGTAATTTCAGCTACTCAGGAGGCTGAGGTGAGAGAATTGCTTGAACCCAGGAGGCGGAGGTTGCAGTGAGCCGAGATTGCACCACTGCACTCCAGCCTGGGCGATAGAGCAAGACTCTGTCTCAAAAAAAAAAAAAAAAAAAAAAAAAAAAAGAAAGGAAAAAAAATCTTAAATGGGCACCCAATGCCTGAGGCAATCTGACTACATTTCCTTAATAAGCTTGCTCCCCTCTTGCTCAGTGTGACCATTTTATATCTCAGTCTCTTTTCAGTCTTAATATGTTCAAATCTGAACTTGACTTTACCTCTTAAACCAACCGTGACCCTCCTCCCCAGGCTTCCACATCTCAGGAAGCAGCACACTATTCAGCCAGTTGCTCAATCTGGAAACGCAGCCATTATCCTGATTCTTCCCTTTCTCTTCCCTACGTCTAACCTGTGAGCAAGTCTCATCAGTTTCGCCTCCAAAATACATCCAAATTCTACCTTCTTTTTCCCATCTTCTTTTCCACTGCTCTAGGCCAGGTCATCACTGTCTCTCACCTGGACTGCTTACTCTTGGTCCATGTCCCTTACAGCCTATTCCCCATCGATAGCCATGGGATATTCCTGAAACACGAGCACCATCATCTCACTCCCCTGCCCAATCCCCTAACATGGCTTTCACAGCATTTTGTAAAAACTCCAGGCTGCTGATGGTGGCTTCCTACATGGTACCCACTGCATGGTCCCACGCCTCCCGTCCCATCCAGCCCCACTCTCCCTCCCCTTTGCCCTCAGGCCCCTCTACCTCTCCAATCCTCGAGTTTCATTCCTTTCTCAAGGCCTGTGCGTTTGCTGTTCTCTTTGACTAGAATGCTTTTCTCCTGGCTTTTCAGGGCCACTCCTAAACATCTTTTAGGCCTCAGTGGACAGGACTTCCCCTGTTCACACTTCCAAACAGGTCCTCCCCATCCCTTATCCTTTCACTCTGCTTCCTTTGCAGCACTCATTACTACCTGTAATTAATTAGTCATGTGTGCTTATTTGTTTGTCGTTTCACCCCACCAGATTCTTAGCTACACTAGGATAGAGCTGTGTCTGCTCTGTTAGTGGCTGGCTCCAGTGTCTGATATTGATTGGATGCAATATACGTTCGTGAATGCAATGCAGTGAACGAATACAATAGGTCAATGGTTCTTAGCATTCATCTATCTGTCTATCTATCTGTCTATCCATCTATCTATCTATCTATCTATCTATCTATCTATCTATCTATCTATCTGTCTATCTATCTATCTTCTATCTCAAGGAACTCCTAAGAACCTGATGAAAGGCCTTTGGGCCTTTTCCACTGAAATGCACAGAAAACACTGCGTTTAGTTTCACATTATCTCTGGGCCTCCGGAATCCCATTAGCTCTGAAATTAGATTAATAATTCTGGAACTAAATAGTACTTTTAGCTCGAAAATTCTTTTATTCATTTATTTATTTTGAGACAGAATCTTGCTCTGTCACCCAGGCTGGAGTGCAGTAGTGTGATCTAACTAGCTCATTGCAACCCCCGCCTCCTGGTTTCAAGCGATTCTCCTGCCTCAGCCTCCTGAGTAGCTGGGATTACAGGCATACACCACTACACATGGTTAATTTTTGTATTTTTAGTAGAGACAGGGTTTCATCATGTTGGTCAGGCTGGTCTCAAACTCCTGACCTCAAGTGATCTGCTTGCCTCAGCCTCCCAAAATGCTGAGAGTTCAGGTACAAGCCACCACGCCATGCCCTAAAATTCTTATGGTATCACATATCAACTATTCTGCTACCAGTAAAAGTACCAATAAAGAAAACAATAAAGCCTTAATAAGATGGCATCCAGGAAAGGTAATTTTTTATGGGATAATGAAAAGAAGCAGGAAATACCAGGAGAATAGGCTATTGCCTTCAAAAAACAGCTGGAGAAAGACACACCCAAATGAGATCCCAGAGAATCCAAAAAGCACCTTGGAAGGTGTGAGCTCCTAAAGCAATCTAGGAATGCCTGAGTGGACCCCTTGGAGCCAGGTTCCAGGCCAGGAGACAGCCCCCTACCCCCAAATTACCTAATGCATGGCATGGCTGAGAGAGAAAGATCATCTGCAAGGCCATTGATGTGAGTCCCCTGAAGGGCACCCCAGAGATGTTGGAGCAGAACACATATTTTGTTATCTTGGCAGCTGTGGCTGATGGGAGATGGGGACAATAGGACCAGCTCATCAAGGGCCACTTCCAAGGTGGCAGTTGTGAAAGTGCTAGCATAAATCTCCCCTTGTTTGAATTTCCTTAGTACTCCCAGATACCTATGTGCTGGAGATACATGTTTCTGTCATTTCAGGCAGCAGGGTTCATGCAATTCTCATGAAACTACTGCAGGGCTTGCACAGGGAGCTCCCCAAGAAATGCTTGTCAAGGCAATGATCAGATCTTGTGCTGATGCCAGGGCATTCACAAGCCTTAGAGGAGTTTCTATAGGGGCTGGAGGTAATGGCTGAATCAGAAGAGCCACTCCAGGGAGACAGAAATCCTTGTTGCAGAAGAAGCTTTAGGACCTGGGCAACTCATCACGTCTAATGTCAGGTGACATGCAACAGCCCGGTCTTTGGTCCAACAGGTGCTAGAGCACCTGTCAGCATAGCCGCTACAAACTCCTGAGTAAGTTACAAAAAGAACCCAGGGCCAGCTATCCAAAGGGCAAGAAAGGATTTGGATAACCACAGGGGCCTCACCTATAGGTCACAGCTGTCCCTGGCCTCAGGCAAGCAGGCCAGCAGCCACTAGCAGGTGCCACCCATAAATGCTGTAGACCAGAAGTGGATACCTTGATCATTCAGCTGTCAGACATTCCATGCAGCATATGTTGTGGGTTGTGTGGTAGATGATGCCAGTGCTTAAAATTTTGAGATGAGTTGGTAGATGGGCTATGGTCCAGTAGTTATTTCTACAGAAAGTGGGTTTATGTGCAAGGCAGAAACTTTCCTGTGTGTGAATAGGACTCCTTTATCCCACCAAATCCCCCTTGAATGGACATTTCTTTGTTTCAAGAAGTTTTTTTCTTTGCTTGCTAAAGACATTTTTAAAAAATTGATCATCAGGATTGTATATTATTTCAACTTTTAATTAATAGTTTAAGTAATTAAATTGGGACTCCATATCGCTTAACAGATGCATTTAGAGTAAAAGTCAGATGGCAAATATTAACTTCAAGAGAGAGAAATTCCCTGAGAGGAAAGAGGAACAGAGGGGAGGACTCAGCTGTTTCTGCTTACTTGAAAACACACCACAAAGATCTGAAAGAAACAGCAGAAGATCAACATCTGCCACATCTGGGAGGTAGAGGCTCTGTAGTTATATGTCATATTATTTTCTGTACTTTTTTGTACCTTTGAAACTTCGTAATCAAAATAAACTTTTTTAAAAAATGATGGGATGGAGAAAGTAAATGTTATGGAACCTAGGTGGGTATAGGGATTTCTAAAATTTCTGCATATGACTTTTTGCCTTGGAGATGAGAAAAGGGAGATATGTGTCAAGCTTGGATATGTAAAAGGCATAATACAAATTAAAGCAAACATATATGTGCTTAAAATGTGCCAGGCACAGTTCTGAATCCTTTAATCATTAACACATTGATTCAAGTACCAGCTAAAATCTCCATTCAACGACCTGCTTACCAGACAACAAATGGTTTCAGTTGCTAGGGTTTCCAATCCAGCCTCACTTACTAAAATTAAGCAAGGAAGCCTCCAGTCAGAAAAGATTAAGCTCCTATTTCTCAATGCATGGGTCTCAGGAGTAAGTGAAGCAGGGAGAAATAAATCTTGACTGCTGATGTAGCATCCTGTGTGAGATGGACCAGTGAAAAACAGGCCCCACTTCCATGAAGGAACCAGGGACCAGACACTAAGAGGACTAACCCCTGCCAGGATGCCCATCACTCACAGTCACTCTCCCTTCCCTTCAAGTTTACCATTATCCTGACTACTAACACCATACATTACCTTTGCTTGTTTATAACATGTATCTAATTGCAATAATTTGAAATGTATTCTTCTGTCTTGCTTTTGCACTCAACATTACATTTGTGAAATTTATTTATATGATTGCATGTATCAACAGTTCACTCTGTCATTATTGTAGAGCTTTCTGGTGCATGAACAGATTATAATTTATAAACCCATAACACTACTGATGGACAACTGGGGCATTTCCAGTTGAGGCCATTCTGAATGTTGCTATGGTGCTGCTGTGAATGTTCTTGTGTATGACTTTTTTGTTGTTTTGAGACAGGGTCTTGCTCTGTTGCCCAGGCTGGAGTGCAGTGGTGTGATCATGGCTCACTGTAGCCTCAACCCTCGACCTCCCAGGGCTCAACCAATCCTCCCAGCTCAGCCTCCCAAGTAGCTGGGACTACAGACCTGTGCCACCTGGCTAGTTTTATGTATTTTTTTGTAGAAACAGGGTTTTGTCATGTTGCCCAGGCTGGTCTTGAACTCCTGGGCTCAAGTGATCCACCTGCCTCAGCCTCCCAAAGTGTTGGGATTACAGGTGTGAACCACTGCACCTGGCCTTGTGTGTCTTTTGGTGCAAATAGCTATGCATTTCTTTTTAATATATCCTTAGCATGCACATGTGTTCGGTTTTCGTAGATACTGCCAAGTAGTTTTCCAAGGTGGTTGTACCAATAAACATTTTCTCCAGGGGTGTGTGAGAGTTCTGGTTGCCCTATAACATCATCACATCTTCAAAACCTGAACTTACCTGTTTTTTAAAAAATTAACATCTAATCTATGCCTTTGTGCTTATATTTAATATTTCTCTAGGGAAGAGATTTCTGGTGAGGCAAAAGCCTACTTCTCACATTATTTTTCTTTTTTGAAAAAGTTTCTTGTTTTCTCTCATTTTTTTCTATTCTAGGTGAATTTTATAATGAATGTATTGAGATCCATAAAAATGGTAATTGCTAGATTAAGGCTACACACATTTAAAGTTTTAATAGATACTGCAAAACTGCCCATCAAAAAGGTCATGTCAATATATAGTTCTACCAAGAGTGAAAGAGAGTAACTGTTTCCTCTCTCCTTAACCAACCCTGCATATTAACAAACTCTCAATTTTTTTTTTTTTTTTTTTTTTTTTTTTTTGAGAGAGGGTCTTACTCTGTTGCCTAGGCTGGAATGCAGTGGCATGATCCTAGCTCACTGAGGCCTCAACCTCCTGCACTCAAGTGATCCTCCTGCCTCAGCCTCCCAAGTAGCTGGGACCACAGGCATGTGCCACCACACCCAGCTAATTCTGGTATTTTTTTGTAGAGATGGGGAATCTCACTATGTTGTCCAGGCTGGTCTCAAACCCCTGGCCTCAAGCAATCTTCCTGCCTTGGCCTCTCAAAATGCTGTAATTACAGGTGTGAGCCACGGTGCCAGGCCAAACTCATGCATTTTTACCAAAAAAAGATATCTTATTGTGTTAAAATTTGCCTCATTAAAAAGGAGGGGGTTCAATATTTGTTACTCATTTATTGGCCATTTGCATGTTTTCTGTGATTTGCATGTTCACATTCATGGCTAGTTTGTCTGCTATTTATGTTTTTACTATTTTTATCTGTAAGAGTTCTTTATATATTCTAGATCTGCACTGTCAAGATGGTTCACCACTTGCCCTATTTGTCTATCAAAAAAAAAAGTTGGTTTTTTTTGTTTGTTTTTGTTTTTTTTTTTAGACAGTCATGCCTTATCACCCAGGCTGGAGTACAGTGGCATGACCTCAGCTTACCGCAACCTCTGCCTCCCGAGTTCAAGTGATTCTCCTGCCTCAGCCCCGCAAGTAACTGGGATTACAGGCGCGTACCACCATGCCTGGCTAATTTTTGTATTTTTAGTAGAGACGAGGTTTACCATGTTGGTCAGGCTAGTCCCGAACTCCTGACCTCAGGTGATCCACTGGCCTCGGCCTCCCAAAGTGCTGGAATTATAGGGGTGAGCCACTGTGCCCAGCCTGTCTATCTAAATTTGAATTAATGAAGTAAAATTTAAAATTCAGTTCCTCAGTCACACTGGCCATATTTCAAGTACTCACTAGCCGCATGTGGCTAGTGGCTGTCCTGTTCAGGAGTGCAGAGAGAACATTTCCATTATCAAAGAAAGTTCTATCAGATAGGGTTGGTCTAGACTGCAATCCTTTTTCTACCAACAGTGAAAAAGAGTAAATATTTCCCCTCACCTTCACCAATCCTGCTTATTAACAAACTATCAATTTTCCTTTTTTTTGAGACAGGGTCAAAAATATTTCTGTTGAAATATTTTCATTCAGGCTATTCCTAATTTTAATATTATTTTTAATTGATGGATCATAATTATATATATGTATGGGGTATAATGTAATGTTTTGATATAGGTATACAATCTGGAATGATTAAATCAAGCAAATAAACATATCACCTCACTTACTTATCATTTTTTGTGATGAGACATTTGAAATTGAGCAATTTGGGAACATGCAATACATTCTTATGAACTACAGTCACCCTGCTCTGTGATAGATCTCCAAAAAGTATTTATCCTGTCCACCTGAAACCTTGTAATCTTTGACCAACAATCTCCCCACTCCCCCCATTCTCTCCCCATTCCCCCCATTCTCTCCCCACTCCTCCCCTCCCCACAGTCTTATCCTTATATTTTAACTTTTGAATACATTCTCTTATGGTACAGAGGAGCACATTTTTATGCAGGCAACTATATTAATCATTTTTGGCATGGGTTGCTGAGTGTGACTCTTGCTTGTAATACCATCAGAAGTTATAAGCATATTTTCCTGCACCTTCTCCCAATTATTTACTAGTTTTGTTCTTTATCTAGAATTAGTTTTTAATTGTAGCGCAAAACAGGAGCTTAATTCAATTTTTTTTTTTTTTCACAATGGATGGTCAATCTTTCTAATACCATATATTGTGCTTGGGAAGATGAAAACTAGAAACATTGGAGAAAAGCACTACTAAATATCACATACCTTTAACCAAGTTAATAAAACTTTCTATCTGATTTTAGAGGGAAAAATTTCCTTCTGATTTTAGCTGGAATGGACATGAATTTTGTCAACTGAGTTCTCTGTGTCTCTCAGGAGAATCATTTTTTTTTCTCCTTTAATTGGAACAAATCCTATCCCTAGTTAGGGGTAATATATTGTTTTTAATTAACTGATGGATTTGGGGTGCTAACATTTTATTAGGATTGTTTTATATATTGGCACTTTTTGATACCTACTATTCCATTGTATCGATGTGTTATATGTTTAGCCAGCTTCCTATTAACAGACATTCACGTTCTTCCAAAAATTTTCTCATACAAATACAAATTACAATGCTGCTGTAACTTTGTATATATGTCATCTTGCACCTGTGCACATTATATCTGTAAGATAAATTCCCAGACATGAGATTACTAACTCAAAAATCAGTGTGCCAGGTATTGGCGAATTGGCCGCCATAAAGATTTGTACCGATTTACATTCCTACTGGAAATGTATGAGAGTGGCTGTTTTCCCAGGTTTCTCCTAAGAATGTCCTTAACTGAAAACTCCATCTCCTTAGCTCAGCGATGCTGCTGGGCTCAGTCTGTGTCCTCCCTTTGCCCCAGTGGTCTAGAAGCTGTCTCCAGACAGACTGGGACAATTGTCGGGCTCACCTCGTTTATTTTCCTTCTCCAAGAGATCACAGTCCTGTGCTGTCCAATGTCTGACGTTAGAAAGCCATTGTTTGAAATATTTGGTCCAGTTTTCTAGTTGTTGATGGTGGGACATTAAGTCTGTGCCTGCTACTCCATCAGAGGCCAGCAGGAAAACTTCTCTTTTTATCTTTTGCTCTCACTCTTTCTGTACACAAAAATAGAATTGGGTTGGGCTCAGTGGCTCACGCCTGTAATCCCAGCACTTTGGGAGGCTGAAGCGGGTGGATTGCCTGAGCTCAGGAGTTCAAGACCAGCCTGGGCAATATGGCAAAACCTCATCTCTACTAAAAATACAAAAAATCAGCCAGGCGTGGTGGTGCGTGCCTGTAATCCCAGCTACTCAAGAGGCTGAGGCATGAGAATCGCTTGAACCCAGGAGGCGGAGGTTACAGTGAGCCTAGATCACGCCACTGCACTCCAGCCTGGTTGACAGAGTGAGACTCTGTCTCAAAAAAAAAAAAAAAAAAAAAGAATTGGGTTTAGTTTTGTAATTCAACCTGAAACTCTTTTTATAGGTAAGTTAAGCTGCTTTACAGTGATTGATATGACAGATATGTGTGATCTCACTGCTGTCATATTATTTTATATTATGCTTACTTTATTAAAATCATTCACTACTTACCTTATTCTCTCGCTTTATTTTTGTGCAAGTTTCTTCTGCAAATTAGGCAGGTTTGCATGTTTGATGTTTACCTTTGTAATGATAACTTCCTATCATGCTCTTAGTTCTCTACTTTGGACTGTACCTATCAGGTCCCTATTATGAGCAATAATGAAAGTAGCATATTTCCTCCTCCTTCCCTACCTTTTCCTTTCCTTAATCATCGAATTTTAGTCAATTTTATCTTTCTTATGTTTATCTTTGTACAATTTAATATGTCCGTAAATCTTTTATTTGATGTTCAACCTTAAGTGATATCCTTTGATTTCTGCGACTACAAAGGGGTCGATTAGTGAGCGTATTCTGCCTTCCACCTTTTCCTCCCTTCTCTTTTCTATTCTGGAATTGTATCATTTCTAACATCTCAGCAGATTATGAGACACATTTTTTGATCTGTCATGCTAATCCCCACATTTGTTTAAGCCTTAGAACTATAGTTAGGTATATGCTATGTTCAACCATCTCTTGGTTTTCTGAAGTTTGTCTGTATGTGTTAGATATCCTTTGCTTGTCTTCTGCATCTAACATTTTCTCTTTCATGTTTTGAAAAACTTTCTTTACTTCCATTTCATCTGTTCATTGTTTTCATTTTTACTCTTTTTTGTCAATACTGTGTCTTCTCTTTTATGTTCTTGTCAATTTTGTCTTAATTCTATGGTCCTTTGGCTATGTTATTCTATTTCTTTCCCAAGTTCTTCAAGCACATGATTCGTTTCTTCCTATTATTCTATCACCTCTTCCCTGATATATGTGTATAGATAGATAGATAGATAGACAGACAGACAGACAGATTTTTTTTTTTTTTGAGATGGAGTTTCACTTCCAGGCTGGAGTGCAATGGCATGATCTCTGCTCACTGCAACCTCCGTCTCCCGGTTTCAATTGATTCCCCTGCATCAGCCTCCCAAGTAGCTGGGATTACAGGTGCCCATCACCATGCCCGGCTAATTTTTTTTTTTTGTATTTTTAGTAGAGACGGGGTTTCACCATGTCAGCCTCCCAAGTAGCTGGGATTACAGGTGCCCATCGCCATGCCCGGCTAATTTTTTTTTTGTATTTTTAGTAGAGATGGGGTTTCTCCATGTTGGTCAGGCTGGTCTCAAACTCCTGACCTCAGGTGATCCACCTGCCTCGGCCTCCCAAATTGCTAGGATTACAGTGTGAGCCACCATGCCCGGCTGATATTTTTGCTTTTTAATATTAATTTTTGCTTCGTAGTTTTACTTTTAGAGGAAATTTCTTCAATAATCTTTAAATTTCATGGCAACATATTGAACAATATTTTATTGGTTTCATGATGACAATATTTTTCTGATAAGTATTCTTTATTTCTTGGCAAATCTTGCTGATTTTTTCAGCAAGATATAAAAGCAGGTATCTTTAAATTTGTGTTTGGGTAGTTCATTTTAAAAATAATTCATCTTGAATGACTTGGGTTTCCCTGGATCAAAAGGTTTCTGGCAGGGGAGTGGTATGGAGAGGTGGACTGGCGACAATATAACCTTCTAAATTTTACAACTCATAGAATTTCTTCTTCTCTGCTCTACCACAGAGACAGACAGTTTCTTGCAAATAAGGCGCATCTTTGTGATTCTTTGAGCAGCTCCACCTTTTTTGCTTTTTTGTATCATATGATGTCCAAGAGTGTTTCTGCTGCCCAGCTTTGCTTACTATACTTCTTGCTTTTTTTTTTTTTACTGAAAACAGGAGATACATATTTACACGTCAAGTAGAGCCTCTTACCTATTTTTATTGGCACTTTCAACTCTGCTACCGCCACCCCCACCGTGGGCCATCTAGCTGCTCTCTGAACCTTTTTCTCTATATTCTTCTTATAGCTTTTGCTTAATATCAGCCGCCTTGACATTCCTTGCACATATTTTAGAGTCTGCATATAATATCTAGCTATCTTGATTTCACTGAAAGTCGAGTGTGTAGGGTGCTTTTCATTCTCCTTGCTGCTTTTGTAGGATTCTCTGGAGGACAAGGTGAAAGATGTTGATTTACTCAACCATGTTCTACTTGAAGTCTGACCCTATTTTTTGTCCTTGAAGTTAACACATCCTGTTGTCCATGTCCTTGTGTATTCTGAAAAATTGATTATTATCTGTTACTCAATATTTCAATTTAATTGAAATATTTGATTTTGTAATTTTTGTAGATTTGATTTTTATTTTATTAAAAATTATAGAAGGAGAAGATCATAAAGAGTGAAATATTCACCAGTTGGGGGGTTAGTGTGACTCTCAGCGGTTCCTTCTTTTGGAATTGGCACCCACACTTAGGGGGAGGCCTTATCCCTGTTCCTCTCATCACAGCTCTTTGGCACAGTCATACAGATGAGCAGTAGGCAATTGTCATAATCAGCAATTCAGAAATATTACAATCACCAGTTCATAAATTCATTTCTTACCTTTTCTCTACTTTCTTCTAAAAAGGAAATGGGAATGCATTGTTTTATTTATTGTATCTGTATCTTGGGATAATTGTTATTACTATTTTCATTTTACAGATAATGAAATAAAGCTCAAAGAGGCTCAGTTTCCAAGATTACACAGCCAGGTAGGTGCTGAGATAGGATTTAAATCCAAGACCACCTAAATCTGAATTACAGTCATTTTGCTATATTATACTATGCTGTACTATCAATATAACAACACTACACTATACACCAGGCTATACTATACTTTATACCATACCATACCATTACCATCCCATACCATCCCATGCCATACCACACCACACCATACCATTATCATACCATAGCATGCCATTACCATAACATGCCATGCCATCCCATCCCATCCCATCCCATCCCATCCCATACCATACAGGCAGCCTCCTTACTTTCTGGGGTGAATTCACATTTCTTGGAAATATACATATTATAAAATATACATATTATAAAATATACATACTATCATGTACGTACTTTAGTAGAGTTTATAAACTTTACTAAATAACCATTCTTAAGTTTAAAGGCAGGTATATTAGTGAAGTTATTAAGTTGTTAGTAAAGCCTATTTTTCTTTTCCAAATGATAATCAAAAATAATTTTTGCATGGGAAAGAGCCTTTTGTTTTTCCACAAATTTTAAGCTTTCCCCTAGGGAATGAAAATTTCCAAGATGTTAAATAGTTCCCTAACTCAAGGTCTAAAGCAGGGGCAAATGTCCTATTCAGTAAGCCTGGGAACTCATCTACATTTCCTCCGGGTCAAGAGGCAGAGAGGCCAGAGTGTCTTCAGCTCTTGTCTGAAGATGAACACTGACAGGACATGGGCAGGTCACGAGGCAGCAGGATGCTGAGACGAAGATCCAGACTCCCATTCCTGACTCTGGCTCATGTGCTGGGGAGCCCTGAGCAAGTTACTTAACCTCCTGGGATCACAGTTGCCTCATTTTTACAAAGAGTGTGTTAGACTAGATGGTCTTATATAAGGCCTCCTCCAGAGAAAAAAATGATAGAATTTTATGCTTTTTATAAGGCAGACTGTGTGAGCTATACTGTTAGAGTTTTAAAAAGCACACAGCTTACAAAAGTATTTTATAAACTATAATCTAAATAGCATCTGAAAGCAAATGCAACATCTTAAAAAATCCTTATCTCTGGGTGGTAGAATTTCCTTCTGTATGTTTTTCTGCCTTTTTCAATTTCTGTACAATGAATATGTATTATTTTTGTAATCTGAAAAAAATTGTATTTTGTTTTTTAACACATTGGAAACTGCAAGAGAACCAAAAATAGAATAAAACAACCCAAATTTTAATGTAGCCAGGATACCAGACAGAAGGCCCAACATCCCACATATTATGGAACGTTTTAAGATGTCAGGGGGTCAGGATCTCATCTGACAGATGGACTCACCAGCAACCCAGTCCTCTCAGCAGCATCCGGGGACAGTGTTTCCATAATGACTCACGGGGATGGTGCCAGCCAACCCCAGATCACAGCCTTTTCCATTTCCAGCCCCAGAGTTGTCACAGCCTGATACTGTGGTTCTCATGGAATTCTGAAACAAGCCTGGCTTCATCATAATGACTGCCTATTCAAGGCAGAAATGGGAAGGAGGATATGACTAATGATATTTGGAGGGAGATTGGGAACAAAACCAAAAATTACAGTGACTTTCTGGTTGGGACACACTGGTTAGGAACAGAACTGCATATTCAGAAATCCAAGAGTGTGTGGCCTGGCCAAAGGACCAGAGGCAAAAATAAACATCAGACCTGCCCAATTTGTCAGTTTTGAGTGATGAATCTTGAGCTTCAGGCTGGGAGTTGGGCAAGAAGCCATTTGACAGGTGGACTCCTCAGCAGTGGGGGCAAACTTGCTTGGTAGGGGAACCACAGTAGGGAGACCCATCTTGGCACAAAGGACACTCCCAGTTGTCCTGTAAATGCTATCCCTCCAACCCGCACCAAAACTATCCTCATGGCATCTCACATTCTCAAGGTAGATTCAGACAAAATCATTGTCAGTTCACAAGCTTAGCCAATTGTGTAAGACTCACAACTCCCAGGCACTCCAGTTTCCATTCATTAATAGGGGTTCTTATCCTGGACCCACGGACTTCTCAGGGGTCTGTGGACAGAATTCAGGGGTCTTTGATCTTGGGTGAAAGAGCAATTGGATGTTTATTTTTATTAACCTATGACTGTAATTTAGCATTACCTTCTGTAACGTATGTTGGCAACAAACCACAGTAACATCAATAGTACCCTGACGTTGTCAGCAATGGGAAGTAGTGATATATTTAAATTACATTACCTTGTTGTAAATATCTCAAAATAATGCTTATGCTTATTACTGCTTGAAAATTACAGAACTCATTAGACCCACTATTAGGTCTTGTTATTCAATGCATTAATTAAGAAACACATCTATTACTATGGCACAAATTCACTTAGAAAAATATTCCAATAACTACATCCACTATAATGATTTCCACTGTAGTCCTCTGTATTTTACCTTGTGCATTTCCAAACATTCTCAAAAGTAATCCATAGGTTTCACAAGATGGCCAGAGGATCTGCAGCATAAAAACATTTAAGAATGACTGCATTAAAATAAAAATATGGTACTTCCTTTTTCATCCACATTCAACATTAGACTAAATCTTTGGCACTTAATTACCTCTGAAGACTTCTGCTGCCAGGCGAGATGGAATAATGGGTCAGAGACTCTCCATCAATATAACTTAAAATCTGCACCAAATATACAAAACAACTATTTTCAAAACATTGGATATCAGCTAACAAAGTATAGTGATTCATGAGAGCTGGGAAATGAATGAAGGGAAGTCTACCATTGCCAAAGTGTATAGCCAGAAGACAGTTTCCAGGCATGAGTGCAGGCAGGGGAACCCAGCTGGAGGCTGCTTGTCTCCCCTGGTTAAGAAGACTTCAGCTGGAAGTCTGAGAGACAGAGAT
This sequence comes from Pongo abelii, assembly GCF_028885655.2. Classification (NCBI taxonomy): domain Eukaryota; kingdom Metazoa; phylum Chordata; class Mammalia; order Primates; family Hominidae; genus Pongo; species Pongo abelii. The sequence goes on along the minus strand of NC_072001.2, from coordinate 102,713,971 downwards.
GGCTAGAGTTTGCAAGACATAGTATCAGAGAAGAAAGAGCTGCAAAGAGAAAGAGTTCTGGAGATCTTCAAGGAAGTCCCTGTAAGTCTTCAGCTATGGACAGATCAGCACATGCATAAGAGAAAACTACCCACGGCTGAAGAAAGAAGCCCCTGAAAGGATTACAGAGAGCAACCCTGGAGATCAGCCTGAGCAGGGAAGGGTTCACAGTTTAGTGGTCACAGATTCTACCTCAGTAATGGGGAAAAAGTTAACCCTAGACTAAATGCTATTCTCGGCCCTCCTGTCAAAACTTGAAAGTAAAATCTGAAAGAAGCAAATTGGACCCAAGTACCTTAACTGAACTTCAGGATAAAACTCAAGAATATGAATAGAAGTAGGAATACAAAAGCGTCCAACACTTCAAAATGTAAAATTTATAATGCTGGTATCTCAGAAAAAATTACCAGGCATGCAAAACAGCAGGAAACTATGACCCATGATGAGAAAAAAATCAATCAATAGAAACTGGCCCCAAAATAACACAGATGATGTAGTTACTAGCCAAGGACATAAATATAATAATTCTAATTGTATTTCATGTGTACAAGAAGATAAAGATTAAACATGTTAAGTAGATATATGGTAGATATTACACACACACACACACACACACACACACACACGAATTAAGAGATGAAAACTACCATGTCTGAGATGAAAAATAGTTGGGATAGGATTAATGCTGCAGAAGAAAAGTTTAGTGAACTTGAAGACATGGCAACAGAAACTCTTCAAAATGAAACACAGAAGAAAAAATAGAATAAAAAAAAGATTAACAGAGATTCAGTGAACTGTGGAACAATTTCATGTGGTGTACTATATCTGTAATTGAAGTCTCCAAAGGAGGAGAGAGCAGAAAAAATAATTGAAGAAATAATACCCTCAATTTTTTCAAAGCTGATGAAAAATGTAAACTCACACTATAAATTCGAAACACTCAATGAACCCCCAAGTACAAGAAATGTGAAAAAGGCTGGGCACGGTGGCTCATGCCTGTAATCTCAGCAGTTCTGGAGGCTGAGGTGGAAGGATCACTTGAGGCCAGGAATTCAAGATTAGCCTGGGCAACACTGCGAGACCTCATTTCTACAAAAAATAAAAAAAAATTAGCCAGACATGGTGGCGTCCACCTGTAGTCCTAGCTACTTGGGAGACTGAGGCAGGAAGATCACTTGTGCCTGGGAGTTCAAGGCTGCAGTGAGCTTTGCACCAGCCTGGGTGACAGAACAAGACCCTGTCTCCAAAATTTAAAACATAAAAAATAAACAGGTGAAGAAAACCAAGGCATATTACAATCAAATTGCGTAAAACCAATGGTAAAAAGAAATTCTTGGGCCGGGTGCCGTGGCTCACGCCTGTAATTCCAGCACTTTGGGAGGCCAAGGTGAGCGGATCATTTGAGGTCAGGAGCTTGAGACCAGCCTGGCCAACATGGCGAAACCCCATCTCTACTACAAATTAAAAAATTAGCCAGGCTTGATGGCGCACGCCTGTAATCCCAGCTACTTGGGAGGTTAAGGCACAAGAATCGCTTGAGCCTGGGAGGCAGAGGTTGCAGTGAGCCGAGATCACGCCACTGCACTCCAGCCTGGGCAACAGAGGGAGAGAGGGAGACTCTGTCTCAAAATAAATAAACAAATAAATAATAAAAAAGAGAAACTCTTAAAGCAGCCAAAGGAAAAAAGACACCTTATGTACAGAGGAACAAAGTGAGGATTCTAGCACATTTCTCATCTGAAACTGCAAGTGAGAAGATGGTACAGCAATATCCTCAAAAGTATTAAAATAACAAAAGAAAACGAAGCAAAAAGCCCATCAACATGCAATTTTTCTCCTTATGTTAAATCCTTTATTTAAGAAGTTTTTTAAAAATTAGTATTTATATATTTAATAAGTAATTAAATATTTACATAATACTGTACAGATCTTCCCCTTCCTTGGTTAAATTTATTCCTAAATGTTTTTTGATGCTATTGTAAATGGGATTGTTTTCACTGCAACCTCCATCTCCTGGATTCAAGTGATTCTCCTGCCTCAGCCTCCTGAGTACCTGGGATTACAGGCAGGCACCACCACACCCAGCTAATTTTTGTATTTTTAGTAGAGACAGGGTTTTGCCATGTTGCCCAGGCTGGTCTCGAACTCCTGGCCTCAAGTGATCCACCCACCTCAGCCCCCCAAAGTGCTGGGATTACAAGCATGAGCCACTATGACCAGCCCCAATATTTCTTTTTTCAGCTAGTTCATTGTTAGTGTATAGACATGCAACAAATTTTTGTATACTGATTTTGTACCTTGCAATTTTACTGAATTTGTTTATACAAAAATTCCTAAATCTATGACATAAATCAATAGTTTTGTCAATGTAGTTGAACAATATTAAACTATCTATGCCTTTTTGTAGTTTTCTATTTTTAACTTTTTTCCTGCTTTATTAAGGTAAAATTGACAAATAAAAATTATACATATTGAAGGTATATGATGGGATTTCTTTGATATAGTTATACATTGTGAAATAATTATCACAATGAAGTTAATGAACATAGCTATCATCTCACAATTGTCTTTTTGTGTGTGTGGTAAGAACATTTAAGCCCTTCTCTGTTAGCAAATTTCAAGTATACAATACAATACTATTAATTGTAGCCACCATGCTGTTCATTAGGTCTCCAGAATTTACTCATCCTGTGTAAAAAACTGTACCCTTTGTCCAATACCTCCTCATTTCCCCCACCCCACAGCTCCAGGCTACCACCATTTTACTCTGTGTCTATGAGTTTGACATTTTCAGATTTCACACATAAATGAGATCATGCAGTATTCTCCTTTCTGTGCCGGGCTTATTTCACATAGCATAATATCCTTCAGGTTTATTCATGTTATTCCAAATGACAGGGATTCTTTCATTTTTATGGCCGAGTAATATTCCATTGTGTGTGTGTGCGTGTGTGTGTGTGTGTGTGTGTGTGTGTATAATATTTCCATTCATCTGCCAGTGGACACTTAGGTTGCTTTGATGTCTTAGCTATTGTTATTAATGCTGCAATGAACATGGGAGTGCAGATATCCCTTCGACAGACTTATATCATTTCCTTTGTATACATGCCCTAAGGTGAGATTGCTGAATCATAGAGTAAGTGCAATGTACAAGGGTTCCCTTTTTATCACATCCTCACCAACACTTGTTATTGTTTGTCTTTTTGGTAATTGCCATTCTAACAGATGTGAGGTAATATCTCATTGTGGTTCTAATTTGCATTTCCATGATGATTAGTATGTTGAGCTTTTTTTTCATGTACCTGTTGGACTTTTGTATGCCTTCCTTTAAGAGCTTCTGCACAGCAAAAGAAACTACCATCAGAGTGAACAGGCAACCTACAGAATGGGAGAAAATTTTGCAATCTACTCATCTGACAAAGGGCTAATATCCAGAATCTACAATGAACTCAAAGAAATTTACAAGAAAAAAACAAACAACCCCATCAAAATGTGGGTGAAGTGTATGAACAGACACTTCTCAAAAGAAGACATTTATGCAACCAACAGACACATGAAAAAATCCTCATCATCACTGGCCATCAGAGAAATGCAAACCAAAACCACAATGAGATACCATCTCATACCAGTTAGAATGGCGATCATTAAAAAGTCAGGAAACAACAGGTGCTGGAGAGGATGTGGAGAAATAGGAACACTTTTACACTGTTGGTGGGACTGTAAACTAGTTCAACCATTGTGGAAGTCAGTGTGGCGATTCCTCAGGGACCTAGAACTAGAAATACCATTTGACCCAGCCATCCCATTACTGGGTATATACCCAAAGGACTATAAATCATGCTGCTATAAAGACACATGCACGCATATGTTTACTGTGGCACTATTCACAATAGCAAAGACTTGGAACCAACCCGAATGTCCAACAATGATAGACTGGATTAAGAAAATGTGGCACATATACACCATGGAATACTATGCAGCCATAAAAAATGATGAGTTCATGTCCTTTGTAGGGACATGGATGAGGCTGGAAACCATAATTCTCAGCAAACTATCGCAAGGACAAAAAACCAAACACTGCATGTTCTCACTCATAGGTGGGAATTGAACAATGAGAACACATGGACACAGGAAGGGGAACATCACACACCAGGGCCTGTTGTGGGGTGGGGGGAGGGGAGAGGGATAGCATTAGGAGATATACCTAATGTTAAATGATGAGTTAATGGGTGCAGCACACCAACATGACACATGTATGCATATGTAACAAACCTGCACGTTGTGCACATGTACCCTAAAACTTAAAGTATAATAAAATAAAAAAAAAAGAAATGTCTATTCAGGTCCCTTGTCAATTTTTTAATTGGGTTGTTTTATTGCTACTGACATACAGTTTCAGGTCTTATATTTAAGTCTTTAATCCATTTTAGTTGATTTTTTGCATGTGGTACGAGATAAGAGACCAATTTTTTTCTGCATGTGCCAGGTGTAGTGACTCATGCCTGTAATCCCAGTGCTTTGGGAGGCCAAGGCAGGAAGATTCCTTGAGACCAGGAGTTTGAGACCAGCCAGTGTAGAGAGAATCAGCAAAGGGAGAACCTCATCTCTACAGTTTTTTTTTGTATTAGCTGGACATGGTAGCATGCACCTATAGTCCTAGCTACTTGGGAGGCTGAGGTGGGAAGATTGCTTGAGCCTAGGAGCTTAAAGCTGCAGTGAACTATGATTGCATCACTGCACTCCAGCCTGGGTGACAGAGCAAGATCCTATGAAAAAAAAAGAAAGAGAGAAAAAAGAAGACTATTCTTTCTCCAGTGCATGTTATTGGTACTTTTGTCAAAGATCAAAGGTTAATCACTTTTGACCATAAACGTGTGGATTTATTTCTGGGCTCTCTATTCTATTCCATTGGTCTATATGTCTGTTTTCACGCCAGTGCCATACTGATTTGATTGCTATAACTTTGCAGTATATTTTGAAATTGGGTAGTGTGATGTCTCTAGCTTTGTTCTTATTGTGCAAGATTGCTTTTACTATTCAGGGTCTTTTGCAATTTCAAATGAATTTTAGGATGGCCTTTTCTAATTCTGTGAAAAATGCCATTGGAATTTTGATAGAGATTGCATTGAATCTATAGGTCACTTTGGGTAGTATGAATATTTTAACAATTTTAATTATTCCAATCACAAACATGGGCTGTCCTTTCATTTATTTGTGACTTCTTCAATTTCTTTCATCACTGTTTTATAGTTTTCAATGTACAGATCTTTCTCTTACTTGGTTTGATGTATTCCTAAATTTTTTTGGTGCCTTTGTAAATGATATTGTTTTCATAATTTCTTTTTTCAAATTGTTTATTGTTTGTATATAAAAATGTAACAGATTTTTTTTTCTTTTTTTTATTATTATTATACTTTAAGTTTTAGGGTACATGTGCACAATGTGCAGGTTAGTTACATACGTATACATGTGCCATGTTGGTGTGCTGCACCCATTAACTCGCCATTTAGCATTAGGTATATCTCCTAATGCTATCCCTCCTCCCTCCCCCCCACCCCACAACAGTCCCCAGAGTGTGATGTTCCCCTTCCTGTGTCCATGTATTCTCATTGTTCAATTCCCATCTATGAATGAGAACATGCAGTGTTTGGTTTTTTGTCCTTGCAATAGTTTACTGAGAATGATGATTTCCAATTTCATCCATGTCCCTACAAAGGACATGAACTCATCATTTTTTATGGCTGCATAGTATTCCATGGTGTATATGTGCCACATTTTCTTAATCCAGTCTATCATTGTTGGACATTCGGGTTGGTTCCAAGTCTTTGCTATTGTGAATAGTGCCACAGTAAACATATGCGTGCATGTGTCTTTATAGCAGCATGATTTATAGTCCTTTGGGTATATACCCAGTAATGGGATGGCTGGGTCAAATGGTATTTCTAGTTCTAGGTCCCTGAGGAATCACCACACTGACTTCCACAATGGTTGAACTAGTTTACAGTCCCACCAACAGTGTAAAAGTGTTCCTATCTTATATCTTGCAACTTTAATGAATTTGTGTATTAGTTCTAAGAGTTTTTTGGCGACACTTTTGCTTTAGGGTTTTTGTATATAAGATCATAGCATCTGTAAGCAGAGACAATTTTAATTCTTCCTTTTTGATTTGGTTGCCTTTTGTTTCAGTCCGTTCTCACACTGCTATGAAGAAATATCCAAGACTGGGTAATTTATAAAGGAAAGAGGTTTAACTGACTCACAGTTCCACATTGCTGGGGAGGCCTCAGGAAACTTACGATCATGACAGAAGGCAAAGGAGAATCAGGCACCTTCTTCACAGGGTGGCAGGATGGAGTGGGTGCTGGCAGGGGAAATGCCAGACACTTATAAAACCATCACATCTCATGAAACTCACCCATTATCATGAAAACAGCATGGGGGAAACTGTCCCCATGATCCAATTACCTCCACCTGGTCCCACCCTTGACACATGGGGATTATAACGATTACAATTCAAGGTGAGATTTGGATGGGGACACAGAGCCAAACCATATCACCTTTTATTTCTCTTTCTTGCCTAATTTCTGCTAGGACTACCAGTACTATATTGAATAGAATCAATGAGAGTGAGCTTGTCTTGCTCATGCCAGACAAGTGAATCCTTGTCTTGCTACTGATCTTAGAGAAAAAGCTTTCAGCTTTTCATTATTGATTACGTTAGCTGTGGACTTGTCATATACAGCCTTTAATGTGTTGAGGTACATTCTTTCTATACCTAATTTATTAAGAGATTTAATCATAAAAGAATGTTGTCATCAAATGCTTTTTCTGCATCCACTGAAATTATCATGTGGTTTTTATCCTTCATTCTGTTAATATGGTATATCACATTTATTGACTTTTGTATATCAAACTACCCTTGCATCCCAGGGATAAATTCCCCTTGATCACAGTATATAATTCTTTTAATGTGCTATTGAATTCAGTTTGCTAGTATTTTGTTGATGATTTTTGCATACAAGTTCATCAAAAATATTGGCCTATAATTTTATTTTCTTATAGTGTCCTTGTCTGGCTTGGGCAACAGGGTAATGCTAGCCTCATAAAATGAACTTGGAAGTATTCTTTCCTCATCAAGTTTTTAGAAGATTCTGAGAAAGACAGGCTTTAATTCTTCTTTAAATATTTGGTAGAATTCATTAGTGAAGCCATTAAATCCTGGACTTTTATTTTGGGGGAGGTTTTATTACTGACTCAATCTCCTTACTCAATATTTGTCTGTTCAAAATTTCTATTTCTTCATGATTGAGTTTTGGTGGGTTGGACATTGCTAGGAATTTATCAATTTCTTCTAGACTGTCCAACTTGTTGGCATATAATTGTTCATAGTCTGTTATGATCCTTTGCATTTCTGTGGTATCAGTTGTAATGCCTTCTCTTTCCAAAAGAGAGTAGTGGTAGCTATACTTATTATCAGGCAAAATAGATTTTAAGTCAAAAACTGTCACAGGAGACAAAGAAGGTCATTATATAATAATAATGGGGCAAATTCATCAAGAGGATGTAAGAATTGAAAATATATATGCATCAAACATCATAGCACCTAAACATATAAAGGAAATATTAAGAGAACTGAAGGGAGAAATAGGCAGTATACAGTAATAGTTGGGAACTTTAATACTTCACTTTCAAAAATGAATAGGTTATCAAGACAGAAAATCAATAAATAGCAGACTGTAGGCCAAAAGGATGTAACAGACATATACAGAACATTCCATCCAACAGCAGCAGAATATACATTCTTTTTAAATACAAACGGAATAGTCTCCAGGTAGATCATGTTAGGCCACAAAACAAGTCTTAACAAATTTAAGAAGACTGAAATCAATCAGATATCTTTTCTGGCCACAATGATATAAAATTAGAAATCAATAGCAGGAGGAAAACAAGAATTATAAATACATGGAAATTAAACAACATACTCCTGGACAACCAATGGTTATATCAAGAAATCAAAAGAAAGAAAATAAAAAAAAATCTTGAGACAAACAAAAATGGAAATACAACATATCAAAACCTATGGGATGCAGCAAAAGCAGTTCTAAGAGGGAAGTTTGTAGTGATAAACACCTACATTGAGAGAAAAGACAGATCTTAAATAACCTAACTTCACACCTCAAGGATCTAGAAAAAGAACAACAAACTAAACCCAATATAGCATAAGGAAGGAAATAGTAAAGATAAGAGCAGAAATAAATAAAACAGAAACAGACACTAGACAACACATATATTGGTAAACTTAAGGGTTGGTTTTTTTTTGAAAGGATAAGCAAAATTGACAAAGCTTTCATCAAACTAAGAGAAAAAGAGAGAAAACTCAAATAAATAAAATGGTAAACACAGAATTCTTTATCCGAAAAAAGTCTTTTCAAAATGAAGGCAAACTAAAGACTTTTGCAAACATACAAATGCTGAAAGAACTCATTACTAGCAGGTCTGCAGTACAAAAAAAAAAGTTAGAGAAAGTCCTTTAGATAGAAAATCATGCTATTTGGAAATCAAGATCTACATAAAAGAATTAAAAGCACTAGAAATATGTGTAAATATAAAACTTTAAAACATAATTTAAAGCTTTTTTTAAAAAAAGATGTCACTGTTTAAAGCAAAATCCAAAACAGTGTATTGTGAGGCTTATATGTAGAAATAAAACATATGACAACAATAGCACAAAGTTTGGGAAGGAAGAAATAGAAGAGTACTATTCTAAGGTTCTTATATGATACATGAAGTGATATAATACCACTTGTGGTAGGCTGTGATAAGATTTAAAAGGTTATTATAAACTCTACAGCAACCTCTAAAATAACCCAACAAAGTGTTTGAGCTAATAAGGCAACAAAGGAGATAAAGTGAAATAAAAAGAAATACTCAAGCAATCCACAGGAATAGGACAAGGGAAAACAGGAACATAAAAGGGATGAGACACATAGAAAACAGATAACAATATGTAGATTTAAACCTAACCATATTCATTCACATTAAATATAAGTGGCCTCAATGACGTAAATACAAGGCAGAGATCATCAGATTGGATAAAAGAGAGAGACCCAGGTATATGCTGCTGTAAGAAACATACTTTAAAAATGAAAACTAAACAGCATAAAAACAAAAAGATGGAAAAAGATATATTATGCTGACATTAACTAAAACAAAACTGGAATGCTTATATTAATTTCACAGAGTAAACTTCGGAGCTAAGGATATTACCACGGGAAAAGAGGATTGTTTCATCAAGATAAAGAGGTCAACTGTCAAGGGGACATAGCAATGCTAAACATGTATGCATCTAGTAACAGAACTTCAAAATACATTAAACAAAGACTGGATAGAAATAGAGAAAAAGAAAAATTATGGTCAGAGATTTCAATAGTCGTTTCTCAATTACTGATGTCTCAATAATTGAGGAAACATAGCGACCTGTGGGACAAAACAAGTAGTCTGATTGGCATGTAGTTGGTATCCCAGAAAAAAGGAAGAAGCAGCAAAAAAATGAAAGAAATAATGGCCAAACACTTTTCAAATTTGACAAAAACTATAAACCCATGCTAGAGGAAGCTCAACAAAACTCACGCAGAATAGACATAAAGAAAACCACACCAAAGTACAATATAATCCAATTGCTCAAAACCCATGATGAAGAGAAAAATCTTAAAAGCAGCCGTGGGTAGTTGGGGGAGATACACTACATACAGAGGAACAATGATAAGAAGGATGGCAAATTTTAGTCACAAACTATGCAAGCTATTGGAAAATGAGGCAACAGTACTGAATGAAAAACCCTGTCAATGTAGGATATTATATCCAGCAAAAAGATTTTTTTAATGTAAAGGTAAAAAAGACAAACAAAAGGTAATAGAACTTATTCCCAGTAAACCTGCACCACAAGAAAAGGTAAGGAATTTATTCATGAAAAAGGAAAATGATACCAGATGGAAATAAATCTACACAAAGTAAGGAAGGGTACTGGAAATGGTAAATATGTGGGCAAATAGAAAATTTGAATTAATAAGAAATTCTTATTAATAAAATATTTATTAATAAGAAGTCTTCGCCCTGCAGCCTGGCCATGAGTCTGTTTGCCTCCATGTGGCAGATGGGATGGATTCACAGCTAAATTTGTGGGAAGACTGGGTGCTGGGCACCATCAGGAGGAGACTTGCCAGCAGCCCTCCTTGGGTTCTGAGAGTTTGTCTTGGATTGAAAAGGAACAGTGGCCTTGGTTATAGATGCAACTAGAAAGCTGCAAATTATTCATGCTGGATGATCTGCTGTGTGCTCCCAACTTCTCCAAGAACATTTTAATCTAAAACCACTACCTGAAGTGATGGGAGTATCAGTAGCCATGATGTCGCCATTTGGAGGAACAGGAGTAGGCTCTAGGCACCATGCGGAGGTAGGTCCCACTATGCCTGGTCCTTGTTGTGTGCTCCCTTCTATTTAATTTTCGCACACAGTGTTCTCCCTATGTCACAGATGACAAACTCAAAGATTAAATAACTACTAAAAAAAGCAAGATACAGAACAGTGTATGTAATATATTACCTCTCATGTAAGAAAGAAAGGGAAACCAGAAAAAATACATAATATTCACACACATACATATTTGCTTACTTTGCAATAGAAACATGGAAGCTAACGAAAATGATTACCTAGGAGGGGTAGACAGGAGTATGTTAAAGAGAATATGAATGGCAAGATTCCAACCCTCTTTTTAATAGCTTTGAGTTTTGATCTCTATAAATGTCTTACATATTTAAAAATAACATTTAAAATAAAAGGAAATAGAAAAAAAAAGGGAAAATTGAAGCTGAACATAAACGAGGCCAGGCGTGGTGGCTCCTGCTTGTAATCCCAGTACTGTGGGAGGCCAAGGTGGCAGGATCTCTTGAGGCTAGGAATTCAAGACCAGCCTGGGCAACATAGCGAGACTCTGTCTCTATAAAAAAAAATGAACATAAACTAAAAAACACTATATCAAATTGATAACCTATTCATACAGAGCAAATAATTATTTCAAGTATCTTAAACTCATAGTAGTCTGACTACATCCTTTGAGGTCAGTTAATAGTTTATATCAGTAATATTGATGTTGTAGATAAAGGAAAGCAACAAAATTATACCACGATAATAAGCTTGATGGAAAGGCTCCCAAACACAAGTCCTATATCTGTTCTATTTGTTCCTTCGTGACAAAGAGCTTCCTCTACAATTCTTTATTTCCTGTGTAAACCCAAAACCTGAAACTTAACACTAAAAAAAAAAAAAAAGATGAGATGTCATTTATAAATAGAGAAATATAATAACATGGTGCCAATGAAAATATTGAAAATATAATTTAATTAATTTGAAGAACTGATTGGCACAGTTTAAAGGAAGATATTGCAATAGAGCTGCTGCTGTGGTTAGTAAATAAGAATTTAAGCTGTTTAGATTCTTTAATTTCTCACATTGAAGCTAGATAATTTTCAGAGAAACCAATAAAAGATGAGGATCCAATTTCAGAGTTGGGTATTTGGAGTATGTGGGTCATAATATGGTGTAAAAAAGTCTGAGGGTGCTAGATTGCTGGATAAAAGTATTAAGAACAGTTGAGGAAAAAAACCTCTTTATATGGGAAAGAAATGTTTATATGCTAGGTACTTGCCACACTCTCTATAAATCTTTGGTGAAACAAAACAAAGAGAGTTGTGGTGAGTACTAAATAATACCAGTCAAGCACTCACTGTTCGTCCATGGACACTGCTCAATTAAAATGATGGAGAGTTTGCTGACAGTTAAATCAAAATGACTAGTTGTTTTTTTTTTTTTTGACTTTGCCATTTGCCAGACATGAGTATCTTATTTTCCAGAATTTTGAATAAAGTTACAGTAAAAATGAATATTTTTAATTTTTAATCTTTTATTTGTTTTTTGTTTGTTTGTTTTTGAGATGGAATTTTGCTCTTATTGCCCAGGCTGGAGTGCAGTGGTGTAATCTCAGCTCACTGTAACCTCCACCTCCCAGGTTCAAGCGAGTCTCCCGCCTCAGCCTCCTGAGTAGCTGGGATTACAGGCGCCTGCCACCATGCCTGGCTAATTTTTTGTATTTTTAGTAGAGACAGGGTTTCATCATGTTGGCCAGGCTGGTCTCGAACTCCTGACCTCAGGTGATCCACCCACCTCGGCCTCCCAAAGTGCAGGGATTACAGGCGTGAGCCACTGTGCCCAACCTATTTTAATTTTTTTAAAAAAGGATTTGTCTATTTAGAGCAAAAATAAAAAACAATGTATTGTGGGTTTTATAACATATATAGAAGTAAAATATATGACAACCATAGCACAAAGGTCAGTAGCACTGGAACTATGCTATTGTAAGTTTCTTATACTACAGAAGGTGTAATATTTCAAATAGGTTATTTGAAATAAGATGAAGATAATGTGTGTGTATATATATATACATATAAACACACACATACATACATATACATATATTATAAAATACATACACATATAACTGTAAACCATAGAGCAACCACTGAAAAAGCAAAATCAAGAGGTATAGCCAATAAACAGAGTGGAAATTTAATGGGATTATTAAAAAATAATTGAAAAGAAAGAAAAAAAGGAGCAAAGATCACATAAAATAAAAATATAACAAGATAAACTCCACCATACTTATAAGTACATTTAAAAAATATTTTTGATACATAATATTTGTCTACACTTATGGAGCACTTGTGATATTTTGTTACATGCATGCAATGTGTAACGATCAAGTCAGGGTGTTTAGGGCATCCATTACCTCAAGTATTTATCATTCCTATGTGTTGGAAACATTTCACATTCTCTCTTCTAGCTATTTTGAAATATATAATACCTATTGTTAACTGTAGTCACCTTACTCTGCTATGGAACATTATAACTTATTCCTTCTATCTAACTGTATTCTTGTATGCATTAACCCACCTGTTTCCATTCCCGCTTCCCAACCACACACCCTTCCCAGTGTCTTGTTTCTCTCATTCTACTCTCTATCTTCATATGATCCACTTTTTTAGCTCCCACATGTGAGTGAGAATATGCAACATTTGTCTTTCTGAGCCTGGCTTATTTCACTTAACATAATGACCTCCAGTTCCATCCATATTGCTGCAAATGACATGATTTCATTCTTTTCTGTGGCTGAATGTATTCCATTGTGTGTATATATACACACTTTGTTTATCCATTCAGCCACAGAAAAGAATGAAATCATTTGTTGATGGACACTTAGGTTGATTCCATATCTTTGCTATTGTAAATAGTGTTGCAATAAACATGGGGCTACAGGTATCCCTTTGATATACTGATCTCCTTGCCTTTGTCTAAATACCCAGTAGTGGGATTGCTGGATCATACGGTAGTTCTATTTTTAGTTTTCTGAGAAATCTCCATACTATTTTCCATAGTGGCTTTACTAATTTACATTCCCACCAATGGTACAGAAGAGTCCCCTTCTTTCACACCCTGGCCAGCATCTGTTTGTTTGTCTTTTTAATAATATCCATTCTCACTGGGGTAAGATGATATCGCATTGTGGTTTTAATTTGCACTTCTCTGATGATTAGTGATATTGAGCATTTTTTCACATATGTTTTGGCCATTTGTATGCCTTCTTTTGAGAAATGTCTATTCATATTCTTTGCCCACTTTTTAATGTGATTATTTGTTTTTTGTTGTCGTTGAGTTGTTTGAATTCCTTGTATATTCTGGATATTAATCCCTTGCTGGATGAATAGTTTGCAAATATTTTCTCCCGTTGAACAGGTTGTCTTTTTACTCTATTGATTGTTTTCTTTACTGTGCAGACACTTTTTAATTTAATATACTCCCGTTTGTCTATTTTTGGTTTTGTTGCCTGTGTTTTTGAGGTCTTAGCCATAAAATCTTTGCCTAGACCAATATCCTGAAGTGTTTCTCCTGCATTTCTTCTACTGCTTTTTAAAATAGTTTTGGGTCTTACATTTAAGTCTTTAGACCATCTTGAGTTGATTTTTGTACATTGTGAGAGATAAAGGTCCAGTTTCATTCTTCTGCATATGAATATCCAGTTTTCCCAACACCATTATTGAAGAGGAATGTCCTTAATATGAATTATTGAAGCACTCCTATTAAAAGGCAAAAATGAAATTAGATTTTAAAAAGCAAGATCCAAATATATGCTGCCTATAAGAAAACATTTTAAGTATAAAGTTGCATAGATGTTAAAAAGAAAAGAATAGAAAACAGTATACCCTGTGTGCAGAAAAGAGTTAACATAAAAGGTCTAAAACTGCTATCCCTAGACAGGCCTTCTTGCAAAGTTGGCCTTCAATGGTGTGTGGGAGCTTGAATTTTGGGAGTGTTACTGCCATTTTCGGGACGGATGACAATGACTTACTGTGCCTAAACTGTTTGTACAAATAATGTGGTTTATGGTGAACAACCACTTACCTTCTGGGAGTCTGGAATTTTGATATGTGCTAGTCAGAGAGTGTCTGTATGAACAATGCTCTTAAAAAAACAGAAGAAAACCTTGGCCATAAGTCTTTAACGAGCTTCCCTGGCAGAAAACATTTCACATGTGTTGTTACAATTCACTGCTGGAAGAATTAAGTGCATCCGCATATACTGATTATGGTTTGTATCTCTTCACTATAATAAATTATGGCTATGAATATAACTCTATGTGTCCTTCTAGTAAATCATGAAAACTGGGAGTTGTCTTGGGAGACACAACATGAAAATACTAATCAAAAGTTGGAGTGGCTACATTAACATCATGGTAGATTTAACGACTGCTAATATCACCAGGAATAGAGAAGAGCATTTCATAATGATAAAAGGGTCAACTGATCAGGAGGATGTGATAATACCTAAATGTGTATGCAACTAGTTACAGAACTTCAAAATACCTGAAGCAAAAATTGAAATAGTTGAAAGGAAAAATAAACAAATCCATAATTATAGTTGAAAATTTCCACTTTCCTTTATCTGTGATTGATAGACCAACTATAAAGAACATTTGTGAGGATATAGAAGAGCTTTTTTTTTTGGGACAGAGTCTTGCTTTGTCACCCAGGCTGGAGTGTGATGGCATGATCTTGGCTCACTGCAACCTCCATCTCCCGGGTTCAAGCGATTCTCCTGCCTCAGCTTCCCAAGTAGCTGGGATTACAGGTACTCACCACCATGCCTGGCTAATTTTTGTACTTTTAGTAGAGATGGGTTTTTGCCATGTTGGTCAGGCTGGTCTGGAGCTCCTGACCTCAGGTGATCTGCCTGCCTTGGCCTCCCAAATTACGGGCGTGAGCCACAACCCCTGGCCAGAAGAACTATTTAAACACAAAATTAAAGTAAAATTGATAATAAAAAGATATTTGAGATCTCTCCAAATATTTGGAAATTAAACAATACATTTAAAAATTCATGAAGAAATCACAAGGGAAATTAGAAAATATTCAGAACAGAATGAAAGTAAAATAACACATATTAAAATATGTGAAGTGAAGCTAAGCCAGTATTTACAAGAAAATTAATAGCATTAAATACTTATATTAGGAAATAAAGAAAATCATCTAATTTTAAGGTACCAGGTAATTCAATGAAGAAAGGATTGACTTTTCAATAAATACTGCAGGAACAATTGTCTATCCATATTTGTATTCCATAATAGAATTAAATAGATACAGGATAAAGAGTGCATTTCTGGCCATTCTTTTTCACAATTTCCAATTTTTCAAAAATAAGAGTGCATTACTTTTATCATTTTTTTTAAAAAAGGAGCAAAGTTCTTAGCTAACAAAAAGTTCTTAGCCAGATGGCGTAATACAGCAAAAATCTGGCTATTTGAGAATAAAAGAGAATAGAAAAAGTTTCTTTCTAAGATCATTTCTGATCTAAAATTCCATGATTCTCTCTTCCCACTAGTTAGTTACAACTCAGGGCAAATGAAGTGCAGCTTCTGTCACTGCATACAGCCTTTGTTGCTGAAGCCCAATGGCCCTTCAGTCCTCAACACCAACCACTCTGTCTCTCTCCAAGCCGTTTCTCTATCTTGGATAAAGATTCAGTCTATCATTTGGCTGTTTTAGTAGGTGTCCCCTGCCCCTACAGGTTTTATGGACTCCAGGCCATTGTCTTCTTTGGGGTCCTAGGATGATATTTTAAAATATTTAGGGGCCATTTTCTTAATTGACTGAGACCACAAAACATATAAAATATTTTGTTTAAATATGGCCTGAATAATATCATACGCAGAATTAACTGGATCAGACATTTTGTATTATCTTTACAGATTTCTTTAAAAATATTGTAGGCCAGACACAGTGACTCATGCCTATAAGCCCAGCACTTTGGGAGGCTCAGGTGGGAGGATTACTTGAGCCCAGGAATTTGAGACCAGCCTGGGCAACATAGCAAGATCCCTGTCTCTACCAAAACAAACAAACAAACAAAAAAGTAGCCAGCTGCTGTGGCTCATGCCTGTAGTCACAGCTACCCAGGAGGCTGAGGTGGGAGGATAGTTTGAGCTCAGGAAGTTGAGGTTGCAGTGAGCTATGATCAGGTCACTGCACTTCAGCCTGGGAAACACAGCAAGACCCTGTCTCAAAAAATAAAAAGATAGATAGAGAGACAGACTACAAGGCAGGCTGGGTGGGATGGCTCATGCCTGTAATGACAGCACTTTGGGATGCCAAGGCAGGAGGATTGCTTGAGCGCAGAAGTTCGAGAACAGCTTGGGCAACATAGTGAGACCCCATCTCTACAAAAAAAATTAAAAATAAAAAAAAATTAGCCTGATGTGGTAGTGCACACCTGTAATCCCAGATACCTGGGAGGGTGAGGAAGGAGGATCACTTGAGCCCGGGAGGTTGAGGCTACAGTGAGCTATGATCATCGCAGCACTGCACTCCAGCCTGGGTGACAGAGCGAGACTCCATCTCAAAAGAAAAAAAAAAAGAAAGAAAAAGAAATAACCCCCTTAGACAGAGTCTATTTATTAGTTTTGATGAAATTATCAGATGGTGAAGTTGTTTTGTACTTTACAAACGTGTAAGAAGTGTGTTAGATAAGTTAGTGGTGTTCAACCACCAATATCCATCTGCTGTCTATTATGCTAAATACTCCACGGGGATTTGAAAGATCCTCTGGTTTCAAGGAGCTGTTGGCTGAGTCTAGGAGACAAGAAACTTCAGACAACTTCTGAACAATTAGAGCAACTGTCACTAGCTATAGTTCAGGATGCACGTGTCAAAACTGAGGACATTCAACAAAGAGGAGAATTCACATAGAAAAGGTAAAGTCGGGGAGGTGGAATCCTGGTGACGCACCCTCGGGGTTGTCAGTGTGTATGGGTCTAGGACTAGCACAGTATTTGGAGGAAAATATTACAAAGACCTCTTAACTGAGGTCAAATAAATATGCTATTGTATCATAGTCAATTCAATCTTACTAGTAGAAAAGTTGATTTGAAGTCAATTCATTGGTTTTGGTGGAAAATTCATGCACTCGTTCAAGAAATATGTATTGAATTTTTGGTATGTGTCAGGCACTGAATAAGAAGATAGGGATGCCCAGGTGAGCAGTAGGACACAATCCCTGCCCCCATGGAATATATACGTCCCAGGAGGGTTGGTCGATGTTATCAAGTTATAAGCACACAGCTGCCTCCCACAACACAGGAAAGAACCAGCGTGTTCAGTAACATGTATCCAGACCAAATCTAGCCTGGGAAGTCCAGAAAGACTTTCCTGAGGTCGTGATGATTCAGTTGAATTTTGGAAGATAAAAATAAATTAGCAGGGTGAAGGGGAAAAGAACATTCCTGACAGAAGAAACTGCATATGTAAAGGTTAAATTACTTTTACCTTATAATATTTTATTGATACAGGGCTTGCTCTGTCGCCCAGGCTGGAATGCAGTGTCAGGATCTCGGCTCACTGCATCCTCTGCCTCCCGGGTTCAAGCAATTCTCCTGCCTCAGACTCCGAAGTAGCTGGGATTACAGGCCTGCGCCACCACGCCCTACTAATTTTTATTTTATTTTACTTTTTTAAGTAGAGACAGGGTTTCACCATGTTGGCCAGGCTGGTCTTAAACTCCTAACGTCAGGCGATCCGCCCGCCTTGGCCTCCCAAAGTATTGGGATTACAGGTGTGAGCCACTGCGCCCAGCCAGGTGGTTATTTCTAACCTTTGGAGATTGCAGTCTCCTTTTAGAATGGCAAAAGTTGGGGACTTCCTGGAAAACTCCACATGCACAGACTGTAGGTTCAATAATCACAGACTAAGACTTACACTGAGCAGAGTGCATGGAATGTAGTGTAAAAACACACTTGTGTAATCCAGGCCAGTGGTGTCTGTGATGTATTATTTTATGATTTTGCATTTATGAAGTTCTATGTAGGATCTGTCTTTGATGGCAATTATTAGAATAATTTGGGAGATGAAGAAAATAATTTTAGAGAAGAAAATTAACACTAGGTACCTACCATGTGACTGCATTGTGCTGAGCCTGGTATACCTGATTACGTTTCATGACACAGCACCCTAGAGACAGCTGCCACTGACCCCATTCTATAGTTGAGAAAACTGAGGACCAGTGAGTTAAACAACTAGTCTGAAATAATGCAGTTACTAAGGAGTGGAGCCAGGATTCAAGTCCAGCAAACACATCCTTCTCAAACGCTAGCCAGACCTTGTAGGTCATTACAGCTGCATAAACCTCACTTTGGGCTGCTCTGTAGAAGTTTTGCTCACAAGTTCTGTAATGTACTTTTTACATTGAACCAACAATATTTTGGGGTTCGCAAAGTATTAAAAGTGTCCCTATGTATGTGAAAAGGAGCATTTTGGCAATAAGAATAAGAAAATAAGATCTTAGGATAAAAATAAGATTTTATTTCCTTTGCCATTTATCTCAGAAAAGGCTATAAAGTTCCACTGTAATTATCACTATTAAAAGAAAGACTGTATCTAATACACATCTAATACATCTAATCCCTATTTGACTCAATGTTTTTCTTTAAAACATAAAGGCTTTTTTCTAAGATCCTGTAATAAAATTCATAGATAATCTACCTATACATATAATTTCAAAATAATTAAATATAATACTTTAAATACAATACAAAGAAGAAGGCAAAAAAATTACAATAAAATATGTATTGCAACATGTACATATTCAGGCATGCCTAGACTGGAAGACATAACACACTAATCAGGTTTTTTTGCACCAATACGTAGAATCACACTTACAAATACAGGCTGATCAGGGAGTGTTATACTGAGGATTCACCATGAGCAGTACTGCTCACGGAGATGTGATTTTTCTGCAAAAGCAAACAACTCTCAGTGGAGTTTCAAATAAAATGTGAAACAACTTTCGAAATTTATGTGTGTTGCACTCTTGGAAAATTCAGTGCATATTAAAACTATGCAAATGTTACTCTCTGTTTATATGAAAAACACAGCATTATAAGTGCAGATAATTACAAACAGATTTTCCCCCTATATCGATGTCTGGTGGTATATTCTAAAGTTGTGTGGGATGTGAGACAATTCTTTGTACGGTAGGATGCTTCCACAGGTATTGTCTAGTGCTCCTGACTCTGCTCTCTAAACACCAGTATTGTCTTTTCAATTATTGCGATAACCACAAATATTACCATCACCACCAACATATTTCCAAAATCCCCCATTGTGAACCATTAATTTAATATGCACCAGGCACTGTGCTAAGTTCCCTACAAATATTATTTAATAATTTACTAATTTTTCCCATTCAACAAACATCACACACACTCTAGATGCAGACATGGTGCTATGCTCTGGATATACAGTTGTGAACAAGATAGTCAATGGCTGGTGACCACAAAGAATGAATGATCTAGTAGAGGAGATAGATGACAAAAACTTACAAATGAATATGTAATTACAAACTGTGTTGAGTGCTATGAAAGAAAGAATTGGCTACTGTGAAACCGAGCAACAGAGGAATCTATCAGGAAAGAAGAAGAGTATCAGGAAAGTTTCTCTGAGCCAATCCATTTAAACCCTGACCTGAAGGATGTCAAGCAGGCAGCTGTGGGAAGTTATTCTATGCTTTTCTTAGAGGAAGAAAATGAAGCCTGGAGAAATAATGTGCTCACGTCAAACCACTTCTAAATAGTTGAACATATCTGAACTCAAGTCTCACTAGTTCTAAAGGCCATCAACTTTCCAAGCTAAAAATGGATGAACAGTTCTCCCAAAGAAGATAAATAAATGGGCCAGCCATGGTGGCTCACGCCTGTAATCCCAGCACTCTGGGAGGCCAAGGCCACCAGATCATTTGAGGTCAAGAGTTCAAGACCAGCCTGGACAACATGACAAAACCCCGTCTCTACTAAAAATACAAAAATTAGCCGGGCATGGTGGCACATGCCCGTAGTCCCAGCTACTCGAGAGGCTGACAGGCTGAGACACGCAAATTGCTTATGCCCAGGAGGCAGAGGTTGCAGTGAGCCCAGATGACACCATTGCACTCCAGTCTGGGCAACAGAGCGAGACTCTGTCTCAAAAATAAACAAATAAATGGCCAAGAAGCACGTGAAAAGATGTTTGACATCCTTGGTCATTAGGGAAATGCAAATCAAAACCACAGTAGGATACCACTTCACACAAGAATGGCTATAATAAAAAATATGGAAAACAGCAAGTGTGAGTGAGGGTGTGGAGAAATAGGAGACCTCATTCATTGCTGGTGGGACTGAAAGTGGTTCAGCCATGGTGGAAAACAGTATGGCAGTTCCTCAAAAAGTTAAACATAGGATTACCATAGGACCCAGCAATTCCACTCCTAGGTGTAAACCCCCTAAAATGACAACAAGTACTCAAACAAATCCTTATACATGAATGTTCATAGCATCACTACTCACAAAAGCCGAAAGGTGGAAAAACCCAAATACCCATCCATGGATGAATGGATGAACAAACTGATTTATTCATGTGTTGAAATATTATTCAGCCATAAAAACGAATGAAGCTTTGATACATGCTACAGTGTGGATGAACCTCAAAAACATTATACTAAGTGAAAGAAGCCAGACACATAAGATCACATGTTGTATGATTCCATTTATATGAAATATCCAGAATAGGTAAATGAAAGCAGATTGGTGGTTGCCCGGGGCTGAAGGGTGAGGGGAGGATGGAGGGTAACTAGTTTATAGGTATGGAGTTTTTACTTTGGAGTGATGGAAACGTTTCAGAACCAGGTAGAAGTGGCAGTTGGTACAACATTGTGAAGATACTAAATGCCAGCAAACTGTTCATTTTAAAATGATTAATTTTATGTTTTGTGAATTTCACCTAAATTTTAAAAAACGGATGGAAATATCTTGTTGCCTTCTTAGATTTATATCCATCTGCTTTGAAAAAGATCTGACTTGTTTATATATTTGCTTCCAGTATAAAGGTGTATGGCCAGGAAAATGTGACTCACCAGAAGTTTTCTCATGAGAAAAGCAGTCAGACTGATAGGGGAACTCTGCTTCTCAAGCTTAGGGCCTTCCTGAGCTTCTCTGACAGGGAGGCCATGGAGGAGCAGAGGGTACGGTGCTGTGGGGTTCCCAGCCACCTGCAGACCTGGTGGGCAGATAAAGCAAATGTCTCTGTGGGGACTTTCTATAGAGAGAGCACTGTGGAGGGGAGCACAAAAGAGAAGGGGGGGTGCATGGAGGGAAGGAAGCCCAAGGTCAATGAGGGAGAGCCGGGAGATGCTGCCCAGAGGTGGCCGGGGGAGAAAGGTCTGCACGGGGTTTGAGGGAAGCTATCCGTGGTGTGTGCTGGGTAATACCCCCAAAGATCCACCCTGAAGAAATACCAAAAGTAAAGCCTTATATTCTTTATCAAGATTCCTGGTGACGGATTTGTTTTCTCTTAATATGTAAAGGAACATAAAGGGCATAAGACTCATTTGGTTATAGGTAAAAACGAAAAGTTGAAGGAGTTAGTGCCTCCTCTTTTCTCTGTGAAGGTAGAGGCTATGATATTAGCAGAATGGGAGGAGGACACAGCCAAGGAAGAGATTTTGCAGAGGGTGACCCATCCCAACATGTGAGGACACAGCTGAGGCTAAGATCCCCCTTTCCATAGCCCCACACCCCTACTTTCTATGTTAGGGTTCGTTTGTAGACATCAGGAACCACACTAGCTATTTTGAACAGAAAAAAAATTAATACAAGGAACAGTATGCTTTAAAAAAAATCATCAGAGGGCTCCAGGCCCAGACCTCAGGATGGGGAACAAGGAACATGACTGGTGTGCTGAGAGCTGCCATAACCAGGAGCAAGGGAAATCCAGAAGCTGCCCTGGATACATTGCCTGTAGGACACCTTCCCTTCATTACAATCCAGGGATCAGAAAACTATTGTGGAAATATTGGCTGTCAAGCCAAGCAGTGACTTTGACCCACACCAGCAAAAACATGAGTGTGCCGTGCCTTGCCTCTGGGGGAAAAGATGGAAACAGCACTGGCTAATGCTGCAGCAGGATCCAACACAGCCTCGGTGGGATTTGTCACAGAAACAACAAAAGCATAGTCTGTGCCTTACTTCTGCCTCCCAAACTTTGTGCAAAAGCCCAAACAGAATCATATCAAAAGCTGAGCTCCAAGGGATCCTGGAAAAAGCAGATGCTAGCTAACCAGCCTTGCAGTACACAAAGGCCCACTAGGAAGGTCAAACAGACTGTGTCCATCCACAGTATCCTTCTCCCCTTAGCCTCCCCTTAGACGTTTTTAAACCTTAAAAGTATTCATCTTTAAAGTGAATCAGAGTTTGCACTGAAATATAGAAGCTCTAACTCTTGTCCTCGAGAGTTCTGTACATTGCAAATCCTAAGTGATTTTAAAATTAATCATTTAAAAATGAAAAATTTGCTGGCATTTAGTATTTTCACTTAGATACTAGAAGGTATTGATTTTTCACTGAATTTCATCTAGACCTGAGAGAATCTGAAAATTTTGGAGTAGAAAGAGAAATCATTTTATTCTCATAATAAAGCTGGAGAAAGAAAAGTACAGAGAAGTCCAAGCCCTTGATGCTTACATTCTAAATTGAGCACTCAGTCACAAAATAATCCCCCCAAAGAAAATAGCTGCTCTTCTAGAAGGAAGCCCCTAAAATCATATTTTCATAAGTTTTTGAAAGAGCTCACCAGCTACACAGTCAGATGTGTAACTGAACAATCTTTTCATGCCTGGAGCAAGTTCCAAGGGCCTCTCCAATTTGCCCCCCTAATTTGCCAAACCATGGGACAACAAACCTGCAATTAGAACTGTATTTTTAAATTGTGTAAGTTTTATGTGGCACTTTTTCCCCCCTACACACAGTCTTGCCAAAATGCTGTTATTTTCGCAGAGGAAATATAAAGAGTGGGCTTAAAATTACAAGTCACATTCTAACTCAGGAAAAGGAAGTGGGTTCTCTGGGGCCACCTCCAGGCTGGACTCTAGGCAGTTGTCCCAACCTCTTGACTCCACAATGTCAAACACCTGGAACAACCATGGCCTGCCCTGAAAATGCAAAGACTCCTGCTCCCAATTTTCCCACAAAGATTCGTGATCCTTACTGGCCATTGGACGTCTGTGCTTTTGGTTGGGTTTGAGGACAAACTTTGGCCCCTAGCTCCGTGTCGCTTTAATGTCAGATATGTTCTCATTGGCTCCATTGGCCAAATGTTCTTGCGCCATCCCCCACTGAGTCTCACGACATTTTATCTGTTCTAGAAATGACAGAAGATGGGTCCCTCTGGGATTCACGCTCCTCTGCTGGGATTTTCACACCATTCGCTATGTTAACATGAAGCAATAGCTGGGTTGAAGAGAGCCGATAAAAATAGCAGCACCACACTGCAAGCAAGCTGCATGGAAAAGAAAGGGAGTCACGTACTTAATGCAGGGTGGCACTGATTTCTTGTCTTCCCAGTCCAGTGGTGTATTTCTCCGACCATCTACTTTTTCAGAAAGAGCAAAGTGAGCTGCTTGTCCATGTAAGTGTTGGCTAGGAGAATGAGGAGAGGGCAGATAGCTCCTGCTCTTCTGCTGTCCCACTGCTCCCTTGTTGGCCCCTGGTACGCCTGATTGCTAACTGGCAGATCAGGCAACTAGACAGCATAGCCCCAGAACCAGTGAGCCCAGCCAACTCTGGGAACTTGGTTTTCAAGATTGCCGTGAGTTGCTGCAGAAACTTCCTGCTGTTACCCTATCTTTCCATTCATTAAAGTGTAGCTTGCAATTGAACATTCTGACATAACATAGCTGAGATTTTTGGCAGCAATGTTAACCGTATTCAAGAGTTTCCTTCAGACGACGTTAAGTTTTTATATCCTCATGAATGCTTGCCACCTTCCTTTAATAACTTGAAAAAACAGCTTCTCTCAGGAACGTCATTGTTCCAATATTTCCCCAGCACACATTTACTCCTTTTAGAAGTGTGTTAGGTGTGTGTATATTTATAGAGTCTGGGTGTACCTAGGTGGGTTAGAATCGGACATCTTAAAAAAAGTCGGCAATCTGAATGGACCTTAGAGAAGAGGTATTAGAAGTCTAGTGTTTTCTTCGTAAGATCATATTTTTCTCCTTCTAAACTATTCGTTCATTTCACCACAAAACTGTATTTTATCAAAAAGAGTATATTCACTAACCCTCAGCCTTGGAGTGTGAAATAGCCTTTTACATTTCTAAAGCAAAAACTTAAAGAAAAGTTAAAAAGGTAGGTGGTAAAATGAGGGTTTCCTTCCCTTCCTCCATAGTGAAAAATGTAGCCTTATTATGTACAGATATCACATTAGAATTTTAAAGTAGAAAATTAATTGGTTTAAATTTCCAGCTACTGAGATAACTGAAAATCTTTAAAAACCCATTCTCATTAACATGCAAAGTAATAGCGCAAAATGCAATGAAAAGCCAAACTGAATTTGTAATTTTTAAGTGCCCCCACAAATGGGAAGTTTGTAGTCTTCTTGGCTGGCCAGTGGTTTTAGTAAGTTCTCCAAATCCACTGTGGTGCTTGTTTGCAGGCAGAATTATGGCAGCAGAGTTACTGTTCCCTAAAACTTTAAACAGTGTTACGTAATGTCACACAATGTGGTTAACTGAGATTTTAACACAAATTATGACATTATTGAACCTAACAGGCGCCACTTAGATTTGGTTTTTTTTGTTTTTTTTGTTTTTTGGTGAGTTTTTTTTTTTGAGATGGAGTCTTGCTCTGTAACCCAGGCTAAATTACAGTGTGCAACCTCAGCTCACTGCGTCCGCCTCCTGGGTTCAAGTGATTCTCCTGCCTCGCCTCCACAGTAGCTGGGACTACAGGTGCGCACCACCACACCCGGCTAATTTTTGTATTTTTAGTAGAGATGGAATTTCGGGGTTTCACCATGTTGGCCAGGCTGGTCTTGGACTCCTGACCTCAAGTGATCTGTCCACCTCAGCCTCCTAGGGTGCTAGGATTACAGGTGTGAGCCACCGTGCCTGGCCTCCACTTAGATTTGCAAATTGACATACAGCTGTGGTACCGCATCCCTAATCTACTCCTTAGTGCAAATATACAAGGTGTAGGCTACTCTAGGGCCACAACAGCAATGGTATTAGTGACTTACTTCATCTTGAATTCACAGAGAAAGCCTTAGTATCCTCTATCTTACAGATGAGGAAAGAGATGCTAAGAGAAGTTGAGGAACTCTGCTGACCTGATGTAACCAGATGGGACTTGAAACCTTGGCTCGTGGACCACAGAGTTGACATTGCAGCCATTCACATGAGTTTGCATTCGTCATCTGAACCTTCTGGATTTCTATCATGTCACTTGCTGCGGTCTCTTGTATTTGTGGGAATTAAAATTAAATTGTGATGGTTTTTATTGACTTCTTTCCCCAAACATGTGCAACACCAAACAGAAAATAAAAGATCACAGATGGGACTCTGGAATATGATTTCTTTAACAAACAATTTTATAAATGTATCAGGCCCAACTTGCTTGGCTGGCCAGATGCTAAAATTGTATCGCAGAAGTTTGGGCAGCTTCTGAGGAAATGGGCTGCTTCCTGTGTGTATTTCTCAAGTCTGCTGTGGCTTTAGTCCCGCCACCCTCCTACCCCCAGGCGCATCTGGCTAGAATGTGTGGATGGGGCAGACCGGCCAGGTCCAGCCAAGCCGGCATCTCAAAAGCATAGAGACAGGGAGCATGCCCAGAGCCCCAAGAGCAGGGGCATGTGGGCACCTTGATTTTCCAGGGGAAAAAATATTACAGGAAGTGTGAACCAACACCCAAAAGTAGGTAAGAGTCAGAGGGCTGGGTGGACAAAAGGATGCAGTGAAGACGAAGAGAATTTGGGGAGGTGTAGAAAAACTGAGAGGAACTGGCAGATGCAGAGAGAAGGAAGAGGAAGGTGTGAAGAGACAGAGGAAGAAAGCCACGTCTGTGCAGGGAAAGGTCTGGGCAAACTAAGTGGCATTGAGAGACCGTGCCTCAGTGTCCAGGGATATTGTGGAATCCTCTCTCCCATGCCCCTTGTTTTAGTTAGGTCACTCTTGATTGGAGATGTGGGAGAGAACCTTACCTGGACAATATTTAGCTAAACTAAGAGAATGATACCTCCTGAAGCCAAACTGTGGGGTGGGGAGGTGGGTACCCGCCATGGGGTAAGTGGGGCGTTTTTGGCTGCTCTCTACCTCTCATCTCGGCCTTTCTTTGTGAGTGGGCTTCACTGTCTCAAACCACTCCTCCATGAGGCAGGAGACAGCATGCCTGGGCTTTAGGCTCTCCTGCTCCCCGTTCCAGTTTCCAGACCAGAGCTGAGAGACCCCATTCCTCCGTCACCAAGCCCTACCCCTACAAAAAAAAAGTCCTTGTAGGGTTAGGCCACGTGTCCACCCCTGGGCCAATGACTGCATCAGGGGCAGGTGTGGTACTAGGATTGGCCCAGATCTGGTCATGTGCCCACCCTCTGAGCCAATTACTACATGAGGGGCAGGTGTGATACTAGAATTGGCCCAGATTTGGTCATGTGCCCATCCCCTGAGCCAATCACCACATCAGAGGCAGGTGTGGTACTATGATTGGCCCAGATTTGGCCATGTGCCCACCTCCTGGGCCAATCAATCACTGCATCCAGGGGCAGGTGAGGGACTATGATTGGCCCAGATTTGGCCATGTACCCACCTCCTGGGCCAATCACTGCATCCAGTGGCGGGTGAGGGACTATGATTGGCCCAGCTTTGTCTACGCCCCTATCTACGGGGTAGGAGAGGCAAAGTCTTTACCACGGACAGGGCAATCAGAGTGCTGTTCAGATGCTATGGCGTTCCGTTTTGCTCTCCACGTGTTTTCGTCATGTTCCGGCAATGGCTTGATCCACAAGGACTCACCTGAGAGCAGCCAGGCTGTCCTTGTTGAATGGTCATATCAGGATCTTGCAGGGTGGGGACAGTTGCATAAAGTGTATTAAATTATATGATTCATTTCCTTTGCTTTGAATCACAATATTTATTTTTATTTGAAATTTCAAATAATATTGAAGAAGGGCACACAATGTTTACATTGATCAAAATGGGACATAGATTTAAAATGTTTGAGAATTAGCATTATAATGGAGAGTTTTCCAACTGCCTTGCCAGTGGCAGAATTCATTCCTGTTTGCACAAAGGCTGACTTCATCTCTTTAGTTCTTTGTGGGGTGAGTGGAGGAAATGGTCCAAAGTGGTCAGCCACATTCAGAGGGAGCAAGGGACGGGGAAGGAACTGCCCACGTACTGAGCACCTACCGTGCATCAGGCACATCGTGAGCAGTTTCTCAAAGTGACCCCATTTCATCCGTTTGGCATCTCGGCGAGGTGCAGCTGCTCAGGCTATTTGTCACAGAGGCACCCGGCCTTAAGACGGGCGTCTTGGCAACTTACTTAGACTCTCTTTCAAGGTGCTTCCAAGTTTGCCACGTGGATAACAGTCCATCGTGTCTGCGTCAAAGTACAGAGAAGATTGATGGGATGGTGTTGGCAAAGACAAGAGTGATGAAGACACTCCTTTCTGTTCTGAAACCTTATTAGGATACCGAGAGTTCTTTCAATGCAGCATCCACCAGGGCTTTGGTTATGCTGCAGCCTTGAAAAAGACCAGCCTGTTTCCATTTCCTGCCTAAAGCCAGCTCTCAGCAGAAAGTGGTGGGGCTTAGTGGAGGGCTGGGTGACCACAAGCAGAACACCACTGGAGCCACATGGCCCTCACTGTGAGATGGGGTGACAACGCTAACCTTTGGGGATTTCAGTGCGAGACAGAGAACAACGATGCCTTTTCTGGAGCTGCTACAAGGCACATAGGATGTACCAGATACATGCCAGCTAGTGTTAGGAAGGGAGCATAAACATCTGCCTACTTATTTTTATTTATTTATTTTTACCCTGAGCTTGGAGGCCTAGCTTTGCTCAGCTTTCTGGATGCCAGCCAAGCTAAATTAACACTCTTATCTTCTGGCCCCTGCAGCTGGCAGCCTCCACGTAGTCTTTGAGGCATTCTTTTTAGGCTCAGCCGTGTGCACTGGGAAGTCGTCCCGGGCCATCCCAGACTGTCCCATGCTCTGGGCTTTTTTGCCTACTCTACGGCCAGCTGAGCCCATGTTTCTGTGCAAGCAAAGCAAGGTCACTGAGGCGGCCCGGAGTCGTACACAGCGGTAAAAAAACATCTTGCTGTGAGAGTGAAGGAGGGGCCACAGATATTCAAAATAACTGTGTCTGCTGGCCAAAACTTCACCCAATTGTGCCAGAGGGGATTCAGCTAGATGTATTTGATGTACCTAGCAATGTCAGCAGTACCATGGGACGCTGCTCCCCAGGTTTTCTTAGGCTACTCTTCTCAAACTCTAAAATGCATGCTTAATCCCCTAGGGACCTGCCTAAAATGCAGATTCTGACTGAGAAAGTCTGGGGCGGGGCTGGAAATTCCAAAATCATAACAAGCTCTCAGGCAATGTCCCTGATCTCTCTGACTACTTTCCAAGAAGCTAGAGGCTTACGGTGTTGTTTAGCAAACTTCACTCATGATTTTTGCCACGTCATCTTTTTTCATTATTAAGCTTTCATTTATTTTTCAAAAAAATTTATTCGTAAAATGTATGGGGTATACATGTAATTTTGTCATAGGTTGGTGCAAGAGTAATTGAGGTTTTCTCATTACTTTTAACCACAATTACTTTTGCACCAACCTAATACATGGCTAGTTACAGAGTGGTAAACTCAGGGATTCTGGAGTATCCATTGCCTGAATAACGTAGACTGTATCCATTAGGCAATTTCTCATCATCCACCCCCTTCCCACCACCCCCCTCTTCCAAATATTCATTGTCTATCATTCCATACTATACGTCTGTGTGTACACATGATTTAGCTCCCACTCATAAGTGAGAACATGTGGTGTTTGTCTTTCTTTATCTGAGTGTTTCATTTAAGACAGGCCTCCAGTTCCATTCATGTTATTTCAAAAGACATGATTTCATTCTTTTTCATGGCTGAATAGTATTCCATTGTACATATACACCACATTTTCCTTATCCAATCATCTGTTGATGGACACTTAGGTTGATTCTATATAGTGCTGCAATGAACATACAAATACAGGTAATTCTTTTTTTTTTTTTTTTTTTGAGATGAAGTCTCTCTCTGTTGCCCAGACTGGAGTGCAGTGGTGCAATCTCGGCTCACTGTAACCTCCACCTCCCAGGTGCAAGCCATTCTCCTGCCTCAGCCTCCCAAGTAGCTGGGATTACTGGCACCTACCACCATACCCGGCTAATTTTTGTATTTTTAGTACAGACGAGGTTTCACCATGTTGGCCAGGCTGGCCTCGAACTCCTGACCTCAAGCAATCTGCCCACCTAAGCCTCCCAAAGTGCTGGGATTACAGGCATGAGCTACCATGCCTGGCCACTTTTTGATATAATGATTTATTTTCCTTTGGATAGTGTTTGTATTAATTTACATTCCCACCAAGGGAACATACACATTCCCTTTTTTCTGCGTCCTCACCAACATCTGTATTTTTTTGTCTTTTTGCAGCCATTCTGACTGGTGTAAGATGATATTTCCTGGTTTTAAGTTGCATATAATTTACTTTTTAATTTTTTTTTAATTTTAAATTAGTCTTCTTCATATTGACCTACCTTTTTTTTTTTCCTTTTTGAGACAGGGTGTCCTCTGTCACCCAGGCTGGAGTGCAGTGGCACAATCACGGTTCACTGCAGTTTCCATTTCCCAGACTCAGGTGATTCTCCTGCCTCAGCTTCCCAAGTAGCTGGGAGGCGTGCACTACCATGCACAGCTAATTTTTGTATTTTTTGTAAAGACAGGGTTTCGCCATGTTGACCAGGCTGATCTCAAATTCCTGGGCTCAAGCAATCGCCTACTTCAGTCTCCCAAAGTGCTGGGATTACAGGCATGAGCCACTGTCCCTGGCTGACCTGCCTTTTAATGTAAACTTATGTGTATTGCCATGAAGTCACAGCTTTGAGGAATGATTTTTGTTTTAATGAATCTTAAAATGAACATGTAACCATTAAAATGAGAACTATATGTTGATAATAACTGTATGTTCCAATAGTGGTGTGGCATCGTGTTCTAAGAAACATTGGCTTCAGGGGTTCTGAAGGAAACCATAGCCTGGACTGCCCAGACCCTGTTTTTTGGACTCTTTAATTTGAGCAGCACTGATGCTTCTGCAGGAGCACTGGGGATTCTGGAATGGAGTCAGGGTGATTTTTGGACAGTGTATTAACTGCAGCAAAGAGCACCTTCCTGTGCCCAGCAGGCTGTGTGAAAGCAGACTGCTCCTACCCAATGCCAGGGCACCTAAGACGGTGACGAATGGCAGTGGGCTGTCCCTCCAAAGCCGTGTCCAAAATGCTTTTCATGCTTGGCCACAAATTTTGTAAAAACCTATGCAGCGACTAGAGAGTAGGAAAAAAAATATCCAAATTCCCTGCTGACTCTGAGGTGCTTGTTTACAAAGTGAAATGTCCCTAGTGAATTGTTTCATTTACAATTAAATCTAACAATAAGCCATTGTGGCTAAATTAATTTTGAGCTAATTTCACAGGAACTCCATGTCCTGTATCAATTCTAAACAAAAGAGTGTGGTGTCGGGCAATATGACTCATTCTGAGGCCAGGCCTCCAGGAGGAGCTCCAGGAGGTTGATGAATAAATGCTAGATTAAGAGAGTAATGCTCAGGTCCCCTGCAGGCCAGGGACACCACTGTGATGGGTTCTGGAAGCCCCTGGAGGTTGTGCCAGTCACGCACCAGAGACTGGCTTTCTACTGAGAGCACCAACCCCTGACCAGCCCTTGACTGAGGCAGAGTTTTCCACTAGAACCTGGCCCGCTCTGACCACAGCCCGGAGGAGCCCGGTCCTGGCCACAAGTGTTTCTGCATAGGCTCTTTAGTCCTATGGACACCTTGATGGGCCAAACACCTTCACAAATAGCATCCCACTTCATCCTCGCCCTGAGAAGTCCGCGTGGGTCTCTCCTTTTTATGATGCGATAAGTAAGCTTAGAACCACCCCGAGTAATCATCCCAAAGCCATGTAAGACAGAACTTTCAGAGCTAGGGTTTCCACCCAGACCTAGTGAGTGTGGTCCTTCTGTCCCTTCAGAGAAACAGTGGCCATAAAGATCCCCTACTCCATCTAGTGTGTCCCCCCCATCTCCCCACAGTGAAGATCTCTGAAGTTTATCTGGAAGCTTTTTCCTTTGAGTTTCAGATTTGACTCTGGTTCCCAATTTGGCTGATGTCAGTTACTCACATTTGAATGTGAGTGATTTTGAGAACAGACTTTGGGCCTCTCTGCTCTATGGTAGTGGGGGTGAGGAGGCCAAGGAAACCTCATCTCAGCCTCAGAAAGGGGAAGCTGAGGATGCCAATGAGAAGCTTGGCAGGATACCTTTATTTTTAGGGGCAATGGCCTCACAGTCTTTTTCCTCATGCTGCTTTGTCAAAAGAACAGATCTGTGCACATCCCACCTTCTCTGGAACTAAGCTCCAATGATGCATGAGTCTTAATTTTCACAAGCAATAAGCACCTGCCTGTGGGTGTTTTCAACCATGTTAGAGAATAATTCTTTCCTGGTTGTGCAACTGGTTTGGATTATTAAGATGACCTTTGAAAGAATTCACAGAGTGGGTCCTTCATAGGGTTTCTGAGGTGATGCATTTTAATTGAGATTGTTTCTGCAAAGGAAAAGATCAGGTCAGTGATACCACTCTTATGTTTCCTGTTTGCTCCCTGCCACCGTGGTCTCCTATCTTGGCCTTCCCAACCGGGACAGGTTGTGTCTGAAGGCAAGAAGAGAACCATCGGTTGGAAAATCTGGAGTCCTGGGGAAGGAATGCTGTGAGACGGTTTGCCTGTGTCAGGGCTTGGGGAGCATGACATTTATGTACCTGAGCAGGATGTCATTTCCCGCTGAATAACCCGGGCGCCTACCCAGCCTTTATTTTGGCCCCAACTGTGTGTTAAATGCAACCAATGTCTCTTGTGAAAGCTCCTAAGAACAATCTGAATTGATGGGGCTGTTTTGTTTCCAGCCAAAGGATGCTGGTGGCATCAGCGAGGAAGGCAAACCCTGTGACTGTAAGAGCTGAACAAGGAGGCGGGAGCTATCTCTGCTGGCCAGGGTGATCGGTGCATTCGGGGGTGAGGAATGACCAGAGCAGTGCCCTGAAATATTTGTTTCTCTTCTTGTCATGTTTTTTGTTATCTGGTGGCTTACATCTGACCTTCCCAACAGGCTGCAAAACAGTAATGCTTGCTGCCCGGGGGAGGTGACCTTTAAGTGGAAATACTGTCCTTGTGGGCAAAAGGCCACAAGCAAAAGGTCAACATGTGGACCAACGGGGAGCTGCCTTGTTTGCCCACCTGGGGCCTTTACCCCGATGCGGCCTTGCGCTTCCCACCCCTCCTCCCCACAAGCAGATGGATGGGAGGGGGGCTCCGACATCCACATCCAAGCGTTGAGTTCTTCCCTCTCCTCTTGGCCCTGACCGAATTTCCACGGAATCTGGTTTCATCCCAGTGTTGCACTCCTAGTAATGGGAGGGAGGGCTGGTGCAGCCCACAGTGAGTAGCTTTACTGTTGACCGCTCAGGTACTTCTAGTCATAGTGGCCTTTCCTTCGGTTCAGTCCCATCTTCCAGCTGGATAAACGCAGTCCTCAGGGGAGGGGCTCCCCTCCTTGGTGCTTCACCCCAGGCTCCTCCACAGTGGAGGGGCTTTCCTTGTGGTTCTCAACCCTCTCATGAGTCCTCTCCCAGCTCCTTGGTCTTTGTCAGGCCTGTACTCCTCTTCCTGGAGGCAGAGTCTCGGTGTCCCTCAGCCCCTCCATGCTGCTTGGTTTGTGTCCTTGAGCGGAGCACCTTGGGGGCTCTCAGAGAACCTTCTCAGGCCAGCCCCAGTGTGTTTCTTATGGGAAAGGAGGGCCCTTGTCATGAGCTTTGGTCTCCTAGCACCTGAAGCATGATCTTGATATTTATGTGGAGAATTGCCTCTCTCTCTTTTTTTTTTTTTTTTTTTTTTGAGTCTTTGTGAAGAGCAAAACCACCTCTCTGAAAGGTAAGTGATGTTCAGATACTTCCTTTTTCCAGCCTGCCTTGCAGCTGGGGCTCAAAGAGTGGGGCTTCCCAGCCAGGTGAAGGTGCCAACACCAGACTCAGAGCTGGTGACTCAGGAGGGAAGGGACAGCGGTGGCCGCAGGAGCAGTGGCAGCCAGGCACAGCTCCTGGGGTGGGTGAGGTGTGGGTGCTCAGAGGTGGTGGCAGGGTTTCCCCATCAGCCCCGTTCTGTGGTGTGATTTGACTCATGGTTCCTCAAAGATCAGCTTTGTGCCTGTCTGTCCTCTAAAATGATTCGGAGCTGCCCCATAGCCTTTCACAAGACTCCCTTTCACTGAAATCAGCCAAAATAGGTGTCTGTTGCTTGCTACTAAGAACTTGTTGCAAACAGCATTTCTGTCCACCTTAAAGCACATCCCAACTCCCATTCTCAAGGTTTCTGTATCTTATTTTCCTTGTTGGCCTGCAGCCTCTACCCAAGGAAAGGGAGGGAAAGCCATCTGAATTTCCGAATGGATTTCTTTAAACACATGGCAGTGACAATACTCTTTACAAATCCAAGGCTTTGATTTCTTCAAGTAAATTGAACGTGAAAGGGAGGGACAAAGGGGCAGCAAGTCTCTTGAGAAGCGCACGTGTGCTGTGGCACCAGAAGCATGGAGGGACCCTAGCGGATGGGCCACACATAGTTTCCCAGAGCCCCCAGTTTCCCAGGGTGGCGCAGCCAAGGTTTCCATGCCACGTAGAGAGGACAGGTGTGCCTGAGAGCAGGCTGCAGAGCCTTGGTGGTGGGATAAAGAGAACACGGGGCACCTGCTTGGGTCTGGCAACTGGAGAGTGGGGAGGCCACACATACAGGGGTAGCAGGGTAGGTGTCAATTTCCTGGGGCCAATGAACATTGACTGTCTGGGTTGCAGACACACGGTGCCTCCCAACCCATAATACACCTCACTCAAGTTTAACACCTGGTGAGAAACAGAGGAAAGAGGAATAAAAAAAATCCACAACTGATTCCATTTTTACTTAAAGGACACTGAGAAAATTTTGATAGTGACTGAATGTAAATAAGGGGTTAGGAGCTGCATTAAATTCAGTCAGAAAAATTAAGTAAGTTATTTGCCTGCATAAGTCTGAAAAATTTCAACCTTCCTCACCTCTTGGGGTTACCGTAGGTTTTGGAAGAAGGTGGAGATTGGGGCTAGAAAACCCACTGTCTTCCAACTCAGCTTTATCCTTCTAAGAACCAGGCTTTCTGCACTTGATGTGGTTACATCTTCGAACTTACTGGCAAGAAACATATGTCTGTAAATTGGCCTTGAAAAGTGATACCCATATGCAGGTTATAGAGAAGGGCTAGGATCCTTATTCCGGGAAATTCTCTGCTTTCCTGGGAAGAAAATTACTGCAGTGAATGAAAACAAGGTGAAACAAAACCAAAGGAATCAATACATTCCATCTGCCTTTGCTGCTTCAGCCTTTGTTTTGGGAAGCTCGGGCGCAGAGGTTGTTGAGAGCCTGCTGAGAAAGTTTGCCAAAAAGGTCAGCATTCTTGGTCATCAGGGCTAGTCCTGGAGCCCCAGATCTGCTATTGCAGGGACTCTCTTCTGCACCCTCCAGCTTTATATTATTCTGGAAACATCTCCCCTGATAAAGCATGAAATGGGACTGACCAAACCCTGCCTGCTTTGATGGCATGTGGCCTTGGACAATACTCAGGCTAATAACACACAACCTCCCATAGGTGTTTGTTGTTTGGGGCCCTCCACCTTCGAGGACAGACACTGTCCTGTTTTGAACTCGAGGCAGAAACTTTGACACCTGCCCTTGGCTGTCTCAGGAGCTCCAGGAAGTGTCACTTTATGCCATAGTGAAGGTGCTCTTCTGTATGGCCCCTGCGTTCCTTTGCAGTAGACAACTCACTCCTCTCCAAAAATGCCACCCATATTCACACTGCTGTGCCTTTAGACACATTATCTCCTCAACCCAGAATGCCCATCAGCCTGCCGTACCCCACTCCAACTCCCTGCCTACTGCAATAGGATGTCCTAGACTCTGCTAATGACCAGGCGCCACAGGATGGAGAAGCCAGTGCACAGGAAACATGAATGGTGAAATCCAAGAAGCCACCCCCACTTTTTATTTTTTTTTGATCTGTCTCAACAGATCCTCACTCCGTTGGCCAGGCTGGAGTGCAGTGGTGCGATCTTGGCTCACTGCAACCTCTGCTTCCTGGGTTCAAGCAATTCTTGTGCCTCTGCCTCCTGAGTAGCTGGGACCACAGGCATGTGCCACCATACCCAGTTAATTTTTCTATTTTTAGTAGATATGGGGTTTCACCATGTTGGCCAGGCTGGTCTCAAACTCCTGACCTCAAGTGATCCACCTGCCTAGGCCTCCCAATATGCTGGGATTATAGGCGTGAGCCACTGCACCCATGGCAAGAAGCTACTCTGAGCTGAAGATCAATCAGTTTATCTAAAATGGGACTGGAAGCCAAGGTGTGGCTTGGACATTGACCAGATGTGTGGCAGTGATGGATCATTCCACTTCTCTGGGCCTCTACTTCCTCAGCTCTGAGCTGATGGGGCTAGAGGGATGAGTCCTGTCTGCCGCATTAGCCTGCCACTGTAATTCTGGGTTTGCTCCAAGATGGTTCACCCACGTGGCTTGTGGCAGAAGGCCTCAGCTCCTTGCTGCATAGACCTCTCCATGGGGCTACCTGAGTGTCCTCACAACATGGCAGCCAGCTTCTCCAATGCTAGTGATTTGAGAGAGACAAGGGCAGAAGCCACAATGTCTTTTATAGCCGTACCATCACTCGACCTTACTCCATCGGTCACGTGGGCCAACCCTGATCCGATGTAGGAGGGGACCACACAAAGCATGGATACTAGGAGGTGGGACAACAGATGGCCATATTGGAGGTGGCTGTCACCAAGCTCCCAATCCAAACTTAGTTAGGCTCACCTGAATTATCAAGAAATCGATCTGGGGGATTTCCTAGGAGTTCCTGCCCACAGGGTTTGTATCCTGCCCCTTCGGTGCCCAGGAGTGATAGGTCCTGTGGAGCTGGATACCAGAGAAAATCTTTTCATGACACCAGGCAATGCCAGACACAGAGCTGACAGTCAAGCAGGCTCCACGAAAGGGATCTGAGAGCCTAAGGCTTGGAAAGTCCAGAGGCTCAGCAAATGTAGGAGGGCCAAGTGGGAGCCAAGTTGGAGCTGAGTGCAGGAATACACGATTTGTTTCTTCTTCTTTTTTTTTATTTTTGGAGGAGGGAATAAGTCATTCTTAGTTAACATCAAAGTAAATGTGTTCAGATTAATACCTTGAATTATCTTAATGTGCTTTCTTTTTTCACTCCTCCTTATTTGTGATTCCCACCTACTTAGCCACTTTCCATTATCTTCATGAGCAGTAGCTGGAATGAAGGAGAAAGGGGAAGTGGGAATGAAGACAGGATGCTGAGCTTCAGACACTTAAATAAACTCAAGAACAGGAGGACTGAAAGCCAAGACTTCAACTGCAAGAGCCGGGCCATTAAGAGAGGAAAGAGTTTCCTAAATCCGCATACATTTCTTTTAAATATAAAAATCTTAGAGGACAAGCATGGGATTTTCACCACACACCATAGTGTAGGGAAGGATTCACAAATGACCCAAGAGCAGTTCCCTGTCCCCCAGCAAGGGGAACAGCCCTTCTTGGGCTGGGATGTGGGGGGCAGAGATGAGAGACATTTTCAGTTAATGAGATTATTAGATTAAGACACTATACCTAGAGTGCGGGAGAGATTATGGATATTTCAGATGGTCCAAAGAAGAATCTGAAAGCTTGTGCTCCACTTTCTGTTTAGAATTCCAGGCAGACTGCCTTGCAAGGTGATCTACACCCATGCTGGGGGGCTTCAGTAGAGGAGAAATGATGGTGTGGAACATTTAGATATGGAGGGAATCTGAGATGCCATAGAGGAGGTTCCCTGGGTCTCTGTGTGGCTTGGGTGAGATCTAGAACTTTCTGTGTGGGATGGGAGTGGGGAGCAGTAGTACTAAGAGGGTCGCGGGAGAGGAAGAGGTTGGTGCCTGGTAGGAGACAAGCCCCTGCAGCTGGAGGCCAAGAGAGGATCACGGTGGGCAGAGCACATGGCCCAGGGGTGGAGCCGACCTCCAGACACCAGAAGAACAATCTAAGTTCCTCCCACACAGTCAGACTTGAAACTCGAGGACAGACAGACAACCAGGAATGTCTACTTTGCCCCCATGAGGAATAGAAACAACTTCTTGACCATCCCTTGGTGGGACAGGAGGACTTTCAAGAGGATGAAACTCTGACAAAGAGTTTACCCTGTGATTAATTAAATGAAATCCTCAATGGCCAGAGTAATTATACAAAGATTAAGTGTCAAATGGGAGAGAGTTTACCTGGAAGCAGTAAGATTTGTTGCTCTTATTTGTTCATTTGTTTTGTTTTCTGCTTTCGGTGGAAATGGATCTTCATGAGTCGGTTGAATTTGATTAAACAGAATTTAGCATTTCAGCCATTTGGGTGACAGTGGGTGCATTTTAAAGTCAGCACACCACCCAAAGTGATATATGAGGTGGAATGGGAGGGGTGGCAGGTATTCAGATTAAAGGACCGGGATATCATGATCAGTGGCCACTGTTTTACTTTTAAAAACCTTCCTTTTCTGGGTCTGGAATATATAAAGAATGTCTACCAATCAACAACAAAAAAGATGAACAGCCTAATTTTTTAAATGGGCAAATGAGTTCAGTACGTATCTCACAAGCCAAATGAATGGTCAGTAAGCACTGAAAAGGTGTTCAATGTCCCCAGTCATCAGGACAATGCAAATTACAATTGCGATAAGATAACATTTCACGTCCACTAAAATGGCTAAGGTGAAATATAATGAACCCTGACAACTGTGTGGAGACACTGGAACTCTTTATCATTGTGGATGAAGATGTGTCTAGCAGTTTCTTATGGCAGTAAATAAACATACTTCTACCCTATGACCCAGCAGTCAGTTCCACTCTTAGTTATTAACCCAAAAGAAATGAAAACAAATGTCTACACACAGACTTATACAAGAATGTTTACAGTAGCCATACTCATAAGAGTCAAACACTGGAAACAACCCCAAGGCATGTCAACAGAAAGGATCAACAAAATGCAGCATCTCCATTTAATGGAACATCACTCAGCAATACAACAAACCATCTTATTTTTTATCTTTTGAGATGGAGTCTCACTCTGTCACCCAGGCTGGAGTGCAATGGCATGATCTTGGCTCACTGCAACCTCCCTCTCCTAGGTTCAAGAGATTCTCCTGCCTCAGCCTCTCGAGTAGTTGGGACTATAGGTGCATGCCACCACACCTGGCTAATTTTTGTATTTTCAGTAGAGACAGGGTTTCACCATGTTGGCCAGGCTGGTCTCGAACTCCTGACCTCAAGTGATCCTCCCCTCTCGGCCTCCCAAACTGCTGGGATTGCAGGCATGAACCACCAGGCCTGGCCAACAATCCATCTTCTGTTAGACCCACAACAAGCATGAACCTCAAAAAAAATTGTGCTGAGTGAAATAATCCAGACACAAAAAAAGTATATACAGTATGATTTCATTTATATGAATCTCTAGAACAAACACAATTGATCTATGTTGATACAAGTCAAAAGGTGGCCAGGAACATGAGGGACTTTCTGGGCCGATGGTTATGTTCTATATCTTGTGTTTGGTGGTGATTACATAAGCATATGCAATTGTCAAACCTGAACACTGAAGAGCTGTGCATTTTATTGTACATAAATTATACCTTAAATTAAAAAAAAATTGAAGAAACCCCTCTTCTTAAAATTTTGGCTCAAGTTCTTATGACAGATTAGGCTGGCAAGCACACAAGCCCCAGAAGGCTCTTTATCTTTAGTGGGGGTACCCTCCCTCTGTCCCTTCGTCTGTTCCAAGTGTCTATGTGCCCTCTTACACACTGCACACTTGGGGAATGTGAGCATGTACATGTACAGACACTGCTTCATCCCCAGGGACAGCCCCCTCGCCACATGCCCCTCTCTCACTGGAGCCTGCAGGAACACCCTGCCCCTGCCCGCCCCTCTGTCCCTTTGCCCTCCCTGCCCACACCCTCGTCCTCCCGCCGTGGTCTTAACTGCACTAGAGTCATCTCCGGTTCGAAACCCCAGCACACTCTAAATCATAGTTTGTGTGTGTGGTTTTTTTTCGGTGAAATACGGATGCTTTTGAAACCACTTTCCCCTCTAAAGGCCTCCTTCTTCCTTGTTAACTCTGGGCTCAGCCGTTTCATAAATAATGCAGCTCCTTCTCTCATCTCAATTACAAATGTGGACTCTTTCTCTGTGTTTTGGATCAGACCGGCCTCTTCCGGGTTGCTTCCTTGTTTCTCAAGTCTGGCCAGCAGCGACCCCTACTCTGCCACTGGGATGGAGGGGTGGAACTGATTCTCTTGAAGTCACCCTTATCTTGAGGCTCAGTCACTTTGTTACAAGCACATTACTTCCCCTCCCTCTTGCTTTTGCCCAAAGCAGCTCAGCAATCTCCTTGCGCCTGTGGGTCTGCATGGGAGGTCCTTTTGTGCGTGCAGTTGCAGAGGAACAGCCCTTTCCACAGGATCTCTGCACACACCATGTTATCAACTCCAAGGGACAAACCCATTCACTGTCAGTATCCACATCTCCATGGTTCTGAGCCCCTGCCTACTTTAGGAGAAATTGTGAAGCTCACACTGTCCAAATATTTACCAATCCAACAGCAGTCAGAACTGAGGGCTGCTCCCCAGCTAGCAAAGCTCCAAGTCCATAAGGCCAGGCCCTGCCCCCTCTCCATCTCTGTCCCTCTCCCCCAGCTAGTGGTCTCGGTGAGGCTGGACTTGCCTGGGCCAGAGCCTGGGTGCTTCCCACCCTTCCTGTGGATGCTCCCCTGGGCCTCACTTGGGCAGTGAAAAGCATTCTTGGTTCATCAACCGAGCACGGGGCTCAGGCTCTGTCCCCTACTGGTAAGGGAGGCCGTCCGGGAGTCCAGCCTGTGTCCTTGGAATTACTAACCCTGTGCTGTTCCTGGGTCCTTGGTGAGGGAGCATCCCACCTGGGCTGGTTTCATCTGCTGATGTCAGCAGCGAGGCCCCTCCCCTGGGAAGAGGCTGGCCTGAGGGAGGCCAGAGGCTGAAGCCCC
Organism: Pongo abelii; assembly: GCF_028885655.2. Lineage (NCBI taxonomy): Eukaryota > Metazoa > Chordata > Mammalia > Primates > Hominidae > Pongo > Pongo abelii. Next base: position 102,673,025 of record NC_072001.2, on the reverse strand, counting down.
CACTGAGTTCACAGCTCCGAGACCAGACCAGAGGACCGGCTCTCGAGAAATCAGTGTTGAGAGATGAGGACCTTTCAGTGCCCTGACTTGCAGTGCTCCTGGCCGCAGAGGGTGACAGGCATGACGAGAAGTGACAGCGTGCTGGCAGCCCTTGCTCGTGGCGCCTTCTGGGCCTCGGCCCCCACTCTGGCCGCGCTTGAGGAGCCCTTCAGCCCGCCACTGCACTGTGGGAGCCCCCTTCTGGGCTGGCCGAGGCTGGAGCTGGCTCCCTCAGCTTGCGGGGAGGTGTGGAGGGAGAGGCGCGGGCGGAGCTGGGGCTGCACGAGGCGCTTGCGGGCCTGGTAGAGTTCCGGGTGGGTGTGGGCTCGGCGGCCCGCCGGCCCGGGCAGTGAGGGGCTTCACACCTGGGCCAGCAGCTGCTGTGCTCGATTTCTCGCCGGACCTTAGCTGCCTCCCCACGGGTCAGGGCTCGGGACCTGCAGCCCGCCATGCCTGAGCCTCCTCCACCCGCCATGGGCTCCTGTGCAGCCCAAGCCTCCCCTACGAGTGCCGCCCCCTACTCCAGGGCCCCAGTCCCATCGGCCGCCCCAGGGCTGAGCAGTGCGGGCACACGGCGCGGGACTGGCAGGCAGCTCCACCTGCGCCACAGTGGGGGATCCACCGGGTGAAGCCAGCGGGGCTCCTGAGTCTAGTGGGGACTCGGAGAACCTTTATGTCTAGCTAAGGGATTGTAAATACACCAATCTAGCTCGAGGTTTGTAAACACACCAATCAGCACTCTGTGTCTAGCTCAGGGTTTGTGAATGCACCAATTGGCACTCTGTAGCTAGTTAATCTGGTGGGGAGTTGGAGAATCTTTATGTCTAGCTAAGGTATTGTGAATGCACCAAGAGGCACTCTATCTAGCTCAAGGTTTGTAAATGCACCAATCAGCACTCTGTGTCTAGCTCAGGGTTTGTAAATACACCAATTGACACTCTGTATCTAGCTAATCTACTGGGGATGTGGAGAACTTCTGTGTCTAGCTCAGGGATTGTAAACGCACTAATCAGCACCCTGTCAAAACAGACCAATCAGCTCTCTGTAAAACAGACCAATCGGCTCTCTGTAAAATGGACCAATCAGCAGAATGTGGGTGGGGCCAGATAAGAATAAACGCAGGCTGCTCAAGCTAGCAGGGGCAACCCACTGGGGTCCTCTTGCACACTGTGGAAGCTTTGTTCTTTCACTCTTTGCAATAAATCTTGCTGCTGCTCCCTCTTTGGGTCCACATTGCCTTTATGAGCTGTAACACTGTGAAGGTCTGCAGCTTCACTTCGGAAGCCAGCGAGACCACGAACTCACCGGGAGAAACGAAGAACTCCAGACGTGCCACCTTAAGAGCTCTAACACCTTGAAGGTCTGCAGCTTCACTCCTGAAGCCAGCGAGACCACGAACCCACCAGAAGGAAGAAACTCCGAACACATCAGAACATCAGAAGGAGCAAACTCCGGACATGCCCCCTTTAAAAATTGTAACACTCACCGCGAGGGTCCGTGGCTTCATTCTTGAAGTCAGTGAGACCAAGAACCCACCAATTCTGGACCCAATGGGAGGGCCAGGGTCTGCAGAGGAAGGATGCTCTTGGGCACCCTGGTGTCCCTGATGGGCTGACGGCAGCTGAGGGGCCAGCATAGTAGCTTCTTGGTAGGAGACAGGGGCTCCTGAGGAGGAGGTGGGGGGATCTTTCCGCTGGGTGAGGTGGGCCTGAGCTAGCAGTGCTGTCTCCCCAGGTGCAGCCGAGAACCCAGGTGATTGCAATTGCTCTGGGGAAGCTAATAATCTGATGTTGCAAACATCATTAAAATCTACCCTGCCTTAGGGCCGGGCGTGGTGGCTCACTCCTATAATCCCAGCACTTTGGGAGGCCGAGGTGGGCAGATCACGAGGTCAGGAGATCAAGACCATCCTGGCTCACACGGCAAAACCCCATCTCTACTAAAAATACAAAAAATTACCCAGGCGTGGTGGTGGGTGCCTGTAGTCCCAGCTACTCGGCAGGCTGAGACGGGAGAATGGTATGATCCCGGGAGGCGGAGCTTGCAGTGAGCCGAGATCGCGCCACTGCACTCCAGCCTGGGAGACAGAGCTAGACTCTGTCTCACCCAAAAAAAAAAAAAAAAAGAAATCTACCCTGCCTTTAGATATATTTTATGGTTGAATTAAAAATATATATATGTATTTCCCAGTTCTCTTGCACCTTGGGTGCAGGCTGCGGGACGCTGGATCCACCCCATGCTCCCTGAGATGGGGAGCACACAGCCTCAGCTACAGGCCCCGGGAGGTGCCTGCCGAATGCTGCGGCGATAGCAGGTCCCAGCAGGCCTCTGAGGATGAGGGCCCACTGAGCGCAGGAAGGGCACTGCACCGGGCCACTCAAGCACAGTGAAGGCGAAATGACATCGGGGGCATGGAGGCCTGCGGTGGTCACAGCTGGGGTCCAGCATAGGGTGGTCAGCCTTGTCGAAAAGGGATGCTGTGCCAGGGTCATTCCTGGGCTCATGGCCTCCCAGCCCAACCCTCCCATGCTCTGTCTGTTCCCCTTCAACGTTGAGCTCAAAGCTTGTGTCTTCCCTTCTAAATACTGCTTAGAATATGGCCTGGCCTGGCCTCAGGACCACCCCCTCAATGGGCTTCCCTGGCAAGCCTGACCTTCCAGGAGCTGCCCACCTTGGCCTTCCCATCCCTCCTCAGTCCTGGAGGATCCGCGGCTCAGAGGAGAGTCCTGTAGTGAAGCCAAAGTCAGGAAGCGGACAAGGCAGAGCGATGGGAGACGAGGTTGGGAAGACAAGTAGGGTTACAGGGTTACAGCGGGGGCTCGGGAAGTCATGCCAAGGGCATCATCCTTTTCCTTGGAGATGCTGAAGACATGCCCAAGGTCATTGACTGGGGACTGGGTCACCTCTGAGTTTCCAAAAGATACCTGGGGGCCAAGGCCATGGGGCATGAAGACTGAAAACTCAGGACCCGCTTTCCCAGCACGGAGGCTGCCTTCCAGCTCCCCTCCTGCCCCAACCAAAGGCTGACAGCCATCACAGCCCCATGTGGAGCCCTGAGAGCTCCTCCAGGCTCCACCATCTCTTTCCCTTCCCCGTGGCTTGTCCTCCTCTACCTCCCTTTCTGTCTGTCCTGCTGGAGACTTCATACCTGCAGCATCTCATCCCCAAATCCCTCCATATTCCCCTCAATGGAACCCTCCTCCTGGCTTTATATTTGTCTGTTCATCTTCTTGCTGGCCCCTCCTGGGATCTCTTTTGATCAGCTGGTTTGGAAGTGGAAATGACCCACATCACTCACCACCTTCCTTGTGTCTCAGGAAGAGGCTGCCTGTTGAATGCACGTTGTCTCGATTGCTGTCTCTCTGGGCTGCCTTAGCTACACTTGCTAATTCTGGCATTAAGTGTTAGTTTAAAATTTAGCGCTGGTATTACAAATGCCTACAGATAAATGCCATGTCTTCTAACATAGCCTGTGTATGGACTGAATGTTTGTGTCTCCGCCAGATCTACATGTTGAAATCCTAACTCCCAATGTGATGGGATTAGGAGGTGGGACTTTGGGAGGTGATTAGGTCATGAGAGTGAAGCCCTCTTGAATGGGATGCGCGCCCTTATAAAAGGGACCCTAGAGACCTCTCATGTCCTCTTGTCCTCATGTGAAGACGGAGAAAACGTGGCCATCTGCAATCCAGAAGAGGTCCTGCATCAGAACTCAGCCAGGCTGGTGCCTCGATCTCCAATTTCTAGTTTCCAGGCCTGTAAGAAAGAAAATCTTGCTGTTTATAAGACACCTGGTCTATGGTACCTTGTTATAGCAGCCCAAACTAAGACATCGTGTCAGTAATAAAGGTGATATTTTGGGTTCTATCTCTCTTACTACTTATTTCTCACTTGCTTCAGACGTTGGGTGGGGAAGAAGGGTGCTATTTGTTGAGCCCCCTGAAAGACCTCCTAATAGAGGGTCTCCACTTCTCTGGAGAGATTGCCACCCATTTCCTCACTTACTTGTTGCCTCCTTTGATACCTTGTTGTTCTATAGATCTTTTCGCCTGTTGGTGTTTTGAAATGTAGAGGGAAGGACTTTCACGTCCAAGAAAGAGTAGAAGACAGCATCATGCAATGCAACGCTGCAACAAATAGAGAAAAGACAAACACATCAGGAAAACATTGTGAAGACCTTAGGGAGCTGTGGATGCAATGAAGACTAGATAAACTAAGATATGAGAGAAGGTAGACCCCCTTCCCAGGGATAAAGAGGCAGAGACCCACCAGGCATTCAGTAAAACATCTAAGAGAAACTCGGCTGAGGAACAAGAATAATAAACCATGAATGAGTCAAACTAACAAAACCTGCAGTCCACCCAGCTCAGTTCCTCATGGGTTGAGGTGACTGGCCCTCTCCCACCAACTGGAGAGAGGAAAGGGTGAACCTTCTTTGACATCCTTCAGGGTTCTTTCACACACACCATCCAGCATACATTAAAAATTTAAGGCCAGGCGCAGTGGCTCATGCCTGTAATCCCAGCACTTTGGGAGGTAGAGGCAGGTGGATCTCTTGAGGTCAGAAGTTCAAGACCAGCCTGGCCAACATGGTGAAACCTTGTCTCTACTGAAAATACAAGGCTAGCTGGGTGTGGTAGTGCACACCTGAAGTCCCAGCTACTCGGGAGGCTGAGGTAGGAGAATCACTTAAACCCGGAAGGCAGAGGTTGCAGTGAGCCAAGATCATGCCACTGCACTCCAGCCTGGGCAACAGAGCTCTGTCTCCAAAAAAAAAAAAAAAAAAAAGAAAGAAAGAAAGAAATAAAAAAATTAAGACATATGAAGCGCCAGGAAAACATGACCAAAAATTTTTTTAAATCCAAACTACAGAAGTGGTCAAGGACTTTAGAGTTAGTAGGTAAGGACTTTAAAATAACTATAGAAAGTATGTTAAATAAAATAGAGGAAAAAATGACCAAATGGATAAAAGATAGAGAATTTAACAGAATATTAGACTCTATAGAATAATTAATTGAACATTCTAGAATTTTTAAATATAGTATCAAATCAAGGACTCTGGGGTGAATTTAACAGCAGCAGGACATAACAAAAGATGGCATGAGTGAACTCAAAAACCAATAGGAAATTTTCAGACCGAAGCACAGAGAGAAGAGCATGAAAAGAGCAAAAGAGAGTGTGGAAGACGCATGGGGAACCATCAGGTGTCTAATGTAGTTGGGGGCCTAGAGAAGAGAGGAGAGAATGACATAGAAGTGGTATTTGAAGAGAGAGTGGCTAAGAATTTTCCAAAACCAATAGAAAGCATCAACTGAGTTGGTGTTCATTTAAGAAACCCAGCAAACCCCAAGCAGGATCAATACAAAGAAAACCACTCTTCCGCACATCGTGGTCAAACTGCCGAAAACCATTTATTAGAAAAAGGCAGATGCCCCGCAAAAGATCAACTATAAAGTGTACAGCTGGCTTTTCAACTCATGGTGCGCAAAATAATGATCCTTAAAGATGTCCAGATCCTAATCCCTGGAACCTGTGAATATGTTACCCCACATGGCAAAAGGGACATTGTAGATAGGATTAAGGTAAAGACCTTTGCATAGGGTAAGCATCCTGGACTGTCCAGGTGGGATCCACGTAATCTCTAGGGTCCTTATGAGAGGGAGGCAGGAGGGTCAGAGTCGGAGAAGGAGATGTGAGGATGGAGGTAGAGGTCAGGTTGATGCCATGGCTGGGGAAGATGCCATGAGCCAGGGAATGAGGGCAGGCCTCCAGGAGCTGGAAAAGGCAGGACACAGATTCTTCCCAGAACCCCCAGAAGGCACACAGCCCTGCAGACACCTTGATGTCTTTTTTTTTGTTTGGAGTCTTGCTGTGTTGCCCAGGTTGGAGTGCAATGGCATGATTTTGGCTCACTGAAACTTCCGCCTCCTGGGTTCAAGCAATTCTCCTGCCTCAGCCTCCTAAACAGCTGGGATGACAGGTGTGCACCACCATGTCCGGCTAATTTTTGTATTTTTAGTAGAGATGGGGTTTCGCCATGTCGATCAGGTTGGTCTCGAACTCCTAACCTCAAGTGATCCACCCGCCTCAGCCTCCCAAAGTGCTGGGATTACAGGCGTGAGCCACCGTGCCCAGCCCCATTTCAGATTTCTGACCTCCAGAACAGTAGGAAAATAAATTTGTGTGTTTTTAAGCTTCTAGGTTTGTGGTCATTGGCTACAGCAGCAGAAGGAAGTAAATACACAATACAAGATAGCAGGTGCCTTGCTGAGGTGCTATAAGTACATAAATGAATAGATTTGCTGCCACTTTGCCCACCAGACCCCTTACCCCTCTCTGTATTCTTTTTGTTGCCTCCAAGTACCTATTTATTTATTTATTTATTTATTTATTTATTTATTTATTTAATTTCAATAGCTTTTGGGGAACAGGTGGTGTTTGGTCACATGAGTAAGTTCTTCAGCAGTGATTTCTGAGATTTTGGTGCACCCATCACCTGAGCAGTGTACACTGTACCCAATGTGTAGCCTTTTAACCCTCACCTCCTCCCACCCTTTCACCCATGTCCCCAAAGTCCATTGTGCCATTCTTATGCCTTTGCATCCTCATAGCTTAGCTCCCACTTATGAGTGAGAACATGCGATGTTTGGTTTTCCAGTCCTGAGTTACTTCACTTAGGATAATGGTCTCCAATTCCATCCAGGTTGCTGTGAAGGCCATTATTTCATTCCTTTTTTATGGCTGTCTCTCTGTATTCTTAAAACTAATCACAATGAGACCCTTAAATGTAAACTTTGATACCTCAAGCAGTCCTAGAGATGGATGAAACTCCAATCTCTTGACAAATCCAGCACTTCTAATGCATGGCTGTTGAAAATAGGAGATAACACTTAAGACTAATTAATTATTTTTCTTTTTTTCATGCTTCCTTGTCAGTGACCTTCCCCCAGTTTTGCTAGGGGAGGATTAAGACTATTATAGCTGGATTACAAAGAGAAAGTGACAACATTCCTTCTTGACATCCTGGATGAGGTCCTGAAACCCATTTCAGAAACAAGAGTGAGTCTTTCAATCCTAAGAGCCAAGTACTTGAGAGAAAGAAGTCTTCTAAATTCCAAAAGCATTCTTTAACATATCAGGCACCAAAGCCGGAAAGACTGGACATGAGCTTTGTTTTTTTGTAGTAAAATACACATAACATAAAATGTATCATTTCAACCTTTGTTTTTGACTCTTGCTCACTGCAACCTCTGCCTCTCTGGTTCAAGCAATTCTCCTGGCTCAGCTTCCCAAGTAGCTGGGATTACAGGCGCCTGCCACCACGCCCGGGTAATTTTTTGTATTTTTAGTAGAGATGGGGTTTCACTGTGTTAGCCAGGCTGGTCTTGAACTACTGACCTCAGGCGATCCGTCCACCTTGGCCTCCCAAAGTGTTGGGATTACAGGCGTGAGCAACCACCCCCATTTTTTTTTTAATTAAAAAAAATTTTTTTTTAAATTATTTTTTATTTTTATTTTATTTATTTATTTATTTATTTATTTATTTATTTATTTATTTAAGACAGGGTCTCACTATGTTTCTCCCAGAGACACTGAACTCCACTGGCGTCTAGTGACTATTCACAGGTCTGATCATAGCTCACTGCAGCCTCTGACTCCACGCCTCAAGAGATCCTCCCACTTCAGCCACCTGAGTAGCCCAGACTACAGGCACACACCATTTTTTAAGTGTACAATTCAAGGGCATTACATATATTCACATTGTTGTGCAACCATCACCACCATCCATCTCTAGAACTTCTTCATCTTCCAAACTGAAACTCTGTCCCCACTCAGCACTCACTCCCCTTTTCCCTCTCCCCTGCCCCGGCCCCTGCCATTCATTCCCCCTTCTGCTGCTGTGAATTGGACTATTTCATGTTCTGTAGAAGAGTAGAGAGTTTTGCTTTTCAGCTCTAGAATGGGAAAGGAGCAGGATAGAATATGTGGGCAATTTCCTGCCACACAGGAATGCGGTACATCCCATTATCCTGGGCTGGAAGAAGAGCATGAAGAGAGGGTGGAGTAAAAGAATTGAGGCCTGAGTGAGCGCCCTCTGCTCCTCTGTCACTGGAGGAGGAAGGATGGGGACCCCAGCAGGTTAGGGGATCCCAGAACGGAGGATGCTTACTTCCTGCCAGCCAGAGGGCCCAGCCCCCTCCTAAGATTGTACATGGACGTCCCAAGCTATCACATGCCTCCTGGGAAGACGGAGCGCTTCCCAGAGACTGAATTCACCCCCGGAATGGACTAAACGGCAAACTCAATGTGACTGCGTTCTGCAGGATGGACGAGGTTTGTATTTTTCCGCTACTGAATAGAAATGGGGCTCTCCAACAAATGGAGTTCAATGGTAGAAAATAAAGTTAACGTTTCTGAGCATCTGAATATTAATTATAAATTGTATACCTGCTACAAATCCCTGGCCCAAGAGATTCCTTCCTGTCCCCTGCAGGGTTCAAGGCATCCCTTGGCTTCCTAAGCTGTTTGGCTCTGAGCTGGGTGGGGCCCGCACGCAGGAGCAGCAGCCCCGTGTAGAAAGCTGTTTCGGATTTCTCCCCTGGGCAGGGTGCCACACGCACATGTTGCAGTCCCTGCCGACAGCCACGCCCAGCGCCCTGGCAAGCCACCCGCCTCCCAGGCTGCTTAGACCACTGGGTAACGCCCCCTCCTTCTCCCGCCCCCACCTCCTTCCTCCCCCGACTCCACCTCTCTCCGGCTCCAGGAAAAATATTTGGACATTGCACGTCCCTCCTGTCACGAAACACACATAGAGGACAGAGGGCGAAGGCGGGGTCCGTAGGAGCCCAGGCGACCTCAGAGCAGTTCACTCACGCAGCCAGCCCTTGGAGACGTGGGCTGCGTGTCTGCTGCCAGCCTGGGGAAACTGGCCCACGGAGCGCAGCCCAAGGGGCTGACTGGGTGGTGCCAGGGATTTGCACGCTCGGGGAATTTGTAGGATTGACATCTGTTTCTCCAACATTTCTCTCGCCTCTGCCAGATGTGAGCTCCTTGAAGGCAGGACCAGGCTTGGTTATTTTGAGTCTCTCCATCTCATCGGTCCTTGCTGGACAGATCCCTTTTTCATGGAGTGTCTCTGCCCTCGCCCCTCACTCCACCCCAGCCCTCGGTAGTCCCATAGAAGTTGTGGGCTCCCGTGGTTCAGGCCTGGGGCAGTGCTGTATTCAAAATATTAATAGCACAATTCAGCCATCGGAAATGAATTCCACTCCTCACTCGCATTTCCCCCAAAGATCTTAGACGTGGCACCCGTCATAGTCTCTGCAAAACTTCTGCTCTCTTCTCCTTCTCTTTCCTGCCATCCTTGAAATGGCAAGGACAAAAACGGCACCTCTCCTCCCAGCCCTTCCTTCCTTCCTTCCTTGTCTTCCGCCTCTGCCCCCCACTCCACCTTTTATCTTGCTTGTTGACTTAACTGCTTCCTCTCACCTCCGGGTCCCAGCCTTCCCCTCCATTCCTGCTCAGAAGTGGCTTTGGAGCCCATAGAACATGCTCCAAGGTCTTTGGGGCGCTGGTAGATCTACACTCACACCCTCTCACCCTGGCAAGACCTGCAAAGCAGAAGCTGGCACAGCTGGAGGAACAAGAGGCTGAATCAGAAGAACTCATTCAGCTGAATTTTGAGGACGGATGGCCTTTTTCTGTAAAAGAGAGAGGAGACAATGCATGCAGCATGCAGTTCAAACGCAGGCTGGGCTCAGTCTCTCTAGGGTGGGGAGATTTGCTCCTGTCCCCAAAACACCCCTTTCTTTTCAAGACCCTTGTGCCCCTCTGGCTGCCCGCTTAATGTACCACCCACACTGCATAGACCCCACCCCAGGAATGTCCCCACCAACAATCTCAGCTGTGGCCTCAGGGCCACCATGGACATTCTGAATCCCCAGGGATGCAGGCAGCCCCTAGAGGCCATGGGATGTTCCCAGGATGAGGGGTGGTCAGACACAAGAGTCTTTCATGAAGATCAGAAGACTCCAGGTGCTCTGTGTGCAGGTCAGTCGCCTGTACTCAGAAGGCAGGAAGAAGCTGCCTCGTGAGCTGAGGAGGGCGGGAAGGGATGCCATTTGCCTTTCAGGCTTTGTGCCTCCCTGCTGGAGGCATTTTTGTGTTTGTTTATTTTTGCCTTATTTTGGGGTCCATTTAAAAAATCCTCACACCATTAAAGTATGTCATTAGGGAAGCCCTGGGCCCTTCTTACGAGGCTTTGAGTATGAATGTCAGCCAACATTTCTACTTTAGTTAGCTTCATCTTTTAACTCTTTGAAAAGTGAGGACAAAGAATAAATATTCATTCCATTTCTTTTTTCTTTTTCTTTTCTTTCTTTTTTATTTTTTGAGACAGAGTCTCACTGTGTCACCTAGGCTGGAGTGCAGTGGCGCTATCTTGTCTCACTGCAACCTCTGCCTCCTGGGCTTAAGCAGTTCTCCTGCCTCAGCCTCCCCAGTAGCTGAGACTACAGGTGCCTGTCACCACACCTGGCTAAATTTTTTTTAATTTTTTTATTTTATTTTTATTTTTAGTAGAGATGGAGTTTCACCATTTTGGCCAGGTTGGTCTCAAACCCCTGACCTCAAATGATCCACCAGCCTCGGCCTCCCAAAGTGCTGGGATTACAAGTGTAAGCCACCGCACCCAGCCTGTTTCCTTTTTTTTTTTTTTTTTGAGACGGAGTCTTGCTCTGTCACCAGGCTGGAGTGCAGTGGCATGATCTTGGCTCACTGCATCTGCCTTCCAGGTTCGAGCGATTCTCCTGCCTCAGCCTCTCGAGTAGCTGGGACTGCAGGTGCCTGCCACCACATCTGGCTAATTTTTTTTGTATTTTTAGTAGAGGCAGAGTTTCACCATGCTGGCCAGGTTTGTCTCAAACCCCTGACCTCAAATGATCCACCAGCCTTGGCCTCCCAAAGTGCAGGGATTACAAGCATGAGCCACTGCGCCCAGCCTCTTTCCATTTCTTGAGTTCAAATCTATATACCCTTGCGTGTGTGCCCCAGTGCTGCAGCTACAGAAATCCACTTCCAAGGCCTAGGGTGGACCACAGAGTCCCTCCCTCACCCAGCAAGGACCACCCAGGTAGCTGGGCTCATCTGTGTCCCTAGAGACACTGTGTGGCCCTTCCATGCCTTGGTTCCTCACCCGTGAGGCAGGAATTATGGTGCCATTCTAGACAGACACTTGAGTGTTTATGGAAACGTCAAGCAATGAGAGCTAAGCTTATTTTAGTGATTCTTGTGTGCCAGGCACTGTTCTAATTAATTTAATCTTCACAGCTCTTATTTCTTAAGGTAAATGCTGCTATTACCACCCATTACAAATAAGAAAGTTAGGGCCCCATGAGGATGAGGGACTTGTCCAACATCACATGACTCATACGTGGCAGAGGTGAGGCTGGAACTCGGGCCATCTTCGGAGTCTACTTTCGTGTGTGCTCAGCTGGCCTCAGCTGAGAGGCAGATATGGAAGCCAATCCAAAATGCCTGCAGGGACCCCCGGACTAGACAGGCCTCAGTTGAGAGGTAGGTATGGAAGCCAATCCAAAATGCCTGCAGGGACCCCCGGACTAGACAGCCCTCAGCATTCATGGGGCCAGGGGGCAGTGGGCAGCTGCTCTTGAACCACAGGCAATTGTTACCTTTCAGGAAAGCAGGCTCAGTGTGTCAGACACTCCTGCTTTTCAAGAGAAGCTGGAAGTTCAAGACCAGCCTGGCCAACATGGTGAAACTCCGTCTCTACTAAAAATACAAAAATTAGCTGGGCATGGTGACGCATGCCTGTAATCCCAGGTACTTGGGAGGCTGAGGCAGGAGAATTGCTTGAACCCAGGAGGCAGAAGTTGCAGTGAGCCGAGATTGTGCCACAGTACTCCATCCTGGGTGACAAAGCAAGACCCTGACCAAAAAAAAAAAAAAAAAAAAAAGAGCAGCTGGAAATCTGGATATTTGTGTGAAATTCTTAGTATAAAAATGTAATCGGGTTGAGCACAATGGCTCATGCCTGTAATTCCAGCACTTTGGGAGGCTGAGGTGGGTGGATCATGAGGTCAGGAGATCAAGACCATCCTGGCTAATGTGGTGAAACCCAGTCTCTACTAAAAATACAAAAAAATTACCCAGGTGTGGTGGTGCACACCTGTAATCCCAGCTACTCGGGAGGCTGAGGTAGGAGAATCACTTGAACCAGGAGGTGGAGGTTGCAGTGAGCCGAGATCACTCACTGCATTCCAGCCTGGGTGACAGAGCGAGACTCTGTCTCAAAAAAAAAAAAAAAAAAAAAAAAAAAAAAGAACCAAACAAAACAAACAAGCAAACAAAAAAAACTTTTTCAAAACCTTGTATAAGGAAGACAAAAAACAAAACAGTCTACATCCAGCTCATGGGTTGCCTGCCTATGGCCTCTGGCTCAGGCTAAGGAAGACAGATTGGTTTAATCTCCCATCAACTCTATCCCATTAATAGCGGCTACCTGGAGAGCAATGTGGAGAGGGATTCTGAGTGCAAGTCTGGCCTCAATGAGAAAGAGTGCTGCAATCCATTGGTCATGTCTGCCACAGGCACAGCCTGGAAGAATGACAGCATCTATATCTTGAGCTCTCCTGACTGGTTAGACACTATACAGAATGAACTAGCATTCAGTCCCCATTCCTCCAGAATCTTATTGGTTAAATCCCCCCACCTTACCCCAGCCCACTCCAACCCAGAGCACCTGTAGAGTCAATAAGGTTTCCGTGTCCAATACTTCCGAGGTACTAAGTACTTAGATTAGAAACCCTCACACGAATCTTGTGAGAAAAGTGTGGCCGCATGCATTTGATTTTGTTTCAGCTCCTCTCCAGTCAGGAACTAGAAGTCCCTCTTGCCATAAGAAAGCCAATCAACCTATCCAGGCATATTGCGATCTCATTGAGACTTCACTGGTGCTTGGTGAAGGGACATGATACAATGCACATTATTTTTACTGGGAAAAGCCTCTTCTTCAAATCGCCTTCTTTATCATCCCACTGTGGGGCTTCTATCTCTGACATGCGTACCCCATCCTGCTATGGTTTGAATGCTTGTCCTCTCCAAACTCATGTGGTATTTAATTGCCATTGTGATGGTATTGGGAGGTAGGGCCTTTAAGAGATATTTAGGTCATGAGGGCTCCACCTTCATGAATGGACTAATGCCATTATTACGGAAGTGAGTTTTTTATAAAGAGTGAGTTTTTCCCCTCTTATGCTCTCTCTGCCCTTCTGCCATGTTAAGATGCAGCAAGAAGGTCCTTCCCAGATGCCAGCTCCTCAATCTTAGACTTCCCAACCCCCAGAGCTGTGAGTCAATAAATTTCTGTTCACTGTACATTACCCAGTCTGTGATATTCTGCTATAACAGCACAAAATAGACAAAGACATGTCTTTTTCAGGATCTGACCCTACTGTTCTTACCCCATGAAGGTTTCCTTTTGGAAATTTCCAATCCCTGTCCCTCCCTGAAGCAGCCATCTTCTGTGGATTTAGTGCACTCTTTAGAGTCCTTCTTTATCCTAATCTGCTTAAAAACATATTTTGCCTGATAAAGTAAGTCTCTCCTTCAGAGAAGTTCCCATACCAACCACTAACAGGAAATGGAGCTCCCAGTACATCATGACTTGTGTAAAGCCATTCAGAGTCAACCCTCGAGCATCTCAGATGTGTGACCCAGAGGTGTAACATTTATATCATGTGTGACATATATGATACTGTGTGTGACACATTTATGACAGATTGTGATCTGTGGGTGGCCTCACCCACAGACTGATTTTTTATTCTTTATTGCATCTACATTTGCTTATAGTTAATTTCGCCTGGTTTAGCACTTAATCTGCTCTCTAATTTTCCTTCTTTCGGAAATTGGCTTTCTCAGCCAAATGATGAGGTGCCTGAGAGCAGATCCTATTCCTCTTACTTCATTCACTCATTTGACTAATATCACTTAAGCTCTTGCTGTGGGCCAGACACTGTTCTAGAACCCAAGGATACAGCGCTGACCAGAACAGCTTCTACTCTCTTGGAGCTTACATTTCTTTTTTGAATTGTATGTCAGTCCATGACTGTCAACATTCTGGTCCTGAGGATTCTTGTGGTTTTGCTGGGCACAGTCACACCCTGGGAGCTTGCACTGGCTCCATGCATTTGGCTTCAGCTTCTCCTGGTGGGGGCTTCTTTCTCTAGCTATGTTGACACATGCCCTAGAAAAAGACCACTCTCCCCAGGTTTAGGCATTGCCATTTGATCCTGGGCAAGGCACTTGAACTTCCTAAGCCCCTTTCCCAACCTGTAAAAGACAGGTAATTCTACACAGCAGGGCTGTTGTGAATTGTAAGTGGTTAAAGTGCACTGGCACCATGCAAATGTCCCTTATGATTGCAGCACAATCATATGCAGAGATGCATATTCAGAATCCAGCTCCCACCCCTCCCAGCATGTCCTTGTTGCTCTGATTCTTCCAGAGGTCTCCTTTCCCTGGGAAAGAAAAGAACCAGCAGAATACAAATACTAAAGTATCCAGTTCTTGACTTGGGAGTTTCAAAATGGGGTTTAAAAATGTATAGAAGAAAAAGTAATCTTGTGAATCAAGACTTTTGGCTACGCGAGAGGGAAGCTTTTTGAAAGAGAAATCGTTTACTGAGTTTCAAAGAGAAACTAAAAAACTCTTAAAAAATTGGAGCATAAAGTTTATTTCCCAAAGAGTGGAAAGGAAAGAGGACAGGAGAAGAGGCCACATGAGCAATGTGATATGCATACCAGAGCCAGGTTGCCAAGGCCAAGGGAGAAGGGGCTGCTGGAAGGGAGAAGTCTGTGAGCCCTCCTGTCCTACCAGATGGCTCAGGCTCAGGGGAAGACAAAGCAACCCCTATATGAATTTTGGGGAAATCAAAGGATAGGAGAACCTCACACCAGCTTCCTGGGCAGGAGAGCTGTTGAGAAGAGATGGGCGTGGGGACAGCAGAGTGAGAATGGGGTCTCCTGCAGTCTTACTGGGCCTGTAGATTGGGAGAGTAGCCCAAATTGCCTGTGCTCCTGAGATGGATGTGGTAGTGAGCAGAGAATGGAAGCCAGAGGCCCAGGCTGGTGGCTAATTCTCACGTGACAGGCAGACACAGTCATCAGTGGCAGAGAGGGCTGGGAAAGCCAGGGGCCAGATGGAGATATGTTCAGTCCCGTAGACACTGACATGTGGAAATGCTGGTCGTTTCAGCAGATACCAGTGGAAATCAATGTTGACGTTAGGAGCCAGCACAGGGTGACTCGTTATAATCAGCATAGGAGAGGATAGGCTCTGCTGTAGTAACAAACATACCCCAGAACTTAGTAGCTTGACACATGAACATGTGTTTCTCTTTCATTGTGGTCTAATCCAGTGCATGTCTTGAGGGTCTCCTAAGTAGCTCCCTTCCAAGCCATGACTCAGGAGTCCAGTTTGCTCCATTTTAGTTTTGACTTCTAGGATGGCCTCAGCAGAAAGGGAGGACTGGAAGGCTGCACAGAGGATTTCCCACTGCCTTAGCAAGGAAATGACATACATTATATCCCCTTACAGCCCCTTGGCCAGAACTAACACCATGACCCCAACGTAACTGCAAAAGAGGCTGGGAAATGCAGTCATCCATGTGCCCAGGATGAGGGAAATTAAACAGGGCTTGGGAAAACCTAATATCATCTCTGTCACCACCACGAACCAGGCATGTCTTAGACACAATGATCTGTACATTCTCTGTGAAATTGAGATGTCATTTCAGGGAGAAAAATCCTAAATTTCAACAAGCTTTAACCTAACTTGAGAAATCACCGAATTCAATTGGTTTTCCATGGAAATGACTAGGTTACCTTTTGTTTTTTGTCATTAGGGAGAAATGGGGTCTACAGATAGGAAGTAGTTTCTCATGGAAAAGGCAAATAAAGTTGAATCTTTGCACACATGAGAGCATGGGCCATGGCATTTGTACCTGCTCCATTATTATGGGTAATATATTGTTATTGCTGGGAAAAAAAGCTTACAGATTGTTTGTCAGAAGTGGGACAGCATAGAGATTAAGTGCATTGGCTCATGGGTTCAAATATGAATTCTGGCCTTTGCTAGCTGGTGTACAGGTTAAATAGGATCAAATGTGGAAATGTTCAGCTCTGTGCTGGACACACCATACATTCACAATAAGGTTAGTAGCTGTAAACATCCACAGCTCAAATAAAGATCCAAGGAGTTTAACCTCCCATCTGGTGCTTTTTCATTACCCTACCCTGCAAAGCTCTTGTCATCGTGTTTCCACTTTTAAGATTAATGATGATAATAATAATAATGATGCTAGGAGAAGAAGAAAAAGGAGGAGGAGGAGAGGAATTACCATTAATTGAGCTCCTCTAATGTGCTGGGCATTTTACATAACTCACCTCATTCAATACTTAAAACAACTCTGTGAATTGGGTAGCATTATCACCATTTCACAGATGAGGCAATCAAGGCTTACTGAGGTTACATAACTTGCACCAGGTCATAGGGAAGTTTGAAAGCCACATCCACATTGAGATCCAACGCTGGCCCTGTCATCCACTAACTGTCAGACCCCGGGTGAGTTGCCTGACCATGCTAGGATTTGCTTTCTCTGCCTATAAAAGAGGAATAAAAATAGTACCTATCTCAAAAAGAAAAAAAAAAGTTCATAAATTATTTGACCTTCTTCCAACCAAGAGGTGGGATCTCTGTCCCTCCCCCTTGAATCTGGGCTGACCTTAGTGACTTACTTATAACCAGACAGAATGGAGCGCAACTTCTAAGGCTGCTTAGAAAAGGCCATGTGGTTTCTGCTGGTTCTCTTGGAACAGTTGCCTTTGGAGCCTGGAGTGACACATAAGTTAAATTGTGTTATCCCCCCAAGTTTTTATGTCTAAGAATGTGAAATTATTTGGACATAGGATCTTCATAGAGGTAATCAAGTTAAGATGAGGTCATTAAGATGGGCCCTAATCCAATATGACTTATTGGATTATGAATTTCTCCCTTATAAAAGGGGGAAATTTGAGCAGAGAGAGCCACATAGAAGGAAGATGATGTGCAGACATGGGGAGAAGATGGCTATCTACAAGTCAAGGAGGAAGGCCTGGAGCAGATCCCTCCCTGACAGCCTCAGAAGGAACCCACCCTGCTGACACCTTGATCTTGGATTTCCAGCCTCCAGAACTGTAAGGCGATAACTTTCTGTTGTTCTAAGCCACCCGGTTTGTGGTGCTTTCCTATGGCACCCCTAGAAAATGAATATAATTGTTACACAAGAAGTCTGACTACCCTGAGGCCCATGAGGAAGCCCAGGCCACATGGGGAGGTCACTTCTATGTATTCTGGTGACAGCTTCAGCTGTGGTCCTAGCTGACAGCCAGCATCAACCACCAGACACGTGGGCAAAAACGTCTCCAGATTGTTCCAGCCCCCAGCCTTCAAGTCACATCCCCCAACCCTTGTTTTCAAGTGTCCCCAGATGAAGCCCTAGACACCATGAAGCAAGTAGATGCTGTTGTACATTGTCTGAATTCCCGAAGCACAGCATCTGTGAATACAATAAATGGTGGTGTTATGCCACCAAGTTTGGGACTTTATGCAGCAACACTAACAGGAGTAGCCTCGCACCTAATGAGGGCCCCAGCCAGGTTCTGAGCCAGGGCTCTGGCCGTGGACTGCAGGCCTTTGCTCTGCTCTGTCATGTAAGCTCAGCAGCATTGTTTTCTCAGAGGGTGCCCAGGTAGGAAGATCTTTGCAGAGTCTTGTCTCCGGGGAAGCAGGGCTGTCCCACATGAGCTTAGACTCTGGTTCACCCATGGTTAACCTCCTTTCAGGAAGCCATCTCCCCAGCTTCGTTCTCCAAGCTTGGAGAGCGGGCCAGGCTCCGGAAGGCAGCCATCAAGTCTGACCTCATCAAAGTATGGCTTGAACCTGTTCTCAGGGTCATCTGGCTGATGAGTTTGTGCAACATTAGGGCTGTCGGGAGGCAGAATATGAGCTGGATGTCTGACCACCTGGGTTTAGATTTTGGCTGTGCAACACTAGCTGTGTGGCCTTAGTTATAATAACCTCCCTCAGCCTGTTTCTTCAACTGCAAAATGGGGACATAATAGCACCCACCTCATAGGGGTTCTAGTGAAGCTCAGACAAGCCATTTTCTTGTGAAGCATGGAGCAGGGGTCTGCCTAGCACAGGGTCAGTCCACAGCCCATGTTAGCTACTGTTGCTAGTCATCAATATCAACTGTTTACCTGTAGGGATTTGTTTGTTTTCTCCAATGCAGACTATTTTAGTGCCTGGAAGCATCCTTGCAAAGGAGAAAAGTAGCTTAAAATAAACCCAAGAATGTTGAGTTCTTTCAAAAGTTAATTTACAAAAAAAAAAGATTCCAGACAAATCTAAGGTAGCATTGTTATTACGGGTTTTATTGTTCCAAACAACATTGAAAAACTAACTCTGGAGCTCCAAAGGGTAGCAATTAGGCCTCTGGTGAGAGTCCTCAAAGTATTTAAAGCCTTGCCAAGGGACTCATGGCTTCATCTCCTTCCCCATTTTGTGGTCGCCATGTCTGCCTGCATCCCCCGCCAGGGCCCAGGCAGGAGCGTGGGGAGGGCCGCGTGGTCTCCCGCTGCTGCAGGAAACGCTGCCTGCTGTCTGAAGACTCCCAGAAAGAGACGGCTGAGAGGGTGACTCAAAGTGAACCATCTCCTCCCCCAACCCACATCCCCCACCCTGCACGCTGCACCGTGACAAGACCCCTCTTCTGAGCCCAAGACTGAATCACCGCTCAGAGCTCTGGGATGCTCACAGGCCCCTTTCCCCAGCGCTGGCCAAGAGATCCAACTGCAGGGTGGCTTCATGGGTCTGAGCTAATTCCCTCCTGAGCTGCAGCTTACCCCACGGCAGCACTTTGTCAGAAACAGTCTCTGGGCTTGCTGCTGGCAGGCTGCTTGCTGGCTGTTAAGTCTTCATCCTGCTCTATGCGGGGCAAGGCTTGTCCAAATATTTGGCTTGATCCTGCTTTCTGATTCATCATGTGCAGGAACCTCTGTAATTTCATCTACTGCGTGACTCAGACAAGAGCTCAGCACAAGTGCCGTGCACGGGAGCCCCGCAGCCTGCACAGAGGCCAGGGCTGCAGCTCCCCGGGCAAGCCTCCTGGGCTTGGGGAGAGATGCTGGCACTCTCGGGATCAGCTAGCCTGAGATTAAATCTCTTTTGTCTGAGATGATTAATAGAGCCCCAAACACGCCTCGACACAGGGTGTGAGGTGCACTTTGTACCTTTTCCAAGATTTTTTTTCTTTTTTAGTGCTAAATCCATTTGCATCTCATAAATTATACTGGCTCCAAAATGAAGCGCTCCTGACAGTGGCAGGCAGGGTGTGGGTTCCATTGAAACGCTTTTCCCTGTCGTCCCCTCTCTCACTCTGAGACCCTAGAAGATATCCTGCTGATCTTCTAAAGGAGGAGGGGAGGCAGTGAGTGACCTAGATTTCAAATCAGAAAGACAGGTAGAGCCAGCTCGCCTGTCTTCAAAAGGCTGCCCATGCACTGGGTTCTGGGGTTTTGGAAGGAGCCAGAAGGAAGATGTTCCCCGGGCTTCTACCCAGATGCTCCTGCTTATAGGTAACGTGGTCATTTTCTCCTTCAGCAGGTTTTTCAGCTTAAGAAAGGCCACAGTTTGGGCCAGTGGGGCCCGTGAACCCCCTCGGTGCCCCTAGGTAATGCTTTCTGGGAGGGGGGAGGGAAAGTAGAGAGTGATTGACAGTAGAGGTGAGGCACTCCTTGTGGAGGTGTTGGGGCAAGGGAAGGGGACCTCCGGACAGGGGGTGGGAAGTGGGGATGGCAGTTCAGATACCAAGGGCTCCAGGAGTCAGAGGCAATGGGGTCTGAACCCTCCTTCCACCACTTTCCAGCTCTGTGGCTTTGGACAAGTGACTCGCCCTCTCTGAGCCTCTGTTTCTTCATGCACTCATTCATTTCCTGGGTACTGTGTCTGTGCCAGGGCTAGGCCACCCCATTGGTGCTTAGGTTCTAGATATTACACAGTCAACACAGCCCTGTGCCTCTAGAGCACGTCCAGTGGTGGGTGAATACCAAGCAGAGGACAGAGTTTGGTGCAGGTCAGAACCGCACGGCCGTCAGTGAGCTAGGCCAGGGTTGGGCAGACAAGGGGTCCAGCACAGAAGACTGAAGAGTGCAGCCAGCGAAGCAGAAGGGACCCAGGAAGGGTGACAATAAAGGGGAGAATGCACACCCCCACACAGTGGGAGCTCAGGAAATGTCGCTGCTGCTGTTATTATTTGATCACTGTCAGTGGGTGTGGCAGTATGCTTGGGGCAAGGATGCTGAAGGGAAGGGAAAAGAAAAGCTGGAGGAGGGTGGCTTTGCAGCCAGGGTAAACAGCACAGCCAGATGGCTGCCATCATCTCCCACCACTCCAGTCACCCTCCTGCCTCCAAGTCACAGGCAGGCTTCTCTTCGCACCATACCCCAAAGGTCAGCAGGCTGGGGTTTCACAAGCGGGCATTCCAGGTCCGGGGCCCGCACAGGGAGCACTCCGTCCGTGGTCAGGCCTCCAAGTTCCCATCCAGGACCAGCTGCCAGAGCTCTGGCCCATCCCAGGGGGCCCCAGCTGCTGTCAGGCTGGAGTGGGTCAGAGTGTGGGGGTGAGAGAGGCAGCCCCGCCGGGGAAAGGGGCAGCTGTCCTTGCCCTAAGGACCTGAGTCACACTCGGGCCAGGGAGCCACGGCCAGGGGCACTCCAGGCTCTGCAGGGAGGGCGTGCAGAAGGTGTGGTGTGTATAGTCACACGTGTATATGTCAATGTAGTGTATGCGTATACTGTACGTATATGTGACTCTTTTATTGGTATATTCGTAGGTTTATTGAATTTCCATATCCTAGATAGTGGCTATCGTTTATCACCTTTTTCTAAGCAGGGAGAAACAAGACTCAGGGAAGTCCAAAGAAACTAAGCTGAGAAGCAGACAGCAGAACAAAAGTTCAAGCCCCACGTTCTGCGCCTTCAGGCAACGGCCATGAAACAAGAGGTCACAGCCGCGGAATGGCTTGAGCCCCAGCTCTCATCACAGATTTCGTTATGCTCCATTGGTAGAAACAAAGGGAAGGTTTTGTGTCTCCTGTTTTTAAGGTTGAGAGAGAGACACTAGAAGAGGATAGAGCTTAAACAAGGCCCCCTCTGGCCTTTCTCCTGAGTAGGCGATGCCGGCCCAGTGGCCCCATCCACTGGGTGTCCCTGTGCCCTGGGCTCCTGGAGGAACCCTGCTGACCAGAGGAGCTCCCCGCAAAGCCCACACTCAGCACTTTTCACCCCCTTCCCTTCCCCTTTCACTTCCTGACACTATTTGGGGCTGTGTCTGCCTCCTCCAAGGGCACAGCGTTCCTCACTCATCTGGGTGTCCCAGGGTGCCAGGCACGATGGCCTGCGATGGGGGCTCACTCTGGTCGCTCACCTTTGTATGCACAGGGAAATGGGGAAGCTCTGCAAACCTGGGCCAGGGCACAGCTTGGACAATCTGTCACCAGTGTGCAGAGTCAGCTGAGAAACACAATCCTGCCCAGGCTTTCTGTGGCTACGGCCAAGAGGGTAGGGCTGCTGGGCTGAAGGCTGTCAAGTGACCGGGCAAAAAAAGCCAGCCTCAGCCTGCATGGCCGCAGCAGTCCATCCTGCAACAGAATAATTCCTCTTAGTGGGAACAGGCCTCCCACGCTTATCACAAAGCACAGGCTGCCTTTCCAATGGGGCCGGAGGAGCTTTAAAAAAGAAAAGGAAGTCGCCCTTACAGCTTGGGGAAGTTTAAAGGCACCTGGAGAATGAAATCTTGGATTTTACTTTCCTGAAAGGCTGAGGCTAGGCATAATTCTCTGCCTTTGTTCCCCTCCTTTGTCTTGGTTAAATGTTCCTGGCCATACTGTACCTGTGGTTTTATTGTCGTCCTTTTGGGGAACAAGCAGGATATACATCAGTCAGTGAAATATTAGAATGTAGCTCTTTGGTCTAGCATCTAAGTAGATAAAGAAGAAACAGGCACTTAATAAGTGCCTCTGGAGGCTTGTGATTTGCATGGGGCTCCCGGTGAAAGGTAAAGTCTTTGCTTAGAGTTTACACACACCGAACGCAGGGTGGTCCTCAGGCCTCTGCTCACAGCATGCACAGTGCTGGTGCCTCGATCTGCAAACCTGGTGCGTGCAGCCGCTGGGGACCATCTGCCCCAAGGCCACCCCGGGACTTATCAGAAAGGAGAAGAGTCGGCCGGGCGCCGTAGCCTGGGGATCACACCTGTAATCCCAGCACTTTGGGAAGCCAAGGCCAGTGGATCATGAGGTCAGGAGTTCAAGACCAGCCTGGCCAAGATGGTGAAACCCCATCTCTACTAAAAACACAAAAATTAGCTGGGTGTGGTGGTGGGCGCCTGTAATCCCAGCTACTCAGAAGGCTGAGGCAGAGAATTTCTTGAACCTGGGAGGCGGAGGTTGCAGTGAGCTGAGATCACGCCACTGTACTCCAGCCTGGGCGACAGAGAGAGACTCTGTCTCAAAAAAAAAAAAATAAATAAAATAAAATAAAATAAAATAAAAAGAAAGGGGAAGAGTCAAGTTTCCTGCTCCTTGCTGCAGCCAGCTTGATTAGTGCTCTAGAAAAGTGGGGTGGGTGACTCCGAACAGCCTCTGCCCCAACTTCTTACCACTGTTGGCTTCCCCAGGTCTTTTCTCAGTGCCAGGCAGGGTCTGAAAACAGCAGGGAGTCAAGGCCTTGGAAGGGTCCCCCCAGGCAAAAGCTGATTTGCCTGTCCCCATGCGGGGCACAGGGTGCTTGGAAGTGGTTGGGCCTTTGCAGGGGGGTGACTGCAAAAAGAAGGTGAGATGTGTTGCTGCCACAGTGGAGGGCTTGCCAGAGCCAGCATCAGAGTTGGTGGCTTCCTTGACTTATGGAAAAGATCCAGGGAAAGGTTGTAAAATACTGGGCAAAGGATTATATGGAATGCTTTAAACACCTGAGCCAGGTTGTGGAGGGAAATAAGTGTTATGACAAGCCACACATCTGCAATCTCTGCCCTTTATCTGGGAGGGCAGGCATGATGAAAACCTTGAAGTGAAGTCAAGGTCAACATGCCTTCCTGAGTCATTAGCCATACACAGATTAGTAGGTTAATACAGAACAGTCTCCACAGATGAATTACACCCAGAAGCCCTGTCCTTGGTGTTGACACCGAAAGTTTCAGTTATCACAGGGAGAGCGATGTCTGCTTAATTTTGATAGGGCTTAATTATTATGATAAATGCCTTTGGAATTTAACCCTTTCATTCCACCTAGTGTTATGGCCTGTATGTTTGGGTTCCTCCAAAACCCCCAGTGGGATGGTATTAGGAGGCGGGCCTTTTGGGAGGTGATGGTGTTTAGGCGAGATCTTGAGGGTGGTGCTCCCATGATGAGAGTAGTGTCCTTAGAAGAGAAAGACACTAGAACTCTCTCTTCACCATGTGAGGATACAGTGAGAAGGCAGCTATCTACAAACCAGGAAGCTGGACCTCATCAGATCCTGGATCTGCTGGTGCCTCCAGAACTGGGAGAAATAAATGTTTGTCATTTAAGCCACCCAGTCTGCAATATCTTGCTGTAGCATCTCCAACTGACTGAGATACCTTATTAGAGTTCTCCAAAGAAACAGATCGAATAGGAGATAGATAGATAGATAGATAGATAGATAGATAGATAGCAGGTGGATAGACAGACAGACAGAAAAATAGCTAGCTAGATAGATAGATTTATTATGGAAATTGACTCACAAGATTATGAAGGACAAGAAGTTCCACAGTCTTCCATCTGCAAGCTGAAGACCCAGAAAAGCTGGTGGTGGAATTCAGTCCAAGTCCAAAGGCCTGGGAACGAGGGCATAGGGAGGACACTGGTTTAAGTCCTGATATCCAAAAGCCCAAGAACTGAGAGCCCCAATATCCAAGGGCAGGAGAAGACGGATGTCCCAGGTTAAAGAGACAGAAAATTTACCCTTTCTTCACCTTTCTCTTCTAAGCAGCTCCTCAATAGATTAGATAATGCCCTTCTACATTGGGGAGGGTGGATCTTCTTCACTCTGTCGACTGATCCAAATGCTCCTCTCTCCCAGAAACACTCTCACAGATGCACCCAGGAATAATGCTCTACCAACTATCTGGGCATCCCTTATCTCAGGCAAGTTGACACACAAAATTACCCATCATGGACACTTAATGTCAGAAGGAGGATCTTAACTTCAACTGCATACAAGAGAGTTGGCCTTTTCCCTCCCCAGCTTCTCTGGGATCCTTGGGAAGCATCTCTGAGGAGTAAAATTCTACTGTTTCAAAAGGAGACACGTCCCTGTCGTTTGGGGTTGTTAGGACACTTTAGGTCAAAAGTTGTGGAAGCCCACTTCAAACGAGCTCATGGAATTTGTTGGGGGGAAATCGGGCACTCTTTTGGAACCAAGATGGAATTGAACCATTAGACCACAAGAGAGGTGAGAACCAGGCCTAGAAGCTGCCAGAAATGCAGGAAGCTACTTCCTGTCTCTTGCAAAAGCCACATGTGTTCCTGCCTCTGCTTCTCTCCACCAACCCATCTTCTGTGTTGCCCAATGCATGTCATGCGGTGGGTGGAAGGTGGTCATAACACAGCTTCTGAGTTTACATCTCCTCCCTGTATAGAATCGAGCACTGATTGGTCCAGTCTGGGTTAGGTCTCCAGGCTTAATCCAGACATCTGGGATTAGGGGGACAGGGTTGTAATACACAGACACAGATACCAGAAGCCCTCCTCTGTATGTAGGTGGGTGGAGGGGATCAGCACCAAGAGAATAGTCATTGTGAGCAGGGTGGCACTCCAAAAGGAGACTTGTCCTGCTTCTGAAATCAAAATGGTGCACAGTGAAGGAAACAACCAAAATAATGAAGAGATAACCCATAGAATGGGAGAAAAATATTTGCAAATCATACATCTGATTAGGCTAACAGCCAAAATATATGAGAAACTCAAACAACTAAATAGAAAACATATAACCTGATATTAAAATGTGCAACAGATTTGAACAGATATTTATCAAAAGAAGACAAACAAATGGCCAACAGGTATATGAAGAGGTTCTCAACATCACTAATCATCAGGAAAATGCAAATCAAAACCACAATGAGCTGTCACCTCACAACTGTTAGAGTGGCTATTATCAAAAAGACGAGAAGGCCAGGTGTGGTTGCTCATGCCTATAATCTCAGCACTTTGGGAGGCCAAGGCAGGCAGATCACTTGAGGTCAGGAGTTCAAGACCAGCCTGGCCAACATGGTGAAACCCCATCTCTACTAAAAATACAAAAATTAGCGAGGAGTAGTAGTGGGTGCCTGTAATCCCAACTACTTGGGAGGCTGAGGCAGGAGAATCACTTGCACTCAGGAGGCGGAGGTTGCAGTGAGCCGAGATCACCCCACTGCACTCCCGCCTGGGAGACAGAGTGAAACTTCCTCTCAAAAAAAAAAAAAGATGAGAGATAATTACATGTGTTGGCAAGAATTTGGGGAAAGGGAAACCCTTGCATATTGTTGGTGGGAATATAAATTAGTACAGCCATTATGGAAAACAGTATGGAGTTTTCTCAAAAAATTAAAACTAGAACTACCCCGTGACCCAGAAATTCCACTACAGGGTATATATCCAAGGAAATGGAATTGGTATGTTGAAGTGAGATCTGCGCTCCCATGTTCATTGCAGCATTATTCACAATGGCCAAAATATAGAATCAACATAAGTGCCCATCAGTGCACGAATGGATAAAGAAAATATGGCATATATATGAAATACTATTCAGCCTTAAAAAAGGAAATCTTGTTGTTTATGACAACATGGATGAACCCCAGAGGATATTATATTAAGTGAAATAAACCAGGCACAGAAAGACACATACTGCATGATCTTACTTATTACATGTGGCATCTAAAAAGCTCAAACTCATAGGAGTAGGAATAGAATGGTCATAACCAAGGGTTGGGGGGCAGGGGGATTAGAAAGATATTGGTCAGAGGACCCAGCATTTCAGTTAGATAGAAGGAATACATTCAAGATGGATTGTACATCATCATGAATGACTATAGCTAATAATAATGTATTGTATACTTGAAAATTGCTAACAGAGTAGATTTTAAGTGTTGTCATCCCCCAAAAATGGTGTTTGTGAAGTAATTAATATGTTAAATAATTTTATTTAGCTATTCCACAATGTATACATATATCAAAACATGTTGTACACCATCAATATATACTTTTTTGTCAATTAAAAAAAATGAATTAAAAAGTGGTGCTCTCAGAGTTTCCTGATGCCACAAATAGCCGGATAGAATCATAGGAGGTGGAAGACCTGGATCCCACCTCCACCCTCTCAGGCTCTCTCTGTTTCTCTTTATTATACCCCAGCTTAGTAAAGGCTCTGGTAGGAGTCATCTTCAGCCTTATCAATTTGCCAAGCCAAAAGATTTTGGGTGTTGAGGTCACCTTCTTTCTTCTGGAACCCTCCTTCCAATGAGGGTCAGTGTGGTGTGGTGGAAAATGCAGAATTCAATATCAGACACACCTGGAGTTCTATACACCCTCTGCCACTTGCTAACATCGGATCTTTCTACATTCTGATTTTCTGGTCTATAAAATGGAGATGGTAAGGAACATGTATCCCTCAGGGCTGTGTGAGAACATGTGATCCTCAGTTCAGCGCTTGGGACATAGAAGATGCTCAACATACCCCAGCACCCTTAGGTCTCCTTGCCAACACACAAAATCTCCCAAGGGCAACAATTTTGTTCCTCCTGCCTCTTCCTCGAGAGGGCAACTTTTAACCAATGTCCTAATGGAAATTAGTGCCATCCACAAGTAGACTTAGGCACCACCGCTCAGGGAGCTCGGGTACTTGGGGGAATTGGGTGTCATAAACATTTAAGTAGGCCCACGCATTTATATTCGGGCAGGACATCTTGATCCAGTGCCTCAGAGAGCAGAACCCATAGAACATTTCCTCGAAATCATCATCAGAGACAGATTCTGGGAAGTTGGGCCATGGGAACTCTTTTTGCCTTTGCTTTTGCTTTTTTTCTAGAGGTGCGGTCTTGCTCTGTTGCCCAGGCTAGAGTGCAGTGGCATGATTATAGCTCACTACAACCTCAAACTCCTGGGTTCAAGCTATCCTCCCATCTTGGCCTCCCAAAGTGCTGGGACTGCAGGCAGGAGCCACCAGGCCCAGCCTAATTTTTGAATTATGCTCCTTGAATGAGTGAGTCAGCATTCACAGATGATTCAATTATAGCAGAAATCAGACCACATAGAGGGAATGAAGAAAAAAGCCCACAAGGCCCAGGAGAACTTCTAACATACCTGCTCAGAATGGTGAGGACAGAGAACCAAGGGGACTCCTCCCTGTCTCCAACACCACAGACCACCCAGCGCCAAGGCCCTCTGGCTATGAGCTGCAGACAAGAGCTACAGGGAAGGGAAGGCCACAGGCTTGAGGGAAGCCTGAAGACACCAGCTCAGGGCTCTGCATCTGCTGGGGGGATTCCAGCTGCTCTACCACGTTTGTAGACATGTGCTGTCTCTGGTACTCCTCCTCTCAAGAGTCAAAGTCCGGGCAGAAAGTAAAGATGGTGGAGCCTGGGTGTGGGCAGGGCTCCTTGGCTGGGAGTCCCTCCAAGAAGTCCCCAGAGAAAATCAAGGCCCTGTGACCAGAGAGGGGGACATGGCTCAGCAAAGGCGCCCCACACCAAGTCCTGCTCATTCTGCCTACAAAATATTTCTCAGATACATTGCAAATCCATTTATCAAGCTATTTCTCCAATCCATTCC
Source organism: Pongo abelii (assembly GCF_028885655.2). Taxonomy (NCBI): domain Eukaryota; kingdom Metazoa; phylum Chordata; class Mammalia; order Primates; family Hominidae; genus Pongo; species Pongo abelii. The sequence goes on along the minus strand of NC_072001.2, from coordinate 102,645,042 downwards.
TGCCGCACGATTCCCAGGCTGCTGCCTTATCACGCGGTGCCTGAGCTAGGGGGCAGCAGCCCTCCCACTTTTCTCCACCTTTTCCCCTTCCCCTCACCTGGCTGCCAGAACTCCCTTCCAGAAAAACACACCCGTCTTGTGACTCTCTCCAGGGCTCACAACAGCCTGCAGAACAAGGGACACTCAGTCCGGGACCCCCGCTGGCAGCCTGGCTTGGCGCCATGCTTCCAGCCAGGCCTGCTGGCTTCAGCCCCAGGTGACCCTCTGCCCCTACACCTTTGTCCATGCTAATGCTTTCTCCTAGAAAACCACCTCTTCCCACTCTGCCCAGCGCAGTCGTACCCATCCTTGTTCAGAGCCGAAGTCAAACGTGGCTTCTCTGGGGCTCCCCACAGGCCTCCAGCCAAGCTGGGGCTCCCTGAGCTGTGATTCCAGGATCACACTGCACCCTGGTGATTGACTGCGATCTGCCTCCTGCCTGGGAAGTGAGAACCCAGGAAGACAGGAAAGGTGGCCATCCAGTGCCCACTGCACAGCCTGTTAAGTAGCTGGGCGTCTCCCCAAATCCAGACTCCCTGGCCCTGTCTGCCCCTCTGCCCTGCTGAGTTCCTGGCACTGTCTGCACCAGGAGGCAGGGAAAACCCCAGCAGGTACCATTTCCTGTCCTCTGCATCCGCTCAGGTCTTATTTGTCCCAGGTTCTTCCTCTCTGGAGCGCTCCTTATCTGCAGGCCCTCGAGTGCACAGCGGCAGCAGGCCTGGAGGAGGCCCACGCAACCGGTTTCCTGCTCCCACTCCTCTGATCTGAGTCAGAAGCTCTGGGTTTGGAGCCAAGCTCTGAACCTCTTCCGCACTCAGTGGCCTTGACCCTTGGTTTCATCACTGCTAAGCCTCAGTTGCTTATCTGTAACATGAAGTGGGTTTTGTTGTTGTTTGTTTGTTTAGCACAAGTTTGTTGTTAAAAGTAGAAGTGTGCCTCCCAACTAATTCCCTTACCCCAAGAAACCAATGTTAAGCGCTCAGTGTGCCTGCCCAGATGTTTTTCTACATGAGTTTACAGACATTCTTAAAATTGGTCTTGTTTTGTGGACAAAGAATGACATCTACATACTCTTCAATGTCTGGCTGTTTTTACTCATCTCTGATTCCACGCCCTTCAGGTTGGCGTCTCTTATTCTTTGTCACACTTGCTTGTCTTGCAGAGTGTGAATGACCCATAGTTTATTTTGTTGGGCTCCTAACTACAGACATTTAGAGTGTTTTTCTTAAAGAAGTTTTTTATTAAATTACATATTTGATTTTGTGATAATTGTAGATTCACATGCACTTGCAAGAAATAATACAGAGAAATGCCATGTACCCTTTACCCAGTTTCCCCCAATGGTAACACCACTCAAAACTATAGTACAGTATCATAACCAGGATACAGTGATACAGTGATCTATCCCTACAAGAATCCTTTCTGTTGCCTTTTTTATTATTTATTGTATTTTATTTTTTTAGAGACAGGGTCTTGCTATGCCCAGGCTGGTCTCAAACTCCTAGGTGGCCTCAAATGATCCTCCCACCTTGGCCTCCCAAAGCACTGGGATTACAGGCGTGAGCACCTGTTGCCTTTTTTAGCCACACCCGTGTCCCTCACATCCTCACTACCCATTCCTGCACCTGGTCTTTTACTGCAGGCAATCACTCATCTGTTCTCTATTTCTATAACGTTGTCATTTCAAGAATGTTATGTAAATGGAAACATATAGAATGTAACCTTAAAGAATTGGTTTTTATCACTTAGCATAATTCCCTGCAGATTCATCCAGGTTGTTGCACGTATCAGAGTTGGTTCCTTTTTACTACTGAGCAGTATTCCTCAGAAGGGATGTACCACAGTTTGTTTAATCATTCACTCTTGAAGGACATCTGGGTTGTTTACAGTTTCGGGATATTACCAATAAAGCTGGTATAAACATTTGTGTAGAGGTTTTTATGGGAATATAAATTTCATTTCATTAGGATAAATGTCCGGGAGTACAAATGCTGGGCCATATAGCAGTTGCATGTTAGTTTCCTAAGAAGCTACCAAACTGCACCCCAGAGCAGCTGAGCCATTTTACACTCCCACCAGCAATCTATGAGTGATCCAGTTTCTCCACTAACATTTGGTGTTGTCCCTATTTTCTATTTCAGCCATTCTGATGGATACATATTGATATTTCATTGTGTTTTAATTTGTTTTTCCCTAATGCCTAATGATGCTGGACATCTTTGGTGAAGTGTCTGTTTCTGTCATTTTCTAATTGGCTTTTTTGGGTTTGTTTTTGTTTTTTTCCTATTAAGTTTTGAGAGTTCTTTATATATTCTAGATACCAGTCCTTTGTCGGGTATGTGGTTTGCAAATATTTTCTCATAGTCTGTGGCTTGTCTTTCCATCCCTTTAACAGGGTCTTTTCTTGAACAAAATTAGAAACTTTGGTGAAGTCCTATCTATCAGTTTTTTTCATTATGGATTGTGCCATTGGTGTCAAGTTTAGGAATTCTTGGCTTAACCATAAAGCCCAAAGATGTCCTCCAATTTTTTTCTAAAAGATTTATAGTTTTATATTTTATATTTAAGTCTATGTTCTATTTTGAATTAGGTGTGAGGCTGAGGTTGAAGTTCACTTTTTGCCTATAGATGTCCAATTGTTATAGTACCGTTCATTGAAAAAGCTGTACTTAACCCATTGAATTGATTGTGCACCTTTGTCAAAAATCAGTTGGTCATTTTTCTGTGGGTCTATTTCTGGGTTCTCCGTTCTTTCTATTGATCTGTGTGTCGATCCCTCTGCCAGTACTGCAGTCTTGATTACTAGAGCTAGATAATATGTCTTGAAATTGGTGGACTAATTTCACTTTGCTCGTCTTTTTTGAATTTTTTTTAGCTATTTTAGTAATTTGTGTTTTTATATAAATTTTAGGATAATTTTGTCAACATCTTCAAAAAACTCTTGGTGGAGTTTTGATAGAAATTGTGTTAAACTTGTATCTAAAGTTGGAGATAATTGATATCTCTACTATGTTGAGTCTTCCAATCTACAGAGTCCATCTCTTCATTTGTTAGATCTTTGATTTCTTTCAACAGTTTTGTAATTTTTAGCATATGGTTCTTATGTCTTGTTAAATTTGCATGTATTTTGCTTTTTAAAAAACAATTATAAATTGTATGCTAATGTCTCCTGATCATTGTTAGTATATAGAAGTACAATTGATTTTTGTATAGTTATCTTAGATCCTGCAACCATGTCCCACAACCTTGTTGAATGCACTTTTTAGTTCTAGTAAGTTTTTTGTTTTGCATAGATTCCTTGGGATTTTCTATGTAGAAAGTGATGTCATTTGCAAATAGGAACACTTTTGTTTTTTTCCTCTCCAATATGTATGCCTTTTATTTCCTTTTCTTGTCTTGTTGCAGTGGCTAGAACTTCCAATACTATGCTAAATAAGACTGATGATAGTGGACAACCTTGCTTTGTCCCCAGTTTTAAAGGAAAATCATTCAGTCTTTTGTGATTAAATATAATGTTAGCTGTAGGTTTTCTGTAGATGCTTTTTATCAAGCTGAGGAAGTTTCCATTTATTCTAAATTTGCTGAGAGTTTTTATCATAAATTGGTGTTGTATTTTGTCAAATTTTTTTTCTGAGTGCATTTATACTATCATGTAATTATTATTCTTTAGCTTGATTATATGGTAGATTATATTGATTGATATTTAAATGACAAACCATCGTTGCATAGCTGGAATAAATCCTGTCCAGTTTTGATGTATAATTAATTCTTTTTCCATATTGCTGAACTCTGTGTGCTCATTTTTTGTTAAGAATTTTTGCATCTATACTCTTACATGATATTGGTCTGTAGTTTTAGTTTTTACAACTATCCTTGTCTGCTTTCAGGGTCAGAATAAGACTAGCTTTATAAAATGAATTGGGAGCTATTGCCTCCTTTTCTATCTCCTGGAAGAGATTGTCTAGAATTGACGTTAATTCTTCTTTAAATACAATTTAGTATTGAAATCATCTAGGCTTGGAGATTTCTTTTTGGAGAATTTTTAAATTATAAATTTGTTTTTCTTTGTAGTTACAGGGCTATTAAAATTATCTATTTCACAGCAGGTGAGTTGTAGTAATTTATGCTGTTCAAGAAATTGGTCCATTTCATTCAAGTTGTCAAATTTATGTCTGTAGAGCTCTTCATGGTGTTCCTTTATTACCCTTTTGATAGCTGTAGGGTCTGTAGTGATATTTTCTGTTTTGTTCTTGATAATGTTAGTTTGTCTTCTCTCTTTTTTCTTTGTCAATCTTGCTAGAAATTTGTCAATCTTATTGATCTTTACATTTCATAGAATTTTCTTTTTTGTTTTCCTGCTTTTAATGCCACTGGTTTATGCTCTTACCTTATTGCCTTTCTTCCACTTGCTTTGGGTTTAATTATATATTCTTTCCAATATGCTCTAGTTATATCCCACAAATTTTGACATATTTTAATTTTAATTTACTTAAATATATTTTTTATTTTCCTTGGGACTCCCTCTTTGATTCATGGATTATTTAGAAGTGTGTGTGTGTTATATTTTCAAACATTTGGAGGTGTTTCTGTATCTTTCTGTTATTGATTACTAGTTTGATTTTGCTCTGTTCAGAGCAAAATCTACATGAATTCAGTTTTTTTAAACTTTTTTGTTAAGATTTATTTTATGGCCCAGGATATAGTCTATCTTGATATATGTTTCATAAGCTATTATAAAGAATGTGTGTTCTGTTACTGTGGAATCAAATGCTTCATAAATGTCAATGAGCTCCTGTTGGTTGATGTTGTTGTTCTTTTTATCCTTGCTGAGTTTCTGTCTAGTTGTTCTATAAATTGTTGAGAAAGGAATATTCAAGTCCCCAACTATAATTACAGATTAGTCTATTTCTCCATTCAGTTCTATGAGTTTTTGCTTCATATTTTTTGTAGCTCTGTTGTTAGGTACATACATGTTTCTGATTGTTAAATCTTCTTGGTTGATTGATTCTTTTGTCATTATGTAATGTGTCTCTCTGTCTCTGGTAATTTTCTTTGTTCTGATATTATATATATGTAAATATCATCTGATATTTATATAGCCACTCCTGCTTTCTTTTCTTTTTTAAGTAAACTTTTTTATTTTAGGATAGACTTAGAGTTATGGAAAAGTTGTGAAGAGAGTTTTCCTATGTCTCATGCCCAGTTTTCCTCATAAACACCTTACATTAGTATGATACACTTGTCACAAGTAATGTGCCCATATTGATCCATTATTAATAACTAAGGTCTATACTTTATTCAGATTTCCTTAGTTTTCACCTAATGTCCTTCTGCCCAGGATTCCATCCAGGTTACTACATTACATTTAGTCATCATTGTCTCCTTAGGATTCTCTTGGATGGGACAGTTTCTTAGACCTTCCTTGTTTTCGATGACCTTTGGAGGAGTACTGGCAAGATATTTTATAGAATGTCCCTTGATTGGGATTTGTCTGGTGTTTTTTCTCATAATTAGAATGAGGTTATGGGTTTTGGGGAGGAAGACCACAAACACAAAGTGCCCTTCTTAACACATCATATTAACAACATATACCATCAACATGATTTGTCACTGGTAATGTTAACCTTGATCATCTGGATGAGAGCGTGTTTGTCAGTTTTCTCTACCAAAAATTTACTCTTCACCCTACCCCTACCTCCAACTCCCCACCCCCTGCCTTCTTACTGTACTTTTTGGAAAGAAATTCATTAGGCACAGTCCATACTTAAGGAATGAGGAGTTATGTGCTATCTCCTTGAAGGGAGAATATTTGTCTATTTTTTCAATCTATCTATGTATTGAATAATTTATTTATGACAATATGGACTTGGATATTTATTTTAGGTTATGATCTAACACTACTTTATTTGTTGTTTAAATTGTCCCAGTCTTAGTCTCTGGGAGCTCTTTGGGTTGGCTTCTGCGTTCCTTTGATAGACTCCCATCATCATGTTTTGTGGATTTTGGCTTAGTTTTGAGGACTTTCTTGCTTTCTGACATTAAAAGATGATCCAGAATCATCTCAGATAGTCTCTGCCCCAGATAGTGCCAGCCATTTCCCCAGAGAACTCTGATTTCTTTTGTTGAAGAATGATGTTAGAAATCAAGATCTGGGCACCAGGTGTGCTCCTGGGGTGACATTGCTTCTTGGCTCTCTCAGCAGAGAGAGCAGAAAACTCTATGTGTGTGTACTAACCTGTGTCTACACACATATCTATAAATATTTCAGTATGTATCAATCTGTATCTATATTAGGCTAGACACGAGTTTATATCCATATCTCCAGCTCTAATCAATCACCCCACCCCATTATAGCCTTCTCCTCTTGCTTGTCTCTAACTTCCTGTTCCAATAGTGAGAAACTTGACTTCAAAATTCACCACTTACTTAAGTTTTCAAAACTATATACATATATATATGTACAGTTTTCTTCTTTTAATGAAACTAGATCACTGCTTATACAACCCTGCACAAGCCCTCTTGCCCATCCCTTTCACAGTTTCCTTGGCTCAGCCTCTCCCATCTCACAGGAACTGCAGCAAAGTGGGCGTGGAACAGCCACTACCATGTCCATTGAATGACAGGAAGAGAGAGGCTCTGACCTTGGGCCTTTAGGGGTGACAGTTCTTCCTTCCATATCTGTTCTCATAGGGCCTGGAGGTGCATGGATGAGGTTGGTCCATGCCACCATGGCTCTCAGGCCACCACCAAGGCCAGAGTGAAATGATGTGAATATCCCACACTACAGATACTCCTTCCCCTCATAGACTCCCCCCAGCTCCCCAACCCTAATTCTATCCCTCTACTGAGATGAGGCCCAGCTTATGTCAGAAGCGCCAGGGAGTACAGGCTGTAGAACTTGAGGCTTCTGTCCATGCCTGTTGGAGCAATGAATTTGGTGTGATGCCTGAAGGCCACCAGGTCCATCCATGTTTCTGCAAAGGACATAATCTTGTTCTTTTTTATGGGTGCATAGTATTCCCTCATGTATATGTACCACATTTTTTTTTTTAATCTGGGAACCATTGATGGGCATTTAGATTGACTCCATGTCTTTGCTATATAGGCTCTTGTAAAGAATGTGTGTTCTGCTACTGTGATTCCATGTTTTATATATATATCATGGCAAAACATAGCATATATATATGCTAGAATTGAAAAGTTTAAAAGTCAAAGAAATAACAGATGTTGATAAGGTTGCAGATAAAAGGGAACACTTACACACTGCTGCTGGGAATGCAAATTAGTTCGGCCATTGTGGAAAGCAGTGTGGTGATTCCTCAAAGAATTAAAAGCAGAATTACCATTAGACCCAGCAATCCCATTATTGGGTATACACCCAAAGGAAAATAAATCATTCTACCATGAAGACACATGCATGCATATGTTCATTGCAACACTATTCCAATAGTAAAGACATGGAATCAACCTAAATGCCCATCAACGGTAGACTGGATAAAGAAAATGTGGTACATATACATCAGGGAATACTATGCAGCCATAAAAAAAACAAGATTATGTCCTTTGCAGCAGCATGGATGGAACTGGAGTCCATTATCCTAAGTGAACTAACACAGGAACAGAAAATCAAATACTGCACGTTCTCACTTACAGTTAGGAGCTAAACATTGAGTACACACGGACACAAAGAAGAGAACAACAGACACCAGGGCCTACTTCAGGGTGAAGGGTAGGAGGACGAGGATCAAAAAGCTGATACTATGCTTATTACCTGGGTGAAAAAATAATCTGTACTCCAAACCTCTGTGACACACAATTTACCTATTAACAAACTGCGCATGTACCCCTGAACTTAAAATAAATGTTAAAAAATAATAAAATAAAATAAATTATGTATTTAGAACTTTTACATTAGTGTAATTATTGACCTATTAGGACTTAAGTCTGCCATTTTGTTTTTTGTTTTCTGTTTGTTCTCTCTGTTTTTCATTTCTCTATTTCCTTTTTCCTGTATTCCTGTGGTTACTGGGACATTTTTTTTGGATTCCATTTTGATTTATTGCTAGTGTTTTGGAGTGTCTCTCTTTGTGTGGCATTTTAACTGGCTGCTCTAGGTATTACATTCTATCTATATAACTTTCTTTTTTTTTTTTTTTCAGAGTCTCACTTTGTTGCCCAGACTGGAGTGCAGTGGTGAGATCTCAGCTCACTGCAACTTCTACCTCCTGGGTTCAAGCAATTCTCCTGCCTCAGCCTCCCAAGTAGCTGCAATTACAGGCCCCCCCCACCACACCCAGCCAATTTTTGTATTTTTAGTACAGACAGGGTTTCACCATGTTGGCCAGGCTGGTCTCAAACTCCTGACCTCAAGTGATCCAACTGCCTTGGCCTCCCAAAGTGCTGGGATTACAGGCGTGAGCCACCACATCCAGCCCATTATATCTATATAACTTATCACAGTCTACTGGTGTTGACATTTTACCAGTGCAAGTGAAGTGCAGAACCACACCTCCCTTTATATTCCTCTATCCTTTCGTATTTATAATATGTCTTAAATATTTCCTCTATATACATTTAGAAACTCTTCAAACAGTGCTATAATTTTTGCTTCAATCATGAAACAATTCAGAAATCTCCAGAGGAGAAGGAAAATGTATTTGTCTATATTTTTGCCCTTTCCATTGTTCCTTCTTGTTCCTAATGCTCCAAGATGCCTTCTTTTATCATTGTCTTTCTGTTTAGAGAATTTCCATTCTTTTAGGTCTCTGGTGACAAATTATCTTAGTTTCCCTTCATCTGTGATGTCTTGATTTCCTCTTTCATTCCCGAAGGATATTTTCATGGCATATAGAATTCTGGGCTGAGATTTCTTTTCTTCTCTTTTCTTTCTTTTTTTTTTTTTTTTTTTGAGACAGAGTCTCACTGTCATCCAGGCTGGAGTGCAGTAGCACGATCTTGGCTCACTGCAACCTCTGCCTCCTGGTTTCAAGCGATTCTCCTGCCTCAGCCTCCTGAGTAGCTGAAATTACCAGTGCCCATCACCATGCCCAGCTAATTTTTGTATTTTAAGTAGAGATGGGGGTTTCACCATGTTGGTCACGCTGGCCTCGAACTCCTGACCTCAAGTGATCTGCCCACCTCAGCCTCCCAAAGTGCTGGGACTACAGGGATGAGCCACCATACCCAGCCTGAGATTTCTTTTCTTTCAGCTCTTAGGAAATGCAGTGACATTTCTTTTTGGCTTCCTTGGTTTTCAATGAGAAATCCAGTGTCATTTGAATTGTTTCTCCTCTAGGTAAGGTGTCATTTCTCTCTTGCTGCTTTCAATATTTTTCATTTGTCTTTGGTTTTCACTATAATGTGAAAGTTTCACATTAAGTTTTACCATGATGTTTCTTGGGATAAATTTCTTTGAATTTATTTTGTTTGAGGATCACTCAGTTTCTTGAATCAGTAAATTTATGTCTTTTGACAAATTTAGGAAGTTTTCAGCCATTATTTCTTTGAGTACTTTTTCAGCCCTCATTCTCCTCTTCTTCTGGAACTCTGATGACAATAAATGTTAGAATTTTTTAATCATCCCACATATCCCTGAAACTCTCTTGTTCTTCTACTACTACTCTTCTCCTTCTCCTCCTTCTTCTTACTCTTCTGTCTATGTTCTCTTTGTTCAAACTGGGTAATATCTGTCATTCTATCTTCAAGTTTGTGGATACTTTTCTCTGTCCATTCTACTGTTAAGCCCATCATTGAGGTTTTAATTTCAGTTACTGTATTTTTCAGTTTTAAATTTCTCACTTGGTTCTTCTTTATATCGTCTATTTCTTTGCCTAGATTTTCTATTTTTCACTTGTTTCAGGTGTGTTTGTAATTGCTTGTTGAAGCATATTTATCATATTTGCTTTAAATCTTTGTCAAATAATTCTAACATTTCATCATCTCAGTACTGGTATATATTGATTGTCTTTTTCATTCAGATCGAGGTTTTGCTGGTTCTCAATAAGACAAGTGATTTTTGACTGAAACCTGGACATTTGGGGTATTATGTTGTGAAATTCTGGATTCTATTTACACCTTCTGTTCCAGTTGGTTTCTTCTGAGATTGCTCTAGCAGCAAAAGAGGAGACACTATGCTGTCTTGTTACTGCCAGGTAGAAGTAGAAGTTCATGTTCTCTACTTGTCCTTTATTAATGCCTGGGGGCGGGGGGGAAGATCCTTGTTCCTACTAGCCCAGAGTGGCAATTCTAGCTCCCCACTAGGCTCCACTGATTCCACCCCTGTGGGAGACAGGGAGGGATGCCTCATTATTCCTAAGTTCAGGCTCTCCGTGTATTCTCCATTGACAGTGCAGTGGCAGGAGCTAAACTGTTTTCCTCTATAATACTTGCTGTCAAAAACGAAGCTGTGATGAACATTTGTGCTCCAGTGGGAGGATCTAGAGTCTTAGAGGTAGAACTGCAGATAAGAGAGAATGCTTATGACACTTTGAGAGCAATGCTTTTCAAATTGGGCATTCCAAGGGGGTGCTGGGGACTTTATGAGGGAGCATAGGGAGCTACATGGGTGTCAGGCAGGTGGGGATTTGGGTTCTCCACACTAATTCAGCAGGAGAGGCCCCCCTCTCCCCTGTCTCATTCACTCAGCTCTGAGCCAGATTTCATTTGAAACATTAGTTCCATGGCTGAAAAAAGAGAAAGCGTTTGGAAACCACAGTGAAAATATCTGAGTTTCTCTCTATTTGTGGATGCCTGTGATGATATGAATCATAATCCAGCCCAGCCACGTTTCTGAGGCTGCTTGGGGAAGGAGCCATGAAACTGAGTATAACTGGCTATAAGAGCCTTTGAAAATAATGAATTTGCCATCAAATTATCTTAAAATGCAAACCATCTTGTTGCATTTAAAACAGCATTTAATTTATAACAAAGCTAATTAACACATAATTTTTCAGACACATATCAATTATGCGAAACAAGGTGCACCTGTACTAAAATTCCTTGGTTCACCGATTCGAAGAAGAACATCAGCTTGGATGGGCCCTTAGAGAGCAACAATAGATTTGAAATAAGGGACAAGCCAGGAGGTTGCCGGGGGTAGGGGGATAGTTGCAAAAATGTTCTGAACTTTAAAATAATGGTCCCTTGCAAACAGAAGTTTTTTTTCCAAAGTGTCTCTCCTCCAGATCTGCCATCTACCATTTCCATCCTGCATGTGAATCTCGCTTCTAGACGCAGCTGCCTCGCGTTCAGCTTACGACACCTTCAGAAGCTTCGCTAATAAATGCGAAGAGTGTTCTGCCCGTGGGGACCAATTTCTTTTTCCATCACCCGTGGCTTCTCAACATGAAATTAAAGGCAGAAGCAAGTAACTGCAGCTGGTGGCAGCTCCCAAGGTTTAGCTACTGCTGAGGGATCTGGTCCATGCCTCATCCCCTCTGTTTCTCCCTCCTCTCATCCAAGGACCAAGCAAAATATGGGACATGACCTGCAAGAAGGTGATCCTCCCAGCTAGAGCACAGCTCCCTGAGTAGCAGTTCTCAGGAAGCCTGTGAGCTAGTCCAGCCAGGGGCCTTTCCAGGCTTTGTCCCAAGTGCAGGACTTGGAGAAGAATATTGCCAGCCTTCGGTCCCAACTCAGGACCATCAGTGACCTCATGGGGCCCTCACTTTGGTGGGAGAGGTTGGAGGATGATGCTCTCCTCCCAGGGAAGTAAGCCTAAGTGCAGATTCCTCTCTCTGTCCTGGGGGAGAAAGTAAAAGGGAGGGAGGGCTTCTTACAGTGCCCATCTGGCCCTGTGGAGAGTTACTGGTGACATTTCGCAGTCAGTCACCCAGTCAAACTCATGTGTACCAAAAAAAAAAAAAAAAAAAAAAAATAGAATGTGCCGAAGGCTTGGAGTCAAGGATAGCATCATGATTTTTGGCTTGAGCTAAGAAACGATGGAGATGTTGCTGAGACGTTGGGAGGCATACATAGCTTTTGGGGGTAGAAATCAGGAGTGCAGACTTGTCAGGGAGGCAGTTGGATTTATGACCCCAGATTTCAGGGGAGAGGGCTGGTCTGGAGATAGAAATGAGGGAGGCACCAGCTGGTTTGGACATTCTTTCCCCAACGACTTCATACCTGGCAAGGCCTCACTCCCCACTCGCGGGTTGGGTGTGTTCTCCCCCGGGGGCCCTGCCCACCTGCCCTCTCTCCCTGCGGAGAGGGGCCTCCCCCGGGGGCCCTCCACTCCTGCCAGCCCAGCTCCTGGGCTAGCGAGTTCTCTCTGTGCTCAGGCCCCAAACAGAACACCCTCTGATAAGATTCCCCAGCCCGCTCATGGCTGCCCACCCACACCAGCCAAGTGTCACGGAAGGAATGTGGTGGCAGCTGGGCCCGAATCACAAGACAGAAACACCCAGGACACGTAGGTCAAGCCAGGAAGTGCCTCCTGAAAGGGAGAAGCCCGAACAGGCCGTGGATGGGCGGGGGCTCAGAGGAAACCAGCGCCGGTGAGTCAGCCTGCAGTTCTGTTGGACAGAGTGTGGGCTGCCAGAGAAAACAAATTCCTCCAGCAGGTTTATCTCCTTGTGGAGGAGGCCTAATCAACAGCACGAAGTGGCAAAGGAGGGAGGCCATATGCTCCTGGCCTGGCTGAGCTGCCCATGCCCAGATCAGCTGGGTCAGCCAGGCCGAGCGCCTGGTTCCAGGATGGAGGCTCGCTTCTGGTGGGTCCTGGGTAGGGCAGAGGCCCCCGTACCAGGTCAGCCAGATCCATCCCATCCTAAACCCTCCAGGGGGATGGAGCTCCAACAGAAATGAGGAGGGGCAGAAAGGAGACAAATGAAAGCAAATGTGGGTGCAGAATTTCTGAGGTGCCACAGGAAACTTTCCCTGGCCACATGCTGTGCTTTCAGCGGGAAATGTGTTAGGCTTGGCAATGCCAGGGAGGGCCACAGTCCAGGGGAGGTGAATGGTGGCTTCTGGATTTGTGCAGCGCACACTCTGCCCTGCCATCCCAGGGGCCCTGGATGGAAGGTCACAATTCTTTATCTGTATGGCTGCAATGATGTTAGGAGAGGCACATTCCCGTCCTCAGCAGGTGCATTTGGAGACTCCATAGCACCTAAGAAAACAGGACAGGTGGGCCCTGCTCAGTGGAGCAAGTCACTTGCCCCTTAACAAGGACCACATGTAACCACCCTCAGTTCTTCCTCCACCCCTGCTTCCTTCTCCAGGGGTTCTCAGAGTGTGGCTCCCAGTCCGGCAGCACCAGCACCACCTGGGGACTTGATAGAAGTGGAAATTCTTGGGCCCTCCCAAGACCTGCTGGATGGGACAGTCTGCGGTGGGGCCTAGTTGTGTGTTTAATAGCCTCAGCCCACCACCTTCCCCCAGGAAGAAGCATCTTTCTCCCCTACACAGCCTGGGGACAGGCAGCTCTGGCCTTGGAATCACTAGGGGAACTTTTAAAAGTGCCCATGCCTGGGTCTCACCCCTACAGATTCAGATTTCACTGGTCTGGGTTTTAGCCTGGGCGTCAGGATTTTTGGCTGTTTTGCAGGCTGAAAGTGCCTCTGTGTTCTGGGGTGCTGGGCTCAGGGTCATCACTTGGAACCATGAACATGAGATGGAGGCTTGCACTTGACACCTTGCAGGTCCGACCCTCATGCCTGGGGAGACAGCTCAGCTCAAGAGAGGTGCTTGGTCTTCGGTGTGCACCAGAATCATGCCTGGGCTGTGAGGGGGTTGCCCAACCATACAGATTCCTGGGAGTCTTCCCCAGAGATCCCAGTTTGGTAGGCCTGGAGTGGGGCTGGGGAGTGTGCATCGTGAACAATGTCCTGGGTGATTCTGATGTGTGCTCAGGGATCTTCCCTATGAGAGCCACATAACAGGGACATCTGAATGAGGTTCTGGTTCCATCTCTACCACTCACCAGCCACAGGCCCCCAGCAAGCGCCTTCACCTATGGTTGCTTCGTGCGTAACTTGGGGAAAACAGCAGCCTCCCTGGACCCCTCAGCACAGTCCTGAGACCGCATGGATCTGGGCAAGACTGGCCGCTGTGGATGGCAGGACAGACAGAAGGAACTGCTCGACTGTCCTCCGGCCACCTACAGTTGGGCTGCGTGGAAGGAGTGATACATACTGAGACTGCCCAGCAGAGGTGGCGAGTGTCGTGGCCGAAAGACCAGGCCCAGAATGCGTGGGTGCCACTCACAGCTCCCGGCAGCCGCAGGGAGGGGGCTGTGGGCCCCAGACAGGCTTTGGGGTGCAAGGCAGGGGAAGGGGCAGGCCCTGAGGTCCCAGGAACTGGATCTGAGACCAAGAGGCTGCAGGTGCCAGGGAGCTCCTCTTTTCTGATGGGCTTCATGACCTTTGAGACTTCAAGTTCTGTTCAGCTGTCCCTGACCACAGCCGACCACAGCCACTGAACCTGATAGGAGTTTTGTTTTCTTACAGAGCAAGTCCAGAAGCAGGCAGGGCTGGTGGAGCCACATGAGGAAGTGCTGGGGATCCAGGCTCCTTTGAGCATCCGGCTCTGCCATCCCAAGCATAGACTCTGTCCTCAGAGTCACCAGATGGCCACCCCTGGCCGGACTCCGCTTCTGCATTCAGGCAGGAAGCAGCGAGGAGACAGGGCGGTGGCTGTGTCTGGAACACCACACTTCCCCAGGCGTCCCGGCACCCTGCCACGTGCAATTCACTGGTCAAACTGGATCCCTTCCAGGTCTCAGCTTGGGGGAAAGCTGAGAAATGTGGCTGCCTGGAACAAAAACCAGGTGGTGAGGTGGGAGGTGGAGGCGGGGCAGGAGCTGAGTGGGCTCCTGGCTGGTCGCAATGGACTCAATGCTCCTGGCCACCTTCGCCACACACAGCAGGGTCACAGTGACCCCACTCCCAGATGGCCACCGGGCAGAACAGGGCCTCCTGCTTCTTGATGCTGGACCCACAAAGCCTATAACATATCCCCTGGCTGGAAAGAGCTCACCGAAGTCATCACAGCCAAGCAGTGTGACCTGGATGCGTCTCTGTGCCCAAGAGCCATGGTTTCCCTGACATTCCCGACTACCTGTGGTGCTTCTAAGAATCAAGTGAGGATACGATTGTGAGAACAACTGAAGGGTTAAAAGGCTGGTAGAAGTACAGAGGATGAAGCCCTGACTTGCCCATTGCCCACCTCCCTTCTTCCTCATCATCTCTCAATTCAGACCTAGGTAGGATTTGCCTCTCTGACCAGGTAGGATTTGCACTCACACCTTCTTCAATTCTGTTGCTACAACGGGGCGCTCGTGTCTCCCTCCAGCAGTTACTGGCTCTGGAACGCGGGGCCGACGTCTCCGTGTCCTGCACACCGCCAGGCCCTGCGATTAGGTGGCGGGGCCTCTGTCCTGCTCCAGGCCGCATGGGTGTCTGACCTTGGCCATCTCGTGGCCTTTCTCAATTAGCATTTCTTCACCTGTGCAGAGGAGATAATAATGTTGCCTCAACCCAGACGGAGGCTAGGAGGAAAGGCAAACAAAAGACCTAGCAATGGCAAACCTAAACAGCCCTGGAAATGCTTCATAATCAAAATGTTTTCTCCCTCTTTTGAAAGCAGAAATGGAGGGAGCATGTGGAGGATGGACAGAGGGGAGCTGGGTCACTGCTTCCCTGGGCAGGAGGAGAGAGGAGGAGCAAAGGGGGGAGGCGGGTCGCTGTAGGCAGGTCGGGAGGGGGCTGGGAGCAGCCCCTCTGTGAGGCTGTGAGGTGCATGAGAAGGGACGGGGTGGCCAAGGGACACTGCCACTCCACTCAGCAGGTATGTGCTCCAAGGCGTTGTGTTACCGCATGATTTTCAGGACACTGAGGGTGAGATGTCTCTCTCTGGGCTCTGCTTGGTGGCCACCAGCTTCACAGGGGCGCTGGATGGGAGAGGACCATGGGCGTGATTCAGTTCCACTCATTTAGAGGCAAGGAGGGCAGAGAGTGTCTAGAACCTCTGAGCAGGGAATTTGGGTTGCCACAGTGATCAGAGCCCCACTGCTGGGGCCTCCTCCTGGGGTGACCTGGAGGTTGTCCCAAGACCCTGCCTTCACCCTCACAGCCAAGAGGTTCAAATGGGGTTCATGAGACAGAACCGGCCTTCTGAAGGAGGACTCCGTCGTCCTCTCCTCCCAATGCACAGTTTTGTTCTTGGTTTTATAATGGCGAGTCTCTGGGTGTACAGGCTCCTGCGAGTCGGGCTCTGAGCTTTCTGGCTTGTCACAGGGAAGTCATAACCTTTCCATAGACACAGGTGTCAGCGTTCCTTTTGCACATCCTTTAGCTTAGGGGGAAGGAGCGGGAAGCTGAGGCTGAGGCTTGTGATTATGCAACCAGGAAAGGGCTGCTCTAGTGCCGAAAATCAGGGTTTGGAGCTCTGCTCTTAGACAGAAGGCTCAAGGGGCGGGGGTCTGGTCATTGTCTTCCAGTGGGTGGGAGCTTTGTTCCAAGCGTGGCTTGTCCTTCCTGTGAGTAGCTGACCTCACTGGGGAGAGGGGGTGGTTGGAACGAAGCCAGAGAGACAGGGCTTAGACACAGGGAGTGGTTTCCCAACCGAAAAGGTGAAGACAACAAACCACTGGCGTGGGTGGAGAAGAGTCTGGCCCAGGGATCATTTTCATAAATTACTATTTAAAAAATACTATAAAACCAATACTTGCACATGGTGCCCAAATTGAACACTACAATAGGGCTTCTCAAAGTGGGGCTCCTGGAGCAGCAGCAGCGGCTGCAGCCTTGCCTGGGAACTTGCTGGAAATGCATATTCTCCCTCCTCCCCACCTCACCACTCACCGCCAGACCTGCTGAATCAGACACCCTGGGGGTGGGCCCAGCAGACTGTGTTTGAACAAGACCTCCAGGGGACCCTGAGGCACCAGAGACCACAGAAGGCAAACTTCTTACTCCCAGGGCCGCTGCCTGGGAGCAGCTTCCTTTATTCCCGTCCTCACACAGATGGGATCACTCCCAGCACCACACTGCTCAGCGCTCCACGCTTTCACCTAATAAATAGATCTCAGATCCACCCACTTTTGCCAACTCCAGAACTTAGGTATCAACTTCATTCTTTTTTTTTTTTTTTTGCTTTGTTTTTTTTTTTTTTTTTTTTTTTTTTGAGACAGAGTCGCGCTCTGTTGCCCAGGCTGGAGTGCAATGGTGCGATCTTGGCTCACTGCAACCTCCGCCTCCTGGGTTCAAGTGATTCTCCTGCCTCTGCCTCCCAGTAGCTGGGACTACAGTTATGTACCACCACGCCCAGCTAATTTTTTTTTTGTATTTTTAGTAGAGATGGGGTTTCACTATGTTGGCCAGGCTGGTTTCAAATTCCTGACTTCAGATGATCCACTCGCCTTGGCCTCCCAAATTGCTGGGATTACAGGCGTGAGCCACCACACGTGGCCAACCTCATTCTTTTTTATACCAGTGTAGAATTCCCTTCCAGGGGAAGAAGGGCATAATTCATTCAGCCATTGCCTCATCCATGGCATTTAGGCTGTTTCTAGATTGTTACTCTCTCAAAGGCTGGTGCCGTCAGCATTCTTGTGAGAATCTGTTTCTGGGGCAGACGCTGCCTAGTAAACGCATTGCCGGGTGGAATGGTGTTTGCAGTGCCAATTTTGCCAGAACCTAGATAGCCCTGAAACAGGTTCCATGAATTTATATTTTCTCCCAAAAGATAGAAAAAATTCCCTTTTGCCATTCTTTCATCAGTACTAGAATTGTGAGTCTCTTCTATTTTGCCATTCTGACAGGTGAAAATGAAGAGTCAGCATTTTGATTTGCATTTTTTTAACTATGAGTGTCCTTGGGTGACTTTGCACATAGAAATGATTCATAGCCAATTCTTTTTCTCCTGTGAACTGTCTGCTCACAGCTTTTCTCCCTGCCTCCCACCCCATTTTTCCTTTGGGTTGTTGTACTTTTTCTTATTGATTGGAAGAGCTTGTTGTATATTAAAGAAAATGGAAATTGTTGTATATTACAAGTGGTTTTCCCTGGCACTTCTTTTGTCTTTTGTCTGAGTTGTGGTGGTGGCCATTGTTACTGTTATTATAGGACATGAAGGGGTTTCTGTGAATGATATTAAATGTGTCTGGTTTGAATGCTTCTGATTGCGTGTTATGCTTTAAAAAGCTTTTTCCACTTTGATATATATTTTTTTAATTCATGTTTTCTTCAAGCTCTTCAAGTCCAAGCCTGAGCTCCAGGACTAGACAATTTGGGTTCAAATCTTGGCTCTCCTGATTCTTGGGTGACTCCATGCTTCACTTTTCTATTCTGTAAAGTGGGGATAAGGAAACCTGCTTCATAGCATCAGGTTGGGTGTGTGCTTCTCTAGGGGAGGCCTCCTCGAATGCTCAACTGAAGAAGGTTAATCACGCCTGTAATCCTAGCACTCTGGGAGGCCGAGGCAGGTGGATCACCTGAAGTCAGGAATTCGAGACCAGCCTGGCTAACATAGTGAAAAAAGAAATTAAAAGAATTAGCTGGGCGTGGTGGTGCACACAGCTACTTGGGAGGCAGAGGCAGAAGAATCACTTGAACCTGGGTGGCGGAGATTGCAGTGAGCCGAGATCGTGCCATTGCCCTCCAGCCTGGGTGACAGAGCGAGACTCCATCTCAAAAAAACAAAAAAAAACAAGTTAACTTGAAAGATTCCCTGATGCCCCACTGGAACCAGCACCTGGGTCAGACGGCCTTTCACAGTTATTTCCAGTATCTCTCGGCTCCGAGAACAAGAGGCTTTCCCTGCACCTGGACACATAACTGCCTCCTTCACCGCTCCTCCTCCACCTAGATGGGGGAACTCCCCAGGAAAGGGGTTCAGGTTCTGCCTCGGAGGCTGGCAAGCCCTGGAGGAATTGTGGGGTCCCTGGGGGGCTGTTATGGGCTGAACTGCATCCTCTTTCAAAATTCTTGTTGAAGTCATAACTCCCTGTACTTCCAAATGTCACCATATTTGGAGACAGGTAATTAAATTAAAATGAGGTCATCGGGGGTTACGAATCCAGCCTGACTTGGTGTGCTTAGAAGAAGAGGACATTTGGACACAAAGGAAAGATAATGTGAGGACACAGGAAGAAGGTGGAGGTCTACAGAGCAAAGAGAGGGGCCTCAGAAGAAACCAAGCCTGCCAACATCTCTATCTCAAACTTCCAGCTGCCAGAATCGTAAGAAAACATGCTTCTGTTGTTTAAGCGACCGGGTCTGTGGTGTGTTGTGGTGTGTTGTGGCGTGTTGTTAGGGCAGCCAGAGGAGACTAGCAGAGACACTGTCCATTAGGCCTCCCTGCCTCTGCTTCTCTAGGCCCCAAGCTGGGTGGGGGGTGTGGATTATCTGGGTGTCTTTTACCCCTTATCTGATGCTGCAGACCATGACCCAGGTGCAGACGACTGTTCTCTCCGTTCTCTCTTTCTCCCCTCCCACAGTCACCCCTCTCCCCCCACCGAATAATATGAAAGACAATATGTGGGGCTTTGGGTCTGGACGAAGATCAAAGCCAAAGGACAGGTGCTCAGGCAGAGTGTGAGGAGGCTTCCTTCACTGGGCGAGGATAGAGACATCCACGTGGACCTCCCGAAAGCCCTGGCAGACCCCCAGAGGCCTGCACGCAGCTGCAGCATAAACAGCTGCGGGGGCCGCAGGAAGCTGGCAGCCTCCACAGGCCCCGCGCTGGGGAGTGCAGCACAGCGGGTGGATGGAGGTTAACGTGGGGGAAGAGTGATGGGGAAAGCGCGTGGCACCTGGCTCTAAAATTGCAGGTCCTCCCTGCAGGCTGGCCCGGAGATTGTGGGCGGGGCCTCCTCGGGGCAGTGGGCGTGTCCAGGCACTGCGCTAACCCCCCGGTGCCTCCCCTTCCTCTGTCTCTGCAAGCATGCCAGCTTGACCCCAGAGCAATGGGATGTACAGGGAGGGGCAGGAAAATCCATCTCTGGGGGAGATGGATTGCAATTTAGAGGCTTCTCTTGAGCTTCAGGGACGAGGATCCGCAGGTCAGAGTGGAGGATAAACCTGCTTGGAGACTTGATGCCTCCCTTCACTGTCCCGCGGGCCCAGAGGAAGGTTTTTCATTTAGGGCCAGGCGGGGCAAGGGCCTCAGAGCCTTCCACAAAAAATGAGGACGTCTGTGGTCCCCTGCATGGTAGGGAATCCCCGGCCCCAATTCCAGGGCTGAGCTGGGTTGGGGGCTGGGTGGTTGGGGTTGCTACTCTCCTCCCGCGATCTGGTCCTGAGGCCCAGAGAGGCCCGAGTGCCGTCCCTCACTTGGCTCTGCCCGCCGGCGAAGCTGCGTCTGCTAATGAGCTGCCAGCTGCTGGAGTGGCTCTCAGCAGCTGCCCTGTCCCCGCCAGGTGTGTGCGCCCCAGGCGCGCAGGCAGCGGGGAAGGCCGAGCGCCACTTGTAAAAGGTAATAACCCATTGCCGCAGGATAATCGCCCCTCCCGACAGGCAGACTTGATCTCATTAGTGATCCAGCAGAAGGTCTGGAGAGAACTCCTGCCCCCTGGGGTAAGGGCAGCACTCAAGATGGAGAAGGTGCACCATCTGCTCCAGGTGCAAATGGGACCAAGCTCCAAGTTTCCTGGGAATGTGGAGGCAAAGGAGACACAGGGCATGTTTAACAAAGGAGGAGACTCACACTCCCAGTGCTCCCTGTGTGCGTGTTCCCGCCTGGCTGGTGCCTTGGTTATGCAAACCCCACCTGTGCTCAGGCGGGATCCACAGCTGGAGTGCCCTTCCTCTGTGGACCAGATGAGCCCTCCTCTGCTGGGAAGAGCTCTCGTCCAGGCCATCACTTCACCCTGGCCCTTTCCTCTGAGCTCCTGTAGTGCTGTTGCCTGCACCACTGGGGTTGAAGGGAAGAATCGCCAGCACCTCACTGCACTGGGGATATCTCTAAACTTCGGGTTCCATGATTCGTCCTGGGTCGTATGTGGCCAGTGTCTGCTGGTTTGCTGGATTCCCCTCTCCTAATCTCTTTCTGCTATTCTAGGGATATTAACCTTTTTCTGGAGCATGGACACTTTTTGAGAACCTGATGGAAGCTATGGACCTCTTTCTAGAAAAATGTACATAAAATATAAAATGTCTGCAATGTCAAGGGGTCTGTGGATTCGCTGAAGTCCATTCAGGAACTCTTCAAGCCAGTGGTTTCTAAACTTCAATGTGCATCAGAATCATCAGGGGCTTGTCAAAAATACAGATGTTCAAGCTTTACCAGCTGGTCTGGGGTGACAGGGAATCTGCATTTTGGCCAGTGCCTGAAGTCGTTTAGATGCTTGTTCTAGAACTGCACTTCAAGAAACACTGCTCCGTGGCCAGGCGCCGTGGCTCACACCTGTAATCCTGGCACTTTGGGAGACCGAGGTGGGGGGATCACCTGAGGTTCAAGACCAGCCTGGCCAACATGGCAAAAACCCATCTCTGCTAAAAAATACAAAAAAAATAGCCAGGCTTGATGGTGCGCTCCTGTAATCCCAGCTACTTGGGAAGCTTAGGCAGGAGAATCACTTGAACCCAACAGGTAGAGGTTGCAGTGAGCCGAGATGGTGCCACTGCACACCAGCCTGCACGATGGAGCGAGACGCCATCTCAAAACAAAACAAAACAACAAGAGCGATAACAAGAAACACTGCTCCGGGCGTCTGTGGAGCCCAAGTGAGGACCTCGTTCAAAATCATCTCCAGATGTACAGGTCTTGATGTCCCAAAGGAAACTGCAAGCTCCCTTACAGAAGGGACCGAATCTTAAATCTCTGTACCCAGCCCCAGTGCCCCAAGACCTCATCCATAAGCACTCATTGCCAAAACTCCTTAACGTTCCCCAAAGAGGACTCTGGGGAAAATCACAAACCAATTGATGTGGGCAGACTCTTTCTTCTTGTAACCCCAATGGGGCCAAACAACGTTGCCTTGTTGTGATGTGATGAGATCCCATCCCCTACTCTCAATTTTTCCACCATTGGCGGCACTTAGAAGGGTCTTTGCAAAGGCAAAAAGAATCCCCAGGGCTCATGGCTCTCCTGCCCAGCTGCACTAGCTGTGTGTCAGCTACCAGTTCAGTCAGGGGGACGGTGTGTGCTGGCGTTATTATGCCTCCGTGTTTGCTAGTTTGAATCTGGAATTCTAATCTGATTGACTAAGTAACTTTTACTCTAATTAGAACAGTAGGGTTTGTTCTTAATCTGCAACCATTTAATCTTCCGTCTCATTAATTGTACAAAGGTCTTTATGAATATGTAGATTGGGAAGGAAATAAAAGATTATTTGACCTTGAAGAAACACATATAAAATAGGTATACACTCGCAACCTCCTGTTCCCTTTTATTATGCAGATGCGAAAATTGGTAAGGCTCCAAATCAGGCTACTGTGGGTTATCGACAATCTTGCAGCCAATTAGGATGCAGCATTCTGATGAGCCATACAAGTTTAATAATTAGTATAGTATTTACATGTGAGCTGCTTGCTGAGAATTTGCATGTAAATAAAAATGTGCCTATCAAAACCAGTCAGCAGCAGCCCACTGATGAAAAATGTCAAAAAGGTCCAAAGTAAAACAGGAAAATGCTGTGAAGGAAGGGGCCAAATGTCTCCAGCCTCAAGTTGAGTCCTCATTTGAAGGGTAAATGGCCTTCTGAGTATACCTTGTGTCTTGCCTTTTAGAGATATGGGTGATTTGTCCTCTGAAAAGCTTGGAACATAATGTCAGACAAGCTGATTGGCTGGTTAAAATCCTGACCCTATCACCCACCAGTTGGGAACCTCTCTGAGTCTCAATTTCCTCACCTGTAAAATGGGAAAACCGCTGGGCATGGTAGCTCATGCTTGTAATCCCAGCACTTTGGGAGGTCGAGGCAGGTGGGTCACCTGAGGTCAGCAGTTCGAGACCAGCCTGGCCAACATGGTGAAACCGTGTCTCTACTAAAAATACAAGAATTAGCCAGGCGTGGTGGCAGGCGCCTGTAGTCCCAGCTACTTGGGAGGCTGAGGCAGGATAATCACTTGAACCTGGGAAGTGGAGGTTGCAGTGAGCCAAGACAGAGCCACTGTACTCCAGCCTGGATGACAGAGTGAGACTCTGTCTCAAAAAAAAAAAAAAAAAAAAAAAAAGGCAGGGGGAACCCCACCTTTCTTACAGACCTGTGTGGCTTGAGTTAAATAACATTGAACATGTTATTTCCTGGCACAAAAAGACTGCCCACAAAATGTGCATTTATTTATGTGTTTATTTCCTTTCTTCCTTCTGACTATATACATGGAAGACTAGAAAGTATTTTCTCTGCAGCTGAATTGACCCATAGGGAGAAACTTGTTCTTGTCTCCAAGGAGAATGCTTGGAGGGAATAATGGCTCTCTATTTAGCAAACCACTGGCTTTTCTTGTGCCAAGGAGGGTTTATAAGTCAGAGCGAGGGAGACAGAAGTTCGTGGTTTGCTAGGGTGGCACCTGGCGTGATTGTCAATCACCCTAATTCACGTTCAGACTGCCCAGTATGAACCATGACCGAAACAGTCACGTGTGTCAGAGCTGAGCTGCCCAGGACCTCCAGCAAGGTCTTGAGAGGCCTTGTGGAGGAAAGGAGGTGTAGGCTGGGCAGCTGTTTGGGAAAGAGCGGGCATGGCTCCTGGCCGGGTGCAGTGGCTCACATCTGCAATCCCAGCACTTTGGGAGACCGAGCCGGGTGGATCACCTGAGGTCAGTAGTTCGAGACCAGCTTGACCAACATGGAAAACCCCATCTCTATTCCATCTCTATTAAAAATACAAAAAATAAAAATTAGCCAGGCATGGTGGTGGGT
The DNA here is from genome assembly GCF_028885655.2 of Pongo abelii. Classification (NCBI taxonomy): domain Eukaryota; kingdom Metazoa; phylum Chordata; class Mammalia; order Primates; family Hominidae; genus Pongo; species Pongo abelii. The sequence continues at coordinate 102,621,198 of NC_072001.2, read as the reverse complement.
GCCTGTAATCCCGGCTACTCAGGAGGCTGAGGCAGGAGAATCGCTTGAACCCGGGAGGCGGAGATTGCAGTGAGCTGAGATCGCACCACTGCACTCCAGCCTGGGCAACATAGCGAGACTCTGTTTCAGGAAAAGACAAAACAAAACAAAACAAACAAACAAAAAAAGATGGGCACAGCTCCTGAGGAACTGCTATGCTCCTGCCCTGTGCTGGACCACGTCTCTCCTGGCTCCCCAAACAGTACGCTACCCCTTTTTTACTAACCTGTTGTGGAATTAGGTCTCTCTGCAGGATATAAGGATTGCTGAGGGCAGCCTCAGGGCAGGTGCATGGAAGGAAGGTGGGGCCACCCATGGGAGCCCCGCACTTTCCTCACTCCAGGGGCCAGTGTTTAGCCAGTACTCCCAGTGACGGCTGCGCTGGTTATGAGGACCCTGCCATCCTTCCAGACTATGGCCCAGTACCCACTGCTGTGCCCCATGGTTGGCTGACCTAGCCTTTCTCCAGGGCCCCCAGGGGACCCAGCATCTCGAAGATTAACAGCCTCACCCCACCCTGAAGTGGGCTCCAGGGTCCAGCACCAGCCAATCCATTGTCATGTTTTCTGATTGGGTGACTGCTCTCCAACACCAGTACATGTGGTGATATCACGTGTCTGGTTACCTATGTCTGCACCAAGCTCAAAATTCATCTTTGCCATAACATTTGCAATGGCAATCCTGTCTTTAAGGAGACTCAGCCTCATCACCCTTCAAAGGGAAACCCCGTATGCTCTTTTCCAGCGTGGTCCAGTGAGTATTTCCATGAATGCTGTGAAGGGGAGAGTTAGCCACCGAAGCACCCACTCTCGGCTCAATGATTTTGTACCAGGTGCCTGGGGTGTTGGGGCTGGAAAGGAGAGGGCATGGCTTGGGAGGAGAGGGTTTTCCTGGCTAGCACGGGGCATGATGTTTGGCTCCTGGCCTTTGACATAGTTGACTAATCCTTTCCACTGCCAGAAGCCTGCAAGGAATGGCGTGTGTGGAGAAGATGGGGTGGGGGTGGAGTGTTCTAAAGCAGAAGAAGGCAATCACATGACTATTCTTGCTTTTAATCTTTACATGTGGAGCAAATGAGAGCTGAGCAATTTTAAGAGTTAATCAGCAGTTTTCAGATGACATAGTTCACATTCTTTTTTGTATTCAAACGCCAGCCAGAGAACTCTGGCAAAAAGATCAAGTCCATAGATGCTTGAGTGGTGGAAAAAATAGTGACACAGTTTTTCCATTGCAAATCAAAAAGATATGATCTTATGTTAGTACAGGGAAGTGTTTATGAGCAGTAACATTAAAGGGAGCAAAACAAAAGTCGGTGTATATATACTAATTAAAAGTGTGTACAAACAGCTCTAAGCACATCAACAAAGCTCAGATGGAATCACAAAGCTGTGCCCCTGGTATATCATCGGGGTCTCCTTTGAATGCAAAGTTGAGTTTTAAATTGTTCTGGTAAACATTAATCAGCAATCTGGACCAACTGTTCCGGGAGGAGGGTGGCATTCCCAGGGGCTATCCAAGTGTTTCATGGATGTCTGGTGCCAGGTCCTTTCTCTGAGCCCCAGTACAGGTGCTGAGACTACATCCCCCAGTGCCTGTAGTGACCCACCTAAAGGCAACTGCAGATGGGGTGGGTTTACGATGCTCTCCAGCATGGGAGGGTGAGGGGGAAGCAGGATGCTGAACCGTGCACATTGCACAGCTACTGCCTGTGCCCAAAACACACCCAACCAAAAGGGACGAATATGTCCCAGAGTGCACAATTTGCCTCAGTTGTCAAGCTGGTCTTCAGGGAGTAGAGAAAAAGCTTGGGGATGGGAAAGAATAAGGCTTCACTCAATGCCATTTTGTGCCATTTGAGTAAAAAAAAAAAAAAAAAAAATACAAGCATTTCCTATTGCAAAAAGGAATTTACTAATTCTTTAAAATATTTAAATGGGCCTCATCAATGCATACAGCTGGGCTCCAAACAAGATGCCCTTAGAACGGTTAAACCTCATCCACACCCCTGAGTTCCCAGAGTGATTCCGTTCCCCACCCTCTGCCCCAGCAGTGGCAGCCTCCTCGGCTCCCTGCGCTTAGAGACAGTGTCTCAAAGGATCCATCCTTGAGCTCCTCCTTTCCCAAAGTCCTCACATCCACATTGCTTTCAGGAAAAGGAAAGTGATTGTGGGAATGAAAAAAAGCAAAAAACAGGCACTGTGCTTAACAACAACAAAATCCAAGAAAGTTTTTTGCAAATCAAAAAAGATGCTGGAGATAAACATAGTTTGTACTTAATAATAGTATAGACAGGAGACGGAACATCGTCTTCCCCCAGCTGAGGAGGGGCATCTGAGCTGGGGCAGGCAGCAAGGTGAGCCAGACTTCAGGGAGGCTGGGAGGCTTTGGGTGGGAGACCAAAGTGGAGCATGGAGTCCCAGGGGGTAGGGTTGACAGATAAAGTGGAAGACACTCAGTTAAAACCGAATATCAGATAAACGATGATTATTTGTAAAGTATGTCCTGTATATTGCATGGAGTTGCTGTAGAGGAGGAAGCCTCCACACAGGTTCTGGGTGGGGATGGACTAGGGTGAGCCCGCCTACCCTGCTACAGTGACGTTGCACACCCTTGTTCTGCTGGAGTTGCTGTCGTCCCACCTGGCATTAAGCCAAGCATCCTTAGAAACCATGATTCCAATGTTCTCATGTTATACATGAAACACCTGAGACCCAGCGGGCTTAAGCAAATTGCCTAGTCGCTTTATAGTTATATCTACCCAGTAGGTGGTAGATGAGATTCTCCCTGAGACCAAGGCCTCCTGCTTACACCAGGAAGGTGTGGTGGGCGGCAGGGGTTGCTGAAGGCTGTGAGTTGCCACTGTGGCTGCCTGAGCCTGACTCAACTCAAGTGCTCAGGCTGGTCACCACCCAGATGAAGGGGTTCGGGCTTCACTGGGCATGTTCCCTGCCCTGCCCTGTGGGTCTCACAATGTCAGGTTCATTTTCAGTCTTTCAGCTTTGGAAGAGCTTTGGAATGTCATTAAGACATTCGAACCCCTTGCTGGAACCCAGGTTGGCATCAGTCTCCGTGACCTATCAATGTGACCATCACTAGTGGCATCTAAACCACAAACTCACCCACTGGGGAGTTTGAAGCCCCAAGGTAAAATGCCACCTGCCTGGAACAGATGCCTCCCCACCATGTTTGTTGTGGGCCTGCTTCCAAATTGGATCACAAGAAAGCAGAGAAATGGAGGAACAACCAAGTCTAGAAGTCGGGACCACCTTGACCTGTCCACCTTACTGGACAGGAAGAGGAGTGGGGAGGTTAAGTCCCTTGCCTAAGGTCACCCAGGTCTTGAGCGGAGGAGCCAAGAGTCGCACCTGGGAAGTCTGGCCGCAGATCCAGGGTGCTGAGTAACTCTTGGCTAGTCCATCTTTCCAGATGATCTCCGTGGTCCCCGGGTGATATGGCAGTCCACCGCAGTCCACCGCAGTCCACCGCAGTCCGCTCAGTCCCCCAGCTGCTAAAAGGCTGTGCAGGATGAGATTCTCCAGCCGCAGCTCTATGGAGAAGCCCTTCACTCCTGTCTCCGTGCTCAGCCACCCCAAGTGGCAGCGTTTGAGGAGAAAGCTGCGCACCCTTCTACCCTCTCAGGTCTGAAAGGAGCCTTTTGAATCAAGGGTATGTGGTGGCTTGGCAGGAAAGACGGGGCAATTCAGAGCAAGAGCAAGATACAAAGATGTATCCACAGACACTGTGACGACGGATGGAAAACCCAGTGCAAGTGGGCTCAGGAAAAAAAAAAAAAAATTAAGAAAATGTATTTCCCTGCTACATTTCTGTGAAGTGGGCTCTATTTGAAGCTCTATTTTGTGGATGAGAAAATGGAGGCGAATGCATTTAAAAAGCTTACTCACGCTGACATAGTGGGTGATGGAGCTGGGATGGAACCCAGGCAGCTGGGCCAGCAGCCATGACACCACCCGGGAGTTTGTCAGAAATGCAGAGCCCCAGGCCCCTCCTCAGACTCTGATCGGAGGCTGCTCCTCACAAGGCCCCAGGTGATTTATGTGCTTGGTCCAGTTGGAGAAGGTGGCCCCGGAGAACCGTCACATGCTCCTTCTGGGTTTGTAGGACCACACAGCCAAGATGTCCAGGGATCTTTGTCATTTTGTTGACTGCTGTATCTCCAGCACCTAGAACAATGCCTGGCATATAGTAGGTGCTCAATAAATGTTTACTGAGTGCGTTAATTGAATCTGAGTATGGCTGCGTTTAGACCGAACTCAGAACGACCTCAAAGACCTCAGCGAGGGTTTCTGCCTGGGCTGGTCCCCTTCTCCCCGGCCATCTTGATGGAAGGCCGGAGGGGGACAGGTCGCTGGAGGGATTAGTCATTGTTCGGGATTATCTGTTTCTCTCATTAGTGGAGATAATCACCCAATGTTGGATCAAATCACAAAAATCTGTGAAATCTCTGGGAGCAGCGTCTCTTCCAGCCACGATCCTCATTTCTTCCGTTTGTTCATCAAACCTTCCCCTCCTCGGGTACCAGGGCTGCTGTTCTGCCACTCACATACCTCAGGCTGGTTTCACATACCCGGGAGTTATTTCAGCCACATCTCTCCAAGGTCTGCGAAGGGTTTTATTTTTGTTCCGTGAAAAGCCTTCAAAGCCCTCACTCTGAGCTTTGAGTTTGGTGTGGGCAATTTGAAACATTTAATGGGAATTGTTATGTTTTTTTCAAGAAGGAATTATTCTCAGCAAAGTCTGGGACTGGCCGGAAGGAGACAGCCAGACATCTCCAGGTGGAATGAGCTTCCTGCTGTTCTCGGGGAAATGAAAGCAAAACGCACAGCCCCTGCTTCCCACCCCCGTGCCGGGCCTGACCCCAGCCTTTCATGTGCAGCAGGCACAGGGAGGAGAGAAAGTACAAAACCAGAGCAAACCCCCCAAAGTCAAGGCTTGAAATGAAACCGTTTCGTGATGACAATACTCTGTTCTTCTTTAAACTCTACCCAAGAACAAATGGAAGTCTTTTTTTCCATGGAAAGACTGGATTCAGGCTTTCATCCTCAGAGGCCTTTATTTTGGGTGCCTCCCCCCTTCCCTCCTTTCGTTCGTTATTTGCACCTTCTCAGAAGCCAGGTGGGGGTATCGGGAAACGGGAGCCCCCCCCCAACCCCTGTCCTGGCCGGAGGACCCACTGCCTGGGCCCGGTGACGCTGGGTCTTGGGCTGCCCTGGCCGGCGGATAATGAGGGGTCTGCTTTCATCCTGGTGTCAGGGAATAGGGGAGTCCAGGGAAAGGGTGGTGCCGCTGCCCTCTCCCCACCCCCAAAGCAGGATGCCGCCTGCCATCTTCCTTTCAACCTGTGTGAGCAGAGAGGCTCATAACACAGCTGGGGTAGCTGGCTGGAAATCTGGGTCTTAAAATAAAATATTGTCATCCAGCCCACTTGGCCAGTGTGACTCCAGTCCCCATGTGGACCAGCAGGAGGGCGGCATGAAAGGCTGTGTGAGCCACTCGGCCCTTCCAGCTGTCCTGAGGCCCAGGATGATTCAGGAAAAAGTGTCTGGGTTTCAGGGTTGGATGCTGCTAATTATTCCGGCAGAAAAGCAATCGCACGTGGCTAAAGTCAAAGGTTGATGTTTCTCCAGGCACGAGACTTTAAAACTGGGGAAGGGCAGACAGGCTGGTGTGGCCCTTGCCTTATTTCCTTCAGCCTGGTGCTGAGCCCTCCTGGTCCAGGCTTCGGGAACTTTCTGCATGGAAACAGAAAGCTGGAGGGAATAGGGAAGCCCTGCCGAGGGGCCCGCGGGAGCACTGCGCAGCCCAGGAACCAGGGAGCAGAAGGGGGTCCACAGGGGCGAGAGTGCCCAGCGGAACCCACAGGCAGCCCAGCCACTCCCTCTGAGTCACCAGTGGCTGTCAGGTCTCTCGGGTGCCAACATCCTCCTGCCTCGTGTTACGGGCCTTTGCTCAGTGCTGACCTCCTCTCCCTCCCTGGATCCTGGGTCCTGGGTCCCTGGAGGGCAGAGACCCCCAGTGTGCTGGGCCCCAATCTCCCAGGCTGGAGCAGGCGGCCTCCCCAGATAGGGTTGGAGCCGCTTTCCTCACCAGCTCTGCACCCCAGAGAGACTTCTCTCCCCCAGCCTCGGTTCTCGCCCTGGCTGCCTGATGCCCAGGCTACACTCCAGCCTGATCCCTGGTGTGGTGCTGAATGCTCCAGGTAGGGAACGTGGGAAAAGCCAACAGCTGCTGCTCTCCCTACCAGGCAGTCAGACATCCTGGGCAGACACAGAGAGGAGGGATACAGGGAGAGGTCGGGCAGGGAGAGCTGGGTCGCGGACAGCAAGGAGGACCAGAGTGCCCCTGCCAAGAGCCAGTGCAGGCCACAGCAGCGCAGGGATGCGCCATCGTGGAGGGGCTCTACTCTGTCTCTCACTTAGGGCCACCCCTGCCTGCCTGTGGGCCTTACTCTCCGGTGTTGGACAAGCTTTCCCAGGAGCGAGGGACACTCCATTTGACTTCCAGAGCCAACCCTCTCAGCCTAGTGCCGGGGGGGAAGGGCTCTCTTCATATGTGCCCACGCTGCATGAGGCCGGGGGCAGCTGGGACTTGCAGACCCCCAGAAGTACATGGGGGGGCAGAAGGCAGTCCCCAAAGGCAAGGGTGCTGGACAGAGGGGAGGAGGGATGCTGAGCAGACCCCAGGGCCGTGTCCCCACTTGGCATACGACTTGGCAACGTCTACAAAGGCGGCTGTGGGACATGGCCCTGGCCCATGGGTCACTAGGCACGGCACCCTACCCCACTCCCCAGCATCCAGTGCAGCAATGTCCTGTCGCTGAGAAATGCTGATGGACCCCTGGACAGCAGGGGTCACAGAGGTCTGGCTGGGGGCCACCAAGAGACCTTTCTTCCAGTACCGTCTTCTGGTTTTACGTGTGAGGAAGGGGAGAACCAGAAAAGTTCTGTCACTTCGAGGTCACACTCAGATTAGCATCAGGGGCTCCTCCCACCCAGGTCCACACCCCACAGAGGGGCTGTCAGGCCCTCCCACAGGCATAGGAGAGCAAATGTGGGGCTGGCACAGGAGAATCTTTCTGCAGGCAGAACTGGGTCCTCTGTGGAGGGTTGGGGGGGGCAGCTGCCCTGGCCGGGGAGGGGGAGTGAAAGAAGTCAGCATGCCTGGTGGCTGAGGGTTCGGGGGAGGTGCCTGGGATGCAGTGGGTCTTGTCATGGAACATGAGGGGCGGATCAGATCTCACGGGCTTGAGATGGTGTAGGGGTCCCAGGGGCAGGGGGCAGGAGGGAATGGCAGCTCTCAGGAGGCTTTAGCCCTTTCTGGCCCCCACTGGTTTCCCTTTCCTTTGAAGCCCTCCCATGGGTGAAATCAAATATGCTTTTGTGCCCAGTCTTGCTGGACTCTAGGGCCAAGGAGGGCAGCATCGGGGCTGCTGGGGGCTCCACCCCCTGCACGACACCCGTCCCTGCAATGACTGATTGGCAGTGGACAAAGCGGAGCTGAGGACAGAGCAGAAGGGGCTGGCAGGGGTGGGGTGGTGTCACCCTGGACTCAAAATGGTCCAATGCTCCCCACAAACCTGGGTGCCAAGCCCAGCTCCCTCTCAAACCTCTGTGTGTCTTCTAGGGAGCGAAGTATCCTGATTCTCAGCTTCCGCATCATTTTTCTAGGACAATAAAAATGCCCTGGAATCTGGGAATCTGCCCAAGGAGACAGAGTCCTCCGTAAACGTGTCGTTTCCTTCTCTGGAGCCAGGAAGTGGAAGAACGGAACTTGCCTCTTTTTCCCGAAGTATCTCTGGGCACACCACTTCCCTCCTCATCTATAAAATGAGACAGCAGAGCAGAGAATAAAGTTCCTTTCTTGCTCTCTTTTTTAAAGTCGTGAGACCTCATTCCCGAAATGAAATCTCATTCAGAAATTTCAATATAAAACAGAAGCAGCGCTGCCTGGCTGAAGTCAGGGTGTGTGGGATGGAGGGGTCAGGCAAGGGGCAGGAAGCCCACCAGGTTGGCCTCCTCTTTGCCCTGCAGGCTACCTCTACACCCTGCCATGAAGCCCCAGGGTGCCAGGGAGCCTCAGTGTGAAATTCACTCTGACGGCTTAGAACTCTCTGGATCCAATTCAGATGCAGCAAACAGGGAAACAGCTTCCAGGAAGCCTCATCCTCCAGTGGCCAAGAAGCCTGGGGCAGCTTCCCTTGGGTGTCACCCAGCGAGGGTGGGGACAGTGAGGGAGGCTCCCCCTGCACACCTGGGCAGGCTGGGTTCAGGCTCGAGGTGGCTGGACTCACATCTTCCTCGCATCCTGTCACCCCGCTCCTCCCTCGTCGGCCCCTGTGGGCCCCCACCTGACAGGAGCTCACACATAGGTGGTTGCCTCCACGTCTTAATGCCCACCCCCTGCGCATCCCCAGGGCTGGCACACCCTGCAATTACAGCTGCCGTTCCCCTGCCTTCCCATTGTGCCTGCCTCCCCTCCCCACTCTCCCCGGCTAATTACCAGGTTTGCCCTTCACAGTTTCTGCGGTAATGCTGAGGCCCGCGCCCCTCAGCTGCCAGCGCTGCCTGTTTTAGTAGCTGCAGGGAGGGAGAATCAAGATGGCTTCAGCAAAGCCCTCCACTGAGCTTGGGAGAAGGGGGCGTTTGTGGGCAGGGCATTGCATGGGAAACTGCAATGTGCACTTGTTTGACCTGGATCCCTGGTTTAAATGCATCCCCCGGTCCCTGCAGGTCCGGGGTGGGGCTGGAGCTTTTGCGTGTCTCATCAGCTCCCAGGTGAGGCGTGAGGGTGCAGGGACGAGCACAGAGGAAGTCGGGAGCCCCAGGCTGGTGGGGGCGGCTTGCCCAGGTCTCGCTGGGCAGCTCGGAGCAGGTCCTGCCACCAATCTAGGGGTCCAGTCTCAAGATGTCCCAGGTTGTGGTAAGGACCCGAAAGGGAGGTGCACCGGATTCTAGCCCAGGGCAGACCCTGTCAGGGGGGCTTCTAGGAGTGATGGGGATGCCAGCGTCCGCCCTTCCAGCCCTCCCGGGAAAGCGTCACCATGTTCTGAAGAAAGCATCCTTTTTGTTCATTCCAGAAACATTTATCGAGTGCCTATCGCATGCCAGGCACAGCTTAAGTTCTGAGGATACAGAGTAAACAACAGGCAACATCACTCCCTCCTCGAGCTTCTATTCTACTGCGAGTCAGGGCAGGAAGAGATGACAACAAGGTAAATAAGTCAAATCCAGAGTGTGTTAGTGACAAAGCACTAGGAGAAAAAAGGAAGCAGGAGCAGAGAGGAGTCTGGGTGGTGACGGAGATGGGGAGTTCACTTAAATAGGTGGCCATGAGGATATCCAGCCTGTCCCAGGCAGACTTTTAGAAGATGGATTGTTTATAAGAGCCCAAAAGTACAAGTTCTTAAAAAAAAAAAAAGTAATTTCTGAATGTGTGATGAGAACACAAATTCCTCCATGACAGCCCCTGTTTTTCCCACGCTGTGCAGCTGGGCTCTGGGTCACGGCTCCCGAGTGCAGGCAACACTCGGGCAGTCCCAGGGCTGACCGACTGCCCATCTGGACTCTGGCAATTGCAGGGAAGGAGGCGAGGGCTCTGCTGGGTGCTTTGAAGCTGTTGCACCATGTCTTCCTCCCCACAGCGTTCTGCGGGGCCTGTCCCCTTGGTGTTGTGGTGCCTTCCTGGTCCTCAGCTCTGCTCTAGGGGAAGGAAGAGGACACTGTCACAGGTTCCTGCTCCCCTCCAGCCAACAGGAGCAGCCACACATGGTCATCTGCCCTCGAAGCTCTGTGGCGTCCCTGCCGTGGGAGAAGTTACCAAGAAACCCCCAGAGCCCACAGGCTGGAGGAGCCCCACCAGGTTCTGCTCAGCCAGGAGAGGCAGCTTGAGTCCAAATTTTCCATTTTAACTGGAATCCTAGGGGTTAAACCTGGCTGTGACTTGGCAATGGCTCCTCATCCATGCTGTTCCACAGGGAGTGTCCCCCCTCCCCAGGCCGTGCCCTGCTGTGGCTCCGGGGCCTCTGCTCCCAGCAGGTCTCACCCGGGACAGAGGTGGGGGTGGGGCAAGAGGAACCAAGCCAGGAAGCTGCAGAAATGGCTCTGGGGGTGGGAGGGCGTGGTGCTGCTGAAGGCCGAACACCCACGCAGGGTGTTGTCTCTCCGCCCTCCCAGGCCGAGGGGATTTCTCAAACACAGGCCTCCTTCCCAGGAGGTAGGCCTGTGTCCAGTGAGGGCCCTGCCCATCCAGGCCTCTGTTTCCTGTCACTGTTCTCAAAAGCTGGGCCCAGCTGAGGTAGGGACAGCAATGTCCTGCTGCCCATGGTCCCTTGAGAACCGGCCAGACTGCCCCTGCGCCCGGCACATGTTCACCTGGACCCTCCAGCCAGCATCTGGGCTCCATCTGACCCCACCCCACAGAGCTCAAGCCAGCTCCAGGCATGAGTGTGGCTGAGGCCAGGTCTGTCTTCAGGGTCCCTTCCTCATCTCCACAGCCTTTTCCTGTCCCGGCTCACCCACAGGGGGCCATTTCTGCCCCACACAGGACTCCCTGTGAACCAAGGCTGCACATGCTTCTGGGTGCCCCTCTCTGGGCAGCTGGAGGACAGAAGGAGCACCTGGCAGGTGGGTCGCAGGCCCGGCAGCAGGAGCTGCCTGCCAGACAGGACCAAAGGGGACGGCAGTCCGCTCGGGTGAGGGGTCCACAGGCAGAGGGCGTGGGGGGCTAGGAGGCCTGGGGACTTCTGGGGAAATGGGGCCCCAGAAACCAATGGGAATTATGGGATCTCCTAAAAGAACTTGCTGGAGCAAGGCTCCGCTGCCCACAGCTGCCCCAATGGGAGTCACTGCTCACACAGAAGCCTCCCCTTCCCCAGCCACTCCAGCCAGTGACTGGATACCGTGCAGGCACTAGTCCCTAGAACCAGGCCGTTCCTGACCCACCAACTGCCCTGTGTGCAGGCCTCTCTCTGGGGCTTCTCATCAGCCTAGCAGCACGGCTTTCTCGGGGCTCCCCTGGGTACGCACGTCCTCCTACCCAGTCCCCCTTCCCTCTCTCCCTGTCCCAGGGTCAGACCTGCGCCCTGGCTCGAGGCTCTCTCCCCATCTGCCACAGGTGCTTCCCCCAGTGGATCTCTTGCCCCTCTCCTCCTGGCTTGGTGTCTGCTCGCTGGAGGACCTGGATGGACACGACAGGGCCCAGACAGGACTTAGGAGGAGCTGTGAGCTCGCCATCAGGGCCAGCCTTGAAGGACGGGGTGTGGGCGTGTCCCCCCGTCAGGATCCCCTGCTGTGGGTCTCCTTCCTGCTATGAGGGCTGATGGAAGATGCAGGCCAGACACCTGCACGTCTTTACCCTGTGCTGAGCAGCACCCCCTGACAGGGCACCCTCCCCACTACACCCCCATCCCATTCCAAAGGAAGAGACCCTGAGTGTCTGGAATGAAGGCCCCCTTACCCCAGGTCAAACTGATGTTGCTGGGATCTTTGGTTGGGTCTCAACATTACCCCATATGGGCAACAGAGAAAGACCGCCGAGAGCTGGGCAAGGCCCCGTGCCTGCTCCTCCTGTTCGTGCTCTCTAGATCAGAGACCCTCCTAACCTCTCCCCTAGGGGCCTGACCCCTCCCTGGTATGTCACCTTTGCTTGATCCAGGCCTCTGGAGGGGCGGCAGCCTGTCTCCCTGCACCAGCTGGGGTTCTGGCCCTGGTGGTTGCTCACCACACTTCCGGGGGCTGCCTCGCGGGGTCACGTTGGTACCAAGGTTCTGTGTGGGGTGCAGGGATGACCACTGGAGAAAAGGCCAGCCCTGCCTTCCGCTGCTGCATCAGGCTGGTCCCCGTGCCTCACTCAGGCAGGCCAGTGACCCCCCTCACCAGCCATGGCTTCTCTTGTGACTCACGCCCACCGGCAGGCCAGGTCCTGAACCCCGCAGGGAGGCTGGCCTATCAGGTCTTCACATGGCTGGGGGCACAGCCAGCCACCAGTGTCCCTTGTGCTGTCCCCATGGGGAAGAGAAGGGAACGATGTGTTCATAAATGCCAGGGCAAGTGGGCACAGGCATGACACGGAGGAAAAAGTGACTCCAATCAGAAGGGGAGTGGGTCTTGGCAACACACGTCTGGGTGGTCAGTCCCCAGAGGTGGGCACTGGGCTGAGCTCTCTCTCATCCGACGCCACCCCTGGGTGACCTCTGTTACATTTCTTAATCTCTTTGTGTGCCAATCGCCTCGTCTGGAAAAATGGGAATGGAGAAGAGTTGTACCTACCCAGGGTGGTTCTGTGGGCATTTAAGGAGCAACTTCGTGTGAGACATGGAGTCCATGTGTGGCCCATGGTGGGCTTCAGGAAATGTTGGTGATGACAGGGATGAGGGAGCAACTGAGAGCCGGCAGTGAGGTGACATACCCAAGGTCACGCCACCAGCAGAGGCAGCTGGTCACGCTGCTGAGAGCCTGCAGGAAATAGATGCGGACAAAGCAGGGTTGGTTTTCAGCTTCTCTCCGCGGAAAGGCCGGCTGAAGTTTCCCTCACCACGCAGAAATCGATAAGCAGGAGGTTTTTAAAAACCACCTCCCCATCGAACCTGCCACTGCCGGAGCTGAAGGCTGTGCGTTTTGTGGTCCGCCCTGCCCCAGGGCCACTTAGGGTGCGTCCACGCTAGGTGTGCCAGGCATGCACGTGGGCTGCAGACGCCCAGGAGGCAGAGCCGAGCCTGCCAAGGTTATGCGTGCACCTCTCAGCTCCCTGCTTAACACTGCATTCCCGGGAGAGAGATTTCTCCCTGGCTGCTTCCCATCCAGAGGAGAACATCAGCTCTCAGCAGAAAATAAGGCAAGTGTGAAAACAGCATTTTTTTTTTAACTTTTGTTTTTATTTATGTATTTATTTTTTGAGATGGAGTTTCGCTCTTGTTGCCCAGGATGGAGTGCAATGGCGCCATCTCGGCTCACCGCAACCTCTGCCTCCCAGGTTCAAGCAATTCTCCTGCCTCAGCCTCCCAAGTAGCTGGGATTACAGGCATGCACCACCACGCCCGGCTAATTTTGTATCTTTAGTAGAGATGGAGGTTTCTCCATGTTGAGGCTGGTCTCGAACTCCAGGCCTCAGGTGATCCGCCCGCCTCAGCCTCCCAAAGTGCTGGGATTACAGGTGTGAGCCACCGCACCCGGTGAAAACAGCTTTTTATGCCAACTGGGGCTCCACTTCCAGGGGAGGCCTTTCCCGGAGGCCCCCATTCGCTGCAATTCCTCAGCCTGGCTTGGAGTCACACCCTCCCTCCTATCAAGAAACATTGCATCTGCAGCGATCCCCCAGAGTGAGTGGCTGGGGGGCTGCGGGAGGAGCAGGGGAGGTGCTGGAACACTTCAGGTCATCAGCAGTGTAGCTGAAAAGCTTGGCCAGGAAACCCAGATCAGCCACCAAGAACCTGAGGGCCAACATATGGGAAGTAGAAAAATAAGGTGATTTTTTTCTGGGATTTTTGGGAATATTTGGGCCTCGACCCTACCAGGATAGGTTAGGTGGTGCAATGGTCACAAGCCCCAAGTCTTTGTGGCTGATAGCAACAGAAGCTTCTTTCTTGCCCACAGTAAGCATCCATCGTGGTTGGCAGGAGACTGATCGTGGTCATCTATCCAGGACTCGGTTGACAGGAAGCCACCATCTTAGACTGTCGGCTTCCATTTCAGAGGGAAGGAGCCCTGTGGACGTTCTCACACCAGCATTCAGAAGCTCTTGCTGGGAAGTGTCAAGGTCACCTGTGCTCCCTGGCTAGGAGTAGTCTGTTGGCCACCCAAACGCTTGGGGGCTGGCCAGGAAGGCAGTCACACAGGGGCCTACCATGGGTCCGCCCAGTTCTCAGGCACCAGACCACACCCAAGCAGGTCCCCTCTTCCCCTGCTTCCCCCTCCTGTCCCCACCAAAGCCACATGCCGGGCAGATCACATGTCACAGAGCTCAGGGCCAGGCCTGCCCAGATCCTTAGGCTGGGCCACCCCCGAGAGCTTCCTATGTCAGATGTCCACTTTTTTACATTTAAATTTTACTTTTAAAATTCTAAATTGATAAATTACAGTTGTATGTATTTATGGGTACAAAGTGATGTGATGACTGATGAATACAACGTAGAAAATTAAATCAAGTAATTAACATATCCATCCCCTTACGTACTCATCATTTTTTGTGGTAAGGACGTTTGAAATTTACTCTCTTGGTGATTTTGAAATGTACAATACATTATTACTTACTAGTTACCACACTGTGCAACGTATCTCAAAGAAAAGAAAACTTATGGTGCACTCCTGTAATCCCGGCCATATAGGAGGACAAGCGCAGGAGGATCCTTTGAGCCCAGGAGATCGAGACCAGCCCGGGCAACACAGTAAGACCCCATTTCCTAAAAAGAAAAACAAAACATATATTCCTCCTGTCTAATTGAGACCCTGTGCCCTTTGACCATCATCTCCTCACTCCCCTCGCCAGCTCTCCCACAGCCTCTGGCACCATTCTGCTCTCTGCCTCTTTAAGTTTGATTGTTTTCCATCCCACATACAAGTGAAAACCTGAGGTATTTGTCTTTCTGTGCCTGGCTTATTTCACTCAGCATAATGTCCTCCAATTCCATCTATGTTGTCACAAACGACAGAACTTCTTTCTTTTTTACAGCTGAATACTACACCATTGTGTGTATATACCATACTTTCTTTATCCATTCAACCATTGTTGGATGATTAGGTTGATTCCGTAACTTACGAATAGTGCTGCAGTGAGCATATGGGCGTGCAGACCACATGTCCACTTTTGATCTTTTGAACATGGACTCAGACCCCAGTGACTCACACATTTTCTTATTAAAAAAAAATGTATACGTATAAATTATATATGTGTACATATATGATGTATACATATGTTATGTGACCATATCTATACACACATGTATATACATACAGCAAAGGTCTCCAAAGACTTCAAACTATATATATGTATATATATAGATAGATGTGCACACCACTGCACCCGGCCAACTTTTGTGGTTTTTTTTAGTACAGAGGGGGTTTCGCCATGTTGGCCAGGCTGGCCTCGAACTCCTGACCTCAGGTGATCTGCCCACCTCGGCCTCCCAAAGTGCTGGGATTACAGGCATGCACCACCACGCGCAGCCTAACTATATATCTATATATACATATAGATAGATGGACAGATGTTCCTTGCAGCTTTCCTTTGGAGATAGCTTACAGCTCTGGAGAGAACCCAGGGTCCCAGCACCTTTGCCATTCTAACCCATGAGACCTAAGGGTCAGCGAAGGGGCAAAGAGGCCCTGGAAACCATCTTGCATCAGTATAGTCCCTCATCAGAGGAATAAAGTGGAGCCTCAGAAGGTAAAGGACGCCTGGTGTCACCAGCTAGATCAGGGATGTGTTGACTCCCATTCCATCTGGAGGGATCTGGGACCCTGCAAGTGACACTGAGGCGTGGCCCTGCAGCATTCCCGGGTCCCCCTGAGATTGCTGCACCTTGTCTCAGCCTGAACTGGACCACCTCTGCTCACACTGCATGCATGTTACTGCCTGTGACTGTAAGCACTCTAGTCGCATTGCCCACCCTCTCACATACTCATCAGCTTTATTTCTTGCCATTTGCAAGGAAGTGAGAGCCCGAAGAGTAATGCCCAGGCAGTAAGAGAGGCGAAGCATCTGATAGAGCCTTCTTCCCACTTTTATCTAATCCGATCCATTTTCAGTAGCTTTTCTGTATAAGAGAGCTTCTTCACGTGGACATCCATGCGTCCACCCAGGCGTCTACCCATGTGTCCACCCACGCGTCTACCCATGCGTCCACCCACGCGTCTACCCATGCGTCCACCCAGTCGTTCAAAACACATTTCCCTTCCTTCTAGTTTACGGAGCACCTGCTCTGCGTCAGGCGCTATATTCACCAGCTTACAGTAGAATGATGCCCAAGTGAAGATATTGGCCCTAAGGAAAACAAGTGACTGCTCTCCGATTCTTCCAGGGAGCAGATTTTGATTAGAGAAAGGAGTCCAAATAGTACAAGGCAGGAAAGAGGGGAGGGGCACAGAACAGTGAGGGTGACGCTGCAGAGAGTGGGGGATGATTGCTAAAAGACTCTTTACTTACAATTCACACGGCAAAACTGACCACCTGCCAAACTCCATCCAGGGAGAGGTCTGGGTGCAGAGACCCCCCAAACAGCCTACGCAGACAGGTGTGGGGCAACCCTCAGTGCAAGGTGAGGGCTTGTGGGGTCCTTCCAGAGGCTGCTGAAGGTGATGAGCTGCCACGAAAGATAACATCTTTCCCGTAGGCACAAGAGGAGAAAACAGTTTGTGGTGCACAGAGACCTTTGCTGTGCAGAATGGGTTATTATTATTACAAGCCAGATGTGCCCCACTTGTTACTGAATCATCGGGTTGACTCTAAGTTTTAAAATCCAATTTCCAGGCCCTCTCCACCTGCCAGCTGGGCAACAGCAGTTACTCTCATTGGAGACCCTTTCCCTTCGCCACTTCCCAGGCTACTCCAGACTGAATGCATTCACCTCCCAGGTCAAAACCTGCTGTGATACCATCACCCTGCACACAGACCACAGTCCCAAGCCTCCCATTCTTGACTCTAACACCAGCCTATGCTGACCTGCTGCGGGGTGTGGCCTGTGACCACATCTGTGCTCCATCCACGCTGCTTCGTCCAGCCTCCCACGCCGATCCCCAGAGCAGCTCCCCGGGATGCTGTCTCCTCATCACTGCATCTGCTGCCCACCCGGGGCCCTCTGACTTTACCCTCCCGCAGGCCCCTCCCGTCTGAGGTGCTCTGGAATACCTGTGGTGTGATTGTGCGTGAACTTTTACGTGCCTGCGTCCATGCTCGAGAGCGGTCTTGCCTGAACCACCTTGTCTCAATAATCAGCATGAAACTCCTCAAAAGAAACAGAGAGGCCCCTCAGAACATCACGGAAAAGACGATGGCTCCAAAACAGCTAGATTCTCATCCCAGCTCTGCTGCAGGGCGCGGCCCTTGGGCGCACCTGTGCTCCGTGCATGTGATGCGGCCCTCGGGCGCACCTGTGCTCCGTGCATGTGCTGTGACCTCGCAAAAGCATCCATTTCCTCATCTGGAAAACGGGACAGTTCCTGGACTCTGCTCACCTGGAGGTGACCATGAGGGTCAAATGTTTCTCAAACTGCAAATGCTTTTCAGATGCTGGCGCCGCGACCAAAGACCTGGCTCTTACATTTGCTCTGTTTTCATGGGACACAGCCCTGGGTATACAGTAGGTGCTTAATGCAGGTGACCATGAGGAAGGGCTGTGGCCCGTGGAGCACAGGTAGGGGGGATTCAGCCGAGGTCCTCAAAGGCTGCACTATGGGAAAGGCTGAGCGGCAGGAAAGGGACAGACAGGCCCTCCTCCTGGGGCCCGGGGCTGGGAGCCAGAGCCCCTCCTTTGGCCACTCTGTAGTGGAAGAACAAGGAGCACATAGGAGGAGTGGCCCAGGCTCTCCACCTGAGGACATTCGGAGGGGACAAGAAGCCCTAGAAGCACTGGCAGAGCCTGAACGTGGCACCGTAGCCTCCTGCTGGCTGGAGATGTGTCTGGGCAGTGTCTTGGCATGGAATCCACAGCCAGCTAGCCTGAGGCGGGGATAGGGCCAGGACCCCCAGCTGTACAGACGGAGAGCCAGAGGCGGTTGCAGTTTCCTAAGGACAGTGGAGCTGATGAGTGGCAGGGCTTTCATTTGTTGACGGGAGACGCATGTCTGAGGCCAGAGCCAACTTCTTCCAGGGAGTGGCTTCCTTCATCCCCAAAGGACACATGGGACACAGATGTACAGGAGGCTGTTTAGAGAGGGCGCAAGTGGTGAGCTGTGCAGGGGTCCTCACGCCCCGGCCCCGTCTTGGATATGGGGCTGGAGACTTAGGAAGTGAGTGCTGGGGTCCTGGGGTTCCCTCATCTGCCTTCGGGAAGATCTGAAGGGGCTTCCTGCGGCCTTTCGCAGCATTCACCCCAAACCCCAAAGCCTCCTTCCCCTGGCTCCGTGGTAGGAGGGCTTGCATTCCCCGGTCTGAGAGGGGCCCCCTCCTTCCCATCTTGCCCTCTAAGTTGGCTCAGGCTGGGCAGGGCTCAGGCTGAGGTCCAGACCCTCATGCCAGCTTGGTGCTTGGCCAGAGCTGCAAAATTGGAGCTGGGCTGCCAGGGGGAGGGCACCGCTGAGGTCTTCTAGGCTCACACGGGCTGAGAGAGCCCCCGCCCTCCACCCCAGCCTCACCCTCCACCTGAGGCCCCTGTCATGGGTGTGGGTGACTCAGAGGAAGTTCTGGTTTCTGTCAGATTTTGAGGCTGAGGCAACCTGATCCTGAAACAATGACAAGCCTCAGAACGGTCCTTCCCACTCCCTCAGAGCAGCGTTTCAGGCCTGGCCAATAACACAGCAGAACGGAAAATGATGTTGGGAAGGAAAGGTCAGGCGGCTAGGCCTCCCATGGAAGGGAGCAGGTGGTTGCTCAGGCCAGAGGGCCAAGTGGCGCGGTCTGTGGGCACTGGCAGCTGGCAGTGACCCTGCAGATCAACCTGGGCCCGGGCTGCAGACACCAAGCAGGGGCACCTGCCTGGCCTGGCTGCCTCATGTGGCCCCCACAGCCTTTGTCGGGACACCTCAGGACAGTGGCCTGGCCTCTAGGCCAGCAGGCCAGCTCAGGGTGCTAAAGCCTAATTTGCCTGGAGCCCCAGGCCACTCGTGGATACAGGAGGAAGGGGTGGGGTAGAGGTGGCAGAGGGAGAGCAGAGCCTGGCACACAGCATTTGGCACCATAACTGAGGCAGCTGCTTTCTTTAAGGAGCTGCCACTGACAGGATCAGCACTTACAGAGCCCCTGCTGTATGCCAGGAAGTACATTTATTATTGCTCCTTGTCACATTGGCCCTGCCATGTATGTACCCCAAACATTAGCCCCATTTCACAGATAAGAAAATTGAGGCTTCCGTGATTAAGCAGAGGCTGTGATGTCCCATCCAGAGCCCCAGCCACTCAGCTCTCCTGCGGGACAGGAGATACTTACTAGCCTGCTTCTCAATTATTCTTTTCTTCTCTGCCACCTTGGGAATGTCCCTCCCACCTGCAAGCACAGGTCGGCTATGCCAGGGGAGTCTGTGCCCCAGGGCTCCCTCATCCATGGGGATGGGAATCTGTAGAAATGCTCACCTCCGCCCTCTCCAGTGGAGACATTGGAGGCCTGTGTCCCACAGTCTCCCTGAGGGCCCAGTGGGTTGAGCCCATTTCCCACAGTGGAAACCCCTCATTCATGGACCTGTCTCCCTCCCCTGCCTCCCTCTCCACCTCCACCCCTGCCCTGCACTTCCTGGGATCACTTCATGCACCCAAGTCCTCGTTGCGGTCTGCTTGAGGGGGAACCCACATGTAGCCATGCCCCTTCCAGGCAGAGAGAAGAAGCACAGGCCCCTGGCTGAGTGTGCCACGGGGGGTGCAGCAGGAGTGCAAACGCAGAGTTCAACTCGGCGTCCAGCTGGAACCCATGTTAACTTGCGTTTGACCAGCATAAGAGAGGCAAGAAGATGAGTAGAATTGTAGCAGTCAAAATGCTTCAGCTGCAGGTCATAGGAGGTCCAGCTCAAACCGGTTTAAGCGGAGGCCTGGGGCTGCAGGGCGGGCTTCTCCCATGGCACCTGCTCTGGTCCCCCAGTCCCCCTGAGTGGTGCACACTTCCCTCCACAAGGTGTGTTGCCAGGTGGCCACAGCAGTCCTGGGCTCACATTTGCTCATGACAGTGTCTGGAGAGCTCCGCCTTTGAGGGCTCTTCCTGGGGCCTCTACCGAGAGAGGACTGGGGGGACTACCACAAAAACTATCTGGGTTCTTGAGACAGCAGAAAGGGTGGTGGAAGCTGGGTGAGTAGCCAAACAGTATCTGCTGGAATTTTTTTTTCTCCAATTTAAGTTTCTCTGTGGTGAGTTCTCCTTAACCCGCCGCTGACTGGCCGATGCTAGCAGACGGACACAGGGAAAAAACAAGTGGCATATTAATCTTCAAGGAAAAGCCTAGAAACGGGCAGTCCTCTCACAGCATTTCTGTGTCTACAGTGAACACATGGGCTGTGTTTAACTGTGTAAACACAATAACGTTGTGTTATGGAAGTGAACTTGTTCCTGACTGGCAGATGGATTTAAATGTAAGAGTGGTCCACGGCCCCCTCCACGGAGCTGATGCTGTCCCAATATCCTTCCTATGGCCCTTCAGCCTCTGGCCATTGGCTTTCCTGTGTCCATGCATGGCTGAGCTGGAGGCCCACACAGGAGCAGCCATTCCAGGCAGGTCTGGGCAGGAGTCCCTGGCGTGCAGCCCTGGAGGGACTGGGGCTGCATAAGCTCAGGGTCTTGTCTCCCTCACTGAAAATACAGGACACAATGGAACAGAATAGAGAGCCCAGAAATAAGGCTGAACACCTACAACCATCTGATCTTCAACAAAGCTGACAAAAACAAGCAATGGGGAAAGGACTTCCTATTCAATAAATGGTGCTGGGATAGCTGGCTAGCCATATGCAGAAGATTGAAACTGGACCCCTACCTTACACCATATACAAAAATCAACTCAAGATGAAGTAAAGACTTAAAGGGAAAATCTAAAACTATAAACACCCTGGAAGACACCTTAGTAAATACCATCCTGGACATTGAACTTGGAAAGATTTCATGATAAAGATGCCAAAAGCAATTGCAACAAAAACAAAAATTGACAAATGGAATCTAATTAAACTAAAGCACTTCTGCACAGCAAATCAACAGAGTAAACAGACAGCCTAAGAATAAAAGATATTTGTAAACTATGCATCTGACAAAGATCTAATATCCAACATCTATAAAGAACTTAAACAAATGTACAGGCAAAAAACAACCCCATTCAGAAGTGGGCAAAGGACATAAACAGACACTTCTCAAAAGAAGACATACATGCGGCCAAAAAGCATATGAAACAATGCTGAATATCACTGAGCATTAGAGAAATGCAAATCAAAACCACACTGAGATACCATTGCACACCAATCAGAATGGCTATTATTATTATCATTATTTTTTGAGACTGAGTTTCGCTCTTTTGCCTGGGCTGGAGTGCAGTGGCACAATCTCCACTCACTGCAACCTCTGCCTTCCAGTTTCAAGGGATTCTCCTGCCTCAGCCTCCCAAGTAGCTGGGATTACAGGCGCCCACCACCACGCCTGGCTAATTTTTGTATTTTTAGTAGAGATGGGGTTTCACCATGTTGGCCAGCCTGCTCTTGAACTCCTGGCCTCGTGATCCACCCGCCTCAGCCTCCCAAAGTGCTGGGATTACAGATGTAAGCCACTGCACCCGGCCTGCAGAATGACTTATTTAAAACACAAAAAATAACAAAACCTGGTCAGGTTGCGGAGAATAGGAAACACTTATACACTCTTCATGGGGGTATAAATTATTTCAGCCATTGTGGAAAGCAGTGTGGTGTTTCCTCAAAGAACTTAGAACTACCATTCAACCCAGCAATCCCATTTCTGGGTATATATACCCCAAAGAATATAAATTGTTCTATCATAAAGACACATGCACACATACGTTAATTGCAGCACTATTCACAATAGCAAAGATATGGAACCAACCTAAATGCCCATCAACAGTAGACTGGATAAAGAAACTGTGGTACATATACACCAGGGAATACTATGCAGCCATAAAAAAGAATGAGATCATGTCCTTTGTGGGAATGCGGATGGAACTGGAGCCCATTATCCTTAGCAGAGTAATGCAGGAGACCCAAATACCACATGTATGTTCTCACTTATAAATGGGAGCTAAATTATAACACATGGACACACCAAGAGGGGAACAACACACACAACACACACTGGGGCCTCCTTGAGAGTGGAGAGTGAGAGGAGGGAAAGGAGCAGAGAAACTACCTATCTGAACTGTGCTTATCACCTGGGTGACAAAGCAGTCTTTACACCAACCCCCCGTGACACACAGTTTATCTGTATAACAAATCTACACATGTACCCTTGAGCCTAAAATAAAAATTCCAAAAAAAAAAGAAAATGGAAAACACAGGACACTGTCCCTCTCCCTCCCCCAAGCAACCCAAGATGAGATTTTTCAAGGCTTCTACACCTCTTTTAAATAATTCCCAGATGATTGAATTCCCAGATTAAAGCAAATGCTCCAAAACAGGGGAGCAACTCGGCCCTGGGGTCTTAAGTCCCCACCTTCCCCAAAAAACGAGACTGGCCTCCTCCTCCTTGCAGGGCAGTGTGGAGCAGTGGAGGAGCAGGGGCAGTGGGCTCCACTCGCAGCTGTGTGGCCTTGAGCAATGGCATCCGCCATTGTTGAGGCTTGAGTAGGTAAACAAAGCTGCCGGGAAGCTCGAACTGGGTGGAGCCCACCACAGCTCAAGGAGGCCTGCCTGCCTCTGTAGACTCCACCTCTGGGGGCAGGGCATAGCTGAACAAAAGGCAGCAGAAACTTCTGCAGACTTAAACATCCCTGTCTGACAGCTTTGAAGAGAGTAGTGGTTCTCCCAGCAATCTTCAATTCAACAAGAAGAGCTAACTATCCTAAATATATATGCACCCAATACAGGAGCACCCAGATTCATAAAGCAAGCCCTTAGAGACCTACAAAGAGACTTAGACTCCCACACAATAATAATGGGAGACTTTAACACCCCACTGTCAACATTAGATAGATCAACAAGACAGAAAGTTAACAAGGATATTGAACTCAGCTCTTCACCAAGCAGACCTAATAGACATCTACAGAACTCTTCACCCCAAACCAAAAGAATATACATTCTTCTCAGCACCACATCACACTTATTCCAAAATTGACCACATAGTTGGAAGGAAAGCACTCCTCAGCAAATGTAAAATAACAGAAATTATAACAAGCTGTCTCTCAGATCACAGTGCAATCAAACTAGAACTCAGGATTAAGAAACTCACTTAAAACTGCTCAACTACATGGAACCTGAAAAATCTGCTCCTGAATGACTACTGGGCACATAACAAAATGAAGGCAGAAATAAAGATGTTCTTTGAAACCAATGAGAACAAAGACAACATACCAGAATCTCTGGGACACATTTAAAGCAGTGTGTAGAGGGAATGTATAGCACTAAATGCCCACAAGAGAAAGCAGTAAAGATCTAAAATCGACACCCTAACATCACAATTAAAAGAACTAGAGAAGCAAGAGCAAACACATTCAAAAGCTAGCAGAAGGCAAGAAATAATTAAGATCAGAGCAGAACTGAAGGAGATAGAGACACAAAAAAACCTTCAAAAAATCAATGAATCCAGGAGCTGGTTTTCTGAAAAGATCAACAAAATTGATCGACCGCTAGCAAGACTAATAAAGAATAAAAGAGAGAAGAATCAAATGGATGCAATAAAAAATGATAAAGGGGATATCACCACTGATCCCACAGAAATACAAACTACCGTCAGAGAATACTATAAACACCTCTATGCAAATAAACTAGAAAATCTAGAAGAAATGGATAAATTCCTGGACACATACACCCTCCCAAGACTAAGCCGGGAAGAAGTTGAATCCCTGAATACACCAATAACAGGCTCTGAAATTGAGGCAATAATTAATAGCCTACCAACCAAAAAAAGTCCAGGACCAGATGGATTCACAGCCGAATTCTACCTGAGGTACAAGGAGGAGCTGGTACCATTCCTTCTGAAACTATTCCCATCAATAGAAAAAGAGAATCCTCCCTAACTCATTTTATGAGGCCAGCATCATCCTGATACCAAAGCCTGGCAGAGACACAACAAAAAAAGAGAGTTTTAGACCAATATCCCTGATGAACATCGACACAAAAATCCTCAGTAGAATACTGGCAAACCGAATCCAGCAGCACATCAAAAAGCTTATCCACCACGATCAAGCTGGCTTCATCCCTGGGATGCAAGGCTGGTTCAACATATGCAAATCAATAAACGTAATCCATCATATAAACAGAACCAAAGACAAAAACCACATGATTATCTCAATAGATACAGAAAAGGTCTTCAACAAAATTCAACAGCCCTTCGTGCTAAAAACTCTCAATAAACTAAGTATTGATGGGACATATCTCAAAATAATAAGAGCTATTTATGACAAACCCACAGCCAATATCATACTGAATGGGCAAAAACTGGAAGCATTCCCTTTGAAAACAGGCACAAGACAGGGATGCCCTCTCTCACCACTCCTATTCAACATAGTGTTGGAAGTTGTGGCCAGGGCAATCAGGCAGGAGAAAGAAATAAAGGGTATTCAATTAGGAAAAGAGGAAGTCAAATTGTCCCTGTTTGCAGATGACATGATTGTATATTTAGAAAACCTCATAGTCTCAGCCCAAAATCTCCTTAAGCTGATAAGCAACTTCAGTGGTCTCAGGATACAAAATCAATGTGCAAAAATCACAAGCATTCCTATACACTAATAACAGACAAACAGAGAGCCAAATCATGAGTGAACTCCCATTCACAATTGCTTCAAAGAGAATAAAACACCTAGGAATCCAACTTACAAGGGATGTGAAGGACCTCTTCAAGGAGAACTATAAACCATGGCTCAACGAAATAAAAGAGGACACAAACAAATGGAAGAACATTCCATGTTTATGGATAGGAAGAATCAATATCACGAAAATGGCCATACTGCCCAAGGTAATTTATAGATTCAATGCCATCCCCATCAAGCTACCAATGACTTTCTTCACAGAATTGGAAAAAACTACTTTAAAGTTCATATGGAACCAAAAAAGAGCCTGCATTGCCAAGACAATCCTAAGTCAAAAGAACAAAGCTGGAGGCATCATGCTACCTGACTTCAAACTATACTACAATGCTACGGTAACCAAAACAGTACGGTACTGGTACCAAAACAGAGCTATAGACCAATGGAACAGAACAGAGCCCCCAGAAATAATACCACACATCTACAACCATCTGATCTTTGACAAATCTGACAAAAACAAGAAATGGGGAAAGGATTCCCTATTTAATAAATGGTGCTGGGAAAACTGGCTAGCCATACATAGAAAGCTGAAACTGGATCCCTCCTTACATCTTATACAAAAATTAATTCAAGATGGATTAAAGACTCAAATGTTAGACCTAAAACCATAAAAACCCTAGAAGAAAACCTAGGCAATACCATTCAGGACATAGGCATGGGCAAGGACTTCATGACTAAAACACCAAAAGCAATGGCAACAAAAGCCAAAATTGACAAATGGGATCTAATTAAACTAACGAGCTTCTGCACAGCAAAAGAAACTACCATCAGAGTGAACAGGCAACCTACAGAGTGGGAGAAAATTTTTACAATCTACCCATCTGACAAAGGGCTAATATTCAGAATCT
Organism: Pongo abelii; assembly: GCF_028885655.2. Lineage (NCBI taxonomy): Eukaryota > Metazoa > Chordata > Mammalia > Primates > Hominidae > Pongo > Pongo abelii. The sequence continues at coordinate 102,595,713 of NC_072001.2, read as the reverse complement.
ACAAAGAACTTAAACAAATTTACAAGAAAAAAATCAAACAACCCCATCAAAAAGTGGGCGAAGGATATGAACAGACACTTCTCAAAAGAAGACATTTATGCAGCCAATAGACACATGAAAAAAATGCTCATCATCACTGGTCATCATAGTAATGCAAATCAAAACCACAATGAGATACCATCTCACACCAGTTAGAATGGTGATCATTAAAAAGTCAGGAAACAACAGATGCTGGAGAGGATGTGGAGAAATAGGAACACTTTTACACTGTTGGTGGGACTGTAAACTAGTTCAACCATTGTGGAAGACAGTGTGGCAATTCCTCAAGGATCTAGAACTAGAAATACCATTTGACCCAGCCATCTCATTACTGGGTATATACCCAAAGGATTATAAATTATGCTGCTATAAAGACACATGCACACGTATGTTTATTGCAGCACTATTCACAATAGCAAAGACTTGGAACCAACCCAAATGTCCAACAATGATAGACTGGATTAAGAAAATGTGGCACATATACACCGTGGAATACTCTGCAGCCATAAAAAATGATGAGTTCATGTCCTTTTTAGGGACATGGATGAAGCTGGAAACCATCATTCTGAGCAAAGTATCGCAAGGACAGAAAACCAAACACCACATGTTCTCACTCATAGGTGGGAACTGAACAATGAGAACACTTGGACACAGGGTGGGGAATATCACACACCGGGGCCTGTCATGGGGTGGGGGGAGGGGGGAGGGATAGCATTACGGGAAATACCTAATGTAAATGACGAGTTAATGGGTGCAGCACAGCAACATGGCACATGTATACATATGTAACTAACCTGCACACTGTGCACATGTACCCTAGAACTTAAAGTATAATAATAATAAAAAAGATTATGTAATCAATGCACAGGTCTCAACAGTAATAGCTCAAAACATAACTGACCTAGATTCTTTCAAATAGCAAGATCAGATTAATAATATTATAGCTGGATTTTATATTTTTCTCTTAAAATTCTTTGCCTGCTCAATTAAAGAAAGAATACATACCCAAAGAAAGCAAGATACAATGACTGTTTTTTATATACAATTTTAAATCTCTATCATTTATTTAAAATCTAGACATAACTTTGATCTACTGAATTAAACTGCATACCATCAAAGAGGATGTAATTCTTCAGCCAATAAATCAAGGCCCACCCCAGAGATGGTGAGAGGGGGACTGCCTCTCCTGCCTCTCAGGGCTGGGCAGGGGTGGGGGATGCAATTGGAGTGTACATGGGACCTCATGCACAGAGCATGTCTCCAGTCGCAGAGACCCCTGCCTGAAGGATCACTCAGGGTCCAGCTAGAAGTAGAAACCACCCCAGCTCTTTGAACAGAGAGACTGTACCATCAAGAATTGCTAACCCTTGTGCATTGCAAGGGCGAAAAGTGAAAACTGAGCTAGCACAATAGAGCAGCAACTGCCAGGGGAGGGCTGGGAACAAAGAGGCTAGGACAGAATGATTAAACTCCCAGGACTGAAGGACCCCTGGAAGCAGTACCCAGGTCCGCGAGGAGTGGACACAGGCTGGCCGCAGCTGGTCTGCCCCAGTGAGGGGAAGGAACAGAGAAGCAGGCTCTGCAGCGTCCTTCTGCATTTCGTCCTGAATGGGCTTGGCATCCTCCAGCTCCACGGCCTTTGCTGGGCCTCGTCCCCTCTGCAATTCCATAGGGCAGGCAGCCTCTCCAATGGCCCTCGTGATTCCTGTCACCTGGGGACTGGCTTCTACTAAGTAGAATCTGGCAAAGGTAATGGGCTGTCCCTTCCAAGATTATTTGGCTACAAAATGCCTGTGCCTCCCACCTTGCCCGCCTTCTCTTGTTCTCTCCCCTTCAGAGCCCTTGCTCTGGGAAAAGCCAGCTGCCTTGTACTGAGCAGCCCTGTGATCCAGGTCTGCCACCAGCAGCTGGAGAAGGCCTGGAGCCCCAGCAAGGGACGCCAGAGAGAGCCTGGAAGCAGATTCTCCAGCCCCAGTGGAGCCTTCAGAGCCTCCTGCCATGACTGGGGCCTTGTTAGGAAACCTCAGAATTTCCAGGATCCTCTTCTGACCTCCATTCCAGACCTGCTTTCTCTGACCTAGTAGCCCTCACACCCACCCTGTTAGAGGGTGAAGGCAATTGACGCATACAGGCGCTCCTCGAGTTATGTGGGGGTTGCATCTGGGTAAACCCATTCCAAGTTGAAAATATTCTAAGTTGAAAATGCATTTGTCACACCTAAGCTACCGAACATCCTAGCTTAGCCTAGTGGACCTTAAACATGCTCAGAACACTCAGGTTAGCCTACAATTGGGCAAAATCGTGCCACACAAAGCCTATTTTATCATAAACTGTTGAATACCTCACACAATGTATTGAATACTGTACATTCATCAAAACTGCCAAGATTTCAAACCATCATAAAGTCAAAAAATCATAAATTGAGCCACCAAGAGCCAGGGACCATTTGTAATTCCTCAGGTGGACAAAGATTATAAGACTATGTATTTCCTATAGCTGGTTGCAGAGAAGAATGCTCCGCCCCAAGTGGGTGACAGTGCAGGCGCGGCAGGCCCGGGCTGCCCTGGGGCTCTGTGGCGTCCTCCACGGGGCACTGGCAACCTGTGTCACCCTTGCTGGGCTCCGTCCTGCAGCCTAGGTTCGCCCACACTGTGATCTCCTGAGGTCTGCAGCTCCCGTTCAGCCCTCGCCTGGGCAGTGGGCGTGCGGCCCTCAAAGGCTGGGACACGTCACCCTCACAGTGATGTTTCCTGGCAAGCCAACCAGCCAGATTCTCAGCGGATCCCTGGGGCCTCCCCTGGAAGCAGTGGAGATCCTTCAGGCTGCTTCTCGCCCTGCGGGGACTGAATGAGAAGCACCACTGGTTTCAGGGAAGCTGCTACCCACCGAAGTGAGCCTGCGCTGCAGGAAGTTGTTAGGGTGTCCTCTGGGGGTCAGCCCTGATGGAAGGGGACAGAATGGGACAGGCAGGATGGCCCGAGGGAGAAGCTGGTCTCAGGAGCCCCGGAGCTGGGGTGGCCCTGCAGGCTGCACCAAGCTGCGGTGAGGGGACCAAGGTTTACGCCCCCAAGCTGATCCGTCCCTGGCTGGGGGCTGCCTTGGGTGAGGAGGCTGCTCTTTTCTGCCTAGGCAGTTCCCCAGAGGGCTGACAGCTCTGCGACCCTGAAGTCCTAGGCCTTTCCAGCTTCTCCTTCCCTGGGGCCATGAGCTCATGACTCAGCCCTGGAGGTGGAGGCTGCAAGGAAACCTGGAGGAGGCGGGAATGAGGAGACTGCACGTGGCCCGCGGACTCCCACGGCCAGCCTGTGCCCGTGGGAGATGAGTTCAAGCAGCAGGGCCGGGAACTGACTCACCCTGCGGTGCCCACCGATGAGTGGTGCCCATTGTCCCTGCTTAGGGAAGCTGCCATAGCATCTCATGCCTTCGCCTCCTAATTTCCTGCCACCTCCTGTGCTTCAGGAATGGCTGCCTGTGAGGCTCAGCCCCACATGGTGCCTGGAGACCCTCATTTTAAGGCCTACTGTCTTGTTCCAGGTCCACACTGGCTACCACTAGGTCCTTTCTGACAAGAGCCAACAGCTCCTGGTACTGACAGGAGCCCTCCTACTGCCCCATCAGTGATCACTGCCACAATAATGCTGTGGGACGGACTGCCCTGAAACTCAGTGACTTGAAGCGATGAGCAATTACTTAGCCCAGGAGTCTGCAGCCAGTGATGCAGGCTGGACTCGCCCGGGCCATTGTCCTGGCTGCCGGCTGGTCTAGGGTGGCCTTGGCTGGGGCAGCTGGCGACACCCGTCCTGTTCCAAGTGTCCTGTCCACCGGCAGGCCAGTCGAGGCACGTTCTCACACTGTGGCAGAGCCGAGTGAGCAAGCCCCGTTTGCCAGCACTTTTCAGGCCTCTGCTTGTATCCCACTTGCTGACATCGCTTGGCCAAAGCAAGTTACGTGACTGACGCTGGGTCAAAAAAAAGAAGGTCCTGCAAGGGGACCCGTGATGGACGTGGATTCAGGGAGGGTGCAGTTGACAGCCCCCAGCCCTATATGCTGCCTGACAGGAAAAGGAAGGCCAACAAAGCAACCCCAAAGTCACAATCCCAAAGCTAGTTCTGATATGAGGACAGATGCTCAGGCCCCTGGAGACTCTTCTGGGCTGGACTAACGTGGCCACAACCACTCTGGGAGATCAGGGACGTCATTTGATTCACACTGCTGCCACCATCTATAACAGTGCAACCCCTGCACGGAGAATGGGCAAAAAAAGAATTCATCAATGAATGAAATCTAAAATGTGAACCAGGGGGTGTTTCTGACAATGTTTGTATGTCTTACAGGGTTGTAGAAGGACATAACCATGTTTTCAGTGTTTCTATGCAACGAACTTCATTTTATTTCATTTGTGTTTTTGTCTTAAACTGTACCACTGCAAACAATTTTATATAATTACCACTAGCTGTATCACCCCCCACCCCTCCCCCCCGCCAAAAAAAGTGGCCATAGCTGGCTCACGCCAGCTTTTTTTACAGGGTGGCTCACGCCTGTAATCCCAGCACTTTGGGAGGCCAAGATAAGTGGATCACCTGAGGTCAGGAGTTCGAGACCAGCCCCGCCAAACATGGTGAAACCCTGTCTCTACTAAAAAAATACAAAAATTAGCTGGGCATGGTGGTGGGCGCCTGTAATCCCAGCTACTTGGGAGGCTGAGGCAGGAGAATTGCTTGAACCCGGGTGGCAGAGGTTGCAGTGAGCTGAGATTGCACCATTGAACTCCAGCCTGGGCAACAAGAGCCAGACTCCATCTCAAAAAAAAAAAAAAAGAAGGCCGGGCGCGGTGGCTCACGCCTGTAATTCCAGCACTTTGGGAGGCTGAGGCGGGCAGATCATAAGGTCAGGAGATTGAGACCATCCTGGTTAACACGGTGAAACCCCGTCTCTACTAAAAATACAGAAAAAAACTAGCCTGGTGTGGTGGGGGGCACCTGTAGTCTCAGCTACTCGGAAGGCTGAGGCAGGAGAATGGCGTGAACCCGGGAGGCGGAGCTTGCGGTGAGCCGAGATCACGCCACTGCACTCCAGCCTGGAGACAGAGTGAGACTCTGTCTCAAAAAAAGAAAAAGAAAAAAAGAAAGCCAGAAACTAACTTAACTGACTCTCCGTTCCTACCAAGAATGAAAATAATAATACTAATAATAATCGCTAATGAGAATACTGCTACTAATGATTGCTAATGAGAATTATACTACTACTAATAGCCGCTGTTAGACTCTGTGCTTGCTCTTTGTCTAGCGTTGTCCTAAGTTTCTTATGAATAATTAGCTCATCTGATCCTCACAGCAACCCTAGGAGGGCGATACTACTCCCATTTTGCAGATGAGGAAGCTGAAGCACAGAGGCCTTCAGTAATTTGCGCAAGGTCAGAAAACAAGCAGCAGAGCTGGGTACCCCAGCGCTCTGAACCTCTGAGCCCTCCTGCCTCTCTAAGGAGAAGCACAGCCATCTGGATTGTGGAGCGGTGAATCCAGGCTCTCTCTTTGTAATGAGGGAGCCAATCTCACCAGAGAGTGGCGTCCTGGCTTTGGAGGTACGCCTGTGGTTTTGCTGTCTTCTTCTCTGGTCTCAAAGCCCATTGCCTATACTCCTTCCACTTAGGGTCTTTGGGGGGTCATTTGGAAAGGGATCCAGGACAGGCAGAGCCAAGGCTGCAGGTGCCTTTGACATGCCTGTTAATCCAGACGACTCACCCTGTGACATCAATGTGCAATACTGATCCTCGAGTCACACTGGACTAGTCTCAGAGTAGGTGTGTTTGCCAAAGGGAGTTTGCAGGGAGGTTTCCTTGAAGAGACCCTCAGCCCTTGCTCACCTAAGCTCAAAGAAAACCACCTACACTAAGATGCCAAACCACAGGGAAGTTTGTTCTCACGTAAATTCCATACCGAGGTTCAGGGTGGGCTTCAGGACTGGCTTCATCCAGGGGCTGCGGCCCCATTTCTCAGTGATTCTCTGTCTCCCCGAATTAACTGTGTCAGCTTCATCCTCAGTCTGGCTTCCTTCATGGTGGCAAAATGGTGGCAGCTGTCCCAGGCCTCAAACCCGCCCGGATGTCCAGAGACAGGGGAGGTGTTTCTTTCCTTGGCTCACTCTTAAGAGCAAGGAACCATTTTCACATCTCGCTGTCTCAAACTAGGTCACACGCCCACCTCCAAGTCACCGGAGCTGCAACTCTGGGGCCCAGGGTAATGCCTGTGCTGATTGGCTCAAGCCTGGATTCCTCCACCAATCACAGTGCCCAAGACAGTGGGATGCCACTTGGCCAGTCAGGCTCAGCCCTGGCCCAGGGATGCTTGGGGCAGGCCTAGGGGAGAGGGCAGGGAGCTGGTGGACAACAGCAGAGGAACCTGAGCTCTAAAAGGAGAGGACATTAGTCAAACACCAGAAAATCAAACTCTGTAGCTCAGAGTGGGCCTTTGCCTTAGGGCTGGGCAGCTAGGCTGGCTGGTGGCTGTGTCCTAACATGGATCCTTCCTTTAGGATGCATCCTGGCTGGCCTGCACTTGGCACCTCACCTGATGCAGAGTGGTGACGGCTGAAGATGGAACCCCTCTGTTGTGGGCCACCTCCCCAAGGTTGACTAGGTCTTCAGAGACTCTTGGGAACTCGTAGCTTTGGTGCCCTGTTTATTTTATTTATTTTTATTTATTTATTTAATTTATTATTTTTTTTTTTTTTGAGACAGAGTCTCATTCTGTCACCCATCCTGGAGTGCAGTGGTGCAATCTCAGCTCACTGCAACCTCTGCCTCCCAGGTTCAAGCAATTCTCTTGCCTCAGCCTCCCAAATAGCTAGGATTACAGGTGTGTGCCACCGCACCAGGCTAATTTTTGTATTTTCTTTCTAGTGGAGATGGGGTTTCACCATATTGGCCAGGCTGGTCTCAAACTCCTGGCCTCAAGTGTTCCACCCGCCTCAGCCTCCCAAAGTGCTGGAATTATAGGTGTGAGCAGTGACCGCACCAGGCCACTCTGTCAATTTTATATTTATGAAGCCATCTGAGGGTAGGTTTGACTCACATCTCAGACAAACAGCCCCAGGTGAAGAAAGGGATGTGTTATGGGCAGTGGAGGCTGACATCCAGCCCACCTCTGTTCCTGATGGGCACAGTAGCCTCTCACACAGCACCAGGCAGGCACTGAGGTCTCCTGCCCATAACCTACAGCTTGTAGAGAGGGGCATTTACAATAGAGCTGTTCTAGAAGGGCTCCCATTAAGTGGGGCCCCGCTCACCAGGTGGCTGCTGGGGTGGCATCCAGGCTGCCCATCAGGCCCATGTTTTGGGTGATGCCTTTTTTTTTTTTTTTTTAAGACAGAGTGTCACTCTGGTCACCCAGGCTGCGGTGCAGTGGCGCGATTTCAGCTCACTGCAACCTCCGCCTCCTGGGATCAAGCAATTCTCCTGCCTCAGCCTCCCGAGTAGCTGGGATTACAGACGCCCACCACCATGCCTTTTTTTGTACTTTTAGTAAAGACAGGGTTTCACCACGTTGGCCAGACTGGTCTTGAACTCCTGACCTCTGGTGATTCGCCAGCCTCGGCTCCTCAAAGTGCTGGGATTACAGGCGTCAGCCACCGTGCCCGGCTCTGGGTGATGCTTTTGATGAGCACAGATTTAAGATGCGTTTAAACAGGAAGGCAGCAGCTTCCCTCTGGCAGCTGGGGACATGGGAGGAGCAGGAAGAGCAGCAATCTCCAGCCCAGCCCTGGCTCTGGAGCTCCCTCTACCCCTTGCCAGTATTAGGTGCTGGGTGCTCTTCAGGGTGCCACGGCCATCACCATGACCCAGATCAGGAAACAGTGCTGTGTATGTGTCACTGGCACCAAAAACTTTTCTGCAGCCCTAAACCAGCATACAGAATACGCTCTCAGCTTCAAATCAGGCAAATGTGCCTTGTTTTTTTGTATCTTTAAGTGACATTATCATTAAAGTGATCGTGTTGTGGTCTGGAAGGAAAGGCACTCCTTGGCCAGACACTGCCTCAGAGTCAGCAAATGCTGGCCATTTCTGGGGAGGACAGGCGGCAGCCAGGAGCTCAGGAGAACCACGCACAAAACTTATCCACAGGGCCTCATCTCAGCAATGCCAAGTTAGTGAAAGCACAGTTGAAGAACAATATTATCCGTGCAATGCTCACAAACCATACTATATAAGATGCGCACCATTTACGTGTGTAAATGTACAGAAGATAAACAGAGAGACCCCAGACTACCATCAGCAAGAGCGGTTGCAGCTGGTGAAGGGCCTGGAGCCTGGGTGGCACAATATTAGCTCCACCATTAATATTTTTTATTCTTTCCACAACCTCCCTGGGGTAGCTGGGCGTGGAAGCCTGGCTGCACAGCGAGATGTGGTTTGATGTCTGACCTTGTTTTGGGTTTAAAGGCATCCAAGTAACTTGTCTCAGCACTTAGAAGTGCATCAGAGCCAAATGTCTCCAAAACTGGGCCTCCAGCCATAAGCAGAAAAAAGGAGGCCGCAGGCTTGGCAGGAGTGGTGCAAGCGGAGGCTGGAATCAGGCCCTGGGGAATGCTATCTCTCTGGGGACGGGAGGAGGGCTTTCCTACAGCACCCCTCTCCCTCCAACCTAACTCAGCTCCAGGGAGTGAAGATAAATACTGAGCCACGCCCAAGAGAGGGAGGGAGTGGGCGGGAGAGTTTGGGGGATGGCAGGGAATGGGGAGAAGGTTTCCTTTTGAGGCCTTGTCATATACCAGGCACATTTCATTATTCCTCAAAAAAATCTGAGGAGAATCTCTTCGTGATCGCCCTTTATAAGATCAGGAAATGAGGCTTAGAGAGGCTGAGGGGCATGGCAGGGCTGGGGGCAAACACATGCCATCTAGCTGCAGAGCTGTGTCCCTTCCAGGGCAAAGGTGGCTCTGGACTTTAGGGGCAGCAGAATGTGGTGGTGCCAGTGACTAGGACTTGGGGACCGTCACCTCCAGAGTCAGCCTCATCAGCCTACAGGAAGCCTCAGTGCTCCCTCAGCAGCTTCTGTGGTTCTCTGGCTGCAGGGCTAGGTCCTCAAAGCCCAGCCCTTCTGAAGCTGAGTCCAGGGCTCGAGAGGTCTGCAAACGGGAAGCAGGGTCCAGGGAGCACCCCCTGGAGGCAGACACATGCCACGCCACAGGCCCAGCACACCTGCCTTAGGTGGGATTTATGGCAACCCAGAGACCCTCCAGCCTGACCTGAGGCTGTGTACAAAGATACATGTGCTTTGATTATCAAGAAAAATGGGACAGTAAAGTAGCTGTTACTTAATACATGCAGGTTTCCAAGGCAGATAAAACCTTTCAGGCATGTGAGGCCCAGGGCAGGTCTTGGGGAGCAGTCCTCAAAAGGTGTTGGTGGAGCCCCTAGGCAGAATCCACCAGCTCCTCTGTCTGAGCCCTACCTGTCCGAAGGCTGGAAGCACCAGCTCTCAGCTGATCACCCTCAGCCCTTGTGTTGCCCAAGGTCCCAGCACAGCAAAGTGGCAATGGCAACCAATCTGGGCAGGGTGTCAGTGCTAGATGGACTTCCATTCATGTCTGTTGATTGGCAAGGACCCAGGCCAGGACCACCCAGACAGCATGCCTGGCTGGGACGGGAGGGAAGAGCAAGCTCGGTCCGTGCCGTGCCCACCCAGTCCTGCTGCACCTGGCTTTGCAGGCTTCTTTGTCGCTCTGGTCCCGACTGTCCACCTGGAGGAACCGAGAGCTTCCTCAGAGCTATGTGCAGCAGCACCATGCTGGGCACGAGGTGGGGACGGGCCTGATTTCAGGCTATGGGTGGACTCTGAGAGGTTGAGAAGGGGGACTTGAGTTTATGGGCACATCCAGCTCTCTAGCTTGGGTTTGGGTAAGAATCGGGACCAGTTTTTTAGAGAATCTGCTCTTCTCCTCTTTCTCATCTGAAAAACTCTCACCAAGTCTATTTTTGATCTTCAGCTGGAAGAAATCTTTATTTTTAAGATGCTAACCCTGGCACATCCTAGCTCCAGAGCAGCAGCTGGCAGGGAGCGCAGAAAGCCTGACGGGGCTATGTGGGTGCACCTGGAAGGCTGGCCACTGCTTTTAGAGCAAGGACAAGAATTCTCGCCACAAACTTCTGGCTCTGGAAAGGCCAACCGAATGGCTCAGAACCGGGAAAGGTTTTTGTTTGGTTGAAGCATTTTTAGGGGTGAGAATTATTATTATCATTATCATTATTATTATTGAGACTGAGTTTCACTCTTGTTGCCCAGGCTGGAGTGCAATGGCGCGATCTCGGCTCACCGCAACCTCCGCCTCCCAGGTTCAAGCAATTCTCCCCGTCTCGGCCTCCCCAGTAGCTGGGATTACAGGCGCATGCCACCATGCCCAGCTAATTTTGTATTTTTAGTAGAGATGGGGTTTCTCCATGTTGGTCAGGCTGGTCTCGAACTCCTGACCTCGGGTCATCTGCCCGCCTTGGCCTCCCAAAGTGCTGGGATTACAGGCGTGAGCCACCATGCCCAGTTCAAGAATTATTTTTATGAGCAAGAAGACACGTTGTTGTCACCATTTCACACCTGCAAGAGTCACCTAGTTCGGGAGGTGCGTGGTCCTTATCCTGACAAAGTCATATCTCTGCTTTCTCATTTCCCGGTTGTGAACACAGGTGTCCTGTGTGCCCTGACCACGCCATGCTCAGTTACTAAACCACAGCTTGCCCAGGGTGCCTTGGCTGGAAATGGTGATATTTGCCAAAGAGTAAGGCCCTGGGGGCATCGTCCCCCTTCCCTGTAAGGAAGGGACACTGTGGAATGGTAAGAGGGTGGAGAGCCGGCCCACACCCACACCTTTCATTTCACTTGACTTATTGTCTCATTCATTCACTTCATTCGTCCATTTTACAGGAGCCTTGTCTGATCTTCGAATCACCCAGGAGTGTGGTCTCCTTGTCCCCAAGGCTGTTTCCTGGAAGAGCCTCTTTCTGCTCCCCATCACCGTGGAACTATAAGGGTCCCTGGAGCAGCGGCAGCTGGGGCTTCTCTCTGCCATGCCATCCAGCTGGAGCACTCCCGTCTAAGAAAGTAGAAATCGGGGACCTCAGAGGCTCTCGTGGAGCCTGCCTCTTCCTCCGCAGTGAGCTTTCTTCCATCCTGCAGCAGAGGGAAGTCTTGAGGGGACATTCAAAGGGCCCCCCATCAAGCCTGCAAGGGGGAAGCTCTGGGGAGAATGGCTGGGCCCGCTGCCGGCTCCAGCCGCCACATCACAAAATCCCTGACTGGACCCAATAGTGGGTTTGGACAGGGTGGCATTTATCCTTATTGGATTATAAGTGTTGCCTCTTCCCTCCCTCCATTCTCCTTTCCTAGTAATGTCTTTGTACTCCAATGGCTACACATGAATACATTAGGAACTTCTCAAACTGTGTTTCCTCTGTAGGAACTGACAAAGATTCTTTGCTTGACCAAACTTTAGTCAGATTCCTGGGCCTTCTCCTAGGCTCATCTTTGCATTTCCTAGTAAAATCCAGTTTTAACAAGAACCCTGCTGAGTCTGTTGAGAAAGAACCCCTACCATTTGTACCTGAACACCCTCGATATCTGATCCGGTTCCTCCCTCTCCAGCATCCCGCGGGTGGGGTCTGCTCACTCTGGCCTGTCTTCTGCAAGAATCCTGTGAGGTCCATTTGCTCTGGATCCCCCAAATCCGCCTTTCTCCTGATGTTTCCTCTTAGGAATTTTCCATCCACTGCCCCTACCCTGCTCCTTGGCTGTCAATTCCCCCTTCCCCCGTACCATATTCAGAGCTGGCCCAATCTCCCCTCCCCACTGTATAAGCCCATCGCAGCAGTCCCTGTAGCTATCCTGATGGTCCTGAATAGTCTTCCTTACCGCACTTTAACGACTACCATGGAATAATTTTTCTTTAACAGTATCTCTGCGGGGCCCTAAAGTGGTATCTAGTATAAGACCTTAGGTACATGTTAAATATTTCTAGAATGATGAGACCTGAACTTCCCTCCTGCATGCACTTGTCATAGATTGCATGGAAAGTACTGCAGTGGGAGAAAGGGGACTGTTTTATGTAAGGAAGGAAGTGACCTACATCGTTAGAGAACTACAAATAAAACATTTTCTAAGAGTGAGAGAGGGAGAGCTTGCTGCTGACTGGCGGAAGTGAGGAGGTCCAAAGGCATCTGACCCCTAGGGCCAAGAATAAGCAAAGGGCGGCATGTTCACAGGCTCAGGCTGGACTCCATGCCGCCGCTGGCCCCGGTAGGGAGCAGGCCTTACCGGAGGATGTGGACCCTTACAAAGCCAGCATCAGCAAGAGACAGGAGGTGGGCCCCCACATCCTCCTACATCCCACAGAGAGCAGAGCAGTGGCGTGGAGAGCTGGCCACCAGATATCCCACGGGAGGCTCCCCACCTCTGTCACTCTCCCTGTTTTAGGCCCGCATGAGAAAGTGGTCCCATCACAGCAGGAATACCCACACTGCACGGTGCCAGGAAATCTGGCTGCTGGTGCCAGCTGTTTCTGGGAGTTGTCTGGGAATGCCAGTTGTCTGGCAACTGGAGACCCTAGCCCAGGAAAGCTGCAAAGAAACCACTTGTCCCAGATGAGGCCGAGCTCAGAGGCAGCCCCTCTGGCTGGAAGATGGGGGTCCAGGTCCCCACTAGGGCATGGTCCAAGCCACACAGTGATCCCGGTGTTTGTAGAGTGCCCTGCTCCTTCTTCATAGACAGCAAAGGAATTGGTTGCTGGCAGCTAAATAGGAGGGGCAATTTTGAATTTAAGAAAATAAGAGGATCAGAAGCCATTCTGTATAAGAGATTCATGAAAACAAAGAGTAGAGGAACAGGTTAATACAAGAATGGAGTAGCAGGAGGGATCACAGCAGACCAGACTGATCTGGACAGAAGAGAAAGTGGATGGAGTGTTCTAAAGGCCTGCGGGACTCCAGGATTTGTTGTAAGACTCCGTCCTGCATCCTCTCCCACCTACCTCTGTTGGCAGTGCCCTGGAGTCACGTGACAACTGAAAGCACCCCCCCCACAAAGGTCTGAATGCTCCCTGGGTGGCAGTGCCCGTGCTGTGAGCCACTGATCCAGAGCCCTCGGGGGTTTGCCGATGGATGGTAGGGGCTGAGGTGGGAGGTTCGAGAAATACTGGTGGGCCAGGGTTGGCCAACTGTGGAAACCTTCTGGACTGGGAAGTTAGTCAGAGGGAAGAGTCAGTGCAGTGTGAGTCACGTTAGGGGCAGGTGGTGGCTCCCTGGCGACAAAGGCACGGGTGTGGAGGTTAGGGCTGGGGAGAAAGGAGAGCTGGTGGCCTTTTCCTTTTGTTTTGTATAATTTACGTACCATAAAATGCACATGTGAGTGTAGAATTCAGTGGCTATTAGTACATTCACAGAGTTGTAAAACGTCACTGCAATCTTGTTTTAAGTGACTGGTTGAGCTTCTGTGAGGCTGAGGATGCAGACTAGGCCTCAGGGCTGGTGAGGACTGGACTCCCTGGTGAGTAGGCCCAGGAGTCCCTTTCCTGGCACCTTCCATTTTCCTCCCGGGTGCTCGCTGTCTTTGTAAACATCTCTTTGGGTATGTTTTGCTTATTGTCTGACTTCTTTCCCTGAAGGCAGGGCCTAGCTCTGTGCAGTTCACCCACGAGTCCCAGAGCCCAGCACAGCACCTGCCCTCTGAAGGGGTGTCCTGCGAATACATGAATGAATGATGCAGTTTTAGCCTCAACTCTTTTTACAATGAGGCTATGAAACCCTCACTACATCTTCTAAATTTCCTTTGGTATCACTTTTCTCTTGTAATAAATGTGGGCAAAAGTATCTGCCCCCACCCAGGACTGCGCAGGAGAGATAGGAATTCTTTTTATTTATTTATTTTTTTGTGACAGGGTCTGGCCCTGTTGCCCAGGCTGGAGTGCAGTGGCGTGATCTCGGCTCACTGCAACCTCCTCTTCTCAGGTTCAAGCGACTCTCCTGCCTCAGCCTCCTGAGTAGCTGGGATTACAGGCATGCACCACCATGCCTGGCTAATTTTTGTATTTTTTGGTAGAGACGGGGTTTTGCCATGTTGGCCAGGCTGCAAGAGACAGCAATTCTTTGCTGTGTTGCTATACAGCTCTGGTTGGTGGTTAGGCCATTGGAAAGCCTTAGTTTTCTCTGAATTGGGATTGTTTGTCATTGTAGACTGTTCCTCTGCAGACTGGCACGCCCGTTTCTGCCCTGCTCTGCACTGGGGGCCTGCCAGAGAAGAGGGGCTGGAGCCCAGTGGGGGTTACCAGCATCTTCGCCAAGCGCTGTGCCCAGGAATGAGGCGCTGTTCCTGGCCGCACCTCTGGGGGACGCTGCCTTCGAATTCACTCACAGGTAGGCCGGCCCTGCCTGCAGGCCTCTTTCCACCCAGCCAACACCACACAGTCTTCATGTCTCCTGTGGCTTTTCAGCAGGCTGGATTTTCTCCTTAGGGTGTCTGGAAAAGGGAGTCAAGTTTCTCACTCCCCTCCCTCGCTACTTTCTCCTCCCTCTGCAGGCTCTGGATCAGGCTGCCAATCTGTAAATGATGATTTAGGTTTCTCTTTGTTGTTGTTTTGGTGCTGTGAAGACTGCCTTGTTAACACCAGGTGCGGAAAGATTAAAACTTATCAATCACCATCATCAAAGCAAGGAGGGGTAGGATGGTTTCAACTAGTCCCAAATTTCCTGGAGGAATTTGGCCTCTTGTCAATTCCCCTCTCCTGAGGCTGACATTACCAGCAGAACAAAGTCCTCTCCAGCTGCCCACTCTCGGGGTTTACTAAGTTAAAAATCTCTTAGCTTGGGCTCTGTGCTAAGCACAAGAAAGGGACCAACATTTCTTGACTGATAATATATTAGTTGTTTCTTGCAATTTGACTGTGGGACTCTAAGAATAGTATATTTTTCTGGAAGCAGAGTTTTAACAACCTAGAAAGCTTAATTAAGCTTTCCTGCTGCATTGTTTAAATTGAATTAGTAGCAGAAGAGTATTTTTAGAAGTGAAATGATTATTTCATGTAACAGATACATGTCTGAATATTCTTAAACCTCTATATAGACCAAAACATAGCTACAGAATTGACTTCACAAGTCTAAAAGTATGAGCGGTTGCTTGTACACACGTCATCACTATCCTATCTATTTATTCAATTTATACCTTGAATTCCTTTTTCCTAAGTACAAAGTGAGCCAGGGTTGGGAGGAGAACTTTTAAGAGCACTCTACAAACGTGATAGACCTGGAGTGATTTTTCAGCTCCTTCTGGTTTTGCTAGTCTGGGTGGGCTCACTTCCTACCTTTCAGTCTTGTTTGGATTTTGTTTCTTTTATTCAGAGGAACCAGGATATCACTTAGTGGTGACTGCTTTGTGCGTATTACTTTGGATAGTAAAAGTACCTGATATGGTTTGGTGGTGTCCACACCCAAATCTCATCTTGAATTGTAACTCCCACAATTCCCACATGTCATGGGAGGAACCCAGTGGGAGGTGATTGAATCATGGAGGCAGGTCTTTCCCATGCTATTCTTGTGATAATGACTACATCTCACGAGATCTGATTATATAAGGGGGAGTTGCCGGGCACAAGTTCTCTTCTCTTGTCTGCTGCCATGTGAGACATACCTTTCACCTTCCGCCATGATTGTTAGGCCTCCCCAGCCACGTGGAACTGTAAGTCCAATAAACCTCTTTCTTTTGTAAATTGCCCAGTCTCAGGTATGTCTTGATCAGCAGCATGAAAATGGATTAATACAGTACCATTAAAAAGTTTTGTTATGAGGAAGCTGCAGGTTAAAATAGAAAGCAGCCATTTAATTCATGCTTTGAAGTGTGCATCTTCTCAGAAACTTGGGTGACCAAAGTGAGGTCCCAGATGGCATATTTTCAAATGAATGCTCTAGCTATCATGGACCTTTAAGACTCTAGTGAAAAACATGACATGAAAGTGGTCCACATGAAACTCGCAGATTTTCCTGGGTCTTTCTATATAAGTAGAATAAAGACTGTTTGATACTGGTAATGTGGAAAATGTAGTTTGCAAATTATGGCCACCACAACTCCTGATGAAGATGACTAAAATATTAATATAAAAATAATGGGAACTGGCCAGGCACGGTGGCTCATGCCTGCAATCCCAGCACTTTGGGAGTCTGAGGCAGGCAGATCATCTGAGGTCAGGAGTTTGAGACCAGCCTGGTCAACATGGTAAAACGCCGTGTCTACTAAAAAAATACAAAAAATTAGCCAGGTGAGGTGGTGTGCACTTGTAATCCCAGCTACTCAGGAGGCTGAGGCAGGAGAATTGCTTGAACCCAGGAGGTGAAGGTTGCAGTGAGCCGAGATTGAGCCACTGCACTCCAGCCTGGGCAACAGAGCTAGACTCCATCTCAAATTAAATTAAATTAAATTAAATAATGGGAACCATCTAATAGAAGTAGAGGAAGTGATCTCAAGTAGGAATCAACTATATTTGCCTGCTACAGGTTTGGCAAAGGCGCTGAGAGGGCTTCTTGGAGAAACCTGAGGGTGAGTTGGGGTGAGGCACAATGAATTCTATTTGAGGAATTTTCCACGTCCTCTGAGATAGGTTTGCCAATTCAGATACATCAATGAGATCACGCAAAGATATGGGACTGGGCAAGACTGTCCCAAAGGAAAGTGGCATGCGAAGACAACTCCTTGAGGTGGCCACAGGCACAGGCAAAAGTCAAGTTATTTCTTGCTTTCTTTTGATATTTGTGACATCAGATGATTCTGCTCTTTAATCTCACTTTTTCATGTTTACCTTTAGCAGGAGTTTCAGTATTTCTCCCTGTCTCCTCCTCTGCCAAACACTGCAAATCCAGGAAGCTTTTGTAAACAATCATGCACTGTTTCTTTTAAATTTGTATAGTACCTCCTTCGATTAGGGCTTTTCTGGTGACCTGCAAAACCTTTGGGCTTCCCTTCATCTTCAGCTACTCACTTAGCTCAGCTTCCTACAAGGTAAACAGAGGTGGGCTCACTTTCATTTCAGGTTTCCTAAATACTGAGCCTAAGTCTTTCTTCAGAAGAGCCATCCCCCACACCCATGGAGACATGGTCCAGGCTACTCCTACACTCAGCCTATTAGTAATCTCAGAGGCTGCTGCGGGTCAGTGCCAGGCACCAGCAAGTCGTAGGAATGTGACTGATGTTACCAATTCATAACATTTCTTTTTTCTTTTTTTTTGAATGGAGTTTTGCTCTTGTTGCCCAGGCTGGAGTGCAATGACGCAATCTCAGCTCACTGCAACCTCCACCTCCTGGGTTCAAGCGATTCTCCTGCCTCAGCCTCCCAAGTAGCTGGGATTACAGGCGTGCACCACCACACCCAATTAATTTTCGTATTTATAGTAGAGATGGGGTTTCACCATATTGTTCAGGCTGGTCTCGAACTCCTGACCTCAAGTGATCCACCCGTCTCAGCCTCCTAAAGTGCTGGGATTACAGGTGTGAGACACCATAACATTTCTTTCCTTAAATTTGGATTTTCTTTCAGAGCAAACATAGGCACTGGTAAAATTATGCTCATTTGTAAGTAATGCCTTGTTTCTAAAGCGGTGGTATTTCATCATCTCCCCCCACCCACACCACCCTCTTCTTTTCTCTTTTCTCCAGTCTCTTTACTCTTCACACTTCCTAAGTCTGCAGAGTTTCTCAGCCACAAAAACTCCCCAAAGGGTGCGGCTTGCTCTTCTGCAGCTGACACAAGGACCCCTGCTGCTACCCTCGTCTTCCTGATGCCATTTTCTTGGTGTTCACACAGCTCTTTCTGTGAGCTGTTCATTTTAACTAAAGCTGGATCCCACAGCTTATTTTGGTAGTGACCCCAGATCAACATGCCAACTATTAATATTTTGGCCATGAATCTGATGTAAATCAATGCTGTGAATTTAATATTAAGCAAAAGCTTAATTGATGAAACTCCAGCTTGTTTTGTTGTTGCTGCTTTTACATAATACGTCAAATGGAGATGGTTCAGGGAAACCTAATGAAGACCGCATAGACATGGCCCACCGGACAGTCACACAAATAAAATACGTTTGGAATGAAATCCTATTCCAAGCCTCATCATACGTGAATCTTACATTAAATAAAGAGATAACATTCTCTGGGCCAGGCGCGGTGGCTCATGCCTACAATCCCAGCAAATTGGGAGGCTGAGGTGGGCAGATCACCTGAGATCAGGAGTTCGAGACCAGCCTGGCCAACATGGTGAAACCCCATCTCCACTGAAAAAAATACAAAAAATTAGCTGGGTGTGGTGGCGTGCGCCTGTAATCCCAGCTACTCGGGAGGCTGAGGCAGGAGAATCGCTTGAACCCGGAGGCAGAGGTTGCAGTCAGCTGACATCATGCCATTGCACTGCAGCCTGGGCGACAAAGTGAGACTCAAGAAAAAAAAAAAAAAAAAAAAAAACAGATAACGTTTTCCAAGATTGCCCTGGTTGAAAAGAGCTGAACCGATCATGTGTGTTTATAAAAATAGTAGCAATTTAGTACTTGCTTGTAAAAGAATTAATCTTCCATCAGTCTGCTCAGATAAAATCATAGAGGAAGAAACTGGAAGAAATTGATATTTTCAAGCACAATAGAAAGAAAAAGACTTAGGTTTAAAAATATAATAAATATACATATAAATATAAATTATATTAAATGATATTGGTAGACATGTAATACTTTTTTGTTTTTTTGAGATGAAGTCTCACTCTGTTGCCCAGGCTCGAGTACAATGGCACGATCTTGGCTCACTGCAACCTCCACCTCCGGGGTTCAAGCAATTCTCCTGCCACAGCTTCTTGAATAGCCAGAACTATAGGCACCTGCCACCACACCCGGCTAATTTTTGTATTTTTAGTAGAGACGAGGTTTCGCCATGTTGGCCAGGCTGGTCTCAAACTCCTGACCTCATGTGATCTGCCCACCTCAGCAAATGTGCTGGGATTATAGGCACGGGCCACTTCATCTGGCCAGTAGACATGTAATACTATGCAGTGATTATGTACATCTATGTTTGTTGATACAGCTTTTCATAATAAGTGAAGAAAGCAGGTTATAAAACTGCATAGAAAGATGCCATTTAAGTCAGACCACATATGTATGTGTAGGATTCATACAAAAGAATGAAAAGATAGGCAAATATTCATCAAAAGAGAGGGGATTAATTAAATTTCAAGCTTTTACTTCATGCTTTTCTTTAGCCTGCAGTATTACTTTTGTAATTAGAAAAATGCTACTTTAATATGATTTAGAAACTGTAAAAAATTCTACATGGATAGAGAATTCCTGGAAGGAGACTGGGATTAAAGTATACTTCTGTACTTAAAAAAAAAAGATCAGGTCTTCCCTTTTAGGGTAGTCAATCCTGTAATTCCAGCACTTTGGGAGGACGAGGCCAGGAGTTCAAGACCAGCCTGGCCAACATGGCGAAACCCTGTCTCTACTAAAAATACAAAAATTAGCTGGGTGTGGTGGCATGTACCTGTATTCTCAGCTACTCAGGAGGGTGAGGCAGGAGAATCACTTGAACTCGGGAGGAAGAGGTTGCAGTGAGCCAAGATCATGCCTCTGCACTCTAGCCTGGGAGACAGAGAGAGAGTCGATCTCAAAATAAAAAGAAATAAAGAAAAGAAAAAAGATTATATGCATAGGATTCAACAGTAATAGCTCAAAACCTAACTGACCTAGATTCTTTCAAATAGCAAGATCAGATTAATAATATTATAGCTGGATTTTATATTTTTCTCTTAAAATTCTTTGCCTGCTCAATTAAAGAAAGAATACATACCCAAAGAAAGCAAGATATAATGACTGTTTTTTATATACAATTTTAAATCCCTATCATTTATTTAAAATTTAGACGTAGCTTTGATCTATTGAATTAAACTGCATACCATCAAGTAGGGTGTAATTCTTCAGTCAATAAATCTAACGGTACAGGTCAGTGTCAGGCACCAGCAAGTTGTAGGAGGACGTTTGGTAGATAATTCCTTCCTGTACATTTTTGTTCTAAAGAATGGTACCAACACAGCATTGGAAACTGAGGAAAAAAGCAAATATGGCATTCAAATACTTTACAGAGGAGTACTTCCTAGTACTTTACAGAATTTTCCATTTGATTTTATGTTCAAACACATTAATTTCATGGTGTCTTACTTTCAGCAGGTTTCAGTCCTTGAGGAGCGCTCACTAGGATGGTAATTGTTTGATCGATAGATTAAGTGAGTTGGAAGACTCTCCGAGTGAAAATTTAAAACTACTGCAGTTTTGGCCTGATGCTGATGTTAACCAGCAAGAACAGAATCTGAAACCAGATGAGCTGTTAGTACTGCTTTCATCTGTTTCACAGCCACAGTGACAGCAGTTCCCTGGCTTCTGGAAGGAGTGTCGGTCTATCCAAAAAATGTACTAACAGATATGTAAAGTAAGTTGCATCACTAGCTTTGATTTTTTTAAATCGAGATATTATATACCATACACTGAATTCCACCTCAATTCAATGGTTTTCGGTACATTCACAAGGTTGTGCAACCATCACTGCTATCTAATTCCAGACCATTTTCATTGCCCCAAAAGAAACTCCATACCCATTAGCAGTTAGTACCCATTTTCTTCTCTCCTCAACTCCTGGCCACCATCTACTTTCTGTCCCTAGGGATTTCTTATTCTGGACATTGCATGCTAATGGAATCATACATGTGATCTTTTGTGGCTGGCTCCTTTCATTTCATTTTCACGTCATGTTTTCAAGGTTCATCCATGTTGTGGCATGTGTCACTAACCCATTCCTCTTTATGGCTAAATAATATTCCATCATATGGACATACTAGATTTGATTCATCCATTCATCCATTGATGTGCACTTTTTGGCCATTATGAACATTCATGTACTAGTTTTTGTGTGGATGTGTGCCTAGAAGTGGAATTACTGGTCATGTGGTAACTCTGTTTAACCTTCTGAGGCACTGCCAGACTGAGCCAGCGTGCATAGTTCACACATTCCCACCAGTATGTATGAAAGTTTCAATTTATCCATTCTTGTCAAGGCTTATTATTCTCCACCTCTTTGTTTATAGCCATCTTACTGTGTGTGAAATGGTATCTCATGGTTTTGATTTGCATTTTCCTAGTGACTAATGATGTTGAGATCTTTTCATGTGCTTTTGGACATTTGCATATCTTCTTTGGAAAAATGTTTATTCAAGTCCTTTGACCATTTTTTCTTTGAATTTTTTTTTCTTTTTGAGTTGTAAGAATTCTTTATATATTCTAAATACTAGACCCTTATCGGATATATAATTTGGAACAATTTTTCCCATTCTTTGAGTTGTCTTTTCACTTTCTTGATAGTGTCTTTTAGGCACACATTTTTAATTTTAATGAAATACAATTTGTCTATTTTTTCTTTGGTTGCTTGTGCTTTTAGTGTTATATCAAATAATCAAATGCTTAGTCCAATGTCATAAAGGTTTACATCTACATTTTCTTCTAAGAGTTTATTTTCATTCTTACTTTTAGGTCTGTCATCCATTTGCAGCAAATTTTGCCTATGGTATGAAATAGGAGTTCAATTTGACATTGAATATTGACATCTTAGCAATATTTTCTCCCAATCTGTGAACACAAAATTTCTTTATATTTATTCAAATTATCTTTGGTTTTTAATGATGTTAAATCCAAGTATTCTTTGTGATGCTGTTGTAAATGGAATTTTTTGTGTTCATTGCTAATGTATAAAAACCAATGATGTTTGTATATTAATCTTGTATCCTGCAACCTCATTGAACTAGTTTATTAGCTCTAGTAATATTTTGGTGTGAATCCCTTAATATTTCCTACATACAAGATCATGTCATCACAAATTGTTTTACTTCTTCCTTTCAAATTTGGATGCTTTTTATTTCATCTTGCTTACTGCTTTGGCTAGAACCTCCAGTACAAGATTGAATAGAAGTGATGAGACAGAACATCCTTGTCTTATTCGTGATCTCCAGGGCGGGGAAGGCTTACAGTATTTTGCATCAACATATCAGCTATGGATTTTTCATCGATGTCCTTTCTCAGGATGAAAAAGTCCATTTTTGGCTTTTTGAATGTTTTCATCTAAGAGTTTTGGATTTTGCCAAATGTTAAATGCTTTTTCTATATGCATTGAGATGATCATGTTGTTTTTGTCCTTTATTCTAATAATATGGTGTACTACATTGATTTCTGTATGTTGAATTTTGTATTCCTAAGATAAATCCCACTTGCTTATGGTGTGTATTCCTTTCTATATGTTGCTGGATTTAGTTTCATTAGTATTTTGTTGAGGATTTTTGCATCTATATTGAGGGCTACCGGCCTGTAGTTGTTTTCTTTGCCTGATTTCTAATGTGGGTGATACTGAATTGGGAAGGGTATCCTCCTTTTCTGTTTTTTGGAGTTTGTGAATAATTGGTGGTATTCTGTAAATGTTTGATAGAATTCACCAGTGAAGACATCTGCTCCTGGACTTTTCTCTGTGGGAAGTTTGTTGTTTTTAAGAGATGGGAGTCTCACCCTGACCCAGGCTGGAGTGCAGTGGTGTGACAATAGCTCACTACAGCCTTGAACTTGTGGGCTTAAGGGATACTTCCACCTCAGCCTCCCAAGTAGCTGGGACTACAGGTGTGCACCACCACACCTATTTTTTTTTATTTATATATATTTTTAGAGACAAGTTCTTACTATGTTGCCCAGGCTGGTCTTAAACTTCTGGCCTAAAGCCATCCTCCTGCTTCAGGCTCCCAAGTAGCTGGCATTACAGGTGTAAGCCACCATGCCTGGCTGTGGGAAGTTTTTTGATTACTCATTAATTTAATCTCTTGTTTGGATCTATTTAAAGTTTTTATTTCTTCTTCAGTTTTGATAGTCTATGTCTTTCTAGAAATTTGTCCATGTCATCTAAGTTCCCTAATTTGTTGTCATATGAACTCTTACTTTTATTTCCATAAGATTGGTAGTAATCTTTCATTCCTGACTTTGATAATCTGTCTTCTCTATTTTTTTTCTAGGCTGGCTAAGGGTATGTCAACTTTATTGACTTTTTCTAAGAATCAGCTTTTGGTTTGATTTTCTCTGTTTTTCTTTCTATCCTGTATTTCATTTATTTTGATTCTAATCCATGTTATTTCATTGTTCTGCTTGCTTTAGGTTTAGTTTGCTATTATTTTCTGGTTTCTGAAGGTTTAGAGCTAGGTTATTGATTTGAAGCTTCTAAAAGACATTTATAGCTATACATGGTCCTTTAAGTGATGGTTTAGCTGCATCTCATAAGTTCTGGTAGGTTCTGTTATTTTCATTACTCTCTTAAGGGACTTTGTAATTTCCCTTGTGATTCTTTTCTTTGACCCATTGGTTAAAAGGAGTGTACTGTTTAATTTCCACATTTTTTTAAGTTTCCCAAATTTTCTTCCAATTTTTAATTTCATCCCATTGTGGTCAGAGAATGTGTTTTGTATAATTTCAACTATTAAAGTTATGCCTTCTTGATGGATTGTCCCTTTTATTATGTAATGTCTTTGTCTCTACTAACAATTTTTATCTTAAAGTCTGTTTTGTCTGATGTTATATCCACTCAAGCTTTTTTCTTACAGTTTACATGTGTTTTTTTCATCCTTTTAGTTTCAGCCTACTCATGTCATTGAATCTAAAGTGTTTCTTAGTGGGCAGCATATAGTTGGACCATGATTTTTATCCATTCTACCATCTTTGCTTTTGAGTGTTTAATCCATTTATGCTTAATGCCAATTATTGATAAGGCAGGGTTCAGTCTGCCATTTTGCTAATTTTTTTCTTTTTTCTTTTTTCAATAGAGACAAGGCCTCACTATGCTGTCCATGCTGGCCTTGAACTCCCAGGCTCAAGCAATCCTCCTGCTTCAGCCTCCCAAAGTGCTGGGATTATAGGCATGAGCCACTGTGACCAGCCTTGTTTTTTTCTATGCCCTTTGTCTTTGTTGTTCCTTTATTCCTCTGTTACTTCCATGTCTTCTTTTGTTAGCAGCTATTTTCTAGTGTACCATTTTCTTTGTTGTAGCTTTTACTATATATTCTCTAGCTATGTTCTTAGTGTTTTCCCTGAGGATTATAACATTTCAATTTATAACAACCTAGTTTGGAATAATGCTAACTTAACTTAAACAGTATAGAAAAATTTTCTTCCTCTGTAAGTCTCTTCCCTCCCCCTTCCTTTGTAATGTTGTCATACAAATTGTTTTTTCACTTTGTGCCCAGATTTTTAATTATTGTTTTATGCAGTTGCTTCAAATCAGACAGGAGGAAAAAGTTACCAAAAATGCATTCATACTGCCTTTTATATTTACCAATATAGCTACCTTTACCAATGCTATTTCTTCATGTGCATTTGAGTTACTATTATCTTTTCATTTCAGCCTTTAAGCTCTCTGTTTTTCTTGTAGAGCAGCCTTGCTAATAAATTCTGTTTTTGTTTATCTGGGTATGTCCTAATCATTTCTGAAGGATAGTTTTGCTGGAAATAGAATGCTTATTTGATAGTCATTCACTTTCAGCACTTGGAATATGTCATCCCACTGTTTTCTACACTCCATAGTTTCTGATGAAGATCCCTAGTACGAGTCACTTCTCTCTTTGCTTCCAAGATTCTCTGGTACAGTGTGATTTTGTATCCAGGCATGGATCTCTTGAGTTTATACTACTTAAGGTTCATTGAGCTTCTTGGGTATGTAAATCAATGCTTTTCATCAAATTTCAGTCTTTGGCCATTATTTTTTTTCAAATATTCTACCTCCTTCTCTCCTCTCTTCTGGGACTCCAATTATGCATATATTGGTATGCATGATGGTGTGCCACAGGTCTCTGAGGCTCTATTCATTTTTCTTTATTCTTTTTTCTGTTTCTCGGACTAGATAGAGTTCCTCTCATGAATTTTTCATTTCAGTTATTGTATTTTCAACTTCATGGTTTATATTTGGTTCTTTTAAAATAGTTTTTCATTTTCCATTTAGTGAGACATTTTCATACTTTTAGTTCTTTACACATAATTTTTCTTTAGTTCTCTGAACCTATTTAAAATAGCCAATTTAAAGTCTTCATCTAAAAATCCAATGTCTAGACTTCCTCAGGTGCAGTTTCTATTTTTTATTCCTCCCATGTACAGAACATACTTTCTTCTTTATGTGTCTCATAATTTTTCTGTGGAAAACTGGACGTTTTAAAGAACGATGTGGCAACTCTGGAAATCATACCTACCTTTTTATCTCCTTGCTAAGGGTTTGATGTACTTGCTGGGTTTTTGGCTTGTTTAGTGACTATTCTGAACGAATTCAGTAAAGTCTATATTCTTTATAGTGCATGGATACTGAAGTCTCTGCTAGGGTCGTTTAGTGGTCAGCTAATGATTGGGCAGAAATTTCCCTAAATGCCACTAAGGGAGTTTTCTTACTGTGCTACGTCTCCAAGTCTGTGCTAAGGGCTCTGGGTGCACGTTGAAGCACCCCTTCAACACCGAGTCACGAAGACGACTGGAAGGAAGCTGCCTTTGGCCTCACTTTCTGCTTGTGTGTCAAGGTCAACCTACGGTGACAGCTCAAGATGTTCTTAAGTCTTTCCTGAGCAGGAGTATAACCCTTGGCATATGCAAAGCTCTACACATACACACGACCATCTAAATTCCCAAGAACACCAGAGCTTTTCAAGGTCCCTACGGACATCTCATTCCCAAGCTTTTCCTTTTACATTTTTGGTTAGCCTATTGTCTGCTCCAAGGGTTAGCCACCACTTATTAACCAATGGCCTCTGAGTCTTTCTTGACTGATGTCCCTGGGAAAAAGGCTTTCACACCTGGCAAGCTCCAATCCGGTAAAATAAAGACAGTCTTGCAAATGAGGTCTTCCAGGGACCTGCCTGACAGTTCAAATAATGACAATTCTCTGGGAATGAGGCTTTAAAGGAGTTCTAACCCCATTCTGCCCCCTCTAGTGGCTTCCAGGCTGCTACTTCTCACCTTCATTGTATACTGTTGGTTTTCAAGGATACAACAGAGATGGAAGCGGGAGATAGGAATAGGGCAAGCTAAAACACCACAAAGCTCGTTGTTCATACCGAGATTCAGCCATTTCTCTTGAATAAATACTCCACCATTGACATTCTGAGAATTCACATGTTTCAAGCTCAATTATTCTATAAACTGCAGTAACTGAGAGAGGCAACCAAACTGGATAAAGTATGAGTTTTTAGCCACACTCCAAATGAATGTTGCCATAATTTTTCAGAGGCCTGGATAATCCTTTCATTATGTATCTATTTTAAAAATCTTGGATCATTAAGACTCAAAAATCACAATGAGAAACAAAACCTGACATTCTTTAACACAGGTAGCAAGGATAATCCACACTTGTTGAGTGGAAAAAAACCTGGCTAACCCTTGACAGTCTCTTAATTACATATAGAAATAATCTCCAAATGCTACACCTTCTGCCCAGCCACCACACTCGCTGCCAATAACTTCTGTCTCCAAAGTACAAGGGGACCACACATACAGTCATGCTTCAAAGGCTGTGAAGCAAGCTCTTTTCCTGACTGAGAATGTCAGTCACTTGGTTATGATCAATCCCTTTCCTAGAGACACCGGTATCACTTTCAGATCTATTAGCTGATGACACAAGGAGGTAGCTCCTCACTGTAGGCACAGTGAGACTTGAATGATTTTTTTTTTTTTTGAGATGGAGTCTCGCTCTGTTGCCCAGGGCTGTAGTGTAATGGTGTGATCTCAGCTCACTGCAACCTCTGCCTGCCGGGTTCAAGCAATTCTCCTGCCTCAGCCTCCCGAGTAGCTGAGACTACAGGTGCGCACCACCATGCCTGGCTAATTTTTTGTATTTTTAGTAGAGACGGGGTTTCACTATGCTGGCCAGTCTGGTCTCAAACTCCTGACCTCAGGTGATCTGCCCTCCTCGGCCTCCCAAAGTGCTGGGATTATAGGCGTGAGCCACTGCCGAGACTTGATTTTTAGACAGACATAGAGCTAGTTTCAAAAATACAAACTGTATAAAAACCCCCTTTGTTTGAAGAAAAGGCAAGATATTCACTGAGTTTCTGGGAAAATGTAGGAGAATCTCATTAGGAAAAAGCAGGAGTGAATGAAAACCACAAAAATGAAGGCATAATAAAACGGGCAGGGTAATGTAACAATCCATTTAAAGAAGAGTCTTAAAGAGAGTGTGTTTATGAGTCTGTGAAATGAATTTACATCTCAATTTTTAATTATATCAGGTTGCATTAGTGTTGGTCCAGTTAGAAATCCATGTTCATAAATCATCTTAATCAAAATGTTTTTATTTATGCTGAGACAATGTATTGTGTTTAAGTACTTTATAGCAAAGATTAGAATTTCTGATTTTTCATTCAGGAAAGGGAAACAACTTTACTACTAATAATTTTAAAAATTGGCTTTGAAAGTCCCCAGAGACTACAAAATAGTTATATATTTTAGAGAAAATTATATGCAGAGCCTCATAAGCCAACTGGTATTGAAGCCTTTTTTTTTCCCTAGACTGTAAAGATTTTAATTCATAATGCTCACGTAAAACAGAAGTGAGATGTACATTACACTAGTCAGACAAGCGGGAGTGTGAAAGGTCTTAGTGAGGCACGGTGACCAAAAGATGTTTAATGTACACCTCACTTTTCCAGAAGAGAAGGGCCAGGTAACAAAGAAGTTCATCACTCTTATCCGTTAGCCAGAGTGGATCCTCCACCCAGGCCAGGGTTCTTTTGAATAGGGATCATTTAATTATTATGTATTTTAAGAGTGTGCTCAAAACACATATTAACTGAAGATGCAGCATTTCATCCACACAATGTTATGTAATTAAGGTTTTTGGTAGGATAACAATTGGACATACTTTAGAACACTGATAGGGTAATCCACTAAAATGGGCCTCTTTTGCACTACATCATAGGAAGGCCTGTGCTCATGAGGCTATCCTGGACTGTAAAATTTATCACTAACCACACAAGAGTTCACTGAAGTAAACTTACCTGAACAGAGATGATACTTTCCAAGTTGCTCACTTTTTTTGCATTACTATTATTGTGTGAAATACTTTTCTACCTAGCATAACTGTTGCTCAAGAAAACAACATATATAATAACTTCAGATTTGCTTTTCTGCAAAGCTTTGGACACAATTCAAATATACAGCATGTAGGCAAATTTTCTCCAGTTGATAACACTCCTTTATAGCATCAAAAGATTAAGAATGACATCGATAAATCCAGCATAAAATTTCCATAATGAACAGCACCAGGGAAACCATTTAAGTTCCACTTCTCATCAATTAAGTTCAGGTGCTGTACCCAAGGATTAAGGTTAAGACTGCCCAAAGGTTGTCTGCCCAGCCCACTGCTGTTGTTTAACACACCGTAGTTCATAATAGGTAGAGAAAGAATGCTTGGATTGTAAGCATCTTTGTAAAACTTCAAACAAGGTAAAACTAATGTATTACCTTACCACAATGAGAATCCTGAATACCAAGTTAGCACATTTCATAGCTCCATTCCATGACATGTGATTGTAGAGGATGAAATAGAAAAATGTAGCAAGACATTTACTGTCACCTAAATGATAGGTAGCAGTCACTTAGGCCTGAAGCACAATTGTGAAGTTTCATGCCACATTTTCACTGGCTAACTTATATACATGTAGAGGTTATGTTAAAACTTCAATTATCCCAAAGGATGAAAGTGTTACATTTCGATACAGATCTTCAGTTCCTATTTTACTATAAGCCTTTGAAACGTTAAGGCTGAATAGACCAAGTTATGAAAAGGGACAAGAGGAAGTAAGAACAGTGCAGATACAGTGGGAACACATGGTAACTTTCTGCCGTCTCCATTCTACGTGGACGGTGTGCTTTCCGGGCAGCAGGTGGTGTGACTGTAAAAAGATCACACATTTGTCAGTAACTATGTAGGATTTTTGGCACTATAAAGTCAGGGCAGCTAATAAAAATTCCATCAACCAAATTTTTGATAAGTCTGAAGTTTTAAAAAAATAATTTTTCTACCAAGCAAATCCTTGGTTCTCCATTCAGCCCTGCCTTTTAGAAAACTTACATCATTAAAAAACATTTTAAAAAAAGAATCACTTCACAGCAACCAGATGAACATCTGGCAGCAAAGCAACATTAAAATGCCATCCTTTGAAAGGAAGAGCAAATACGTGACTCCTTCATGAAGAGCAGTTCTTTCTGGCAGGGTGGAGGCTCAGAGACTTGCTGTTTATGGACTTTTGCAGAAGTCGAAGGCTGAATTTGGACCTGCTTTTCCTGTATTTTCTCGGTTGCATCTGGGCAGTATGCTAAGTATACAAGAAACGAGGGTCAACATGAATACAATGTTGTGCATCAGGTGACTAAGTAAATGTGCACGGGCTGTACTTTGAATCATCCTGTTAAAAACCAGTAGTGGAAGTAGCTGAAGCCTGTCTTTCACATGTGACAAAAATATTTCAAAGTCAGTATAAATTGAATCATAAACCCATCAAAAAAAGAACACTGAGATCTTATTTCAATGTGTGTTTTCTCCCCCTTTCTCATTGTATGGAAACTGTTTATATTGAGAAAGAAAAAAATCAGATCTTGTAAAGCTTCAAATATTCCTCAAATTCTTCTCATATAAAAAAATCTTATCAGGAAATTTAAAAACTTCAAAAATCATTTTTCTGCAAACACTTTTAAAAAACAAGAAGTGTATTCATTACAATCTACATTTTTGTTTTTAAAATCCCTCACAAAAGTCTGTTGCTACATTGTAGAACGTATAAACAAGGCTGGAACTTTCCAGAGGGTGTGTGCTCTGGGACCCTCACTGAGCCTCCATGGGAGCCTCACTTTGCCGCCAACTCAGGCGCCCCACTAAGACCATTGAGGCCACGGGGTTTGCTGAAACTCCTCAGAAACTGACAAGTTTCCACTGCAGACACTGTGGAGAATACGGTCTCAGGGAAATAACTCTCTGGGAAAAGCAAGGGAGAGGAGAGGAAGCATCATTGAAGGTATGTGTGTTCAAAAGGGAATCTGGCTAGATGATCAAATCACTGTTCTCCAAGGACCTGAAACTTGCTTTAAATTAGATTTGGGGAGGCCCATCAATTTAAATGGTTTGTGTAAAAGACACACTCACATAAAAAGGAAAAACACAGAAGACAAATGGGTCCTTAATTTGGGGGAGGATATATTCCAACTTGGGGGAAGGGTGAAGGCATTTTAGCTCTGAAGCTCAATCATGACATTTCCAGAGAGTTCTGCAGTGCCCCCGCATTGGACAGGACAGGATGGAAGAGTGTGCTGGACTGGCTGGATTCCCCAGTGTCAAGCTGGCAGCGCTCCTGAGGTTCTTGAGTGTTTATCAACTCAGCAGGTCAAAAGTCTGCAGACACTGGGTGGAGCAGCAGTAAGCCACAAAACTAACAGTTGTCTTCCTGGAAGGGGAAAAAGGGAGAGAAGAACACTGTGAGTTCAAGATTAGAGTCTCTGATTCTTTCTGTTGGAAACTTTTTTTCTTTGTTAAAATGGAGGATTAGCCATGGTCAACAAACTGCATAACAGAAATTTAAATTTCCTTTTCAAACTGAGCACTGGAATCAGGTGAAGTATGTACATGTGAATGTTCATTTTAATAGCAGCGTTCAGAAGATATACTATCCCTAAAGTAGAAACTAAGAAAGGAAAAAAATAAACCTTTTCCACGTTACATTTTGAACTCTGCTTACTAGAACCAACAGTGCAATCACAGAGTTGAAGTCCATTATAAAAATCATGTAACAGAAAATGTCACCAATTTAGCCAGAACACATATATACCACAGAGCTTAAACAACATAATTTTAAGGAATTTATCCTACAAATGTATGTATACACACAGATTGCTAGTAGAGGTCATTTCAGAATCTGAATAACACAGTTCAAAGGTCTTCCCACATATCAGAGGTTTGGGCACCTTTGTGCAGTGAGTCATGAGCCCCAGGGGGCCTCCGACCCACTCAGGACAGCTACAGCTATTAGATGCCTTGTTTTCCTGCCAGAAGTGCTATCCTCTGGTAGAGGGAGAAGAGTCTCTTGTTGTTTCCATAAGACCCTCTGTGCTGATTGTTTTCTATTTCCTCACCCCCAACACAGTCCGCCTTTCTCTGTGGCCCAGGAAGGGGACCTCTGTAGACTTTACCAGCAAAGCTGCCTCAACTCCAGCTTCTGGTTAGGCCAGCGAGAGGCACCAGCAGGAGGCACCAGCGGGGGCACCAGCAGGGGGCACCAGCAGGGGGCTGAAGGGCAGGAAGAAGGAAGGTTGAGTATTTCCACCCCACTTCCTCTCTCCCCCTGGGACTGGAGCTCCTATCAGGCAGGCCCCCTTTTCCACCTCTGGTTCTCGCCAGGCTCCAGGGCTCCCTTTGCCCTTCAGGCCCAAGGATTAAGCATGGTAAGGGCTTCCTACTGCTGTGAGTCCCTGTGTGCCTCAATATCCTTCTGGGTGCTCTGCACCCTGCCCAAACTTCAGCCAATTGTCCTTCTTCATTAATTTCTCTTCAAAGTCTCAGCCAAATGTGCATTTTGTTTTCCAGCCCTGATGAATATAGAATGTGTTATGAGAAGTGGCCCAATGAAGCAGCTCATCCAAGTGAGATTCTGAGGTTGGGCTGGAGAGTACATGAATGGCTTTCTCACTAGAGAGAAGTGGGACCCTGCTAATCTGTAGCATGTGGTGGCATCACGGTTACTCAAATATCACTGGAACAGAAGGTAACAGGAGGGCAAGGCACTGGGAAAGTAAGTGGCTGTGGCACTTGATTGCTATGGCATCATGGTGATTCCAAGTTTGTGGGGTGAGATGGCTTCTTTTGACTGTGCTGAAGAGATTCCGAAAAGAACGATAAGCTTAGTGCCTTGAGATCTCAACTCAAGGCATGGGCAGAGAATCAGAAAGTTTTTATGGTGGCTTTAAATGAATCTTTATTTTATGAAGCTGCAAGGGACATGGCTGAGGCTAAATGTAGAGGTTTCAGGATCACATACCAGATAAAGATATATTTATGCTAAGTCTCTTATGCTAAGGTAAAAGGTGCTTTTGGGAAAGAGTGGGAACTTGAGACTTGATATGGGAGCCTCTAGACAGGCACAAATCTAAGAGCCTTGACTCTCTAGCATCTCTAAACATTTCTTCATATCAGAAACAGACCTTTCCACCTTCTACGAAAACTACCATTCCCTTGGGTAAAAATGTTTCAATGGCTTCCCCTGGGGTGGTTACCTAAAAACTTTTCAGGACCCACCACCATCAATACTCATTGCCTCTAGGGCCAAAAAGGGTAAAATCCTAGCATGATCCAGAGATCATTGCAAGGTCTACTCCTGGAGGAAATCACATACACACCGATGGAGTTGCAGGATCTTGTCAAATTATATTAGCAGGAACCTGGAGGGCACACATGGAAACGGATTCTAAGTACATTAGCCAGCAAGAATGAATGTAAGATTGGATCAGGCCAACAGGGGTACTTCACCTATACCTCAGAATATGATACATTAAGCACCTGGGAATGGTTAACAGAAGCCTTGACTCATTGGAGGCCAACAGCTGATGAGACAGCTATGCTAGACTCCCCTTGCAGATTCTAGAGGGAGGATACATGGGAATGCAGAGAGGACCCAAGGTGGCGGACCCTGCTCAGCCACCTCCTGAAAAATCTCCAGGAGGGCCAAGAAGTCTTTTTCTTCCCTAAGGCTAAATGTATTTGCAAGGGGGAATACAAACTGGAAGTAGCAAGCACCCTTGATGCCTTAATACATGATTATCAGAGGTGAGAGAGAAAAATCCTGCAAGAGTTCACATGCCTACTACATCAGTGCAGTTTCAAATGGAAAAGAAGAGTTGTATCCAGAACTGCCCGCTACAGAGAAACAGATACACACTTGGTGGATCCCTCTGGATTTTGGGTGAAAATATATTTCGGTGGAACTTCTGGTTCTGCCAAGATGGGGTAGGTCCCATTCTTCCCAGGTCTTCCCCCCACACCTGAAATACTCTGGACAAAATACAACAAATAAGCACAGGCAAGCTCTGAAAGGGAGAATGAAGGCAGACAGCCTAGGGACAGTGGGACTTGAGGAACAACGCAGTGCTAGCAAGTTCCCTGGGTACCTTATTGCCCTCTATATCTTAAATAGGATGCTGTAGAAGCCTCCAGTCCACAACCAGTAACAGGCACAGATGCAATTGGCTCCAAGTAAAGCCCATGCCCCCAAGCCAAAGGCCAGGGACAGGAAAATCTACAAAGACAGAAAGTAGATAAGCCTAGGGCTAGGTATGATGGGGACAGAGGGACAGGGGCAAGAGCTAAATGTTCAGGGTTTCCGTATGGGTGAGAAAATGTTCTGAAATGGATTAGGGTGAGGGTTGCACATATCACTGAATGTAGCATATCGCTGAATGTACTAAGAAACACTGAATTGTATACTTTAAACGGGTGAAATTGTATGATATGTGAATTATCTCAATAAAGCTGTTAAGAAATAAGAGAGATGAAAGGAGAAATAGATAAATCCATAAATAGAATTGGGGACTTAATACCTTACTCTCAGCAACTGATATACTAGATAGAAAATTAGTGTAAGTATAGAAAAACTGAACAACACAATAAATTAAAAATCTGACATATACAGAACACTATCCAACAGCAGCAGAATCTACGTTGTTTTTTTCAAATGCCCATGGACCATATACCAAGTCACAGCTGAGATTTGCCTACCTGGACAGAGCTGCTAGAGCCATAAACTGGTAGGAACACTTAAATGGGAATGTTTACAAAATCTGGGCATAAAACCACACCTTAAAAAATTTAAAAGATATCATACAAATTATGTTATCAAACTACAATGGAATTAAACTAGAAATCAATAAAAGATAGCTGGAAAATTCCTAAATATTTGGAAATTAAACAACTTAATTCTAAATATCTAGGTGAAAGAAGAAATCTGAAGAGAAATAAAACAAATTTTCGGCAGTTCCAAGATGGCCGAATAGGAACAGCTCCAGTCTACAGCTCCCAGCGTGACAGACGCAGAAGATGGGTGATTTCTGCATTTCCAACTGAGCAAACGGCACGCCAGGAGATTACATCCCATGCCCGGCTGGGAGGGTCCCATGCCCACGGAGCCTCGCTCATTGCTAGCACAGCAGTCTGAGATCGATCTGCAAGGCAGCAGCGAGGCTGGGGTAGGGGCGCCTGCCATTGCTGAGGCTTGAATAGGTAAACAAAGCAGCCAGGAAGCTCGAACTGGGTGGAGCCCACCACAGCTCAAGGAGGCCTGCCTGCCTCTGTAGACTCCACCTCTCGGGGCAGGACATAGCCGAACAAAAGGCAGCAGAAACCTCTGCAGACTTAAATGTCCCTGTCTGACAGCTTTGAAGTGAGTAATGGTTCTCCCAGCACAGAGTTTGAGATCTGAGAACAGACAGACTGCCCCCTCAAGTGGGTCCCTGACCCCTGAGTACCCTAACTGGGAGGCACCCTCCAGTCGGGGAAGACTGACACCTCACACAGCTGGGTACCCCTCTGAGATGAGGCTTCCAGAGGAATGATCAGGCAGCAACATTTGCTATTCAGCAATATTCGCTGTTCTGCAGCCTCTGCTGCTGATACCCAGGCAAACAGGGTCTGCAGTGGACCTCCAGCAAACTCCAACAGACCTGCAGCTGAGGGTCCTGACTGTTAGAAGAAAACTAACAGAAAGGACATCCACACCAAAACCCCACTGTAAGTCACCATCATCAAAGACCAAAGGTAGATAAAACCACAAAGATGGGGAAAAAACAGAGCAGAAAAGCTGAAAACTCTAAAAATCAGAGCGCCTCTCCCCCTGCAAAGGAATGCAGCTCCTCGCCAGCAACAGAACAAAGCTGGATGAAGAATGACTTTGACGAGTTGAGAGAAGAAGGCTTCAGAAGATCAAACTTCTCCAAGCTAATGGAGGAAGTTCGAACCCATCGCAAAGAAGCTAAAAACCTTGAAAAAAGATTAGATGAATGGCTAACTAGGATAACCAATATAGAGAAGTCCTTAAATGACCTGATGGAGCTGAAAAACATGGCATGAGAACTACGTGACGAATGCACAAGCTTCAGTAGCCGATTTGATCAACTGGAAGAAAGGGTATCAGTGATTGAAGATCAAATGAATGAAATGAAGCGAGAAGAGAAGTTTAGAGAAAAAAGAGTAAAAAGAAACTAACAAAGACTCCAAGAAATATGGGACTATGTGAAAAGACCAAATCTACATCTGATTGGTATACCTGAAAGTGACGAGGAGAATGGAACCAAGTTGGAAAACACTCTGCGGGATACTATCCAGGAGAACTTCCCCAATCTAGCAAGGCAGGCCAACATTCAAATTCAGGAAATACAGAGAACGCCACAAAGATACTCCTCAAGAAGAGCAACTCTGAAGACACATAATTGTCAGATTCACCAAAGTTGAAATGAAGGGAAAAATGTTAAGGGCAGCCAGAGAGAACGGTCGGGTTACCAACAAAGGGAAGCCCATCAGACTAACAGCGGATCTCTCATCAGAAACTCTACAAGCCAGAAGAGAGTGGGGACCAACATTCAACATTCTTAAAGAAAAGAATTTTCAACCCAGAATTTCATATCCAGCCAAATTAAGCTTCACAAGTGAAGGAGAAATAAAATCCTTTACAGACAAGCAAATGCTGAGAGATTTTGTCACCACCAGGCCTGCCCTACAAGAGCTCCTGAAGGAAGCACTAAACATGGAAAGGAACAACCGATACCAGCCACTGCAAAAACATGCCAAATTGTAAAGGCCATCGATGCTGGGAAGAAACTGCATCAACTAACGAGCAAAATAACCAGCTAACATCATAATGATAGGATCAAATTCACACATAACAATATTAACCTTAAATGTAAATGGGCTAAATGCACCAATTAAAAGACACAGACTGGAAAATTGGATAAAGAGTCAAGACCCATCAGTGTGCTTTATTCAGGAGACATACCTCACGTGCAGAGACACACATAGGCTCAAAATAAAGGGATGGAGGAAGATCTACCAAGCAAATGGAAAACAAAAAAAGGCAGGGGTTGCAATCCTAGTCTCTGATAAAACAGACTTTAAACCAACAAAGATCAAAAGAGACGAAGAAGGCCATTACATAATGGTAAAGGGATCAATTCAACAAGAAGAGCTAACTACCCTAAACATATATGCACCCAATACAGGAGCACCCAGATTCATAAAGCAAGTACTTAGACACCTACAAAGAGTCTTAGACTTCCACACAATAACAATGGGAGACTTTAACACCCCACTGTCAACATTAGATAGATCAACGAGACAGAAAGTTAACAAGGATATCCAGGAATCGAACTCAACTCTGCACCAAGTGGACCTAATAGACATCTACAGAACTCTTCACCCCAAACCAACACAATATACGTTCTTCTCAGCACCACATCACACTTATTCCAAAATTGACCACATAGTTGGAAGGAAAGCACTCCTCAGCAAATGTAAAAGAACAGAAATTACAACAAACTGTCTCTCAGACCACAGTGCAATCAAACTAGAACTCAGGAATAAGAAACTCACTCAAAACCGCTAAACTACATGGAAACCGAACATCCTGCTTCTGAATGACTACTGGGTTCATAATGAAATGAAGGCAGAAATAAAGATGTTCCTTGAAACCAATGGGAAAAAAGACACAACATACCAGAATCTCTGGGACACGTTTAAAGCAGTGTGTAGACGGAAATTTATAGCACTAAATGCCCACAAGAGAAAACAGGAAAGATCTAAAATTGACACCCTAACATCACAATTAAAAGAACTAGAAAAGCAAGAGCAAATACATTCAAAAGCTAGCAGAAGGCAAGAAATAACTAAGATCAGAGCAGAACTGAAGGAGACAGAGACACAAAAAACCCTTCAAAAAATCAATCAATCCAGGAGCTGGTTTTTTGAAAAGATCAACAAAATAGACCACTAGCAAGACTACTAAAGAAGAAAAGAGAGAAGAATCAAATAGACGAAATAAAAAATGATAAAGGGGATATCACCACCAATCCCACAGAAATGCAAACTACCATCAGAGAATACTATAAACACCTCTACGCAAATAAACTAGAAAATCTAGAAGAAATGGATAAATTCCTGGACACATACACCCTCCCAAGACTAAACCAGGAAGAATTTGAATCCCTGAATAGACCAATAACAGGCTCTGAAATTGAGGCAATAATTAATAGCCTACCAACCAAAAAAAGTCCAGGACCAGACAGATTCACAGCCGAATTCTACCAGAGGTACAAGGAGGAGCTGGTACCATTCCTTCTGAAACTATTCCCATCAATAGAAAAAGAGAATCCTCCCTAACTCATTTTATGAGGCCAGCATCATCCTGATACCAAAGCCGGGCAGAGACATGACAAAAAAAGAGAATTTTAGACCAATATCCCTGAAGAACATTGATGCAAAAATCCTCAATAAAGTACCGGTAAACTGAATCCAGCAGCACATCAAAAAGCTTATCCACCATGATCAAGTGGGCTTCATCCCTGGGATGCAAGGCTGGTTCAACATACACAAATCAATAAACATAATCCAGCATATAAACAGAACCAAAGACAAAAACCACATGATTATTTCGATAGATACAGAAAAGGCCTTCAACAAAATTCAACAGCCCTTCATGCTAAAAACTCTCAATAAACTAAGTATTGATGGGACGTATCTCAAAATAATAAGAGCTATTTATGACAAACCCACAGCCAATATCATACTGAACAGGCAAAAACTGGAAGCATTCCCTTTGAAAACGGGCACAAGACAGGGATGCCCTCTCTCACCACTCCTATTCAACATAGTGTTGGAAGTTGTGGCCAGGGCAATCAGGCAGGAGAAAGAAATAAAGGGTACTGAATTAGGAAAAGAGGAAGTCAAATTGTCCCTGTTTGCAGATGACATGATTGTATATTTAGAAAACCCAATCATCTCAGCCCACAATCTCCTTAAGCTGATAAGCAACTTCAGCAAAGTCTCAGGATACAAAATCAATGTGCAAAAATCACAAGCATTCTTATACACCAATAGCAGACAAACAGAGAGCCAAATAATGAGTGAACTCCCATTCACAATTGCTTCAAAGAGAATAAAATACCTAGGAATCCAACTTACAAGGGATGTGAAGGACCTCTACAAGGAGAACTACAAACCACTGCTCAATGAAATAAAAGAGGACACAAACAAATGGAAGAACATTCCATGCTCATGGATAGGAAGAATCAATATCATGAAAATGGCTATACTGCCCAAGGTAATTTATAGATTCAATGCCATCCCCATCAAGCTACCAATGACTTTCTTCACAGAATTGGAAAAAAAATAAAGTTCGTATGGAACCAAAAAAGGGCCCGCATTGCCAAGACAATCCTAAGCCAAAAGAACAAAGCTGGAGGCATCATGCTACCTGACTTCAAACCATACTACAAGACTATAGTAACCAAAACAGCATGGTGCTGGTACCAAAACAGAGATATAGACCAATGGAACAGAACAGAGTCCTCAGAAATAATACCACACATCTACAACCATCTGATCTTTGACAAACCTGTCAAAAACAAGAAATGGGGAAAGGATTCCCTATTTAATAAATGGTGCTGGGAAAACTGGCTAGCCATATGTAGAAAGCTGAAACTGGATCCCTTCCTTACACCTTATACAAAAATTAATTCAAGATGGATTAAAGACTTAAACGTTAGACCTAAAACCATAAAAACCCTAGAAGAAAACCTAGGCAATACCATTCAGGACATAGGCATGGGCAAGGACTTCATGTCTAAAACACCAAAAGCAATGGCAACAAAAGCCAAAATTGACAAATGGGGTCTAACTAAACTAAAGAGCTTCTGCACAGCAAAAGAAACTACCATCAGAGTGAACAGGCAACCTACAGAATGGGAGAAAATTTTTGCAATCTACTCATCTGACAAAGGGCTAATACCCAGAATTTACAAAGAACTCCAACAAATTTACAAGCAAAAAACAACCCCATCAAAAAGTGGGCAAAGAATATGAACAGACACTTCTCAAAAAAATACATTTATGCAGCCAACAGACACATGAAAAAATGCTCATGATCACTGGCCATCACAAAAATGTAAATCAAAACCACAATGAGATACCATCTCACACCAGTTAGAATGGCGATCATTAAAAAGTCTGGAAACAACAGGTGCTGGAGAGGATGTGGAGAAATAGGAACACTTTTTACACTGTTGGTGGGACTGTAAACTAGTTCAACCATTGTGGAAGACAGTGTGGCGATTCCTCAAGGATCTAGAACTAGAAATACCATTTGATCCAGCCATCCCATTACTGGGTATATATCCAGAGGATTATAAATCAAGCTGCTATAAAGACACATGAACACCTATGTTTATTGCAGCACTATTCACAATAGCAAAGACTTGGAACCAACCCAAATGTCCATCAATGATAGACTGGATTAAGAAAATGTGGCTCATACACAACATGGAATACTATGCAGCCATAAAAAAGGATGAGTTCATGTCCTTTGTAGGGACATGGATGAAGCTGGAAACCATGATTCTCAGCAAAGTATCGCAAGGACAAAAAACCAAACACCACATGTCCTCACTCACAGGTGAGAATTGAACAATGAGAACACTTGGACACAGAGTAGGGAACATCACACACCAGGGCCTGTTGTGGGGTGGGGGGAGGGGGGAGGGATAGCATTAGGAGATATACCTAATGTAAATGATGAGTTAATGGGTGCAGCACACCAACATGGCACATGTATACATATGTAACAAACCTGCACTTTGTGCACATGTACCATAGAACTTAAAGTATAAAAAAATTTTTTTTTCAACTAAATGAAAATAAAATACAAGTCATCAAAAAGTAATAGGATGCAGCCAAAGCAGTACTTAAAGGAAAACTTACAGTACTAAACACACATACTAGAAAAGAAAGGTCTAAAATCAATAACTCATATTTCTACCAGGAAACTACAGAATGAAGAACAATTTAAGTTTAAAGCAAGGAAAAATCATAGAGTATGTTCTTTGACTATAATAGAATCAAACTAGAAACCAATAACAAAAAGACAAGAGGAAAATCTTCAAACATATAGAAATTAAACACCACAGTTCTTTGACCCATGGATCAAATGACCACACTTCCATAGGTCAGAAAGGAAATCTCAAAGGAACTTAAAACATACACAAACTGAATGAAGATGAAAATATGATTCAAAAATCAAAGATTTTGGTACACAGCTAGAGACAGTAGTGCTGAGGGAAATTCATAGCACTAAATGCTTACATTACAAAGAAGCCTAGATTATTGATTTGAGACTTTTCCTTTTTTCTAATGTAAGTACTTAGTGCTATAAATGTCCTCTTTTAGCTTTTAAAAACCTAAAAAGAAAACAAAATAAGCCCAAAGCAAGAAGAAGAATAGTAAATAATAAAGAGGAGAAACCAATGAAATCAATCACTAGGATTATGAATAACAATAAAACTGATAAATCTTGACCAAGACTGACAAAGATAAAAAGAGAGAACACACGAATTAATATTAGAAATGAAGCAGGTGATATCACCACAGATCCTACAGCCATTAAAAAGATGTATAGGAATACTAGGGACAACTTTATACTAATAAATCTGACAACTTAGAAGAAACAGACCAGTGTCTAGAAAACCACAAACTACCAAAACTCAACTGAGATGAAACAGACAACCCAAATAGTCTTACAACCATTAAATAGATTGAATTTATAATTTGAAAAAGAAAACAAATTTCCCTGCCCAGATGGTTTCACTGGAGAATTCTAACAAAGAGTAAAAAAATAAATTTTTGAAAAGTTTTACACAATTTCTTCAGGAAAAAACAGAAGAAGAGGAACACTTCCTAACTCATTTAATGAGGCCAGTATTATCCTGACTCCAGAACTAGACAAGGATAATACAAAAACAGAAAATTACAGACCAGTATCTTTCATTAACAAAGATTTTAAAATCTTCAACAAAGTATTAACAAATTAAAGAAATGTACAAAAAGAATTACACATCATGATCAAGTGGGAGTTATTCCAGGCATGTGAGGCTAGTTCAATATTTGATAATCAGCACCACCCACCGTATCAACAGGCAAAAGAAAAACCATATGATCATATCAA
Source organism: Pongo abelii (assembly GCF_028885655.2). Lineage (NCBI taxonomy): Eukaryota > Metazoa > Chordata > Mammalia > Primates > Hominidae > Pongo > Pongo abelii. Next base: position 102,554,328 of record NC_072001.2, on the reverse strand, counting down.
TGGACTCAGAAGAAGCATTTAACAAAATTGAACACTTTGTCTTGATTAAAACTCTCAGCAAACTACATAGAGAGGAAATCTTCCTTAATTTAATAAAGAGAACATACCAAAAACCCCTACTTATCAGTAGGGTTAACACATTATGCTTAACAGATTAAAATTATATTATACTTAACACATTATATATATTATTATAGTTAACACATTATACTTAACAGTGAAACGCTGAGTGTTTTCCCTTTAAGACTAGGAACAAGGCAGTTGGGTGTGGTGGCTCATGCCTGTAATCCCAGCACTTTGGGAGGCCGAGGTGAGCAGATCACAAGGTCAGGAGATCAAGACCATCTTGGCTAATACAGTAAAACCCTGTCTCTACTAAAAAAACAAACAAAAAAAAATTTAGCCAGGCGTGGTGGTGGGCGCCTGTAGTCCCAGCTACTTGGGAGGCTGAGGCAGGAGAATAGTATGAACCCAGGAGGCAGAGTGAGCCGAGATCATGCCACTGCACTCCAGCCTGGGCGACAGAGCGAGACTCCATCTCGAAAAAAAAAAAAAAAAAAGATTGGAACAAGGCAAGGATGTCTATTTTCACGACCTTAGTCAGCATAGTACTTGAAGTTCTAACCACTGCTATAAGGCAAGAAAAAGAAACAAAGGCATACAGATTGGAAGGGAAGAAATAAAACTATTCCTTAGCAGACAGCATGACATGATTTTCTATGCAGAAAATCCCAAGGCATCTACAAAAAATACTCCTAGAACTAATATGCCAGTTCAGCAAGGCTATAACATACACAATCCAAATATGAAAATCAGTAACATTCCCATATGCTAACAATGAACACATGGAAATTGAAATTTTAAAACAGTATCATTTATAAGCACACAAAAAAGTGAAATATTTTGATATAAACTTAGGAAAGCGTTTAATGATATATATGCTAAAAATTATAAGATGCTGATGAAAGAAGTAAAAGACCTAAATAAATGGAGAGACACATCATGTTCATGCATTAGAAAATTCAACATAGTATATATGTCAACTGTCTCCAAATTAATCTATAAAGTTAAAGTAATTCTTATGAAAATCTCAACAAGGCTTTTTGGAGACAAAGATAAATTTATTCTAAAAATCAGTGGAAAAGTGTAGGGCCTAGAATAGCTAAGACAATTCTGAAAGGGAAAAGCAAAGTGGAAGTATCACTCAACCTGATATTAAGGCCTACCATAATCTAACTATAGTAATTAAGACAGTTTGCTATTGACTAAGAGATAGACACAGATCAACTGAATGGAACAGAGACTTATAATATAATTATATTAACAGAGAATTATATAGGCTTCATGACCTTGGGGGTAGGTAAAGATTTCTTAGAACACAAAAAGTATTACTATAAAATTGAAATGGATTAATTTAACTTTATCAAAACAGAAGACTTGTTTTCAAATGACATCTTTAGGAAAGCAAAAAGGCAAGCATCACTTTCGAATTTTCTTTCTTAACTCAGGAAATTCTGTAAATTTTGAGTTATTAGATACTTTTGCATTACCTCTAATTTTAAAAAATTAAAGTTGGTTGGGTAATGGTTAATGGGTACAAAAAGTAATCAGAAAGAATGAATAAGACCTAGTATTTGATAGCACAACAGGGTGACTACAGTCAGTAATTTAATTGTGCATTTTAAAGTAACTAAAATTGTATAATTGCATTGTTAGTAATACAAAGAATAAATGCTTGAGGGAATGTGATTTTCATGATGTGATTATTATGCATTGCATGCCTGTATCAAACATCTCAAGTACCCCATAAATATATATATCTACTTTGTACCCACAAAAATTAGAAATGAAAAAAATTTTTTAAATAATTTTTTTTAAAACTGAAGTTGGTTAGAACCCTAGTTCCAATAATTTTTATGCTATACCAGGATGTATACATTTGAATAAATCACAATTGAAAAGAACCACAGACACAAAAAGTGCATTTTGGGGGATTAGCTGATGAAACTTAACACAGAGATCAAAAGATAATTATGTTAAATGCAAATCATTCATACAAGGGATACATTTCATATCACAGCCATTTAGTTTTTAAAAATAAAGCTCCTCATATGGGTTAGCTGCATCCCCACCCAAATATCATCTTGAACTGTAATTCCCATAATCCCCATGTGTCGTGGGAAGGACCCGGTGGGAGGTAATTAAATCACGGGGGGAGTGGTTACCCCCATGCTCCTGTTTGCGTGATAGTGAGTGAGTTCTCATGAGATCTGATGGTTTTATAAGGTCCTTTCCCTCTTTGCTCAGCAATTCTCTCTCCTGCTGCTATGTGAAGAAGGATGTGTTTGCTTCCCCTCGAGCCATGACTGTAAGTTTCCTGAGGCCTCCTCAGCCATGTGGAACTGTGAGTCAATTAAACCTCTTTCCTTTATAAATTACCCAGTCTTGGGTATTTCTGCACAGCAGCATAAGAACGGACTAAAACAGCTCCCAAGCAAAAGCATTCAATTCCATGAAGATACGGGATTTACACTCATTAAAGGATAATGTCCTTTGGATCATCATTAACTCCTTATGAAGCTCATGGGAGTGGAGTAACCTGGAGGTGTCATATTTGTGCAACAAATAAATCCCAAGGCTGTGTACTTATTTGCTTTTGGGAGACTCATCTAATAACATATTGTATCTGCTTGTTGTATTAATAATCTGAGTTATTACAAGTACACCAACAAATCTTCTGCCTTAAGAATGGATTCATGTTGGTTAAGTCCTTTAAAATCCAGAACTGTGGCACCAGAGACATCAGAGGTCTGGGGAAACACTTTGAGCTAAGCAATAAGCTCTACAGTTAAGAAAAAGATGCTGACAACTTCTACAAAGAACATCAGACATGACATTTGTTGCTTTAGAATCTCTGAGCATATTTACAGGCAAGGCAGAAGAAAGAGCATTTCAGCTTGGTTTTAAAATACAGAAATACCACTATTCCTTAAAAGAACGAAATCACAATGCTGTTGGCACATACTGGAGCCCATAAAAATCATAAGAAATGTGGGATTTTTTTCTGCAAATATGTTTCCTGATTAAAAACACAAAGCATATATTTTGACTCATACAGAAAGTCAAGCCAAAAGAAAAAACAGTATTTATAAGACAAAGTTAAAATCCTGAGCTTGTGTACATATTAACTTATTCAAGAATCATCTAATAACATATTGTATCTGCTTGTTGCATTTATGTTAGTAGTGACTGTCTCTCATGGGACGATTCTGTGTGCAGAAACAGAAACGTCAAGCAGACTTCTTTCTTGATTGTGTCCTTGCCCTAGACATTTGGAATGAGATATGTATGAGAAAAGAATTAGGTGGTGGGGTCAAAGCAGAATTTTCAGTACCTACTGCAGAGCACAGCCCACGACAGATGGTCAACAAATAATTTTTGAAGTTATAAGGAGGAAGAAACAGTTAAGAACAATTTACTTAAATTTTTGAAGACTATTTCACTTGTGAGAAATTTCATAAGTCACCTTAAGAGGGTGCCAATGAATAGGCTTCTGCCAAAAGGAAAAAAAATCCCCAAAATGAGTATGCAAATAATGTTGGTGTGACTGACATTACTTGGCTTCAAAGAAGCAATAGCCACAAAAAGCAAGGGTAAGGAAATATGAAACATTTCATAAGTGAGGAAACCAGATAAGAATTATATAAAAGAGCTTATTTTAAAAATAAACTACTAGTGAGTGGGAGAAGGGAGTATTAGTTGTTCTGAAAGACAAAAGGAAACTGTAAGACCAAGTCAGTTTTGCAGGCCCTCTAACAAACAGGTCTCTATCTCAAGGCACAACAATCACTCAGACATTTGGCACTCTCACAGAATCACTCTGGCCCAGAAGACCAAGAATTCCTGAAAGAACCAAGCTATGCAAATCTGAGCTTGAAAGTGGCCTGACTGAAGCCCATGGCGCCCTCACCTACCACAGCGCCCGGCTGGCAGTAGATGCTCGAAGTGTGTTTGCTGACCAACTGGATAAATTAATAAACAAGAGGATGAGTCTTTTGAGTTACTTGGAAGTAACCTGAAAATTTTTTTTTACAAGAAGCCATTGGCATACTAATGTTTTGTTTTTGTTTTTGAGACAGAGTCTTGCTCTATCACCCAGCCTCGAGTGCAGTGGCGTGATCTCAGCTCACTGCAACCTCTGCCTCCCAGGTTCAAGCAATTCTGCCTCAGCCTCCCAGGTTCAAGCAATTCCGCCTCAGCCTCCCAGCAGCTGGGATTACAGGCACCTGGCATACTCATGTTTTAATAATTAAAAATATTTTTAATTTCTAAAGCAATACCAGTTACAAAAATTTAACACTACTCAAAGGAAACCACTGTTACTTTGGTGTATGAGTCCTTCCTAAGACTTTTTCTATATACATACAATTGTTTCAATATGTGTGTATGTGCATATATTTACTATATATGTGCACATAGATATACACATATATTCACACCTATAATTGCTTGACAAAGACTGGATCACACTATGCAATCTTTTATGCAACTTGCTTAAAAACATTTTTAATTGAACAAAAAAATTTGCCATAACAATCTTTCCTTTTCTTTTTTAATATGTATACAGTTTTAGGCAAAGGGCTTTTTCAATGCTTCTAGAAATAATTTTTTTCAAATATTGTTTTGTAGACTTGTAAAATTATATCCCAAGTATATAGAGTTGAAAATGAAAGTTCTCCTTCCACCTGACTACCTCATAACTCTACATTCCCCCCTTCCCAAGATACTCATAGTGAAGAGTTGGAGCTCCATCCTTCCGGACTTTTTAGTGCAAACACCCAAACCATACACACACATGTATGTGTGTGTGTATATGTACATACATACACATACACATATATTTCAAAAGTATCTTGTTCAGAATGTTAGAGAATATTTAATTTTGTATTTATGAGTTTATGAGTTGAAAGTGTATTTAAACTCATTATTTACAAGTTTATTTATTTCAAGATTTCTCTATGCTAATATGCTGGTCTACTTAGTAGCTAATTGAACAGCACAGTGGCTAAAACACAGATTTGGAGCCAGACTACGGGGTTCAAATCCCAGCTCTGCTATGACACCTTGGCCCAGTTTGCAATCTTCCTGTACCTGTTTGCCCTGTAAAAGGGATATCACAGGTTGGACCATATGCGTATGACTTGTATGATTCAACTTAACGATAGTACCTATCTTACAGTACTAAGAAAAGTAATATAGCTCAACTTCCAAACTAGATCTCTTTATCCCTAGGACTACTGGTTCTTCCATTGCACACCATGGCTTATTACACAAAAGCAGAGATAACACAGCAATAAAGCCTGAATGCACTCTGTACTACCTGTTATGGCTAAAGCTTAACCCAGCAATATGGGAAGAAACATTGGGATACCAGCCTATCTACAGTTCCTGTCTCAAAATACCCTGGTGATTAAAGTAAGACCTTTTAGTTAATTTTATGTGTCAACTTGGTTAGGCTATGGAGCCCATTTGTTTGGTCAAATACTAGCCTAGCTGTTGCTGTAAAGGTATTTTTTAAAGATATGATTAACATTTAAATCAGTACACTCTCAGTTGAGCAGATTACCCTCCATAGTGTGGGTGGGCCTCATCCAATTAGTTGAAGGCCTTAAGAGCAACAAAGTAGAAGGTATTCTCCCTAAGACTGCAATAAAGAATCCCTGTCTAAGTTTCCAGCCTGGTGCCCCGCAGAATTCAGACTCAACACTGCAACTTCAACTCTTACCTCAACGTCCAGGCTGCCAGTCTGCCCCACAGTTCTGAACTTGCCAGCCTTTGCAATTGTGTGAGCCAATTTCTTAAAATCAGTCATTCTCTCTCTTTCAATGTGAGACATTCTGCTATCAGGGAAGTGGGATGCTGCTGTGACAAATACCTAAAAATGTGGAAGTGGCTTTGACATAGGGTAATGAATAGAGGCTGGAAGAGTTTTGAGGTGTGTGACAGAAAAGAGATTATTGGGAGAAATAAAGAAGACTCTAGTGAGGGCTCACAAAAGAAAGGCAGGAGCTATAAAGTTTCTAATGTCTTAGAAAATACATTGTCAGGAACAGAATGTTGCTAGAAATAAAAATGTTAAAGATGCTTCTGGTGAGGTCTCAGACTGCAAATGAGGAATGTATTATTGGAAACTGGAAGAAAGGTGATCCTTGTTATAAAGTAGCAAAGGATTTGAGTGAATTGTGTTCTGTTGGATGGAAAGCAGAATTTGTAAGTGATAACTTGGATATTTGGCTGAGGAGATTTCTAAGCAAAGTGTTGAAGGCACAGCTTGGTTTCTTCTTGCTGCTTATAGATGTGAGTAAAATACAAGAGGAGAGAGATAAATTGAGCACATTATTATTAAGTGTAAGGAATCAGAACTTGAAGATTTGGAAAATTCTCAGCCTATTCATATTGTAAAACATGAAAGAGAACACCAACAGTGTGGCTGGACAATGGTTTGCAAACAGATTAGGTATGTGACTTGTGGATCATCAACTATTTCAGCAAAAATACTGCTAGCTTGTACTGAAAAGGACAGAAATGGGATGAGATGAAGAAATGCTGTCAGACTTCTGGGATTTTAGGCAGGATGGCCAAAAGAACTACCTAGATGCAAACATATGTTATCCTTAAAGAGAAGAAAAAGCCCAAGGGTAGGGCAACCTTCTCAATTCCAGGGGCAGGGCAACCTCTTTGGTTCATCCAGGACTAAGGGGGTGTGATTACCACCCCACTGGGCCCAGAGAACAGAGTGTGGAGCCAAAGAGGATTATTCTTAAGCCTTAAACTCTAACGGAATTTCACCTTCTAGATTTTAGACTTGAGACCTGCGACCCCTTTTTTCCTTCTAGCATTCTCACTTGTGGAATAGGAATGTCTATCCTATTCCTGTCCCACCATTACATGCTAGAAGCAGATAAATTGTTATCTGGTTTCATAGGTTCACAGCTGGAGAGTTTTGCCCCAGGATGAATTATGTCCTGACCCATACCTGATTTAGATATCTAAGATGAGATTTTGAACTTAAGGGTTGATGCTGAAATAGATTTAGGACTTTCTGGGCATGGGATGGGATGAATTTATTCTGCATGTGAGGACATGAGTTTTGGGGGATGTGGTATTGTGAAATATATATTTAGTCTTAGACCCTGTTTCCTGACATACGGCTCCTAAAACTCTGGAATCTCCTAAGTGATTAGAGTATCATTCATATGCTAATGAGACACCTGGTGGCTGGGGAATCCCTAGGTAGCTTCAGGATGTGTGCTGGTCACCAGAAAGACCAAGACATAATTAGAGGGTTGGGACTTTTAGCCCCATCCCTGACCTTTGGGGAGGGGAGGGGGGCTGAAAGTTGTGCCAATCACCAATCATCAATGGTTTAATTAATCACATCTATGTAATGAAGCCTCCATAAAAGCCCAAAGGACTGGTTTGGAGAGCTCTGGGATAGCTGGAAGATGGCATGCCCAGAGAAGGCATGAAAATTCCATATTTATTCCCACAAGCCTTGCTTTATACGTCTCTTCCATCTGGCTGTTCACCTGTATCTTTTATAATAAACCAGTAAACTCAAGTGCTATGGTTTGAATGTCCCCTCCAAAGTTTATGTTGACATTTAATTGCCAATATGACAATATTAGAAGGTAAGGCCTTTAAGAGGTGATTAGGTCATGAGAGCTCTGCCCTCATGAGTGCCGTTATCACAGGAGTGGGTTAGTTATCGTGGGAGGGGGTTCCTGATTAAAAGGACGAGTTTGGTCTGATTTTCTTTGTCTCTTGTGCCTTCTGCCCTTCTGACATGTTATGATGCAGCAAGATGGCCCTCACCAGACGTGGCCACTCGATAAAAAAATCCCAGGCTCCAAAAGCATGAGCCAAATAAACCTCTTTTCTTTATAAATTACCCAATCTCAATTACTCTGTTATAGCAGAATAAAACAGATAAAACAGTTACGTGTTTCCATGAGCTCTGTGAGCCACTCTAACACATTAACTGAACATGAGAAGAAGGTATTGGGAACCCTAATTTTATAGCTGGTTGGTCAGAAGTACAGGTGACAATCTACAACTTGCAACTAGCATCTTAAGTGGAGGCAGTCTTGTGGGACTGAGCCCTTAACCTGTGGGATCTAATGCTATCTCCAGTAAGATAGTGTCTAGAAACTGATGGACTTACAGGACACCCAGCTAGTGTCTACTGGAGAAGTGACTGGTTGCTGGTGGGGAGAACTTCCCACAAATTTTGGTGACAAGAAGTGAAGCATACAGTGTTATATTCAGTATTGAGTGACTATATAACAGCAGGAGAAAACATTTTTTTTTCTTATCTCAGTGGGGCCAGAGTGCAGACTGTTATGGGTTGAATTGTATAGCCCCCAAAATTCCTGTTTTAGTCCTAACCTCTAGTATCTCATAATGTGACTATTATGGACTGGACTGTTTCCTTCCTAAATTCGTATGTTGAAGCCCAAACCCCCAACGTGAGGGCATTTGGAGAGGAGGTCTTTGGGAGATAACTGGTTTAAATGAGGTCATGAGGTGGAATCCTCATGATAGGATTTGTGCCCTTATAAGAAGAGACATTCTCTGCCACGAAAGGAGACAATGAGAAGTTGGTTGCCTGCAAGCTAGGAAGAGAGCCCTCACCAGAACGCAACCATGCTGACCCCTTGATTTCAGACTTCTTTCCTCCAGAACTATGGGAAAATAATTTCTACTGTTTAAGCCACCCTGTCATTTTGTTATGGCAGCCTGTGCTGACTAATATAGAGACCTTATTTGGGAACAATGTCCTTGTATATATAATAGTTAGGTAAGATGAGGTCATTAGGGTAGGCCCTAATCCAATATGAATGGTGTCCTTATAAAAAGAGAAAACTTGTGCACAGAGACAGACATTCATAAAGGGAAATGATGTGAAGAGACGAAGGGAGAAGATGGTCATCTACAAGCCATGGAGGCCTGGAACAGATCCCTCCCTCACAGCCTCAGAAGGAACCAACCCTGCTGACACCTTGATCTTGGACTTCCAGCCTCCAAAACTGAGATACAATAAATTTCTGTTGTTTAAGTTACACAGTTTGCAGCACTTTGTTGCAGCATCCCTGGCAAACTAATCTAATGCCCCTGAAAAACTCTGGGTAGCCTGGTTTCCTACTGGGAAATACGGAACTTGTGAGACCCATACACGCTTGGGAAAAGAGACACATGTTATTTTACTAAGAAATAATCTTCTATGTTGAAGTTCTCCATTTTAATAAATGAACAATAAGTTTTGAAAATGAAAATTTGCTATGCCTACAGGATCAAAAGTCATGAATTTACTAGCTATTCTTCTTTGCTATATATATTTGAAAGTTTGGGTATTTACTGTTTATGCAAAATACTGTCATTTCTTTTTACTTCACTCTGTATTAAATTTAGGTTGAAACTAACACTTCCACTGAATTTGGTATTTTAGAAGAATATTCAATATGTTCCTTTTTGAAATAATGCCAGATGTTCACATTAATTTAGATATTGGCTGATATAATGTATTTTATGACAAGCAATGCAAACAACTGAATATATTAGAAAACTTAGAAAGATCTTTTAGAGTTTATGATATTAAAAAATATTTTCAGCAACAAGCTACTGGAGATTCAAGTATTTGGTTTTCAATTACAAAAGAAAGTACTTTTAAGACTATGGTAGAAACTGAAGCCGATGCTTTTAATACAATCTCCATGGCAACATGGGAAGGAGCACAGCCTGGTGGGCTGAATGAAAGCCACAAACTCTCAATTTCAGACCCTACCATTAACTTCTCACAGAAAGCCATGTTTGTATCTTGGCATTTCATCTCTGCTATAAACAGAGGCACTCTGGCTTTATGCAAGAAAAGGACATTGCCTTAGTCCTATGTACTTGATATACTCATTTTATGAAATTAATAATATTTATGTTCTGAAACAATAGATTAGTCATACTACATTTCTAAGTTGTATCAGGGAAATTAAACAGTAAATGGAAAATGCAAGTACTGACTAAATTCCCCAAATTTCATATAAAGATAACATAAAAGTGATTTCATTTGAAGAATCTACTTTATTTTCATAAATGAATTGCCATGATTAAAAAAGTTTAATTTTAAAAACAGGTATTCAGAATTTGATTGGCTACTGAGCATCCTGACCCTATCATTTTGTTTACATTTTCATATTTTCAATAAGGAAATGTCTTCTATAGGAAATTGTATAATAACAATGCATAAAGGTTTGAACTGTAGTTTAATGAATTAGTTAAGATTTTCCTGTGATGATATCTTGCTAATATAAAGATCATTTGCTAAAAACACAGCAAAAATAAGAAATAAAAAGTCTCTGAACTACAAAAATAGATAATAATAGTTAACATTTGCTTTTTATTACTTGCCAGACACCATCCTGGGCTCTTCACAGGGATGATCACATTTAATTCTCACAATGACCCTATTAAATAGATATTATTATTATTCCCATTCTATTGATGAAAAGACTAAGCTCAGGGATGGTCAGTAAGTTGCCTGAGGTGGCCTTGTGGAGTCGGAATCAGGGCCTGTGCACTTCACCACTGTAAGATTCTCATAAACGTATCTATTTTATTTGTTAATTTTATTCATGTAGTAATACACTCAGAACCTAATTCAATTATTTTTATTCTAATTTAAATGCAATTCCACCAAATCTGGTTATCTGATCACCTTAGAAGTAGCAAATTAGAAAGATCTGGAGGAGGGCTCTTGTAAGCAGGAAACATTAAAGATACAGAAGATTGAAATAGGAACTGAAATATAGCAAAACAGGATTATCCAGAGGAAGAAAAAGATAAACACGGTTTTGGGACGGAGTGAGTAGACCTATGTAAATGGGAACTACCATTTGTTGAATACCTCTTACGTGCCAGGTGTGTGCCTTTCTCATCTGCCAAGCCTCACATGGCCCTGCCACGCAGGCTGTTGTATCCCCATTTTGAGAAGTCCCACAGCCTGCCCACGTTCTCACAACAGAAGGGCCAGGCTTGCCGGGTGCAAAGTCCATGCTCTGAACACTGCCCCATATTGCCTATCTTGCACGGATTAGGAAACGGAGGAGGGAAAGAAAATCTTGGAAAGGTTTCTGTTAACATGATTACAAGCGAAATGCTTTTCGGCATTGAAAGAGGGTAATGGCTTCAGTTACGTGGAAAATTTACTCATATGAAATACATTTGATGGTGATAAATGAGGTACTATAGTACTTTTTTTTACTTAAAAAATTCAAACTTAGAAAAAGTTTAAATTTAGTTTCCTAAATTTAGGAAGCCCATAAACTAAGGTTGTGCAAATGGAGAATTTTTCATTTGAGAGCCTATCTTTAACTACTATCCTTTTTTTAAAGTAGCACTATTGGGGTTTTACTTAGTGAACATTCTTAACAAATTCAAGGCAATGTGCCAAGAAATAAAGAGTGGCATGAGAATGCCACTTGGAAGGGTTAGAAATTCAAAACAGAAATGTGTGTGTGTGCGCATGCACACAAACACACACACACACAGAGGGAACTCAATCACACATTTTCAGTTAGCAACACCAACTAAGCAAAAGAGCTGGGCTCATCCGGTTATGTAACACATTTCTTTTTCTTGCATCCCTTATTGCCTAAAGGCTACTGTGAATAGGGAAATAGCAGGAAAACATTCTCACAAAGAATGAGCTCCTCTAAATAATATATACAATAAAACTATCCAGCACATGACCAAAAAATTAATAAAGGTAAGTCCAGTTTTCTTGTGATGTTGAAAGTGAGCATTGTTTCATTTAGCTGTTTCTCAGGAAGCATGTTATGCTCCTTTAAAACCACTGACTTAATGCTTTCATGCACAGCCTCTCCCCTCCCCACCCGGCACCCCTTGCCTGGGTGTAAACCCTGGTGCCCACTTAGGCATGATTACCACTGGTGCAGCCCTGCCATTGGCGTCTCTCTCAAGGGAAAGAGCTTGGGGTAGACGATGGTAAACATAGGCTCACTACACCGATGACAGTGCCCCAGAGGGCAGTGCAGCAGCTCCAGGAGACTTCTGGGTAATGAGATTGGAGACAGAAAGTTCAAATCTGGAACACAAGAGAAAATCACGCACACAAGTAAAAGATCAGACTTCCTTAAACTAGGCTTCTTAAAATATTTGTTACCAAATAAGTTCAGTTACTTAAAAGTACTTCATGTTGAAAATTCTGTTATCTGATTGATATACACTGAATAAAAATCTAACATCATTTGAAAATGAAATTTTTTTTTATATTTTTGATACTAAAAGAAAATACAAATTCACTCATTTTAAGAGCCAGAAGCTGTCCTGAGGTAGAGGCAAGGAATAAGTGAGATAAAATATTTTTTAAGAACAAAGATCAAAAAGGAATAATTCACCCAAAGAGGATTTTGAAACTTTAATAAGAGTCAGAGAATTTTTGGAACTGATGACTAAAACTGACTTTCATTAAGTTCTCCCTAATCTATCAGGCATTTAGTATCAATCTTCCATCAACGCTAAATCATATTTATTGAAGAGAATGAAAAGGAGGAAATAAAAAAAGAATGAAAAATAATGAAACCAAGCTTTTGCTTTTCTTACTCTCATGAGCTGTCATTAATAAAAACAGGGAGCTTCCTTCCCAGCTTAGTCTGAGCTACACAAAAGAGACATTTAAAGTAAAACATCCCAGTGGCCCAGGCAATCTTGAAGACACACTTACACTGGGTTTCTACTGATGATGAACATCCAACAGAGTGAGAAATGGTCGTGCTGAGGTGAAATCTAAAAATTATCAACTCATCTTTGGGAAGGAAATACAAATCATCTTTTTACCTTTTATATCTGTCCAGACTCATCAATAACACTTAGAAAAATGGAATTTACTGATTGGTGAACAACTATAATTTTCTGTTTAGCTTTTAAAACCAACTTAACTTTGCACTAGGCATTTCTGGAAGGTTAATGTGAGATGTTTTTGTATGGACTCTGTTTTTTAAGTAAAGATGAAACATTTCACAGTTTTAAAGACACCTGAATGTATTTTTCCTATTAATATTGCCTAGTGCTGTCTTAAAGCATTTCAGACATACACCCACAATACCCATCAAATCTGTGCACTGCCAAATCCTTTCCAAATTTTAGCTGGCACGCTGCGGCAATACTGCCAACGGCTCCCAGTACTTCTACCTCCTTTGGGTCTACATAGTGCTGAGATGCGAGGAGGCGGCAAGGCAAAAACCTGCTCTACTGATGTATCCAACTTTAAGGACAGGATCTTTCCAAATTTCCCCTACTGCCAGCCTTTTACTTCAACCAAATACACATTCCCAAACACCAAGTTCCTTACTTGAAACTTGAACTTTTAAGCACCGTGCTTTGCAACTGACAACCACGTTTTTAAGAATGCTTCTCTGTGTCTGTAGGGGGTGCTAAAGTGATCAGTGTTAATAAAATATCAAAACTATTTTTCTTATTAGAAAAATCCTGTTGCACAATAATGTGAATGTACTTAATGCCACTGAACTGTACACTTAAAGATGGATAAAATGGTTACTTTCGTGTTATGTGTATTTTACCACAAAAATTTTTTTTTTTAAAGATGAAAGCCAAAACAGGTGCACAAAGCACAATGTTCACTAAATGAGACAGAAAAATAAGAAAACCAGAAGTCCCACGTACCTTTCAGCAAGCTGTGGTAGGTACGATACAGACTTCTCATGGCCAATTCCTGCAGAGGGAGGACGTGATCATGCTCCGTCCCTATGGCCTTCACCTCAGCTGGGAGGAACACGGTTCGCTGCCCTGATGAAAAGGAAAGCAGCTTCACCTCGGAAACTTGAATGGGAGCACCACAGCTGAAGAAAGACACACATTCACAGTATTATTAGCAATAAGGAAAAGAATACGGGTGCCAATAAAATGTGTTAATCAAAATATAAGTTTGAAAATTTATGACACTGCTGAATTACCAGAATTCTTTTCAAAGTGAACAGATGCTATCCCGGGTTCCTTCATAAAACCTGGCCCAGCAATTCAAACTCATCAGTTGGAACTCAGCTAAATCATTGCTGAGGCCCAGTCACTTCCAGCAAGGATGAACTTTAAAGGAACTTTCCTTCTTAGGCCGTACACAATTTGCTTTGTTAATTTTACTTTTCCCAATTTTATTACCCTCTCCAAGTATGTGTCTTTTTGAAAACTCTCAAAATTAAAAGAAAAAAAAGAGTACTTTGTTGAGTAACAGCACCTTGGTTTAATAGAATTTTTGTACAGGAAAACTTAAACCCACAAAGCAAATAGATTTTAAATGGCAGAAGATAACTTCATTGGATCCTTCCATAAACTTGTGGGGAAAATATTCTTGGCATACTCAATAAGCCAAGTCATGCCCTATTCCCTGCAGCCACTCATAACCAGAAGGCAGAGATGTCCTCGTTCCTCACACTGCAGTGTTACTGAAACTCACAAATCCAATCTCATTCTATTTCTTGTGTGAAACCATTGGGTAACCTAAGAGCCTCAATACTTTTCTTGTCTAATGACAAACAGATGGCCAACAAACCTTGGCTCTGAAGACAACATGAAATAACATCACTAACTTTGACCAGATACAAGCAATGAAGCTTAGGGGACAGGACTGGAAGCCAGAAGCCCTTGATTCATTTATTTTTTAAAAGTTTCTTCATTTGTTCCTTCTCTCCATCAGAAAACATTTCCAGAGCACTTACTATATGCCAGTCAGTTAAGATACTTAAATTAAGAAAAACAAGAATGAACCCTTCCTTTGGGAGAAAATCATTACAATTATTCTAATGTGGGGGCAAAGAAGGGTTGACTGACTCTGTCCAGGGAATTAGGGGAGATTTTAAAGATAAGACAATATCTGACTTAATGTTCAACTCACCTGGAATAAATGGAAATGTGTTATGAGCATTCCAAGCAGAGGGAACAGCATATGCAGCAGTACAGAAGCCTGAAAGAATATGGCTACGTCTTGGTTTCAACAGTGCTGGAAACAGGGATGCAGCGGATGGATGGACAGGGGAAGGAGGCCAGGAACATTAGCTGAAGTTAGATGGTTTTAATTCACGGGGAAGACTGCTAGGTGTGGTTTTTTTTCTTTGTTTTGTTTTGTTTTTTACCAAATATCTGACCACAGTATGGTAGACAGGAAAGGGACTGATAAGTGGTAAAGAGAACCCAAATACAGAAAGAAACAGAAATGGGGATGTCTTTAGGGTCTTGAAAATGAGAGCTTGAGATAAACAGAAGAGGTATGGAATATCATTATGGGTAAGAAGCCAGTGGCTTTCTCTGTTAGTTCCTAAAGCAAATAATTCTGAGATGCAATTTTGTTCACATAATCTTTATGCCAATCAAGATAGATTTAGAGAATTCCTTTTGTAATATTCCATACTATGGATGAACCAGTTTATTAATTTATTCATTATGTTTATCCTGGTTTCAGTGTTTTCCCTCCTACTACACATACAACATCACAATAAATCTTACATACATTCCAATTCACAGATGTTTTTATTATAGTAAAATTCCCAAACTGAGACCACTGGCCATGAAAAATGAACATTTTAAATGCCTGAGATCTTTCCAAAAAGATTGTTAAGAAAGTATCCATTTCCCCACACCATCATCAGAACTGGATGTTATCAGTCATTTTAGTTTTTGCTAGGCTGATTAATGGAAATGTCTCCTTGGTTACTAATGAGTTTGATCACCTTTTGTTAGGCTTGCTGGCCATTTGTATTTCTTCTTCTGTAAACTGTCCATGTCCATCCCTTACCTCATTTTCTATTAAATTAAAATATATCAATTTGTAGGAACTTTCATATTGGCGATAACAATCCTTTGTCATATGCACTGAAATATTTATCGACAAAAATGTTTTTGTCTTTTAACTTTGCATATGGTTCCCTTTGTCAGCATTCTTTTCTGATGTGAAATCTATCCACTTATTTCCTTCATGGTATCTACATTTTTCTGAATTTCTTAAGAGGGTTACCTTGATTTGAAGACTGTGCATATATTATCCTAAAGTTTCTTCCAGTATGTTTATTGTATTTTTACATGTAGATTTTTTTTTTTTTTTTAAGACAGAGCCTTGCTCTGTCACCTAGGCTGGAGTACAGTCTGTGATCTCAACTCATTGCAACCTCTGCCTCCCAGGTTCAAGTGATTCTCCTGCCTCAGCCTCCCAAGTAGCTAGGATTACAGGCACCCGCCACCACATCCGGTTAGTTTGTATTTGTAGCAGAGATGGGGTTTCACCATGTTGGTCAGGCTGGTCTTGAACTTCTGACCTCAAGTGATTGTCCTGCCTCGGCTTCCCAAAGTGCTGGGATTACAGGTATGAACCACCGCACCTGGCCTTTACATGTAGATGTTTTATCTATCTGTCTTACTTGGTTATATAATATAAAATAGGATATAGCTTTTTTTTTCCAAATGGAAAAATAATACGGGTAGCATTATTAAATAACACTATCATTTACCTCTGAATTGAACTGTTCTCTTTATCCTATTAAGTTCCCAAATACACTGGCATTGCTTTCTGGAGTCTTTAGTCTGTTTCAGTGATGTATCAGTTTAATTCTGTGTCAGTTCTATATTGTTTTGATTACAATACTTTATAGAAGATTCTATCATTTGACAAGTCTGCCCTAACTATTATTGTTCAATTTTTTTCTTGCAATTCTCAGTTACCATTCAATTTGAACTTTACAATTATTTTATCTCTATTTCCCTAAAGCCTTCCAGAGATTTGGATTAGAATTAACATCGATTTCTATGTTAAGACAGGTAATTTGATAATAAATTTCCTTATTTGCAAATATGGTATGTCTGTACTATCCACCTAGTGCTTTATATCCTATCCTTTAATAAAAATTTCACAATTTTCTTCATATACATTCTGTTCCTTTCTTGTGATACTTATTACTGTATATTTAAATGTGTGGTACAAATATAAATGACATTTTCCCCCTAACTTTGATTTCTAATTTATGAAGACATAAAGAAAAGCTGCTAATGTTTGTATGCTATCTTATATTTAGCCACCTTACTAAATTCTTTTATGTGTCTGAAAGATTTTTTTTGGTAGCATATCTTGAGTTTTCTAGGTATTCAAGCATATTACCTATAAAGGTCTTTCTGGTTCTTTTTTCCCAGTATTTATAATGTCTATTTCCTTTTTTTCCATCTTATTGCATTAGACAGATGGCAGTGGTGACAGTGGGCCCTCACTCCTCTCCTATTCCTGATTTTAATGGCCATAGTTTGAATACATCATCATTTAATATAAAAATTATTATTATATGTGGCTACAGAATTCATCAAAATCAGAAATCATACAAAATCATCAAAAGTTTTTCTTAACATACCAATATAATCATGTTTTTCTTTAATATAATGTTGAATAAATTATCGATATTTTAAGGTAAACTTTAAAATATTTAAAACATTATTTAAAAATATAATCATATAGAAAAGTACACAAATCACAATTGCTCTGTGATTTTCACAAGATGAACACACTAATCACCACCAAGGTCAAGAACAAGAACCTCAGAAGACCACCTTGGGTCCCACTGCTAAGCAAAACCCATACCCCAAAGGGAAGCACTATTCCAAATTCTAACACTATAGTCTGGTTTGGCCTTTTTGAATAGCATGAAGGTTGCTGTGCCTGGTTTCTTTTGTCAACATTATACTTCTGGAATTCATCCATGTTGCTTTGTGTACTGTAGTTTATTAATTTTCACTGCTGTGCAGTAATGATGGACATTTGGGCTGTTTGTAGTGTGGAGCTACTACAAATTGTGCCTCCATAAAAATTGTGTATTTGGTACATATGAGCATATACATTTGTGAGGAACATATTTAAGATCAGAACTGGGCCTAGTATAGTGAGGAGAGACAGACATTAATATATAATAGACTGAAAGGGGAGTGAGATCTGCATGACTTTTGATAGTACCCAAATAATGACCTTTTCTCCTTCAGAAAGTATGCTGTGTCATCTACATGTCCATTTTTGTGGGAACTACTACCGATTTATCCTTCTCCTTTTTAGCAAAAAAGTTTTTCTTCAGCTTAAAAGTAAAAGGAAAGGGGAGAAGTGGATATGGAGATGGAAAGAAACTATGTCACCTAGAAAGAATAAACCTTGGCTTGGACAAAGTCTGTCATCTTGGCAGAGCTACGTAAGGCTAAGTTTTGTTCTGAGAATGTATTTATATAATTCTGAGTTGACTTTTTTCTTTAGCACTTATAAAATGTAGTTGCATTGTTTTCTGGACTTCAAAGTTTCTGATGAGAAATTAACAATCTTTCTGAATTATTCCTTTGTATGTAATGTTATTTCTCTAGTTGCTTTCGAAATTTTCTTTTTATCTTTTGTTTTCATTAGCTTTGCCTACGCATGGTTTTCTTTGAATTTATACTGCTTAGGATTTGCTATGCTTCTTGAAAATGTAAATTTGTTTCTCATCAAATTTGGGAAATTTTTAAACATTATTTCTTCAAACATGTTTGTTACTGACGTTACCCATTCTCTCCCTATTTTCCTTCTAGGATGCCAATTATACATGCATAAGATTCTTTTATATTGGCTAGCAGGTCCCTGATGCTGTGTTCATTTTTGTTTTCAATGTCTTTTCTATGTGTCCTTCAGATTGGATCATTTCTACTGAGCTGTCTCCAGCTCAGGGACATTTCCTCTGTTCCAACCATTCTGCCATGAAGTCCATCAAGTTAATTTTTTTACTTCAGACACTGTTTTCAATTCTAGAATTTCCTTTTTTTTAGTCTCTAGTTTTCTGGCCTTTTCATTCATTACTTCATTGAGAATAATTGCAACAGTTGCTTTGAAATGTCTGTCACTTCAACAATCTGGGTCATCTCAAGTTGGAGTCTCTGCTGGTCATCTTTCTTCTTGAGAATGGGTCACATTTTCCTGATTCTTTACATGTCTTGTAATTTTGGAATGTTTCCTAGATATTGTGAAAGTTATATTGTAGAGACCCTGGGTTCTCTTATATTCTGCTAACACTTAAACGTAATTAATATTTTTGTTTTAACAACAACTAACTTCATGGGCGTCAAACTGCAAACTCGGTCTCTTAAATGACAGTTTCAATCACACTTGAGTACTTTCATCTGCAGCCAGGCCATTTTGGTCCTGCTCCACGGAAGTGTGTTTCAGGTATCCGATACTGGGGGCAGGAAGCCCCTACATAAAAATGGACTACTTTTAGTATATTGGTTTAACTCAGAATACATTTCTCATACAAACAACTCTATTACTCTCAGTGGTCATATTAATAAACCATTAGAATAGTATTTAACCAATTTGGACACAAATCCAGCTATAATTGCTTATTTACACAATAAAAAGCAAAGCAGTGGCTTGTTTTTTTTTTTCTTACATAATTAAACAACTGGAAAAAATCATCCTGTACAGGATTACTTTTACCATTAAGTTCTCCTCAGTAAGTATATGTGCCAATTACCATTCTCTAAAATTCTAACATGGGATGAACCTCTCTTTCTGGCTACAATGTAGAAGATTGAGGACATTTACTCCTGTAATAACAAGAAAAACCCAGAAAAAATAAAGATCATTCTTTTCCATGAGGCTAGCAAATAGTATAGATGCCATGAAGCTGTGACAGCCAGTCTCCAAGCGGGTCCCCAGTGGTCCTCGCTCCTAGTGGTCACTCTCCATGTAGTCCCCTCCTACTGTGAATAGGGTTGACCTGTGTAATCAACAGGATATAACAGAAACGACAGTGTGTGGCTTTGAAGCTAGGTTATAAAACACAGTTCCATGCTATACATTTCCATCACTCTACCTCTCTTAGGGTATTTATTATTTGTATTACAGTTATTTTTGCATATCAAGATAAACATTTAAACTATCTTTGTTTTTCCCACAATTTCTAGCACTGTGCTGATTTGCTAATGTTCACAAATTATTTGACAAATAAACATAGAATAAGGAGAAGCTAACTTTGTTTGCATTTCCTTGAATACGAAAGATAATTTTATGAGACTTCTGAGATTTCTTAAAACTGCAACATTTGTTATTTGCTGTTTTTATACCTGTTTATAAGTTTTATACCCCATTCTCTCTCTATTCTCCCTCTGAGATGTGAATCTGAGATAAACACATATATATCTCAGACTTTTCTTATATTGTCCCACAAGTACCTAAAGCTGTGTTCATTTTGCTCAGTTGTTGCTCTAATCCTTAGACCCTCAATCTGAAAAGGGTACTGTAATTGTTTCAGAGCTTGTACAGCACAGCAGAAACTGTTCTTATATCCCAAGCCTACATCTAGGTCAGATGCAATATATGATAGCAGTGAAGAACCAAGGGAGTTGATCTTTCAGGTCTCAGATTAAATATTACCTCCTTAAAGAGAACCAGTACCAAGTTTGTTAAATTATTTAGGGTTTGCTTGACTCCCTGGCTAGATCAGAAGGTCCATGAGGGCAGGTACTGCATTGCTTAGCTTATCATTGTATAGCCATTATCTCATACAGTGACCAAACAGAGTAGTTGCTCAATAAATGTTCACTGAAGGAACAACTGGACCAAAATTCGTGTTCTGAATCAAGGAGGGCACTTTCTAGGCTTTAAACACATGTATGTCCTTTCACTAGATTTCCCCCAGGCCCTTGTGCTACTACCCCTTCCCCCTCCTTTCCTTTAGGCTGAGGCACTAAGCAACACTACTTTGAACTGGAACTGGGAAGTCCCTTTTCATATATCCAACAGATAAAAGAGGCAGAAGAAAGGAGATTCTTAATGCTTGTTGTCAAAGCTTCAGTAGTTATCATCTATTAAAATTCTGAACACATTTTGCCATAGAAATATTATTATAAGTATAATTTTGGGGGTGCAAAATAGGTCAAATGACTCTTTAATGAGTTTGCTTAGGAATGTAGTGGCCAGAGCTGTTTCTATGAAGAAAGCATTCTGAGTTTTGTTTGAGTTAAACCAACAGGCTAAAAATGCCTTTAGATTATAGGCCATTTGTAAGTAGGACTGCTTATTACCTCAATACTACTATTAGAAAACTGGTTGCTTGATATTATCCTGTTAATAATTTTATTTCTCTATTACTATAACAAAAGTTTAATAATAAAAAAGTAGACTACTACCTAATAATTTGTGTATTTTCCCCTAGTGTTTTGTTTTTTTAAAAAAGATTTGGAGTTCTCATCAAATTCACTACCACTGCTACCAGACACCAAGTCAAAGATTTAAAAATATCTCTCTACTTAGCACAAATAGAACTTTCTAGTAGTCAATAACATCTATATCTAAACAACAAAGTATAAGGCACTTTTTCTTAAACAAAAGCTACTCCTTAATTGTAGCAGAGATGCAGATCACATTTCAGTGTGGTCTCTGAAGGTTTTGGTGTGGGAAAAAGTGCCTTCAGCTTTGGAGCTTACTTGCATCATTCTATGTACCATGGTGATTGCAGGCATTTTATTCGCCACCTGGAAGAATTAGGCTATATTAATGATCCTTTAAGAACTCATTAGGATTAATGACTACATAGTATCACAGCTGTGACATAATCAGCTGTAGAAAAATCACTGAGCTAAAAACTAAGAACACCTATTCTATTATCTTTGCTTCACAGAAGGTTCCAGAATACATCTCTCAGCTTGGAGTCCATCAGCCTGTATAGGCACTGAACTCATCTTGGGCTTTCCCAAGATAACTGCATAAGTTTTCCCAAAAGAAGGCCACTACTCCTAGGACTGCCCCTGCAGTTATGCTATACCAACGGGGGGAACAGCTGTCTTCTATGTATACACTTATTGTCATCCCTTTTCTTGCCAGAACTACTCATAGCATGGGCCAAGTCATGCAGGATGATGGGGACTAGAAGGGGAGAGTTAAATATGCTGATTAGGTTGCCTCCAGGGTGTTCACTTGGCTGCTGAAGTGGGGAAGGGAAGGTCAGTCACAAGTGGGTCCTGGTGGTTGAGTGGCCCCATCTTAATCCTTGGCCACTCAGGGGAACACTTTAGGGTGGTTCTGTGCCAGCATTGTAGAAGGAGAAGATGAAGCCATCTTTCTAAAAGCCTGACTAAAAAGAAAAGATTATTGCTGCTCTGAAAATAAAAGCCCATTAACTGAAATATCTGTTTTGGTTGCTAGAATCATGATTTATTTTGAGGGACTATCTCAAATGTTGAGTTCTAAATATTTGCAACTGGTAAAATCCTAGACACTAGGACTGTCACTGCAGTAAAACTGTCATTGCAATGGGCTTCAGTGAAAGAAAACCTTCTAAATTAATGCTGATTCCTCTACTTTCTGTGACTAGCACCACTGAGTTTATAATGGTACGTGTGGTATGTACATCAAACCATCACGTGTACAATTTAAATAATTACAATTTTGTCAACTCTACCTCAATAAAGTTGGGGTGTGTGGGGGGAAATAAAGGTGTTTCTTTCCGTAATAAAAAAAGGTATACATGGATTCATTTTTCTTTAGACTAGAAAATAATAACTTACTGACTGAACCCAATGTGCAATATTCCAAACTGCCTGCCCAATATCCTTAGTTTCTAAGGATACCTGGTTTAGCATATCATCAAGGGCAAAGACAAAATTGAACAGAAGTACCAAAAGTAGTTAATCTATTTTTTAGTTCAAAATGTGAAATCGGCCTTACCCACTGCACCCGATGACTTTATTGTACAGATAAGACGGCAAGCCTTTCAGGTGAATGTTGTTATCCACGTATACATATTGTAGTTCTCGAGATCGACCTAAATCTGGATTAGAAAGAAAAGTGCTGTAATTCCTATATACAGGCACCATTATAATGTGAAATACAAAATTTAATACATAATATTAGAAATATTCGAAAATTTCTACTCTGGAAGAAAACCATAAAAAGTGTTATATAAAGTAAGTTATAGGTCAGCCTAAACAAGCCTAGTTCTGCCCCTTGATACAGATTCTTTGCTTGTCCAAACTTTAGTCAGGTTCCTAAACCTTCTTCTAGGTCCACGTGTGGACCCTGTAAAATCCAGTTTTAGCAAAGAACTCTGCTAAGTCAGTTTAGCAAGAACCCCTCACTTGGGATATCTGATTGGGTTCCTCCTTTCTCCCCCATCTCCTTGGTCCAATCACCCTGGCCTGTCTTCAGCAAGAATTCTATTTGGTCAGTCATCCCTTTTCTTGCCAGAACTACATATTGTCTCCTTATTCCTGATGTTTCCTCTGAGCAATGTTCCATCCACTGACCACCTTGCTCCTTGGCTGTAAATTCCTACTTGCCCACGTTATATTCAGAGCTGGCCCAATCTCTTTCCCCAACTACAAGATCCAGTTGCAGCGGTTGCTGTACCTAGGCTGATGGTCTCAAATAAAGTCTTCCTTACTATGCTTTAACAAGTGCCACTGAATAACTTTTTCTTTAACACCTTATACAGAGATTTCCTGTCTCACCTCCCATGGGCAAAGGTGGATGGAGGAGGATTAGGGATCAGGCACTGGCTAGGCAGGAGTCTTAGGATCCAGGCAGATATAGGAATAGACAGAACTTCCTCATGAGGAAGAAGTGAAGCAGAACCCAAAT
Source organism: Pongo abelii (assembly GCF_028885655.2). Lineage (NCBI taxonomy): Eukaryota > Metazoa > Chordata > Mammalia > Primates > Hominidae > Pongo > Pongo abelii. The sequence continues at coordinate 102,530,618 of NC_072001.2, read as the reverse complement.
CCCAGTCCCGTGAGGTGTGACAGTGGCATAGACAAGATTTAAGGGCCAGAGAGCAGGGGCTAGAGTGGGTATGAACCTGGAAAGGGAGGAAGTTGAGAAAGGGGGCCCCAAAAGAAGGGCCTACAACAGTAACAAGAATGTCAGAAAGAGGCAGAACTCAGGTATTTCCCAGAGGTAGCAGGGGAGTGAAAGGGCAAAGAATGGAAGAGGATCCAGTGAGGAAATAAGGCTGAAAGTATGGATAGAGATTCCCGGCAAGTACAGGTGGTGGAGACACTTCTCAGATATCCAGGCCATCCCTTCCCATGTGCCAGGAATGTCCGACCAGCTCTCCTCTCCACTCCTAGGCATTCACTGACTAGGGCTATTTGTCTTTATTGTCACAGAGGTACACAACAGAGTCCTGAGCAGTCTTGCTAACCATCTGCTCTTAAGAAAGAACATAATATGGCAGGGGTCGGGGGTGGTGGTGCTTATGCCTGTAACCCCAGCACCTTGGGAGGCCAAGACAGGCAGATTGCTAGAGCCCACGAGTTCAAGACCAGTCTGGGCCACATGGTGAAACCCTATCTCTACCAAAAAAATACAAAAAAATTAGCCAGGTGTGGTGGCATGTGTCTCTAGTTCCAGCTACTCAGGAGAGGTGAGAGGATTGTTTGAGCCTGGGAGGTCGAGGCTGCAATGAGCCAAGATCATTCCACTGCATTCAGCTTGTGCAATAGAAAACCCCATTGTCTTAGCCCAAAATCTCCTTAAGCTGATAAGCAACTTCAGCAGTCTCAGGATACAAAATCAATGTACAAAAATCACAAGCATTCTTATACACTAATAACAGACAAGCAGAGAGCCAAATCGTGAGTGAACTCCCATTCACAATTGCTTCAAAGAGAATAAAATACCTAGGAATCCAACTTACAAGGGACGTGAAGGACCTCCTCAAGGAGAACTACAAACCACCGCTCAATGAAATAAAAGAGGACACAAACAAATGGAAGAACATTCCATGCTCATGGGTAGGAAGAATCAATATCGTGAAAATGGCCATACTGCCCAAGGTAATTTATAGATTCAATGCCATCCCCATCAAGCTACCAATGACTTTCTTCACAGAATTGGAAAAAAACTACTTTAAAGTTCATATGGAACCAAAAAAGAGCCTGCATCACCAAGTCAATCCTAAGCCAAAAGAACAAAGCTGGAGGCATCACGCTACCTGACTTCAAACTATACTACAAGGCTACAGTAACCAAAACAGCATAGTACTGGTACCAAAACAGAGATATAGATCAATGGAACAGAACAGAGCCCTCAGAAATAACGCCACATATCTACAACTATCTGATCTTTGACAAACCTGACAAAAACAAGCAATGGGGAAAGGATTCCCTATTTAATAAATGGTGCTGGGAAAACTGGCTAGCCATGTATAGAAAGCTGAAACTGGATCCCTTCCTTACAAATCTTATACAAAAATTAATTCAAGATGGATTAAAGACTTAAACATTAGACCTAAAACCATAAAAACCCTAGGAGAAAACCTAGGCATTACCATTCAGGACATAGGCATGGGCAAGGACTTCATGTCTAAAACACCAAAAGCAATGGCAACAAAAGCCAAAATTGACAAATGGGATCTAATTAAACTAAAGAGCTTCTGCACAGCAAAAGAAACTACCGTCAGAGTGAACAGGTAACCTACAAAATGGGAGAAAATTTTCGCAACCTACTCATCTGACAAAGGGCTAATATCCAGAATCTACAATGAACTCAAACAAATTTACAAGAAAAAAACAAATAACCCCATCAAAAAGTGGGCGAAGGACATGAACAGACACTTCTCAAAAGAAGACATTTATGTAGCCAAAAAACACATGAAAAAATGCTCACCATCACTGGCCATCAGAGAAATGCAAACCAAAACCACAATGAGATACCATCTCACACCAGTTAGAATGGCAATCATTAAAAAGTCAGGAAACAACAGGTGCTAGAGAGGATGTGGAGAAACAGGAACACTTTTACACTGTTGGTGGGACTGTAAACTAGTTCAACCATTGTGGAAGTCAGTGTGGCGATTCCTTAGGGATCTAGAACTAGAAATACCATCTGACCCAGCCATCCCATTACTGGGTATATACCCAAAGGACTATAAATCATGCTGCTATAAAGACACATGCACATGTATGTTTATTGCGGCACTATTCACAATAGCAAAGACTTGGAACCAACCCAAATGTCCAACAATGATAGACTGGATTAAGAAAATGTGGCACATATACACCATGGAATACTACGCAGCCATAAAAAACGATGAGTTCATGTCCTTTGTAGGGACATGGATGAAATTGGAAATCATCATTCTCAGTAAACTATCACAAGGACAAAAAACCAAACACCGCATATTCTCACTCATAGGTGGGAATTGAACAATGAGAACACATGGACACAGGAAGGGGAACATCACACTCTGGGGACTGTTATGGGGTAGGGGGAGGGGGGAGGGATAGCTTTAGGAGATATACCTAATGCTAAATGACGAGTTAATGGGTGCAGCACACCAGCATGGCACACGTATACATATGTAACTAACCTGCACATTGTGCACATGTACCCTAAAACTTAAAGTATAATAATAATAAAATAAAATTTTAAAAAAATGAAATAAATAAAAATTTTAAAAAAAGAGAGAGAGACAAAAGAAAGAACATAGTCTTTGAAAGGTTTTCTAGGGTTCTGCTTACAAAAATAGAAGATAGGCTGAAGGAGAGCTCTTCCTCCCAATCTTTCTTTAGTTTAGGAAAGTCAAAGGCCCAGATAGCTAAATCATGAGGTTTTTAGATTCATTTACATTGCAAAAGAAAACCGATTTAATCATTAAGGACCTTCAGGCACTGTGCTAGGCCTTGGAAATATAGCCATGAATACAGCATAACAGATGTGGAAACAGGAAAAACAGTAACTATAATACAATACGATCACTGCTATTAGAGAGGCTGGTTGAAGGTCTTTTGGTTCACAAATGGGTTCTGAACAATTTGTCCCAGAAAGCAGGAGGAGCAAAATATAAAGTTAAGGTAAGAAAGAGTTCCTGTAGGAGAGGGTAGGGTGGGTTAACATTACTTCCTGCTGGTCTTATTACAATCATCCTGCCCAGTTACAAAAAGGAACCACAATTTCCCTCAAAAGGGTTACAACAATTTACACCCCTACCAGCCACGTATGAGAGCACCTGCTTCCCCATAGGAAGCAAAACATCATGTTTTTAAATTTTTGCCATCCTTATAGGTAAGAAAAGGTATCTTGACATTGTTTTAACTTGCATTTTTCTACTTATGAGTTTGAACATTTCGAAACTATGTCTGAGGGGCATTTATATACATTTTGTAAATTGCCTGTTCAAATATTTTTCTCATTTTTTGATCAGGTTTTTGGTATTTCATCCCTTGTTTTTTAAGAGTCCTTTACATATCAGAGACATTAGTTCCATGTCTGTGGTTTAAGTTATAACTACTTTCTCTCAGTTTGTCAGCTATCATTTAACTTAGTTGATGATGTATTTTTGTCATGCAAAATTCTGAAAAGTCTTCCCATTTATCTTTTTTAAAATTGCCTCCAGATTTTGAGTCGTAGTTAGAAAACCTCTTCCCTGTGACATCCAAGTTTAAGCAGAATTCACCGATGTTTTCTTCTAGTGTTTACATGGTTTCATTTTTCTTTTCCTTTTTTTAACAAATAGAGTCCTAATTTATTTGGAGTCTATTCTTATATATGGCATAAAAAGTACAGCTAATAATTCCTTTTTCAAATGGTGATTCAGCTGTCTCAGTGTCATTTATGAACTTTTTAGTCCATTTTTACTCCAGTACACCAAAAAAGATCTCTAAGACTAGAAGATAAAAACAATTATAAAGTGTGCAGATTCCAGAAGAGAATAACCGTGGTGTTAATCGAGCTGAAAATATGTAAAAAATAAAAGAGATGAAACCCCAAAGATCTCACAAAAAAACCTAGTAGAACTTATAAATGAATTCACTATAGCTACAGGATACATTTCAACATATAAAATTCATAGCATTTCTATATACAAATAACAACCTACCAAAGAAAGAAATCAAGAAAACAATCCCATTTATGATAGTATTTTTTAAAAATACCTAGGAATAAATGTAACTAAGGAGGTAAAAAGATTTGTACACTGAAAACTATAAAAAACTGATGGGAGAAAATGAATAATACATAAATAAATGGAAAGATATCCAGTGTTCATGGATGGGAAGAATTAATATTGTTAAAATGTCCAAACTACCCAAAGCAATATACAGATTTAATATAAGGTCTATCAAAATTCCAATGGCATTCTTCATAAAAGTAGAAAAAAATTTCTAAAATTCATATGGAGCTACAAAAAAAAAAAAAAAAAAACCCAAATAGCCAAAGCAATACTGAGACAGAAAAATAAAACTGGAGGCATCTCACTTCCTGATTTAAAATTACTTTACAAAGCTATCGTAACAAAAACACTATGATGCTGGCATAAAAACAGAAACCTAGACCAATGGAACAGAACAGAGAGTCCAGAAATGAATCCAAACATACATGGGTACCAAGAGGACATAACAGGGAACAGAAAGTGTCTTGAATAGATGGTGCCGGGAACGCTGGATTTCCACATCCAAAAGAATAAAATTGGACCCTTATCTGACACAATACACAAAAATCAACTCAAAATTGATTAAGAAACCTAAATATAGGACCTGAAACCATAAAGCTCCTAGAATAAAACATAGGAGAAAAGCTCCTTGACATTGGACTTGGCAATGATTTTTTCGATATCACACCAAAAGCTCAGGCTACAAAAACAAAAATAAAGGAGACTACATCAAATTAAAAAGCTTCTGCACAGCAAAGAAAACAATTAACAAAACGAAAAGGCAACTTACTGACAGGGGAAAAAAATAACTGCAAACCACATAACTGATAAGAGGTTAATATCCAAAATTTATAAAGAACTCTTATAACTCAATAGCAGAAAAACAACTCGATTAAATAACAGGCAAAGCATCTAAACAGACATTTTTCCAAAGAACTTATACAAAAGGCCAACAGGTATATGAAAAGGTGCTCAACATCACTAATAAAGGAAACACAAATTAAAACCACTATGAGATTATCACCTCATACCTATAAGGATGGCTATTATAAAAAAGATAAGAGATAACAAATGTTGCTGAGGGTGTGGAGAAAAGGGAACCCTGGTATGTGTTGGTAGGACTGTAGATTGGTGCAGCCATGATGGAAAACAGTATGGAGGTTCCTAAAGAAATTAAAAATAGAACTACCGCATGACTCAGCAATCCCTCTCCTGGGTATTTAGCTAAAGGAGATACACAATCACCGCCTCATAAAGACATCTGCACTCCCATGTTCACTGCAGCCTTATTCACCACAGCCAAGATAGGAAACAATGTAAATGCCCATTGATGAATGATCAGATAAAGAAATGTGGTATATATACATAATGGAATATTTTTCAGCCTTAAAAAAGAAAGAGATTTATGCCAAACCTGGATGAATCTGGAAGACATTATACTAAGTGAAATAAGCCAGACACACAAAGAAAAATATTGCACAATCTCACTTATATACAGAGTATTTTTTTTAAAAAGAGCTCCATGCCTGTAATCCCAGCACTTTGGGAGGCCAAGGCGGGCAGATCACGAGGTCAGGCGATCAAGACCATCCTGGCTAACACGGGGGAACCATCTGTACTAAAAATACAAAAAAATTAGCCAGGCATGGTGCGGGCACCTGTAGTCCCAGCTACTCGGGAGGCTGAGGCAAGAGAAGGGCGTGAACCCAGGAGGCGGAGCTTGCAGTGAGCCGAGATAGCACCACTGCACTCCAGCCTGGGTGACAGAGGGAGATTCCATCTAAAAAAAGGAAAAAAAAAAAAAAAAAAAAGAGAGCTCACATGCACAAGGAGATTGAAACAGGCATTATCATGTGGGAAGAAGGTAAGGATGGAAAATAGCAGACATGTAGGATGAACAAGTTCAGAGATCTAATGTACAACATGAAGACTATGGTTAATAAACTTGTACTGTATTACAGAATTTTGTTAAACAAATTTCTAGCTGCTCTTGTCATGAAAAACTATGTGAGATGATAGATATGTTCATTTGTTTGTCTACAGTAACCACTTTACTATTTATTTGTATCCCATAATATCGTGTTATAAACCTGAAATATACATAATAAAATTTACTTAAATATATATACACACAACCTTCTTCAATGGAAAATAACACTGAACAGAGGTCATGCAATTTGGAAAGGAAAAATGTGTACCCAACATACAGGTTTTTATGTATTTTTTTAATGGGTAATGGTTGTAATGAAAATATTTTTGATGAGTGTGCTTCCATTAAAGCTAGAGAAGTAAATTTACAATGAATGCTGGCTTTAGTATAAACAAAATATTTAAACTTAGAATAATGTCAAGTTTTAATACACCTACTTTCAGTTTTTGATGTTTTTTCAAGTACTTTAGTGCCCTAAAAAAATTAATGTTCTAGAAAGAAATCATGGGACTGCACATTTTTCCTTTTGCCTTAGGCTTCAAATGTCTCAACATGGCATTGCCAGATCCTGTCTTGATTCAAATTTTTGCTATTTTGTTTACCATGGATTACTCTGCATTAATTTTATTTCTTAAACTATTGTATTAAAATGCAATTTATCTTAAAACAAAAGTAAACAAGAGTCACTTAAGGCCAGAAGTTTAAGATCAGCTCGGGAAACAGCAAGATTCTGTCTCTACAAAAAACAATTAGCTGGGCGTGGTGGCACATGCCTATAGTTCCAGCTGCTCAGGAAGCTGAGGCAGAAGGATCACTTGAGCCCAGGAGTTCGAGGCTGTACTGAGCCACAACTGCACCACTGCACTCTAGCCTGGGTGACAGAGCAAGACCCTGTCTCAAAACACATGAATGAATGAATGAACAAATGACTATTAGCTGGGCATTGTGGCCCATGTCTAGAGTCCCACCTACTCAGGAAGCTGAGGGAGGAGGATCACTTGAGCCCAGTACTTCAAGGCTGCAGTGAGCCATGACTACACCACTGCACTCCAGCCTGGGCAACAGAGTGAGACCCTGCTAAAAAAAAATAAAAAGAGAGGCGTTACCCCAGAAGTAAGTCACTGAAGAGAATAAGTTGCACACTGTGGAGATAAGAGGACTTGTGTGTCTGACTATTCACTTACGAGGCATGTGAGCAGAGCTTCTGTTTGCGCATATGTTAAATGGTGTAACAGTACCTGGTCCCTCAATCTTACCAGTTGCAAGGTCACTGAATGTTTAAAAAAATTCTGATATTTTAATCACCATACAATATGTTTTTTAAGCATCAGACTACAGAATTACCAAAATATTGCATACTGTTAACTTAAGTAAACATGCATGGACATAGCTATTGGTATAAAAGGCAATACATTTATAAAATATAGATGGGAAAACTATAAATACCAGAATCCACTTGCATAAAAAAGGCCTCAACATGGCACTAAGATTTCCTATTTTAAATTTCTTCACTACTTCTCTGGTATACATAAAGAACTCTTAGAACTCAATAGAAGAAAAACAACTGATTGAAATATGGGCAAAGCATCTAAACAGACATTTTTCCAAAGAACATATATGAAAGGTCAACAGGTAGATGAAAAGGTGCTCAACAAGTCCTATAGCCACAAATAGAAGACTTCAAAGGTACATAGAACACTTTGGAATATTTTTTCAAAATAAAACTGCGTTGATAAAATGCAAATGATCTCTGGTCTCAGATTTGTCTTTCAGAGCCCCTAGGGGGCTCACAGAAAGCAGGAAATACTCTTTACTTGGGTATATGCAATGGTAAGGGGTGTAGCATACTAGCTAAGAGAGCAGGAGCACAGTCTTGGAGTCTGACAACCTGGGTTTGAATCCTTGTTCTATTTACTAAATGTGCAGCTTAGTTTCCTCTTCTGTATAATGGGGAAAATAAAGCTGTCCTCAGGTTTAGTGAGAATTGCTAACAAGGTTTAAAAATTATCAAATAGAATTCTCCACTATATGGCAGTTACTGTTCTCATTATTAGTAAGTGGCATATTTGGAAGTGCGGCCTACAGTAGAAGAGGCCAATTACGACAGAATTCTCTTCGGCATGCGGCAAATGGTACCAACACTTTTCTATACTTTAATTGCACAGAAAAGAGTTTGAGGCAGCGGCCTCTAGAGACAATGATTCATCCCCTCAAACCAAGGACACAAAATGGGACATGACAGAGGAAGCACCTCTTTTCTCTATACTGCAAAAAGAGCTTATGCAAATTAAATGAGGTGACATGCAAAGATCATACAATACAGTTAAATAAAAGCTGACACTTGCTACTTCTTACATAGTTTAGTCTTCTTTCCCTATGTTAGTTTTATAGGAAAAAATGAGTTGATAATTTAAAAATGCTATTAGGTTCAGATCTTGTCTTAGCTTTTCAATATTCCACATAATTCAGTTTGCACCTCCTGGCTACTCTGAGGAAGGTAATTTTTTTATATATGCCCACCATGAAATAGACTATTTTATGTTAAAGCTGAAAGAAAATCAGTATCTGCTATGTTCAGATCTATTATACATTAGCCAGCATAATGCCACATGGACATGAGTATGTAATACAGACACTTAAACTTTCCAAATACAAAATCTGATATAGAGTGGGGAATGGCAGTACTGAAATTAGACAATGCAGTGGGTGCTGGAGTCAGAACTGAGTCTGAATCCTGCTTCCTCACTTACTAACTGCTTCCTGACATGAAGGGAAATGAAATGTTCTGAGCCTGCTTCCTCCACTGCAACAAGGGGATAAGAGTACCTTTCTCACAGACCTGTTATGAAGATTAAACAACATATATAGTGCCCAGCTTTATTCCTGGCAAAATAATTGGTACTCGATACATCTTAGTCTTTTACCTCCCGCTTCTGAATACAAAGAGAAGATCACAAAACAGTGTGGGATGATGAAGAGAACCAGGCAGCTCTGCTGTTTTAGTTGGCACAGCACAGCCTGGTGGGGAGGCCAGGACACCGCAGTGCCGGGCAAGGTCACAGGCTGCAAAGGCGGCGCTGTGACAGCCTCTTGAGAGCGTGATCCTGGCCAGAAGGCAGTCGGCTGGCAAAAACCCCAAGCACAATGGAATGGCATTCGTAATCATTATGAGGCTGAAATACGAACATGTACTTCATGAAAAGGCTTTGAGATATTTCTTTTTTTTTTTTTTTTTTGAGACGGAGTCTCGCTCTGTCTTATATTCTTAAGACAAAAAACCCTTCACTCAATAATTAACTTTGGAAGAGATCACTCATCTACTAACCACTGGGGTGGTTTGTTTTCCTCCTTTAATTAATATTAATGCACCAAAACCTTACAATAGATATATCATGCAATAATATTTTTTAAAGTTCTTGTGCAAAATTGCTCAGTATGTAAAATTTATAAAGCAAGGAAGCTGTCCGTCTGTATAGATGCTACAGCCATAAAGAACTTTTTCATGTGGCTTTTTAAAGTACTGTATTGTGTCCAAAATATTTCCTTTTTTTCTTCCAAACTCAAGATCAAAGTTTCTGACTTAGAAATTAGCAAAATCTAGGAGTCCTGCACAAACTCCAATTCTGTTTGTTTGTTTGTAACCTCAAGGCTCTGGCATACGCAGTCCACATGGCTGAAAATGGAACAAAAAGCTCCTGTGTATTCAGGCTACTGCCCTTTTAACCATACTGTAAAAGCAAGCATGGAATGACAGCACTGGAGAGGACAGAACAGGATCTGTGTTTACTTCATGCTGACCAGTATGAAACTCATTTATTTTATCAAAAGGTGAATGGTATATTCTCATCAACAAAATGATGGGGCAAAAGAAACAACAACATCAAAGCAATCAATCAAAATAAATTATTTGGAATGCTCTATCAATGTTAAACCAATTATCATAGTTCAATAAATCAGAGATATTAGTAGTCATAATTACAAGGCTTTAAATACTATAAAATGTGGGCTTCTTAGTAATAAATTCAGAATAATTTACAGTGTATTCCAAAATAATTTTTTAAATGAATTTAAATTACCTACATGATGCTTTTTACAAAGAGAACCCTTCAACCACTTTCTCAGAGTAATAAATTTTTAAGTGCTAGCTTCTTTAAATACACACAAACACACAGACTCCATTAACTCTCTTACAAAGTCACTGTCTTTCTATTCAGCTTTTACAAAATAAGACTTCTCAGTGAATTATAATTTAATAAGATAACTTTATACATGGTAGATCATCAGCTGTGAAATTAAAATAAAGAGATTTTAATGAATTTGAATGACTGCGGGCTTCCTTTGCTGTGGGTTTAAATATTCATGCTGCAGCATCTCTATTTCTGTTGCACAGTTCAGGTAACAAAGAGATCACAAGGAATGGGCTGGGCACTGTGCTCAATGCTTGGGGTCCAAACATGAAGACACACAGTTCCTACACTTCCTTACAGTCCAGTTACAGAGTAAAACAGTTCATATTGACTGTATGCTTATGTGGTATTTGTAAGTGATACGTGTTTTATGGATCTTATTCTCACAATTGTGCTATGAATTAGGTGCTAATATTACCCTATTACTGAGACTTAAATAACCTTCCTAAGTCCAAGATTACACAGCTATTAAGTGGTAGAGCTGGGATTTAAAGGCACATCTGCCTGTTTCACCATGATGGAAGTTAGACAGCCTCCCCCAACACATGATTTTGATACAAGCAGGGCACTCCCATGCAGGGCAGGGAGTGGTACTACCTAGCAGGATTCCCTGGGGGCTAAGGGTGAGAGAGCTGGTTCTTGCCCAAGGCATCCAGGTGTAGTATCAGAGTGGGGTCTTGAAGCAGACATTGCCAAAGAGATAAGTGATGAACAAAGTTTCTCTTTGCTTGCTTTAAAGGTCTAGAAAACTGGTGGGCGAGTTCTAATTTACAGGTTTATGGCAGAAATACCAAGAATTCCTTCAGAGAAGATCCTAGAGAAGGAAACTGGCTGACTGTCCAATATGGACTTGGAAAATACAACACTGCCATGGCTGCCTGTGTGAAGAGCAAAATGTCTTCACTGCATTGTACCTTGAACTGCTGCTCAGCTGCACTATGTTCCTGTTTTTCTGGTTTGTTTGGAACTTAAGAACTTTACTGAAAGCTATGACTGATGGAAACTCCAGATTCTTGCTTTTAAGTCGATTCATAACATCTTCCAGACTTCACTAGTACTGCACATTCTTGTCACTATTTAAAAAGCTGTGAGTTCTAGAACGAGAGTAACAAAAAACTCTCCTGGTAAACATTCTGCTCATGGTGCTAGCCCTCATACTGCTATTTTTCTAAACTTCACACTGTGCCCTAAGAATGAACATTTCTTTTACTTTTAATTGATATTTGGGAGAACAGGGCTCACTTTCTTCACATTAATCATGTCCCACCCCCTAAATCCTACTCCAAAACTTAGAGAAAAATACAAATTTGTTCATTTAAAGCTCACCTAATCTAGGTGCACTTTTTCTCTTCATACATTAGCATAGTAAGTCAACATCTGGCCGGTGCTGCAGAAGTCACATGAAATAATCCTGTTAGCTTCCTAGGAAAACCTAACACAAGAGCAAAACCCTTATGCAATGAAAGAGAAACACAGCACTGTCAGAAGACAGTAGAATAGGCTGGGCGCAGTGGCTTACGCCTGTAATCCTAGCACTTTGGGAGGCTGAGCCAGGTGGATCACCTGAGGTCAGGAGTTCGAGACAAGCCTGGCCAACACGGTGAAATCCCCGTCTCTACTAAAAATACAAAAATTAGCCAGCCATGGCAGTGTGCACCTATAATCCCAGCTACTCAGGAGGCTGAGGCAGGAGAATCGCATGAAGCCGGGAGGTGGAGGTTGTAGTGAGCCCAGATCGCGCCACTGCACTCCAGCCTGGGTGACAGAGCGAGACTCCGTCTCAAAAAAAAAAAAAAAAAAAAAAAAAGAAGACAGTAGAATAGGCTCAGATGAGTAAGCAGCACAAGGATAAAGAAGAGTTTTTGTTACAAATACTTACAAAAAGACAGAGCTCAAAAAGAAGAATTGCACATCCATTTCCTTGACAAAATTGGCATTCCAGAGCTCTAACTTTTCTTGTGAAACAAGATCTGTACGGATTTTTGTTAACAAACTAATTCTCTCATTTCTTCCCACTACTAGATTTTGAACCTTGTTTTCAAGACTCTCTCTTCTCCGTTTTCATTAAATAGAGACCTGCCCAACAATTACTATAGAACATCATTTTGTCACATGTTTGGGCCCCCTTTTTGAAAGCAGCTATCACACCTTCCACACCTTCTGCTCAAACACAGAACTCACTCCAACTTCTGGGACTTTTTGTCTGTACTAGAATAAAGTTCTTTACTGAAATTTACTTAAGGCCGCAAATTCTGCAAATTAGTCCCATTAAATAATGACGTCAAGGCCATAGTTCTTCAAACTGCAGATGAAATACATTCACAGTTCAGTACAGTACAGTTTACACTCATCTCTAAGTCTGAAATTAGGAAATTATTAACTGGTTTCCAACTAGTTTCAATACTTGATTGAAGTTTAAATAGTTTTACTGTGTGGACTTTAATTTTTATTAAAAAATAGTAAACAGCAATTCTTTTCCTGACTTTCTAAGCAAATATAGAGAAAGTAGGAACAAGAGGCAATAGAAAAAACAAGTACAGTTAACAGATTTGTGCCTTTTATATGCCATTTACAAAAAGAGAAGGGATTTCAGCATGTGCTTTGAAAATGCCTAGGAGCTAGTTTCTAAAACTGCACCATTACTTGCTATATATTTTTTCTACATAAGGCACCCAATTCCTACAAACAAATACAAGTGTTCCACCACTACAAAAAACTGGAGTGTTCTCCTGTTATGTGATAAAGGGGTGTTCTCCTGTTATGTGATAAAGGGGTATTCTCCTGTTATGTGATAAAGGGGTGTTCTCCTGTTATGTGATAAAGGGGTGTTCTCCTGTTATGTGATAAAGGGGTGTTCTCCTGTTATGTGATAAAGGGGTGTTCTCCTGTTATGTGATAAAGGGGTGTTCTCCTGTTATGTGATAAAGGGGTGTTCTCCTGTTATGTGATAAAGGGCCAGCTTTCTACCCTTATCAAAGTCACAGTGTGTGATCTGGGAGTGGTAGAATCACGCTAAAACAGGAATCTCTGCACTCACGTGCTTGCTTGTCCACTAAAATTGTTCTATCAACAATTTGAGGTTAGTGCAGAGGTACATTTATTTTTAAAAATCTATTTATATTTGATATTTTTCAAACATCATTTCATTATGTAGCACAAGTCCTTGACACACAGAGTAACTCTTCCCAAGAAAATAAACACTACTAGAATCTCCAAGAGATAATTCTGGGGCTGGTTTAGAAACCCAGTTAATTTTCCTTAGTAGAAAGTTACTTTCTGCTTGCTGTTGGGCTTACTACATGGTGGTGTATGCACCAGCTATTCTGTAAATCTCAATGTCCTGTGCTAAATGTTCCTGATTACAAATACCATTGCTTTTTTTTTTTTTTTCCTCGCTCTGTTGCCCAGGCTGGAGTGCAGTGGTGCGATCTCGGCTCACTGCAACCTCCCGGGTTCAAGCAATTTTGGGGCCTCAGCCTCACCAGTAGCTGGGATTGCAGGTGTCTACCACCACATCCAGCTAATTTTTGTATTTTTAGTAGAGACGGGGTTTCACCATCTTGGCAAGGCTGGTCTAGAACTCCTGACCTCAAGTGATCCACCCACCTCGGTTTCCCAAAGTGTTGGGATTATGGGCGTGAGCCATGGTTCCCAGCCCAATCACTGTTTTTTTAAGTTAACATTGAATAAGAATTCCATTGCTAAAGTGGATACAACTTTTGTTTTCTTGTTTTCTTAAACTACAGAAGTTACTGGCATTGAGTTTGGCTGACGTGGCATTTCCTGGGAGCTAACTAAAGGATGCTCTACCATAGTCAATTTGTGAACGGAACACAATCCTTTTATCTATTATTCAACATTGAATAAGTTGTAAACACGCCTGGATAATTGGACTTATTAATTATGCAATGAAAACCAGAAGCGCATGGTTAAAAAGCCTTAGAGAAAAAAATCATTTTCTTTATATCTCCCTACACTTTCAGAAGCCAAGAAATGAGTTGCAGTTCTCTGAGTTATTTAGTTAACAGAGCTGTATTGAATCAAAAGCAAATATTCACGTCTCGAGGCCTCTATTAAATTTCATAGCACTAGGCTCAAGTGACTGCTTTCCCTCCTCCTTGCTGATAGTCACCACTGTGAACAAAGCTTCTATCTGTAGAATCTTCTGTCACTCAGTTGTGATGGCATAGTAATAATAGGAACATCCTTTTCTTTTGATGCATCTTTTCATCTTAAGAAGAACATAGTCAAAGAGTCTTAATGGTTTCAACAGTATTATAAGTGACTTAGGGAAACATACTCAAAGACTGTTAATGGGTTAGACGGTATTATAAGTGATTTAAGTGATCCTTACAGGTGGTGTCTCTAGTTACCTTTTGAAGAGGCTATAATCTTACATTTCTTTAAGAAGCCACTTAAAAACTGGTTTTCTCCTAAGTCACACTTCTTTGGCAAGAAACTGAATTAATTAAGTGGCTCCCCAAAATAAGATTCCCACCTCCCATCATAGGGAGCGATATCACAGCATTCATTTCATAAAACTTTCAAGTTCCTGTATTATGCTTATAGAATCAAGGCTCTTAGAACACAGGAGCCTTCTAATATTTGAAAAGCTTAAGGGTACATGGGAGTGTGTGCCTGTGTGTTTGTGCAGAGCATTTCCAAACTACTGTAAAGAGGTACCCCTATTTGCTAAGTTTCTAAGAACAGTTCAGTTCTCTAAAACAAGGCAGTGCCAGAGGCTGCATGCTTTGTTTGACTCTCTCCCAGATAGTTCTTGGCATTAGATGGCTTTGGTTTTTCAGAAAACGGTTCATGGAAAGGTTTTAAGTGTATAAATTTAATTGTTTTCTTCCTGAACACGGAACTGAATTCAATTTCCAAACCGATCTTCATGATGGGAAAAAATACCCCCAGAAGCAGAAAAAGCAGAAAGACAAGACTGAGGACACTGTGGCTACTTTCAGCTTCAGTTTCTTCGTCTCCGCGCATCATCCTATCTCCAGTCTCCTGAGCCTTCCTTGAGTGACCTTGCACAGAGCTCTCTAGCTGTCTCCTCCATTTCTTACAAAGAATATCCAGTGTACCCGATGTAGCAAGGCCACTGGGGCTTGTATTTGCTCCCTGATCCTTTCTTTCTGCTGTTCTCAAAGAATTCAGTTTTAGACGAGGGCAGAGCATTGCTTCAGGTAGCCTGCTTCTTTTATACTGGATAATCTTCATCATCATCATCCTCTTGCTTGTATGCTTTTCTAAAGTAAAGTAAAACCTATTCACAGGCCCATGTTCTGCCAGGGCTGTAAGCCTTGTGAGCCAGGATGGTGCCCAGAGCCTTGTGGAAGCTGCTTCCTATCCTGGGCTATCCGCAGCCCGACTTGAAGAGTTGTGGTTACTTCAACTGCCATAAGGCATCCTCCTCAAAGTGCAGAGCAGACCCTCTTGCCTCTAAAGTTCTTTGACACCACATTCACAAATTCACAAAGGAAAGTTGCTCCTGACACAGAGGCAAGGCTTTGGAGTGACAAGAAACCTAGAGACAGAAGAAGCTACTCTGTAATAGTTCAACTCAGCACTGAAGATTGCATACCAAAGAAGAGATGCCCACCTCCTTAGCCACACCAGCCATTAGCATGGTGCATACAGAAAATGCCCTAGTAAATAACTGAGGGTGGGTGCCAAGGCAGACGAGCAGCCTAGCTATGTGTATGTAGCACTCAATTCTCTACCCAACAACCATTTCTATCACCTTGCACCAGCCACTGCAAGTCAGGTCCTCTGTTGCTGCAAGCATTCAGCATGACACACAGCGTCACTCCCCAGGACCCCAAACATTACAGTGGTCAGCTTCCTATGGGAATGGCTTCCCTCTATTCTCCCAACACCGCTGCCACCTTGGCACATACTCAGCTTTTGTCACTGCTGAAAGAAAGGCAGGAATGAGTGGCCAGCAACTAGGGGAATGAGGAGCCAGGGCTAAGGAGCTATAGTGAGGGAGGAAGAATAGGCAAAGGTGAAGGGCACAGAAATCAGCTGCAGCAAACAAAAGTCATTCGACTTAAGGAGTTCAATTGTATGCAGGAGTCTAGGCAGAGCTAGGGCTCTAGAACCAGATGGCATTCTGGTAAGAGCACATCTGAGTATCAGACAAGAGAACAGGGCTGTGGATCAGACTCTGGCAGGCTCAATATAGCCAGTAGTTGTACGAATGGTTCACAGCTAAGACAAAGAATATGTAATGCAATAACCAAGACAAGAGAAAAACAAGTTATTAGGAGCACACCTCCAAATTAAGGAACCAGGAGTTCTGCTGAAGTTGCAGGGGCCGGGCAATGGAAGAAGAGTTACTAGCACCAAGACAGACCTAGATAACAGGTCTCAGGCCTAGGCTTTTATAAGATTTCTGTTGATGCAGAAGCTACTGACGCTAGGCCAGGTGGAAACAAGTAATTGGGAGCACCTGGTTGGCATACAGAGTGGGTAGGTGAGAGAAAGCACTAGCCTCTAGCAGGTAATCTTGCTAAGTGAATAGAGAGAGAGAGATTGAACGAGGCCAACGAGAGTGTCAATAGGAGTATCTTGAGCCCAAAATGGCAGAGCCAAACTTTGACACTGGAAACAGCCACACAACAACTAAAAGATGCTCAATATGGTTCAGCCCTATTCCCAAATAAAGGCCCCCTGTAGAGAGACTATGTCTGAAATACGGAGACAGCATGTCAATGTGGCAAGAATGTAGGTTTAGAATCAGACAAGTCTGAAACTCAATTCTGTCTCTTACCAGCTGTGACTCTGGCAGGTTACTTAACTTCCATGAGCCTCAACTTCCTTATCTATAAAATTAGGTAGCCAATAACTTTTATAATAATAGATTTTGTCATAGGTTTTGTAATAACTAAATTAGTGAGCATACGTACAGCAACTAAATAGAGTACCTGGCCAAAGACTCGGTGCTCAATAAATGATAGCTCTTATTATTCTTACAAATAGTCATAGTAGTATACATAATACCATTATTGCACATGGAAACACTCCCTTTTACATATATTGTCTATAATAACAACAACATTATGAATAGTAGTATAGGCGACCCCAGACTTAAAAAGCTAATCTGTTTCTGGTAACATCTGAAAGTCAAGCCACAGTAAGTTAAAGGCTGCTTGTAACGAAATTTGCAACTTTACTCTGAACTCTGGTGTTATGCCAGTAAGTTGCATTTCACACCACACAAATCAAACCATCACATCCTTTATCTCCCTCCCTCCTTCTCTCCTTGCCTTCCCTCATGTATTGCCAGCACTGACTGCAACATCCTGGCAATCACTTGGAAGGGAGTTGGCACTGGCATAGGTCACATCTCCATCTCCATTAGGAAGTGGTAAATACAAGTTTAGGTACTTACTACAAGGAGAGGGGGTGAATGTGAGGGGGGTAAAAAAAAATTTTTAGAGACAGGGTATTGGTATGTTGCCCAGGCTGGAGTGCAGTGGCTATTCTCAGGCACAGTCATAGCTCACCGCATCCTTAAACTCCTGGGCTCAAGTGATCCTTCCACCTCAGCCTCCTGGGTAGCTGGGACTACAGGTATGCATCACCATGCCTGGCTCAAGAATAAAAATTTTTTAAGTCAGATATGGTAATCTACAAGTTGTATCTTCTCATTTGAGAATCATCTACATTTGTACAGTGCTTTATAATTCTTATACATAAACTATCATACTCAACTTCAAAATAACTATAAAGGAAGCAGGATAAATATGATCTCTGGCTCACAGAAAATAAAATTTATGAAGCTCAGAGAGGTTCTGGTGACTTACTCCAGGTCACACACTGTGAAATGGTGGAATCAGGCTATAAGCTGGATCTCTAGATTTGTAATTTGGTGCTTGACCACCATAATCGGTCTATGACCTGTGGGGTTAGTGCAGCAGGTACATTTATTTTTTAAATTCTATTTATATTTGATATTTTTCTCACTTGAAAGAAGCTCTGATTTCTTAGAAATGTAGCCTGCTTCTGAAACGGCCTCATTTCATTTTGTTAATTTTATAAGTACAAAATTTAATTATATTTATGGAAAAATAATCTCCTTAAATTTGATTATTACTTCAATTGATTTTAATGTATCCATTATTTTAAAGTTACCTTGAACATATTAAATTGAAAATAATACGTGCATTGTATTATGTTGGAAAATACTTCCTTTAGGGACTAGTAAATTATTCACTTTACTACCCTCAGAGATAAATTATAAAAATGCTTTTATGAGTAAAATCATATGATGCTTATTGTGACAGTTTAAGGTTCAAAGCAGCCTCATATTTTAATTTTTTTAATGGCACTTTTGTTTCTTACAAGTTAACAAAATTATTCAGCTATCTATAAAATAAATGTACTGTTTTATTCAAGGCCTATGTACTTTGACATATAATATGTCAAAATGGGTCAGTTACAGAACTCTACAGTGGATAATATATTATTTTTTAGCCAGGCTGACATTTCTAGCTCAGCAGGAAGTTCAGCTAATTTTAAGGTCTTTAAAGTTTTATATCTGGTTATCTGGCAATATTAATTATTAGGATACCCAATATCAATTTTTCTAGGGAGAAGTCAACATCTAAGCCAATACTTATACCAGTAGCTAGCTATCTTTTCATATTGTTCAATACCTTACACACACACACACACACACACACACTCTTTAATTCCTTTCTCTTAGGAAATCATCTCATATATTTTATCCCTAAACACAGTTTTAGCACAGATTTCTTTTCTAAAGTATAAAATCCCCCACTGAAATAAATTCCATTTGTTAACTAGGAGTGACGCTTTGTTCACTGCAAAAACAAACTTAGAGAAGCAATCGTCAAGATAAACAGAAGGAAGGAAACTAACTAATTGGTTCTAGTCAAAAAAACAAAGGCTTTACATCTTATTCTTTGGCTGCTTTACTTTAAACACAATCACTTACCAAGTGGCAAAAACGCAAGACGGTTTCCAGCCATGGAGAGCTCATTGAGGCTGGGCAGCTGGCAGAGATGGCGCGGCACATACCATAGACGATTTCGGTCCACAGTGAGGTACTGCAGAGAAAGGCACATGTGAAGCCTCTCGGGTAAAGTTAGCAAACGATTGGTAGAAATGTCTAGTGTCTGCAGCTCCTTCAAATCGCCAACCTCTACAACCAAAATCAAAATTAGGATAAATTGCATCCTTATGAACTGAAATAAACAAAATGAATCAATATTATAACAGTTTAACCAAATGAAATCAGTAGCTGCGACTATTTCCATAAACATGAATGCTGAAGTGCACGATTTTTGGTGAAAATGCAAATAATCCAACCTAGGTGAGTGTCTTTAAATTACCCTGCCAAAATTTCTTAAATGGAGAAAAGGGCTGGCTAGCATGGAGAAAAAAAGAGACACAAAGTGAACCAGAAGTCTGTCACTATGAATCAGAACCAGAAGTCTGTCACTATGGCTTCTGCATCTTGATGAGTCAAGTTTGTTGCCAGGGTGAGAAAAGAACAATTACAGTCACTTCAAGGAACCTGGTTTTTGCCACTTGTGTGATTTTACCATCCATCTAAGAAGAAAATAGGAGATTTATGAATAATAGCAATGAAATAAGTGCAACTTGTTCATATGAGCTAAACAGATTTCTGGAGTAGAAATTAGAATGTCTTTTGGAAATTTTCACCATGGTAAAGATTATAACAATAAAATGAGATACAGTTAACTAACATTTTTAGATATTGTTTAGGCATGTGGCACCTTTTAAAAAACCCAAAGTATACACACCCTATAAAGATTTACTTTAATTCCCAAATTAAATACTTCCATTTACTCCAAAATTCCCTCATCATTGATGTCTACAGTTGTCATCTCTTCCATGGTGAGTACAATTAGGTCCTTTTCACACATCAAATCACTTAAGACTTGAGTGAAGATTAGGAAGTTCCTTACAAGGAACTTAGTCCTTCTCAGGGAAAATCACCAGTTTAGGGGAAGGACATTTACTGTTTCCCAGGTCAGCACATTACACTGAAGACCTACAGTCAGCACTGTGCAGGACAAATCTACTTTCACATCACGGAGACTGAGACGTTGAAGACCACTGTGATACCATCTCTTCCCCTTCTCTCATCCTGTCCCTGTTCCCGAGTCATTCCTCCTAGGTTAAGGTTTCCCAGGCTCTACCACTTGACAGTACCCCTCTGTGCACATTCCAGTTTGTACAACATTTGGATTAGTATTAGCAATGTCTTCTCTACTGGGTAAGAGTCTTCTGCTGTCTTGGATGCTCAATTAAACAGATTCGTTTTTCTCATTGCTACAGACCAGGTGGTGGTAAACTATGGCTCACAGGCCAAATCTAGCCCATGGCCTGCTCTTGTCCTGCCTTCAAGCTGAAACTAGTTTTTTACACTTTTAAAGGATGGTAAACAACAATAAAAACAAAGAACATGTGACAGAGAACATACGTGGGCTGTAACACCTAAAAATATTTACTATCTGGCCATTTACAGAAAAGGTTTGCTGATCTTTGCTATAGACTTTTTGTTAGTAGGAGGATTTAAAATAATTATTTTACTTTATAAAAGTAATACAAGTCCAAAATACCCTAAGTTGTAGTTATTTTTCTAATATTTACAAATTTGTGCTAGGAAGTTCATACATTACTGCTCAATTTCCTCAATACTGAACAAAATATACATCTGCAGTGGAGCGGCAGGTAGGTTTCAGTATACAGCCTGTGACTCTGAAAGGGAGTTTTCTACTCGAACTTAACTGGTGCACAGGAGAGTCAATTTCACGCTTGGCTCCACTGGCATAGTATTCCACCTTGCTAAGCCTGTCTATCTCTTTCACAAAACAAAAATGCTTCTGATTTTGGGTGTGTAGGGATAAAACATGAGGAAGAATCATCGTGTTTTATAAGTCATAAGAAGAAATACAAAGAAAAAAGAAAAAGAACTAAATTTAAAAATCAAAAAATGACTATGTGGGAGAGAAGAGTAACCAATCCCAGACATACCACAGCCCATGTCAAGACGATGATGACACAAGGCTCTGCCATTGAGAAGCATGTCACACACAACCGACAAGGTGCAAGAGGAGCTCAGAGAAGGTTATGTGAAGGCTTGGAGAAACTCTTCCAAAATTTACTGGAGACGGGAATTTGAATAAGGCACAAAGAAGACGCGTAAAGCATTCCCAGCAGGGCATAGGGGTGGGGTTAAAACCATGAGGAAAGGCATGGAGGGGAAAAACTAAATACAGCTTGCACAATGGGCTCTTTGGGGACCAACAAATGACAGAGACACCAATGGGAGAAGAGCAGAAAATAAATTCAATACACAGAGAGAGCTTGGTGGAGACAGGAATGATAATAAATACTGGGAGAGGAGCCTGGACTTGCTATTGTGAGAATATGACATCTCCTGAAGATTCTTAAAGGATGAAAGGATGTTTTTTGGAAAGGCTAGACAGGCAAACATGCAGAAAGCAATGATATGGAAAGAGATCCTAGGCTGACAAAACAAGTAGGCATTTGACTAGGACAGAGGCAGTGCAATAGAATTTGAAGATAAATTCCAGAGGTACTTTTAACAAAACCATGAGGTAGGCTTGATTGGATATGGAAAATAATAAAATAGGAAAAAGTCAAAGACAGGCACAAGCTTCTAGACTATTACACTCTAAGTGTGCTGATGCCAATGCTAAAAATTTATTTTTATAGAAAAACAATTAAAATGTCATCAATACCTCTGAATTGCATTATTTGCAAACCATCTACCTAAAGGTATTTGAAAAAAATTCATCAAAATTTACATGGCAGCAAGTAAAATATATGATTTTGAACATATTTCAAAAATAATTAAATGTGCAAAAAAGTGTTTTTACATGGCTGCAAAAATTACTAAGGCTTGCACTTTTTTTGCGTTATTGTAAAATGGGGCAACAATGTGTGATTATGAATTTAAATTTTGATAAGAAATATTAAAGACTTAAGAAGCTTGATAAAGACCAAGTAGGATAAACACAAAGAGACCCACACCTATACACATCATAATCAAAGTATAAAAGACAAAGATACATAAAAAATCTTGAAAGCATCAATAGAAAAATGACTCATCATGCTCAGAGGAAACAAGAAGATAACTAAAAATATATAGTTAAAAAAAGTCGGCACAGTAATTGAAATTGCACACTAAAAATATTTATCTAACATGAAGAAAGGCAATAAAAGGAGAGGTACAGGGAAAAAATACAAGATATGTAGACTACACATGGCAAAATGGTTGATGTATTAATAAACACAATCATATCAATAATTACATTAGATGTGAACAGACTAAATAACCCAGTCAAATGGGAAGGCTGTCAACTGCATAAAAAACAATATGCTATCCATAAGAAATACACTTTAGATTCAAAGGCACAAATAGGTTGAAAAGTGAAAGGATGGGAAAAATACATACCATGCAAAAAGAAACATAAGAGAGAGTAGCTATATTCATATCAGAAAAAAACAGACAAGAAATGCTATGAGGCAAAGACAAATACTTCATAATAGTAAAATGGATAATACTTTAGAAAAACAAGTCAACTATAGATACACAGACATCTAACAAGAGCCCAACATTATATAAAGCAAAAAACTGACAGAACTGGAAGGAAAAGCAGACATTTCAACATGATAGATGGAGAGTTTAATACATTACTCTCAATAAAAATAAAACAACTAAACAGAAAACCACTAAGAATATAGAAAACTTAAAACTACACAATCAACCAAATGGGCTTGGGCCATAATCCTAAAAGACACACTCCTGACAACCATAATGCCAAATGTTGAAATCCTGAAAGATCCAAAATCAATAAAGTGTAAAATCTTGAATGAAAATCACAATCCTGAAAGATCAATATCCCAAAAGTATAATTCTGGAAAGAATTTTTAAAAATTCCTTTTTAAAAAAAGACATGTATTTATTTTATAAAGAGGGTTTATTTTATACTTGATAGGTCACTTTACGCAATAAAATAGGCAATAAACATACATATTTTTGCAAGCATAAACACTCAGATATACTAATCATAGGTGCATGGGTATAATAGTTACAAGCAGAAAAACCATATTCATAAGGAAATATGTCAAAAAGCAAAATGCATAAATGCATACCACTATGGTTGGCAACCATGTGCAGCCAGCTTTATAACTGCAGTCAGCTGCATGAAATACCGTGATGAACAACCTAAGTCTTCTGACGAGATCAATGAAAAACTATGATGGGTCAACCACTGAATATGCAGTTATCCATACCTAAAGAGCAAAGATCTCAAGGAATTTTATCTTTCACGTATGCAGATGTACAAAATGGACATCTCTTCATTTACTGAGGAAGTTTCAACCTTTTCCACACATGCCCAATGCTTATACCCAAAGTTAACATTGTAATAATGTACTTTTATGGACTCAGATTTATAAAAATGCACACAATAAATTAGAACTCGAAATTTTTACACAATTTATACCTTGAGTGTTGGAAATTATGCGAAGATGAAATGCTCAGCATAACAAACTGGCACTATGTGCGAAGGGGCAGAAGTTGTACATCACTGAAAAATTTGGCAGGGGAGATTTCTTGTATTTTTTACTTGCATTTTCACTTCTATGATCTTCAAAACTCTCTCCACTTATATTTGGAGGGTGGCTGTGGTCTACAAATTTTTGAAGTGTATGCTGTCTATTTAAAAGTCTGGTTATTGGTTGACCATTACAATTAAGTGATTTTCTGTATTCACAGCACCAATTATATTTTAAAATTTATCTTTTACCATTAAGTAGCCTCATACACTTAATTTATCACAGCGTTTTTGCAAGAGAACAATTTCACTGACCTCTTCCACTGTGTTAAAAGGAAAATGTTAAGAAGGAATGACACTTGGCTTCCCCAATACCAAATCTGTATTAGAGTTTTTCAAAGAGACAGAACCAATAAGATATATGTATATAGATATATGAGAAGGGATTTATTACGGGAATCAGTTCATGTATGAGAAGTCCCATGACAGACTGTCTGCAAGCTGGAACCCTGGGATATCTACAGTGTGGCTCAGTCCCAGTCTGAAGGCCTCAGAACTAAGGATGCCAATGATGCAACTCTCAGTCTGAGATCAAAAGCCTCAGGACCCAGCGGGCTGCTGGTGTAAATCCTGGAGCCCAAAGGATGTCAAACCTGGAATTTTAATGTCTAAGGCAGCAGGAGAAAAGGCTGTCCCTTCTCTGTGACAGAGACCAATTTGCCTTCAGTATTTGTTCACTCTGGCCTACTAGATAGTGCCCACCAGTAATGAGGGCAGATTTTCCCTACCTAGTCCACTCAGACTCATGTGCTAGTCTCCTCTGCAAACTATCTCACAGACACACCCAAAATAATGCTTTATCAAGTTTCTAGGTATTTCTTAATTCAGTCAAGTTGACACCTAAAATTAAGGCCACGAGTCCACTCCTTGTCAACCTGGCACTCATGTGTCTCCTTAAACCATACCTAATTTCCAAATAAAGACAATAACAAGGTAATAGTTCCATCTAACATGATACAACTATCCTGGTAAAACCAAAATGTACTAAAACTCCTTCCCTAGAATTCAGCTTTCAGGATTTCAACATTCAGGATTTTGATCTTTCACAATTGTGACTTTTAGAATTTTATATGTTAGGAGTTCTGATCTTTAGGAAACTTGATCTTTCAACATTTGCGGTTCCCACATTCAGGATTGTATCTTTCAGGATTACGATCAGCACTACAAACAAACTGAACTAATTTGGCATCTAAGAAGAACACTACAGCAGAATACACACATTCTTTTCAAGTGCACATGGTATATTCTCCAGGACAGACCACATGCTAGACTACTAAGTCTCACATTTAAAAGAATTTAAATCATACAAAGTATGTTCTCTGACCAAAAGGTAACTAAATTAGAAATCAACAACAGAAAGAAATCTAGGAAATCCCCATATTTGGAATTTAACAACACACTTCTAAATAACCCATAATAATAAAATAAATCAGAAGGAAACTTTGAAAATATTTTTGCCAAATAGAAACAACCAACACAAGATATCAAAATTCATAGAATGTAGCCAAGGAAATGATTAGTGGGAGATTTAAAGCTTCGAATGCCTATATTAGAAAAGAAAGTTCTCAAATCCATTTCCTAAGCTTCCACCTTTAGAAAAAAGAAAAAGTAAAAACTAAAATAAAAATAAGCAGAAAACAATAAAAATTAGAGTAGATATCAATGAAATAGAAATTGGAAAAGCAACAGAAAAAAAAGTCAATGAAAACAAAAGTTTGTTCTTTAAAAAGACAACAAAATTGACAAACCTTTAGCTAGACTAACCAAAGCAAATAAATACATACACAGAAAAAGAAAACTGACTTGAATTAGGAAAACCAGGAACAAAAGATGAAATATCACTATTAACTTTACAGAAATTAAAACGATTAAAAGGACATACTATAATATGAACAAATTTATTTCAACCAATTAGCAATTTAAATAAACATATTTTTAAAAAGATACAAATTACCAAATTCAAGAAGTCATTAAAAATCTAAATAGATGTATCACAAGTTAAAAAACTGAATTAGTAGCCTGGCACAGTGGCTCACGCCTGTAATCCCAGTATTTTGGGAGGTGGGTGGATCACTTGAGGTCAGGTGATTGAGACCAGCCTGGCCAACATAGTAAAATCTCATTTCTACTAAAAATACAAAAACTAGCTGGGCGTGGTGGTGCACGCCTGTAATCCCAGCTACTCGGGAAGCTAAGGCAGGAGTATCGCTTCAACCCAGGAGGTGGAGGTTGCCATGAGCCGAGATCGTGCCACTGCACTCCAGCCTAGGCGACAGAGCAAGACTCTTGTCTCAAAAAAAAAAAACAACTGAATTCGTAATTTTAAATCTTTAAATCCTCCCATAAGAAAAGACCAGGTCCAGATGGCTTTTCTATTCTATCAAATATTTCAATTCTATTATATATTTAAGGAAGAAGTAATATCAATTGTTCACAAACTGTCTCAGAAAATAGGAGGAAAAACTTTCCAACTCATTCTATGAACATTACCCTGATACTAAAACCATACAAAAACACATAAGAAACCTACAGACCAATATCCCTCATGAACGTTAAGTGCAAAAGTCCTTAACAAAACATTAGCAAATGAAAGCTAGCAACACTTAAAATGATTATTCATCATGAACCAGTGGGTCTGAGATGTTTCTCAGTGTACATTTTTTTAAAAGGTGGGAAAGAGAATCTACAAAAGCAGTAAAAAAAATACTGGCAGGCATCATGGACCAGAAATTGTGAGAAATTACTGGATGACAGAAAAGAACAGAAATTAAATTAAATACAGAAATACCACAGAAAAATCAGCAGCATCAACAAAGTGGTCAAAGCCTCGCTAGCCACCATCCACCCAAGCTAACTCAGTAGCCTGGTTCTTTCCACAAAGTTGAATAGTAACTTAGCTGTTTATTTGGCTCTTGCTTGCTTTGCCCCAGGACATGACCTTTTAAAGGGCAGGGACTGTCTTGCCCATCTTTGCAGTAACATGCCTTAGCTCTGTGCCTGGAACACAGGAGGCACCATTATCTCTTTGCTGAAAGAATAAACTAGAATGTGATTAGCATACTGTAAAATGGTATCTGGATCCTAATGGGGGTCTGAAGATAATTTTCCAGTTAAGAAAGTATACCTTTTAAAACCTTTTAATCATTTTTTTTTATTTTTTAAAAAGCAAAGAACATACCCTTATTTTATTGATATTTTATGAACTGGGTAATGACCAAATCTGGGAACACCACTGTAACTTATACCCTCTATAGAATAGAGAGAAATACAGAACAAAGGTAGGTGAGGGCCCCATAAGAGTCCACACTCCAAAATCCATACCGAATCTGTTAGCCTCTCCACCTCTACTGTTGACACCAAGCTCAGCCTATTACCATCTCTTGCCTGAACTCAACCAACAAGTCTCCCCATTGGTCTTCTTCTTCTATTCTCACCCCCTCCAATCTATTTTCTACACAGAAGCCAAAGTGATATTAAAATATACGTCAGATCGTGGTCCTTCCCTGCCCCAAACTCTGCCCTGGCTTTCTGCTGCACATCAATAAAATCTCTAACACCATCTTACTAGTAACATGGTCTCCAGATCAGCCCTGGCCCACCTCTCTTCCCCACAAGTGGGTCTGATGCTAGAAATGTAAGGTTGGTTCAACACCTGAAAAATCAATGTAATATACATGTTCATGGAATAAGAATAAAGCATTTCACAAAATCTAAAATCCACTCATGATAACTACTCTCAACAAACTAGGAACAAAAGGCAACTCCTTTAACCAATAAGGGGCATCTATCCACAAAACACCTCTAGCTGAGAACACATGGAACACTACGTTAATGGTGACAGGCTGAGTGCTTTCCCCTTAAATCCCCCTTCTGCCTACAAGGCAAGGAGGCTGAGTGTTTCCATTGCCACCCAACAATATACTGGAGATTCTAGCAAAGGCCGGAAGGCAAAAACTGAACAAACAAAAAGCATCAAGAATGGAAGAGAAGAAGTAAAGCTTTATTTACAGATAAAATGATCCTTAGTAGAAAATACTAATTAAGGGATCCACAAAAACTGTTAGAACTAATAAACAAGTTTTAAAGGGCTGCTAGATACAAGATCAATATTAGAAAATCAATTGCATTTCTATATATCAGGAAAAAACAATTCCAAAATTAAATTAAGAAAATAATTCCATTCACAACAGCACCAAAAAAAACTATACACTTGGTAATAAACTGAACGAAAGTACTACAAAACTTATATGCTGCAAACTGCAAAATACTGCTGAGAGAAATTAAAGAAGATCTAAATAAACAGAACGATATTTCATGTTTATAGATTTGAAGACAACACTGGTGAGATGGCACGCTTCCCAAACTGATCTGCAGATTCAACACAATCCCTATCAAAATCCCAGGAGGCTTTTTTTGGTAGAAATTGACAGGCTGATTTTAAATATTTATTGCTGTGTCATGCTGAAATTAATGTTGTATTACTGCCATAGAGTTACAATGCATTCTTTTTGGAATCCTGGTAGAATCCTACTCTTCTCACACCACTCCCAATCCTTTCTACCCCCTCCCTGGGAGCAAGCGTTAAGTCTGTGCACCTTATTTCCTTAGTGTCTCTAACTTCACAGTTGTTTGCATTGTTTATTTTTGTGCTAAATACACAATACCTTGAAACTTTTCAGCTACTTATAGAATACTCTGAAAATGATTTTATTATTGCCACACAGTAATTACTTAGATTAGGCACAAAAATAACATTATGGTGTCAATTTCAAAAGAAAAACACAGTAAGTCCCCTTTAAATCATAGTTCTGTGCCGATGCACAATGACCTAACCTAAAATTTAAATGGGAATGGGAAAGAAGCCACCCACTCCACACCAAGCTAGTGACCACAGAGAGTCAATAACAGACTTGATATTTTTAAGCACTTGCTTTTTCCGGTACCACTAAAAATAGCTCTAAGTTGAGCTCCAGAGCACACTGGGTTGAGAACATACAGAAATCCCCCTTTATCCGCGGTTTAGCTTTCTGAAGTTTCAGTTACCCACAGTCAATTGCAGTCTGAAAATATTAAATGGAAAATTCCAAAAATTAACCATTCGTAAGTTTTAAATTTCATGCCATTTTGAGTAGCATGATGAAATCTCATTATATGAATCATCCCTTAGTCCAGTGTATCCACAATGTCTACCCTCCTCGCCCATTAGTCACTTAGTCATTTAGGTTATTAGATCAAGAAAATGTAGTGTATATAAGGTTGAGTGCTATTTGAGGTTTTAGGCACCCACTGGGGGTCTTGGAACATACTCCCACAGATAATAGGGGACTACTGTACAAATAAATAAAAGACAACATTTCAATGCCAAATTTCATTTGGTGTACAGTAAGTCTTCCTTTTTATATCCATTTTCTTTCTCTTGAGCTGTGGAATGCACATACTCTGGTACGTACAAACAGGTTCAAACCATAATCCTGTTACTTATTGGCTATGCAACTTTGGGTTATTTACTCAACTATTTAGATCATCGAATCGCTGTTAAAGAAAAAAGAGTAACACCTAACTCAGGAGGTTAATAGTGATTAAAATATCCCATATAATTCAATAATACATAACAGAAAAGTTAGTATTTATTTCTAATTTTCAGTTCATACTACAAAATATTCTAAATGTAAACTCAATATAAATACTTCTGTAATTGATGAAGTTTTTTATTATGAAAATAACTGCAAACACAAATATGTTTGTTAACTCTAACACAGAGAAAAGGGCTCTTTATTGGGAGATAGATGACTTTCAGAAACTGTGAAGCACTATCTTCCTTGGACAATTAAAAAAATTAAAAGCAATTCAGATTCACTTGAAATATTAGTCAATTTTTAAAGCTAAGAACAGCATTCACGATGTCCCACACACTTAACTGCAATTATCAAACAATGCAATCTCTTAGACATTCCTTGTAACAATTGGGATCGAATCCTAGATATAGTCTAAAATCATTTTTTAAAAAGCAGAATTCATATCTTCCTAAGAAGGAGTTTAACCTGATTCTCTGATATGAGGATTAAAATCCTTTAACACCGAATTATTGTACTTATATTTTTAAATCCAGACTGGTCACTGCAAATAAGCAGCCTATCTAGAAAGGACCTGGTCTCCACACGTGGGGTGAATCATGCTCACAGACCAGGGAGCCAAAATCAAATTGTGGTAAATTATGCTTAATAATACAAGTAAACTTTGATGCTTCCATTCTGAGATGTTTCTGAGTGTACATTTTTTTAAAAGGTGGGAAAGAGAATCTACAAAAGCAGTAAAAAAAAATACTGGCAGGCGTCATGGACCAGAAATTGTGAGAAATTACTGGATGACAGAAAAGAACAGAAATTAAATTAAATACAGAAATACCACAGAAAAATCAGCAGCATCAACAAAGTAGTCAAAGCCTCTGCTAGCCACCATCCACCCAAGCTAACTCAGTAGCCTGGTTCTTTCCACAAAGTTGAATAGTAACTTAGCTGTTTATTTGGCTCTTGCTTGCTTTGCCCCAGGACATGACCTTTTAAAGGGCAGGAACTGTCTTGCCCACCTTTGCAATAACACGCCTTAGCTCTGTGCCTGGAACACAGGAGGCACCATTATCTCTTTGCTGAAAGAATAAACTTGAATGTGATTAGCATACTGTAAAATGGTATCTGGACCCTAATGGGGGTCTGAAGATAATTTTCCAGGTAAGAAAAGTATACCTTTTAAAACCTTTTAATCATTTATTTTATTTTTTAAAAAGCAAAGAACATACCCTTATTTTATTGATATTTTATGAACTGGGTAATGACCAAATCTGGGAACACCACTGTAACTTATACCCTCTATAGAATAGAGAGAAATATAGAACAAAGGTAGGTGAGGGCCCCATAAGAGTCCACACTCCAAAATCCATACCGAATCTGTTAGCCTCTCCACCTCTACTGTTGACACCAAGCTCAGCCTATTACCATCTCTTGCCTGAACTCAACCAACAAGTCTCCCCATTGGTCTTCTTCTGCTATTCTCACCCCCTCCAATCTATTTTCTACACAGAAGCCAGTGACATTAAAATATACATCAGATCATGTTCCTTTCCTGCCCCCAAACTCTGCCCTGGCTTTCTGCTGCACTTCAATAAAATCTCTAACACCATCTTACTAGTAACATGGTCTCCAGATCAGCCCTGACCCACCTCTCTTCCCCACCTCACTACAATCTAATTACCTTGTCCTTCCTCCTGTCTGGCCCAATGAAGTGTCAAGTTATTTCTTCCCTCGGAGCCTTTGAATCTGCTATTCCTCGGTCAGGAATGCTCCTTCCCAACCCTCCAAACCATAGACTCTTTCTTGTGTTTCAGAACGTTACCATCACATTTTCACAAAGGCCTTCCCTGACTTCAAGCAGATTCCCTATTTCTCAATTGTAGCATCCTATTTATTCCCTCCCTGCATTTACTTATTTAATTACTTATTCATTTATTTACATGTCAAACCACAGTGTGTACCTCCCACTAGAAAATAAATTTCATAAGAACAGGGGCTTTGACTTTATTTGCCGCTATATTCCCCATATTCCTAGCACCTAGCAGAGTCTAGCACATGGTAGGTGCACAGTAAATATTTTTTGACTTAATGTATTCCTTAAACTACCTCACTTGCTCAGTGGCCGCAGACCAGACTTGCAGCTGCACACAAACCTCACACTTATGATTCAGATTTGTTGCTTAGCAAAATTACAACAGTTGTGGACTTTTGAGAAAACTCACAAATCCTTGGAGGAAAAAAAAAGTGAAATCCAAGACTGCTAGAGGTTTGTTGCACATTTAACATAATTTAAGTTTTCCTTAATGTCTTATAATTACCTCTGTGAATGCAAGTGATGGGAGTGTTCTATAAGACATTACTGACAGAAGACCAGCTGCCCACAAGCTAAGTAGCCCCAGTCTGTTATGCATTTTCAAATTTGTGTGTGTGATCTGCTATATAGCTGACACAGTTTTACAGAAATAAATGTAATGTGCATAACTTAGAGTTGACTATACAATAACATAACTAAATTTTCAGCAGGCATGTCAGAAGTCATGTAAGCAAATAAATATTGCCCTTCAAGATCATAAGCCAGCAAAACCAATCCAATGATATGTGTTCATTCATATTTTTGAAATTTGTTTTGAAATTCCATGAAGATCTTGATATAGAATTTTTTCATGGATTCTAGGGATCAAATCTACCCCCAAAATGATAAGGATATGATACCATCAATTATATGGAGAAGAACATGCCTCAAACTCTGAAGCCAAGTCCAAAACATTTTTTTCATATTTAAACAAGATTGGCATCCTCTGAATAACATACTCAATGACAGCTCAGAGGCATTCTTAGAACAATGATGTTCTTTTGTTTTTGGAATTATTTAGAAACTCGATTAGATCTTATTTAAATTTAAAAACCATGAAGTCTTTTTGCAATAAGTGTATTTTCAAGATTAACTAATCTGAAGGAATTAACAATGATCTGACTTTATAAATTTGGAATCTGGTTGTATTTGTTTAACTATTACATCATTTTCACATTCGAGAAGGTACAACCAGATCCACCCAGTTTGGCAAAACCAAATCTATGTCTTACCTGGTCTATTTGAAGGGCCAGAAATAGTTCAATTTTGGTTCACATCATGATCCAGTAAGTCTGAAGGGGTGACTGCTTGTAGGGCTCAAACAGCACCAGCATATTTCTCCATGCTCTTATTATACTCCATTATAGCTGCATGCTTACTAGCAAGTGTTCTCTCCTATAATTCCAAGTGCATAACATGTTTCAAAGGCACCAGGAGTTAACCAGGTGTTGGGAAACTTGCTTTGGAACCTATCCAGCAATTATTTTGGCTCTGAAGAGTAATGGTCTACAAATTTAAACATGAACTCATGTTTATTTTTTTATAACCCTTAGTAATACATTACTTAGGGTCTGCCAGTATAGGACACAACTGTCCATATTATAAGAGGCTTGCTGTATATTCATAACTTTTGAATGTGTGGCAGGTTATATTTAGTAACAAATGACCATAACTTAAAGTTAGGAACAATACCAGGAAGCACACCGAGAAAATCTATTAATTATGCATTTGTCTAATATAAGCAATATACAAGAAGAACTTAAAAAAATTATATTAGCAATTAAGAAGACGTCTTAACAGAATATCTATTATATTTATAAAAGATAATTAAATATTATTTGGGAGTTTTAAAATAAAATGCTCCCGGCTGGGCACGGTGGCTCACGCCTGTAATCCCAGCACTTCATGAAGCTGAGGCGGGCGGATCACCTGAGGTCAGGAGTTGGAGACCAGCCTGGCCAACATGGTGAAACCCCGTCTCTACTAAAAAGTACAAAAAAAATTAGCTGGGCGTGGTGGCAGGCACCTGTAGTTCCAGCTACTTGGGAGGCTGAGGCAGAGAATAGCTTGAACCCAGGAGGCAGAGGTTGCAGTGAGCCGAGATTGCACCACTGCACTCTAGCCTGGTTCTGTCTCAAATAAAATAAAAAATTTAAAAATAAAATAAAATAAAATAAAATGTTCCCAAACATATGAAATCTGAGAAACATAAGAAAAATGAATTTGATTTAAATATTTATGTCTAGGTGTCAAGCTTGCCAATTAATTCCCAGTAGAAATTTTTAAATGTTAAAGACAGTAATTTAAAAAAAAACCACACTGTTTTGACATTTTACCTCGTGCTTTGTGTGTGACTAAATTATGCACTAGAATTTCATTCAGTATTCTTCCAAATAAGTTATTTCCCAGGTGTTCACTGGGTATCTAACCAACTAGTCAATAAAGTATTCTTGCTAAATGACAATTATAATATAACTAACTGCTATGGAGAAATGGCATTTATCTCTTTTTCAGATATATTGTCTTTGATTTTTAAAAGCATTTATTCTAAAAGCATCTTTGTTATCACTTTGTGTCTGTACATGGATTTCTATTTGGAAAAATCCTTTATCTTCCTCATTCTTCAAGATTCATGGAGACCACATACGCAGATTTTCATTTTATGTTTTATTTTAGCGATGGTCAATTTTACAGACTTCTTCTAGGTAGGCTTTTTTCTCTTCACTGAGTTAGCACAATGGGGTTTTTAGGCTTTGACCTGAATGAGGCCACTAGGTGTCTATTGTTGGTATAAAACTATTCTAATCATTGCTTCAAGAAATATCACAGCATCATAGTCCAGAATAAAAATTTATTTTTTAACTTTACTACTTGGCACAGAATAAGTAAAAGTAATCTCTATTTTACTTGCTGGAAAGAATGATATAATAATGATGACTGCTTTCATCTCACTTTCTAAATTCAAAACAGGAAGAAATTTTAAAGGAAAACATTTTAGTGCATATACATTTCAGATTACCAAATTGATTCACTCCAGTTTCTTTCTTTGAAATTCCCATGAAAAACAGAAAGCAGTTGATGACCTCCACTGATAGAACACTTGGAAACCACTGGAAAAACACATGCACAACACAAAAATTATCTAGTTTAAAAAAAACACCTCTCAATTAAAATACTTCCATACTAAATACAATATATAATTTTGATTTCTAAATATGAATATATAGCCTTTGTAAGAAACAATAAGAAACTCACGTCACAATTTACATGAAAAACATTGCATTAGAGATTTCTGAATAGGCACGTATTGGTTATTAATCTTAATACAAAAGCAAAGTCTCTAAATTTACTGTCTGCTCTTGTTTGGAGTTCTCAGATAACCACCTACAGAGTGGAAAAAAAAGACTCAAAAATGATTAATATCAAGGGTAGAAATGAAATGTGGCACAGAAAGATGTTTTCTTTTCATTTCAAAATTTCCTATGCTGTTTAAACTTTTATTTCTATTGCTATGAACTACTTCTATAATAAAAATTAATTATTTAATGGTGCCTCCTCACACAGTTTGGGATTCCTTAGAACAAGAAACAAAACAATTCTAAGCACCTGCTACATTTTTATTTATTAGTTGTATTTACTTTAGCTAAGAATTATCACACTGAAATCTGTGATTAAAATTCTAAAAATTTGAGTTTCCTAATGATATTCTGGTTCACTGCAACAGAAAGCAAAAATTTAATAAATGCGTATATATAATGCTTTTATGCAAATCTATATTGCTGAGGGTCTCTCAAGTTCTGTCATTATAAAATTTTTTTAAATCTCAAATTTCATAGTTTCTGTCAATTACAAGTATTATAGAAAATTGTATGATGCTTCTAATGAGAACACATAAAAACGTATTTCTTCAGATTTCTATTTATTCCCAGTCGTTGCAAAGATACTACAAAGAGGACTACTGCTTTGCTGCAAGAAGTCAATACATACCAGAATTCAAAATCTTTTATTGTGTTCTATAAATCTTTTGTTGTGCACTGCATCAACAAAGCTTTTAAATGCTCCTCAATAATAGGAAGTAACAAAACAGTGGAAAAGAACAATAAAACTTGTATGTTTATAGAGAATAGCAAACAGTTCAACGATGCAGAGATGACAGGTGTTTTATAAGTCATATTTTTTTCAGAAATGCTTTAGTTGCAAATAAAATTTCCAAGAATATTAACATTTTCCAACTTTTCCAAATGTTCTACTCTCCTATTATTTGAACTGGCAGATTAGCAAAATATAGGAATTATTGCAAAACAACACCCCAAAAAGCAACTTAAAAAAAAGAACAAAAGAAAGCTGACATCTAATTTTTAAATTAACTTTAAGTAAAACCAAATGTCTGTAATAATTTTTACTACTGACCTTATGGAACAACACACATCTCAAGTAGTGGTTAGTCCAACTGTGTTCACAGGAACACCAGTTCAGAGCAATGTTCTCGTGGTCTATTAAGTTTAGGAAAAACAATACATTATACAGTTTACTGTAATACACATTAGCATATCACAGAGCATTATCGAGTCAGGAAACCCACTTAATTGTGATTCACCAGCAGGTTCCCATACATTTGGCCACCGCACACTTTTTCACAGAACATGTAAAGAAAGTTTGGAAAAGGTTGGTTATCAACCTTTTAAGGCACATTTTCCCTAGGTATTCCATCAGAAAGGCATAGACATTTTTAATAGTAGCTCTAATCTTTTTTCCTTTTATACAGGAAAAATAAAAAGGAATTATTTTGGACACTGCT
This sequence comes from Pongo abelii, assembly GCF_028885655.2. Taxonomy (NCBI): domain Eukaryota; kingdom Metazoa; phylum Chordata; class Mammalia; order Primates; family Hominidae; genus Pongo; species Pongo abelii. The sequence continues at coordinate 102,494,485 of NC_072001.2, read as the reverse complement.
CAAGGGAAACGAAATGAAAATGGGATGCTAAATCCTAGTCTAATACTCGTGGTCATTGGCATACTTGTGTACATGCAACATTTATGAGGCTCTGACTATTATAACTTTAGGCTATGCTTTAAAAAAAACCTTCCCCCCTGACCGCCTCCCCCAAAAAAAGGCCCAGTAGGTGGCTCACACCTGTTATCCCAGCACTTTTGGAGGCCAAGGAGAAGGACTGCTGGAGCCCAAGATTTTGAGGCTGCAGTGAGCTATGATCATGCCACTGTACTCCTCCAGCCTGGGCAACAGAGCAAGAGCCTATCTTTAAAAAACAAACACACAAAAAACCTTCCCTGGTGTCCAAGCTTGTATCCGCCAGGGTCTTTTCAATACTTTACAGATACTGTTTTATTCTTGTAGTTCTCCTGAAGGATGTTCAAAGAGTTTTTTTGTTTTTTTTTAAGAGTTTTCTATTTAAATCCTACCTCAAATCTCTCTTTGTACAATAATTCTCTCCTATCATCCATTAATTTTCTACTTTCTTCCCTATAGGCAAAAACAGGCCTTCAGCCCCTTATGGCACATGTTCCCAATACAGTAATAGAATTTAAAAGTTTCTCATAAAATATGGAACGAACTGTATCCACAATTTCCTTCAAATCTTTCCACCAAAAAAAATGACTTTCCTTATTCCCTAATTCCCTATTTCCTTATTCCCTAATTCCCATTTCTCTAGTTCCTTATTAGAGGCAAGTGGTTTCTACCTTAGAAATTCTTCACAAGAAAAGGGCCAGACAGAATGCTAGAGTAAATAAAATTAAAAGGAAAAAAAGAGCACTCTGTTTTGAAATGAGTCTACAAAAACATGGATACAACTACTGTTCAAATAATTATTTCCTTTGTATTCACTTTCATTAAGAGATATAAGTAGCATATATAACAAATTATATTTTATGAGTAACCAAAAGTATGGATGAAATGATTTTTATATAACCTTACATTCAGAAATATTGTCAACACAGATACAACAAACTTTATAAAAGGCTTACTGGTTGAGCCAATATAGCATTAATATCTAAATGTTTTATTTAAGTTAAAATTTCTAGAAAACATGAGCAGATTCCATTACTAGCACACAAAAGTTGTTAATTTGATGCTTTACTCAACTTTTTAAAATGTATGATGCTTTTTGTTACGAATTCATAATTTAAAATAAGAATTTCATGAGTGGGAAACAGGCTTCTAGTAGGTGAAGATTATGTTTCTTTTTCTTTTTTTGGAGACAGGTTCTCGCTCTGTTGCCCTAGCTGGAATGCACGACTTACTATATCCTGGAACTCCTGGCCTCAAACCATCTTCCTGCCTCAGCCTCCAGGTGTGAGCCAGATGTCTGGCCTGAAGATGGTATTTCTGATACCTTATCTTAATCATGACTATTACCATAGTTGGTGCTTAACAAAATTGGGGCCACAGAGTAGCAGTCAACTTCAAATCTTTCTATATGGCCTCCTTCATTACCCACAAAGTAGCATTAGCTAATTTGTACAAAACCAGGTAATAGCTGGAAAAAATTAAAAAGAAAAAAATATGATTGGTTCAAAATATATGGACAGCATATGAGTCTATAATTGTTTCAAAATTGAGTTTAATCAACAAACAAGCATACGGACTGTCAATAACACTACTGGCATGAGATCCTGGAATTCTGTTTCCCACCAAAAAATTTTAGGATAGTAGTAGTGACTTTCCACTGGAAGTTCATTTTAAGCCTATAATAAGAGAATAAGAAAGTTCGTTTGGTTAATGATTCAAAACACCAAGAAACTTTCTATCACAGAAACAATACAGAAACAGAACCTAAACAATGACAGTATCTAAACAGCATCTAAAACAATAAAATGAATTTACTTTCCTGTTACCTAGATATTACTGTCTGTTGATCTGCTGTTGTCCTCAAAAACTAAATTATGTATATTTTAAATAAATAATCAACACTGAAATTATACTGTGCTCCTCTGGGAATTTTTACAAGAACTGCATGATTCCTTGTTTGATGATAAAATTTGTTTTCATCCTCTGAAGAGCTGAAAATCTATGAAAAACATTTTCTAGCTTTTACTATTTTATTCCTTTGGAGTAAAGAGAATAAAAATTGATGTCAAATAGCACCCTATGTAAATAAAATCCAAGATTTAAAGTTGTATATCTTATTGCTTTCAGAGAAAGCTACAACCAAAGATTTACATTTGTCTTTAGCTATATGAATCTGCAAGAATGAAGTAAATTCCATTGTCCTGCATGAGCCACACTTCAAAAAAATGCTAATACCAGAAAGATTTCTATATGTATGCTTGCACTAAGAATAATTCGCTAAAATGACAAGTTAAAGGCTACTTTCTCCACTAGAGAATGATGTTCAAACATCTTATAGAGGAACTGAAAACCCAGGTTAGGTGAAGCGGGTAAGAAGGCTTTCATACACTTTAAAGCAGTTTACATACCCAGACAAATACCATCGCAGTAAATGAAAGAACATAAAAACATATTCCCAATGTTTTTGTCAGTAACTGTGAACACAGGAACTTACCCAGTAACTTTAGAATAGAAGTGCCAGAGAATCAGAGATGATAAAATATTGTTACAAATTCATGACAAAAATATGGATTCCGCAGCTCTGTGAGCTCCTTGTATCTTTACAAAATTATTTGTTTATTTATTTATTTAGAGACAAGGTCTCACTCTGTCACCCGGGCTGGAGTGCAGTAGTGTGATCACAACTCACTGCAGCCTCAACCTCCCGGGCTTAAGTGATCCTCCCACCTCAGCCTCCCAAGTAGCTGAGACTACAGGCATGTGTCACCATTCCTCGCTAATTTTTTATAGAGACAGGGTTTCATCATGTTCCCCAGGCTGATCTCAAACTCCTAGATTCAAGTGATCCACCTGCCTCAGCCTCTCAGAGTGCTAGGATTACAGGGATGAGCCACGACACCTGGCCAATATTTTTAAATAGCTAATTAAATAAATGGCTTGAGAATATTTTGGAAGAATAGCAACCTAAGGCATGTGAAAAACTCAGCGAAGTTTTTCCATCAAAAACAAGCACAACACTGGACAAAACTCTGAAAAACAACTATTTCAGAACTCTAGAAATCAATCAAAGGCAGAAAATAAATTCAGTAGTGTTTGTTCATTCAAGAACAGTGGAAGTCTGCAGCCTTTTCTTGGTTGGGATGGCTCCTATCACATCCTACCCCCAGCCCAGTCTATAAGAATAGCAGTTTATCAAAACAGGGCTAAGGAAACCAAAAGCTTGGCTACCAGAGAGAGCACCCTCAATTTGGGGCAGGGGACAAAATCCCACAGCTTTGTCACCTAAAACTGGCAAAATCCGTAAGGAGAAGAAAAAAAATGTCAACCAAGAATTCTACATACAGGAAAACTATCCTTCAGCCCTAAATTCAAAATAAAGGCATTCTTAGATAAATAAGAAATGAGAAAATTAGTTGCTAGCAAACCTGCCCCATAAGAAATATTAAAAGGGCGCAAAGAAAATGATTATCAGATGGTAATTCAAAATAACAGGAAGGAATCAAGTTCTTCTGAATTGCTTTATGGTCTAGCATATGATCTATCCTGAAGAATGTTCTAGGTGTGCTGCAGAAGAATGTTCTATGTGTGCTGCAAAAGAATAATGCGTTCTGCCCCTGTTGAGTGGAGAGTTACCTTAGTTCAAGTTGGTCAAGAAAATTGTTGAAGTTTTCTATATCTTTACTTGTTCTCAGATGCCAAGAGAGGACTATTAAAATCTTCAACATAACTGAGTTGTTTATTTCCCCTTTCAACTTCAGGTGTGAGCCAGATGTCATTTTCTGCTTCATGTATTCTGGGCCTCTTTTGGTAAGTGCATCTACATTTATAATTCTTATATCTTCCCAATATACTGATCCTTTTATCATTATAAATTGTCCTTGTTTAGTTCCAATATTTCTTGTCTTAAAGTGTATTGTGTCTGTTACTAAAATAGCTACTACAGCTATTATTTCCTGTTTGCATGGTATATCTTTTTCCTTCTTTTTCTTTTGGCGCTATTTGTGTCTTTGATCCTAAATTGTATCTCTTCTGACAAAATATAGTTTGGGTCTTGCTTTATGACTAAGTTGGAAAATCTCTTCCTTTTGATTATAGTGTTTAGACCATTCACATTTAATGTTACTATTGATGTTGTTATATTTACATTTGTGATTCAGCTATTTTTAAAATTACATCTCATGTCTTTTTATGTCTCTGTTTTTCCATTCTATTTTTTATCTCATACAGTCATGAACCACATAACTATGCTTTGGTCAACAATAGACCGCAGATGAGACAGTGGTCCCATACAATTATAATGTAGCTAAAAAATTCCTATCACCTACTGAGAGTTGTAGCCATTGTAACACTGTAGCACAACTCATTACTCCCATGTTTGTGATGATGCTGGTATAAACACAAACCTACTATGCTGCCAGTTGTATAAAGGACAGCACATACAAATACTGTACATAATAACTGATAATAAACAACTCTGTTACTGGTTTATTAATTAGACTATACTTTTTTAGAGTGTACTCCTTCTACTTATAAAAAAAAATTAACTGTAAAAGAGCCTTAGGCAGGTCTTTCAGGAGATAGTGCAGGAAAAAGCATTGTTATCATAGGCAATGACAGCTCCATACATGCTGTTGTCCCTGAAGACCTTCTGGTGGGAAAAAGATTAGAGGTGGAAGACAGTGATATTGATTATCTTGACCCTGTGTAGGCCTAGGCTAATATGTGTTAGTGTCTCAGTTTTTAACAATAAAGTCACATTGTGTTATAATTGCCTATAGTATGCAGTATAGTACCATGCTGCACAGGTTTGTAGCCTAGGAGCAATAAGTTATACCATATGGCTTAGTGTGTAGCAAGCTATAATATCTAGGTTTACGTAAGTGTACTCTATGATGTTCACACAACAACAAAATCACCTAACAACACATTTCTTAGAATGTATTCCCATTAAGCAGTGCGTGACTGTAGAAATATTTGTGTATTGTTTTAATGTCCTTTATTAATTTTTTAGCTATACTTCTTGAGGTTTTTTTTTTAGTGATTATTCTAGGAATCACAATACACATCATTAATCACAATATATTTCAGGTTAATATTGGCTTAATTCTGGTAAAACACAGTAACTTTGCTCCAGTATAGCTCTGTTTCCACTTTCCTCACTGTTATGACTACTGCTTTAAATAATCTTTAGGGTTTTTTAAAAGAAATTAAGAAATATACATATTCAGCCCTTTATATTTCACATACATTTGCCATATCCGATAGATCATATTCTAGAGCAGGGGTGGCATGTTTTTTCAGTAAAGAGCCAGATGGTAAATACCTTAGGCTTTGCAGGCCATGTACAGATTCTGTTGCATATTCTTGGCTTTTTAGAGTACTCTTTAAAATTTTTAAATCATTCTGCACTTGCAGGCAATTAACAACCACCACAAAAAGACCACTGACCAGACTGGGTCTGTGTGTCATAGTTTGCCAACCCATGTTAGGATGTAAAACAAGTCTTAATACATTTCCTTTTTAAAACTGAAAACATACAAGAATATAGCCTGACCACAACAGAATTAAATTGAAAATCAACAACAGGAAGAAATTTGAGAAATGTGCAAACACTTGGAAATTGAACAATACACTTGTAAACAACTCATGGGTAAAGAAGAAATTGTGAAGAAAATTAGAAAATATATTTGAAATGAATGAGAACAAATACACAACATATCACAATTCATGTAAAGCAACGAAAGAAGTACTTAACCTGAAATCTGAAATGCTCTAAAATCCAAAGATTTCTGAGTGCCAACATGATGCCACGAGTGGAAAATTATACACCTGACCTCACGTGACAGGTTGCAGTCAAAATGCAAGTACACAACACATAGTTTATTCCATGTCCCCAAGAGAGAAAAGACCCTCCTAGTCCCCTTTAGCCGAAATATATCTTTTCTGTGCATGCCCAGATAGCCCCACACAAGCAAACCAAAAAGGGTAGTGAAATGGCACGTGTGCAGGCTAAGGACACCAACGGCAGGTTCCCCACCATGACCCACACAGGGCCAAGACCTACGTGCATTACTCACTGTGGTTTTTTGTTTATTCTCTGCTTTGTGGTGTAAATATATTGCTGAAAATGTCAAAAAGGCCTGCAAATACCTCTGTGGGTAACAGTGATAAGATAAAATAGGAAACATTTGTGTTTATCTACAGCACAGAAAATCAAACTGTTGGAGAAAGTGGACAGCCGTATTGTGTGAAACACCTTACAGAAGAGTATGGTGTTGGCATGACCAGCATGTATGACTTGAAGAAATGGAAGGATATGATTCTTAAATCTCTTAATTTATAACAGTTCTCCCTCTCCCTTCTTCATTTTCATGTCTTTCATTTACTTACATGGATTTTTATCTTATAGAATTTTCAACATCCTCGATTTGGTTTATTGTGCCTTCATTGTGTCATCAAAAATACTCACTTATCCCTTGTTCACTTTTCTTTGGCATGATTACATTATAAGGAGAGGGTTACACCCTTCCAATTTCATCACACTGGGTAGTAGAACACAATGTCTGCTTGTCCCACTTCTAGTGAAGTTAAGATTAACTAGTAGATTCTAGTGTTATCAGCCCGATTCATTCAATACAAAGCTTCCTATCAACTTTTTACCTAATGGTTCAGGAAGCTATTAATGATTTTGCCAAGATATTTCATTAGAAATTACAAATGTTGGTTTTTAAAATTCCATCATTCCCTCTATATGTATTAACTATAATTATCCCATGTAGAAAAACTCTCCCACCTTCAACTATTCAGTTACCCTGAGAAATAGTTGTTTTAGAAAAGGCAGAAAAATATTTGATTCTTTCCCTTTAAATTTTGAAGAACAAGTTGGTAGTATAACAACCTCCAGAGTTTACCAACAAGTTTTTAAGAGCACCATTACAAACTCATACATGTTTCTATATCTGATATGTTTCAATACATTTCAGTCATTGCTTTTTATGCTTAACAGTCCACTTTTGACTTCTGTACAATTTTCACATGACCCTCAGTAGTCTCTGATTCTCTGTTTTCTGACAGAAGATGTCCCGAGGGTACATCTTCCACAAGTTGTGCCTCAAACACAGCAACCTGGTTCATTTTAGTGGGAAATGGTTTTTAAAGGCTTTAATCTCTTTGGCCTGGAATTCTTCACCACCTTATTAGCTCACCAATGCCTTCAAAACAGGTTTTCCCAGACTGCCCACCCTGCACTGTCCTCAAGGGAGGGTTGGTCTGAATTATCTAGTCTTGCAATTCTATAAGCAGAAGTCCTAAGATAAGAAATTGTGGAAGAGAGCACCCAAAAGCTTTTAAAAGACATCTTCCCAGTGGGCGCAGTGGTTCACACCTGTAATCCCAGCACTTTGGGAGGCTGAGGCAGGCAGATCATGAAGTCAGGAGTTCGAGACCAGCCTGGCCAACATGATGAAACCCCCATCTCTACTAAAAATACAAAAATTAGCCAGGCGTGGTGGCACGTGCCTGTAATCCCAGCTACTCAGGAGGCTGAGGCAGGAGAATTGCTTGAACCCAGGAGGCAGAGGTTGCAGTGAGCCAAGACTGTGCCACTGCACTCCAGCCTTGGTGAGAGAGTGAGACTCCATCTCAAAAAAAGAAAAAAAAAAAGACATCTTCCCTCAGTTATATGCCATACACACAAATAAAGACTAGTTCATAACAATCAACCAAACTGGGGTAGAATTCAGAAAGGCTTCAGGAGTGGAAAGTCAGATCACAGTTGAGGGTCACTCTGTTTTTTGAACCCAGGGGTTGGTTCCACAAATTTTCTTAATTCATCAGCCAAGGAACCTGCAAAATATCACCCTGACAGTGGACTGACAGCAAAAGCAGAATTAGGAAACTAAATGGAAAATAACCACTAACAAGCCTAATTAGTATATTTACTCATGGCAGCAAAATGAGGGTAACACCCACAAACACAGAGTCTGCATTCCAAGATTCTTATAGAATGGAATAAACAAGCATTTATACTCCAACTGCTAAGTTTATATATCTAAAGCTGAGGTGAGAAGGGAGTGATAATATAGAAAAAAAGACAAGGGCACTATTCCTTAGTAGAATTAATTCTTTCTCTTAGATAGCAAAGACAATCAAGAATTCCTTTATTCGTCTGCAGTTGAGCCTCGGATGAGACTGCAGCCCTGGCCAACCCAACCTTGGCTGCAGCTTTCTGAGACCCGAAGCAGATCGAGCTAAGCTGTGCTTAGACTGCTGATCCATAGAAATTGAGATAATAAATGTGTGTTGTTTTATGCCACTAACTTTGTGGTAATTTGTTATGTAGAGATAAATATAGCATTATAAGCTAGTACATGATTATTTATTTATTTATTTATTTTTTGGAGACAGGGTCCCACTCTATTGCCCAGGCTGAAGTGCAGTGGAGCGTTCATAGGTCACTGCAACCTCAAATATTCTAGAGTCAAGCAATCCCCCCACCTCAGCCTCCCAAGCAGCTGGGACTACAGGCACTTGCCACCATGCCTAAGTTTTTTATTTTATCTTTTGTAGAGACAGGGTCTTACTATGTTGCCCAGGCTGGTCTTGAACTCCTAGTTTAAGCGATCCTCCTACCTCGGCCTCCCAAAGTGCTGGGATTATAGGTTTGACCCACCATGCTCTGTCACTAGTACATGATTTTACTTTCTTCAATCATATAAAATATTTGAAACAGACTTCTTTTGAAGATTAAGTATTTATGTTAATGACTTGGAAAAAACACTACTGAGAATCAGAAGACCTAGCATTGTCTCGATTCTACCTTACTAAGTCACGTTGTGTAAGATTCATAATCTCTCAGAGCCTCGAGAGTTCTTATTTATAACCAGGGATAAAACCTGCCCTGTTGGTAAAAGAAAGTGAGTGAGACACTGTGAAAATTATAAAGCACTAAATAAACTAAAATCCAACTGCTTCTCACCAACAGTTCTGCTGCCACTCTAGTGCAAGCCATCATCATTTCTTGCTGGGGTTATTTTGGCAGATTCCTAACTCGTCTCAGTTTTTGTTGCGGGTGTCTCCTTTAAGTTTTCATCACTGGCCCCTCTTTACAGTTATCTGAGTCATTCTTTTAAACTTAAATGAGATCATATCACTCCTCTGCTAGAAATCCACCAGTGACTTCCCCTCACATCCAGAATGGAATCCACAGTGACCAAGGTCACACAAAATTAAGTCTTTACTGTTAACAAGTATAGCATATTGCACCTTAACAAGATTTTCAATTGCAGGATCTTCAGTTTCCCTTGAAAACTGAGATGAGTGTTGGAAGTCAGGAAAACAAAGGCAAGGCTAATGACAGAGGAACAATGAGCCAGTCTTCATGGAGTGTGGACTCTAAGAGGATAGAAATAAACTGGGAAGGCAGAAAAATGAGATGAGGAAGAGGGTAAATTTATTGAGTACATACTTTTGGTCTAAGAACTTTTCTATATGTAACAACTTTTACGTTTTAAAAAATGAATGAACAGGATTAGAATCTTTGGTCTCTGATGCTAGGACTGGGCATCTATCTGCCTTATTCAGATATTCAAAAGAAGAAGAATAGATCTTTTTAAAAACTATTTTCAAAGATTAGTAATGTTCTCACCACTTCAGTTAAGAATTTTTGGTGTTTAGTATTCTTTCTTTTACACTTTTGGATGGCATTTATGGGATGGGAAATCTTACTGGTCCTAAAGTCCGTGGGATTTGACAATTTAAGTTTATATTAAATCCACTTTGTTCCACACTATAACCAATGCTGCCTTAAGCATGATGTGGACCCTGCACACTGTATCGTTCTCCCTACCCAACCCACAGTGTCCCAAGTATTAGAATTCTTCATTTCTATCTGTCAAAAGTCTAGTAAAAGATGAGATAAACTCTCTCTCTCTCAATGAAAACATGCTTCAGAATTACCTGCCCCCAGTGTTTACATACAGTCTAATGGCAACTAAACAAAGATCACCAGAGTGAACAGCTGGCCCCATTCTGACAATGAATGGCAGAGGCTGAAGAAACACATAATGGCTTGAAGGAGAAAAGCAGCAGGCTAATCCTCAGGGCTCAAGGCTCTTCTCCAAATTCAGAGGCAATGGACCCTAAAAGGACCAAAGATGTGCCAGACAAGATGCACCAGCAAGAAGGAAACATGTCAGTGGATAGCAAAGCAGCCCATGCTCAAACACTCAGCAAAGAAACTGCTGCAGACCAACCTAAAGTGTTAGCGTGACACAGAACACTCATGACACTCACAGTGCAGGACAGACAATAGGCACCAAGGTCACTCAGCCAAGCTGGTGCCAGAGCCAAGGTATAAAACTAGGCTTCTTTTAAAACCTGCCAGAACTTTCTTTCATTTCCTCACACAGAGAAGCACAATGCATATGTACATTATCAACTCCTTTATGTTATGCTATATGGAAGGGTATTACAAATACATAAAAGAATTTAACAAAATTAACAATAATTTTCATACATTATTTAACCAACAGAGAGCTTTTAAACGTTGACAAGAAATGTAAAATTAAAAACACAAATATGAAGGGTAATTTTTAATTCTGGAAAAGGAAACAATATATCATTTTGTGTGTATGTATGTTTAAACAAAACTGACTTTATTTAGGTATCAGCGGGTTAGTCGAGTTCCTTTAAATAGTTAGGGATTTGCAAAGTGCAAAGCTCATGTAACATAATCTGTGTTTTCCTCAAATCCCCATCGGTCCATTTGCTTAAGAAACCCATGCTTCCTGGCAGGGTGCCGGCATACCAAACCTGCCCAGTCGTGCATAGTTTTATTTCTGTTACTAAATTAGGAAACCGAGTGGGCAATGTCTGGGACAACAGCAGAGAGAAATGCCTCGGCACCATTAGCCTGCAAGTCTCCCTAAAAGCTACATCATTATAAGATATTTAATTTTTAATTAGAGATACCAAGGTAATTTAGCCTAATATTGTGCAATGCTAAGAAATAATTAAATGAAGACAAAAGGGAAAAATCCAAATGTTTAACAAAAGTATTCTTCTGAATAGCCTTAATCATGTTGTTAAAAATAAATGAACTACTACCACTCAAGGCTTAATTTCTCAATGACTGATACTAAAATACTGCCCTCTTTTTCTAAGTGATGAAGGAGAAATGTGAAGTTATGCATCACAATTCTCACAAATATATACTAACATACTTTATGTAGAGCTCAGTTTGAACATTCAAGGAAATTTGAGTGGAGAAACACAAAGAAGGATTTCAAGAAAACAAAGCCATTGTTTTTATTTTCAAATTAATTTATAAATGATAGAAAAATATAGGACAAATATATAATATTCCTCTTTCCAAATTTTACTGACCCCATATTTGCACATCACAGAGCTTTTAAAAAAAGATAGTAGCTATTAATTAACATTCTTTAAATAAACAAACCCTGATATTTTATGGAAAGCTAAAGCTTGAATCCTGAAGGTGTTAGAATTTTAGTTTTAGCAATATCAGAAATACTTTTTTCTTATAAACATTTTGTTAAATTCAAACATTATAAACATTTTCTTAATTTCAAAGTAGCATTTATTTTACTTTAGTTCTGTAAAATAAAAAATTAAATGAATATGTGCTAGAAAAATCTACATCTTTACACAGATAATTTATGTAAATATCAGAGTTTAGAAATTACAGAAAAATTAAACCAAGTTTCAGCGCTGTAAAAGCCCTGAAAGACTTGTCAACCATGACTATATAAAAAGCTGTTCACAATATTTACTACCATTTAGCAAGACAGAAAATTCATTCACATTTATAAAAAATCCTGAGAGATGAACTCTTCCAGCAACCATCCTGGCTGTCAGCATGCCTTCATCTAGTGTCCTTTTATATATATGTATTTATATGATCTCTAGAGGATAGCAAAATATACCTAGCTGATCTGATGTGTGCCAAAACCCAGAGCCTTTCACTTCTTTGGCTTAACTCCTGCCACTAAGATCTGGCCATCAGTGATGCACGTGAGCAGGTCCACAGGATTGGGGTGGGCCACACAGTCTCAGCTATCTCCCTATATTGTTGATAAGAGGCACACTGTTGTGGAGGCCCAACAAAATGAGAGAAGCAAGGTTAAAGCCGTAAGTATTTTTACATAAATAAAAATAAAAGCAAGAAATAGATCAAATGATTAAAAATTATACTGAATAGGGCTGTGATCCCCATAGATCACTTTAATAAATAGTCTTTCAGACCCTCATTCTTGTTAAGATTGCTACCTATACACACATAAAGAAATATATATAAGGCTGGGCAAGGTGGCTCACGCCTGTAATCCCAGCACTTTGAGAGGCACAGGCAGGTGGGTCACTTGAGGTCAGGAGTTCAAGACCAGCCTGGCTAACATGGTGAAACCCCGTCTCTACTAAAAATACAAAAATAAATAAATAAATAAATGAGCCGGGCGTGTTGGTGCGTGCCTATAATCCCAGCTACTCAGGAGACTGAGGCACAAGAATCACTTTAACCCAGGAGGCAGAGGTTGCAGTGAGCCGAGATCACATCACTGCACCCCAGCCTGGGTGACAGAGTAAGACCCTGTCTTGAAAAAAAAAGAAAAAATAAAAGGAATATATATAAATGAATGGAGTGCCGGAAAAAGGAAAAATAAGTTTTGCTCTTCAAAAGACACCCCAATTAAAAAAATAAACAAACCGAAGACTGAGAAAAAATATTTGCAAATCATGTATCTGATAAATGACTTGTATCCAGATAATCACAGGGGTTGACAAAAGTTGACAACCTTGCTGTAAAGGGCTATTTATGTAAATAGTTTTTGCAAACCATATGGTCATTGTCACAACTACTCAACTCTGCCACTGCAGCATAAAAGCAGCCATAGACAATATGTAAACGAATGGACATGGCTGTATTCCAAAAAAACTTTATTTACTAAATCAGATGAAGTGCTAGACTTGGCCCACAGGTCAGAGTTTTCTAACCTTGGTCTCTAGTATATCCATACAGGTTATCTGATACTGAGTCTCTGACAGCAATTTTACAATTCTGTAAACTATAGATAACTGATAACGATGTAAACAATTCTTGTTTATAAACACACACATAAATTACATCCAGTGGGGGGACAATGCTCTGTCCTTGTTGAGAAAACCAGCTTTGCCTCCATTTGAATATTCATTTCTATTCTTTTTTTTTTTTGCTATGGAGTTTCACTCTTGTCCCCCAGGCTGGAGTGCAATAGCGAGATCTCATCTCACTGCAACCTCCACCTCCTGGATTCATGCAATTCTCCTGCCTCAGCCTCCTGAGTAGCTGGGATTACAGGCATGCGCCACCACGCCCAGCTAATTTTTGTATTTTTAGTAGAGATGGAGTTTCACCATGTTGGCCAGGCTGATCTCAAACTCCTGACCTCAAGTGATCCTCCCGCCTCGGCCTCCCAAAGTGCTAGGATTGCAGGCATGAGCCACCATGCCCAGGCCATTTTTATATTCTTGATCTATAAATGTGTGTGTTCTAGGGATTCTCCTTGAACTGGTTATAACACCTCATCAATTTACTCACTAATGAGTTAAATAAAAGCTTTGCCACATTTTAAATTTTTTATATCTGTATGGGAGTCACGATCTTCGCTTTTTTATGAAAATTATCCATTAACACCAGTATACATAAAGAACTCTTACAATACAATAATAAGAAAATAAACAACTCAATTTAAAAATGGCCAAAAGATAGGCATAGTTAATATTTGCCAAAGAGATGGCAAATAGACACATGAAAAGGTGCTTAGTCTTTAGTTATTAGTGAAATGCAAATTTAAAACACAATGAGATGCCACTATACAGCAACTAGAATAGCTACCATAAAAAAGACTGAAGATACCAAATGTTGGCAAGGATGAGGAACTGCAACCCTCATACACTGCTAGTGGGAACGTAAAATGGTACAGCCACTTTGGAAAACAGTTTGGCAGTTTCTTTCAAAGTTAAAAATACATCCAGCAATTATACTCCTAGGTATTTATCCAAGAGAAAAGAAAACATATGCCCACAAAAAGCCTGTACACAAATGTTCATAGCAACATTATTCCTAACAGCCCAAACTGGAGACAGCCTAAATAAACAACTGATGAATAAACCAAATATGGCACATCCATACAATAAAACATTACTAAGCAATAAAAGATGAGGTTATATACATTTAAACTACTAAAATATGAGGTTATGTACATTTACATGAAATTTCTGGAAAGTCAAAACTGTAGAGACAAAAAGCAAGATCAGCGGTTGACTGTGGGTGAGAACAGAGGCTAGCAATAAACAGGCACCAGGGAACTTTTTGCAGTGACGGAAATCTTCTAAAACTAGATTGTATTGAGGGTTCCTAAACTGTGGACACTGAATAAAGTTAATTAACTGTACATGTAAAATGATGAATTTTATGGCATATAAATTGCACTTCAATAAAGCTGTTAAAAAATCAATAGCTTGGTGGCACACGCCTATAATCCCAGCTACTTGGGAGGCTGAGGCAGGAGAATTGCTTGAACTGGGGAGGCAGAGGTTGCAGTGAGCCAAGATCACGCCATTGCACTCCAGCCTGGGCAACAAGAGTGAAACTTGTTGCCCATCTCAAAAAAAAAAAACAAAAACACACACACACACAAAGAAAATCAATAGCTTAAAAAATTATTAACTTGGCCGGGTGCGGTGGCTCAAGCCTGTAATCCCAGCACTTTGGGAGGCCGAGGCGGGTGGATCACGAGGTGAGGAGATCAAGACCATCCTGGCTAACACGATGAAACCCCATCTCTACTAAAAATACAAAAAAATTAGCCGGGCATGGTGGCGGGCACCTGTGGTCCCAGCTACTCAGAAGGCTGAGGCAGGAGAATGGTGTGAACCCGGCAAGCGGAGCTTGCAGTGAGCTGAGATCGCGCCACTGCACTCCAGCCTGGGCGACACAGCAAGACTCCATCTCAAAAAAAAAAAAAAAAAAAATTATTAACTCATGCCAAGAACAAAATTATTGACATTGTTATAAAGTTTAAGAAGATATTATTTAGATGACATTTAAGAGTGGTATGCAGAAAAAAAAAGTGATGTATGGAACACACATCGTAAATCAGTATAGATAATGCCCTGGGGATAAGGAAATACAGGTTCTCTTTCTTGTCATACCATTATATATCATAATTTTACATATGTTTCTGATTTAGAAGTAGTTAGAAATTTAAACTACGGATAGGAAACAAACACTGGTAATATGTAAACTCTCACATTTATTATGTCATCTCTTTTAGCAGCAGAAGCAAATTTTCAAAGGCATCATTTTAAGTCCTCCATAAAATCAAACCTGCTAGAGCTGGTATAAATTTTAAAATGTTGAGTTTTAATGGTAGAATGAATATCAGAATCCATCATGTTAAAATTTACCTACCACATTGGATAAGAAAATGGAGACATAGAGGGATCAAGTAACAATAATTTTATAGGCTTTTGCCTTATTGAAAGTTTATAGTACTTAAAGTTCCATGGAATTCCGTTGTGGGAGACTTAAGTAGTTTTATCTATAAAGTTCAAATGCAATTTCACAGGATATCATAAGCAAACCAAGAATATTCAAATAAAATAGATACGGTGGTTGGTAATTTAGGAAAAAATTAAGAAGTACAGAATAGATAAAATTATTAGTAACTTTGATTTATGAAGCTGATTTTATTAAGAGTCTCAAAAGAAAAAGGTTAAAATGTTCACTTCCCTTTTACTTAAAAAATAGTATTCTATAGTCTATATTTAATATAACATGCACTTAAAAACAATACAAATATTTGACTCTTAGATTGCTACATAATTTAGGGATTTGGTCTTTGTAAAATACATATTCAACTATGCTATTGGATCTTCTCACTTAAAGAGAACGAGTTACAGAAATTTATCTCTGAGCAAGAGCAGCTCCTCTGATGGATAAAAATACTGCAAGACAACACCCTGTGTATATAAAACAGTAACGGTGATTCTTCCTTCACTGATTATGTACACAGAGCTGTACAGAAAAATTATCTCACATTTTTGAACATGTAGTATTCAGTCTCCTAGAGATATCAAGTACAAGAAGCATAGCACCACAGAAATCATAATTTTGGTTCAGGACATATATGCAACAATGTGCACAACTGTGCACACTTTTTATTTTATTTTATTTTCTTAGACAGGGTCTCACTCTGTCACCCAGGCTGGAGTGCTGTGGCACAATCTTGGCTCACTGCAGCCTCCGCCTCTTGGGTTCAAGAGAGTCTCATGCCTCAGCTTCCTGAGGGGCTGGGATTACAGGTGTACACCATCACATCCAGCTAATTTTTGTATTTTTAGTAGAAGCAGGGTTCACCATGTTGGCCAGGCTGGTCTCAAACTCCTGACCTCAAGTGATCCACCCAGCTCGGCCTCCCAAAGTGCTGGGATTACAAGCATGAGCCATGGTGCCCGGCCAATTGTGCATACCTTTAAAAATATTTTCCAATGTACATTTGTTCTGCTTTAAACACTATTTTCATAGCCTGTAAACAAAAAAATTATAAGAATTATTTGATTACTCAGTTGAATATTTTAATAATTAAAATTTTAATTTTATATGAGACTTGTACTTTCCTTCAGAAAAATATGCATTTATATTTTAAAACTAGGTAAAAATAGATAAAAATTCTAAGACTTTATATTACTATAAACATCCATATATATCTTTCAGCATTTTTTTCTCAAAATACTTTTTAATTATTTCAACATCTTATAATGACTATGAAATTACAGTAAAAACTATCTCATTTAAGAAAAATGGATTCATGCTACGACCTAAATATATAAGAAAATAACATGACTTCCACAAAACCTGCTGTTATTAAAAAAAAAAAAAAACTAAGTCACTAATATTAGTGCTGTAAATTCATACTAAAGTGAAGAATGCCAAACTTCTGAAATTTAAAAAAGTCATCAAACAGCCCTGCCGGGCTTTAATTCTCTTTCAGATTACGTCAGGAGCAGAGATGTCAGCAGATCCAGCTAAGAAGTAGATCAGACATATAAACAACTAGTGATATTTGTTATAAGCATATAAAGATATTCATTTTTTGAGCACTTCCTCACTTCCACAGCCAGTTTTGACTTCATGTTTTCCTACTACCTACAAAAAATACACAGTGAAAACCAAAACTTCTCAAAAAAAGGTATCTGCTTAAAATGTCAATTTTTAATAAAAGCTTTAATAAAAAGGATTAAACAAAGAACTATTATGCACATTGAGTAGGGGGCGGTTCACAACAAACAATATCAAACAACATTGTAAAAATTACTTCTCATTACATTGACCCTTGGCAAATCATAAAGCTTTTCACTCATTAAAACAAGCGTTAACTCTAAAATTACTTGCAGAACAGAAATCTGATTTAAATGGAAAGCTTTAACAAGTTAAAACACAATTTACAGATGAAGTAAAGCAACAGCATGTTCAAATAAATGAAAAATAAAATGTTCTGCATATTAAATACATTAATTTTTAAGAAACACTTATTTTGGTATCTATATTATGTGTACCTATATATGAAATCTATATTATATCAATCTACATAATACATGTAGATATATTCTCTTTATTACTTTTTCTTCACAATTTACATAAAATCATAATTTTCTGATCATGTCACAAAACAATATATTGAAATCAAGGTAGAAAAATCAACTGAATCATTTAAATATATTGAAATCAAGGTAGAAAAATTACCTGAAAACTATAAAATACTTACACATGAAAATGCTATCTTTGTTAATGTATTTATCGAAAACATACTTTTGCCAAAGTTTGGTTAACAAATGCAATACATCAAATCACTATTCATATATTTTAATACTTGAAAGTTCTTTAGTAAAAACGAACTATTAAACCACATTTTGCCGAGACAGCAAAAGGTATGGTAGAAATTACTCCATGCCACATCTAAAATATTGCAAGCTGATTTAGATACAAAAATAACAAAGCCAGGCGCAATGGCTCACACCTGTAATTCCAGCACTTTGGGAGGCAGAGGCAGGCGGATTGCCTGAGGTCAGGAGTTGGAGACCAGCCTGGCTAACATGGTGAAACCCCATCTCTACTAAAAACACAAAAATTAGCTGGGTGTGGTGGCACATGTCTGTAATCCCAGCTACTTGGGAGGCTGAGGCAGGAGAATCGCTTCAACCCAGGAGGAGAAGGTTGCAGTGAGCCGAGATTGCACCACTGCACTCCAGCCCGTGCAACAAAGCGAGACTCCATCTCACAATTAGACCTCTGAAATCTCATTAATAGGTTCTGTCTAAGAAAACACATATTCTCAAGAAAATTCACTTGAAAAGATTAAAAACACTCCTATATTTATCAGGTTTTTTAAAATGTCCCCAATTCCTGGTATTCATCATAAACAAATGGTTATGAACTCAGTATAGGCTTCTATCACGCAACCACAACATTTTCAGCAATTTACTTAAATGAAGAGTTTTAAACTGGGGAAATAGTTGGTCAAATCTGTATTTGAGAGAGAGCATCCTGGAAGTAGTGTGTATGACGGATTATGAGACAGATACATTTCAGAGATAAATAGTGGAAAATACCCAAACCAAATCATTTGCTCCTGCATACCGCTCTCACACCCGCTTAGTCCCCACACGTCACATCTGCCTTCTCCTTAAGCCCTCCTTAACCGACCTCAGTGCTGTCATCACTGTTCCCACACAGCACCAAGCCTACAATACACCATGCTGTCATAAATTAATTCTATAAGAAGTACTGCATGTGAAGTGAATTTGGATCACTTGGGTTATAGCGTTAGTCGCTTTTAAATCTTTTTGCAAAGGAACGCGCCCTGGAAAGGAGCTCAACGTGCCTTAGGCGGTAAGCATGATTGATGGTAGAGGCTTTCCAAGTCTGAGCAACCAACTTTTCTTCTTTTGCCTTTTTTTTTTTTAAAGTATTATAGCAATGAACTTTTGTTTTTTAGATATCTGGCAAGTTTTCTACCATTTCCCTTTATACTTTTCCTAAAAAGGAGTATTTTCTGTATTTATTTGTCACTGAGAAGGACACATGGTCCAGAAAACAAAACCTTTTTTCTTTTAGAATAATTTTAACAGTCATTTTTATCCTAAGGTTTTGCCAAATTTTCAAAGCTTGTAAAAGTTTGTAAATAAAATTGAAAAGCCTTAGCTTCATTTGTAAAAAGATTTTACAATAGCTGATAATTTATCTATAGTAAAAATATTTTTCTGAGAAATCTGTTTTATTATACCACAATAATTTTATGTAAAAGTCTAAATTTAAAATCTGTTATTATAAAGTTATTAATATATGCATATTTAATTATAATATAAAGTTACTTTACTAATAAAGTACTATATCCATTACAAAGTTACAATTAATAATAAGGTAACTTTAGGTCTATAAAAGTCATTGAGGGCCAGGCATGATGACTCACACCTTTAACGCAGCATTTAGGGAGGCCAAAGCATGAGGATCACTTGAGGCCAGGAGTTTGAGACCAGCCTGGGTGACATAGCAAGACCCCACCTCTACAAAAAAAAAAAAAAAAATTAAAGAAAATTAGCCAGGCATGGTGGTACATGCCTGTAGTCCCAGCTGCTCAGGAGGCTGAGGCAGGAGGATGACTTGAGCCCAGGAGGTCAAGGCTGCAGTGAGCTATGATTACTCTACTGCACTCCAGCCTGAGTGACAGAGTGAGATCCTGACCCTAAAATAAAATAAAATAAAATAAAAAATAAAGTGACTGAAAGAACAAGTTCTGAATATGAGCTTAGGGCTCTGGTAGATAATTTTTTTTTTTTTTTTTTTTGAGACAGAGTTTTGCTCTTGTTGCCCAGGCTGGAGTGCAATGGTGCAATCTTGGCTCACTGCAACCTCTGCCTCCCGGGTTCAAGCGATTCTCCTGCCTCAGCCTCCAGAATAGATGGGATTACAGGTGCCCACCACCACACCCAGCTAATTATTTTTGTATCTGGTAGATAATTGATTCAGTGGTCATCTAGCAAGTGAGGCAGATTGTTAGATTTTGTCCCTCTATCCATTAGCTGTCAAAATGGGTATTTCAAGTCTCAGCACTGTGTACCAAGATAATCGCTAGCTACAATAACACACTCAATACTTCCTTCTCTCTCCCCTCTGTCTAATCCCTTCTTTGCAAGTGCTGCATGCAGTTTAAATATTAGACAACATAATATTATAAGCTCCCTTGAAGTCTGGGTCCAGATTTTGTTTTCCTTCTTAGTGCCCACTTTCTCTAGCACATAGCATGGCATACTTTGCAGCAGTAAATACTATTTTGTTAAGCAGATGAAATAGCAAGTCCCCCCTCCAGTCATGTAGATAACCCCACAAAATAGAGAAAATCTATTTACGTATATTGCTGACCACACATATATAGCCTGGTGACACCAGAAGGATGCTCTGCCAGAGATTAATTTTTTAGATTCTTTTTTAGTGAGAGAAGTGCTAGCTAGTTATTT
Organism: Pongo abelii; assembly: GCF_028885655.2. Classification (NCBI taxonomy): domain Eukaryota; kingdom Metazoa; phylum Chordata; class Mammalia; order Primates; family Hominidae; genus Pongo; species Pongo abelii. The sequence goes on along the minus strand of NC_072001.2, from coordinate 102,473,836 downwards.
TACCAGACTGATGTGTAATCAGTGAAAAGCTGAGTCTCCCAGAAGAGTAAATCACCCAAAATTACCATGGTATTTGCCTAAGGAGGGTAACATGGGGTGAAGAGCCTTGAATATCTGGGGACAGGAGGCACAATAACACACTTCGTGTTTTGAGGATTCAAAATGAAAGCTGCTTTGTTCTCCTCCTGAACTGATCACATAGTATGTAGGCACAATGGAAGTGATGAGGAAACCAGGGCTGACCCAGTGTTCCTGGGCCACCTGTCACTCGTAGAAACTGTAACACAGGGAATTCAAATATGGAGCACCTGTGCCCAGGCTTGTAACTACAAAGTGGGATCAGCACCTCTGAAAAATCACTGCAGCCTGTGCTGCAGAACAACAGCCTATGCCAATACACTCTCAACAATAGGGTAGTAAGCAACAGCAGAAGCCCGAGAGGACAAGGCTCTGGCTGTTTTTATGTCGTCTGTAGGAAAAAGGCTGATCCACTCCTCTTCACCTCCACATGAGATCAATAAACACGGAGGTTTCACAACAATTCAGGTAGCAATGGGACAGACCTAAGAAAGGATACTAAATCTCATTCCAATAGACCCACAGAGGTTCAACTGGAGAAAAAGTAAATTTTAAGAAAAAAATGGTAATAAATTTGACTACACTTGAAGCCTGGGTTTTAGGAACAACACATGCTGGTTATATGTGGTACACATTTCTGTCTGTGCATACTTTCAGCCATTAAAACACAACAGATTCATGCTTTTAACTTGGGCTAAAAATCCTTCCTTTTTTGGTATGCAAAACAACTTTTCAAGGATAAAAGTATTTTTTAAAAATAGGCTGATTTATAAGCCAGATGTAAGCAACATCTTTTCTGACTGCTGGTTACTTTTTGTTGTTTCTTTGTTACTATAACCTTCTCTCATGGTAATTCAGTGTTTACAGCAACTCACAAGGTGTCAGATTTCTCGACTATTAAAGATTGGCTGTTCTTTCTGTCTCCTCAAACATCCATTGGACTTTGTGATGTTTAGCGAGGTTTAATCACAAAGGGGCCCTGTACTGATGGAAGCCTTTCCCCAACAATCCTTTATTTCTAGGTACACAGTAATTCTCTTCATAATAGATTACATAATTTTATACAATCAAATTACAAAATATCATTGGGAGAAAATTAGTTTAAATATGTTCTATGACAAATAATGTTATAGTTTTGATGCCGGGTATAGGGAAAAGCAATACATAAGAGTTTAAGTGGTATACGCTTAACAGCAGCAGCAGCAACAGCAACAACATAAACACATATATAAAAGAATGCAGGGAAGCAATCAGATGAGAAATCAAAGGACATCTAATAGGACTTCCACTTCCAGACATGACAGGGTAACTGGTATCAGACGTGCCTCCTGCCAAAACACAATGAACTACTCAAAAACATATGAAGCAATTGTTTTCAAGCAATGGACAGGCAACCCAGAACTACAATCCTTAAAATCTAGGGAACACAAGAGGCGAGAGCCCCATGTTGGACCTGAATTTCTGCCATGGGGCATATTTCGGGCCACGGCACAGGGGAATGGAACCTAAACAGAGCTCCAGTCCTGCAGAGCTGAAGAGGAATAGATCAGAGTTGGGGGCAAGTGCAGCACCTGGAAGATGCAGGTTTTGAGGATTCAAAATGAAAGCTGCTTTGTTCTCCTCCTGAACTGATCACATAGTATGTAGGCACAATGGAAGTGATGAGGAAACCAGGGCTGACCCAGTGTTCCTGGGCCACCTGTCACTCCTAGAAACTGTAACACAGGGAATTCAAATATGGAGCACCTGCACCCAGGCTTGTAACTACAAGGTGGGATCAGCACCTCTGAAAAATCACTGCAGCCTGTGCTGCAGAACAACAGCCTATGCCGATACACTCTCAACAGGGCACCAAAGATGAAAAGGCTGTGAGGAGGTCAAGAGGGTGCTATGATCTGAATGTTTGTGTCCCCACCTCTAAATTCATATGTTGAAACCTAGTCACCAATGCAATGGTCTCAGGAGGTGGGGCCTTTGGGAGGTCCTAAGGGTGAAACCCTCATGAGTGGAATTAGCGACCTTACAAAAGATGCCTCAGAGAGCTGCCTTGTCCCATTCCACCACATGAGAACACAGTGAAAAAGTGTCATCTATGAATCAGAAAATAAGCCCTCACCAGATCTGCTGGCACCTTGATCTTGGAACTCCCAGCCTGCAGAACTCAGCAATACATTTCTGTTGTTTATAAGCTACCCCATTTATGGTATTTGTTTACAGCAGCCTGAATGGATTAAGACAGAGGAGCATAAAAACTAACACACTGGAGAGCATAAAAGAAACAGTAAGTAGAAGTCAGATCAACAGATATCTTCTAATCTTGAGATAAGGGCAAGAAAAACATTACATTAAAAAAAAAGAAGAAGAACAAAGTTCAGTGACCTGTAGAAGAATACCAAATTATCTAATGTGTGTAACCAGAGTTCCAGAAAGAGAGGAAATGTGGAACAGAAAAAATTTGAAGAAATAATAACAGGAAACTTGCCAATTTGGGAATAAAGAAAACCCCAAGAAGCGTAAATATAAAAAATCCTGTATCAAGACACATCATATACAAACTGCTAATACCAAAGATAAAGATAAAAGATTAAAGAGAGAAATCTTAATGCAGTCATAGAAAAAGATACAGGGCAACAATGATACAAATTACAGCTGACTTCTCATCAGAAACAATGGCGGCCAGGAAATAATGGAAGATCTTCCTTAAAGTGCTCAAAGAAAAAAATCTTGTCAATCTAGAATTTTATTTCCAGAGAAAATACTCTTCAAAAGTGAAAATGAGATAACATTTTTGCATAAAGAAAAACTGAGATAGTTCACTGCCAGTAGAACTGCACTAAAACAAATACCAAAGGAAATACTTCAGGCTGAAGAGAAATGACAGATGGAAACTAAATCTAGAAGAAAAAATGGCCAGGTGCAGCGGCTCACACCTGTAATCTCAGTGCTTTAGGAGGCCAGAAGATTGAGATCAGCTTGGGCAACACAGCAAGACTGTGTCTCTTAAGAAAAAAAGAATAGAAAGCACAGGAAACGGTGAATATTCAGGTAAATATTTTTTAGGTTTTTTTTTGTTTTTTTTTTGTGTGTGTGTGTGTGACAGAGTTTCGTTCTTGTTGCCCAGGCTGGAATGCAATGGCGTGATCTCGGCTCACCACAACCTCTGCCTCCTGTGTTCAAGCGATTTTCCTGCCTCAGCCTCCTGAGTAGCTGGGATTATGGGCATGCGCCACCACGCCTGGCTAATTTTGTATTTTTAGTAGAGACGGGGTTTCTCCATGTTAGTCAGGCTAGTCTCGAACTCCCAACCTCATGTGATCCACCCACCTTGGCCTCCCAAAGTGCTGGGATTACAGGCATGAGCCACCACGCCCAACCTTAGTATTTTACAGACAACTGACTTGCAAAAATAATATTATCTAATTGAGTTTACAACATATATTGAAATAAAATACATGACACAGTAGTACAAAAGGAGGTGGGTAAAAGGAAGTATACTGTTGTAAAATATGCACAATAATATAAAAATGCATGTAATTTGTATGAAATGGCACAATATTCTAAATGTAGTAAGTTAAGGGAGCATATTGTGAACCCTAGAAAAGCCAATGGAGGAAATAAAGCATAACACTAAAACATACTCAAGTAATCCAAAAACAGAAAGGAAGCAAAGGGGAACCAGAAACAAATGGTGGAAGTCAGTTGGGAAGAAGGAGGACTTAATTCCAATTTGAAAATAGAAACTCCAAAGAGATCATCACTCTCACCCTAACAACTAAAACAAGCTGAATAAAAACCCATCAGAGACTGAGGACATGGGGAAATGTAAATCAACTCCAAAGAGTGAGAAGCACATTTTCAAAGAGAAGAGATCCTCGGCTGCTATCATCCCTGACTGAAATAGAGGTGGGAAAAGAAATCTGCCAGAGACAAGGGTTAAAGAAAAATCAGTCTAACTTTGAAAGCTATATTGGGACATACCCATGTAGAACCCAGAGGATCCGCAGGTATAGAAAGACTGTACAATTAATAAATCCCCCTGCTCAACACAGACACACACACACACTCTGTCCCACCAACCTTTACCAAAAATGAGGGCAAGAATAGAGAGCAAGAGCTGAGATAATCTCCTCAATGTACACTAGGCTTCCAGGAAGGGAAAACCTAGAGGATAGGCGGTAACAGAAAAGCCAAGAGAAACTTCTCAGAGGCAAGACCCACCATCACAGAGTACAGGGCAATGATAGTCAACCTTTACAGGCCAAGGATGGAACAGCAGGACTCAAAGAGCTCTCGAAGCACAGAAAGTCTGAAGCCAAACTGGAGAGCAAAGAGAATTCCTCAGCAACTGAACCTGCTGGCAGCTGGTCTTTAAAGCAGGGAGATATCTCCTATAATTCAAAAAGATTTGGAATAGCCCATAAATACATGAGAAGGTGCTAAATAACATCAGTCAAGAGAGATAATGCAAATTAAATAAAATTCAAAAAAAATGCAATACTACTTCATACCCACTATGATGGCTAAACAAACAAATAGACAACACCAAATGTTGACAAGAATGTGGAGTAACTGCACCTCTCATATATTGCTGAGAGAACAGTGTAAAATGGCATAATCACTTTGAAAACTAACTGGCAAATTTTAAATATTGGATATAAAATTATAAAATTATATTCAAAGGCTTTTCAATGACAACAAAGAAGCATGGTAAAATGTTAAGTCTTTTAAGAGAATATAACATGTGACAAGTCTCGGCATGGACTATGGACTACGGAGAAGGGGCTTATTAAGCAGATATCAACTGGTGCCTACTGTGGTCAAATGGGGATAACATCACAGTCCCTCACATTTCTTTCCCACCTTTAGAATACCCTCCCATGGTATGTCTCCAAACATAATCAAGCATTTAGGGGACGTGTGCTTAGCCCCTCACAGACTTAAATCATAACATCTGAAATCACCTCATGAGATGTATAAAGTGAATCAAATAATTCATAAGACCTAGTCAATTGCTACTCATGGTGGCAAGAAATAATAAAGCCTATATACATGGCTCAATGAAAAGTTCCCATCCAAAATGTATAACTATTAATGTATATAATTTTACTCAAAACAAGCAAAACCAAACACAAATAGAAACAAACCTAGGAAAACAAAATCACAAGTATATGCCTCAAATTTCTTGTGTAACAGGTGAGATATAAATAAATTATATGAAAGTAGTCACAAAACATATACCCTTCACTGGTTATTAAGATGCAGTCAATGATATTAGAAGTACATCCTTAACCTCTAAGAATATATAATGGAAGGCAATGACCATATTCTACCACATCATGTTTTTATATTACAGGAAAACACAGAATAATACAACATCCAGAACAATGGTTTATTACAGAATTGTTTTTTTGTGGGGGTTTGGGAACACAGTCTCACTCTGTTGTCCAGGCTGGAGTGCAATACTGCAATCAGAGTTCACTGCAGCCCTTGATATCCTGGGCTCAAGAGATTCTCCCGCCCCAGCCTCCCAAGTAGCTAGGACTAAGGTGTGTGTCACCATGCACGGCTAATTTTTTTTTTTTATTGTTGGATTTTAGTAGAGACAAAGCCTCACTATGTTGACCTGGCTGGTCTCGAACTCCTGGCTTCAAGCGATCCTGATCCTCTTGCCTCAGCTTCCCAAAGTGGTGGGATTACAGATGTGAACCACCGTGCCTGGCAGAATTGTATTTTTTGTATATTCTTTAAATGTATGTAAAAAAAAGTTCATAAATACAACATTATATTCATGAATTTTGGTTGTATATCTTATGTAAGTTTCATATAGGAAAATGTAAAGTATTATCTTTTTTTTTCTTTTTTTTTTTTTTTTTTTTTTCTTTTTTTTTTTTCTTTCTTTTATTATTATTATTATTATACTTTAGGTTTTATGGTACATGTGCGCAATGTGCAGGTAAGTTACATATGTATACATGTGCCATGCTGGTGCGCTGCACCCACCAACTCGTCATCTAGCATTAGGTATATCTCCCAATGCTATCCCTCCCCCCTCCCCCCACCCCACAACAGTCCCCAGAGTGTGATGTTCCCCTTCCTGTGTCCATGTGTTCTCATTGTTCAATTCCCACCTATGAGTGAGAATATGCGGTGTTTGGTTTTTTGTTCTTGCGATAGTTTACTGAGAATGATGATTTCCAATTTCATCCATGTCCCTACAAAGGACGTGAACTCATCATTTTTTATGGCTGCATAGTATTCCATGGTGTATATGTGCCACATTTTCTTAATCCAGTCTATCATTGTTGGACATTTGGGTTGGTTCCAAGTCTTTGCTATTGTGAATAATGCTGCAATAAACATACGTGTGCATGTGTCTTTATAGCAGCATGATTTATAGTCCTTTGGGTATATACCCAGTAATGGGATGGCTGGGTCGAATGGAATTTCTAGTTCTAGATCCCTGAGGAATCGCCACACTGACTTCCACAAGGGTTGAACTAGTTTACAGTCCCACCAACAGTGTAAAAGTGTTCCTATTTCTCCACATCCTCTCCAGCACCTGTTGTTTCCTGACTTTTTAATGATTGCCATTCTAACTGGTGTGAGATGGTATCTCATTGTGGTTTTGATTTGCATTTCTCTGATGGCCAGTGACGGTGAGCATTTTTTCATGTGTTTTTTGGCTGCATAAATGTCTTCTTTTGAGAAGTGTCTGTTCATGTCCTTCGCCCACTTTTTGATGGGGTTGTTTGTTTTTTTCTTGTAAATTTGTTGGAGTTCATTGTAGATCCTGGATATTAGCCCTTTGTCAGATGAGTAGGTTGCGAAAATTTTCTCCCATTTTGTAGGTTGCCTGTTCACTCTGATGGTAGTTTCTTTTGCTGTGCAGAAGCTCTTGAGTTTAATTAGATCCCATTTGTCAATTTTGGCTTTTGTTGCCATTGCTTTTGGTGTTTTAGACATGAAGTCCTTGCCCATGCCTATGTCCTGAATGGTAATGCCTAGGTTTTCTTCTAGGGTTTCTATGGTTTTAGGTCTAACATTTAAGTCTTTAATCCATCTTGAATTGATTTTTGTATAAGGTGTAAGGAAGGGATCCAGTTTCAGCTTTCTACATATGGCTAGCCAGTTTTCCCAGCACCATTTATTAAATAGGGAATCCTTTCCCCATTTCTTGTTTTTGTCAGGTTTGTCAAAGATCAGATACTTGTAGATATGTGGCATTATTTCTGACGGCTCTGTTCTGTTCCATTGATCTATATCTCTGTTTTGGTACCAGTACCATGCTGTTTTGGTTACTGTAGCCTTGTAGTATAGTTTGAAGTCAGGTAGTGTGATGCCTCCAGCTTTGTTCTTTTGGCTTAGGATTGACTTGGCGATGCGGGCTCTTTTTTGGTTCCATATGAACTTTACAGTAGTTTTTTCCAATTCTGTGAAGAAAGTCATTGGTAGCTTGATGGGGATGGCATTGAATCTGTAAATTACCTTGGGAAGGATGGCCATTTTCATGATATTGATTCTTCCTACCCATGAGCATGGAATGTTCTTCCATTTGTTTGTATCCTCTTTTATTTCCTTGAGCAGTGGTTTGTAGTTCTCCTTGAAGAGGTCTTTCACATCCCTTGTAAGTTGGATTCCTAGGTATTTTATTCTCTTTGAAGCAATTGTGAATGGGAGTTCACTCATGATTTGGCTCTCTGTTTGTCTGTTATTGATGTATAAGAATGCTTGTGATTTTTGCACATTGATTTTGTATCCTGAGACTTTGCTGAAGTTGCTTATCAGCTTAAGGAGATTTTGGGCTGAGACAATGGGGTTTTCTAGATATACTATCATGTCATCTGCAAACAGGGACAATTTGACTTCCTCTTTTCCTAATTGAATACCCTTGATTTCCTTCTCCTGCCTAATTGCCCTGGCCAGAACTTCCAACACTATGTTGAATAGAAGTGGTGAGAGAGGGCATCCCTGTCTTGTGCCAGTTTTCAAAGGGAATGCTTCCAGTTTTTGCCCATTCAGTATGATATTGGCTGTGGGTTTGTCATAAATAGCTCTTATTATTTTGAGATATGTCCCATCAATTCCTAATTTATTGAGAGTTTTTAGCATGAAGGGTTGTTGAATTTTGTCAAAGGCCTTTTCTGCATCTATTGAGATAATCATGTGGTTTTTGTCTTTGGTTCTGTTTATATGCTGGATTACATTTATTGATTTGCGTATATTGAACCAGCCTTGCATCCCAGGGATGAAGCCCACTTGATCATGGTGGATAAGCTTTTTGATGTGCTGCTGGATTCTGTTTGCCAGTATTTTATTGAGGATTTTTGCATCAATGTTCATCAAGGATATTGGTCTAAAATTCTCTTTTTTTGTTGTGTCTCTGCCAGGCTTTGGTATCAGGATGATGCTGGCCTCATAAAATGAGTTAGGGAGGATTCCCTCTTTTTCTATTGATTGGAATAGTTTCAGAAGGAATGGTACCAGTTCCTCCTTGTACCTCTGGTAGAATTCGGCTGTGAATCCATCTGGACCTGGACTTTTTTTGGTTGGTAAGCTATTGATTATTGCCACAATTTCAGCTCCTGTTATTGGTCTATTCAGAGATTCAACTTCTTCCTGGTTTAGTCTTGGGAGGGTGTATGTGTCGAGGAATTTATCCATTTCTTCTAGATTTTCTAGTTTATTTGCATAGAGGTGTTTGTAATATTCTCTGATGGTAGTTTGTATTTCTGTGGGATCGGTGGTGATATCCCCTTTATCATTTTTTATTGCATCTATTTGATTCTTCTCTCTTTTTTTCTTTATTAATCTTGCTAGCGGTCTATCAATTTTGTTGATCCTTTCAAAAAACCAGCTCCTGGATTCATTTATTTTTTGAAGGGTTTTTTGTGTCTCTATTTCCTTCAGTTCTGCTCTGATTTTAGTTATTTCTTGCCTTCTGCTAGCTTTTGAATGTGTTTGCTCTTGCTTTTCTAGTTCTTTTAATTGTGATGTTAGGGTGTCAATTTTGGATCTTTCCTGCTTTCTCTTGTGGGCATTTAGTGCTATAAATTTCCCTCTACACACTGCTTTGAATGCATCCCAGAGATTCTGGTATGTTGTGTCTTGGTTCTCATTGGTTTCAAAGAACATCTTTATTTCTGCCTTCATTTCGTTATGTACCCAGTAGTCATTCAGGAGCAGGTTGTTCAGTTTCCACGTAGTTGAGCGGTTTTGAGTGAGATTCTTAATCCTGAGTTCTAGCTTGATTGCACTGTGATCTGAGAGACAGTTTGTTACAATTTCTGTTCTTTTACATTTATTGAGGAGAGCTTTACTTCCAAGTATATGGTCAATTTTGGAATAGGTGTGGTGTGGTGCTGAAAAAAATGTATATTCTGTTGATTTGGGGTGGAGAGTTCTGTAGATGTCTATTAGGTCCGCTTGGTGCAGAGCTGAGTTCAATTCCTGGGTATCCTTGTTGACTTTCTGTCTCGTTGATCTGTCTAATGTTGATAGTGGGGTGTTAAAGTCTCCCATTATTAATGTGTGGGAGTCTAAGTCTCTTTGTAGGTCACTCAGGACTTGCTTTATGAATCTGGGTGCTCCTGTATTGGGTGCATATATAATTAGGATAGTTAGCTCTTCTTGTTGAATTAATCCCTTTACCATTATGTAATGGCCTTCTTTGTCTCTTTTGATCTTTGTTGGTTTAAAGTCTGTTTTATCAGAGACTAGGATTGCAACCCCTGCCTTTTTTTGTTTTCCATTTGCTTGGTAGATCTTCCTCCATCCTTTTATTTTGAGCCTATGTGTGTCTCTGCACGTGAGATGGGTTTCCTGAATACAGCACACTGATGGGTCTTGAGTCTTTATCCAGTTTGCCAGTCTGTGTCTTTTAATTGGAGCATTTAGTCCATTTACATTTAAAGTTAATATTGTTATGTGTGAATTTGATCCTGTCATTATGATGTTAGCTGGATATTTTGCTCGTTAGTTGATGCAGTCTCTTCCTAGTCTCGATGTTCTTTACATTTCGGTATGATTTTGCAGTGGCTGGTACCGGTTGTGCCTTTCCATGTTTAGCGCTTCCTTCAGGAGCTCTTTTAGGGCAGGCCTGGTGGTGACAAAATCTCTCAGCATTTGCTTGTCTGTAAAGTATTTTATTTCTCCTTCACTTATGAAGCTTAGTTTGGCAGGATATGAAATTCTGGGTTGAAAATTCTTTTCTTTAAGAATGTTGAATATTGGCCCCCACTCTCTTCTGGCTTGTAGGGTTTCTGCCGAGAGATCCGCTGTTAGTCTGATGGGCTTCCCTTTGATGGTAACCCGACCTTTCTCTCTGGCTGCCCTTAACATTTTTTCCTTCATTTCAACTTTGGTGAATCTGACAATTATGTGTCTTGGAGTTGCTCTTCTCGAGGAGTATCTTTGTGGCGTTCTCTGTATTTCCTGAATCTGAATGTTGGCCTGCCTTGCTAGATTGGGGAAGTTCTCCTGGATAATATCCTGCAGAGTGTTTTCCAACTTGTTTCCATTCTCCCCGTCACTTTCAGGTACACCAATCAGACGTAGATTTGGTCTTTTCACATAGTCCCACATTTCTTGGAGGCTTTGCTCGTTTCTTTTTATTCTTTTTTCTCTAAACTTCCCTTCTCGCTTCATTTCATTCATTTCATCTTCCAGGGCTGATACCCTTTCTTCCATTTGATCGCATCGGCTCCTGAGGCTTCTGCATTCTTCACGTAGTTCTCGAGCCTTGGTTTTCAGCTCCATCAGCTCCTTTAAGCACTTCTCTGTATTGGTTATTCTAGTTATACATTCTTCTAAATTTTTTTCAAAGTTTTCAACTTCTTTGCCTTTGGTTTGAATATCCTCCCGTAGCTCGGAGTAATTTGATCGTCTGAAGCCTTCTTCTCTCAGCTCGTCAAAGTCATTCTCCGTCCAGCTTTGTTCCGTTGCTGGTGAGGAAATGCGTTCCTTTGGAGGAGGAGAGGTACTCTGGTTTTTAGGGTTTCCAGTTTTTCTGCTCTGTTTTTTCCCCATCTTTGTGGTTTTATCTACTTTTGGTCTTTGATGATGGAGATGCACAGATGGGTTTTTGGTGTGGATGTCCTTTCTGTTAGTTTTCCTTCTAACAGACAGAACCCTCAGCTGCAGGTCTGTTGGAGTACCTGGCCGGCCGTGTGAGGTGTCAGTCTGCCCCTGCTGGGGGGTGCCTCCCAGTTAGGCTGCTCGGGGGTCAGGGGTCAGGGACCCACTTGAGGAGGCAGTCAGCCCGTTCTCAGATCTCCAGCTGCGTGCTGGGAGAACCACTGCTCTCCTCACAGCTGTCAGACAGGGACATTTAAGTCTGCAGAGGTTACTGCTGTCTTTTTGTTTGTCTGTGTCCTGCCCCCAGAGGTGGAGCCTACAGAGGCAGGCAGGCCTCCTTGAGCTGTGGTGGGCTCCACCCAGTTCAAGCTTCCAGGCTGCTTTGTTTACCTAAGCGAGCCTGGGCAATGGTGGGCGCCCCTCCCCCAGCCTCGCTGCCGCCTTGCTGTTTGATCTCAGACTGCTGTGCTAGCAATCAGCGAGACTCCGTGGGCGTAGGACCCTCTGAGCCAGGTGCGGGCTATACTCTCCTGGGGCACCGTTTCCTAAGCCCGTCGGAAAAGCACAGTATTCGGGTGGGAGTGGCCCGATTCTCCAGGTGCCGTCTGTCACCCCTGGAAGGGGAACTCCCTGACCCCTTGCGCTTCCCGAGTGAGGCAATGCCTCGCCCCTGCTTCGGCTGGCACACAGTGCGCTCACCGACTGACCTGCGCCCACTGTCTGGCACTCCCTAGTGAGATGAACACGGTACCTCAGATGGAAATGCAGAAATCACCCGTCTTCTGCGTCGCTCGCGCTGGGAGCTGTAGACCGGAGCTGTTCCTATTCGGCCATCTTGGCTCCTCCCCCCAAGTATTATCTTTACTGATACATTTTCTAGGCAATCTTCAAAAGAGTATCTCATTTTCTGGGTATCTGAATGTACAAACTTGATGAAAGCTAGAATGATGAAACACCAATGGCCTGATGATATACAATAAAGGAAAGACCATATTCCCATATTGTGTCAAAAATTTTTATATTAACTCTAGTTAGAAAAAATAAGACATTCTATGAGAGTAAAAAAAATATTTTTTAAAACACAGTCACTGCTGACTGGTGCCATTTTCTTCTTTTTTTTTTTTTGAGGCGGGGTCTCACTCTGTCACCCAGGCTGGAGTGCAGTGGTGCAATCTCGGCTCACTGCAACCTCCGCCTCCCAGGTTCAAGCAGTTCTCCTGTTTCAGCCTCCCAAGTAGCTGAAACTATAGGCACAATGCCACCACACCCGGCTAATTTTTGTATTTTTAGCAGAGATGGGGCTTCACCATGTTAGCCAGGCTGGTCCCGAACTCCTGACTTCAGCTGATCCACCCACCTCGGCCTCCCAAAGTGCTGGGATTACAGGTGTGATCCACTGCGCCCAGCCTGACTGGTGCCATTTTTATACACAGTATTGAATCTATATATTAAGGCTAGAACATAAAGTCTAAAAATTAATCCATTAGTATGTTTTAATTTAGACATTTCTGTACTTGAAAAAACAAAGAAATATCATAGACTTTTTCATTCACGGGTTTAACATGCATAATTTTTAACATTCTCTTGTAACCCTGAAATTCTATGACAGGTAGTAATTTGTAATTTTATTTGAGTCACATATTTCACTTAGATACACTAAAAGGCTGGTTGGTGTTCTCGAGTTGGTTTTACTCAAAAGAGTAAAAATAATCTCAGACAAATTAACATCTGTATCTTTCTCTGCTCATTCTTGAATACACAGTAACTTTCATATAATACCTGAAGCATAAGTTTTTTATTTTTTAATTATCTATCTTTTTTTAATATGGGAAATCATATATAACAGTGGAATTTGCTAATATGTGGATTCACAAAGCAAGGTCTCTGGATGCTCCTCCCAAGAAATCAAAGGGTTTAATGGTGGCTCTCAATAAAATGCAAGATTTTAATACTGCCTATCTATAAGGCACATTCATAATTTATTTACATGTTCATCAGGCAGAACTGAAAATCCTAAGGCTCAAATTTAAATTGTTCTACTAAATTTTAGTATGATTCCTTTTAAAATCAAAGTTAACATACTAGGTCAGGCATGGTGGCTCACACCTATAATCCCAACACTTTGGGAGGCTGAGGCAGGTGGATCACTTGACGTCAGGAGTTTGAGACCAGCCTAGCCAACATGGCAAAACCCTGTCTCTACTAAAAATACAAAAATTAGCCGGGCATGCCATCACGCGCCTGTAGTCCCAGCTACTCGGGAGGCTGAGGCATGGGAATCACTTGAACCCGGGAGGTGGAGGCTGCAGTGAGCCGAGATCACGCCACTGCCCTACAGCCTGGGCAACAGAGTGAGACTCTGTTTAAAAAAAAAAAAAAAAAGTCAACCAGGCATGGTGCCTCATGCCTGTAATCCCAGCACTTTGGGAGGCCAAGGTGGGTGGATCACAAGGTCAGGAGATTGAAACCACCCTGGCCAACATGGTGAAACCCCATCTCTACTAAAAATACAAAAATTAGCTGGGTGTGGTGGCACGCGCCTGTAATCCCAGCTACTCAGGAGGCTGAGGCAGGAGAATTGCTTGAACCTGGGAGGCAGAGATTGCAGTGAGCTGAGATTGTGCCACTGCACTCCAGCCTGACAACAGAGCGAGACTCCATCTCAAAAAAAAAAAAAAAAAAAAAAAAAGTTAATGTACATTAGTTACCTCACTGGAGAGTAAGAGAGAAAACATTGTATGTATTTGACTTTTGGATAGTAAAATGATTATATCATGCAAAGATCACCTAAATTCTCTTATGTGAAATTCAGAACTGAAGTAACTCTTTGTACAAATATTTTGCCAGAGCAGTGATTCAAAGGGATATTGGTTGCAATGCACAATTGTAGTAATTGTAGCTATATATAAAATATAAATTCTACCTTCTTATATTTGCATCACAAAAAAGACTCTTAGTAATATTTCACCCACATTCTTTAGTTTCATCTTCAGACAAATGGACAATCAAATACTTACAAATACATCTACAGCCCATTGCCTAGACATACAGTGAGAAATATGAATAAATATAGATTTACAATAGACAAGAAACTATAGTGTGCTAGAGACTATGATTACCTGGAGGTAGGAATTGCAGTTGGTTATTAGCTAATCGAAGATGACGTAAAGCTCTCAGACGACCAATTTCCGGGCAAACAATTTCTAAGGCATTGTCACTAAGATCCAGACATTGGAGTTTTACAAGAGACCCAATGGCTTCAAAGAGAAAAGGAGAAGGCAAAATGAATTTGACTCAAGTATTACATCAAATCATTAATGCAAGTATTCCAAGTTAAAATATTTTACTACTTAATTTCCTTGTCTCAGTTGCTCACAAAATAGTAAAAACACAGATCAAACTAAGTTCATGAAAGTGATAAATACTTCCAGCTCAAGATAAAATATAACTTAAAATACAGCACAAATAAAAACATTAAGACTAAAATAAATCAAGAAATGATACACAGGGCTTTTTTTAATCTGACCAGAATTCTTAACTAGATTTATTAAATTTAGAACTTATTATCTACTACCTAATAGTAATTTATCCAATAATAGTCTACCTAACCATTATAACCATTTTAGACTTATTTAATTATAGTTCTTAACTGGACTTATTAGAAGAAAAAAAGTTTTGAAGCTAAAAAAATTAAAGGTGTCTTAAAAATAAAATTTGATCTACTTATAAAGCAAAGCTTAAATTATATTATCTTCTAACTAAAATTTTTAAGTTAAACATACCTTCCGGAACCACAACTATGTTATTTGAGTGCAGGTATCTAGGAAGGAAAAAGAAAAAAAACAGCCATTATCATTAAGTACTTTTGCCAGATAATCAGTTCCTAAAATGCTCACTTAGAAATTTATCAAATACAAATAGGCCACAACTTTCACATCCTACTCTAATGCATCAACACACAATAATGGTTATCACAGCTAACTAATAATACTTTGAGAAAAATATTTTGTACCAGAGTTGCAAATATTAAATCTATTTACTGATTTAGTTGTTATTTTAAAATAAAAGCATACATAATGGATAAACTATAAGGTCTTTTTAACTTCATAACACAAATTACTAGTTTTTCCAGTTCATTTTATTCAGGCTTTAAAAAATATACTTACTGTGTGAAGAAAAATCAATATCTATTGTGTAAAGGAAGATGAACTTTTCGTTTCTAAAAAATAACTTCACAAAATAAAGATATTTCTAGCTAGCATGCATACAGAGAACCAACAACAGAGAGATTAAATACTCATCATTTACAGTGTCTGTAGAAACACTCAACTGTCGAGGTACAGAATTTATTTCATGGCAAAAGAAATTTTGTAACAAGAAATCAAATGCTTCTCTTAAAAAATTTTCTTTTTCACAGAGGCTGAGAAGTCTAGGCAAGCCTAAGTAACAATTTTCCCACTACAGTGTCTTTAGCACACTCTGGTGGAGACTTCCTGCAATCAGTAACCAACTATTCAGAGCAAAACAAGTGAATGCTGGAGATCGCACAGCAATAATTTAAGAAAATAAATTTATATCATTGATTTAGAGACAAGAGAACAAGATTTTAGTAAACTTTATTTGCAAACCTATGGTTTTATTTATTGTACTTTAAAAATAAATCCTTATGGCCAGGCGTGGTGGCTCACGCCTGTAATCCCAGCACTTTGGGAGGCCGAGGAGGGCGGATTGCCTGAGCTCAGGAGTTCGCGACCAGCCTGAGCAACAAGGTGAAACCCCGACTCTACTAAAATACAAAAAAATTAGCCGGGCGTGGCAGCATGCACCTGTAGTCCCAGCTACTTGGGAGACTGAGGCAGGAGAACTGCTTGAACCTGGGAGGCGGAGGTTGCAGTGAGCCGAGATTGCGCCACTGCACTCCAACCTGGGCAACAGAGTGAGACTCGGTCTCAAAAAAAAAAAAAATTTATAAAGTACTTTTACATAGAATTTAGAAGTTTTCTTCTGCATTCTTAAAGTCTAATATTGAATATTAAAATGTCAATAAACACAAAATAAGACAGAAAATTGATAATTTTATGAAGATTATTTTATGTTGAATTAAATCAATTTTATAGAAGGTTAACTAACCTGCTGGGTATAACACAATTTAAATAAGCCCATCATTTACTCTATGATACATTTCATTCCTTGCTTTCTGTATATGAAATGATTATACATTTTAAAATCAATACTCTTTAAACATTAATGTTAGAAAGGAATACCTAAATCAAAATAGAGAACTGATTAAAAAAATTTTTTCAACAAAATACTTGCCTCAATTCAAGTTCCACCTATAAAAAAGACATTAAAATGTCCAAATCAAAATATGAACTAAAGTACCCACTATTATGATTAGAATTTTTCAAACAGACTTTAAAATATTATCTACATATAACGAAGATGCTGTATGAAGTAGTACACAGTGGCTGCCCATGGATGCGGCTGAGGAAGCATCATTAAAGTCTCTCCTCCCCCTGCCGTCATGTCTAAGTCAGTCTCCTAAAGAGCCCGAACAGCTGAGGAAGCTCTTCATTGGAGGCCTGAGCTTTGAAACAACCGATGAGAGCCTGAGGAGCCACTCTGAGCAATGGGGAACGCTCACGGACTGTGTGGTCGTGAGAGATCCCAACATCAAGCACGCCAGGGGCTCTGGGTTTGTCACTATGCCACTGCGGAGGAGGTGGGTGCAGCCAGGAATGCAAGGCCACACAAGGTGGACGGAAGAGTTGTGCGACTAAAGACAGCTGTCTCAAGAGAAGATTCTCAAAGACCAGGTGCCTACTTCATGTGAAAAAGATATTTGTTGATGACATTAAAGAAGACACTGAACAGTATGGAAAAACTGAAGTAATTGAAATCATGACTGACTGAGGCAGTGACAAGAAAAGGGGCTTTGATTTTGTAACCTTTGATGACCATGACTCCATGGATAAGACTGTTATTCAGAAATACCATAATGTGAATGGCCACAACTGTGAAGTTAGGAAAGCCCCATGAAAGCAAGAGATGGCTAGTGCTTCATCCAGCCAAAGAGGCTGAAGTGATTCTGGAAGTTTGGTGGTGGTCGTGGAGGTGGTTTTGATGGGAATGATGACTTTGCTCATGGAGGAAACTTCAGCAGTCATAGTGGGTTTGGTGACAGTCATGGTGATGGTAGATATGGTGGCCGTGGGGATGGCTACAATGGATTTGGTAATGATGGAAGCAATTCTGGAAGTGGTGGAAGCTACAGCGATTTTGACAATTACAATAGTCAGTCTTCAAATTTTGAACCCATGAAGGGAGGACAATGGTGGCAGAAGCTCTGGCTCCTATGGGGGTAGAGGCCAATACTTGGCCAAACCATGAAACCAAAGTGGCTATGCCAGTTCCAGTAGCAGCAGCAGCTATGGCAGTGTCAGAAGATTTTAATTACTGCCAGGAAACAAAGCTTAGCAGGAAAGGAGAGCAAGAGCAGTAACAGGGAAGCTACAGGTTACAACAGTTTTGTGAACTCAGCCAAGCACAGTGGTGGCAGGGCCTACCTGCTACAAAGAAGACATGGTTCAGACAAATACTCATGTATATAGGCAAAAAACTTGAGGACTGCATTTGTGAATAACTGTATAACAGGTTATTTTAGTTTCTGTTCTGTGGAAAGTGTAAAGCATTCCAACAAAGGGTTTTAATGTAGATTTTTTTTTTTTTTTGCACTCATGCTGTTGATTGCTAAATATAGTAGTGTGATCACGACGTTGAATAAATGTATCTTTAAAAAAAGACACAGAGTGTTGCCAACCCTGACTGCACATCAGAATCACCAGGGGTCTTATTGGTGCCCAAAACCATCCTGTAGCAAGTGAAACACCATCTCAACTCAAATAATCCTGATGTACAACTGATTAAGAACCATTACTGGTAAAGTGGATCAGAGAGCGGGCTCCGAAGCCACACTGCCTCCACCTTAACAGCCATGTGACTATGGAGAAATTACTGAACTGCTCTCTCTCCTAATCTATGATGTTGCAGGGACTAAATGAATTAATAAATGTAAAGCTCTTAGAACAGTGCTTGGCTCCTGGTAAGAGTTAAATGAATGCTCTTATTATTGTTATTATAGTTATTATGAGTCATTTGTAATCACAGGCTTAGGACTTTCAAATTTAAGTCACTTCCTTTTACTTAATTTTGGTAATTTCAGAGTAGTTGAAATGTTGATGTTTCAATGTTCTTATTAAAATAAAATGTTCCTCTTCTACTCAAATAACGCAGGAACTCTCATTCATTGTCGGTGGGAATGTCACTTTGGGGTATACTCATTTTGGAAAATGGCTTAGCAGTTTTTTTTAAATAATGTTAAATATGATGTTTACTTAATAGGAATATTCCAGAGTCAGTTTCTTAGTTTTGACAAATATACCATGGAATTCTTTTTCTTTTTTTTTTTGAGACAGAGTCTCCCTCTGTCGTCCAGGCTAGAGTGCCATGGCTCAATCTCTGCTCACTGCAACCTCTGCCTCCTGGGTACAAGCGATTCTCCTGCCTCAGCCTCCTGAGTAGCTGGGATTACAGGCACACACCACCACACCCGGCTCATTTTTTTTTTGTATTTTCAGTAGAGATGGGGTTTCAGCATGTTGGTCCGGCTGGTCTCAAACTCCTGACCTCATGATCCACCCACCTTGGCCTCCCAAAGTGCTGGCATTACAGGCATCAGCCACCACGCCCGGCCTGTACCATGGAATTCTAAGATGTTAACATCAGGACAAACTGGGTAAGGGGTACACCAGTATGATCCATACTATGTTTATAACTTTTCTATAAATATAAAATTGTTCCAACATAAAAAAAGTTATTAAAAAATAATTTTTAGTTTGGGTGTGGTGGCTCACGCCTGTAATCCCAGCACTTTGGGAGGCCGAAGTGGGTGGATCACCTGAGGTGAGGAGTTTGAGACCAGCCTGACCAACATGGAGAAACCCCGTCTCTACTAAAACTACAAAAATTAGCTGGGCATGGTGGCGCATGCCTGTAATCCCAGCTACCCAGGAGGCTGAGGCAGAAGAATCTCTTGAACCCAGGAGGCGGAGGTTGCAGTGAGCTGAGATGGTGCCACTGACTCCAGCCTGGGCGACAAGAGTGAAATTCCATCTCAAAAAAAAAAAAAAAAAATTTAATTAAAGAAACAGGACTTCTACTATCAGTCAGGATGAATAACAGCAATGGAGTAAATGGGATTTGCCCAACTGTTATAAATAACAAGGAAAACAGATGAAATACAGTCATGTGCCACTTAATGACTGGGATATGTTCTAAGAAATGTGTCATTAGGTGATTTCCTTGTTGTGCAAACATCATAGGGTGTTCTTACACAAACCTAGATGGTATAGCCTACCACACACCTAGGTTATAAGGTGTAGTTGCTCTTATCTGGACAGTATGTTGTTGTACTGAACACTGTAGACAACTGTAACACAATCAGACAACTGACACACGATGTATTTGTGTATCTAAACATATGTAAACATAGAAAAGGTACAGTAAAAACACAGTATTATAATCTTATGGGACCACCATTACATATGTGGCCTGTCATTGACCAAGACATCATTATGCTGTGCATGACTGTACATGAAACAATTATTTTCAGATATTAACAAAGGCAACTAGGACTACATTCCCTAAGAGAAAGGAAGTAAGCCACACAATCTCCCTAGCTTTCACCCTAGGGGCAAATTCTGGACTGTAGAACAGGAAGGAAATCCCAAACAAAGTGCAGAAGTCTTACTGAGTTATGGAGACACATATCAGAGTTCAGGGAACCTGAGGCAACTGGAAGTTGCGGGGTAAAGTTCTGAAGAAGAGAGAGCTACTGCTACCAAAAAAAAAAAAAAGCCTCCAAAAATTTACATAAGGAATCCCTTGGCCTCGCTCATAGCTGAATTCTAGAACAAACACACATAAGAAAAACTCTAGCAGGATACAGTGGGTCATGGGTCACACCTATAACCCTAGCTACTTGGGACGCTGAAGCAGGAGGATCACTTGAGGATAAGAATTCAAGAGCAGCCAGAGCAATATAATGAGACCCCCATCTCAAAAAATAATAGAAGAAAAATAAAAGGTACTCCAGGCAAAAAGCAGCTGAAAATCAATCAGCTGAACAGTCTGCAAAGCTCACACAGGGTTGAGAGACATTCAAGTTCTGAGCAAGTGTTCCAAATCCTTGTTGATCATTTGAGGTATTCAAGAGAGATCCTGGAAAGCTCATGCTTTAGTAATAGGGCTAACCTACCCACCTATCCTAACAAAGTATAAAAATAAGCCATAAAAGGATCAAAATAAACTGCAAATAGCTGCATGCCAGAAAAAAGGGACACAATAAAATTTAGACTCTCAAAAATGCAAACTTTATAAGGTCCATCATCCAATCAAAAAGTATCAGACATGCCAAGAATCAGGAAAATATGACCCATAACCAGGGGAAAAATCAGTCAGTACAAATAGAACCAGTATGACACAGATGACAGAATTAGCAAACACGACATTAAAATAGCTATAATAACTATATTCAGCTATTTAAATGAAAATATGAACATTATAAGAACCGTAAGATATAAAGAAAAATAAACAGAACTTCCAAATATCATAAATACAGTAACAGGCTGGGCACAGTAGCTCACTCCCATAATCCCAGAGCTTTGGAAGGCTGAGGCAGGAGGATCACTTGAGCCCAGGAGTTTGAGGTTACAGTGAGCCATGACTGCATCACAACACTCCAGTGTAACTCCTGGGTGACAATGTAAGACCCTGTCTCAAAAACGCACACAGAAAGCCAGCCTGGGCAACACAGCAAATCCCCATGTCTATGAAAAAAGTTAAAATTTAGCTGGGCATGGTGGTGCATGCCTGTACTTCTAGCTACTTGGGAGGCTGAGATGGGAGGATCCCTTGAGCCCAGGAGTTCAAGGCTGCAATGAGCTAGGATAGAGCCACTGCACTCCAGCCTGGGCGACAGAGCAAGACTCTGTCCCTTAAAAAAAAAAAAAATACAATAACCAAAGAGAAAACTTCACTGAGTGGGATTAGTATAGTACATTAGACACTGAAGAAGAAAATATTACTGACTTTTAACACAGAACATACAATTTGTCCAAACTGAAGCACATAGGGAATAAAAATCTGAAAAGGAAATGAAGAGTCTTAGTGACTACAGGACAGTATTAAACAGTCTAACAAACACGTAAGAGTTCCACAAGCAGGGGCCAGGAACGGTATATAAATAAATATCTGAAGAAAAAATGTCAAAAGTTTTCCAAATTTGATAAAAACTGTTAAGACACAACCCCAAGATTCCCCATGAACCTCAAAGGTAAGAAAGAAGGAAACTACCACAAGATACACCTAAATCAAACCCTTAAAATTAGTGTAAAAAAATGAAAACCCTTCAAAGTAGCCCAAGGGAGAAAAAGACACATACACACAAAGGACAAATAGAACAACTGTAGATGTTTCTTCAGAAACTATACACGCCAGGGAATAATGAATATCATGAACGTGCTGATACCAAAACAAAAAAAAATGGTCACTAAGAATTCTAATCCCAGAAAAATTTTTTAAAAATATAGGTGATAAATGTACAATAAAAAACTGTAAGACTTTGGGGTGGGGGTGGGGAAAGGAGAAAGTGTTTGGGACCTAGGGCTAGACAGAGAGTTTTTAGACTTGCCATCAAAAGCAGGACACATCAAAGCAAAAAATGATAAACTGGATCTCATCAAAATGTAAAACTTTTGCTCTGCAAAAGAACATAAAGAGGATGAAAACACAAGCTATACACTGGGAGAGAATATTTGTAAACAACATATAGAACAGAAAACTAGTTTACAAAGAACTCTTAAAACTCAGAAATTAAAAAAAAATACAATCAGAAGATGAGCAATAGGCATGGACAGGCATTTCACCAAAAAAAGATGCCAATGACAAATAAGTATAAAAAAGATGTTCAATATCATTAGTCATTCTAGAAATACAAATGAAAATTCCAATGTAATAAAAACCACACATCTATCCAAATGACTAAAATAACAAAGACAACACCAAATGCTGGTAAATGTGCAGATGCTGGAACAATCATACATTGCCAGGGGAAATGTAAAATGGGACAGCTAATCTGGTAAATTGGCAGTTTTTTACAAAACTAAAAATTTTGAGCAAAAGTGGTAGAGTAAGAACCTCCAAAAATTCTCTTCCATAAAAACAATGAGAAACTGTCAGAAATGTCCAAATGCTACATGTTGAGAACTCTGGAAATGAACCTAAGGCTTACAGTAATACAGGGAGAATTTATTCAACAAAAAAATGACTGAATGTCAGTAAGAACAGTGGGTTGTAGGCTTCATGGTATTTTCGCTTGCTCTAGTCCTAACCCCACTCTCCTGCTCTGCAGAAGCCTGAAAAACCAACAGTCCACAATCAAAGAGAAAAGCAGTAGCAAGGGGGTAGGACCACGTTAGAGTGCCTTCAAAGCTTCCTTCTCAGAGAACTGTCAAAGATTTGTCTCAAGGTTCCCTGGAAGACCCACTCTCAAGGCTGTCTTTACTCCACCTGACTAGGAGATTGCCCAGGGCAAAAACCACTGTAAACTGAAACAAATTACAGGCAATTGTTTAACTTCACAGCTGCCTGAAACAGTTGTAACAAACAACTGACAAACCACAAACTGCAAAAGGAAAAACTTTCAAAATGTGGAAACAACACAAATGTCTATCAACTGATGAACAGATAAACAAAAAGTCATATATCTATTCAATGGAATATTATTCAGCCACAAAGAAGGAATGAATTCTGATACCTGCTACAACATGAATAAACCTTGAAAACATTATGCTATGTTAATGCAGCCAGATACAAAAGGCCACATATTGTCTCATTCCACTAATATAAAACATCCAGAAAAAGGCGTATCCATAGAGACAGAAAGTACATTAGTGATTACCAGGGATTGTGGGAAAGTGTATACTCTCTCCTGCTCTTTGGCTTGCTTGCTCTGATGGAAGACAGTTGCTATGTTGTGAACTATCCTATAGAAAGGCCAAATGGCAAGGAAATGAGGGAAGTGCTCTAGCCAACAGCAAGCAAGAAACGGAGTCCTTCAGTTCAACAGCCTACAAGGAATTGAACCTGACAACAACGACGTGAATAGAGGAAGATCCTTCTTCAGTTAAATCTTCAGATGAGACTGCAGTCCTGGCCAACAACCTTGGCTGCAGCTTTGTAAGAGACCTGGAGGCAAAGGCACCCAGCTAAGTCAGGCACAGATTCTGGGGCCTAAGAAAATACAAGATATTGAATGTTTATTCTTTTAAATCACTACATTTGGGGGTAAGTTGTTAAGCAGCAATAGATAATTTAAAAGGTGAATATTTGCTTAACACAATAGACTACAGACACTTTAACTGTAAAGCCAGCATCTTTCTTAATGGGGAAACCCTAGAGGCATTCCAGGCAAGGTCAGAAAGAGACAAGGGACCGGGCACAGTGGCTCACGCCTGTAATCCCAGCACTTTGGGAGGCCAAGGAAGGTGGATCACAAGGTCAGGAGTTTGAGACCAGCCTGGCCAAGATGGTGAAACCCTGTCTCTACTAAAAATACAAAAATTAGCCAGGCATGGTGACGGATGCCTGTAATCCCAGCTACTAGGAGGCTGAGGCAGGAGAACTGCTTGAACCTGGGAGGCAGAGGTTGCAGTGAGCCAAGATTGCGCCACTGCACTTCAGCCTAGGTGATAAGAGTGAAATTCGGTCTTAAAAAAATTTTTTTTAAAACAAGAAAGAAGACAAGGATGTCCACTCTCTCCAGGACACTTTCACACTGTCTAGAGGAACTAGCCAATGCAATAAGACTAGAGAAAGTAATTAAAGGAATAACAGTTGGAAAAGAAGAAGTAACACTATCTGTATTTTCCAACATAAGAGTATACCTGGAAAACTCTATAGAGAATCTATCATGAAAACTAATTGAAACAATAAAGATTTCAGCAAGATACCAGGATATAAAGTTAACACGCAAAAATCAATATTGTTCATATATACAAAATACAACCAGTTAGAAGATACAACATGACAAAATTCATTTACGATAGTAAAAAAAATTAAATACTTAGTAACAGACTTTAGAAATCTTCAAAACCTATTTTAAAGAAAACTATAAAGTATCTAAAGGATGCAAAAGTAGACTAAAAAGATGGAAAGACATCTTTGTTCCTAGAAATACATACTTAAGTATTTAGAGACAAAGAAAAAGTCATGATGTGCATAACTCTCAAAAGCTTCAGAAAATAATAAATACACATATACATACATACAAAAGGATGAAAGCAAAAACTTGATAAAGTAAGTTTTGGGGTCAAACACCACAAAAAATGTTTAAATCAATCTAATCAAGAGGAAATAATCCAGTAAATTCAGACATCTGCTTGTAAAAGACATTATTTCTGAAAACTTGCATAATTTAAACAGGAACTGTGTATTAAATTATACTGAATATTACTTTCCTTAGGTGTGATAATGACATTTTGTCTGTAATTTACTTTCAAATCATTCAGCGTGGGGGAGGGGCAGAGGGGTAGGAGACAGGTAGAAAAGGGAAAGAGAAAGCAAATGCTGCAAAATGTCAAAATTGGTTAAATTTAGGTGAAGGGTATACGGGTGTTCTTTCTATGTTTTCAACTTTCTTATTAGTTTGAAATTTTTTCAAAATAAAAGGATGGGACAAAGGAAATGACAGAAAAGATGGGGTATAAGGCTAGCTTTCCTTCCTTGACCTCTTGAAAATCGTGCCAAATAACAAAGAGTACAAGAAATGGCAATGCAAACCCTCCTGCAAAAAATTAGGAGGTAGCTAAGGAGAGAGGGAAATATAAGATATCTAAATTTGTCTTCCTTAATGGTAAGTTAACAGATAATTAACACTGGTGCATTAAAAAAACAAAGGTGTAAACATAGTATTTAGCATTTGAAGGTAATCATAAAAAGAACTAAAACAAATGAAGCGTGGAGGATGGAGGAAAAGAGACTTTTACTGTATATTTTAAACATTTTATATGACCTGTTGATATCAAGTATCACATGTAGTAGTAGTAAAAACAATAATAGATTTCCCCAATTACATGGACTATCCAGAAAGACTCTGTGACAGAAGACACTGTACCCAGAGAAAAGGCATTTCTCATCATCTTCACTACCTTGAAGTGAAATATTTAAAATACAATTTTAAATGGTTAAATACTTTGAAATACTACCGGGTTTAGTAGAACCACAGGTCTACCTACATGAGTATGATCATGATACCAAAAAATAACAAATTAATACATTAAGATGACATATCCTATTATTTCAAACAACTTAGAATTATTTTCATTCTTGTTTTTAAAAAATTTGAATAAACAGACTCACAGTTCCACAAGGTTTGGAAGCTTCTGAGCAAGGTTTTCTGGCTGAAAATTAAAAACTCAGAATTAAATTTTATTTTTGAAAAATGTCTAAACATTTCTAATTTGTTTAAATACAAAGTACTACCTTTTTGAGGGGTGTAAATTTTGAGAAAATGTGAAAATAATTAATCAGCAGGTCTGGGTTTTATTCTTACAGAGACCATACTACAATTTAAATTTATAAATTTGAACATTAAAAAACAATGTCCCTTAGAGCAGCGGTCCCCAACATTTTTGCCTCCAGGGACTGGTTTCATGGAAGACAAATTTTCCACAGACAAGGTTGTGGGGGTGGTTTGGGGATGATTCAAGCGCATTACATTTATTTTGCACTTTATTTCTATTATTATTACATTGTAATACATAATGAAATAATTATACAACTCACCATAATGAAGAATCAGTGGGAACCCTGAGCTTGTTTTCCTGAAACTGGACGGTCCCATCTGGGGGTGATGGGAGACTGTGACAGATCGTCAGGCATTAGATTCTCATAACAAGTGCACAACCTAGATCCCTCACATGTGCAGTTCACAATAGAATTTGTGCTATGAGAATCTAATGCTGCTGCTGATGGGACAGAAGGTGGCATTCAAGCGGTAATGCAAGTCACAGGGAGTGGCTATAAATACAGATGAAGCTTCACTTGCTTGCCTGCCACTCACCTCCTGCTGTGCGGCCCCATTCCTAACAGGTACCGGGTCTGTGGCCCAGGGATTGGGGACCCCTGCCTTAGAGAAACCACAAACCTTATAATCCATGGTCATGGAAGAAATAAAAATGTGCTTCACAGACAGAGAGGGAAGAACCAGAAACTGAAGTGACACAACTGAAAGCTGAGGAACACCGAAGGTTGCTGGCAACTCCAAGCAAGGAGAAACGCAAAGAGCACGTGCTCCCTCAGAGCCCTGAGAAGGAACCAATCCAAATCACACCTTGATTGTGGACTTCTTGCCTCAAGAACTGTCAGAGAATACATTTTTGTTGTTTTAAGTTACCCAGTTTTTGATAATTTGTCACAGCAGCCCTAAAAAACTAATATATCCCCCAAATTCCCAAATCATGCTCCTCAAGAGAAAGTAAGGGAAATCTGCAGGGCCCCCAGGTACAAGACCTGACTAAGCTCCAAATGAACAGGGGAAGCTGGAGCTCATGTGGTCCGAGGGGGTGTCAGACCTGGCCACAGGTCCAGACATCAGAGTACAGGGCCAGGAAACTGGCCATTGGCAGGAGAGAGAAAGGCAGACAAACCTAGGTCCTTTACCCAGAAAAAGTCAGAGCCCTGAAAGGGCTGGCCTTTCCATGAAAAGAATCCTAGAACAAGTCTACTCACAGGTTGAAAGCAGGTTTCTCTCTGCTGCAGGTACTGGGTAGCGGAGAAAGCCTCCTGTAAATAACTGAAAGCCAGTCTGCATACACACACACACAAGTATATATGCATATATATATATATACATATAATCTCTCTCTCTCTCTCTCTCACACACACAGGGGGTTCAAATTTACACATACAAAAAGAAAGAGTCGAAAGGCTGAAGGAGCACACTAAGTCAAGACTAATTTTTTTTTCATGTACATTCAAGCTACTATAGGGTAAACTGTGTATCAATAATAATTAATCAGGAATGGCTTTTTAGAAGACATTAGGTCTGACCCGAGTTCCAAAAGACATAAATTATAAGAGGATGACATGGAATGGAGAGGATGGTAGTTCTGTATAGCTTTCTAGGCACAAGAAGCAACATATGAAAAGCCAAAAGAGAACAAGTACAATTGGGAAACTGCAAATACAATCCATTCTGCTATAACTACATAACAGCACTCCCGAAGAAATCTTACATTTTCAAAAATCCTGTTAGAAAAACAATCGTGTCAATAGAAAAACTAACGTGTTAGGGACTAGAAAGTTGACTATTTTAAATAACCAAGAAATTTTTTATAAACTTGAATTTTTAAAAATAAGCATGTGTCTTTTATAATTGAAAAAATTAAAATTGAATTTTAAGATCTGCTGTGTGCAGCATAAGCTGTTATACAATTGATTAATCAATTATATACAATTTGAGATCTAAACACTCACTAAGACAAATGACATTAGTTTGGTATGTCTGGGCCATTGGGTATGAAGATGTAAGATTTTACAGAGAATGGCAAGGAACAGATCACTAAAGGCTTATATTTTATACTAAGGAATAGCTTTTAAAAAATCCTGAACACAATGGAAAATCACTGGTTTATTTTAAACCAGAAAATGTCATTATTAATGTCATACTGGCATATTGATGTATTTAAATACTTAGCAATAGTATCACAAAGTGCTTATATATACATATCCTTCCCTTTTGTGATAACCAAGTATCACCGAATATGAATATTGTTATGAAGTCAAGGAAGCATTTTTGAATACCCACTCTTGACAGTACCATTTGTATTTCATTTTCAAATGCTGAAAGCTGTGATTCTTTTTGCCCCATATTTCTATACTGATATATGCAACAAGATCCATCAAAACTAGTCATTTCTCAGATGTTCCTTGTGGATCCGTCTAAATCCCTGGAATGTTTTGTTTTTATTATCAGTATCTCTCTTGAGAATATACACTTCCGTTTATGGGCATACATACAAAGCATCCTAGAAAAACTAGAGAACCAGTGGGTGGAGGGCCTTAATTATAGCTGTTCCTATAAAAAGGAAAGATCTGTCCAAAAAGAAATGCTGTATGACTGTTAGACCTTCACCTAGTTCCATCTGCTAATACCAGTCCTATACCTGGCTAATTCACACACTCCACGGTCATTCTTTCTGGATGTCTCCTTGGCTCCATCAAATAGATTCTAATCTTTCCACGACAAACTAGCTGGAGCTCTACACACAATTAAGTACTGAAATAATGCTTCTGCTGCCAATAGAGCATCTCTATGTCTTTATTAACAAGTAGGTACATTGTGTTTTTATTTAAAAATAAGCACATTCACTTTGAGAGAATTGCAGTTCATTAGAATAATGCCTTAAAACACACAGACACGGCCAGGCACGGTGGCTCACGCCTGTAATCCCAGCATTTTGGGAGGCCGAGGCGGGCAGATCACGAGGTCAGGAGATCAAGACCATCCTGGCTAACACGGTGAAACCCTGTCTCTACTAAAAAATACAAAAAATTAGCCGGGCGTGGTGTTGAGTGCCTGTAGTCCCAGCTACTCAGGAGGCTGAGGCAGGAGAATGGCCTGAACCTGGGAGGCGGAGCTTGCAGTGAGCCGAGATCACGCCACTGCACTCCAGCCTGGGCGACAGAGTGAGATTCCGTCTCAAAAAAATAAAAAAAAAACAAAACACCACAAAGACACTTAGGAATAGATGCCCAAAACTCCTGGCAAGTAATCAGTCCTTGCACAGGCTGTGACTGACACCTACTGGTGTTCCATAATATCACTCTTTGTTTTCTAATGCCATATTTTTAGCAATGTAGCTGAGAAACGCCATACATTTCAATTTTTATACTTCTATAATTTAGGTACAGCATGTAAGAGACTAGACAACTAGAAATTAATGTCAGAATTTTTGTTACTTTGTGGGTAACTAACCTCTAATGTTGGATTACGGAAGTCACACAAACTAGTGTATCCTAATCCATAGGATTTACAAGCTATGAAGTTTTTTAATGTTTTTAAATTTAAAATCCTGATAAAAGCAATAGTCTTAAAGTGCTTCTCAAATCTATTACTATTATTACCTTCTTTTTTCACAATTTGAAACAGAAAAGTTTATCAGATAAATATAACATGTACTCAAATACCTCCTACTAAATTACCTAGAAATTGTTTCTCTAAATCAAGCCAAGGATTCTCTTCATTAAATCTCATTTACATTATTATCTAGCTAAACAACTTTTCTTTATAATAATGAAAAAGTAAACTTCAGCAAGCACAGTTAGTATAAAACTTACCCCAAATTCTGAATCAATGATGCTTTACCATTTCCTTTTAGAAGCCACTTAAATGGGAATGTTTTAAAATTTTTTAACTTGGAACAAATATGTCAAATATTTTGCAAACACCACCATGTTCAATGGTATTTTCTGGTGGGCACTGTGCATTACCTACTTTCTTTCCTTCTCTTTCCGAACACCTGCTAGGACTGCACATCTTTCATCAACCTGGCCATGGCTAAGTGACTAGCTTGGTCAGTGAAATTAAGCCAAAGTGGAAGCCTTGACAAGATTGAGTGCAAAAGACCTCACCCCTTCCACAGTGACCACCAGACGGTGGACGTTTTGTCAGCTTCATTCCTGAGCAGAGGCTCCAGGCTCTGAAAGACTAGTACAGTGTAGACAAGAAATATGTGTGCTGTTACAAGCCACTAGGACTCAGGGTTCGGCAAAAACCTGCTCCATCCTGGCTTCTAACAACACATTTCAAAGAGGTCACAGATTAAATGCATTTGGGTTCTTATACAAGTCATAAAAAGTAGAAGAAAGCAGAATGAATTTGGACCACTATCTCATACCATATACAAAAATTAACTCAAAATGGATCAATTAAATTTAAGAGCTAAAACCACACTTCATAGAACAAAACATAGGAGTAAATCTCCATAATCTTAGATTTGGCAATGAATTGATAGCTATTACATCAAAAGCATGAGCAGCAACAGAAAAAATAGATACACTGGCCAAGTGCAGTGGCTCAAGCCTGTAATCTCAACATTTTGGGAGGCCAAAGTGGGTGGATCATTTGAAGTCAAGAGTTGAAGACCAGCCTGACCAACATGGTCAAACCTCATCTCTACTAAAAATACAAAAAAATTAGCCGGGCATGGTGGCATGCGCCTATAGAACCAGCTACTCTGGAGGCTGAGGCAAGAGAATCTCTTGAATCCGGGAGGGGGAGGTTGCAGTGAGCTGAGATCACTCCACTGCACTCCAGCTTGGGCAACAGAGTGAGACTCCATCTCTAAATAAATAAATAAAAGAAAAATAGGGCTGGACGCGGTGGCTCATGCCTGTAATCCCAGCACTTTGAGAGGCTGAGGCAAGTGGATCACAAGGTCAAGGGATGGAGACCATCCTGGCCAACATGGTGAAACCCCATGTCTACTAAAAATATAAAAATTAGCTGGGCATGGTGGCACACACCTGTAGTCCTAGCTATTCAGGAGGCTGAGGCAGAAGAATCGCTGGAACCCAGGAGGCAGAGGTTGCAGTGAGCCGAGATGGCGCCACTGCACTCCAGCCTGGCAACAGAGTGAGACTCCATCTCAAAAAAAAAAAAAAAAAAAGATACACTGGATGTCATCAAAATGTAAAAACTTGTGTGCATTACAGGCCACTACAAGAAAGTAAAAAACACAACCTACAGAATGGGAGAAAATACTTACAAATCATATATCTGGCAAAGGTCTAGCATCCAGACTACAAAAAGAACCCTTACAATTCAACAACAAAACAACAACTCAATTAAAAAATGGGCAAAGGATCTGAACAGACATTTCTCCCAAGAAGATATGCAAATGACCAACAAGCACATGTAAAGATGCTCAACATCATTAGCATTAGGGAAATGCAAATCAAAACTACAATGAAGTGACACTTCATACCCACTAAGACAGCTGTAACACTAACAAAAAAAGAAAAATAACAAGTGTTGGCAGGAATGTGGAGAAACTGGAACCATTGTGCATTGCTGGCGGTAATGTAAAATGGCTCAGCCACTTTTTGGTGGCTCCTCAAAAGTTAAGCATAAAATTACCATATGACCCTGCAATTCCTCTCTTATTTATATACCCAAAAGAACTGAAAACAGGTCCTTCAACATGTACATTCATGTTCATAGCAGCACTATTCACAATAGCTAAAAGGTGGAAATAGCCCAAATGTCCATCAGTAGATGAGTGGGTAAACAAATGGTGGTATAGCCATACAATGGAATCCCTACTGAATCATAAAAAAAAAAAAAAAGAAGTACTGATATATGCTAAAACTTGGATAAACCTTGGAAACATTTTGCTAAGTAAAAGAAGCCAGATACACAAAGTTTCATATTTTGTGATCCCATTTATATAAAATATCTAGAGTTAACCCAGAGAGAAAACAGATTGCTGGTTACCAGGGCTGGGTGTGGGAGCTGAGGGTGGGGGTGGCAGAATGGGGAGGAACTGCTTAATGGGTGAGGGGTTTTACTCTGGAGTGAAAGAAATGTTTGGAACTAGACAGAGGTGGCTGCATCCACGGTGAATGTACTGAATCCTATTGTCATTTCAATAGGATTAATTTTATGTTATGTCAGTTTCACCCCAATAAATTAGTTTTCCTTTTTAAAAAGCTAATGAAGTCTTGGCACTGCAGGAATAAAAAGTACTTCATTCACAAACTACCACAACACATTTAACAAGCTTTTTAGTTGAATCAATAATTTGATGTCATTGCTTCTGAGCAGGTACACGACATGAGTTAAATACCACGTGTCCAGATTTTTTAAAACTGTGGTAGACCTCTTTTCAACTTGCCCATTCCTTCTCCAGTATTTCCCTCCATTTTTATATATGTCATAGAGCAATATTTATCAACAGAGGAATCAGAAACCCTAGCAGGCTAACGGTACCGAACGAGGGAACCAGCATTCTTTCTTCTTCCCCAGTAGCATAAATGCCTTCAGGGTCCTAGTTACCATACCTTTGTCTCTTGACTCACTTCATAATAATTACTCATTTTCCTTTGTTTCTCTCTCTGCCATGACGGAAACATTATCTGTGCTGTCCAATATGGCAGACACTAGCCACATGTGGCTATGTGATGGAGGAACTGAATTTTTAATATTATTTTACTTTAATTTAAATGTTAAGGCCAGGCATGGTGGCTCACGCCTGTAATCCTAACACTTTGGGAGGCTGAGGGAGGTAGATCACCTGAGGTCAGGAGTTCAAGATCAGCCTGGCCAACATGGTGAAACCCGTCTCTACTAAAAACACAAAAATTAGCCGGGCGTGATGGCGGGTACCTGTAATTCCAGCTACTCGGGAGGCTGAGGCAGGAGGATCACTTGAACCCGAGAGGCAGAGGTTGCAGGAAAAAAAAAAAAGCAAAAAAGTTAATAGCACATGTGGCTGGTAAAGTGTGCAGAATTCATACCTTTTTATATTCACTACTGATTTTTCACTTAAACTCAGCTCCTTCAAATGTAAAACATAAAGAATAACTACCTAACTGTAAGAATGATAGATGTTTTAGATTATTTTTCTTAGAAGTAAATGAAAGTATTTGCTTAGCATTTGTAGAGATTAAAATTGTCATCTTAAGAAATGTAAATGAAAATATTTTAAGTATCTTCAAATCTGCAAATGTTTTCTGGCAAAAAATGTAAAACAAACATCAAGACTGATATTTTTAACTTAGCAAAAACTTACAGAATGAGCTCAAAATAAAAAAACACTATACATCCAGTACATTTACAAAAATAAAATGTTTCTGAATTTGATAGAAATTTGATTGCCAAGAAAAGATTTTTCAAAAGAAAAAACAGGCATTAAAAATTGCTGAAATGCCTCTTGAAGTGTTTATCTTAAAAATATTTGTTAAAACTGAAAGTTATATAAATGTAAGAAACAAGGGTTGGAGGTTACAAGCATCAAGTGTCTTTTCCAGCTTTTTATTTTTTAAAAAAAACTATTTAATAAACATGGCATAAGTATGATTTTATAAATGAAATTTTCAAAGCAATATAAAAATACACACAAAAATAGAATACCAAACACATTCCCATTAAGCCAGATCAATGATTTAAGATTACACCTAGCTTGAACAATTCTGTAAGTTTATGACATAACTGTTTGGTTCTGGGGGGGTGGGGTGGGGAGCATGTTCCAAGATCGGTGTACAAGTGCCTTACTTACATAGCGTATGTATTTGTTGACTGATTCGATGGGACTAACAGACACTGGCGTCTCACTTCTAGTACACAGGTGCCTCATTATAGTGAATGTCTGAAAAATGAATTTAAACTTGTGGAAACATACATACACCAATGGTTTTGAGTCTTTTGCTTGCAAATAACACTCTTCGAGTACACAAGATAATGGTCTGTTCTAAGGAAAAGACCCCTAGCCCTGCCACCTCTTTCTAAACTGTCCCCCTCCTAACTCCCTAGGCAGAAACTACAAATTACAGGGTAGATGCCAAGTCAGGTTCCCTATATCTCATTTAAAAAGCAAAGAATGATACATGTTTTTAAAATATTTCTATTAAGCTAGACTTTTATTCACAGGAAAACTCAGACACAGACTTTACAAAAATTAACTGGGAAAATTCACTTAACACGCAGCACTTCATTTCTCCAGTCGATAAATGAGGTTAAATTTTAACAACATGGTGGTGCTAGGCTAGGAAGAGGTTATCAACAAATATCTACAGAATTAAAATGAAGCAAAACTAACTGGACCACAAATTAGGAGACCTTATTTTTGCACCGAAAAGCCATAAAAGTGACTTTAGAACCAGCCATTATCCTCTTCTTAGTTTCCTCAAAAAGAAAAATTGTCTAAATTATCAATAAAGCTTCTAGCTTTAAAATCCTATGACTCCACAAATAGAGTTAAGTTATGGAACAGACGTTCATTTTCCTGAAAAATGAAAGTCATTATGACATGTGAGAGGCTTGAGTTTCTTAATTATTTGACAAGGAATCACCGTTACACATTACTGACAAGGAATCGGTAACAATGACAGAAAAGCTTCTAAATCTGAAAATTCAACAGGAAAAGAAGCTGTTGTAACAAAACTTAATTTTCAGGCACATGTGTATTATGAAGACAGGATAAATGCGCAATGGTTGTTTTCCAGAACTGTACCACATTTACTTACAAACACTAAAACACTAACGGACCATTAGAATGCTTTACTATTTGATATACTCACATATTTCCACATAGTCAATTTAAGAAACAGAGATGCTTTTATACAGAGCTAGCTCAAGAACAGTGCAATCATGGCGATTATGGAGGCCCTGCACCCTAGCAGCAGTTCAAGCTGCAAGGATCCAACAGACTGGAGAAAAAGAAGTCCTTGCTCTGGAATTCAAAATGAACCAAACTAATAACAAAACTTAACTCCCGCTCCCGGTTTCTCCTACCACACTTGGCTGTATGATGCTCTTTTAGGCCATCTCCTTAACTTACTGTTTTTCCCCTCAGGGTGTTCTGATCCTTATTTGATCCAGATCCTACTATTACCAAATTCAAGGAGGGGGTGGAGGATATAGTTGTGTGACTTTCCTAGCCATCAACTTCTCTCACCTAACCTCCAGCTAAGAGAGTCATCTATGTCAATATGGCATAAACATATGCATCACTGTAAATCAAAATATTTAGACTCGCTGATTAGAAAGCTTGATAAAAACTTAGTGGTACTATATTCTAATCATCTTATTTTAACTGACTCCAAATTATAAAAATAAATATTTACTGAAAGTAATATAAACCAAACTTACTAGTAGAGCTTTCCCTTTTCCTATAAACACTTAAGTAAGACTCTGTTTCTTTCAGCCTCCACCCTACCCTCACACTCTCCACCCATCTCCAACTATCATCACTATTCAGTGTGTGTACGTTTTATGACTTAGTTTACTTGTCTATAAAATAAGGATAATAATAATGCCTACATCATAGGATTGTCCTGAGGATTAAATAATACATGTCATTTGCTTGAAACTGTTTGAGCACTTGGTAAAGGCTCAAACAGTGCTAGTTGCTATCATATTTTAACTAATCCATTATTGATGAATATTGAGGTTTTAACAATTTTTCATCATATTCAATTTTGTGATGAACATTCTTGTTCACCAGACTTTTCTATTGGGTAGATTCTTGCAAGTGAAAATGCCGATTCAAACACATATCCATGTACAGTTTTGCTAGATATGGCCCAACAACTCAACAAAAACATTAATTTCCATTAGGAGTATGTGACAGTATCTTCTCCTAACTGTCTCCAACACTGGGTATTAATTATCCTTAACACTAGGTGTTAATTTCTTTTTTTTTTTTTTAGACAAAGTCTCACTATGTTGCCCAGGCTGTTCTCAAACTCCTGGGCTCACACGATCCTCTCATCTCAGCCAAGTAGCTGGTATGCCTTGATGCCTGGCTAGGTGTTAATCTTTGCCAATCTGATGGGTAAAAATTAGTGTTTTATCACTTCTTCTAAAAGTTGAACATCTTTTTACGTGTTTTTGCTATCTGTATTCTTTTTTCATTTGCCTGTTCATATTTGAAGCAGAAAGTCAGGAATGTTTTTCTCCTGGGCTAACAGGAGAGAAAAAACATCTGTGCTTCATTTCCCAGCCCAATTCAGGAACATGATTGACAGATATCTCTTTCCTTCACTAAGTGGAATATAATTTTTAAGTTAAATTATCTCTTGTTGCATAGATTAACTGCTTAATCAGGATCCATCTGCTCCTGTTGCTTAGCTATAAGCCAAACTCCCCTCTTTCATTAAAATTTGGATACCTCTTTTTTGTCCATTCATATTTATAAAATAAAATTAGAAAGTAGTGAGAGCTCTATCAGTATTTGGGCAAGTTACTCTTTCATTTCCTCAGGAAGGCCAACTGTTACCATTAAGAAAAGAAGTTGACAGATTCATTAAGTGATTTTGCTTCCAGGTTGAGATTTTATGTTTTCCTCCAAGTCTCTCGTGGCCTTTTTTCTTGTAAATAAAGGAACTGAGGTCCAAAGAGGTTAAGCCATAGGACTTTGATCTCTTACCTCTCTTACCTCTCAGTCCTGAGTTTTGCTACCAAACCATGAAACAGCCCCTTCCTGGGACTGCAGCCCTGAAATGCTCCCACTACTAATTTCCTCCCTTGAGGAACTTTAGAGTTTTAGAAAGGACTGGTGATTATTGCTTCCACGCTGTATTCCTTCTCCTTCTTACAAAGACCACAGGGACCGATGCAGGGAAGGTTGTAGGGCTCTACCTCAGCCCCCTCCACCTTGCACACTCAGACTGTGTCATCATCAGAAACTTCTCCATGACCACAGTCTTTCTCTGCCACCAAAATGTCCCATACCCCAGATGGCTTACTCAGTCGTACCCAATATAGCAGTTCTTCAACATCAATGGGTACTTTGGCCCACCTCCGTTCTCCATATTCACTCTTCCTTTATTTGCCTCCAATCCAACTCAGATTTCATGTTATATCACTCTCTCGGCCAAATCCTAAAACTCCTTAGTCTCTCTGTACTTGTACTGCACCCACCTGGCAAAAACCTAAATCTGTATGAATGCCACAGTCTACCTTCTCCATCCCTCAGACAGCTGAGTACAGCAAGAGAAAGTTCCCTAAATGAGCAGAAGGTTCCACCATAAGCTTAGTCACCAACTGCTTGCTAAATAACACCCAACAATTCTATCTTTCTCTAGCCAAACTGCCATGTGAGTCTTCAACCCTGCCCTCTCCCCAAATGTTCATTCCCAAGCAGATGGTCTGACCTGGTGAAAGCATCAGACGAAAACTCTCTCAACCGCCTCTCTCTGCCTCAGTGCACATCTGTCTTTCCACCTGTTCTCCCTTTCTTTACTTTCACAAAGGAGGAAAGAACATATTCCCAAGGTCAAGCCTTCCATGTGTACTCTGGAGCCCATTCTTAGGAAACTTGCACTTTGAATTATTCCCTTTTTCCAGAGGTTCAACTCCTCTCTAATGGGAATTTCCTATCAGCATTTACTCTGTCCTCTTAGAAAAGAGAAGAGAGGGGGGAAAAGGAAAGGGAAAAGAAAAGAAAAGGGAAGAATAGAAGAAAAATCTCCTTTGTTGTCAAATCCCCTCCCACTATGCCCATCCCATATCACAGCCAAACTTCAAGACCTATCTACCCATCTGTTTACTAGAGGTCCTCTCTGCATATCCCATCTATGTGGGGGTTTGCATAGAGAACATCAATACTCAAACAAAAGAAGAGCTGCTCCCGCTGAAGTGGAGATACACTATTGCTCGGTCCCCACCTCAGCATTGCTCAGTAAACCTGAGGTTCTGTGGAACTGTTAAATATAGCTAGGTTCCTCTTCAAACAGCTTGTCCAGTTCCCCTCTTCTTTATTCTCTAGTTCCAAGTTCCACCCCCCACTCCCCGCTTTTGCTGAGCCTTAACCTGTCTAAATATGCCTAGACATGCCACAGCCCTGTTCCATATTCCTTTCCTTATGTGGAAATAGGTTAGCTTTCTAGTCGCCTGTAGGTGACCACTTCCTCCTCTCCCTCTCTCCTCTATCATGCGCCCACCTTGTCTAAGACAGTTTAAATGTTTAGCCAATAGTTTAGATTGTGTGGTCCAACCCCAGCCAATGGGGGAAAGACACAGAGACAGAATCTGCGTTGTTCTCCTTTGTTCTGTGTGTTCTCATGGTGGCTAGGCCTATGAGCAGCTAGCACCCTTCTGCAGAAGAAAACTGGCCTTGCTGAGAAATTTTTTGAGTGCTCATTTTCTTTGTGGCCCTGAGCTCTTACTTCCAATAGAACCTATAAAACCACTGCTCAAGGCAAGCAGAACAGGTATATAGACTTGTCCCTCGAACATTATGCCATTGAGCCTTAGTTCATTTTTTTCCTTAAACTTGAAATTCCAACAAATGAAAATTCCATGAGAAGAAGAAGCTGTTCCATGATATATCTACTGTCAATGTCTTGAAGAGTGATGGGTACACAGTAAGTACTCAACAAATACACGTTGACTGAATGATGCTCTTCCTCCTAAGTGCCTGTCAAAGTCAGTCTTCGGTGTCATACAAATAGGATCTTATTTTTAAAACATTCTACAATGCTGCTACATAGAATGAAATTATGTGTACTACACATGTTAAGCAGTAAGCGAGGCACTGAAGGTACAGAACGCAAGACACAGTTCCTGCTCTTGAAAGCTCTCAGTCTGGAACTCTTCTAATACGGTCCTTATGCTATTCTATTTTACATTCATTTATTTAATTCTACCACTGCAGGAATACCTATCATGTGACAAACCCAGACCCTGTATTACTTCTAATATCTTATCTATCTTAAAACGATCACAAAGATCAGACTTAATTCCTGAATTGCATTTAAAATAATTATGGAAAAAGTATTTAAAACATTTTCTAAGGTAAATGATAGGAAGCAAAATCATGTCTCTTAACTACGTCTTTTTTTTTTTTTTTGAGACAGGGTCTCACTTTGTCACCCAGGCTGGAGTGGAGTGGCATGATGTTGGCTCACTGCAGTTTCAACCTCCCGGGCTCAAGCAGTCCTCACATCTCAGATACCCCAAGTAGCTGGGACTACAGGCACACGGCACCACAACCAGCTATTTTTTTTTTTTTTTTTTTTAAAGACAGGATTTTGTGATGTTGCCCAGGCTGGTCTTGAACTCCTGAGCTCAAGTGATCTGCCTGCCTCAGCATCCCAAAGTGCTAGGATTACAAGCATAAGCCATTGCACCCGGCCCCCACAACTACTTCTTTTTCACCTATCAGTTATATAACTAGATTTCAATACAAACCAGCTTATGTTTAAAAAGAAAGTTCTGGCCAGTCACAGTGGCTCACTGTAATCTCAGCAATTTGGGAGGCTAAGGCAGGAGGATCACTTGAGCCCAGGAGTTTGAGACCAGCCTGGGCAACACAGCGAGACCCCATCTCTATAAAAAGTTGTAAAACTCAGCTGGGTATGGTGTGGTGGTGTGTGCTTGTAGTCCCAGCTGCTCAGGAAGCTGAGGCAGGAGGCTCACTTGAACTCAGGAGGTCACGGCTGCAGTGAGCCAGGATCACGCCACTGTACTCCAGCCTGGGCAACACAGCAAGACCCTGTCTCAAAACAAAACAAAAAGTTTTAAGGTTTCTCAGCTATACAAATAAATGATAATCAAATATTGCTTTAAAAAAAATTTTTTTTTGAGACCGAGTCTCACTCTGTTGCCCAGGGTGGCATGCAGTGGCACGACTGCAGCTCACTGCAACCTCCACCTTGCAGGTTCAAGTGATTCTCCTGCCTCAGCCTCCGGAGTAGCTGGGACTACAGACGCGCACCACCATGCCTACCTAATTTTTGTATTTTTGGTAGAGATGGGGTTTCACCATGTTGGCCAGCCTGGTCTCAAACTCCTAGCTTCAAGTGATCTGCCCGCCTTGGCCTCCCCAAATGCTGGGATTAC
Source organism: Pongo abelii (assembly GCF_028885655.2). Lineage (NCBI taxonomy): Eukaryota > Metazoa > Chordata > Mammalia > Primates > Hominidae > Pongo > Pongo abelii. The sequence goes on along the minus strand of NC_072001.2, from coordinate 102,433,998 downwards.
AGGCATGAGCCACCATGCCTGGCCTAAAAGTATTTTGAAATATAAAACATGTCTACCCTTTAGTCCAGCAATCCTACTTTTTAGGCTATCCTAAATATAAACATACACATACATACAAGAATGTACATATACCTACTGGCCTAGAGGTTAGTGGAATGAGAATATCATGAAATGAAAAAAGAGACTTCCAGAGAAATATGTATGATTTTTTGTTATTAAAAAAGGAAAAATATAAATAAAACATATATGTAATTACATAAACACAAGCAAGGAGATGGAAGGTGGTATAGTCTGAATGTTTGTGTTTCCCCCAAATTCATACACTAAAATTCTAAACCCCAAGATGATGATGGTGTTAAAAGGTGGGACCAGCCGGGCACAGTGGCTCACGCCTGTAATCCTAGCACTTTGGGAGGCCGAGGTGGGTGGATCACCCGAGGTCAGGAGTTCAAGACTAGCTTGACCAACACAGAGAAACCCCTTCTCTACTAAAAATACAAAACTAGCCGGGCGTGGTGGTGCATGCCTGTAGTCCAAGCTACTCGGGAGGCTGAGGCAGGAGAATCACTTGAACCCGGGAGGCAGAGGTTGCTGTGAGCCGAGATAGAGCCATTGCACTCCAGCCTGGGCAACAAGAGTGAAACTCCATCTCAAAAAAAAATTAAAATTAAGATTAAAATTAAAATTAAAAAAAGAGGTGGGACCTTTGGGAAGCAATTAGATTATGACAGCAGAGCCCTCATGAATGGAATTAGTGTTCTTTAAAAGAGGTCAGGGAGAGACCCTTGACCCCTTCCACCATGTGAGAACACAGCAAGAAGGCACCGTCTACGAACCCAGGAAGAGAGACCTCACCAGACACCGAATCTGCTAGCACCCTGATCTTGTACTTTCCCACCTCCAGAGCAGTAAGAAATAAATTTGTTTATAAGCCACTGATTTTATGGTGTTTTGTTATGGCAGCATGAATGAACCAAAGCAGAAGGATACAATCCAACTATTAATGTTGGTTGCTTCACAAACTGGACAAAGAGAGGATTGCTTTCCAGATATGCCTCTATGTTGTTTGACGTAAGGGCATATACCGGTTTTGTAATTGAAAAGTTTATTCTTTTAAATGTGCAAAAAGGCTTTTTCTTGTGCTTTAGTTCTAAACATGAGCATTCACCAAGTTCTGGACTTTTGTCATGCAATCATCCTACAAATACAAGCCACTACACGGCTTTGAGCGACTGAGGGGCAAAAGGGAGAAGAGTAGAGGTTGTGTGTTAGCGACAACTTCTCTTCTCAGCAACAGGCCTAACATGCTGAGGGGTAGGAGAGGAAAGGAGGAAAATGCTGAGAGAAGGCATTTAACACACATGCAAACATGTTAACAGGAAACAAAAAAAATGTTAAGAAACACAAAAACAACGTGAAAATGGAAGTGACTGACAGATTCCCAAGCTTGTTTAAAATCCGTAAGTAAAAGGCCAATTAAGCAATAACATATTCGAGATACTCTATATTTTCAATAATGTTTTCCCCAGTTTTGGGCAGTATTGCAGTTGTAAATAAAATTCCACATACTACTCTCCTTTAGGAACTATATTTTAACATCAGCAAATATTCCAAAAGCCCTGAGAATCACTACTAGTTTTCAGCACTCTACGAAAAGTAATGTTTTACCTGTTTTCAAAAACTGTGCTGTAAGCTATCATATATCTGACATAATCAGGCAATGGGTGGGCTTTGGGATGACTGCTACTATTCCCACCATCCCCTCATATCTGTACAGCACTTTATAGTTTACAAAGTTCTTTGATATACATAAATCAAATATCGCGGCTAAGAGAAAACAATTAAAGTAAAATACATACATCATTATAAACACATAAACAATTTAATCTTTGATGATTAAAAAGGTTGCAGAGAAATAAAATGTATTACCATAAGCTATTATAAACATCAATTTACTGGACAGTAGATTCTTATTTTCATAAATAAAAAACTGAAGCTGAGAAACTACCACAAGACCAGAAGTTTAACTTTTGGTGGGGAGGAAATCTTTTTTATTTTTATACACATGACAAGATTTTACATCAAGAATAGTCAGTTAAATAGTACAAATTTACATTCATGAGGTATGTTTAAAAAAAATCAACTAAAAAACCCACTTCTTCTCATAACCCATAATCCCACATTTTACAGTGCAGGGGAGAAGGGGACTGGTGGGGGGCATCCAAAACAAGTCTCTCCCAAAAGAAATGACTTACATTTCACATTTCCTCTCCACACAGGATCCAAACGGCGAGAGTATAATTTACAATTCATCTTTTTCAGCTGTAGATTCCTTTGCTGTTTCTTGTTCTTCTTCATCTGCTCCCACATCCATTTCTTTGTCTTTGTCTTGCTCTTTGCCTTCTGTTGTCTCCTCAGGTTCTTCCACCTTTGCATCAGGATCAATGTTCAAACTGAGGCAAGGCATTCTTTCTATTTTATCTCCATATGCTTTAGTGTCTGGTAAAAGACATCCTGACCGAAGCATTGCTGCATCGCTGTTTCAAACAAAACCACAGCAAGATCCAAAACTGTTTTATTATCTTCATCTTCCTTAATTCGTCAAAGCATGTCTCTGATCAGCGGATGTCTGGGATTAATTTCAAATGTTTTCTTCCGACTCGCACGTTAATTGGTAGAGATGTCCTTGCCCGTTTGGTGCGCTTATGCTTTCATGATTCTCTCCATGTTGCCAGACCACCCGTACTGGCTGGCCACCAAAGCACACGGAGATTCTGTCAGGCACTGAGATACCACAGCCTTTTCAATCTTGTCCTTAACGGCTTTATCTTTCACCCAATTGGGCAGAGGCTCAAATTCTTTCTTAACTGCTTCATGACTCTTCTTGATTTTCTCACTTTCATCAAACTTCACTCCTTCCTTGGCAACATTCTGGAACCTCTTCCCATCAAATTCGGGAAGGGCCTGAATGCAGTATTCAACCACAGGTTCTGTGAGGTAAATAACTTCATAGCCCTTTTTCAGAAGTCGCTAAACAAATGGAGAAGATTCAGCCTCTTTTCTGCTGGACCCAGCCATGAGGTAGATTCTGTCTTGTTTTTCCTTCATTCTTTCGACATACTGGTATAGGCTAGTAATATCAGCTGGATGATGAGAAGACTGGAACCTAAGAAGCTTAGCAAGATATGTTCGATTCGAGTGGTCTTCAATCACACCAAGCTTAATGTTGGTACCAAATTCTTTCCAAAAAGTATCATTGTATTTCTCATCAGCAATCTTCTTGATCATGTCCAGAGTTTTACGAACAAGTTTCTTCCTAATCACCTTAAGCAGTTTATGTTGCTGAAGAGTCTTGCAGGAGACATTCAAAGAGAGACCATCTGAGTCCACCACACCCTTGACAACATTAAGGTACTTAGGCATCGTATCATGGAAGTCGTCTGTGATAAATACACAGCGCACATAGAGCTTAATGTAATCGCTCTTTTTAGATCCATATTCGTCAAATAGGCCACGTGGAACAAATATGGGTACAGATAAAATTGATTTGAAGGTAACTTCTCCTTCAGCAGTAAAGTGAATATAAGCCACACGATCATCACTTTCCTTTGAAAATGATTTGCAGAAAGCTTTGTATTCATCTTCTACTTCTTTGGATGGTCTCTGCCATATTGGTTTGATATCATTCATAAGTTCCCATTCACAGACAGTTTTTTCAACTTTTTTAGTCTTTGGTTTTTTTCTTCTTCTTCTTCCTCTACTGCAGCTTCATCGTAAGATTCTTCTTTCTCTTCTTTTGCTGCTGCTTCTTCCTTCATGGGCTCCTTAACAGTTTCAGTCTTGCTGCTCCGTACATAAATAGGAAAGTTTATGAACTGTGAATATTTTTGATGAGATTTTTAATTGTATCCAATTCAAGGTAAACAAATGCTTTTTCTTTTAAGACAAGGGTAATTGTCGTTCCCCGTCCTAGAGTGTTTCCTCTTGGATCAGCAATTACAGAATATTCATTGGAGTCGGACTCCCAGATGTACTGGGTATCATTGTTATGTTCTGAAGTGACAATAACCTTATCTGCTACAAGGAAGGTGGAATAGAAACTGACACCAAACTGGCCAATCAATTCAGAAGATGACTGGCCATCTTCCTGTGCTTCAGTCATTTTGTTTAAAAACTCGTTTGTCCCAGATTTGGCTATGGTACCAAGGTTTTTAACCAGCTCTTCTCTGCTCATTCCTACACCAGTGTCTGTGACATGCAGCAGGTTCTTCACCTTATCACACTTAATTTTGACTGTTAGTTCCTCATTTCCAGAAAGAGCATTTTCATCAGTCAATGATATCAGCCTTATCTTAACTAAAGCGTCAGAATCAGTTCTCTAAGGAAAATCTCTTTATTTTCATACAATGAATTGATGATAAGTTTCATCACTCTGTTAACTTCAGCTTGGAAGGCAAACTTTTCCAACTTCTCTCTAAGTTCTCTTATTTGTGATGCATTTAATTTATCCAGCTGAATAGCTTCTTCCTCTCTCTGTACTACTTTATCATCCATCCTTGAGCCTTGTCTACTTTTACCCAGATCCTCTTCTACTGTACCTTCCACATCAACTTCATCAACAGCTCTGACCGACCCGAAGGTCAGCAGGATGCAGCAGAGGCCCAGCACCCACAGGGCCTTCACGGCGTGTGGTTGGTGAGTCTCAAGTCCCTTTAGAGTGCAAGAGCCACCTCTCCCTCTCACCCCCGGGCTCAGATCCTCACATCTCCAGCCGCGTGGTCCACCCACAAATTTAACTTTTATAAGCAAAGGTCAATTCTCTGAACAAAGTCTACCCCATTGGGCTATGGCAGATGGTTAATAAGTAATCCACTCACAATTTTTCTTTATATGTAAAGAACAAACAAGGCAAAATCTAGGCTATAATCCTTGTCAAAATATTTCTTATACCACTTCTCGTTAAAGGGTTAAAAAGTACTAATATGGTTTCATATCACGGGATGATGACTTTGCAAAAAAGGATTCCTATAACTGCATACAGATTTTCCAAGTTGGAAAACTGAAAAATCTAATTTCAGAAATATAAGTAGGCATTCAACATATATGCCAATATGCCAATCACAAAAGAACAAAACATACATATCTATTTACTTCCAGACAGAGCAAAGATAAACTAATTTTATAATGCTTTCTACCCACTATAGGCATTGTACATAGATTAAATAAAACTTTTCCAGGAAAACATGCCATATACATGAAGCCAATAAGATACACTTTCCAGATATTTAGCAAAGTCCAATATAGGGAAGGAAATGAAGAATGGGTGAATTCACAAAGTAGTAAGATCTCATAAATCATCTAAAATGAGTAAGAACTAGAATTCAAGTACAAGATTCAAATAAGGTTAAGTGATAACCAGAAAAGGCCATACAAAGTAAATCCATTTACTACAGAGACCAAATTTTACAATAAATAATAGGAATAAAAAGCTTGATTTGGACATACTTTTGAAAAACTTTTAGTTTATCTTATATGTAATACAATTCAGATTATAATGAAAACTACGTGCTTATTCTTAGAACATAAAAAGAGCAAATTAAATGTTGCCTTTGTGGCAAAATTTTTTCCAAAAAATTGTATGCTAGCCCAGTTCAAAATCATTGGATTTTCACAGGGCAATCATAAAGGTTTTGCTTTCAAAACACTCAAAAGTTACATTAAGCTTCCCAAGTGCATCTCTTAATGCTTTAATTTTCAAATCATTCTCCCTTTAATGCCTATATGTCAAAAGCATTGTTGGTCTTTCTCTTGTTTACTTTTTAACTGGCCTGGTGAATGCTGTAATATTCAAGAATCACCTGAGAAGCTTAACACACAAACAAATTACAAGTCAGGACAGAAGCACATGCTAAACGAAGACGGGTTTCTGAATGGGTACTAACTTTATAAGTCATACATCAGTGAATATTTTGCTTTCCTACACAACTTCTCCGGCAACCTCATAACTGTGTGAACTTGGATAACAAATTCATAGCCAATGAAAAACCCCTGTGTGTGTATTTATATTAACTGTATATATAACAACAGGGGATATAATTCTTGGTCTGAATACCTCAGGGTATGTAAATGTATCTTGATCAGGACCACATGTATAAATAATTTTTTTGTAGTGTAATATAATACTGTACCAAGGATGTCAGGGAGTTCCTTTTCATATAGAGTCTCTCCAAGTACTGCAGTCCCTCATCTTTCAGTAACTCCAATGGAAAATGGTGCAGATTCCTATAATTTAAGAACAAATTCTTGTGCTTTTCCAGCCTTGCCACAGAGATCGTCTTACAAAGTTCGGATGCCATGACTGAATCTATCCCATCAGGCACGCTGCAGCACTATATCTTGTCAAAATTGGTCCATTTCTATAAAGAGAACAAGAAAATTTATTCACTGCAAGATTTTTTACAAGAATTGCCATATAAACCAGTTAGCACACAGAGCTACTTGAAGACACTGAAAAAGATAATTAATACATTCAATCCTACATTTTACTTTTATAACTAAAATTGTCACACATATTTAGGAGGAGATGAAAATGAATAACAATTTAATAAAAATACTCTGATTAAGCAATATTTATTACTTATTAGAAATAGTCCTAATGGAAAAAAATAGTTTTTGCACTTGAGATAGGAACCCTTGTCTAAGAAAAATAGTGACCAGTTTCATAACACGCAACCAAAGGAGAAGCTTAAAAATCAAATGCAGCAAAAAAACCCCTTTCTTTTATGAACTACCTCATTTTGTATTTAGCTTGAGGTACTTCAAAAATATTAAAATATATATTATTTATATCTAGAGTACTAATAGCTTCATTTTCTTCACTTCCTAGTATATAAATATTGTCCTACATTCTGATTTTTTCTTTATCTCTTTATTCTTTTCTTTCTTCTTATTTTTTTTAGAGACAGGGCCTCACTCTGTTGCCCAGGCTGGGGTGCAGTGACTCAATCATAGCTCACTGTAGCCTCAACTCCTGGGGTCAAGTGATCCTCCCACCTCAGCCTCCCAAGTAGCTGGTACTATAGACAGCACCACCACACTCAGCTAATTGTTTTATTTGTTTGTAGAGATGGGGGTCTCACTGTGTTGCCCAGGCTAGTCTCAAATTCCTGTGCTCAAGCAATCCTCCCACCTCAGCCTCCCCAAGTGCTGGGATTACAGGCGTGAGCCACTATGCCTCGCCTCTTTGCTTTTAGCTTTATGGATTATCAGAGGCATCAAAGAAATAGATCCAGGGCCACACAGTTTCATTAGTTTAAATTATTTCAATGAAAGAAGAAACATTGCACTCGGAAACAAGAATCCTGTATTATTCTATAATATTACAATGTCTCTGGGCCTCCAGTTGCCTAATATATAGAATGGAGATAGCAATTAATGCACTGGTTTAAAGGCCTGAGTCCAGGTCAGATTATTATAAATTCTCTTCTAGCTCCAAAATTGACAAGGGCAAGAAGACAAGTAACATTTGCCATTTCATCCACTAGGCACAGGGCTAAAACAAACTTCACCATCAGTTAACACAAAAAGAAACAAACTCAAGGCTTCAGTAATTTGTACAAGGTCAAACCGTTCACAAGGGATAAAAGCAAGGGTTTGATGCCAGGTCCAGTGGATTTCAAAGCTTGGGTTCTTCACAGACACTGACTCACAAGATTCCACAGGATACTAAGGAAATGATGAAACAACTACAAAGAAGTTGAGCTCTGCTTAAAGATTTGACTGTTTTCCTCAGCCCTTTTTCCCGACTCTCTATTGGAAAGTACCTTTCAATAATTTTTTTTCTTAAGGAAAGTGATTTTCATTGGGAATTAATACCAAATTAGTACAAAATGCAGCAACATAAGCTTTCAATAAACAAGAGTTTTGCAATTTTCTGGCTAAATTTTATTATTTTCAAATTCTAATTCCTAGCTAATGAGCTAGCACTTGCCATTTTATATAAAAAGGCAAAGTATGAAATACTATTTCCAAAGCAACATAAGGATCCAATACTTTCCCACATTTATTCCACCTACTCACCTATTTTATGAGATATATTATGTGACTTTGTGCAAGATAATCTTTCCACATCTTAATTCTCCTACCTGTAAAGCAAAGGGAAGTAGACTACAAATAACACCAATGATTCTGTGTAGAAAGTGAAACTTCATAGGTAATTATACACTGAACTAGTAAACTGTTAGCAGTTTAGATGTCTCACAACCATCTCAAACTTAACACATTCAAAGAGCTTTCTTTCCATTTTCATCATCAATCCGAATCTCCATAGTTTTTCCCATCTCAGTAAATGGCTCACCCCTCCATCCACCCAGTGGCTCAAGCCAGAGAAGCAGGAAGTCATGAATGATCCCATCCTCTCATATTCTCACCACCTCCAATCTGTCACAAGGCTAGAGGCTTCTATCTCCCAAATACATCTCAAATCCATCCAAATCTCTCCAACTGCCAAAACCACAAGCCACTGTCATCTCCTGCCTGGCCAACAGTATTAGCGGTCTCCCTGTGTCCACTCTAGTCACTTCCAACACATTAATCCCAGCAATGGGCCTTTAAAAATGTACATCCAATTACGTCTCACTCTTTTCGGCACACATCTTACTAAATAAACCCTTCAGAAACTTCTTATTTAGAAAATCAACTCATACTAGGCCTTGAGGGTGCCTCACCATCTGCCCCCATCCACTTCTCCATCAACTCTGCTTGGCTTCTCACCAAGCTTCTGGGTTTTTCCAATCCTCAAAGCTACCAAACTCCTAACAGCATTTGCTGCTCTCCTCTTAGCCTAGAAAGCAGTGCCCCATCATTCTCCAGATTTCAACATAAAAATCACTTCCCGAGACCGGGCGCAGTGGCTCGCACCTGTAATCCTAGCACTTTGGGAGGCCGAGGAGGGTGGATCACCTGAGGTGAGGAGTTCGAGACCAGCCTGGCCAACCTGGCGAAACCCCATCTCTACTAAAAATACAAAAATTAGCTGGGTTTGGTGGCAGGCACCTGTAATCCCAGCTACTCGGGAGACTGAGGCAGGAGAATCTCTTGAAACCGGGAGGCGGAGCTTGCAGTAAACCGAGATCGCACCACTGCACTCCAGCCTGGGCGACACAGCGAGATTCAGTCTTAAAAAAAAAAAATCACTTTCCTATCCCAAAGTAATTCCCCTGGTGTTCTTTCAGAGAAACTTGGCTGTTTGTTTTTTCTTCGTAGGACTCCTCACAATTTGCCATTTAAATATTTATCGTTGCATCTGTCTATTGTCAATAAAGCCAAAAAGCCTGTAAATAAACCCTTCCGAAACTTATTTAGAAATCCTGAGGGCAGGGACTGCGTTGTTTTCTTCACGCTTGCATACCTGCATCTAGCACAGTAACTAAAAGTAACCCTTCCTAATATCTAGGTGATGGGTTGATAGGTGCAGCAAATCACCATAGCACACGTTTACCTATGTAACAAACCGGCATATTCTGCAGACGTATCTAGGAACTTAAAATAAAATTTTAAAGTAGGCCTTCTAATATCTGATGACATGTGGAAGAACATTGCAAGGTTGATTTTTCATCCACCTATGTCAAGACCACGGATAGAGCCTATAAGCTTGCTACATGCCACAAGGATGTCTAATCTTTACAACCATGCATTGCAATAGACATTATGTAGCCCGTTTTGTAGAGTAGGAAAGGGTTTCTCAGAGGGTAACATGTCATAGTTCCATCGCAGGTGGACTGACTGCAAAGCCTGTGCACCGCCGCCCTATAATGCAAAACCACACTCACTGAGGGAAGATTCAATAAGAGAGTCCCTGTAACCTGACGGCTTTCCTTCTGAATGTTCTGGCTGGGATTGGCTGCCTCAAAAACACCATTACACTCTGTTAAAATTGCTACAAAGGCTGTTTGGGAGATAAAATCTAAACAAATGAAATCCTAAAACTGCCAATAATAGCAATAAAGCATCAACAATGCTCACAGTTTTGCAGTATGCATTCACGGGCCATACACAGCCTTTAACAAGGTAATTTTCTTACCCCATTTAACTTTACCACATTTTACCTAGTTAAGCAAACTACCTCTTGTATAGTCTTACTACCTCTTATGTAGTTAAGGCAAATAGTATTACTTAATATCAGCTGTATACAGCTGCACCTACACACGAGCTTTCTGACAGGTGAACACCAATCTATCTTATTATTAAAAACAAAACAAAAAAATCAAAAACCTCTCAACAAAATTCCACACATATTAAGGAGTATTTTGAAAGAAAGGAGTCCCTTATACTGACTTTCCCGTACTCAATTTAGTAGAATACGCATTCCAATTTCCTAACGCTGGAGATTAGAGAACTATAAGCTACATATTAAAAGCATTTGCAAAAGGCTATTTTCTCAGCTGTGGTAACAAACACTGGCAGAGTCTTAGGCAAAACACACGCCGTTTCGCCCGAGTTAGCCAGCCACTGAGATCGTTACAGCTGGGAAGCAGCGAGCCCAGCAGCAGGGATTTCACGGACCCGGTATCAGGGTTCTCGGGTCCCAGGGGCCGCGGGCCGCAGAGTGCGAGGAGAACCTGGCAGCTGTGGCCGCCCGAGGCCCGGACGGCCCCGCTGTCCCACTCGCCGCGACCCGAACGCTTTGGCAGGACCAAGTCTGAGGCGTCCCCGCCGGGGGCCGGGTCAGAGAGCCTTGCCACTTGAATCACCCGACGAGGCGGACAGCTCTACTCACCTCGGCGCCAGCAGAGCCAGCGCTCCGGAGCGCAAGCGGCGCCGGAAGGCAAGCGGGGGACGGCGGGCGGGGCGGGGCAGAGAGGCAGGCGAGGGCGGGGCGGAGCGCCGGTCGTCGGGGGCGGGGCTCCGGGGGCGGAGCGGAACCCGCGCCACAGGGAGCTGGGGAAGAGGGAGCGGAAGACTAGCACGGAACCTCGCGATAATCCCCCGTGTTCTCGCGCTTTCACGATAGGCGCGGGAAAATGCTCGTTTGCCAAGCGATCTGTGTATTGGCCGAGAGCGCGACTTCCTCTATGCTGGCCCCGCCCGCGGCTCTACTCTCGCTTCCGGCTCCGGCGTGAGGTTTGATGTCGACGGAGTGGCTTTTGCTTAGCGTCTTGAAGGGGTAATTTATCCGGCTCCAACCTCCGGAACCGCCAGTTACTGACCTGTTCCTTCATTTATACATTCATTCAGTCCCTCGGCCTCTCATTCAGTAGCACACGTTGAGGGATTACAACAATGATCCCACGTTGAGCTTTCATTCTAAGAGCTGTTTATAGATTATCTCGTTGAACCCTTGACAGCAATCCCGTGACACAGGGACTAACAGCACCAGTCTGACGGTTGAAAAACAGGCCAGTGGGTTTATGTAACGAAGCCAACGTTAGTTAGCAAGTAGTGAGTCTAAGCACCGGATTTAAGGGGTCACTGCGCACCGGTAGATAACAAAGATGAGGAGGACGTAACCTAGTCTCTGCCCTTCAAACACCCAAGGTTTATTTTGAGTAAAGATCGCTAAAAAGGTCAGGAACAATTTAGAGAGTTAAATACAATGACACTTCCTAGCCTGACTTAGTAGGCCGTCAATATGTATTTCTTCAAGACGAAAATTATATCAGCGAAATAGCATCAAAGAGGGCTTTATGCTGTTAAAAATACTTGCAAGCATAGTTCGGAAACGTTTTTAAAAGACACTTTTTAAAGTGTCTCATTAATATGACAAATTTCCTTCTGAAATGAAGATTTTAAAGTATAATCCTCTACTACAACCGCTGATATTTTTTGTTCTGTGAAAAGCCTGTCTATGAATTTGCGAGGCTCCTTGTCAAGGAACCTTAACTTTATAATGAAGTAGTTTTTACAGTTGCTGACTTAATTATTCATAGAGATGAATAACCTAGAAAGCAGAGTTATATTAAATAAAAAACATTGGTTTTAAAACAAGGTATGAGTTATAATAAAATATCAGTTATCTGTTAAATCTGGTCTTCAAGAGCTACTCAAGTATACAGCATTGTTGGTATATGTCATGTATTTCTAAGATAGTTTCGGAATACCTAAGAATTCGTGGCACTCAGAAGTTTTTTGCTGGTCTTAAAATGAGGAAATCCACATTTTGTGTAAAAACAAAGATACTTACGGTGTTTAATGGTCAGCCCAAATAATAAGACTTGCTGCTAATATATGAAGAGTTACACCCCCCAAAAAAGAAAAAAGATTAACAGTAGAACAGTTTTTTCAAAATAATGTTAGCCTCTTAGTTTTCATTTTTTTTAATGGGGAATACTGTTTTTCAGTGATTAATTTAAAATCTGATATTTGATCATGAAAAATGAATCATGTTAAAATAACCTTCACCTCCTCCCCACATTGACACAAAAGTTACCGAGTGATTATATGTGATTATCTTTTGACCCCACTCTTAGAAGTTCTCACAATTTGTAGAGAATCAATTCGCACGTTTTGTGTCTCTTAAAGGGGAAAAAAATCCTCTAAGCTGGTGATTTTACATTCTTTGACAAACTTCAATATCAATAGGCAACGATACCACTTTAAGAAAATTCCAAGGAAAAGATCTCATTTTAAAATTCCCACCTCTGGCTCCCAAGGATTGGTTTGCAAACTTCGACAAAATGCTCTTCTCCACTCGCTATTGGTGAGTGCTCTATCATTCATTCTTTTGCCTGAAGTTTTGTGAGGTACCCGCTTGCTTTACGGGAGAAGACTGCTCCGGAACTGCCCTACTGGAGACTTTTTCATGGTTATCAATCTGTACAAAGAATCACCAAACTGATAAAGCAGGAACCAGAGGGCAAATCACGCTGCCAAGACAACTGTGTAATTCGCTCGAAAAAGAAACGGTGGCCTCTCCAGCAGACTAGGTAAACTGGCAAAGGATTTTACGACATAGTTGGAGATTGGAGAGTTACAGAAACTTTTCCGGGTTTTTACAAGTTTTAAAGGAGTGATTGAGTGTCAAAGGGAAAGCAGAGAAAATACAGGCACAATTGAAAGACAGCAGGAGGAAGAGCGTTCAGAGAGCATTTTTCCCTTTTGGGTGAAGTTTGAAAGCATCGTGCCCAGATTATCAGTGGATTTTTGAAAGGTAAAGGAGGCAAGGTAATAAGATTAACTATAGATCATTTTCTACTTTAAGAAACTGTGCTTCGTTATTGTTGCTTAAGTGTGGATTCAGAAGGACATTTAGTAATATTGTAATTTTTAAATGGATATTTTTGTTTGTATATTGTCATACCTGGCATAATAGATAATATATCTCTTAAAAGATATAGGAGAAAATAGAGTTGCTTGAACCCAAATTTTGTGTATATTTGTGGATTAGGGATTCCAGGGACAGATCTGCTAATGGCTAAACAGATACCTGAAGCAGAATCAGCATGTAAGGGTAAATTCTCAAAAAAATCCAGCATCATATTTCAAAAATGACATTTTTAATTAAAACAAATATAAAAGAGAATTTATCAAGGAAACATTGATGAACATGACTAACTATTTCTTGAGTTGCCTGTGTTAATCCATATAGGGGAATATAAAGTAATAAAATCCAGCCCCTCAAGAACAGGGACAAATGAGTCTCAAAACATTTAAACTAAAACTTCTGAACAGTTCTTAATGCCCAGATGACTGTTGTAGAGCACAGGTACTTCAGGAGCTCAGCTCAATGTGAGATGAATTATTCAGAGAAGGCTTCACAGTATGGGTAAGACTCAATTTGGGCCTGAGCAATGGGCAGAATTTCAGAGAGAAAATAAGGGAAGTGGCATCCCTACTAGTGAGTGAGTGAGTTGTTAGCAAATATGTGCAGCCTGAGGAAGAGTTGGCTCTGACTGCGGCAGAAGGTTCATTTGGAAACTTTGGTTAAAAATTTTAAAAAGCAGCATGAGAAATATAAAGAGCCAGAATTCCCAAAATCAGGGGTTTTGGTCCTGTGTTTGGAACAGGAGGCACACCTTATGAAAGTAATATTTGAAGACAGTAAAACTGACAGTGCGATTTAAGATGGCTACAAGAGCAGAGACCAGAAGCTAAGGGGCCCCATACTATGTAAATACTGGCACACAGGTTAGTAACCATGCTTCTTACCCGAATACGTTTACCTTATCATTGTTGAATAATATAAATGTTGATGCACTTCTTTGTAGTCTTCAAAAGCATTGAGTTTACTTCTTTAAGATTTTTGGGGACCGCTGCCGCATTGTCTTGGGGAGTCATGGTTGCCCCATCTTTATAAAAGTCTTGTCATAGTATGTATAAAAACCAGAATTACACATAAAACTGCATTGTGGTTTCATAGCTATTTTTAACAGCTTTAATGAAGTATAATTTATATATTATAAAGTTCATTTGTCTTAAGGATATAACTCAATGATTGTTTTAGAAAATATAATAGAGTTGTACAACCATCACCACATTCCAATTTTAGAAAATTTTCATCATCCTAAAAAAATACTTTGTGCCCATTTGCAGGCAAGTCCTGGTTTCCTATGCCCAGCCCCAATCACTAAAAAACTTTCTGTCTATAAATTTACCTTTTCTGGGCATGTAAATGGAATTACACATTATGTGATCCTTTGCATCTGGTTTCTTTTACTTAGCATAATGTTTTTGAGGTTCATCGATGTTGTAGTATGTCTCATTACTTCATTCCTTTTTATTGCTAAGTAATAATCCACATTTTATTTAACAGTACCAATTAACAGACATTTGGATTTCTTCTAGTATTTAATTATAGTGTTTAATTGTACTAATTGTAATTGTATTACAGTAAATACAGTACAGTATTTAGCTATTATGAATAATGCTGCTATGAAGATGGGTACAAGTGTTTGTATGAACGTGTGTTTTCAGTTTTCTTGGGTGTATATCTACGAGTGGAATTACTGTCATATGGTAACTCTGGGTGTAACTTTTCAAGGTGTTGCACAACTGCTTTCCAAGGTGAATTCCCCATTTTACATTTCCACCAGAGTGTATGAGGGTTCCAATTTGTCCACATCCTCACCAACACTCCTTATGATCTGTCTTATTCATTGTAGTCATTCAGCTGGATTTTAAGTGGTATCTTATTACAGCTTTCATTTGCATTTTCCTGATGACTGATGATATCAAGCATCTTTTCATGTGCTTATTGACTATCCGTATATCTTCTTTTGTAAAATGTCTTTCAAATATTTTGCCTATTTTTTTAATTGGGTTGTCATCTTGTTACTGATTGTTTTTTGTTTTTTTTGGTTTTTGTTTGTTTGTTTTTTTGAGACTGGGTCTCGCTCTGTCGCTCAGGCTGGAGTGCAGAGTGCCACGGTCTCGGCCCACTGCAATGTCCACCTTCCGGGTTCAAGCAATTCTCCTGCCTCAGCCTCCCAAGTAGCTGGGATTACAGGTGCCCACAACCATGCCCGGCTAATTTTTTGTATTTTTAGTAGAGACGGGGCTTCACCATGTTAGCCAGGCAGGTCTCGAACTCCTGACCTTGTGATCCACCTGCCTTGGCCTCCGAAAGTGCTGGGATTACAGGCATGAGCCACCGCGCCAGCCCATGTTAATAATTTTTTTTTTTTTTTTTGACACGGAGTCTCACTCTGTCACCCGGGCTGGAGTACAGTGGCTCGATCTCAGCTCACTGCAACCTCTGCCTCCTGGGTTCAAGCGATTCTCCTGCCTCAGCCTCCCAAGTAGCTGGGATTACAGGTGCCCACCACTATGCCCAGCTAATTTTTTGTATTTTTAGTAGAGACGGGGTTTCACCATGTTGGCCAGGCTGGTCTTGAACTCTTGACCTCGTGATTTGCCCACCTTGGCCTCCCAAAGTGCTGGGATTACAGGCGTAAGCCACCGCGCCCAGCCCCATGTTACTGATTTTTAATTGTTCTTTATATATTGTGGTTAAAGTCCTTTATCAGATTAATGATTTACAAATATTGTCTCCCATTCTGTGGGTTGTCCTTTAACTTTAATAATAGTGTCTTTTGAAGCAATAAAGGTTTGGATTTGATGAAATCTAATTTATCTTTTTTTTTTCTTTTATCACTTATGCTTTTGGTGTTACATCTCAGAAGTCTTTGCCTAACAGGCCGGGCCCTGTGACTCACACCTGTAATCCCAGTATTTTGGGAGGCCAAGTCGGGTGGATCGCCTCAGGTCAGGAGCTCGAGAACAGCCTGGCCAACAGGGTGAAGCCCCGTCTCTACTAAAATTAGCTGGGCGTGGTGGGAGGCACCTGTAATCCCAGCTCCTCGGGAGGCTGAGTCAGGGAGGCTGAGTTAGGAGAATGTCTTGAACCTGGGAGGTGGAGGTTGCAGTGAGCCGAGATCACGCCACTGCACTCCAGCGAGAGTCCGTCTCAAAAAAAAAAAAAAAAATCAAGTTCATGAAGATTTACTCCTATATTTGCAAAGAGTTTTATAGTTTTACCTCTTACTGTTAAGTCTTTACTCCATTTGGAGTTAATTTTTGTATATGGTGTGAGGTGTAGAGATCCAACTTTATTCTTTTGCATGTGTCTATCCAGTTGTTCCAGCACTGTTTATTGTTTATTGAAAAGACTGTTCTCTTCCCATTGAATTATCTTGGCATGCTTGTTAAAAAAATAATTCACATATATAAGAGTTTATTTCTGGACTCTCAACACTATCCCATTTTTCTATATATCAATTCTTTTTTTTTTTTTTTTTTGAGATGGAATCTCGCTCTGTCACCCAGGCTGGAGTATAGTGGTGTGATCTTGGCTCACTGCAACCTCTGCCTCCCAGGTTCAAAGAATTCTCCTGCCTCAGCCTCTCAAGTAGCTGGAATTACAGGTACTCATCACCAAACGTGGCTAAATTTTTTGTATTTCTAATAGAGACAGGGTTTTGCCATGTTGGCCAGTCTGGTCTTGAACTCCCGACCTCAAGTGATCCGCCCACCTTGGCCTCCCAAAGTGCTGGGATTACGGCATGAGCCACCATGCCCGGCCTCTATATGTCATTTCTTATGCCAGTACCACCACGTTGTTTTGGGGAGGGCTTTTCCCCAGCTTTATTGAAATATGATTGACAAACTAAAAATTATATACATTTGAGGTAAACATCATGGTGTTTTGATATAAGTATACCTTTTGTAATGATTCCCACAATAAAGCTAGCTCACACATTCATCACTTGACATAATTACCATTTTTGTGTGTGTGATGAGAACATCTAAGATCTTAACAAATTTCAATTATTTTCTATAGTTACCATGCTGTATATCTCTAGAACTTATTTACCTTATAACTGAAAATTTTTAAGTACAACACTTTTGATTACTTTTACTTTAGTTTTATTGTACATTTTAAAAATGGGAAGTGTGAGTCCTCCAACTTCTTCTTTTTTAAGATTGTTTTATTTATTCTTGGTCTCGTATTTCCATCTTAACTGATCCATAATAAGGATCAACTTGTTAATTTCTGCAAAAAAACAGCTGAGTTTTGATGGATATTACATTAAATCTATACATCAATTTGAGGAGTATTCTATCTTAATATTGAGGCTTTTAATCCATGAACATGGAATGTCCATGTATTTAAATCTTTAATTTCTTTCGATAATGTATGATTTTCATTGTACAAGTCTTGTATTTCTTTTGTTAAATTTATTCCTACGTATTTATTCTCTTTTATCCTATTTTGAATCAAAGCGTTTTCTTAATTTTATTTTCAGATTATTTATTGCTGACATATAAAAATACAATTTTATTTATTTATTGTGTATCCTATGGCCTTGCCAAACTTATTTAGTCGTTCTAATTGGGGGGGGGGTGGTTATTTGTTCATTTATTGTGGAATCCTTAGGATTTTCTACATAGAGGGTTATGTCATCTGATAATAATGTTTTATTTCCCCCTTTCTAATCTTCATGCCTTAATTTATTGTTCTTGCCTGTTGCTCTGACTGTAATATCCACAATCTTGACTACAGGTGGTGAGAGAAATCATTCTTGCCTTGTTTCCAGTCTCAGAGGGAAAACATTCAAACATGCTCCATTAAGTATGATATTAGCTTTAGGTTTTTGCAAATCAGTTTTTTTTGGTTTTGTTTTTTAATTTTTAATTTTTGTGAGTACATAGTAGTAGGTGTATATATTTATGAGATACATGTGATGCTTTGACACAGGCATACAATGTATAATAATCACATCAGAGTAATTGGGTATCTGTGTCCTCAAGCACTTATTTCTTTGTGTTAGAATTATTCCAATTCTACTCTTTTAGTTATTTTTAAATATACAATAACTTTTTGTTGACTGTAGTCACCCTGTTGTGATATCAAGTACTAGATCTTATTCATTCTATCTATGTTTTGTACCCATTAACTATCCCCACTTTTCCCTCCCTGCCCAAACCCTTCCCAGCTTCTGGTAATCATCATTCTACTCTCTGTGTTCATGAGTTCAGTTGTTTTAATTTTTAGCTCTCATAAATGAGTGAGAACATGCAAAATTTGTCTCTCTCTGCCTGGTTAATTTCGCTTAGTATAATATCCTTCAGTTTCATCCATGTTGCTGTAAATGACAGGATTTCATTCTGTTTTGTGTGTATATCTACCACATTTTTTTATCCATTCATGTGTTGATGAACATTTAGGCTGATTCCAAATCTTGGCTGTTGTGAATAGAGCTGCAGTACACATGGGAGTGCAGATATCTCTGATATACTGATTTCCTTTCTTTTGGATATGTATGGAGCAGTGGGATTGCTGGATCATATGGTAGTTCTTCTATTTTTAGCTTTTTGAGGAACTTCCATACTGTTCTCCATAGTGGCTGTAATAACTTGCATTCCCACCAACAGTGTATGAGTGTCCCCCTTTCTCCACATCCTCACCAGCATCTGTTACTGCCTTTTTAATAAAAGCCATCTTAGCTGGGGTGAGATGACCTCATTGTAGTTTGATTTGCCTTTCTGTGCTGATCAGTAATGTTGAGTATTTTTTCATATACTTGTTGGTTATTTGCATGTCTTTTGAGAAATGTCTATTCAGATCTTTTGCTCACTTTTTAATCAGATTATTAGATTTTTTTTCCTATTGGGTTTTGTTTAAGCTCCTTATATATTCTGGTTATTAATTCCTTGTCAGATGGGTAGTTTACAAATATTTTCTCCCATTCTGTGGGTTGTCTCTTCACTTTATTGATTGTTTCCTTTGCTATACAGCAGCTTTTTTACTTGATGTGATCCCATTTGTCCATTTTTGTTTTGGTTGCCTGTGCTTTTGAGATCTTTCTTAAGAAGTCTTTGCCCAGACCACTGTCCCAGACAGTTTCCCCAGTGTTTTCTTTTGGTAATTTTATAGTTTCAGGTCTTATATTTAAGTCTTTAATCCACTTTGATTTGTAAAATCGGGCTTTTATCAGCCTTTTATCAGGTTGGAGAAGTTTTTTTAATCATGATTGGATAATGGATTTTGCCAAATGTGTTTTCTGCATCTATCAAGATGATCAGATGGTTTGTGACCATATTCTATTGTATAGTGTATTATATTAATGATTTCAGATGTTAAACCAATGTTCCATTCCTAGGATAAACCCCCCTTGATCATAATGGATTATCCTTTGTATATGTTGCTAGATTTGGTTTGCCAATATTTTGTTGAGGATTTTTGTGTCCATATTCATGAAGGATATTCATTTGTTATTTTCTTGTGATGTCTTTGTCTGGCTTTGGTATCAGGGTAATACTGACCTCATAGAACAAGTGAGAGTTTCCTTCTCTATTTTCTGGTAGAGTTTTCAAAATACTCATGTTGTTTCTTCTTTAATGGTTTGGTAGAATTCATCACTGATGCCATCTGAGCCTAGGCTTAACCTTGTATAAATATTTTTAATTACTAATTTAATTTTTTTGCTTGTTATAGATCTATTCAGATTTTCTATTTTTCTGTTATTTTTTATCAGTATTTTTTCAGTATTTTTTATCTTTTTAGGGTGTTTTTCCAGTGCGTTAGCTTACATACGGGTAAGGTTGCTTCTTAACTAGCGTACACTTTCACTAGTTAAGAAACTAGTCATAATGGCTTTTTTTTTTTAACTTTTTTTTTTTTTCTGAGACAGGGTCTTGTTCTGTCACCCAGGCTGGAGTGCAGTGGTGTGATCTCAGCTCACTGTAGCCTCCGCCTCCTAGGTTCAAGCAATCCTCCCCCGTCAGCCTCCCGAGTAGCTGGAGGAGCTGAGCGCCACCACACCCAGCTAATTTTTGCAATTTTAGTGGAGATGGGGTTTTGACATGTTGCCTAGCCTGGCCTTGAGCTCCTCGGCTCAAGCCATCAACCCGTCTCAGCCTCCCACAGTGCTGGTATGACAGGCATGAGCCACCGTCCCTGATTGATGAGGTTTTTTTATTTCCTAAAAGCCACTGCCCTGATGGCCCCTACCCCTTCCTCAGGCTCCCCTACATCTCTCCACAAGTCAGCATCCAAAGGTTCACACCTGGAAAAGCAGGGGACCTTCAGAACCGAGCTCCAGCCTAGTTGGCACCTATATAGATTGGTTGGCCCTCCTGCTATTTCAGTTATTATTTTGAACATCACCACTTGGAAATGGAAATGGAAGACTGAGACTCCACTTCAGACCTCTTCTTCCTAACACCCTGATCTGGGGCTGATTATGTGCTTTAACATTCTACTGGGCAGGTCTGGCAGAAGGAACAGTATCAACTGACTGAGTAGGTCTCACTGGCAGTTGTGATTCAGAGGCCTAGAAAGCTGAACCCATGCCTGGCAGGAAGAGGATGGTTTGTGGGACCTGGGCTGATGTCTGATGAAATTTTAAGCCCCAGCTATAGCTACTACAAAGAAAAGTGGCTGATGATAAGCATGTAACTCAAAGTAAGTGAACTGAGAAGGATGTTTTTTGTTTGTTTGTTTGTTTGAGACAGTTTCGCTCTTGTTGCCCAGGGTGGAGTGCGGTGGCACAATCTCGGCTCACTGCAACCTCTGCCTCCCAGGTTCAAGCGATTCTTGTGCCTCAGCCTCCGAGTAGCTGAGATTACCAGGTGTGTGCCACCATACCTGGCTAATTTTTTGTATTAGTAGAGACAGGGTTTCTCCATGTTGGTCAGGCTGGTCTTGAACTCCCGACCTCAGGTGATCTGCCCGCCTCAGCCTCTCAAAGTGCTGGGATTACAGGCGTGAACCCCCGCGCCCTGCCTGAAAAGCATGTTTTTATGTTGAGGATGTTACTGTATGATGCCACATACATTGAAACACATACATTTAAAGTAAGGCAACAGACTCAAATGCCTCTAGAAGCCAGACAGGTAACATACCTCCTCCTTTCATTGATTCAGAGACGTACATTTTTTTTGGCATTTGAACATCTCTGAAATTAGAGTGAACGTTAAATTGCAAGTCAAATGGTGTATAAAAAAGCAGCATCTTTATAGTCAGTGGTGCTTTAGATTAGACGAAATAACAGGAAATGAGTGGTGTTGGCCAGGAAAATTATATCCTTCTCTGTTGGCCTTTCACTTTGAAAGAGAGAAATGGATACAGAGACCTACTTTCCTACAATAAGACACAAAAACAATGACAAATGGGAACAACTTTGCTGCCTTCATGTCCGGTAGCCAACAGGGATTGGTGGCAACAGGCAAACTGGAGAGTACCCTTGCCCCCGGGACAGCTACCCCTCTTCCCTAGCTGATTATTGCCTGTGGTGGCATAGATCTAGTGTTGACAAGTGTTCTGAGTTTTCAAAGGAAGTCAGAAACCCCAAAATCTACATCTTTATGTGAAACTCCTGATTTTAAAATGATGGCTCAATTTTTTTTAACTGGCAGAAAAAATTTATATATATATACAAGTTAGATGAGCCTATGAGTGCTCAGAATAAATATAACCTCTCTTTTAAGGATGCAATATTAAGAGGCAGCATGAGACAAACCAGTTTTTACAATTAAGCCAAAAAAGAATAGTTAAATCCATTTCGAAGTTTAACACTAGGTTCAGAGGCCCAGAATAACAAATACTGCAGGGCATCTTACTTATTTCATCTTTAAACTTTCTTTTCTGCCTCCCCCTAAATGGAAGATAAGAAAATACAGTTAAATCTATTGAAGATGTTGCATTCCTGTTTATAAAAATGTATGATCACTTTTTAAAATGCAGGCTTAGGTTTCCAAAGCAACAGCATTTGCTTCCCACTGCTGTAGACTGGGGTCAGTGAAAGGCAGGATGATGTCATGGGAAACCCCCAAATTATGAGAAGACCAGGGTCCTAATTCTGGCTGTGTGATGTGCAACTGATTTAGGTTCATTTCATCGTCTTTATTTATAAAATGGGGATGAGAATACCTACCCTCTGTACCTTACATGGTTGTAAGGGCCACATGAGATAAAATATGTGAAAGTATATAGTGTTATGTATATATTAGTTGGTATTGCCCAAATCACATGGGTAGTTGGGACAGCACAGGTTCTTGAATCTCAGATTCTCCATCTCTGGCTACTGCTCTTTCTCTAGACCGCAGCACCTGTTGAAATGGTCATCTTATCAGCCACTGGGGTTGAACAGATGAGGAAGCATAAGGCAAGAAGTTATTAGAAAAAAGTTAGCCAACATCTTAGGATCTCAAATAGTACGGTGTCTCTGTACAACAAACAGGGTGTAGGCAAAGCTTTCATGTTAAACCTGAAGTATTGACCTTTAACATTTTTATTTATTTATATATTTTTATTTATTTTTTATTTATTTGTATTTTTTTTGAGACAGAGTCTCACTCTATCACCCAGGCTGGAGTGCAATGGTGTGGTCTCGGCTCACTGCAACCTCCACCTCCCTGGTTCAAGTGATTCTCCTGCCTCAGCCTCCAGAGTAGCTGGGACTACAGGCACATGCCACCA
Organism: Pongo abelii; assembly: GCF_028885655.2. Lineage (NCBI taxonomy): Eukaryota > Metazoa > Chordata > Mammalia > Primates > Hominidae > Pongo > Pongo abelii. The sequence continues at coordinate 102,411,080 of NC_072001.2, read as the reverse complement.
CACCAGGCTAATTTTTGTATTTTTAATAGAGACGGGTTTTCACTGTGTTGGCCAGGGTGGTCTTGAACTCCTGACCTTGTGATCTGCATGCCTCGACCTCCCACAGTACTGCTGGGATTACAGGCGTGAGCCACCACGCCCGGCCGACCTTTAACATTTTTAAGAGGTACCCAGGAATGAGAACACCATCTGCATTGTAGATCAGCCTCTCTAGCATTCTCACAGTTTGACATTTGGCTGATTCCTTCTTTCTCTTTTTCATATTTTTGTGCTATATAAGCTTTATGAGGAAAAGAGTCAATCAAACTCTTAGCCTGAAATGAATGAATGCCTTCTTAGCCTGAAATCCAGCATTTTACTTTCCCCCTAGCTCAGGGTTTCCCAAACAATGTTTTTAAAGTGCTATTTCCGTAAGATTTAATAGTTGCTCAAGAAAAAAGATAATCTCATGGTCAAAAAAAGACTGGAAAAGTGCTGTATACTGTACCCACTCTGGGATATTCACGAGGTATTATATTAAAGTTTTGAGAAGACCTGTTTACCCATTTATTTGATCACAGAATCCTCCTTTTGTGGAACCAATATTTGTGTTTACCAACTCATTTGATCACCTCTGTCAATAACCCTCCTTGATGGAATGTACATTAATGTCTTGTGGCTCTGGTATACTGCAGCAATTGGCTTGCAAAATGCTGTTCTGTAGCCTCATTTCACATACACCAAATTGAACCACCAGCAATTAGCCATGTATGTATTTCACTTTCTCACTTCCAAGCCTTTTCTAATTATTCACTCTGATGGGGGTGCTTTCTCTTCTCCCTCCTTGTTCTCTGGAGTCTTTTTAGCCAAACAAGCGAGGTCATTGCAGCAGCTATGATTCCTATTTCTGAAGTCTCAGCACTTGCCACTCTTCTAGCAATTTTAGCACCTAGGACTGTGCTAATGTGTACCTGATCTTTTTTCCTGCTCTATTTTACATTTCTTGGGGTTATTGTTTTCCATGTAGTACATTAGCCTGGTGCATTGTTTGTAGCCAGAATTCATTAAATAGTTGTGGAATGAATAAACAAATGAGTTGTGGCCAGGTGCAGTGGCTCATGCCGTAATCCAGCATTTTGGGAGGCCGAGGTGGGCTGATCACTTGAGGTCAGGAGTTCAAGACCAATCTGGCCAACATGGTGAAACCCCATCTCTACTGAAAGAAAAAAAAAAATAGCTAGGCATGGTGGTGCATGCCTGTAATCCCAGCTACTTGGTAGGCTGAGGCAGGAGAATCGCTTGAACCTGGAAGGTGGAAGTTGCAATGAGCCGAGATCGTGCCACTGTACTCCAGCCTGGGTGACAGAGTGAGACTCTGTCTCAAAAAATAATAATAATAAAAAATAAATAAACAAGTTGCAATAGGATGAAATTTAAAATGTTATCTATAGTAAATAATGGAATTGGAGTTTGAAGAGGAAGAATGGGGAGGAATCTCTGAAAGGCTGATCTATATATATGATTTTTAGCAGTTTTATTAATTGGCATAAAAGTATACAATTTGCTAAGTTTGGGCATATGTGTACACCCAAGAAACTGCAGCCAGTCAAGATAATGAGCATATCCACCACCGCAAAAACTTTCCTCATGCCCCTTGTAATCCCTCCACTCCACCCTTTCCTACATCTTCCTCCCTCTTGTGTCCCGTCCCCGTCATACCACCTCCTTAGCCTAATTCAAGGCAATCACTGACCTGCTTTTGGTCATTATACATTGGAGTAGATTTCATTGAAATTTATATAAATGGAATCACGCGATACGTACTCTATTTTGCCTGACTTCTTTACTCGGCATAACTATTTTGAGATTTATTCATGTTGCAATGTATTCATTCCTTTTTATTACTGAGTAGTATTTCATTGTATAGCTATACCACAACTTGCTTACCCATTTACCCATTTATAGACATTTGGGGTTTTCTTCTAGTTTTTTAGCTATTAAAAATAAAAATTCTATGAACATTTGTATGTAAGTCTTTTTATAATATATGCTTTCATTTCTCTCATGTAAATACTTAGGAGTTGGCTGGGCATGGTGGCTCATGCCTGTAGTTCCAGAGCTTTGGGAAGCTGAGGCAGGTGGATCACTTAAGGTCAGGAGTTTGAGACCAGCCTGGCCAACATGGTGAAACCCTGTCTCTACTAAAAATACAAAAATTAGCTGGGCATGGTGGCGGGTGCCTGTAATCCCAGCTACTTGGGAGGCTGAGGCAGGAGAATCGCTTGAACCCAGGAGGCGAAGGTTGCAGTGAGCCAAGATTGTGCCATTGCACTCCAACCTGAGCAATAAGAGTGAAACTCTGTCTCAAAAAAAAAAAAAAAAACAACTTAGGAGTGAAATGATGACTCTTGTGCTAAGTGTATGTTTAACTTATTAAGAAACTGTCAGATATGGCACCAGAGGCCAAGGCAACAAAATAAAAAATAAATAAATTGGGCTACTTCAAAATTGAAAACTTTTGTGCAAAAACAGGACAATAATCAACAAAAGGTAATCCATGGAATGAAAGAACATATCTACAAATTGTGTATCTGAGAAGGGGTTAAGGTCTAGCGTATATAAAGAAATCCTACAGATCAGCGATAACTAGAACAACAAAAACAATTAAGAAGTGGGAAAAGGCCAGGTTCAGTGCCTCACACCTAGAATCCCAGCACTGTGGGAAGCCAAGACAGGAGGGTCACTTGAGCCCAGGAGTTGGAGACTAGCCGGGAAAACAGAGATTGAGGCAGGAGGGTCACTTGAGCCCAGGAGTTGGAGACTAGCCGGGACAACAGAGATTGAGGCAGGAGGGTCACTTGAGCCCAAGAGTTGGAGACTGCAGTGAGCTGCAATCACACCACTGCACTCCAGCTTGGGTGACAGAGTAAAACCTTGTCTCAAAAAAAAAAAAAAAGTGAGAAAAGGCCTCCAATAGACATTTATCCAAAGTAAGTATGCAGCTGGCCAATAAGTACATGAAAAGATGTTCAGGACCTCTGTCATTAGGGAGCTGCAAATCAAAGCTATCATGAGATATCACTTCATATCCATTGGGATGGCTATTATTAAAAACAGAAAATAAGTTTTGTCCAGAATGTGGAGGAATTGGAGCCCTTGTGCTCTGCCGGTGGGAATGTAGAATGGCAAAGCCTCTGTGGAAAACAATATGTTTCCTCAAAAACTTAAAAACATAATTATCATATGATCCAGCAGTTTCACTTCTGGGCATGTACCTCCCAAAAATGAAAGCAGAAACCCAAAGAGATACTTGTACATTAATGTTCAATAGCAGCATTATTCACAATAGCTAAAAGGTGGAAGCAACCCAAGTGTTCATTAATGGATAAATGTATAAACACAATATATTATATAGTATTTAGCCTTAAAGGAAATTCTGACATGCTACAATATGGATGAACTTTGAAGGCATTATGCTAAAAGACATAAGCAGTCACAAAAGGCAAAATAATGTATGATTGCACGCATACAAAGTGCCTAGAGCAGTCAAATTCAGAGACAGAAAGTAGAATGGGTGCTGCCAGAGGTGGAGGGTGGGAGGAATGGGAAGTTATCGTTTAATGACTACAGAGTGTCAGTTTTGCAAGGTGAAGGAAATTCTGGAGATGGACAGTGGTAATGGTTGTACAGCAGTGCGAATTTACTTAATGTCACTGAACTGCATACTTAAAAATGGTTAAAATGGTCCGGGCCCAGTGGCTTATGCCTGTAATCCCAGCACTTTGGGAGGCCGAGGCAGGCGGATCACGAGGTCAGGAGATTGAGACCATCCTGACCAACATGGTGAAACCCCATCTCTACTAAAATACAAAAAATTAGCTGGGCGTGGTGGTGCGTGCCTGTAGTCCCAGCTACTCGGGAGGCTGAGGCAGGGGAATCGCTTGAACCCAGGAGGTGGAGATTGCAGTGAGCCGAGATCGCGCCACTGTACTTTAGCCTGGTGATAGAGCAAGAGTCCATCTCAAAAACAAAAACAAACCAAAAAAAAAAAAAAAAAATGCTTAAAATGGCCACGTGAGAAAGGGAAAAAAATGAAAAGGTTAAAATGAGAAATTTTATTTTATATATATATTATATATATTTTTTTTTTACTATAATTTTGTTTTGTTTTGTTTTTTGAGACGGTGTCTTCCTATGTCTCTCAGGCGGGAGTGCAATGGTGTGATCTTGGCTCACTGCAGTCTGCTCCTCCCAGGCTCAAGCCATCCTCCTGCTTCAGCCTGCGGAGTAGCTGAGACTACAGGCACATGCCACTGCACCCGGCTAATTTTTGTATTTTTTGTAGAGACAGAGTTTTGCCATGTTGCCCAGGCTGGTCCCAAACTCCCGAGCTGAGGTGACCCTCCCGCCTCCACCTCCCAGAGTGCTGGGATTACAGGCATGAGCCACCGTGCCTGGCCTTATTTTACCAGTTTTTTTTTTTTTTTTTTAAACCCTGCCAAACTGTTTTCCAAAGTGGTATACCATTTTACATTTCCAGCAACAGTGTATGAGAGTTCCAGTTATTTCTCATCCTCAACACTTACTACATTAAGTCTTTTTAATCTTAGTCATTCTAATTGATGAGTGATGTCTCATTGTGGTTTTAACTTGCATTTCCCTGATGCCTAATAATGTTGAATATAAAGCATGTGCTTATTTGTTCTTGGTATATCTTCTTTGATGAAGTGTCTGCTAAAATAAATTGCCCATTTTTGGCCAGGTGCGGTGGCTCACACCTGTAATCCCAGCACTTTGGGATTAGTTTAGTGTTCATTGAGCTTCTTGGATCTCTGGCTTTATGCTTTTTCTTAAATTTGGAAAAATATTGGCTGTTATTTCTTCAAATATGTTTTCTGTCCCTCCTCTAATCTGCTTTTGTTTAGGGACTCAAATGACATATATATTAGGCAACTTGAAGTTGTTTTACAGCCCACTGATATTTTTTCATTTTTGATAATTTTTATTGCTATGTCTACAAATTCATCTTTTCATCTGCAGTATCTAATCTGCCATTAATCCCACACATTTTCATCTTCACACATAATTTTTCTATCTAGAAGTTCCATTTGGGTCTTTTTTATTTCTTCCATATCTTTATTTAACTTTTTAAACATATAGAATACAATTATTGTAATTGTTTTAATGTTTTTATCTGCTAATTTAACATCTGTGTCAATTCTGGGTCAGTTTTGATTGATTATTCTCATTATGGGCCATGTTTTCCTGCTTCTTTGGATGCTTGGTAATCTTTGGATGCTAGACTTTGTGAATTTTACCTTGTTAGGTGTTGGTTATTTTAGTATTCCTATGAACATCCTTGAGTATTGTCCTCTAGTGCAATCAAGTCACTTGGAAACAGTTTGATCCTTTTAGGTCTTACTTTTTTGATCTGTGTGGTGATCAGAGCAGTGTTCAGTCTAGAGCTAATTATCGCCTCTACTGAGATAAAAGGCTACTGAGATAAAAGGCTTCTATCTATCCAATGCCTCATGAATTAGAGATTTTTTTCAGTCTGGTTGGTGGGAACAGGCGCCAGCCTTATGTTAGCACAAAACACTGTTCCCTGTAACCTTATTGAAGGATTCTTTCTCCAGACTTAAATACTTTTCTTACACACATGCTAATCAGTATTCTCTACCTATACTTGAGGGTGTCCCTCTGCTAATAATAACTTCTGGGTCCCCTCTTCCCTGTGCTGTTTCCTGAAAACTCTCAAAGCAATAAACTGGGGAGATTTATTTTTTCCATCTCTCAGGAATTGCTCTCTCATTGCTTGTCTTGTTTCTTGAGACCATTGTTTTATCCTTTGTTCTGTGGGCTGTTTATTTGTTTGTTTTGGGTTATTTCAGGCAAGAGGATAAATGTAGTTACCATACTTCATCTTGGCCAGAAGCAAAAGTTGAAACAACAGTTATTTATTTTCTACCTCAGGGTCAATTGGGCTTCAGCTGATTTATTCTGGGGTCATTGAGAGCTGTTTGGGCTAAGCTAATTTCTACTGGACTTTATGTATATATGTACATACAAATACATATGTATGTGCTAAGCTAATTTCTACTGGACTTTATAGACATACGTATGTATGTGTGTAATACACACATATACACATGTATGTATGTGTGTGTTTATATACATGTGTATGTATGTGTGTATATGTATGTATATATGTATGTCAATATACATAAAGAAAGAAGGTTTAATTTAGTTGAAAGTAGAAATCAGCAGGTCAGTAGTAGCCACCATAATCTTTTGGGATATAATGCTACTAATTTCAAAGAAATTATGGGTATAGTGTTGAAATGTATATTTCTAAAAGTAACTATGGAAATTATCATTTAACATCTTTGTTTTTTATTTTAAAATTAGAAGACAATGTATATAAAAATATGCAAGAATCACAGGAAACCCACATATCCGACCACCTAGATGAAGTTGTTGCTGCTGTTAGCATCACTCATAGAAAGAAGTTCCAAAACAAGCTGCCTCAGACAGCACTATTCCAGCCTCCTCGAGAGAAACTCCACCTCTGTGAAGAGAAAGCAAAGTCCTATTCCAACAGTCATGAAGTAAGGAGACTTTTGTTTCTGTATTTCTACTCTGAGAATTGAGCTATAAGGTATAATCAAGAGAAGTAGAATGTTTTGGATTACATTCCTAATCTCAGCAGTTTGATACAAGAAAGTATATAAGACAGTGCCTTTGTTATAACATGAATGAATGCAGTACCTCTAGGCTCCAAGCACAGCAGTTGGCATGGCCAACAACAAATATTTATTGAGCTCGCACTGTGTGCCAAATCTAGGCATTGGGATACAACACAAACAAAGCAGATGCAGCTTCTGCTCTCATAGAGCTTGTAATTCCTTATAATCTCAAATCTTGTTCTCTGCATGCTTCTTTCCCATTCTTTCCTCAAAAGTTTTACTCATTCACTAACTCATTCAGTAGGCATTTCTCTATCACCTCCTGTATGTTGGGTCCTGTTCATCCATTCATCATAAATATCTATTGTATGCCTAATATGTGCCAGGTGCAATGTAGGTGCCAGGGGCACAGAAGGAAAAGCCACAGTCTTTGTCTTGGAGGTCCTTGGGATTTGGTTGGGAAGATAGGCGGGGGACAGATAATGGTAGTCAGGTTGATAAGTTCTGTGAGAGCTCATGTGACATAGGCGCAAAACACAAAGGTGTGGACAGTGAGCCTGGAGGTGGTAGAGGGACAGCAGTTAAGGCACACTTTCTTGGGATGGGAGTTACGTAGACTGCACTGGTAAACAGTGCTTAGGAGTTGGACAGGTGAGGAAGAGGACCAAATGTTCTGGACAGAGGTAGCAGATGGACAAGAGCCAATGGTCTGAGGGAGTGCAGTCTGTCTGGGGAACTATAAGGAGCTGTCTGGGACTAATGTGTTAGTGACACAGGGCAAGAAATGAAGGTGGATTATGGGCAGGAACTGAGGCCCAGAAGGCACTCAAGGCCTAGTGAAAGAGTTTTGATTTTCTCCTAAAGATGATGGAGGATTACCATGAGGTTATAAGCAGAAGCATGCCATGAGCAGGTCTGATTTTAAGAACAGTCACTCCCATAGCTGTGAAGGGTATGGACAAAAAAAGAGTAAAACTGGAAGAGGAGCATCAGTTAGGAGGATATTTGCAGTAATCCTGGCAAGTAATTATGAGGACCTGAACTACATGTGGCAGAAACAATAGAAATGCTGAGCTCTTTTGAAAGGAATTTAGAAATGCAAATCAGTGGGACAGGACTGGATGACCGAGGGGACATAGGGAATGGAGATGTGAGAGTGAGAAAGATGGGGTGTGTAGAATTCCCACCACCCAAGGTCTGAGTCTGGTTGGGTGATTGGAGACTTGTCCGTGATCTTCATCAGTATAACGAATACAGGAGAAAGACCAGGATTATAGAGAAAGAGCATAAATTTGGTTTTGAGGTTGTGCTTGTTCATTATGCAACAGATACTCACTCAGTACCTACTATTTGTAGGCTCTAGGCTGGCAGCCTTTCTCAAACAGACTTCTGCAAAAGAATTAAGCCCTCATGCCCAAAGGCATTTAACAAATGTAAAGAATTAACTTCTTTTCTGTGTAACTAGAATGGTATTAAACATTTCATTGTTCTGTGGTTCTGGTGAAGAATCAGGATACAATGGTGAACAGGACAGACAAGGTGCATACCCTGATGGACCTGAGAGGCAATCAACATTGTAAATGAACCAGATTATTATAGACTGTGATAAGTGCTAAGGAGGACATAGAGTGGCTCCTTCTTGGATAGGGTGATCAGGGAGGGCCTCCAGGAAGACGTGACAGATAAGCTGAGGAAGAGAAGAGCCAGTGTGGAGGAGCCAGTGTGGAGGAAAAGAGTTCTAGGGAGAGGAAACAGCACACATAAATCTACGAGATAGGCACAACCAGGACATATTTGAAGCAAGGAGAAGAAGCTGCAAGCTGACATTAAATATAGTGAGAGAGGCTGTCAGTTCACTTAGGGCCTTGCAGGTTTCAAGCTAAGTGCCCTGGAAGGCCTTAAAAATATTTTCAGCAAGGTATTAACATGATGTAATTTACTTTTTAAAATATCAGTTTTTTGGTAATTTTGTATTTTAAAATAATTTCTGACTTACAGAAAAGGCACAAGATTCACTCATTGTTAACATTTGTTTTATTGCTTTGTTCTCTGACTCTCATTGTTTTTCTGAACTGAGAGTAAGTTATAGATATTATGGCCCTTTACCCCCAAATTCTTCAGTGTTTATTCCCTAAGAATAAAGCTCTTCCCTTACATGGCCACAGTACAGTGATTGTAATTAGGAAATTAATGTCAGTATAATACTATTATCTAATCTGTAAACCTTGCTTATATTTCTTCTTAATAATGTCCTTTACAGAAAACAATCAGACCCATGGTTCAGTCTGTGAATTCATGTTAAATAGAGGTGTCATGTCTCTTCAGTCTCCTTTAATCTGAAACAATTGCTTAACCTACTTTGTTTTTCATGATCTTGATATCTTGGAAATATATACTCTAATTGTTTCGTACAATATCTCTCTGTTTGAGTTTGTCTTATGCTTCCTCATGATTCTATTCAGATTGTACATTTGGAGCAGGACTACCACAGGTGTGACATGGGGCGCTCCTTAGTGCGTTCTGTCAGGAGGTACAGAATGTCTGTTTGTCTCGGTACAGTGATGCCAACCTTGAACACTTGGTTAAGGTGCTGTCTGGCAGGTTTCTTTACTGCAGAATTGCTGTTTTTCCCTTTGTAACTAATAAGTATTTTGTGGGTAGATTCACTGAGACTATGTATATATTTAAAACTTCACTCTGCCACCTGAATCAGTTATTACTATGATGTTTGTCACATAGCCAGTATCTGACTTCCACATTCTTTCAACATTTGTTTGTTGGCATTCTATTATAAGGAAGAGCTTTTCTTTCTTCACAGCTTATTTATCATTCATTTATTCCTATCAGTATGGGTTCAGGAAATTGTATTTTTCAAATACACTACAACCTATTATTTTCATGGAAGCTCAGATTGTTCCATATCTGCCAGTGAGAGACCCTTCAAGCTGGCTCCTGAGTCCTCAATCCATCCCTTTATGGTTTAACCACTTCCTGGCGCTACCACTTACTGGTAAATCATCTCAACTTTCCAGCCTTATATTCCTTCATCTTTAAATTGAGGGGACCAGGTTAGATTATTTCCAAGGCTCCTACCAGTTTTGAAATTGCCTTCCTACTTCGTACTTGTCTTCTGTCTGCCCCTTACCGATGCCTATTGCTAAAGTCACTGGAACTGGTAGAATAAAGGTTGGAAAACCAATAGGGATATTTGGACCATGCCTTATAACAAATAAGGAAATGAAGGAAGGACAAGCTGTTTCTTGTATACCTCTATCCCCACTCAGGTCCTGAGAACCAAGGCTATTATCAGGGAAGCCCAACTCAGCCTGCACAGTCCCCTTCGCTGGAAATGTGTAGTTGGGACAGATTCACTATCAAAACAGATCTACCTCTCTTTTTGTCTATCTGGATTCCATGATGTTGTCATCATTTCCTTCTCTTTCATACACTATAGTTGTTGTTCTCTTTCTCTCTCTCCAAAGTAGTCATTCCCTAAACTTCCTGTTTCTAGAGGCAATAAAAAGGTGATTCCCAAAAGAAGTACAAACAGCCAGTTTAACACATGAAGATGTTCAGCCTCATCAATTTGAGAGAAAAATGTGGACTAAATCAAGGAGAAATGGGCTGACAAATTGACAAACTAAAAACCAAACAAAAACTCCACAATTTGTACTCAGTTCAACGTAAGGGGCATTTCTGCTCACATATGCTGCGCTGAAAGTATGAACTTGTGCAACCTCTTGGAGAGGTACTTCAGCAATAGCTACTCACAGCCTCAGAATTTTGCATGTCCTTTACACAGCAATCCCATTTGTGGGAATTTGTTTTGTGGAAATGTTCATGGGTATGTGCAAAGCTATCCATACAGGATATTCAGTGAGTAAGAAATTTGCAAACACCTAAATGCCCCATAAAGAGTGGATTGAGTAATGCAGTTATGATATAGTCATATAATAAAATACTGTGCAGCCAGTCAAACTTATATCATAGAAGATGACATGAGAAGTTATTTATAAATTGTTAAGACAGCAGCTGTAAACCTGCATGTAGTTTATGAACCTATTTTTGAAAAAGAAAAAATATATAAAGATAGATTCACAGAAATAAAGAATAAAGGGATATTTAGCTACCTAGATATCTCTAGGGGGTAAACTTACAGGTGATTTTTAGTTTTTATCTTTTTGCTCATCTGTATTTTGACAATGAGCATACATTATTTTTGTAGTAAGAAACATGTTACTGTAGAAAAAAATACCACAGTCCACCTTCTTTCAGCACTTTATGGTGAGCATGTATTCCTTAGCTTCCTCCTGCTAGGTCACAAAAGTGACTCTCCTTTGGCCAACTGTCTGGCTGTGTATTTTTGTCAAGAAAAATGTTGTTTTAGGGTGAAGGTATTTCCAGTGCATGTAGGAATTGTGTGGAAATGCAAGCCCTTTGAGCTTTGACATTGATGGGTGTGCATCCTAGGTGTATCCTGGATCTTCTCCACAACTCTGTCCTTGTTCTTACCTTTCTTCCTCTGCTTTGACCCCTTCAGCTTTCTTTCTTCAGCCATCTCTCTTGCTGTTCTGACTGTCTGTTGCTGCATAACACCCCAATAACTTAGTGGCTTAAAACAAAAACAGCCATTCATTTTTCTCATGAGCCTGCAGTTTTTGCAGAGCTCAGTGGGGTTTGCTCAGCTTTGCTCTGCTCAGCATCAGCTGGTCTTGAAGGGTCTGGAGAATCTGCCGCCAAAATGGTTCACTCAAACTCTCAGGCCTTTCTATGTGGGTCTTCTCTCCATGGGGGCCATGTTTGCTTCCTCACAGCACTGTGGTTGGGTTCTGTATTAGTCTGTGGTGCTGTCATAACAAAATTCCACAGATGCTGTGGCTTAAAGAACAGAGTTTATTTCCTCACAGTTCTGGAGGCTGGAAGTCCAAGATCAAGGTGTGAGCGGGGCTTGATTTCATTCTAAAGCTTCTCTCCTGAGTTTGTAGATGACTGCCCTCTTGCTGTGTTCTCATATGGTCATTTCTCCATGTGCACGCCCATCCCTGGTGTCTTTTCCTCTTCATATATATGGATACCAGCTGTATTGGACTAGGGTCCACCGTCACACCTCCTTCGAACTTAAATCACCTCTTTAAAGACCTCATCTTCAAAAACAGTTACATTATAAGGTGCTGGGGGTTGGGACTTAAATATATGAATTCAAGGAAGTTGGGGAGGAGACACAGTTCAGCCCATAACAGGTTTCAACAGTGAGTACCCAAGAAGAGACAGAAAGCGAAGCCACCAGTTCCTTTAGATTGTGGCCTGAAAACTGGCACTGTATCATTTCCTCCAGGTTCTATTGGCCAAACAGTCATAAAGCCCAGATTCAAAGGGAATGGGACATAGACCCCCATCTTTGAATGGAAGGAGTATCAAATAATTTTGGAGCTGAGGTGTTTGTTTGTTTGTTTGTTTTGAGACGGAGTCTCGCTGTGTCGCCCAGGCTGGAATGCAGTGGCACGATCTCGGCTCACTGCAAGATCCGTCTCCCAAGTTCACACCATTCTCCTGCCTCAGCCTCCCGAGTAGCTGGGACTACAGGCGCCTGCCACCACGCCTGGCTAATTTTTTGTATTTTTAGTAGGGACGGGGTTTCACCGTGTTAGCCTGTTAGCCAGGATGGTCTTAATCTCCTGACCTGGTGATCCACCCATCTCCGCCTCCCAAAGTGCTGGGATTACAGGTTTGAGCCACCGCGCCCAGCCTGGAACTGTGTTTTAAAACTGCCAGCTCTGCTTTGAGGATATGGCTGCTCTGAGATCACCTGGAGCTGGGAATCCAGTTTTCTGTTCTTTTTGTCCTATCCCTGAATGAAAATGTGCTTCTTGCTGCTTTAATCAAGTCTGTAAGTCCTGCTGATCTCATTTGTTATGCTAGTATAGATGGCTAAGGAAAGTTTTGAATTGAGAGCTAAAGTATAGTATTTGACAGCCTGGGCAACATGGCAAAATCCCATCTCTACCAAAAATACAAAAAACTAGCCAGGTGTGGTGGTGCACACCCGTGGTCCCAGCTGCTCAGGAGGCTGAGGTGGGAGGATTGCTCGGGCCCCCTGGAGGTCGAGGCTACAGTGAGCCGATATCGTGCCACTGTACTCCAGCCTGGGTGACTCCAGGTGAGTGAGACCCTGTCTCATACACACACACACACACACACACAAAGTATAGTATTTGAAAACACTACCATTTGCCCCTGTTGTGCCTGCATATGTAGTAGCTGTTCATTGGTGGGCAGCTGGGAAACCTAGAGAGTGACTAGATGTCTGCTCTACTTTTTCTATTTTTTAAATTCTATTTCTTTTTTTCACCCTTAAATGTACTATAAATTGTACTTCTTATGTTTATTGTCTATTTCTTCTTACCAGATGAACACTCTACCACCCCAAATAGATCTTTGTCTGTTTTGTTCTCTGATACATCTCAAGTGCTTATAACAGTGTTGTGCACATAGTAGTCACTCAGTATTTATCAAAGGGTTGTAAAAGCATGTTGATTTTGTGTTTTGTGACTCTTAAGTTTTAAGTTGTGTAACTGGTAAGCCTGTTTTCTCTTCCTAACAGTACAAACAGGCCGTCCACGAGCTTGTGCGTTGCGTAGCACTGACAAGAATTTGCTATGGAGACTCACATTGGAAACTAGCAGAGGCACATGTTAATCTGGCTCAAGGCTACCTCCAGCTGAAAGGTAAGCTCGCCTTAGACTGAGGGGGATCAGTTGGTCAATTTCTGCTGTTCTCCCCAAAATTTGATTCACACTTAATTGGAAGGATCAGGTTTTTTAATATTCTCCTTTCTAAATACCAAGAAGCCATTTCCTTTTATAAAGAGTTGATAAGGAATATAACCTGTAAACATTCAAAGGGGAAAAATGGAAAAAATATTTTAACTTTTTTTTGTTTGTTTGTTTTTGTTTTTGTTTTTTTTATGATTTCAAAAGTAAGGTTCTTAGGAGAAAATTAATCTGTTCGGCCAGAAGACTCTGTAGGAAAAAAACCCAAGGTATGGAATAGGGGCCCAGAATGGGATCCATTCACACTTTTATTGGAGAATCTCTTGACTGTAAATAACCAAAAAATTTAAAAAGACTAACCCAAATTGGCATAAAGAAAAGTTTTTGGCTCATACAACTTAAAAATTCAAGGGAAAAACTTTTTAGACTTAGCCATATCCCGTGTTCAAACAATGTGACCAGGATTCGGTTTGTCTCTCTCCCACTGCTTGGCTCTGTTTTTCTTGGTATTTGCTCCATTCTTCGCCAGGCTTTGACCACACGGTGGCAACAAGACTGCCTGCAACTTTAGGCTTCTCTTATAAGCATTCCCAGGAGTAAAGAATGTCTGTCCACCAAAATCCCAGGATTTGGGAAGGGTTCTAATTGGAACAACTTGGGTTGTATGCCAAAGGCAAGGAATAGTCTGATTGGCTAAACCTTCCTTTTGGCTTCATTGGATCCTGAAGGAGAAGCAGGCCTTCGCCAGATCATATGGATTGGATGTGCAGGAGCCAGGCATCCCAAAAGGGAAACAGAGGGGAGAATGGGTGCAGGGAAGGCAAAAACAATAGACACCCAGGATATGATGATGGCTTCTACTTACTGGCTGTGCAGCCTAAGACAAGATGGACAAGAGCATATCTGTGTTCAGCTTCTTCAGCTGAAAATTGATGATGATGGTGATGGTGATGCTAACTTTCCAGGGTTGGCCCAGTGAATAAAGAAAATAATAGAAGTGGAAAACACCAAATGCCAAGCATATTCTATACCAAGTGTATTCATTATTGCCACCCAATAAATTTGGCCAAATCTGATTATAGACTGGTCCTACCTATTAGATCAAAGGCCCTTAGGGACCTTGGAGATTATCTAATTTAAACTCTGCCCTCCCACCCCATTTTGTAGATTCAGGGAAAACAATGAGTCTGAGTTAGAACAGCTTTCCCCATACCACACTGTTAATAAGTAGCTGATCTGAGACTCAGACCTAGGATTTCAATGCCAGTTTGTCCTGCCATCTGGGGTTTCAGATGATGCTTTTCTTATACAGCCTGCTGCCTCTCTGCGTGACAGTCCTTCTTTCTCAATTTAAAGTAAAAGTAGTATCTACCATTTATTAAAGTCTCATTTGGTGCCAGGCATCATGTTGTTTTCCATGCATAACCTTATTCAGTCCTCACCACAGTCCTCAAAGGTGGGTATTTTTAATATCCCTGTTTACAGCTGAGAAAGCTGAGGCCAACGTTTTATAATAAGTGGTGGAGAAGGGGATCCATCCTGGGCAGTCTGACTTCAGAGCCAATGTTCTTGAACTTCACCCTATGCTGCCTCCAGTAAATTGAGTTCAGGTTCCTTCAGGGACTCGACACAGTTGCAAATACAGTCCAACGTGCTTTGTGTAACATCACAAGCACAGGTGGCACTAATACATGTCTGTGCTTTTTAAAAATATGTAATAAGACAATCTTGTGTAAGAATTCCCACATGAAAAGCATACCCTTGATTTTCTCCATTAGAAAATATATTCTTCCTGTTTTATAGACATAGGAACAGAATTAACTTCATATTTTGACAGGTTTTTTTAGAGCTCTAAGATACAATTTTGTGTAACTAAGAACATAAGACGGGGGCTGTGTGTATGTGAGTGGCAGCGGGTGTCAGTGTAGGGGAGGAGGATGGGAATACAGGGACGTGCAAAGCCCTGAAGCCTTGCTGGCAATCTCAGTCCTCCCTCCCCGCAGATTAACAAGACCATGGAGGAACACTGGAACACACTGGGGAATTCGTTCTTAGTAGTGATTTTTTTTTTTTGCTCCATTTTGTTTGGTATTAGTCTCTTACCACATAGGAATACGAAATTGTCACACATTAATCTGTTACCTCACTGGAATTGTGTTTGTAAGTTTTTGTAGATATCAGATATGTATTATGTTAAAAAAATAACTCTCTGACGTTATGATTATAGGTGAGTAAGCTGAAGATTCAGAATTTTTAGTATTTCATTAAGATTGCAGTTACACAGCCAGGATTAAAATTCATGAATATTTTATTTCCTGCTCAGAATGCTATAGTTCTTGTATTCAGTTTGTTTCTTATAATTATATGTAACGTATTTTACTTCTGCTATTGGTGAGGTTTCAAAGCTGTTCAATTCCAGCTCATTTTGTTTATTTCTAAAAAGGCCATTTGGGGGGAAAATTTATCTTGAGTACTTGGTATAAAACACTTCTTTGGTTGTTACAGTCATGACAGTATTTCATGCTGCCCAGATACATCTCCATGTGTCATTTGACAATATGTGAAGGAGACCTTGTTAGATTCCCAAACCATAGGGAACTGTATTCCTGTCCAGTTGAGATGAAAGAGAAACTGAGACCTCTTTTTCTTTGTCCACAGGACTGTCACTGCAAGCGAAACAACATGCAGAAAAAGCCAAACAAATCCTCGCCAACTCCATTGTGCCTCCCTATAACGAGAATACAGATGTTTTCAAGTTTTCCATTGAACTTTTCCATACCATGGGCAGAGCTTTACTCTCCCTTCAAAAGTATCCTTTTGCCTCTAACTTTTACAAATAGAAATACTATTCACATAATACTTACATGCCAAGTAAAAAGCTGATGCTGATGGATGACTTAGGAAGTGTGATTGGAAGTCTGGGAGCCAAGGAAGTTCAGGACATGGGGTGTAGAATCTAGAACCAAGTGGAAAATTTCCTGAACACAATTCAGATTTAAGGAAGCTTCAGAGAATTTGACAAAAGCAGAGAGGCTTTCAAAAGAGCTGCTACAATGTGGAAGGATTATAAAGGAAGAATGGATAGAAATTGAAGCACGGATCAGATTATCATTTGCACAGTAAGTTTCAAGTTTAGGATTTTGCATACATGATGGCTGGAGGCTCTGTCTCAGGTAGGAGGAGCATCTCCATGAGGCTGCGGCCATGGCTTCTCCGGAGGTCACTGTGTAAAAGTAAAAGAGCAACACAGTCATGTCAGAGCAGCCCCAACCAGGGCATCCATCAGTGACACTTTTCACTCTCTATGGAGTGCCCTGGGTCCCAGAGTTCTGATCATTATTCCCTTGACTTTCGTTTTACCTGCTCTCCCTCCTCACCCCCAGCCCCTACACCCTTCTCTTCCTCCCTCCCTTCCTTTTTTCCCTGCCCTGCTCCAGTCTAAAATGCTTCAACAGGTTGATTTTATGATGAAAGCCTCAAAGGAGAAAGATCTTAAACATATCTGAATCCATGATAATGAAAGGATTGTTCTTTGTTCCTCACCTTACTCCATACTCACCAAATAAACTCAGCTGGAAGAGATATGAAGAGAAGGTTGTGTGTAGTTAGTACTTTTATCTTTCTCCAAAGAGCAACCTAAGCCAATTCCTCAGAGTATTGGGGTGACAGAGTTTGCCCACACTCTTTGGAAAGATGGACTTGTGCAGAGGAAAAGGTGGAGAAAGGTCTGTGTTGGAAGAGGCAGAGAATCCCAGTTGACCTACATGGCTGCCCTTAGCCAAAGCCAGAAGAATTCAGTTTACCTTCCTAACTAGATTGTATGTGTAGGTTGATTCCCAAGACAACTCAGAGAACCCACGGAATCATTTTAAGAAAGGTGCTAGTAAAGGGCCCCAGGAGAACACACCTAATGCTTCTATGTGAATGGAAAGTGGGAAGAACCAACTTTGACTCATGCAGTTAAAGATACTTCGTTTGTGATCACAATTCCCCTTGTTCTTTTGTGATCACAATTCCCCTTGTTCTTTTGTGATCACAATTCCCCGTGTTCTTTTGTGATCACAATTCCCCTTGTTCTTTTGTGATCACAATTCCTCTTGTTCTTTTGTTTTTCTTGGGTGGTTTCTGAACTGCAAGTGCAGAGCTCATTCATCTATGCAAATCCTCTGGTATGGATTTTTAAATTAATTTTTCCCTTTATCTCCGATCTTTTCTCTCATTCTCCTACACACACATCATAGATAAATACTTTAATGATGGCTTATGTTTTTGAGTATGTATCTCTGAATAACAAACAATATTGTTTTATATATTTATGTGTTTAAAATTTGTATAAATTTGGCCGGGCGCAGTGGCTCACGCCTGTAATCCCAGCACTTTGGGAGGCTGAGGCAGGTGGATCACGAGGTCAGGAGTTCAAGACCAGCCTGACCAACGTGGTGAAACCCCATCTCTACTTAAAAATACAAAAATTAGCCAGGCGTGGTGGGGCATGCCTATAATCCCAGCTACTCAGGAGGCTGAGGCAGGAGAAATGCTTGAACCCAGGAGGCAGAGGTTGCAGTGAGTTGAGACCACACCACTGTACTCCCACCTGGGCGACAGAGTGAGACTCTGTCTCAAAAAAAAAAAAAAAGAAGAGAAAAAAAGAAAATTTGTATAAATTTGTAGCATATATATCATTCTGCTTCTTATTTTTTCCACTCAGCACGTTTTGGTTGTTGCCTGGATTTTAGTTCCTGTATAATGCTCTATAGAATGCATTTGTTGTATTTTGTTTGTCCATCCTCCTAACAATAGACATTCAGCTTGTCCCCAGCTCTCTGCTGCCATAGCAGTGCTGCCATGACCATCCTTACACAGCTTCACTTATGTGGCTAAGTGACACTTTTTCTGAGGTTTATATCCCAAGGGTGGTATTGCTTTTCTGAGGTTTATATTCCAGGGGTGGTACTGAGTACAAACAAACTTTCAGTTCACCAAGCACCAACCAACCACGACACCCATCTGCATTTGCATTCCCACTTGCAGGGTGGGTGGGTTCCTAACACACCGCTGGCAATATTTGACATTGTTGATCTTTGCCAACCTGGTGCATATAACGTGCTATCTAATTATTAAAGTTCTATTTACAGTTCTCCTCTTAGTGAGTTTGAATACTTTTCATATACGTCTTAGCCACTTGGGATTCCCCTTCTATGAATAGCCAGTTAGTATTCCTTCTCATTTTTCTTTTAGAGTTTCCTGTACCTTTCGTATTGATAATCAGGGTTTTCTTGTATATTATAAATATTAATGATATAAATATTTTCTTACATCTATTGCCCACTTATTAATTTTGTCTATGGTGTTCTTCATGGCTTAGGAATTATTAATTTTGCTTGACTCAAACCCATTCATTTTCACCTTATGATTTATGCTTTGGGAGTCTGGTTAGAAAGTCTTCTCCAGCTAAATATCAAAAATATTCTCTAAAATTTCCCTCCAAGACCTACTTTAACTCTACTCCGTATATTTTATCATGAAGCATTATCACTGTCATAACTTCTTAGTATTTTATAACTCAGTTTATAAATTACTCTTTAGTCCAAGGATTATTCAAATGATGTGTTTTGGTTTGCAGGTATGAGAGTTTTCAAGATATCTTGATGTTACTGATTTGTAATTGTATTGCATTGTTACATATGTCCTGAAGCTATTTTGTTGGGGGTGAGAGGAGAGTTTAGCAGTCTCATATCTTCTTAACCTATCACTTTATTGGTTAGTTGACCTTGTCCTTTTTTGTCCCCTACATCTATTCTGTCTAATACTATATCCTAGCTCTCTTGGTATATATTTTCCTACAATACCTTTAAAAAAATATTTATTTGGGTTTAAATTTCCTTTTCTCCTACGAATTTTTTGTTCTTTTCTTTTTCCTTACTTGCCTTCTTTTAGATTAATCAAATATTTCTATCATTACATTTTATACCCATTGATTTGCAAGTTATACATTCTTTTCTCTTGTTTTTTTCTTTTCTTTCTTCTTCTTTTCTTTTTTGTATACAGGATCTCACTCTGTTGCCCAGACTGGAGTACAGTGGTGGGATCATGGCTCACAGCAGCTTCAGTGTCCCTGGGCTCAAGCAATCCCCTCATCTCAGCCTCCTGAGTAGCTTGGACTACAGGTGTGTGCCACCACACCCAGCTAACTTTTTGTATTTTTTGTAGAGATGAAGTTTCGCTATGTTGCCCAGCCTGGTCTTGAACTCCTGGGCTCAAGCAGTCCACCCACCTTGGCCTCCCAAAATGCTGGGATTACAGGCATGAGCCACCATGCCTGGCCTTGTTATTTTCTTTTTATTCTAATAGTTACTGTGGAGTTTGTCACTTATATCCCTGATTTATTAGAATCTAATTGTAAATTAATCATTTAACCACTTCCTGAACAATACAAGGACCTTTGAGCATGCCAGCACTCTTTATCCTCTCTGCTTGGTGCTGTGTTGTCCTGTATTTAAATCACATGTATCTTATACTACAGACAATATTTGTAATACGTATACCTGACAAAGGGCTTATATCTGAAATCTATAAAGAACCCTTATATATCAGTTAAACAAACACACATAACTGGATAGAAAGATGGGCAGGAGGCCAGGCACGGCGGCTCACGCCTGTAATCCCAGCACTTTGGGAGGCCAAGGCGGGTGGATCACCCAAGGTCAGAAGTTCAAGACCAGCCTAGCTAACACGGCGAGACCCTGTCTCTACTAAAAATACAAAAATTAGCTGGGCGTGGTGGCGGGCACCTGTAATCCCAGCTACTTGGGAGGCTGAGGCAGGAGAATTGCTTGAACCCAGGAGGCGGAAGTTGTGGTGAGCCAAGATCATGCCATTGCACTCCAGCCTGGGCAACGAGAGAGAAACTCCATCTCAAAAAAAAAGGAGAAAAGAAAGATGGTCAGGAAACTTCTCCCAAAAAAAGAACACCCACATAGCAAATAAACCTATCAAAAGGTGTTCCACCTTATCAGTTATCAGAAAATGAAAACTAGAATCATAAGATATGGCTGGGTGTGGTGGCTCACACCTGTAATCCCAGCGCTTTGAGAGGCTGAGGTGGAAGGATAGCTTGAGCCCTGGAGCTCAAGACCAGCCTAGGCAAGATGGGGAGACCCCCATCTCTACAAAAATATTTTTTAATTTATCCAAGTGTGGTGGTGCTCAACTATAGTCCTAGCTACTCAGGAGACTGAGGTGGGAGGATCTCTTTTTTTTTTTTTTTTTTTTTTTTTGAGATGCTGTCTCGTTCTGTCACCTAGGCTGGAGTACAGTGGCGCGATCTCGGCTCACTGCAAGCTCTGCCCTCCCGGGTTCACGCCAGTCTCCTGCCTCAGCTGTCAAGCAGTGGGGACTACAGGCGCCCACCACCACGCCCAGCTAATTTTTTGTATTTTTTAGTAGAGACGGGGTTTCACCGTGTTAGCCAGGATGGTCTCGATCTCCTGACCTTGTGATGTACCCATCTCGGCCTCCCAAACTACTGGGATTACAGGCGTGAGCCACTGCGCCTGGCCGGGAGGATCTCTTGAGCCCAGGAATTTGAGTTTGCAGTGAGCTGTGCAACACCACTGCACTCCAGCCTGGATGACAAAGCAAAACTCTGTCTCTTTAAATAAATAAATAAATAAAATCATAAGATACTCTTACATTCCCACTAGAATGGCTAAAAAAAATTTTAAGACTAATAATAGCAAATATTTGGAAGGATGTGATTCTCTGATATGCTCACTCATATACCATTGTTTCAAATATATTTAGTGTAACTACTTTAGAAAATTATTTGACATTGTCTCCTAAATTTAAATATTTGCATACCCTTTGACCCAGCAGTATCACTACTAAATTATACACCCAACAGAAATGCATGCATGTTTTCACCAAAAGACATAGCCAGGAATATTCAAAGCTACATTATTTGTAATAGCCAAGAGTTGGAAACAACCTAAATGTTCACCAAAAGTAAAACAGAAAAATGTGATCTGTTAATATAAATAAAATGATTAAAACTCCTCCTATGCTTAACAGCATGAATGGCTCTCACAGTGTTTAGTAAGACGCCAGATGCAAAAGAATCATACTGTACAATTCCATTTATATAACTGGAGGAGGAAGAAGGTTGTTAGCGACCGGGAGGGCTTTACCAGTCCAGAATCCCTTCCTGCCAGAAATTAGGTATTCTGTCTTATAAGATAGAAAATACACAATTCAGAGATCCAAGATATAATATTTGTTGCATCTGTTGAGACCTGACTAATATATCAGTATTTAATATTGAGCAGTGTTGCTAAAAAAAGAGTAAATGATCCTCTGGCACCTCCTCTGAGTGCTTTCCAAATTAGCAGTACCAAGCCTTGCCAGCAGATGGCGGGCCCTGTACACATCTAGGCTGAATAGCCAACAAGAATTTAAGTTGATATTCCAGACTATTCTACAAAGTTACTTTTGTGTTTAGCCAAGTTGTTTCAAACTTTGCTACTTCTTTTCATCCTAATTCTTCACCCTGATATAATCACCACAATGTGCATGTTTAAACTGTATAATTTTCATTCAATTACTTTGCTTTGTTTCCTTATTGAAATGTATTTTGTCCAAATTGATCTGCTTTAGAAATTAACAAGGTGTTTTGAGTTTATTCACTTCTGTACTTACACTTGAACCACGAGGGCCTTTTCTTTTGCCAGGTCTTGGAAGTGGAAGACCAAGATAATTTCTCAGGCAGCGCTCATTGCATTTATGTCCCTGGTTTTTGTTTTGTTTTGTTTTTTGAGATAGGGTCTTACTCTGTTGCTCTGGCTGGAGTACAGTTTCACAGTGACAGCTCACAGCAGCCTTGACCTCCTGGGCTCAAGCAGTCCTCCCCTCTCAGCCTCTTGAGTAGCTAGGACTACAGGCACGTGCCACTGCACCCAGCTAATTTTATTTTTTAATAGAGACAGGGTCTCACTACTATATTGCCCAGGCTGGGCTCAAGTGATCCTCCTGTCTCGGCCTCCCAGAGTGTTAGAATTACAGGCATGAGCCACTGCACTCAGTCCTATGTCCCTCTTAAAAGGATATCTTTTAGTGTATCATCTTCCTCCTCCTGCCTGTCCTTTTATGGTGCCCGTCGCAACAGCCCAGTGCCTTTCTCCTTGGGCTGACAGATAAGTGCCGCAGGGTGACTCATGCTCCATGCCTCCCATCCCTGACTATGGCCTGAAACTTCTCCCCTTCTTCCTCTCCTCTTTTCCAGTGCTACTTCGTACAGTAATGGTTTGTTAACTTTGGAGAGTGAATCCAAATCATGGATTCCTATGTGCACAGTTATATTTCTTTAAATCTGGTAAAGAAAGTCACTTGCAAAAATGGGCAAATTTATCCCCAGTGTTAAGAATTATTTTCTATCCTGGTTACTGATAGATGCCCAGAGAGAAATAGTTGTCTTTGTATATACAGGCATACGCCATTGCACATCATGCGCACACACAACACACACACACACACACACACATCCCTCTTTAAATTATCTTTCTATGCAGCATGATGATGATCTATTGAGACTATTGCTCCAGAACATGTGATTTTCCCCCAGCTCTCTCTGACTGCTTGACATGTCCTTGAAGTCTCCCACAGCATGTCCTGCGAACACTTTGCCTGGCATGACTGTGCTGAACTAACTCAGGAATGAGTAAACACTTTCATTTCCTCAGAGCATCAACAAGACACCTCCCAGGTATTTCTAAGCAGTGTGCCATGGTGTCATTAACAATGTAGGCTCTGGGCCCGGCATGATGGCTCATGCCTGTAATCCCAACACTGGGAGGCTGAGATGGGAGGATCGCTTGAGGCCAGGAGTTCAAGACCAGCCTGGTCAACATAGTGAGACCCCATCTCTATTAAAAAAAAAAAAAAATGTAGTCTTTGGAGTCAGAAGCCCTGGGTTCAAATCAGTGTTTGTTCAAACTTCCCAGCTGTAGAACTTGGGCAGATCTTGTGCTTCCTGGGAGCCTCACTCTCCTCTCCTGTTGAAGTGAGAATAATAAGACCTCTAGGAGTTGCTGTGAAGATTAAAAAGATATTACTTTAAAGCATCTAGGTGCGTGGGAGACCCTCAGAAGCAAGCAAGCAAGAAAGAAAAGGGCAACTATAATTATCATTATGATCTAATTGAACATTTTCCTTTCTGCTGTTTCATCCCAGAGGTGATTTTAAATCAGGTACTTATATCACGTATTAAGGTTTTGTACTTCAAGACTGCTCTTGGTGTGCAATTTTTTTCTGCATTTTTTCCCTATGTCTTGGGAAGGCTACATTTTGTTTTCTTTGCTCTCATGAATCATCTAAGCTAAAACCAGACAATTGTATATACTTACTTCTTCTTTTTTGTTTGTTTGTTTGTTTTTTGTTTTTTGTCTTTGTGACTCTCTGTCACCCAGGCTGGAGTGCAGTGGCGTGATCTTGGCTCACTGCAACCTCCACCTCCCAGGTTCAAGCGATTCTACTGCCTCAGCCTCCCGAGTATCTGGGATTACAGATGTGTGCCACCACGCCCAGCTAATTTTTCTATTTTTAGTAGAGACAGCGTTTCACCATGTTGACCAGGCTGGTCTCAAACTCCTGACCTCAAGTGATCCACCTGCTTCGGCCTCCCAAAGTGCTGGGATTACAGGCATGAGCCACTGCACCCAACCTGTATATTCTTATCTCCTTAAGCTTGATTTTGTTTCTTTGTCTTGCTCTCTCTTGATTCATTGAACTCATGAGATTTGGAAAGTTATTCTAACACAAGTTTTCCAAAAGGAAAGGGGATGGGGAAGGTTTCTCCCTTAACTCATACTTCTTAGGAAGGAGGAGAAGATAATGGAGAAGTGATGTGGCAAGAGGAACAGAGTATGTATCTACCTGCCATCACCTCGTTGAGATGATGGGGTTCTACTTAGTTCCATAAGCTGCTCCAGAAATGCTTTCCAGTGGAATTTTTGATACTTCAATAATAACCTTTGCTCTTAGATCCCATAGTCCTCCCAAAATTGGTCCAGTCAGAAATTTCTTTTTTTTTTTTTTTTTTTAGCTTGGTCTCTTTTTTTTTTTTTTTTTTTCTTTTTTTTATTATTATTATTCTTATTCTTATTATACTTTAGGCTCTATGGTACATGTGTGCAACGTGCAGGTAAGTTACATATGTATACATGTGCCATGCTGGTGCGCTGCACCCACCAACTCGTCATCTAGCATTAGGTATATCTCCCAATGCTATCCCTCCCCCCTCCCCCCACCCCACAACAGTCCCTGAAGTGTCATCTAACTTTTGCTTTCTGGACTCAGCATTTAAAAAAATTTTTAGTTCTTACCATCACCTGAGGTTCCTTGATGTCTAAGTTGCATTTTCTCTGCTTCTTTCTTTTGGGCGTAAAGGCTGTAACAAATGCTCATATGTTCCAAGTCCTGCTTCTCCCTTGCGTGCTCCCTGGGAACTCCCTGCTCTTCTCCAGCAGACATGTTCCTCCTGTCGGCTCCCCCTGTGGGACACTGTGTGCCTAGAATGCTTTTTGCTTACTTAACAAAGAAGGAAATCGCTTGTTTTCTCTGGGACTCTTCCTAACCCTACATTTCTGTGATTGAAGATATGCTCTTAACTTACACAAGTCTGATTTTTTTTTTAAATTATTTTTTTCAATGTGGGGAAGCCAAAGAAAAACCACACGGCACAGGTTACTTTCATATACTTTATCTGCTTTCTATTTCTTGAATCTCCTAAAGCTTTAATGTTTTAGAGCACTACATTTCTGTCTTTCCTTTTCTGACATTATACCCTTATAATGTACATTTTCCTAAATATATAAGAATAATGATTTAAATAATAGAATAATGTTTTAAAATAACATGTTATTAGTATTAATATGTAACATAAATATATAATCATATATCTCTAAATAAATAACACAATATATAATAATATATATCAAATAATAGGCAGGGCACAGTGACTTACACCTGTAATCCCAGAACTTTGGGAGGCCAAGGCAGGCGGATCATTTGAGCCCTCATTTGAGTTCGAGACAGCTTGGGCAACAGGGCAAAATCCTGTCTCAAATTAATACAACTAATACAAAATTACTAATACAAAAAATTAGCCAGGCGTGGTAGCACACACCTGTAGTCCCAGCTATTCCAGAGGCTGAGGTGGGAGGACTGCTTGAGACAGGGAGGCAGAGGTTGCAGTGAGCAAAGATCATGCCACTGGACTCCAACCTGGGTGACAGAGTGAGACCCCTTCTCAGAAATAAAATAATAATGATTTTTTTAAAACCACACTAGCTACCAATTATTGACCACCTTCTGTGTCGGGCTTTTGCTAAGTGCTTTACAGATGTCATCTCCTTTCATTCTTAGTCCTCTCTGTGTAGTGGCTACTATTAGTATTCCCATGTTCAAATGTGGCATCTAAGGCTGAGAGAAGTGAGGTCCCTTCTAGGGTGACACAGGCAGGAAGCGATAAAGCTGGAGTGTGGCCCAGCAGAGCCTGCTTATTCAATGCTAGTGTCCAAGCTCCTGACCATGGCACAGATTGCATTCACTGCTGTAGACTGGAAACCCCACAATGCATTCAGCAGAGCAAAGCCTTTACCTGTATGTATCAGGTGATAAAAAGAGACCCAGATGTAACTCTTTTCTCATGTTGGCTATGGAAAATCCCACTTGTTATCTTTTGGGATTGGTTTCTCATCAGATTCTGATCAGTGATATTCACACAAAGCCTTTCCTTTATACTGGTGCTCAATATTCTTGCCAAATTCTAGAGTTTTTAAAAAGAAACTCTGTTGCCTTAGTAATACCAGAAATTGCATTTGTTTATTGCTTGTTAAAACGAGTCTCCATCCCTGTGAGATCTGAAACTTGTCTGCAATGAGATAGTGTCTCCTCTTGTGCTCTGTAGAATTACTGTGTATAAACTTTCATTCAATAAAATATGCCATGGCTTAAGTTGTGCACCTGCCAAATTAACATACTGCCACATTCTGTTATTCAAAATTTTCTGTCTTTTCATCTGTCTAGTGTATTTCTTAAGCTACCAAGTACATTGTGGATACACTAGATAATAAATCCTCAAATCATCCCTGGCAGGTAGCTAGAAGTGGAAAGGAAAAAATATTGCTCTCAAACATTACATATGAGAAAATGGAAACACACAAGATTACCCAAAATTGACTGATGCTTTAAGTAAGTTGTAGATGGATGTAAGACTATAATTTAGTTATTTCTTGATGTAGTACTCTCAATTCCTTTTTTATTTATTATAAAACTAATTTTATTTTCTATTTTGCTTTTCTTTTATGTGAATAGTGTACTCACAATGGGCTTCAGAAGGCTCATTGTGGGTTGCATTAGCTTGATAGCCTCCATTTCTGGCTGTGTTAGTGCCAGGACCATGAAATAGCCTGCAACAGCAACCTCAGGAGGTGAGGGGTAGGATGTGCTTCATTCTTTGTGCAATTGCATGTTGTATTCATCTTTTTAATAAAATATTTTAGGCACATATATATGTAGTATTGTTATGTAAATTCTGTAGTGTAAAGAGTAGTATACACACTACTAAGCTTACAAAATCTATTTCTGATAAATGGAAGCTTGTTATGCATTCTTCCCAATACCATTTTATTCCCATACATTATAGGCAGTTATTATGCTGAAATTTAGTGTTTTTCATTCCTCTGAATGTTTTGTACCTTTACTGTGTATATGCATAGCATATATATATGTGTGTGTATATATATATATATAAAATTTGTCATATTTTTAAACTTTATATGTATGTTTCCTTCTGTAACTTCCTTTTTTCCCATTGCATCTATATTTTTGAGATATATCTCTACCAATTGATATAATCCAGCTCTAGTCTTTTCATTTTAGACCTCCATATGGTGTTTAATTGTCTGACTTTCCCCTAATTTAATTGTCTATTTTGATGAGGGTGAACACGTGAATTGTTTCCAATTTTTAGTACTATAAACACTACTTTCATGATCATTCTTATATAAGTCTCTTTGGGCACATATGCAGGATTATCTCTGAGGTATATTCCCAGGAGTGGAATTGTTTACTTGACAAGCATCTGCATCTTCAATTTTACTGGATTTACCAAACGCTTTCTAACAATTTATGCTCCCACCAGCAGGGTGTGTAAATTCTTGTTACTCAACGTCCTCAGGCTTCTTATAGTTCTCAATTATATGGATGCAAAATTTTATCTTATGGTTTATTTATGTATTTATTTAATTTGAGACAGAGTCTCCCTCTGTCACCCAGGCTGGAGTGCAGTAGCATGATCTCAGTTCACTGCATCCTCCACCTCCCGGGTTCAAGCGATTCTCATGCTTCACCCTCCTGAGTAGTTGGGATTACAGGCACATGCCACCAGGCCCAGTTTTTGTATTTTTAGTAGAAATGGGGTTTCACCATGGCCAGGCTGGTCTCGAACTCCTGACCTCAAGTGATCCACCTGCCTCGGCCTCCCCAAAGTGCTGGGATTACAGGTGTGAGCCACCGCACCCGGCCCTTATGGTTTCTTTAATTGAATTTTTCTGATAGGGAAGTTAAATATCTTTTTACATGTTTGCTAGACATTTGGAATTCTTGTTCTGTGAATTATATATCCACATGTTTTGCTTATTTGCTATTGAGCTATTTGCATTTTTCTTAAAAATTGGTAGATAGTCTTTATATTTCTGGAAACAAGTTAATTGCTATTTACATATATTGTATGTACTTCAGATGTGTAGTTTGCCTTGATTTTTGATGCATAAGAGTTTTTATTTTTAATATGATCAATTTTACTTATCTTTTCTGTTCTTATTTGTGTATATATTAGAAATCCTTTCCTACTCAAAGACGCAGGGTTAGTTTTCCATATGTTTTCTCTCAAACATATCAAAGTTTTTATTTTTAAATTTAGGACTCCTAAACAGCCATTGGGGCAATGAAGAAATTAAGAAGGACATTAAAAATTTCCTTGAGACAAATGAAAATGGAAACATAACATACCAAAACATATATAATACAGCAAAAGCAGTACTAAGAGGGAAGTTTATAACAATAAACGCTTACCTCCAAAAAGTAGAAAACCTTCAAATAAACAGCCTAACAGTGTGTCATAAGGAACTACAAAATCAAGAGCAAACTAAACCTCAAATTCGGATAAAAAAATAATAAAAACCCAAGCACAAATAAATAAAATTGAGACTAAAAAAATTCAAAAGATGAATATAACAAAAAGTTTGTTTTTTGAAAAGATAAACGAAATCAACAAACCTTACTAGACTAAGAAAAACAGAGAGAAGACCCAAATAAGTAAAATCAGAGACAAAAAAGGAGACAATACAACTGCTACCACAGAAATTCAAAGGATCATTAGAGACTATTACGAGCAACTATATGTAATAAACTGGAAAATCTAGAATAAATGGATAAGTTCCTAGACACATAAAACCTGTTACAGTGGACCATGAAGAAATCAGAAACCTGAATAAACCAATAAGTAACAAGATAGAAGCAATGACAGAATGTCTTCCATCAAAGAAAAGTCCAAGATCTGATGGGTTCAGTACTAAATTCTACCACACATCTTAAGAAGAACTAATATCAATCCTACATAAACTGTTCCAGAAAATTGAGGAGGAAGCAGTACTTCCAGACTCATTCTATGAGGTCAGCGTTGTCTCAATACCAAAACCAGACAAAGACACATCAAAAAAGAAAACTATGGGCCAATATCTCTGATGAATATGGATACAAAATCCTCAAACCAAATTCAACTACACATTAAAAAGATCATTCATCTTGATCAAGTAGAATTCATCCCAGGGATGCAAGGATGGTTCAACATACACAAATCCGTAAATATGATACCTCACATCAACAAAATGAAAGACAAAAACCATATGATCATTTCAATAGATGCTGAAAAGGCATTTGATACAATTCAACATCCCTTCATGATAAAAACTTAACAAGGACTTAAAGGAACTTACTTAACTTACTAAAGGAACATACCACAACGCAATAAAAGTCATATATGACAAACCCACAACTAGTATTGTACAGAACAGTGAAAAACTGAAAGCCTTTCCTCTAAGATCTAGGACAAGACAAGGTTGCCTACTTTTACCATTTTTATTCAAAATAGTACAGAAAGCTTTAGCCCAAGAAGTTAGGCAAGAAAAAATAAATAAATGACATCTAAATTAGAAAGGAAGAGTTCAAATTATCCTTGTTTGTAGATGATATGATCTTATATTCAGAAAAACCTATAGATTCTACCAAAAAGCTATGAGAACTGATCAACAAATTCAGTAAAGTTGCAGAATACAAAATCAACATACAAAAATCAGTAGCATTTCTGTATACCAACAGCTAACAATCTGGAAAAAAAACAAAAAAACAAGAAAGTAATCCCATTTACAATAGCTACAAAAACAAACAAACAAACAAAAACCTAGCAACAAATAAGATAAAATAGTTAAGAATAAACTTAACCAAAGAAGTGAAAGATCTCTACAATGAAAACTATAAAACATTGATGACAGAAAATGAAGAGGACATGCAAAAAGATTTCATGTTCATGGATTGGAAGTGTCAATATTGTTGAAATGTGCATACGACCCAAAGCAACCTACAGATTGAATGCATTCTCAAAATATCAACTCTCATTATCAAAATGCCAATTACATTCTTCATTGAAATAGGAAAAAAAAATCCTAAAGTTTCTGTGGAACCACGAAAGTCCCAAAAGAGTCAAAGAAATCCTGACCAAAAAGACCAAAGCTGGAGGCATCACATTACCTGACTTCGTACTATACTACAGATCTATAGTCACCAAAACAGCATGATACTGGCATAAAAATAGACACATAGACCAATGGAACAGAATAGAAAACCCAGAAATAAATCCATGCATTTACAGTCAACTCATTTTTGACAAAGGTGCCAAGAACATACACTGGGAGAAAGATAGTGTCTTCAGCAAGTGGTGCTGGGAAAACTGGATATCCATATTCATAAGAATGAAACTAGACCCCTAGCTCTCACTATATGCAAAAATCGAATTAAAATTCATTAAAGACTTAAATTTGGCCAGGCACTGGGGCACATGCCTGTAGTCCCAGCACTTTGGGAGGCCAAGGCAGGAAGATTGCTTGAGCACAGGAGTTCAAGATCAGCCTGGGCCACATGGCGAAACTCCATTTTTACAAACAAAATTAGCCAGGTGCGTGGTAGTGTGCACCTATAGTCCCAGCTACTCTGGGGCCTAAGGTGGGAGAATCACTTGAGCCCAGGAGGTTGAGGCTGCAGTGAGCCATGATCACGCCACTGCACTCCAGCCTGGGCCACAGAACAAGACCTGTCTAAAAAAAAAAAACCTTAAATCTAAGACTGAAACTACTGGAAGAAAATGTTGAGAAAACACTCCAGGAAATTGGTCTGGGCAAAGATTTCTTAAGGAAGACCTCAAAAACGTAGGCAACCAAAGCAAAACTGGACAAATGGGATCACATCAAGCTAAAAGGCTTCTGCACAGCAAAGGAAACAATTAACAAAGTGAAGAAACAATCCACAGAATGTGTGAAAATATTTGCAAACTACCCATCTGTCAAGGGATTAATAACCAGAATAAATAAGGAGTTCAAACAACTCAGTAGAAAAAGACAAGTTGATTTTAAAACAAGCAAAAGATCTGAATAGACATTTCTCAAAAGAAGACGTGCAAATGACCAACAAGTATATGAAAAAATACTCAATATCACTGATGATCAGAGAAACGCAAATCAAAACTACAATGAGATATCACACCCCGATTAAAAATGCCTTCTATCAAAAAGGCAGTAACGGATGCTGATGAGGATGTGGAGAAAGGGGGACACTCATACACTGTTGGTGGGAATGCAAGTTATTACAGCCACTATGGAGAACAGTGTGGAAGTTCCTCAGAAAACTAATAATAGAACTACCATATGATCCAGCCATCTCATTACCCAGTATATACCCCCTCAAAAGGAAATCAGTATATCAAAAGAAATACCTGCACTCCCATGTTTATTGCAGCACTATTCACAATGGCCAACCTAGGACTCAACGTAAGTGTCAATCAGTGGATGAATGGATAAAGAAAATGTGGTAGATATACATAATGGAATATTACTTAGCTATTAAAAAAGGATGAAATCCTGTCAATTGCAGCAAAATGGATGGAACTGGAGGGCATTATGTTAAGTGAAATAAGCCAGGCACAGAAAATATCACGTTCTCACTCAAATGTGGGAGCTAAAAAGATTTAAAAAAAAAGAAAAATTGAACTCATGAAGATAGAGAGCAGAATGATGGTTACTACAGGCTTTGAAGGGGAGTAGGGAGTGGGAGATGAAGAGGGGAAAACTATTGGATATAAAAATATAGGTGAATAGTGGGAATAAGACCTAATGTTTGGTAGTACAATAGGTTGACTATAGTTAACAGTATTTTATTGTGTATTTTTAAATAACTGAAAGAATGGAACTGGAATGTTCCTAACACAAAGAAATGATAAATGCTTGAGGTGATGGGTATGCTATAACCCTGATTCGATCATTAACTTTGTGTGCTTATATCAAAATTTTACATGCACCCCATGCATATATACAATTATTATGTATCCATAATAATTTAAAATTAAAAAAAAAAAATTTGTCTTCTAATCCACTTGGAGCTTTGGTGTACATGGTATCTCCTTTTATATATCTTTTGTTTTTATTTATGTGTTCTTACTTTTAGTGACGAGTATGTATTCTTATAATACATTATTCTGTTTTTTTAAAGTTCAATTGGATAAGAAAATGCCCACCTCATTTGCACAATAGTTCCAATCAGTTTCTCTGATTTTGCCTATTATTTGGACTTTCCAAACTCTTATATGGTTGGTGTTGGGGTGGAGCTGAGATCACAATTGAGCCCGTTTCAACATGGGGAAAAACTGAGGCTGTTGCATATGGTTGGGAGGAGAAGGAATAAAAGATATGATCATGTGTAGACATTTAATACTCATCTGTGTGATGTGCTTCTGTCTGCAAAGCACTTTCATGGACATCTTATTCAATTCTCACAACAACCAGTGTGTTCGGATGACGGAACCAAGGTTCGAGACATTTTGTTCTTGTCGAAGCTTTGTCAACAAGGCTGCTCGGACTACAGTTTGGGTTTCCTACTTCCACTTACTTACAACTGATTTTCCTGCCTCTCATTTTCTGTTCTTTTCCATAACATTTTCTCTGGGAGTCAGGTATTTGAAGGATGACTTTTGAGACCTGAAAAGGTGACCTGGTGTTAACTTGGGATGATGTGCTGTGCTTTTGGCTGAGATAGCTAGTGGGTGGCTACAAGTTTTCCGTGGTCTTCACCTATTAACAAACCCCCAAACACTTTTCTTCAGTGACTTATCTCAGGAAAGAAGGAATTTTTTATATATCCATGAATACATGCCTTGTTATTGTTTTCTTTTTTGCTCATTTATGAGCTTGATTACTAAACTTTAAATACTGCTTTCTTTAAAAGCAGTTGCCCAGATGAAATTATCTTGGTGTTTGTACTTCCTTCATTTCTCTTCTGTGACTTTTACGGGCAGTCTGGGAAACAAAGGACCCATTCTTTACTTCAGTGGCACACTGTATCATTTATGAACATGAGACAGGAAAAAGATGAATATTTTTTTCCTTCTCTCAAATATCCATGGCATTGTCTGAGTTCTCTAGGCTAAATTAGGTGGAAAAAAATCTGAAATCATTTTGGAAGTATGTAACTTTCTCTAGATTCTAGACCAGAGGTCAGCAAACTTTTTCCCTAAAAGCCCAGATAATAAGTATTTCAGATGTTGTAGGCCATATGGTTTCTGTGGCAACCAATGAACTCTGTCATATTTCAAAAGCAGCCATGGGTGATATGTAAACGAATGGGCATGGCATTGTGCCAATAAAACTTTATTTACAAAAACAGCAGATTTGGCCCCCACACCATAGTTTGCTGACCCCCATTTTTAGCTATTTAAGCTTTGTCTACCAT
Source organism: Pongo abelii (assembly GCF_028885655.2). Lineage (NCBI taxonomy): Eukaryota > Metazoa > Chordata > Mammalia > Primates > Hominidae > Pongo > Pongo abelii. Next base: position 102,377,536 of record NC_072001.2, on the reverse strand, counting down.
GGAATCTAAGTCTTTGGCTAAATGATTTCTTACCAACCATATGTTTCTGAGACTTTCTATCACCAAAGGTTCTAATGGGTTTTCTCTTCAAATATAAAGTATGATATTTACAAAACTAAGAATTACCCCCTACATTCTAAGCTCCTTCAGCATCAGAAAGGAAGCCCACAGAAAGGAAGCCCGGTATTACTGGGTCGCCTATTAATCTTTTTGCTTCCCAGATGAGAATTTCTACAAGCTGTAGCCCTCCTTAGTCCCTGAACTCTTCCTGAGTTTTTAAACCTCTTCACAATTATAGAAGGTATCCAGATTAATAAACTGTTGAATCAGCATTTTATTCCACTGTGGCCATCTGGACCACAGATCCAAAAAGTATCTTTACTTCTATCAGTTAATTCCTTTGGAGAGCAAAAATAGGTGTGAAAAATACCCAGTGGTTGAGGTGAAAATAATACCTATTTTTTGTAGTCTTTTAGTTTTCTCTTAGGCAGTTTGGGAATCACAAGGCCTTTTGGTATTAAAAGTTCTGGAGTGGAGGGCAACATAGGAGGGATTATAAATTTTGCACATAAAATTTTTCCATGAAAGAAAAGGTTCCTAATAGTCTTAGCAAATATGCTGGAGAAGATTATTTTTAAATATGTGCTGTGTTTGCTGAAAAATATGTAAGGATACATTTTTTATATGAGAGATTCTTATTCTAAGAAGGTATAGAAATATTTTCCCACTGCCACCTTTACTTATAATTTCTAAATTAGCATTTTTATGATATAAAAGTAACACATTTTCATAGAAGAAAGTTTGGGAAATTTAGAAAAGCACAAACAAGAAATGTAAAATTACAGTCTAACAGCTTAGAGATAAGTATTGCTAACATAGCAATGGCTTTTGCCATCTTTCTGTGCATATGTGTACATGCAGATTAGATATAAAGTTTTCACATGCCTGAGATGATATACGGAATATTTTGTAGCCTGCCTTTTCACTGAAGTATATAGAATGGGTAAACTACTGTGTCAATAAATACGGATCAGCACTAATTTTCATGGCTACATGGCATTCCACAGTATAGATGTACTTACTGTAACCTGCTTGCAGTCTCCTGTTGGTGCATTTTAAGTGCTTTGGACTTTTCCACCATTATAGAGAATGCTAAGGTAAATGTTCTATATATATCTTCTTGCCCTGCCATAGTATCACTTCAAGATGAATTCCTAGAATTGGAATTAGCAAAATTGTATGTGTGTGTGTGTGTGTGTGTGTGTGTGTGTGTGTGTGTGTGTGTGTACATATGTGTATGATTTAATATAGAAAAGTTTATACCCAAACTATGTTCTCCTCAACAGTTAATGAGAGTGCTTCACATCCTCCCCAATACTGGGAAATTTCTAAAATTTCTCAACAGATCAGTTATTAGCATCTCAGCATCCTTTCCTTGATGATTGCTATCATTGTTTTGTGAAGTATTTAACAGTGTTTAAACCAATACCTACCCATATAGCACTTACTATGTATTAGAGGTTATTCTAGGTTTTTATGAATATCAATTAATTTAATCTTTTTGCATTAATTAATCTTCAATTAATAACCCAGTGAAGTGTGGGCACTGTTATCCTTAACTCACAAATGAGGAAACTGAGTGACTGGAAGGTCGTACATCTAGTCAGTGGTGAAGCCAGGACTTGAACCTTCCTGGTGATTCCAGAGCCCATCTTCTTAACCACCATGCCCTGCTGGCTCTTGGAGGAAATGCTTAGTTAGCAAGGAAACGAACCTGGACACCAGGGATCAAAGAGTCACATCCCAACTACCAGCTCACCTATATTTTCAGTATTTTCTATTTTAATTATTAAATAAAATAATTCCTTTGATTTTTTTAGGGTGTGTCAAGGTCAGAAGAAATCAAAAGAAGCTTTGTCCCACTATCAAGCAGCTTTGGAATATGTTGAGATCAGTAAAGGTGAAACAAGTCATGAGTGTGTACCCATATTGAGAGAATTAGCAGGTGTAGAGCAAGCCCTGGGACTCCACGATGTATCCATCAACCACTTCCTCCAGGTAAGCTACAAGGTCCTGGCTACCAAAGCTGTTCTAGGCTCAATGCTTCTCATAGACACAAGTGGCACAGCAGCTCTGAAAATGCCTGGCTTTGTCATTTGCTCTAGATAAGGACAACACTTGGCCTAGAGTAGATGCTCAACAAAGGTGTTTTTATCAGATGGCCATGTGGGCAAGTGCTGGTACTTGTCCCCTGTTAGTAGTTGCACAAACCACAAACAGCCTGAGATGCCCTAAAGGTGGTTTCTTTACCTTTAACATTTATTTAGAGCGTATGTTACCAAACTGATAAGGACTTTTTTTTCTACATTCTAAAGTCTTCACCTGAAGCCACGTAGAGTTATGTCTGTTAGCTGCTAGTCTACTTTATAAGATTCCTCAGTGAGTGTGTCCATCAGGGTTCTCCAGAGAAACAGAACCAATAGGATATGTACACACACACACACACACACAGACACACACAGACACAGAGAGGTTGGTTTTTTTGTTTTTGATTTTTTTTTTTTTTTTTTTGGAGAGACAGGGTTTCATCATGTTGCCCAGGCTGGCTTCAAACTCCTGGGTTCAAGTGATCCTCCTGCCTCAGCCTCCCAAAGTGCTGGGATTACAGGCATGAGCCACCAGGTCCAGCCTCTCTTAAGGAACTGACCCATGCAATTTAGGGGCTGGTAAGTCTGGAATCCACAGGGGAAACTCAGGCAGGATTTCTATGTTGCAGTCTTGAAGCAGAATTTCTTCTAGAAACCTCAGTTTTTCACTCTAGGTCTTCAACTGATTAGATGAGGGCCACCAATATTATCCAGGGTCATCTCCTTTAAAATCAATTGATTGTGAATATTAATCACATCTAGAAAATACTGTGTATTCACTGCAACACCTAGACTAGCGTTTGACCAAACAACCTGGCCCCATAGCCTAGCCAAGTTCACATGTAAAATTAACTGTAATAGTGAGTTTTATGTCTTTATATTGTATCATGCCAAAGGCACTTTTTAAGAAGTTTTTCTGGTAATTTTTTCCTGTAAAAGTTGTGAAATACAGACCAATCCATTCTTGTTATTTGAAATGAGATACAGTGACAAGGTCCTAAGAGTACTTCAGTAATATTTCTTATTTTAATTTGTCTGACAATTTATACTCCTACTCACAGTTTGTTAGAGTGCCCCTTTTTCTCACTTTATCTGGATTGTCTCTTCTAATCATTATTACCACCCTGTGATGCATTATTATTTCCCATTTATAGATAAGGAAGCCAAGAATTAGAGAGGTTGAGTGATATGCCCAGGAGTACACACCCAATAAATGGCATGCTCACATTCAAAACCGGTACTTAAGAAAGATTGTTCTGGCTGATTTGTAAAGAATGGATTGGGGAGGTTGTGCCAACCATAGAACTAGACCACTTAGGAAGCTATTGAGGTAGCCAAAGCTGAGAATGATGGCAGCTTGAACTAGGATGAAGATAGTGGGGATGAAGAGAAGTAGATGGATGTAGGAAAGATTTAGGAGGCAGAATTGATGGGACATGGAGATTGATTGGATGTGGGGGAAAGAAGGAGGGGAAAAGTTATAGATGACTCCCAGGTTTCTGGCCTGGACTGCTGAGTAGATGTTTGTGCCATTTCTACCAGAGAACTGGTGTGTGACTGGGTGATGGCGAGGTGGCAAGCTGTGTTTTAGATGATGAGTCTGAGATGCCTGTGAGGCGTACAAGTGGAAATGACAATAGGCAGTTAGATAATCGGGGCTGGTGCTCAAAATATAGGTCAGAAAGTTATCCACTTACACATAGTGATTGCCCTGGGAGAGGATGAGATCACCTAGGGAGAGTTGATGGAGGGAGAAAGGAACTGATGACAGATTCTTGAGGAATTTCAGTATTCATGGCTGAAGTAAAGAAGGATTACCTAGCAAATGAAACAGAGAAAGACTGCCAGGAAAACAAGAGGAAAAGGAAAAATGAAAGTGATGTCCTCTGTCCCTTTCTTTTTTCTTTTCTTTTTTTTTTATGAGTGGAGTCTTGCTCTGTTGCCCAGGCTGGAGTGCAGTGGCACGATCTGGGCTCACTGCAACCTCCACCTCCTGGATTCAAGCAATTCTCCTGCCTCAGCCTCCCGAGTAGCTGGGATTACAGGTGCCCGCCACCATGCCTGGCTAATTTTTGTATTTTTAGTAGAGACGATGTTTTACCATGTTGGCCAGGCTGGTCTCGAACTCCTGACCTCAAGTGATCTGCCCACCTTGGCCTCCCAAAGTGCTGGGATTACAGACGTGAGCCACTGTGCCTGGCTTCCCTCCCTTTTTTGATACCTTTCACTGTTTTGGAGGACATGGAATTCCAGAGAGGATAAATAAGTTTGTAAAGAGTGCCTGATACATAGTGCCTGATACATAGTGCTAAATATGGATGTTTTAAATTTTCTCTTTCCTTTCCTTTTATGTTATTTTTCTTTTCTTTTTCTTTCATTGATGACTTTGTTGAGGTGAATACTGGGGTGATGATAAGAACAGAAACCAGGCTGGGCGCGGTGGCTCACACCTGTAATCCCAGCACTTTGGGAGGCCAAGGCGGGTGGATCACAGGGTCAGGAGATCAAGACCATCCTGGCTAACACAGTGAAACCCCATCTCTACTAAAAATACAAAAAATTAGCCGGGCATGGTGGCGGGCGCCTGTAGTCCCAGCTACTCGAGAGGCTGAGGCAGGAGAATGGCGTGAGCCTGGGAGGCAGAGCTTGCAGTGAGCCAAGATCGCGCCACTGCACTCCAGCCTGGCCGACAGAGCGAGACTCCATCTCAAAACCAAAAAAAAAGAACAGAAACCAGATTATATAGCAGGTGAGATGTGAGGGAGCAAAAATAGTAAGTGTAGTTGGCAGTTACAAAAAGTACTGAGATGCTTTTGGGGGAAGACAAGCCTAGACAAGAGGGCAGAGCACATGGTAAGGTCTGAAGGTTAGACGCTTGACACATTCAGGAAGCTATAAGAAGCTCCCTCTACTTGGGCAGTGGGAATGGCAAAGGCAGTAGATGGGTATCCTTTAGGTAGGTGTTGAAAGTCATGTTAAGGAATTTGAGCTTCCTCCTAAGGGCAGATGAAGGTTTTCAGGCAGGGAGATTGGCATCATCAGATTATCATTCTGGAGGGATCACTCTGTGTTACAGAGAATGGACTGGATGGTGGTGAGATAAGCAGGGGGATAACTCAGAGATGATGACTGCAGCAGTTCCGGTTGGGGGTGAGACAGCCCATACTCAGGTGTTGCTGGTGAAAATGGAGAAGCATGGACAGATCTGAGAGATATGTGTGGAGTAGACATGACAGGCCTGGGGGTTGTGCACATCTCAAGGAGGAGTCCAGCTTTACACCAGGTTTCTGGCCTAGGTCACTGTGTGGCTCATGGCAACATTTACTTAGCATAGGAACACTGGCGGGTTTACAATTTTTGTTAGTATCAATAACTGTAAATATTCTTATACAAAAACCTTTTATAGTTTCTTGAATTATTTCCAGGGGTAAATGTCCAGAAATTAAACTAGTAGGAGGAAGTTCATATGGATTCATATTAGCATTCTGCCACAGAATTGTTTTTGATGTACCTCACCACCAGCAGTTTTTTCTTTGTTCTTAAATGAAGCAGTTTTGTACAAACCATGCCAGCTTTTTACATTATTTTACTCTCATTTTACAGAATAGAGTCTCAAATTTACTTTAATTTTTTATCTTAACCATATCTCTCAAACTTTTTTTTTTTTTTTTTTTTTTTGAGACAGAGTCTCGCTCTGTCGCCCGGGCTGGAGTGCAGTGGCGCGATCTCGGCTCACTGCAGCCTTCGCCTCCTGGGTTCAAGGGATTCTCCTGCCTCAGCCTCCCGAGTAGCTGGGATTACAGGCATGCTCCACCATGCCCAGCTATTTTGTATTTTTAGTAGAGACGGGGTTTCACCATGTTGGCCAGGCTGGTCTCGAACTCCTGAACTCAAGAGATCCCCCTGCCTCAGCCTCCCAACAAAGTTTTTAATAGGCTTTTCTTTTCTTTTTTTCTTTTTTTTTTTTTTTTTAGCAGTTTTAGGTTCACAGCAAATTGAGTGGCATGTACAAAGATATAGCCCCTGCCCCCCACCATGCATAGCCTCCCTCACCAGAGTTATTATTATTTGTTATAATTGATGAGCCTACATTGACACATCATTATCACCTAAAGTCCATAGTTGACATTCAGGTTCACTCTTGGCATTCACCCATTGTACATTCTGTGGGTTTGCACAAACTTACAGCGTCATGTATTTACCATTATAGTATCACACAGAGTGGCTTCATTGCCCTAAAAATCCTCCATGCCCTGCCTATTCATCTGTCCTTCCCCCTAAACTCTGACAATCACTAGTTTTGTAAGAAACCACCAAACTGCCTCCCAAAATGGCTATACCATTTACATTCCCACCAGCAATGAATGAGAGTTTCTGACACTCCATATCCTTCATATCCATCAAGTATCCAAGCCAGTACTTGATGTTTTCAGCGTTCTGGATTTAGGCCAGTCTAATAGGTGTGTAGTGGTATCTCATGGTTCTTTTAATTTGTATTTCCCTGGTGATACATGATATGGGGCATCTTTCCATGGGCTTGTCATCTGTATATCTTCTTTGGTGAGGTGTCAAAGTTACTGGCCCATTTTTAAAATCAATTTATTTTTCTTATTGTTGAGTTTTTAAGAGTTCTTTGTATATTTTGGATAACAGTCCTTAATTCAATATGTCTTTTGTAAGATTTTCTCCCAGTCTGCGGCTTTTCTTTGAATTCTCTTGACAATGTCTTTTGCAGAGCAGAAATTTCTAATGTTAATGAAATGCAGCTTATCATTTCTGTCACTCATGGATTGTGCCTTTGGTGATATATCTAAAAAGGCATCACCAAGTCCTAGGTCATCTAGATTTTCTCCTATGTCATCTTCTAGGAGTTGTTTTGCAGTGTTGTTTTGTTTTGTTTCTGTTTTTGTTTTGAGATGGAGTTTTGCTCTTGTTGCCCAGGCCAGAGTGCAATGGTACAATCTCGTCTCACCAACCTCCGCTTCCCAGATTCAAGCAATTGTTCTGCCTTAGCCTCCCTAGTAGCTGGGATTACAGGCATGTGCCACCACGCCCGGCTCATTTTGTATTTTTAGTAGAGACGGGGTTTCTCCATGTTGGTCAGGCTGGTCTTGACCTCCCGACCTCAGGTGATCCGCCTACCTCGGCCTCCCAAAGTGCTGGGATTATAGGTGTGAGCCACTGCGCCCAGCTAGTTTTTATTTTACATTGAGGTCAATAACACATTTTTAGTCAGTTTTTGTGAAGGGTGTAAGGTCTGTGTCTGAATTCTTTTTTTTTTTTTTTTTTTCTGCACGTGGATGTCCAATTTTTCTAGCACAGTTTGTTGAAATAACTATCTTTTCTTCATTGTATTGCCTTTGCTCCTTTGCCAAAGATCAGTGGACTATATTTATGTGGGCCTGTTTCTGGGCTCTCTATTCTGTTCCATGATCTCTTTGTCTCTTCTTTTGCCACTGCCACACTGTCTTAATTACTGTAGCTTTATTGTAAGTCTTCAAGTTGGGTAGTATCAGTCCTCCAATTTTGTTCTTTTCCTTCCATATTTCATTGGCTATTCTGGATCTTTTGCCTCCCCATACAAACTTTAGAATCAGTTTGTCAATATCCACAAAATAACTTCCTGGGATTTTTATTAGGATTGCATTGAATCTGGATATCAAGTTGGGAAGAATTCACATCTTGACAACATTGAGTCTTCCTATCCAATTTCTAAAAGTTGTTCTCTAAATTTTTCATGACTAAATCCAGATCTATCCTCAACGTCTCAGCTATCAGTTCCTAAAGTTCGAAACTTTAATAAAAGTTTCAAACTTTAAAACTTTCTTTTTTTCTTTTTTTTTTTTTCTTTTTGAGATAGAGTCTTGCTCTTGCCACCCCGGCTGGAGTGCAGTGGCATGATCTCAGCTCACTGCAACCTCCACCTCCCAGGTTCAAGTAATTCTCCTGCGTCAGCCTCCCGAGTAGCTAGGATTACAGGCACCTGCCACCACACCCAACTAATTTTTGTATCTTTGAGTAGAGATGGGGTTTCACCATGTTAGCCAGTCTGGTCTTGAACTCTTGACCTCAAGTGATATGACCACCTTAGCCTCCGAAAGTTCTGGGATTATAGGTGTGAGTCACCATGCCCAGCACAAACTTTAAAACTTTCAAAAGTTCAAAAAAAGGGTCTCAGCTACCAGTTTCTTAAGTTCATGGAATGATGTCAGTGATTGTATTAATCCATTGTCACACTGCTGATAAAGACATACCCAAGACTGGGCAACTTACAAAAGAGAGAGGTTTAATTGGACTGACAGTTCCATATGGCTGGGGAAGTCTCACAATCATGGCAGAAGGCAAAGAGGAGCAAGTCATGTCATATGTGGATGGCAGCAGACAAACAGATTGGTCAGGGAAACTCCCCCTTATGATCCTGTCAGATCTCATGAGACTTACTCACTATCACAAGAACAGCACGGGAAAGACCTACCCCCATGATTCAGTTATCTCCCATCAGATCCCTCCCACAACATGTGGGAATTATGGGAACTACAAGATGAGATTTGGGTGGGGTCACAGAGCCAAACCACAGAGATTTGGATGGGGTCACAGAGGTGGGGTCATTCTGCCCCCGGCCTCTCCAAAATCTAATATCTTCACATTTCAAAACCAATCATGCCTTCCCAACAGTCCTCCAAAGTCTCACCTCATTTCAGCACTAACTCAGAAGTCCACGGTCCAAAGTCTTATCAGAGACAAGTCCCATCTGCCTATGAGCCTGTAAAGTCAAAAAGCAAGTGGTTTCTAGATACAAAGTGGGTACAGGTATTAGGTAAGTACAGCCATTCCACATGGGAGAAATTGGCCAAAATAAAGGGGCTACAAACCCTATGCAAGTCTGAAATCCAAATCTTAAGGCTCCAGAATGATCTCCTGTGACTCCATGTCTCACATCCAGATCACGCTGATGCAAGAAGTAGGTTCCCGTAGTCTTGGGCAGCTCTGCCCCTGTGGCTTTGCAGGGTACAGCCTCCCTCCCAGTTGCCTTCACACATTGACGATGAGTGTCTGCAGCTTTTCCAGGCACATGGTGCAAACTGTCAATGGATCTACTATTCTGGGGTCTGGAGGACGGTGGCCCTCTTCTCACAGCTCCACTAGGCAGTGTCCCAGTAGGGACCCTGTGTGGTGGCTTCCACCCCACATTTCCCTTCTGTACTGCCCTAGCAGAAGTTCTTCATGAGGACCCCACCCCCACAGTAAACTTCTGCTTGGGCATCCAGGCATTTCCATACATCTTCTGAAATCTAGGCAGAGGTTCCCAAACCTCAATTCATGACTTCTGTGCATTCACAGGCTCAACACCATGTGGAAGCTGCCAAGGCTTCAGGCTTGCACCCTCTGAAGCCACAGCCCAAGCTCTGTGTTGGCCCCTTTCAGCCAAGGCTGGAGCAGCTGGGACACAGGGCATCAAGTTCCTAGGCTGCACACAGCATGGGGACCCTGGGCCCAGCCCGTGAAACCACTTTTTCCTCCTAAGCCTCCAGGCCTGTGATGGGAGGGACTGCTGCAAAGGTCTCCGACATGCCCTGGAGACATTTTCCCCATTGTCTTGGTGATGAAAATTCACTCCTCATTACCTGCAGCTGGCTTGAATTTCTCCTTAGAAAATGGGATTTTCTTTTCTATTGCATTGTCAGGCTGCAAATTTTCCAAACATTTTTGCTGTCTTTCCCTTTTGAAACTGAATGCCTTTAACAGATGTGAATTCAAGATTCACATCTTGAATGCTTTGCTGCTTAGAAATTTCTTCCACCAGATACCCTAAATCATCTCTCTCAAGTTCAAAGTTCCACAAATCTCTAGGACAGGGGCAAAATGCTGCCAGTCTCTTTGCTAAAACATAACAAGAATCACCTTTGCTCCAATTCCCAACAAGTTCCTCATCTCCATCTGATTCCACCTCAGCCTGGACCATATTGTCCATATCGCTATCAGGCTTTTGGTCAAAGCCATTCAACAAGTATCTAGGAAGTTCCAAACTTTCCCACATTTTCCTGTCTTCTGAGCCCTCCAAACTGTTCCAACCTCTGCCTGTTACCCAGTTCCAAAGTCACTTCCACATTTTTGGGTATCTTTTCAGCAGCACCCCCTCTGCTGTATTTGCTGTATTAGTCCGTTTTCATGCTGCTGATAAAGACATACCCGAGACTGGGCAATTTACAAAAGAAAGAGGTTTAATTGGACTGACAGTTCCACGTGGCTGGGGAAGCCTCATAATCGTGGTGGAAGGCAAGGAGGAGCAAGTCACGTCTTATGTGGATGGCAGCAGGCAAAAATAGAGATTGGGCAGGGAAACTCCTCCTTATGATACCATCAAATCTTGTGAGATTTATTCACTGTCACGAGAACAGCAGGGAAAGACACAGAGCCAAACCATATAAGTGATAATATGCACATAGTCATCCAGAAAGGACCATTTCTCCTGACAAAATTCACTGAACTGAAAGATGGCCTCCAAGAGCCAACACCAAGAGTATGCATTCAAAGATCTGAGTTTGGTTTAGAGAAGCATTCCCCACACTGTGTTCCATAGGTTACTAGCATATCATGAGAGTTCATAGGTCTTCCTAGAAAAAAGTGTTTGTGGTTAAATAAAATTGAAAGGTATTAAGTTGAAATCAAACACATTTACTTATGGCTTTATAGTGCATTAAATATGCCAATTTGGATTATGAATCAAGAGTAGATCTAATGAGTCTGTGAGATACTAGTGTCCCCAGGCCACAGTTTAGCTTAGAGAAAGAAATGTAGACTAGGCGCGGTAGCTCATGCCTGTAATCTCAGCACTTTGGAAGGCCAAGGCAGGCGGATCGTTTGAGCTCAGAAGTTCAAGACCAGCCTGGGCAACATGGCAAAACCTTGTCTCTACAAAAAAAAATACAAAAATTAGCCACACGTGATGACGCACACCTGTAGTCCCAGCTACTCGAGTGGCTGAGGTGGGAGGATCGCTTGTGCCTGGGAGGCCGAGGCTAGAGTGAGCCAAGATTGCATCACTGCACTCCAACCTGGAGGCCACTGCACTTCACCCTGTCTCAAAAAAATAAAAAGAAAAAGAAATATAAATGTCTAAAAGTAGGAATCAGCAAAGGAATTCAAATATGCATGCGGCATGTAGGTCTTGTCACTCTCAGGAGTCCTTAGCACTTTGGGAATGGGAAGTGAGTTATGTAGTGCCTTTCATTTGTGGCACGCTGATTCACCACCATTGTAACGTATTTTGCCACATTTATTTTCTCTGTTTATCTATATAGACATACATACAAACATACACACATATATATACAGACACATATACTCAGAGATGATTGTTTATATTTTTTAATCATTTGAAGATATGTTCAATATATCATGTCTTTTTATCCCTGAATACTTCAGTGTATGTTTTATAAGAACAAGGAAATTAGCCAGGCGTGGTGGTGCACGCCTATAATTCCAGCTACTTGGGAGGCTGAGGCAGGAGAATCACTTGAACCCAGGAGGTGGAGGTTGCAGTGAGCCAAGGTCACACCACTGCACTCCAGCCTGGGCGACAGAGCAAGACTCCATCTAAAAAAAAAAAAAAAAAAGGAACAAGGATATTTTCTTATGTAACCACAATACAGCTATCAAAGCCAGGAATTTTCTTTCTTTCTTTCTTTCTTTTTTTAGACAGGTCTTGCTTTGTCATCCAGGCTGGAGTGTAGTGGCGCAAACACAGCTCCCTGCAGCCTCGCCCTCCCAGGTCAAGCAATCCTCCCACTTCAGCCCTTTAAGTAACTGAGACTATAGGCGTGCACTGCCACACCCAGCTCATTTTTATATATTTTTTTTGTAGAGACGGGGTTTCACCATGTTACCCAGGCTGGTTTCAAACTCCTGGGCTCAAGCAATCCACCCACTTCAGCCTCCCAAAGTGCTGGGATTACAGGCATGAACCACTACTCCTGGCTTTTCAGGGAATTTTGAACATTGGTCATATTCCTTTTTGTCCGTTGTCCCAATTAGGTCCTTTACGGCAGTTCTTTTTCCTCCAATGCAAGATCCACTCCAGGATCATGTATTACATTTAGTTGTCATGGCTCTTCTCTCCTTTAATCTAGAATAGTTTCTCACTCAGTCTGTCTCTTATGACATTGAAATTTTTGAAGAATATAAGTCAGCTGTTTTATAAACTGTTCCTTAGTTTGGGTTTGTCTAATGTTTCCTCATGAGTGATGCATGCCGAGCTAGAATACTACATAGGGATATTGTACCTTCTTGTGATATTTCATTCAGAGGCACATGAAATCCATCTGTCCTTTTCTGGTGATATTAATTTTTATCACCCATTCTTGGTGGTGTACAGTTTCTTCACTGTATAGTAACTATTTTCCCCTTGCAGCTAATAAGCATCTTTAAAGACACATTTTAAGATTATGTAAATATCTTGCTTCTCACATAAATTTTCCCTCTGGGTTTAACACATCTATTGATGAATCTTTCCTGAACCAGTCATAACTGTGATGGTTGTAAAATAATTATTTTCCGTTCTACCATTTTATCCACACTTATCAGTTGGCATTCTGCTGTTAGGAATGTCCCTCTTTTCCCTACCAAGTTATTTATTTGTTATTAGTATGTTTGCTCTTTTCACATAACAGTATATCTGGAAACCTTCATACTATGAACTTTATAGCAGTTCATAGAAATCTCCCTTACTTGTAGAGATGTATAATAATACATTTTATGTATGTACTATGGGTTTTTTCCAAATAGTTTCCACTTTGGGACATTTAAATAGGTTTCAATATTTTGACATTATTTTTGTATTGTTGGAGTTGTATCTTCAGAGAAAATTCCTAGGCATGGGACCACTAGGTTGAAGGGAGTATATATTGGTAGTTTTATTTACTACAAAACTTAATTGGTAAGTTTGTCTTATTGGAATTCTTCTACTACATTGCCAAGTTGCCTTTTAATTAAGCCTATATCATTTGTATTTCCATTAGCAACGTAGGATAGTGCCACTTTCCCCACAACCTGTTTCAACAAAGTACATTGTCAAGCTTTTGAGTTAATTCCAGTCTAATGAGTGAGAAATGACGTCTCAGGATAGTTTTAATTTGCATTTATATTTTTTAAAAAGGAGTTGAACATCTTTTCATATGTTTAAGTGACTCATATATTTTTTGTCAATTGTCTTTTTTGTGAAATATTCCTATCATTTCACCATTTTTAAATAGAAGCTTTGGTCCAGTTTTCTTAACTGCTAGAAATCCTTCATATCTTATACATATTGCCCCTTTATTTATGACTATGTTGTAAATATCTTCACCCAATTTATTTTTTAAAATTTTGTTCATAGTGTTTTTTGAGAAAATTTGTATACCACAAATTTTACCCATTTAAAGTGTACAATGTAGTGATTTTATTATGTTCACAGAGTTTTGTAACCATTACCACTATCTAATTCCAGAGTATTTTCAAGAAATTCCATACCCATTGGCAGTCATTCCTCCCTCTTCCCCCATCTCCTGGCAACCACCAATTTACTTTCTATCTCTATGGATTTTTCTATTCTAGACATTCCATATAAACAGAATCACACAGTATGTGGTCTTTTGTGTCTGACTTCTTTCATTTAGCATAATGTGTTCAAAATTCATCCATGTTTTAGCATGTATCAGTTCTTCATTCCTTTTCATGGTGGAATAATATTCTATTATACAGATTCACCTCATTTTTTTATCCATTCATCAGTAGATGGACATTTGGGTTGCTTCCAGTTTTGGGCTATTATGAATAATACTGCTGTGAACATTCATGGACAATTTTTTGTATGACATGTTTTTATTTCTCTCTGATGTGAGGCTACAAGTGGAATTGCTGAATCATATGGTGACTCTGTATTTAACTTTCCAAGGAACTGCTGTGCTATTTTCCAGAGCAGCCTCACTATTTTACGTTCCCACCAACAGTTTAGGAAAGTTCCAATACCTCCACATCCTCACCAACACTTCTTACTATCTGTCTTTTTTAATTTCAGTCATTGTAGTAAGTATGAAGTGATATCTCATTGTGGCTTTTTATTTGAATTTCCCTAATGACTAATGACGTAGCACATCTTTTCATAGGCTTATTGGCCATTTGTATATCTTCATGGGAGAAATGTCTATTGAAAATCTTTGCACATTTTTAATAGGGTTATTTGTCTTTTTATTGTTGACTGATAATAGTTATTTACATATTCCGGATACTAGATACTAGAGCCTTATCTGTGAGGTGTTTCCCAATCTGTAGGTTGTCTTTTGACTTTCTTGATAGTGTCCTTTGAAGCACAGAAGTTTTTCATTTTGATTGTCCAACTTGTCTGTGTTGTTGTTCTTTGTTTGTTTGTTTGTTTGTTTGTTTTGGCTTGTGCTTTTGGCATCACATCTCAGAAATCATTCCCTAATCCAAGGTCATGAAGGCTTACATCTGTGTTTTCTTCTAAGAGTTTTTATAATTTTTACCTCTTACACATGGGTCTTTGATTCATTTTGAGTTAATTTCTATTTATAGTGTGAGGTATAGGGGTCCAACTTCCTTTTTTGGGGGGGGTAGGGGGCTATATGGCTATCCAATTGTCCTAGCACTATTTATTGAAAGGACTATCCTTTCATCATCAAATTATTTTGGGACCCATGTCAAAATAAATTGGCCATAAATGTAAGGGTTTATTTCTAGATTCTCAATTCTGTTCCATTGATCTATATGTTTATCCTTATGCCAGTATCACATTGTCTTAATTAGTGTTGTTTTGTTGTAAGTTTTGAAATCAGTGTGAATCTCTAACTTTGTTCTTCTTTTTTAAGATTCTTTTGGCTATTCTGGATTCCTTGAATTTTTACGTGAATTTTAGGATCAGCTTGTCAATTTCTGCAAAAAACAAAACAAAACAAAAAAACACCAGGATTTTGGTAGGGATTACATTGAATCTGTATCACAATTTGGGAAGTATTGACATCTTAACAATATTAAGTCTTTCAATCATTGAGCATGGGATATCTATTTACTTAGCTCTTCTTTCATGTCATTCAACCATGTTTTGTAGTTTTTAGAGTATAAGCTTTGTACTTCTTTGGGTAAATTTATTCCTAAGTATTTTATTATTTTTCATGCTATTACAAATGGAAGCTTTTAAAATTTCATTTTCTGATTATTCATGTATAGAAATATATGATTTTTTATGTTTATCTTGTATCCCGCAACCTTGCTGAACTCATTTATTAGTGCTGTTTCTGCTTTTTGCCACACAAGTTTTCTAAATGTGTTCAAATTTTCAACCTTTCCTGTGACCCTAAGTTAGAAGGATTTCCCTGTATCCAGGTTATAGTGGAATTCACTCATTTTTATACTTATAAAGTTTGATAGGCGACTTTTGCTGTTGTTTACTCTTGAGGTTAAAAAAGATTAGAGAGCGTTTTAAAACTAATTGCAGATTATTTAAGAAATACCTTGGTGAAATGAGAATAATATTGAATTTGAAGTCAAAAAATCTGGGTTGGAGTTCAGACTATTCTGTTTATCAGCTGTTTGATTGTAGGCAAGTCATTTAGCTCCTTAAAAAAAAACCTACAAAATATTCCATCCACTTCATAGAACTACTCAAAGGTTCAAAATGGAAAGTGCTTTGTGAACTATTAGGCCTTCTGCCAGTATAAGCTACTTTTATTTCTTAACAGTAATTATTAAACATTTTTCAATCCTTCTCTTTCCTTTAGGAGATTTACCTAAAATACAGAAAGGTGCTGTAAGGCCACAGCCCTCAAAGGGGACCCATGTATAAAAGCCATTTATTAAGTATACACAAAGAGGTTTTGTTATTTTTCCCTGTTGTTGTCCACCCTTCATTCCTTTGGAGTGACAGAAATACCCAGAGAGAAAAGACCTTTTATTTCCTGTAAAATACAGAAAAGTTCCAAAGCATTTTAGTGATTAACTCATTAAAACGAAGAAAAATAAACCAAGTCCTGGAGAGCCAACCCAAGGAAGGCAGCAGTCCCAGGGACTGATGAAAGAGCCGTCATCTACCTCATCCCTCCCTCTGCCGCAAGGTTCCAGAAGAAAACCATGCAAATGTGATTCTTTCTGAAACTCCTCATGGCAGATTTTGGCAATAAAACCTTATTTTCCTATCCAAAAGAAAAATCACAGGGTTCTACTTATGTGAGTGAGAGTATGTTTATGGGTGTGTATAAATTAGCACACCCATAACAGTGCTAGCTTGGGTTGCTTTTTCCCATCTCTCACTTGAATTGCATATCCCTCTTTTCAGTTTCCAGGGTAGCTCTGCCACTCAAGAGTTCCCAAATTTAGGGTATTTTGACTTGCAAAGTGTAATGAAATCATTAAATTCATCAGTTGCTCTACTGACAGCTTTGGAGCCAGAAAATCTAGCTTTAGATCTCAGCCTGAGTAACTTACTGGCCCTGGTCGGGCCTGGGGTGATGGCTGATCAGTGCTCCCACATGGCTCCTGGCAGGTGCAGAGTTCTCAGCTAATGGCAGCGCTTCTGATTGGCTCTTAGTAGTTGCTGTGCGTTTGCTATACATATGCAATCAATTTATTGTAAATCAGAATAATGGTATTTTTAATTTTAAACACCTCCGAAAATATTAATACTAGCCTTTTGTTTAGAATTAGGAAAGATGTAGAGTGCAGTTGTATTAGTCCATTCTCACATTGCTATAAGGAAATACCCAAGACTGGGTAATTTATGAAGAAAAGAGGTTTAATTGACTCACAGTTTTGTATGACTGGGGAGGCCTCAGGAAACTTACAATCATGACAAAAGGCACCTGTTCAAACGACAGCAGGAGAGAGAATGAGAGCCAGCAGGGGAAATGCCAGACACTTATAAAACCGTCAGATCTCATGAGAACCTATTCAACATCACGAGAACAGCATGGGGGAAACCACCCCCATGATTTAATTACCTCCCACAGGTCCCTCCCATGACACGTGGGGATTGTGGGATTACAGTGCAAGATGAGAGTTGGGTGGGGACACGAAGCCAAACCATATCATTTTGCCTGTGGCCTCTCGCATATCTCACGTCCT
The DNA here is from genome assembly GCF_028885655.2 of Pongo abelii. NCBI lineage: Eukaryota > Metazoa > Chordata > Mammalia > Primates > Hominidae > Pongo > Pongo abelii. Next base: position 102,360,278 of record NC_072001.2, on the reverse strand, counting down.
CACATTTCGAAACATAGTCATGCCCTTCCAACAGTCCCCCAGAGTCTTAACTCATTCCAACGTTAACCCAAAAGTCCAAGTCCAAAGTCTCATCTGAGACAAGGCAAGTCCCCTCCATCTATGAGCCTGTAAAATCAAAAGCAAGTTAGTTACTTCCTAGATACAGTGGGGGTACAGACATTGGGTAAATACACCTGTTCCAAATGGGAGAAATTGGCCAAAATACAAGGGGCTACAGACCCCATGCAAGTCCAAAATCCAATAAGGTAGTAATTAAACCTTATAGTTCCAAAATGATCTCCTTTGACTCCATGTCTCACATCCAAGTCATGTTGATGCAAGAGGTGAGCTCCAGGGCCTTCAGCAGCTCCTCCCCTGTGGCTTTGCAGGGTACAACCCCCCTCTTGGCTGCTTCCATGGGCTGGCATCGAGTGTCTGTGGCTTTTCCAGAGCACGGTGCAAGCTGTCAGTGGACCTACAATACTGAGGTCTGGAGGACCGTGGCCCTCTTCTCACAGCTCCACTAGGCAGTGCCCCAGTGGAGACTCTGTGTAGGGGCTTCCACCCCACATTTCCTTTCCACACTGCCCTAGCAGAGGTTCTCTGTGAATGCTTTGTCCCTGCAGCACACTTCTGCCTGGACACCCAGGCATTTCCATACATCTTCTGAAATCCAGCCAGAGGTTCCCAAACCTCAGTTCTTGACTTCTGTGTACCCGCAAGCTTAACACCTCATGGAAGCTACCAAGGCTTGGGGCTTGCACCCTCTTAAGCCACACCCAAGCTGTACCTTGGCCCCTTCTAGCCATGGCTGGAGCAAAAAGCAAGGCACCAAGTCCCTAGGCTGCACACAGCAGGTGGGTCCTGGGCCCACAAAATCATTTTTCCTCCTAGGTCTCAGGGCCTGTGATGGGGGGGGCTGCTGTGAAGGTCTCTGGCATGCCCCGGAGACATTTCCCGATTGTCTTGGTGATTAACATTCAGCTCCTTGTTACTTATGCAAATTTCTGCAGACAACTTGAATTTCTCCCCAGAAAATGGGTTTTTCTTTTCTACTGCATTGTCAGGCTGCAAATTTTCCAAACTTTTATGCTCTGTCACTTCTTGAATGCTTTGCTGCTTAGAAATTTCTTCCATCGGCCAGAATCGATGGCTCACGCCTGTAATCCCAGCACTTTGGGAGGCCGAGGCAGGTGGATCTCAAGGTCAGGAGATTGAGACCATCCTGGCTAACACAGTGAAACCCCTTGTCTACTGAAAAAAATAAAAATTAAAAAAAAAATACAAAAAACTACCCGGGCGTGGTGGCACGTGCCTGTAGTCCCAGCTACTCGGGAGGCTGAGGCAGGAGAATCGCTTGAACCCAGGAGGCGGAGGTTGCAGTGAGCCGAGATCGCACCACTGCACTCCAACCTGGGTGACAGAGCGAGACTCTGTCTCAAAAAAAAGAAAAGAAAAAAAGAAAGAAATTTCTTCCACCAGATGCCCTAAATCTTCTCTCTCAAGTTCAGAGTTCCACAGATCTAGGGCAGGGCCAAAAAGCCACCAGTCTCTTTGCTAAAGCATAGCAAGAATGACCTTTACTCCAGTTCCCAGCAAGTTCCTCATCTCCATCTGAGACCACCTCAGCCTGGACTTCATTTCCTTATCACTGTCAGCATTTTGGCCAAAGCCATTCCACAAGTCTTTTGGAAGTTCCAAGCTTTCCTGCATCTTCCTGTCTTCTGAGTTCTCCAAACTTTTCCAGCCTCTGCCCATTACCCAGTTCCAAAGTCGCTTCCACATTCTCTGGTATCTTATAGCAATGCCCCATTCTGCTGGTACCAATTTACTATATCAGTCCATTTTCATACTATTTCACTTATTGTTTCATATTGTTTCACTGTAAAAATTTTCTAAGAACGACATCAATCCAAGTGCCACAAAGGGGAAGATTACTGGTTTTTTTTTTTTAAGTAATAACTACTTTTTCTAAAAATGATGCATGTTCTTTGTTTTTTAAAAATCAAGCTATATAGGAAAGGTCAAATATATGCCACCAGTCACCTCAGACCTCCTTGCCCAGAAATAGGCAGTGTTGACACTTGCTTAACAATTTTTCTCTGCATATATACAGATGAGTATACATTAGGAGACAGAAGAGAAAAAAAAAGAGAAAGGAAGAAAGTGATAAATTTGACAGAGGAAAAATGAAAAACTACTCTGTGATAATATATCATAAAGTCAAAACATAAATGTCAAAGAGGAGGAAATATAGAAAGAGTTCTTTAAAAATCTGGATTAAAAAGACAACAGTAGAAACATGCACAAGACAGGAACATACAGTTTACAGAAGAGGAAACATAAATGACCAGTAACCATACAAAAATAATCCTCAGCCTCACTCGTAATTAAAGAAATGCAATTTAGCTGTCTGGCCATTGTCGCCAGAGCCCAGTATGGGTCATAGGAGATGAAGCTAAGAGCGGCGCGTGGCTGGGTTATGATTGTGCGTGTGTGTGTGTGTGTGTGTGTGTGAGAGAGAGAGAGAGAGAGAGAGATTTATTTCTGGAACAATACAGGAAACTGATTAGCTGTAAGGCTGGGAATGGGGAGAAAAAGAGGGTAAGGCAGGTAGAAGGGGGAAGGAGTATTTTTAATTTCAATTGTTTATTCTTTTCCACCACTTAAGATTTTTTAAGATTATATGCAGGTAATACTCTTATCATTTAAAAATCTAATTAAGTTTTAAGAAAACACGTACTTGCAACCAAACGAAGAAAATATAAGCCCTTGAGGTATCTATTTTGTTGCTAATGCTTATACAGAGTAGTGCTTTTTCTTCCCAGCTCTTTGGAGGAGCTAAAATTGACAACTGGAGAGCTGCCACTGAGGACTTTCTCTGACTATTAAAAGAAACTGGCTTAGTCCAGGGTCCTCAGAACTCAGTTTTCCAATGCTCTGTGCTCCCAGTGACTTCCTGTTCATCTAATCCCCCAGGGATTCCCAGCTCCATCTTTTTCTTAGCCAAGGTTCACCAGCTGCCCCAGGCCTCCAAGGTGTGTGTGGCCATGAAAGGCTTCCCTGCTGGGCAGAGATGGGAGAAGGAAGGAAATGGCAACCTGTGGCTGCAACGTGGCCCTGTCTTACATAAGGGTGTTAGCTCAAATTTGAAGGGTGAAATGACCAGTTTTGGCAGGGTGAGAAGGAAAGCTATGCAGCGTCACAGCTGGTCAGTTATAAAAGAAACAGCAAACTCACACCTCCAATGACAAGTGGACTTGAACTTCTTTTGAATTAAGGCACAAACTTGAAACAAAGCAGAGTTGTAGACTCTCGGTGGACGGCACCATAACATCTTCTCTATCCACCATCTGCCGCTTGTCTCTCCTTTATGGCATCCCTCTAAAGCGTTTAGAAGCTGCTCAGGCATCCACATGTTAGCATCTCACTCTTCCCTCTAGGCAGCCCACTCCATTTCTGGATGGAGTCTACTCTTTGACAACCTCTTTCTCTGACCCTTAAATATCTCTTCATTACATTGATTAGAAAATCATCTTTCTGTAACTTCTACCCTCTCAATAACCAAGTGTTAGACTAGAAAAGTATGCAGTTTGGAATTACAGGCCTTAGTCTGAATCTCTGTTCTGCCACTAACCCACCATGTGACCTTCAACCAGTAGCCTAATCTCCTGGAGGCTAAATTTCCCCTTCTGTAAATTGGGCTGTTCACATCACTTTCAATGGTCATTTTGAGACTGAGTGAACTGGTAAGTGGTAAAAATTCACTTAGTACCACACCTGGCAGAAGAAGATGCTTAATCGGTATTAGTTCCCTCCTTCCCTGTGTCCCTCCAGTGCTCACCCTCAGCGATACAAAGAGATCCTGGCTGTGACTAAGTTGAAGACTTCTATTGTCTCCCCACTGAGTGTTCTCATCTCCAGAGTAAATACATTCAGGCTGAGTCCACAAATGTACCTTGATCTTCCTGTGTACTTACTCTCTACTTTGCTGTAGGAGAGATTTTGCTCTGTCACTGAACCCCTAATTATTACAAAGTGGGGGGAAAATATATTTCCCTAACCCCCAAGACCCACCCCATCCCCAAGAGCTGGGATTCCACACTCAGACCTCTCCCAGGGTTTGAAGTTGAGTGTTCAGATGATGGGGTCTGCCTGCAGAAATAGAAGTATCTCTCATCCTTTTCACTAGTCATCAAGCTTTCTCTTTAGGAAATATTACACATTTTACAAATCCAAGGGGACAGGCCCAGTTAGATAAAAGTCTGCCAGCTCTGGCTCTGGCTGCATCTATTGACAGCTTGATTGGCACTGAGGAATCTGTGGTTTCCCCCAAACATACACACAAGGTACCAGGATAGAACAGCTGCTCTGTGCCTTGGCAGGGGTTGAGGTCCTTGGTCTTGTGGATGAGTTTTTTTTTTTTTTTTTTTAATTAATGACTTTGTTCAATGTGGGATATTAGAAGTTTTTTGTTTGTTTTTAACCCAGTCCAACATGCCAGCACCCCGAGGGATTTGGGGATATTAAACATTCCTCCTCAGCTTCAAGATGACAGTTGATAAATGTAACCATAAGATACTGAAAAGAACAAAGGACGTGAGGGGAAATGCAAGCCCTGGGGAGATTAATAAATCCTGAGGAGAAGGAGTGAGTGTGGTCAAACTATGGAGCCCCAGCGAGGCCCACTACTTGATCTCTTGCAGAAATCCAGGACAGGCAAGCAGGATGCCTATAATTCTGTTAACTGATTCCTAGTCCTTAAATGCTCTCAGATGCATGTAACAGGGTATTTATATTCCCTGAGCAAATGAAGCATTGTTTGAAATGGTTGAGTTTGGAAAGACAGTGTAGTCTAATCACTAGCTTTGTCAACGTCCTTTGCACTCACTCCCTAAGGAAGCCTCACTGCCCAGCATGTGCTGTGGTTTTCAATCTGTGTCACCCTGAGCCCTCATGTTCCATGGAGGTTCTTCTGGGGCAGCCAGCTGGGAGCAGGTAGTCAAACTTCCAGGCCCCTCCACCTGCTTCTGTGAGAGCGGCTGTTCTGCTCTTTCCTGCTGTGTATATTGAGAACCACAGAAGGTTTTGTTTGGGTTCTTCTGCTCCAGAAAAGAAACTTGAAAATCAATGGTGCCATGGTGTTTGCATCCTTTTACAAGTTGCTTTGTTCACTCAGTGGTATGTTTTTGAAATATAACCATGTTAACATATGTAGATGGAGTTCAATCAAGAACTTGTAGAATAAACCACAATATGTTCATTCCCCTGCTGATAGATATTTAAGTGGTTCCCCATTTTTTACCATCTCAATTAATGCATCAGTGGAGGGCATTTTCAACACAGGCAATGGGCGGTGCCCATTAAGCTGGACAAGAAGGGAAGGACAGCAGGAGGGTTGGATGACTAGTGAGAATGTCGGAGGGTGGTGGAGTAGATGTGCATGGAGGCAATAGATCTAGGGCCCCCCAAGAGCCAAAATGGGTCTGTGACCTGGAGGATCCAGTGGTAACACAGAGTGGGCGATGATGAGGTCTGGAGTGTGACCCAGGGACTGGGCACCTGAGAGTAAGGAGGAAAGCAAGTTTGTCAGAAACCTGAGAGGCCAAGGTGTTGGCTGGGTTGTTTGCTGGACATTTCCGTTTGGTCCTTCAGCTACACTCTGCATCCTTCTCAGCCCTACTCTGTGCCCCAGAGGCTGACCTTTAATTACCATCTCAGTGCCCTTTCCCTCAGACTGAGAGATACTCAGCCTGGACCAGGGAAGACAGGGAGACAGAGCATCCATTCCTCCAGCCCCTCCCCTCAAGGTCCCTGCAGGTAGGCTGCGTCTCTACTGAAACCCACTGCTCATTTCCCTACAATTCTTCTTTCTGGTTATAGCAAACGCCCCCGGCACCTTGTCTTGGGACCCAGCATGCTCATCTTGGGTTTCCTCCATGCCAGGAATCATTTTATTGACCTCTTTTCCTCTATTAACCTGTTTACATGTGCTATCTCTTTCCTGCCTGATTGAGTACAGGCCAATCTCATGGATACGCAAATCTTGGGAAATGATGACTAGAGTAAGGGTAGATAGGAAGTTAGTTAGCTGGGTGCAAAAACCTAGTGAGGGGTGGTGTCTGTAAATCTGCATAAAATACAAACTATCCTACATTCTTGTAGTTCACATGTGAGCTCCTTTAAAACTAAAATTCCTGCCTAATTTTTAGGGGGAATTCCTAGTGTCAGCACAATATCTGGCATGTAGAAAGCATTTAAAAATGAAAATAAGTTGAATTGAATAGGACTGAATTAAATTAAATGGAATTAAATTGAATTTTACTGAATAAATGAGATGCTAATTTTGCACATTTTAGACATCATGGGTGTCCCCCCGTCAAACCCCCTTCCCTCTAGCGTATGGTTTTTAAAAGCTTCATGAACATCAAATAAATTACATTAGGGATTGAGTTTCTGAAGTGAGAATAATGAATAATAAATGTTTGCTTATGTTAGCATCTCATGTAGAAAAATGTTTAAGTCATGAAAATTTTGTGATAAATTCAGATCCCTTTAAGCTTTCAGCACCCACTTTCTTTTTTTATTTTTTGAGACAGAATCTTGCTTTGTCACCCAAGCTGGAGTGCAGTACACAATCACGGCTCACTGCAGTCTTGATCTCCCATCAAGTGATCTTCCCATCTCAGCGTCCTGCATAGCTGGGACTACAGGTGTATGCCACCACCCCTGGCTAATTTTTTTTTATTTTTTAGTAGAGACAGGGTCTCACTATGTTGCCCAGGCGAGTCTCAAACTCCTGAGCTCAAGTGATCCTCCTGCCTCGGCCTCCCAATGTGCTGAGATCATAGGCATGAGCCAGCATGCCCAGCCTGACTCACTTTCTTGATATTGTGTGTATTTTGCTCTTGGAAAACTTTGCTTTCTGTCTCCATGGCAAAAAAACAATTTACGGTGGTTTCAGAACATGTAATTATTCATTTGAAAATAATTTTGTTAGACATATAGCTATTAACATTTCCTTGAATTTATAATATTGAATAGGAAGAAACAAAATATAAAATCTTTCTTGTTTTGGTTTTAATCTAAAATACGATTTGTCTTTGCGTCATATGAGTTAAAGCTTTTCTGGCGTGACACAGCGATTGTTCTCCCCAGATAACAGATCGTGGAGATAGCAGGGGAATAGCAAAGTAAACATGGCTCAATTTGCATGTGGTATTTTTTTGGAGGGGGTGGGTATTTCCTCTTTTTTCCTTTCTCCAAACACTACACAAGCAATAATTTGACTCGATCCCTGTGGCTCCTATTGTCTATATATACATGAAGTTGAATTTCATAGTGCCCATTATTTGAAAAACATTTAAGTCAGAGCTTAAGATTGGGCCTTTCATGCCAAATCAAGGACAGTGGCTAATTTGGGGTTGCCAAAATCACATATTCAATTCTTTATATTATATAATAAGAAAAGCCATTTTAAAGCAAAGGATATTGTTGGCATTTATGAATAAGAAATTCTGACTATTCTAATGCAGCAATAAAAATTATTACCTGAATCTTATTTTGGAGTAGCCGCATCATAAAAAGTCCAGAGCTAGTAGCTTAGCAGATTTTAACATGTGACAAGTAAGGTGACAGTCTAGAGTCAAAGATTCTATTTCCGCCCTGATTATAGTCTCAGAAATGCATTCGGCTGGTCATAAGAGGAGGAAGTACTGCATGGTCCAGACTAGAATGCTCAACTGGGATGACTTGATCTCCTGTGCCAGCTGCCATGGATGAATCACAGCTCCTGAGGACTGAATCGGGGTTCCCTGAGGAGTGTGCTGGCATCAATTAGTGATGTCTCCCACCACTGGCTAGGGTGGGGGGAATGGCAGCACTCAGGACATGATAGAAACAGCAGAATTTGAAGTTAGAGGATCAGGGTCAGACTCTTATCTTATCTCTTATTAGCTGTGAGATATCGTAATCACCCATTCAGCAATCTTAGTTTTCTCATGTATAAAATGAAGATAACGATTATCAAGAAAATTAAAATTGGTATCACAAATAAAAAAGAATTAAAGTGCAGCTTACATCTTATGAATTGCTAGTGTGTTTTGCCTATCTCAATCTAGTGTTTTCCTTTTTTATCTTTTTGTGTGTATGTGTGTGTGTGACAGGGTCTTGCTCTGTCACCCAGGCTGAAGTGCAGTGGCATAATCATAGCTCATTGCAGCCTCAACCTCCCGGGCTCAAAGCAATTCACCCACTTTAGCCCTCCTGAGTAGCTGGGACTGCAGGCCCATGCCACCACGCCTGGCTAATTTTTGTATTGGTTGTAGAGACAGGGTTTCACCATGTTGCCCAGGCTGATCTTGAACTCCTGAGCTCTAGCGATCTACCAGCCTCAGTCCCCCAAAGTGCTGGGAGTACAGTTGTGAGCCACCATGCCTGGCCTACTCATGGCATTTTAGTATTCTGTCACTCTTTTGGCAATTAATTGTGAACTACCTACCTACTGACTCACATTAGTGTATTATCTTACTTCACCATATTTTATTTTTTGTACTGCCCACACTTTCTAGCCCATGCCTCTCCTATAGTAGGCGATCCTAAGTATGAATGAATGTAAACATGTTACTAATAGTATTTTAAAACTCCAAATGCTGACAGGGAGATGAGTAGTTACTTTTTATTTGAAAGCATGTATTTTGCATGTTATTTGAAAGGACTATTGTGATTTTATGTTCATAAGATCATCGTTTTTTGTTTGTTGTTTAAAAACTTTTTTTTTTTTTTTGAGACAGAGTCTCTGTCACCCAGGCTGGAGTGCAGTGGTGCAATTTCGGCTCACTGCAACCTCCACCTCCCAGGTTCAAGCGATTCTCGTGCCTCAGCCTTCCAAATAGCTGGGACTATAGGCGTGCACCACCACACCGGGCTAATTTTTATATTTTTAGTAGAGACGGGGTTTCACCATGTTGGCCAGGCTGGTCTTGAACTCCTGACCTCAAGTGATCCACCTGCCTTGGCCTCCCAAAGTGCTGGGATTACAGACATGAGCCACCGCGCCTGGGCAAAAACATTTTAGTGGACTTTATTTTCAAGGAACTGAGCTGCTTTCTGTGCTTGGGCAGCTCCCCTGAGCAAGTTTGTAGAGGGTGCAGGCAAATGGGCTTGGTGGCACAGGCACAAAGGAGGGGTCTGTATTTCTGTGGGGAGACTGCTGACACCCACGGGTAGGTCCCACTTTTGGGGCTGACTGGTAGGCAGAGCACTGGGCTTGCCCACTTTCTCTGCACAGCATTGACACCTTCTATCCATCTCTTTACTTCTTGTAACTCCCCCTTCCTTTGCTGACACTGGACTCAAAGGATCATAGATGTTTAGTGATTTGCTTAGTGACAGGCCCTGGCCATAGCATTGAGCCATCTGGATTCATTGTCCAGCGTTCCCTCCACTACTCAGTCCTTTTAAAATCCAGCTTTCCTGCGAGTTGATTTCACTTCCACATAAATCATTTCTTCTAGCTTGCTGGAAAGTTCCTTGGCTTTCTGCTTATCTCTGCAAGGACAGTTAATTCTCTGCTGCTGCCAAGTATGTAAACAACGTGTTTCTTCTTTGTGTGGCGACAGGCACATCTCATCATCCTGAGTAGAAGCCCCTCTCAAGTGGAGGCAGCACACTCCGCACACATCGTCGCCCACGCTGCTGTCGCTTCAGGGAGACATGAGCACCATGGTGAGAAGAATCCTTTTCTCTTCCTGTCTCACAGGCACCTGGGTCTATAAATGAGCTGCCTTCTAGGTGGGTTAACAGGTGGACAGAGCCGTGACACAGGCCCACCACAGAGCCTTCCTTGTGTTATCTGATCATCTGCAGCTATGCTACTCTGCTGCTTTCCTCGGAGTCCTTTGGTTCCTCTCCCCTTCTAGCCTTCTTCTAGTCTTTTATTCTTAAATACAGCTAACCTCTATCCAAATGTTAGCTGTTAAGAGCCCCAGAGCATCTGTACTGGGCTTACGGGAAATCTGCTCTGCTTTCAAAGGTGATCTATTTTTAAAGATTGTTGTGGCAACAGCTCTGGCCTCTGGGCCAGCCGGCCTCCAGACACTGTCAGGGCTGAACTTTCCATCAGGATGAACTTACACGGCTTCAGGATTCCAAAAGGAAGTTGCCATTTATGGGTTTTTCTTATGGTTTTTCTTATCCCCGCATAATATGTAGAGCATCAAGCTTCTGGAATTATTTAATCCACCATCCTGGGCTCAGAGCATACAGAGCATACAATGTGCCTCCATTGGCAGAAAACACATAGTACTAATGATATTTTTCTTTGGTCATAATATTCAGAAATGGAGTACAATTCATAAAGAAGACCTAGGGGTGTATTCCAAGATATCAGATAAAAATAATTACGTACTGAATAAAATAAGGTCCACTCAAAAGCATAAAATGAGCATCTGGAAGGCATGGGGTTGATTCAGGAAGCAGAAGTCAACATCTGGAAGGCATGGGGTTGATTCAGGAAGCAGAAGTCAAGCTGAAATGAGGCCAGCACATGGGAGAAGGTGAAGGGAAAGCTTCAGTGAGCAGCCTGGTCCGAAAAGATCCATGGGCTAGGCAGGGAGCTTCAGTCCACAGAGGAACTGATGAAGGGGGCATCGGCATTTATCCGTCTGTCCATCACACCTTGCAGATCTCTTGTTCTGGCCTACTAGAGCTTGAAGCACCTTTTTAGATCTGGAGGAGCCTGTATAAGGATGGAGAGAGGAGACAGGTGACCTTTCTTGTCCCTGCTCCCTAGAACATTCCACACTAACCATCAGGTTTGCTTGTTGGTGCCTAAAATTCATGTAATAGGAGGAAAGTACTTTCTATTCCATACCTATTAATAACACACTTAAAATACATGTTTGATGGAAACTCCTAGAATAGCAAGTCACAAATCTAAATGTCTACAGGAACCAAGGAAGCAATGTGAGTGAGGCAGGTGGTTATCAGAAACCAGCAGCAGCAGCAAGCATAGTTATAAATGGTAGCTAACTGATGGCTGTAGTATGAGAGAGACAAAACAGAGTGGTGAGGATTGTGGTAAATTAAAACTCATACTTGCTACTTAAGCTCCAGCCCCTGGCAGCCATGTGGAAGGGAGGCTTATATTGGCAGAGCTCCTTTTTTAAGAGAAGGTAGAAATTTGGAGTTTTATTGGAGAATCTTCAATTTTTTTTAAATTATTTTTTATTTTTTTAGAGACAGGGTCTCACTCTGTCACCCAGGCTGGAGTGCAGTGGCGCAATTATAGCCCACTGCAGCCTCAGACTCCTGGGCTCAAGTGGTCTTCCTGCCTCAGCCTCCGAAGTAGGTGGGACTACAGGCACACACTGCTTGCACCCAGCTAATTTAAAAAATTCTTTTTTAGAGACAGTCTTGCCAAGGATGGTCTCGAACTCCTGGCCCTAGGCTACCCTCCCATCTTGGCTTCCCAAAACTCTGGGATAACAGGCATGAGCCACCACAGACCCAGCCCAATTTTTAACTGATGGTAACTAACTGAAATATGTTTAAGGGTCTGAGTGGGTCAAAACAAGTGCGAAGGCTGGATCTGTGACTTTTGACCTGGAAAGCAAGAGTGTCAGGTTGCAGTCAGATCTTTCCTGTTTTCCTTGGGGGCGTAAACTGGCAGAGTAAGGGGAGGTGGGTCCATTCCTGAATGAATACCAAACAGAGAGGAGGCTAAGGCCAAAAGACCATCTTTTTGCCTAGAGGGATTCTGGTTTCCAGCACTTGACCCAGTGCTCACTGTACTCACTGCAGGTATGAATTGAGTGGGACCTAGTGAATCTGTGCCCTAGAATGCTATTGTCCCATAGCTGTGAAGTTAGGCCACTCTGCTTTGCATGACTTATGGAATCAGAGGCAATCCAATTTTAGTTATATATTTTTAAAAAGTTTTCCAGTCTAAATATAGCACTCTATTGCCTTCTCTTAAATTGAAAATGATAATAATACCTACTTGATACAGATAATAAATATGTGATAATTAAATGACCTCACACAGTTATAATATTAATAGCTACCGCTTATATACGGCATATCAGCAATGGTTCTCACCGCACTACGTTTATTAATTCAGAAATCCTTGCAACTCGATGAGATAGGTACATTTATCCCCATTTGTTGGATGGAGAAATTGAGGCACCCAGAGATTAGGTAATTTTTCCAAGGGCCCATAACCAGTGAGTGGTAAAGATATGAATGAACCCAGGCAGCCAACCACCCCAGAGGCTCTTTATGCCATGTCACGTTATAGGGTCTGGCACTTCACATGTCTCCTCCCACCTTAGGCCCACCCAAAGAATCTGTAGGCAGACAAGGGACACAGGAAGAATGAAGGCAGCCCAGAGAAAAGGGTGTGGAGTGCCAATGGGAAGGCCTGGGGCCCAGGAGCATGCAGAGAATCTCAGCTCCAACCTGCAGCAGCTGAGGGCATTCGGTGACATGCACTCAGAAAGCCCACTTGCCAGTCAGGATTGAAATATGTGAGGAACCACTTTGGGAGTCCAAGATGGGTGGATCACATGAGGTCAGGAGTTCGAGACCAGCCTGGCCAGCATGATGAAACCCCGTCTCTACTAAAAATACAAAAATTAGCCGGGTATGATGGTGCACGCCTGTAGTCCCAGCTACTTGGGAGGCTGAGGCATGAGAGTCACTTGAACCTGGGAGGCAAAGGTTACAGTGAGCCAAGATTGTGCCACTGCACTCCAGCCTGGGCAACATGGCAATACTCTGTCTCCAAAAAAAAAAAAAATGTGAGAAACAAAGTAGATGGGTAAGAAGACAACTTCTCCCAGGCACAAGGAGTTGGGACTGATAGTTTTACAAATTGGGAAAGGGGGTGGCTTCTGCATTAGGACTGGAGGATTGGTTGCTTGAAGCAGAAGCAAAAGATGACTGAGAGGCCGGGCCCAGTGGCTCACACCTGTAATCTCAGCACTTTGGGAGGCCAAGGTGGGTGGATCACGAGGTCAAGAGATAGAGACCATCAAACCATCCTGGCCAACATGGTGAAACCCCATCTCTACTAAAAATACAAAAAAATTAGCTGAGTGTTGTGGTGCACACCTGTAGTCCCAGCTACCCAGGAGGCTGAGGCAGGAGAATCACTTGAACCCTGGAGGCAGAGGTTGCATTGAGCCGAGATTGTACCACTGCACTTCAGCCTGGCGACAGAGCGAGACTCAATCTCAAAAAAAAATAAAAAAAAGAGAGAGACTCAGGAGCAAGCAAGAATCATAATAATGACAGCAACAATGACAGTAACAACCATAGCAGCAGCACTTGGGCACCTCTTGTATGCAGGTGCTGGTACTTCCACAGACATGCTCATTGAATCCTTTTAACAACCCTTGGAGGCAGGACAGGACCTCCCATTTTACAGATGAGTTCATACTGCCACCTCTTCGTACCAGAAAGTACCATGAATCTGAAGGACCTACTGTCTCTACTCATTGTTCTACCCCAAAAGGACCAAGTCCCCATCAGTCTGTATGGTGCTCCTAGGCAGGCCCTTGTCAGATTCAGCACCCATCACCCAGAAGACACTTGAACTGTTTATCACCCTGATGCTGTTAGGAAAAAAGCTTACTGAGGTCCTAAAGGTGAGTAAATGCTAAGTGAGGAGCCAGGGCAGACAAGCAGTGGGCTAGAAATAAATGCTGATTGTCCTGCAGCAACATGAAGTCCTGGAACAGGTGCAAAAAGGTGCACAAACCTTTGCCCCTAAGGCCTCAAACGAATCACCTAAATGGGCAAATCAGGAACAATAAAAGCAAGAAGAACCCTCAAACTATTCCTACCCCACGAACATAGTTTAAAAACTGCTGCCATTGAAATCCTTGTGCCCACAGTGGCAGATGTGGGCAAGGCTGGAAAAGAGCTCACCAGGCCAGCATGTGTGGCACGTGTGGGGAATCAGCTTCCCTCCAGAAGCAGAAATGCAACAGGCACCACCCACCAGGGGCTGCAGCAGGAGCACAGGTGGGTACATTCCCAGTGTCTTTTATGTCACCTCTCTGCTGTCCCCTCACATGGCCACTGCCCCCACAGCAGGAATGAAAGAAATCTACGGCGGCCTAGGTTTCTCCAGGCCTCTGCTGCCTCCACCAGGGAGAAATAAGAGAGGGCAATTTGCAACTTATCTTGGTGTAACAACTAAGGGGCAACCAAATCCCTCACAGCTCTCAACAGCACAGGACTTTCTGACCTGGACGTTGGTCACTTCTAATTCAGAAGTCCTGGCTGGATCCCAGGAGCAAATCTGCACATTCCACCCAGCACCAAGGGGGAATCTTAGCTCTGCTCTCCTGTGCTTAAACCTGTTTGTACGGGGTACAAAGACTTTTGGGGGGTTGGTTTTGATTTTGATTTTTGAAGAAAATAATTACTAATGAGAAAAATTTCTCCTTTGAGGATTCTCTGTAGCCTGCCTGCTTGCGTGCGGAATGCCCATTGAAGGCATTGCCCTCTAACTAACAAAATGCCACTGGCCAAGAAGCAAGTGTTTCAGTCTCAACGCACAAGCTGATCCCTTTGCTCTGTGCCTTCCCTGTATTCCTTATGCAGACAAAACTGCCCAAGAAGTCACGAAGGCTTGTGATTGCATAAAGATTCCCAATTCAGGCTCCTGGAATGTCACTAACCTGAGCCTGGCCAGCTTCCCAGAGCAGCCATAGACAAACTTGGTATTAACAGCTTTCCCAACCCTGCTAAGTGTTCAGGGCATTGGCTTTGTGTTTATAACTCATCTCCTAAAGGATATTAAAATGAAATGGTTCAAAGCCAAGAACATTTCAGCCTTTGGGAGGGCAGAGCCTGCTGAGTGCAGGCGGCCTTGTTTGGAAGTAGCCCCATCTGCGGCCTGGGCTCTTGCAGGCCAGGGAGTTCTGCAGCGTTCAGTGACAGCAGATGGAACGGGCTCTGTCCGGTTAGAGCTTAGGGGGCAGGGGCTGACTAAATGGATTCCTAAGATATAATTTCCTATGCACGAATATGTATATCTCCCCCGCCCCCACTGGTCCTAGCCTCTAGCCACATTTTACACAGTAGACTGGAAAAATGTCAGTATCGGAAGCTGGACACTGCATCTCACCCAGGTCTCCTCTTTTTTACCTTACACGACCCTCCCTTTTCTCAACTCTTCCCTCTGTGGCCTGCCTTTTCAGCTTGCCCAGTGCTGGGCTGTCCCCACTCCCTGCTCACTGGGTTACTGTTGCTCCTTGGGCCCCGTGTGTTCCAGAGAGACCAGAAATCAGGCACCCCTGGTGTACACAGGCCCTAGGTCTTATGGGCCCCTGACAGGTGACATGGCCCCTGACAGGTGACAGGGAGCAGCCACAGTGAGGTGTCCTTTACCTTCCCATGCTCTTAGCTGTCCCTACTACGTCTCTCATGATGCCTCCAACCTCAGCTTCCAAGCGGGACCTGGTGGTACAGTCAAGTGAGAGTAAGTCACGGCCGGCCACGCTCCAGCTGCCTGTCTCCCTTCAGACTTCCCACTCCCCTGGGCCCCTGTGCGCTCTGAGAGAGCCTTCCTCTGTCCCTTCTCAGGGCCCATTTGTTTTTACAAAATGCCCAACCAGCCTGAGTTTGGCCTTGCCTTTGAGCTCCCCAAGCAGCACATGTGGCATCCATCCCTGCTCTGTGCCCCACAGGGAGTGAGGGAGAAAGGGGAAGTGAGGGTGCAGTGGAGTGAGGCTGAGGCCCAGAGAAGGAAAGAGATGCCCCATACTCTGTTTTCACCAGCATTAGGAGCATCTCTTCTCAGAAACTTCTGGAAGTCACCCTAGAGTTGTCACATCTAGGGGATTGGGGTCCAGGGTCACTCAGCAAGTTAGAGGCCAAGAAAGGCCTAGAATGGAACCCAGGTGCTACCTACTTACCACACTCCAGACCCAGAGAGGGAGTTGTCCCATCCCCACCCCACCCTGCTGAGGGTGCAGGGCTCTGAGCAGCCCTAAAGGACAGGCAGGTAGGGGCCGCAGGGGTTGGCAGCCCTTGGGGCCAGTGAAGGAGGAGGAGAGGAGTTTGTGCATTGACCCCTCTAGCTGGGGCAGAGCTGAAACCTCATCAGGCTTGCTCACCAACTGCTGTCCCTTCATTGTGTCTGAGAGCAAAGCCTGTCACTTCATTTCTTTCCTGGGGAGGCTGAAGTGCATGAGCAGCATGATGACCACGTTCATGAGGTTCGGGTTTGTCACTTCTGAGCTGGTTTGTAATTTGTGTTCAGAACTTCTTAGAGAAGCCTATGTAACTTACACCCCGACTTGGCTTCAAAAAGGATTTTTAAGGCAGCTTATGGAAAACGCATCTACATCACCAAGACAAGTGACAGGAACTTGAGGTTACTGGAAGCCTTCACTACATGGTGGCCCCACGTTGCGGTGATGGAGGGGGCTGGTCACTTTCCTGGTGGTGAGGACACTTAAGGCAGGCAGATCCCAATGGCGACCAAGCCCTGTGAGGGCACTCTGCATATGTATACCTTGCGAGCCTCACCTCGTCTGCTGCCACTGGATCACTTCACTTTATGGATGCACACCCGTCCCTGGAGATGGCCACGGACTTCCCTGTATCACACAGCTAGTGAGCAGCAGCCCTGCCACTCCCTGAAGCCATGTCACAGGACCCTGTCTATGGCACTGGGAAAGCGTTCCTCATGAAGAAGGTCTCCTGTGAGGACCACTGAAGGCTCTGGGGTGAGGAAAGAGTCTCTTCCGGGCTTTATGTGTTCTCAGGCTTCCCATGTGGCCTCCACAAGATAGCAGACTCGAACAGCAGCCCCCAGCAGGGTCTAAGTAGCTTCAATGTGTTTCCTGGGTGAGGGAGCTCCTCCGGGTTAGCGCCAGGCTAAGATTTGGGACTTTCCATTTTTAAACTCCCTGGGGTCCTTTGCAGTTGGTACAGAGTAGGGACTATTTCCTAAGACTGCTACAAAAGACAATCGTCGC
The DNA here is from genome assembly GCF_028885655.2 of Pongo abelii. NCBI lineage: Eukaryota > Metazoa > Chordata > Mammalia > Primates > Hominidae > Pongo > Pongo abelii. The sequence continues at coordinate 102,343,281 of NC_072001.2, read as the reverse complement.
ATTATACACAGAGGCCTCCCTCTTAATGAAAGCTGTCCTTACTGTTCCAGCTTCTGCCTTAGGGCAGCCACAGGAAAATGAATGCAGGGTTACTGGAATTTATTTTCATTAAAAGCCTCCTGACCTCCCCTGCAGTGGGCCACATTGCAGTCCTGCATTCCTCTTGCTCTTGGGATGAAGCCTTGTTTTCTTTTGCCTGTATATGAACATCTCTACACAGAATCTTTCAGGGTCTTTTGGAATGATGTGGCTCCAAGTCCTCAGACAGAGCCGTCTGGAGAGACATCAAACCACCCTGCCCACCGAGCCACACCTTCTCCCTGCTCTAACTCACAGACAACCTAAACATTCTGTTACAGTGAAAATAGAAGATTCATGGCCTTGGAACACCTGTGCCATTAGGGCTCAGATTTACAAGCTAAGTCATGCTCCTGTGTTTTAGAAAATGACCTCAGCTTCTGCCCAGGCCTTCGGCATCAGATTGCAGAGGATTCTAGAAGTGGTTTTCAAAGGTAGGGATGGCCTTGTGTGAGAGTGCTGAAACTGCTGGCTCTTTGTGAACCCACACCCTGTTGCAGGGCACAAGGTTCAGGCCGGCAGGCGGCAGCCACTTGAAGGGGCTATGACTTCCTGTCCTTCTGGAAATCCTGCTGTCACTTGTCCCAGGCGGAGATAGACTGGGATGTCCATTGCCAGGAGAATAAACTGCTTCTCAGGAATTGACCCCTTTGCTTTAGTAACAGGACTCAATTTGCCCTCTCCTCAAAGGCTGCTTATGTGGATTTAGTTCTCAAAGTTAATTTGGAGGTGAGGGGGTTGGGGGAAATAAGTCAGGATCTTGCAATAAAGGAGTTTTCTTATATACCAGATAAAGATAAAAGTGGTTTGAAATCTATAGACAGGGAAGGTGCACACGTGGACGCACTAGACCTTCCTCTGTTCCTAAGCTCTAGGCCATTCTAATATATAGGGGTCCTAACCTGAGTTCACAGATGCCTGATGTGTGGCTGGCTTGCATGTGACAACATCTGTCTGGGAACCCTCTATCTGGCCTTATCCCCCTCTGACTAGAGACCTACCAGGAACAAAAATGGAAAAAGCACAAAACCTTAGAGAAGCCAAGGACTTAAAGGAAGAAAGAGAGCAGTGACTTGAGGAGGCTGCCCCCAGAGCGCAGATTCCCAGGCAGGGCCCATCTCCGTCTGCCCACCACAACACCTGGCCTTCTGTCACTTCGATAGCCATGTTGCCTTCATGTAAGGAATACACTCCTTCCGCACTCTTCTCCTTTCCTTCCTCCCTCGCACCCATTCCCTCTTCCAGAGGTCCACGTACACTAACAAGCATCCTCTTTGGAAAATATGACTGGGCGTCCCTAAGTCTGAGGTTAGGAGCCATTTGCACATTAGTTGGAATTGAACCCTGCAGCGTCCTCCCTCAAAGCTTCTCTGTGAGCTGAGCTGCACTGAGGGAAAGGAGCATGCCATTCTCGGGTTGAGAGGACCAGCCCAAATGGGGTGCTTTTCAGGGCAGTTAGGGGAAGGAATCCTGGGAGGTGGGAGAACATTACAAAGAAAAGGACTAGAAAGATGTGAGATGTGGCTGTGTCCACCCATGCCAGGGAGATCGGCTCCTATCCCAGGAGAGGGCAGGGAAATGCTCCCTAGCCCTTTTGGCCTCTGCCTTTCCCTGAGCATAGCAATGCTGCTTCAGCCAAAGCCCGGAGTCTGAAACTCAGTGCACGAATTGCCCCATGCCTTATACATCTGCAGGTCTTCACGGTAAGCACAGTAAGGGCCCATCTTTAGGGACAAGGCTGAGATGCAGAAAGACCTTTACTTTTAAAAAGAATTGCTCAGCTACATTCTTTAGTTAACTCCCAATTAGCCAGAAAATTAAAATACCGAAAGAGTACTCCACTCCTGACTATCTTCATTCATTTTAGACATGAATGTTCATCTCTGTAATGCTTTGATAATCAACAAAATTAATGCCACTTCATCCTCAACATTTGCTGACATTAGATTATCAAAGTAGCCAAAGTTAATACTCAGTTTGCACATTAAATCTGTAACGTTTTCTCGCATGGGTCAGCTATGAGGAAGAGATGTAACATTTTCCACGTGGCAGATTTTCTCCCACCAAGACAAAAACTTGTGAGGAGTGCTCCAGAAATGCATCTGCTGGTCTGGCTGGGGACAGGCCCCATTGAAAGACAGGGTTACAGGAATCCAGTTCAATTGATTTCTGCCTAACTGCAGACCCCAGGGCCAGCTGGCACTGAGTGCAATTCCTGCTCCTGCCTGGCAACTGCCTAGAATCTACATGAAGTAAGTCATGCAGATGAACATAACTTGTTTCAGACCTAAGCTTTCTTTAGGTTGACTAGATTTGGTAGACATATTTCCAAAGTGTTTACGTCTCTCCTTTCTAACACAGATCCTATGGAATGTAATTAGATCATTTCTTAAGACCCAGGATTCTCATTGTGAATTTCAGGCATGTTCTCAGAGCTCTTGAGGTGTACAGGGCTGTTTATCTGCAAAGGATGCTAGACTTCTGTGTCTTTTGATCTCTCTGTGTGTTTTCATGTTTCTGTCCTCTCAATGTCCATTTCTGTCACTTGTTGCTTCCAGTCTGCCTGCTATTTCAGCCTAGTATGGGGACCCATAGCTACAATTATCAAAACTGTCCCTAAAATTAAAATCATCAACATTTATTGAGCACCAACTATATGTCAGTCCTGTTATCATTTATTCATATGCATTCATCTGTTTACTCCTTATACCTCCTTATAAGGGAGTTATTAATATAATGGTCCCCTTTTCCAGATGGGGAACACAGCAAGGCACACAGCTGTAAGGGGCAGAGCCAGAACATGGGCCTAGATAACGCAAGCCCAGAGCCTGCTCTCTTTGCCATTCACCCTGCTGCCTCCAAGAAGCAGCACACTTCACCGGTGCCGGTTGGATTTTTGATCCTCGTGTGTTCTAGAGAGCAGCACACTTCACCGGCGCCGGTTGGATTTTTGATCCTCGTGTGTTCTAGAGAGCAGCACACTTCACCGGCGCCGGTTGGATTTTTGATCCTCGTGTGTTCTAGAGAGCAGCACGCTTCACCGGCGCCGGTTGGATTTTTGATCCTCGTGTGTTCTAGAGAGCAGCACGCTTCACCGGCGCCGGTTGGATTTTTGATCCTCGTGTGTTCTAGAGAGCAGCACGCTTCACCGGCGCCGGTTGGATTTTTGATCCTCGTGTGTTCTAGAGAGCAGCACGCTTCACCGGCGCCGGTTGGATTTTTGATCCTCGTGTGTTCTAGAGAGCAGCACGCTTCACCGGCGCCGGTTGGATTTTTGATCCTCGTGTGTTCTAGAGAGCAGCACGCTTCACCGGCGCCGGTTGGATTTTTGATCCTCGTGTGTTCTAGAGAGCAGCACGCTTCACCGGCGCCGGTTGGATTTTTGATCCTCGTGTGTTCTAGAGAGCAGCACGCTTCACCGGCGCCGGTTGGATTTTTGATCCTCGTGTGTTCTAGAGAGCAGCACGCTTCACCGGCGCCGGTTGGATTTTTGATCCTCGTGTGTTCTAGAGAGCAGCACGCTTCACCGGCGCCGGTTGGATTTTTGATCCTCGTGTGTTCTCGAGAGCAGCACGCTTCACCGGCGCCGGTTGGATTTTTGATCCTCGTGTGTTCTCGAGAGCTGCACGCTTCACCGGCGCCGGTTGGATTTTTGATCCTCGTGTGTTCTCGAGAGCAGCACGCTTCACCGGCGCCGGTTGGATTTTTGATCCTCGTGTGTTCTCGAGAGCAGCACGCTTCACCGGCGCCGGTTGGATTTTTGATCCTCGTGTGTTCTCGAGAGCAGCACGCTTCACCGGCGCCGGTTGGATTTTTGATCCTCGTGTGTTCTCGAGAGCAGCACGCTTCACCGGCGCCGGTTGGATTTTTGATCCTCGTGTGTTCTCGAGAGCAGCACGCTTCACCGGCGCCGGTTGGATTTTTGATCCTCGTGTGTTCTCGAGAGCAGCACGCTTCACCGGCGCCGGTTGGATTTTTGATCCTCGTGTGTTCTCGAGAGCAGCACGCTTCACCGGCGCCGGTTGGATTTTTGATCCTCGTGTGTTCTCGAGAGCAGCACGCTTCACCGGCGCCGGTTGGATTTTTGATCCTCGTGTGTTCTCGAGAGCAGCACGCTTCACCGGCGCCGGTTGGATTTTTGATCCTCGTGTGTTCTCGAGAGCAGCACGCTTCACCGGCGCCGGTTGGATTTTTGATCCTCGTGTGTTCTCGAGAGCAGCACGCTTCACCGGCGCCGGTTGGATTTTTGATCCTCGTGTGTTCTCGAGAGCAGCACGCTTCACCGGCGCCGGTTGGATTTTTGATCCTCGTGTGTTCTCGAGAGCAGCACGCTTCACCGGCGCTGGTTGGATTTTTGATCCTCGTGTGTTCTAGAGAGCAGCACGCTTCACCGGCGCTTCACCGGCGCCGGTTGGATTTTTGATCCTCGTGTGTTCTAGAGAGCTGCACGCTTCACCGGCGCTGGTTGGATTTTTGATCCTCATGTGTTCTCGAGAGCTGTACCTGAAGGTCACGGAGGCCACTTGGGAAGCACCTGGCATTACCGTCACAGAAGGAGAAAAATAAGCCCAAATCAATTCATTGGAAAAGATAATGAAACAGATAAAACACTAGCTGGCCTAATCAAGAAAACAGAGAGGAAGTACAAATACAAAACTAGAAATGACAGAAGGGAATAACCAAATATTGAGGAAATTTCTAAAAGCAAAAGATAATGTTTTATACAGTGCTCCATAATAAATATGATATTTCCAAGTGGAATGCAAGTAGACCACTGTATATATGGGTCATAATCTTCCCCAACAGACTTTATGTGCTTGTCATGTGTCACCATGAAGCTATCTTCAACAGGTGCTTCTGTGGGAGTCCCATGTCTCTTGGGGGAGGAAGCCGTCACATTTTCCTCTTCTAGGGTAGGGGCAGCAAACTTATGCACATGGGCCAAATTTGCTCACCACCTGTTTTTGTAAATAAAGTTTTATTGGAACATGGTTATGCTCATTCATTTATATATTGTCTACAGCTGCTTTCATGCTACAACAGCAGAGTTGAATAGCAACAATGGGGATCATACGGCCTGCAAAGCCTAAAATATTTACCATCCTGTCCTTTACAGAATAAGTTTGCCAACCCCTGTGCTAGAGCCCTGTGGTTTTTCCAGTTTCAGACTAGTTTCTGTGCTGGTTTCTTGGTTCAGGACTTCCAGACCAAGTAGGTGGTACACATTCAGACTACATATATGCTTATTTCAGGTATTCTTTTTCTAGTCAGAGCCTCTGGATAGACACCCTTAATTCCACACCTGGAACCAGTGCAATTGTTCTTATCTTCATTTTAGAGATTCCTGGCTGTCTTAGTGTTTGGGAAGCTATCACAAAACACCATAGACTAAGTGGCTTATAAACCACAGAAGGTATTTCTCACAGTTCTGAAGTCTGGAAAGTCCCAGATCAAGGCTCTGGTAGATTTGGTGCCTGACCTGCTTCCTGGTTCGTAGACAGCTGTCTTTTCACTGTGTCCTCACAGGGTGGAAGGAGGGAGGAAACTCTTTGATGGTGTCTTTTATAAGGACACTAATCCCATTCATGAGGGTGCCATCCCCATGACTTAATTACCTCTGAAAGGCCCTGCCTCTGAATATCATCACCATGGGGGTTAGATTTCAACACATGAATTTGAGGGGGACATAAATATTCAGACGATAGCACTGGCTGTATTCATTTTATTTCCTGCGTAACAAATTTGTTAACTCACCCATTTATTACCTTGCAGTTCCGTAGGTTAGAAGTCTGGTGTGCTAAGGCGTGCTTCTCTGCTCAGACTGAAATTGCATTGTTGGCCAGCTCCACTCTCAACTGGAGGTTGGGGTGTTTTCTGAAGCTCATTCCTGTTATGAGCACAGTTCAGTTCCTTGCAGCTGTAGGACTGAAGTCCCTGTTTTCTGGAGAGCTGGTGGCCAGTGACCCCTCTCAGCTCCCGCAGGCTGCTCTTGCTGAGGTCCTTCCACTATATCCCTCTCCATCTCAGCAGCAGGCAAAATCCTTCTCATCAAATCTCTGTCACGCTTTCCATAAATATGACTTCCTTTTCTGCTACCAGCCAGAGAAAACTCTGCTTTTAAAGGGCTCCTGTGATTAAGTCTGGCCCAGGGGATAATCTTTCTGGTTTTTTGTTTTTGTTTTTTTTTTTGAGACAGGGTCTTGGCTTTGTTACCCAGGCTGGAATACAGTGGTGTGATCACAGCTCACTGAAGCCTCAACCTCCTGGGCTCAAACAGTCCTCCCACTTCAGCCTCCCAAGTAGCTGGGACGACAGGTGCACATCACCACATCTGGCTAATTTTTTTTTTTTGTATTGTTTATTGTTTGTTTCGCCGTGTTGACCAAGCCGGTCTTGAACTTCCAGGCTCAAGCGATCCTCCCACCTTGGCCTCCCAAAGTGCTTGGATGACGGGTGTGAGCCACCACCCCCGGCCATAATCTTGCTTTCTTAAAGTCAGCTGTACCCTATAACATAAGCTCATCTCAGGAGAACTATATCTTCATACTCACAAGTTCCATCCATAACCACAGGGGAGGGACTACACGAGGGCAAGGGTCACAGGTCACCTTAGAATTCTGCTGGCCACACCAGCTTTTTGCAGGGAGTCCTATTCAGCTTTCCACCACAAATGAGCCTCAGGCTTCATCCCTAGTCCTGCTCGGGCTTAGATGGACCTTTTTTCTAATATGCTCATGGGCCATTCAACCTCAGCTCCCACTCACTTCTCTGGCTTTTAGTTCTCTCGTCATTTTCCATACCTGAGGGTTTTCTTTTTCTTGCATTCAAGGTTGGCATGCATTTAAAAATATTTGTGTTATATTATAACCAGTATGTTGAAGTATTTGGAATGACTGGGGTTTTGAATGATTTCTTCCCTTAGCAGCATGTCAGCAATATTTTCCAGATTTTTCATGTTTTAGAAATATGTACCAAGATTACACTCCAAATCCATCAAAATAAATGAACTTTCAGAGTCCTACCCTTAGTAAAGTCATAGTTACCCTATAACTAAAGTTATAGGAAAAATTAATGGTTGATCAACCTGAAAACTTACCAGTGTATTCAGATCTGGGGCATAGTTTCTTCTTTTGCAGTAACTTTTCTTTATGTATCACCGGGAAAGCTAGATGTATGAAAATTAAAGAAAGTAAATTATGGTATCCTTCGAGACCTAAATTCTTTCTAATGAAACAGGCAGATTAATGGGCAAAGGACAGTCTTAACTGTTTTTTCTTGTCCCAATACCTCTTTCCAAATAGCTCAACACTGCTAACAGTATATTTATTCTGTTTCCATTTCAAATCTGTGAGCAGTTTTCAAAGTTATAATAAATGCTTTTCTTCAGATGTAGCTGAGCAGTATTTTCAAGAGAGCATGGCTCATCTTAAGGATTCTGAAGGGATGGGAAGAACCAAATTTCTTTCAATTCAAGATGAATTTTGCCATTTTCTACAAATGACTGGACAAAAAGAGGTAAGTGAGTTTGGATCACAATTGTCTAGTTATTCACAGTTGATATCCAAAGGGCAACTCCTTTACTCTGCAGGCATCCATTAAGCACCTACTGTGTGCAAAGCATGTGCCAGTCTCTAGAGGGACACATAAATAAGGCTAGGGCTCCTTTGGGGCAGCTTCCAGAGATACTTGTTCTTAGAAGCTGGGAGACTTTATGAGAATATAGATTGTCATGCCCACTTAAAAAGATCCTAAAGAAATAGTGGACAGGCCCTGCTTATTGAAGTCCTGCAGATCTGGCTGGAATAGTGTGGCAGTTAGTGTGTCTAATCCTTCTCTCCTTGGTTTGGGTACTGAATGGAATTTGCATGTCTAAGGAAAACTATACGGTGCAGAAGTTACAGCTCAGTTGTTTAGTATTGATTCGTACAAGCGTGATTTACATGGCTTATAAAAATAGAACAAGACCAAGACCTTACATTCATTGGTAATTAAACCCTTGGGAACGTGTTCCTTGCAAAGCCTAACATACCGTTGCTTTATTTCTTTATATGTGTGTGTGTGTGTACACATATTAATACATATATACACACACAATGGCCCACAGATACTGCGGAACAATTATATATATACGTGTGCATATATATGTATATATGTATGTGTGCATATATGCCCACACCCTCTTCTCAGTGCCCCTAAGTCCTGTTTACTCTTCACTCCTCTCCGTTAAGCTTTTTTTTTTTTTTTTTTTTTTTTCTGAGACAGAGTCTTGCTCTGTCACCCAAGCTGGAGTGCAGTGGTGCAATCTCGGCTCACTGCAACCTCCGCCTCCCAAGTTCAAGCAGTTCTCTGCCTCAGCCTCCTGAGTAGCTGGGATTGTTACAGGCCCCTGCCACCATGCCCAGCTAATTTTTTTGTATTTTTAGTAGAGATGGGGTTTCACCATTTGGCTAGGCTGGTCTTGAACTCCTGACCTCATGATCCACCCGCCTCAGCCTCCCAAAGTGCTGGGATTACAGGCATGAGCCACTGTGCCCGGCCTCTGTTAAGCTTTTCTTATCAGAGGTTAACGCCATCTCAGTTTCCTAGAAAACCATACATACATACATATATAGACACATATGTACACACACACACACACATATATATAGTTGTTCCTCAGTATCTGTGGGGATTGGTTCCAGAGCCCCCAAGGATACCAAACTCCAAGGATGCTCAAGCCCTTGTACAAAATGGTGTCACATTTGTATATATCCTAGACATAGCCTCCTGAATACTTTATATCATCTCTAGATTGCTTATAATACCTAATACAATGTAAATGCTATGGTAATAGTTGTTACACTGTATTTTTTATTTGTATTGTTTTTATTGTTGTATTGTTATTTTTATTGTTTTTTCCCATATAATTTTTGATCTAGGGATATGGAGGGCTATGTATTTTTTTCAACTCTAACCTATCATGGCAAATCTTGGAAATGAAAAACTTTATTTCCCTTACCGTCTGTAGACCTCCTCCCCCACAGCTCTTTTCTCATCCTTAATCCCCCCTCCACCCCCACCTTCTGTCAGTTAGGGAACACGGGCTTTTATGCAGATATACCCATGTTTCTCAGGCCAAAGTAGGGCCACAATCATCAGGACAAATGGGAGTTTCAGGATGTTTCTCGGTCACCCAACCCCAGGGAGAGAGAGGGGCCTTCCAGGGGCCTCAGATTCCCTCCCCATCCCCCCCTCACATCTCTAGAAGACTTAAGGGGAGTGCTCAGGTCAGAATAATGGGGTAGGTTTGCCCCCTCATGCCCCACTCCGTCCAGTTCCTCAGCGATTTTTTTCCTCCAAAATAGATCTTGACTGCATCCATTGTTCTCCATCTTTAGTCCTGCCACTCATCATCTCTTGCCTGGACCACTCTAACAAGTTCCTGTCTCTCAGCTGCTTTTTCCATGTTTGCCCTCTTCTAGTCCACTCAGAATAAGGAAGCCATGGTGATGTTTCCAAAAAGCAGATCTGACCAGTGAACACTCATTTGTAAAAGCCAGTCCACTGGCTCCCCGATGCCCTCAGGATAAACCAGAATCCTGACATGGCCCACAGCACCATCCACGACCTGGACTCCACTGGCATTTCCAGGCTTCCCACTGTACTGTCTGGCCTCCCACCATAGTGTCTTGCTGAGTCAGCCAGTGCTCAGTGTCACTGACGCTATGCCTCACTACCCTTGCCCAAGTCACCCAGATCAGTGTTGATCAAAAGATGCACCTCACTCTCCTAAGTTGCCCTCGAGGATTTTAGCAAACTGGCTCTTTTCATTCTAGGGCCACTGCCAGCCCATCCAATGCCCTTATGATAATAGAAAAAGCTGCCCCTTCCTCAGGTAGATACCGCCCATGTTGGAGGGGACCATAGGCTGCATTTCAGCCCTCCCCATGCTCCTGCCAGGCACCCTTGTGTGTGGCACCACCTGCCCAGCCAAACATGGCAGCCTCATGCTGTTCTCACCATTTGGTTGCAAACCTCTCACTGTGGGTTCTAGCAGGTGTTGGCCAACAAGGGCCGAGCCCAAGGACAGTCCCGGAGCCAAGAATGGGGCTGTGCTCAGGCCATCCCAGATGTTCCCACAGCACATGGCCATGGGCACTGTGGAACATGATCTTTGGGGGACAAAATGTCTTTTAAGGTAAAATGTAAGTGAACGTCACTCTGCCACAGGTTAAGCTACTCTGTGAGGGTTTGTCTTCTAGTTGTGCCACTCTTTTGCTCAAGAATCTTCTCTGTCTTCCTCAGCCTGGCCACTCACTGGCCCTCAACAGGCCATGTGTTCCTCCTGTGCTCCCAGTGGCCCATACCCTCTTCTCATCCCACTAAGTCCTCTTTACTCTTCACTCCTCTCTGTTAAGCTTTTCCTAGCAGAGGTTGATGCCATCTCAGTTTCCTAGAAACCCGTGCCATTTAACTTCCTTCACATCTCCCCATTTCCACAGTCAGGCTGTAGGCGGCATCCAAAGCTTTATCTGGGAAAGGGAGTCTCCCCGGGTCTTCTCCCCATCACTGGCTCCTCTAAGTCTGACAGTCAGTTCCCACAGAAATATCACCAAACCCAGCACTCTCAGCAGTCCAAGTCCTTGCTCTCAGAACTTGGGAGATGTGATGGGCTTTACCCTCAGACAAGTCTAGATTTAAATTCTAGTCCCTCATGTACCTCAGTGGGGCCTCACTGCTGAGTTACACAATCACTCTGCCTCTACAGAGATTCCTCTTTCACCTGAGAAATGTATTTCTGCCTCATCAGCACCTGTAATGTGGTTCCCCTACCCCGGCCCTAGCCCCTAACTTGTATTATTGCCAACAAAAGGATGAAAGGCCCTCCTTGTCCTTCTGTTTGTGGAGCACTTTCGGGAGCCCTTTGGGGCTGTGTCATGAGGAAGCTCCCATGGTCCCTGCTGTATTTGGCAGTTCAATTCAGCATCCATGCTCTGCAGCTGATGTCGTGCCTTCATGTGGAAGAATTTCTGGAGAAAGTATGGAGGATTGACATACTTTAACAGGGTTTCCCCCCGCATATTTTGGTGTCTGAAGAAGCTAGTATCAGGAAATACTGTGTCCTGACCAATTCATATTTTTTATTCCATGTTAGTATAAATAAATTGGATAAACCAAACAAAATGTCATGTCATGTTGGAATGTTTACTTTCAGTTTCCTAGACGATTTCCTATGAGAATAGCAAAGCCTGGAGTGTGTTCAGGATGTTCTATACATAGATAATTTGCCCAGGAATGCTGTATTTTCACTTCTGTAAGAATGGCATTGTGGACAGAGGGAGAAAAGCATGGGACTAAAATGTATGAAAATTAGGCCAGGCATTGTGGCTCGTGCCTGTAATCCCAGCACTTTGGGACGCCGAGGTGGGTGGATCACTTGAGGTCAGGAGTTCAAGACCAGTCTGGCCAACATGGTGAAAACCTGTCTCTACTAAAAATACAAAAATTAGCCAGGTATGGTGGTGGGCGCCTGCAATCCCAGCTACTTGGGAGGATGAGGCAGGAGAATCGCTTGAACCTGGGAGGCGGAGGTTGCAGGGAGCTGAGATCATGCCACTGCACTCCAGGCTGGGAGACAAAGAGAGACTCTGTCTTAAAAAAAAAAAAAAAAAAACTCCAGATTTCCACCTGCTGTTGTAAAATGGAAGATCTGCTGAGACGGATTTTTTTAAAAAAAGGTATGAAGATTACTGGCTGTATTCAGATCCTAGCACCACCGTAGCTGAGCCCTCTGACTCTGAGCAAGTTTCTTAACTGCTCTGTGCCTGTTTCCTCCTCTGCCTAATGAGGATTAAAATTTTACCCATCTAAAGAAGACAGCAAAAATTAAATGAGATCCACACAATTGTGTGTGTTCAGCACAATTACTGACATGTGAGGACTGATCCATGTCAGCTTTTGTTCTTACTGCTCAACTGAAATGGATTCCTGTAATGGCTGAGTGGGTTTATTTTGCCAGGTGTCCTTTACCTGGTTTATTTTGCCAGGTGTCCTGTCTCTTCATAGTTTACACCTTTCCTCACATTTGTGTTGTTTCCTGACTCCTGTTCAACCAGAGGTGATATGATTTGTCTGTGTCCCCACCCAAATCTCATCTTGAATTGTAGTTCCTATGATACCCATGTGTCATGGTAGGGACCCTGTGGGAGGTGATTGAACCATGGGGCGGTTACCCCCATGCCGTTCTTGCGATAGTGACTGAATTCTCACAAGATCTGATGGTTTTATAAGGGGCTTTGCCCCCTTTGCTCAGCACTTCTCTCTCCTGCTGCCCTGTGAAAGAGGTGCCCTCTGCCATGATTGTAAGTTTTCTGAGGCCTCCCCACCCATGCGGAACTGTGAGTCAATTAAACTTCTTGGCTTTATAAATTACCCAGTCTCAGGTATCTCTTCATAGCAGCATGAGAACGGACTAATACAAGAGGAGAATAGGCTCAGCTCATGAGACTACCACACCCATGTGAAAATATACAAGTTATGTAATGATCTTAATCAGCCTTTGAGCTTGTTAACCAGATGGCTTTTTGTTCCTTTCACAGAGAGCAACCTCGATCCTGAGAGAGTCCCTGGAAGCCAAAGTGGAAGCATTTGGCGATTTCAGTCCCGAGGTGGCAGAGACATACCGGCTCCTGGGAGGAGCAGACCTGGCGCAGGGGAACCACAGTGGGGCCCACAAGAAACTGAAGAAGGTAAAGCTGGAACCGGTACTAACACGAGACTAGGCTCTCCCTCCCTCTCCAAGGTCAATTTCTCTCCCTTGTGGTGGTTCTTTTAAATGAAACTTGAGAAGTGGCTTGTTTAGATAGGATAACATCACTTTTGTGGTAGATCTAAGCTAATACTTTTTGGGTAAAAGACATAGTAAGCCTCTTAGACATACATATTTTTTAAATGAATTATCAATTATTTTTACTATGCAAATATTTTTAACTTTTTACGTAGTATAATTTATCAGTCCTTTATGTTTGTAGTGTTCTCTCTATATACTGAGTTTATAGAGGAATTCTCTTACATTTTCTTCAATTGTCATTCTTCTTTTTCTTCTTTAAATTTGGAGTTTATTTGTGTGGATGGCATGAGGAATGGATCTAATCTTACCTTTTTTCCAAATGGCCACCCAGTTGTCCAGCACCATTTAATTAGAGAGCCCATCTTTGCTCCAGTGACTTCAGATAACACCTTCATCATATACTGATTTTCCTTATGGACTTAAGTCTATTTCTAGATTTCTCTTCTCTTCCACTAGTCTTGCTGTTTATTCATGTGTCAATATTTCAGTTTTAATTACAGAGATTTTATAGAATGATTTAATATGTGATAGGAGTAGACACCCCTTATGGCTTTTCTTTTACTAGAATATCAGGTGTTCTAGCTATTCTTCCATGTTTATTTTTCTACATGAATTTTTGTATCAATTTGTCTAACTCCATAAAGAGCTTGCTAGTATTTTTATTGCGTTATTTATAAATAAATCTTGTGAGAATTGACAACTTTGTGATACTGAGTTTTTCTATCCAAGAACTAGGGGTATCTTTCCATTTCTTCATGCCTACTTTTATATCTTTCAGGCACATCCAAAAGCGTTCTTCATATAGGTTTTGTATATTTCTTATTAAGTTTAATTCTAACCATTTGATCTTCATTATTACTATTATAAATGGAGATTTATCTACTGTTATATCTTTTGATTTTTTTTTATATATGAACCCATTTGGTTTCTCGGTGTAAATTTTATATCCTGCTAATTGCTTAATTCTTTTATTGCTTGAGTTAATTCAATCATTGATTCTCCCAGGTTTGGGGGGTATTCTATTACATTATCTGCAAATAGACTTAGTTTTACTTTATGCTTTCCAGTTCTTATGCCTCCAATTTATTTCTTTTGTCTAACTGCATTGGCTTATACCTCCAATATAATAATAAACAGTAGTGGAGATAATGGGCATCCTTGCCATGTTCCTGATCTTAGTGTAAATGCCTCTAGTGATTCTTTATTTAATAGATGCTGGTTTTAGAACTAAGGTTTATATATTTTATCATGTTAAGAAAGTATCCATCGATTTCTATTATCGTGAGTGCTTTTTTAATTAGAACTAAATGTTGAATTTTACCAAAGGCTTTTTCAGCATCAGTGGAGATTATCAGATGGTTCTTTTTAAATCATTTAAATAAATCACAATAAATAAATTTATTTCACACTACCAGAGATTGGGTAATTTATAAAGAAAATAAATTTATTTCTTTTAATTCTGGAGCCTGGGAAGTCCAAAATCCAGGGGCTGGCATTTGGCAGGGGCCTTCCTGCTGCCTCGTCCCATGGCAGAAAGCAAAAGGAAATGAGAGAGAGAAAGGGAGAGAGAGAAAAGGAGGCCAAACTCAGCCTTTCATAACCAAACCACTCCCAAGATAACAGCATTAATCTATGCATGAGGGCAGAGTCTTCATGGCCTAATCCCCTCTCATTAGGCTGAATCTCTCAACAGTGTTGCATTTTGGATTAAGTTTCCAACACATGCTTTTTGGGAGGCACATTCAAACCATAGCAGATGTTGATTTTGCATGCTAATATTTATTTTAGGATTTCTGTGCCAATATTTGTATGTATTATTTGTTTAAGGATCAATGTTATATTCGCTTATAAAAATAATTTGGAAGTTTACCTTATTTTTCATGCACTGAAAGAATTTATGCAGCATTGAAACCCTGTAGTCTGTGGAGGTTTATGTCTTCTGTGACATCCTTTAGGCCTGGTGCTTCTTTTGTAGGGAAATTCGTTGACAATTTTCTCTACTTCTTTTACAAAAAGTGGTCTGTTGAAGCTTTCTGTCCCTAATGGGGTCATTTTGGCAAACCATATTTTTCTAGATAATTATCCATTTCACTTATATTTTCAGATTTATTTGCATGGAGATTTGAAAAGTGGTCTCATGAATTTTAAAACTTTCTACTTTTTAACAATTATTTTCCCATTATAATTTCTTAGTTTTATATTTGGGTTTTCTCCCTTTTTCCTTGACTTAGTTTGTCTATTGTGTTAATTTTTTCAAAGAGCCAGGACTTTAATCCCATAAATCCTATTCTCTACTTCCTTAATTTCTGATTTTATCTTTATTATTTCTGTCCTTGTACCTTATTTTGTTTTGCTCTGTTGAAATTTTTTTCTGTGTTTATGAGTTGGGAATTTAGTTCATTTGTTTTCATTTTATTAATCTGTTTATGAATATGAAATTTTCTCTTATTCTAAATGTATCTCATAAGTTCCATCATATGCTTTCATTACATTAATTAGTTTCAAAATGGGGAAAACCTGGGAAACCCTAAGTAACATAATTAATCAAACCAAAAGAATTAACTAGTTCTGAGGGGCTATCCTATAAATCAAGTATTTTTCTCTTATGATTTTTCTGATTCTGCTGCAAAAGACAGTAGATTTGGTAACACATGTGACACCTCTTTGTTAATGAGATGACACGTATCTGCTATCAGTTAGGTAGCAAATAGTTACTTGGCACCTTCAATAGGCCAGTCATGTGCTAGCCAAACCTGGGGGAAAACAGTGACCAAGACAAATATGAACCTTATCTTTGTGAGTTCCCAATCTAGCCAGGAAGAAATATATTAAATCAATCATTTTTAATAATTTAAACATAACCCATATGCCAAAGACATTTTAGTGAGGGAGAGATGAGACGGAAGCTGAGGGTGGCAGGGACCCTGCGTTTGCCCATCTGTCACCTCCATATAGTAAGAGCCAATGCTGGCTAGGCACAGTGGCTCATGCCTATAATCCTAGAACTTTGGGAGGCCAAGGAAGGCAGACCACTTGAGACCAGGAGTTCGAGACCAGCTTGGCCAACACAGCGAAATCCTGTCTCTACTAAAAATACAAATAATTAGCTGGGCATGGTGGCACACGCCTGTAATCCCAGCTACTCAGGAGGCTGAGGTGGGAGGATCTCTTGAACTTAGGAGGCAGAGGTTGTAGAGAGCTGAGATCATGCCACTGCACTCCACCCTGAGTGACAAAGTGAGACCCTGTAAAAAAAAAGAGCCAGTGCTTTTTGAGTGGTTGTTACACCGGTGGCACCGTGTTAAGTGATTCGTGTATATTAACTCATTTAACCCCTACAGTAACCCTAAGAGTTGGTGTATTAGGCCATTCTTGCATTGCTATAAAGAAATACCTGAGGCCAGGCGTGGTGGTTCATGCTTGTAATCCCAGCACTTTGGAGGCCGAGCTGGGCAGATCACCTGAGGTCAGGAGTTAGAGACCAGCCTGGCCAACATGGCGAAACCCCGTCTCTACTAAAAATACAAAAATTAGCTGCTGGCGCATACCTGTAATCTCAGCTACGTGGGGAGGCTGAGGCAGGAGAGTTGCTTGAACTCGGGAGGCAGAGGTTGCAGTGAGCCGAGATCATGCCACTGCACTCCAGCCTGGGGCACAGAGCAAGAAAGACTCCATCTCAAAAGAAAAAGAAAAAAAAAGAAATACTTGAGACGGAATAATTTATAAAGAAAAGAGGTTTAATTGGATTAAGGTTCTGCAGGCTGTACAAGCATGATGCTGGTATCTGCTCAGCTTCTGGGAAGGCCTCAGGGAGCTTTTACTTACGGCAGAAGGCAAAGTGGGAGAAGGCACGTCACGTGGGGAAAGCAGGAGCAAGAGAGAATGGGGAAGTCCCACATACTTTTAAACAGCCAGATCTCATGAGAACTCAGTCACTATCATGAGGACGTCACTATCATGAGGACAGCACTAAGAGGATAGTGCTAAAACATTCATGAGAAATCCCCACCCATAGGATCCAGTCACCTCCCACCAGGCCCCACCTCCAATATAGGGGATTATAATTCAACATGAGATTGGGGTGGGGACAAATATACAAACTATATCACTTGGTACCTCTACTCTGTATTTTATAAAGAGGGAAACTGAGGCTGAGAGAGACGTGTCTTGGCCTTGATCACGTGGCTCAGAGTTGTTGGAGTGGAGATTTTTTTGTATTTTTAGTAGAGATGGTTTCACCATGTTGGCCAGGTGATCGTCATCACACAGTGTATACTACAGGGCCATCTATTTCACATCCTGGAATTCCAAGATTTGTTTTTGAACAAGGGGTCCCTGGGCTTAAAAAATGTTTGGAAGCGAATGGCACAGTGGGGAGAATGCCACGATTGGGACAGTAGGAGTCTTTGGGTTGTCACTGACAGAATACAACTGAAACTAGCTCAGGTATAAAGGGGCATCTATTGTCTTGTGGTTTCCAAATAAGGGCCAACAGCCAGTGATTTGCCGGCAGGATGCAGCTGAGCCTCAGCTAGACTCTCATGCCAGGAGGGCGCTCTCTGTCCAGGACTTCTCCTTGCTTCTCTCTGTACATCTTCCTCATCTCTCATGGCAATGTCTTCCCTCAAGGTGAAGATCAAGACTGGCAACACTCCAGAGTTTTACTTTCTGTCTCTGTGCCTTTTCTTTTCTCAGCTTGAAAGACCTCAAAGACCTCAGGGAAAGACTGACAGGCCTGGCTTGAATCCAGGGCCCACCCCTGGCTCAGTCAGCCAAGGCCAGGAGAGTGGTAAGCTATAAAAACATGGTACTTCCAGGGTAACTGGGTGGCCTGGGGTGGAGGTGGCACAGGAAACACTATCCTATAGTCAGAAGACCTGGGACAGGGTTGTCAGCATCCCTCCCTGTTTTTGGCACATGTGCAATGAATACAATAGGAATGAAGTAGCCCCTTCCCTTAAAAATGTCCCAGACCAATGAGGGAGTTACAGACTGTAACCTCCCAAGTGCTCAGTTCCATGTGGCAGGTCCATACTGGGATCTACGGGAGTGAAGATTTAGGGAAAGTGTCCAGATAAGTAGCCCTGAAAAAAGAGTATAGGCTAAGAGAAACAGGAATTCCCAGGCTGGGAAGTGGGATGGAAGAAGGACGCTCAGAGGCAGGACAGCAAAGTACATCTAAGGAACAAAAAGCAGTTGGAGCTGGCTGGCTGTAGGGTTGCTAGTGGGAGAGGCACAGGACAAATCCCTAAGACCAGGTTTGCCAGGTGAAGGGGCTGAGACCTGATCCTTTAAGCAAGGGTCCCAAACTATGGCCCACAGGCCAAATGCAGCCCTCCATCTGCTTTTGTGTGGCCCTCAAGTTAAACATTTTTTACACGTGATCATTTGCAACCCATTTGATGATAGGGAACACTAACTTTGAACTTCAAGTAAGTGAAAAGTTATCCTCCCCCCAAAATGAATCTGTTTTTCTCATTAGTAGAACTATAGAACTATATTGCCCCCCAAAAAATGTGCTTATTATTGTATCTTGAATTTCATCAGAAGAAATTTGTGGAAATTTGTCTTCTCTCTTGTTATATAAGTGCTGCACCTACCTAGTAGCCTCAAC
This sequence comes from Pongo abelii, assembly GCF_028885655.2. NCBI lineage: Eukaryota > Metazoa > Chordata > Mammalia > Primates > Hominidae > Pongo > Pongo abelii. Next base: position 102,324,760 of record NC_072001.2, on the reverse strand, counting down.
TTTGTCTCTTGGACTATTACGTCTACAATATTTACTATATGGCCCTTTGCAGAAAATTTTTCTGAGCCTTGCTCTAAGCAGCTGGGAGCTTGGAGGGAATGCTAAGCAGGGCACAACGGGTCTAGAGTTGTCCTTTGGAATTTTTTTTTTAATCACTATGAGGATAGTGTTGAGGATGGAATGGAGTGGACCAAGAATGGAGACAAGAGGACTCAGTTTTCTTTGTCCTCCTTCCATCCCACAGTTTTAGGGACCGAATGAGATGAACTGAGTGAGGCTGTTCTAATGAGCACCGGAGACTGCCTACGTGCAGGCCGCGTAGGCCGCTGGGAAGCTCTTCCAACCATCAGCACCTCTGCAGGAGAGAGGAAAATGCAGAGCAAAGGCGCTGCCTGCCACTGGGAATACCTGCTTTCCTTCCCCCTCCTCACTTATCCCGTGAAGAAGGTAGATGACATCTGGAAAAACTCTTCCTAGGGTTCAGCCCAGCCACTGCACCCCAGGCAGGGGAAGGACCTCAGAATAGAGGAGAGTGGCAAATGATAACAGAGATACACAGAAACTTGAGCAGGGCTGAACAGGACCACACGGACCTTCACACTGTCACCGCTGGCTCCCGGTGGGACTGAACTGGTACCATGTGCCCCACCGCACACTCGCTGCTGCCAGGTGTGGCTCATACATCATTCCTCATCTTCACAGCAACTCTGCAGGTCAGACCTGCATAGCTCTGTTAAACAGAGAAGGGGCCTGAGGCTCCCAGAAGTAAGCCAGTGGTCTGTGGGCAGGTCACTCTTATATAAGGCCCGACTCTTTACTCTATGCCAGTGGCTCCCCAAGTGTGCATCTTAAGCCCCCTGCATCAGGGTCACCTGAATCAGAGTCCCTGGGGCAGGGGCCAGGTGCCCAGGGTTCTGCGTGTTGGCCAGTTTCCTAGGCGGAGGCTGAGAATCACTGCTCTGGGCCACACTGCCACCCTAGAGGCTAAAAATCAGCTCGGCTTCAAGAAACTCTAAGGGTGCATCACCCCAAAGCCTGTGGTAGAAGCTGGTGACCCCTTTTTCCTTTGGTTTGGCCTTGTTTACCATCAGTCCTGAAAACAATGGCATTGGCATCTTAAAGATACCTGTTTGCCAGGCTCCAAGAGAAACGATGGGCACTTGTATTTCTGAAGGTTGTGCACTGTGGTGTATGCAGTTCTGATCTCCACTGCTCCACATGTATCTGTCTGAGGACAGGCTGACTGCTGTGTGAATACCAGGGCACAAATGGGGACTTGAAACATGCTTTTCACATCTGCTGCTGACTGGAGTTTCTCAAATGCCATATTTAGCATTCAACTCTGTGAAGCCAGCAGTTCCTAAAGCTAAACACTGCCCGACGACTGTTTCTCTTGTTTTTGTCACAACAACAGCTGCATCCCCTAAGTTTTCAACTCAGTAGCAGGAACCCACTGAACAGTGGCTTTTCCAGATGTACCCTCCTGCACTGAATGGTCCAGGCATGGACCCACAGGCATGAAAAACAAAAAACAGGAAGGCCTGGGAAACAAGGCACACACACAGCGGGATTAAATCACCGAAAAGGAAACCATATTATTGATCTGCCTTTTAAAGGCATCTGCCCGCGGGGGAAAATCACAGAATTCTCTTGGCTCCAGATGGAAATTTCCACAGCAAAAGTTCACCTACTTGTACAACATAGAAACCTGATTGCATTCTAGAATGGTCATCATCACCAACATTTTCATCAGGTGAAAGGCTGCAGAAAGAATTCCTGAAGGCTGCTTCATAGATCAGGAACATCTCAGGAGTGTGCTGAGTCCAAGAACAGTGTGAAGTCGGGTTTGGGTCCAGTCGTCATCTGGCCTCCCGTGTTAGGTACTGTCTTCAGCAGGGTTCAATCCACTGCCTCACTACTTTAGCTGTGGACATTAAACATTTCCACACGTGACCCCTTTCTTCAAAAACTCAAAGCCCAGTAAAATGAATCTTTTCAAGAAAGGAGTTGGAACGTAGTTTTTATTCAGAGGTTGTAGGCAAGAAAGCCAATGCTAAGAAGGTCTTTTTTTTTGGGGGGGGGGGACGGAGTCTTGTTCTGTCGCCCAGGCTACAGTGCAGTGGCGCGATCTCAGCTCACTGCAACCTCCACCTCCCAGGTTCAAGCGATTCTCCTGCCTCAGCCTCCCAAGTAGTTTGGACTACAGGCACGTGCCACCATGCCTGGCTAATTTGTGTATTTTTAGTTGAGATGGGGTTTCACCATGCTGGCCAGGCTGGTCCCGAACCTCATGATCCGCCTGCCTCGGCCTCCCAAAGTGCTAGGTTTACAGGCGTGAGCCACCACGCCCAGCCTAGGAAGGTCTTATGTGGTTATAGGTCAAGACTGGAGAATAGGCTATTGAGTCCCTGCTATATTCCAGCCATTCCTCCAAGCAGGCCAATTCCTAGGGAAGGCCATACCTTATGTTAGAATCCATTCCCTAGAATTCCATCAGTGGCCCACTTTGTTTTACTTTCCCTTTAGCGTATTTGGTGTTTTCCTTGTTGTCCTGGATATATCAGGAATTCCAGAGCCAAATTTGGAGTTCCCACAGAGCCACCACGCCACTCCACATTGTTTTCATGTGTAGAGCCTCATTTGTCCTTGATCCTGATTTTTCTAATCATCTTTGACTAACCCATTGTTGGACTGCAACAGCCCACCTTTTTTAAAGAGAAGGTCATAATGACATTAATTGCATATAAAAAGTCGTGTTCTTGGGTTGAGAAGTGTGCTTAAAGACTCTTCAAGCACTGTGACTTGAAGATGTTTGTAAATCAGTTTATATGGGAATGATAAAGGGTCATGGTCATTCATTCTTATTTTGATTAAGAATGAATTTGGAGGCTGGGCCCAGTGGCTCACGCCTGTAATCCCAGCCCTTTGGGAGGCTGAGGCGGGTGGACCACGAGGTCAGGAGATTGAGACCATCCTGGCTAACACAGTGAAACTCCATCTCTACTAAAAATACAGAAAATTAGCCGGGTGTGGTGGCGGGCGCCTGTAGTCCCAGCTACTCGGGAGGCTGAGGCAGGAGAATGGCGTGAACCTGGGAGGCAGAGCTTGCAGTGAGCTGAGATCGCGCTACTGCACTCCAGCCTGGGTGACAGAGCGAGACTCCGTCTCAAAAAAAAAAAAAAAAAAAGAATGAATTTGGAGGCCCGGCACTGTGGCTCACACCTATAATCCCAACACTTTGGGAGGCCGAGGCGGGTGGACCACCTGTCAAGAGTTCAGGACCAGACTGGCCAACATGGTGAAACCCCATCTCTACTAAAAATACAAAAATTAGCCAGGTGTGGTGGTGGCATGCCTGTAATCCCAGCTACTTGGGAGGCTGAGGCAGGAGAATTGCTTGAACCTGGGAGGCAGAGGTTGCAGTGAGCCGTGACCACACCGCTGCACTCCAGCCTGGGTGACAGAGCGAGACTCCATCTCCAAAAACAAGAATGAATGTGGAGCCTCCCTTGCCCACTATAGGCTGTGTGGGAATAAGAATTCCAGTTCTCCTGACCACAGGCCTCCCTGGTATCATCAGCTGCGGGGAAAAAGCACCCTCCTGAGGTTGGGCCCGCCCAGCTATGGCACCCAGGCACAGTGCCCCTCCATAAAACACTTGTAGTGTACACAGACTGCCCACTGACAAGGCTACATTTGCTGTGGAAAAGCTCCTCAAACATCAGAACTCTGACCATGGCTTAGTAAGTGTACAGTGCCTCAGAGGGTCATCAACTGTCCCACAAGGTCTGGAGGGGTGCAGAACTGTGGGTCTGGACAGACCATCCTGGCCTGAGGCTCTCTAGTGGTTTTTCAGAGCTTCGCTGGAAACACTGAGTTTATGGGTACATGGCCAGGGATGGAGGGAAAAGCAAAAGCTCCTATTACATAAATCTAGTGTAACTTTAAACAAGTTGAAAGAGCAATGGTCAGGGATGGCTGGTGTGGATAGCACAGACTCGGGAAGGACTGAACCAGATCGCTGAGCTCCATGTAATGGGGAAATTTGCCAAGAGAAGGCAGCTCAGAAGGCCCAGCTTTAAGAGTCTGCATCCCTTGCCTTGGCTGGCTTAGAAATAGGCAGATCCAGCCTTTATACAAAAAGCCGGCTCCACTTGAAAAAGAAACCATAATTTCTATGTGGGTACACAGCAGGATTTCTCTCAATAGCAAGTCCTGCCAATGCATTTATTTTCTAAATATTTATATTGCAGTTGTTGTGGAGAAGGATGATGGTGCCCTGCTCCAGTACAGTGGCCAAGGGATGGAACAAAGTCGTGGGGGGAGTCGAGGGATGTCGATAAGGACATTAGAACCCATGGGACTTGGCAACCTGGAGGTGAGGAGTGAGGGAGACAGCAAGGATGACATCCATGCCCCCAGGGCTGGCACCCAGGAGATACTCAGGGAGAGCTTTCTGAAAGAGTCCGTTCTGAGGCGTTGTGCGGGTGGCAGTGTCTGGACCTCACCCCCTTTCTCCTTCATCTCCCATTTCCCTGCAAAGCCCAGGATCCCCCTTCCCACCTTCCCTGTGTTTCTCTCATGAGAGGCTCCCTACCCACCCACCAGTGCCTCAATCCTCTGGTCATAGGATCAGTGGCCCTCCAAGTAAGGGAGCTGCAGGGCTGTGTGAGAGGGACAGACAGAGACAGAGAGAGAGAGAGACAGAGACGGAGAGACGGACATAGACCGAGAGAAAGAGGATGCAGGGGTGTGGCCTCTCAAACAAACACTCGGAATTCTCCCTGTGAGCCTACCACCACCACCACCACCACCACCCGCCATCTCCACCACCACCCGCCATCTCCACCACCTCCCGCCATCTCCACCACCTCCCGCCATCTCCACCACCTCCCGCCATCTCCACCACCTCCCGCCATCTCCACCACCTCCCGCCATCTCCACCACCTCCCGCCATCTCCACCACCTCCCTCCATCCCCATCCTGCCCTGTTTGTTCTTCACCTGCCAACTCCCCAGTCCTCAGGTGTCACTCCAGTGTCACCTCCTCACATAGGCCTCTGCTGGCCCAGGTACCCTGGATCGACCACCACCAAGACCCTCCAGTATTCATTCATAGCCCCGTCATCTTCTTTTTTCTTTTGTAGCTCTTATCACAAGTTGTTATGACATGTTTATTTATGTATTTTAAAAATCTCCCTCTCCGCCACTCCATTAGAAGCCCCCTGAGAGCAAGGCTCACTGCTGCCCATTCTCCACTCCATCCCCGAAGTAGCCACAGGGTTGGCGTGTTGCTGGTGTTCAGCAGACACCTGCTTCAGAAAGTGGCAAATGTGGATGAAGACGTGGGTCCAGCCAGGATGAGGCTGGTTTCTGGGTGGCTCAGAAAAACCACCCACTACCCCTGACTGTATTTCTGTAGGGGAAGGCTGTCTGATGAATTACGTTTTGGTTTATTCCTTCAGTTCCCCCAAGTTAGTCATTTCTGCCTGCCTTGTAATGGTTGGTAAATGAAAGCATACTTGTATTTCTTGAAAGATTTATCACATTTCACGCTTCCAAGTAGTAAGGCTTCCGAAGTCATCTTTTCTCTTAATATCAGCCTTGAGAATTGATGTGAAAACAGAAGCACAATTTTCAAGTTTCTGAGTAATTTCTCCCCCGTGGACATAATCTGGCATTGGATAATGTGTGTAAAGAAGAGTAGTGATTTCAGATCCTCAGCATTAGAGCAGTTTTTTAAAGTTTACCTTTCTTTAGCTTTTTCATTTCATGTAAGTACAAAATACAATAGCTTGACAAGCCTGGCTTGGAACCTTACCAGGAATGAATAGTATGCTTTTCTCAATTTTCTGTTATGGAGTCATGTAGCCTTGTAACTTAAATGACCCTTTAGTTGCAGTCTTTGCTGCACTGTCTCCATTAATAAATAGGATGTGTTCCATTGGTACCTTCATCATCTGAAATTCCTCAATAGATGTTATGATGCAATTCTGGGACCTTAGGCAGGAGGTTAAGGGAGGAAGGGAGACACCACCAATCTACTTCTGCAGGATGCTGCTATGAAAATGGCCCTGAGTAACAACTGTACATTTTCACAGATCCCCCTAAAACAGAAAATATTCCTCCTGAGTTTGGGTATTGAATTACTGTGGGTTTTTAAATGAGAGTATACCGAGTCACCTAACCCTGATCCCCTAGCTGCCACTGAGCCACCCCTCTGTCCACACTGGGAAGGGTGTTAGCGCAAAGGCACCACAGCTAAGAGGATGGCTAACTGACGGCACCTATCCCAGCTTTCTTGGCTCCTGGGCTCCTTAGACTCCTAGCTTTCAAACCTCAAAGTCATGTCAAAAAGAATTCTGAAAGTTTGCATCAAATGCTTAAGATTGTCTCTCAACTACCCCAGCTTTCCGAATGAGTCCTAAGAGTAAGCAGCAAATAGTGAACAGCAGTCTTTCTCCTGTTGAAGGCTGGACCGTAATTTCAAGGGTTTTTAACACCACATACCCAATGGAACTTCCCTAGCAGAGGTTTTAGTAACTGATGAGCCACTGGAGCCCTAGGATCCAACTGTGTCTTAAGGAGTCTACAGGCTCCATGTAAGAATCTCCCCAGCTTACATGTTTGTCCTATTTAATCATTCACTCACTTAGCAACTGCTGCATCGGCTTGTGTGCCAGGGGTTGTGCAAGGCCCTGGAACACAGTGGTGAGCAAGACAAACATGGCCCCATTTAGGGACAGCCTGCAGGCTGGTATAAAAGCAGACATTCCCTTTTGTCTTCCTGCAAGGGAAAGAAAAGCTCCCTGTTTGGTATTTAAGGAATAATAGAAACACAAGTGACTTCTCACAACCCTGCATATAAAATCAAAGAGAATAAGAGCAATGTAATGAATGGCTCCTAAAATTCATCTGGACACTCAGGAGTTCAGTTTATTGTTCACTTTAAAGAAAAGTGAGAAACACCCCTTAGTGGCTGATTTCAAGGAGCAGCATATCTGCCTCTCAGAAGAATCTGGGGAGCACAGAATACCTTTATTTATGGTGGAGAATGTTCTACTGTCAAGGTTTGGTGAGTTCTTTACTTAGCTCAGCGACATGTTTACAATGCCTGGCTCCAGTAGGTTCAATTAACATTTACTGACTTCCTCTCTGTCAATGCCTGTGTTTTTAACAAAAGAATCAAAACACCTACTTCACACAAAAATGCTTAAGTAAATTTAGCTAAGAAGAGCAGAATGTTGAAAAATTCAATTTATGTTTCTTAGATAAATATATAGCTATATAAAACATTTTCTAGTAGAAGTCCATAATGGGTTATTTTGCTGTTTTAAAAAGCTATCTTTGGAAGGGTAGTCAGTTAATGGATGACCATTTTTTCCAGCCTTGGTGCCTGCTCTTACACTGTCATCACACAAGGGATTAATAAGGGGCTGAGGATCTGTTTCTGTCTCCTAGTTGACACCCCTTTGCATCTCTTTTTCACTTCAGCTGGAATTTTGGGCAAATCTCCTTAGTAAGGATAAGTAATCTTAGGGGAAAAAAATATATTAATACCAGGAAGAGTTAAGTTTTGACAAAGGTCTAGGGGTAGGGTAAGGATGGGGCTCCCCTCTTCGGGGCTTGATTACTGAAAAGGATCTCTTGACCCAAACAGAATCTTCTCTCCTAACTCCACTCTTCTCTACGAACACAGTAGTGAAAATGCTCCCAGTGAAAATGATGAGCACACAGGTTTGTAACAAGTGGGGATGGTTAGTAGGCCCACTGGGAATTTGCATAAGCACTGTCAATTGCCTTCTCACTCTTCCTGGGGATTCGTGCATATTCAGCCAATGGTATATGTCTTTCCCTAGAGAATGAGGGGCCAAGGAGAAGCAGCTTCAGTCACCAAAGGGGTAGGATGGAAATTCCTCCCGAGTATTAGATTTTGAAGGCAATCTGTTAAGGCAGAGTGAACTGAGACCTCAGACTGTCTCAACTAATTGTTACAGTGTCAGTAAAACTCTAATGCCACAGTGAATGAATTAACAACAAGCAGTGACAACATCACCTCTCAAAATGAGCTGCATCAGAGGCACTCATAAATATATAAACACAGGGAAGTTTGGGTGGCTTTAAAATTAGCCCTGATCTTTTACACTGAGTGAAGGTATTTCTGGGCAAAAGAAAGTCTATTCTGGTAAGAAGTGTTAACCCTGGAGAGAGGGGCCTCTCACTGATGGGTGGCAGTGGGGGAAGCATCTTGCCTCTCTTGCTCTGTGGCCATTTCTGAGCACCACCTCCTCTGCCAGGCCCAGTGTGCCCAGGCTTCCAATAGCTGTAACCCAAGCAGGGTGCTGGAAGGGTTTTCATCAGGTACCATGGGTGTCAAAAACATGTCCGCATCCCCTCCCCTCAGAGCCACAGAGCTTAGTCAAAGTTCCTAAATTTCTAGGGTCACAACAACCTAAAGCATTAAAGCAACGCTGGCTCGACCCCATGGAATGAGCAGCTCAGCCCATTGCCTAGGCCAGGCCAAGGTCCCCGTGCAGATTTAGAAAGTCAAGGGCTTGTTGGACAGAGGGACAGGGATCCTTGCCTTTGTAGAATTTGAATTATGCATTAAATAAAAGAACAAGAAGAGTTTACTACTTCTTGATACTGTATATTTCTTAGTCAAATGACTACGAAATAGTGAATATTTTCTGTTATTTAAAAAATCCTATCATATTCTCATCTGATAGTTACTTTTTTCAAAGGACAACCACATTCTCAATTCCTCAGACTGAAACATTCGACAGTTTTTATAGTTTCCACAGCTTATAAAGACAAAGGCATTTGGCTGCTTGCATTTTAATTTTCTTGAAGACCTAAAAATGGTTGGCAGATCAGAATGAATAAACAGCCTTCAGTAGTAAGTCCCCAAACCCTCACACTTTTTTTTACTCAAGCTATTACCATGTAGCACAATTCATCCAATTTTTAAAAAATATATTATGAAACATTTCAGTTATGCAGAAAAGTATGGGTAACATAACAAAGACCTTTGAACTCACTATTCAATATAAGAAATAAAACATGACCCATCCAGTTGAAGTCCCCCTATACCTACCCCATCCCCAGATAACTACTTTTTTTAATTCGATATCATTCCCATGCTCTTCTTATTTTACTATGGTTTTGTTTTGCATGTTTTAAAACTTCATATTAAATTATAATACATATTATATGCATTCATCTGTAGTTTTCTTTTTCCCCTTGACTTTGTAATCATGAGATTCATCTATGTGGTTATATACACACATACATATATCAAACATTTATATATCACATACATATATAATATATACATATCACAGTTTACATATTCATTGCTAAATATTGCTAAATTGTTTTACAAAGGGGCTATACCAGTTTGAATACCCACTATCAATATATAAAAGAATTCTTGTTGCTTTGTATCTTTAACAAAGCTTGGTAATTTTTGCAGTCTGATAGGTGAAATGGTACCTACCTCATTGAAGTTTTAGTTTGTATTTCTGGTTGTTAATGAGATTAAGCATGTTTATTTCATCAGATTTCAACTCTTTGAATAATCTGTTTATATCTTTTGAGTGTTATTCTATTGAGAGGTTTTGGTTTGGTTTGGTATTTCTCATTACCTTATAGGAATTCTTCATGTATTCTGAATGTTAAACCTTTCTCATTTCTGTGCACTGCAAGAATCTTTCCTCAGCATGTCTTTCTACTTTGCTTATGGTGAATTTTGGTGCACAAATATTTTAGGTTTTCATATAGTTACATTTTATCAGTCTTTCACTTTTGCTTTGTCCAGATCTTGTCTAAGAAATACTTCCCTACCTCAAGATCATAAAGATATTTTCCGGTCGGACATGGTGGCTCACTCCTGTAATCCCAGCACTTTGGGAGGCCAAGGCAGGTGGATCACCTGACGTCAGGAGTTTGAGACCAGCCTGGCCAACATGGTGACACCTCATCTCTACTAAAAATGCAAAAATTAGCTGAGTGTGGTGGTGGGCGCCTGTAAACTCAGCTACTCGGGAGGCTGAGGCAGGAGAATCACATGAACCCAGGAGGTGGAGGTTGCAGTGAGCCAAAATCACCCCACTCGCACTCCAGTCTGGGTGACAGAGTGAGACTCCGTCAAAAAAAAAAAAGTATTTTCCAATATTTTCATCTAAAAGCTCCAAGTTTTGCATTTCACATTTAGTCCTTTAAATCTTTCTTGAGCTTAATATTTGTGTTTGATTTGGGGTAGTGATCCATTTTCTTCTGTTGGGAAAACCAGCGGTCCCAGTACCACTTATTGACTAGCCCACCTCTTCCTCACCAATCCTGCAAGGCCAGTTCTGTCATCTGTCAAGGCTTGGGCTCTCTGCCCTGTTCCACTGGTCTTTTTGTCTACCCCGGCTGACAAACATGCTGTCTTAATTACTTTATTTAAAAAAAATAAAATAAAAGGGTCTTTAGCATCCAGTAAAGCAAGTTCCTCCAACCTCATTCTTTCTCAAAATTATTTTGGCCATTTTGGGCACAACTTTAATCTTTCTCCTCTTCTGGATTTGCCCTAGCCTACTACAAGCAATCAAATGGCAAGACTTAAAGTAAGCAGAAGGGAGAAATCAAGCCAAAGCCAGCCCTGGATAATCCATAAGCTGAATATTTGGCTCCTAATAACTAAGACATTGCTGTGTAGTAAAGAGTATAGAAAGCCTATATATTAATAAAAGTAGAGTATGTGTTTACAAAAAAAAAAAAAAACTATTTTTTTTAATCTTTTCCAGGCTATAGTAAGGGCCACATTTAAAAATAGATACTGGAGCCCATCGTCTGGTCAGTACCAAGGTTCTTGCCTTTATTTTTAAAAATACTACTTTTAAATCTATTTTCTGCATACAGGTAGTCACAGAGAGTTTTGTGAAATAGTGCTAAAACTGTTCCCTTTTGCCTAGATCCCTCAGAACATCCAAACCAAAGGTCAGTCACTAGGAGAAACCCCAGGAACGTGCTAATTCCATCACAGCAGGGCCTAAGAATGAGGTCATCTTTCTGTAGTTCAAGGGAGACCTTAGTTTCCTGCTCTCAGCGACATTTCCGTAGCCTCATGATAGCTGCTTGGTGTTCTACAGTGTCTCCAGATCCAGACCCTCTTATATGGACCGCAGGACAAAAGGACTCTGGCCACCCAGCAGGCCATGGGCATGCTGTCCACGTGAGTTGGCATCCCTCACACTTTCTCTATCTCATTCCCTTTCCATTCAGAATCTCAAGAGGAAGCTGGTTCTAGAAGGTTCTCTGTAACCTTTTCTGGAATGTTTTGCTGACTTCCCATAACTTGCATAAAGGACAAGTTCCTCTGAAACCCGAGTTGTAAAAGATCTTCCTTGCCCAGGTATTTAAAAATAATTCATCCTTTAGGTCAGAAATATATGCTGGATGTTGGCTTCCTGCAGACCAGCCCCTGCAGGGGGAGGGCCCCCGGAACTCCTGTGGCCTCCTGCAGCCCTGCTTCCAGCTTCCCTCCGCCCTCGGATGCCTGTCAGGACTGGAGCTGGAAGGTTCACTGACTTGACCTTAAAGGCTGGCCCCCTACGTCCTTTCTCAGCCCCTGAGCAGAGGCCCAGCGCTCTGCTGTAGAGGGCCCACCTCACAGAGCCTGGTCTGCAGGGAGCAGCCCCAGGGCTGCCTGAGTCTGTGCTCAGGGAAACAGGGCCACAACCCGGAGCAGAGACAACCTGGCCAGCAGGACACCATCCCCTTTGAGGGCAGGGAAGGCAAGCCAGGGAGGCCTCCAGCACAACCCTGACCATCCTCCTCACCCATGTCCTGCTCACCAAGCCAGCTAAGGGTTAAGTGCCTCAGCTCAGTGAGGACGGTCACAGGTGATTTTAAAAGATGGGAGGGGCCAGGCAAGGTGACTCATACCTATAATCCCAGCACCTCGGGAGGCCAAGGCGGTGGATCACCTGGGGCCAGGAGTTTGAGACCAGACTGGCCAACACGGCAAAACCCTGTCTCTACTAAAAATACAAAAATTAGCTGGGCGTGGTGGCATGTGCCTGTAATCCCAGCTACTCGGGAGACTGAGGCACGAGAATTGCTTGAACCTGGGAGGCGGAAGTTGCAGGGAGCCGAGATTGGGCCACTGCACTCCAGCCTGGGCAACAGAGTGAGACTCTGTCTGAAAAAAAAAAGAAAAGAAAAGATGGGAGGAAAACATCTCTTTTATGCTCTGTGCTACAATTCTGCTCTAATTTATAGCCCCTCCCAAGGCTTCTCATAAATGGGTCTGGGCACCTGCTGGGCAGCAAAGGCTGGATGGAACGGTGTGGGGGGCTGAGGGGCACCACACTGACCCCACCCTCTGCTTGTCTGCAGGGCCCCCAAGGTTGCTTCGAAGCCAAGGCAGGCATCGAAAGCCAGAGTGGCCTTCTGCACCAGCATCCCTCAGGACGCCCTGCTGGGGAAGGCCCGGCCCGCCACAACAGCCGACTGAGGCCCCCACCCTGAAAAAGCCTAGGGCATTCCTGGGCACTGTCATTTAGGGTGCTGTACAAATCATCTCCACCTAGAAAATGGAATTCGACAGTCAGGATACAGATTTCCAAGGCCAACTGTTGGCCCCAACATGCAACAGTGAGACCGTAAGCCTCCCGTGGGCCACATTTTGACAGTGGATGCCCTTCAGGGTGATATATGCTATAAAGCAGTTTTCTATCACCTAAGTGGTTTTTCTTGCCAACAAGAATTTTTACCCATCAGCATTACTGTGGCTGAGAAACTTCTCTTCAAAAGTTCAGCACGCCCTGTGCAGGAGTCAGCCCAGCATCTGCTTGTACACACAGCTCCTTGCATAGGTCTGGAGTCAGATCTGGAACAGTGAAATTCAAGAAGGAAGTCCTTTCTTATAGGAGGCTAACAGGGATTGAGAATAACACGAGAAGAAAACGCTAATAAAGGGAAACGTGAACGTGCTGGTGTCAGCATGTGTTTTCAAAGTGCAGCCTGCCTCAGAGTTCTTCGGAGCCTGAAAAGGGGTTTGGGAAAGAGCCCAGTAGGAGGGGCAGGAGGCCAACACACCTGACTTGGCCTGGGGCCCGGGAGGCAGGTATAAGGGAGTGAAAAGAAAGGCTAGCAGGAGGCTGCGGGGGGAGGACCGCAGACTCCCTGCTATTTCGCATCCCTCCCGTGGCCTCCACTGGAGGCAGGACAAACCTGGACGCCACCTGGAGCTGCTTCCTGAGTCGGCACGCTATCGTGTACACAGCAGTCTTCAGCCCCCTGGAAGGAGGCCACAGTCTCCCCTCCAGCCCCCAGTGGGACATCCAAACCACCCTGGGGCCATTTGCGCAGGGCACCACCTCCAGTATTGATGGGGAAGATAAACTCAATAGAGCCACGACACGGTGGAGAGAAGCAGGGACCACTGTCTTCCTCAGCTGACCCCACAGACCATGCTTGCTGGTACACACTGACCCAGACCCAGGCCTGTCGGACATCAGCAGTGTGCTAACAAGGTGTAAGATGTGGTCACCACTCACCGTGTGTCCTATCTAGTTGACATGGGTGGAGTCGGCTAAGAAGTGAATGAATGTTCATATGCTCCCAATTCACGTTGAAGCCCTAATCCCCAAAGGGATGGTATTAGGGGGTGGGGCCTTGGAGAGGTGATTAGGTTATGAGGGTGGAGCCCTGATGAATGGGATTAGTGCTTTACAGGAAGAGACACCAGAGAGATGGTCTCTGTCTCCGCCATGTGAGCACACAGTGAGAAGACAGCCATCTGCAGGCCAGGAAGACAGCCCTCACCAGGAAGTGAATCTGTTGGCACCTTGAGACTTCCCAGCTTCCAGAACTGTAAGAAATAAATGTTTGTTGTTTAAGCCTTTCAGGCTACGGCTTTCTGTTACAGCAGCCTGAACTGAAAGTCCATGCTGACTTTTTGAAATAAATGTGAATTCTGATGTTACTTCTTCCTTTCTGTATTTCTTGAAGGGTAGCTTGGAATCACAAAAACTAAAACACATGTTTAAAATTTAGCACCCCCACCCCACCCCACCCCAGGAAACAATGAATTTAGGAATGTTCCCTCCAATGTCTCCCATCTGTTAATTCTGTTGACTTCAACAAGAGAGGAAGACTACAGCTACTTGTGTTTTTCTATTTTTGGTAAAGGGCTACAAGGTTACAAACAGGTAAAGATATCTAGCTATTCCTTTGTCTCAAACTACCTCAGTTTTTTCAAGCCCCTAAGAAATGGCCATGGCTTAGGGTTAACCCTCCAATTTGCACTTACAAGGTAACCAACTGTCCTGGTATGTCCAGGACAGTCCTGGTTTTAGCACTTAAAGTACCACATCCCAAGAAACCTCTCCATCCCAAATGGGATGGTTGGTGGTGTCCTACTGCCACTAATCATTCAGGCTGTGATGATGACATTTTTACCACAAATTGTCCAGTGTATATTTGATTACAAGCCAATTGGCTTATGCTCTGTCTGCCATGCTTTCTAGCTCTATGCTCCCAATATTGAGTTCTGATTCGGGTGAGGAATTAGAGAGCTGGAACTTTTCATATATATTCTGCCCAGTAATTCTCTACTACTCTAAAAACACGCATGTAAACACACAGATTCTTTATTTTGAGTTTAAAGGAAACATCAAAATCTACTGAAAATATTCATTCTCTTTAGGAACAATTTGGGTTTTTTCCTCAGATTTTTATTTTTGCACATTCTTGTGACATTTCCCATTGTAGGGAACAGGAGTTTAGCAAAATCAGCTTCTTAGATAATATCATTCTAAATATACATCTTAAACAAACTATCAAAACCACCAGTAGGAAACAAAAACACTCAGTGAGTACTGTTTTGTCTCAGTAACAATAAATACAAAAAGACTGGTTGTGTTCCGGCCCCATCCAACCACGAAGTTGATTTCTCTTGTGTCCAGAGTGACTGGTTGTAAAGGACATGGAGCTTTGGGGTGACCTGTCACAATGTGAAGGGCACACTCACTCCCGGGTGATTCACAGATTTAGCAACCAACAATAGCTCATGATTCCATACTTGTAAATACTTTTGGCAGAATACTTCTTGAAACTTGCAGATGACAATTAAGATCCAAGATATTTCCCAAAGTAAACAGAAGTGGGTCATAACATTAATTACCTGTTCACATCCGCTTCCATTTACAAGTCATGAGCCCAGACACTGACATCAAACTGAGCCCACTTAGACTCCTCACCAGTCTGTCCTGTCATCAAACAGGAGGCTGTCACCTTGACCAAATTCTCACCAATCATCTATCCAAAAACCATTACCTGTTACAGCTAAAACAAAATCAGCACATCTTTGTCTGTATTAGAAACGACAAAACCGTACAAGGCAGTCACCTCCATACCAGTCTGACAATCACTAGTTCATCTGGCAGATGGACAACAAAGGTTTAAACTTGCCATTCAAATCAACTTTCTTTCCATACTCTGATTCATGGTGTTTTTAAAATGGTATCTTGAAAGCTGTGCTGCATTTCTCCTCCACTTATCAATGAAGAAAACGCGCTCTCCGGAAACTACCTGCGGTAGCCACTCCCAGGACCTGGGGAGACGTGCACCCTGGGGGTCTGAGGGCCTCCAGGTGAATCTGAGAGGGAAGACCCTCCAGTGCTGTCATTGTAGCCTGCCTGAGGGTGGCGCTACCTCAGACTGTTGTTCCTCAGTGCACTGCAGTCAGTGCTGATACTGTGTTACCGGAAATACAGCTGAGACAGCATTATGTGAAAGAAGCTAGCCTGAACTAAAACAATGCTGCGCTGCTAGCCAAACTCTTTTTATATATGATGCTACACTTTACAGATGGAAACTTTAAAACAATACTGACGTGTAAAATAAAACGAATCCAGTGAAGCATGCTCATCCCAGTATCTTAAACTTGGTGGTGCCTATCTACAGGTCCACACTCCACGGCCCATGAGCATGGGGGCCTTTCTCACCCCCCAGGCCTGTCCTGGGTATCTCGGTGCTGGGCTGCAGGAGAGATATCCAGTTCCTTCCCCAAAACAGCCTTCTATTTAATAAACTGTTTCCCTGGACAAAACACCCCAACTGTAATGACTTCTGTTCAAAGTGCAAAAAAAGCTTCCGTGAGGTGGGTTCATGGTTGTTATTGTATTCATCTTTCAACCTTGAGCTCAGAAAGGCATCCCATGAATGGAGGGTTGGGAAAGGCATCTTTAGGAGGCACAGTCCACTGTGTGTTTCCAATTTTCCTGTACACAGCCAGCTTGCCAGTCCAGCTGCAGTCTGAGCATCGGCATTCTCTTCGTTGTCCTCAAGGTTTACCTCCCACCAGTGAAATTAAATGTTTAGGTACTAAGGGATAAGGTGCAGAGAAGCGCAAGTCTGCACAGTCTGATAGGAACTGGCCACTCCAGAACTTAGGCTACAACAAAAAAGGGTATTCAGACTGTATGCTACTTAATGACCTACTGCCAAAAAATGAAATGGTGCCGTAAGCGATTCCCAATAATCATCTACCCTACCAGTGCCGGGGAACCTGTGCAAAACAGAATGTGAACTATCACAGCAGGCTACAGCTGTCCTCGCCATAAATACTCTATTGTTTAAAGTTCTGTACATAGAAAGCAATTCATTCAAGTCTTAAGATGAATTTAGCTCTATATGGCCAGTAATTTTTTCCTAAAGATGAAATCATTTAGCAAGAATTTTTTTTAACATAAACGGTCTGCCTATTTCCCATTTCTTTTTGAAAAGACTTTTTAGAAAGAGTCTAAATTGTATTTATTTTTCCCCTAAAATGTTAGTCTGTTATTTCATATTAGCACATGCAAGCAAAATTTACTCTTAAATATATTACTTTAATCTGGTTAATGTTTTGACATCTATAATTAATTGTAGTTTCAAACAGATGCAAGCTATGTCTGTGGCCAGGTGCAAAGCATAGAAATCATCTCCAGAAGTGTAGAGAAGACTCCAGGAAAAAAAGTGTTTTGTAAAAGTCCCAACTCAAAAATAAAATTGCAGTGCCTTTTAAGGCATGAATTAACTGGAAACCTTTACGGATTAACTATCAAGGAAATTGACCATGCCTGGAGTACTCTTTAAGAAAGTAAAAAAGGGGAGATTTTCATAGACACCCTCGGCCTCTTAAAATAAGTTAAGGCCTTTGGATGTTGGCACGTCGCCAACAGGATGCCATTAAAACAAAATGTTTCTGCTTATTAAAACCAATGCCCATCACTCTCCTCCTCCTCATTGTCTAGATAGAGAAGGGCAACTTTCTTTTCATCTGAAATCACCGACCTTTGGTCTACCATTCTCTGGAGCTGCACCTTCTTATCAAACATGGCCTGCTCCTTGCCCTGTTCTCCGTGGGCCTGGTCTCCTTCCCCAGCAGAGGCCTTAAAGCTCACGCCAACTGCCTGGTCATTCCTACTGTCCGCGTCTCTCCAGGCACCACGGTCAGACACACCGAGAGCTCCCGCTTCCTGTATCCGGCTGCGGATCGCCTCTACGTTACTCACATCCATCTGAAAGGTAAACGAAGTTTCTTTGGGCCCTGGTGCAATGTGCCTTAGCGTTCTGCTGCTGTCTGCTAACTTGCCTAGCTCAGGGGAGTCTGCTGAACCAGCAAGCACAAATGTTCTGGACACGGGTCCGCGGATGACAACGTGTTCAGAGGTTTCCGTTTCTGTAGGACCTAGTCGAATGTGCCTAAAGGATCTGCTAACGCCGGATGTCGTTTCTGCCCCTGATGTGTCCCCTGCACTATCCTCCTGGGGAGATTCAGAAACGACACTTTGGAAGGTGCTCTTTTCAGTCATAACGGTTTGTCTACCTGAGGTATGACTCTGAGTGGCCTGGTGCACATCTGCTGAGCCCTCTCCGTGCACAGTGCTCTCTGAGTCACCAGATTCCCCCGGCTGGGGAACCAGCCCATGGTAAACTATCTGCTGGGTGGTCTGATGCCTCTGAGGCCCGGTGCTGATGTGCCTGATGGATGTGCTGCTCCCTGGCAACCCTTCCGTGTGTACAGAATCTCCTCTGACACCCAACTCCACCTTGTCTGAAAGTGGAGCTGTGAACTGGATTTGCCCACTGAACCCTTCTTTAGGGCCTAACTGGAGTTGCCTGACAGAAGTCTGGGTACCCACTGACTCTTCTGTTGCAAAATAATCACCAACCTTCCCTGCAGCAGAAATGGGGCCCTGAAAAATAATCTCCTTTTCAGCATGAAATTGTCTGGAGCCAAATGTGCTGTGCCTACCCAATCCGTCCATATCTGCAGAAGACTCTGCTGGGCCAGGTTCTGGCGAGCCCCCTGCCTCCAGACAGGCAGGGGCAGGGCCTAGGAAGATGACTTCTCTGGACAGTGGACTTTGACCGGGACCCAGCGTGACATGCCTCACAGACCGGCTGGCTCCAGTTGGGCTTGCTGCCTGACTTAGGTCGCCTCCCCCACTTACCTCCACCACTTCTGCAGTGGGTCCTTCATAGGACATTCGCTCAGTCCTCCAAACTTCAGAGGGGCCGAGTTTTATGTGCCTTGCAGCCTGGCTCACATCCTCCAGCACCTGTGACTGGGCAAAGCCTGTGGGGCTGCTGACCTCCACAGTGGCCGACACGGGGCCCTGGGGAGTGCGCTGTCCCGAGCTGTGAGAGGCCCCACCAGCATCCTCACTCTCGCCTGAAGGGATGTACAGCTCCCGGGTGGCCCAACGCCTGAAGCGAACGCCAGCAGCCGGGGCCTCCGCTCCACCTTCCTCATCTGGGCTGCCAGGTGCTGGGCTGCGTTGCCTGCTCAGGCTCTCCTGAACCACCGACTCCACGGCTTTCTCCATCTCACTGGCCTCATCTTTGCTCAGCTCCTCCAGGTCTAACCGATCGGCATCCACAGTTTGTGAGACGTTGACTTCAGCAACCAGGGTCACAGAACCACCACCAGCACCCTGGACCTTCTTGACGTCCACGGAAACGCTCCCCGGCCCGCCCTGCCCCGCTCTGGTGAGGGCAGACAGCTCCTCCCTCATGCGCTCGGGAAGGGTTTCCTCCAGCTGCCCGATGACCTCCACCAGCTGCTGCCGGGGCTCCTTGGAGGAGATGCCCTTCATGGAGGTGTGGAATTCATGGGGTATTTTAATTTCTTTTTCAATGACTGTGGGTTCGGCATGAAATTCACCGCTTCTAGCTTGTTCTTTCCAGTGAGTGGAACCCAGGTCCCCCTCCAGAGAGGGGGCTGGGACATCCAAGGGCTTCACAACCTTCTCGCCCACTGCACCGTCTTTCTGTGTCCTCCTTCGAGTCCCCTGCACGATTTCATCCTGCCAAGAGTACCTGATGGTGGATTCCTCCTCGATGTGGATCTGCCCGTACACCGAGCCGTCATCTCTGTCGTGCCCCGCGGGGTATTCATCTGGAGTTGACACAAAATAACTCTGCTCGCCCTCTGAATCACCTGCCTCTGTCACTTCTTCAACGTGAGTCGTGTTCTCCTGGGGCTGCTTGGTCCTTTGATGCTGATTAACTGAGAATGTGACATCGCTTTCTCCATAACCTTCCTCTTCCTTAACCAACCCCCAGGAGCCTGGGGACACATCTTCGACTTCCTCCACTTTGAATGGGACAGAAAACTCCTCTGGCTTCTCCCCGCTGACATAGCTCACGGGCTCCTCCACGATCTCCACGTTGATGACCTTTGCTCTCCCCTCCCTCCCCTTCAGGCCGAGGTTGATGATGTCTCCTATCATCTGCTCGGCTGACTTGCCTTTCAGCCCCACTTCCTTAATATCCTTGCTTAAAAGGTAGTCCAGGCCAGCTTCATCAGAAACATCAACATCCTCAGTCAGTTTAGACTCCACAACTATTTCAGTCTTTGTTTTCCTTTCCCCAGGAAGCTCTTTCCTGTCCACGTAAGTGACTTTTGTGTCTGGAAAAGAATCAGCAGATGCTTCTGTCTCTGGAGACTGAGTGAACTGCTTCAGGATACTGGTAACGATGTTTTCTGCCACGGTTTCTGTCATGGAATCGCCTTGCAGAGAACCAGTGGCATCACTGGTGCCCAACCTGAACCGCAGCTCTCTTGCTTCTGTCTCTCTACTGGGCCCGCCACCAGCATCCTTCACAGGCGTCTGCAAACCTTTCGGGGACACCTCTGCTCTTCTGTCCTGGGATACTTCTAGACTAATCGGTACCTCTCTCTCTCGCACGCTCTTCTCCTTTGGTGAGTCCTTCTCCTTAGCCTTCTCCTTCATCTGCTGGCTTTCTCTCTGTCTCGCTTCTTTATCTAACTTTGTCAGTTCTTCCCATCTTAGGTTTCTCTCCTCGGAAGCCTTCTCTTTAGAATCGAACATTTTCTCCTCTGGCTTTGTTCGGATGGTTTCTGGTCTGTTTCTTTCTTGCTCCGTCGTGGCTTTCACTTCTGTTTTCTTTCCCAGAATGACGGTCCTCTCATTTGACCATGTGCTTTCCGAAGCACCTGCTGCCACCTTGTCTCGGCGATCCTGGTACGACTCACGGGCAATTGTGGAATCTTCAGCTATGTAAACAGGGACCTCCCTTGTATCTCCAGCTTTTGGTCTATCAGGGAATGTTTTCACTTGAGCCTCAGTATTTCTTAAAAGGCCATAGGTTGGAGAGAAAGTTCTGACATTGGTTTGACTGTTGACGGTTTTTCCGTATGAGTTTTCCTGCTGGGTAGTGGCCGAGGAAGAATATCCCAAGCCCAAGAAGCCTCTTCTGGCATCACCTCCAACAGATGTGCCCGTCTGAGATCCATGGTGCCCTGACAGATTAGAATACAGCGCCGAGCTGTGATTTAAATTTGCCAAAGGTGCTTTCTGCCTTGAAAATAGATTTCTTTCATTTTCCCTCTGTAATAGTGAGTCGGCATAGTGATAGGATTTGTTTCTGAATTCTGTAGAAATTAAACAAAGGTTCATTAAAATGACAGGCATCATTACCCTTTTCCATCTAAAAGCATTGTTGCAGATCAAATCCCATTCCATCATAATAAATATATACTGTTACCACAGAAAGCTCATTATAAAAATAAGTTATATTTGGTGCCCAAATTATTTTTTGGCAGTTTACAAAATCCTATTACAATAAAAGGTAGCACTACAAATACTTCAGCCTAACACGTTTCTCCAGTTACTGATATTAAAATACTCACTTATCTTAACATTAATCATAAAGCACAATGCATATCCCAGAGAGGTCAGAGGTGCTCGTTTTTGTGGCTGAAATTTCAGTCTTATATTTTGAAATCATTAATTTCTGCTTTTTGAGGTAAGTTTAATCTACTTACTTTAACAGATCAGAGCTCTATAAATTACAAAGTATGTCATTATTAAACACCAAATAGCATTATCCTCCACTATTTAATATACTTTCATTTTTCACTGATTTCCATATTGGGCCAACAAGTATTAAAGAATTTAACTTTTTTAAGCTTTCTGATCTTTTATTTTACATTTAACACTTATCTGAAAAGAAGCCAGTGCAGAAACACCCCAGTCTGTCTTAGTGTCATGATCCTGAAGTTGGGAGGCAGTCCTCAGGGCTTCCAGCTTTGTTCCAGGCTGTTTGCAGACAGTGCTACCCTTTGGGGTGTCCAAACCCCAGCAGGGTAAACTGCTCTTTAGGAATGGCAGCTGGTGGTTAGAACGCAGCCAGGAGCACCGTCCACCCTGAGAGTGCCCCTGGTGTCTACCCACACCCCAGCTGGCTCAGCGGAGACAGGGCTTTCTCTCTCCCTTATGGAGCCAAGGCCAGAGGCCTCCTTTGGACAGATCCCAAGATACAGGAAAGAGACCAGGCCAGGACATTTTCTACAAGACTCCTCTTTTCAGGTCAACTGATCCTACTGATCCAACTGAGAAGTCCCAGAAGATGAACCCCCAAGCAACAGTGCAGGAACCATCTCATTTATAGTTAAGATTCAACAAGAAATATGGAAGATTACAGACTGGGTTTAGGTCTATCAGCTAGTGGGCAAGTGGCCAACATTATTTTATGCAATATTATAAAAGAAACACAAGCACACTAATAAGTATTGATAAATTCACTACCTAGGAACTTATCTGTACATTTACTCAACAGAACAGAACTATCTAGAAGCTCAAAGTCTAATAAAAAATTCCCAACTAGTAATTTTTATTCTAAGGCTTTTGGCATAATATGTAATTGCCAGAATAAATTTAGTTTACAAATATTAAGCCTCTGTTTCCTTCAAGAAGCTTGAAAAATAATGAATGAATGAATGAATGAATGAAGCAAGTTAATAGCAACAGCCATTAGCCCCTCCATGTGCTCTCCCTTGGCCCCAAAATCACAACTGGGAAAATTTGAGCAAGGCCCCGGCTTAGACTGTTGGTCTTCCTCGGAGCTCCTGGGCCCTTTTCTTCCTTCTCTCCTCTCTCTAGGTTACATGATGGATGTCCAAACTTAGGTATCCACAGGTTAAAAATGTAGGTAACTAAGTAAACCTTGAAATCTGGGGAGTGAATTCTTATTTTACAGATGTCACATGTTAACTGACGGCAGGCAGGCTGACCAATGCCTACCCTTCCATGAACACCTTTGCTTTTTTCAAACTTACTCTCAAAATTAGAAAGAAAATTTGCTGCATGTTGTCTAAGACCAGATCCCTTCCAGTTATAGATGATTAGAACCCAAATATTCTTCTTAACCCAGTGACATGTCAAATCCATGAGGTGCCTAAAAGAAACAATGAAGACTAAAACCATGCTGCCTGAGGTGTGAACTCAACATTCTATACGTAATTTAATTGCCACTTGCTTAGCCAGAGCTCTTTAAGATTCTATAGGGCTTTAAAAGGTTAAAAAACAAGTTATCCCTCAGTTTCTTAGGATCTTTCTAATGAACATTAATTATCTTATGTCAGTTCTGCAGCCATAGGAAGGATGGGCCCTGTCCTGAGGCTCTTGGCCTGCATAAGATAGTCTTCAAGGCACCAGGACACATTTTTCTGAGCTGCCCACACCAACCTAGGGTGGTGGAAACAATGTAACTACTCCCGTATCTCTTCCTGTTAGGGTAGCGGGTTCGAGTGTTGCCTGCCTGCCATCCAAGGCTGTACCTCCTTCTACAGGTGCAACAACCATAACCCCTTGGTCTGGAAATGGAAGCAGCGTCCCTTCCAGGGGTCTGCAACACAAGTCCATGTACACTCCTGCTCGCCCTCACACTGCCCCAGTGCCATTAGCCCCTTCCGCTCCTGCATCCTGTCGAGAGAGGGACCAAGTTTATCAAGCACCTTCCCAAACATTCTCATTCACATAATTGAAATTATGTCACACTAAACTAAAATCTATTTGGTAGTTAAATGAGAGATGAACTCCTGTTATCTAAACACCATATCTAACCCGTTCTTCCAGATGATAGTGCTTTACTACCTAGCCACAGAATAAACAGTTCAGATGCTTAAAGCTAAGTTAAATCATTAGCTTTTATTTACCTGATGGCATGTTTTCAATGTGCTCAGTCCAGATCACTATCTCTGGATTACTTTCTCCTTCCAATAAGGCCCTGTAAAAATAATTTAAAAACATAATTCATTAGGAAATGAAAGAGTAAGAAGTGCCTCTAATAAAACGTATTATGTGGTATGTGGCCAATGGCCATAGTGTCACATGTTTTAGGACTTCTACCTGAAGAGGAGACTTGGGCAGGGCTGTACCCACCAGCCTCAGCAGACCTGGGCCAGGCCACCTGCTCTGCTCACCGCCACATCCCCGGCGCCCAGCATGGCGCTCAAACCCCTACTAGCCCAGTGAACAAAATGACCAGGCCAGGGCTTTGGCAGTACTGGCAAGCCAAGCCCTTCTGGAAAGCTTTCCCAGTCCAGGGTGAAGAGGAGCAGGAGCAAGGGGGTGCTGGAGAGATGTGGGCCCCAGGCATGGCCTGTCACCCCAGGTTAGAGGGCCCCAGGTTAGAGCTACACCCCCCACTGGGGTCTTCCTGGAGTCACAGCTGGGGGCGGGGCAGCTTGCAGAGGGCTGACCGGGAGACAGCAGGGACTGACACTTGTAAGGCAGCCAAACTGCATCTGCGGTTTCAAACTGCGTTCCAGGGGGTCATCTTGGAGATGACAAAAAGAAGTAGAAGGCAGGCAGACGGAAAAGGCTGTCGGTAGCCCCTCCCAATGCCAACCCCAGGGGCCTCACTTCATCCAAATTGGCATCCTGTTATCTCCTTTAATAAAATGGTGAGAAGTATCCAACAAGGTGATTTCTTTGACTATGTCTGCTCCAAAGTTCTAAAATTATAGAGGTTTCATTAGGTTGTTCACGTCTAGTGCTTCAGATCCCAGAGCTGAGGAGAGTGGTCCCAGCAGACCCAGCCTGCTGGTGAGGGGCATAGCACCGGGATGCCTGTCAGCCAGTCACTCACGAAGACCCATTGGGCTGCTGGGAGCTCTGGGTGCAACAGTTTCTCAGTTGCTAGAGCAACATGTGAAGCCACTAATTCCAGTTCCAAGAAATACACTGCACATGGCAAAAGGCATCCAGAACCAGAGCCCACTGAGAAATGCCAATCTTATGGCTGACAACTGGGCACAAAAACAGAGCAGGGTGCCCACACCCGAGCAGGGACTTGGCAGCTTGGACAAACTGCACTGAGTTGTATTTCCATCTATTTAAACATGGTGAGCCCCATGAACATGAGAACCCTGTGAGCAGCTGCAAGAAAGCAAAGGAGGCATGAGGCCCTCTCGCAAAGGCGCACACAGCGGGCCTGCCCCGGAGCGGTGACTGCGGAGCGCTTGTGTGTGGACGGGGAATGTGCAAGGGGCCCGAGTCCAGAGCCCCAGCCCTTCGCTCAGGGCAGAAGCCAGGAAACAGGACACCAGCCCATTAATCCCACACCCTCATGGGCAAGCATTTTAGGTTCCAGGAACGCAAACAGCCTTCACTGCTGAGAAAGTTCTAGGTCTATATAATCAGAGGAACACTCGGGGTAAAAGCCAGGCTCCAAGGGTCTGCACCCCAGGATGACAGCAGCAGAAGGGGTAGCGTCCTACAGCTGAGGAGCCAGAGCAGGGTGTGGGGAGAAAGACTAGGTTCTAGTTCAGATCCTCCTGGCCTGGCTCAGCTGTGAACCTCGGGTACCACGGGGCCTCTCCCTTGAGCTGCCCAAGTTAGAACGGAAGATATGTTGCTGTCCAGGGAAAAATATGTCTTCCCTACCCCTCCAAGGGGAATGGTTCTGCTCCTCTTCCAGAATTCCAAAGCATCACCAAACCTTCATAGAGTTCAGGACCCTGAAGTACACGAGACAGGCACCAGCCCTGCGTGGGACTTCTGGCCTGGTTCAGGGGACAAGATACAGCCCCACAGCCTCCCCTTTCTAGGCCTTTACCATCCCTAGCTGACACTGTGGTCACTCTCATGTACTTACACAGTCGAAGCCACCCCCAACACAGGGCCTGTGGCTACATCCTCGCTCTAGAGGTCAGAAGACTGGGGCGCAGAGATAGCGTCTTGGTCAAGGGCACACAGCTCACCAGTAAAGAGAAAAATGCAAACCCAGGCAGCCTGAGCTCTCATCCCCCTCCCCTGCGATACCACTAGGCCTCCCAGTGAGGCCAGAGACCATGGTATTGCATACAAATTTCAGAAAGCACAAATCCTACAGATAGATCCTCTGGGCCATATTAATGAAAATAAATTCTCTTGGTGATTTCATCCAAAATGGCCCTGCAGAGCTCTCCTATAAGTAAGAAGGTCCTGCTGGAGAAGGAGCTGTCCCTCATCTGTGTCCCCTCTCAATGGCCAGATCCTAGCAGGCAGGGACACATGTCACCTTTACTATCTGTGAGCACCCGGCCGGGCACTGGCCATTGAGTTCATGCTTTGGGTAGCACATCCAGCCCAATGGCAGCCACCCTCCTTCCGCACAGCCCCAGGACTACACGGCGAAAGCATCAACAAGACTCTGAGGAGAAGCCAGAAATCACGATTTCCTCTAAAGCTCTGCAAGGGACATTTTTAAGGAATAGGTTCATACCACTTTAAGAAATGGGTAGCATGTTCTCTGAGGCTGCAATGAAACCTGGTTATTTTGAGAGCAGTGGAGGAAATCTGCCCCCAAGCCTCGGGGACTGTGAGAAATGCCAATCCCCTGAGTCACGGGCTATTGTGGGCATTTCACACAGCTCCACAGGTTGGTGGCCCCTTATGCAGGAAAATAAGCAAAAGTGCAAGAAAACTCAAGTCCCTGGCCTCATTAAGGAGCCCAAGACAAACCCACAGTGCAGAAGCCGGCTGTAATGTGGCCTCTGGCCAGGCGCCAGGCCTTAATGGGCCACCCGGCGTCCTGAGCAGGCCCCAAGGCAAGGCTCTCTGTCTGGGATAGATTATCCTAATGGAATTTCTGAACAATCCGCTGTGATTCAGCACTGTGGGCACAAGGCCACCGCTCTGTGCAGCCCCATAAATGAGGCACTGTCAGGATGTTCCCAGAAGCCGTGCCTGTGCGGGAGCCTGCTGGGGCCGGGGCCTGGGCCTGGGCCTGGGCCTGGGCCTGGGCCTGGGCCTGGGCCTGTGGGTGACTCATGGGGTGCTTCCTAGCAAACAGCAGGTGGAGAAATACAGAGAAGAAAGGGAGGCTCCAGAGCTGGAGAAGGAGCCGCAGAACCGCCTCCCTCGGCTCCTCACTGTGCCAGAGGAAGCCAAGCTCCACAAAGAGTGGAGGCACTGCCTGGGTCACCCCAGATGCGGGCCCGTGGCTGGTCACTCACCGGGAAGACCAGGGAACAGAAGGGAGGGGGCAGAGGGGAGTTCCATTCCCATGACCAGCAACGCCACCTGAACGGGAAAGGTGAGACGACCACCGGCTTCACAGAAAGGATAACGGGAGGTAACGTGGCAGTGCTGGGCCATTTCCGGGCATCCCTTCTGGGGTCAGTATTCAATCACATCCCAGAGCCATCTCTAGGTCAATACTAGAGACTGAAAAAAAAAATCAGACTATCAACAGAGACAAACGTTACTCATAAAACAGAGAGGAAGCACAGGACAAAGCTCTGGAGTCAGGATGTCTGGATTCAGATCTGGGGCCTGCCACTTCCTAGTTCTGTGACCCTGGCAGGCCGCTCAAACCCACTGTGACTCAGTTTCCCTATTTCTGAAATGGAGAGAACTCACAGGTTTGCAGTAGGAATTAATCAAGAGGCAGAAAGTTCTCAGACCCATGGCTGTCACAGAATAAGAGCTCACTAAACATCAGCGATCACGTCATCCCCACCTCCTTCTACATCCTCCAAAGAAAACTGATTTCCAGCTAACTAAAATGAGTCAACAAGGGAAGGGATTGTGGACCACCTGTATTTTACAGTTAACTGAATGTTAACTCATTTATTTGACCAGCAACCAAAGGTACTGGTCGATCCTTTCAATTATATATTCTATTTATTTATTTATGTAGAGACAGGATCTTGCTCTGTCGCCCAGGCTGGAGTGCAGTGGTGCCATCTCGGCTCATGGCAACCTCTGCCTCCTGGGCTTAGGTGATCCTCCCACCTCAGCCAAGTAGCTGGGACTACAGGCACGTGCCACCACACCCAACTAGTTGTTTTTGTATTGTTTGTAGAGATGGGGTTTCACCATGTTGCCCAGGCTGGTCTCCAACTCCTGGGCTCAAGCGATCCGCCTGCCTCAGCCTCCCAAAGTGCTAGGATTACAGGCATGAGCCACCATGCCCAACCCTATTCTTAAAACTGCAAGATTTTTATTCACTTCAAGTATTTTATGTAGTAACTAGATAAGTCTCGGTGTTCACACATTTTTATAAGTCTTCCAAAAAAAGGTGGGAACTAACTTAAAAAAACAAAATGTACTTCTGCAAAACCTTGAGGAAACCCCTAAGAAACGTTTTCCTTTGAATAGACATGTGAAAAGGTACAGGTGGCCTAAAAAATAATGGAGCAATCAGAAATATCACCAGAATGATGAGATGTAAACATCCGGAGTCCTCTGTGTTGCTACATTAGCAGTCTACATAGAGACCAGAGACAACATCATATTTTTCTCCATTAAAACATGTTGCTTCTGCCAACTGGGATCAGAAAGAAGAAACAGGAAGCTTCCCATGCCCTTCCCAGCACACACAATATTTTTTGATGTTGTTGTTTCTAACCTAACCCTTTAAAAGGACTTTTGCCTTAAAGGCCCCAGGCAGTAAATAAATCTCTGCATTGCATTTTCCTATCTGCTGAGGTAAGGCTTCCTTCGATTTTTCTACTGAAAAATCATTTTGACCCAGCTTTCCAGTTTTTCTTTCAGGTGAAATTTAGAACAATTATCATATCTTTCATCCCCAAAACACAGAACACAAAAGCCTCTTTCTGGATTCTTACAGAGACCGCACTGTCTGTCTTCCAGACCAGAAACCAAGGATGGGCCTCATGTCACGCACGCTGTTTCTGCATCCTTCTGTTCTGTGGTTTCTGCACTGTCCACTCCTGGGTATTCTTGCACTTGTTGTTTCAATATTGAGTATCTTTTCTGAAAGATTATGTTTTCTAACAGCTTCTTGCTGATGACTGGGCTGTATGCTGAGTGTGTGTATGGGGAAGCTGTTTCTTTTCTATCTGTGCTTCTGCACGTCCTCACTCTGTAGCATCTGGGCCAGGTCTTCACATCGGCAGTGAGAGGGTTTGGGATGCTGCAGGTTCTGGACATCGCTAGGGTTGTCACCATCTTATCATCAATTATCATCCGATTATTCACAAGCACCTGCTTTACAGACTCTGTGCTAGCCTGCAGCGAGTGACAGCGGCATGTGTCTCTCATACTTCCTTACCTCTCAGCCCCTCGGGCTCCTCCCTCCTACCACAGCCACCTCCATCGGGTCTGCACGCCTGGGCGCTAGCGACTGCAGGAAACTCTGGAAGCCTCCCTGCAGCCACCCAGACACCCCATCCACCCCAGCACTGCAGGCTCCCTGCACTCCGCCTGCAGCTGCCTCCCCAGCACCGCCTACCCACTCCACAGTGCTGGCCCTGGGACTGCCCCTGCATGCCACAGAAAGCCCCACTGCAGCTTCCCGGCCCTGGGACTGCCCCTGCATGCCACAGAAAGTCCCACTGCAGCTTCCCAGCCCTGGGACTGCCCCTGCATGCCACAGAAAGCCCCACTGCAGCTTCCCGGCCCTGAGACTGCCCCTGCATGCCACAGAAAGCCCCACTGCAGCTTCCCGGCCCTGGGACTGCCCCTGCATGCCACAGAAAGCCCCACTGCAGCTTCCCGGCCCTGGGACTGCCCCTGCATGCCACAGAAAGCCCCACTGCAGCTTCCCAGCGTTCAAGACTCCTGCACTCTGTCTCATTCCCAGACCTCTCCTCACTCCCCTTGCAAGTTCCTCCCTCAACTTATTCTCTTATTCAAACTTGCCCACCTGAAGCTCCTTCCTGATTCCTTTCTGCCAGTCCAGTTCCCATCTCCCCACTTCCCCCACCACCCAAAGGCCCAAAGCCCACATCCCTTTGCAAATCTCTTCTCATCACCTGAGTCTGAAGTGCTCCATCCGGTAGTGACCCATGGATAGCTTTCCCTGTTAGGGGGCAGTGAACCATCAACGCTACCTCCTAGGAATGTGCGTTCCATTACTGGAATATGCTTGACTTTCTACCTCTACATACTGTGTCCCTCCTGCCATGCTACCCTCTGCTGTCCATCTCCCTCTCTCCTGTGTCTGCTCACATTTCCCCGTCTTTCAAGACCTTCATCAATCTCAAGTCCCTCTAGAAGCCTCCCCTGATTCTCACAACTCCCTCCCCATCTCCAGAAGCCTCGTGCTGAAGTGTCTTTCGCAGCCCTTCGGGTTCCCTGCTGTGTAGCAGGCGCCCCAGATCCGTGCTGCCTCATCTACAGCCCATGTTCCTTGACGTGAAGCCCACACTGGCCGTGTCTTTGCAGGCCCCCACCCAGCATCATATCCTGCATATCAAGTGTCTCCAGAGCAGGCTGAGGGCAGGTGTGGCTCCTACCCATCCATCACACGTGGCCCTCCATGACAGGCCCCCAAAGCCCAGCTGCCCAGAGACTGGCACTGTCATAAATACCACACTAGCTCAGTCCTCAGGGCCTCCCCCTGGCCATTCCCTCTGCCTGGAAAACCCTTTCCAAAAAGTCATTTCCAGCTTCTCTTCCTGTAAGAATCAAGCATTGCCTCTTTAGGAAGCCCTCCCTGCGTGCCTCATCAGCCTCCCTCCCACTGCACCCAACACATCATCATCCCACCACTGAGGACAGGGACTAGGTCCACACCATCATCTGCCCAGCATCCCAGTACATCCAGCTCCTTTCTAATTCCACGTTCAACAGGGCATGGAGGGAACAGCCCTGGGTGAAAGCCTGAAGTTAAAATCTCAGGCTCCCCAATTATAAGTTGTGTAACCTTTTAAGTAACCTCCTTGAACCTGGGTTTCATTACATGGAAAAAAAGCTTCTTTGGTGAAGCTATAAAAATTGGAGATGCTGTCTACAAAGCACTTAGCACACGGTAGGTACTAAACAGAAGGCAGCTGTCACTCCCTCTTACCCATTCATGGTCAGAGATAATGGCACCTACTTTGGAATGCATCAAAAAGTAAGATGGATGATGGTACGGAGGGTGGACAGTCATGAGATAAAGCAAATGTAGTCGCATGTTCACTGGAGAACTCAAATGGAGCATTCATTATTCTTCCAACTTTTCTTATCTTTGGATATTCTCATAACAAAATGTGGGGAAAACTAGATAAACCTATTCATTTTGACATGACTCTGCAAAACAAGACTTAAAGGAATGAGTTGTGTTGCTCATCTGGGGTGTTCAGAGCTTCAAGTTCTGTCCAATCCAAGTCATCACCTTCTCTAAAGTGCAGTCTCTCCAGATGGCTCCCCAGGATTCTGTGACCTCGGACAGGCCCAGGGCAGCTCTAAGGGGACTGCCACATGTAACTGCAAACAGCCTAGACTGGCACGTGGGTCCTGGTGCAAGCCCCGCCTCCCACTGTGACTGCTTCCCCTCTCCTCCATCAACCCATCCTTCATCTTGTCTTCCAGGCTTCTGTGAGAAGACCTAGCACTTACCTGCCCCTGGGCCACTCTGCCAACAGCAGTGTGCACACGAATCACCTGGGATTCTGTTACGAGGCCAACTTTGGTCCAGTATGTCTGGGTGGGCCCAAGGTTCTGCATTCCCAACAAACTTGCAATGCCTCACCATGTGCATGCCGCCGCCCTGTGAGCAGCAAGGCCCTGGACCAGGGATTCTCTACCCTGGTGGTACCTGACAGTCATCCGGGGAGGTTTAAAACCACTGTGCTGGTTCCACCTGTCACTAACCTAATCAGAATCTTGAGGTCCAGGAGATTCCCAGGTGCAGTCCCTCCCTGTCCCTGAGCATCTTTCCCTTACCATTCTGCTGCTAGTGCAATAAAACGCACACTCCAGGCAAGACCCTGTGATCATACAGCAAATGGATCAGTACCTCCAGCCCCACACAACTGCAGCTACTCTTGACAGGAGACAAGAGCCAGTACAGCCTGGTACTAGCTGCAGGCAGGGTGTGTCTCCTCTCTTCTCAGTATCCACGGCCCCAAGCCCAGCCCCACAGCTCCCGCTCACTGCCACCCGCAATGCAGGAGGAAAGGGCGGGATGGTGCTGCATGTCTTAGGATGCTCAGAGGTCTCGATCTCATCTTCACCTGCCAGGCAAGGTGCCAGCAGCTTCCCTGGCCATGCACTGGCCAAAGGCAAAACTCCAGTCTCAGACTCTGAAGTTTGCTTTAATTTTATTATCTTATGTTTATTTTATTAAATTATGTATTTATTTATAAATCGCAAGCCTCTTCGGAAATTACAAGTATACAATTATATTATTTGATGATTACTTTAATGTTGCCCCTTTCCTCTGACAGTCACCTAGCAGGGCCAAAGATCTGGGTTAGGAGGTGTTCAGTACATTTGAGAGTCCTTGGGACAATAGACAAATCCCAGCAAAACGTGCTTTAAGCATTAAAGAGCCACAGTCCCTTCCCTTGCATGTGAATGAGAACCAATAAGCCACAGGATGATGACGGTCAACTCCGCAATTCTGGGGCAACGGCCACCACAGGTGGGTCAAGGTTTGCAGAGATCAAATGGGCACTTTAGTTAAAGAATAAGGGTCAGAAGAGCCCAAGTCCACGAACACAAACGGGAACTTCACACCTGTCCTCCGAATCAGAGCAGTGCAGACTACTGAGCAAGACTCCCATCGAGGATGACGAGGGTTTGTCTTGGAGACATGCACTGGTGATTTTCAAAAATGCTAAGTTTTTGGCTTACACAAAAGAATGGGTTCTATTCAACCACCTGTATGTCTTTTTCGTCGACAGGCATCTCCGAGACTACACCGGAGCACAGAGGCGAGAGGCCTGCGGCGATCCTACCTGGCAGGGCTGGAGTCTGCAGCGGGGCAGGGCCGGTCAGGCAGGCTCCTGGCAGGGGTCCTCATTTTCCCCATGCAAACTTGGACAGCAGAAAGAGGTACAGTGAAATCCTTCAGTTGCTCCCATGAAAGCACGAGTAGCTCCTAAATTCCTAGGAGATGGCCACATCAATCCATAATCGGGTTAGGGAAACGCCAGCCATAGACAGACAAAATAAACTCTGTCCTGGCTGACAGACTGCTGACAGTGAGCAGAAACGGCTTGCGATCGATGCCCTGGAAAAGCTGGGCCCATGGCTTGTGAATACCCTACCAAAAAGGCAGGCCCTGGACTCTCAGGCAGGATGCCCATGTCTACAGTGGCTTTTCAGGATGGAGAACAGGGGGCAGGACAAAATAGGGAAGAAAAGAAGAAAAGAGCTCAAAATTCCAGAGAGACAAGGCACAAAATAAGTTTCCTGATTCTAACTCAGAGAACTATTACAGAAAGAAAACAGAAAAATCCAACTGCCCTGCAGGGAAAAGATTCATCTGGCATGGGGCATTACCTAACACACACAAGTCAGTTTTCCAGGCCTGCCGGGCATCTGCCCTAGAACAGTGCCTGATTTGGGGTAACTCCCACCACCCCAGCCTCAGTCCATGTGACTCCTAAGAGGCTGGGACCCCACCCCAAAGCTCTAGAGCCCTTCATCCCTCTGGCCAGTGATGGGCTCAGAGGCAGGAACATGACCCAACAGAGATGCAGAGGCCGAGAGGATGACCACGGGCACGAGACTGGGTGGCCCTAAGCCTGGAGCTGCTCGGGCCCCACCCAGCCACGTGGTGGGAAGAGTCCAGAAAAGAGAGACCATCCCAACATGTAGACCAGCTGTACCTGAAACTAAGGATTTGATACGGTTTGGATGTGTGTCTTCTCCTAATCTCATGTTGAAATGTGACCTCCGTGTTGAAGGTGGGGCCTAGTGGAAGGTGTCTGGATTATGGGGGTGGATCGCTCATCAATGGCTTGGTGCTGTCCTCGTGATAATGAGTGAGTTCTCACTCTATGAGTCCACACGAGATCTGGTTGTTTAAAAGAACCCAGCACCGGCCAGGCACAGGTGCTCATGCCTGTAATCCCAGCACTTTGAGAGGCCGAGGCGGGTGGATCACAATGTAAGGAGTTCAAGACCAGCCTGGCCAATATGGTGAAACCCCATCTTTACTAAAAATACAAAAAGTAGCCAGGCATGGTGGCAGGTGCCTGTAGTCCCAGCTACTCGGGAGGCTGAGGCAGGAGAATCAGGAGAATCGCTTGAACCTGTGAGGTAGAGGTTGCAGTGAGCCGAGATCGCACCACTGCACTCCAGCCTGGGTGACAGAGTGCCCGCTCTCTTGCCATGTGACATGCCTGCTGCCTTTTCACCTTCTACCACGACTGTATGCTTCCTGAGGCTTCACCAGGAGCAGGTGCCAGCACCATGATTCCTGTACAGCCTGCACAACTGTGGGCCAAAATAAACCTCTTTTCTTTACAAATTATCCAGTCTCAGTTATTCCTTCATAACACAGATTGGACAAGCACAAGACTTTCAAGTATATGAGTAATAAATTCTTTTTCTGACTTGGGGCAGTCTGAGGAGAGTTTCTGTCACTCACAAATGAAAAATTCCTGATTAATGCTTTCTTCCCCCAAATAAAGCCTGAGTGTTTTCAAGTTTTCCATATTAAAGTTTAGATCATCTAACTCAACATGTGTTTCAATGCCCTACCAATTTAATTGTGCAACTGTTCACCCCACAAGATTTCCAAGGAGAATGCCAACAATGGGCTTTGGGAAGTCCAGGCTAGCAGCATCTTTTCCGCTTTCTCTGAGCCCCGGCCACCAGCCCCTCAGCGGCAGCAAGGCTCTCAAATGGGGGAACCAGAAAGGACCTCATGGCCTTAGCCCCAGGACCACCCCTCAATTCACCCCTCAGTTAAGCTGTGGCTCCTCCACGGACCGCCATGCCCCTGGGAAGGCCTCACCCCTTAGCAGCCTCCTGGGGCCCAGGCCAGGGGCTGCCTGATAGAGCTGCTCCCTCTTCACTGATGGGAGTGAGGGCTGGGACGAACCCTGGCTGATGTAAGTCTTCCAGAGAATAAAGACAGTGAGGCCGGCCCAGGCTGCAATGTAAACTACAAGCAACATATCAGCCAGATACCCTTTTAATAGACATCAAAGCAATTCAGACCACCTTGATATTCTTCAAGCAAAAAATCATGATCAGGGCCGGGCGCAGTGGCTCATACCTGTAATCTCAGCACTTTGTGGCAGCGAGGTGGGTGGATCACCTGAGGTCAGGAGTTCCAGACCAGCCTGACCAACAAGGTGAAACCCCGTCTCTACTAAAAATACAAAAATCAGCCAGGAATGGTGGCAGGTACCTGTAGTCCCAGCTACTCGGGAGGCTGAGACAGAATCACTTGAACCCAGCAGGCAGAGGTTGCAGTGAGCTGAGCTCGTGCCACTGCATGCAGCCTAGGAGATGGAGCAAGACTGTCTCAAAAAAAAAAAAAATCATGATCAGAAGATTACAGAGGCAGCCTACAAGATGTGCTGAACTAGGCCTGGGGATGGTCCCTGCTCTACCCCTCACCAGGGGAGTTGATCCCCTTCTTAACCTCTCCAGGTTTAACTCCCCCACCTGTTAAGGAGACACCACTGGAACACGGCTTTGATGACCAGACTTTGACTCTTTTGCCAAAGCGGTTTCCACAGCTTGCTCACACCCTCCATTGACACATGTTCCACAATCCTGGGAACGGAGCAGGCACTGTGCCCTTTTTACATGGCTTGGTGGGCACGGCACAGGTTTGGCACCAGACCTGGCTGGCTCTGCCCCTCACCAGCCTACAGCCCCAACCTCCCGGCCTCTCTCTCTCACCTCTAAGAGGGAAGAGTGGTGCCCACCTCAGAAGTTGACTCAGAGCAGAAAATAGTGGCAAAGAACTTAGCACCACGTCTGGCAGGCAGTAAGGACGCCATAAAGCTGGCTATTGTTAGTGTTCCTGAAGTTGGGCACCTGGGTCTCTAAAATTCCTTCCACTGTAAGCTTCACAGATCCTGGCTCCTTCAAAGCAGTCCTGAGCATAAGAGCTGCCGGGAAATAAGGGGCACCATCTCAATCAAAGACCCACTGGCACCCAGGGGAAGGGAGGGGTGATGCCAAGGAGGGGAGGAGCACTGTTCTGCCGGCCTGCAGGCCACATCCAGGGGGACTGGACTGCATTCTCTGCCCCACCCAGCACCCAGCCCCTTTGAGCACTTTGTGACCTTTTCATCAGAGTTGGTTACCTTGAACTCAAGTCAACATGGTGATAAATAAAGCCAGCTGGCCTACATTACCATGCAGCATGCTAATCTCTTGGAAGAGATTCAGTTCAGGGCCAAATCCACACAGGGTGGCACCAGAGCCCTGAGATTCAAAGCAACAATCAACAGGCAGATAGACACAGACTTCCTGGGTCCAAATCCTGTGACATGGTTTGGCTCTGGGTTCCCACCCAAACCTAATCTCGAATTGTAACCCCCACGTGTCGAGGGAGGGACCTGGTGGGGGGGTGACTGGATCATGGGGGCAGTTTTCCCCACGCTGTTCTCATGATAGTGAGTTCTCATGACGGTGAGTGAGTTCTCATGACGGTGAGTGAGTTCTCATGAGATCTGATGCTTTAAAAGTGGCAGTTTCCCCTGAGCGCTCTCTCTCTCCTGCCACCTTGTGAAGAAGGTTCTTGCTTCTCCTTTGCCTTCCACCACGAATGTAAGTTTCCCGAGGCCTCCCCAGCCCTGCGGAACTGTGAGTCAATTAAACCTCTTTCCTTTATAAATTACCCAGGCTCAGGTAGGATCTTTATAAGCGGTGTGAAAACACACTAACACATCCTGGCCCTCCACTTTCCAGTCCTGTAACTTCTCTGAGCAAAGTCAGTTCACCTGTAAACACAGTCTCCAGTTCCTAGGATCCAACACGTTGACATGTGTAAAGCTCTTCAGCAGTCCCCAGCACATACAAACACTAGGTAAGGGGGCAAGGCTCAGCTACTCCCATACTGGGGATACCTGCTCAGTGACCTAAGCAAGCCCCTACTCTTCCTCTTCCTTTTGGCCTTGGACTCCTTGCCTGGCCATGCCAAGGGCTGCTCTCTGCTTGTCACAAAGCCACAGGAACTCCACAAAGGCGATGGTCCCTAGACCAGTTTCCTTCGTGTACAAGTTACACCCCCATGGCTTCGTCAAGGCCAACTCAGCACAGTCTCCTTACCGGTAGGTCGCCACCTCCAGACTGAGGCCGGTCTTCACCTGCAGGAGGTCCTGATAGTCCCGCAGCCAGTCAGCCATGGCCAAGGTGAGGGTCGCCTTCTCATCCTCCAGGCAGCCAATCGCTCTCTAAAGAGAATAGACAGACTTTTAAATCGGAGAACTGGAGCTTTACTGGGTCGAACCGAAGGTACCAACAATTCAGGATTGAATTAAAAAACAGACCAGGGTTATTAGCAGACCTGAAAAACACCCAGGGTTATTAAACATGCAGTCATTTGCAGGATGGTTTCCAATGTTGTATCTCTTCCATATGGAAGTTTTTTATTGCATATGGAACATTTTCATAGGACACTGGCTTCTCTGCTCAGACTCTCTATTAATAATGAATGCTTAGGAGTTTATTCAAATCATCTCTACCGTTCAGACATCAGGCTGCTTAGGAAAGCCAGTACCTCAAACCAGTCACTAAGACGCTATGGAAAATAAGCCAAGACTAGAAATCCGGGGTTTTACAATATTTGAAACATAAGTCACTCAGATTCGAACTGGAATGTACTCCCCAAAGTCATGATTTCTCCAATAATAAGCAGGTAAACTGATACAGAGTTTTGTTTCACTTAGAAAAGCTACTTTAAGATCATCTGGGGAGAAATGCATTCTGGGCATAAATGACAAAATACAGACTCAGATATAAAACTTCTTTTTGGGCTGGCATGGTGGCTCACGCCTATAATCCCAACACTTTGGGAGGCCGAAGCGGGCGGATCACTTGAGGTCAGGAGTTCAAGACCAGCCTGGCCAATATGGCGAAACCCTGTCTCTACTAAAAATACAAAAAATAGCTGGGCATGGTGGCGCGGACCTGTAATCCTAGCTACTCAGGAGGCTGAGGAACAGGAATCACTTGAACTCAGGAGGCGGAGGTTGCAGTGAGCCAAGATCATGCCACTGCACTCCAGCCTGAGCGACAGAGCGAAACTCCACCTCAAAAAATAAAATAAAAATAAATAAAACTTCTTTATGAGCCGTACTTGCACAGTGCAGCTAGTAAGGGCGTCCTGGGTGCTCCTCGCAGCTCCCCTCACCCCTGGCCAGGTCCCCGACCTGCATCTCTACCTGGCAGGGAGATACTGCAGCCTTCTGAATCCCAGACCTAGACCAGTGCCCACCACATACAAGTCACACAGCACATAGCTGCTCAATTAAATTTAAAATGAAATGATCAAGATCATATTACCCTCCTCAAAATGTACTATTTGAAGTCGACAGTATCTTCTCATTAACAAACATATGGGCTTCAGCTGCACCGATTTCCAGTTTTGTTTTCTTCCCAGTTGTTAGTTACTCTGGGGAACAATTAACCAAGCAAGTATTTAAACACTGAAATAAGTCCATGTAATTTTAACTTCTGGTTTGTAATGGGAAGTCGCATTATTTCTGAACATAATTAACTAAACTAAGCTAGACCTATAAACATTTATCTTTGTAGAATTCAAAAACGGTACTACTGGGAGAGGGAATATTATGTTCGTTGCTGCTGGAATCCCTTCACCAAAGGCACCCAGGAAGATGCTGAGGGTCCACAATAAATGTGTCTGTGAAATCAAGGAATGAACTCCACTAAGATTGCACATGGAATTTATCTTTTTGGTTTTTTTGTTTGTTTGTTTTTTGAGACAGTCTCGCTCTGTCACCCAGGCTGGAGTACAACGGCACAATCTCAGCTCACTGCAGCCTCCACCTCCCAGGTTCAAGTGATTCTCCTGCTTCAGCCTCCCAAGTAGCTGGGACTGTATACAGGCGCCCGCCATCACACCCAACTAATTTTTGTATTCTTAGTAGAGACGGGGTTTCACCATGTTGGCCAGGATGGTCTTGAACTCCTGACCTCAGGTGATCCTCCCGCCTCAGCCTCGCAAAGTGCTGGGATTATAGGCATGAGCCACCGCACCCAGCTGGAATTTATCATTTTTTAAAATGCATGATCAGCCAGTAAATATTCCCACTTCTCATAACAGTTCTATTTCTATGCCAGTGATTGTTGTTAGGTTCCCTTTGAATATAAAGGGTCCTAAAGTAGTTTAAAACCCCTTAGTTTTTAAAGCAAAGCAGTAAACTTAAAAATCACTGGCTTATGTCCCAGGGTGGAAAAACATTAACAGAGCCCACAGCTGGCATTACAGAGAAGTTCACCAAAGAGCAATTGCCAGTCTTGATGTAAGTGACAGCACTGCCACAATTTAGCCACAATATTCACACATTCTATAGTTAAATCTCAATGTCAAAATCCTACATTCCCCTGTTTTAGAGGGAATACAATTCAGGTACAAGGTTCCCATACAAGATGGGCTGTACGTATGCATGTATGTATGTATGTGTGTCCTTTCCACTATAGGAAATTTGACATAACTATTACAAATTAAAAATTTATAGTAATTTATTCCTTACAAAGAAGTTCAAATGTTGTTAAACTACTTAGAAAAAAAAATACGATGAAAGCTCTCCAACCACAAACCTCCTAAGCAGGTCAAGAAAGCCCAGTCACGTCGAAGGGGTGTGCAGGAAGATTCTCCTCCCAGAGCACACAGAATAGTTCTGCACCCCACAAAATATAAAGAGGAAAATCAAACTGTGAAGTTGGAATAAGTAGTTTCAATCACATTTCCATGAGTCAGCTCCTCTTAAATTGTCAAAGGAAAATTAGTTGACATTTGGAAGCAGAAATATAAGACTTCACTGGCTCCCAACAGTCTCCGCAGAAATCACAACAAATCCTGCTGTTGAATAAAACTTCAGACTTGGGCTCTGCTTGGCCAGTCTACAAGCTGTGGGTCAGGACAGAGGCATTGGAGCCCCAGACACGGGACACTAAATCTAACCCGAGCAGAGGCAGTTTCACCTAATGCTGCAAAAGCTTGGGAGAGAGGTCACCTTTTGCTATTTAGAAGCTTGGGAGAGAGGTCACCTTTTGCTATTTAGAGAAGTTTTGGGCAGCATCACAACTGACGATGAAATCTTGCTCCACACTAGGAAAGGCATGCTGCTGTTAGTATCAAAAGAATTAATTTTCTCTTAGCCAAACTTACCGCTCACTGAGCAAGCCTGTGGGACAGTTCACAAATATCACTGTCATTTGCAACCTTGAAAGGTAGAGCTCCAGGGGATTTAAATACTGTGATAACTTCAGTTACACACAAAAATTAAATGTATTCGTAACAATAAGCATGAACTGGATGCCAACGAAGTATTTATAGCTTAGCCCAGACAGCACCCTGAATTCAAGTTATATTTTACAATCTCGGTGGGTATGTAAGAAGCATCTCAAACTGAACACATGTACACTGAACTTGAATCTCCCACCCAGGCCCGTCCTCCTAACCAATGCCCTGCAGTAAAGGGTACAAGAGGTACTGGAAGTAGCTCCCAGAGTGTATACAACTGGTTCATTCGTTCAACTAACAGCCGTTGAGCATTTAGTGTGCCGAGCTCAGTGCTTCATGGCTGCGGATTCAGCAGTGAAAAATGCCTCGTAAAACAAGGAAAGTCCCTTCTTCCAGTTGCTCAGGCCACAATGCCTGAAGTCCACTGTGATTTCTCCCTCTCCCATCACATCCAATCCGGCAGCAAACGCTGTTGGCTTCAACTTGAAGGCAGGGCCCCCTCTGAGACCCCTGGTCCAAGCCTCCAGCCCTTCCTGCCTGGATTACTGCAACAGTCTCTTAAGGCGTCCCTGCGTCCACTCGGTCTATTTTTAAAACAGCAGCAACAGTGATTCCATTAAGCCACAGCCAGGCCCCAACTCTCCTCTGCTCAGAACCTCCAGTGGCTTCCCATGGCACTCAGAGTAAATGCCCAAGTCCTGCAGTGGTCACTCCACCCTCTGTTCGCTGTGCCCTAGCCACGTCGGCAGCCTGGCTGAGGCGTCCCCGAAAAACCATGCGCCGTTTCCACCTGAAAGCCTCTCAGGCCAAAGGACTTTCCTTGTTTTACGAGGCATTTTTCACTGCTGAATCCACAGCCATGAAGCACTGAGCTCGGCACACTAAATGCTCAACGGCTGTTAGTTGAACGAATGAACCAATTGTATACACTCTGGGAGCTACTTCCAGTACCTCTTGTTTCACAAATGGGGAAACTGAATTGCAGACAGCTTAAGGAATGTAACCGGCCCAAAGAGCGGCACAGTCAGAATTCGGGGCCAGGTAGGACAGCTGCAGAGCCCTGACCCTTATAGCTAATCCCATCCTAATCCCACCCCACCTTCCCACCTACAGAAAGTTTTCATTCAATCATGTACTGGGGGCTTGGAAGCCTTTTCCAAACAGTCAGCCTCAGCAGCTAAGGGCTCACGTTCATAAGCAAAAATCTCAGTGTTTGCAGGGTAAAGCTGGT
This sequence comes from Pongo abelii, assembly GCF_028885655.2. NCBI lineage: Eukaryota > Metazoa > Chordata > Mammalia > Primates > Hominidae > Pongo > Pongo abelii. Next base: position 102,283,618 of record NC_072001.2, on the reverse strand, counting down.
CTTCACTCTATCACAAATGTCTTCAAGTGTTTTCTGAAGCCCCTTCCTGCAGCCTGGGTGTGTCACTCAGGCTTTAAGTGATCTAGATCACATCTGGGAACTTGGATGGCAGTTCAGCAAAGTCTTCTCGGGCAAATCTGAGGCCAGGCCTGGGCAGGCCAATGACTATCGCCTCATACAGTGAAGGCGCATGGGCCATCTGCGAAGGACCAGTTTCCCCTCAAGTAGAATCCTAGTAAGCATCTTCCCCCTTGAGCCACAGAAGCTGTAGCCAGAGGCAGGGAGAGCTGGGCACAATGTGGCAGCACCCTCTACTGCCTCCAGCTCCTGCCTCCAGAGGAGGGGGGCATTAAAGCACATGGAACACAGAAAAAAAGAAACGAAAGAAAATACTTTTAATGCCAAAACTATTCTGACATCAGCCAGCTGGAGGGGTCTAAAAGCATTTTAGGACGGGAAATCAGCAGAGTACCTCCGGCTAGCCCTTAGGAAGAGCAATTATCATTGTGCTATGAATGCAAGAATACTGGTTAAAGGTTTCTCTCCGATCGAACAGACAGAAGAGAGAAACAGAGGCCCAGCGGTCAGTTGCTCAGGCACTAGAGCCTGAGTTGAATCCTGGCTTAACTACTTACTAATCAGGTGACTTATGTACCTCAGTTTCCTCCTCTGTAAAATGCAGCTAATATTAGTACCCACTTCCTAACACTGGTGTGGGCACTGAGAGTGAATACTTGTGAAGGGCATCTGTGGTACCTGGCACACACGAAGCACTAGCTAAAGGCTCTTAGTAATAAGATATTTATTACTGTATACTAATTAAACACATTTTTAGGATTTTTTCAGTCTCCCCATAGTAAGCATCTACAGAACCTGAAAAAAATTACAGGCTTGGGGTTAAATCATCCATACTCACTCTTTCACATACTTCCTAGCATCTGTGATTGGTGCTGAATCTTCTGGAATGCAATTTGAAATGGGGTTGACTTAACTGAGGGAAGATTCAGCATATGGACAAGGTAGTGACTGGTAACATTTAGTGCAATAAAACCTCTGCAAATTGGAACTGAAAAAAAAAAATGGCCGGGCACATGGCTCACACCTGTAATCTCAGCACTGTGGGAGGCCACGGCAGGTGGATCACTTGAGGTCAGGAGTTTGAGACCAGCCTGGCCAACATGGTGAAACCCTGTCTCTACTAAAAATACAAAAATTAGCCAGGCGTGGTGGTGGGCTCCTGTAATCCCAGCTACTCAGGAGGCTGAGGCACTAGAATCACTTGAGCCCAGGAAGCGGATGTTGCAGTGTGCCGAGACCAGCCACTGCACTCCAGCCTGGGCAACAGAGCAAGACTCCGTCTCAAAAAACCAAAACCAAAACCAAAAAAAAAATCAGGTCCTTAGTGACATTTTCCTCGCTCTTTGCTTTTAGGAAAAAGCAGCAAATTCCAACAAGAGAGAGGTATCACTGGATGGGAAACTGAGAGTGGGGTCCCAGCCCCACTCTGAAGGCAGGTTTGACCTCAGGAAGAGCACTTCCCCGGTGGGCCCTGTAGTCCCTGTGTCAAAGGAGGGCTGGACAGGATTCTAACTGCACTTCCAAGTCCCCATCTCTCCTCCAGTCAGGGGAACTCTGCTTTCATATGCTTCAGATGAGGAGTTCCACTGAAGGTTTCATTAGTGGGGAAAAGGGCTTTGCCGCTAAGAAAGAACGCTGGAACCAGAGTTTGAAGGTCTGAAACGTGCCAACTGAGCCGTGGCTGTGAACGCATGGTGACCATTTGGTCCACACAGCGTGGCTCAAAGCAGCATTTCCTAAACCTGCCTGCACAGCACAGGCCCCTGAGTTGGTAGCGAGGGCTCCCTACAAAGGGGTTCCCTGAGCAGTAGGTTTGACAGATACTCCTTTTTGGAGAGTCACAATAACCACTGGTTAAATCTCCATGAATGCCACATTAAGGCACTTTTTAACTTTCACTCAACAACGGGTATAGGACCTGTGGAACTCAGACCCCTGGCCGCTGTCATTGCGAAGGGACACAAGTACTCACAAGTGGAAATCGGTACACACTGGGTCAGTCCCTGTCCCTGCTCTAGCTATGGCAAAGCCCCAAAAGAACACTTTCAAAAGTTATGAGGCGGAAGCCAAACAAAACCCACAACTCAAAAGATTAAATCCCAATGTAGTACCATATGGCATTCTATGATTTCCCATCTAGCCTGCAGCTCTTTGCATACTGAAAGTCTAGCACAGTGCTGGGGACCCAGGGAGAATCAACAGGTATTTACTCATCATCTGTGGATACCTGTCACATCACCCCAGTCATTCCATATGACAACCCCCATGTTCCTCTCACTTCTAATTTTTAAAAGTCAGTCTCAAATCTTTAACTCACAGCTGCAAACTGTACTCTTAAAATATTCGTGAAATTGTGCAGATGTTATTTCCAACTGTCCTCCTGAGAACTCCTGAGAACTATTTCCAATTCTGGCTGAGGCTGGGCAGGGCGGGGGCCAAACGCTAGGACTGGACTGGGCATAGCTTACATCAGCCACAGGTGTCACCCCGCCGGTGTCAGAGGGTTTGCTTCCCTGAAATAGTAACTGTTTATATCACTCTGCACTTGTAATAACATCCTGCCAAAGGGCCCCACTTTCCCACAACTTTTACACTACGCAGAGATCTGACGTCAGCGTGTGCTGTGAGCAAAACATCTTCGATCAAGCTCTTTTCTGCATTATGGTTGCTGCCCCTCCCAAGATCAAACAAGGCAGCCGCTCAGAGAGCCACAACTGCGGCTTCCAACTGGGAAATCATATTGGCAAAATAAAAACCGTTTTGGAAATTAATTTGAGTTTTCCCCTGAGGAGCACTATAGACAGCGGGGCTAACATAAGCCGTCACTTCTGCAAGTGAGGGAGGTTTCTCGGTTGACTCTTATATCTGGGTCTACTGAATCTAGGAAGCACGGAAAATGGAAGGAAAACCTAGAGCTAACAGGGTGGCCTATCAGGATGCGCCCAGTCACGCGCGTCAAGAGTTAAAGCAGCTGCCACCTAACCCCATGACGGGGACGGGGCTATCCGCTAGGACCTGCCGCCCGGCGCTCGCCCGCTGAGTCGATGGACCAGCGGACCGAGTCCGGGTCCCCATGCCATTCGGGCACCCTCTGGGAGGGCTCTACCGGTCCGCGACGCCGCGCCCCTGGTGAAGGGACCGCTGCCCCACCCCGTCAAGGGCAGGGTGCCGGGGCGACGGCAGGGGGTATGGGGTCAGCGCGCCGTCCCCGCGCACGGACCTGCCGCTCCTCTGCCTGTAGCTCGTACTCCTCGCGCATCCGCAGCAGCTCGTCCTCCAGCCGCGCGCGCAGCTGCTCCAACCCGAGCGCCTCGCGCCGCAGCGCCTCTGCCTCCTGCGCGCACAGCCGCGTCTCTTCCTCCGCCTGGAGTCTGCTCTCCTGGCCGCGCCGCAGCGCCTCCTCCAGCTCGCGCACCTCGTCCTCGTACAGCTGCACCGTCTCCCGCCACGACTCGGCCACCAGCAGTGCGTAGCTGTCGTGCACCTCCCGCAGGCGTGGCGGGGGCGCGGCGGGGCCGGTGGCGCGGCCGCGGAAGTGCATGGTAAGGCTGGCGGCGCGCGCGCGCAGCTCCCGCACGTCGCGTTCGTGGGCCGCGTCGAGGCCTCGGCGCTCGGCCTGCAGCCGGCTCAGCAGCGCCTCGAGGGCGGCCCGCGCGCCCAGCGCCTCCTGCAGCTCGCGCTGCTGCGCACCCAACTCGGCATCCAGGCGGCCGCGGGCGGCGCGCTCCTCCGCATCCAGGCGCTGTAGCTCCCGCAGCTCGCGCCGCAGAGCGTCCCGCTCGCCCTCCGCCAGCGCAGTGGCCCAGCTCAGCTCGTCCAGCTGCTGCCGCAAGCTGCGCGCCTCCTCGGCGCAGCGGGCTTGCCCCTCGGCCCACAGGCCCTCTCGCCCGCGCCGGCCTCGCAGCTCCTCCTCCAGGAGCAGGTTTTCGCGCTCCAGCTCCCGCACCCGACACACGTAGTCATAGAGCCGGGCGTTGAGCTCCTGCAGCTCGGCCTTCTCGGGGCCCGTCTGCAGCCGCCAGGACAGCATCTTGCCGGGCGTGCGGGGCTCTCGCGGCTGGCCGGCTCCCTCCTGCCCTGGTCTTGTCCCGGTCTTGTCCCCTCCGCCGCGAAGCTCCGGCCTCGCCGCTGCCCCGGAGGCCCGCAGACTGGGACGCGAGCGGGAGAGCCAGGCACTTAGCTGACGGGGCGGGCGGACTGGGCGGGCGGACTGGGCGAGGGCCGCGGCCTCCAGCCAATCAGAGCGCGGCCCGGCGAGGCCTCTGCGGCCGCACAGCGCCCCCTGCCGCACCTTGGCGGCCGCAGGTGGTCGGCGCGGGCAGTCGGGTAACAGCTGGCGGGGTGGCGGGCTAGCCAGGCCGGGCTCAGCGAAGGGGCGCCGGAGAGGGCGTCCTGCTGCTGCCCCGTCACGCGTGCCCGCAGCATACGAGTGTCCTGGCGTTCGTGGATGGAAATAGAAGCCTATTGAGTTGCTGTGGTGCTGGCCATTTACGAGAGACTTCTTACCCGAGGCCCTGGAGATTGGTTGGTTTTCTATTTTTAAAAAAATTATATGGGCCGGGCGCGGTGGCTCACGCCTATAATCCCAGCACTTTGGGAAGCCGAGGTGGGAGGATCTCTTGAGCCCAGGAGTTCGAGACCAGCCTGAGCAACATAGAGAGATCCTGTCTCTACCAAAAAAAAAAAAAAAGTATATATATAGCCTGGCGTAGTGGTGTCACACGCACTGCTTGGGAGGCTGAGGCGGGAGGATCACTTGAACCCAGGAGTTCAAGGCTGCAGTGAGCCTGATTGTGCCACTGCCTTCCAGCCTGGGCAAGAGAGTGAGACCCCATCTCTTTTATATATATATATATACACACACACACATATATATGTATGTATATATGTGTATATATATACACACACATATGTATGTATGTATATATGTGTATACATTGCACATATATGTGCATTAATCTTTTTTTTTTTTTTTTTTGAGACAGAGTTTCCCTCTTGTTGCCCAGGCTGTAGTGCAATGGTGCGATCTCAGCTCACCGCAACCTCCACCTCCCGGGTTCAAACGATTCTCCTGCCTCAGCCTCCCGAGTAACCGGGATTACAGGCCGGCGCCACCACGCCCGGCTAATTTTTTTTTTTTTTTTTTTTGTATTTTTGGTAGAGACGGGGTTTGTCCGTGTTGGTCAGGCTGGTCTCGAACTCCCGACCTCAGGTGATCCGCCCACCTCGGCCTCCTGGTCCTGGGATTACAGGCGTGAGCTACGTGCCCAGCCTAAATAATCTTTTTAACTTAAAACATAAATGTATATCCATTTGCCAATATTTTAATGTGCAAAATACTTCTCTTGATGTCAGTTGACTGGAGTCCCGGTTGCCCTTCTTATACAAACTATCCTCATAGTACATTACATTGTCCAAAACGAATTTCTTTCATTTGGAGTGAAAACTTAGAGACCATAAAGTGCTCCAAGTACAGAACTTTCTAGACATCTAACATCTCCCCGAACTTTTGCAAATCTCACACACACATCCCTAATGTGACAGCTGTTTCTTTCCAACGTTTCCCTAAGAAAGTATTCAGCTTAATTGCCATGGAAAACACAGCTCTTTTTTGTACACTTGCATTTCATTAGTTTTCATGGCAGTTATTTATGAATGACAGTTCTCAGTGTAAGTGTCATTAAGGCTCACAGGGACAAACCAGCTGACCCTTGGTCGGGGTGCCCTTGAACTTGTGGCAACACAAGTGCCCAGGGCGAGACCTGGACGGTCATCCACTGGCCAGAGGGCTCCTCATGGCAGGGCCAGCAGTAAGTGTATTTTACAGATGGCATGGAAAGGTGGACTACTCAGCAAGCTGGTCCAGGGCCTCTGACAAAGCTTCTAGTGCTCTCCTTGTCACAGGCATGAGCCTCCAATCACAAGCAAGGCAGAAAGTGGGCCTTTGTTTTTCTAGAGACCCTGTGTTGGAGATCCCATTCTGTAGGTGGTAGAAATTAATATCTTTCAATGAATAATTCCCTGTCTTTTTCTGCTAAAACTAAGTGGGGGTGGAGAGTGGGTTTATTCAGTGCTTGGGTTTATTCACCTTGGTGTGGAACAGGGGGATTTGGACCCCCATCACCCTATCATTGTCCATCCTCCCATTCCCCCAGGTGCACACTGGCACCTGGCCTTTGCTTGTCAAACAACAGAGCTGCTGTGGTGTCATCGCCCAAACCTGTGTGGAGACCCTGCCAGTCCTGGGCCCCTCTGGGACATTGGGGTGCAGGGGGGCAGCTCTCACAGTTGCCTGGACTCCGCTGCAGCTGTTTGTTCTCAGCTCTTTGACTCCCCACGCTAACAGGGGTTCTGCTTTCCCACATCCCCTGGCTGGGCAGGGGACAGTCCTGCAGGGTGGGAGAGCCTTCTCAGGGACCAGTGAGTCCCAACAGGACACTTTGCAGTGACTCATTAGTCTTTCTTTGCCCAGTGCCCTTCAGGGTCTTGGACTTTGAAACTCAAAACCTTTCCCCCATTTCTGCTGTAAATCCTGTCCCTGAGGAATTGACTGCTCCAGCATACAGCTGCCCAGGTAGGGAAAGAGTTATAGGGGATCAGGAACTAGCAGGGCCAGGAGGTGGGAGGGGGGAAGTACCCCCAGCTACTCTTTCAGGATAATATCCTGCTGCTTCATACTGAATTCTCACAACACTGAAGCTCGGAGGGGTGAAGTGACTAGAAGTATTAGAGTTGTGACTACAAGAGCAGACTTCAGCAGGCAGGGTCTGGCCAGGAGGCAGAGGCAAACTCAAAGGGAAGGGAATGATTGATGGGATGGGGGTGGATGGGATGAGGAAGCACCAGGGACCAGCAAGAGCAAGAAGCCAAGAAGCTGTTAGCGCCCTAGGGTGTTGGCTGAGCCTGGAGAAGCCCAGAGCGCTGGAAAAGAGCAGAATGGATCCTAGGAGGGAGCAGGAGGAGGAACACCCAGTTCTTCCTTCCTCCAAGCCTCCCTTCTCTTGCCAATGCCTCCCGCTGTGGAAGCCAGAAGTCACGGGAGCCTGGCAGTGGTGCACTGCGGTTGGCTCCCACGGGTCTGTGAGTGCCAACTGTTAAATTTCTAGAATTTTGTGGACCACTTGTTAAACACAGCCATTATTAAAAATTAATTATAGAAGCTTACAACTAATTATACAAAAAGAGCAAACACATATTCAAAACATATCACTTTCTCAGTATTTCGCTGCATTTTCCTATGATCTGTTCTTGAAGTTATGAATAAGCAGTGTGCCTGCACTATAGAAATGCCATTTAATGTGTACTACCCTACTCCACATTCACTGACATCGTGTTGGTAGCTTGAGTATTTACAACACAGAAATCAGCCAATGACTTGTTTTTGTGGATTTGATGTTTTGTTGATTGTCTAGCCTTTAAAAGCAGTGGAGAGTATGTTAATAGTGCAGATTAAATTTAGTGGTATGTTGTGTCTGTAGCTATTGAATTGTGAATAGCACAAAAACTTGAGGAAATATTTGTCCGGTGTCTCGAAACTTGTATCCAGATCAGGAAAGAAGTTGCTTCATGGCTGGATGTGGTGGCTTACACTCGAAATACCAAGACTTTGGGAGGCCAAGGCATGCAGAGCACTTGAGCTCAGGAGTTCGAGACCAGCCTGGACAACATGGCAAAACCCCCTCTCTACAAAAAATACAAAAATTAACTGGGCATAGTGGGATGCACCTGTAATCCCAGCTACTCGGGAGGCTGAAGTGAGAGGATTTCTTGAGCCCAGGAGGTCGAGGCTTTGGTGAGCCGTGATTGAGCCATTGCACTCCAGCCTGGGTGACAGAGTGAGATCCTGTCTTAACAAAATTTAAAAATACAAAAAAAATTTAAAAAGAAGTTACATCATGATGAAGAATAAATGAAGTTTCTCAGTTATTTCACCTTTGTCTTTCTTGCTAAGGTAAACAAAAATATCAATCAATATTCATGGTACTGCATTCATTTGTCAACTGTAACCATAAATTCACTAGGAACACCAGAGTTCTGCAAAAATCGATAAAACCATTCTGCCAGAATCAATTTACTATGTGGAATTTATGATAAGGACCAGTGTATACTTTATTATTTTTTGTAATAAAAATTTGAAAGCCACGTTGCTGACATATTAACAACTATGCATTTCTATTAATAGCTTAATGGCAAAAATAAAAGTCCTGCAATCTCCACTTCTTATTGACATTCTTCTGTTCAATAGAATATATATATAGTCTTCCAGCTTAGATTACACAGGTGATATATCTAGATAGATAGATCATGGGATTCAGTAAAACAGTTTTTACTTTGAAAAAAATGACCTGTGCATTTTTTTTTTCTAGAATTGACCTAATACAAAACAAATTGCTCAGGACCCTGTAAGGCACTAGTGTATTTTTATCTTTTTAACCACAGCCCTCTTTCGCAGGCAGAACACCTTAGGGACCATCAACCCCAGGTGGTGTCGTTTCCAGTGAAAACGGAACTCCGGGGTGTAGCCGGATTGGAGAGAAGAGAGTGACATGTGCGCGCCCTTCCTGCGGTGGATAGATGAACGGTAGGAAGCTCGCGGTCGGGGGTGAAAACACCGGGCCGCTGGGGCAGCGCCGCCCAAGGAGGGTGGAAGGGCGCTGCTCCGGGATGGAGACCAGAGGGCGGCTCTGGGGCCGCCTCTGGCGAGGGACCTCCTGAGCCTTCGTTTGAGCGGCGCCGTGGATCGGAAGCAGCGCGGGCCCGCAGCCAGAATTTTACCAAAGTGCAAGAAGCAGGAGGCTGCGCGCGCCGGGGGCTGCAGCCTTTTTCATCAGCCCCTGCTGTGGGCTGGGGAAGCGGGAATAGCGAGTCTTTCCCTACTCGGAGGACCTGGCACAGTGTGGCCTGCGCTCCACGGGGCTCCCAGGCATGTGCAATTATTGTGGGGTGGGGCGATTAATAGATCTGCCCTTCCCTCTCCTCCTACCCCAGCTCATTCCTTCTGCTCACTGCCTGAAGGGAGGCCTGTGCCCTAGACGAAAAGAAAAGGCCTGACTGGTCTCCAAAATCCAAGATTTTAGGAACTCGGGGAGGACTTCTAGCTGGAAAAAAGTTGGGGAGAAAATCCTGAAGGAAGGCTGAGTAGCGTTGGGTTTCTGCAGAAGCAAGAAAATATTGAAAGAGGGGTGATGGAGTGGAATGGAAGCACAGCCCTGGGTCGTAGTGAAGGGAGCCTTGCACCCCTTCCTGGGCAGAGCTACAGGAGATAGCAAAACCCCAGTTATATTGTGGGATCCAAGCACCGATCCCACGGGCCCCTTGTGCCCTACTTCCCAGAGGCAGCCTTGGGGAAGTTGTGGGCCTGAGAGGGAGGGCCACGGCATGGCCCAGGATAGCCTTCCTCCATGCCCTCCCCCTGCACCCCGTCTCCCCAAGCCTGAGTGAGGCCAGGGGCCTGAGCACCACCTGGAAGTGGCAGAGGACCGCAGACCTGTGGGAGCCACTCCACCAGCATGGGGCCACGCCAGCAGGGCCACATCCGTCTCTAAGTTTCCTTTGTGCAAATTAGGAAAAGGCACCCTTTCTGGGAAGATGGATGAGCCCACTGGGTGCATGACCTGGTCCGTGGATGGTTCCTTGGTGCTAAGGAAGAGATGCCCTGCCTCAGGGTGGAGGCTGCCCTGCACCCACTTCCATAGCTAAGCAAGGACAGCACAGGTGGGATTTCAGTCCCACTGATCACCCCATTCGGATATGTTTGTGCAGTGAACAAGCCACTTAACTGTCCAAAGTGGTCCACTGTCCCAGCCTCTGCCTGTAGGGATGAAGTTCTAGGGCTCTCTTGGAAGGCTAGTGGATGCCAGCACTGATAGGTGGCATGAGGACCAGGTGGGCCCCCAGCCCTGGTGCCTTAGCACTGTGTAAGTCCTCAGCAGTTCTGGTGCAATCTAGGGAAGGGGGTCAGATCTCTAACCCCTTGAATGGATGGGGATTGAGTTTTCATCACCCTGTGGTTATTCCCTGCCTCCCTAAGTTTGCGGATTGAGAGGCACGCTTGCCCCCAACAGGCATGGCCAGGCAGGAAATGAAGCCAGTGGGAAAGGGAAGTGCGTCAGGCTGGCGGGAAGGGCTGGGCCAGCCACAGTGGTGTAGAGTGGACTGACCCACTTTGCATCCTGGCACTTAGTACCAGCATAAGCTTAGGCATGACAACCCCTCTGAGCCCATCTCCTTATCCATGTAATAGTAATAATGAGAACAAAATAGACCTTCTTATAGAGGTGTTAGAAGGACTAAGCTTTCATGTCCATTGGCCTCACTGGAGAGCTTGTTAAAATGCAGATCCCTGGGCCCCACACACAGAGTTTCACAGTCAATAGCCTGGAATGGGCTAAGCATTAATTCATTCCCAGGTGAGGAAGATGCTGCCAGCCCAGGACCACAAGGAAATCTCCTGGCTCCCACCATCAGAGTTAGTCCTTGTATAGTCTTGCCGCGCCGGGCGCTGTTCTGAGCTCTTCATGTGGGTGAACTCACAATCAGCACAGCAGCCTGTGCAGCGGGTACCATCAGCTCGAGGTGAATGATGTGGAGGCTGAGCCGCAGAGTGGTCAGCTTGCCCAAGCCCATGCAAGTAAGAAGTGGCAGAACCAGGATTTGAACCCTTACCCTACCCACTTTGCGACACTCCCCGTTGTGCTGTGTGAGACGTGTTGCACAAGATTTAGCACACCGCACTCAGCAAGTGTTGGTCATCTTCATGGGAGAAGTCCTGGAGCCCAGAATCACATGGAGGCCACCGGTCAGAGGTCTGTCTCCAGAAGGCCAGGGAGAGAGGCTGAAGAGTCAGGGCACAGATGCAGATGATGGCAGCTCGGCAGGGTCTGAGACCGGCTGGGTCTAGGGAGCAGGAGGACAGGGACGAGCTAGACCCTGAGCCTCCCAGACTCAGATTCGTCATCTGTAAAGTAAGGATAACCCCTCCCTCATAGGATTGCTGCAAGGAATAAGTAAGATGAGAATGTAAAGGCCTCAGGACACAGCGTCTTCATGCTCCATCTCACTCCAAAATCTGAATCCAGCCACTCTTGCTCAGAGCCCACGGTGTCCCTACTCTGTGACAGCTCTTCTGGCTATTTTGGGTGGGCAGATCATTTGTCACTGTTTCATAGGAGCACAGCAGGTGTTTGTTGGGGTATAGGCTGCCTTTTCAAAAGGTACAAAAATAGCATTTGCCACATAAAAAAAATATGCAGTAATTTAAGCTGCACAACTTCCCTCTCTTAATTTGGAAAGTCATGTCATAATCTTTACAAATGAACTTGGGAAGGCCCCAAGTGACAAAGAAACATCCCCTGTTTAATCTTCCCAACAGGGACAAGACTTCTCACTTCCACTGAAGAACTAAAAAAAGAATAATTTGCCTTCAAAGAACAGCATATTTGCTCTCCCTGCCCTTAGAAGCACATTTTCTGTGGAGTTTGTTGGTGGTGTTCATGCTAGGGTAACTCGAAAGCTAGTTTTTGAGTCCCTTCTATGTGCCTGGAGCTGGGCTGGGCCCTGGGAACACAGAAAGGAGAAAGACACAGCTGTTTTCCTCATAGACCTGGGGTCTGGGGAGGCCAGAGAGCTTGGGGAGGTTGCTCTCTTCCCCCAACACTGTCACAAGTGCCTGCTCCTCCCCTAATTGCCACCCACCAGTCATTTAGCCACTCACCTCTTCTCTGTCTACCTGCTGCTGCTCCAATCCAATCTCATGGCTTTAAATACAATAACATGCCAATGATCCTCGGATGTGTCGCTGCAGCCTAGACTGCTGTTCTGACCCCGCTGTATCTTGGGCCAGGGCTCTGTGGATGACATGACCCCCATAGATCCCTACTCTAACACGGGGGCCATGGTGGTGCTATGGGTCCCTGGGTATCAGCATCGATTTGGATGCCACAGTAGGAACCAACCATCCTGAAAAGAAACGAGTGCTCACGTCCTAACTGGCTGCAGTCGCTCTGGGGAAGGACCAAGGCTCTCCCTTGCCATAGAGGTTGTTGGGTCGTCCTTTCAGCCAGTGTGTTCTGGTGGCTCAGGGTCAGAAAACTGGATCGTAACCTTGCTTAGAAGTGTTTTTGATTATATATACACTTGGGGATGTTTCTGCCGGCAGCCCATTTATCTTTCCCCTAGGAACACCATGTTCTATGAGTCACAGATCCCTCAGATCCTTGAGTCTGTAGAACCCTTAGTTCACTCCTCACCCCCATGGCCGTTCCAACTTTGCAGCTCATTACAGTAATTATACTCACCTTTTTTCTGAGACTTATGGGCCGCCGTCCGCCCTCTGCTAGGCCTGTAGCCAGTGGCTCTCAAAGTCTAGTACCTGGATGAGCAACAGCGGCATCACCTGGGAACTTTTTAGAAATGTACACTCTCTAGCCCCAGCCCAGACCTGCGGATGAAACCTTGTGTGTTTTGACAAGCTTCCAGTTGATTTGAATGCATGCTAGTTTGAGAGCCACTGCTGCGTTTTCTCATTCCCACCAGACAGGCCAGCTCTGTAACAGCGTCTCTTCTGTCAGTCCCTCCCCTCCAGAGGACAGGTACCACTCAGCTTCTCAATGGGGTGGTGCCCCTCACCAGCTGCTTCCTTATCACTTTGATAGATGGAGGATCCTCCAGGCCTCCCAAGGAACGTAGCTAGCCTGGTGGGTTTTCTGGTCTTACGCCCACTTCTCTGATATTTGTTCCTTCCCTCCCGCATTGTCTGTCCTGGCATCTCTACTTCATTCATTTAATGTGTACTATCCCTTTCCCAGGCTTCCCAGGGCTACCCCAGCAGCACACTAGCAGCTGCCCAAGGCCCTTGCCAGGGAGTGAATCCTTGTCGCAGGACAGTGCCCCCACACCGACAACTCTCCCATACTCCAGCCATATAGCCTTGACCCACAAGCCCACCTTGACCCAGCACCTTACAGACCACCTATCCTCTCATTCCCAGGCTTTCCGCTCCAGTCCCTGCTGGCATGTATGAATCAGGTCCTGTAGCACCTTTGCTGTATAATTCCCCTCCTTCCTGAGCTGGCCCAGTACTTCCCAGCTGGGCTTGCTGAGGTTCGACCTTAGATACAGATCTGGTGGCCAGGAGAGTGGTGCTGGTGGACCACGAAGGGAAAGCACTGCCTTGTAAGGCCCCTGCCTAACATTTGTGGCCTCTGTGTAGTCTTCGGAAGAAGCTGGCGGTGGGGGGCAGGGCCTATATTCCTGAAAGGGGGAGTGGGTCACTTCTGCAGGGGAATCTGGAGATCCTTGGTTCTTACCTGCAGTCCCCAAATACCCCCATCCCAAGTCTCACAGTCCCACTCCTTTAGCATCAGAGCCCTGGCTTTGACATTAGAGACTTACCTAGAATGAGAACTCAGCCTCTCTTACAATTAGAAGCTGTGCCTGCTCTTCCGTTCTCTCTGCCTTCTGCCTGCAGGGGGTGAGGGGCTCTTGAAAGGCAGCGAGTAGGCCCTGGGACTCTCACAATTGGCTGTAAATCGCTGAGCAACAGATCTGAGACTGACATTTTCTCTCTTAATGAGTTAGTGGCACTTAGCAAAAGTCACTTGATTTTACAGTCCTTCTAGTTACTGTTTCCTCCCAACCTCTCAAGAGCCCGTGGGATTTTACCCTTTCACCTGCCTCCGCTTCTGCTGTATCTTGTCCCAGTTCATTAAGAGTGAAAGTCTTAGCAACCACACCTCGACAGCATGCTGGGAACTATCAATACTCCCCTACCCATTAGCAATAAACAATCCAAAAATTCAGTTAATATTCATTTACTGTTTTTATTTTTTTATAAATGGAACTTTAATTTAGAAGTTCCATTCATGGCTGGGTGTACTGGCTTATGCCTGTAATCCCAGCACTTTGGGAGGCTGAGGCGGGCAGATCATTTGAAGTCAGGAGTTTGAGACTAGACTGGCCAACCTGGTGAAACCTTGTCTCCACTAAAAATTCAAAAAAAAAAAAAAACACCAAAAATTAGCTGGGCATGGTGGCAGGTGCCTGTATTCCCAGCTACTAGGGAGGCTGAGGCAGGAGAATCACCTGAACCCAGGAGACGGAGGTTGCAGTGAGCTGAGATGGTGCCACTGCACTCCAGCCTGGGCGACAGAGCAAGACTCCATCTCAAAAAACAAAAAACAAAAAAAGAAGTTCCATTCATAATGATATAAAAAAATTACTTAGGAATAAATTTAACAAAAGAAATTCAAGACTTGTACCCTGAAAATGACCAAACATTCTTAAGATACGTTTTTAAAGAGACCTAAATTGATGGAAAGACAGCCTGTGTTCATGGATTAGAAGATTTACTATTGTTAAGATAGCAACACACATACATACACACACATACACACATGCACACACATGTAACCCATGTCTACAGGCATGCCTATATTTATTTCTCTATGTATCTAGCTGGCTGTCCACACACAAGTTCATACTGATGCCTCCAGCTCCCATCCACAAGGATCATTCTAGCCTTCCTTCCCTTATTTCTCATTTGTAACTTCTTTCTCCAGCAGTGAGAAGCCTGGCTCTCATTACCTATAGTATAGTTTTTTATTTGTTCACCCCTTGTGTATATGTAGTTTCTCCATAGTCTTTTCAAAACCTAAATCAGATCACTCCTTTGCTCAAAACCCTCCCATGCCTCCCCATTTCATTTAGAGTAAACCCAAAGCCCTGGACATCCTCTGACCTACAAAGCCCTACGTGCTGTGGATCCTCAATACATATTGATCAACTTACCCCTCCTTGTGCTTCTGCCCTAGATTCCTTGGCCCCCTTGTTGTACATGACAGGCTAGGTGATGGAAGGAGACTGACTGAGAAGGGGAACAGGAACCTTCTTGGTAAAACAGAACTCTTCCACATCTTGACTTGAGTGGTGGTAACACAGCTATACATTCTAGTTCCTTAAGCTGCACACTTAAAATTAGTAAATTTTGGCCAGGCGCGGTGGCTCACGCCTATAATCCCAACACTTTGGGAGGCCAAGGCAGGCAGATCACGAGGTCAGGAGATCGAAACCATCCTGGCTAATACGGTGAAACCCCGTCTCTACTAAAAATACAAAAAATTAGCCGGGCGTGGTGGCGGGCGCCTGTAGTCCCAGCTATATGGGAGGCTGAGGCAGGAGAATGGTGTGAACCTGGGAGGCGGAGCTTGCAGTGAGCCGAGATCGTGCCACTGCACTCCAGCCTGGGCGACAGAGCAAGACCGCCTCAAAAAAAAAAAATAGTAAATTTTAGTTACATGTGCTACAATAAAGTTGATTTTTTTAAAGAGACATTTATCTCGGCTGGGCGGGGTGGCTCACGGCTGTAATCTCAGCTCTTTGTGAGGCCAAGGCAGGCGGATCACCTGAGGTCCAGAGTTCAAGACCAGCCTGGCCAACATGGTGAAATCCCATCTCTACTAAATATAGAAATTAGCCAGGCATGGTGGCATGCACCTGTAATCCCAGCTACTTGGGAGGCTAAGATAGGAGAATCGCTTGAACCCAGGAGACGGAGGTTGCAGTGAGCCGAGATGGCACCACTGCACTCCAGACTGGGTGACAGAGCAAGACTCTATCTTGAAAGAAAAAAAAAAAAGAGAGACATTTATCCCAAAAAGTGCTATCTACAATATCATTTGAAATGTTAGTTTTATGTTTTTAAAGTACTTTGAAGTACTTTGGGAGGCTGAGGCAGGAGGATCACTTGAGGCCAGGAGTTCAAGGCCAGCCTGGGCAACATAGTGAGGCCTCATCTCTACTAAACATAAAAAACTTGGCTAGGCAAGGTGGTGTGCCTGTAGTCCCAGCTACTCAAAAGACTGAGGCAGGAGGATCGCTTGAGCCCAGGAGTTTGAAGATGCAGGGAGCTGTGATCACCACTGCACTCCAGCCTGGGTGAGAAGCAAGACCCTGTTTCCAAAAATAAAATATTTAAAAAAAAAATAAAGTAGATAAAACACAAACTGTTTTGTCAGTGACCACATCAAAAGGAAATACATTTTTCATTGCACACACATGCAAGTAACTGAAACAAAAGTTCTACAAAGCATTACTTATCCTTCCAATGTTTTAATCTCCTTTTTCATGCTGGATTGGTGCCACAAATTTAATATCATGAGTCATTAATGGATCTTGATTTATAATTTCAAAACCCTTCATTCACATAATGCCGTCTACACAGTAGTCAATTACATGGGCCTGGCATTCATCAACAGCTGTGCGTTTTCTTTTCTTTTTTTTTGAGACAGATCTCACCCTGTCGCCCAGCCCAGCCTGGAGTGCAGTAACGTGATCTTGGCTCGCTGCAACCTCCACCTACCAGGTTCAAGCAATTATCTTGCCTTAGCCTCCTAAGTATCTGGGATGACAGGCGCCTGCCACCACACCCGGCTCATTTTTGTGTGATTAGTAGAGACGGGGTTTCACCACGTTGGCCAGGCTGGTCTGGAACTCCTGACCTCAGGTGATCCGCCCACTTCAGCCTCCCAAGGTACTGAGATTATAGGCATGAGCCACCACACCCGGCCCACCTGTGGGTTTTCTAAATATGGTGGATAATGAGTCTGATTGAACACACTCTGTAATGGGCCTCCGCTGGCCACCCCTCCACTCCTACTTTCCTGAAGCCTCCTGGCCGTGGTTGGGGACATGCTGCCCTCAACTCAAGCCCACCCTTTCTAACCTCTTACCACCTCCTCAATAGTAAATTTCCTACATCAGCTCGCAAGCGGCTAAATCAGCAGGCAAGGATACTTTATGGACTCACAAACTACTTGGAATTGTTTTTCCACTGTATTGGGGGATTGTCTGGATGACATCGATAGCTATGGTCAGGAAGCTGGTTTCAGTTTCTCGATCACAAAGTGTCAGCATCATCAATAAAATGTCAGTGGCAGCCAAGGCAACTGAAGCTCTTACAAAAGCTACCAAGGCCCTCCTTCCAGATAGCCCCAAAGTTTAGTCATCAGCAGCCAAAAGGGTAACTCAGAGCTGGAGCCTTTGATTAATACTGCCATAGTTGAAGCTCACAGAGTTAGATTTGGAGACATCAGGGTCGAATCATGGACTCTCAGCCTAGCCCCACCCCATTCATCCCCATCTGCCTAAATCCATCTATACTTCAAGGCCCAACTCAGATGTTACCACCTCCGCAAAGCCTGCCCTGTGGAAATCAGGCCTACCTTTGAACTGTCAAGGGTGTTCAGTTGTAACTTTCTGATGAAGTATGCTCCATTCTACTGGGTAATCTCATTCAGTATATCCCACTGCACACCACTCCTGTGACCTTGTGGTCAGGAACCATGATTGTATTCTTTATCCTGGAATCTCCATGCTGCCTAGTCCAGTTCTTGCTTTTGGTAAGCACTGAATGAGTAAAATAAGGAGCTGCTAAATTGCAATGTTTTAAAATATAGAAAGTCTGGGTTCAAGTTCTGGTTTGGTGATTAACCTCTGGTCTGAAGTTGGCCAACTCACTCAGAGGTTATAACTCTCGGACCTTAGCTTCTTTAGCTGTCATTAAGGGAACAGGACGCCACTATCTCTAAGATTCTGGGGTAGCCAGCCTCCAAGACAGTGCCCAGTGATCCCTATCTCCTGTCGTTACTTCATCATTGTACCTAGGGTGGTCGGTATGTCACTTCTGATAATGGATTATAAAAGGTACTATGGGCCAGGCGCAGTGGGCCTGGCATTCATCAACACCTGTGGGTTTTCTTTTCTTGAAAGAAATTGAAGTGCTGAGATTATGCCTGTAATCTCAGCACTTTGGGGGACCGAGGTGGGCGGATCAAGAGTTTGAGACCAGCCTGACCAACATGGTGAAATCCCGTCTCTGCTAAAAATACAAAAATTAGCTGGGCGTGGTGCCACATGCCTGTAATCACAGCTACTCAGGAGGCTGAGGCAGGAGAATCGCTTGAACCCAGGAGGCAGGGGTTGCAGTGAGCCGAGATTGTGCCACTGTACTCCAGCCTGGGCGACAGAGTGAAATTCCCTCTCAAAAAAAAAAAAAGGTACTATGGCTTCCTTCTTGGCCATTCTCTCTCTGCTTTAGATCCCTCACTCTGGGAGAAGTTAGAAGTCATGTCATGGGCACCCTTTGGAGATGTAGCCAGTGAGTAACTGAAGCCTCTGGCCCACATCCTGTGAGGAACCAAGAGCTGCCAGCAACCATGGAAGTGAGCCTGGAAGTGGATTCACGAGCCCCAGCCAATCCTTGAGACAAAGCCCTGGCCCAGGTTGACTGCAGCTCCGTGCAAGAATCGGAGCCCAAACAACCCAGCTAAGTCACTCTTGGATTCCAGACCCTCAGAAACTGTGAGATAATAAATATTTGCTGGTTTGAGGTCCTTTGTTACACAGCGATAGATAACTCATACAAATTGTTTCTGGCTCTAAAATTCTATAAGCGTAAAGTCCCTGAAATATAGCTATTGCATTCAGGAAAAGCCTGATTTACAGCAATTGTCAATCCTTCCCCTCCTGCTCCCAGCCAGAATCATAAAGAGATAATACAAAATATGTCAAAACATATTGTGGAATCACAATATTTATTTTATTTGTTTTTATAAGAGTTCCCAAAGCCTTTTTGATTTTGCTTCACTGAATCCTTTATTTAACAAATGAAGGTGGAAATCCAGATAAATTAGGTGATTGGAAGAATGCAAATGTTTTTCGCTTTCACAACATTTGCATTTCCTCGGTGGTGAATGAAAATGAGATACAGGCTTGCTTTGCTTCACTTCCGCCTCATCGTAAGAAATGCATCTTGCGCGGTGGTCATACTTGCACCTGTCTCCCCGCGGTGGTCATACTTGCACCTGTCTCCCCGCGGTGGTCATACTTACACCTGTCTCCCTGCGGTGGTCATACTTGCACATGTCTCCCCCAGGCAGCCACCGGCCCGGGGAACTCTCAGGGGAGAAGAGTGAGTACAGCTTGCTAAGTCACCTCCAGAAAAATAGCTGAAGGTTGGAAACAGACAGCTGGGCAATGGGGCTGCCAGGTCAGACTGGATTAACAGAAGACTTTTGACAGGACAAGTGACAAGAAGTGATTTTCTGTTTAAAATGGAGACCATCCATGATAAACACAGGGCTGGGAAGGAAATTAGAGCATGGAGGGTGGGTTCAGGAGGGCTGTGTCTTCTCTGGCTGTGGTTTGAGCCCTGGTCATTCCCCAAATGAAAATAAGCAGCTGATGGCCTCATCAGCTGATGACAAGGGCTGATGACAAGTGCAGGGATGAGTTTGGAAAGATGGTAAGAAGGGGCTGGAAGAGGAAAGAGAATGCTGAGGGTGATAAAGCACATTTGGAGGGCAAGGGTCTGTTCTGCCCACTATGGGTCTCTAGATTTGGTGTTCCATGGAAGAGACCCTCAACATAGGTTTGTTGAAAGGATGGGAGTGCACGTGAAAATGAAATTAGGAAAAGAGGTGCGGTGGCTCACGCCTGTAAACCCAGCACTTCGGGAGGCTGAGGCGGGCAGATCACCTGAGGTCAGGAGTTTGAGACCAGCCTGGCCAACATGGCAAAACCCTGTCTCTACTGAAAATACAAAAATTAGCTGGGCGTGGTGGCGCATGCCTGTAATCCCAGCTGCCTGGGAGGCTGAGACAGGAGAATCACTTGAACCAGGGAGGCGGAGTTTGCAGTGAGCCGAGACCATGCCACTGTTCTGCAGCCTGGGTGACAGTGAGACTACGTCTCAAAAAAAAAAGAAAAGAAATTAGGAAAAATAAGAAAAGAGGTGTGGATGGGTGGGAGATGACTCTGGAAGATTAAAAGTGTGTTGCTCTGAAAGCATTTGCTTTATCAAACGGGCTTTTGTTGCAGTATTTTCTTATTTAAGTAATGTGGTCATTTAGATAAACCCCATCTTGAACTTAAAAATTGCCTCTTGAATCAAAAAGATTGAAGCCACCATGCCCATATTCCCAGCTACTCAGAAGGCTGAGGCAGGAGGATCACTTGGGCCCAGGAGTTCAAGGCCAGCCTGGGCAACATAGCAAGATCCCATCTCAAAAAAAAAAAAAGATCTTAATAGTCTTAACTGGGTGGGGAGCTTTGGACTTTTTGGTGTTGCTGTGGAACAAAGGAGAAGTATGGGTAAGAAACAAGATGTGTGAGGCTGGAGGGAAGAGGGAGAAGCTGATGGGTTGCCCAGTCTGAGAGTCAAGTCTTTCAGGGGACTTAAGACCAGAGAGTTCTTTTTTTATTTTTTTTTTTTTAGACAGAGTCTTGCTGTGTCACCAGGCTGGAGTGCAGTGGTGCAATCTCAGCTCACTGCAACCTTCACCTCCCAGGTTCAAGCCCCGGGTTCAAGCAATTCTCCTGCCTCAGCCTCCTGAGTAGCTGGGACGACAGGTGTGTGCCACCATGCCCAGCTAATTTTTTGTATTTTTAGTAGAGACGGGGTTTCACCATGTTGGCCAGGATGGTCTTGAGCTCTTGACCTCATGATCTGCCCGCCTTGGCCTCCCAAAGTGCTGGGATTACAGACGTGAGCCACTGCGCCCGGCCAAGACCGGCGAGTCGTTTGGCTGCAAACCCCCTATTGATTTCAGCAAACCTGGCTGCTTCACCAAGATCGCTGCGGTAGCTTCCTTGCTCCTTCCAACAGATCCCTTTCCAATTGCTAGACTGCACAGAGCTGAACGCACTGCTGCTCCACCATGTGAGTTTTCCCTTTGTGAATGAAATAAAGACATGCCTGGGGAGTGAATAGCAGAAAAACCCATCAAAATGGAAATACTGTACTAGGGAATGGAATTCCGGAAGATAAAGGAACTCGGTATTTTTTGGTGTACTAAAGAGCAATTTCTCCTCCTTTATATTTGTATACCCCATAAGGATTATTTTTTCTGAAGCCAGGTGTTTGGATAGATGTGATAATAGATGTGAAAGTGTCTCAAGTCCAATAAGCTGTTGTTTTGCTGGTGATGGTAGTATAGTGTTTCACTGACTCTCCCCACGTAACTCTCAGGAAGAGAGAAAGCAAATGTCATTGATATTTTGCAACAAGACCAAGCCACAGAGTTTTGAACAATTTGCTCAGTGTGACAGGACGAGTCAGAGTGGGTCATGGGGTGACAAGTACCAGATCTTGGGTCCTAGATACACTTTTTCCACGGAGATCACACTGGATTTTGACACAGGGATCTTGGCTGGTGGGGGTGGGGGCGGGGAGGCAGCAGATCCCAAACAGTCAAGTCTTTACCTGGCAAGTGAGTAGAAGGCTGTGGTGTGAAGATAACCCCAGACCACACTGAAGCCTGGGAGTAATTCCTGTTGAACTTTGTACAGCAGGACACAAGGTTGGAATACCTGGGCAGACATGAATACTGAGTCAGGTGGAGGCTCGGTCATTTTCTGGGATTCGATTAGACAGGAGGCACGAGAGACCCAGGGCTGCTAGTATGGGAGGGGGTGGGTAATATTTGAAATAATAGCCAGATTCCCCTTCCCCATATTGTCAACTTTCCAGGTCACTTAGGGAAGGATGATCAGCAGAAAGTAGGGAAGGGCAAAGATTCAGCCACTGGCCTTAGCTTTTCCAATGACTCAGTCTTCGGGTGATAGAAGAAACCTCGCGTATGCGGCACCTGGGAGAACTACCCTGGAGAAAGAACACAGCTTTTCGCCCTCCACCCTGAACCCCCAGGCCAGGAAAAATTTTTCCCCCTTGGCAGAGTGGAAGAGTTGTTGAGAAGGCCAGGAGTGGAGTGGTGCTTCCCAAGGAAGGGCTTCTGTGGCCTGTTCTCTTGGGCTCTAACCTGGGCAGAGGAACAACCAGGGAGGCCGCGGCATCTGGGAGGGTGGCAGGATTCCAGAGGAGAAGTATGACTGTGCAGAAAGGCCTGGCCAGACTCACAGCCTGTCCTGTCAAGGGAACAGCAGAATGTTTCACGTGCATCTAAGAGACTGGATTGCATGATTAAATATACTTAATCGATTTTCAAGCAGCTCTATTCTTTTCTGAAAGGCATTGAATTTAGAAACACCCTTATATGACAATGTGATAAAAAAAATCGGGATATATGTCAGATTTCCAGCCTACTGTTTTAAAATACATATTCTAATAAATTAAAATATAGCAAGTGCAACTAACACTCCAGATGCCGAGTGGAGATGCCCATGTATAAAGCATTAGCTCTTCAGAGTGCTTCACCAAAGCCGTGTTTCAGGGACTGTTGAAATAATACTGACATGGGGCTTTTCATTCTGATTTCTCCAGAAACTTATAATGGAACAAATATCTTTGTTTGTGTCAATATAACAGAATTTAGGATAGTTAGGAAACATCTTTTCCTTCTTTTTTTTTTTTTTTTTCTCTTTTTGAGATGAAGTCTCACTCAGTTGCCCAGGCTGGAGTGCAGTGGTGTGATCTCAGCTCACTGCAACCTCCACCTGCCAGGTTCAAGTGATCCTCCTGCCTCAGCCTCCCAAGTAGCTGGGACTACAGGCGTGAACCACCACACCCGGCTAATTTTTGGTATTGTATGTTTAATAGAGACAGGGTTTCACCATGTTGGCCAGGCTGGTCTCGAACTCCTGACCTCAAGTGATCTACCCGCCTTGGCCTCCCAAAGTGCTGGGATTACAGTTGTGAGCCACCGCATCCAGCCGGAAATATCTTTTCTTATGATCATTTCACCCAATTGTCCATGATTGTTAGTAATTTACTTACAGTAAAGGAAGTTCCTAAAAGAGTGAATGGATTCTATTGTCATTCCTACTGTCAGCTCTTATTACTTACAGTCGAGAATGGAAAAGCCATCGCCAGCAACTGTGAGGATGGGGTGAAGACCCAAGGAGGTACTCTATGGAGCCCATGAATCAAGGACGTCTGAGAAGTAAACCAAAAAGCAGGGCAGCCCAGGAGGAATACTCAAGCCTGTAAATAATACCCTTGACAAATGCCCTGTGGCCAGCCTCCATCTGGAGTAGCTCCAGCTTGCCTGTCTTCAGAAAGTGGCTTCAGTAGCTTGTGGATAGCAAAGGAAATACATTGCCCAATTTGGTCTCAAGTGAGTTTTGAGTTTCCTAAATCAGTTTTGATTGAAGTGTGGAATGGTGCAAATCCTAAGTGTACCACTCACAGAATCACAAAGTGAGCCCACCCTTGTGCCATCACCAGCATCCAGAAACAGAAGATAACCAGCACCCAGAAGCAGCCTCCCTCATGTCCCCTGCCAGGCACTATCCTTTCCCTTTAAAACCATAGACTGGAAGCTGGACACGGTGCCTCACGCCTATAATCCCAGCACTTTGGGAGGCCGAGACAGGTGGATCACTTGAGCTCATGAACTCAAGATCAGCCTGGCCAACATGGAGAAAACCCATCTTTACCAAAAATACAAAAATGAACTGGGTGTGGTGGCACGTACCTGTGGTTCCAACTACTTGGAAGGCTGAGGTGGGAGGATGTTTGACCCTGGGATGTGGAGGTTGCAGTGAGGTGAGATTGTGCCACTGCCCTCCAGCCTGGGCAACAGAGCCAGGCCTTGTCTCGGAAACACACACACACACACACACACACACACACACACACACACACCAATAGACTGGGTGAACCAGTGGAATGGAAGCACACTGTATGCATTCTTATGTATCTGACTTCTTTCACTCCACATAGCAGTGTTATTTGTAATAGACCAGAACTGGAAACAACCCAAATGCTCAGCAACAGAAATAATGAATAAGTAAACTGTAATCTATTCTACAATGGGATACAACACAGTAACCAAAATGAATGACCTGGCGCGAGACATAGCAGTGTGGGTGAATCTCACAAACAGAACGTTGAGTGAAAGAAGCCAGATTCAAAAGAATATACCATTCAGACTCAAACACAACCAGCAAGTAGCAGCAAGAGCTGTGGTTCCCTCTGGGGAGGAGAGAAAGGGTAATGTCCCAAGAGTTTTAAATTTTAAATTATAGCCATTATGGTAGGATTTAGAGTTAAGGTTTCAGATTAGGGTTAGGAGTAGTAGTCGAGTTAGGATTAGGGTCTTACAGTTTTCTGATTACTAATGAAACTGAACATTTATTTTCATATATTTATTGGCTATGTTAATAACCTCTTTTGTGAAGTGTCCACATCTTTTGCTCATTTTTCTGCAGGGCTGTGTGTCTTTTGCTCATTGATTTGCTTTTCTGTTTCTTTGTTTTGTTTTGTTTTGAGAAAAGGTCTCACTCTGTCACTAGGCTGTCACTAGTGCGGTAGCATCACCAGGCTGGAGTGCAGTAGTGTCACCAGGTTGGAGTGCAATGGCGTCACCAGGCTGGAGTGCAGTAGTGTCACCAGGCTGGAGTGCAGTAGTGTCACCAGGCTGGAGTGCAATGGCGTCACCAGGCTGGAGTGTGGCAGCGCCATCACTCGACCTCCTGGACGCAAGTGATCATCCCACCTCAGCCCCCTGAGTAGCTGGGACTACAAGCGCGCACCACCACGCCCAGCTAATTATTGTATTTTTTTGTAGAGTTCGGTTTCCCCATGTTGACCAGGCTGGTCTCGAACTCGTGGGCACAAGCAATCTGCCCACCTTGGCTTCCCAAAGTGCTGGGATTACAGGCGTGAGCCACCACGTCCTGCCTGCTTTGTTCTTTATATGTGTGAAATACAAGTACTTTATTTTTATTTTTATTTTTTTTTTAATTTTTTTGAGACAGGGTCTCGCTCTGTCGCCCAGGCTGGAGTGCAGTGGTGTGATCTTGGCTAACTGCAAGCTCTGCGTCCCGGGTTCACGCCATTCTCCTGGCTCAGCCTCCCGAGTAGCTGGGACTACAAGCGCCCGCCCCCACGCCCGGCTAATTTTTTTTGTATTTTTAGTAGAGACGGGGTTTCACCGTGTTAGCCAGGATGGTCTCAATCTCCTGACCTCGTGATCCGCCCGCCTCGGCCTCCCAAAGTGCTGGGATTACAGGCGTGAGCCACCGCGCCTGGCCACAGGTACTTTCTTGTGTCTCTGGTTGTACCTCTATGGTTACACATTGCAAATATTTCCTCGCACACTGAATCTTGACTTTTCTTTTTCTTAATGAGATCTTTTAAAAATTGAGATCTAATTTACATACCATAAAATACACATGTTTAAAACGTATGTTTCAGTGGTTTTTGGTATATCCCCAAGGTTGTTCATTCATCACCACTATCCAGTTCCAGAACATTTTCATCATCCCCCAAAAAACTCCATTCCGTTTAACTATCACTTCCCATTCCCTTCTCCTCTCATCCTCGGCAACCACTAACCTAAACTTTGCATCTCCGTATTTGCCTTTTTTGGACACTTCATATAAATAGAATCATACAATATGTGTGACCGTTTGTGTCTGGCTTAGTTAGCAAAGTGTTTTCAAAGTTCATCCATGTTGTGACATGTGTATTCCATTGTATACATATGATACATTTTGTTTATCAGTTTATCAGCTGATGGACATTTGAATTTTTTTTGCTTTTTGGCCATTATAAATAATGCTGCTATGAACACTGGTGTACAAAATTTTGTGTGAACATATGATGTTAATTCTTTTGAATTTATTGCTGGGAGTGAAATTGTTGGGTCATATGTAACTGTGTTTAACCTTTTGAGGAATGACAAAACTGTTCTTAAAAGCAACCTCATCATTTTACATTCCCATCAGCAAGGTATGAGGGTTCAATTTCTCTACATCCTTGCCAGAAGTTGCTATTGTCTATCTTTTTTATTATAGCTATGCTAGAGAATAGAAAGTGGTATTTAATTGTGGTTTTGATTTGCATTTTCCTGATTAATGATGTTTAGCATCTTTTCATCTGCTTATTGGCAATTTGTACATCTTCTTTGAAAAAATGTCTGTTCAACCTGGTGCGATGGCCCATGCTTGTAATCCCAGCACTTTGGGAGGCTAAGGCAGGAGGATCACTTGAGGCCAGAAGTTCAAGACCAGCCTGGCCAACATGGTGAAACCCTATCTCTACTAAAAATACAAAAATTAGCCAGACATGGCGGCACATACCTGTAATCCCAGCTACTCAGGAAGCTGAGGCAGGAGAATCACTTGAACCCAGGAGGCAAAGGTTTCAGTGAGTAAAAGTCATGCCACTGCATTCCAGCCTGGGTGGCAGAGTGAGACTCTGTTTTTTTAAAAAAAAAAAAGAAAAAGAAAAAGAAAGAAATGTCTATTCAAATCCTTAGCTCATTTTTAAATTGTATTATTTGTTTCTTTATTGTTGAGTTGTAAGAGTTATATCTGACTACAAGTCCCTTATCACATACATGATTTACAAATAGTTTCTATCATTCTATGGATTGTCTTCCATTGTCTTGATGGCATCCTTTGAAGTACAAAAGTTTTTAATTTTGAAGAAGTCAAATTTATCTATTTCTTCTTTGGTTACTTGTACTTTTGGTATCATGTTTAAAGAATCATTGCCTAATCCAAAATCATAAAGATTTGCACTTATGTTTCCTTCTAAGAGTTTGATAGTTTTAGCTTTAGTGTATGATCCATTTTAAGTTAATTTTGGGTATGGTGTGAGGTAGGGATCCAGTTTCACTCCTTGCACGTGGATCTTCAGTTGTTCAGCACTATTTATTGGAAAGAATATTCCTTCCCACCATTAAATTGCCTCAGCATGCTTGTCAAAAATCAATTGACCATTAGTGCAAGGGTTTATTTCTGGATTTTCAATTCTATTTCATTGATCTATATGGCTGTCCTTATCCCAGTACCACAAAGCCTTGATTGCTGTAGCTCTGTAGTAAGTTTTGAAATCAAGGAAGTTTGAGTCTTCTAACTTCGTTCTTTTTTTTCAAGATTGTTCTGACTATTCTGGGTCCCTTGAATCAGAAAATTTTATATGAATTTTAGGATCAGCTTTCAACTTCTGCAAAACAAGCAGCTGGGATTTTGCTAGGAATTAAATTGGATCTGTTGATCAATTTGGAGAGTATTGCCATCTTAACAATATTAAGTGTTCCAATCCATGAACATGGATGTCTTTTCATTTCTTTAAATCTTCTTTCTTTCTTTCAACAATGTGTTGAAAGAAATGTGTTTCTTCTTTCTTTCTTTCTTTCTTTCTTTCAACAATGTGTTGTACTTTTCAGTATACAAATCTTCCACCTTTTGTTAAATTTACTCCTATGTTACTCCCTCTGATGCATAATAAATGGAATTATTTCTTTAATTTCATTTTCAGATTCATTTCAGATTCCTCATTGATCATATATAGAAATACAATGGATTTTTCTATATTGATCTTGTATTCTGCAACCTTGCTAAACTCATTTATTCTAATAAGTTTCTTTGGTATGCATCCCTTTGAATTTTCTATATACAAGATCATGTCATCTGCAAATAGAGATAGTCTTCTTCCTTTCAAGTCTGGATGCCTTTTAGTTTACTTTCTTTCCAAATTGCCCTGGCTGTAGCCTTTGGGACAATGATGAATAGAAACAATGAAAATGGACATCTTTGCCTTGTTCTTGATCTTAGGAGAATCTTAGGTCTTTTGCCTTTTCAGCATTAGGTCTTTCTTTATTAAGAATGATGTTTGTTGTGGGGTTTTCATAGATGCCCTTCATCAGGTTAAGGGAGTTCCTTTCTATTTCTAGTTTGTTGAGTGTTTTTATTATGAAAGGGCGGTGGATTTTGTCAAATGCTTTTTCTGCATCTATTGAGATGATCATGTTGTTTTTTCTCTTTTATTCCAATAATATGGTATATTGCATTGATTGATTTTCTTATGCTGAGCCAAATAATGGTGCCTTTCAATAAACAGTTCTTAACCTTAATATAGGTCAATTTATTAATGCTTTACTTACTTTTTTTTCTTTTTTGAGATGGAGTCTTGCTCTGTCACCCAGGCTGGAGTGCAGTGGTGTGATCTCAGCTCACTGCAACCTCCACCTCCTGGGTTCAAGCTATTCTCCTGCCTCAGCCTCCTGAGTAGCTGGGATTACGGTCGCCCACCCCCATGCCTGGCTAATTTTTGTATTTCTAGTAGAGACAGAGTTTCACCAAGTTGGCCAGGCTGGTCTTGAACTCTTGAACTCAAGTGATCCATCCACCTCAGCCTCCCAAAGTGCTGGGATTACAGGCATGAGCCACCATGCCCAGCCAATGTCTTACTTTCTTTTGTTTTTTGCATCCTGTGAAAGAAGCCTTTGTCTATCCCAAGGTCATGAAGGCATTCTCCTATATTGTCTTTTATATGTTTTCTTGTTTTACTTTTTATATTTTGATTTATAATCCATCTGGAACTGATTTTAGTGTAAAATGCTTATAGAGATTGACATAAACATTGATTTCTAATTGACCCAGCACTGTTTATTGAAAAGATCATACCTTCCCATTGCTCTGACTTGTCACTTTTGTCATAAATTGAGCATGTGTGTGTACCTCTAGACTATTCTGTTCTATTCGTCATTTGTCTAATCTTGCTCCAAATACCACATTGTCTTAATTATTGAGCTTCATAAGAAGTCTCAATATCCTCTAGTATAAGTCCTCTTATTTTCCTTCAAGATTAGCTTGGTTATTTTTGGCTCTTTGTCTTTCTATATAAATTTTACAAGCAACTTGTGAATTTACACACACACATACAATCTCCTAGAATTTTTATTGGAATTGTATTGGTTCTATAGATCAATTTTGGGGAGAAATTACATTTTTACAATATCGAGAGTCCATGTGAGTTAACCAGCAAAGAGCTTTTTCAAGCTTTATCTTTTCTATGATTTTACTCAATGAGAATAAGTAAAGCTAATAATCAAAATAACAACAATAATTTTAATACCTAACATTTGTAATAGTTACTACACACTGGATTTTTGGGTTAAGTGCTGTATAGCCATTATATTATTTACTTAGAAAAATTAACTGTTAAAATTTACCAAAAATTATGAGACCTCCATGAAGAAAGCCATACATTTTGTTACAGGGTGTAAAAACAATATTTCAACTAATTGTGAGACACAGGATTTCCTTGAATGGGAAGAATTAATCATCATAAATGTCAATGATTTCCAAATAAATATGTACCTTAAATTAATTCCAATCAGAATATCAATGGTGTTTTCCTAGGGCTATACAAAAAGTATTTAGTATTTATATTGGAGAAATTCTAAATGTTTTAGAACTGACAACAAAAATATTTAATTGTAAAAAGACGGTGAGTGGGATTCCCTTACCAGCTATTAAAACTTTCTAGAAAGCTAATATAATAATTTTAAAACTGTATGACTTTAGCTTATAAATAAGTGTACAGATCAGAAGACCAGAAAGTCAAAAAAAATCTGAGCATATATTCAAATTTAATACATGATAAAGATGGCATTTTAGTTCAGTGGGAGAGAAGATGATTTATTTAATTAATACTAACATAATTGGTTATTGATCTGGAAAATAACACCTCCAGCCATGAATAAAATCATTATGAATGAATTAACCCTAAATGAAAAATAAAAAAAATAGAATAAATTTAGGAGAAAATGTGTATAATTTCAAGATTGGAGCATGGCATGGGTGGGGGGTATCGCTTATGCATTACAGGAAATCTAGAATCCCGAAGAGAAAAGACAAGCTTGACTATAAAAGGTGAAAACATGGCCAGGTGCAGTGACTCATGACTGTAATCCCAACACTTTGCCAGGCCAAGGTGGAAGGATCACTTGAGGAGGCCAAGAGAAGCCAGGGCAACCTAGGGAGACCCTGTCTTTACAAAACAAAATTATAAATTAGCCAGGCATGGAGGCAGAAGTGGGAGAATTGTCTGAGCCCAGGAGTTCGTGATTGGGCCACTGCACTCCAGCCTGGGCAACAGAGCAAGACCTTGTCTCAAATAAATAAAAAGTAATAAAAGTTAAAACACAAGAACAGATTGGGGAAAATATCTGCAACATTCTTTATTTATGAGCTAATATCTGTAATACATAAGGAGCTCTTGCAACTGATAAGGAAAAAAACTTACCCAATAGAAATACGCAGAAAGGACATGACTGGGCAATACATAGGAAGGGAAATGAAAATGGTCAATAAATGAAAGATCCCCAGACTCACTAGACAGGGAAATGCAATGTATTTTATAAGGTAACATGATAGCATTTCTCACAAATCATATTGGCAAGAATTAAAAAGCTTGATAGCATTCAGTGCTGATGAAGGTGTAGATGGAACAGTTCATACAGTGTTAGTGGGAGAGTGAATTACTGTCCTTTGGACAAAGAACACTGGCCAGAAGCTTTGGTTAAATGTCAAACATATACACCATCTAACCAAAGAAATCCACTGGTGGATGTTATACCTCAAAGGACACATATTTACAGATACTTTTTCATTTTTCACAGCTATTGAAAATCAGGCCTTATTTCTGGGCTCTCTGCTGTGTTCCACTCATCTAAATGTCTGTTTTTGTAGCAGCACCACGCTGTTTTGATTACTGTAGCCCTGTAGTATAATTTGAAGTCGGGTAAGGTAATGCCTCCAGCTTTGTTCTTTTTGCTTAGGATTCCTTTAGCTATTTGGGCTCTTTTTTGGTTCCATACGAATTTTTAAATAGTTTTTTCTAGATCTCTGAAGAATGTCCTTGGTAGTTTGATAGGAATAGCATTGAATAAGGCCACATACCTACAACCATCTGATCTCCGACAAACCTGACAAAAACAAGCAATGGGGAAAGAGCTCCCTATTTGATAAGTGGTGCTGGGATAACTGTCTAGTCATATGCAGAAGATTGAAATTGGACCCCTTCCTTACACCATATGCAAAAATCAACTCAAGATGAATTCAAGGCTTAAATGTAAAATCCAAAACTATAAAAGCCTTGGAAGACAACCTAAGCAACACCATTCTGGATATAGGGACTGGCAAAGATTTCATGGTGAAGACACCAAAAGCAATTTCCACAAAAGCAAAAATTGACAAATGGGATCTAATAAAATGTGGGAGCTTCTGCACAGCAAAAGAAACTATCAACAAAGTAAACAGACAACCTACAGCATGGCAAAAAATATTTGCAAGGTCTAATATTCAGCATCTTATAAGGAGAAAACAAACAACCTAATTAAAGAGTGGGCAAAGAACATGAATAGACACTTTTCAAAAGAAAACATATATGTGGCCAACACGCATAAGACAAAAAGCTCAAGATCACTGATCATTTGAGAAATGCAAATCAAAACTACAGTGAGATACCATCTCACACCAGTCAGAATGGCTACTATTAAAAAGTCAAAAAATAACAGATGCTGGTGAGGTTGTGGAGAAAAGGGAATGCTTATACACTGTTGGTGGGAGTGTAAATTGGTTCAACCATTGTGAAAAGCAGAGTGGCAGTTCCTGAAAGAGCTAAAAACAGAACCACCATTCGACCCAGCAATCCTATTACTGGGTGGATACCCAAAGGAATATAAATCATTCTATTATAAAGATACATGAACATTATTATGTTCACTGCAGCACTATTCACAATAGCAAAAACATGGAATCAACCTAAATGCCCATCAATAGTAGACTTTATAAAGAAGATATGGTACATATACACCATGAAATACCATAGAGCCATAAAAAAGAACAAGATCATGCCATTTGCAGAAACATGGATGGAGCTGGAGGCCATTATCCTTAGCAAACTAACACAGGAATAGAAAACCAAATACTGCATGTTCTCACTTATAAGTGGGAGTTCAATGATGAGAAGACATGCTCACAAAAAAGAGAACAGACACTGAGGACTACCTAAGGGTGGAGGGAGGAAGGAGGAAGAAGATCAGAAAAAAGTAACTATTGGGAACTAGGCTTCATACTTGGGTGACAAAATAATCTGTACATCAAACCTCCGTGACATGAGTTTACCTATATAACAAACCTGCACATGTACCCCTGAACCTAAAATAAAAGTTTTTTTAAAAAGAAAATGAGTTAGATCTAGCATATTGACTATATGAGATATCCATAACATATTAAGTTGAAAAAGCAATGTTAAAGTACTATTATAAGCCAGGCATGGTGGCTCATGCCTGTAATCCCAATACTTTGGGAGGCTGAGGTAGGTGGATCACTTGAGATCAGGAGTTCAAGACCAGCCTGGCCAACATGGCAAAACCCCATCTCTACTAAAAATACAAAAATTAGCCGAGCATGGTGGCACACGCCTGTAGTCCCAGTTACTCGGGAGGCAGAGGCACAAGAATCGCTTGGACCCAGGAAGCAGAGGTTGCAGTGAGCCGAGATCTCACCACTGCACTCCAACCTGGGGGACAGAGTGAGACCCTGTCTAAATAAAATCAATAAAATCCAATTATAAAGAAGAAGGAAAAAAGCAATCTCTATATATGCTTTATACATGAAATGTTTTTTATGATACATGTGATTTATAATAACTACATAAAGTGTTTCAACCTTTTAATCCATTGTTTTCGTTGCAAAAGTCACCAGTTCTCAAGCTTGGCTGTCCTTTGGAATCACCTGGGGATTTTTTAAAATGCTGATGTCTGGGCCCTACGTCCAGAGATTCTGATTTAATTGTGATGGGGTACGGCCTGGACATCAGATTTTTAAAGCCTCCCCAGGTGATTTTAATGTGAAGCAAACCCTGAGAACCAGTGGCGTTGATAACTGAGGTCTGAAGCCCAATTTTGGAATAGTTTGACATATGACCTGTGAAGCTATTTTTGCAATTGTCCTGTTAACCACTAGATGGCGTGTTATCCACACTACAGCATTTCAACAACCAGGTTTTTGCCGAACTCTTTGGGAAGTGAAGGACGGAGGCAAGCAAGAAGCAACCAAAGATTGAACCGAACAGACCTGGGACCAGGAATTGTGCCAGGTTCTGGCCTCATCCTGCATCATGTAGTGAGCATACAGCTTTTTTTTAAGTTCTGGGGGAAAAAATTATCATCTTTAAGCCTGGCTTTCCTTCAAGTCAAAGAGAGGAACTGCTCCTTAGTCTCTTCCTGTTTCAGTGTCTTTTCTTGGATGTGAGTTACAGAAAGTCATTCTTTGTGGAAAGGCCACACCCTGTGTTGTTTGGCTGCAAGGCTGAAATGGAAGGATGCTCTTTGGAAATCTCTTAATTAAAAGTAAATAATTGACTGTGTAGTAAACAGCCAGGGGGCAATATTTAAACCCTATTTATAGATTCAGATTAGTGGTGGGAGTAAATAAGACAGTCAGGAGAAAACTTCAATTAAGAAGATTCCCGTCAGCCTCACACACAAGAGTGTGATTTTTTTTTTTCTGAAAACAAGTACCTCTGGGCTTCATTTTTCTCCCTTTGATCTCAAAATAAACACCAACCTCCACACTACTTGGTCATGCACTGCTGGTTCATTAAAGAGCCATATGCTGATTTCCTGTGAGTGTTTAACACGTCATGATTAAGGGCAAAGTCAAGAAACAATTTAAGGACAATTTTGCAATAAAATTAGCTCCAAAACTAAGTGTAATTACTGTATCAGTGTTTCTATTATTTGGACTTTTCCCCATTCAGAATGTATAAATAGTGTTTTTAATGAATATACAAATTATATGTTGCTGAGAAGCAAGAACTCTGACTCCATGAGGAGGCAGATAGTGTCTGTATCCCAGAGCAGGTAATTAATGTGAAGGATTTGAGATTTCCTTTGTAGCTATTCATCTATAAAGCAGCCTGTGAGCCATGAGGCCCTGCGGACCATCCCATCAAAAATCTCAGCCAAAATTTGTATCAGTTAGGGTTCTCCAGAGAACTGGAAGCAACAGGATATATCATATATGATGAAGAAGCAACTCACATGATAATGGAGGCTGAGAAGTCCCCAGATCTGCTGTTGGCAAGCTGGACACACAGGAAAGCTGATGATATTGTTCCAGTCTTGAGGCCAAAGACCTGAGACCGGGAGAGCCAATAATGTAAGTTCCAGTTCAAGTCCAATTCCAAAGGCAAAGGACTGATGACCCAGCTCAAAGACCAGAGAGTGAAGCTGATGACCCAGCTCAAAGACCAGAGAGTGAATTTTTGCTTACTCAGCCCTTTTTTTTTTTCCCCCTCTATTAAGGCCTTCAGTGGATTAGATGGAAATCCAATAACTTTGTCAAAGTATGTTCCACAGAATTCAAGTTCCTTGGGATGTTAATAAAGGCAATTTGGTAGAAAAAGGCTCCAATGCCAAATAAGTGTGGAAAATCCTAGATAAAATAAACAGATAACTTTTCTGCAGACATTCTCAGAGCCTTTAATATGTCAGTGTGCTTTGCAGTTATCCAAGAAGAGGTGGTATTTTGCAAAGCTTTTCAAACTTATTTAACAAAATATCTTGTTTGGCATTTAGCACCTCTCTAAATCCTGGGAAATACTGCTTTATAAAGTACTTCAAAGCAGAGATTGTGCTTTATCTGATTGTTGTACCCCAGCCTCTAGGTCAGTGCCTGCCAAACAAAGAAATTCAATAAAGTTTGAGGGGTCTATTAAGTGAAATAATGAATGATGAATGAAATAGCAGTAGAGATATGGCCAAGCCATAAACATAAATTCTACACAAGACTAGCCTGAGTCTATGTCAGGGACTTCCCAGAGAGCCAAAAAATGCAAAATGGATGTTGGGAAGCTTAGAGTAGAACCTCAGCTCTCACCAGTATAGGAGATGCCACAGTGAGAATGGTGTAAATGGACTCTTCCTTAGTGAAGCAGATGCCAACTGTGTCCGCCCATACCCATTGCTCTGCAACTGCCAGCACCTGCATTTCCATCTGAGGTTTTCTCTTGCTGCAGAAGCCATCTCTGTTGTCCACTTGGCAGACCCCTGAGAGCAACCCTGGATCAATGATCAACTGAAGTCAGTGTATAAATACCCCAGCTCCCTCACTGCTTAGATGGGATAACTCTAGGCATGTGTTTTACACCACACCCAGAATGCTTGTGGTGGGTGGGATGTGCTTCAATGGCCACATTGATAACGAGAATGGCTGGCTTCCTCCCCATTCCTGCCTCCTTCCCCAGTCCCCTGCCAGTGCGCCTTGAGATCACCTCTCGTGTAAACTACTTGCCTCCTGATCCTTGACTCAGGATCAGGGGTTCTGGGGGGCCTCTGATAAAATATTGCTTATCCTTTCTATGAACTCCCTCCTGTCTTGACTCTGCCTCAGCTACAGGACCTCTGCACCCCTGGAAATTTCCCCTAAATTATTTCTTGAAGTCCTAGAAGGGGGAACCTCCCATGTGCCCACAGGCCTGTTTATCAGCTGCAGTCCCCCAGTGCATGGCCTGTCTTCACTGGCATTCATTGGCATTAAGGAGAGACTTGGTGATGTGCCTCATACTGTGCCAGGTGCTGGGGGTGCAAGATGAGTGAGACAGTCTTGGAGCCTGCCTTCATGAAGCTTCCAGGCTTTTTGGGAAAATAAGCACAATCACGTT
Organism: Pongo abelii; assembly: GCF_028885655.2. NCBI lineage: Eukaryota > Metazoa > Chordata > Mammalia > Primates > Hominidae > Pongo > Pongo abelii. The sequence goes on along the minus strand of NC_072001.2, from coordinate 102,248,115 downwards.
ATCATGCAGATCCACATGCAAGGATAATCTTTAATAAGTGCAGGCAATTAAAACCAAAGGGTGCTATGCAGAATAGCAGGGCGTCTAATCCAGTGGAAGCTGTAAGAGAGACTTCCCAGAGGAACTGAACTTATTGATGAGACATGAAGGATGAAGGAACTAAGTAGGTGAGGAGGTGGGGTGGGGAAGAGACCCAGGCAGAGGAAACAGCATATGCAAAGCACTGGGTACAGAAGTGTGCCCCTTTGCAAGCCAATAGTCCTGATAAGTGGGCATCCTGAGTTTTCTGAAGCTACCAGTGCTGTCTAAGGAGCTGCAGCAGAGGTAGGAAGGAAAGCCATCTTCCTAACTGTGCAAACTTTGTCCTCTGGGACCCCAAACAGCTCTACTTATTTCCTGAGGCTCACAAATGTGCATCTTCCAAGTCAGCTTCATCTCCTCTTCTGCAAACTGCTCGCCAGCCCTTCTCTCTGCAGGAGGGTTGCACTGCCCCAGCCTCTTGCAGTTGGGCTTGGCCATGTGACTTGCTTTGGCCAGTGAAACTGGAGCAGAAGTGATGAGCTCCACTTTCTAGGGTAAAAGCCTTTAAGAGCTGATGCACAGGGGCTATGCTGTCTTTCCTCTTTGCCGTGGCAACTGGCAGTGTTCCAGATGGGTTAGCTCTGTCTGTCCAGCACCATGATGACACATCAGCTGACCCTCAGTAATTATGTGGCATAAGCAAGAAATAAGCTTTTGTTGTTTTAAGCCACTGAGATTTGAGGGTTGCTTCTGTATGTAGCATGGTCTAGTAGCCCATCCTGACTGATGAACCTGTGAAAACTGGTCCAGGAAAGCCACACGCAGGCAGGATAGCATAGCAGGTAACTGCCCCATCTCTGGGGCCCCATGGCTTGTGATGCTTGCATTTGAATTCTGGCTCTGCCACTTCCTCCCTGAGAGACACTGGGAAAATTACTCAAGTTTTTTATGCCTCTGTCTCGTCATCTATTAAATGGCAGTAATGTACAGCTTGGGCAACAAAGCAAGACCCCATCACAACAAAAAAACAAAACAAGATAAATTAGCTGGTCATGGTGACACGTGCCTATAGTTTCAGCTAATCATGAGACTGAGTTGGGAGGATCGTTCGAGCCAGGTCAAGACTGCAGTGAGCCATGATTGCACTGCTGTATGTCCAGCCTGGGTGACAGAGCAAGACCCTGTCTCAAAAAAAATAAAAAAAAATAAATTAGCAATAATTGTATTTACTGCATATCCTTGTGAGAATTACATAAATTAATTCATGTAGGCTGGGCACCGTGGCTCACACCTGTAATCCCAGCACTTTGGGAGGCTGAGACGGGCAGATCACCTGAGGTCAGGAGTTCGAGACTAGCCTGACCAACATGTGAAACCCCGTCTCTACTAAAAATACAAAAATTAGCCGGGCGTGGTGGCTCATGCCTGTAATCCCAGCCACTTCTGAGGCTGAGGCAGGAGAATCGCTTGAACCCGGGAGGTGAAGGTTGCAGTGAGCCAAGATCACGCCATTGCACTCAAGCCAGGGCGACAAGAATGAAACTCCATCTCAAAAAAAAAAAAAAAAAAAAAAAAAAAATTCAAGTAAAGAGCTTGGAAAATTGTCAGGCACAGAGCAAGTGCTCAATAAATGTTAGCTTTATTATTAATATTTCCTCAAAAACAAACAACAGTTGGATGCTGCAGGTTGTCTAGATCCCTTTTTAGGAAAAGTAGTATCCAAAGGAAACCTCACTGGCTTCTGACTTCAAGAGAGAAAATCTCCTATATCAGGGGATGCAAACCCAAATGCCTCTGAGGAGTCACAGAGACACCTTACCATATTATTTTGATCTATGTTTGATAGAGACCCAGGTACAAAGAAACACAGGCTCTTCTATAATGAAAACAATGGTGCAAATGAAGTGATAAGTGTTCAGCTTCCATGTGGGGTGGGGGAGCTACAAGCAATATTGGTGCTATGGGGGAGGGGTGCACTGGAGGCTACAAACCCCGTCCAAAGGGGAATTGGGGGCCATCTGCAAATGTAGGTGGAGTGGTGCTAGATTTTCAGGTTTTGTTGCTTTAAGAAAAAAGTAAGGCCGGGCGCGGTGGCTTATGCCTGTAATCCCATCACTTTGGGAAGCTGAGGTGGGTGAATCACTTGAGGTCAGGAGTTTGAGACCAGCCTGGCCAACATGGTGAAACCCTGTCTCTACTAAAAATACAAAAATCAGTCAGGTGTGGTGGCGCGCGCCTGTAATCCCGGCTCCTCTGGAGGCTGAGGCACAGGAATCACTTGAACCCGGGAGGCGGAGGTTTCAGTGAGCTGAGATTGTGCCACTGCACTATAGCCTGGGTGACAGAGCAAGACTCCATCTCAAAGTAAAACAAAACAAAACAAAACAAAAAAAAAGAAGTAAGGAGATTCTAATTTTTAACTGTGAACTTGTTTATTTTTAAAACATTGTTTAGGCCAAACGGATCACATCAGAAGGTTGGATGCGATCGGTGGTTTGCATCCGTGTTCAAGAACCCGCACATGCACGGGGCAGATGGCCTCCCGACATGTGTGCTTGTCTGGGTGGCTTTTCCAGAACCTAGGGAAACACCTTCCCAAAGATGCTTGCAGGCCTCCATCTCCTGCAAACATTAAAGCCCCCCCCAGGGTTGAAATGACAACGTTTTCAGGACCCAGCAACCTCTCCAAGTTCCCCAGGCTCTGGTTCCTCTCTTGGACCAAGCCCAAAGCGATGTGAGTGGTCTCTTCTCAGCAGTCTTTGGGAGACATAAGCTTGTCCCATCCTCCTGGCCTCAAAATAGGAGGTGAACGGACTGGGGACAGTGCAAGGCACCCCGCCTCCTCACCTCCTCCACACCCCTCAGGGCCATATGTCAAAGACGTACAGGTCTTCTAGATAACTTTGAGCGAGGGGCCCGAAGCTGCAGCCCTGGAGCAATGTCCCTGTTTATCTATTTGGAATCTGTCTGTCCCTGTCCTCCTAGCAACAGTCAGTCAACAGCAGGTGTGCAGTCCCCACACTGGTCCTCCCAGATGCCTCCTGTCTCTGCAGGATTCCTCCCAGCCTCCCCTTTCCCCCCGCACAATGTGGAGAGGTCTGAAGGCCAGAGACTTCAGGAAATATCTTGCCCCTCACTTTTGTCTGTTAACCTTGGCCTGGGGGAAGCTATGAATTTCTACCAGCCAGGGTAGGGCAGGGGATCCTTCCAAATCATCACCAGTGACTTTTTTTTTTTTTTGAGACAGAGTCTTGCTCTTGTGTCCCAGGCTAGAGTGCAATGACGCAATCTTGGCTCACTGCAACCTCTGTCTCCCGGGTTCAAGCTATTCTCCTGCCTCAGCCTCCCGAGTAACTGGGATTACAGGTGCCCACCACCATGCCCTGTGGTATTTTTTAGTATTTTTAGTAGAGACGGGGTTTCGCCATGTTGGCCAGGCTGGTCTCCAACTCCTGACCTCAAGTGATCCACCCACCTTGGCCTCCCAAAGTGCTGGGATTACAGGCATGAGCCACCATGCCCAGCCCATCACCATGACTTCTAAGTTGACACCAAGCAGATTACTTACATTTTTTTGATGATTCAGTCTCTTATCTGTAACGTAGGTGTAATAATAGCATATTCAGAGTCATGTGCCACCTAATTCATTAGCATTTCGTAATCCCAGTGAGCTTCTTGGGTGGAGAGCAGCACTACACTATAGGATCACACAGCTCAATTCACTGATAGCAGCCAAATGGGGAAAATGATATTGAGGAATGTGATTTCGAATACTTCACAATGATATATTAATTATTTCACTCGACTGTCAGTTTCTCACTGCAATTTATCTTCCATGTGGGTTTCTGCAAATAGAGCTGGCAGACTTTTTCTCCCCAGTCTGACCCCAATTCCAATCCCAGTTCCAATTGTTGTTGAATTTCTTGCATGTGGTCTAATCCTATAGCCGCACATGAACATGGGAACAAACTGGTTTTTAATAACATGGAAGAGGCAGGAGAAAGAGAACCTTCCCCAAGTAATGAGACGTAGACAGCCCAACGTTCTGGAAGAAGAAAAAACCTTTCTAGGGAATTTTTTCCCCCAGAATTATCCTCATTAATATCAGGAGACATTTGCTGCCACTTTAAAAGAAGAAGCTTTGTAACATGCCTGTAACTAGCACAGAACAAATTAATTTATTGCAGGTGAATTCATAGCAGCAACGGGCAAAGCTCTTGCTCGCACCTTTCCCCTCCAGCAGGTACACGGGGACTGATGCATCCTTCTGTGGGAACTTTGGACATGGCAGGTCCTTAGAAAGGGCTTGTTACCAAGGCGAGAGTAGCAAACTGTTCTTTCTCTTGCAGACACCCACTGCAGTGAAAGACACAGGCTTTAAGCACGAGAGGAGGATCTGGGTATGTCTCTAATCTTTTGTTACTCTCCAGATATTCTTGGCCCTGCACTTACAAGGGTGGGTGTATTAGAAGGGATGGGTATGGAGGTTAGGAGTGGGGTCCATCCACATGTGCTTCCAGCCCTGGAGACCAGCAGCATGGATGGGCCTCAGCCAGCTGGGGTCGAGAGGCCAGCCACCTTTGGGAAACCTATTCATTATTATTATTATTTTTATTTTTTTGAGATGGAATCTTGCTCTGCTCTGTTGCCCAGGCTGGAGTGCAGGAGTGTGATCTCAGCTCACTGCAACCTCCACCTCCTGGGTTCAAGTTGTCCTCCTGCCTCAGCCTCCCGAGTAGCTGGGATTACAAGTGTGCGCCACCATGCCTGGCTAATTTTTGTATTTTTAGTAGAGATGAGGTTTCACCATGTTGACCAGGCTGGTCTCGAACTCCTGATCTCAAGTGATTGCCTGTCTCAGCCTCCCAAAGTGCTGGGATTACAGGCATGAGCCACCGTGCCTGGCCAGAAACCTATTCGTAAGACCAAACAGCACCCACTAACCAGAGCCGTCTAGGGATCTATCTGTGAAAACACAGCAACACCAAGGCCCATATTCAGCTCTGACCTTCTCAGTGATTGCTGCCTATGCCTTCTGGGTTGTTCAGTACTTGGAATGCTACCCCTGCCCATGGGCATGGAAGGAGGTAGCAGCTCCCACTCATCTATGTGCATGAGCTGACAATCTTCACAACAGTCTTGCTGTACAGAGGCTATCACTCTGCCTATTTTTAAAATTGAAATAAACTTCCTAGAACATGAAATTAACCACTTTAAAGTGTATAATTCAGTAGCTCATTATTCCCATTTCACATGTGAGGAAACGGAGACTCCAATGAAGGCGTCTGAGATCATCTAGTCAGTCACCCAGGAAGGCAGGAGTCTTCTCTACAGGGCAAGGGGCCAGGCCTGGCTCACTCATTTTTGTATTTTCAGAGGTGGTGCAGAGTCAGTGCTCAGTAAATACTGAATGAATAAATGCTAGCATAAATGGCAAATGAATGTCTGTGCGCCCACACTATTGCATTTCACGACAATCCCTCTTTGGGGATAAGGGTCCTTCTGATTTCTTGGATTTTGCCTCCTCCTCTAGCTCCTGATAATTGACGCCCCGGCTCAGAGCAAAGCAGGCTGGAAGGGGAGCCAGGCTCACACGTGGCTAGCACCTTGTTAAGACAGACATGCCCGCTTCCCTGCCATGGCGTCTAGCCAAGCTCTATCTACCCCTGAGGCTGTAGCACTGTCCAGCGGCCCTGCCAGGGGTGGATGTGCCATCACTCTGTCCTCACTAGCTGTGTAAATTTGGCCAAGTCGCTTAGCTTCTCTGGGTCCCAGTTCCTCATTTATAAAATGGGACAAATAATAAGGCTCTCATGCAGATAAGATGGGACCAAGTTTCTGCAGAGTTTAGCATGGTGATTCTGTTCTTACACAGTGCAACTGCGGAAAACATCTTTCATGATGTCTACAAGGAGGTGCACTGTACTCGTCTCTCTATGTCTCAGTATTTGGAATTTTTTTTTTTTTTTTTTTTGAGATGGAGTCTCCCTGTCACCCAGGAGTGCAGTGGCGCTATCTCGGCTCACCACAAGCTCCGCCTCCTGGGCTCACGTCATTCTCCTGCCTCAGTCTCCCGAGTAGCCGGGATTACAAGCGCCCACCACCACGCTCGGCTAATTTTTTGTATTTTTAGTAGAGATGGGGTTTCACCGTGTTAGCCAGGATGGTCTCGATCTCCTGACCTCATGATCCGCCTGCCTCGGCCTCCCAAAGTGCTGAGATTACAGGTGTGAGCCACCGCGCCTGGCCAGTATTTGGAAATTTTTATAATATTTTTTAAAATAAAGGGACTCTGGCTGGGCGTGGTGACTCATGCCTGTAATCTCAGCACTTTGGGAGGCCGAGGTGGATGGATCACTTGAGGCCAGGAGCTTGAGACCACCCTGGCCAACATGGTGAAACCCCGTCTCTACTAAAAATACAAAAATTAGCCAGGTGAGGGTGGCCCACACTTGTAATCCAGCTACTTGGGAGGCTGAGGCAGGAGGATCGCTTGAACCCAGGAGGCAGAGGTTGCAGTGAGCTGAGACAGCGCTGCTGCACTCCAGCCTAGGCAACAGAAGTGCTGGGATTATAGGCGTGTAATTCCAAAGTGCTGGAATTACAGGTGTGAGCCACCAAGCCCGGCTGATCTTCATTGTTTTAAGCCACCAAGATTTGGGGGTTGTTTGTTACAAAGCATGACTAATCTGACTGACGCGGACTGCATAGGGTCTAGAGAGATGGGAGGCTGTTAGACGAAACTTACTGGCCATGGCTGATGGCTGATGACTGGCATTCTCCTCCAGGATACCAGAATACAGACGCAGAGGTAGAAGGCCAGGGAGGCACAGTTTCCACAGGGGATCTTTTTAGTCACTGCTACTACTCCGATGGGAAGACATGAGAGGACTCAGTGTAGAACCCACAGCTGAACATGGTTAACCTGCAAGAGAGAACAGGACACACAGTATAGTTTCTTCTAGTCTTATCTTCCCACCAGCCATTGTCTTAGATCCCTCACCCTTGGGTTTCCCTTCCAGATTCACATCACACTCCACTTCCTACTGTGTTCTTACATCTCTTAAGATTCTAGAGCATGATGAAAATGAGCATTGGCACGTCTTGCACTTTGTCCCAGAACCAGCCCATTTTCCTTTCTACCAGTTCTTTCCCATCTCACATGGTGGTCAGTGGATACTTTTTTTTTTTTTTTTTTTTTTTTTTTGGACAGAGTCTTGCTCTGTCACCAGGAAGGAGTGCAGTGGTGTGATCTCGGCTGACTGCAACCTCCGCCTCCCGGGTTCAAGCAATTCTCCTGCCTCAGCCTCCCAAGTAGCTGAGATTACAGGCATGTGCCACCATGCCTGGCTAATTTTTGTATTACTAAATTACTTTTTTGTACTAAAAAGTAGAGACGGGGTTTCACCATGTTGGCCAGGATGGTCTTGATCTCTTGACCTGGTGATCCGCCTGCCTCGGCCTCCCAAAATGCTGGGATTACAGGCATGAGCCACCACGTCTGGCCCCGGTCAGTGTATACCTTTTTAAGCATTTTTGTCTGTTCTTTCATTCACAGAGAATGAAATGCCTAAATCCTAAGTGTAGGATGTAGCAAAATATCATCAGGCCAAGACCCCTGTAATCATCACTCAGTTGGTAAATTCTTGCAGGATGCCAAATTGGAACTTTAGGTGCTGGAGTGGTGTCATTCCAAAGCGGTGGGCCTGAAGCCAGTCTTATGACTGTCCAAGCCTAGACCCCTTGAGGGACTGGGTCATTAGGTATTAGAGAAGATTTATAAACGGTATGGCTCTGCAGATGCCTGAGCTGAGAGAAGCAATCCAGGAAGGGTGGAGTGAAGCTGCCTCCCTCCTTCCCTCAATCAGGAGAATGGGGTTTCAAGGGACCACATGGAGAGCTTGACATGTGTCCCTTGTCATCAAGGGGGACCCAGTGAACTGGTATCTGATGACTGATCAGGAAACCTTGAGGACAAGGGAGGAGCTGACTAGTTGAGGGGCTACTGCACGGAATGGGTCTCTACTCCCACAATTTGATGGAACAGAAAATGTGTGACCTTTCCCCATGGAGCAGGTGTGACCCTGTTGGGCAATAGAATCCCAACAGAAAGAACTCGTGTGGCGTAGACTACCAGGGGTGTGAGCCTGCCAGGGGGAAATGCACCACCTTTGTCATAACATATGCAGTCAAATATTTCCACTGGGGCCAGCCAAAGAACCCATGGAAGCCCCTTGCCAGGCCCCACAAGCAGGAAACCTCTTATGACAAGAATGGGCGAGGAATGATACGCTTTGTTACCCCCTTTCCTGCTCCCCTCTTCCCCACCCCATTTCCCACTGCAGCAGCAGAGGCAGGGCCAAGGCCAGGTGTCCCTTCAGATGGGTCATTGCTTAAGTGGTTCTTAAATGATGTAACTTTCAGCCGGGTGCAGTGGCTCATGCCTATAATCCCAGTACTTTGGGAGGCCGAGGCGGGTGGATCACTTGAGGTCAGGAGTTTGAGACAGCCTGAACAACATGGTGAAACCCCGTCTCTACTAAAAATACAAAACTAGCCAGGCTTGATGGTGTGTGCTTGTAATCCCAGCTACTTTGGAGGCTGAGGCAGGAGAATTGCTTGAACCCGGGAGGCAGAGGTTGCAGTAAGCCGAGATTGTGCCACTGCACTCCAGCCAAGAGCTAAACTCCATCTCAAAAAAAAAAAAAGATGTGACTTTCACTCAGCCCAGAATAGTCTGAATTTGTCTGTTGACTTCAAGCTGTGGAAGAGGACTGGAAAGGGAGACAATGACCATTTCTCTTCCCCCATTCCTGTGCAGCAGGCCCTTGCCTGCAGTAGGTCCTACAGTGGAGGGGCAGCAGCTGTCACTGTGAAGGAAGGCAGAGACTCTGGTTATCAGCCGGCACCGCATGTAACCAGTCTCTGGAGAGGAGGCTGTCTCTGTTGTCACCTCCAACATCCTGTGCCCCTAAGAGTGTCCAGGAAAGACATGGAACTGACCTGAGACTTCATCCAGAACCAGAAAAGGCAATTCTGAGGGACGTTTCAAGGGAAAACGTGAGACAAAAATCAGTTACTTTCATGATGACATCCCAGGAGTACTGCCTGCTCAATAAGCCAGTCTCCCACATTTTGACGTCTTTACTCTAAAATCGATGTGTGAATATCTCTGAGAGACGATTTTAAAAACAAAAATAGTAAATGTCCGTAGTAATTTCGACTTAAGTAAACAATCTTCTAAAAATGCATAATGACACTCACAGCCTATGACGTGTCGGATGTCCTGTGCTCCAACACGGCTCCACCATAGCCCTGGCGTTGGGCATCCCTGGATCCATTTTCACATAGAAGGAAGCTGCCAAGGGGCAGACCTCAGATGCCAGTGTAGATGAGTTTGACCACATTGTCTCTGCAGTCTCTTTAATCTAATGTGTGTCTGGGAGCTCCAGGGTTTTGAATGGGTCTCCATTTTCCAAAATGTGGGCATGCCTCGTGGTTCATTCAGAGACAACCAACAGATGAGCCAAGTCAGGATGGCTTTGTGATCAGGAACACGGCTTGGCCATTAGACAGCCTGGGCTCAAATCCCAGGGGGATTATCCATGAGTGACCTATCCTTAGAAAAGCTACCTAGGTGAAGGACTGTGCTTCACACAGTGCCTGGCACATGCAGGAAGCTCTTTATACACAATAGTAGCCACTGTTGTAATTATTCTTGCTCTTGGACTTGAAACCTGGGAAAAGAGGTAAATCCCTCCTGGAGAAGGCTTCTCTGTTTCCCGACAACTTATTGGATAACTCAGGGCTGAGTCCTTGTTCTTGGAGGGCTACAAGTGTAGGAAGGACACTGTCTGAGATCTGTGGGGTATAGATCTAAACATCTTTCCCTCATCCACCTCTGCCTTCAAACATCTGCCCCACTGGCCTGCTCCACAATCTTAAATTTCATCGTTCACCTTCCTTTGGGTATTATCTCTGAAAGCTCCTGTTAACAAGTAGAAGGGCTAGCACACTTTGTGTTATAGTGCCCCTGCCACAATACCCTGGATTGCTTTGAGATATGGACATGTGCTGGTGTTGCAGGGCTACCTGGCATCCTTCCTGCTTCCTTTCCAGGGGATTTTCCCTACTGTGGGAATCTCAGACAATGGGGCACACACAGGACTATGCTGGAGCACAGCTCACCAGCCCACCGGCACCAACTTTTAAATTCTCAGGAATCCTTCGAGCTGGTTGGTAAACGATTGGCAAATAAAAATCAGTCATGGTGGGAATGTCTTCACCATGGAAGTCAGAAAATGCTACAAATCAGGGCTTTTCCCACTGGTGAGCAAGCTGTTAAACGTTTCTCAGCCCAACACCCAGCACAGCACTTGGGTTTAGCCACCTGATCCTCCCTCTGAGGACTTGACTTTCAAGCAAGTGATCCAAGACACAGGAACAAGACAGAATCCATGTACTGCAGGGGCAGTTGCCCATGGCAGTGCAGGGGGGAATCTAGTGCAGGTGGTGGCAGTGCCCAAGGGTACCAGAGTCAGCTGCCTCTCCCTGACATGACTTTGGCCAAGTCTTCCTCTTGCCTGCCTTCCTTCATTTCCTGTCCAATTTCCAAGCCTTCTTCTCCTGCCTTCCCATCCATTTCAAGAGCTTCCCTTTTCTGCTATGTTAACCAGAGCCAATTCCCGCTGAGGGGTCTGGTCCATATAGGTGACTAATCATTTGACAGACAGAGGTCCCCGAGAAAAGTAAAGAAGCTCTCATTTTTATTCCTTAAGAAGGAAGGCTGCTTGGGGCAGAGCAGCCTTGGCTTAGTCACTTAGCAAACATTTATGGAGCACCTACTGTGTGCAGGCACTGCCCTAGTGCCAGGACAGGAAAGGAACAGGTACATCTCTGTCCCCAAGGAACTTACCACCTAGCTAATGGAAGCAGCTCTCAAACAACTAATTATGCAATTAATTTTTCTGTGGATTGCTCCATTATCATTGGGTTATACCAAATTACTGATATTTGAATCCTGCAGTGGGTAAAGTACCATGCAATGTACAAATGGGCATACCAAAAAAGATGAAACAGTCTGTGCCTCCCTCCCAAGTTCACAGTTTAGCTGACAACACAGGTACATGCTCATGCCACTGAGTAACCTTCCAACACAAGTTCCCACTTGTCAGAATCATGGGGAGCTGTAGCTTCCAACTTTGGGGATCAGGAAAGGCTTATGTGAAGAAAGTGGGATTTGAGCACAGCCTGGACTGTGATTAACAATATGAAAAAAAAGAGTTCAATAACACAGACAACATACCTGTAAAATTAGCCACCTGATATTCTATTGCCCAAAGGTGACCATGGTTAGCATAGCCGTGAGCGCCCGTCTGCACAACCGCAGGATCCCGTTAGGCACACTCTTGTATAACCAGCTGTTTTCACTCAACAATGTGTCATGGACATTTTTCCATGCCAATTATTCCCAATCTACATCACCGTTTAAGCGGCCGGCAAATACTCCATTATACGGATGTATTCTAAATTAATCAAATCCCCATTGATAAACATTTAGTGTTGCGGTCAAGGGCACAGACTCTGGAGCCTCAGAGCGTGGCATCAATCCTGGCTGTGCAACTCCCCAGCTGGGTGATGGTCAGCAGAAACCTAGCATCTCTGAGAAGTTTCCTCCTGTATTAAATGGAGGTGCGGTTGTCCCTCGGTATGCATGGGGAATTGGTTCCAGGAGCCCCATACCAAAATCCACAGATGCTCAAGTTCCTTAAATAAAATGGTGTGATATTTGTATATAACCTGCACACATCCTCCTGTACACTTTAAATCTTCTCTGGATTATTTATAATACCCCATACAATGCCAACACTTCATTTCATTCTTGTGGATTCAATGTAGTAGTACTTGGCGCGTGGCAAATTCGGGTTTTGCTTTTTGGAACTTGGCGGAATTTTTTTTTCCGGAATATTTTCCATGCATGGTTGGTTGAATCCACAGATATGGAGGGTTGGCTGTATTAATAATACAGTCCCCGGCCGGGCACGGTGGCTCACGCCTGTAATCCCAGCCCTTTGGGAGACCGAGGCGGGTGGATCATGAGGTCAGGAGTTCGAGACCAGCCTGGCCAATATGGCGAAACCCAAACCCTGTCTCTACTAATAACACAAAAAATTAACCGGGCGTGGTGGCGCACATCTGTAGTCCCAGCTACTCCGGAGGCTGAATCAGGAGAATCGCTTGAACTCGGGAGGCAGAGGTTGCAGTGAGCTGAGATCGCACCACTGCACTCCAGCCTGGGCGACAGAAAATAAAAATAAAAATAAAAATAAAAAAAATACAGTCCCTGCAGCACAGGGATGTTGTGAGGAGCTATTTGCAAAATGTTTAGAACAGTTTCTAGCACTTAGTAAATGCTCAGTTAAGGCCAACTACTGTTACTGTTAAGCAGGACTGTGGCCATCCTCTGTGTTTACAATGTCTATCTTTGTGCACCCTTCTCAGCACCTACTTCGGATAAACACGGAGAAGTGGAATGAAATCGTCAAACAATGCACTTATTTTAAATCTTGATCAATATCATCCAATTGCCTTCCAGAAATGCACCAGCCGCTGGTGGGCAGGAGGACGCTGTGGCCGGCAGGAGGCTGCAGAGGGGACAGTCCCTGCCTCCTAACTGGAGCACCGGGGACCCTCACCAGCCATCCACACCCCCAGCGAGGTTTCCTGACTTGCCTAGCCTTCCGGGTGGCATTTTGGAATACACAGCAGGAGGAAAATTAGCAGCAAGTCAGATTCCCTCACTTTGATTTCTAGAAGGAAAGCTAGAGTTGAGGCCATGTTCGAAAATATAGGTCAAATCTCGGTTTCTGTGGTTACCAAACACTGTCAACCACCAGTGACTCCCTCCCTCGGGGGCGATGCCAGGGTTCCGAGGCCGGGCAGTCGGGCCTGGCCCCCGCCGGGGTTCCGGGTCTGCTGCCCCGCGAGCCTGGAGGGTCTGCACCGGGGCGAGGGCCCGCGGGCACCCTGCCCTTCACTTCTTTTCGGGGGAGGGGCCGCGGGGCTTGGCGGAGCTGCCGACGGGGTCCGGGGTCGCGCCGATCCCGCCTGGCTCCCCACGCCTGGGGCTGCAGCGTGGGCACGGGCCCCGCCCGCGGGAGGAGGGGGAGGCCGGGCGCCGCGGGAACAATGTGCTCGGTTGTAGCCGACTGTCAGCCTCGTTCCCGGATCCTCCTTTCCACGCCCCTTGGCCTAACTGCCGCGGGCCTGGCGCGCAGAGGGAAGAGCCCCCTTATTTGGTCTTGGAAAGAAAGGGGAAAGGTTATCCTCAGATGCCTGCGGCGTTGGGTCATCAGCCCGCAGCGGCCGGCACGCACGCGGGAGCAGCTCCGACTCCCGCCGGCAGGGGGCGGCGCCGGGCAGCGCCGGGGAGCAGCCGCTGGTAAACAGGCCCGTAGGTTCCGCCGCGGCCGGCGCGGACCCGCTGTTGAGAGTGGGGAGGAGGAGGTGGGGGCGGGGGTGGGAGTGGGGTGGGGGTGGGGGGGGTGGGGGCGGGGGCGGAGGGAGGGCGGGGGAGGGGGCGGTGTCACAGGCCGGGAAGAAGAGGGAAAAGAAGAAAACAAAACCTTTTTATGGCTAGTCAAGCTTCCAAAATTGGAAAACCGTTTCAGTTCGAGGGTGTGACTTTGCCATGTCGGTTTCATGTGAAGCATTTGGGAGTGCGCGGAGTAGGGGAAGATAGCGGGGGGTGCGGGGTGCGGTAATCAGTGTTAAGATAAGCCGTGCCGTTGGGGTGAAAGTTACTAAGATAATTAAAAAGGTACAGTTTGGGGATCAGTGACGGCTCGGGTACTTTCCTCCCCACCCCCTTCCCTCTCTTCCTCACTCCTCCCTCCACCCCTGCTTTTCCAGCCTCTCAGGTGAGCCTGGTGATGTGCAGCGAAGTCTCGCTCTGACCCCCAGGCTGGAGTGCGGTGGTGCGATCTCGGCTCACTGCAACCTCCGCCTCCCGGGTTCAACTGATCAGCCTCCCGAGTTGCTGGGACTACAGGCGCGCGCCAACACGCCCAGCTAATTTTTGCATTTTTAGTAGAGACGGGGTTTCTCATGTTGGCTAGGATGGTCTCCATCTCTTGACCTCGTGATCCTCCCGCCTTGGCCTCCCAAAGTGCTGGGATTATGTTTCTAAGCACTAGCCACGTGCAGGCTGGGCCTTGCCCAACCTTCTTATCCTGCGCAGCTCAAAAAGGCGAAGGTGACCAAGCTGGGATTCGAACCCCGGTCCTTCACGCTTCAGCACCAAGGCTTGTTCCACGGTTAAGAGCACATTACCTCGCCAATGACTCCTCCAAATAAAGCTCGTGTAATATGTGTCATACTTCGAAGACCTTTAAAAAAGAATCAAAACAGTAGCTGGTTTGACTTTTTCAGCAGAAGGAAGCAAAAGGGCGTCAGCAGGTGGAGGTGAGTCTAGTGGGGAACCTGCGCCCCAGAGGTGGGAAGGAAGCCAGGGGGCATTCGTTTCGCCTCAACTGTTCCAGGGGCTCTTGTCCATCTCCAGAGAGGCTCTTGGGTAGCATCCTGCCGCGGTACTTGTTACCCCACAGAGCCTTCCAAAGAGGGGCCTGGCAGGCGGGGAAGCTATTGCTAACTTCTATTTTCTATTTTAGGCAAGTTGCAAGCAGCCCTTGTGTTTGCCTGCAGGTCCCACACGGTCCTCCGCCCCTTCTCATTGTTCGAGCTGCTTCCTGAGGTGGTTACTAATAATTTTCACTCATAAGACCTGCCTCGGGTTTCTTCATGTGGAAAGAAATTAATTTTCCAAGTCACACAATTATAGACAACTTTTAAAAGAGTCACTGAGACAGTTTCATGCTTACCTTAGATTAGATGGTTCCAGTTTATTCTTTTTTAAAAAAGAAAATTTGTGTGAACAAAATTAAATCCGAGAAGCATGGTTTTTCTCTAGCTCTTTTTTTGTGTATGAAATAGTTTAAAAAAAAAGGAATAAAGAAAAGAAGATGCTTCTACCAGTTTTGGGGGGTTTCCAGGTTTCCAGACATTTCCTCAGCTTGATACATAGTATATTTCTGTGGGAAAAGGACACCGAGAATATCTTGTAGCTTTACTTTCCAGCATTGTATTGGTTACAGTCAACGCCACAGTATGAACAAGTCGATCAGATCCAGTAAGGCCTCCCATCTCCTAGTGGAAAAACTCAGGCCTTTTCCACTGCTCTCGTGTCTTGCTCAGGACTGCACCTTTTGTTGCTGGTCCCTTGCTTGGCACTCCTAGCTGACAGGCCAGGAGGCAGGCTCACTCTCCTTGGCAATGACTCTGCTGATCCCAGGCACCAGCTTCCATGAGAACCAGCAGTCACTTGCAGTTGGGGGCAACCCCATCCTGGTTTGCCCTGACATCCCAGAGCCCAGGTCCCCATCCCAGGAGCCAGTAAGAGTCCTTAGCAGGGTCAGGAATGTAACAGCATGGCTGCTGCCTTTTCCCTTCCAGATGCTCTGGCAGGCTGGAGCCCGGGGGTCCCTAACGCCTGCCTTGGCTCTGCACTTCTTCCTGAGGTTCTCCTCCCCATGAAACTACTCCTAGATGGAGATACGGTTCCATTCCATTGCCTGGATTCTGCTCTCTGTTTATGCCTTGAGGCAGATGGAGCCGAAGGAATGTCACACTGTCCCACCATCATCTCAGGAACTGCTCTGTTTGGAGGGGCAGTGGTGCCCAGCAATGGAGCAAGGACATAGGGAACAGAGCTGCACTGCCTTGGTCATACTCCTTAAACTCTTTGTGCTCCCACTGTTGTGAGGATTTAATGATATCTTCATATGTGAAGGACTTAACACAGTACCTGCCCCCTGAGGAGCACAGGAGGGCATACCTCCCAGGGCAGTTCAGAGGATTACATGAAATAATGCCTGTAAAAACCCTTAGCCCAGGGCCTAGCACTTAAGAGAGGGCTGAGTCATGTGGCCAGTAGTATAATCAGCTACTTCTTTTGATGGGTCAGCTATATGCTACAAACTAAGGCTCTTTACATATACATTTGAATCTTTATGGAAACCTAGAATGTAGACAAAATTATTGCATATACAAGGAACTCAGAATGAGGCTAAGTAGATTACCCAATGTCACACAGTTAGTATACAGCAGGGCCAGGATCCATCTGGCTCCAAAGTGTGTGGCTTTGCAGTTATGGGCAACCTGGGAAGAAAGAATAAATCATAAACGTCCTGTAAAGTGAGCTGCAGGTTCTTCATGGAGAGGAATTAAAACTGACTCCTCAGTGTGAATAACTGGCAGTTAGCCATGTGTCTTTGAAACAGATGTAGAAGCCAGTGACAGAAGGCTAATTACACATGTAGATATAATGCCAGTGGACAGCAGCTACCTTTGGGTCTCCTAACTATGTCTTCTTAAATCCACAGCAGCCCTTTTAAGCCCAGGCTTGTCAGGACTCTCTCTGTTTTCTGGAAAAGACAGAAATCCAACCCAGATTGATTTAAGCAAAAGAGAAATTTAATTGGCTCATGAAACTGATAATGGAAAGGTCCAGCTTCAGGCATAGCTTGATCCAGGCTTCAGGCATAGCTTGATCCAGGAGATTAACAACATTATATGGACTGGCCTTCTCCATATCTCAGCCCTGTTTTCCTCCCTGTTGGCTTTATTCTCAGGTTGGCTCTTTCAGCGGCCCTTTTTTGTCCCTTGTTGGCCAGGCCTAAGAAAACTTAGAGACTTGGGTCTCTAAAAGAAATCACGGTTCCCTTTATTAAAAGAGGTCAGGGATGCTGAGCAGGTAAATATGACAGATGTCCACTACACCCTACCAAGTACACCATGGATCAGAAAGATAGTAGAGAAAACGCCAGGCACAGGTGGCTCACGCCTGTAATCCCAGCACTTTGTGAGGCTTAGGTGGGCGGGTCACTTGAGGTCAGGAGTTCAAGACCAGCCTGGCCAACATGGTGAAACCCCATCTCTACTAAAATACAAATATTAGCAGAACATAGTGGTGCATGGCTGTAATCCCAGCTACTTGGGAGGCTGAGATGGGAGAACTGCTTGAACCCAGGAGGCAGAAGTTGCAGATTGCACCACTGTACTCCAACCTGGGTGACAGAGACTTGCCTCAAAAAAAAAAAAAAAAAAAAGTCTGATAATAGAGAAAAAACTTTAATGGTTTAATGGTGAATGTATTAGTCCATTCTCTCATTGCCGTAAAGAAATACCTGAGACTGGGTGATTTATAAAGAAAAGGCGTTTAATTGGCTCACAGTTCTGCAGGCTATACAGGAAGCATGGCATCAGATTCTGGGGAGGCCTCAGGGAACTTACAATCCTGGTGGAAGGCAAAGGCGGAGCCAACATTTCACATGGCCAGAGTATGAGGAAGAGAGGAGCAGGGGAGGCGCCACACGCTTTTCAACAACCAGATCTCACAAGAACTCACTATCTCCATGACAGTACCAACAGGGAAATCCGCCCCCATAATGCAATCACCTCCCACCAGACTCCCACCTCCAACATTGGGGATTACAATTCGACATGAGATTTGGCTGGGGACACAAAGCCAGACTATATCAGTGATCAATTCTGCTGCTAACGGCACTCACAAAGCAAGCAGGCAGGGGAGGGGTAACTAGAAGCGTTTTGGGTTACACAGGAGACCCATACTCCTCCCCTTTTGGGTCAGGCTAGCACATTTTAAATAGTAGAGAAAGGCCAGGTGTGGTGCCTCATGCCTGTAATCCCAGTACTTTGGGAGGCCGAGGTGGGCAGATCACTTGAAGTCAGGAGTTCGAGACCAGCCTGGCCAACATGTTGAAACTCCATCTCTACTAAAAATACAAAAATTAGACAGGCATGGTGGCAGGCATCTGTAATCCCAGCTACTCAGGAGGCTGAGGCAGGAGAATTGCTCGAACCTGGGAGGTGGAGGTTGCAGTGAGCTGATATGGAGCCACTGTACTCCAGTCTGGGTGACAGAGGGAGACTCTGTCTCAAAAATAAATAAATAACAGAGAAAAACCTTGATATACGTAAAGATTGGGTGTGAAGGACTTTAGAAATCTTCAATGTCCTAGTGTAGCAGAATGCTTTAACAATATGATTCATAATAATATAAACAGAATATGTAACAAAATGCATTAACAATGTAAATATTACAAATAAGTATAAATGTACATATTTGTACATATGTGGTATTTTATATAATGATAATAAATAAATGTAAAAATGCAGTAAAGTCTTACTGAACCTACTGAACTAAAGATCCCGGTAGACCCTTAATGAGAGTCAGTGCACACACAACTATAAATAAAACATTACGAATCCACACTGAGGGTGGATCCGGGCTGTTGACTAGGTTTGGTCACAAGCTGCGTGATGATTTGTTCCTCACACCAATCTGATGCAATTCAAACCAGTGCCTGAGCAAATTGGCAAATTATTAGATGTCATGGACCTTTGGTCACTTCTCTAACAGTTAAGCTTGAGAACAGTCACTGGACAGATACTAAGGTGCTGCTTTCCTGCCATTAAATGTGCCCTGAGCTGAGGGAGAGGCCACTGAGGCACACTCCACATTGCAAGACTGAGGGTGTTGGAAAGCGGGGAAGCCTCCCTTCTTCTGCCTGGGGAGTCTCCCAACACTTGTGTCTCCCCTCTGAGCCTTTTCCATGCCACGCCCCATCCTGCACTATCCCAGTGTCTGGGATAGAGACTCTGCATCCCCATTCAGAGAGCAGTCATGGTGCAATTGCGCTTGATGTCAATCCAGGGTGTCCATTGTCCAAGAACACTTCAATGTCATGTCCCACACATGAACAGAGGGCAGGTAAAAACTGACCCTGCACAGATGTCTGCATCTCCGGAATGTGTCGGCCCTCCTCCCGTTTGTCTCCTGATTCTCTGCCTCCAGGCATTATCCACGTGCTCCTCGGGTGCCCTGCTGTGCAGGTCTATTTTGGACCTGAGGATGGTAACGACAGTAACCAGCTACAGTCATGCATTGCCAACGGGGACACGCTCTGAGAAATTTGTCATAAGGTGATTTCATTGTTGTATGAAGATTATAAATTCTACTTACACAAATGTACATAGCCTAGTACACCCCTAGGCTGTAAGATATAGCCCGTTGCTCTGAAGCTACAAACCCGTACAGCGTGTTACTGTCCCGACTGCTGTAGGTAATTGTAATACAATGGTAAGTGTTTGTATATCTAAACAAACATAGAAAAGGCAGAGTAAAAATACAGCATTATAATCTTTTTAAAAACCATTAATAAGCTTTATTATAGTACAGTTTTAGATTTACAGAATAATTGAGCAAAAAGACATAGAATTTCATACACCCATCCACTGCTCTCTCACCCTCCCCACCGTGGTTTATCCTATGAAATTCTTACATGTGGTACATTTCTTACAATCAGTGAACCAACACTGATACATTGTTATTAACTATAATCCAGAATTTACACTAAGGTTCACTCTTTGTGTCATATTGTTCCGTGGGTTTTGACAAGTGCATAGTAACATGTATTATAATCTTTTTTTTTTTTTTTTTTGAGACCGAGTTGCACTCTTGTCACAGAGGCTGAAGTGCAATGGTGTGATCTTGGCTTATGCAACCTCTGCCTCCCAAGTTCAAGCGATTCTCCTACCTCAGCCTCCCGACTAGCTGGGATTACAGGCGCCAGCCACCATGCCCAGCTAAATTTTGTATTTTCAGTAGAGACAGGGTTTCACCATATTGTCCAGGCTGGTCTCGAACTCCTGACCTCAAGTCATCTGCCCGCCTGGGCCTCCCAAAGTGTTGGGATTACAGGCATGAGCCACCGCGCCTGGCCTGCATGTATTATAATCTTATGGGGTCACCGTCCTGTAGGCAGTCCATCCTTGACTAACATGTTATGTAGCACGTGACTGTATCGAGCATTCACCATCTACTAAATTCTTTTGTATATGATTTCATTTAATCCTGTGTCAGCCCTGGGTGGTCAACATTATTTATTAGCTTCACTTTACACGGAAGGAATTGGTGCTTAAAGAGGTCGTGTGATCACTTACCGCAAATCTCACAGAAAGGAAGCAGATAAAAGCAGACTTAGTTCTGGGCTCAAGTCATTCATCTTTTCATGAATCAAGTAATGACTGAGTGTTAGTAGGTGCCAGGCAGGGTGCTGGGGCCTATGAATTTAGTGAAGAGTGGAAGACTGGACTTTGTTTTCAGAGAGTTTAGAATCTACTGGAAAGACAGATATTTGAAAAGAAATTATAAAGCTTATTATTACAAAGTATATTTAATGCTATGAAGGAGAGGTGCTGGCCAGGTGCTGTGGCTGATGCCTGTAATCCCAACACTTTGGGAGGCTAAGGTGGGAGGATCACTTGAGGCCAGGAGTTCAAGACCAGCCTAGGCAACGGAGGAAGTCCCTGTCTCTACAAAAAATTAGCCAGGGCATGGTGGCACGTGCCTGTGGTCCCAGCTACTCAGGAGGCTGAGGTGGAAGGATCGCTTGAGCCCAGGAGGTAAAGGCTAGAGTGAGAGGTGATCGTGCCACCACACTCCAGCCTGGGTGACAGAGCAAGACCCTGTCTCAAAAAAAAAAAAAAAGCTTTTGCTGGAAAGCTTACCCTGAGACAGAGTTTGTGTGTGAGGAATTCATCTGGGAGGTAAACTCAGACAGGGGGTGGGGAAGGGAGACAGGGAAGGGAGTCAGTGAAAGGAATATCAGGGGGAGGCTTTCTGCCATGGGCAATGGAAGCTCAGGCCTGCTGGAGAGCTCCTGAGGGACCATGTGAAACGCATTAAGGAGCGTCCCACCCACAAAGCAAGGAGCTAGGTGCTTATCTCCAAATTCCGATGCTTTTAGGAGAACACTGATCCCACAGCTCTTCCAACTTGCACCCTGAGCCAGCTGGCTGTCCCGCTGTAGCCACAGAGGACTCTCAGGCAGAGAGAGGCAGGTGTTGGAGGGACGGAGCTGTCAGCTGGGACCTCGGAGCTGTCCACCAAGGTCCCAGGGCACTGACAGTGTCTGCCCCGCTATCCCAGGGTGGGGCAAAGGTGCAGAAATTGGGCAGGGGTCTGAGAACCAGGAGGGATCAGAGGAGCTGACATGCTCCTCTGTGTGCCGGGGGGAGGGGGAGCAGGGGCGCTGAGGGGGCCAGGCGGAACTTGAACCATGCTGAGAACCACGTGAACTGCTGTGAACTGCTGTGATTGGGCTCACAGCTCACAGAGGGATAGAAGCACCCCTCTGGCTGCAGTGTGGACAGTGATCCAGAGAGGATCCGAATTATGAGAAGAGATTGGGTAGGAGGTTCTTTCTGGGGTCCAGATGAGAGATGACGCTAGCTGGGCCAAAGGAGCTGGTGGCTGAGTTGTGGGGGCAGGAGTTAAAGTCAGCGGAATTGCCACCCTCTGTCTCCTTACCTCATACCCTGCCATATCTTTGTCGAGGGTGTGGTGGCTCCTCGCTGGATCCACTCCCACGGATCCCTCATCTCAAAAGAGGATGAGATAATATAAGGAACACCTGAAAGAAAGGAGCGTGTGTGTTTGTAAGAGGTGCATCAATTTGAGCTCCGGGAAAGTAGTGTCAAAAATGGACTCAGGCAAGCTTACGTAAGAAAGGCATTCATTGGGAGGCTAACAGAACTCATCAAACCTGATGGCTTAGGAAATGGACAGGAACCAAGATGGCTGCAGATAGTCAGGCAGCAGGAATCCCCTGTTCTTTCATTCCCCAAACATTTACTGTGTGCCTACTAGGTGCCAAGCAACAGCACATCCACAGGTAGCAGAACAGTAGGCGGGATAAGAATGTATGAAGGTGAAGGAGGGCCCCAGAGCCACACAGGGCATGCGGGGGGGTTCTATTTCAGATGCAGGGGACAGGAAGTCCTTTCCAGTGATGCGATCAGAGGAGATTCCTGAATGCAGAGAAGATGCAGCCTTGCAAATCTCTGTGGGGTGAGCATCCCCAGCAAAAGAATGGGGGCTAGAACAAGCTCTGTCTGTCATGGGAACAGTTAGACCCATGTGGCTACTGCCGACTGAGCAGGCCACAGGGAGGGCTGTGGATTTTGAGTGAAATGGTGAGCCACTGGAAGGATTTGAACAGGGGAATAACCCTAACCTGATTTGATTTACATGCTGAAAGAATCCTTCTTTTTTTTTTTTTTTTTTTTTTTTTTTTCAGATAGGGTCTGGCTCTGTTGCCCAGACTGGAGTGCAGTGGCTCAGTCATGGCTCACTGCAATCTCTGTCTCCCTGGGCTCAAGCCATCCTCCGACCTCAGCCTCCCGAGTAGCTGGAACTACAGGTGCACACCGTCATGTCTGGCTAATTTTTGCATTTTTGTAGACATGGTGTTTCACCATGTCACCCAGGCTGGACTTGAATTCCTGGGCTCAAGCAGTCTGCCCACCTCAGCCTCCCAAAGTGCTGGGACTACAGGCATGAGCCACTGCACCCGGCCAGCATGCTGAAAGAATCTCTCTGACTTCCATGTGTGGAACATGAAGTGGAGAAGCACCCAGGAGAGAGCCCAGGTAGGAGGCACCCAGGTAGGGGTCTCAGCAACAGGTGATAGGGGTTGAGGGAGCTGTTCCAGTAGGGAATAAGAAATAACCAGACCCTAGATATTCTTTGGAGGTGGAACAGACGTACTAGTGGATTAGATAAAGTATGAAGGGAAAGAGAGAAGTTTAAGAACTCCCAGGTTCTTGGCCCAATGACATGCCAGTTACTGAGATGGGGGTGGCTAGGAAATCGGGAGATTTATTTGTGTTTGGGGGTCACACTAAGACACACAAGACCTTTAGAAGGATCCCTGAGGAAAATATAAGCTCCAACTATCCCACATCTTTGTGTCCCTTGCTTAAGATCCAAAGTCCTGGGACATTACATGCAAGTTTCCTAGGGGCGCTGAGCCTGGACAGAGGCCAAGCCCCTGGGCACAGGCTGCCCCCTCTCAGGACAAGGCTTCTCAGGGAATGCCCCAGATGAAATTCAGTGTATTGTTAAAAATGAAGTGGGATGTTAGAGGACCAAAAAATGAGTGAGAGTCCACTAGAAGAGGGTAAGTCTGAGACTTGGATGATCTGCAAGTGTGTTGAAGAGCAGTTGGGTCAAGCAGGAGCCAGTGTGGGCTGTAAGGGCAGAGCTGGGGCTGGAGGCAATGAGCAGAACATCCAGGGAGGTGGGTTTTGATTTCGTACATGGCAGAAACTCCCAGCTCCTTCTAAGAGTCCTAGGCCACTGGGATGCAGCCATTCTCTGGTATAGGATACATTTGAGCATCAGCTGGTCAGGCACTTGGGCTGCAGAAGAAGCAAGCTAAGCATGGTGGGCAGTTGAACCAGGGGATGGGCTCAAAGTGTTTGCGCTGAGCACTCCCATCAGGAGAGTATTTTGAGGATGCAGCCTGTGTGTGTGTGTGTGTGTGTGTGTGTGTGTGTGTGTGTGTGTTTATGCAAATGTATATCACATTCTACCATAATAATAATACATATGCCTATAAAAAACCATCGCAAAATAGACTTTTAAAAGAATGAGCAATAAATGAAATAAATCTATGTTAATTTTTATTTTATTTATTAACACTAAAAATTCTCTTTTTTTTTTTTTTTCTGAGACGGAATCTCACTCTGTCGCCCAGGCTGGAGTGCAGTGGTGCAATCTCGGCCCACTGCAACCTCTGCCACCTGGGTTCAAGTGATTCTCCTGCCTCAGCTTCCCTAGTAGCTGGGACTACGGATGCCCACCCCCCCACCCCCCCACCGTGGCTAATATTTTTGTATTTTTAGTAGACACGGGGTTTCACCATATTGGCCAGGCTGGTCTCGAACTCCTGACCTTGTGATCTGCCCACCTTGGCCTCCCAAAGTGCTGGGATTACAGGCGTGAGCCACCTCACCCAGTTAAAAATTCTTTATCACAAGTATTAGATCAATTATTGGTATTTTAGGGCCATATGATTGAAAATATTTTATTATTGTTTCATGGATTTACCATTCTGTAATAGTGTAATGTGGAAGGCTGGCTCTAAATTTAGTTTCCTTGAATACTTGGTTTTAATAACTGTTGAGCTGTATAATATAATTTTCAAAGATGCCTGATTCCAATTGGCAGACAGGCATCATTGGCCATAGTTAGTGAATCATGACTTTTTCTTTTTTTTTTTGGTTCCAGCCATCAACTGATCAAAAAAATTTTAAATGAGATTGGTTAGTAATTCTCCATTTCCTTTCATGTTAATCAGTTATTCTTGAAAACTAATTTGGAACACATTAGAGTTTTATGTTGTTTTAAGTCTGGTAAAGTAGACATAAAATTTACCATCTTAACTTTTTTTTTTTTCTTTTGAGACAGAGTCTCGCTTTGCCGCCCAGGATGGAGTGCAGTGGCACGATCTCGGCTCACTGCAAGCTCCGCCTCCCGGGATCACGCCCTTCTCCTGCCTCAGCCTCCCGAGTAGCTGGGACTACAGGCGCCCGCCACCACGCCCGGCTAATTTTTTGTATTTTCAGTAGAGACCGGGTTTCACCATCTTAGCCAGGATGGTCTCGATCTCCTGACCTCATGATCCGCCCGCCTCTGCCTCCCAAAGTGCTGGGATTACAGGTGTCAGCCACCGCGCCCAGCCCATCTTAACCATTTTTAAGTGCACACTTCAGTAGTGTTAAGTACATTCACACTGTTGTACAATCAATCTTCAGGACTTTTTCATCTTGCAAAACTAAAACTCTCCACCCATTAAACAACAATGCAGTTTTATACTTTTAATAATTGGGTTCAAACCACAAGTACATATTTCCTTTTTCACTTGGAAAATAAAAAATTTGTTTCTAAATTTTAAAATAGGTACATAGAAGAGTTTATTGTGGCCACACATTGTTTTTTGGTAAGAAAATAAAAAACAACATATTGGAAACATCTAAAAACATCTGTTTCACAATGATCTCTCTGTAGCATGTTTCTTTAAAAAGTAGTTCATTTCTAATTTATTATTCAAAGCAGCACTTTTACTTGAAGGTAGAGAGGAAACCCGTTTCTTCCTTCTATTTTACCTGCTATATATGTGTATTATTGAAAGCCACTTGTCGGCCGGGTGCAGTGGCTCACGCCTGAAATCCCAGCACTTTGGAAGGCTGAGGCGGGCAGATCACCTGAGGTCAGGAGTTCGAGACCAACCTGACCAACATGGAGAAACTCCATCTCTACTAAAAATACAAAATTAACCGGGCATGGTGGCGCATGCCTATGATCCCAGCTACTCAGGAGACTGAGGCAGGAGAATCACTTGAACCCGGGAGGTGGAAGTTGAGGTGAACCGAGATCCCGCCATTGCACTCCAGCCTGGGTAACAAGAGTAAAACTCTGTCACACACACACACACACACACACACACACACACACACAAAGAAAGGAAAAGAAAAGAAAAGAAACACTTGTCATCTCAGGAAAGGTCAGGAAATCGAGAGCAGTTGTTTTTGTTGTTGCTGTTTTTTTTTTTTTTTTTGGTCAAAGAAGACATTTGTTTAAGCACCTGGCATTATGACAGTCTATATAGATTTAACTGTATTTTAAACACCTTGTTTTCATAAAATTAATCACATTGATGACTTCTTCCATCACTTTGTGTGCTTTTGGCTTCCAGTTCTCTCATGCAATACTTTGCCTCTGAATGATGTAGTGAATCGTCTTGATTGAAATCTGACCTCAGACCTCTTTTTTTTTTTTTTTTGAGACGGAGTCTCGCTCTGTCGCCCAGGCTGGAGTGTAGTGGCGCGATCTCGGCTCACTGCAAGCTCCGCCTCCCGGGTTCACGCCATTCTCCTGCCTCAGCCTCCCGACTAGCTGGGACTACAGGTGCCGCCACCACGCCCAGCTAATTTTTTTGTATTTTTTAGTACAGATGGGATTTCACCGTGTTAGCCAGGATGGTCTCGATCTCCTGACCTTGTGATCCACCCGCCTTGGCCTCCTAAAGTGCTGAGATTACAGGCGTGAGCCACCACGCCTGGCCTACCTCAGACCTTTTATAAAAAGAAAATTGCAATCAAAACAGTCATCTGGCTGGCCATGGTGGCTCACTCCTATAGTCCCAGCACTTTGGGAGCCTGAGGCGGGTGGATCACTTGAGGTCAGCGTGGCCACCATGTTTTGTGAAACCCAGTCTCTACTAAAAATACAAAAATTAGCCGGGCGTGGTGGTGGGCACCTGTAATCCCAGCTACTCAGGAGGCTGAGGCACAAGAATCGCTTGAACCTGGGAGGTGGAGGTTGTAGTGAGCCAAGATCATGCCATTGCACTCCAGCCTGGGGCAACGGAGTGAGACTCCATCTCAAAACAAAACAAAAAACCCCAGCCATCCCTTCTGTGGTTAGTTACATCTACACTGTTTTCCCACAAAACATTGTCTTTAATAAAGTCATATACTATTGAAAATATATCTTCTCTGCTACATCTTTTCCTTAGTAGCTTCAAACAATCAAATTATTTGTTTTTCATCATTGAAAAAAATCAAGCAAATACCATAGACTAATACATGTAAAAACTCACTGTACTTTTATACAACTACACAGTAAATATCTCTTATTGCTTATTTTTCTATACTTTTATTTTCAAATCTTCAGCAGTATTTTCGGACAAATGAATGCATTTCACTTTCTCTTTAATTTTGTCTTTATTTTTCCATACATTATTTATACTATTTTTACATGAAAAAAAGATCAAATATCCACAAATGATATGTGAGTCTTGGTCTTTCGTGCCAAAAACCTTAGAAGAGGTTTCTAAATGTTTACCATTGCATTTAATGAAATGTTTTAAGGTATGGATTGAATATTTCATTACTTTCAAGATTGCTAGAAAAATTGGAGATTGGCCGGGCGCAGTGGCTCACGCCTGTAATCCCAACACTTTGGGAGGCCAAGGCGGGTGGATCACAAGGTCAGGAGATCGAGACCATCCTGGCTAACACGGTGAAACCCCGTCTCTGCTAAAAATACAAAAAATTAGCCGGGCGTGGTGGTGGGCACCTGTAGTTGCAGCTACTCGGGAGGCTGAGGCAGGAGAATGGCGTGAACCTGGGAGGCGGAGCTTGCAGTGAGCCGAGATCACGCCACTGCACCCCAGCCTGGGCGACAGAGCGAGACTCCGTCTCAAAAAAAAAAAAAAAAATACATGTAAGTTTGGTATCCATCTTGCATTATTTTTTTAGGTAGGGAACATAGTTCTCCCCAATTCCCACAATGGGGATATCCAGTTGTTCCAGTATCCCTTCCTGAAAAGTGAATGTTAGCTTTCAAGTGTCAAACCAATCGTGATGACTGTGTCTTACTACCAGCAAGTGTCTCTAGGTGCAATGCACACTTAGGGCAACATTCATCATTAAGGACAGTTAATATGAACCCTTATTTAAAAGACTATACTTGGCAATTATAACACTGTTTGGACTTCACTTCTAATCTCATTAGTTCATCATTGTTTTTATCTTTCAGTGCAGCTAAGAGCTTATAGTAGGAGTAAGAGAAGGGTCAGTTCTACAAATTTGTTTGGTTTCCTTATATTTGCATTATTATAGGATATAACATACATATTATATAGTATAACCTTTTAGTATGTGATAATATTCCACATCTTTTTAAGCCACTCATTGATTTTGTTAAAAATCTCCACATTGATTGAGGGTTTGTCTCTTTCTCTGTATAATTTTGTCTTTTATTTTTTTGAGACTGATTCTCACTCTGTCACCTAGGCTGGAGTGCAGTGTGGTGCAATCTCGGCTCACTGCAACCTCCACCTCCTGGGTTCAAGTGATTCTCGTGCCTGAGCCTCCTGAGTAGCTGGGATTACAGCTACATGCATCACCATGCCCAGCTAATTTTTGTATTTTTAGTAGAGACAGGGTTTCACCATGTTGGCCAGTCTGGTCTCAAACTCCTGACCTCAGGTGATCCACCCGCCTTGGCCTCCCAAAGTGCTGGGATTACAGGCGTGAGCCACCGTGCCTGGCCTAATTTTGCCATTTTTTACTTGATATATTTTGAGGAAATGATACTAGGTATACATACATTTTAAATTATTATATAGTCCTGTTGAATTCAATCGTTTATCATGAAGTGACTGTCTTATCTCTGCTAAAACTATTGTTCATAAAGCATATGTTGTTTGATACTAATGTGGCCATATCAGCTTCATTTTGTGATTCCTTCAATCTTTTAATTTTAATTTTTGTGGCGTTTTATTTTAGACGTTTTTCTTGAAAACAGCATATAGTTGAAATTTTGAAAAATCACCCTGTCATTTTCATTTAACTGGAACATTTAACCATTTACATTTTGTTATATATTTGGTTACATTTGTTTGTTTTGTTTTGTTTTTGTTTTTGAGATGGGGCTCTGTCACCCAGCCTGGAGTGCAGTGATGCGATCTCAGCTCACTGAAACCTCCACCTTCCTGGTTCAAGCAATTCTCCTGTCTCAGCCTCCCAAGTAGCTGGGACTACAGGCGTGCACCACCACGCCCGACTAATTTTTCTATTTTTAGTAGAGACGGGGTTTCACCATGTTGGCCAAGCTGGTCTCGAACTCCTGACCTCAATTGATCCACCCACCTTGGCCTCCCAAAGTGCAGAGATTACAGGCATGAGCCACCACCTATATTTAGTTACATTTGGCACTTTATTTTGTGCTTTCCAATTGTTCTACCTTGTATTAGTTTCCCAGGAATGGCTGTATTAGCCTGGGGTCTCCAGAGAAACAGAACCAATAGGACACATATGCCAATAGGATAATTAGGTAAATGATTGATTGATAGATAGATGATGGATAGATAGATAATAGACAGATAAAGATATTTGCTATAAGAAATAGGCTCATGTGATTATGAAGGCTGAGAAGTCCAAACTCCAGCAAACTGGAGACCCAGGAGAGCTGATGATGTCAGTTCCAGTCTGAAGGCAGGAGAAACCAATGTCCCAGCTCATTCTTTCCTACTCATCTTTTTGTTCCATTCAGGCCTTCAACCACTTGGATGAGGTTCACTCCTATGAGGAAGGCAATCTGCTTTATTCAGTCTACCAAATCAAATTTAATCTCTTCCAAAAACGCCTTCCCAGATACACTCAGAAATAACGTTTCATCAAGTATCTAAGCATCCTGGGGCTCAGCCACATTGACACATAAGCTTACCCATCACATTGCCATAAGAAAGTGTTGCAAACTGGGTGGCTTAAAGTGACAGAAGGTCATTATCCACATTTCTTGAGGCTACAAGTTTCAAATCAAGGTGTCAGCTGAGCCATGCTCCCTCTGTAATTCTGGGTAGAGTCCTTCCTTGCATCTTCCGAGCTTCTGCTGGTGGCCACCCATCCTTGGTGCGCTTGGCGGGCAGTTGCTTCACTTCCACTGGCCCTGTGGTCACAAGGACTCCTTCCCTTTGTCTGTCTCTTCTCTTCTAAGGACACCAGCCATATTAGGTTAGGGCTCGCCTTAATTCAGCATGACTTCATCTTTACATTGGCAAAGACCTTATTTCCAAATAAGGTAACTTTCACAGACACTGGGGCTTATGGATTTCAACATATCTTTTTGGTGAACACAATTCAACCCATAATATACCTGCTCCATGCCTCTTTTTCTCTCCTTTCTTGCCTAAAAATGTGGGATAAGTTTTATTATTTCATTGATTCTTTCTACTGCATTGAGAGTTATATATTCTATTTCTATTCTTTTAGTTGCTATTCTAGAAATTATATATGTTTGTATGTATACAATATGCACATTACAATGAAGTATATTTAAAGGTAATCAGTACGTTTGCCCTCTCCCAGGACAATAGAAAGGTTTTAGACCACTTTAATTCCACTTGCCTTTCTTCCAACCTTATGTAACATTATTGCCATGTATTCAAATCTATGTTTTAAAATAATCTTCTTAGTGTGAAATAAAGCCCAGAGACAGAAACCCACATGAGTCAAATGTGTGGCTTACTGAATGATTTTAAGATAAACATCATTCAAGTCAGAAATAAAATTTTGCCAGTCTTCCCAGAAGCACCTCTGTCTGCTTCTTTCCAATCACAAACCCTCTTTTACCTCTTAAGTAACCACTGTGCTGGTTTCTATACTTATTATTTCCTTTAAAAATAATTTTATTTGGCCAGGTGCGGTGGCTCACACCTGTAATCCCAGCACTTTGGGAGGCTGAGGAGGGCGGATCACCTGAGGTCAGGAGTTTGAGACTAGCCTGGCCAACATGGTGAAACCCTGTCTCTACTAAAAATACAAAAATTAGCCAGGTATGGTGGCACGCACCTGTAATCCCAGCTACTCGGGAGGCTGGGGCAGGAGAATCACTTGAACCCAGGAGGCGGAGGTTGCAGTGAGCTGAGATTGCACCACTGCACTCCAGCCTGGGCAACAGAGCAAGACTCCATCTCAAATAATAATAATAATAATAATAATAATAATAATAATTTTATCAACCAAATGGTGTATCCATAAAACTACAGCATTGCTTTGCCGAGTTAAAGAATTTAACACTTCAAGTCTCTTTTAATCTGTAAATTCCCTCTCATCCTTTTCTTTTCCGTAGAGATAATCTCTTGGGGAACCTGGGCTCTCCCTGAGTGGTTTAGCTTCCTTTAACTTAGAGTTCGCTGCTCACATCCTCACAGTACACTGCATTTCTCTGCCTTCTGTATTTCCAAAAATTTGGGCAGCTGGATCCAGAAACTGGATCAGATTCAGATTTGATCCCTTGGTTTGGCAAGACAATAGGAGGCATATAAAGCCCTGTTGTCTCTTTTATTGATGTTAGCAGTTGTTGATGCTTAGTGCCTACATCTAATAATTCACTGGGGATGCAAAATGGTGACATTCTATCTTTTTATTGTTTTGTTATTTAATGGTTGTAATACTGTTCTAAGGAGATGCTTCTCCAATTGCTGTCTGGTTACCCAGCAGTACAGTTCATATAGAAACAGGGATAGATGCTAGATTCTTCCTTTATTTGTCAGTTTCCAAGATAATGAATTGGTTTCCTGTCATCCTCTGAGGGTGACTAGTTCTTTTTTATTGTTTCAATATTATTATGTACTCACGAATTTAAACATTATCTTTACTGTAGCTTCAAATTATTCTGACTTTGGCCAGTGCGAACCTCTTTACGTTAGTTCTTGAGTCCTTTGGGCATGATGCTAGAAGTCTTTAACATCGCTGCTTTCTGATATGACAAGATGTTCCAGGACCAGACCTGAATTCAGTCATTTCTGCAAGAAGTATTGGTCCTTTGTAGTGTGATGTGGAACTTGAATACATAGTATCAGCACTAGGAAAGCTCATTTCTCTAGACTGGTCATTGTTTCTTTTCTGTGGCGCTAAATATTGTCTCTCTCTCTCTCTCTCTCACACACACACACACTCACACACACGCCCACTTCTGAGTGTTTCTAATTCTGATGTATTAGAACACGTATTCAAATATGTTGTACACATATGCACAATTTTTTTTGAGACTGAGTCTTGCTGTGTCACCCAGGCTGGAGTGTAGTGGCATGATCTCTGCTTACTGCAACCTTCACCTCCTGGGTTCAAGGGAATCTCCTGCCTCAGCCTCCTAAGGAGCTGAGACTACAGACACGTGCCACAACGCCCAGCTAATTTTTTGTATTTTTAGTGAAGATGGGGTTTCACCATGTTGGTCAGGCTGGTCTTGAACTCTTGACCTCAAGTGATCTGTCCTCCTCAGCCTCCTAAAGTGCTGGGATTACAGGCATGAGCCATTATGCCTGGCCAAAATTATATATTTAAAAATAAAATAGCTCATGAGTCAATATTGATACTTCTAATTCAAAACTACCACAATTTTATTTAACTTCTTCTGTATTACACCTGTAACTCCTTTCTTCTCTGTCACAAATTCTGGTTCTCAAGAATACAGGGAATTATATAATTAGAATTTCTCATAATTAATAATTTCTTGAATCCCACAGTACACACACAACAGACATGGAATAAAAATACTAAAATACTAATCTACTATCAATATGATTATTTAAAACATTAAAATAAATCTTTTGCATATATTCTCCCATTCTCTCTCCATTTTTTTTCTTTTTTTTCTGTTTTTGAGACAGAGTCTCGTTCTGTTGCCAGGCTGGAGTGCAGTGGCGTGATCTTGGCTCACCGCAGCCTATGACTCCCTGGTTCAAGCAATTCTTCTGCCTCAGCCTCCCAAGTAGCTGGGATTACAGGCATGCACCACCATGCCCAGCTAATTTTTGTATTTTTAGTAGAGATGGAATTTTACCATGTTGGCCGGGATGGTCTCGATCTCCTGACCTTGTGATCTGCCCCCCTTGGCCTCTCAAAGTGCTGGGATTACAGGCGTGAGCCACCGCGCCCAGCCCTCTCTCCATTTTTCAAAAGCTGTGCTATGTATTATCAGAACATATAGCCAGGACAGTCTATACACACAGCTTTTTAGCCACTATTCAGTCTTAATTCTACAAGTTAAATTTAATCCTCGCCATCTGCCTTCACATCGGTAAGGGTCATTTTGGTTGTCTGAAGTTTTGTTCTCTACTAAACTTCTTAGACTCATGGAAACAATATTCCCTTAGATCTTTCTTGTTGATAATAGTTTGTTTTTAGTACTTGAAATTCAATTTTGCTGCAATATAAAATCCTGGATGCACCTTTTCTTAAATATGTGACTATTTTTTTTTCTGGCATAAAGCACTGCTTTCAAAAAGTCTGATGACAATCTATTATTCTTTTCTATTCAAGTTCCATTCTCTCTCTCTTTTTATGCCCAAATAACTTTTATTTTTATTATTTATTTATTTTAGAGATTGGGTCTTGCTATATTGTCCAGGCTGGTCTCGAACTCCTGGCTTCAAGTGATTGTTCTGCCTCAGCCTCCCAACCAAATAACATCTCTAAAGTCCAGTAATTATACTAGAATATCTCCAGGTGTTAATAACTTTTTGTCAATATTCATAAGTACATAGTGTCCTCCTGAACATGTAATTTCAAATCCTTTAATTACAATTTTAGGCAAGTTTTCTTGGGTTAATTATAGTCTTTAGTATTAATATTTCTTTTGGTCCTTCTCTTGGTTTGCTTTCTCAGGTTTTCTTGGAGAAGGCATATAATCCTTGGCTATCATTTGCAACTGTTACTTTCTCCTAAATCCTTTTTATCCCTTTCTTCATTTCTTTTTTGTTTGAAAACTTTTCAAAAATCTTATATTCCTCTTAAGGCATTATTTGTTGTTTATTCTTTCCCATGTTCCATCTAGTTTAGTTTTCATTTCTGAAGTGAATTTGTCTTTTACTTCTTAATTATTTCTCTCACTTCATTTCTAAGTTTTTATAATGCTGATGTATTTCCATGTCTTTTATAATTTTCTTAATGTTTTTAGTTGTTTTGAAATAGTAAATTACATTTTTGGTCTATTTTGTGGGCACGCCTTTTGTGTGTTTTATTATTTTTGACCCTTATTGTCTTTTTAAAAAATTCTAACTTTGTACAGAATTTGACCTTAGTTTTAGGTGAAATTCGTATTCTTGACTTTAGAATGAAGTGGGGTTTTCAGGAAAAATTTCTAACATCATAAAGTGTCTTCTTCTGTTGTTTTTGTGCAATGTACATCAAAAATATAATGACTTACTTTCTGAGATTTCCCATCTCTGGTTCCTTCTCCTATTTTGAACTAGACCTTCTCTTTCCTTCATCTATATTGTCTTCATCCTGCTCAGTTTTAACTCTACTTCCAGCACTTTCTCCTCATTGGGACTGTGTCTTAGAAGGAAGCCCTAGACGGCTAGCTTTTAGGGTTCATGGTCCATATATATCATTGCCCAGTATTTGCCCCTCCCAGATTCAACTGCTGTTCTCAATTGGTTCTCAATGTTTTCCAGCAAATTCCTGCTGGGGTTCTGCTATTCTCAGGTATATCAAATGCCACTCTGTTGTTTCTTTTTTCCCCTTGCCACACAGATTCCAAAATCATAAAGATCTTGAGGTTATTGGTGGTTTGTCCACATATCCACTTGTATTTTAGGGTTTTTGAAGATATCTTGTCACCAGTTTTTTGTAATTGTTGTTTGCTAATTTGTGGAGATTCAGTGCAAGAAAAGAGCTGTCACCACTACAATCTCCCCTAATCTCTCTCTCTTCTTTTAACCTCACAAGAAACTATGATTATTTTATACAGTCAATGTTTATTTAGAATTGGCTATTTATTCTTTCTTGCTTCTTCATTCCTTCTTTATCTTCTTTCTGGGACAAATTTCTTTCTGCCTTTAGAATTTTTTTTTTAATAAAAGTCCACCAGTGGTGAAGTCACAGTTTTTGTTTGTTTCTGAAAGTAGATTTTTGTTTGTTTGTTTTGCTCTTATACTTGAAAAATGTTGTCTCTAAGTATAGAATCCTTGGTTGGCAGCCATTTTTTTCATTCTACTGAAGATATCATTCCACTATCTTATGACTTCCATTCTTACAGCTGATAAGTTAGTTGTCAGTCTGTCACTCCACTGAAGGAAGTACATCTTTTTACTCTGACTCCTTTATGACTTTCTATTTGTTTTAGGTGTGCTGATGTTTCACTACACTATATCTAGATTTTCATTTACTTATCTTGCTTTGAATTCATTGTTAAATTCATTATGGAATGATTCATTATTGAATTATCAGCCATAATCTTTTAAAATAATGCCTCTGTATCATTCTCTCCATTTGCTCTTCAGGGACTCTGCTTAAATGTATGTTAGATCTTCTCTGTTTATCTTCCGTGTCTTGTAACTTCTGTTCTGTATGTTTCATCTTTTTGTTCTGCATCCTGGAAAATGTCTTCCAGCATATCTTCCATCTTATTAAATTCTTTCTTTGGCTATGTCTAGAACGTTTTTACATGCATCCATTGAGTTCTTCATTTCAATTCTTGAACTTTTCATTTGTAGAAATTGTATTTAGTTCTTTTTCAAATCTTCTATCATACTCTATAGTTTCCTATTCCCTATATACATTTTTAAGGCTGTCTTTAATCTTTAAATATAGGAAGCATATTTGTTTATGATCTGTGTTTGACAGATCTGAAATATGAAGTTCTGAACTATGAAGTCTTTAAATGTTTCTATTTTGTATTGTTTATTTTCTCGTTCACAATGTCTATTTTCCTATGTGCTTGATTATTTTTAGTGTATGCTGCTTTTTGTCACTAAAAACTATTTGTAGGAATAATTTGAGATCTAGAAGGAAGTACTCTCACAAGAGGATTTGTGTTTGTTTCTGTTGAATATCTCAAAGCACTACAGTCAGAGTTTCTTTCAAATGATGTTCACAGCTAGCAGGGGTTTAGTGCTCCCAAAAGGTGATACTTTGAGCTTCAAATTCATTCAACCCATTGGTTCACTTCTGGATCACCTGTACCTAGAGAGCATATCCCTTTGAGGTCCCAGCTTATTTGGGAGATGGCTTCTTATGGTTTTGATTTCTATTCCTCTTTCCCTATGACCCTGTAAAATCTAATGTTCTATGTGCCTAGATCAGCAAGTGCCCTGAGAACAAAAGTTCTTAAGCTTCGCAATTTTCCATCAATTTTCAATTATCTAGGAATTCCTAACTATGTTGCCAATTCCTTGATATTTTAAGAAAAGTTTAAAAAATACATTGTGTCCAGCATTTCTATATGTTTTCAGCAGAGAGTTACTCTGAGTAACGTAGTTCATCACTTGTACACCAAAGGTTCCACTTGTCCATTTTGTTAGAGTTAGTGGACTTAAACTAAATACTATAATTTGTGAAGCTGCTTTATTTCATACACTCAGATAGCAATGTATTATGATGAGACCTCCCTCTCCTTCCCCAGCATTCCTGGTACCTTACACACCAGAGATGTTTGACCAAAGGAGAGCAATGACATTATCTACATATTAGACAGTAGTAAAAATGAATTTCTTCTTCATATTTTGCTTAAAATCAAAACAAAAAACGTAATATTTTCTTCCAAATCCAAAAAGATCATCTCACACGTCCCTTTCTGAAATTGGGTTCTGTTAACTGAGGGATCCTATGATTCTATTAAAACCTGCTCCAGTAAACAGATATGCTGTCAGAAATGTTTAGTAATTCCTGATCCCAGCTCTTTCCTTGACTTCAGGAGGTCTTGGTCAGCTCATTTAAACTTCCTTTCTTTGGGTTGGGCTCAGTGGCTCATGCCTGTAACCCCAGCACTTTGGGAGGCCAAGGCGGGTGGATCACCTGAAGTCTGGAGTTCGAGACCATCCTGGCCAACGTGATGAAACCTCATCTCTACTAAAAATACAAAAATTAGCTGGGCATGGTGGCATGTGCCTGTATTTCCAGCTACTCAGGAGGCTGAGGAAGGAGAGCTGTTTGAACCAGGGAGTTGGAGGTTGCAGTGAGCCGAGATGGCGCCATTGCACTCCAGCCTGGTGACAGAGCGAGTCTGTGTCTAAAAAGAAAAAAAAATTAGAGCAACTCTGCTACAGTTGTTTCATGTCTAGTAATTTTTAGGTGGTCAGCCACAAAATTCTTACTGAGGCTGAAAGATGAGTTTGTTACAGGACAAATGTAATATAGCTATTATGTCTCAAGTTAAATAAAAAAGGGAAGGAATTTGGCATAGGTTCTGGATTATATGCTACACTTATTGCCGTATTTATTTAAAAAAATCTGAAATCATTAAGCATAAAGGCAGGCATATACATCTTACCAAGGGGTTACTTCATGATTAAAGCTGAGATTTTCCTTTCCCCTCAAAGACATTCTTTGCTTAGATTTTTTTATTATCCTAACAAGGAAACAAGACTTTTTTGCTTATCCTAACAAGCCTGGAAAATTTCCTTGCTTGATCTTCAGTGCTTAAGAGTGGACATGGGTTTGTGGTGTGCTTTGCTTTCTCGAGGAAAATATAGGTGTGCCATATTGCATTGATTTTCCTTTTCTTCTCTTCACTTTTTCTATGATCTAGTTTTCACAACTTAAGCTTCCATTTAGAACCTGGAAGAAATTCTGTTGCTTTAAGGCAAGCATAAAAATTTGGAATGCATTGCTCTAACTCATCTCCAGAGTCTTTGGGTGAAAGAGTTTCCCAGTGCCCAGGCTGGGTCGGAATGCTGTTTGGTCCTAGACTCCTGGCTGCAGCAACATCTCACGTAAGGGGTTGCAAGGCACCTGCCCCTGCTCCCAAATTTCTGGCTTGTGAGAACGCTTAGAGAACACTGCTCCATCACACTGAGCAGGACAGGCTTCTCTTGGGCTCATCCTACTTCAGTCATTTTTCTTTCTACACCACATTTTCGGATCCCTTTTTTTTTTTTTTTCGTGCCTCAGTGGGTAGACTGGTGGGTTTCCAGGATTCTTGAGAAAGGTGTCAGCCACCATCTGTTTTCAACTCGGGAACATGAGAAGCTAGCTTGACATTGGTGCGAGATTGTGGTGGGACTCAGGCGCAGAGAGGGATGTTCACATCCTCTCTAGCATCTGATTTCAACAGCAGCGAAATACCAAGCGGGGCCTCATTGCTTTATGCTGGGGCTCCTTTTGTGGAAATCAGAACTGCATAGGAATCCATGAAAATAATGAAAACCACAGCTTCATTTCTGCTGTGATAGATGATCAAAGATAACCATTTGTTTCCATCTGCCCCACCTCTCTCCTCTCCTACTCCCAAGACTCCATAGACTAGAAGAATGAACTGATGCAGTGTGTTTTTCTTTCTGTTCCTGTGGATTCACCACTCCAGCATCAATGAGTTGCCCCAAATAACAGGTATAGAGAGATAAGGGCAGGGTGGTTTGGGGCCTGCTGTACACATGCATCAGGTACTGTCCTGCCCATGGCACTAGGGCCATACCTCCTCAACAGGGGCAACACTGCTAACGGGTAAAAAAAAATTGATCCAGGGGTGGGATGGTGGGGACAAAAAAATTTGCATATTTTAATGGTTTGGATCCCTCCAAAGGGACACAGTACATAAACAGATCTACAGTATATCTGTGGTACTAAAATTTCATGGGGAGTGGAGAAGCAATTAGAAAGAAAATGTTCAAAAAAGCTACTTAGGGGCTGGGTGCGGTGGCTCATGCCTGTAATCCTATCACTTTCGGAGGCTGAGGCAGGTGGATCACCTGAGGTCAGGAGTTCAAGACCAGCCTGGCCAACGTGGTGAAACCCTGTCCCTACTAAAAATAAAAAAATTAGTCAGGCGTGATAGTGTGTGGCTGTAGTCCCAGCTTCTCAGGAGGCTGAGGAAGGAGAATCGCCTAAAATCTGGGAGGTGGAGGTTGCAGTGAGCCAAGATCATGCCTCTGCACTCCAGCCTGGGCAACAGAGTAAGACTCCGTCTCAAGAGAAAACAACAACAACAACAAAAAGCATTACAATTGTTCTTTTAATGTCTGTCTCTCCAGTAGATTCTAAACTCCTTGAGAGCAAAGTCCAGTCTGTTCTGTTCTTCACTTAATTCACAGGCACCAGCACCCTGCCTGGCACCTACTAATACTCAGTTGCTACTTGATTCATGAAAAGATGAATGACTTGGGCCCAGAATTAAGTCTCTGTGAGATTTTGGGGGAGTGATCATATGACCTCTTAAGCGCTAATTCCTTCTGTGTAAAGTGAAGCTAATAAATAATGTAGACCTCCCAGGGCTGATAGAGGATGAAATGAATGTACAAAAGAATTTAGTAGATAGTGCCTGTAATCCCAGCTACCTGGGAGGCTGAAGCAGGAGAATCGCTTTAACCCAGGAGGCAGATGTTGCAGCGAGCTGAGATAGTGCCACTGCACTCCAGCCTGGGTGACAGAGTGAGACTCCATCTCAAAAAAAAAAAAAAGCTACTTAGGGGTGGCAATGATTTAATTAAAAAGATCAAGAAATAGGGCTGGGGTAGGCACGGTGGATCACGCCTGTAATCCCAGTACTTTGGGAGGCCGAGGCGGGCAGATCACCTGAGGTTGGGAGTTCAAGCCTGACGAATGTGGAGAAACCCCATCTCTACTAAAAATACAAAATTAGCCAGGCGTAGTGGTGCATGCCTGTAATCCCAGCTACTTGGGAAGCTGAGGCAGGAGAATCGCTTGAACCCGGGAGGCGGAGGTTGTGGTGAGCCAAGATCATGCCATTGCACTCCAGCCTGGGCAACAAGAGCAAAACTCTGTCTCGAAAAAAAAAAGAAAGAAAGAGTACTTTGGATTCCACTTTTTCATGTACCCCAGATGATCCCGAACTACTGGGATCTGTATCTTTGTCCATGAAGGTTTTCCCTTCATTCCCCAGAATCTGTCAACCAGCAAGAGACTGGGATTGGTGTATAAATACCCCAGCTCCCTTGCCCCTGGGCTGCACTGGGCAATTCTGAAGCAGGTGTTTCCCAGAGTTTGCCAACAGGACTAAGTTCTGGTTGCCCCCTGTGGCTGCTCCTGAGGAAGGTACTCTGTATTTGCTGCCTTCTTTTTAGTGTCTCACTTCCCCCCTTTCTTGCTGATTTCCCTTCACCTCCCAAGTAAACCATCTGCACTCAAATCCCTGTCTGAGTCTGCTTCTGTGGGAGCCTAAACTAAGATTATGTGTGTGTATGTGTGTGTGTATATATTAAATGATTTGTAACTTCACTAAGTAAAAGAGAGCCCATGCATGAGAAGATTGTAATTAATCTAATTCTATGAACCTGAGGTCCACTAAAAAAAAGTTTTTAAAGCATAGACTCTGGAGCCACACTGCCTGGCTGTGTACACAGGCCTTATTCTCAGCAAGACAGCAGAAAGGAAAGACAGCAAGAAAAGTTCTGCTAGGACTTTTTGAACTAGAAGTCACCTTTTGCATGACTAAAAGGGATGAGACAGGTCAGGTGCGGTGGCTCACGCCTGTAATCCCAGCACTTTGGGAGGCTGAGGCGGGCAGATCACCTGAGGTCAGGAGTTCGAGACCACCCTGCCCAACATGGCAAAACCCCATCTCAACTAAAAATACAAAAAACTAGCTGGGCGTGGTGGCAGTCGCCTATAATCCCAGCTGCTTGGGAGGCTGAGGCAGGAGAATCGCTTGAACCCGGGAGGTGCAGTGAGTCGAGATTGTGCCACTGCACTATAGTCTGGGCGACAAGAGCAAAACTCCGTCTCAAAAAAAAAAAAAAAGGCCCAGACATTGGGCTATCTGGGCTAATGAGCTATTATTGTATTAATAGTCTAATAATTTAGTGTCTACTCAGAGCAATCTCACAGCCCTACCTTTGGGATTGAAAGATCCCCATCTCCAGTAAAATCCACAGCCAGTACCTTCCTTATAACCCACTGGGCTACTGAACCCAGACTCAGAATTATTAAACAGGTAGGCACAGGCCTAATGTCATAAACTCTGTTGAGCAATAGATCCCTGTGGCAGGAGAAAAATTCTCCATGCTTCTTTTCTCTCGGTTTGCAGCAACAGTGCAAATGTGGGTGATGGCCTTCAGACAAAGCTTTAAAAGTCAGAGAACCCAACTGCAAGAGGAAGTCAGGACCCTTCCCTTCCACGGTTGAGCTTCCAAAGAAATGTTTTGCTCTACTGTAGTTCTGACTTCGACATGATTTATTTGTGAGTCAGAGATCCCATGAGCTGATAAAATGTTTAATACCTCTATGAAAACCTACATGGTAATTTCCCTTTGTACCTGAGCATTTCCATTTAGACTTTTACCTCACATAGACTGCTTATTAGATAATGGAATCACAACCCACGTAGCCCTCTCTTCTCGCTGTTCACTTTGGAGCCTACCTCCTAATTGAAGGCCTCAATTTCCTCTGCACATGCTCTAATACTGTGCCTTCGTTCCCATAATCTTGTGACTTTTTCTTTCTCTATTCCATCTGGCCATCACCACACTAACTCCACATGAGTGAACCTTCTCTGAAATAACTATTTCCAAAAGAACAGGCGCTGGTGAACTTTTTCCGTAAAAGGCCAAATAGTAAATAATTTATGTCTTGGGCCGGGCGTGGTAGCTCACGCCTGCAATCCCAGCACTTTGCGAGGCTGAGCCAGGTGGATCACCTGAGGTCCGGAGTTCGAGACCTGCCTGGCCAACATGGTGACAAGCCATCTCTACTAGAAAAATACAAAAATTAGTTGGGCGTGATGTCGGGAGCCTGTAATCCCAGCTCCTCGGGAGGCTGAGGTAGGAGAATCTCTTGAATCTGGGAGGCGGAGGTTGCAGTGGGCCGAGATCATGCCACTGCACTCCAGCTTGGGTGACAAGAGTGAGACTCTGTCTCAAAAAAATAAATAAATAAATACTAAATAAATAAATAAATAAAATAATTTAGGTCTTGGGGATCCATATCGTCTCTGTCGTGACTACTCAACCCTGTCTTGATAGCACAAAAGCAGCCACAGACAACACATACACAAATGTGGCTTTTTTCCAATAAAGTTTTATTTACAAAAGCAGCGGTGGGTCAGATTTGGCCCATAGTCTGTAGTTTGTTGATCTCTACCAGGGAACAACAAAAACAAACAAACAAAATTAATCATCCCCCGGCTCCACTTAACAAGGCCTTAACAAATTGTCTTGCTTTTTTCTTAATGACTTTCTATGCAATACCATGTACACAAGGATTTCTATATTTATTTCTAAAGCTGCTTTGAGACACAGCCAGTGTTGTACAGCAACGTTCTCTATATATTCACCATACTTTGTCAGTTGAAAGCAATAATTAGGGTCCTCGTATTCATGCATTCATTTCATAAAAACCACACATTTGCCACCAAGGTTACACCCGTGGGTACATTCATCAATGCTTCTTATTTCATTTTTCTTCTCATTGCATACATATAATTTCGTTTACCACACTGGGCACAGTAACAAGCTTTTTCTCCAGCATGGACACACAATCAAAAGAAATAGGCAAATATTGGCTGTACTAACTTTGGCCTAAGGCATCCGTATGGAAACTTCAGAACAGAAATACAATTTCTCTGGTTTTGTCCACTCTCTGAGTCCAACTGTGCACAAATTACTTGTCATTGTGGTGACACAAATAAGACTTCATTAACATGGCCATTCTGATCCTGGTAAACAAGTTTATTTACACTTGAGCACTGCTAAAGAATGAAGTCACACAGAGAAGTTCATGGTAGGTGGCCCTGCCTTTTACACTAAGGCAGGCTTTGACAAAATCCCTGCACCTCGCTTAGACAAGCTGCTATTCATCTACCAGGGGTTAATGAAAGTTCGGGGTAGGTGCCTGTTAAAAGAGGATGACAACACTTGTAATCAAGGCTGGTCATATTTGTATTTAATGACGTGTCAGTGCTGTTTCTAGTGCTTTTTTTTTTTTCCCCCCGAACTCCTTGTTCCTTTGCTCTGCCAGAGGGTATAAAAAGGATAAACCAGGTTTATCTTTAGGGATACGTGATGGCTGGTTAGTTATCAGTTAAATCGGGTTTTATTTGACTTATAACTAGATATCAAGTAGTCCTCGAAGATGACAAAACCTGGGAAGATATGATTATCTGGGATTGTGAGAAAGAAAAAGTTGAATCATCCCACTGTGAGAAAACAGTAGGGGGATGTCTCTTTCTTTGGAAGCAGCGTGCACATCGCTCACAGGTGACAGGAAAGCTCTGTCAAATGTTCAGGCTCCTTCCTAATGTGGGGCTGGTGGGTCTCACCAAGGAAAAGCAGAGGGACGTTCAAGTTCCCGATGCTGCATGTGCTGGGAAAATATGCCGTGGAGGATGCAAATGCGGAGGCAGGTCCCTGTGATGACCTGGTCTGCATATGGGAGACACCGAGCTGGACAGAACGAGCTCATCTTCCCTCCTGAGCCTCCTGGCCCAATGCCAGGCTCTTCCTCTGGGACAGCCAAGCCTGTCCTGCTCCCAAGCTTCTTGGGGGCAGCCAGCGGCTGGCATCCCATCATTCTGGGAACCGAAAGAAACCCATGTCTGTGACAGCTCACAGCCAGATGCCAGAATGTTCTCTCCAGGGACTCACTGGGTAAGGGCAGGCTCCAGGAAGACAGGAAATGGGGCAGACAGAACACCTGATATTCACGGAGTACTGACCACACCCTGTGAATGGAGATACGTGCCTTAGGTCACGCGGCTGCATGTCATCGAGTCGAAATTACAGGAGACTCTGGTGGTGGTATTATCCACACACCAGGCAGGATGGCTTTCCCCTCTCATCCTTTTCCTGGGAGGCTGGCTTCAGCTAGAAGAGGTAGAGACTTGTATAACCTACTTGGATCACAGCCTGCAATAGAGGAGTTGGTACCAGCCAAAGAAAGGTTTATGTGTCTGGGTGGGGTTCTGCTTGTGGGCCTCTGAAGCCACCTCCCCACAATTTCTGCAGAAGAAAAACTTGATCCAACTGGGCTTGAGCTGGGAATCCTTTGTTAGGGAGGGGTGGCAGGTTGTTGGGGTTAACAGAGAGAGATTGGGAGAATGTTGGAGGAGGAAACTGAGGGACAGTGCCAAAGAGGGTGGACCCCAGATGCACATCTCAGGTAAACCCTGTTTGAGCTAATATATACTCAACAGGTACATTTAAAAACAGAAGCTGCACCATCCTTTAGCCTCTGGGGGACCAGGTGCAGTGGCTCACGCCTGTAATCCCAACAATTTGGGAGGCCAAAGCAGGAGGATTGCTTAAGCCCAGGAGTTCAAGACCAGCCTGGGCAACACTGGTAAACCCCTTCTCTACAAAAAATGTTTCAATGAGCCAGGCATGGTGGTGCATGCCTATAGTTCCAGCTACTTAGGAGACAAAAGTGGGAGAATCGCTTGAGCCTGGGACGCCAAGGTTGCCGTGAGCCATGATCATGCCATTGCACTCCAGCCCGGGTGACAGAGCGAGACCCTGTCTTAAAAAACTAAACTAAACTAAACTAAAATAGACAATGGGAGGATGTGTGATCATCTGACAGCAAAATTCCTTTCTGATGACACACCAGACCAATGCTATGGGCACAGACACAGGGTTCCATCCATTTAGAGGTGGTACCCGAGGCCCAGACACTGTGCAGGTGCCCAGAAGTTTACTCACCCGGAGATGGGTCACACCCCACCTTGCTTCCACGTCAGCAGACCAGCCAGTAAGTCCACAGGATTTGACTGAGCATCCTAAGGACTGGGTTTAACAGCAAAAGTAAGTTTGTAACTTGTATACAGGCAAGGTTTCAAGCCCCAAGGAGCTTTCTGTCCTTGACGAGATCAACCAGATAGTCTCTTCATATGAAATAATCGTTCACTGGATACTTCTACACACTCTGCTGTATGTACTACGCACACTTTAACTCACTAAATCCTTGCAACAGTGCTGTGTGGGTAGTGCTATTATTGTCCTCTTTTTAAAGATGAGGAAACAGTACAAAGAAGTTAGATTATTTGGGCAAGTTACACACCTC
Organism: Pongo abelii; assembly: GCF_028885655.2. Lineage (NCBI taxonomy): Eukaryota > Metazoa > Chordata > Mammalia > Primates > Hominidae > Pongo > Pongo abelii. Next base: position 102,203,643 of record NC_072001.2, on the reverse strand, counting down.
ATTAAGTGTCAGGGCTGGGATTCTAACTGAGATCAAGGGCTCCAGAGGTGTGCGAGAATGAAGCGAGAGAGCTGCAGTCACTTCCAAAGATAACCACATTGACAGAGGGCTTTCCATTCCATATGCTTCATCCTTGTAAGATAGGAAGAGGCTTCATCTTTCAAACCAGGCGCCTGAGTATCAGGGGAGTGATATAACTTGGAAAAACTCACATACCTGGTAGCTTAGCAGAGGTGAGATTCAAGCTTGGGTCTGTCTGGTTTGCAGCTTGTTCTGTTTCCACCACTCCACTGTTGGCCAATTTAGAGGAAGATTGGACTCCCTTAGCCTTTCTAGCTTCCGTGATGTCTGGTTCCTGGGAGATTTCTAGAGCTATGAGCATTTACTCCCACTTATGAGCAAGGCAAGAGTTCTCACGAGTTGAGGTCTAATCATGGAAGCCTAAAGGGAGGATGAGATTGTTAAGGCTTGGTTGGAGGCAATACCCTGATTCATAACCAAGTGTTATGGTCGCCCTGCCATTAGTAAGACCAGCTTCCAACTACAATGAATGGATTGAGGAAAGGTTATTTCATATCTGAGGTTATTTCATTTTAAAATCCACAGGTGTCAAGTAGTGTTTTTGGAAATTGTAGAGATCAAATTTTAAAAATGTCAACTGGGAAGATCACAACTAGAAAGGCCACTGTAATGAACACTGCCTGTAAGTCATCACCTGCTAATTGAGTCATCTGTGAAATTAATGCAGATTTTTGCATATCAGGGTGCCCAACCTTTCCAGGCAGAAGGATTATTACCTGAAGTAACCTGGGCTGGAGGCACCAAAAGGCATTCTTGGAGTAAGTGGCATTTTGGAGCCTCTGAGGGTTAAAACTGGCAAAGCTACATTTGTGGGAAACCCCAGGGTCCCAGTTAGTTGCACACCGGATCAAAACACGGGCAAAAAGCAAGGGAGGGAAGCACCAAGAGGACCAAGGCACTTGTCACTTTCTCTTTTAGGATTAGCTTGATCTGTGCATGGCAGAAAACCCCAAGTAGCAAATAAGAATTACAGAAGTCATGGAAATAACAGACAGAAAGCAAGAAGCATGATGGTTTGTTTCTGTCTCATATAGAAGTCCCTATGCAGCCTGTTCAGGGTTAGTGTGGCCAATCTGTTCCACAATGGTCTTGAGGATTATTTTAGTTTAAATCAATGCTGGCTACAGTGACAAATCTGCAAATGTCAACAACTTAACCCAATGAAGATGGTTCCCTCTGGTTATTCAAGAGTCCAATATGGGGGCTGGGCGTGGTGGCTCACACCTGTAATCCCAGCACTTTGGGAGGCTGAGGCAGGCAGATCACTTGAGGTCAGAAGTTTGAGACCAGCCTGGCCAACATGGTGAAACCCCGTCACTACTAAAAATACAAAAATTAGCCAGGCGTGGTGGTGTGTGCCTATAGTCCCAACTACTTGGGAGGCAGAGGTGAGAGAATCGCTTGAACCCAGGAGGCGAAGCTTGCAGTGAGCCTAGATCGCACCACTGCACTCCACCCTGGGCAACAGAGGGAGACTCTGTCTCAAAAACAAAACAAAACAAAACAAACAAAGAAAAGTCCAATGCAGAGCTGGGCATGGTGGCTCACACCTATAATCGCAGCACTTCGGGAGGCCAACATGGGCAGATCGCTTGAGCCCAGGAGTTTAAGACCAGCCTGAGGAACGTGGAGAAACCCCATCTGTACAAAAAATACCAAAACTAGCTGGGTGTGGTGGTGTGCACCTGTGGTCCAAGTTACTCGGGAGGCTGAGGTGGGAGGATCAGTTGAGCCTGGGAGGTTGAGACTGCAGTGAGTCGTAACCATGCCACTGCACTCCAGCCTGGGTGACAGAGTGGGACCCTGTCTCAAAAAAAAAAAAAAAAAAAGAAAAAGTCCAATATAAGTGTTCCTCCACAGTGGGCATCTTTCCTCCACGCAGGTCTAGCCCATCGTAGGCTCTTGTAAGTATTTGTTAAATAAACCACTTAAAGATATGTGTTCACGGAATCAGGGACACAGATGCCTTTTAACTTGTGGCTCTGCTATTACCTACATGCTCAGAATCCTCTGTACTTGGCCAGATGATGAGGGACGAGCACAAAGCAGAAAATGTGACTTGTAATGGGCCACATTTGGAGGTGGCCCACTCAATTCTACTCAAATGCTATTGGCTAGGAATTATTCTAAGCTCCAAGGAAGGCTGGGGAATGTAGCCTAGCTGTGTGCCCAAGAAGAAGAACAGACAGGACTAGAGACCAGCCTCTGCTACAAGGACCCAGGCTCCGTTCAGCTCCTTAGCAGCATGTCACCCTCAGAGTTTAGCCCTTGATCAGAAGTGGCAGCCAGCAAAGCTGCTTTCTACATGGCAACCTGAAGAGCCACTGACTAAATCCTGGGTATAAGGCATTACTTTCTAAATAATCAATCTCTTGAGTCAGTTTATATTTTTGCATCCACGAGATGGAGGAAAGAGAAACAAACAAAACAAAACAGAAATAAGGGCATGTGCCAAGTGTGCTTTAGTCTCGTCATCTGTAAAACAGATAATAAGAGTACTTCCTTCACTGGGCTGTGAGAAACAAAGGAGTTGATAGACATAAAATGCTTAGAAGGACACCTGGCTCATATTAAATGCTCAATAATAGAGGGCTATGGGAAGAGGACTGGGGATACAGGGGAGAAGAAAAGGAGGAGAAAAAAAGGAAGGTTGTCTTGAACCAGAAGATTTTCTAGCTACTGAGGAGGATGAGGCAGGAGAATTGCTTGAACCCAGGAGATGGAAGTTGCAGTGAGCTGAGATTGAGCCAGCCTTGCCCCAGCCATGCAGACCAGGGCTCCTCAGCTAGTCTCAGCTCTTGGTCCATCTTTACCTTGGCCTTCCCCATTCCAGCTCCGCCCCACTCACCCCCGCTCTGCCCATCTACCCTCCCTTTGTTGCCCCAGGTCTCTTTCCCTGAAACCCCCCAAGTTCTGCTGCCAACATAGCTGGTGTTGATCCCAGTATTCAAGAGCCACACATTCATTTTCAGAATCCACCTCTCACAAAAGAGTTCACAACCAGTGAGTGAGTATTTTAGGGGAAGCCAGAACCTCTCACCAACCCTTAGGCTTCATTTACACAACATGAAATAGAGTTGAGTATCCTTAGGGTAGATGAACATTGACGGTCACAATGAAAAGTCAGATCAGTTTCTTAGGGGAAAGAGGCAATATTTTTTCCCAGAAACAAAGCAAAGTGTGGGCTCTCAGCACTCTCCCTGTTTAGAATGTGTGGATACAGCTTTTGTGCCTGGGCCATCTGGTTAACCTACATCTTCCAGCATTTCTGGGCCATCAATGTAAGAAGCCCCCATCATTATCTACAAAGTACTTTTTGGAAACTGAAATAAGTGAATTTCATGAGGGAGAAACCTAGGTAACAAGTAAAATAAAAAGGCATGCAACTAGTCTGACCATACCCAAAAGGGAAGTCCCATCGCTGGAAAGCTCCCAGGATGCCCTAGCAGAGGTACAACTGCCATGTGCCCCTGGCTTCTCAGGGCAGCCACAATTTCAAAGATCCACTCCCACTGCAGTCCCAGCACTCTGGGAGGCCAAGGCAGGCAGATCGTTTGTGCCCAGGTGTTTGAGACCAGCCTGGGCAATGTGGTGAAACCCCATCTCTAAAAAAAAAAAAAAAAGGTACAGAAATTTAGCTGGGTATAGTGGCACGTGCCTATAGTCCCAGCTACTAGGGAGGCTGAGGTGGGAGGATAGCTTGAGCCCAGGGGTCAAGGCTGCACTGAGCCATGATCATGCCACTGAACTCCTAGGTGAGTTCAGACCGAGTACAACCCTATTGCGATAAATAAATAAATAAATAAATAAATAAATAAAATATTTGTTCCCTTGAACACCCCGAGAATTCTCATACCCATGATTCATCTGGGTTCAGAAATATGGTCACCACAGATGCAGAAAACTCCGGCTCACCAGAGGGCACAGGTACAGTGAAGGGGGGGCACTAAAGGCGCCAAGGACGTTTGGAGAAAGAGCCACCACCTGATGGAGCTGCCAGATCTGGAGAGGGTAACGATCCCAAAGGCCCACACCTGCAGGGGAACAGGTCTTCTCCTCCAAACTGCTAAGCAAGTGCCATCTGGTTAAAATGAGCATCACAGGGAAACTAGAAATGGAAGAGAAGTTCCAAATGAACAATCCAGGAAGGCGGCATCCAGAGGACATCATCGTCCCTATCGGCCCCACTCTCTCTGCTGAGGGCGTGTGCATGAGTGAGGGAGATCAGTACCCAGGCCTCTGGCCTCCTCTTTCAGCACCAACCTCCAGGGAGGGCAGAGAGCAGAGCAGTCACAGGAGGATAGCCCAGGAGCTGTAGCCTGGTAATGGAACTATGGGTGGGTCACAGGTTCCCCTCCTGGCTGGCCCAGGCTTCAGAGAGCAGTGAGAGGCCTTCTTCCTGGGCAGGTGCCTGTACCTCCCTGGTGTGCCCCCACCTGGGCTCCCGGTGCCTCTCCAAGTTTTGCAGCTCCAGGAGTCATGACAACATGTGATCTTTGGTCCTAGGACTCACACTAGAAAAGAAAAGAAAGAAAAAGGAAAGGAGGGGAAGGGAAGGGGAGGGGAGGGGAGTGGGGGGGCGCAGTGGCTCATGCCTGTGATCCCAGCACTTTGGGAGGCCGAGGTAAGCAGATCATGAGGTCAGGAGATAGAGACCATCCTGGCTAACACGATGAAACCCCGTCTCTACTAAAAATACAAAAAATTAGCCAGGCGTGGTGGCGGGTGCCTGTAGTCCCAGCTACTCCAGGGGCTGAAGCGAGAGAATCGCTTGAACCCAGGAGGTGGAGGTTGCAGTGAGCTGAGATCGCGCCACTGCCTTCCAGCCTGGGCGACAGAGTAAGACTCCGTCAAGAAAGGAAGAAAGAAAGGAAAGAAAGAAAGAAAACCAAACTAAACTGATTAAGCTGAAGAAAAAAAAAAAAAAAAGCTAACTGCAAGAATTTCATAATACTCTCAGAAGTATTAACAGCAGAAGACCAAGCTGAGGAAACAATCTCAGAGCTCAAAGACGGGTTCTTTGGGTTAACTTGGTCAGACAAAAATAAAGAAAAAAGAATTTAAGGTCAGGTGTGGTGGCTCATGCCTGTAATCTCAGCACTTTGGGAGGCTGAGGCAGGTGGATCACGAGGTCAGGAGTTCAAGACCAGCCTGGCCAAGATGGTGAAACCCTGTCTCTACTAAAAATACAAAAATTAGCCAGGCATCGTGGTGCGTGCCTGTAATCCCAGCTACTAGGGAGGCTGAGGCAGACAATTGCTTGAACCCTGGAGGCGGAGGTTGCAGTGAGCCGGGATCACGTCACTGTACTCCAGCCTGGGTGACAGAGCAAGACTCTATCTTAGAAAGAAAAAAAAGAATTTAAATGAACAACAATAACAAAAAAGAGGTGACAGTCAAGAAGAAATGGGAACAACAAAAAAATCAACATGTGAATAAATCTAAGTTAAAATGCTGAGAATACAGAACACAAGCATCTAATCTAATCTAATCTAAAAAAATCATAATAGAACTAAGGTGCTACAAACAATAGTACACAATGTGAGAAGGAGTAATTGGAGTATAAGCATTCTAAGAACTTTATATTTTTCCAGAAAAAGCTTTAAAAATCATTGATTTCAAAATAAAGTGAAACATGTATATTAAGATTTCTGAGTTAGCTTCTAAAAGAATAGAAACATAGATATTAAATTTCAAAGGAGAGAGAAAAAAATGGGACTGGGGCAAAGGTGAAGGGAATCTCAACTCCATTTAAAAGGCAAGAAACAGGCAGGGCACCATGGCTCACTCCTGTAATCCCAGCATTTTGGGAGGCCAAGGCAGGAGGATCACTTGAGGTCAAGAGTTCAAGACCAGCCTGGCCAAAATGGTGAAACTCTGTCCCTACTAAAAATACAAATATTAGCTGGGCATCATGGTGGGCACCTGTAATCCCAGCTGCTTGGGAGGTTGAGGCACAAGAATCGCTTAAACCCAGGAGGCGGATGTTGCAGTGAGCCAAGATCGCACCACTGCGCTCCAGCCTGGGTGACAGAGCAAGACTCCATCAAATAAATAAACAAATCAAAGAGGGCAAGAAATGAAGAGAAGATGATCTTATCTGCCAATAACCAGGTTTAAGTGTTAAAAGTAGATATTCATCAACAAATAACTAGACTTTTCTTTTGGAGGAGAGATTTTTTTTTACCCTAAGTATTTTTAAATATTTTAATAATATTTTAATTTAGTATTCATATATTATGAAAAAATAAAGGCCTCCTTCATAGCTTAAAAAAATTTTTTTTCAAGATGTTCCAGCAGGTCAAATGTGGGCAGTATACATGTATCACACAAATCACTTGTTGGGAAACATAAAGGTCAAAATGAATAACCAACCATAATTCGCTGTTTGAATATTATACAACTCTGCCACATACATGCACACACCAAAAACAATCTGCTAAGCACCCATCTAATAGAATACAGCTGGACAGGGGGCAGTATTGGGAGAAGCTTTATGCAATGAAGACTCCGCAAAATCAACTTCATTGCAAAATGCAATGAAGAAATGAATGCAGCTTTCTCTCTGTTAATGGAATTTACCAATCGTGGTTACAGACTCGGTTTCCAAAAAAAACACATTTATCTTAATTTCTGCAAGTAAAGGAAACCAAGTGGTCTATGAGGGTTTGGGCCATGGGAGCCTCCCCTCCCCTCCCCTACACACACACACACACACACACACACACACACACACACACACACACACAGCCTCCCCTCCCCTCCCCTACACACACACACACACACACACACACACACACCCCCCCCCACAAGGAGTTCCCCTCACACACACACACACACACACACACCCCCCCCCCCCACAAGGAGTTCCCCTCTTGCCCTCCCCAGGCACTCCCAGGCCTCAGCCTCAGGGCAGTTCCTGGTGGTTCTGTGGCTGCCCCGCTTTGGAAGAGCAAAGAAGCATGGAAAGTTTTCTGTGCCTTGATAGTTAATAGGCATTGGTTTGAGCAGGTTCCTCTCAGGAGGGAAATGAAGCCATTGCTTGGGGATATGGAATGCAAAGGGTTTGAAGTGAGAAGTCAGAGAGTGGACCGGAGAATAGGACAGGAAAGAAAGACAGGGAGAAGAGCAGCGGTGGCTGGAGGGACATGCCTGGATTTCAACAGTGGCCTTTGGATTCACGCAGCCTGTGTGCCCCACGTCTGCCCAAGCCTGCTGACTGCTGGCCTAGGAAAAGCAAACCAACAACCACAGGTGGGCACACTAGAAGGCATGGCATTTCTAAACTGCCACTGTTGTGTGCCAAAGTCCCAGACCTTCAGGTCCAACAGGTGTCACTGACCTGCAACTGCTCCTCCAGCCTTCCAGCAACCCTGACTTTAAAAGTCATGTGACCCCCCGGGCATCTGACCAAGCATTTAAATTTTTCCCTAAAGTTTCTTTCTATACCACAAAACAGCCATTTTCTACAGTCCTCTGAATTTCCCAGGGCTGAGCTGTAAATCTGAATATCAGAGGAACCAGCAGCCAGCCAATGTCAGGAGCCCAGCAAAGGCCAGTCAGCTGGCCGCCAGACTAGGGCTTCAAAGGTCAAAACGACAACACTCAGCATCCACTGCCCTGCCACCACCTTATCCAAGTCTGGTCATTCACTCTGTCCTGCCAGGCCATGGCAGGACCCATGTGGAGGGGGTCAGGACACCAGCCATCTTATGCTGTGGAGATCCCATTTCATACAGATATCCTACAGCCCCTGATGTGTAGAAAGGGGGTGATAAGAACCATCTCTAGTGTAGATGCCACTATATGGCAAGGAATCACAACAGAAGATGGAAATACAGATGGTTGGGCCATCAGGGGAACTCACTGTGGACCTGGCCCTCCCAGGAAGAACAGGACCCCTGGAAAGACATTCTAGGGGATGGGCTGCCCAGAGCCCTGGCCAGGCGGTGGCAAGCCAGTGCGTCGATACACCCAATCACAAAAAAATCCCTCCTAGCAAACTTTCCTACAACCACAGAACCTATGAGGGTCTTTGCAGCATCTAACAGGAAATGTTTCCTCCATTCCACGCTCACGGAGCGCCTACTGTGTGCCAGGTACGGGCAGGGCACTAGGGCTGGAGGATCAGTGCAGGTACTGCCCTCACAGACTGTACTATCTGCTTGGGTGAGAAGTAACTGACAACCTCCATGGCCAGGTAGACTTTCAGAGGCCACCTCATCCTTTCCTTTCACACTAATGAAGGAATGGGAATAGTCTGTGACAGTGTCATGAGTCCAAATATCCAGCCCAGCCCCTGCCCATGGTCCCCAGTGAGACCCTGCTCCCCAAGAACTGAAATCCCAGATGTGCTGGGTCCACGTTCCCCTACAGAGATACTTACACACCATGGACTAGAGAAGATCCAAAATGGCTGAATACTATTTGGTTGGGGAGAGTTTTTTTGTTATTTTTTGAGATGGGGTCTCACTCTGTCACCCAGGCTGGAGTGCAGTGGTGCAATCTTGCCTCACTACAACCTCCACTTCCCGGGTTCAAGCAATTCTCATGCCTCAGCCTCCCAAGTAGGTGAGATTACAGGTATGAGCCACCGTGCCCGGCTATATTTTGTATTTTTTTGGTAGAGATGGGGTTTCACCATGTTGGCCAGGCTGGTCTCGAACTCTTGGCCTCAAGTGATCCACCCGCCTCTGGTTTTTAAAAATTTTTCGTCTACATGAGGTCATCTCTGAAGGAGTCCCCTTAGAAACTGAATCATAAATTATTTACTTTCTGGGCCTCCACTTTTTTAGAGGGGACCCCCACTTTTTGGAGGGGAGGGAACATCCACTTTGAACCTCACCCTCATGACAGATTCCTTTCTCTGGGAGTCAAACCGCCACCAACCCCATGGCCACACTGCCACTTACTATCCAGGTGACCTTAGGCAAGTTCCTTCATCTCTGTGCCTCAGCTTCCTCACCAGTGAAATGAGAATAATAACAATATAGTAGTCCCCCCTTATCCTCAGTTTTGCTTTCCAAGTCTTCAATAATTTGCAGACCACCATAGTCTGAAAATATTAAATGGAAAATTCTAGAAATGAACAGTTTGAAAGTTTTTAATTGCATGTTGTTCTGAGTAGCATGATGAAATCTCGAGGCATCCGGATCTGTCCAACCGGAGGCATGAATCATCCCTTTGTCCAACGGATCCACGCCTTCAATGCTCCTGGTCTATTAGTCAGTTAGGAGCCATCTCAATGATCAGATTAACTGTCCTGGCGTCACAGTGCTTGTGTTCAAGTAATTCTTATTTTACTTAATCACTGCCCCAAAGCGTAAAAGTAGGGATGCTGGCAATTCAGAAATGCCAAAGAGATGCTGTGAAGTGACTGCTTGCTTGCTTTCCTTCCTTCCTTCATATACGCGTGTATATATATATATATATATATTTTTTTTTTTTTTTGAGACAAAGTCTCTGTCATCCAGGCTGGAGTGCCATGGCACCATCACAGTTCACTGCAGCCTCAACCTCCCTGGGCTCAGGCGATTCTCCCACCTCAGCTTCCCAAGTAGCTGGGACTACAGCTGTGTGCCACCACACCTGGCCAATTTTTGCATTTTTTTGTAGAGACAGGGTTTCGCCATGTTGCCCAGGCTGGTTTCGAACTCCTGGGCTCAAGCGATCTGCCCACCTCGGGCTCCCAAAGTGCTGGGATTACAGGCATGAGCCACCATGCCCAGCTAGTAAAGTGTTTTCTTTAAGCGAAAAGGTGAAAGTTCTCAATTTAGTAAGTAAAGAAAGAAAGAAAGAAAAAATCCTGTACTGAACTTGCTAAGATCTGCAGTAAGAATAAATTTCTATCCATGAAGCTGTCTGTGAGGAAGGAAAGAGAAATTCGTGCCTAGTATATATAGGGTTCAGTCCTGTCCTCGGTTTCAGGCACCCACTAGGGGTCTTGGAACATATCCCCCTGGATAAGGGGGAACTTTTGGATCCACGTTTACTATTTATTGTTAAAATCATTTAAGGTAATGTAGGAAAGGGCTTAGCACCATACGTGGCATATAGTAAACTGTTCCTAAAGGTTAGTTTACTAAAAATGTATTCAAGCCTCCCCCACCCAAAAACACAAAGGAAAAGCCACCTTCCCTAATGCTTAACATCACTTCAAGCTCAGCCTCCTCCTTTTTCTTATCCCCGCAAACCCTTTGGAAATGGCAGCTGTGCCCAACCCTGTTCAATGTCCCGAGATATACCAACTCTCCCTTCCCTGACCCTTTTTCTGGGCCTCTCCAAACCTGCACATGTCTCAGTCTCCCTCAGCATCAGTCCCGCCCCTGGCCTCTTTCCTTTTTGGTCTCTCCTCCTTTGGGGCCTTGTCTCAAAATCTGGTCTTCAGCACTTCTCACTCTCTGAGCTTTCTGCCCCTGTCCTCAGCTCCTCTTCTCCTCTCATGCTCCAAAGGATGAGACAGCCTTTCCCGGGATTCCATCTGCTCTGCTCTCTCTCCACTAAGTAACAGGGGGTCCCTCAGAGCTCAGGTGCAGGCACCGGCTTTTCTAGAATTAGCACTTAAATTCCCCCTAAGCTCGGGAGTTGGAGTTTTTGCCCAATTCTTTGTATCTGCAATGGGAGGTATATGTCCTGAAACACTCTGAAATCACTATGTCTCTATTGCATCATTTCCCCCGCTGAGAGCCAGTTCCTCTATGGGTGTCACCACTGTCCCTGTTCCCCGCCCCCAAACCCAAGTTTCTGAGTCACCCTCAATTTTCCTCCTCACCTGGTATCTTTCTAGTCTACTAGCCCTGTTTTTGTTTTTGTTTTTGTTTTTTTGAGACAGAGTCTTGCTCTGTCACCCAGGCTAGAGTGCAGTGGTGCCATCTCGGCTCACTGCAATCTCTGCCTCCCAGGTTCAAGCGATTCTCCTGCCTCAGCCTCCCAAGTAGCTGGGATTACAGGTACCTGCCACCAAGCCCGGTTAATTTTTGTATTTTTAGTAGAGACAGGATTTTGCCATGTTGTCCAGGCTGGTCTTGAGCTCCTAACGTCAGGTGATCCATCCACTTTGGCCTCTCAAAGTGCTGGGATTACAGGCTTGAGCCACCGCACTGGTCCCTCTCTGCTTTATTACCAGTGCAAATTGTCAGAACACCCAACTTTTCCAAATTCAAACACTTAACTGACTTCCTAAATGAAAATCATAACATACACAATTCTCACAAAGGCTTCGGTTTTGTATGTAAGCAGAAGGGAGGAGGTCGGAACAAATGGCTTTCTCCACAATCTACTCTCAGTTTTGCCACGGGCCTGGCGGTGGGTTCTTATGCACACAGTCTCATCTAATCCTCACAAGGCAGGTGAAGTTCTTATAGATGTTGGAAGGCCAAGGTAAAGGATGAGGGTCATGACAGAATCGGGCTGTGTCTTTATTTTTTCTTTCCACTGCACTCCAAGCTGAAATGACAGCAACAGATGGTCTGGTGGAACCTAAGAAGGTCTGCAGCGTCGGGGAAATTAAAAACACACACACTCTGAGAAATCCAGAGACAGAGAGAGAGAGAGAGAGAGACAGATAGACAGAGCATATGCATGTGTGTGGCCCTGGGGCAGGTCAAGACCCAAATTATTTGGGGTACCTCCAAAGCCTCTTCAGACAGCACACCTGCCTCCTGAAAACCAGACACACCAACAGTGAGGAGCCTTATGCAGACAGAGCACAGCTCCCAGGGGGATGTCGTGTGCCTTCTCGCTGTGTTTCAGCACTAGAGCTCAGTGGAACCTGGGATACAGCCTTACCTGGAAGCCTAATTCTTAGTTTCCTGCTTCCTTGCTACAGGAAATCAGATTCCCAAGTAGACATGATTTGCTCAAGCTCTTTTTGGAAAGAGGCTACCAAAGTTCAGGCAATGGTTCAGCTATGTAAAACTCCAATCCATTAGGATGTAGCACATGTTGAAATGATTAATGTGCAACTGCTGTGTGTCATCTTGGCCATCAGTAACCATCAAAGCCACAGCAAAAGTTGAAATAAATACAGGAAAATCCTTAAACTGTTTTAAGCCAACTATACTTTTCCAGAAGATGAAATTACCATGACTTTTCCCATTAAAAGGCAAGGAGACTGAGTAGAGTAAGACAGATCTCTAAAGCAATCCTTGGAAGGAACCCTCTGACTCATGAAATCACTCACAGGCCTAGGGGCAGGGAGGAGCTTCTGGGAGCACCTCGGTGTAATACTGCTCTACAATAAACCCCTAAGTGGGCAAAATCTCCTCCATTTTGTAGATGAGGAAGATGAGATTCAAAGAGCAAATCACTTTTTTTCCTCGTCCCAGTTCTCCAACGTGTAAACTGGAAACAGTACTCGCCATCCACAACCGTGAAACCCAACTTTCTAGAAAGAAGCACAGAGAAAACAATCAAAAAAGAAATAGTATCTCCCCTTCCAAAACGAAAGACAAAAAACCTTTCTCGGCCGGGCATGGTGGCTCACGCCCATAATCCCAGCACTTTGCGAGGCCTAGGCGGGCGGATCACTTGAGGTCAGGAGTTCGAAACCAGCCTGGCCAACAAGGGGAAACCCCGTTTCGACTAAAAATACAAAAATTAGCCGGGCATGGTGACGGGCACCTGTAGAAGCAGCTACTCGAGGGGCTGAGGCAGGAGAATTGCTTCAACCCGGGAGGGTGTGGGGGCGGGGCGGAGGTTTCAGTGAGATGAGATTGCGCCTTTGCACTCCAGCCTGGGTGACAGAGACTCTGTCTCAAAACAAACACACAAGTAAACAAAAAACCCTTTCTCAATCTCTAGGCCAACTAAAACGTCCACGAAAAATGTAACTAATCCATACAATTGGCTAATAGCTACCTTCCCTCCTTAACTCACCTAAAATCAGCAGAAAAGCAACTGTAAGTCACAGCTTTTAGAGCAAGTCATAAAAGAGCGTAATTCGCCGCTAAAGTTGCCTTCCAAGAAAAGGCAGAGGAGCCTTTATGAGATTTTTTTGTTGCCTTACCGAGACGAGTGGCCAGTCTGCGGCTGAGCTGCTGCTGGGGAGGGCGGGCCACCTGCGGCCAGGGCGCCTAACGGGTCGGACTGGACGTGTAGGGGCCGGAACAGCCGGTCACCGCGCCCTCCTTCCCTCGGGAAACGGGTCTCATTCTCACACCCGGCCCTGCCACAAGTCCCCACAAGGAGAAGGGAAGGGGCGGGAGGTAAAGAGGCACTTTCTCGGCATCCGAGGGCGCTACTCTTGCTCCTATCCGAGCACTTCAGGGGCTGGTGGGCTTTGGGGTGTTTTGTTTCACGTGCTTTCAGATTCAGAAGGTGCTCCCGCTCTGCCTGGTTTTCTGGAGGTAGGGGCCAAGCATGGCACCCCCTGGGGCCCGGGACGCGACAGGCTCGGGGACGCGCGCGCTCCAGGGCCAGAACTGGCACGAAGCCCGGGCTCCGGCGACCCCGACCCGCTCCACCTCTGCGCCCCCGACCACAGCCGAGGCGTCCCGGCCCAGCGAGGGTGGCGGGGGCGGAAGGGGCGCTGGCAGTAACCCGAGCGGCCGTAAAGAATTCTCCCCCACTGTGCGGTTCCCATTTCACAGACAACACAGCGGAGACCCTGGGAAGGCAGGGACTTCCCCACGCTCCCGCGCCTGGGAAGCAAGCCCAGGTCAGTCCCGGCGCCCGGTGTCCCCGGGGGACCTCCGAGAGAAGCCGTGACCGAGGCCGGGGCGCGCGTGGAGTTGATGCTGGCAGCGCCTCTTCTGGCTCCCCCGAGCATTTCCTCCCCCTTCTTCCCGGGAGGGACTTAAACGCTCCCGAGGGTGGGTGCGGGAGCCCCGCCGGCCCCGCACTCGACGTCCAGGCCCCCGCCCGCCGGTCCGCCGCTGCAGTTCAGTCCCGGGGCAACAACAGGTGCGCGGCTCGCGGCACCCTGGCGCCGGCTCCGGGGAACGCTTCCCTGGCCGCCGCGCGCTGTTTACGGGATCCACTTGCGGCGCGGGGGCCCGGGGCTTTCAGGCAGGTCGAGCCATTGAAACCCGAGACGCGGGGAGGAGCTGCTGCGGCGCACGGGGAGGGAGGCGGGCGGCCCTGGGCTGGGCCAGAGCGGCTCCCCCTACCTGCAGCTCCACGGGCGGCCTCAGGCTTCATCCTAGGGCTCGGACGGCACCGCGCCCCGCCCCGGAGGCTGTCCCAGTGCCCTGGCGTCCTCCTCCCTCTCCCATTCCTCCCCCGGGGCTGCCCCGGTTCCCCGATCCCCGTCCCCTTCCCTCCCCCAGGGTCACCACCGAACAGTCTTCCCAGCTACCAACCCCTGGCTCCCGAGACAGTTTGCAAAGAGCGTTGGCTCCACCTTCCCACCTGATTCACCACCCCCAGGAGAATTTACTATTTCTCTTTCATTTGTGGGGAGAAGAAACCCCACCCCCCACTCACAGGCACACCCTCGCCAGTGCCCCGGGCCTGAACGGGGCACATCTCAACCCCCTCCCACGCCCCTTCACACTTCTATTGTTTCTATTTCTTTGGACGAGAATCATTTGCGTTAACCTTTTTTGAAAATGATCAAGTTTCACTCCAGTAAGCTTACTAGGAGGAGGAGGAACAGGAGGAGGAGGAGGAGGAGGAGGAGGAGGCGGCTTTGGCGGTGAAAATTTACACAGTTGAAAAAGAGGCCAAAGCACACTGAACCTGCAGGACATCCAGTAATCTTTTCCGCCCATTTCAAAGTCTTTCCCTATCCTCCCAACTATTACAGGCCCGCTTTTGCTGATACCTAACAATGTCATTTAGTAAATGTTCAGCTAGTATTCACTTGAAAAAGAAATATTCAACAGCAGGTAATTTTTTCTCCTGTATTTCTTCTTGGCCTGTTTCGGGGTGTTATCCAAAGGGAGTTGGAATGCAGTGGTGGTTTTAAAATGCCAGCAGCCTAGGAACCCAAAGGCCTCAGCAGGCTGGCACCTCCCCATCCCCCTGCGGCTCTTAGAGGCCGAAAGATTGAGGTTGTGATCAACTCAGTATACCACTGGAGGCCACGTGAGTAAGCAGCAAACTGTTTCTCATGAGAGCAGGATGTTGGCAAACTGATAAACTGTCTGCCGCCCAGGACTGCTGAGGGCAGTCACGACCCAGGCCCAAGTGTTTCTTATTATTAGACATAATTGAAGCCTATTAGTAATGAGAACTTGTGATCAATCAAACAGCTGACCAGTCTTATCGCCTCCTCCCTGCTCATTCTCCCAATGAAAGCGAAGGGCTGTGGAAGCTCAGGGGGCTGCCTTCACTCACTAGAAGCAGGGAGCTCCCTTCTTCCCGGTTTCCCCTTCCTTTAAAACAGTTCTCTTTTTTTTTTTTTAAATTATTTGTACGTTTGTCCCTTCGTTCAGTCCTGTAATGACGGTCTCAAGTAGTAACAATAACTGTCGTAATGACGGTCTCAAGTAGTAACAATAACTGTCGTAGTGACGGTCTCAAGTAGTAACAGTAATAACTGTCATAGTGACGGTCTCCAGTAGTAATTGTGGCAGTCAGCCACAGGCACACAGGACTAAAGGTTCATTAATGTCTTCTGTAAAAATGTAAAACATATTTCTTCAAGGTATGAAGAAGTATACATTTTTTGGTGTACGTTTTTGTTACATTTTTAAAAGTTCTCTTGTTTTTAAAAAATTACATGTATAGGGCCAGGAGCGGTGGCTCACGCCTGTAATCCCAGCACTTTGGGAGGCCAAAGCGGGCAGTTCATGAGGTCAGGAGATCGAGACCATCCTGGCTAACACGGTGAAACCCTGTCTCTACTAAAAATACAAAAAATTAGCCGGGCATGGTAGCGGGCGCCTGTAGTACCAGCTACTCGGGAGGCTGAGGCAGGAGAATGGCGTGAACCCGGGAGGCGGAGCTTGCAGTGAGCCGAGATCGCGATACCGCACTCCAGCCTGGGCAACAGAGCAAGACTCTGTCTCAAAAAAAAAAAAATTACATATATAGTGCTTGAACAGTTCCTTTAAAATATGTATGTGTGTGTGTGTGCATACAGTATATATAAAGAAAAATGAACTGAAAATTTCCCTGCTTCTCATTCAACTCCTATTTCCAAAGTCAGTCAAATACCTCCTTTCCTTTTAGTTTGAGTTTTGCGTCTCACGTAACTTTAAACTACTCCAAAACTAGAAAACAATTCTTCTAAATTTACCTCCAGTATTTTTACTGTCTTGATTTTCAGATTTGAATTTTAATCCAATCATAGTTTACTGACCTATATGGCCTAATGAATGGATCTAGCTACATCTCATGGTTCACACACCATTAAATGGTGTATTCTTTCCGCTACTAACTTGAATTAGCTCTTTAACCATATGTTAAATTCTCATCCACATTCTAGCTGTTTGATTGACAGTTTTCCTATTTCTATAACAATACTGCACTATTTTAATTGCCCTAGCTTTTAACATGTATTTGGATATCTGGGAAGGCAAGCCAGTTGCATCTAGTCTTTAACATCGGTTTGCATTAACATTTTTAAAGTTTTGAATCTTCCCATTACAGAACATAGCATCCTTTGGTTTATTCGGGTCTCCTATGTTTTTTTTCCTAAAGTCCCACAGTTTTCTTTTTTTTTTGAGACAGTTTCACTCTTGTTGCCCAAGCTGGAGTGCAATGGTGCAATCTTGGCCCACTGCAACCTCCACCTACTGGGCTCAAGTGATTCTCCTGCCTCAGTCTCCTGAGTAGCTAGGATTACAGGCACGAACCACCACGCCCGGCTAATTTTTGTATTTTTAGTAGAGAACACGGTTCCACCATGTTGGCCAGGCTTGTCTGGAACTCCTGACCTCAGGTGATCCACCTGCCTTGGCCTCCCAAAGGGCTGGGATTACTAGCGTGAGTCACCGCATCCCGCTAGTTCCAGTTTTCCACAAACGGATCTCATACATTTCTTGCCAGGTTTATTCCTAGAGATTTCTGATATTTGAAGGGCATTGTGGATGGGCTCTTTCTTTTCTCCAATTACATTAGAATTAGTTATTGCTGATATATAAGAAAACTATTAGGCCCCAAGAGGTGGCTCCCACCTGTAATCCCAACACTTTGGGAGGCCAAGGCAGGAGGATTGCTTGAGGCCAAGAGTTCAAGACCAGCCTGAGCAACATAGCAAGACTCCATCTCTACAAAAAAGAAATAATTAAAAAATTAGCCAAGCATGGTGGCACACACCTGTGGTCCCAACTACCCAGAAGGCTGAGGTGGGAGGATTGCTTGAGCCCAGGAGTTTGAGGATGCAGTGAGCTCTGACAGTGCCACTGCACTCCAGCCTGTGTGTCGTCAGAGAGAGACACTATCTCTTTAAAAAGAGAAAGCTATTAGCTTCAGTATGTGCCAGTCTCATACCCAACCATTTTTAAGAGGTCCAGTAGTCTTTAAAAATCAATAATCACAAATATTATAATCGGATTGTCTATAAATAAGCTGGATCTCTAAGCCTTCCTCAAACCTACTCAGCCACTTAGCACTCACTTCTGACAAAAAAGTTACCCTTGGCCCCAATCAAGAAAAAAAGAAAAATGCCTCTTATATGTGTATACCGGAAAATAGTGGCCCCTCGAAGGCCTGGTGCCTGTTTTAGTATGGCCCCCCTTCCATTCCAAGAGGATGTTAAGCTCTCTGCTGCACCTTCCATCTGGCCTCATTTGTCTAGAAAGGAATTTCTCAGTGTTAACACAAATGTTCTAATCATTCCTAAGATATTTGTGAAATTTGAAAGAAAAATCCAGTATTTAAACAATAGGGGTAACAAGCTACTGGATTTTAACAAGTAGAAAACTTCCTTTTGCAACAGTTGTTACTTTGCAGTCAAGGAGCTGTAGTCCCTAAGAAAAAAGTGATCAAGGCTTAGCAAAAGTCTAAGGAAAAAATATAAGACAGAAGAAAAAGACAAATCCTTCTCCTACAAAATGTAACAGAAATATCACCTTGTGATATATCACAGAAAACTGCCAGGAATTTTATTTATTTTATTTTATTTTTTGAGACGGAGTCTCACTCTGTCACCCAGGCTGGAGTGCAGCGCGTGATTTCGGCTCGCTGCAAGCTCTGCCTCCCAGGTTCACACCATTCTCCTGCCTCAGCCTCCCGATTAGCTGGGACTACAGGCGCTACTAAAATTAGCCCAATGTGGTGGTGCACACCTGTAATCCCAGCTACTCAGGAGGCTGAGGCATGAGAATTGCTTGAACCGGGAGGCAGAGGTTGCAGTGAAACGAGATTGCACCACTGCACTCCAGCCTGGGCCACAGAGTGAGACCCTGTCTCAAACAACAACAACAACAACAGACAAACAAAAAAACAAGCCTACTACATTTATTAATTTATTTTATGGCCCTTTTCAGAAATCGTGTGCTGGCTGGCCCCTGCTGGGGTACAAAGCTGCAGAGGCAGAGGTATAGAGGAGGGTGAGTTCTGAATCTGTCTTGGTAGAGTGACATTATTGGAGGATCCCTTAGTGCTTTGACAAGAAGCAATTTGGCTATGGGTTGTGTTTTATGGTAGAGCTAAGTCGCTTATCTGGAAATAGTGATGTTTGACATGGAGAAAGACTTATGTTATCATTATTTTGGAAATCACAAGTGCTTCTTGCTGATTGATTTATTTTCTCCCCACCTCCCAAAGGAATTTGACCAGTTTGATTAAATTTCATTTATGTCAAGTGTACAAAATGTGTTGTAAGAGCTGTTTGTGTCAGAGACAGTAAACAAACCCCTTTAATCATTTTTCTTGCTAGAGCAGGAAGTCACCACTTGCCAATGAGAAATTTAAAACAAATCCCACAAAGTTTTGAGTTTAGTTCAGCACGTGAAATAGTTTAGGTCTTGGGATCTTGTAATCTTGGCAACTCCCATTTGCTGTCCCTGGTGAGAACACTTGTGTACTGTTGCTTACTTTCCGGTTCACTAAGAGGGTCGCACCTTGCCCTCTTAATCCTAGAGTCAAATCTGATTACAAACATTTTCCTCTTGGGAATCCAGCTCGTAAGGAAGATCACTGTGCTTTCTGTTAAATAAAACAGCCCCATTTAGTTGCTTTATTCGTTCTCAGGCTTACTGTATTTCATCGGCCTGAAGACTGTGTTTGACATCAATTATTAGAGACCATTTGTTTTTACAGTGGAAAAAGAAATAAAAGTGCAGATGTTGAACCTCAAAATCCATACTTCTTGGAGCTATTTTCATTCCAGAAAGTAGGAATGTGCTGGGGGTTTCTTGTGTGGGGAGAGGGGAGGTGAATGAATACAAAAATAGACATATCACTGTGACTAAGTAAAATATTTTATATTTGTCGGTTTTTTTCTATTAATTTCAAAATTAGAGAAAACTTTAGAACATAAAAAAAAGTGAATTATGGGAAAGTGAAAACTCCAGGACACATTCCAGTTTAGTTAAGAATAGCTCATGTCAAATCAAAAAAAAAAATGATGAAAATTTCAGCTTTGTTATCAGAAAAGTAGTATGGTTAAAGATGGACAGTCTTTGCACTTAAGGAATCTCCTTAAACACAAGTTCCCATTCCCAGACCTCATCCGTGAATGTTGATAGCAGAGTTGGACCCTAGCAGCAACCAACTTTACAAATGTGGGCATTTCTGGACGGGCGCGGTGGCTCACGCCTGTAATCACAGCACTTTGGGAGGCCGAGGCAGGTGGATCACGAGGTCAGGAGTTCAAGGCCAGCCTGGCCAAGATGGTCAAGCTCTGTCTCTACTAAAAATACAAAAAATAGCCAGGGCTGGTGGCAGGTGCCTGTAATCCCAGCTACTCGGGAGGCTGAGGGAGAGAACTGCTTGAACCTGGGAGGCGGAGGTTGCAGTGAGCCGAGATCGCACCACTGCACTCCAGCCTGGGCGACAGAGCGAGACTACATCTCAAAAAAAAAAAAAAAAAAGTGGGCATTTCTTAATGGTCCGATCTCTACCTTTAACTGTGCAGGGGAAGCCAAGCCCCCTTTGAGAGGTGACAGCATGTTGGCAGCCCTCACTCACTCTCGGCGCCTCCTCTGCCTGGGCTCCCACTTTAGCGGCACTTGAGGAGCCCTTCAGCTCCCTGCTGCACTATGGGAGCCCCTTCCTGGGCTGGCCAAGGCCAGAGCGGGCTCCCTCAGCTTGTGGGCAGGTGTGGAGGGAGAGGCGTGGGCGGGAACCGGGGCTGCGCACCGCGGTTGCGGGCCAGCGCGAGTTCCGGGTGGGCGTGGGCTCCGCGAGCTCCGCCCACCCCGGGCAGTGAGGGGCTTAGCACCTGGGCCAGCACCTGTTGTGCTCGACTTCTCGCCGGGCCTTAGCTGCCTCCCTGCGGGGCACGGCTTGGGACCTGCAGCCGGCCATTCCTGAGACTCCTTCCGCCCCCGCCCCCCCTCGCCATGGGCTCCCGCACGGCCTGAGCCTCCCCCAGGAGTGCCGCCCCCTGCTCTACAGCACCCAGTCCCATCAACCACCCAAGGGCTGAGCAGTGCAGGCCCAGGGCGCAGGACTGGCAGGCAGCTCCACCTGCGGCCCTGGTGCGGGATCCACTGGGTGAAGCCAGCTGGGCTTCTGAGTCTGGTGGGGACTTGGAGAACCTTTATGTCTAACTAAGGGATTGTAAACACACCAACGGGCACTCTGTATCTAGCTCAAGGTTTGTAAACACACCAGTCAGCACCCTGTGTCTAGGTCAGGGTTTGTGAATGCACCAATCAACACTCTGTATCTAGCTACTCTGGTGGGGACTTGGAGAACCTTTGTGTCTAGCTCAGGGATTGTAAACGCACCAATCAGCACCCTGTCAAAACAGACCAATCAGCTATCTGTAAAACAGACCAATCGGGTCTCTGTAAAGTGGACCAATCAGCAGGATGTGGGTGGGGCCAGATAAGAGAATAAAAGCAGGCTGCGGGAGCTAGCACTAGTAACTTGCTGGGGTTCTTCTCCAGCTGTGGAAGTTTTGTTCTTTCGTTTGTTTGTAATACACCTTGCTGCTGCTGCTCATTGTTTGGGTCCACACTGCCTTTATGAGCTGTAACACTTACTGCAAAGGTCTACAGCTTCATTTCTGAACCTAGCGAGACCACAAACCCACCAAGAGGAACGAATAACTCCAGACACACCACCTTAAGAGCCGTAAGGCTCACCGCGAAGGTCTGTAGCTTCACTCCTGAAGTCAGCGAGACCACGAATCTACCAGAAGGAAGAAACTCCGAACACATCCGAGCATCAGAAGGAACAAACTCGGGACACGCCGCCTTTAAAAACCGTAACACCGCGAGGGTCCGCGGCTTCATTCTTGAAGTCAGTGAGACCAAAAATTCGCCGATTTCGGGCACACCATGATGGAACTAGGTAAGTGATAGAAGCCAGAAGAGCTGCTCACCAGAGGAGGTAGATACCAAGTCCACAAGTGCCTCTGGGGTATATGAAAAACTGGGCAACTTCTGTGAAATGAGGCAAAGTATAAAACCTTCTGCATCCCATTCATTGCAAGGTGGGCCCCAGCTTCTCAGGGCAGGGAGTGGGAGACCAGTGGGAGCAAATGGCATTTCCCACCTGTTCTTGGTTGTAAAGAAGGCCTGCAGCCCACACCAGGGGCCAATTAAAGGGAATTGCGCCTGGTTCAGAATCCCAGAAAGACATCAAGTGGGGTCTAATCCCCGGGGGTGATCCCAATTAAAAGGGAGTGCTTTATATCAGGACAATTCAGCAGATGGAGCCACGTGGTTCTGCTGTCAAACTGAGCTGTCTAGAGGCAGCACGGTACTTGAGAGGCTCTGCCTGCTTCCCTGAAGGGCGCTTCTACTCCCCAGACCTAGATGCGGACAGAGAATTATGGCTCTTCTTCCTCTTATACAGCTTTAGAAAAATAGTATTTTCGGTTTAAAAAAAAGTCTAAAAATATTTTTAGAGACAGGGTCTCACTCTGTCACCCAGGGTGGAGTGCAGAGGTGCAGTTATGACTGACTGGGCTCAAGTGATCCTCCCGCTTCAGCCTCCCTGAGAAGCCAGGACTATGGGCATACACCACATTTTTAAAAATTTAATTGATGCAGTCTTGCCATGTTGCCCAGGTTGGTCTTGAACTCCTGGCCTCAGGCTATCCTCCTACCTTGGCCTCTCAAAATGCTGAAATTAAAGGCATGAGCCAGTGCACCTGGCCAAAAGGTTTTCTCTGAAAGTATAGTATTCTCTGAAAGATCAAGATACTGTGAAATAGCTTCTTCAATAGGGGAAATAGCCTCAAATGTTAGCTTTTTCAGTTATTCTGACACAATTAAAAAGAGGAGGACTGTCTGCAGAGCCAGGTGGCATGCCACGGCTGTGGCTGTCAGTGGCACGTTTAGGGAGTCCAGCACAGAGTGTCAAGCAAACACTTTTCGCAGGCAGAACGCAGGGTGGTAAGCACAGAGCTAGCAAGCCTGCACAGACACTAGCTAGGTGGCAAGCCTCTGTCCCTCAGGGCTGATGAAGCTGGGGACAGTGCCTGGGGCACAGAAAGAGTCCATACATGTTCCGGTGCTGTGATCCTCGTTTCTCAAAACAGGAAACCTGAGCACAGAGGTTAACTTCCCTGAGGACCCACAGCTTCTAGGCAGCGGTGCTTGCAATCAATATTTTAAAGGCAGGCGCCATAAGATTCATCTATGGTTTTCTCTTTCTTTTTCTTTCTTTTTTTTTTTTTTTTTCTGCTCACATCTCACATATTTTGTGGAATTAGTTTCCAGAGCAATCAAATTCTACCAAATCATAATGGCCAAACACAATGAGGGGCTCTGGCAGGGAGCAGGGATTACTAAAGAGGAAAAAATAAGATCTAAGTAAACGATTTGTAGGGTAGCCCACAGTTCCCAGGACGGTACCCCTTTGAGCACGATCTAGTGTCCCGTCCCAGACACCCCTCCATCCCAGGCAAACCGGGACAGCTGGTAGCCAAACCCTTAGCTCACCTTTGAACCATCCCGAAAAACAAACTGACCCAGACTCAAATGTCCAGAAAGTCCCTGCTGGTGCTCCGACCCGCTGTCCTGAGCTGGATCGTTGTGCTTTGAAGGGGCATCGCCTTATCGCCCTCCCCTAGATCCTTGGCCTTTCGGGGCCCAGAACGCTACGGAAGCCCAGCGGCCAGAAGGAGTTGGGCTCCCGCTCCATAGTGGCCCCCCGGCCAGCACGCGGCCAGGCAGAGGAGGCGCCCCGAGCTCAGAGCGCGCAGAGCCCGGCCACTGGGCCGCTGACTGACCCGGGAAGCGCAGCGCGAGCTCCCACTTCGTCTTCATGGATTCCCAGCCCAGCTGCGTGGTGGTGACCGGTAAGACTATATAATTTTTTTCTCTCCTATTGGTTGCTGCTTTTAGCCTGCTCCTGGAATGCGCGCTGGCCTGATCCTGGGTCTTAAATAGTTCCCTGAGGGGAAAAAAAGAATGGCAACTGGTGGTGCTAATAATTCCAGATGGAAACGAACTTGCTGCTGTGCCCTATTAATAAACAATCAGGAACACAGGCATTTCTGCTTCGGTGGCTCATTCGCTTCAAATAACTCTTGAGTGGCAGGCACAAAGGTGCCACCGGTGGCTTAGGCTCAGACCTTGCCCTTCAACCCAGCAGGGAGGAAGCTGAGGCTGGTACCTGCTTTCCCTGAGTGGGGCCCGAGGCACGTGAGGTATCCCTTGGGGGTGCAGGCTCATGGCAAGAAAGGGATCTATACGCGCAGAAACCAGAGGGCCCTCACAAGGCTTGCAAGCCCATCTACAACAGCCACCCGCAAAGGAACACACAGTCCCCACTCCCAGAGTAAGAACTTCCATTTTTCAGGGAGCTCTGAAGCACCCCCTGAGAGCCACTAGCTAGAGACCCTGAGCCCCAGAAGGTCAACTTGGAATGGTGGCTGCTCACTCCTGCAAACACCAGCACATCCAGAGTCACCCCCACCCACACATACCTCACCAAGTCAGCATCGCAGCTGGTCCCTGGGGGCCTTATCTTCACAAAGCTCTTTATTCTTTTTTTTGAGACAGTCTTGCTCTGTCGCTAGGCTGGAGTGCAGTGGCATGAGCTCAGCTCACTGCAACCTCCGCCTCCCGGGTTCAAGCGATTCTCCTGCCTCAGCCTCCCGAGTAGCTCGGACTACAGGCACGTACCACCATGCCCAGCTAATTTTTATATTTTTAGTAGAGATGGGGTTTCACCATCTTGGCCAGGGTGGTTTCAATCTCTTGACTTTGTGTGATCTGCCAGCCTCAGCCTCCCAAAGTGCTGGGACTACAGGTATGAACTGCTGTGTCTGGCCCTATTTTTTTAATATTTTTAATTTTTTCTGCGACAGTCTCCGTCTGTTTTCCATGCTGGGGTGCAGTGACTCAGAGGCTGCTCACCGCAGCCTCGAACTCCTGAGCTCAAGTAATCCTCCCACCTCAGCCTCTGGAGTAGCTAGGGTAACAGGTACTCACCACCACACCACACAGCTTATTTTATTTTAGTTTTTAGTAGAAACAGTTTTCCTGTATTCCCCAGACTGGTCTCTAACTCCTGGGCTGAAGTGATCCTCCCGCCTTGGCCTCCCAAAATGCAGGGATTACAGGCATGTGCTATCGTGCCCAGCCTTCAAGTTTTCTGAATTGTGTTGGATGAAGAGACAGTTTCCTGGATGAATGGGAAATTGAAAGTTGTGTCACTTAATCTTTTGAGACTATAATTCAAACTCCTGTCGACCTTCTGAGAAAAAGTTCTTTGGGAAACCTTTTATCTCCCTTGCTCTTATTTGTGTTATTTTGGTTCTGGAGATTGAATGGTTCAAATTACTCTTGAATTCCTAAGGAAACTGTACCCCTAATACATGCAATGCTTGTCATGAGTGAAATATGAACATTGAAGCACCATCTTAGAATCACGCTGACCCCTGCCTTTGTCTTGTCAGCCTGTGGTTTGCTGGCAAACTGGAGATTGTTTGAAGTACCTGATAATGAGCCACGATTTGGGAATGCCCGCTGGATTCCAGAGCGTGGCCTTCCTGTGTTAGAAATGCTTAGAGCTGCTAGGGGCAGTCTCCTCATTTAATTGGATTTGCTTCGTGTGTAAATCTCGCCAAGACAATTGGGATGTAGACAGATGGTGGGAGAACCAGGGCTCTGACAAATTGCTTCAAGATCAAGGTGTTCAGACTGGCACCAACAATAACAAGAGTGAGAAAACATGCATCCCTCCCATGGGCCTCTCAGAATTCTAAGAGATTTCTCCAGCTCCTTTTGCAAGTTCCACTGGGGGGCTGACCAAGTTTAAAGTGAGGTTTGACCTTGCAACACAAGAGCTTCAAACCTTCACTTGCAGAGTTGATTTTTCTAATTTAAAACAGATAAGAGATGTCATATTTGCTGATATAAATATGATTCTAAAGCAGAATGTGATTTTTTTGTGTGCTGATGCATTTTTATCCCAGGGGGTACCTGGCTTCTCAGTGATTGCTTTTTCTTAATCTCACCATTTTCTATAACTGCCCTTTTTTTTTTTTTTTTTCTGGCTGTTTCCAGGGGCAGTTAGTCATATTTATTCTGAAGGATTTGGTCAAATTAGAGGACACCATGGGCTTTTTGGAACGTCCTCTCCAAAACTTTTTCATTCCCTGAGAAAGTTTTTACTCCCTCATGAGCCAACACTGTTTGTGGGTCCCAGACCCAGATGTTCAGGAATTGCAAAGGCATAATTCAAGTTTCTCTCCAGAACTGGTTCCTACTCTAAAGGTCTGAGGTCCAGGGAGCTGGGTTTTCAGAGACTGACATTTAGTCACAGCCCTTTCCTCATCAAAGAATTCGAATGACTTGAGAAATATGTCACAGGAATCGGAGATGGAACTGAAAACCTCAGCTGTGCTCCAGGATAAAGCTGAGTTACAGAATTCCACTTGTATCTGCAGCCCACTTAATTGAACACCTGACTCCATCACAGGCATATCTAGCACTGGCTAGTCTCCCACACCGGAGGCAACACAGTTTTTTAAAACTTTATTTTGAAATACATATTCATAGGAATTTGCAAAGAAGTTTACAGAGGTTCCCTGTACCTTTTACCCAGCCGCTCCTGATATTGACATATTAACATTTTCAATATAAAAGCGAGGATATCGACATTGGTATAATTCAAAATTTGTATGTGTGTGCATGTGTGTGTGTATGTGTGTAGTTTCAGCTCGTGTAGCTTCCTACCACCACCACCACCGCAATCAAGATACCTAGCAGTACCATCCCCACAAAGCTCACTCATGCTAGCTCTTTACAGCCACACCCACCCCCTTCCTCCCGTCTCAAACACCTGGCAGCCATTAGTCTGTTCTCCACCTGTATAATCATTTTATTTTACAAGTATTTTATGTAGGCTGGGCACAATGACTCACACCCATAATCCTAGCACTTTGGGAGGTTGAGATGGGCGGATCACCTGAGACCAGGAGTTCGAGGGCAGCCTGGGCAACATGACAAAAATACAAAAAATTAACCAGACATGGTGGCATGCACCTGTGGCCCCAGCTACTCGGGAGACTGAGGTGGATCACTCGAGCCCAGGAGGTGGAAGCTGCAGTAAGCTATGATCGTGGTACTACACTCCAGCCTGCATGACAGAGTGAGATCCTGTCTGAAAACAAAGAAAAATAGGGCCAGGTGCGATGGCTCATGCCTATAATCCCAGCACTTTGAGAGGCCCAGAGGGGTGGATCACTTAAGGCAGGAGTTCGTGACCAGCCTGGCCAACTTAGTGAAACCCCATCTCTACTAAAAATACAAAAATTAGCCGGGCATGGTGATGGGCACCTGTAATCCCAGCTACTCAGGAGGCTGAGGCAGGAGAATTGCTTGAACCCAGGAGGTGGAGGTTGCAGTGAGCTGAGATCGCACCACTGCACTCCAGCCTAGGTGACAGGGTGAGACTCTGTCTCAAAAAGCAAACAAGCAAAAATAAAAAACACAAATATTATATAAATGAAATCGTGCAGTATATGTCCTTTTGAGATTGGTTTTTTCACTTGGTGTAATTTAAGGTTCATCCAAGTTGTGTGTGTTAATAGTCCCTTCATTATAAAAAGTTTTTAAACTACTTTGAGATATAATCCACATGCTATACAATTTACTCATTTAAAGTGAGTAACATTCAGTATCTCAGTATAGTCAGAGTTACATGTTCATCACTACAGTCGATTTTAGAACATTTTCAGCACCCCCAAAAAACCCCATACCCCTTAGCTTTCACTACTCATGTCCTCGTACAACATACATACCCAGCTTCTGGCAACCACTAATGTACTTTCTGTCCCTATAGATGTGCCTCTTCTGACATTTCACATAAGTGGAATCATTTTACATGTGGTCCTTTGCCTCTGGCTTCTTTCACTTAGTGTGTTTTCAAGGTTGAGCCACGTGGTACTGTGTCCAGAATTGGTGGGTTCTCGGTCTCACTGACTTCAAGAATGAAGCCACGGACCCTCGCGGTGAGTGTCACAGTTCTTAAAGGCAGCGTGTCCGGAGTTTATTCCTTCTGATGTTCTGATGTGTTTGGAGTTTCTTCCTTCTGGTGGGTTCGTGGTCTCGCTGGCTCAGGATTTAAGCTGCGGACCTTTGTAGTGAGTGTTACAGCTTTTAAGGTGGCGCATCTGGAGTTGTTCATTCCTCCCAGTGGGTTCGTGGTCTCACTGGCTTCAGGAGTGAAGCTGCAGACCTTCGCGGTGAGTGTTACAGCTCATAAAGGCAGTGTGGACCCAAAGAGTGAGCAGCAGCAAGATTGATTGCAAAGAGCGAAAGAACAAACTTCCACAGTGTGGAAGGGGACCTGAGCCGGTTGCCACTGTTGGCTTGGGCAGCCTGCTTTTATTCTCTTATCTGGCCCCACCCACATCCTGCTGATTGGTCCATTTTACAGAGAGCTGATTGGTCCGTTTTGACAGGGTGCTGATTGGTGTGTTTACAATCCCTGAGCTAGACACAAAAGTTCCCCACTAGATTAGCTAGATACAGAGTGTGGACACAAAGGTTCTCCAACTCCCCACTAGAGTAGCTAGATACAGTGTTGATTGGTGCATTCACAAGCCCTGAGCTAGACACAGGGTGGTGATTGGTGTGTTTACAAACCTTGAGCTAGGTACAGAGTGCTGATTGGTGTATTTACAGTCCCTTAGCTAGATGTAAAGGTTTTCCAAGTCCCCACCAGGGTAGCTAGATACAGAGTGTCTATTGGTGCATTCACAAACCCTGAGCTAGACGCAGGGTGCTGATTGGGGTGTTTACAAACCTTGAGCTAGAGACAGTGTGCTGATTGGTGTATTTACAATCCCTTAGCTAGACATAAAGGTTCTCCAAGTCCCCACTAGACTCAGGAGCCCAGCTGGCTTCACCCAGTGGATCCTACACCAGGGCCGCAGGTGGAGCTGCCTGCCAGTCCTGCGCCATGCGCCCACACTCCTCAGCCCTTGGGTGGTCAATGAGACTGGGCACTGTGGAGCAGGGGGCTGTGCTTGTCGGGGAGGCTTGGGCGGCACAGGAGCCCAGGGAGGAGGGGGGAGCTCAGGTATGGCGGGCTGCAGGTCCTGAGCCCTGCCCCGCCGGAAGGCAGCTAAGGCCCTGCGAGAAATTGAGCACAGCAGCTGCTGGCCCAGATGCTAAGCCCCTCATTGCCCAGGCCGGCGGGGCTGGTCAGCAGCTCCTAGTGAGGAGCCTGCGGAGCCCATGCCCACCCGGAATTTGCGCTGGCCCGCAAGCGCCGCGCGGAGCCCCGGTTCCCGCCCGCGCCTCTCCTTCCAAGCCTCCCAAGCTTCCAAGCAAGCTGAGAGAGCCAGCTCCGGCCTTGGCCAGCCCAGAAAGGGGCTCCCACAGTGCAGTGGCGGGCTGAAGGGCTCCTCAAGTGCCGCCAAAGTGGGAGCCTAGGCAGAGGAGGCGCCCAGAGCCAGCAAGGGCTGCGAGGACTGCCAGCATGCTGTCACCTCTCAGTAGCGTGTATCAGTACTTCATTCCTTTTTATTGACAAATAATATTTCATTGTGTGGATTATACCACATTTTGTTTGCCATTCATCAGTTGATAGACATCTTGATGTTTCTACTTTTTTTTCCACTGCTTGAGTGTATTCCCTAAGATGGGTGAACCATGATTCGTTTGACTGTTAACCCACTGAAGAACATTTGGGTAGTTTCCAGCTTTGGTCTATTACAAATAAAGCTTCTATGAACGTTTTTGTATACACTTCTGCATGAAAATAAGTTTTCATTTCTCTGAGATAAATCTCCAGGAGTGCAAATGCTAGTAAATCCACTTTCACTTAAAAAAAAAAAATTGTCAAACTATTTCCCAGAGCAACAGTACCATTTTATATTCCCACCAGCAATGTGTGAGTGACCTAGTTTCTCTTCATCCTTGCCAACATTTGGTGTTAGCAGTCTTTCTATTTTAGCCGCTCTGATAAGTGTGTTGTGACATCTCATCCAGATTTTAATTTGTATTTCTATGATAGCTAATGATGTTGAACATCTTTTCATGTGCTTATTTGCCACCTGTATATCCTCATCACTGACATGTCTCTTCATGTGGTTTGCCCATCTGCTAATTGGACTGTTTGAGTTTCAAGAGTTCTTTATGTATTTTATATACAAAGCCTTGGTGAAATACATGATTCGCAACTATTTTCTCCATCTGTAGCTTAGCTCTTCCTCCTCTTAACAGGGTCTTTCACAGAGCAAAAGTTTTTAATTTTGATGGAATCCAGTTTGTTAATTATTCCTGTTATGCAGCCTGCTTTTGGTTTCAAATCTAAGAACTCTTTGCCTAGCCTTATAGCCTAAGATTTTCTCCTTCCCCCCAAAAAACTTAGTTTTTTGTTTTCTGAAACAGTTTTGCTCTTTCGCCCAGGCTGGAGTGAAGTGGTGCAATCTCAGCTCACTGCAACCTCTGCCTCCCGGGTTCAAGCGATTCTCTGGCCTCAGCCTTCCTAGTAGCTGGGATTATATGTGCCCATCACTATGTCTAGCTAATTTTTGTATTTTTAGTAGAGATGGGGTTTCACCATGTTGGCCAGGCTGGTCTTGAACTCCTGACCTCAGGTGATCCACCCACCTTGGCCTCCCAAAGTGCTGGGATTACAGGCATAAGCCACCATGCTGGGCTACTTTTGCTTTTTATATTTAAGTCCATTATTCATTTGGGTTAAGTTTTGTGTAAGGAGTGAGGCTTAGGTTGAAGGGTCCGAGTTTTTTGCCTGTTGGTGTCTAATTGTTCTAACACCATTTGTTGATGAACCTATCCCTTTTCCATTGAAATTGCTTTTACACCTATGTCAACAAACAATTGGGCATGTTCGTGTGGGTCTATTCCAGGGTTCTTTACAAAGCATGCTTTTAATTCAGATATCTGTGCACACATGTTCTTAAGCCCTCCCAGCTTGGCAGTGGGTCAGCTCCATGTTCTTTCTTTGCTCCCCAACAATGCCTCACATGTGAGGACTCTGAGAATGCTCCCAGGTTGGCACAGTTGCAGCCTCCATGGGGAAGGGGACGTGCAAAGATCCCTAGGGCCCTAGATGGTCTGAGGAGCAGGAAGAGAGTCTTATGGGGTTGGGGCCTGGTGCTCAGGTGCAGCCAGGAGTAGAGGCCCCAGTCCCAAGGTCTGGCTTGAGCAAACCTGGGCACGTTTGGTTTCAGGTTTTGGGCCCTTCCGGCAGCACTTGGTGAATTCCAGCTGGGAAGCAGTGAAGGTAAAAACCCTGCAGCTCAAGACCCGGGAGCTCAGTGCCCAGTGAGTTTCTTCTGTGGCTGCTGAGAAACCTCCAGTGTGCAGGCCCCTCGGTAACCAGATCCGCAGGGGCAGGAGGAAAAATAAGTAAATGGGTCCCCGGGAGAACAGCTTGTCTTTGGCACTTGGGTTGTGACTTGTCTGCCTCACGCCCCTCCTGCCTCTGAAGTAAAGAAAGGGGCCTAAAGGGACCCCCTGGGAGGGATGGGGAGTGTCCCCAGAGCAGGTTTGCTGGCCCAGAGCTAGGTTTCTATTGTCTGCGTCCCTTCTGGCTGTGGGGCCCGGGGGAAAGTCATTTCCCCCAGCCTCAGTTTTCTCATTTATGAAATGAGGGAATAATAGAGCAGATGTTGCAGGGTTGTTCTGAGGATCCAAAGAGGTAAGTAGGTAATGTAAAGCCACTTTGTACAAGCAGCTAGCACCTGGGCACAGAGTAAGCACTTAATAAATGTCTACTGTCATAAACAACATGCTTATTTGTAAGAAAGTAGCCAACTAGGAGAAAGCACAACCTCAGACAGGCCTTGAGGAGGGAACTGCCTCTTCTTGGGGCACTTGTCTGCTCTCTGTCCCCATACAGCTGTCACTCAGGTGACACACCGCCAACTGCTTATTCACACTTGGCCATCAATTTCATGCCTTCGTTGGATCAAGGTTGGGGTCTTTATTCTGAGTTTCTCAGTCAAGCTGAAAATGCAGCAAAACCCCTTGCACCATGCATTTGCAGCAACTGTAGCATCGGTTTTCTAGGCTGTCAGTACAGATGCAGTCAAGGAAAATTCTCAACTCTTGAGTTAGAATTTAGGTTTCTTTCAACCAGGAAAAAGCTGAGAGAATCCCAGAGCCACTGCCAAGCCTCACTGCTGCACACAACATACCAGAAAGGCCAGCCTGGGGCTTTCATGGGCTCCTGTGTGTCTGCAGGCAGTTCCTCAAAACACAGGACCTTTTCTGCCAAATCTTCGATGGTCCTGAACCCTTCCATTTCTTTTTGCAGTCATGAGAATGGAAAAGAGCCAGGCCTCCTAGGTTTAGCTCCAAGCTCCAACAGTGGCAAGCAGTGAGACCCAAGACAAGTCACCCAGCTTTTCTGTGTCTCGGTTTTCTCATCTGTGAAATGGGAAGGTGTGATGATTAAGGGAGTTAACACATGTAAACCCCTTAGAACCAGGTGGGGCATATTGCCAGTGCTCACAGATATAATTCTTCTATTACTAAAAGACTATTTCATGAGTCAAGGTTCTTAGCTGCAGGCAAATAGGATCTGACTCTGATGATTCACAGATAAGGTAGATATCACTAGGTAAGATAGAGCCTCTGTGCATGGCTGGGCAAGCAGAAGGTAAAGGGCAGCTCTGAGGACCAAACACATACCCACACATGCATACACACATGCATAAATATGCAACATGCACACACAGGCGCATACACACGTGCATACATATATACATATACAACATGCACGCACATACATGCAGGCATATACACGTGCATACATATTTACATATACAACATGCACACACAACACATACATGCATGCCTACCCATGCATATACATATGCGCACACACACACCCCTATATACACATGCATGTATACACCTATACATACGCACACCCATATATACATACCAAAAGCTTCAGGCTGAGGTGAGTGAGTAGTTAGCACACATACACAGGTGAGGGTGAATTTCATGTTCAGCATTGTGAGCAGCAACGGGGGTGGAGATGAAACCAAGCCTCTTTAAGTCAGACCCTTGAGGGTCCTTGTGGTCTGACCTTTAAGTCAGTCCCTTAAGGGACCTTGTGGTCTCAAGCACCCTGACTCCTGCAGAAGCTTATGCAATTTCTCTTGAATGAAAACCTCTGATTTTTCACAAATTAAGATGAACTAAATGTCAGTTTCCAATTAAAGATCACCAGATATACAGAGAAGCAAACTACCATGAGTAGGAATCAGCAGAAGCAGATTTAGAAGCTCAAGGACTTCAGCTACAAGAATGATCAGAAAATAGCATAACTACATATGAAATACTTAAAGATAGAATCACAAAAGTAAGCAAAAAGACTGAAAAGATAGGTAAATTGAAAAGGAGAGTAATAAAACTTACAGGAATTTAAATCACAGTTGTTGAGGTGAAAAATTTAACAGATGATTTAAAAGGCAGGTGAGAATTACGGTAAATGAAAGGCACCAGTCACAAAAGACTACATATGGTAAGATTCCACTTATATGATTGTCCAGATTAGGCAAATCTATTGAGACGAAAAGAGGATTAATGGTTTTCTAGGGTAGGTGAAGAGGAGGAAGGTGGTGGGGAAATGGGGAGTGACAATGAATATGGGGTTTCTTTTGGGAGTGATAGAAAGATTCTAAAATTGATTGTAGTAATGGTTACATAACTCTGTACATCTACTAAAAACCATTGAATTGTAGAGTTTATTTATTTATTTATTTATTTGTTTATGTAGAGACAGAGTCTAGCTCTGTCACCCAGGCTGGAGTGCAGTGGTGCCATCTTGGCTCACTACAACCTCTGCCTCCCGGGTTCAAGAGATTCTCCTGCCTCAGTCTCCCAAGTAGCTGGGATTACAGGCATGCCACCATGCCCAGCTAATTTTTATATTTTTAGTAGAGATAGGGTTTCACCATGTTGGCCAGGCTGGTCTCGAACTCCTGACCTTAGGTGATCCACCCACCTTGGCCTCCCAAAGTGCTGGGATTACAGGTGTCAGCCACAGCACCTGGCCTGAATTGTAGACTTTAAATGGGATAATTGTATGAGAGGTGAATTATATCTCAATAAAGGCAGATTAGATATACATATAGATATACATGCATATGAATATATGGAAGTTTAGAGACAAATGAAGAGAAAATTAGTGAACTAGAAGATAGATCTGAAGATATTACTCAAAAGAGCAGCATAAGGAGATATAGAAAGAAGACAGAAAATAAATGGACAATAAAATGTGATGTTCTAAATACATTTAGTAGGAGTTCCAGAAGGAGAGAACAATGAGAATGGAGCAGAAGCAATATTCAAAGAGATAATGACTGAGAATATTCCAGAAGTGATGAAAGGCATGAATCCACAGAGATGAGCACAAAATAGACCAAGCAAGGACAAACAAGATCCACACCTATACACATTATAGTTAAGCTACACAACACCAAAGACAAGGAGGTCTTTAGCTAGAGAGAAAAAGACAGATTACTTGGAAATAATTGACAATCTAATTAGACTAAGAGTAAATGTCTCAAAGGCAACAGTAAAAGCCAGAATACATAGAGTAATATATTCAGAGTGCCAAAAAATATCACTATAATTGTGTACCCAGCAAAATTATGTTTTAAAAACATGAAAAATGAAGCAAAGACATTTTTATAAAAACAAACACCAAGAGTTGACTATCAAAAGACACAGTGGTAAGGGAACAACTAAAGGATGTCCTTCAGAAGGAAGGAAAATGATCTGAGAAGGACAGTGTGAAATGCAAGGAGGGGTAGTGAGCCCGCAGGCAAAATCTAAACTAGCATTATTTGTATAAGGTCATAGTAATAATAGCTCCATTTTTTTTCTTTTTTGATACAGGGTCTCACTCCAATTGCCCAGGCTGGAATGCAGTATAGCTGTGACTACAGGCATGTGCCACCATGCCTGGCTAATTTTTGTATTTTTTAGTAGAGGCAAGGTTTTGCCATGTTGCCCAGGCTGATCTTGAACTCCTGGACTCAAGCAATCCACCCACCTCAGCCTCCCAAAGTGCTGGGATTACAGGTGTGAGCCACCACGCCAGGCCAATAGCTTCTTGTTAGGCTTTAAATAGAGAACTGAACTAAAATGTAAGACAATGAAAGCTTTTATAAGCCAAGAAGGATGATCAAAGTTTAAGTTTTTTGTTTTTGTTTTTTGAGACAGAGTCTTGCTCTGTCACCCAGGCTGGAGTGCAGTGACATGATCTTGGCTCACTGCAACCTCCACGTCCCAGGTTCAAGCTATTCTCCTGCCTCAGCTTCCTAAGTAGCTGGGACTACAGGTGTGTGCCACCACGCCTGGCTCATTTTTATATTTTTAGTAGAGACGGGGTTTCACCATGTTGGCCAGGATGGTCTCGATCTCCTGACCTCATGATCCACCTGCCTCAGCCTCCCAAAGTGCTGGGATTACAGGCGTGAGTCACTGTGCCAGGCCAAAGTTTGTTTTTTAAGGTCCTTGTATTCTACAGGACAGGCATCCACATATCAGCTTTAGACTTTGTTAAATTATATATGTATGGCAAAATTTCAAGAGTAACTTTTTGTTTTGTTTTTTCAATTTTGTGGGTTTTTTTCCATGTAATTGTGTTATTATACTTTAAGTTCTGGGGTACATGTGCAGAACATGCAGGTTTGTTACATAGGTATACACGTGCCATGGTGGTTTGCTGCACCCATCAACGCATCATCTACATTAGGTATTTCTCCTAATGCTATCCCTCCCCCAGCCCCCCACCCCCTGACAGGCCCCAGTGTGTGATGCCCACCCACCC
Source organism: Pongo abelii (assembly GCF_028885655.2). Taxonomy (NCBI): domain Eukaryota; kingdom Metazoa; phylum Chordata; class Mammalia; order Primates; family Hominidae; genus Pongo; species Pongo abelii. The sequence goes on along the minus strand of NC_072001.2, from coordinate 102,168,270 downwards.
CCCAGTGTTCATGTGTTCTCATTTAACTCCCAGTATGAGTGAGAACATGCAGTGTTTGATTTTCTGTATCTGTGTATTTCTAGTTCTAGATCCTTGAGGAATCGCCACACTGTCTTCTACAATTGTTGAACTAGTTTACACTCCCACCAACAGTGTAAAAGTATTCCTCTTTCTCCACATCCTCTCCAGCATCTGTTGTTTCCTGACTTTTTATGATCACCATTCTAACTGGCATGAGATGATATCTCATTGTGGTTTTGATTTGCATTTCTCTAATGATGATCAAAAGCTCAGTGATGATGAGCTTTTTTTACATATGTTTCTTGGCCGCATAAATGTCTTCTTTTGAGAAGTGTCTGTTCATATCCTTTGCCCACTTTTTGATGGGGTTGTTTTTTTCTTGTAAATTTAAGTTCCTTACAGATTCTGGATATTAGCCCTTTGTCAGGTGGGTAGATTGCAAAAATGTTCTCCCATTCTGTAAGTTGCTTGTTCACTCTGATGATAGTTTCTTTTGCTGTGCTGAATCTCTTAATTAGATCCCATTTGTCAATTTTGGCTTTTGTTGCCATTGCTTTTGGTGTTTTAGTCATGAAATCTTTGCTCATGCCTATGTCCTGAATGGTATTGTCTAGGTTTTCTTCTAGGGTTCTTACGGTTTTAGGTCTTATGTTTCTTATGTTTAAGTCTTTAATCCATCTTGAATTAATTTTTGTATAAGGTGTAAGGAAGGGTTCCAGTTTCAGCTTTCTGCATATGGCTAGCCAGTTTTCCCAACACCATTTATTAAATAGTGAATCCTTTCCCCATTGCTTGTTTTTGTCACGTTTGTCAAAGATCAGATGGTTGTAGATGTGTGCTGTTATTTCTGAGGCCTCTGTTCTGTTCCATTGGTTTATATATCTGTTTTGGTACCAGTACCATGCTGTTTTTGTTACTGTAGCCTTGTAGTATAGTTTGAAGTCAGGTAATGTGATGCCTCCAGCTTTGTTCTTTTTGCTTAGGATTGTCTTGACTATGTGGGCTCTTTTTTGGTTCCATATGAAATTTAAAGTAGTTTTCTCCAGTTCTGTGAAGAAAGTCAATGGTAGCTTGATGGGGGATAGCATTGAATCTATAAATTACTTTGGGCAGTATGGCCATTTCCACAGTATTGATTCTTCCTATCCATGAGCATGGAATGATTTTCCATTTGTTTGTGTCCTCTCTTATTTCCTTGAGCAGTGGTTTGAGGTTCTCCTTGAAGAGGTCCTTCGCATCCCTTGTAAGTTGTATTCCTAGGTATTTTATTCTCTTTGTAGCAATTGTGAATGGGAGTTCACTCATGATTTGGCTCTCTGTTTGTCTGTTATTGGTGTATAGGAATGCTTGTAATTTTTGCACATTGATTTTGTATCCTGAGACTTTGCTGAAGTTGCTTATCACCTTAAGGAGATTTTGAGCTGAGACGATGGAGTTTTCTAAATATACAATCATGTCATCTGCAAACAGAGATAATTTGACTACTTCTCTTCCTATTTGAATACCCTCTATTTCTTTCTCTTGCCTGACTGCCCTGGCCAGAACTTCCAATACTGTGTTGAATAGGAGTGGTGAGAGGGCATCCTTGTGTTGTGCTGGTTTTCAAAGGGAATTTCCAGTTTTTGCCCATTCAGTATGATATTGGCTGTGGGTTTATCATAAATAGCTCTTATTATTTTGAGATACATTCCATCAGTACCTAGTTTATTGAGAGTTTTTAGCATGAGGGGTGTTGAATTTTGTCCAAGGCCTTTTCTGCATCTATTGAGATAATCATGTGGTTTTTGTCTTTGGTTCTGTTTATATGCTGGATTACATTTATTGATTTGCATATGTTGAACCAGCCTTGCATCCCAGGGATGAAGCTAACTTGATCGTGGTAGATAAGCTTTTTGATGTGCTGCTGGATTCAGTTTGCCAGTATTTTATTGAGGATTTTTGCATCAATGTTCATCAGGGATATTGGCCTGAAATTCTGTTTCTTTGTTGTTTGTCTGCCAGGTTTTTGGTATCAGGATGATGCTGGCCTCATAAAATGAGTTAGGGAGGATTCCCTCTTTATCTATTGTTTGGAATAGTTTCAGAAGGAATGGTACCAGCTCCTCTTTGTACCTCTGGTAGAATTTGGCCATGAATTTGTCTGGTCCTGGACTTTTTTAGTTGGTAGGCTATTAATTAGTGCCTCAATTTCAAAACTTGTTATTGGTCTATTCAGGGATTTGACTTCTTCCTGGTTTAATCTTGGGAGGCTGTATGTGTCCAGGGATTTATCCATTTCTTCTAGATTTTCTAGTTTATTTGTGTAGAGATGTTTATAGTATTCTCTGATGGTAGTTTGTATTTCTGTGGGATCAGTGGTGATATCCCCTTTATCATTTTTTATCGTGTCTGTTTGATTCTTCTCTCTTTTCTTCTTTGTCTGGCTAGCATATTATCTATTTTTGTTGATCTTTTCAAAAAACCAGCTCCTGGATTCATTGATTTTTTTTTTTTTGAAGGGTTTTTCATGCCTCTATCTCCTTCAGTTCTACTCTGATCTTAGTTATTTCTTGTCTTCTGCTAGCTTTTGAATTTGTTCTTGCTTCCCTAGTTCTTTTAAATTGTGATATTAGGGTGTTGATTTTAGATCTTTACTGCTTTCTCTTGTAGGCATTTAATGCTATAAACTTCCCTCTACACACTGCTTTAAATGTGTCCCAGAGATTCTGGTACATTGTATCTTTGTTCTCATTGGTTTCAAAGAACATCTTTATTTCTGCCTCAATTTCATTATTTACCCAGTAGTCATTCAGGAGCAGGTTGTTCAGTTTCCATGTAGTTGTGCAGTTTTGAGTGAGTTTCTTAATCCTGAGTTCTAATTTGATTGCACTGTGGTCTGAGAGACTGTTTATTATGATTTCCATTCTTTTGCATTTGCTGAGGAGTGTTTTACTTCCAATGATGTGGTCAATTTTAGAATAAGTGTGATGTGGTGCTGAGAAGAATGTATATTCTGTTTATTTGGGGTGGAGAGTTCTGTAGATGTCTCTTAGGTCTGCTTGGTCCAGAGCTGAATTCAAGTCCTAGATATCCTTGTTAATTTTATGTCTCATTGATCTGTTTAATATTGACAGTGGGGTGTTAAAGTCTCCCAGTATTATTGTGTGGGAGTCCAAGTCTCTGTAGGTCTCGAAGAACTTGCTTTATGAATCTGGGTTCTCCTATATTGGGTGCATATGTATTTAGGATGGTTAGCTCTTCTTGTTGCATTGATCCCTTTACCATTATGTAATGCCCTTCTTTGTCTCTTTTGATCTTTGTTGATTAAAAGTCTGTTTTATCAGAGACTAGGATTGCAACTGCTGTTTTTTTTTTTATTTTATTCCATTTGCTTGGTAAATATTCCTCCGTCCCTTTATTTGGAGCCTATGTGTGTCTTTGCACATGAGACACCAATGGGTCTTGACTCTTTATCCAATTTGCCAGTCTGTGTATTTTAATTGGGGCATTTAGCCCATTTACATTTAAGGTTAATATTGTTATGTGTGAATTTGATCCTGTCATTATGATACTAGCTGGTTATTTTGCCTGTTAGTTGATGCAGTTTCTTCATATCATCAGTGGTCTTTACAATTTGATATGGTTTCACAGTGGCTGTTACCGGTGGTTCCTTTCCATATTTGGTGCTTCCTTCAGGAGCTCTTGTAAGGCAGGCCTGGTGGTGACAAAATCTCTCAGCATTTGCTTGTCTGTAAAGGATTTTATTTCTCCTTCACTTATGAAGCTTAGTTTGGCTGGATATGAAATTCTGGGTTGAAAATTCTTTAAGAATGTTCGATATTGGCCCCCACTCTCTTCTGGCTTGTAGGGTTTCTGCTGAGAGATCCGCTATTAGTCTGATAGGGTTCCCTTTGTGGGTAACCCGACCTTTCTCTCTGGCTGCGCTTAACATTTTTTCCTTCATTTCAACCTTGGTGAATCTGACAATTACGTGTGTCTTGGGGTTGCTCTTCTTAAGGAGTATCTTTGTGGTGGTCTATTTTCTGAATTTGAATGTTGGCATGCCTTGCTAGGTTGGGGAAGTTCTGCTGGATAATACCCTGAAGAGTGTTTTCCAACTTGGTTCCATTCTCCCTGTCACTTTTCAGGTACACCAATCAAACGTAGATTTGGTCTTTTCACATAGTCCCATATTTCTTGGAGGCTTTGTTTTTCACTCTTTTTTCTCTAATCTTGTCTTCTCACTTTATTTCATTGAGTTGATCTTCAATCTCTGATATCCTTTCTTCCACTTGATCGATTCAGCTATTGATACTTGTGTATGCTTCATGAAGTTCTTGTGTTCTGTTTTCAGCTCCATCAGGTCAATTATGTTCTTCTCTAAACTGGTTATTTTAGTTAGCAATTCATCTAACCTTTTTTCAAGGTTCTTAGCTTCCTTACATTGGGTTAGAACATGCTTCTTTAGCTCAGAGGAGTTTGTTATTATCCACCTTGTGAAGCCTACTTCTGTCAATTCGTCAAACTCATTCTCCATCCAGTTTTGTTCCCTTGCTGGCAAGGAGCTGTGATCCTTTTGAGGTGAAGAGACATTCTAGTTTTTGGAATTTTCAGCCTTTTGGCAGTGGCTTCTCCCCATCTTCATGGATTTATCTACCTTTGGTCTCTGACGTTGCTGACCTTCAGATGGGGTTTCTGTGTCTGGACATCCTTTTTGTTGATGTTGATGCTATTTCTTTCTGTTTGTTAGTTTTCCTTCTAACAGTCAGGCCCCTCTACAGCAGGTCTGCTGGAGTTTGCCAGAGGTTCACTGTAGACCCTGTTTGCCAGGGTATCACTGGCAGAGGCTGCAGAACAGCAAAGATTGCTGCCTGAAGCTTCATCCTAGAGGGGCACCTGCCAGATGCCAGCCAGAGCTCTCCTATGTGGGGTGTCTGTCAGCACCTACTGGGAAGTGTCTTCCAGTCAGGATACATGGGGGTCAGGGGCCCACTTGAGGAGGTAGTCTGTCCCTTATCAGAGATCAGACGCTGTGCTGGGAGATCCACTGCTCTCTTCAGAGCTGTCAGGCAAGGACATTTAAGTTGGCTGAAGCTGCGCCCACAGCTGCCCCTTCCCCCAGGTGCTCTGTCCCAGGGAGATGGGGGTTTTAGCTATATGTCCCTGACTGGGGCTGCTGCCTTTTTTTCAGAGATGCCCTTCCGAGAAAGGAGGGATCTAGAGAGGCAGTCTGGCCGCAGTGGCCTTGCTAAGCTGTGGTGAGCTGCGCCCAGTTCGAACTTCCCGTGGGCTTTGTTTATACTGTGAGGGTAAAACCACCTACTTAAGCCTCAGCAATGGTGGATGCCCCTCCCCCCACCAAGCTCAAGGGTCCTAGGTCGACCTCAGACTGCTGTGCTGCAGTGAGAATTTCAAGCCAGTGGATCTTAGCTTGCTGGCCCCTGTGGGGGTGGGACCCGCTGAGCCAGACTGCTTGACTCCCTGGCTTCAACCCTCTTTTCAGGGGAGTGAACAAATCTGTCTCGCTGGTGTTCCAGATGCCACTGGGGTATGAAAAAAAATAAACTCCTGCAGCTAGCTCGGTGTCTGCCCAAACACCCGTCCAGTTTTGTGCTTGAAACCCAGGGCCCTGGCAGCCTAGGCGCCAGAGGGAATCTCCTGGTCTGCCAGTTGCGAAGACCATGGGAAAAGCACAGTATCTGGGCTGGAGTGCACTGTTCCTCCTAGTACAGCCTCTCACAGCTTCCCTTGACTGGGAGAGGGGAATCCCTTGACCCCTTGTGCCTCTCAGGTGAGGCAACTCCCCACCCTGCTTCAGCTCACCCTCTGTGGGCTGCACCCACTGTCCAGCCAGTCCCAATGAGATGAACTGGGTACCTCAGTTGGAAATGCAGAAATCACCCACCTTCTGGTCGATCTTGCTGGGAGCTGCAGACTGGAGCTGCTCCTATTTGGCTATCTTCAAGAGTAACTATTAAAGAGTAGAAGTAGAGTATGTGGTTTCAATAAAACTACAAAACAGATAAGAAAACAAAGCTTCAGTCATAGAGACCAAAAAATCACCCCATAGAACAAGGTGGGTAAAGGTACCACTGCCATCCCTGCTGAACACTAGGCACTGTAGTTGTCCCCATGCCACTGGATACTGCACCCACCACCACCCCACCACCACCCCTGCCCGCCTCAGGCTTTACTTCTGCCCTGGGAAGCTTGGTAGTGTTGCTTCTATCAGAAACATTTGCTCCTGATGGAATGTTGAGGGTGAGTGCATCATATTGGCTGAGCCTAAGTCATGTGACCCTGTCCTGGCTGCAGGAGAGACTGGCCTTTTCAGCAGGTGTAGTGGGAGCCAGACTCTACCACCAACACTCCAATATCAGGGGTTTCCCCAAACAGAGGAAGGCCAAAGAAATAACAAATGTCCATATGAATATCAAGAATTAAATTGGCTCTCTTTTTTTGTTTTTTGTTTTTGTTTTTTTTTGAGATGGAGTCTCACTCTGTCACCCAGGCTGGAGTGCAGTGGCACAATCTTGGCTCATTGCAACCTCCGCCTCCCGGGTTTAAGCAATTCTTCTGTCTCAGCCTCCCAATTAGCTGGGACTATAGGTGCACGCCACCACACCCAGCTAATTTTTGTATTATTAGTAGAAACGAGGTTTCATCATATTGGCCAGGCTGGTCTCCATCTCCTGACCTCATGATCCACTCACCTCAGCTTCCCAAAGTGCTGGGATTACAGGTGTGAGCCACCACACCCAGCCTAAATTAGCTCTTTTAAGTCTGACACATATTTATCCATTCCTGATGTGGAGCACAAAGACTATTATAATGTTAATCTCTTCCTCTTCCATTTCCACCCCAACTGGGTGTACTGCTTACAATTTTGACACTAATTATCTGGAGTTAGCACAGACCCCATAGGCTAAGAGCAAAGTTCTCCATGAAGTTGTCTCCACTTTAGATGCCAGCCACACTTCAAGGGGTCATCAGATCCACTTGCACTTCTGGCCAAATGGCTATTAATTTAGGAGTTCTTACAACCCCAGGTTCAGTGATTCACCAGAACTACTTACAGAACTCAGGAACATGCTATACTTAAATTGCAGTTTCATTATGAAGGGTGAGGTCTGGGAGGATCCCAAATCCATGCCCTCTCACTATGGAGTTGGCACATTACCCTCCTGGCACATCCAGACACTCATCAAGAAGCTCTACTTAGCTTTGGTATCCAGAGTTTTTATTGGAGATTCATTATGTAGACATGACTGATTACATCAATGGTCATATGATTAAACTCAATCTTCAGTGCATCTCCCCTTTTTGAAGATCTGGTACCAGAAAGTCTAACTCTCTGATCACTTGATTGTTTTTTTTCTGGTGGCCAGATCCCATCCTGAAGCTACCTAGGGGCCCACATGAGTCACCTCATTCCCATGAAAGACACTTCTATCACTTATGAAATTCTAAGAGTTTTTGAAGCTCTGTGCCTGGAACCAGGGACACAGGCTAAGTATACTCTCTCTTATACCACAGTTCCCTGTAGGGGTTCCTGTTTAGGGAGAGGACATGGTCCATAAACAATTATAACACAAAGCAGATTCTAAGAAGAGCTGCATGCTACACTGTAGGCATCTGAGGAAGAAAAGAGATTAATTTCATCCTGAAAAACATATGGAAGAAAGCAACATAAGGAGGAAGCTAAAGCAAAGTGAAAAGAAACTACCCTAGAGGGGGAGGGGTAGCTGGGAAGGCTGCCTGGTAGAAGCAGCAATGAAGGCTAACTTCTTCTGGAAAGCTGGAATAAATTCTCAAAATGACTTTTTATGCAGAGTAGTTCATTGAATTCTTCCTGCCTTCCACAGGCATTGAAATTGTTCCCACTTTGCAGATGAGGAAAGGGGTGCTCAGAGAGGTTGCACATCCAGCCTGAGGGCACATGCCACAAAGTGCTGGTGCCTGAATTCCAACCTCAGTTGTTCCTGGTGAGGGAGGGCCAGGTTCAGCCCACTTTCACTCTTCTCCTGGGGCCAGAAAACATTTAGTTCAGAGGAAGAGGATCACTTCTAGCACAAGAGTGGGTTTTTTTTTTTTTTTTTTTTTTGTTGGTTTTTTTTTGTTTTTGAGATGGAGTCTTGTTCTGTTGCCTGGGCTGGAGTGTGGTGGCACCATCTTGGCTCACTGCAACCTCTGCCTCCCAGGTTCAAGCAATTCTCTTGCCTCAGCCTCCTGAGTAGCTGGGATTACAAGCACCTGCCATCATGCCAGCTGATTTTTGTATTTTCAGTAGAGATGAGGTTTCACCATGTTGGCCAGGCTGATCCCAAACCCCTAACCTCAGGTGATCCTCCTGCCTTGGCCTCCCAAAGTGCTAGGATTACAGGTGTGAGCCACCACGCCCAGCCAGTGGGTTTAAAACTTAGTAGAACTCAAGAGATAGAAGAACCCAAGGACCTGAGGGTGAGAGAAGTGAGGATAGTCACCCAAATGCCTCAGCCCTGTATCCATCTCTTCATGGCTGTCCCTCTGCCATGAGTTCATATTTACCCCTCCTCAAGCTCTGCTTCCAGTGCCTTAGACATAGACTGCACTATAGGCTGCTCAGTCTTCTTGCTCACCATGGGGCCGTGCGCGTGGTGACCAGAACAAGAAGCCCCAGTAACAGCAGATGACCCGCAAGGAGCACTACCAGGAATGGCATCTGGAAGCAGCAGTTTCCTAGGCTGGCAGGCCCACGTCCAGGGTTTTGGTACCCTCTGCCAGTCGAGTTTGTCTTCTCCACCGTCCTTGCTATATCAGTCTGTAGCTTTCATTTTCCCCTTCTTGGTGGTATTTTCGTCTGGGCAGAGTCCATTGCAACCTCTTTAGAAGCTCTCTTCACTATCAATCTGCAGGACCACTGTCTCTTCCTTGGGCTATCCTGGGTCACTCCAGGTCCTCCACTAACATGTCTGTAGACTCCACCGGGATTCTGGTTTGGGACCTCACTGGCAGTACCCACTGAAAGTGCCAGCATACGGCCAAAAGTGTCCATAGTAGGTATAATCATCTAAGTGGCTGTATTAAGGTAATGTTCATGTACATTCATTTGACCCATTACACAGATATAGAAATAGACTTAGATGGGCCGAATAATGAACAAAAGGGCACATGGCATCTTGAGTCAATACAAGCATCTCACTGTCTCTAGGGACCTGTGTAACATATCCCCATCTCCACCAAGGGCCCGGCTATGTGTTCACTGGATACATGAATGAATAGTTTCCTATCCTCCTGCATTCTCCCAGCAAAAGTCAACTTTATCAATATCATGAGCATTACCAAGCGATGTTTAAAGAGTACTTACTCCAGGCCGAGCACGGTGGCTCACGCCTGTAATCCCAGCACTTTGGGAGGCTGCAGTGGGCGGTTCACAAGGTCAGGAGATCGAGACCATCTTGGCTAACACGGTGAAACTCTGTCTCTACTAAAATACAAAAAAATTAGCTGGGTGTGGTGGTGGGCGCCTGTAGTCCCAGCTACTCGGGAGGCTGAGGCAGGAGAATGGTGTGAACCCGGGAGGCAGATCTTGCAGTGAGCTGCGCCACTGCACTCCAGCCTGGGTGACAGGGTGAGACTCCAAATCGAGAAAAAAAAAAAAAAGACTACTTACTCCACCGCCAGGCATTATAAATGGGAACTCATGGAATTATAGACAGTAAGGAAAAGTTCAATTTTACACCAGCAGCATTTTGCCTCTAAGAGAGGTGAGCTATTAACAAACAACTCAAATGCATTTTTATTGTGCTTGCTCATAAATGGGAAAAGGATATTTGGAAAAGAAGAAAAATACAGAAAGATCATTATACATGCTGAAAGTTCACAGGGAAAAGAGGCGGTTCCTACAAACTCCCAGAACAGCGACTTAATGCTGTTTACAGTATGTGCCAAAATACTTACCATTGAGCCAGACTATGACGGGCACGCTTCCCTTCTTAGTCTCAAGTTTTACATAGTGGCCTAACGCAGTGGTTTCATCATTATTCCCTGGATTCCGGATACTCGAATTTTGGAGCCGCTCCCACCTCATATTCATTCAAAAGAAATTACATGCTTAGCTCTTCTCTTAAGTGCCTCAGCCTGGTGAGTCAGCAAATAAAACAAGGGTTTTTGAAAACACCCCAGGTCAGTCGGGCCAAGATGTTACGTAACTGCACTGAAAATACTCACAGCCCAGGCAGCCAAGAGGTCAGGGCTCTTCTCATATTTGATAAGCTTGATATGCAGAATAATTTCTCTTTGCCCCAAAGATGAGGTGGCCTGGTACCTTTCTTACATGTTGCTTTAAATAATAATAATAATAATAATAATAATAATAATAATGAAAAGCAGTGAATCAGAACAGTCAAAGAATTTCTAAGCTGAACAGTGCTTTAGGATGAAAGCTGAGTCCTGTTCAGGGATAGGGAAGTAACTGCAAACCTTTCCAAGTAAAAGAAAATTGTTTCTCTTGATTCTTCATTTTTTTCCCCCCTAAGAGAACCTTTATTCTTCCCACCAAATCCCAGGACAAAACCTTTTTCTAACCTAGGTGAATACAAACATATATATGACAGACATTTTTCCAATTAGTCCAGAGTGGGTTTGTTTTGTTTTCTTGACTAAAATGAGAAGCTTCAGGCTGGGTGCGGTGGCTCACGCCTATAATCCCAGCACTTTGGGAGGCTGAGGCAGGTGGATCACTTGAGGCCAGGAGTTTGAGACCAGCCTGGCCAACAGGGTGAGACCCTGTCTCTACTAAAAACACCAAAATCAGCTGGGCGTGGTGGTGGGTGCCTATAATCCCAGCTACTCAGGAGGCTAAGGGATGAGAATTACTCAAACCCGGGAGGCGGAGGTTGCAGTGAGCCAAGATCATGCCACCGCACTCCAGCCTGGGCAACAGAGCAAGACTCTGTCTCCAAAAAAAAAAGACAGAGAAAGCCTCAGATAAAAATAACCAGAGTGAGGAGGAAGGGAGACCTTGGACGTCTCTCTAGTTTACACAGACCTCACCTATGATAGCCCCTAGCTGGGCACCATGTCCTGGGCACCCGCTTCAATGGGTTGTCTGAACATCGGCCTCCATGGTTGGATAACCCAAATGCACTTTCCCGTGACGTCTTACACCTCCTTTTTTCAGTCTGGTGACTGTAGTGTGAGCCCCACCTTTTTAGTGGGAAGAGAAGTAACCAAGTGGTGATACACAGTTCATGCTGGCCTTGGAACAGCATGAAATACGACTGTCCTTGCATTCTCACTTTGAAATGACACAAGAATCCACAAGAATATGGGGACTGTGTGAGCCCATGGCAAAGAGCCGGTGCTCTGGGCAGAAGGCTTTGCTCTCATAGCCCCAGCTGCCTGCACAACGGGCCGCGCTCCAGGGAGCTCCCAAGGATCGAGGTGAGTGCAGATGGAATCCACACCTTGGAGGAGACCCCACGGTCCACGTGCATGGAGGGTGTCTGCTATGGCTTCACAGTCCTCCCCACGAACACCATGCTCTTAGGAAACACTCAAGGAAACATATTTATTCTGCTTATTTGGAGAAAAGTTTGCTATTCACAGACAAGTGAGTCATATGTTTAGTTCTAGCTAAACCCCAAATCCATTCCCTCGTTGACAGGAAGACAAGCCAGAAAAACCAGACCAAGATGATAGATCTTTCAGAATGACCCCCACATTTTTCCCGGATGTTACTGTGTGTCCCCCCTACTTCTTACACGGTCCCCCAGCAAGTCTAGAGTCCGCCCCCTTTTCCAGGGTGCTAAACAGAGCAGCCTCTCCAGCTTGTTTCCTCTTTATTTTTTTAGAGAAACTTTTTATTTAAAAATACGTTTATATGTACAGAAAGTTGTGAACATAGCACAGAATACATATTCCTCAATTCTTCCCGTTATTAACCTTGTATGTTAGCATGGTGATTTGTCACGATGACGGAAGCAGTATGAATATATTACCATTACATAAAGTCCATAGTCGATTCGGGTTCCCTCAGTTTCCCCTAATGCCTCTTTTCTGTCCCAGAATCTCACCCAGAACACCACATTCATAAGTCCTCGAGTCTCTGTAGGCTTGTCTTGGCTGTGGCCATTTCTCAGACTTTCCTAGTTTTGGTTGTTTTTTGAGACGGAGTCTGGCTCTGTCGCCCAGGCTGGAGTGCAGGGGCGCGATCTGGGCTCACTGCAAGCTCTGCCTCCCGGGTTCACGCCATTCTCCTGCCTCACCCTCCCGAGTAGCTGGGACCACAGGCGCCCGCAACCACGCCCGGGTAATTTTTTTGTATTTTTAGCAGAGATGGGGTTTCACCATGTTAGCCAGGATGGTCTTGATCTCCTGACCTCGTGATCCACCCGCCTCGGCCTCCCAAAGTGCTGGGATTCCAGGCGTGAGCCACGGCGCCCGGCCAGACTTTCCTAGTTTTTGATGACGTTGATGATTTTGAAGAGTCTGGCCAGGCAGGAATTTATAGTTTTTTCCTCAATTGGGACTTTGCTGCTGCTTTTCTCATGATCAGACTGAAGTTAGGGGGAAGAAGACAGAGGTAAAGTGTCATTTTCATCCTGTTGGATCAAGGGCACACAGTATCAACATGACTTAGCACTGTCCATGATGAGCTCGATCTTATTTGGTGGAGGGAGTGTTTGTCAGGCCTCTCTACCATACAGTTACTCTTCCCCCCCGCCCCCAGACAGAGTCTCTGTGTCGCTGAGGCTGGTGTGCAGTGGAGGTGATCTTGGCTCAGTGCAAGCTCCACCCCCCAGGTTCAAGCGATTCTCCTGTCTCAGCCTCCTGAACAGCTGGGACTACAGGCACATGCCACCACACCTGGCTAATTTTTGTATTTTTCGTAGCAACGGGGTTTCACTCTGTTGGTCAGGCTGGTCTCAAACTCCTGACCTCAGGTGATCCGTCCGCCTCGGCCTCCCAAAGTGCTGGGATTATAGGCATAAGCCACTGCGCCTGGCCGCCATACAGTTACTTTTTGTCCCCACTTCTGTCCTGTCCTCTTTAGAAGGAAGTAACTACGCAGCCCAAACTCGAATGGGGAGTTCCTCTCCGCTTCAGGGCAGAGGAGTTACGTGAGTTACTGGGAGTGCCAGTGCATGAGAGAGCTGACTTCTCCTCCTGGACCCACTTATTTATTTGTTTACTTATTTATGTAGTCATTTCTTTAGACCAGGATGGACTCATGAATATTTATTTCTCATATTTTGGCCTATGGCTTGTTTCCTTTTGAAAGTCTATCTCCTCCTGAAACCTTTTCCTCCTCCCTTCTCCTTTTACTATCTTGGGACAATGCCTCCCTGATCATTCAGGTTTCTCTGCTCCAAGGGAAATGGCATGAATCCACACTTTGTTTTTATGGCTGTGTGTTTAGCTGTATTGATAGTTAGACTAAGTTGGACACTTTTCATTTATTTATTCTTTATTTTCATAAGTTTTTGGGGAACAGGTGATATTTGGTTACATGAGTAAGTTCTTTAGTGGTGATTTGTGAGATTTTGGTGCAGCATCACCCAAGCAGTATACACTGAACCCAACTTGTAGTCTTTCATCCCTCACCCACTTCCCACCCTTTCCCCTCGAGTCCCCAGCGTCCATTGTATCATTCTTATGCCTTTGCATCCTCATAGCTTAGCTCCCACTTACAAGTGAGGACATACGGTGTTTGGTTTTCTATTCCTGAGTTACTTCACTTAGAATAATAGTTTCCGAGGCAGGCAGATCACAAGGTCAGGAGTTTGAGACCAGCCTGGCCAATGTGGTAAAACCCGTCTCTACTAAAAATACAAAAATTAGCCGGGTGTGGTGGCACTCACCTGTAGTCCCAGCTACTTGGGAGGCTGAGGCAGAAGAATCGCTTGAACCCAGGAGGCAGAGTTGCAGTGAGCCAAGATTGTGCCACTGCACTGCACTCTAGCCTGGGTGACAGAGCGAGACTCTGTCTCCCAAAAAAAAAAAAAAAAAAGTCTCCAATCCCATCCAGGTTGCTGCAAATGCCATTAATACATTTCTTTTTATGGCTGAGTAGTATTCCATCCTATCTATATACCACAGTTTCTTTATCCACTCATTGATTGATGGGAATTTGGGCTGGTTTCACATTTCTGCAATTGCAAATTGTTGGGCACTTATTAAATAACCACACTACTTATATATAGAAGTCTGTGCTGTGTTGCTATGTGCATGTCCTCCTGTTCTTGTTCTCATCGCCTACCATATTTTGTTGATGCAAAGAGCCAGGTGTTTTTTGTTTTTTTTGTTTTAATTTTGGCATTCTGAAATCAGATGAATCTCACAGTCAGCTGCATCTTATGCTTTGTCATAGTTGAGCAGTACTTTTACTGTCTTGCTCGTTCCTACAATAATGCTTGGTGTTCCATCTCTGGGACTTAGATTTGATGTAAACCCATCACGTCCTTCCTGGGTTACGCACTCTATCAGCATGGGAAACATTCTGACCTGTTTATCTTGTTTCACAGAATCCAGAGCAGAATCTTGAGGGCATTAGGGCTATATTTGTACTGCCATAAATGTGATAAAAAATATATATATCCTGCAGCCAGGCATGGTGGCTCACACCTGTAATCCCAGCAATTTGGGAGGCCAAGGCGGGCAGATCACGAGGTCAAGAGATCGAGACCATCCTGGCCAACACGGTGAAACCCCGTCTCTACTAAAAGTACAAAAATTAACTGGGCGTGATGGCGCGTGCCTGTAGTCCCAGCTACTCGGGAGGCTGAGGCAGAAGAATTGCTTGAACCCAGGAGGCGGAGGTTGCAGTGAGCCGAGATCGTGCCACTGCACTCCAGCCTGGCGACAGAGCAAGGCTCTGCCTCAAAAAAAAAAAAATATATATATATTATATATAAAATTATATATAATATATATATAATATATATATAATATATAAAATTATATATAATATATATATAATATATATATAATATATAAAATTATATATAATATATATATAATATATATATAATATATAAAATTATATATAATATATATAATATATATATTATATATAAAATATATATATTATATATAAAATATATATATTATATATCAAATATATATTATATATAATATATAAAAATATATAAATATATATATTATATATAAGATATATATAATATATATAATATATAATATCTCCTGCAACACACACAGCCTAATGCCAGAGAAAAAGACACAAATAAGTGGGGCCCTGGAAATCAGGCAGGTTACTTAGGGCAGCAGAATGTCTAATTTGGACTGGGATTCAGAAGACAAGTCTTAGTTCTTTTCCATTCTAAACAGTTTTTTTGGGGAAGAAACATAAAAAAGGGAAGTCTATTGGGCAAACCTTTTCTCATCTCCATCCTCACATCCACTTCCATGGTACAAATCTTGAAAAATGTCAGCATTACATTACATATGCCAAACCTGGGATTCCAAAATCCAGTAGGCCTGCCTGGGCCTGCAGGCTGTGAGCCAGTTTGAGGTGCCATTAATTAGGTCCCTGGACTCTACACTGACATCTGTAATCACAGATGATTACTCCATACCCAAGACCAGCCTTGGGAAGTTGGGCCTCTCAGGAGTGCCCCTGACTCTCCTAGTTTCAGGTTCCACTGTGGACCCCAGTGCTCACACACGGCACCTTCTCTCTCAGCAGGGAAGCATGTGTGCTGCTGTGTTTCCTCTGTTGCAGGCATTTGTAAAACTATCTAGACAGGGACTAATGAACCGAAAAGACCTCTGGAGGTGAAATTTCAGGCACTGGGTCCCCCAGAGACGGGGAAATGGTTGGGGAGCCACAAGATGCCTTTTGGGCAACAGCCCTCAGCCAACAGCCTGCTGGGCTCACCCTTTTTTTTGCCCACTTGTAAGACTGTTCCTGACCTTTACCTCCCTTGGTAGCTGTGTTCTAGAGCCCACAATGTGGAGTCAGAAAGTCATGTAGCAATTAGGTATTAAGCACTGAATGAACCATGGTCAATAAATAAGACATAATAGATGTAAACATTCATGTTCTCCTAATAACAGTGCTCCTAAAATACGTGCAGCAAAAACTAATAGAACTGCAAGGAAAATAGATAAATTCACAGTTAATAGTCAACGATTTCAGTACCCCTCTCAATAATGGACAGAACACATAGACCAAAAAGGACACAGCAGACTTTAACAACACTACCAACCTACCAGACCTCATTGACATTTACAGAACACTCCACCCAGCATGGAACACACTCTCATATGTGCATATGGAGCGTTTGCCAAGACAGACTATACCCTGGGCCATAAAACAAGTCTGAATACATTCAAAAGGATTCAGGTCACATAAAGTGTGTTCTCTGGCCACAGTGGATTTTAATTAGAAATCAATAACAAAGACATCTGGAAATTTCCTAAATTTTGGAAACCAAACAAGATACTTCCAAATAAGCCAGAGATGAAAGGAGACATAAAAAGGAAATTAGAAAGCATTTTGAAATGAACGAAAATTAAAACATCAAATTTTGTGGCATGCTGCTAAAGCAGAACTTAAGAGGGAAATTTATGGCACTAAACAATATTATAGCAGAAGAAAGTTCTCAAATCAGTGGCTTTGATTTCTATCTTAAACTAAAAAAAGAACAACAAATTAAACTCAAACTAAGCAGAAGAAAGGTAATAGTAAAGATGAAAGCAGAAATCAACGAAGTAGCAGAAATATAATAGAAATAAAACCAAAACCCAAAAGTTAATATTTTGAGAAAATTAATAAAATTGATAAACCTTCATTTAGACTGATCAAGAAAAAAAATAAAAGGAGAGAAAGAGACCATTCCTATTAACTTTTAAATTTATTTATCATGGGCTGGCCTCCAGGCCTGGTTCCATACTCAAACTACTCTTATCAAAGTCACTACAGACTTCTTTTTTTTTTTGCCATTTTACTTGACCTCTCTGGGGTCCTAATAATCCTGATGGTGGATACAGTATTGTTGTACCCATTATACAGGTGAGGAGCATGAGGCCCAAGTTGACCAGGACCTCCTTGTTTCTCCTCTTGTTAACTTGAAAGGTTGCTATGATAATTCAGTGAAATAAAATAATCAGTAAGAATTTATTATTTTCACTAAAATTTTCATATCTTTACTAATGTTTCTGAGATGCAGCAAGTAAACAATCTACTCATGAGCTTCCCTTACCAAGACCATGCCCTCCTCCAGCCAGCTCACCATGCTCAGGCCTCAGCCACCAGAAAATTCTGGAGTGGCCACTGCCCGTCCTTGCCTCTTCTGTTCCTAGGAAAACATCTATGTTTTGATCTGGGTTTTTGCAATACAGCATTTATATGGGAATAATTGTCATCCATAATGACTTCTCTTCAGGACACCTCAAGTCCTGAGACATTTTCAGCAAACCAGCAGCTTAAATGCTGTTAGGCTTCAGATTTTATTGTTGTGATATGAGAAAATGACTTTTAGATTGTGATTCCATAGAACTCTAGAAGGCTTTCAGATATGGAAAAGAGTATGCTTAGTTAAAATCCCAACTTAGTTATGATCCCTGAGGGATGTTAGCCTGAGCTAAATGATTTACTATGAATTTAATCTTCCTTCAGAGCAAACTTTTTAGTCAGGTTAAAAAATGTTGGTGGGGGAGGGTGATGGTGAAAGCCATAATTTTCTTAAAATTGTGGTAAAATATATCTAACATTGATATATAAAATTAAATTTACCATTTTAACCCTTTTAAGTGTACAAGTAAGTGGCATTAAGTACATTCACATTGTTGTACAGCTATCATTACTATTGTGTCTAGAACTTTACATCGTCCCACACTAACACGCTGTATTCATTAACAATAACCCTCCATGTCTTCCTTCCCCCAACGTCTGGTCGTCACTGTATGTTCTTTCTCTAAGAATTTATAAGTGAAATCACACAACATTTGTCTTTTTTTTTCATCTGGCTTATTTCACCATACATCTTTTCTTTTCAAATTTTTTCTTAATACATAATAGTTGTACGTATTTATTTATTTATTTATTTATTTTGAGACAGTCTCTGTCACCCAGGCTGGAGTGCAGTGGCGTGATCTTGGCTCACTGCAACCTCCGCCTCCTGGGTTCAAGTGATTCTCCTGCCGCAGCCTCCCAAGTAGCTGGGATTACAGGCATGCACCACCATGCCTGGCTAATTTTTGTATTTTTAGTAGAGACAGAGTTTCACCACGTTGGCCAGGCTGGTCTCAAACTCCTGACATCAAGTGATCCGCCCGTCTCGGCCTCCCAAAGTGCTGGGATTGCAGGCTTGAGCGACCATGCCCAGCCAATTGTACATATTTATGGGGTGCAAGTGATACATTGACACATACATACACAATATGCGATGATTAAATCAGGGTAATTAGGATATCCATCACCTCAAACACTTATTTCTTTGTGCTGAGGACATTCTAAATCTCTTCTAGGTATTTTGAAATGTACAATAAGTTAATGTTAACTATTGTCACCCTACTATGCTATTGAACACTGGAACTTACTTCTTCTAATGGTATTTTTGTATCCAATAACCAATCTCTTTTCATACTTCCCTCCCCTTCATCCCTTCCCACCTTCTGGTAATCACCATTCTACTCTCTACCTCCATGACATCAACTTTTTCAGCTTTCATATATGAGTGAAAATATGTAGAGTTTGTGTGTCTGAGCCCGGCTTATTTCACTTAACATAATGATCTCCAGTTCCATCCATGTTGCTACAAATGACAGGATTCCATTCTTTTTATGGCTGAACAATATTCCATTGTGTATGATTACCATATTTTCTTCATTCATTCATTCATGGGCACTTAGGTTGATTTCATATCCTGGCCATTATGAATAATGCTGCAAAAGACATGGGAAGGCAGATATCTTTTTGATACACTGATTTCCTATATTTTGATATATACCCAGCAGTCAGATTTCTGGATAATATGGTACATCTCTTTTTAGTTGTTGTTGTTGTTTTTGTTTGAGACGGAGTCTTGCTTTTGTTGCCCAGGCTGGAGTGACGTGGTGCGATCTTGGCTCACTGCAACCTCCGCCTCCCGGGGTTCAAGCAATTCTGTCTCAGTCTCCCAAGTAGCTTGGACTACAGACGTGCGCCATGACGCCAGCTAATTTTTGTATTTTTAGTGGAGATGGGGTTTCACCATGTTGGCCAGGCTGGTCTTGAACTCTCAACTTTAGGTGATCCACCCGCCTTGGCCTCCCAAAGTGCTGGGATTACAGGCATGAGCCACTGCGCCCAGCCCCTCATTATTTTTTAGAATAGTTGAGTAGAATTGGTATCAGTTCATTAAGTGTTTGGTAGAATTCAGCAGTGAAGCTACCAGGTTCTGGGCTTTTCTTTGTTGGGAGACTTTTTATTACTGATTCAATCTATTGCTCATTATTGATCTGTTTAGGTTTTTTATTTCTTCACAGTTCAATCTTCGTAGGTTGTATGTGTCCAGAAATTTATTTCTTCTTCTTCTCCTTTTTTTTTTTTTTTTTTTTTTTTTTTGAGACAGGGTCTTGCACTGTCACCCAGGCTTGAGTGCAGTGCCGTGATCTTGGCTTACTGCAGTCTCAACCTTCTGGGCTCAAGCAATCCTCCTACCACAGCCTCTCGAGTGGCTGGGATTACAGGCGTGCACCAGCAGGCCTGGCTAATTTTTGTATTTTTTTAGTACAGATGGGTTTGTGCCATGTTGTCCTGGTCTTGAACTCCTGGGTTCAAGTGATCTGCCCACCTTGGCCTCCCAAAGTGGTGGGATTACAGCCATGAGCCACTGCGCCCAGCCTATTTCTTCTGTATTTTCCAATTTGTTGGTTTATAGTTGTTCATTATATGTCTGATGATCCTTTGTATTTCTGGGGTATCGATTTTAATTTCTCCTTTTTAATATCAAATTTTACGTATTTGGGTCTTCTCTTTTTTTTTTTTGTTAGTCTAGCTAAAGGCTTGTTCATTCTGTTTATCTGTTCCAAAAACCACCTATTCATATCAGCAATCTTTTGTATTGCTTTTTTAGTTTCAATTTTTATTTCTGCTCTGATCTTTATTATTTCTTTCCGTCTACTAATGTGTGGTTTGGTTGGTTAGTGCCAGTTCCTTTAGGTGCATCATTAGGCTGCTTATTTGAAGTCTTTCTATCTTTTTGATGAAAGCATTTATTGCTATAATCTTCCCTCCTAGAACAGTTTTTGCTGTATCCCATAGGTTTTGATATATTGTGTTTCCATTGCCATTTGTCTCAAGAAATTTTTAAATTTTCTTTTTAATTTCTTCATTGGCTCATTCATTGTCCAGGAGCATGCTGTTTAATTTCCATGAATCTGTGCAGTTTCCAACATTCCTTCTGTTATTGATTTCTAGTTTTAGTCCATTGTGGTCAGAAAAGATACTTGATATAATTTTAATTTTTCAAAATTTGTTAGTTGTTTTGCGACCTAACACATGGACTATTCTGGAGAATGATCCATGTGCTGTTGAGAAAGACGTGTATTCTGCAGCTGTTGGATGGAGTGTTCTGTAAACGTTTGTTCCTTCCCTTTGGTCTAGAGTGCAGTTTAACTGTAATGTTTCTTTGTTGATTTTCTGTCTGGATGATTTGTCCATTGCTGAAAGTGGAGTATCAAAGTTTCCTGCTATTATTGGTTGCAGTTAATCTCTCCCTTTAGGTCTATTAATATTTGTTTTATATATTTAGGTGCTCTGGTGTCAGGTGCATATACATTTATAATAGCTATATTCTCTTGATTTATTGATCCCTTTATCATTAGATGATGTTCTTCTGTGTCCTTTTTTTCCACCATTCTTGACTTAAAGTCCATTTTATCTGATATAAGTATAGCTACTCCTGCTGTTTTTTGGTTTCTGTTTGCATGGAATATCTTTTGTCAACCCTTCACTTTTAGTCTGTGCATATCTTTTTAGGTAAAGTGAGTCTCTTGTAGACAACATATAGTTGGATCTTGTTTTTATTTTTTCAAAATCCATTCAGCTACACTGCACCTTTTTTTTTTTTTTTTTTTTTTTTTTTGAGGTGGAGTCTGGCTCTGTCTCCCAGGCTGGAGTGCAGTGGTGCACGGTCTCTGCTCACTGCAAGCTCCGCCTCCTGGGTTCATGCCATTCTCCTGCCTCAGCCTCCTGAGTAGCTGGGACTACAGGTGCCTGCCACCACGCCTGGCTAATTTTTTGTATTTTTAGTAGAGATGGGTTTTCACCGTGTTAGCCAGGATGGTCTCGATCTCCTGACCTTGTGATCAACTTGCCGTGGCCTCCCAAAGTGCTAGGATTACAGGCGTGAGCCACTGTGCCTGGCCCACTGCACCTTTTAATTGGATAATTTAATCCATTCCACTCAAGGTTATTATTGATAGGCAAGTGTTTACTACTGCCATTTTGGTACTTATTTTCTGGTTGCTTTGTTAGATCCCTTCTTCCCTTTTTCCTCTCTTACTATCTTTATTTGTGGTTAAGTGATTTTCTCTAGTAGAATGTTTTTATTCCATGCTATTCATTTATTTATTTATTTTTGAGATGGAGTTTTGCTCTTGTTGCGCAGGCTGGAGTGCAATGGCGCGATCTCAGTTCACTGCAACCTCTGCCTCCCAGGTTCAAGTGATTCTCCTGCCTTAGCATCCCAAGTAGCTGGGATTACAGGCATTTGCCACCACATCTGGCTAATTTTTGTATTTTTAGTAGAGATGGGGTTTGGCCATGTTAGTCAGGCTGGTGTCGAACTCCTGACCTCAAGTGATCCACCTGCCTCGGCCTCCCAAAGTGCTGGGATTACAGGTGTGAACCACCATGCCCAGCCCATGCTATTTATTTTTAATGTCTCTCTAATAGGTTTTTCTTTTGTGATTACCATGAGGCTTACAAAAAATTTGATAGTTATAATAAGTTATTTTTAAATGATAACAACTGAACATTGATTGCAAAGAAAAATATGAAAAACAAACTCTACAATTTAAAACCAACCTTCACCCACATTTTTGACTTTTTAGTGTTTCAGTTTTATCTTTTTATGTTACCTATCTCTTAACCAATTGTAGTAATTATTGTTTTTTATAGTTTTGTCTTTTAGTCTCATACTTAAGACATACATGATTCACTTAACACAATTACAGTATTAGAGTATTCTGAATATGTTTTGTTACTTGTGCCAGTGAGTTTAATACCTTCAGAAGTTTTCTTGTTACGTGTTAGTATCTGTTTCTTTCAAGTTGAAGAACTCTCTAGATTTGTAAGACAGGTCTGGCATTGATATCCTCAGCTTTCGTCTGGGAAAGTCTTTATTTCTCCTTCATGTTTGAAGGATAGCTTTGCTGGGTACAGTATTGTTGTTGGTGGGTTTTTTTTCCTTCACACTTTGGGTTTTTTTTTTTTTGAAACAGAGTCTAGCTCTGTCACCCAGGCTGGAGTGCAGTGGTACTATTTCAGCTCACTGCAACCTCTACCTCCCAGGTTCAAGTGATTCTCCTGCCTCAGCCTCCCAAGTAGCTGGGATTACAGACAGGTGCTGCTGTGTGCAATTGCCTCTCAGGTGGGAACTGTGGCTCTCTTCTTGGCCCCTTGCCACTTTGTGAGCTCCTTGAGGGCAAAGTCCAGGCCACGGAAGACCCCTGGAAGTAGACCCCAAGGATTGGGTTTTCAGGGAATCTTGGTGCCCCCCCATCAACTGAGGCAAGTCCACCTGCCGCTTTCCGCAGGAGCTCTCCAAGCTGGGCCTGGGGAATGAAACAGTGGTGCAGCTGCGGACTCTGGAGCTGCCTGTAGATTACAGGGAGGCTAAGCGGAGTGTCACCGGGATCTGGGAAGATCATCAGCCGCAAGTAAGTGATGGCCAGAGGCAGTGGGGCATGGGACTGGCGATGTGGTAGAGCTGGAGCCTGTGAACCCCCCCGGGCCCTGGTTCTAGGGTTGATGGTTGAGGGGCACCCCGTCCCCAGGCCCCATCAGTCATGCAAGGTCCCAGCTGATTGTGTAAGGTTCTGGGTCTGTTTGTAAAAGTGTAAGCCAAAATATGGATTAGATCTTAATAGAAAATCTGGAGAGAAAGGAGGAGGAAAAGAAATGGAAGTATTATTCCCAGCCAGGACTCAAAAATAGTTTCCACCTAAGGGAGAGGCCCTTGGGTTGGGCCCCACCCATACCCATGAGGGGCAGGTAGGTTTGAAGATGGACGTGAGGCAAGGACCTCTGTGCCCAGGGAACGATCGGGAGGATGGCCAGCATAGGGGAGGCCCATCTTCATAGCACCCAGCCCATTTTATCTGGACATAATTACTGTATAAAAAACAGATACAACCCCACCCCCCCCCCAAAAAAAATTCTCCAAACAAGGACCAGATGATGAGGTTAATAAAACATACACTATCAAGCCATTCAGACAATGCCCCAGATGTTTTGATAACATACTTGGGCAGCTATTTTTCAAAAAGGAAAAATAATCAGCTTGAATAAATTCTAAGAAGATTTCATTGGATGGCTACTAACTTCCTTTATTAAAGTTTCATTTAAAAAAAGATGCAGGAGGCGGGCACAGTGGTTCACACCTGTAATCCCAGCACTTTGGGAGGCTGAGGCAGGCGGATCACTTGAGGTCAGGAGTTTGAGACCAGCCTGGCCAACATGGTGAAACCCCGTCTCTACTACAAATACAGAAATTAGCTGGGTGTGGTGCACCTGCAGTCCCCGCTACTCGGGAGGCTGAGGCAGGAGAATCACTTGAACCCGGGAGGCGGAGGTTGCAGTGAGCTGAGATGGTGCCATTGCACTCCAGCCTGGGTGATACAGCCAGACTCTGTCTCATAAAAATAAATAAATACATAAATAAAATATAAAATAAAAAGATGCAGGATTCCACCAAAACATGAAGCCTCTGCTGTGGGAGCCTCACCACTTACCAGCTTGCCTCTCCTCCCTCCAACCTTCCCCCCACAAAAAGAGAATACATTACCCTGTAAGAATAATTTGAAGTAAAAAGTATTTAAATGTAAATGCAGCATGAGTTTTTATTCAGCTAGAAGAATCCAGCTGTTTTTCTTTCCAGCCATATTAGGAGACACTGGTGGGGGATCCTGGGGTTTCCCAGTGGATTTGGGGTTTGAGATGTTTTGCATGGAGCCGAGCTCTCAAAAGGAGTGGTCCCCCTGCACATTTGGTGAGCGGGGTGGGCCTCGTTTTCCTGGGTTCTCTCTGCTGTTACCCTTTCACACAGCTCGTCGTGCATGTGGGCATGCACACCGCCGCCAAGGCGATCATTCTGGAACAGTCTGGCAAGAACCAAGGCTACCGGGACGCTGACATCCGGGGCTTCCGGCCCGAGGGCGGCGTGTGCCTACCTGGCGGCCCAGACGTGCTGGAGTCAGGGGTCTGCATGAAGGCGGTCTGCAAGCGCGTAGCTGTGGAGGGTGTGGAGGTGATCTTTTCCCGAGATGCAGGCAGGTATGCTCTGTGGGTGTCAGGACTCTGAGCAGGTAGGAGAGAAGCAATGGCCGTCGGCGTCCCCCCGACCTCCAAGAAGCCATCCTGTACCGTCCAGCTGGCCACTTGGCCATGCGGCGCCGCCCCCAGATTGCCCCTCTTTGCTGTGTGCGGGCCAGCACAGTTGCTCACACCTTGCCTGAGGTCTCATTTGTGAGACCTCCCTGTGGAAACATGGTCTTTGGTGTGTTGATTTAGGAGAAGAGACGGGAAGGCAGACTTCAAGAGCCACTAACATTTCATGAATGTTTTCTAATTTTGATTTTTGGGGTGACTGAAGTTGTGAGTTGACTATGTTGATGTAGCCCCAGATAAAGACTGATTTACCTTTGTTTCTCCAAACTCTGATCCCCAGTAGGTGGTTTCCCCTTTCCCCAAGGAATGAATGAGTGACTCAACGAAGACATGAATGAGAGGGATTCACTGGGGTGCAGGTGCTGTGGACTCTGCTTTGTGGAGTATCTGACCCCTTTCTGCCTTGGCCACTTGCTGGTCATGAGACCATGAGGCCAAGAGCCAGCTCTCCCCAGCTCATCCCGGCACCATGTTCTTTGAGGTGAAACAACACAACTTAAGTCTCCCTTGGGTGGCAGTCCTCCCTCCTCAGGCTTTGTGGGTGTTGCATTGCCACTTCTGCATATGTTTCACTGAGGTTAGAGGCTGGTCCCGAGAATTAATGTGGCATTTCCTGTGGTTGCAGATACGTCTGTGATTATACCTATTACCTGTCTCTGCATCATGGAAAGGGCTGCGCGGCACTCATTCATGTCCCTCCACTATCGCGCCGGCTCCCGACCAGCCTGCTGGGAAGAGCCTTGCAAGTCATCATCCAGGAAATGCTGGAAGAGGTGGGAAAGCCCACACACAAAGCCCAGTTCGAAGAAAACTCAACCATGGTCCTTCCAGGCAGAGGGAACTGACCGGGGCATTGCTCCTTTAGAGAAAATTAAATGTTTCAATCCTGTGTGTAGCATTCAACTGTGCATTGAGAAACTTTTTCAAAAATTGCTTGTAAGACAAAGAGGGTGGAAAACTCTGAATTAGCCCAACAAAATCACAAAGGGTTATTTTATTGTCCACCTTTCAGAGTGTTCTTTCTCCCGACATTTCACAGGGGATGAACTAGCTTCAGTTATGGTTTTCATGACAATAAAATGAAATCTGAGTCACCTGTTTTCTTCCAAAAATCTACACAGTGAGTCTGTGTGATCCTGCCCAGACTGTGGGGACCACAGACCTGTTTTGGAGAGGCTTACAGAAGCACAGAGACAGCCACTGCTCCAGGGGCCCCATTCCTGGCCTTTGAGCTTGTGTGTCCAGGTCCTGGGTAGCCTCGAAGCCACTGAGGCTCTACTGTATGATTTCTCTGTCTCTGTTTGCCCCTTTTACTACTTACTCATTTTAATAATTTTCGAGCATACAGTTCAGTAGTATACAGTACATTTCCTTGTTGTACAACCGTCACCACCATCCATCTCCAGAACTTTCTCCTCATCCCAAACTGAAACTCCGTACCTATTAACTCCTATTCCTTCTTCCTCCCAGCCCTTGATGCCCACCATTCCACCCTCCATCCCTATGAATCTGACTCTAGGTAGCTCATATGAGGGAGTCGTGCAGCACTGGTCCTTTTACATCTGGCTTATTTCAGCCTCATGTCCTCCAGGTTCATCCATGTTGTAACATGGGACAGGATTTCATTCTGTTGAAGGCGGAATAATATTCCAGTGTATGTATGGACCACATTTTGTTTATCCATTCATCTGTAGATGAACACTTATGTTACTTGCCCCTTTTGGTTCTTGCAAATCATGCTGCTACAAACACTGATGTGCAAATATGTATCCGAGTCCTATAGCCAGAGGTGAATTCCTGGATTCAATGCTAATTCTGTGTTTAATTTTTTAAGGAACTGCCATTTTGTTTTGCACAGGAGCTGCACCATTTTACAGTCACATTGGTAGTGTGTTTGGTTTGAAGGCACAGGTTAATAGCCAGGCTTAGCTTCTCTCCGTGGTGTCTTCCCTTTTTAAAAACAGAATCTCCTGTTTCATGTTTTGTTATGCTTTTATGACATAGCACCAGGTCTTGTGCCAAGCTTCTCCCAGCAAGATTCTACCTGTTCAGTGTTTTCTAGGTGCAGATTTCCTTTGGGAGTCCCGTTGGTAACATTGCTTTTTTTTTTTTTTGGAGGAAGTGAGTGAAGATAGGTAAGCTCTGGGAAATTTCTCGCTACACTGGTGTGCTTACAACTACCATTTTTCACTTGACTACATTTAAAAAATTCATCACTCAGTGTTCGGATTCATTCAGTATTAAGAAAAGCATTTGCAGCTTCCTAACAAAGGAACCAGGCCAGGCGCGGTGGCTCACACCTATAAATCCCAGCACTTTGGGAGGCTGAGGTGGGCGGATCACTTGAGGCCGGGAGTTCAAGACCAGCCTGACCAACATGTGAAACCCAGTCTCTACTACAATTACAAAAACATTAGCTGGGTATGGTGGTGGGTGCCTATAATCCCAGCTACTCGGGAGGCCGAGGCAGGAGAATCGCTTGAACCCAGGAGGCGGAGGTTGCACTATTGCACTCCAGCCTGGTCAAAAAGAGCAAAACTCCGTCTCAAACAAAAAGGAACCAGTCAAGGCCGCCAGCACACTTTTTGCATTTGGAGTAGCCTTTAGAGGACTCCCTTTGCAAGTACACCTGGATCATTTGCTAGAAATCAGATCAAATCCCGCATGTTGGGGGATGGGGAAGGTGGTGCTGGGTGGCGTGCACAGGTCTGGCTGATGGTTGGTAATGTGGAGCTCTGCCTGTGCTATGGACAGTTCTGTCCCAGGACACCGGCAAGCAAGGGGCCCCCAGGACTGGGCTCCAGTGTTATATTTCAGACTGCTTGGCCGCATGCCATAACATTTTTAAAATTTTTAGATATCCAGTTGGGAGGCCCAGAGCTCCCTCTTCATGAATTTCCCCATCATTTTCACCACTGTGGCCTCTGAAGTTCTCCGGGGAGAACCCCAGAAGTCTCATTCACATCCTGGGCTGTGGACTTCGCCCAGCATCCCTTGTCAGTATACACAGAGCCTGCTTAGTTCTGGCAGTGCAGAAGCCAGTTTGAGAACCACAGCAGAAAAGGCTGAGTCCTGGGTTGGTAGCTGGCGGGGAGGTGGGAGGGGGGGTCTTGAGCATGCCTGTATGTTTGCTCATCTGTAAGAATAATTAAAATCCTTCCTTTGCAGGGTGATTGTGAACATCTGGTGAGAGAATGGATGTGAAGGTCTTCTAGTAACATTAGAACACTACAAAAATCACACATTTGAGTGAGTAAGGACTCATACCTGGACTTGGGGGGGGGGGTTAATGCAGAAATAGCTCTTGAGGGCTTGCAGTCTTAAGAAATGGCATGGAGGGGAAAGGTTCTAACGCTTCTAAAGACCCAGCACCTTCATCCTTAGATATTGCTGCTCCTTCTAGCTGGGCAGGCCAACTGCAGACTGCACTGTGGCAACCTGGAAGTGCAGCATCAACCTGACCAGGAATGGAGGAGGCCTCATTGGGCTGAGCAGCCTCAGAATTGAGACCTCCTCGTCATCAGTCACCTAATGAAGATCCCCTGAGTGCCAGGCACTCG
This sequence comes from Pongo abelii, assembly GCF_028885655.2. NCBI lineage: Eukaryota > Metazoa > Chordata > Mammalia > Primates > Hominidae > Pongo > Pongo abelii. Next base: position 102,140,109 of record NC_072001.2, on the reverse strand, counting down.
GTGACACCACTGAGCAGTAACCCTGAAGCAATGCCAAACTTGAGAGTACCCTCTTTTTTTTTGAGACAAAGTCCTACTCTGTCACCCAGGCTGCAGTACAGTGGCACAATCTTGGCTCACTGCAGCTTCCGCCTCCCGAGTTCAAGCGATTCTCCTGCCTCAGCCTCCCAAGTAGCTGGGATTACAGGCACCTGCCACCACGTCCCACTAACTTTTTGTATTTTTAGTAGAGATGGGGTTTCATCATGTTAGCCAGGCTGGTCTTGAACTCCTCACCTCATGTGATCCACCCACCTCAGCCTCCCAAAGTGCTGGGATTACATGCGTGAGCCACCGCACCCCAGCTGGGAGTCCCCTTTCAGAAAGGCCTTTGCTTTTCGGTGCAAACATTTCTGAGGCTCAACAGGTCTGAAGTAACTGTGGTCTTCGGTTTACTTCTCCTACCTACACATTGCTAGGCAGCTCCTCTTCTACTGGCCCGATTTTGCTATTGGAGCATAATTTCCCATGATAAAAGTTGAGGGAAATGACCAGCTTCTCCTCCTGATGTGTCTGTCAATCCTTAGTCTGATTCTAGAACATTCACACCTTGCCATACATGGCCATTTCCCCTGACAAAAATAATATTTACGTTGTAGTGTTCCTAGGGGCAGAAATCACTAAGCAGCAGCTAGAAAGTAACTAACTTTGGAGCTCCTCCAGTGAGCCACATTCTGCGTGTGGCCTGCTGGGTTCTCACCAGCACCCCCCGAAGCGGGCATGTCAGCTGTGAAAGACCAAAAAGCACATAGGAAATGTGAAGAACTGAAGTCCTCTGCCCTGGGGTCATGCAGATCAGACTTGCCTTGGCCTGACTGTTAGTGGAAGGTATAGGAAAAAAGTCCACAAATCAGTCAGAACTGCAGTACAGATTTTCTTAATTTATGTATTCAAATTTCTTTCCAGATGATTTAATGGAGGGAGAAACAGATAGCTTCCCTGTCGTCTTCACTGGCAATTTGCATGCTGAGAAAGCTCAGCTGTCAGAGAAGAGGCAATGCTTTTGTGGAGAACGCTCCCAGGCAACATGCCTGAACACACATGCCCCACACAGCTCAGCTTCCCTGCCACCAAAGTGTAGTGATGCTTCCAGGAGGGACAAAACCAAACCAGAGACAGAAATGCATACAGAATTATTTTATTTAACTTAAACCATGTAGTACTTTACTAGAAAAAAGCAGAGTAAGAGAAACTAACGTTGCCTTAGCTTCAGCCATTCAAAATAGACAAAGTTTCTTTTTTCCATAATGTAAAGAATCCAGAGTATATCGCAATAACAGGAATAAATTCTTACAACAGAATATACAAAAACATTTTGAAATTTTTTTCATCTACTGATTTTTTATATAAACAGGATTTTTTTAGGAATAATTTATACACAAAGTCATTTTATGTAACAAATTGGCCATGTTATTACCTTTTTTTTTTTTTTACTTAAAATTTTTTTTAACAAGAAAACTCAGAAAATGCATTATTTGCGGTGCATCCGTTCCATCCCACCTTCTGGTTTGATTTTTTTATCCCAGACAAAGGGATACCCAGAGGTAGACAAACTCTGGCAAACCTCTCACCTCAACCTCACTGGCTTAGAAAGCAGACAGGTGTTTTCACCGGGCGTCTCTTCCACCTGTGGATGTGTGTGTGCAACGCCAAACATCCAAATGAAAAGTTGAAAACAAAACCCAAATAGTTTCCAGATCTTTCTCCTATGTAGCGCAAAAACCCCAGGTGTTTCCCACGGTAGAGATATTGTGGAGTTGGGGAGACACGGCCAACAATCTACTGGCGTTAGAGGAAGTGGAGTCAACTTTAAAACAAATTTTTGTGTATGTTGTAGTTTCTATTAAAAATTCTGTATTAGAAATATTTATCTTCGGGGTTCTGCCTTAAATAGGGTCTGTGTTCTAACAAAGCATTAATCATGATACGAGGCATGTAAGCAAATGGCCTGTGTGCCTCAGAGCTGTCATCTTTTATGTGATCACTGGGTATGCTGTAATCATCATGAAAACCACTGGCTGTGCAGTCAAGTCTTCCCATGTCCATGGCACTGCGTTGACGATGACGGCAGCCAGGCCAATCAAACCAGATGCTCAACGGCGCCATGCACTGCTGGGCTCCAACACCTCTGCCGTTTCCATGGCCAATGAGGTTCCTTCCATCTGTTAAAGTAGCTACACTCCAAAGGGAAATGACCAGTAAAAAATGATCCCCTTCCCAACCAGAGGGTTCTGGAAGACCAAGATACTGAAGATACAGAACTACTTTTTAAATCATCATTCCTCTGTTATAAACTAGGGCAGAAAGCATAGGGGGAAAAGAGGGTGAACCACGGCTGGGGTCAGGGAAAAATCCTTTTTTGGCATATTGTAAAGCTAGCTAGTAAACAGGTGTCCTAAAAAAAAATGGATCACAAACACACATTTGCACACACAGAGGGAAAAAAGTGTCTTTAAATTATTTTCGGCAATTATAAACTACAAACATTTTATAAAATTATTCTATGTTCTTACAAAAATGCAATGAAACATTTAATTAGTTCTTGTAAACCAGATCTTCGTCAACTGACTACCCGTAATCTACTGGACTTAAGAGCCCTATTGAAAACGCTAATGAGTGACTAGTTAAAACAATGTTGACCAGAAAGATGCGGACACACACACGTGGGACATAAAAATGAGTGATCATTATGTTCTTGCAGAAACAAACAAAACCCTAAAGTCATGCCCCAGAACTGACAACTGACGAGTGCGATGTAGTTTGTGTTCTTGAACAATTCGCCTTAACTCCGAGATCAGTTTCCAGAGTAGGATGTTAGGTTTCTTTGTTGAAACCAAATGCCCATGGATGACTGCTGAGCCTTGATGTGGTCTGATAGCTTGAAAAACCATCAAGTTCAAAACATTGCCCACATTTCTTCCAAGCCCTGCACCCTGCTGCTCGTAACTCTTCTCTGTGCCAGGATCCCTGTGACAACGGTTCAGTACCTGCCACCTGGTCATTCCACCATCAAGGAGCGCTCACTTCTCCAAACGACGCAACCAGTCATCTAAGATGAAGGCCAAAAATGAAACCCTCTGACCTGTCCAAGGTCTGTATCTTCAGCATCTCTGGCAACAGAGGTTCAGTCTAAATAACATCCTCTCTTGAAGTTCTCATTTGTACCACCAACTACTTCCGAGTGAAGTAAGAAAGTGTCTTTCATCACTGGTTCTTAAGGAGTGGATCTCTGGTCCACATCTCCCAATGCTGCTTAGCCCAGGAAATGAAGACCGCTGACAACACACAGTAACATTAACGAAAAGAACAAACCCCAAACTTTAAATGCATAACTGGGACTGCTGGAATGGGCCAAGGCATACCATGGCGGGTCACTGTCACCAGGAGGGCGCCTATGTTTTAGAAGGGAGTGGCCACCAATACCGTCTGGCCACCCTGGAAGGACCCAGCGTGACAGCTGAGGACACTGGACAAGCATCCTAGCCTTCTTACCCATCTGATCTGTGTGATCTTGCCACAGAGCCGCTTGCAGGCCATTCGGCCACCAGCCTGCAAAGGTGGACTCTGCTGCGGGAAAGGCTTCGGTGGAACAAACCAGCCTAGCATCTGGTGCCAGAGAATAGTTGGCTCATAAATCTTTTATCCCAAAGCACCCCAGTTTGCACCGAGCATCTTGCCATTTGGTAGTTCCACAGTGGCCGCTCTTCTATTTTATGAAGCCACTTTTCCCCCCCATTGAAATGTGACTCCGCATCTTAAGAAACAGGCCAGGAGGAGAGGCCAGGTCGGCCACGAACACGGTCTTCCATCTTCCAAGGAGGGGGCTTGTTCCAACGGTATGTCAAACGTCATGACATCCCACGAAGGAGACCCGGGGTGGTCTTGGTCTCACTCAAGTTCAACAGTGTCTCCAGTACACACCAGCTCCTGCTGCCTCAGGGAAGGGCTGTGTGGGAGAATGTCTTAATGCTCACATCAGTTCCATGATGTGCCTCAGTGGTTCATGTGACTTCAAGCAGTGTGAGCTGCTGGCAGAAGGAGGTTGCATGGAAAATGCCACAACTCAGCTTAAGATTATTTGGAACACACAGAAGAGAAAAATCAAGAGGCGGGGAAATCAGCATGAAGTTAGGCTAGAACTGTGGATAGATGATGCCTTGGTATAGTCAGGGTGGGTGGGTTGGTCCAGTAAAATGACTGCACCATCACACAAGCCAAGTTTTCTCTTTTATTGAAGTGTTTCTGAAGCATTTGCTATGATGGGCACTACACTGTTAGTGTTTTCTACTTAAAAGCTACCTACATAAAACAAAAACAAAATGACATCAGTAACTCAGACAGTTTAAACAAAACCCTTATAACCAGCTGAATGATCTGTAGAAATCCAGTTGTGGAAACCGGTAGGTATGTGCACAAGAGAGGAGAGGCCATTATTCCAAGGGGTCACCTACAGTGTGGAAGAAGAAAACCCTGATCAAACAGTATTTCTCAATGACCTTAAGATCCCCGGGGTCTTGGGAGAGATGGGTCGCATTCCGGCAGGAGGCTCCTGAGCACGTTCACTTAGTGCTGGAATTGCAAAGGAGCCATCCACACTTGGGGAAAGCTGCCCGCCACATTTCCCAGCGAAATCATCAGTGACTGTAAGAGCAGCTGCTGGAAGAGGGGAGCGAGCCATCTGTCCTGTGAGCAGCAGGACCAGGGACAGACGGACGTACAGCCCTGGCGGGGGGTGCGACGCCACGGAGGCTTGGCGCCGACCACTGGGCTTTCCAGCCTGAAGGTTTCGTACATCTGTCTACCCCTAGGGGAGGAGGTGGTGAGGGAGAAGTTGAGAGGGCAGCGTGGAAGGGGAGGGGACTCTGCTCCTGCGTGTTCTATCAGGGACTGGCTGTGAGGTCAGGAACCTCTGCATTCTGGAGCACAGGCTGGGTGGATCTTGCTCTCCAGCTGCTGCTGCAGCTGCACCTTTGTGCTCAATGAATGCAGCAGCCATGGCCGCACGGCCCTGCCTCAGCACAAGCCTCCTGCAGGGATGGAGCAGCAGCAAGGGGAGCAAACCCAATGCCCTGCGCCTTTACCCGGGTGATTCGCACAGGGATTGTGCTGCCTGGACACCTTCCTGTCCTCAGAACCTGAGGAACAACTGCTCTCTTAAGGACGAAATGTGTCGGTCATTCCATCTGCATGGAAGCAGTTTGTTCCAAAGACAACCAGCCAGGGACAGCCTGGTGGCTCCCCCAGGTGTGCTCTGGTGCCCTCGTTGGCCTCACACGGCCACCTGGCTAGAAGGAGAAGAAATCTAATACCTTGGTGGAAACCAAGATAGAAAACAAAACAACAAAAAAAGCAACACAAAACGGGACATTCTCAGAAAAAGGCAAGCTGTCTGAAATGAGCAGAGAGGTGAGTTAGTGTTGCTTTGACCCCGGAATACAGCCTGGCTTCTCCCTGCGTCACCTGGGTGTGGAGCCTGTGGCGTGGATGAGGTTACCAGTATCAACGGCCTATTGTCAGGTGCTGAGAAATGTGAGATGTATTCTTTTGTCTATATACACATATAAAAAATAAGAGTGAGGTAGATAAATGTTTGGGGGAAAAAAAACCCAAAAAATCAAGAACTGTTCCATCACTCTCTCACACACACACCCCACACATACACACGCACACACCCTTTCCTTGAAATTTAAATTCATAATGGGGCTTCTCTACAGTGATTGAAACTGGTATCACAAAATAAATTAAAACTCCTACATATACCTTTTTTTTTTTTTTTTTAAAGGGAACATGCTATGGGGTAGAGACTAGAGAAAGCAGTGGGACTAACTGCCGACCAGCAAAAAAGCAGTATAAACTTTCTTTTTTGTGTTTAATCTTCAGTCACAACTAGCAATCACCGTATCCCAGCATCCCAGCTTTGTTCTTACTCCTAAACATTTCCATCCCAGAAGCAACTCTTGTGCTGTCATCTCTCTGGTGAGAAGTGCTAAAAACGAAACAAAACAAGACCCCTGGGCCCCGAGGACCTGGATTCCTGGCCGAGGGAAAGTGGGCCAGCACCACAGCCCTGGTCCCCCGGCAGGAAGCAAAGGGGCTCTTGGGCCACCGTGGCGTCTGCGCTGCCTCGACCTAGCACTCCAGCCGGCACAGCCCTGAGGGTGCCGCCCTGGGCCAGCCTGGATCCCGGGGTCCCTTGGGATGTTCTGGTTCCAAAGACAGGTCGGTCGGTCCGGTAAGGGTGGTGGCGAGGGCCACAGCAGGCCCTGCCGGACCACACTCTGCTGCTCCCTTGGACTCAGCAGCTGTTTTTCGTGGGATGGAAGGATTAAATAGCCATTAAAAAAAATAGTAATCCAAATGCCTAGCGTCTGCAGTTAACACTGCTGTTGTACCCAAGAATTAAAAAAATATATATATGTGTGTCACAACCTAAACAAAGGCAAGGGAAAGAGAGGGTGAGGCTTCTCAACCACGGTGAGTGGAAACACTGAACAAAGACGTGTGAAATATTTAACCTTTGTTTTTCTGACCTGAGTTTGTATCATGTCTTGCACTGTAACAGACTCCAATGCTGTGAGGGCAGGCTGGGGAGAGGAGCGTGGCCCTCTCAGGACGGGTGCCCTCACCAGCCTCGTGCCCACAGAGCCTACGGGTTAGAAAACAACTAAAGGGGCAGGTGGCAGCAGGGATGGGGGATGGATTTATAAAAAGGCATCCAACAGTTCATGGCAAATTATGTGATAGAAGTATCAATTACCGGGAAAAGAGGAAGAAAGTCACGCACTCTAGTACAAAGCGTAAGAAGTTTCTTGGAGTGAGCAGAAAGGGGAGAGGGTGGACCTGAAGGTTTTCATAGATTAAATCCACAAAGATCAAGAACAAAAAAAATAGCAGCTTTTTTTTTTTTCTGTACAGACGTATAGATGAATATCTGAACCGTAAAAAAGTTATAAAAGTGACATTAAAGACGATGTGTATGCAAATGTTTCATGGTCTAACATAGAACTGTAAGACCCATGAAGAAGTCCTAGGAACAGAGAAAATGTCAACAAAGCTTAGAATGCTTGAATCCATTGACTGCTTTTCTTCTCACTGCTGTTGTGGTGTTTGAATTTCTTTCCTTGCAAACCTGCATCAACGGTTGGGCTGAGTCCCTGGAAACCCCTTCCCATCTGTGTCCTCGGGGGCGGGCGGGGGAGCTGGGGCTGGGAGAGAAGCAGGCATGGGGCCCCTTGACTCCAAGCCTGTCCGCCAGGCTGCTTCGGGGCTCATGACCACCAGATTCTTGGGGGTTGGGCAGGGGGTGGGGTGGGGAGGCAGGGCAGGGAAGCCGGTTCAGCTTCTCCCCACCTTCACTGAGAGAAAGTCCTATTGTGTCCAGTTCCCCCAAATAATAACCTAGTCAGAAGCAATGAGACCTGTGTGCCCGTGGCCTTGAGAAGCACAGCAGGGGCAGTCGGACGGACGGAGCCTGTTGCCAGCGTGTCTCTCAAATGGAGCAACCAGATGCCACGCTCACCCAAGCCTCCGGACACAAGGAATCAGCGCAGGGACGACGAGGGAGAAAGTTCAGGATTTTGGCAAAATTAGGCAGCGTTAAAATGGTAACAGCCTTGGATGAACGATGGCCCTTTGTAAATTTCATGTCCCTAGAAAGGTGAAAGATAAAGGTAAAAATTTCCATCTCCACGTGTTTGTTTGTAATGACCTACGGTGCCGGGTGGGTGTGTACAGTGGTTGGATGGGGCCACAGGGACAGCCGCTTCCTCAAACTGATAAAAAGGGCTTCCCAGCTGGACTCGTGGCAATTATTTTTCCATTATGAAGCAGAGAGAAGAGAGAAAGGGAGAGAGAACAGGGAAGGACAGGGACAGAGTGAGGAGACTGGTTCTCAAGTGCTCTGTTGCTATTAAGTGTTGTCATTAAGGTTCTTAAAGGCCCATGTCAGTTAAGGGTTTGGGTAGGGAATAAAAAGCTGCTTGCATATTGAAAAAAGGAACATCCCAAATGTGTTTACTGCAGAGAAGCTGTCTCCCGCGGGCAGCAATGGCAGTTCTGAAGATCCACTGAGGTACAGGAGGCTTGTGAATAGATTGTTAAAACTCTCTCTCCCCCCACCCCGCTGCGCGTGCGCACACGTTACTGTTTGCACAGATTCAGGATCCAAGGATCAGCAGGTCGAAGACTGGGGCAGTGGCAAGGCCCGCTCGTTCTTGCGGCCCCCGTTCATGTGTGCGTAAGGCTGTCTCTCGTCGAAGCTGGCGCGGAGGACCAGCACTCCAGGGCCGGGGCCGTTCTCGGCCTTGTGTCCTGAGTGTCTGTCGGGCAGTGGCAGGGAGGACGAGGAGGCCGAGGGGTCCAGGGGGACGCTCTCCATGTTCTCTGGCTCGAGGTCCAGTTCCTCCGGCTCGGGCAGCTTGTTCTCCTCGCTGTAGTAGAAGGAGACCTCCCGGAAGCCAGGCTCCATCTCGTCTTTGATGCTGCTGATGATCTCCAGGAAGGCAGGCCTCATCTTGGGGTTATACTGCCAGCACATGCGCATCAGTTCAAACCTGTAGCCAAGACACACGGGGCGGGGGGGGGGGGGTCCACACTGGGAGGGCGCACGTGGCCAAGAGGCTTCATGGGCCGCCTGCAGTGGTTTCCCGCACACGAGCGCACGGTGGGAGCACTAAGACCAGCCCTACTGCCCCTCTTCGTCCCCGGCTTTCTGCCTGGACGGCCCAAGTGGCCTTCAGTCTCCTGTTCTACCTCGTACGGCTCCATTCTCTTCCCCCAGAACCCAGAACCACCACGGTACAGAACCCAAACTCTCCTTTCCCAAGAAGGACTAATCCAGCTCCACACTGTCCATCATGTCAGGTGTTATCTATGGTGTCAGTGCTAAGAAATAAAAATAACCAGTTTTCTATCTGAGGCATCTCATGCAGGCACTGCTGAAACATCCTTTCCAGAATTAGCAGGAAACCCCCGGTTTCTCACCAAGAAGGCTGATGAGTGACTGCAGCTTCCCCAACAGTGCTCTCTCTCCGGTTCCCACCTGTGCTATTTCTAAGCTTCCTCCTGGTGCAGGGCTACCCCTGGCAGACGACCAAAGGAAGAAGGCACCATGAGGCCAGGCTTGCAACACGAAGAAATGCACGCTCCGGGTCTGCTGTCTCCATCTAGCACGTGCTTGCTCCAGCCCTGCACAAGCAAGCCCCAGCCGATGAACCAGGCTATTCTGGACCAAACAAGATGCCCAGCGTAGACCTGAAGCCAGATTCCAACAAGCCAGCAAGGAGAGCCCTGGACACGAGTCCACTCCACACACAAGGGACAGGCAGAACAGGATGACGCTTGTGCTGTGTCTCGGTCGCATCGGCTGGGATCCGACAGCACCTGGGCTGCAAATATCTGTGAGACCCTCAGAATCGCATGGAGCAAAGGGAGTCTTGCCGGCTGTGGCCGGGGCTCCCGGCCCGGAAAGGCCCGGGCTTTGACGAGCTTCCAGAATGCAGAGAGACCCAGCTACACAGACTTTTGGGGCAAAAAGCAGCTGGCTACCATCCAGGGCTGGCCATAGTTCTGAAGAGTGACCGCCAACAGCCCTCTCTTACATGAGCGTGAAACCAAAGTGCCTGCCTTTCCACCTCTGTTCTCACCAGAAAGCTCTCCCTTTGTTTTAAAATTCTGGCTAGAGATACTTTTCCATAAAAGTGGCCACACAGAACTCTCCACATCTAGGAAACTCAAAGCACCTGTGGCTGCTTGACCACAGACTACCTGCCCATGTCTGGCCTTCAGGGAAAATTCCAAGGGGAGGCTCCTGATGTAAGACAAGCCACTGGGCCTGGAAGCTGGCCTGCCAAGACAAGGGCTCCTATGGCCACCCGGCAGCTTCCTACAGGCGGAGATGGTGCAACCTTGAGGGAGGGTGGGCCTGGGTGTGAGGGAGAGCCATCCAGAATTCACTAGAATTCAGCGTTCTAGAGCCCGGGGGCCTGCGTCTCCACAGGGCCTAACCCGGGGCTGCCTGCCTCTACATCAGCTGCACTGGCATGGGGCCACGCTCCCTCATTTCCATGTGGGCTGCAGCTGCTTTCCAGCTACAACTACCAGCTGAGGACATTAGGACAGAGACTGTGGCCTGCAAGTCTAAAAATGTTTATTTACCATGTGGCCCTTTACAGAAGGAAGGCTCTGGAGAGAAAGGAATTAGACAAAATATGAAGGCCCCCACAGTATGCTTCTTAGATACGGAGGGTTCCATGTGGCCACTTTTATGGAAAAGTATCTCTGTAGCTAGAATTTTAAAAGTCTACCCCACGGTAGAATGCCAAGTGCACACTAGGTGCCAGGCAGTGAGGCAGTTGTGTGTGTGAACTGCTGAAGTCCTCACGAGTTTGTGAAGCAGGTGCTACTGACTGTAATATACCCCCATGTTACAGATGAGGGAACAGAAGCACTAAGATATTAAATAATTTGTCCAAGATTACAGAATTCATGAGGGTGGAGCTGGGATGGAGTTCTCTGTGCAACAGAATGACTACACTTTGATCATCAACAATCCCGGAAAAAGGAGTTTTTCTCAACCTAAATAAGAGTAGCCCTGGGCCCACCAGGAGACCCTCCCTCACCTAACTGTCCAAGGGACAGTCACAGATGTCCCAAGGATGTGGTTTGCATTGATAAAAACTGGCAGCTTGATGACAAATAAGCCTACCTTTCCATACTCCCCATCACTTCCTAAGAAAAACGATTGGGGTTAAAAAAATTAAAATAGGCCATAACGACATGAAATGCATCTCTGTGCCTGGGCTGTGAATTCCTCTCCAGCTGACTTACCCCTGGGCAGAAGCGTAACCAGGCCAAGAGCATGAGATGTGCTTGGCTCTTGCCCTGCGGCCAGGGACCGAAGAGGTGCCACTGGAGGAGCAGCGAGGCAGTGACATCAGCACAAACAAGCCATGGGATGCCTCTTTTAAACCATTCCAGAGTAACAACCCTTCCAGTGCTGCCCATAAAAGGAAGTCTTTTTTGCTCTGTGGGATTCAAGACCTTGTTTACTATTTCCACACACAAAAAACATCTCCATTAGTCTCTAGAAGGATATGTGAGCTGATAAAACTCATCTTTTAAAAAGCACTTTTTTTTTTTTTTTTTTTTTTTAACACGGGTCAGCTCTGGGGAGTCTGGAGCCATCCTTCTCAAATGTTCTCCCCTTTGGGGGACACATACCCAGCCCTTCTCCTGGAACAGGGACAAGACTCAAATGGAATTCCTGCCCTGCTGGGAAGCAGCTTCCTGGGGGCCAGCTGTGCCCCCCGGAGGCTGGGTGACGGTCAGCAGGGTGAGCACACGGAGGTGCCTCCGTATTCTCACTTCACTCTTGGCCCTGATGTCCTGAACTGGACAGGCTGTGACCTGTGTGGGATGTCAGCAGGCCACGAGGCACCCGCACATTCCCACATGCTGCCGGGAATCAGCACGGCCCCAGCCCGGTGCCGACACTCACCGGATTCCCAGAGGACCTGCGGGGCTGAATGTGTCTCTTTCCTGGCAGCCCTCAACAGTGAGGGTCGTCTTAGGAACCACGCCTCAGCCAGGAGCGGCTGTGGACATGGGTGCCTGTGTGCCTCAGTGAGCTTACTGGGGCTAACTGAGCAGGAGCGCCCTTCCTGCCTGTTTGGATCCCACTCAAGCACTCGATTCCCGCAGAACCAAACCAGGATTCCAGTGATGGGAAAAACTGTACTGGAAAACTACAAAAAACATCAGATTTCACTAAGTTCGTTTCAGACTCATCTATGAGTTGATAATGCTCCAGGCTAAAAGTTCAGATTCCCTCCTGAATCCTGCAGACCAAAGACTTCTCTGGCAACAGTCTGGACACGTGGAGCTATGGAAGTGTTACCAGCAGAACAAATGGCTTCCTAGCCCAAGTTTTCCATGGCTGTGTTCACACCTCTGCCCTGGCCCTTATCCTGCAGCATTAGAGCCGGGACCTTTTACATCACTACGTTTCCTGAAAGCCAGGGCCACTCCTGGCTCATCTGTGTGACCTCAGGGTCAGCACGCACCCAGAGGGGCTCAACGGTATCTGTGGCATAAATACCGAGATCTGGGCTGAAATAAGGCTGAGGACGGGCTTTGTCATCAATCTAAAGTACAGACCCAGCAGGGGACCACAACCCAAATCTGATGTTGTGGTACTTGCTAAGTTAATTCACATTGAGTCATGGCGCTGAGACTCAGACCTCAACACCTTGTGGCTTGGGGACCACGGAGTCCTTCCTCTAAAGCCGGAACACTCGGTGACACTGAGGGTGAGAATCTGGCTACTTCCTGATGGTGAGCTCCAGTCCACCTGCAGCCACTGAGCTCCTTCAGCCCCCAGTGTCGCCAGATAGTGCCTATTCAGATCTCAGAACCACACAACTCACACACTTTCTCACCTGGGACCCGGCAGAGGTTTCAGGGCAACTCCCAAGAGCTCAGGGACTCTCCTCTCCGGGATAAAAAGAGGCCATTCTTTCATGTCTTGTAACAACAGAACTCCCATGCTAGAACCCTCCTTTCTCAGGTAAGCTCATCAGGAAACTCAGAAGGACAACATGATACTCCCCATGAAACCAAGTTGCCTCCTTTCATTCTACTCTTTTCTTGGAAGGGAGAAAAATTTTCTTAGAAGGGAGAAAAATTCTTGATGGCAAAGCAGAAATGCCTCCTGAACTAAGCATTTAATATCAGAGAAACCGCTCCGAGTAAATTTCCTTGTCACTCTATGCTGGGAACAGGAAATGCCCTGTGTTCCCCATGGCAGGGGCTGCGTCCCAGGCAGTTGACGTCAACAGTAAAACCCCAGGTCACCTGGAGGTGGACCAAGTAACAATCCCACAAGTCTCTTGTAGATAAACGTTTACCCGAGGCAAAGAGAAAGCACAAAACAATACTGCTCTCCCTCACCCACCCTAAACCACAGGAGCAAAACTCACACCTGCTTTCATGGGCTGTTTCTAAGCTTGCTAAAATATCACCAGTTCTAGTATTAGCCTAGATTCTGGCACTGTACCTTTATGCAAATTCAGTGGTCATCAGTGGCTGCGCTGCTCAAAGTGTGGAGCAGATGGTCACCTGTGAGGGGCACTGGGGGGGTGTGTGTGTGTGTGTTGGTGGGGGACTGGGGGGTAGCCAGGCTCCCGGATCCCCAGTGGTCCTCTCCCCTGTGTCCTAGAGCTCACATCCCCACGTGATTGACTCCCACATGGTGTAACCTGAAGGAGAAGGTGGGAGCCTCAGAGTGTGACTTCTAAGGTTTGGTCAGAAAGGACGTCGTGCCTTCTGCTCAGGTCCTGCATCTTTTACTCTAGGGCACAGCAGGCAAACTATGTACCTGTGGGTAAAATCTGGCCTGCTGCCTAGTTCTCCAAGGTCTATGAGCTAAGAATGGTTTTCATGTAAACGGCTAAAATAAATTCAAAATAAGAATATTTTGTGACAACACAGAGATGATGTGGAATTCAAATTTCAGTATGCAAAAATAAAGTTGTATTGGAACACAGCCACGCTAGCTTACGTGACGCCTACAGCTGTGTTTGCTCCACAATGGCAGAGTCAAGTAGTCAGAGTCAAGGTCGTATGGGCCCACAGAGCCAAAAATATTTTTTAGCCGGCCTTTTAGAGAAAGAGTGTGCTGAACTCTGCTCTAAGAGAAGCCAGCTACACATCCCGAGACACTCGGGCAGTGCTACGGAGAGGCCCACGTAGAAGAGGGCGATTCATGCAGGGCATACTACCTATGCAGCAACACCTTGGAAGTGGGTCTGCCTGCCCCAGGCAAGCCTTCAGATGACTGCAGCCCTGGCAGACAGCTGGGCTGCAACCGCGAGAAGGGCTCCAAGGCAGAGCCAGCCAGCTATGCCGCTCCTGCGTTCCTCACCTTCAGAAACCTCTGAGAGATAATACATGTTTACTGTTGCTCTTAACTAGTAGGTTTTGGGTAGTTTGTTATGCTGCGATAAAAAACTAACACACAGAAGGGGAGAAGAAGAATTTCTATACTGGGCAAGAAAAGGTACTAAGTGGTCTTTCGAGTCTCTTCCAAGTTTGGATTGTGGAGTTCTGAAGAGGCCATGCTGGGAAGTTTTCCTTGATGAGGGCTGCAGGAAACCCAGTGCCGCTGCATCTGTAGGTGCCACCCTTGGAGAAGAGGAGCCTTCCATCACTGGCCCGGGCCCAGGGCACCAGCCAACTTTCTGGTTCTGGCCCTGCTTTGATGGGACAGTGGGAACCCCACATGTGCTAGCTGTGCGAGGGTCATGCCTTCACTCTGGCTTTCCCCGGCATCCTTCCTGCAGCCACCTTTCTGAATTCTACACAAAGTGTCCATTGCCTGGGATACACTTCAGCGGAACCTATGTTCGGAAGCAGCAGCTAATGGGCATGACGTCCAGCCAACGTACTCCCAAAGCACAGGGGTGTGTATCCAGTCTTCCCCACCCCATGCCCTCCATTGGCCAGCCATTTTACAAGGAGCTTAGGGATTCAGTATTTGTAGCAACAGTCAAAGTGCTTTGAAACAAAAATAGCACCTTGATTGTTTAAGGACAATAATTTCTGAGACTATGGAATTCTAAGATGCCCCCCAAGATCGTTGCCCCTGGTGTAAATATCCCATATAATCCCTTGAGTACGGGTGGGACTTATGAACATGAGAGGATACTTTACTCCTCTAATTAGGCTTCTCATCAGTTGACTGTGAATCACTTAAAAGAGAGAGATTATCCTGGGTAGATCTGACTTTATCGGGTAAAAAACCAGTAGAAGCAGTAGAGAGCTGTCCTCTTATCGGTCTTGAAGAAATAGGCTGCTGTTATGTGAGGGCCTATGGAGGGTGTATATGGCAAGGACTGTGAGTGGCCTTGGCCTCCAGGAGTTGAAAGCAGTCCCCAGCTGACAGGTGCCAAGAATATGGAGACCTCAGTCCTGCAACTGCAGAACCCTGAAGGAGCCTGAAGATGTCCCTGAGCCTCAGGTGAGACCGCAGCTCCACTGACATCTTGATTTCTGCCTCCTGCAACTCTGAGCTGAGAGCAAGAACACCTGCATCTGGATTCCTGGCCCACAGACACTGTACGAGACCAAATGAGCAAAACTTTTGTGGCTGCTGGAGCCCTCATTCCCTCCTGTCCACCTGACACACATCTGGTTCATATCTATCTATCATCCCGCCACTGTGGGCCCAGCCTGAGTCTGTGCTGGCTCCAGGTGGGTGGATGGGTGAGAGATAGGAGCTGGGTGCTTTCATGCAGACGTAACAGTCCAGCAATTCCTCAGGATCCTTTCCAAAGTGAAGCCAAACCTGTCCTGAAAAGCATTTCTGGAAATCTCCTGAATTGGTCTTGAGATACTAGTGGGAGTCTACCTTCATGATCAGCTATGGAGATCCAGATCAATCTCTGAAGCCTGCCTTAAAGTGCATGTCAAAAGCAAGGCCATTGCTCCCAACCTGTACCTGTTGTGCACCTGATGACTGAACCAGAACACCTTCACCCCCTCCTCAAACTCGTTCCAGGAAAGACAACGAGGCCTCCCTGCTCCAGCAGCTCTGACCTCCACTGAGCCACAAAACAGCACCGTCCATGGACGCAGAGCAAGTCCTCCACCAAAAGGGGGGCTTCTCCAGGGAGCGCTGAGCAGTGAGGCCTCACAAACACTGTGAGGCATCACAAACTCTCTCGTCATCTGACAAAACTTAGGACTAAAAGCTGCAAAGTGTTTTTTCAAAATAAGTGGGGTTGCCAGGTGTGATGGCTCATGCCTGTAATCCCAGCACTTTGGGAGGCTGAGACGGGCACATCATCTGAGGTCAGGAGTTCGAGACCAGACTGGCCAATATGGTGAAACCCCATCTCTACTAAAAATTAGCTGGGAGTGGTGGTGGGTGCCTGTAATCCTAGCTATCTGGGAGGTTGAGGCAGGAGAATTGCTTGAACCCGGGAGGCAGAGGTTGCAGTGAGCCAAGATCACGCCAGTGCACTCCAGCCTGGACGACAGAGTGAGACTCCATCTCAAAAAAAAAAAAGTGCAGTGAGAAGACAAATTCACCAGCACTGGCGTCCTTCTGTCTGCAGGGATGTCAGCTCACACACGCTCCAGGTCCACACTGGTCAGTGGATGAAGCTCCGGAGAGCGTTACTTAGATGGTTTATGACTTTTGTAAACACTTAACAGAGAAGACATGTGGGGCAGGGTTCAGAAGACACCAAGCTGACCCTACGTGGTGCATGCTGGAGTTCTGGCCACGCAGCTCTGGGCACACTCACTGCGGGGGCTCCCTCAGGCCTGCCACAGGTGGGGCGGGGGGCTCCTGAATTTGACTTCAGAGTAGTAAGTGTTGTGTTGTTGCTTTCTTTAAAAAGAAACAAAAACCTCACATGGAGAGGATGAGTAAGGATGGATTACTCTGGCCAAACATCTCACAGAGACATTTGGCCTAAGCAACTACAGTGCGAACTGCACATCAGAATGAAAGCATTAAGGAACATGGGGTAGAATTAAGGTGCTCACGGAAAGGCACAGGTCGACCAACCACACTCAGCTCCTTCCACGAGGACAAACCTCTTCTCAGCTGCGCCTGGCAAGGGAGGCACAGGACCAGAGAGAATGGCTTTAATCTCCTCATCTCCTGTGACCCAAGAAAACAGGTATTTGAGAAGAGAAATCAGAAGAGCACGGAGGGCCCAGGAAGTACATACAGCATGTCAGGACAGTTGTCTGGCTTGTCCAGAAGGCCGCCCTCCATGACAAAGCGAAGGACTTGCTCGTTGGACAAGCCCTGGTAGGGCTGCTCAGCCAGTGTGGCGATCTCCCAGAGGACGACCCCGAAGGACCTACAGGGAGAAAAAAACTGTGAGGAACTTGGAAAGGGATGGACTGAACAATGCTGCCCCCTCCTTTCCAGCACTTCTTACATCCCGAGCAGATCAACTGTCCTTACTATGGTGGCAGTGCTCGTCAGACAGCGAGCCAGGCCCTGGGCTAGGTGTGGGACATCATCCTCCCTCTGTTGCTGCTAATGGTCCCCGTAGACTAAATTCAGCCCCAGTGGTGGAGCTAAGGAAGGTGATGGTGAGGGCGCTTCCGGCATCCCTTGCACGGTCAGGAAGCCCCTGATCTGTGCTTTGAACACAGAGCATACTGGGTTCAGCATCTACCTAGTCCCGGCCATTTACCTGGCAAGGCGGTATCACCTAACCTGGCTTTAACCCAAAAAGAATGACATTCTTGTCCAAGCCCCAGCCTGGACATTGACTTAGTAGCCTCAAATGAGGCCTGGGACAGTCAAGCTTTACCAAGCTCCTCAGGTGATTTTTACAATCAGACAATTTTGGAAACCTCTACCCAAGTGGTTCTCACTGCTGGCCGCACAGGAGAATCTCCTGGGGAGGTTTTTAAACAGACGCCTGGGCACCCAACAGAAACTCTGATTTGATTGGTCTGGGGTGAGGGCCTGGGTCCTGGAATGTTTAAAAGATCTATAGGGATCTTGAGGTCCAGTCAGGCCAAGGGAGAAGAGAACTCCTGCTGCTCCCCCCCCACCCCACAACAGAGCTGGGGAGCTGCTGGCCTGCAGGGCCTCTGTGTCACAGGTGGGGGACCAGGGTGGGCTGCACTGGCTGGGAGGGGGTATCATGGACAAAGAATCCTTAAACAGACAAGTTGGCTGAGGAATAACTTTGCAGTGAGCAATTGTGCCATGCGTGCAGCTTTGCCAGTTTAGAAGATCCAACCACTGGAACCAAAACACAGAGCACACACACGACTTTCAGACAGAACATTAAAAAAGACAATGCTGGAATCTGCACAACAAATGTGCCCTCCTAGGGCAAATCTCTGTAATTCACAAATTCTCCCTGGCCTGTCTGCCTTTCCACGTGGTTCGATTTGGTGGAGTAAAGTAGGCTACTCATCAGCAAGTAGGGGCGGGAGCAGGGTGGGGAGCAGGGATTCTAGCTGGACCTGTCCTGGGCTGCAGGTGCTGGTCAAGCCTCCTGGAAAAACCTGGGGCAGGAGATTTCCAACCAAGAGCTCTTGGGACCTTGACCTTGTGCCCAAGCCTACAGCGCCCCTGACTGTATGAGAACGTTTTATTCGCTGCTTCAGCTACTTTCAGTGAATCAAAGATTTTTGTACAAATTGATACTAAAAGTAGGTGTTAGACAGAAATAGAGTCTTAGCAATCAGAGGACAGACCAACCCAAGGTCCTTTTTAATTACAAGTGACCAAGAAATGCTGTCGTCTTCATGTTGTACAAGAGACCCAGAGTCCAAGAGCGCAGCTGAGAGAGGCCTGGGCCCAGGGGAGAAGGGGCTCTCCAGCAGCTTTGTGCGGGAAGCTCTGCCTTCCACAACCAGCCCAGCCATACGGGCAGCACGCCTCAGATGCCAGTGGCAGTAGGACCCACACATCTGAAATGCAGCTTGGTACAAGAGATGACCAGCTCTCCAACAACAAAAAATTAAAAATAAAAGAAAAAAGAAGAAATGACTAGCTCTCTGCTTTTGCTGACTGCAGGCTGGTCTGGGAAACGGCCCGAGGATGTGGCTCCCTCCCAGACCCACTTCTCCTCTTGCCCCACGTGCCTTTCCTGGCTGTGTCAGTGGCTTGCAGGCAGCCAGTTCTCACGGCACGGCCCCCGCCCTGGCCCTCCCGGCCCAACTGCTCCATTCCAAGTTCTTGGTTACTGGGCTACCCACAAATTCACTGCGTCTCACACTGAGCTCTGATTTGTGCCCCGTTCTTCCCGCAGCTTCCCTGCAGCTGATCCCATTCCACCCGAGCAGTCCGCCTGCTGTCACCCACGCCCTCGGCCTCCTCGGAGTCCCACTGCGACCTGTCCACCCAGGCTCACGTCTGTCCAAGGTCTGGCACCCTCCTTCCGTCCCTCAGAGCTCCCTCAGTGTGCAGGATCCTCCTTGCCTGGCCCGCCACACCCCTCTCTTCTTTGGTTACAGCATCTTGCTCAATGCAGCCGTATACTCCGGCTAACAAGAACTTCTTCAAGCACAGCTCTAATCACCCTCTGGTTCAGAAACCTTAACAGGGCTTAAAGAATTAGTCCAGGATACCTAACACAACAGCTGAGGCCTGTCTTGATCTCTCTGCAGCCTAAGTCCCCCAAGGAAACCTCACCAACCCCACCTGCAGCAGGTGCTCCCTACTGCCATGCTTGCCCAGCATTCCCACTGCCAGGAACCCCCCACCCCCGCCCCGCCCCGCTTCCTAGTGCTCTTTTTGTGACAATCCATACTTAGGGTGCCTACACAACTTCATCTCTTCTGTGAAGGCTTCTGCAACCCCAAACTGTCAGAATTGCTTCCTCTTCTCCACAAGACTTTACCCTTCCAGGACCAGGATGACGACGACGTTGTCGTTGTCGTCGTCATCATCATCATCATCATCCATCATCATCGTCATCATCATCATCATCATCCATCATCATCGTCGTCATCGTCATCATCCCCGCATCATCAATCATCATCATCATCATCATCATCCATCATCATCGTCGTCATCATCATCATCATCCCCGCATCATCAATCATCATCATCATCATCAATCATCCCCGCATCTTCCACACCCCCAAGAGCCTTACCATCACACACAGGCAACAATACAGGAGGTAGCAGACCTAGCTCTCCACAAATGCTTGTGGAGTTGAACTGCAAAGCCTATCTCCTGAGCAACTCTTGTCTGAGGTCAACATCACCTGTCACTGAGGGCCACCGAGTGCTGGAGTCAGTCGTCCTTCACAGCTTCATGTGACAACTGCAAGGTGTGGACACTGAACCATCTCTACACAATACCAGTTGCCACAGGAGCCATTTAAACATCTATTCAGGTACCGCAGACTTCTCTAGACAGACCTTGCCTTACAGATGGAGCAACCGAAGGCCAGAGAAGCTCTGAGGTTTAACCAAGGCCACACAGCCAGTCAGAAGCACTGAGAAATATGCAACACCTCTGTGTTTTTCAAAGCCGGTATTTTACTATGTGGTGTTGGCTATTCATGACTTCATATAAAAT
Source organism: Pongo abelii (assembly GCF_028885655.2). Taxonomy (NCBI): domain Eukaryota; kingdom Metazoa; phylum Chordata; class Mammalia; order Primates; family Hominidae; genus Pongo; species Pongo abelii. The sequence continues at coordinate 102,119,998 of NC_072001.2, read as the reverse complement.
CAAGTCTTCCATTTCATGGACAGATTTAATCTTCAAACATTAGATAAATGTCTCTGTGTAAAGCCCTTTCTAATTAGGAACCTTGACGTTGTTTCCCCAGGGGGCAGACCCGAGGCTGTGAGTCCCCCTGCAATGCCCGTGCTGGCTGGAGGCAGCATTCAGTAACTATACTTCCCCACACCAGGAGGGGATGGTAGCAATGGCCCACTCACCAGCAAATTAAAACCTACAGAGAAATCCACATTCCCCACAGATGGTAATTAGCCATGAAAGAAGCAAATAACCTTGGCTATTTGTGACTATTTGGAAAGCTTCTTAATAAAAAATAAAGATTATGTGTTGGGTGATCCAGATGCTCGGGAAGAAGGCACAGCTCTAGGCTGTGGGGTGCAGCTCCCCAGTCCTTTGTCTGGTTTCCTCCATGCCTAGAGGGCACCCTTGTCATTTCAGAGGGACGTGGTGCTACAGGGAGCTGCGGGGAGAGCAGCCACAGTGCCCAAGGGCCTGGGAATGAAGTCCTGGAAGACAGCGGGAAACCTGGAGGTGTTCTGGCTAGAACAGACACACCTCCTTCGATGACTCCTAGACCTATCTTACCAAGAACAGAGCAAGGTATGCAATTGTGCTACAGAGAGAAGGTCCAATGGGTGTCACACAGAGGCTGACGTAGCAGAACACAAGAGATCTGCTAAGAACAAGGATGTCTAAAGCATGAGGCTGGCCTGCCTTTGTGAGGAAGTGAACATGGAGTTCCCTGGAAGGAAACCTCTTAGCAGAAGCTCAATCACCAGCTGTCAAAGATCTGTGGGTGCGTTGGGGACTGGGCCTGACTGCAGGGATACATCCCAAATCCTAAAATTCTGGGGTCTCTTCTACAAAGTCAAATAAAATTCTTTGTGTTTCTTTCTAGATTTTTAACTATTTAGGAATCATTGCTTTGTGCTGTTGAATACAACCTAAAATCATTTCCATTCTTTTGAGAGGGACAGCTTTAGTTTAGAGCCTGGACAGCTGAGAAACCTACTCCAAAGCCCTGGCCTCCCTGACCTGTGCTATCCTCAAAGCCTGTGTTAAAAAACAAACAAAACCTGAAGCACTGTCAATGCCTCAGCATTTCATGGAATGAATACCAAACGCCTATTCACGTTTATACATATCTTTTCGTATTGGTTCATAGTAGTTATGTAGTCAAATGGACAGAAATTGGCAATGAACACACTCTATGTCCCTTTGTTGCTGCTTGTGCAGTGACTGCTAGTCAGAATTTGGGTAAAATTTGCCTGAGAGATATGAACAACACTTTATCGTTCTATCCTGCTTCTGTTCTCCCTGGCTGTATAGTTTTCTATTTTGTTATACTACAAGCTGACCTCCAAGCTCTTGGAGGCACGAAGCCTAGAATAAACAGATGCATGCACATATCCAGGCTTGCCCTCTCCTCACCACCCCAATCTCTCAACACCATGCAGAGCACTTTGATTTGACAGTAAAGAGATAACCATCTTGGACAAGCTGATTGTAAAACACATCTCATACTTGAGCTTAAGAAGCAATCATGCTTTGCCGGGTCATATTCAAATGCTATTTCCAATTTGCACCTGTCTTCAAAATAAGATCCAAGGCCCCTGAACTGTGAAAGGTTTACGAGGTTAAAAAAAAAAATGATGTCAGTCACTATTGAAATAGTTCCTCTATGCGGTCATCCAGACTGTTGGAGTAAACAACTACCATTTCTGTAACACAACAGCAATGGGATCCCCCCAGAGGAAAGCCAAGACACTAGATGACATTCTAGAAGGTGCCTGTGCCAGGGCCTCAGCCTGCCAATAACCTCAGCTGTATTTCAGAACCTGACTGCCTCTCTGCAATGTTGCCAAGGAACCGCAATAAACAATACTACCGAGAGGCCTCTGATCCCTCGGCCGATGGGCTTCCACTGGAAGACACTGTTTACGATTAAGGGAGACGTTTTGCTTCCCATAACCATCCCTGGGTCCACAACGGTGGATGCCCACTGAAAGACAGACAGCAGATGGGACCAGCAGGAAAACACAATCAGGACTCATAAGCTTTGGGTCTACATAAAGCACTGTCTGCAATCTGAGGGTTAGATTAGGTGAGGCAGACACACAGACAGTATCTATTTATTGAGAAAGAGGAAAAGAAAAAGAAGGCAGGCAGGGGAGAAACAAAAAGAGGTGACGGCTTCTGGCACATCCCAGCTCCTGGAAACATAATCGGTATCTGCTGAAGACGGAAAGAATGTTGGTCCCACAAATGCCCTTCTGCCCTTAGTTAGCCCACTGACAATAGGAACACCTCAGTGATGAAAAAGTGTGGCTCACACAACACTGAGCTCAAGCTGGAAACGGGTAACAATGAACAGAGAAAGATAAAGCCCTGGAGACTGAGCTGGTGGGAGTGTGGAGGCTGGGGCTCCAGGCTGGCAATGCAGTGAAGGCTCTCATACCAGACGTCCGAGTAAGTGGTGAAGACTCCATCCTTGAGGGACTCGGGAGACATCCAGCGCACGGGCAGCAGCCCTTTCCCTCCTTTCCGGTAATAGTCTGTCTCATAGATATCTCGCGTCATACCAAAATCTGTAAGGGGGAAGAGAGGGCGCAGAGTCACACGCTGGAGCAAGCACCACTACTGTTGCAGCAGAGGACCCTACACTCATTATATGTGGAGAGACACAAGGCAAGACACAGACACGTCCCACTTTAAGGCGGCCAAATATTAGGGTTTGCAATTTTATAAGGTAGAGACAGTAAGGGATGATTAACCACATGATGAGCAAATACCAAGCAATCTCCACTTTTAATATATTTACAATTTGATTCCCTTAAGAAGTTAATTCCCTTATTGCATTTAAATGAGAGGCAGGCTGAGTGCAGTGACTCAGCGCCTGTAATCCCAGCACTTTGGGAGGCCACAGCAGGAAGATCGCTTGCACCCAGGAATTCAAGATCAGCCTGGGCAACATAGCAAGACCCTGTCTGTATAAAAAAAATAAAGAATTAGCCAGTTGTGAGTGGTGGTGTGCACCTGTGTTCCTAGGTACTTAGGAGGCTAAGGTGGAAGAATCACTTGAGCCCTGGAGGTTGAGGCTGCAGTGAGCCATGACCACAACACTGCACTCCAGCTTGGGTGACAGAGTGAGACCCTGTCTTGAAAATAAGAATAAGAAAAAAGGAGGCGGTGTAAAAATTAGAGTCCCACAATTTAAGAAAATATATAGTACTGCAGAGACCACTGGTCATTTACACATGGTTTTAAAACCTGACCAAATAAACAGGAGAGTACAGATGCTTACTTAACTTGGTAGCACTGCCCCATCACTGGAGAAAAGTAAATAATTTCACTGCTTAATAAGGGGGAAAATATTCAGGGTAACAATTCCTGATGACAAAAGTACCCAGTAAGATGAGGAAGAGATGCTATTTACGAGGCCCCTGAAGCTATTACTCAATACTGTCTTTCAACATAATAGTCCCACTCATTTCTGAAAAGTTCTTCCATTTTCCATGTCTCCAGAAGATGCCACATAATTATGTTTGATGGCAGCCTCGCTTTATAATCCTCAATTATTGCTGCTTTGTCAGATTTTGATTTTGCACTCAATCATACAACCTTTTCTTAAGTGGACTCTTCCGTTCTCCTTCCCAGGAGAAAGGGCTGCTCCACTTTAAAATGCTCATGTATGTCTCTAACTCATGCCACAAAGAGGTAAGGCTACAAAAGCAAACACAAAGGGAACAAAGTTCCTTGGACTTGAACCAACATAATTTACTTGTGCTATGCTAAGAGCCCTCAAACTGCCTCTGGTAAAATTACTTGTCATATTTGTCATCCATGAGACGCTGGGCATTGGGAAACATCTTGAACCCTTGTGAAGAATAAGAATGAAGTGTGAAAGTGTTATCTGTGAATTAATCCAGTGACATGCAAATAGGGGATTTGCCTTTACTTGCACAGGTGGAAAAGAAGGAATCCTATTAAAAAACACAAACGATCTTCCTCAGCACAAATGAAAAACTTGAAATTCTAGAAAGAAAAACCATGATTACAAAAAAAATCACTATAAATATGCCACATGGTTCAACAGCAAACATGATCCCTGCTGATTTGGATTTAAAATGGCAATTGGCACAAAAAACACCTCTCCCAGGGTGACGTGCAGTGGGGAGAAACTGAGTTCCTCCCATGTACCAGGAGGGTGGAAAGAAGATGCAGACAGGAACTGCCATCTGGAGAGGCCCTGCCCCGTGCCAGGCACGTGCTGCTGCTTTCCCGCACCAAGTCCTTCTCATAACCCCATGGGGTCTGTCACATTATCACCCTATTTCTGAGGTGAGGAAACTGAGGCTCGCGGATGTAAGGCACCTGGCCCAAGTCTCTCATCCATCAGTGGCAGAACTGGCCCACCTCAGGTCCACCTGGCTCCCCAGTCCCTGTGCTCTCCCCTGCACTGGGAAAGGGGAGCTGGCTGGCATTTCCATGGGGACAATCTGAGTTCTACAGAGAGGGAAGGAGAAATGAGCTGGGCGCACAAAGGAAGCCCAGCCAGGGACGTGGGCGGCTCTTTCCCGGGAGCCCTGAGGCATGACGGCCTCTTGGGACTCCTTTGCCTCTGAGGGCTGCCCGGCTTCACAGGGCACCAAACGTGAGGATGTCTCAATGTGCCAAACCTAGGGACACAATGGTGGATCCTGAACGAGGAACTCTGTTGACGGAGGGATGTGGGCTCTGGGATATGGCTCCATTTCAATACCTCTAGCTCCTACAGAGTAAAAAGAAAGACACTCACCCCTACTTCAGAAACCATTCTCAGCCGGGCGTGTGGCTCATGCCTGTAATCCCAGCACTTTGGGAGGCCGAGGCGGGTAGACCACCTGAGGTCAGGAGTTCAAGACCAGCCTAGCTAACATGATGAAACTCCGTTTCTACTAAAAATACAAAAAATTAGCTGGGCGTGGTGGCAGGTGCCTGTAATCCCAACTACTCAGGAGGCTGAGGCAGAAGAATCGCTTGAACCTGGGAGGTGGAGGTTGTGGTGAGCCAAGATTGTGCCACTGCACTCCAGCTTGGGCAACAAGAGCAAAACTCCGTCTCAAAAAAAGAAACCGTTCTCTAAAAGATTCTCATTGTTCACTAAAGGGGCTAAAACATTTCATTAAAAAATCACTACTAGGGGAAAAAAATATGTTACTAAAGGAAGGTGAACACTTCCAGAAAAGGCAGTTCAAAAACTAGACACAGAGGTCCATTTGAAATAGCTTCTTTTGGGTGTTAAATCTCCCCTGAAGTTTCTCAGGATAAATATTTGGTATTTTTCTAAACTATCATCGTATCATAGTGGGAAGATGAGAATCCTGGTAAAAACAGATGGTTTCCTGAGCAGCCCTGATGTTATGTGTGTTTTTATTAGGCAGATTAAAAGACCAAAGTAAAAACACAAACCTAAAGGCTGAAGTGGGTTTTAACCATTGCTCAGAAATTCAACCCAACCCCTTTTTCTGGTGTGACAGTGGGTGGTGGTAACAAGGGGATCTAACCAGTAGGCTGGTCAGCTAAGAGTAGGACAGTAAGTGTTGTGAGAGAGTGGTCGAGAGCTTGGAGGCTGGCCAGCCCCAGCCATGAAACCCAGTGAGCAGTGATCGTCCCTCACCTAAGGGACTGCCATGCCAGCTCCTGCCACTGCTCCTGCTCCATGCAGAGCCTTCGTCATTAGGGCAGCTTGCCTCTTAGAAACCAATGTGGGTCCCTGGAAGGGGAGCAATGCTCCTTATAAGCTAGGAAAATTGGAGGGATGAATGCAAGGTTGGACAGTGAGTTTTATTCCCCAGTCAAAATCTCCTGAAGACACTGTCTTAATTATTTCTGTAACCAATGCTAAAAAGTGTTCTACCAAGAAATGCCTCAAACGTCTGGAGAGCCAGCCTCAAGGACCGTGCCCAGTATCTGAACCACCATGTCCATGAGCTATCAGCATTGGGACTGACCGTGCCAGGTTTGTGACCATCAACTGGAGACAATCACATCATTCCCAAGAAAGAGTCTGTGCACTCAAGGGACACACTAGAAAACCTCTCCGGGGCAGACTAATGCCAACAAGGTCCTCAAAACACCTGAGTTTAGTTCTTGCCCAGACCTGGAAAGCTAAGGACACACCTCCGATTTTGACTGTGAAATCTTCGGCTACCATGCAATTCCGGGCAGCAAGGTCTCTGTGGACGAACTTGTTGGCGTTGAGGTATGCCATGCCGTCTGCAATCTCTCCGGCCATCTGAATCATCTTGCTTAGGCTTGGAGGTGCTAGGACTGGATTATTCTGTTGGAGATTTAAAAAAATTCACATGAGAATTTTGGATTTTTTTTTTCCATGCCAATTTCTTTCGAGGTTTGCATATCATCTTTGTTCAATCTGGGCACCGTGGGTTGTTTATGCTAAGAAACCAGGACTTGCTCGGAAGGAACAAACCATCATGGAGAGCATGGCACCTGCTTGCTCCCCGCAAGCTTATTTGCACTTGCTCCCTGACCACATCAGAGCTGGTGAGGGAAACTCCAATTTGCACTCTCTAGGACCAACATTTTCCATTTTGGGTAGGGCAAAATTTTTTTAAAGTGAAACAAGCCATGTTTGGTAGTAAGGATTCTCAGTTACTCAAATTCCTATTTATTTATATGTTCCTTTTATTTCCATCACCAAAGCACAGATAAGAGGAAGGCGAGCACGTTACAAAGGCTGTGTGGAAGTAAGCAAATGTGTTTCCAAATGGACATGGTATATTTTATTTCCCATAAAAGCATCGTTATAAATTATTTAATCCTTTTCTTTCCCTTCAACCTTCTTCTAAAATACAAAAATACCAGGATTACTGTTTTCACCTTACAATGTGGCATTATTATTTTCTGTGGGCATCATGGAAGACAAGTCCTTGGCAACTGAAGTCCAGCTGAAGCTTGTCTTGGAGGAAACCAGAAATAAGTAACATGGATAAGCATTTCCTCTTTGCAGAGGACAGCAACATGCTGGCTTTGGAATTAAAAAGAATTACCCCTAAATAATACATCCATTTAGAAAAAAGTTTTATATAAAACACATGTCCAAGTCTCTCCATCCTAAAACAATCACAGTCCCTAATTTTAATACTACCTTTTACTTTTGCATATACAAGTACAACAGACTCTACCTTGGTTTTCTTGACCACAAAGCATCTCATACAACACTGCAAAGCCATAGGGCTCTGACAGGTCCCACACCTGTAGGCCAGCCACCAGATGAGCATGCCCAGGCTTTTCCACATGGGGTATCACAATGGTTTCACTGATGAGAAGATGACCTGGGGCCATGCACAGAAAGTGCCCAGTGGTGCCTGGCACACAGTCAATGCTCAGTGGATGCTGTTGCCCTGTGAGGTGCTAGTTTCTACTGAAAGCTAGTATTTGGAATCAGTATAACAACTCCTCGGTACTTCTGGGTTGGTTCTCTACATTCAGTGACACAAACCTTTGAATTCTGAACAGGCTGTCAAAGCTGTCTCTTGGTGACTTAAAACACTTATCACGTGGTTATCTGAGGAAGCAACATTAAGTCACTGGGGGTAAGTCCAAATCACTACTTTTTAGGGCTTTAGATATGTGTGATGCATGAGGAAATATGCACATGAAATGTAAAGTTTATGCTCACAATTCTTAAATATTACAGTATGACCTACGTGTGTTATGAAGTGGTCATTGATAATTGCTGTGAACAGAATCAACAAAAGCATACAATTTTACGCACGGAGAAAGACAGAGGGCTGAAATTTTGTCAGTTCATGGTGTTACACTGCCATTCTTTCCTTTAATTTGGTTAGAGCTATTTAAGACAAGTATACATACACACCTACTCGTAGTGAGACACGTAAGTGAAACTTGGTCAGGGGAGCAGGTTGAATATAATGAAACTGCAGGGTAAGTGCACACATTTTAATACTTGACATGAGCTAGAAAGAAAAAATTTAAATTTGACCAATCTAAAGGTGAATTTTAGTTCTGAAAGGGACTTCAGTCATCTTGTCCCACCCTCTTATTTTATATTGAGGACACTGAGGCCCAGGAGCCTGCAGCGGCTGTCTGAGGGCCACAGGCCACCAGCCGCAGAGCCAGGACCAAGGCCACATGTTCTGAATTTTTATTCTGTGCCTGAAACTGGGGAGGAAGGGAGCGAGTTTCGGACTTTTCAGAGGTGCCTCAGTTGATGCTGGCAAGAAATACTCTGCCAGATCTCCAGTCACCTATTTCATCAAGCTTCTCTCCTTCATGCTGTTTTGTGTATTAAAGTGAACTAAGGGCCAGGCGCAGCGGCTCACACCTGTAATCCCAGCACTTTGGGAGGCTGAGGTGGGTGGATCACCTGAGGTCAGGAGTTCAAGACCAGCCTGGCCAACATGGTGAAATCCCGTCCCTACTAAAAATACAAAAATTAGGCGGGCATCGTGGGGCACACCTGTAATCCCAGCTACTTGAGAGACTGAGGCAGGAGAATCGCTTGAACACGGGTGGTGGAGGTTGCAGTGAGCTGAGATCATGCCACTGCACCCCAGCCCGGGCAACAGAGCAAAACTCCATCTCGAAAGAAAGAAAGAGAGTGAGAGAGACAGAGAGAGAGAGACAGAGAGAGAAAGTAAGTGAGTCAACCAGGAAGAGGCGCTAACACCCAGGGGTGCTGGGGACCAATGCTTGGCAGAACAGAGGGTGGGAATTTTGTAAACCACCCTGCTTGGAGCCCCAGTCCACACTTGGCCCCAAACACCATGTGCTGTAAATAAATGAAATGATATGTGAACAGGTGCTTGGAACTAAAATTAAGAAACTGTCACTTGGGAGATGATTAAGTTGCCGATTCAAAGAACATTAAAAAAATTAAGCCCAAATGAAGAACGGCAAAAGAATTTCCAAAGGGGCTGAGAAAGGGAAGTTACTGCTTCTAAGGAATAAAAGCAGACACACCGCTTACCCAGTAAGTGGCAAAGTAAGGGTCAAAGGGAGGAGGACTTCAGACCCACGGAGGCAACCAAATGAAAACGCAGTTCTTGCTGGCTTTATTTCTCAGCATTTATCTCCCAGTTTATTTGTAGAATTAATTACTCAAAAGTCATGCCCACGTATGTTAAAAACCTGGCCTGTGGGTTAATACTACAGAGGGTGGTGACACCACGGTGACTTTTAATGAAAAATTGCATAGGACTTTAGCAGGTTTAGAATTTGAAGCTCATAACCCAAAGTGAAATTTTTAGGAAACTAAGCAGAAATCCTGCAGCTGAGGTGGGATCATTCATTCAAAAGCACAAGCAAGACACTGACTCTGGATCAATCCTGAAACGTGGACGTAGAGTCTGAGGAAACCAGATTCCCAGTGGCAAAGACAAGGACCGCCAACAATGCCAGGGAAGGGGACTGTGTGTGGGGAGGGGGTTTATGAATGAGTGAACATCTTGCGCACAGAGCTGGGTGGGAAATCACCCAGCAACTTCCCAGATGCAAGGGCAAGAATCCAGGCAGCTTAACCTTGAACTGTAACACACATTTATTGACAGAGTGCCTGTCACAAATGCGGCCCTGAGCCACACACTTGGACTGAGATGAAAAGCTAAACACAGCGGGGTGGAGGGGGTACACACTCCAATAACAACACAACACAACACAACGAGAGAGAACGCATACAAGGATGTGAGTCAAGCGCATCGAGAAGTTCGCAGAGGATATGGTTACTGGAGTGGGGCAGGAAAGCTTTGGGGAGGGAGTGGCACTGGCCTGGCTTGGCAGGTGGACACAGATGTGGGGAGGGGACTGGGGGCAGAGGGAATGCAGGAACAAAGGCACAGAGGGGCTTAGCAGAGGGGATCCAAGGAACAGGAAGTTCCCCTCACGAAGATCAGAGTCTGACTCTAGTTGGGGAAATCCTTTGCATAAATGACCTATAACCGAGCATGCAGTAAGAAACACTGGATGCTGGAAAGTAAACTGATTTAAAGACACAGCATTTCCTTGCAGGGAGGTTCTAAAGGAAAGACAGCAGACAAGGCAACATGCAATACTGCTGGAAATGAAAACTGACCTCCATTTCTGGCCTCAGAGACCGGAGATAACTTTTGAGATCGCCCCGTGTCATCAGTTCCATGATGACCAGTGTTGGCTGGCCTTGGGACACCACACCCAGCAATCGCACCTGGGAGGAATCAAAAAGAGAAAGACTCAGAGGGTCAGGGTGGCTCTTGCTGGTGCCTGTGTCTCTGTGGTGCTGCAGCCTGGTCTGAGCACAGCGGTCTGAAGGTAACAGTGAGGTAATGGGGTAACTATCCAGAAGGCAAAGGCAAGACACCAAACCCATGGGTACATGCAGCCATGAACATACTGGGAGGCTTGTGTGATACCCTCTCCCTGTGCTGCATTTTGGCTTTTCAGGAACTTTCTCTTACCACATGGTGACAATTGAACTCCTTCATCACAGAAGCTTCGTTGAGAAACTCGATCCTTTCACGCATGCTTGCGGCCTCGTTCACTGTTTTAATGGCCACTCTGGTTTCAGGTTCATCTTTCACCACACCCTTGGCAACTCCTTCATAGACCATCCCAAACGACCCCTGCCCAAGTTCCCGGCTCATGGTGATCTTCTCCCGAGCCACCTCCCACTCATCAGGAACGTACACTGGAGAAGAAACCGTAATTAAAGCAGGTACAGAAACAAGCCCTCAGACAGAACGTGCTTTGGGGGAACTCTAAGCCAAAGAATGTAAGATGCTGCTTCCTTAAACCCACAGAGGAGAGTACCAGGAGGCGATGGCATAGCTTGTTGTCAACTTTCCACATGCTACAGATTTGAGTAAGAAAACTGTACAGTCAGTCCTAGTATTTCAGATCTCTGAGGATTTCAAGATAATGTGAGGATACTAACAGATAGAAGGACCAAAACAAAGCAAGGAAGTCTAGTAAAGAAAGCAGTTGTTTTTTAAAAATTTCTTTTCATTACAAAAAAATACATTTTTGAAAAAAACAAATTAACCATAGGGGATAGAGAAACTGAATGAAATGGTCAAGCAGGATTTTACCCGTCTTCACCAACAGATTAAAATGCAAATGTGAAAAGGAGGAGAGTAGTAGGGAGAGGGAAGAGTTCTTATGCCGGGTTGGGAAAAAGGCCAGAGTCACATATGAGAGGTGATGATGGTGCATGTAAGGTCCTACTTCTTGGATGAATCCAAAAGAGGTGTCAGGGTCCTCAACACAGATGCTATGCCTGGGCTATCTAACATGGTAGCTGGTCCCTACATGGGACTCCTGAGCATTCCATGTGGCTAGTCTAATTTGAGACATGCACATGGGATTTCAAAGATTAGACCAAAAAAAAAAAAAAAAGTGAAATATTTAGGTAACTTTAATACTGACTCCATGTTAAAATGGATATTTTGGATATACTGGGTTACATGATATGTATTATTGGAACTAAAAAACAATATTAAAATGCATTTGATCTGTTTCTTTTTACTTTTAAAAAATACGGCTACTAGAAAATTTGCGGTTACAAAGCTGAACTGCATTACTGGTAGGATTACTCTAGTCCAAGTGTCCCCCAGCCTTGGCTTTGATGGCTGGATCCCTGATGAGGTACAGAAGCAACTGAGCTCTGAGACTGAGGGAGAGACCCGGTGGTGCCCAGTGTGGAGAGGCAATTAGGCAGCTGACGAGCAGAGGCGTTTCCAGGGCTCTGTGAACTCAGGGACCTTGACCGATGGGTAAAGATTTGGGAGGAACGCACAGTAAATACCAGGCCTGAATAGGATTTCTCCTCCAGTTTCTGCTTCTGTTTAGATTCGATCTGGTTTAAGAAAATAAATAGGCCGTGTGCGGTGGCTCACGCCTGCAATCGCAGGCCAAGATGGGAGGATCGCTTGAGCCCAGGAATTTGAGACCAGCCTGGGCAACATGGCAAAACACTGTCTCTATTAAAAAATTAGCCAGGTGTGATGGCGCACACCTGGAATCCCAGCTACTCAGGGGGCTGAGGCAGGAGAATCGCCTGAGCCCAGGAGGTTGAGGCTACAGTGAGCTGAGACTGCACCACTGCACTCCAGCCTGGGCAACAGAGTGAGAACCTGTCTCAAAAAAATGAATGAATGAATGAATGAATGAATAAATATTTCTAGGCAGGAATGAAGGCAAAACAAACAGAAAGGAAAAAGGTTGGAAAGAAAGAAAACAAAACCAAACAGAGGCTCAATTGTACACCTCCAAATGGGTAGGGTAAAAATGAAAATAAAATCAACCTATTCCATAAGATCCATATGAAATTCAGTAATTCCTCTGATGCTGTGTGCTAATGTCCTTGACTGATGGGACTTGCCACCAGGCTCTACCACACACTGACTGTGGGAAGGAGGTGGTCCTGGCTCAGAAAGGAAGTGGAGATGGTACCTGTTTTTGCTTTCATGGTTTCAGATGCTGACCCTAGGCCTGTGGCTGGATGTGAGAGGCTGACAACTGTATCCCAACATCTCCATATCCCAACTATCGACCCTTAAGTGATGTCTCAAAGGAGAGATGTTTATTCTAAATTAGGCCCAGGAGGGGCACCATCAGTGTAGACCTCTGAGGGGGTGTCCAATATGAAATTTATTAATCATCTTCGGTTTTCTTTCCTGTACATTTTTGTATTTCATAGTACATATGTTTCAAGGGTTTCACGAATGGAACTCTGCCCTCCAGCTGGCATACGTGGCTTGCACCCCTGAAGAAGAGGCGGGTGCTTGTCAGAGGAGAGTAAGTATGCAAGACAACCCAGGAGATAAGGCTCTTCACAATGCCCCTCAGAAAGTATAAAGAGTTCACTGTCTCCAGCCATTTATCTCTGAGAATCCAGGCTTGCTTTTAATCAGAATTAACTATTTAGCCTGCCATAAAACATGCAGTTGAAACCAATCACATTCATTCCCTGGGAGGTCCCTGAAGTCAATATCCTCAATCCTTTTCTCTGAATTCAACCCAACAGCTCTGACTTTAAGCAGCCATCCCCAGCGCCACCAGCCAGGAGTGGTTTCTGTGCACAATGTTATCAGCACTTTCCTGTAGGGGATTTTCAATGTACTCTGGAGAATGGTGACATGCAGATTACAGCTTTGGGAAAAAGAAGTTTTTAAAGCACTTTTGAACTGCAATGTCATTTTGTTGCCCCTTGAGGAAACTGGCTATAAGGTGCTTGTCAAAGGTCGAATAAATTAAGTTCAAATAAGGTGACACTGTTCCCACCTGTCGACCTGGGTGGCAATAAGTTTGTTTTTGTTGTAATGAAGTACCAAGACATATCATGAAAGCATTGTAGAAGGACACAAAACGTGAATTCAAGTCACTATGAGAGCCATGAGAATCTGAATTTGTTGTACTGATGCTTTCTCTTCCCGGACACTTCACAGTCAAAAGCTACACACACCAACCTCTAGTGCTGCATTTCAAAGCAGAATAGCTTCTCTGGTAGAGTCACAGTCCACCCTCACAGAGGGAGACAGTGGTCTTGCCTTGTTCCTATCAATTCCATTATCTGGGATGACTCCCTTCCTTACTGATTTTCTTTTTAGAAGCTATTATTCATACAAACAATGCATATCTATCTTCTTGCTGGATTTTAAGAGCCAGTCTTGCTCCCTAGGCTGTAGTGCAGTGGTGGGATTCTAGCTCACTGCAGCTCTTGGGCTCAGGTAATCCTTTCACCTCAGTCTCCCGAGTAGCTGGGACTACAGGTGCATTCGACCACATCTGGCTTTTTTTTTTTTTTTTTTAAAGGGAAAGATCCTCTCCACAAGTAACAACTCTTCTAAGTGCGGTGTGCATCCGTCCAGAATGTTCTCTCTGCCTTATATACACACACTACAGAAGTATGTATATATTACTATTAAAAAACCAACTTTGTGAGACCTTTATGTAGATAGAAATAATGTCATTATTCTGCACGTGATTCCCATTCAGAGGAGGCTGCTTTTGATTGACTTTACTATAAACTGAATCAGAAATTATTAAAGAAACCACAGTAAAACCCTACATAGTATAACAGTGTTTTCACATTATCAAAGTATTTTCTTATGTCTTCTCATTTGATCACAATAATTAGAATAATCATGTCTCTTTATTTCACATCTCCTGCATCTACTTTCACTTCTCCCGAGGCAAGAAGACAGCAAACACTTTTTCTAAACGTACTCACTCAACGTCACGCACTTATTTATTCATTTGATGAATCTGGTCCGGCCCCTCCTGCGGGCTATTTCCTTGCGTGCCCGGGGGACCTCACAGCCCTTTCCACAGTGATTCCATTCTCCTCCTGACTTCTCAACTGTCTAACTATGTGAGCCTGCGCAAGTTTTTTCCCAGAGTTCATTTCCTCACCTGCAGATGGGCATTAAGAAAACCCACATTGCAGGGGTTTCAGAAACAAATGGGATGGTGTTTGTAAAAGCCCCTAGCAAAGTGCCAGTTAAGGGTCCTAAGTATCACCGGACTCAGTGACCAACCCCTCACCCTAATTCGACTCACTCAAAAGGTCTGGATATAAAAATGCTAGAAAGAAAAGAGCAAAAAAGGAAATAACCATTGAGGATCACCCAACTTCCATGTCAGACCTTCCCAGCCGCTTAACTGAATGGCCCTCATTAGTTATTACCAAGGGGTATGTGAATGAGCCATGAGCGTATGACCCTAATCGGAAGGGAATGACAGAAAAATTCCATGATAAAAAAAAAGCAGAGCTGTAATTCATCAAAGACAATTATAATGAGATGATACTCAAGCTGAAACTAGTTTAAAAGGACTGTTTTGTCAGCTGCAGCATATCCTCTGACTAGATGTTAACAATTAAAAAGCTGTTTTCATTCTAGCATAACATCTCAAGCAATTAAATAAACTGATTACTGCACTGGCCACACTCATCTCTAAAGCCTGTGTTTCCTTGGGGCACCCCATACAGTCCCACAAGTTTTGACATATTCACTGAACTGCTAAAAACTTTGATTAAAAAAAAAAAGAAGGAAAGAAATATTAATGAAGACAGATCCAAGGCCAAAGGTAGCTCAAAATAATGCAAACCTCCTTTCTTTCCCAAATTAGCAACCCTCCTGAAAGCTCCTGATCTACCTCCCCTGCACGCTGGCAGTGCTGGTGGTCCAGACTCTTACCATCCGCAGCGCTGAAGTACTCCGGGTTCACAGAGGCATACAGCACTCCATTCCCCAGCCTGCTGTTATTTCTGTCAAAAAGATCAAATTTACGTTAACAAAACCCCACCTCCATACATTTCTGTATATACTTTCATCTTCGCTACAACAGTTTCATTTATCCTCTCTCACATGGTATCAGAAGAAGAGAATGGGGAGAGCTTACTGTTTACAGCAGCTCTTGTCTACACTCCCAATTCAGGCCTGGGTGGGCCAGCAGACATTTGCTAACACATCTTCTGGCTTCCTCAGTAGCCTGAGATTAGCGCTTTTTAAGAAACATCTGTTTCTTTACTTCATTGGAAATAAAAAGGCTTATTTGATTGGGAAGGCTAGTGCATCACGTTTGGAAAAGTATGCACCAGCAGCAGTATCTGTGTACCAGAAAAGCCAGCCAGGGGAAGGTCTGTACTATCGAAAAATTATTTTGGCTGTTGTTAAAATCATTAGAAAAGGTTCTCTTTTCCTGGAAGAACATTTGATGGGAAAATCGGGTTTTCCAGTCCATAAAATATTTCCTTGAACTCTTCAAAAATATTACCTTCACTCACATTCAAATCATCAAACCACTTAGCCACAGAAAGTGTCATAACTTTGCACATCACTGACCTCTTTCTATGGAAGACGTACAGCATAATCACCAACCCTCCCACAATCAACAGGACAGCGACGGGCAGAGCGATGATCAGATGGATGAAGTTTTCATATCCTGCTACAGCAAGAGGAGGAAATGATGAAATATCACCAGGTGAACAATCTGCTCATTTCATTTTTTCACACTCAGTCAGAAGTATGAAAAAAACCTGTATATTCGTTTACTCCCCATCATACAGTAAGAATTCCCGAAGGTAAATGGTGTCAGAAATAGAACACGGCAAACAAACAATTATTTGAAAAAAGAGTAAATATGCGCAGACTGAGGCATATACTCATTTTTTAAAGTACAGTATATTCTGGCGTAGTAGTTTCAATGATAGACTGAAGAAAAATAATCTTTGTATGCAGTTTAATGACTGTTAGTGAAAATGCATACATTTGACACTAATTTCCCACATCCCACAGAATATTCCAGGGTTTGGTCCATGTCCCCAGTACCCAGCCTAGCATCTGCCATACAAGTGTTGGTTCTGATGGTAAGCAGTCTTTGTGGTCTCACGCCTGCAAAAGGACTCAAATGCCTGCAGCAGCAAGCGTTCTATTTCTAATTGCAGCAGCAAGCGTTCTATTTCTAATAATTCATTTTCATAAAATGACTAGAAATTCTTACATCTATGTATAGTCTACATCTATGTATAGGTCAAGTCCTGCTGGCCTTAATCTTGGAGACAGTTCCATAGACAATTTAAAATAAACACACACACACATGCACACACTGGACGGCACCCCTTTCCAATGCTGCTGTAAACATTTGAGTCCTGTTACAAGTCTAAGCCGACAGAGGCCACTGGTCATCAGAACCAGCACTTGTATGGCAGATGCTAGGCTGGGCACCAGGCACATGGACCCACAGCCTGGAACATTCTGTGGGACATGGGAAATTAGTGTCAACAGGTAGCATGACAACTAGAAACGCGGACTTCACATACGGCAAGGATTCAGAGAGGAAGGGAGAGGAGAGAAGGGAGTCAAGGGATCCTCCCCAAGGGAAAACTTCTTTATGATATGCTCTCCTTAGGGGTTGTGGGGAAATGGCTTTCCTAGAAAATGATGATACTGGAGAGAAGTCAGGGCCAGCTCACAAGGGACCCTGTCCAAGCTAAGCAGTTTCAACCTCATTCTGCAGATTAAAAGGAGTCAGCGAAAGCTTTCAGGCCCAGCAGTGAACTGATCAGATTCGAGTTCCAGGAAAACGGCTGTGCTGAGGACAGACCGAGGGACCTGGCAGTTAAGAGAAGGCACTGTCATGTCTTAGAGAATTGGGGGGACATGCCATGTCTCCAGGACATGCTCTGCATTACCCAGTTCAGACCTACAAAGAAGTCACTGATCCTTGTCTTTACACCAGGCAGACTCACAGAGATGATCTGGCTCGGTAAGTCACGGCCCCAGGATGAGGCTCATACAGTATGACAGCTCATACCATCCCCCCAGGGCGAGTGACCTGGAGTCTGAGCTGTGGCGGTGCTCGTGGTGATAGAGGGCTGGATTCCAGAGACATTTAAGAGGCAGAATCCATGAGGCTTGGGTTGGAAAGAAAAAGGGGTGACTGGAGAGAAAGAAGGGTGAAGGATGCTGTGAGGTTCCTGGCTTGGGTAACAAATGGATTACAAGGCCACTGACTGAGCTAAGGAGCAAAGGAGAGAAGAGGCCTTTCAAGGGCAACAACTGTGATTTTGGTTTTGGCACAAGGAATCTGAGACCTCTCTGAGACATCCAAATACAGATGTCTATGTGGAAATGGGCCTGGAATCACTGGGGATCAAGTAAACATTAATCATACATCCCCTATCAATGATTCTTTTGCCATTAAAAACTGTGATCATGGTTACTCTTTAAAGACTACTAAAGCTGTTTTAATTTTTAAAATGGAAAGTATTTTAATCGAAGAAAAAATATATTTTTATTGATATTATATCTCTCAAAATCGATGCAGGCTCCAGCATTTTGTAATTCCTAAAAACACTCAGAGGTGATCATTACCAACGGAAAGCTGGCAGATTTTTCTTTCTTCCCCCGAGGCCCGCTGTTTATATCACTTATACTACTGGTCAGGCTGTACTGTGTTCTTTTTGAGTTTCACATTTCAACAGGGACATGGAGAAACTGGAACACATCCAGAGAATAACAAAAATGATTAAATGGCTAGGAAACTGGTGTATGATATTGGGCTACAAGAAAAGGCCAAAAGACCTGAGATTATTTCATCTGGAAAAGAGAAGTCTCAGGAGTAATTTAATAGTATTCAGGCACACAAGGAGTTCCTAAAAGGAAGGCAGTTGCCTGAAAGCTTCCAAACCTTCCATCTCCTCGGAGGATTAAATAAGAGGAAATGAGACTAAACTGTAGCAGGACAGAGTCTTGTCTGACATAAGGAAAAATTTCTCAACAGTAAGGCCAGCACGCAGATCCAATTTCCCTGCAGTATGTGATAACATCTGCTGGAAAAATTCCATCAGAAGGACTCCCGATTTCCCACCGGCATCCTGGCACTTAAAAGGTTAAAAATGGAGCAGCAAAGGCAGACAGGAACATGTCATGTCACCAAAACAAGCTGAGTTCACTCAACCCCAGAAGCCAAGGTTGCTGTTTCACAGATCACAGACCCCCAAACTAGGATCTGTTTCTAGGAGATGGAGGGGAGGAAAAAGAGGAGGGGAGGAAAAAGAGGAGGGGAGGAAAAAGAGGAGCGGAGGAGGCTGGGGAGAGAAAGACAAAGCAAGCAAGACACTACTCTGGACAAGGTTGCAGGAACATTATGAAGGTTCTAGGCGCTGCAAAGGTGGCACAGACTAACTGGTGAGACTAGCTTAACTGGACTAGATGGGAGAATTCAGACTATTTTAATTGACAAAATTATCTGCCTAAACATCCATTTACCCCTAAAAACCTGAACCCAGGAACAGTGCCAGGCACATAAAATGTTGGCTCAAGATTTGCAGTTCTATTCACCCCCATCCTGCTTTTGCTGTCTGTATTAGGATTTTCAGATATCACAAACAGGTTAGAATATCTGGTGCTGACCAGGTGACTACTGGAGATCTTTTTTTTTTAATTAATTAATTTTAATATACAAATAAAAGTTGTATATATTTATCATGTATAACATTATTTTGAAATATGCATACATTGTAGAACGGCTGAATTAGCCTAATTAACATATGCACTACATCACATTTTTTTGTGTGTGGTGAGAACACTTAAAATCTATTGTCTCAGCAATTTTTAAGAATACATCATTACTACTGTCATCATATTGTACAACAGACCTATTGAACTTATTCCTCCTATCTAACTGAAATTTTGTATCCTTTGACTAACATCTCCCCAAATCTGCTCCCTCACACTCAGCCCCTGGTAACCTCCATTCTACTCTCCATGAGCTTAACTTTTTAGATTCCACATTATCAGAAAGATCATGTGGTATTTGTTTTTCTGTGTCTGGCTTATTTAACTTAATGTCATGTCCTCCAGGTTCATCCAGGTTGCCACAAACAACATTTTTCTTTTCTAATTTATGGTAGAATAGTATTCTATAATGCATATGTACCAGGTTTTCTTTATCCATTCATATACATAGTGATGGACATCAGGCAGATTCCATGTCTTGGCCACTCATAGTGCCGCAGTGAACATGTGAGTGCAGAGAGCTGTTTGACATACTGATTTCATTGCCTTTAGAAATACACTAGAAGTGAGATTGCTGGACCTGTTGAGTGCGGTTTTTTTTTTTTTCCTTTTTTTTTTGAGATGGAGTCCTGCTCTGTCACCCAGGCTGGAGTGCAGTGACATGATCTTGGCTCACTGCAACCTCTGCCTCCCAGGTTCAAGAGATTCTCCTGACTCAGCCTCCCAAGTAGCTGGGATTACAGGCGTGTACCACCACCCCTAACTAATTTTTGTATTTTTAGTAGAGACGGGGTTTCACCCATGTTGGCCAGGCTAGTCTCAAACTCCTGACCTCAAGTGATCCACCCGCCTTGGCCTCCCAAAGTGCTGGGATTACAGGCATGAGCCACCGCGTCCGGCGGAGTGCATGTTTTAACGTAACTCCAGATGTGAGTAGCAGAAATGTGGACACCAGGAAATATCAGCCCACTAGACCCAAAAGTGTTACCGCTAAGCGAGGCTGCATTGCTATTTTATGTGTTATGCCAAATTTGATCCCATTCCATGAACATGAAATAATCTTAAAAACTGGGTTTCTAGTAAGAAATAACAGAAACTCAATACAGAAATAATTTCACCAAAATACTAAGTTTTGTTGGTCAAACAACAAGTATGTGGGCCCTTGTTGCGCTTATACATCTTATAATTTGTTTTAAAATCTGAAGTCATCACACAGGACAGCCTAAGAATTCTGTCTTGTTAATGACTTGAGCATAAACTCACATTCCTCAGTCTCTGTACCAAAGGGTGAGCACTGTACATTTCCAACGCATATGGGGGCTTTAAAAGGGCAGTGGAGGGTCTGCGATGCTACCGTGGAGATTCCTGCCCTGTAGCAGGCTGAACCAGATGACCTCTGGAGTTCCTTACACCCCTTAGGATTTCAAGCCCTGAATCTGAGCCCTATCTAGCTTTACTGACCAAGTAGGAGGTGGAATGGTCAATTCAATGCTTTATAAAATGTCTTTTGTTTTTTTAAAAAAAAAAAAAAAAAAAAAAAAAAGGTCTTTGAAGATAAGCCAGGTTGAAAGCAACAGTCTCCTCTGGCTGTCCAGTGGTTACACCACCTCAAAAGAGAGGCTCAGATCCTCTCCCTTCCTGCCACATGAGGTAGCAGCCCAAAGCTCGGCATCTGCCCTGCTCAAGCTTTCACACACAGTGCCAGTATGTGCCGGCACCTTAGCATGACCCTTCTGGAAGTTGGCCAACTCCATTTTAACAGAAAATAAGACAGCCATAAACACTCAGGCTGTCCTAATCCTGGACCATCCTGCTTTCAGTTTTACTACGTTTCTTCTCCCTCCACAAGCCTTACTTTTGGCCTGGACATAGAAGAACACAGGATCTGTCCACGACCCATTCCCAGAGAGAGATGTGGCCTGAATCCGGGCTGTGTAGTTCCCCGGGTTTAGCCGGTTTAGCTTGGCCCCTCCATACTTCCTGTATTCCTGTCTGGACACACATTCTCGCTGATCCTGGGGAAACAAAACATACATGTCAATTTCCCATGAATGCAGGAGAAATCTGGGGCCTGCCAACTAAACTCACCACACTGGGGACTCCAGCTGCCTGATCTGACCTCCCACCTAACAATGATCCTGCGTGTCGGTAAAGACGAAGAAATCAAATCTTAAAAGGTCGTCCTCAAGTAGCTTTAAGCACACCCAAAAGCTTTAACCAAACATTTTTGTAACCAAGAACTCCAGAAGGATTAAAAGTTATTAGAACTGATCTGGCCTATGCCACAAGGTTATCTTACACAATGAAATTGTTTCTTGAGGGCAAAAAGCAGCCTAGCTCTTTGCACACTATGCAGTACTCCTTAGAGAGTGCGGAGTGGGTAGAAAGACCCAAATCCTCACCAACTTGGCATGGATTTTATTACGTCCTGTGCTAACCAGGAGGTAACCTGTGCAGTCAGGTAGCATATGCTGTCTATGGATGGAAGTACATGCAGGCACGGGCCACCGCCCCAGTCCTACCTCAACTTGTGATCCGTATTTTATTTCATACATTAGAATCAATCCATTGGGATTCTCAGGTTCTGGCCACTTTAAAAAGATGGAGTTTTCAGGCCTTGGCTCCCAGGTCACTGGCCCAGGAATGTCATCTGCTCCTTCTGTACAATTTAAACAAGTGACAAAGTTGGATTTGGGTTCCCAAGGAGGGAGGCCAACATTGGGCTGACCTGAGAATAATCCCCCCATCCACACGGGCAGGACTAGGGAGATCAGCCACGTACACTGCCCCTGAGCGGGCTGCTCACACAGCGGAGGGTTCAGAATACACCAACCACACAACTTGCATGTCTCAAGATGCCACAAGATACTCCTTTCTCCCCAGTCCCTTAACAAAAAAAGCCTGCTGCCAAGCACAGCAGGAAAATCTTGGCAACCTAAGTAACTTTCTTCTATCCTGTGCCTGCCACTTGAAAAAAGAAAGCTTTGTGAAGCCATCAAACGCAAGCAGCCCTGAAAAGATGCTGAGTAAGCAGAAGCAGGACACGGGGCCTGCCGGCTGTGACAGTGACCCTCAGTGGCACGCAGCTACACGCGGCAACTGCAATTTTTATGCAGGCATGAAGGATGGCCCCAAGCCCGGCCTGTGAGGAAGCTGCTGGGAGGCTGGTGCCGAGAGCAGGGCAAGCCCTCCCTGCTGGCATCAACTCCTTCAGTGGCTGATTGACCTTGCGGTGGTTCCTTTCTTGCTTTTGCTTCTTGAAGCAGTAAACAAAGTGGTGATAAGCAAAGGTCATGGAAAGTTACAGCTGGAAAAGGCACTTGAGGGGTTAGCTGGCTATGTCTCTCCTAGGAGGGCTAAGGAAACTGAGGCAGGGAGCCTGACGACTGCCTCAAGGCACGCTACAATGGACTTCAGTGCCAGAACTGCACCCAGGAGGACCCCACGCCCCAGACTCCCGTCACCTCTGTGCTCTTTCTACCACCTGAGGCCTCCTAAAGAACAGGACAGTTCTTGTTCTGTCTTTGAAGGCACCCACCTTCAAAGACATATGAATGCCCGAATGACAGGCAGTGTCTAACAACAAGGGAAAGCCAAAGACTAAATAAGCAAGACTGGAGGCTACTCCAGGAGTTTATCTTGAGGGGCAGTGGTTACTCTGGATCAAGGCAACTAACTGGAGACATCTCTGGATATGTGAGGGCTCAGGAGGGGGCAACCCGATTTGTGCGCAAGAGGGACAAAGGACAGCGGGAGTGCACGATGTGCACCAAGTAGCAGGTGGAGGGTGGACCCTGTAGAGAGCTCCCTGCTTCCAGCATGTTCTACGGAGAGACCAAGCTGGGAGTGGTGTCACTAGGAGAGCGTGGGCTCTATTCCCTGGGCAGCTGGTCTACACGCCACCTGCCAATGACTGCACGTTATTTAGCAGGCAGGCCTGAGTCTAAGGGTCATGGCCCTGGGTGTCAGACCCTGTGTCCATAAAACACATCTTCTCCACTAGGTTGTGAGGAAGGTGGCAATGGGGCCAGCTGGATCATACCGTACCTGCGGGCATAGTCCTTGCAAAGACGAAGTTGGAGGCGCTGCAGCCCAGCTTCTCAGCCTCATGGTTGCAGCTGTGGATATCGATGCGGTACAATGTGAAAGGCCGAAGGTTAGAAATGACAGTTCTCTCCTTGTTATCCACTCTGCTCTCAAAGAAAGGGTACTCTGTCTCCAGCTCTTCTGGGTCGGTGATGTTGTACGTGTCTGCGGCCGTGGTGTTCCTGCTTCGGCTGGACATGGTGGTGTTGGCCACTTGCATGACATCTCTCCGCTTCCTTTCAGGTCTGCAAGGAAGAGAGAAATGTGGCTTTTAAGTACTTTTACCTCTTTCATCTTTTCTGTGACTTGAGTTAAGAGTAACAGAAGAATCTTAACTGTGGAATAGAAGGAGCTATTGAGCCCCCTTGGATAAGAACTCATGAATAACACAGGGATGTCCTTCCTCATTATCTTGCTTTCTCTACTCTGCAAGTGTCAGAATGGGCACACAAACTCTCACCCCCACCCCCCGGCTCTCAGAGTGGTTCTTCAATTTTACCTAGAAGCAAACAGTGTCTCTGCCACTCTTGGCCAGGCAGTCCTGGCTGTGTCATCAGAACACTCAGGCCATCTGGTCACAGACCTTATGGTTAAGCATTAAAGGTGGCAAACCTACCAGCTGTGCTAAGATTTATTAGGGCAGGAGGGGAGAGGTGAGGTGTGTGGCAGAGGCCCCAGAGACCTGGGGCAGAGGGATATGAAAGCCTGTGGTGGTGGCTCCTTGGATCTGCTCTGACTGTGGAAATAAAGATGCCTGCAGCCTAGCAGCAAGCAGCTCCACAGACCCCAGGGCTCTTCTTGGGGGCTCCTGCTGCGGGCCCACCCCCAATCCCAAGCATCTGTGCTTGCTACACTCTGCGGGTCCCTGGAGCCCACCCAGGCTTCCTCCCGCTCAGCAGTGAGCACCTGTGGCCTCACCAAGGTCCTGCCCATGAGAGGGCAGAGTCCTTGTCATGGATTCGAATGGGGACTGGAACCACCGAAAAGCAAAAGGGAGTGCATAAAGTCATCACAAAAAGGACATTCACACCGAAAAGGGCAGCTGAGGCATGAGGGTACAACCCTCTAATTGCTGCTTTGGTCAAATATGAAAAAATGGGCTTTGTGGCTCCCCCTAGAAACCTTTAAACAAGAATCCTAATGTTTACAGGAACCAACAAAAACAAACAATACGAGAGGAGCACCCAGATGGAGAAAGGGCAACCCTCAGGTCAGCCACGGACCAGTGGTGAGAAAACAGGGCTGAGGTCACTGGTCTTAGGAATAGGCAAAAGGCAGGGAGCAAATGGGATGAATTCCATCTGTCCAGGGAAATGAGAAAGTCCAGAACATGGGAAGCTCATCAGTGCCATGGAGGGGAGAGACCGGCGGCAGCAGCAGCAGAGAGGGAAAGCTCACGCAGGGAACGGAGCAGCCCAGAAGCCACTTGCAGGTTCGGCTGATGCTCGGCAGGCTTCTGGCTGGTCCTTAGGCCAGAACCTGGAAGGGGAGAGCAGGGGGCTTTGGGAAAGGGCCTCTGAGGCTCCCCAGTCTTCTCAGCCCATGGATTCCCCTGAGGAAAACATGGTCCTTCTTCGTGTAGTGGCACACGGGGGTCCCACCAAAGGCATAAACTGCCCAACACAGATATGCTCATTCCAACAAGCAGAAAACCACAAGGTCAGGGCATGTACATTTGCTTTCACAATACTGGGGGAGGAAGGGTAAGGACATGAGGCCGATCATCCACAATCCTCACACTCTGCAAACCAACCAACTAGCTAACCAAGCTTCCCGGAAGGGAAAAACACAATAAACCACATTTACTGTCAGGGAAATCTTTGTCAACACATCATCAACAAATTTCCTGCTGTCCCTTCAAAACCAACACAACATACACTTGTGTCTGTCAGAAGTCGCTCAGGTTTGATGCACTGCAAAATAATTCTCTGTCAAAACCCCTCTCCCAGCCCAGCCCACCCCCACTTAACTGGGATTATATCATGAAGTATACTCAGTAGTTTGCTTGTTTATCAACATCACACTTTTAGGGACTAAACAGCTCTCAATGCTGATGACATCAAGGCAGTGACAAGGGGAGGGAGGTGACACAGAACATTATCTGCAAGGCAGGAACAGAGGAAGCACAATGGCCCATACATCTTTTTTTGGTAAACAACTACATTTCCAAATCGTGTGCCCAACAGCAAACATTACTGCCAACTTTCCTCACTCCACCCCATGATACAACCTAGCCCTATCAGAAAACCTTTTACTTTCCAACATATGTCAACATTTTAGCTAGTTAAACCAAACTATGTGATTTACAAAATAAAGACAGTAGTCAAAGAAAGGCATTTACTGCAAATATTGACTTCAGAAACTAGTAAGTTTTACAAACTCTAGCTTCCACTCTACTTCAAAACACAGGATATTCTGGACAATTTATAAGGAACTAAATCTTACTTAAATGGTTTTATCCCACAAATAAATTGTTCTCAGAATGAAATGAAAGAAATCAAATCCATTTTCGGACAATTCACTTGCAAAACAGAAAGCCAGACTTTGTGATTCAGTCATTCTTTCTGCTGGACACTCCTTTACTGGAATTCCGCCAGAACTCAGCAGGAGGCAAAAAACAAACATTTTAACTTCTTAAAAATTATGGCCTTTCACCACGGACAAAATATTGTCTTTATATACATCCATGAAAAGAGAGAATCACAAGTTGGACTTGTCTTAGGAGAGAGAAAGGAAGGACTCGGGGGACAGGTAAACACACTTCACAAGCAGAATAGAGGAAACTTGTTTTGAACCCAACACCACCAATGCTGTGCATTAATAACATCAGTGTCAATCACAGCTCTGCCTTCACATCACTTAATCTTGTGCTCTACGTCTGATGAGAAAACAACAGGTCTTGCCTTGTAACTACAACTGAAAGGAAGGGGCCTTTGAGCAAAATCTTTCCAAAACCTTGACTCACAACCCGAACCTCCTGCTGGTTGGTGGAACAAGACAGCAACGTAACCAAGGGCCCACGATAGAGAAAAACAAACTTCCCGCCCAGCCTGCTTTGGGACACTCTAAATCCGTCCTTCCGTGTGGCGGGCAGCAGGAGCTGCCACGAGCTGAGCCTCTGCTGTTCTAGGTGGAAAGGACCACAAGAAGCAACGCAATGGAGGAGAAGAGGGGGAAAAGAGAGTCGGTGTGTGGGAATAAGGACCAGGTCCCAAACCGATTCTTAATTAATTAGGATGTCGGAGAAGTCACCAAACCTCATTGAGTTCCAGTTTCCAAACCTCTTTGCAATCTTTCCAGTCCTCAAACTTTCTGCTTTCTAGGAACCACCAGTGATACAAAGATATCCTGGATAAGAAAATGGCCTTGGGCACTGAACCTCAAGCTTCACACTCAAAGCCCTGCCACCTACCAGCAGGCAGAAGACTCCCCCAGCGGGGCAGGCTAGGAGAGGCCATGAGGGACTCGCAGGCCCTTCTCGCAGCTCTGGTGTTTTTTTTTCTTGAGATGGAGTCTTGCCCTGTTGCCCAGGCTGGAGTGCAATGGTGCAATCTTAGCTCACTGCAACCTCCACCTCCCGGGTTCAAGCAATTATCCTGCCTCAGCTTCCCAAGTAGCTGGGATTACAGGTGCATGCCGCCACGCTTGGCTAATTTTTTGTATCTTTAGTAGAGACGGGGTTTCACCATGATGCCAGGCTGGTCTCAAACGCCTGACCTTGTGATCTGCCCACCTCAGCCTCCCGAAGTGCTGGGATTACAGGCGTGAGCCACCGCAACTGGCTGCTCTGGTGGTTTTAACTTCGAGAGAGGAGGGGAGGGGAAAAAAGCCACCAAGCAATGAAGAGGCTCACTCTCAAAAGGAAATAGTGCCTCCAGTTCTAACCAGTCTTTATTTCCCACTTTACTGATTTCTCGAAGTGAGATAGCTATTTCAACCATTTTGCAAATATCAAAAAGGTCACTTGGCAGAAAAAAAAAAAATCACTTTAAAAACCATTTGTTGTTACAGCCTAAGAAAGCCTCTAAGAGCAGTCACTGCGGAATAAACAGCCACTACAGGCTCCTCTCAGGGTTGGGGGCAGTGAGGGGAAGGGAACGTGCTGGGTGGGGTGCTGGCAGCGGGGGCGCTGTGGGGACTGTGGGTGGGCAGCTCGTGGGTACCATGCTGATTTAAATCCAACTCCTTGGCCTAGTTTTCAGGCATGAGGTCGTTTCCAAAATCTGCACTATAATCTTACAGGAAGAGGGAGCCAGGGAACACCACTGTGCTGCCATCTCCTTTCCCACACACTACTTTTTTGAAAGGAAAAAAAAATTGTTTAACATTTTTTATTAAAATAAAATTTTAAAACAAAATAAAATATACATAAGATAAAAAGTTGCCATTTTAATCATTTTAAGGGTACAATTCAGTGGCATTAATTGCATTCACAGAATGGTACAGCTATCATCATTATCTATTTCCAAAAATTTTCATCACTCCAAATAGAAAACCTATCGATTATGGAATAATTCCCATTCCCCTCCACACTCTATCCCCATCCCCTGGTAAATTCAAATCTACTTTCTGTCACCATACATTTGCCCATTCCATATATTTCACACAACATAAAATCATACACTATTTGTCCTTTTGTGTCTGGCCTTGTTTCACTTGGCATGGTGTCTTCAAGGTTCATCTGTGTTGTGACATGGATCAAAATTTCCTCCCTTCTTATGGCTGAATAATATTCCACTGCATGGTTCGAGCCCATTTTATTGAGCCACTCACCTGTTGATGTACATTGGGCTGTTTCCGGATTTGGCTACTATGAACGGTCCTGCTATGAACATTTACTTTCCTCTGCTTTTGTCCCCACTCCCCAGAAACCAAGACCAAGCAGAGGAGCAGAGTCCCTGGGGCAGGGGCTGTGTTGCTTTGAAAGGCAGAGTAACCATGGAATAAACAGCCAGTGCAGGCTGTCTCCCTACACTGCTTCCCAAACTTACTTGTAAAGGATGCTGTGGCACCTGGCTATGTTCTGAAGTCAGGCCCTTTCCAACGTGTTTGGTTGGAAAGGCCCTGTTTGGAATCAGGCCTGATTCCAAAATCAGAATCAACAGACTCTGATTTTTTTCCCTCTTGCTTCACTCCTCCTCTGTGAGGCTGAGAGAGGCAGCAGAGAGAATTGGCAAGGGCAGAGATGGACCCAAATCCTGGCCTTTCCTCTCACCAGGCAGCAGCTGTCAGTACTCTTTGAGTTTCCCCTCCCTGCCTCTACCACAGGGTGCCCACCTGCTCTCTGTGGGGGGTTGTGGCTGAGACAGCAGTACCTGTCACACCGGCGGCCCCAGCAACCCAAGCCCTGGTCCCTGTTCCCTTCAGGGCTGACTGGCTTCCGCAGGGACTCACTTCACCGAACCTGTCATCTTTTGCGGCTCTGTTTCGATGGCTACTGTATCGTACCCCTAGCTGCTGACTTACACGCTACCTGGTGGGGAGAAAGGCAACAGAACCGCCCTGAGCAGTGGGTTCTGCCAACTGAAATTTCACATGAGCTGGGTACCTGGGCACGAAGATGGAGTTGTGCAGGAAATTCTCAAAGACTTTGCGGTACTCAGCCTCCTCCTTCTCAGCCTGCTTCTCGGCTTCAGTTTTGGGGCAGGCGCAGCAAGGCCCTTTCTCACCACCACACACCTCAGTCTTGGGGTTCTCTGTGACTTCCTCAATGTCGATGGTGCCGTCGGCATACTTCCTGATGGGGATTTTGTCTTCTCGGAAAAGAAAAGCCAAAACAAGAGTGGGAATGAAAGCTGTTATGCATGCTTGTGAGGAAAAATAATAGCTCTCAGTACCTTTAATCAAGAAGATAGCTGGTCTCGGCCAGATGTGGTGGCTCAAGGCTATAATCCCAGCACTTTGGGAGGCCGAGGCGGGCGAATCACCTCAGGTCAGGAGTTTCAGACCAGCCTGGGCAACATGGTGAAACCCCGTCTCTACTAAAAATACAAAAAATTAGCCGGGCATGGTGGTGCATGCCTGTAATCCCAGCTACTCGGAAGGCTGAGGAATGAGAAATGCCTGAACCTGGGGGCAGAAATTGCAGTGAACCATGATCGCGCCACTGCACTCCAGCCTGGGCAACAGAGTGAGACTCTGTCTCAAAAAAAAGAAAAGAAGATAGCTGGTTTCCAATGGAGAACTACACTGTTATCTGATATGTGTAATATTAGGACTCAGGTACATTAAAACCACAGGAATGAACGGTCACACCCTCCGTCCAGGCTGCTGCTGCACCCTTACCTTTGGAGCAGTAATTGTGCCGGTAAAGGTAGCCGTCCTGAGGCTGCCGCTGCCAGCGCACAATGTAGTAACTCAGGTTGCCGTTGGGCAGAGAGGGAGGGTTCCACTTCACGATTAACTGAGAAGAGGAGTTCGATGCTGAAAGAACGTCCAAGGGAATGGAAGGAACTGGAAAGGGGAACAAAGAACATTCTAGAAAATGAAATGAACTTAAGATTCAGGCTATCAGATACTCTGGCAAGCCAACAGGAAACTGCCAGTTTGACCTGGATAAGAAAATAACAATGAACAATGAAATACAAAGTGAAAAGTGAACCTTATTTTGAAATAGTACTACTTTAAATGCCAACATTTCCCTTTATAATCTATTTCCTCAGGTAATCTCTGTGAAAACAAACATTACTGAGTTGTAAATGGAAAAAGGCTGCGGGGGCACAAGCAGGGTTAGAAGAGACAATATGAAAATCTACAGCTAATTCAAACACCTGGTATTTCTCATTTATTACAACTGCCATTCTCCACAGTGCTGAACTCCAGCAATTTCGACAACTGGTAAAATAGGCCGACTTGGATTTCATCTGAGATTTTGAATCTCTGATAAAAATGTCATGAAGCCAAATGGAAAGAGGAAGTGGAAAGGGGGCTGGAGAGTCTGTGTGTGTGAAGGAGGGTGCGTGCCCATGTCACAGCTGTGTGTAGAGGGATGGGGGAGAGGCAATGCAAAGAACACAGAAGTCCACCATTTCCACAGGCCTCTTTCAGTACAATGACTGAGGCACGACTCTGAAAAGCAGTTTAGAACTGCAAATGCATGGAAGCCTCATTTCGAGCAAAGGACTCTGTCACCAGCAGAATGAATGCCGATTACAGGCAAAGCACAGTTATCTGATCAAGCTTTACTTATGCTGACCCCTGAACCCAAACCCAGAGCTGAAGTGTGCATAAAGATCAAATGCATCCCAGAACCACTGAAATCTTGTCCTTATTGGGTCACAAAAAAGCATCAATGTTGACGGTTTTTCCAAAGTGCAGGAGACACCTTCACTGGATATCACTTAAGCAACATGTTTGCCTAAGCCATTTTTAAAACTTGAAAAGGGCGGACAGCTTGAGGGTGCTCCAGGTTATACAATACACACAAGGTTCTGAACATCTTCAAGGGATGATACTTTGGAAAAAGGTTATGACTAATACTAGCGTTTTCAGAGAAAACACAACCACTTGATGCTCAGCCACTTTAGGGTTTCCAAAAATAAATACTTCAAAAACAAACAGCTCATTCCTAGATACATTCTTATGATAGGTGTCACAAAACAGCAGAGGCAGAGGACCAAGTTCTTGTCTGTCTCTGCTGCCTGTAAGGACAGAGGACAAAACGTAGTAAACTGACTCATTTGTACAGTACCTGGTTTCCATCTTTGCGGAAAGGAAACAGGTTTCTTGAGAATCTGTCACAATAAGCAGATACTCCTATGTTTCCCAAACGCTACAGTGAATTGCTGGGCAGGGGTTACTTCCAAATTTTAAGATGAAACACTTATTCTGTTGCATTGAACCTCTGCTACACCAACCCACACCCAGGATCAGAAGCCTGTGCCAATTTTGTTTGAATAAGCACTTTACCCAGTGACATGACTGTGGCCACTTACAAGGTCATGGAAATGGGCTAGGAGGGGAGGAAGAAGCAGGCGTGCACAGCAAAAGGTTCTCCCCACCAGCATTTTCTTCTCACCCTCCTCTCTGCCATTTAAACTCATTTTGTGCTCACTTATGGGTATTTAGAAACACCTTACCCATTAAAATAATGGCTATTATCAAAGAATGTTTATCAGTGCTACAGACTGAATGTCTGTGTCCTCCACCAAAATTCACATGTCAAAATCCTAACCCCTAAGGGGATGGAATTAGGAGGTGTGGCCTTTGGGAGGTGATTGGGTCATGGCGGTGAAGCCCTCATGAATGGAATCCGGGCCCTTCTATGAGAGGTCCTGGAGAGTGCTCCCGCATCCCTGCCACCATGCCAGGACACAATGAAAAGACAGCCATCTATAAGCCAGGGAGTGGGCCCTCACCAGACACCAAATCTGCCAGCATCTTGATCTTGCACTTTGTGGCTTCTGGAACTGTGAGAAATACTTTTCTATTGCTTATAAGCCACCCAGGCTACACTGTTTTTTTGTGACAGAATCTCCAATAGACTAAAACAATCAGTGTCTTTAAAACGGAAGTGGATTTTCCTATTTCTAAACTAGTTTTTATATACTGGAAACTATTAATGTTTGCTTTTACTGTTTCCAGATCTGGAGTTGAGAAATGAGGTGGTTTAGAACCTAAAGATAAAGGAAGGAGGAACATCATCATCAGTGAATACTTTGAATATCCACAACACACTACATCTGCAGTCTTTCAACTTTTGTTGACCTCTTTGGAACTCTATAGGCTCCAGAATGAAGATGGAATACCAGTGAGTTACATGAATTAAGTGGAACACAGATCAGCATGGTTTCAGTTCCTGGAGGATTGAACAACAAAATAAGCAAGAAAGAAGGGCAGCCGAAGATGAATGTTTCCAGGCTGGGCCTTCCAATGAAACCAGCCCAGCACCCTGGAGGACCCGGGCTCATAGGCACAAAGCAGGAGATGATGGAAGATAGTACCGAGGCCAGAAAATGGCACAGAAGAGCCTAATGTGTTAGCAGTGGGGAAAGAATATGACACAGTGTTACCTATTGACAAGAAAGACAACAGGCATAGCTCACTGCTAACCCTACAATGACACCTGGTACAAGCAAGGCCAGTGAGCTTGTGGAGAAGCGTGGATGCTGGGGGCTTGTCTAGGCATGGATACCTGAAGCATTGGTGCGAATGTACAAGATCTCACTCTTGGCTCCACGGATATGGTCGTTCTCCACCATGGTGAGGGTCACAGCCTTGACGTAAACGGCGTACTGAGTCCAGGGCTTCAGCCCATGCAGTAAGATGCCGGGCTCCACGTCCTTGTTGGGTGGGAGGTCCACGTCCACCATGTTCCAGCTGTTGGAGCCGCAGGCGTCCTGCCCATCATACTCCGTGACATTCTTAAAGGGTCTGAAAGACAATTAAGTTCAGAGAAAGTTCGGGGCTCTGACATCAAAACCCTCAAAATCTT
Organism: Pongo abelii; assembly: GCF_028885655.2. Classification (NCBI taxonomy): domain Eukaryota; kingdom Metazoa; phylum Chordata; class Mammalia; order Primates; family Hominidae; genus Pongo; species Pongo abelii. The sequence goes on along the minus strand of NC_072001.2, from coordinate 102,087,445 downwards.
CCCCAGAGGCCCAGCATGTCACACTTTCTATAATGGGAGGTCTAAATAAACAAATAATCAATTAGACTTTTATAGAAGAAGAAATGAAGTGACTGGACTCTGGGCTTCCCCAGTCGGGCACTACAGAATTCAATGGTCTGCCTCAGGAAGAGCCAATTCAACGGTTACTGGGATTCAATAGTCACTACTCCTTAAGAACATATGCAAATACTATTTTTCTCTCTTCTGATTGCAGCATTTTTTCATCATTAAGAAAAAAACAAGCATAGTCAGTTAATGCAAATATCAGATATTGAAAGAAGGTAACTGTTGGAGAAAAATGACTTTCCTACAGACAAACAGAAGTAGCTTCTAAAATTCAAATTGCTCATAAACAATTCTGATGCTTAAGCATCTCATAATATTCAAATATTTAGTTTCCAGATTGCCTTAGAAACTAGCATCAAGTCCTCAGTGAAATTACCAGCTGACATTGCCAAAGCACTGGTGTGACTATCAAAGAGAATATAGTACTTTGCACAGATGCATGGTTGGGTAGATATTTTACATTTATCAGCTAAAAGGGCTGGACAGCTGCTGGCCGCTGGCTTCTGAAACAAACATTAACAAAACACTGTCTGCTGTCATGAGATAGGAGATCATGAGGGGCTCCCCTGTGTATCAACTCTGAAAGCCTAGTAATCCTAAGTACCCAATTTCTCATTCATAGGACCCCAGCTCTGGCAGGAGGAAAGAGTACAAGATGCTGTCATAAGGTGCCTCTGGTTCCTGCTCTTTGGAAGCCACACATCTGGGAAAGAGAACTATGGGATTAAGATGGGACCTGGGTAAGGGGATGGCTAAATAGACCGGGGTAGCCACCTGGATATAGGAGGCCGAGGAAGGAAGAGGGAGACCAAAGAGGGCTGCAGTCGGGAGGAATAAGCCTCGGCTGCTTAGATGGGTGAATGTCATGTGATTGCACAAGAAAAGCTCCCAACAGAGTCTGGAAGAAGTCACAAAAGGCTCAAGACATGAAGGCCGTTCTCTCTCCACTTTTCTTCGCTTGTTTGGAAGGCTCATGACCTAGAGCAGAGGGCCACAGCTTGGGAGAGGCACACAGAGAGAGACAGGAATAAGATGATACAAGAGAGCCACATGCCTGCAGGGTGTTCCTGGAGTAGGCCTAGTGGGTAAGGAGGCTGAAACGATATTTCAGTGAAGTTCCCCATCATCGTTTATGAGTCTGGACTGACCTACTTCTGGAAAAAACATGCTTTCCCCACTTTGGGTTTATTTTATTCAAACATCTCTAATCACTCACTAAAGAATGACAGGCCTCGAGCTAACACTTTCCCATTCATGGCTGTCACTGGCTGTGACTGACATCACAGGGACAGCCCGAGAGGGTGCATGAGGATGAAGTAGGGATGCTCGGTGTGGCTCTCCCTGGGGACTCTGCTGACCCCCTGTATTCAGCCAACCCATTCAAGGATCAAAAGACTGGCCTCTCCCATTCGTAACCCTGTCAACAGAATGGCATCACCCAAAGCAAAAACTCACGCTTCCTTGTAGTAAACGGTGAAGCTGATGAGATCCCTGTAGTCAGGGGGCCGGTACCGGTGCCAGGTTATGATGATGCGATTCTTCGACGTGGTGGTGGAGGTGAAATGCAGGACATCACTTTCACCTGGGGCAAAGAGTACATCTGTGAGTGACAGAGATTCATGTGTCTCTGAAAAGCACCTGTCTTGCTCGGCACTGCTTCCCCCTTCCCCAAAGCTGGTTGTATATGCTAAGTTCCCTTCTGGGCTTCCTCAGTGGCTTTCTCGTTTTCCACTAAGAAATCATACATTTCACTATGCAGAGCTCCAAGGGTTCCATCCTCTGTTTTAGGTCAATCAGTTACGCTGGCTACTTGCCCAGGGACTTGGACATGAACCTGGGTTTCCTAACCTGACAACAAGGGGCGACGTCAGTGAACGAGGTGAACGTATCTTTCTTCTCCATCCCTAAGATCCTGGCTATGAAAGGGGGCCTGGTAGGGTGAAGGTGACCCTTTAGGCTGCCCTGAAACTTCTTAGAGAGACGATGACACTTGTTCTGCAGTTGTGGATATCTGCCTGTTCCTGTACAACCACCAAAGACAGGTAAGAGAACACAGATGTGCCACAGAAAGGAACTTTTCTTGGTCTAAACTTGGTATCAAACTAGAAGGACACAGGAACTCCTGTGAGGCCTCCAGCTAGGGCTGACAAACAACAGGAGGCTGGATTACGCACTGACAAGAAGATCTCACTTGGCCAAGCCTAACGTGCTCTATGGGAAGTAGGCCTGGCTGGCGGGTATGGCAGGGAAGCTGTGCCAAGTGTCTCTCTTATTCCTTGGACCAAATTCAAACTACGATAAGGACCAAGGAAAGACTGATGACTGCCCACCCTCATGGAGACCCAGAGCTCTCTGACGAGTTGTCCTTTCGCCCCCTTATCTGCCTGAATCCCACTACACACTCAAGAGGTGAAGCAGCGGGACTGAAGACAGTAAAAGAGCTAAGAAGTCTTCGGGACAAAATGTGCGCAACTGGGATCGGGAAATGTCACAGTTCCTGCTGAAGTGTTATTTAGAGAGGAAATCATGATTTTGCTTTCAAAAGAAAATAAATGGCTACTATGTATTATCATCTGACAGGTCAGGCTGGCTGACTCTAAGGAGACAAGCACTCTGAAATACTCTGATGCATCCGATTTTACTATGATCTGAACGGGGAGCAAGGCAGGGGCTTTGCAGGGACAGAGGGGGCAGGGGGCGGCAGGCGGCGCTGGTCGTCAGCCTGCTGTTCAGCCCTAGGTCAGTCAGCATGCTTCCCTCTAAGATCCCCCAGAGCAACAAGTGTCGCCAGGTAAATCCAGACACCAGCAAAACAAGCCAAAGCCAAACACGCATCAGTTCTGATTTACACTTACATCTATAAGTGTGTCTGTGTGCACACACGCACAAATCACTCTTCATCAAATTACTTTTTTTCTAATACCCTTCCCTTATTAAAAGCCAAAGGTGAAAAGATGATTTACTTTTATAACCCTATCCAGCCAAAGAGAGCCACACCATTCTCAGCAGCCGTATTCTACACAGGGTTAGATGAGAAAGGCACTGCTGTATCTCTGATATGAGACCTTAAAGTTTTATAACCAGTACAAGGCTGTAATTATATTGTTCTCAATTTAAAAAGCAGTATCAATTCAGGGATGCAGGTTCACTCCATCTTTTTCATGTTGGGGTGGGAGAAACAAGGAGGCCGAGTGTAAGGGACAGGAAACCCGTGGCCCACAGGGGCTGTGCTTAGGGCAGAGCCCCCTCCACCCCACAGGCCTGTGCTTCCCTTCTGTGGGAGCAGGAGGGTAGAGCTCACAGGGCTGGAGCACACTGGCTCTTCCCTGAAAAATAATCGGACAGGGCATGGTGGCTCACGCCTGTAATCCCAGCACTTTGGGAGGCTGAGGCAGGTGGATCATTTGAGGTCAGGAGTTTGAGACCAGCCTGGCCAACAGGATGAAATCCCGTCTCTACTAAAAATCCAAAAATTAGCTGGGCGTGGTGGCGGGTGTCTGCAATCTCAGCTACTCGGGAGGCTGAGGCATGAGAATTGCTTGAACCGAGGAGGTGGAGGTTACAGTGAGCCAAGATCATGCCACTGCACTCCAGCCTGGGTGACAGAGTGAGACTCCATCTCAAAAAAAAAAAAAAAAAAAAAAAAAAAAAAAAAAAAAAGAAAAAAGAAAAAAGAGAAATAATCTGTGCACCTGTGTATAAAAGGACATTTAACTGTGCATTCTGTAAGGAGCACTTTAAAGTTTGAGAACCTACTTATAAGTGTTTCACATACTCACAGAGATGCACAGAATTTATAAATATGAATACATCACGTATCTGCCCACTACTGATTGTGATGACATATAAGTAGGAGCAAAGTGCTAGTTAAGATGGTCTAGTGGTCCCCCATGTGAAACGAGGAGGGGCTGCAGAGGAAAGCTGCCATCACACATAGGAGAAGGGTCTGCTGTCATCATGATGGTCGGGCCCATGGTGTTTTGGACGCTGTCACTCACAGGAGGCTCTCTCCCCGTTGTTCCTGGTGTTTATGTCCCCTTTGCTTTGGCGTCCTTTAGTCCCCGTCACTTCCTCCATGCGGTAAATTTCAGAAACACATAATTTGGGATTGAAAGCAAAGTACATTTTCCCTGCTTTGATGGTCAGGTTGCGGTGGTCCCAGTCCCATAGTTGCTGCAAGTTCTGGTTGTCGAGGACGTAGAAGGAGTAATTCCTAGAAGCACAGAAATCGCTGTTAGCGCACCTGCCCTTGGCCACAGTCCCCTCTAGCCTGCTGGCCACGTAACACAGGTCCTCTTTGCCACCTGCTCCACAATACATTTCCTTTGCCAATAAGAGATTTAGTTATTAACACTACAGGAGAACAGATAGTTGCTATTAACAATGGCAACAAGATGATTCAAGGATAACATATCAAAATCGGTAAGATGCTAATTAATTTTATGACCTCTATTACCATCAAATAATACTTCTTATACCAGAGGATGTTACTAGAATCATGCCCAAGAAATGCCTTTGGTTATTTTTCTCAGCCAAGTATGTACAAGGTGCTTGAAAGCAGTCCATGAGAGAACAGACATGCTCTGCTACCCAATCGGAACAGCATACACTTTGCTCTAAAGTCTCCCATTATCCATGGAAGTAAATCCTGCCCAATCAGCAGCATGATGGGATAGGAGACAGCATGAGACAGGGAGACAAGCTTGTGGGGGGTCAACCCTGGGCCTTCTCCCTCCCTCATTCATCTTTCATTCTGAGAAGCCCCAGCTCCAGTCCCTGGAGGTGTCGGGGAGGAGGAAGAGCTGCTAACAGGCAGTGCCCTCGGGCGTCTCATCTAGGCAAGAGGACTCGGAGTCCAACACCGTGGTTCTCCAAGTTCAGTGTGCACAAAGCTTGTTTGCAAAGTGCTGGGCCCCACCCCCAGAGCTTCTGATTCAGCTGGGGTGGGCAAAGAATCTGCATTTATCACAAATGCCAGGTGGTGCTGACCCCTGCTGTGGTCCCTGGACCACACATGGAGAACCAGCAATCTAGGAGAGGCTGAGTTCCAGTGAGGTGGTGGAGGACCAAAGCCCACCAAACCAGACATGGCTTCTGCCCCAGAGGGTGCGGATCCAACCAGCACAGGAAGCCATTCTATCTGGCTACCAGGTGGCAGGACAAGTCCATCCCTGGAGAGGCAAGAAAGCAGACAGCTACGGCTTGGGTCTAGACAAAGATCCCTGCAGTGAGCCTTTCTCTCTGGCTTCCCCAGGAAGGCAGCAGGCAATGCCAGGGCTGACAATCTGAGTCCTCTGTGCTGATGGGCCTGATCCCCATGGACCGTGAATCCTTCCTCTCCTCTTCCTGCTCTGCTTCTTACTAAGTTTAGGAATCAGTGCAGTACTTTGAGTGATTTCTAAGATCCACTCACAGATCTAATGTATAAACACACAAAGGAAAAAGGACCCCAGCCCTCCCTGCGGAGCCAGCATAGCCAGGACAAAACAGAACCCCTAAGGCTTCCTCTGCCTTGGAGGCTATGTTCATTGGGGATCTCTCTGCATCTGGTGAGGTCTTCATTTACACCCAAACCAGGACCTCTAACCAGCTGGTCAATCCTCAGCCTGATTCTCATTTACAGTAAAGCACAAGTTATGGTTACAATACTGCCAAGCAGCCCTGTAACATTTTCCCGAACATTCACAAAGGGAGGTCAGACCAGGAGGGAGTTCAGAGACTGGGACCCAGAACCAGAAATGCCATTAATGAGCTGCACAGCCACGTGCAGATCCCTTAGTGCTATTTGTAGCCCTGTTTACTCACTCGTAGGACAACAAGGGGAATGCACAGGTGACATCTAAGCTCCCTGTCTACTTTAAGAATGCCCAGAAGGAGTCACAGAGCCACCACGGAATCCGCCCCACAAGCCTGAAGCCCAACCCTTTCCTGAGCACTGGGCTCTGTCCACACAAGTGCTGGGGGTGGAGGTGGGAGTCCTGCCAGCACAGGGGTGCAGTGAACACACAAGTGAGTCGAAAGACAGAGCCTCTGAAGCTAAGTCAGGCTCCTCACAAGCCCATCTTTAGGCCTCTGGACACATTAGTGGCCACCAAACCGGTAGCAAAAACTTGCGAGTCAACAATTCCTTCCTTTCAGTAAGGGCTCACTCCTGAACACACAGCTTTCCTGGAAAAGCAGCATAAGACATTGTCCAAATGATTCCAGATCTGGTCAATGCAACACAAGGCGTGTTTCCTGGGGAGCGGTGCTAGGATATGGCCCAGCTGGCGCTACTGTTGCTGGAGGTAGGCCCCATCCACACCTGCTGTTTCTCACTACCAGGCTGCAAGTGACACTGCTGGAGGTCAGAAGGGCTCCCTGCAGTCATACAACTGAAGGAGGGATGGAGTGGAAATGGATGTGTCCTATCATAAGTCCATTCTTGCTCATGGATTTCTCCAGCTCCAAAGGAGACTCTGCAGCGACGCACCCCCAAATGTCGGGCTGCTTCCAGGTACCTGAGTTAGTTACAGGACAAAATCTCCTTGTTGATGAAGAAACCTCTGGGCTGCCGGTAAGGACCAATTAATCAGGCCAAACGTCCATCTACACCCAGAACCAGGCCTCTATTAGTAAACTAATTTCACTAGCAGAGAACAGAACCACACCAAAAATACCTTCTGAACAAAACATTCTTCTCCCCCACAGGAGGAAGCATGAATTATAAATCAGGAATTTGACAAATGAATGGCAGGCACACTGAAATTCTGTATATTTGATTAATCACTTTGAAAAGCAAGATTATCTTTTTACAGTAAACACAAACTTTTTTTACAATCATTGAAGAGGCTGGGAGCCAGGATACCAATATCAATAAAACCCAGGCATTATGGAGCCTGTGGAAGCTAAAGAAAAATAAAAATAAAACCCTTGTCAAAATAATAATCAAGCCATTCATGAGCTGCCTGTCAATACCATGCTTGTTTTTCCAGCCACAGCTTGGGGCAAGGCTCCCCGCTAAATTCCTTCCATGATTAGGTGAGAATTAAGAGAAGGTAAAAGGCAGAGACCTGTCTGCACATCTTTAAAATATGCATACACTAAAGTTATCATTGTTTCCTGAAGAAAAAGACTACTTAAGTAAATTACTCAGGAAATGCGATTTCCTAATTGTTTCTAAGCTTACAGCCTTTACATTCAAAGAATGCTTTTAAAAATTAGGTTTTTTTTTTTTTTTTTTCTTGAGACAGGGTCTCACTCTGTAATCCAGGTTGGAGTGCAGTGGCACAATGACAGATCACTGCAGCCTCAACTTCCCAGGCTCAAGCTACCCTCCTACCTCAGCCTCCCAAGTAGCTGCGACCATAGGTATGCCCCACCACGCTTGGTTAATTTTTCTTTCTTTCTTTCTTTTTTTTAAAGAGCTGGTATCTCACTACGTTGCCCTGGCTGGTCTCAAACTCCTGGGCTCAAGCAATCCTTGGCCATGGTCTTCCAAAGTGCTGGGATTACAGGTGTGAGCCACCGCACCTGACCAGTTACTTATTTTTCTTTAGCTTCCATATGCTCTATGATATCCAGATTTTATTGATATTGGTATCCTGGTTCTCCGCCTTCTCTATGTTGTAAAAAATGTTTGTTTCTACAATTGGGTAGGCCCTATCTCCCAATCTGTAGACCACACAGGATGGGAACAGTTGGTTATCTTCCTGAGGACATCTCTATGTTATCTCTATCGATATTTGAGTGGTGAAGACAGCCCCAGGTACAGGGTTCAGAGCACTCCATCTGGGAATCCAAAGGTCAGGTCTGAGCCTCATCTCCAGCATTTACTGAGGAATACCTCTGGGCAAAAGATTTATTCAGCTCTCCCAGGCTGGAGTCTCTCAGCTGCAAACTGGGGGTGTCTTCCTTGCTTTTCTGGCCCTGAGGCCAGTTGAAAGAATTGGATGGGCTAAACATAAAATGATACTGTGAGCTTTTAATCACCCCACAAAAGTGCAGGATAACCTGTGCTACTCTCTAAGGTGTCAAAGTCCCCTGGAACAAAGTCTCAGAACAGGAAGGTCCTGTGCCCTGATAAATGGAGCTGAACCCGAGGTCTTCAGCCTACAGAGGTAGGAAGGGACAGTTTCCCCATTTTCAGTGCTTGCTGACATATTGAAAACAATTCTGCAATTATACAACCAATCATTCCAGTTCCTTTCTTCAAGGAGAAAATTGCCTCTTCACGGCTGTCTCTAGGGGGCATCAGAACCCAGGACACAGGCTGTCATCAGCAACAGAGCCAGCTGCAACTGATAAGAGTATTTGGCCTTTTTTGCCTTTCTGCAGATGCTCCCACCAATCCATCTGCAAACGGGCTGGTTTATATCATGTCCACTCTCCCCCAAATCCAATATTTACATCAACCTTAGGGGTTCAGCAAGCGTGGATATGTCTATCTAGGTGGAACCAGGCACTATACAGATATTCAGAAAATGTTTCCTCTTTGTTTTGTTAGGTGTTTCTTAAAAATAGCTTTACTTCTGAAGTATAATCTGCCTATCAAATATTCACCCATCAGGCTGGGCGCGGTGGCTCACGCCTGTAATCCTAGCACTTTGGGAGGCCGAGGCGGGTAGATTACCTGAGGTCAGAAGATTGAGACCATCCTGGCTAACACGGTGAAACCCCGTCTCTACTAAAAACAGAAAAAATTAGCCGGGCGTTGTGGTGAGTGCCTGTAGTCCCAGCTACTTGGGAGGCTGAAGCAGGTGAATGGTGTGAACCCGGAGGCGGAGCTTGCAGTGAGCCGAGATCGCGCCACTGCACTCCAGCCTGGGTGACAGAGCGAGACTCCATCTCAAAAAAAAAAAAAAAAAATTCACCCATCATTCCATGAGCTTCCGTAAATTTACACAACTGTCCAATCATCACCATTACTCAGTTTCAGAACATTTCCATTATCCAAGAGTTCCCTCATTCCCATTGGTGGTCAATCTCCACCTCTTCCTTGCAGCCATCCCTGGTCTGCTTTGTCTCTATAGTTTTGCCTTTTCTGCAAATTACATACGAATGAGTCATACAATATGTAGTCTTTTGTGTCTGGATTTTTTCTTTTCACTTAGCCTAATGTTTTAGAGGGTCACCCATGTTGTAACACGTGTCATACTTCAGGTCTTTTTATTGTTGAGTAGTCAGTGTCCTTTGTGCCACATTTCATTTATCCATTTATCTTTCTATCCACTCATCTGTTGATGAACATCTGAATGGTTTCCAGTGGGTCTTTCTTTTGGCCTGGGGGTCGGGGGAGTCCCGGGAGGCTATTATGAGTAATACTGCTACCAACATTCATACAAAGTCTTGTGTGGGCATGTTTTCATTTCTCTTGGGCGGATCCTGGAATTGCTGGGTCACAGGGTTGAGTGTATATTTTCCAAAAGTCCCAGGGAAATGTGAAAAAGCGGCCATGTTTCAGCCTAACCTTAGAGCTCCAAGAAGGTATTACAAAGCACTGTGTGTTGCAAAGTCAAGTGGTAGGAACCAAAGCATAGAAATGCCTATCCGCGAATTTCAATTCTTTTAACTCACCACCCTCCATCTACCTTTTCCTTCTTCTTTTCAAGGCAACAATCCTTAGTAGCACCAAAGAATGTGAAATTTTAACTCCTTAGTTATCTGATGCCATCAGGAAACAACGTTGTCCAAACAAGGGGATTTTCCAGATAGTGAAAACATTCTCTTACTCAAGAGCTTAAAAATAAGCTATTTTATAAAAATCATGTACATGTGGATTACAAAACCTGTTTCCTTTGTAAACAGCAGAGCAGCCTTGATTTTCTTAATGTCTAAGGTCATTACTCTAGAAATACACCCTAGTGGTGTCCTTGAGGAAACCATGGCTATGGCTTTTGTAACTGGGTTACAAAATCAGCTCACACTGAGTGCGATATAAAAGTCAACAGGCTCTGAGTGAGGAATAAGAGCTCTACTCTAGGTAAAATGCTTGAATTTTCTGTTCTGGATGGCTCAGGAGACTTTTTGAGAGGGATCTCAGTGACATTTTGGAAAGCCAAGGTTGTCAGAGTTGAAGGATCTCTGTACCTTGAATTGTTCTGTTCTCCATCAAAAACAAAAGGCTACAGAACAGAACTTTCATCCTATTGAACCAAATGGAAACATTTATGTTATCACTGACTATAAAAGAAGTTCAAGAAGGCCGGGCGTGGTGGCTCAAGCCTGTAATCCCAGCACTTTGGGAGGCTGAGGCGGGCGGATCTCAAGGTCAGGAGTTCAAGCAGGCTGACCAACATGGTGAAAGCCCGTCTCTACTAAAAGTACAAAAATAAGCCGGGCGTGGTGGTGCGTGCCAGTAATCCCAGCTATTCAGGAGGCTGAGGCAGGAGAATTGCTTGAACCCAGGAGGCAGAGGTTGCAGTGAGCCGAGACAGCGCCACTATACTCCAGCCTGGGCAACACAGCAAGATTCCATCTCAAAAAAAAAGTTCCAGAAAATAGTGTGACATGTGTAACAACATGGGTGAACCTCTAAAATATTAGGCAGCAGTGTGAGGGGAAAATACTTGGGAAAAAAAACCGTCAAAGTGCTTTGTGATATGCACATGAGAAGAAATGAAGGGATAAAGCAGTGGTTTCCAATCTTTGCTGCCTGCTGAAGTGCCTAGGGATCTTTAGACAAGCACTGATTCCTGGATCCTAACCCCAAACGCTCCTATTGAATTGGGGTGGAGGTGCAACTTGGACATCAGGATTTCTCAACTCCACCCCTGCCCCCACCCCCAATGATTCCATATGTGTAGCAAAGTTTGAGGAACACTGGGATAAAAGCTATCTTGGCTTAAACCAAAAGCATACCGAAATAAAAATTTCAGACAGCTCTGCTAACACTCCTCTATTCAAAAGCCTTGAATACGTTCCATGGTCTACCTAAATTATAACCCTTTATACCTGGGTGCAAAACATCTTACGTAACTCTAGTACCACCCACCTCTCCAGTGTTAGTTGCTCAACAGGCCCCAGGATGCCCCAACTCGTTGCCTTTGCTCCTGCCACCCTACCTTGAATTGCCTTTCTTCACTTCAATCCTCTGCTCTCCCCAAGTTTTTCCCGAAAGCCTTCAAGGCCCATCTCAAATGCCACCTCTTGTCAGAAGCCTGTCTGATCTCAGGTATCTGGCTCTTCTCCATGCCTAGGGCACATTTCTTTCTTTCCCTTGTATCACGGTGCGAGTTCTGCTTTGCACTGCTGATGTTTATCTGACTATCGTATCCTGTCCTTCTCCTTCTCACTCTGACTCTTCCCTTCTTGCAGAATAAGTGAGGGCAGCTAGTGAAGGGGCCAGACCTAACTCTGTCCCTGAGTCTAAGGAGAAATGAACAGTTGAGGTGTTGCTAGCGGTCTCAACACCTGAAGCAAATAGAGCTCTTGGGGAGCTCATCATTGTGAGGATGGGCTATACCTTTGTGGTCATGGGCCAGGATGACAGGGTGAGAGAAAACTTCCCATCGGGAGGTGAAAGATTCTTAAGAGCCCAAGCTCAAGAGAAAGCCTCTTAGAAGCAGCACGCGGGAATGAAAGGCTGGAACCAGCATCCTTGGAGCTGCAGGATTACTGGGGAGCAGCAGGGAAAACCCAAGGCCCACTTGCCCTCCTCTGCATCTAAAATGGTAAGAGCAGGCCAGGGGCCCAGGCTTACCTGGAAAGCCTCCCAAACACCTGAGCACGCATCCTTAAAAAGATTTTGCTGATGCTTCAGGTTTTATGCAAGTTTCAGATAATGAGAAAGACATCATAAATATTCTTGCAAATAAAAATCAGGCTTTAATTTCTAACTACACTTAAGTGCACAATACTTGGGTAACACTCCATGAAAAGGTAATCACATAATAATTCCTAATAGAAATTAATTAAACTCTCCTCTCAGCATTCACCTCTATGTCTATCATTTGCTTAGTCTAGAAAAAATAAAAGGTATATCATTAAGCAACAAGAAAATTTGACAGCTACTAATCTGCTAAAGAAGAAGAGCTCACAGACACCCGAGATTCCAGAAACACAAACCTACTTAGAAAAAAAAAAACAGAGAAAAAATTCATTTTAAAATTTAATACAACAAACAATAATCATCACCTTAAATTGGTAGGGCCTCAGCTTGCCAGGTAAGTGACTGAGGAGTCTGGGGCTGGGCGCAGTGGCAGCCTCCTTCGATTTGCAATGAGAAAGAAGTTTTTTAAGGATTGGTTTTCCCAGTGGGGAGGACACTGTGCTTTTCAAGGATGGAATGAAGAGCTGCCCGCTCTCGTTAGCTCTATCAGATGATGGAATTTTAAGAATTTAAGACTGACCAAGAGTTAGTCTGAGAAAAACAGGGAGGCTGTAAAGAAACCCTTATGCAGTAACTTTACCCAGTTGGGGCAGATAAATCAGCAAAGACAACCTTTCCCATGACCTTCTCGCCTCCTTTTTTTCCTAAATTATTTTCCCAAATTCTCTTTAGAAGGAATTCACTGCTTAATTGATAACTCCTTTTATTTTGAAGCATTCACTTAAAGCCGGGCAAGAGTCGTATTTAAAAGGGAGAGTTTAAAGAGAAAAGTACATATGCAAAGGTACACACAGGCTGACGGCTGGAAAGCAATTGTGCACGCAATAACCACTGGCTTTTATTCTCCAGTGAAAAGCCCACGGTTATTTTAAAACCCCTATCACAAAGCAAGCCTGTGCCAAGGCAAAAACTCTATCAATAGCGCAAATCCTGTAAACTAATCAATAAAAACAATCTCATGAATCCGGGTTTCTTTCTAACAAAATGAACCGCCCATGCTCCTCCAATGCTCTCACTTCCAATATCTTAAAAGATGGAGTAGTTGTGTGTAGTAGAGTACAGCATCCTGAGGCAGATGAGGGTCGCACAAACAATGATTTCACAGGGAGGTGAGCACTCCAGACCAACTGCTGTCACTCTTGGCAGAAAAGCCCTAAGTGCACCCCGTCTGCCATCTCACTGGTCACAGTCAGACACGCAACCCTTGACTGATGAGGCAAAAATCCAGTAAGGGTGAAAACATCTCTGTTTTCCAAAACAGCAACCTCCTAAGAATGGAGAATCATGACTCTACTCAAGACCTACTAGAGCAGCACAGGCAATACTGCGGCTTCCTACTTTCTTCTATTTAACAAGGCAGAGAGGGCTCTTACCTCAGCAACACAGTTTTATAAGCACGCTGCTTATTCTGTAATAGGAGAACATCAGCTCATGAAATTTGGGGCACTTACCCTTCTAGCTGCTCCTCTCCTAAGATGAGGCGAAGGTTTTTTAGGAAGGACAAGGAGACCAAGGCATGAGAATGGCGGATCTTCACGTAGCCCGTCACCACCTCGATGAGCCCCATGAAGTTCTCCAGTTCTGAAGCAATGTTATCTACATTGAAAGGGGATTGTGTCAAACTGTGTGCTCACTTGGTGTACGGGTGACATAGTCGGATTCTTACAAACACAAGTGAGAACAATTCAACAGCAGGTGCCCCCTGAGATGCTCATGCTCCCAGCACAGGACTGGCCACTCCCTGACAAAAACACACTTCCCTGGCTTGACTCTCAACAACGACTCCTGGAACGAGGCCTCCCAGGCAGCGGAAGCCAAGTTTCTAGGAGGCTAGGGGGTACTGCAGCTCCCAAGCTGATTAACAAAATATAAAATCATAAATAGCAGACTGCCAATTAGCTAAGGCTGACGAACGTAGGGAACGTCTTTTAATATGCTCTGTCAACAGACAGTATGGCCTCCACAGTACAAGGGCATGACTAAATCAACATTTTCTCCATCTCATTAGGAACTGCCTTTGCTGCCTTCCTAATTCCTAAGATACAGGGATCTATATTTAAAGGTTCCATTTTACTAAGACTAGAAGAAAATATACCAAAATGTTAACAATGGCTATCTATGAGGGATTTTTAAAAATTCATTTCCGCATTGCTAAGTTTTCTATAATATTTATGTATTGCTTTTATAACTAGAAAATAGTTGGAAAAAGTTGCTAATAAAGATGTACAAACATAATATGCAAACAACAGGTTTCATCTTGTTTAGTCTACCTTTTTCTCACAGTAAACAAAAACCAATTTTCAGTTCAACTAATGCTGAAATTATAATAAAGACTATAATGAACTGAGTGTGGTTCAATTAATGGGATTTTACTGTGTATAATTTATGAAGACATATTTAATAAAAGGCTCTATTTTGCTTTGAGTTGATACAAATAAAATAATAAGGGTACTAAAGGACAAAGCCCTACATCTAATTTAATTTAATAGCTTTTCAAGAAAAATTAAAGGGAAATTCAAGTCGGAAACATAAGAGGTTGCGTGCAATTGATGTTTTAAGGAAGAGATCCTGAATTTTAAACGTGGGGCAGGAAGCATGCCTTAGTCAAGATCAGGAAATTTACCCTCTAATGAGATGTCCCATCATCCTAAATCCAATCTATTTCCTGCAATGGACATAAACCGGAAGACACATTTCATCATCATGCATAAATATGTACCAATTCCTTCATAAATGACACTTCTCCATAGATTTAATTCACAGATTAAAATTTCATCTTCAGGACAGGAAGATAAAAAAGTTTAGGCACTCAAAAGGTATGTTCTAGGGATAAGCAAATTAAAAGTAAATGAAGAAGTGCAGACACAGCCAAAAGAATTAAACTTCAGAAATACCATGAGAGTAGGAAGCCCTAGTTGTGGGAACAAAGTTATCTCCATCATGGAGGGCTGGGAGTGGGTGTATTGTGAACAACAACAAGGGATATCAACAAATTCAGAAGAACTAAGCAAAAACTTGTTTCTGTCCTTTCTAAACCTTAAGAATACAGTTTACTCATTTAACAAATATTAAGGAAAAGCACATTCTCAAAATACATTATTTTTCCTCTCAAACTGTAAAAAAAAAAAAAAAAAAAAAACTTCATAAAAGGATTTCCCCCCAAAATTCCTTTCAACTTCAAAGCCTTCTTACGATATTTATTCTAGCTTATAAAACTATCAGTACCTTGACCAAGTGGTCCCAGTGGCAGAGAATTTAAGGCACCATTACTAGAAGCCCTTGGCAATGAAAAATCAGAAGTGAAAAGATTTTTAAAATTATCCAGGCATGGTAGTGTGTGCCTGTAGTCCTAGCAACGTGGGAGGCTGAGCAGAAGGATTGTTTGAGACCAGGAGTTCCAGGTTACAGTGAGCTATGATTATGCCACTGCACTCCAGCCTGGGTGATACAGTGAGACCCTGTCTCAAAACAAAACCAAAAAACAAACACACAAAAAACCAAAGAAGCGAAGAGATCATAGGCTAAGTCAGTGGGAAATCCTTTGCACAAACCCAAATTAGAAGCAACTTACCAGGAATGCCATCTACTGCAAATAAAGGTCATTGTACAGGGGTGAGACCGAAACTTTCTATACACAATGACACACACTTGTATTCTTTTGTCTCTCACAAGTAAATTTGGAAATCTAGCATTCTTTTGGACTTCATAAAATTTTAACATGATATCACTAAACCTCCCTTTGCTCAGTCTTCTCAGTAAATTCAAGTAACCAAAACTCTTTAGACTTGAAAGATGTGTGGATTTGGCTACAGCTGGAGTCTGCTGAGTCACACGTCTGATCCAATGGTCTCTTCTGGGGTTTGTATGTGTCAGGGCTTGCTTCTCCTATGCAAGATGTGACTAACAAAAAGATGAGCGATGACCCTCTTTACAGGAATAAATGATGTGCCAATGGCTAAAAAACAGATTGCCTTTCAATCTGTTTTTTATCTTTCAGGGAAACTCAAAGAAGAGACGTCATGCATGAGGCTTACACACCATGTTGTTTATCTAAGCCCATTTTTTAGTGGTGACTCAGGGATGGGAGCATGAAAAGCATCAACAAAAGAAAACCATGAGATCCAGCCATTTTTCCAGTGGGATGGAATACTTACTCCCCCGTCGGATGTTAATGAGCAAATTGCCCTTGAAGATGGTGCATCCTTGGAGCATCTGAGCAGAAGTAACAGAATCAATGGTCTTTGTTTTCTTTTCTTCCTCACAGACCTTGGGGCAAGGACCTTCACATGGGATGCAGTACATGCTGTTGAAGAAGAAAAAAAAATCAAAACCACAGTTAATTGAGTCTGTCTTCTTGCATTAAAAAAAACCACAAGGATACGCTTTTTATTGTTATTACAGCATGCATTAGAAAAAGCAACTGTTTTGAAGTGTTCATGTGTTCACATGGTATCTCATCCCCAAGCCCACTCAAGATAAGCCACTCACATTGCAACCAAAAGGAGAAACAGCCTACAAAGGAAGAGCGTGTTGCTTGCTTCCAGACAAAATACATGATGCATCCTCAAGGCATTTGTGTATCATAGGCTGTTGACTGGTGAGCCAGCTGGTTCCATGTGGGAGAGATAGTGTTGCAGAAAGGAAGCTCTGGGGGTTCTGGAGGAAAACAGAGCTGCTTTCTGATAGTGACCCTGGCCTGTGTACCTGGAGGAGTAGCTAGGAGAGAAGACAGGGACAGCAAAGGGACTGCAGTGTCTCTGCCTAACAGTAGTCTAGCTCCTGCAGTCAGTGTTTTGGCAAAGCCCAGTGAGGGATGCCAAAAGGCACGTGGTATAGCACAGATCCATTATTTTCTTGCTAAAGCACAACTGAAATTATTTCTTGACAGTGTTTTGCAGAAACTTGTAAATTGATCCAAATGTTGTTTTCGCTGCATACACAATAAAAGCAAGGGGTTTCCATTACTTTGTAATGAGCTCTTGTTTCAAATACTATCCTGAACATGCCACGAACCACCAAGAGTCAGGGACAAGTAAGACTGGCACTTTTCCTGCTTACCTACCATTATGTAGGAAATAGCAGACAAAATGCTAACTCAGCAGCTGAACGTTTGGGATCTATAGTTATATATAGAACAAGGGTCAGAAAGTTGGATTGATTTCCAAACAAGACAAATGATACGACCTTATGCGATGTGTGTGTAATAGGATGGTAAGTTGGGGAGCCATTATATGTACATTATTGTTCTTAAATCATCTCTCAAATTTCATGAAGATAAGTAAAAACATTCAAGAAAAACAGTGTAAATTACAGATCTTTTTATTAATGTCCCTTCCCCTACCCATGAAGGTTATTCTGTATCCAAGACAAAGATGCAGGGTTCTGTTTGAAAAGCTAACAGGTAAACAAACCTTCTCTGGTATTTTCCTATTGTGTCTTTGGGAGAACGGGGGTCATGGCTTCCCCAAGGGTCCTGCAGGAACTGGACCCACCCACAGATGGGGAGAGTACTTCCTCTACCATTGCACTCAACATTCTCATTTCTAGCCTGGGTAGAGGCTTCCTTCAGCACTTTTTTACTTGGCCTTCTGTTGTTTCTAATTTATCTACATACCCTATAAATTCTCCATTAAAAAAAAATTTTATTTTAAAATAATTATAGAGTCACAAAAAGCTGCAAAGATTTACAACAAAATTACAGAGAGATCCCACATAGCCTTCACCCAACTTCCTCCAATGGTTACTACATCTTACATGATGTAAGTATCAAACCTGGAAATTAACTCTGCGTGTGTGTGTGTATGTGGTGCTGTGTCACTGATCACTTGTGTAGATTTGTGTAATCACAACTACAATCAAGATACAGAACTGTTCCATCACCACACAGCTCTCCCTGATGCTACCTGTTCATACTCACTGCCCTGCCCAACCTAGTCCCCAATGTCCCTAACACCTGGCAACCACTAATCTGTTTTCCTGTCTACAATCTGTCTTTTTTTTTTTTTTTTTTTTGAGACAGGGTCTCACTCTGTCGCCCAGGCTACAGTGCAGCGGCATGATCTCAGCTCACTGCAACCTCCACCTCCTGGGTTCAAGTGATTCTCCTGTCTCAGCCTCTGGAGTAGCTGGAACTACAGGTTCGCCCCACCATGCCTGGCTAATTTTTTTATTTTTTTTGAGACAAGAATCTCGCTTTGTCACTCAGGGTGGAGTGCAGTGGTGCAATCTTGGTTCACTTCTGGGTTCAAGTGATTCTTCTGCCTCAGCCTCCTGAGTAGCTGGAATTACAGGCACCCATCACCATGCCCGGCTAATTTTTGTATTTTTAGTAGAGATGGGGTTTCACCATGCTGGCCTCCTGACCTCAAGCAATCTGCCCGCCTCAGCCTCCCAAGGTTCTGAGATAGGTATGAGCCACTGTGTCTGGCCAAACTTTGTAATTTTAGTAGAGACACGGTTTCACCATGTTGGCCAGGCTGGTCTGAAACTCCTGACCTCAGGTGATCCACCCACCTTAGCCTCCCAAAGTGCTGGGATCACAGGTGTGAGCCACCGTGCCTGGCTATAATCTGTCATTTTGAGGATGTTGCATAAATGGAATTATACAGTATGTGATCTTTTGAGGTAGGCTTTTTCTCAGAGCATAATGTCCTTGAGATCCATCCAAATAGTGTACTTCAATGGTTTGTTCCTTTTTATTGCTGAGTAATAACATTCCATGGTGTGGATGTCCCACAGTTTGTTTAACTAATTACCTATCATAGGATATCTAAGTAATTTCCAGTTTGGGGTTATTACAAATAAAGCTGCTATGGACGATGGTGTACATGTTTTTGTGTTGACATAAATTTCATTTCTCTGTGATAAATATCCAGGGTTACAACTGCTGGGTTGTAACATAAGTGTATGTTTAGTTTCTCTCCATCTTTCACTCAAATAGAAAAATCTGAAGCTGGGTACAGTGGCTCACATCTGTAATCCCAGCACTTTGGGAGGCTGAGGCAGGAGGATCACTTGAGCCCAGGAGTTTGAGGCTGCAGTGAGCTATGATTGTGCCACTGCACTCCAGCCTGGGTGACACAGCCAGAGTCTATCAAAGAGAAAAGAAAAGAAAAAAAAAAAAAAATGGAGCCAATCATCTTTGGTAAAAAATCTAGGAGTCATCAAGCACTTAAAAAATGTTTTTCTAAGGAAGTATTTTGATAACATGTTTATAGATTAAGCTTCCTCAAATCCATTATGGTATAGAGAAGGTATAAACAAGATGAAAAAAAAATATTTCAAAGTAATTGTCAAATAAGCCTCAAAGGCTGAGAGAAGGGAATTTATTATTCTTTATGGTGTTTTATTTTTAAACAAAAAGGTAGATGTATAGTTTTTAACGGACTGTAAGAATGAATAGGGGAAATAATGGCTCAATTCTCTGAAGAGTGCACTAGAGCGGAAGAAACATCACTGTCAAATGCACAGCATTCCCACTTTGCCACAACTCTGGTGGCTGCAGAATGACTGAAGGCCTCCAAATGTCATTAAGAAAATGTATCCACAAAACAAAGATGATAGCACACTGAGTTCATGGACAAGCTACCACTCCCCTAACCCCACCCCAAGGAGGAAGGTGATGTCTGAATAGTGTCTAAGCCTCAACTTGGTTCCACGCACTGCCCCTGGGCCCGAGGTGTGCACCAGTAAAAGCCCTTTTACACTCGAAGGCTGCCAACAAAATGTGAGTACAGTGTGGTAGACTGATTTTGGATGTAATATGTAGCCTCTACAGCTCATTGAAGTCCTTGGCCTATTTATCATTTTAAAGTATTCAGAGTAATTTTCTTCTTCTTGTTATTATCCTAATGGTTATAACAAATTATAAGAGGCAGAAAAGTTGCTCTACATCTAATACTATGAAAGAATGTATTATCTTTGATTTGAAGGTAAGCCTACAGTAGAAGCTGCGTCTCCAAATGATACACTAGAAAAAGAAGCCCCTTTATAAACACTTGCTCAATGTACTTTATAAACTGCAGCACAAATTATATTTCAAATTAACACCTACTTTTCTAACGATATTTTTATATTTGTAGAATAGATTTTGACAGACTCAGAAAGACAGGCCCCCTGGTGCTAATCATGAAGGAGGCATTTAGTCCACTAAAACAGAACTTTCCTAAAAGTTCTTTTTTTTTTGAGACAGGGTCTCTGTTGCCTGTGCTGGAGTGCAGTGAGGTGATTTTGGCTTATTTCGGCCTTGACCTCAAGGGCTCAGGTGATCCTCCCACTTCCAACTCCCAAGGAGCTGAGACTACAGGTGTGTGCCACCACGCCGAACTAATTTTTTCTATCTTTTGTACAGATGGGGTTTGCATGTTGCCCAGGCTGGTCTTGAATCCATGGACTCAAGGGATCTGCCCACCTTGGCCTCCCCAAGTGTTGGGATTACAGGCGTGAGCCCCTAAAAGTTCTTTACTCTGCTCCAGGAAAGGGAACAGCAACCCCAAATCTCCAATCTTCTTTTGCTTTCAAAGTTATAGTTACCACATTTTTAAACAATGCTAACATCTTATTTTCAAAAGCATAAACCAATGACAAATTTATAGAGGTCCAGTTGACATGTACAAAAGGGCATATGGCATTTGTTATAATGAACTTTTTTTTTTTTTTTGGGAGACAGAGTCTCGCTCTGTTGCCCAGGATGGAACGAAGTGGTGTGATCTTGGCTCACTGCAACCTCTGCCTCCCAGGTTCAAGCAATTCTCCTGCCTTGGCCTCCCAAGTAGCTAGGACTACAGGTGCTAATTTTTGTATTTTTAATAGAGACAGGGTTTCATCACGTTGGCCAGGCTGGTCTCAAACTGCGACCTCAAGTGATCCATGCACCTCAGCCTCCCAAAGTGTTGGGATTACAGGTGTGAGCCACGTGCCTGGCCACAAGGAACTTCTTTGCTTCCCAAGTGAAGTCTCAAAGTTCAGGAAGGAAAATGAAGGACATGATGAGCACTGAGGGAGGGTCAAGGTAGAGGGTGATGAGAGGAAGAAGTGTTGATGGAAAAATGTCGCTTATTTGAAGCTACTGCTTACTCTGAGCTCTTGCACTAAGATGTTTAGGTCTGCTTGCTGGTCTCAAGGATGGTGGTGGGGGCTTGGCGTGTCTTTTCTTTTGCACTTCCAAAGCCTCACCTGGCTAGCAGCACCCAGACTAGGAAAATCTAAAACTACAGTCCCCTGTCTCCTAGATGGCAGCTTGGCAAGTATCCAGAGAGACCATGAACTCTGGGTATCGAAACCAGCAAGCGAGTACTTAATTTCAAATGGCCAGGCAGTGTGCACTTAAAATATAAAACAAACTGGTGAGCGGGGCGGTAAGCCATGCCAATTGTTCCTAGAATCTCACCAAACATTTAAGGTAAGCCAGCTCTCTCAAACTGACCCACCTCAGTGAACTTCCTGAGGGCTGCACCCGGATGAAACAACCGACAAAGTCTACCTTTGTGTGCTAGGGTAGGGGGTGAGGTGGGGCGGGTAGTGACCACACGTGTGGCCACGACTGACCTCTGGCTGCCGTTGCGGATGAAGCCCGAGGGGCACTCCTGCATGCACTCGCCGTCGTGGATCACAAACCCCTCGGAGTCGCTGCTCTCGGCGCTGAGGATGTTGGCGCAGAAGTCACGGTCCACACAGCGCCAGCCCTCAAACCTGTAGGTGTTGGGCGGGCAGGCAGGCACGCAGACACCGGCGTAGTAGTAGTGGCGGCAAGCTACGCAGGCCGTGTCGTTGTCAGGCGCGCTGCAGCTGCCCAGGCACTCGGGGTGACAGCACTCGTTGTTCTCGGTGCACGCTCGCTTCCCACATGCGCTCGGGCACACTGTGGAGAGAGAGGAGAGACAGAGATGAGACCGGGCAGGGGGGACACCGCCCTCTCTGGGCCTGGCCAGCATCCTTCTGGGTCATTTACTGCTACCACCAGCACCAGATCACTCATTGAGGAGACAACGCAAAAACACACTACAAAATCCTCTCCCCCCACCACTGTCCTTTCATACACCCTACGAAATCCTCTCCCCACACTGTCCTTTCATACACACTACAAAATCCTCTCCCCTCACTGTCCTTTCATACGCACTACGAAATCCTCTCCCCACACTGTCCTTTCATCCGCACTACGAAATCCTCTCCCCCCACCATCCTTTCATCCACACTACGAAATCCTCTCCCCCCACCGTCCTTTCATCCGCACTACGAAATCCTCTCCCCCCACCGTCCTTTCATCCGCACTACGAAATCCTCTCCCCCCACAGGCACTACAAAATCCTCTCCCCTCCACTGTCCTTTCATACGCACTACGAAATCCTCTCCCCCCACTGTCCTTTCATACACACTACAAAATCCTCTCCCCTCACTGTCCTTTCATACGCACTACGAAATCCTCTCCCCCCCCACTGTCCTTTCATACGCACTACGAAATCCTCTCCCCCCACCGTCCTTTCATACGCACTACGAAATCCTCTCCCCCCACTGTCCTTTCATCCCACTTAGACCTGCAGAGAGTCGGTATGTTTAAAGTTCAGCCTCTCCTAGGAACTCCTTGTTTGGTCTGGGACAAACCATTAGCTTCCGTGATCTTGATCCTTCCTCTCTCTCCCCATCTGTAAAATGAGGGGTAATACCCGCATCTGAAGGTTGCCTCAGGTGTGGGTCAGCCAGTGGAAGCCCTACAGGAACTCTATGGTTTATTAGTAATTTAAAAGGCATTGGGCTCTGCTCACTTTGTGTTTCAAATATGTTCCTTACTGAAAACTCTTTTAAAGCCTCAGTGTGCAGAAATGCTTATTTTGAAAATGATTAAACTACACTGTAGTAAAGACGATGCCATTCAAAATGACTTCAGGACAATTTCTGTTGGCTTAGATGGTATCAAAGGTTTTACTTCAAATAAGCCAAAGCTGTTAGATGACCAAGAAGTCACCATGTCTGAGGGTCATTCTCAAGTCCAAGAATATGGGTGTGTTACAGGAAAGGGGTCCTGATCCAGACCCCAAGAGAGGGCTCTTAGATCTTATGCAAGAATAATTCAGGGTGAGTCTGTAAACTGAAAGCAAGTTGATTAGGAAAGTAAAGGAACAGAAGAATGGCTACTCCACAGACAGAGCAGCCTGGAAGGCTGCTGGTTGCCCATTTTTATGATACGCT
Source organism: Pongo abelii (assembly GCF_028885655.2). NCBI lineage: Eukaryota > Metazoa > Chordata > Mammalia > Primates > Hominidae > Pongo > Pongo abelii. The sequence continues at coordinate 102,064,365 of NC_072001.2, read as the reverse complement.
GAACAAGGTGTGGATTATTCCTACCTCCCCATTTTAGACCATATAGGGTAACTTCCTGATGTTGCCATGGCATCTAAACACTCACGGCGCTGGTGGGAGTGCAGCAGTGAGGACGACCACAGGTCACTCTCGTCACCATCTTGGTTTTGGTGGGTTTGCGCCGGCTTCTTTACTGCAACTGCTAGATCAGCAAGGTCTTTAGGACCTGTATTTTGTGCTGACCTTTAACCTCATCCTGTGACTTAGAATGCCTTAACTGTCTGGGAATTCGGCCTCATTTTACCTAGCTCCTATTCAAGATGCAGTTGCTCTGGTTTCAATGCCTCTGACAAGTGGGTGAGTAGTATCTCTGAGCCCACAGAACCATAGGATATTAGAGGCCATCTCCTCTAAGCCTCTTCGTGTGCTCAAGTTAAATCAGTATCTAATAACCACAGAACCATGGTGTATCCCAAATGGATGAGCTGGCATTTATTTCCCTAACAATGCTGTCGTGATCACACTCTGTGGGCTGTTAATCTTACTTGTAAATTAAGTATAAATCAAAATATGAAACCTGGTTTGCATTATACATTTCCTACTTTATCCTCAAATTGGAAAACAATACAAAATTATTTAAATGTGTATCTTTTTGACTCTGACATGCAATGTGGAGTGGAGATTCTAGAATTTGTTTTTTCTTGTAATAAAAATACATGATTAAAAAAATCAGAGATCACAAACAAGTAAAGAGAATACAGAGAACAAGTAAGTCCACCTACCCACAAGTGACCCCTTTATTAGTATCTTCATGCAGACCTTCCCTGGTCCTTTCTTACGTATGTGCATGGACATATAAATACAAGTATCTATAAAAAGGACGAGCCATTCTGAAAGCTTTTTTTGGCATAAAAGATTGTGAATTCCACAAGCATTTAACAGCAGTACTACAATCCATTGTGGAATGTATCATAAGTTACACCTGTCCCCCAATTATAAGGTATTTCCTTTACTTTTTATTACTGTAATCAGCAAAGCAATCTTCATGAGCACCCTTAACATTTCATTATGATCAATTTCCAGAATTAATCTTGTTGGGTTAAACTGTCCTCTAGAAAGTTAGTGCTGGTTTACACACCCACTAGTTGCCTCCAAGAGTTCCTATTTTGCTGCAAATAGGTGAACTTGAAAACAGATATCAGAACTTGGACACGCAAATGAATAGTGTTATCTCTGAAGAAAACTGTCATGATACTGTCAAGATTAAAATACTTTTGCAACTTTCTCTTTTGAAGTCATCCTTTGACAGAAACAACAGGTTGCCTTCCATTATTTATTCTTCTTGTCGTTTTCAGTAATTTTTAGTTGAGAATATAGCCATCCAGTTACAGACTCCATCTCCCAGCCTTCCTTGTAGCTAGAGGTGGCCATATGACTTAAGTTCTGGCCAGTGAGACATAAACAAACGTTGTGACTGGAACTTCCTGGAAGACTCGTGGGAACAAAGAGGGCATGGCCATCCTCCTCCTTGCTAGCTGGAATGCAGTAGTAACGCTTGCAGCTCAAGTACCAACCTTGGACCATAAGGTGAAACATCAAGAATGGTGAAGCAAGATAAAAGGAACTTAGTCCCTTATGAGAGTGGGGCCGCTAGGCTAACCCTGGACTGCTTACTCCAGACTTCTTTAGATGTGAGAGAAATACACTTTTATCTTGTTTAAATGACTGCTATTCATATATGCAACTGAACTAATCCCAACTCAGACATGTCTTCAGAGCTATCTATAAAGTGAAGAAGAAACCCATTCCTGTCCATTTATGCCATTTTGTTGATAAGGACTGTCTCTCAATGACTCCAGGCTATTTCCAAACACTAATCTAACCCACAAGTAATAAGGAGTTACCCATCTCTGATCACACCAAAAAAGTATGCATTTTATGAGTTCCTAAAATGTTGGGATATATATGCTGTCTACCAAGGTGACTTTCTTGAAGAGGATAACAGAAATTTGAATGTACAAACCTAGCATATTTGCTGTAAACACACACACACACACACACACACACTCTCTCTCTCTCTCTCTCTTTCCCTCTCTCTCTCTATCATCAAACCCCCACTTGAAGACAGTTAATAATTTCAAATATATCCATTACAGAGGTCACTTCAAGGTCCAAGATCTAAAGAAACACTGAAATTGGGTAATCCAATTTCATGTTTTTAAACTGGTAACAACAGAATATAATTCCATCTATTCTTCATTTATTCATTTAGCAACTATTTAATGTGTGCTGCACCTGTGTGCCAGACAGATGCACACAGGATCAGCGACAATCCTGTCCCCAAGGAATGGATGACATAGCAAGTACAGGAGTGAGTGGAGCTGCCTGGTATTTCCTGGGCTTCTGGGTGCCGGGGAAGGTTTTGTGGAGTTGAAAGTGGAAAGATAAGCAAGGGAGGAATAGAGAACACAGCATGTAAATGCAATCACATGTAAATGCTTGTAAAAGCAACGAGGTCACTATGGGTGCAAGGGCTGGGTGTTAATGAAGAAGGCCAGGGACCACAGCTTGGGGAGGCACCGAAGGCCTTCCAAGAGGGTTTAGCCCAACTGTGGATAATATGAAGCCATGGAAGGGTTTAGGCAAGGGAACAACATGGCCAGATCTTCGTATCAGAAAGGTTAGCTGGCCGCAGTGCAAGGGACATGATGATCAGAGAGGGTAGGGCTGAAAGGAGAGAGGGACCAGGCTGGAAGAGAGCAGACTCTCAGCCTATGTTATTCCCACAAAATTCATGTTGTATAGTAGATCTGTGAGGTTCAATAAAACTGGCTACAGAAACAACGCTCACATTCCTGCCCATCAGGCGTGTGCCGGCAGTATTAAGCATACACCCATCTCGGAGCACTGAAGTCCCTGGAGGCTGCTCTTCAGACATCACCATCACCGTGCTTTGTCATTAGAGGAAGGAAACTCTGAGAATCTTACCATCACCATCAGACACTAACTGAGGGGACCAACATCTACTTGCAGAATCCCTTTCTCTGACAATTTAAAGAAAACATTATATAAAATGATGTGTAATAGACATTAAGATCAAGTAGCTATTAATGCAGTAGTAATAACTCAAGACCGTTGAAAAGAACAGAAAAATGTCTCTCAGCACTTGCTTGCGAATAGTTATACCTAAATATAGATGCTGGGATTTTCCAGGATGAGAAAGAAAGAAAAAAAAACTTGACAAAGTACTTGTAGATATATTCCGCATTTCCCACACATCTGAGCAGTGGTCCCCCGAAACCTCCCAAAGGAGTGAGTGAAATTATACCATCCAGTCAGTCAGTTCATGCCACAACTGATACACAGGCTGGGGAAGTCGGGTTTGTTTCGGTGGTGGGAGCTATTTCTGAAGGAACTTCAGTAAAACCAACCAGGAAAAATCATTTTCTTTATATACAGAGCAACTTCTTAAAGGGATCACAAATCAAGGGGTTCCTTCGTGTTAAATGATGCAAACTATGCATAAACACATGCTCTATGGGGGAGTAGCAATGGAATGTGATGGGGAGAAGAGGGGAAGGTCAAAAGGAAAGGTGATCTGTTTGTTAGAGGACGAACTGCATAAATAAGCATTGCTCCAGAGACGGACACCATGCTCTCCTCACTGAAGCACAACCTGAAAGTATTCTAGGAGGCAAGCAAGAGAATGCGAGCAAGTGTGGGATTAGAAAGTCCTGGAGCCAGCCCCAGAAGCCCGCTGTAAATTTTGTCTCATCTCAATGTATATAAATATTATTAGTGTTGAGGACCATTAAGGGAATTTCTTGAAAAGCCCCAGGCAGTGTGTCTCGCCAGCAGATGGATGGCTGTTCCATGTGAGCGCCAAAACTGAGAATTTCATCTAGTACCAAATTTCCAATTACAGCGCTATGGGGGAAAGGAAGGGACCCTCTTCTCTGGCTTCCATGAATAAACACACTGAGTGCGATTAAAGGCATTTCAGCTTTTAAAAATAGGAGGAAAATAGAAGCTGCTATAAACTAACAAATATACAGAGAAAAAAGCAAACTGATTTTGCCCATGAGATCCTTCTATTCCTTGGAATTCTTACAGTGACCAACAATAAAAACAAAGGCCCATCTAAATTGTTGGAAAAGCTAACATGTCCCACATCCACCACTAAAAGGACTGGTTCAGGTTTGCAATCACATAAAAACGAGGCACTGCACTTAAAAGCTCGTTCTCTTCATTTTTTTTTCCTTGGGGGGAGAGGAAAAAGAGTCACACACAACAGCCTTTAACTCTCTCCTTCTCCAGAGTCCTTGAATGTATCAAATTATTTCTAGAGTTTTTTAAAAACCATTTGTTTTTGTTCTTGCCAGAGTTTTTTTTTTTTTTAATTTTTTTTTAATTTTTTTTTTTTAATAATCATTAGTTCGGAGAAACCATTTTTAAAAGCACACCATAGGCTGGGCATGGTGGCTCATGCCTGTGATCTCAGCACTTTGGGAGGCTGAGGCGGGCATATCAACTGAGGTCAGGAGTTCAAGACCAGCCTGCCCAACATGGCAAAACCCCATCTCTTACTAAAAATACAAAAATTAGCCAGATGTGGTGGCACATGCCTGTAATCCCACCTACTTGGGAGGCTGAGGCAGGAGAATCGTTTGAACCCAGGAAGCGGAGGTTGCAGTAAGCCAAGATTGCACCATTTTACTCCAGCCTGAGGGACAAGAGCAAAACTCCATCTCCAAAAAAAAAAATAGGAGACTCAACCTCTTCACAAGGAACAAAACATGAAAGAGGGGCCACCTGGCCATACAATATTTTACAATGCAAACAATTTTATCCCCAATCATTTCTAAAGGAAAGAACTTATTCTGTAGATGTTCAAATAAGGTAAAGCTTCTGAATCAAAATAAGAAGAGTTTAGGGCCATCTCAGCTGTTTCTGGGTTGCCCTAAGGGACACACCACTGTTCCATATAAACGCAGGGAGGCTTTCCCTAGCAGGTATGCATCCTTACGCAGGAGGATTAACTACTCCTAACTTCATGAAAGTGAGCTTCAACCTCCAAAGCGCATCAGAGAGATACATGGTCCAAAGAGATTTTATGATTCTCTTGCCTTGCCAGGAGAGGAACTGACCATGAGACAACACGGGGAGGAGAAGGAAAGGGAGAGTGGGGAGGGCAAGCGAGGGGCTCTAGGTGAACTGACATGCAGCGTCCTGCCCCAGCCTGAATAGAAGTCCACCCAGGACATGGGCATTCTTCTCCAGAAAGGACTTAGCTCAGCTGAGCGAATGAGAAAGGCTTCTTTTGATTTTAGCAGTCAGGCCTCAGGTAGGTTACACCCTATAGACGTGGCAGGTTCAGGGACTCGGCCCAGCCCTCCCAGGGCTCACAGCCTGAGGACAAGCAGTGGGAATATGAGCCAGTAGCAAGCAAAGGGTACATTACGGCTGCTTGCCAGCGGAAGGGACTTCCAGGCCAAAGCTGGACAAGTAAGTAGGAGCTAGCAGGTGCATGGGGATGTTGGCAGAGCCGACAGAGTGCGGGCCAAGAGAAGCAAAGGTAACAAAGACAACCTCAGCACGACTGAAGGATGGAAGCACTGGAGACAGAGGGGAGGGGAGACTGGGAGGGAAGATGGTGTGCCCTGAGGTAGGGAGAGCCTGGAACAGCCTTTTAATCCAGCAGTAGGAGTTTGGACTACTCTTAAGAGGAAAAACACTATTTTAAGCAGGAGGCACATGATCAGATGTGCATTCTAGCCACAGTGGCCCAGATCAAGAGGACAGCAGTGCAGATGAGGAAAAGCTGGGTAGATTCAAGATATGTCCAGGACCATCTGGAAAGGCACAGAATTTCTTTTTTTTTTTTTTTTTTTGAGACGGAGTCTCGCTCTGTCACCCAGGCTGGAGTGCAGTGGCGCAATCTCAGCTCACTGCAAGCTCCAGCTCCGCCTCCCGGATTCTTGCCATTCTCCTGTAGCTGGGACTACAGGCACCCACCACCATGCCTGGCTAATTTTTTGTATTTTTAGTAGAGACGGGGTTTCACCGTGTTAGCCAGGATGGTCTCAATCTCCTGACCTCGTGATCCTCCTGCCTTGGCCTCCCAAAGTGCTGGGATTACAGGTGTGAGCCACCATGCCTGGCCGGGTACAGAACTTTTCTTTTGAGGGGTACAGAAAGATCAGCTCAGTCTGGGATGTGTTGTTTTTGTGTACACATCCAAACGGAAATGCCTGGCGTGCAGTTTGTATGGACGCAAGCAGGCGTGATCTGAGCTGGAAATGTCCTGGGGTGTGGTCAGCAGATGGATGGAGAGGGGACTGTGGGTGGGGTGTGGGGGAGGTCTGAGGATGCCTGGGGGACCCAGGAGAGATCCCAGCACACACCGTGGCCAAGGCTACCACCGTTCACAGGGGCCTAGCAGCCCCCCAGTGGAGTCTTCACTCCTTTAGAATACCCCATTCCTTCAAAAGAAATGTGCTCGAGGGGATTACAGTATATTCATCTGTGAACTCCCAGACCCATGTTTCACCCTTCTCTGTCCCCAAGTCTAAGTAACAATAATAATGTATTTGTAGAATTATCTGGAGCCTCATGAACATGGTACCAAGGGCCTAAAGGCAAAGAGTTTTCAACCAAGGGTTGGTTCTTGCTGCCTTCTGTCTGGTCTTCAAGCTAACCAGAGTGACGATAAAAAGAGCCCCTCCCTCAGGGGCTGCTTAGGAAGGCTGTGTGCCCTGCTGCTTTTCCAGGGAAGCAGAGGCAGCCCCGCAAACACTTTCGACAGAAAGGGTATCTTTATTTCCAGCACCCACGAATGACTGCAGAGGGGCTCAGGGAGCCCATGGCTGGCACAGGAGGAGGACAACCTAGCTGGGGCAGGCACTGAGTCCACTTAGCTAACAGGTGTGCCACCATGCTCTCGCCTCGTAAAATAATCTTCAATCAATCCTCGCTTCTGTCCTCTCACACACACTACTCCCCAACCCTATCACCCCAGTGAAAAGACAGTGATGGTGAGCACAGGCTTCTCAGGCTCAGAGAGCCACTGTATTACACCTTGGCGTATTAGTTTGAAGTTCTTTAAACAAGTCTGCTAGGTTGGAAAAGGAAGCTTAGTTGAAAACGCTTAAACCCATGAGGTAAAACCAAATGCTGCACATACATACAGTAAAGAAATATTTTCTCAAAATGAAGACAAGAGGATTCTGTCAAGCTTCTGGTCATCCTAAGGAATGGTTGAAGAAAAACCCCACTGAGCCACTGCCTAGAGATTCCAGGAAGAGTTTAAAACAACTTCCAAACAGGTTTCTGCCTGGAGCCGCAGCCATTATGCGGAATCAGCTATGCATGGCAAAAGAAAGTTCAAGTGGCAAGCTCTGTGTCTTAAACGTTCACAAAAGAAAATCACATCGGCAACATTTCTCTTCTCAGTGCCAAAAAGAAACCACCTCTTTTTCTAGAGAAAATATCCCACTATAGTAGTTAGACCCAGAAGAAACACTTCATGGTCAGAATGGAAGATACCACAGTTTGTCTGTCTGAACCTAAATAGAAAGGTTTTCAAGAGAACCAGCGCTTTGGGGGTGCACCCAGGAGCACACAGAAAGGTACACCCGAGCAGAACTCTCAGTGTGCACAGCAGGGCTGGTTAGTCACAGGGCTGGCCCACATCTTTCTGAACCTGTTAAGACAGCAGGCCTGAAAGCTCTCATTTTCTCCCAAGTCCAGTGTGTACAAGGAGACCTTGCAGTCTTTGAAAGGGGTTGAGACTCCATTTTGAGTCTGCTGTCTTCCTAACAGGAAGGGTGAACTTCCTAAAGTACTAGGGTATACAGAAGGGGCAAGGAGTTACATATTTTCACCCCTCAACACTGTCCCTATTCACTCTCTTCTCCTACATTCCAGTCCCTCTGAGGTGACACTGGGTTGCAGGACTGCTTTACGGCATGCAAAGGCAGGCAAGAAGCTCCTAGGGCCATGACATCCACCTGGCCCAGTTTACAAGCAGCAAGCACTGATGCAGTCTTTTCTCCCCTTTCATCCAATCACAGACTCTTAGATTTGAAGAGAAATTTACAGTCATCCATCGCATACTGATCTAAAACACTTCTCTACAAAAACCTTGGTGGCCCTTCAAACAAAGTCCAAGGGAACTCATTACTTTCCAGGAAGTGCTACTCCACTGCCAGATGGCACCCATCTTCACCAACTTCCTCCATACACATATTAAAAATGCACTTTCCTGTACTGGACCCTCCCCAGCCCTCATACAGGTGTGTGACACGCAGGGGAAGTGAGTGCTGCTTTGCACAGGTCAGACTTTCAAACAATACTTCAAGATGACGGTCACGGCTTCCCTCTGAACATCTTACTCAGTCACCACTCACGCAACACGCCCTAGACCTATTCTAACAGTACAGAGGCAGTCTGAACAGTGTAGAAATGCTCTTTTTTGCCGAAAGCAGCTTGCTTGCAGTTTCTCTGTGTGATCTTAAGAATAACTATCATCAAACATAGCTGGCTCACTCTGAGCTTCTAGTCACCTGAAGTTCCATGTCTTCTTGTTCACAAAAACTATTCATATCTCTACTATATAAATGTAATTTATATGGGAGATTCTGAATACAGGACTTTGTATTAATATACAGTTAATATTCACTAAGTATATTCCATGTGCCTTGCAACACATTAAGCATCTCACATACATTTCTGCATTTAATTTAATCCCCCTAATGATCACAAGGGGGCAGTATCATTAACCTCATTTGTAGATGACCAAATGGTCACACCAAGAGCACACAGCTGTTACACTGCAAACCTGGGCTTGGAACCCAGATCCTCCTGATTGTTGATTGCAGCCTCTTCCCCCACCGTGTTTATGGTGGTATGTGGTTGCAGCATGTCACTATTGTCTAAAAGGAAGTGCCGGCCAGGCACAGTGGCTCACGCCTGTAATCCCAGCACTTTGGGAGGCCGAGACGGGTGGATCACCTGAGGTCAAGAGTTCAAGACCAGCCTGGTCAACACGGTGAAAGCCCATCTCTACTAAAAATACAAAAATTAGCTAGGTGTGGTGGTGGGCGCACCTGTAGTCCTAGCTACTCGGGAGGCAGAGGCAGGAGAATTGCTTGAACCTGGGAGGCGGAGGTTGCAGTGAGCTGAGATTACGCCACTGCACTCCAGCCTGGGCAACAGAGTGAGACTCCATCTCAAAAATAAATAAATAAATAGATATTTAAAAAATAATAAAAGGAAGGGGCTACGGGAGTTCATCTCATGCTACTTTTCCATTTGAGCATGTATCCATCAGGAAGAAATACAGCACCCTTTTCTCCGCCACACTAAGAGGTGTATCACTTAGACTGAAGGACAGAACCCAGGAAACATGACACTCCGGAAAAGGGTCAGGCATCCAGGTGATGCTAAAGAGATAACACATACCCACTAAGGCCTTCTTTATTTATTGAGTTCCAGCAAATGGAACTTTTTTTTTCTCTGCAGAAGTGTGCAAGCAGAGTTTCCAGTCTTGCTGAGCTACATGAATTGATGAAGAAAATAAACTCTCATTATCTAATCTCATTAGTAAGACTTGTTTGGGTGGAACTGGCTCTGTGGGTCATTGAGACTTTCTGGGTCTTGTTGTTCTGTCTCCCAAGAGCACAGTCACTTATATATGGTTATATTTGCCCTACAGAACATGCTGCAGTAACTGCCTCTGATGAGAGGAGCTTCTGCTTCAGTTGCTGCAATTGAGCAGTGACCCTTGCTGATAAACCTGTGGATTTTGGTATCTGTGAGAGGTCCCAGAACGAATCCCCCATGGGCATCAAGAGAAAACTGTCTATGGTACCACTATGATGTCTTATAGGCTATGTCAAGCTTGTGAAATTAAAGAACAAAGTCTGTTGTGGAGAAGGAGAAAAAACTTAGTTCTATGCCATCCCCTTGGTGGTGCATATAATCAAGGCTCACAGAAATATCCAAGTTCCAAGTAGATTCTCACTGTCTGGGACAGAAGGCATGCCACAAGGTTTGGCTGCTGAATGTATCTGTGAACACTTAATTAATGAGCAAAAGAAATAATCGCCTGACAGTGCCCACTGGATCATTTAAGTCTCCGGAACCAACACGCAAATGCTGGGCAGAGTATTGAGAAAAAAGAAAAACAAACAAACACCACAAAAAGGGCAAGCAACAAACCAGAAGGAGGAAAGTTATAAATAGCATCATTATTAAATAGAGGTTTTGAGAGCTAATTAGTAAGGGTAAAGAGAGAGAAGCCATCAATGCAAAGCATTAACACAAAGGCTGAGAAGGAGGCTCAGGAATCGTCCTCTAGCTAGGCTGTTGGGATGGTATAGGTTATATGATGTTTCCCCTTCCTTCACACATTTTTTACAACAGCTTTACTGAGATCTAATTCACATACCCTATAACTCACCCATTTAAAGTGTACAATTTGGTGGCTTTTAGTATATTTAGAGAGTTGTACAAACACCACCACAATTAATCTTAACAATATTTTCATCACCCCAAAGAAAAACCCAATACCCATTAGCCATGCTTCCCACCCCCCTTTCCCTAGGCAATCACTATTACACTTTCCGTCTCTATAGATTTGCCTATTCTGGATATTTTACATGAATGGAATCAGACAATAGGTAGTGTCTTTTGTGACTGGCTTCTTTTACTTAGCATAGGGAATGTTTTCAATATTTATCTCTGGTGTGGCATATATCAGTACTTCATTCCTTTTTATTTTCATTCATAAATTTTGACTTCCATGATTCACATCATGGGAAGATTAGCCCTGTAACCTTTCTATGAATGTGCAGTGATAAAATCACAGCTACACTGGTCACAGGTTGGTGGAGAGAGGCCCACCTGGACCTCAGAATCTATCTGCATTCTAGATTCATTCTAAAGGAAAAAGGATTTGGTAACACTATCAAATTGATTAAATTGTGCCATTCTTTGATACCAGGAAAAAAGAGTTAGAGACATCCAATCTGTCAAGGAATGTTCACCCCTGTGTGCCTCCCCTCTGCTCCGAGTCAGCAGGACATGTGCTCTAATGATGGAGAATAAAACAATGGAATGAGCCTCATCTTTACAGAAATGCCTGGCAGAGGAACTGGATGCTGTAGCACAGAAAGCCTCCTTAGATGGCAGCAAGGGAAAAAAGCAAAGGAATAAAGTCCATTATTAAGAAGGGGCTGGGGGTGGAATTTGACCTTCTACTTCTTTTACTATCACTGTATTTTTATAAAATATTCTTTTTAAAAATATTCTAGTGTACTCTGAAATCATCCCCAAATTCTTTCTTTTAAACTCATATTCAAAGCCTACTTATAAATTTGGGAAAGAGAGATAAGCTATAATGGTAACAACAACAAAAAAAAATCAAGGACAAAGGCAATGAAGAACACTGTGGAGTCCAGGCTGGACCGGCCCTGCTCCGGCGTTCTGGGGCGAGGTCATCATGGGCTGGGTTTCTTCACGCATGGAATACAGTGTCTCTCTCACAACCCACATCCCCCCTACCTTTTTTTGTTTGTTTTTTGAGACAGTCTTGCTCTGGCGCCCAGGCTGGAGTGCAATGGCACAATCTCGGCTCACTGCAACCTCCACCTCCTGGGTTCAAGCAATTCTCCTGCCTCAGCCTCCCGAGTAGCTGGGATTATAGGCGCCCACCACCATGCCCGGCTAATTTTTTCTATTTTTAGTAAAGACGGGGTTGGTTTCACCGTGTTAGCCAGGATGGTCTCACTCTCCTGACCTTGTGATCCACCTGACTTGGCCTCCCAAGGTGCTGGGATTATAGGTCTGAGCCACCGTGCCTGGCCTTTTTATTTTTATTTTTGAGTCTTTCACAAATAAGAAGAGAGAAATCACTGCAGAATGGGTGACTATTTTGCAACTCTTCCCCAGTGCTGTGAGCAACAGGCATGTGTACATAAAGACACCCATCACTTAATACTGCCTGTCACAGATGCTTAAATGGACAGGGTGGAAAACATATTCTTTTCACACACTTAAAAGTTACTTCAAGTTATTTTAAATTTGGAACTGTTTGTATATTCCTTATAAGTTTATAAAACTCACACTGTCCCTCCATGACTAACTAAAGTGGAATTGAGAGAGTATTCTATATTTATAACTTGACTGGTTGTTCGTGCTTACAGCCCTATTTCCATTCTCTGTTACTGTACACAGAGTTATGTGAGGTATTGTGGGCTCCTAAATGTTGCTGATTTCCTAACAAGGCAGGCCTGTGTCCCGTAGGGACAAACTGGGGACTGTTTTGACCAAGTGGAGGCCAAGCTCAGAGGGAGAGGCCTCCAGCTTTGTCGTTTTGGCTGCATCTCCTAAAACTAGTGTTAGAGCCCACTTCTGGGCAATTACATGGCTTACTGGTGTTGACCAAGGTATCGATGTTACCGATACACTGCCCATTACACACACCCTTAGACGCTCAATGCTACACAGCTGTAGCTGCAAATGTCACTTCTGCCTATTTTGGTAGAAACCGTTAGTCCAAAAGGTGCAATGTTTCAACAACCTACGCAAAAGCCCCTGCCACACACATAATCATTTATGTCAACATAACTTAAACGACTAAACTGAAGACAGCCACTTGTAGGGAAACTACTATTTAGAGAAGAGTATGCAATGTTTCTGATAAAATTTTGTCAACAAGAGCAGAACTATTTACCAGGAAACTGTGATAGATGTACGAGGTACCTGGGGAGGTAGATTTTTTTGCACTACCTGTGTAACTTAGATTTTTACCTGCACACCTGTATAGGCAAATCACAGTGAAGCCTCTTCACAGGTGCTGAGTAAATTGAACAAGAACAGCTCCTCCAACGCTACCTCCTTAGGAGGATACACACCTATTCAGTGACCTCACAATTTTGCACAATCACTTGTGAAAGTCTCTTTTTAAAAATGCTTCTAGAGGCCACAGCACATTCTTTGACAGAACCTCAAGAGTAGCAAATTTTTGGGGGGGGTGGGAAAGGCTGCTAGTGCCATTTTTCTTTCTTTCCTAATGTCAGAAGCAGAAACAGGTATCTCATTTCAATTCTGTGGCTGTTGGTGAGGCTGGATTATCTTTTTCACACATCTCTTGGCCATCTGCATTACCTCTGGCATTAACTTCTCTTCACGTCCTGGGTCCATTTTCTTCCTTGGATCTTAAGTTTGTATTATATATTTAAATTTGAGCTCTTAAAGAAGTACATGCTTTTTAAACACAGCATTGTGCCTTTAACACTTCTGTTTTAGATGGCTTGGTGATAAAATGCCTTTATGTGTAAGTCAGTCTCTCTCTCTCTCTCCCTCTGGGTCCCTCTCCCCGTCATAATTAAATCTGCCAAGAAGCACGGACAGCAACAGCTACAGATCAGTAACCTTGAAACTTGTTTATTTCTTATCTTTCCAGCTTCTCTGGTCACCTCTCCTTTGATCTGGTTACTTCCTGATGGCACACTTTTGGACTTGTAAACATTTATTATAGAGTATACATTACGCTTAAATGCTACACTACTCTTTTCCATCATCAGATCTGATTGCTGGCCCTATCTCCTGAAGTTAAAGTACCTTTTACATTGTGCAGAAATCACAAAAGATCAACTAGACTTTCAAAGTAAACTCTTATCCAGGATGGAGAGCAGAACAGAGTATCCCAGATAATCATACATTCTGGTTAACAGAATTACCACATAAGCCTCATGAGAACCAGTTTTTTGGGGGAACTGTACCAAAGAACACTCCCACCTTCAAAAATATATGGAACTTATATTTAATCTATCTGATGATTCAAAAGTGCCTCAGGAAAAAACATACAAATGTAAAACTATCATCTTTGGAATGTTCTCGCAAAGATTACTACTAAAAACAAAAACAAAACCTTGCCATTCCCACAGAATTCTGTTGGCTCATATTTTATTTTGCTTAGTTTGTATTTTTTGTGGGTGGTAGAGATGGTGGCAGTGGGGCTGTGCACTTGATAAAAATATACCAACCTTGCCAGAATGTATTAGAAGTGCTCAAATCCCATCTTGGCAGTACAAATCCAATCATATTGGCAACTCTCATTTCCTCAATTTCAACTAGGGAAAAAATCTGACCCCATACTTTATAAAACGTGGATGAAGGATTTCAAAGTTCAAGACTCTCTCTCTTTTTTTTTTTTTTTTAACTCTTAATAGTTTTCTTTTTTTGTAGATGAGAGGTAAAATTGGGTTCAAATGAAGAACATAGGCATCCCATGAGTAAAATCCTAGTTGAAAGAGTGAATTTCATCTGTAAATGCCCAATGGAGATGGCCTTCCAGCAACCTTCTGATTTTTCCAATTAATTAGGAAACATCTGAGAGTAAATTCTTATTTGATCCCCAAACCATTAAATATCTACTATTATTTCCTGGTTTTAGGTATTCAGTTCATTCCAGACTATCATGCAAATTATAAAGTGAATTATTTTGCTGCTGGCCCACCCAACATCACTTACAGTTTTAGGAAAGCTGGAACATGAAGCTAATTATGGCAAAGCCTACTGTTACTAAAAAGTAGCGTGGAAAATTCAAGGGCTTTCCCTTCAGATGTGATGCGTATGAGGCCTGTCATCCATCCTATGCCCCGGCAAACTATCTGACCACTCTGGGCCGAACTGAAGGAGGTCACGCTTAGAGAGTCCTAGCACCGTGCTGCCAGATCCAGTGGGCTTCTCCTCTCTTCCTGCTGGGGAAGCCTTCACCCCACCCCACAGCCTCATCTTTTAATTGCCTCCCAAACTTTAGCTGATTTTCAGGGATCAAAGGAATTTGCTTTGAAAGATGAAGGAACTTCACACTTAGAATAACTATAAAATCAAAACAAGCAGGGCAGCTCTACAGTGGAAAGCACACATGATCTTTCATTCCATCCTTGGTCTGAACACTAAAGCCATTCGCAAAAAAAAAAAGTTCATACACATAACTGCCCATGCATCCACATGCTTTGCGGACCACGAGAATGTGTAAAGTTCACTTGCCCAATGAAGGGATCAGTAGACAGCAACTTGTACAACACATGACTGTACTTCCCAAATTAACCTCTTAACCCTTTCCCTGAACACTGTAAAAACCCAAACTGGCCAAGTCACCTAAAAAAAAAAAAAGAAGAAAAAGAAAGAAAGAAACCAAAAGGAATCTCAAGCATAAATCTCTTCTTCAAAAATCTTATTCAACATTCTGGACTTGAATAATCTGAAAACAAAGATCTGAAAATGTTTAATTTTTTTTTTTGGCCTTCTTCAAAGAAATAAGCTTTGTAGGAACTTCGAGATTCATGTCAAAACAACTGCTGTCTCCCAAAATCCCGGAGCATCCTCATCCTGGAGCCGAGGGCCTGGGGAGGCCAGAGTGCAGAAGCTGCAGTGCTGAAAACTGGCGTGCAGCATCCCTGAGGATGTGTTTGTGTTTTACTCACAGAGAACAAGTACTGGCAAGTGACAAAAAAAGAACATGTTTTGCAAACAATCAGTGTGACCCGAAACCCAGGGTAAAGGCTGAAGTCAGCATTTGTTCACTGCAGCAGGAGCCAGGCTCTGCAATGCTTGTTAAATGGAGTGCTCTGAAGAAGATAACGGGTTCTCAGTTTCCCCCATTCACCCAGAAGACCTGGGAAGGGAGGGGAAAAGGAGGGCCGACTCCCCACCCCCAAGCTAGGCTATATCACTTTGTTCTGCTTCACTGCAGAGCCAGAGCCAGGGAGCATCTTTGAAATTAGATGAATGCCCAATGGAAGGGGTTGTCGAATTCTGGAGCTGAAAGCAACTCAAGATCATGACATCCAGTCAAATGTCTTCATTTGGCAGATAAAGTGAAGACCAGAGAACCAAAGCTATGAAAGCCACACCACTCACAAGAGTTGGGCTAAACACCCAGGTCCCCAGCCTCTGAGCCCACGGCTCTTGTCACACCACCATGTCCCCAGCTCCCCTACTTCACCGAAAAGATCTCTCAATCTTTAAAGCATATGACCCCTTTTGACAAACCCGCAAATTTTCTTTAATACTGTTGGAAATGTTGAAATGGACTGCCCTCCTCCAATTTCCAATTCTGAAACTGCCTATTGAAAACATTTTTCTCCCAACTGCACCTGTTTCCCACCCTGCCAAAGAGACTTCTGCTAGTCTAAGTAAAGCCTCTGAAATGCTTTCCCCCAACTGCACTCTCCTTACTCCTATCTAAATAAACAGCACCCAAACTTCTCCTTAAGTCCACTTTTTTCTTCTGCTTCACAGATGGGAAGACTTGCTCTTCATAAATTACCATTCTCACCCCATGCAAGAGCTCTGCCGGGCCACCAAAGATACATTTTGAACCTGTTACTTGCATCCTCCTGCCCGCCCTGTCCACATCACATGCCCATAACTCCTTCCTCCCTCAACCCCCATCCTTTGAAATTTCTAAACCCCTGGCAAAGGAAGCGCTGCAGGGCTCTTAATAAGCTCAGTCATGCTCGAAATATCTGTTTCACCCACGAGGTATGGTAGGCAGCAGTTCTGACCGGAGCATACATTTAGGGAAAAGATTATCTACTTCCAAGACCCAGTATTTGGAATTCCTAAAAATGCCACTTATTCATTTTCATTAACGTACCTGTGAACTTGCAGCAATTTTGAGGGTTGAAAGGATACCATCTGTCATATCCAGCATCCACCTACACACATGGTAACTGCAGCAGGTGAAGAAATTGCCCTTTCTGTTGCTGTGACCACAGAAAGATATTGCATATTGCAACTCTCTTTGCCCTGGAACTTGCAAAACTTACAGGAAATCTTCCACCACCTACATAGAAAATCCACTGCCAGAAAAATGAAGTGTAAACACTTTATATTAAATTAGCCAGAGGCTTAAAGAAATCACATCCCAATCCAGTATTTTCAAATTCTGGCTCACTTTCAAGTTTTATGGTGCACATGGGAGCAGAGGCCCAGTGGACACATGACTGCCCTCCACAGAATGTTTTGCTTTTTCGATGAAGAGAAATAATCTATGAATTAGTATACAACTCAAGCTACCTAGAGAAAGCAGCCAGCGATCTTGCTTCCTTTATGTGGGGTTTCTTGTCTGTATCTTTACACTAGACTAAGATGGCCATCAAAAATACAAATCTATTTACCTAAAGAGAAATCTTGAAGCTGATCCTAAACTTATTGGAGAGATTTTTTTGAAAAAAAGTTATCAGTGAAAATACAGAAAGAATAGGAAAAAGTGGAAAATGTTGATGTGTCTCAGGTTATTACATATAACATGCATCAGTAAGTCTTGTGAGATATCCCATGTAAAAAAATTTACCAGTTGCTAACACTGTCATTTACCCCAACCCCTCCCACTGGAGCAGCTTTACCTTCAGGGAGCACATCCCCTGAAGTGGCCCCTTGACATCCTTGGCTTGCCTTCAGGGAGGAGGACATGACGACGTGAGGTAGCATTCCTCTGTACACAAACAGTGTCAAAAATATATTAAAAAGCAAACAAAACTACCAGTCCAGAAGCTATGCTGGCAAAATTTAAAGCAAAAAATTTAGAAACAGCCTACGCCCATTTATATGCCAGCCTGGCTGCATTTTTAAGGGCCCAAGTCATGTCTGTCTGTCTGTCTGTTTTGTTTTTGTTTTTAATTGGTTTTAGGGAAAGTCAGTGTTTAAAATTTTAAGATGCTTAAGTTCATCCTCTGTTGGGGAGGCAGAGCATGGGGAGGGCAGGCTGTGCCCATGCAAGAACATGGACTCTCGGGTAAGGGTGAAGTAAGTCTCCATCCCAGCTTTGTCATTTATTGGCTGCTGTGTATCAGAGGGACTCGTTTTCCTCAGTATACACATAAGACAAATTTCACCTGTGCTACTGGTATAAGATGAAATGTGGCAAACCATGGAACTATATTGAGTATGTCTCCTGGCGGATCTTAGGTACTCTTTAAACATTAGCTACTATTATTATTTGATCCCTAGACTGAACTTCTAGTCCTGACTCTGCTAATTCTGCCTGCTCAGCCGAAGTGTACATGGTGTAGGAGAGATGTCCAGTCTCGCATTATGACCCACTGGTCTCTCATCCTTGGAGGTGTCCAGTGGATTATAATGCGCTGGGAAGTGGGTAAAGGGGGAGACCCCAAGCCATGTCTCTGATCAGTTCATATACTAGGGATCCACAGATTTAATTTCTAGGGCAGGGCTATGTGGCAAAGAAAGAAAAAAATATCATAAGACAAGATTCTAAAATATTTCAAATTTCACCTCTGCTCAAAAGAAAATATTACAAATTCTAGTTTTTCAGCACTGTTCTTCAATCCATTCACTCGAAAATAATCTTCACTTAGTGCAGGTTGGACATGGGTTTGCCCAAGACATCATTTGAAGGCCCCGTATAGTTCAGATGCTATTTTGAAGGGTCTTCAGGATGCAGATACCCACTGGGGTGGTGGAGGTTGGGTGGGGGCTGAGGCTGCCAAGAAAGCTTTCAACTTCCACTAGGAAGGAGTTCCTTTTAGACAGGGAAAAAAGTTTCCCATGCTTCCAATGACTTTACTTCGCTCTTCAAAAAACAAACAAACTCCCAATACAATGTGCTCCTAAATAACTTTATTCAACTTTTACACAGTGACACGGTTTGGCTCTGTGTCCCCATCCAAATCTCATCTTGTAGCTCCTATAATTCCCATGTGTTGTGGGAGGGACCCGCTGGGAGCTAACTGAACCATGGGGTGGGTTTTTCCCTTGCTGTTGTTAGTTAATATGTCTCACAAGATCTGACGGTTTTAAAAATGGAAGTTTCCCTGCACAAGCTCTTCTCTTGGCTGCTGCCATGTGAGATGTACCTTTCACTTTCCGCCATGATTGTGAGGCCTCTCCAAGTCACATGGAACTGTGAGTCCAATAAACTTCTTTCTTTTGCAAATTGCCCAGTCTTGAGTATGTCTTTATCAGCAGTGTGAAAATGGACTAATACAGATTAGATGGAAACTCTCTGGACGTAGCAAAGGGATCCAGAAGCTCCTTCCTCTGTGGTAAGGAAAAGACTTCCTACAACCAATAAACAGGTGAAGAAGCAAGTCCCTTGTTATTAACTACTGGGCTGAGATGGAGGTGAGTGAGGAGTAAATACCATTATGATACCAAATTTTAGGATAGGCATCCTGAAATGCTCAAATAAATGGACGATGCTAAATAATTCTATTCAACAGGTTCTGCAACTAGTTCCTGCTCTCCGGTTCAATCAGAGGTTACTCAAAGTCAGGGGTTCACCGGAACAACTTGGAGGCTTGCTTGAGAGCTCGGTCTAAATATCTGCCATTATGACTTCCCAGGTCAAAGGAATCTCTTCCTGGATCAGTGGGCTGGATATCTGAGTTGCAAGCAAGAACATATGCAGGCTGTTTTCTGATTGAAAAGAGCACTGGCTTTGTGCATGGGTGCCCTGGGCCAGCTCCTGGGCATGGAGGTGGCAAGGACAGCCAACTGGCTGGTGCAGCCGTCAGACTGCCCAGTTCTCATGCCTCCTGCACCTCCACTATCTAAGACCAACTGCTCTTGCTTCACAAAAAATCATCCTGGTGCCAGTGCCATGGGAACATTCCTTCACCCTTGCTCCATCACTCAACGCCATTGCGATGGAAGGGAGTATGTCGGGAGTACACTGTCCACCTGCTTTTCTCAGATTTCCCCTCTCTGACCCTGTATCAAGGAAGTTGCATTCATTCATCCATTCGGCAAAGATTTCTGTAATTTCCTGGTACGGGCACTCTTGAGCTTCTGGGATGCAGCTGTGTCTGTCTGCACTCCAGGTTCAGTACACAGTAGCGCTGACAGTACTAAAGCATGATGGGGATACACAAACACACATGCACATGCACATCTTTCTCTCCTAGCCCCTGTTCCAACCACACTGCCTGTCTTCTTTTCCTTGGAAGGAAGCAGACCATTTCCTGACTCTGGGCCTTCAAACACGCTGCTCCATCTGCCTGGCTTATGCCTCCTTGCACTCTGGACCTGACTAGAGATGACTTAATGACCTGCCTGCTGGATGTCATCAGTCCCAAGAGGTCTCTCCTGACCGCCCTCTCTGGGTAGATGCCATTCCTGCAGCCCCATCATTTTCTGATAACATCCTTCCCATCTCCTTCAAAGCACTGATCATGTTGACAATCAAAGACTGATTTTTGTTTTTGGCCAGGGGTTAGGTGGAAGGGAGAATGAGGAGTTACTGTTTAATAGGTACAGCTTCAGTTGCGCGAGATGAAAAGAGTTCTGAGGATAAATGATGGTGATGGCTGCAAAACAATGTGAATGTTCTTACTGCCACTGAACCGTACACATAAAAATGGTTAGATGGTAAATTTTATGTTATGTGCATTTTACACAGTTTTTAAAAGACTTATTTTTAGGTTTACTGCCTCTCTCTCTTCCACTAGCGTACACTGTACTAGGGCAGGAATCCTGTTTTTTCACTGTGTTCCCAGGGCCACGCTCAGCATATACTTGTAATGCACACATTGTAAGCTCCTTGCGGGACACGATTCCTTATTTTTATTTGCCTCACAGCTCCTCCCAGAGAGCCTTACACACAGTTAGAGACAGGTGTTAACTTAGCCCTGGACGACTACATAGGCAAACTTTCCGAAAGCAAAGCCCTTGAACTGTATATAAAATGGGGGGAGGCAGGTGTGCACATACAGACTTTAAGATGTCTCATCTTTTGCCTTGGCTTATAAGAATCTCAAGGGAGTGCGGTGGCTCATGCCTGTAATCCCAGCACTTTGGGAGGCTGAGGCGCACGCATCACCTGAGGATGGGAGTTTGAGACCACCCTGACCAACATGGAGAAACCCCATCTCTACTAAAAATACAAAATTAGCCGGGTGTGGTGGCACATGCCTGTAATCCCAGCTACTCGGGAGGCTGAGGCAGGAGAATTGCTTGAACCCAAGAGGTGGAGGTTGCGGTGAGCCGGAGATCGCGCCATTGCACTCCAGCCTGGGCAACAAGGGCGAAACTCCGTCTCAAAAAAAAAAAAAAAAAAAAAAAAGAATCTCAAGGGAGCCAGATTCCAGGAAGAATAATCTTCCTTCTCATGTGGTATGGTCGTTGCCAATTTGACCATACAGGTCCTGTGTTACCCATGTGGCATGTACTGTTTTTTTGTTGTTGTTGTGTGTGTTTTTTTTTTTAATTGAAAGCTGTCTCGAAATCTCTTTGGAATTAGACAACATATAAATGGAAAGCAAGTAAGTCCAATAATAGAAGGGAGTTTCCTGGCGGATAAGTATTTTCCTATGTTTCAATAGTCAATTGTTATTAAATAAACAGATGATGACAAGAATAATATGAAAAAATATTTCCTTGCCCCTTCCTTGAAAAAGAAAAAAAAAGGATAAAAATCTGAGAAACTACTTTTAGGAGATGAGCAGTAAAATGAACCAGAGTCCTCTGGCTGCATTTCTTTGCAGGTTTCCCCAGGAATAACCCAAAGAAATAATTTAACCTATGCATAAGCCCAGCTCTCTTAGAGGTAACACTTGCTTCTGGGCAGACCAAAAACTTTTTAATGAAAATAGTTCTCTCTCAAGGGTGTGAGATGAGTAGGAGCTGAAGGTACTAGCAGGGAAGGGAACAATGAATGTTTAGTAGTAGTAGGAAGGTACCTAACATTTATGGGGCACTCATTGCTATATGTGCTAAGCGCTTGGCATACACTGTCAGATTTAATCTGTGCAACAAGCCAAAGAGGGAGGGCCTGCTGTTCCCATCTTCAGAACCAGAGCCTGAGGCACAAAGAGAGAGTGTGTGTGGCTTCCCAGAGTCACACAGCTTGAAGAAGGCAGAGCTGGAATTCCAACCTGGGCAACCTGACTCCAGGGTCAATGCTTCTAACCAACAGGCTACAGGGCACCTGTATGCGCCACAGAGTTTTCTAGAGTAATTCTCGTAACTCGTAGGAGAAATCAGCATTATTTCCCCAGACTAAGGGTCTAAGAGGCTGTATCTTGCCAAGAAGACAGAGCTCATGTACTGATTGCCAGCAGCTTGCATAAGGCTCATTTCCATGCCTTAAAGATCTGTCAGGGCCATTTTAAAGGACCAAAACAAACAAACAAACAAACAAACAAACCCCAACAGATTTGGCTTTTTTTTTTTTTTTTTTTGGAGACAGAGTTTCACTCATTCTTTTGCCCCAGCTGGAGTGCAGTGGTGCCATCATGGCTCACTGAAGCCTTGACCTCCATCTCAGCCTCCCAAGTAGCTGGGACTACAGGTGTGTACCACCACGCTCTGCTTTTTTTTTTTTTTTTTTTTTTTTTTTAAGACAGAGTTTCACTCATTCTTTTGCCCCGGCTGGAATGCAGTGGTGCAATCTCAACTCACTGCAACCCCCATCTCCCGGGTTCAAACACTTCTCTTGAGTAGCTGGGATTACAGGCATGCACCACCACAACCAGCTAATTTTTGTATTTTTAGCAGAGACGGGGTTTCGCCACATTGGCCAGGCTAGTCTCGAACTCCCGACCTCAAGTGATCTGCCCGCCTTGGCCTCCCAAAGTGCTGACATTAGAGACATGAGACACTGCGCCTGGCCTGGATTTGGCTATTTTAAAAAGTGGAAACTTTACTGCTATGCTTAACCTAACTTCAAAATATTTCTCAATTATTCCTACTTTAAAAACGCTACAATTCACACAGTTGATAAAGCACAGAATTAGCACCACATCAAACATAGTGTTTAATCACAATGGCTTTAAAAATATATAAAGTCAAAAAGCTTTTCTTTTAAGTTCTTATTAAATATTTGTTCATTTAACACTTGGTCTGCCCGTTTGTAAGCCATGGCAGGCAATCGTGAGGGCTAAGAGACATACACAAGGCGCACAGTCAGATACAGGTGATGAGATGTACACACAGATAATAATTCGAGGTAAGGATTCATGTCATAAAAGATACCTAACAGGAGAACAAGAACACTTCCAGCCAAGAGGCCCACACAATGACAAGGCATGTGCAAGGCAGGAGTGTGCAAGCAGTGACTTTAAAACTAGGCAAAGGAGCCGTGGGGACTCAGGACTGGCAAGTGGTAGGGGTGGGGCTTCTCGAATTTACTATTTCAACAGAAAATTATAAATCACTACTCATATTAATATATAACAAAATTCTTAAAAATCAGCTCAGTGCTTTTTGCCTTTAAGAAATATTTTAATTAAACAAACCCAATTTGTTTTAAAACTTCACAGAACGAGGTCCAGAAAGTGGCTTTTGTTGCTGCACAAAGTTGATGCCTACAGATCATCTATTCCTAAAGTTGTTTAGAATGGGTTATTTCTCTCTCTCTCTCTCTCTCTTTCTCTCCCCCTCTTTCTCTCCTGGCACAAGGAAGTTTTACACCATCTACAATCCCTCCATTAGATTAAAAAAAATAAACCTCCATTGTGAGAGGCGCCATTAGTGTCTGCCTCCTTGTCTTCCAGTCACAAATGGAGGGGCGGGCTGAAGAACAGCTTCACTGCTCAGAATGTCATGAATTTAAAAAAGTGTAGCAATGGTGCTTGGCCAGACAGAGTGGAAAACAAAGCCTCAGTCATTTGTTTAAACAAATTCACAAAAACAAAAACACTTCCTCCGCGTACCCGTACCCAGTGAATTCTAAAAAGGATCACACATTTAGTATGATTTTTAAAACTTTCACTTTCACACATTAAAAACAACATGATGGGAGCGAACAAGTGGACATCACCCCTCACTCGTGCTTATCTATTTCTGGTTTCATTAAGCTGCCGAAACGACCGCCAGCGCTTCCTCTCATCCCAACAGGAAAATTTCATGGCTCCTGAAGGTCTGAGTCCAACTGGAAAGCTCATGAATATTCTGATTTTCTGGAGCTGATGCAAGGACATCACTGTAATTGATGACCAGGCAGAGCTATCTACTACACGTTTGAACCACTTCTCTGAAATAATTTATCAGAAGTTAGATTTTTCGTTTCTAAAGCTAAATAAGAGTCTGTTTCTGATTTTTAAGATGAAGTTGAATCTTTCAAGCCATTCTGCTTTTCAATAAATTCCCTCTATTTGCAGGGGCCCGCATTAATATACTCCTTGCTTTACTGCATTTTAATAAAGGTGATGAGAAAATAAACCGAAGAGAACCTGAAGCTTCCCACACGCAATGGGAAGAAAGCAGCGTGCTGCAGATTTAAATCAGGATCTGCATTTACTGGGTACACGGAAGTGAAGAGAGTACGTGCATCTAAGTGGTGGCGGCGGGGGACAGAGACAGAGGCGTCTTCCTGTGGACAGCAGGAGCGTCCTGGGCTGTTCCGCTGAGATTTGGGCTCTGAGTCATGGGGTGGTCGCGTGGAACAGTAAGACCGAGTTCAACTGAGAACGCCGGCACATATCCTATGTTAATTTTTCTTTTGCAAACACATTTGCATCTTTTACTTTCACTTTAAACTGCGCCCCGTGCATATGTGCACTACCAACCCATCCGGGTGACGGGCAAGTTTTATCTACTCTGAGAGTCTCCTCCTGCCTGCGAGGCAAGTGGAGATCCCAGAGCGGGAGGTGGGAGCGCCCTTTTCTTAACGGTTCTCGGACCGCAGATTTTCCATCAACACTCAATTATGTTTAAAGATACACTAGGGTGTGTACTGAGATAGTTCAAAATGATTTCCTTCCAACATAAAATGGATCGTGAACCACGGGAATCCTGAGCCCTCCCCTTCCCAGCGAGGCAGCATGACTGGTGTTGTGAGACGGATCCATCAGTGATCGAAACCGCGTTCTGCTAGGGAAATTTAGGTTTGGACCACGTGGTCAAGGAGAAATGAAAAACCCTTTATGCATTTCCAGATATCAAAACTAAAGAATTAAAAGGAAAAAAAAACCCCAAGGAGTTCATATCTTCCCAAACCACAAAGCCACGCCCGGGCCCCACTCCCTTTTCCATCCACTTTAGCACATCCCGAAGCCCAGCGTGGCCTGGGACCACGTGAGGGACGGTGGGCGTGGCCGGGGCATAGTCACGTGGCCGCCACGCACGCTGAGCCCCGTCTCCAGCCAGCCCCTCCTTGGCGGCTGCAGGAGCCCAGCCAGCGATCCAGGCGGTGTTTCCAAACCCAGATCCACGCCTGTACCTGCAATGACTTACAGGATATTTTAGGAATTAGTCCAACATATCCTTTGGGGTCTACAAGTAATACTCAAATAGATTTTGCCTATCTCGCTGTATTCTGCAGCCAACTTTAAAACATTCATCTGGAAATTGCAAATACAAAATAACTCTTAGTGCATGATATTGTGAATTCTGTGCCAGTCTCACCTTCAAAAGCTATATAGTATATACTTAGTACACAAACTAACTCAGAATCATGTATCCTACTGTAAGGAGTCCTCTTTGGTCCAGCAAGCATGTGTGATCTGATACCTAGCCTACTGAGATTCCTACGATTCTTTTCTTCACATCTCCCAAATACAACAGCTACATTTCAGACTCCTAAAATTTAATTTGGAATGAGTTACAAATATCAGTGAGGAAAAACGAGGGCCATAGGAAGCTTAGTATAGCTTGCATGCTCTTGTCTGAGGGCCATAATAAAATTACAAACTGGGATGGACTGAAGGATATTTTAAAAATTTAGCCATTCGGTTTCATCAAACAGAAGCATGAGATTTGATAAAATGTTACACTTGAGGAGTATAAATCTTTTAATTTTAAAAATAATTGAAAAGTCCACATAGATAGAGTAAAATCAAAGAATACAATAGACAATTTTTTAAAACTTTCTTTTGGATAAAGAGTTATTTTTAGGCTGAGCGCTGTGGCTCCCGCCTGTAATCATAGCACTTTGGGAGGCCGACTGGAGAGGACAGCTTGAGGCCAGGAGTTCAAGAGGTACCTGGGCAACACAGACCCCATCTCTATGAAAACTTAAAAAATTAGCTGGGCATGGTGGCATACGCCTGTAGTGGCAGTTACTCAGGAGGCTGAGGTGGGAGCATTAACTTAAA
This sequence comes from Pongo abelii, assembly GCF_028885655.2. NCBI lineage: Eukaryota > Metazoa > Chordata > Mammalia > Primates > Hominidae > Pongo > Pongo abelii. Next base: position 102,038,314 of record NC_072001.2, on the reverse strand, counting down.
CCTGGGAGGTTGAGGCTCCAGCTCCAGCGAGCTATGAGAGCAACACTGCACTCCAGCCTGGGTGACAGGCCAAGATGTCTCAAACAACAAGTGATTTTAGTATTTCAGTGATGGAAAATTCTGAATAATGATTTCTTCACACCAATTAGATTTGGGACTGCTGAAATTTAATTAAATAGAGGGCCTCCTCCAACTTGTTTGCCATGTTGGTAATGCTTGCCTATTTATTTGAGACAGTGTCTTGCTCTGTTGTCCAGCCTGGAGGGCAGGGGCACAATCACACCTCACTGCAGCTTTGACCTCCTGAACTCAGGTGATCCTCCCACCTCAGCCTCCCAAGTAAGTGGGACCACAGGTGCATGCTACCATGACAGGCTAATTTTTTTTTTTTTTTGTAGTGATGTGGTTTCCCTATGTTGCCCAAGCTGGTCCCAAACTCCTGGCTCAAGCAATCCTCTTGCCTATGGCCTCCCAAAGTGCTGGGATAACAGGCATGAGCCACCACACCCAGCCACGTTTATTCTAAAAGAGGAAAGCAACACTTTGAACACTTCTTTTAATTACAGCTTTAAAAACTCAGAAATAAAATGTCACATGATAAATTAAATGCATGGTGTTGATGTAAACCTTCCCAACCCATCTAAAGCATCTGGTCTGTGCTTCAGAGTCAGTTCCCCAATTGCATTCTCTTGAGTATCAAAAACAAGAGATTTGCAGCCAGGACCAAAACTATGAGACTATTTTGGCAATTAACATCTCCTGTCATCTTCTTCACCTCCTTTGTAGGGAAAAAGGGCAAGAACATTTCAAATAACATTCATATTTGGGATTTCTTAAGCTTCTGCATATTTTTTCTTCTTCATGTGATTAGTAATTGTCCTCCCAAATAAAAGTGGACTTGCCACTGCTAGTTAAAAAGTTTATGTCCCTCATTGTTAAAAAATACATAAAATCCTGAGTAGAATCCAATTACTAAGTGTAGAAAACAGAAATAGAAAATCACCATTTGGCAAACATCACAGTAATGGATGTTAAAATTAGTGGGTGAAAGAATAATGAGGAACAGAATGTTTGTTTAGATAGTCTCAAGTATCTACCTCCAAAAGATTCTTCCTAATTACAAAGGGAAAAATAGTAATGATAATGGAGGAAGCCACAGAGACCCCCTTAAGTAAGGGATCAAAGCTAACAGCACCAGGGAAGGAAACATCACATATCTCCTGACAGGATGCACAAAGACACAAACAGCAGCACCTCTGTGAGCTCCAAGTTAAAAACGTACCCCCCAAATTTAATCAGGAGGAAACGTCCACAAACTCTAACAGAAAGATATTCTACAAAATAACTGGCCCCATGTTCTCCAAAAGTGCGAACTTGGTGAATGACTAAAGAAAACCCAGGAAAACGTCCCAGAATTAGAAAAACTGAATACAATAAATGCCAGGTAGGATCGTCTCTTGGATCTGGAACAAAAAAAAGGGACAGCAGTGGGAAAATGGTGAAATCCGAATTCAGTCTGGAGATTAACAGCACTGAAGTATGGAGTGAACACTGTTTTGATAACTGTTATTATGGTTTTGTAAGATGTTAACATCTGTGGAAGCTGGGTGGAGGGTGTTCCAGAACTCCTGGTACTCTTTGTAACCTTTTATGCAAGTCTGAAATTATTTCAAATTTAAAAGTTAATAAACGTTTTTAAAAGTTGATAAAGCAAAAGAAAACAACTTACAGCATGATCATCAACTACATTGAGAAAAAGACCTTTGAACTATAAGGATACATGCAAATCAATAAATGACTGACAAACTCAAAAATCCCACCTCCAATGATACACTTAACTTTGCATTCCTTGCACTTGAACCAGAGTTACTAAAAGTCGTACACCTCAAGGTGATGTCACTGATAGCTTAATAAATAAGGTGAATCCCTAGTTTAGAGATATGACAAACCTCTACTTTTTACAGATGATTCCTAGAGAAATACTGTTGCTGGAGTTTATTCAGGCTGGTAGAGAACTGGGCATCCCAAGTTGAGGGGCCCTTTCCATTCTGACATATTGCCTAGCATTTAATTTATCTTAGATTTGTCTTCCAGCGGGGTCAAAGTGGGAAGTTAAGATGGTTGAAGGATGCAAAGAGGAATAGTCAACAAAATGCACAACAGAAAATTATGTGCGACTCTCCTGGATCCTTGTGACAACTCCTTGTCCTTTTTCTTCAAATGTAGTGAGAACTGTGTTTTTCTAACTTGCCTATATACCCTGCTCTATCATCTGCTACAGGTACTATATGCTCTGCTCTCTGCATGTTCTACATAAAGCAGATCAAATTCTTTCAACAGCAGAAATCTCTATTGCATTAGCAGCAATTTCCCAGCATCACAAGCCCTACAGTTTCCTGATGCACCACTATGTGGTAGTGAAAGCAATAAAAAGAGTTTGTCAGGGTTTCACCCAAATCTCATCTGAAAAGCTTGATCTACTTTTTTTCCAGAGACCAGCCCCAAATGAAATGATCCTCATTGGGGAATAACAAAAAATTGAGGCTAAAAGTGAATGTGAAAAGCTACCATTTTTATTTTGGTGTTCCCAGCATTATGGGATATGCAATAGAAGATGAGAATTCTGCTGTCAAGGAATGTACAAAATCCTTTTAGGTACATGTGCCCTATTTAGGCAGTATTACTGAAAGGAAAGGAGTGAGTATACCATGGATTTGGTCCATGCCTTGTACCAGGAGCCATGCTAGGCTTCTCTGATTACATCCCCATAAGCTCCTTTTTACAGAAAGGAGACTAAGGTGCAAAGACTTGCTGACTTGTCCAGCATCAGAGGCTCAGAGGTGGTAAAGATGGGATACAAACTCAGAATGTCTTCACCCCAGGATCTAGGCTCTATCAGACCATGCTGTCTCCCAAATCAATACAAGTTTTGCTTGCAAAGGCTGCAACAACTAGGAAGTATGTAGTGGAGGGTGGAAAGCTAATGTCCCCTAGAAGCAGGGCCTAACCTGAGAACTGCAAGAGAGGCCCACGGAGGTTGGGGTTATGAACACTAAGGAGCACAAGCACTGCATGCAGAGGGTGTAAGGGTCCTCCCTACGCAGGTCAGCATGGAGAAAAAGAAGGACTAGGAGGGCGGAGCTAATCGCAGGAGGAGAGAAGACCCATAACAAACTTCTTCAGAATTTCCCTGCATGTATATTTATCTGAGAGGAAGGTATAAGGAGGCCCTTCTAAAATACTATGTCATTGAACTAGGTGTGCCAAGGTCTTGTATATAGCACATCAAGGGGAAAGTGCATTCATTTGGAAGATTTGTTTTTTCACTACTGAGTTGGGCTTCGATGTGGGTAAATGAGTTACATTCATTTAAATTATTCCAGCAACTATCATAAGAGAGACAGACTGAGACGGAGAGATGTTCAGAGAAAGAGACATAGATGGAGGGAGGGAGGGAGGGAGGGAGGGAAGAAAAAGAAAAAAAAAACGATCATGCAAAGGAATAAATTTATCACACATTGATACCTCACCTTTCCAGAACTCAACTATTCAGCAAATAAACATTTCTGGGGTAGTCAAGCAACAGGAAGAAGCTTGGTTTCACTTACTGCCTATTTACTCTTAACACATAATTCTAACAAGCTTAGAAATCTGTTTTCAAAACACTCAAAGCAAAAAGGAAGCAGCAAATAATCACCTACAGAAGTGCTGATGGAGACGGCTTTCTCTTCTTAAGTCTATTACACAGAAACGGAGACATAAAAATGATAAAACCAAACCATAAGAACACAATAAGCACAAGAAACCTTCAGCAGAGGGCAAACTGCCTCCCACTCAGCCTTGAGGGTATCACTGTATTATGCATAATACAACAATTTATGCTCGTTGATGTCCTCAAGTTGGCCAGAAATGATTAAATTATATTCACTGGAGTAAGAAGCAAAGAAGTACAGCATACATGTTGGAAAGATTTCCAGCATGATAGTGCACAAAAACTGGTGCAGTAGTCTCAGTTCTCCCTAAGGCTTTAATGTATTTCATCATCTGGTCATTGCTCGATTTGACAAATATTTATTGAGCATATTGGACAGACTTGCTGTGAGAGGCCTGGCTCCTGCTCTCACGGAGTTCAAAATCTACTAAGAATCTGAGATACTCAAGATCCAAATTTCTACTAGGATGGTCTGTACAAGGGTTTGGATTTTTGTACTAAGTGCTGTGCACTGAGTCCGAGAATCATGACTTGTTTTTGGATATGAGCAACTGAAATTGGCCTCAGTGTCAAGAAATGGTGCGCCATTTCAAACGCCTTTGATCATACAGGTCAGAGTCAAGTATCAGTCAATACTTCAAGAAACTCCAGCCTGGCCAACACGGTGAAACCCCGTCTCTACTAAAAATACAAAAATTACCCGGGTATGGTGGTGCATGCCTGTAATTCCAGCTACTCGGGAGGCTGAGGCAGGAGAATCGCTTGAACCCGGAAGGTGAAGGTTGCAGTGAGCCGAGATCGCGTCACTGCACTCCAGCCTGGGTGACAGAGTGAGACTCCATCTCAAAAGAAAAAACTTCAAGAGACTACCCATGTGGTCATGAAACCAAGAACCAAGGCATGCTGCTTTGGCTGCACAAAAATATACAGCAAAGACGACCAACAGAACCACAATTCCTGAATTTCTTTCTCTTTATTGAAGAAATTAATTCTAACACATATACCTTCTTATATTTAGGCTAGGACATCTTATAACTAAATCAATCTATACACTTAATCATGCATTTAAGAATGTGATGTTTGTTTAGGTTAGGACATCTTAAAACAAAATCAATCTATACAGTTAATCATGCATTTAAGAATGTGTGTGTTTGTTTTTTAAAGTGACATTTATTAAAAGGAAAAATCCTGGCTATCTGGACACTGAGAAATCCACAAGCTTGCAAAAACCGTAATTTAATCAGAAAACCCACATACAGTAAAGTTACTTTTCATTTTCTTTTTGTGTTGGAAACCTTGCAAGAAGTTCTTTCCCTTCTTGAGGGCAAAGCTTACAAACTGGAAAGTTTCATTTTAATGGGTTCTTTCTTGGGGCAAAAACATGCAACACCAAATATTCTAGAATGTCTGAGTGCAAAGATCGCAGATGCAGTAGTGCAAAGGAAAAGCAAACACTTTAAAAATCAAGTATGTCTTAGTTCAAATCCTGTATTTACCACCTGCGAAGTGCGTGAGGTAGACAATTTATTTTTCCAGGCTTCCATTTGTTCTTCTGTAAAATAATGTTGGTAGAATCTACCTCATAAGCTGTTGCAAAACTAAATGAAATGTGCTTTCAATACACTGCTCATTATTACGCAGGTGGACATGCTGAATTTTTACACTGATCTCAATATACATGCGCTTTGTAACTGGAATGATAGCCCAGTGGAGCTCAAACTGGATGTGTTTCTATGTTGGACTTTTTTTTTTTTTTCTCCATTATGACATTTTATTTCTTGCTTAGATGAGAGGCTAAACCCTCCCCGGAGGCTGGGCTTCCTAATGAGCAGAATAAAGTTCTAAGGAACAACCACAACAGAATCAAACGGTAGACTGAAAGTGGAATTCTGCCATTGAGGAAGGCTTACTGGCCTTCCTCCCTTAAAAGCATGAGCCACTCTGTGGCATGTTCAGACTCCTTCAAGCATAGCTGGTCCCAGATGTCAGACGAAGTTTGGCTGTTCAAAAATAAAAGTGGGGTGCTGATAAGGAAGATGATGCTATTAAAACAGAGTGAGAGATTTCTCCTGGCAAACCCTGGCCACGGAGTGCTGTGCTGGTTTGCTGTGATGCAGAATGGAGGAGGAAGCCCAGGCGAGACCTCGTCCACGTTTATTAGCATCCTGAAAGGTGGAGTCTCTGCCTCCGAAGCCCAGAGTTCTCTGAGTCTTTATATCTCGATTAAATGGCTGAGATTGTCCTTGTGTACTTGGGTGGATTGATGTTATTTCTAAAGCATGCAATTCATTTCAAGAGGGGAGAGGGAGGATTAAGTTGGAAATATTTTTCTATTCAAGAAGGAAAATTAAATATAACTGGAAATGTTTTCAGGAAAATGTTTTTGTATTTCAATGTTTCCCCAGAGCACTGTGATCCCAATACATCACAGGACTGTGCTAGATTAAAAGGAATGAAGACAAAATGAATTTAAATAAAACTGAAACTGACCAGCCAGACTTTATTCTCCAAATCTGAGGAAACAACGAAGCGGGGGGAAACTACAAATGAACCAAAAGAAGAAATAAAAATCAACTCAACTAAAATTTTAAACTCAAATGAGTGCTTCAATTTTGTTTTAGAATTTTTTCAATCTAGTTTATTTTCATAGCCACAAAAGCTTTTGCATAGCCATGAATCGATAGCCACTTGATTGACAGAACCATTAAGACTTTCTTGGTTGTTTTCTCTCAATCATTTTCCTTAACATTTGAATCCACTGATACTCAGTTACAGAAGACGACTTGCTTGTCTTATAGTTCTTAGGTCATTACAAGTACTTAGCATTTGCTAATAATCAACACCAACAGCTCCAGGAAATGTGTACAATTAGACAGCTGGTTTAAATGGTTGTGTTGCATTTTTTAAAATGTGCATACCACCCCCTTTATAAGCCCTAAATATGACAGGAAAAATGAAATGTACAGGTCTCAGTTATCCTTATCAAAATAAACACATATTTTTAAGAGGTAAGAATTTTGTCAGTTAATCCTGTGTTTAGATCTGTGATGTCCAGTAGCCATTAGCCACATGTAGCTATTCAAATTTAAATTAAAACTTTTAAAAAATCCCAAATCCAGTTCCTCGGTAGCACTAGCCACATTTCAAGTGCTCCATAGCCACATGTGGCTAGCGGCTCCTGTATTGGACAGGGCATCCATAGAACAGTCCATCATGGTGGAAACTTCCACTGGACAGTGCTGGACTAGATGGAAGAACGGAACTGTGAGCTTTGGGTATTTACATTTATTTTTAAAGACGTAGGCTGGGCGTGGTGGCTCACGCCTGTAATCCCAGCACTTTGGGAAGCCGAGGTGGGTGGATCACTTGAGGTCAGGAGTTCAAGACCAGCCTGGCCAACATGTCAAAACCCCGTCTCTACTAAAAATACAAAAATTAGCCGGGTGTGGTGGCGCACACCTGTAATCTCAGCTACTCAGGAAGCTGAGGCAGAAGAATTACTTGAACCTGGGAGGTGGAGGTTGCAATGAGCCGAGATCGCACCACTGCACTCCAGCTTGGGCGAAAGAGTGAGACTCTATCTCAATAAAAAAAAAAAAAAAATTAAAAAATGAAGATGCACACAAAACAGTTTAATTATGGGATCAGCATCACCTTTCCAATTGCACACAACTGTTTCCCCTAAGCAACTTCCAAGGCACAAACCCAATATACATTCTCTCTCCTAAGCATTATCTCAGTTGTACATTCGATTGTAAAATATCTTTCTTCCTTAAAAAAAAATCTCTCACCCAAAACTTAAAGAGGGTTCCTGTTGCCTACAGAGAAAGGGATTATTTGCAGGAGAAAGGGCAAATCATTATTTTTAGATGGAAAGACCTCATTAAAGTCAACATTTAAATATTAAAACATATAGCAGGTAGTACCAAAGGGTTTCTCCTTCATCACCCTTGTATTTCTTTACTGTCGAAATTCTCTGCCCAACAGTCAGCTCTGTGTGAGCTGAAAGCAAGTGTTCTGTTTGCTATTGCACACCCATTACAAGCACAGTGCCTGCCTGGGACAAGACAGATGCTTAAATTTTTGTGGAATGATTGAATGAAACTTAAGAAGAATGGTATTTTGCTAAAGAACAGCAAACATCCTTTTAGAGCCTGGTTCCAATTCTTTATATTTGGATAGCAATCCACCCTTTATTTTCAAATGCAAACTTAAAATAACTTAGCAGACTATTTCATGCAAGTATGCATGCTACAGCTCAGTATCTTTAATACTCAGCAAAAGGCATACAGCATCTATGTCATAGTAAAATATGAGCTAACATTTATTGCAGTTAAACACCAGGCCCAACACTAAGTGTTTTACATATGCTATTGCATCTGCCCCTCACTCTGATAGTCTCTCTGCTACCAGGAGGAGGAAATCAAAGCTTAGGGGAAATTAAGTGACTGGCTCGAGCCACAGGGCTAGAGATGTATAGTCAGAAAAGCTCCCCTGGTGAAGACTATGGACCATGCCTGTCATATAGCCTGACTGGACAATTCCTGCTTTAATCAGGAAGGCTACGATCGTCCTCGTCTACAATGACCTGCCTCCAAGGAGGGGCATGGCTCTGGATCTTTGTAGCCCCAGAGCTTAGTTGAGCACCTGCCCTGCAGGCCTCCCACATATTTTTGTGGAGAAAGACTCAGCAGTCCTAATGGCTTAAGGCTACTCAGACTTGGAGAAGGCCCCTTCTACAGAAGCAGGCACAGCTCAGCACACCCCATCTCCCTCTAAACAGAGGCCGTGGGGAAATCACTGTGACCTTGCCACTACACAGCAGCTTCATGCTTTGGCCACCATGCTGTAGCCTCTACAGCCTCTGCTCTAGTAACTGGCCTCCTTCTGCAAACTGACCAGCTGCACCAGCATCACGGAGCTGGCAGCACTTCAATTATTATTTTTCTTGCTATTCAGAATTTCAACCTAATAACGCCACTATTTTAGAAACACACAGTGATTTAGCAAGAACCTGTTGTGCTCCAAGTACTGGTCAGACAACTGCCTTTAAGGGGCTCACTTTCCTATTTGGCCCAATTCCCTCAGATTAGGGTTTCCAGAAGTCTGACCTATAAGCGTTCATTTTCATAAAAACCACTACTGACAAAGCAACAGGTTCTAAATGTATATATATAAAGAGCTAATTTTTTGTTGAATCAATATTTGTTGAGGGCTTGCCAAGTGGGGGTACAAAAGTATAATAAAGGGCATCTATCCATGTGGGGGAAAGGGAAACAAATATTAATCAAGTCCCTAGAGATTCTGCATAATTCTCTGTAATTCTTTCTGCAGTCCTATAGCGTAGATAACATCTCCACCTATGGATGATAAAAAGCATTGCTTGTAATAACTCACTTCCTAAGTACCTGCAAGGCACAAATTCAGGGCCAGGCACAGTTAATCCTCACAACTCCCTCAGGGAAAAGGTATTACTACTTCCTTCTCCAGAAAGACAGGCTCGGGGCGTCTGTCTGGGTCCGAGGTGCCCACGCTGTGCTGAGAGTGCCGAAGTGGAGTCAGACAACACAGGCCTGCCTGGCTCCGCAGACCATGGTGCCATTAAATGAGACTGTCCTCACTCTCATGGGGGGACACAGAGAAAGCTCCCCACCCCAACCACAGGAGGAAAAGATGACTGTGGGAGAACACATCACCATACAGCATCAGTGTCCCATTAGCAGGGAAGGCAAGATTGACAGGAAAAACAAACAAGGAAATAGTACAGTGGGATGTGCAGGGGCTGTATGAAGGTGGTTCTAGAAAATGGGGTGGTCTGGCACAGGGGCAGACATTCCAGAACTAGGAAGGCAGGGTAAGGTACTCCACATGTGTTTGGGGGGTGGTGGGCAGGGGTGGAGGGAGTGAGAGGGGAACAAAGGCCAAGGCAGGCTAAAGTCAGATCGAGTAGAACCCAAAGCCAGGCCAGGGTACTTGTACTGCCTCATGCAGAAAAGGGGGAACCAGAACACTGGGGTGGGGATTAAAGTAGTGATGAGAGATTCACTGGGTGTCACTCAAAGCTTGTCTCAAGTCACAGGGCTCTTCTATTCCCCCGACTTATCTGAACAGGAGAAATCCACTTGGCTCCCAGACCCACCTGCCCTGGCATTCTCCCGCAGGGAAACATGCTTTGGTTGTTCAGACGCGACTTACTGGCACTTAGAGGCTATTGGCATGGAAAAAATGAACAGGCTGACCTGGCCAGAAAGGAGCAGGTGATGCAGAAACCCAGCAAAAGATGAGTTCACCTGCCACCCTGAGTAAATTACAAAGCTCACATGAAGGGCCACAGAACAAAGAACAGGAGAGATGATTCACCAGACAGAGAAGGGAAAGTCTCAGCCCTAGGCACCTCATGAGCCCAGGAGAGTGCCAGGCAAAATCCCTAAGGCACTTCATTGAGTCCTACAACCTCGCATAGACATCACTCTTCTCATCTCAGGCAGGGGACACCCAGGCTCACTGTGGCGAAAGCACCTGGCCCAGATGAGTAAGGGAGAGAAGCCAGAGCACACTTTATTATAGTGTCTTTCTGCCTTCAATCACTTGCCCAGTTTTGTAACTTCATAAGAGTGTCATGATGCCCAGAACTTCGTGGCCCCGAGGCAGAACTCTGCACCAGCTCTGACACTCTCCTTAACCTGCTGTCACCACACGATACACAAGAACCATTCCTCTCAAATCACGAAACAAAGGTTAAACATATTCCACCAATAATACCACGATATGCATTAATTCCATCAATTCCATCAGTCTGGAAAACTATTCCTTGTGGGAGAGGGCGCACAGACAGACAACTGGAAGAGAAAAAACAGAGAGAAATCCAAGTCAGATGTTGTGCCTAACTTGAAGCAGGACTTTTCCTGGGATTTAAGTAGGTCTGGAGGCTGCTCTGGCACATCCTGGCCACCCAGGCCACACCTTACATTTCTATTTACAATATACCTTCCCCTCCTCCTCCACTCCCCGCATTTCTCCCCAAGTGCCCCATCACTGAAAAAGTGCAGAGGCCGCAGGGGGTGAGACGGGGCCCACGGCACTGACCCTTCCAAGCGGCCGCGGCTTTGCAACGTGTTCCTGAAATTCCTACAAACCAAAAAGCAATTCAGAATCGCAGGAGGGAGGTTTATCCTCCACTCCGCAAACCAGACCCTCAAGATCTTCTTTTCTTTTTGTGAAAAGGCTTTTCTATTCCAAACCATCTTCATAGATTATTTTTCCTTTCTTTTAAAAAACTAAGCAAGACTGGATGTCATTTAGAATACCGACTTCTAAAAAAGGGCATTTTTGAACTGAATGCCACATGCTGTATTTTGCCATTTTGCCTGCGCTTCCTGCTTGCAGCCTGTGACAGAGAAGCCTCAGACACTGGAGCTGCTCCGGCCACGCAAACTCCGCTCCGCATCTTCCAGGCAGCCCTGTCGCAAATAATTCATGTCCACTACGCCCCTATCACACTGAATACAACCACATTGTACTGCTGGAAATGGGAAACCTGATTCAGATCACAGGAGAAGGTAGAAAAACATTTGGTTCAACACAATACTGCGCCCCCCCCCCTTTTTTTTTGAAAGGGAGGAAACATATTTCAAACCTAGGAATGGGGAAAGGATTGAAGACCCATCGTGAAATAAAACACAGAATTTAAAATAGCATCCGATGTGACCCAAACCAGCAACAATAACGAGAAAACCACCCAGTCCTTCCAGAGATGCACCTTGTTTCTGTTGCCGTGTTGCTAATCAAAATCGATCTGCCCATCCAAGCAATTTAAAGAGGAAGGGCGGCATTTGTAGAAAATGGTACATGTTGATAAAGCATGACCTGTCCCACATGGACAGCAATAAAAGGAAAACAAGCCTGAGAACAGTATGCTGTGCTCACCAGGAGATGGAAGAGAAAAAAGCCAGAATAAGGGCAGGGATGCCGGGGGAAGGGAGGACGGGGTGTCAAAGGCCTGCAGGATTTTTGTAAACAGCAGCCCGTAATGGCCACGGTGAGAGAGAAGGGAAAACAGACATGGAGGGAAACGTGTTTACAACTGCAGCGGCGGCGGGAGGGATTCCCCAACTCTGCGCTCGGCCCGCTTTGCTCCGGTGGGGCCCCGGGGCTGGGATGTGCTTTGGCTCCTCCACCCTCCACCCGCTTTCTTAGTGGGGGGAACACATTTTGTTTATGGGGAAGGTTACTCCTCCTCTGCTCTGGTGATCGCGTCCCTAATACTCCTGCTGCATCCTTGCGGGATGCCCACTTGACTGACAGACACTCCAACCAGTCGCTGCCCGGGCCCCGCGGAAAGGTGGAATTTCCCAACGCAGCGATTGGCCAGCAGGGAGGGTGGGCCCTGGTGATTGGCGTGTTATTCGGAGTGGAAAGTAGTAAACAACCTTGGTCCACGGCGGCGGCGCGGGGTGCCCGCTCCCTCTTCCCTCGCCCGGGGCGGGGTGGGGCGCGCGCCAGGCAAAAGGAGCCTCAGCCCCTCGGAGGGGAGAGCAGGAAGGGCGCACACCATAGCCGGCGAGCGGGCGTCCCCCGGAGCCCCTGTGCCAGAACTGCTGACTTGCAGCTTCACATCATTTTTGTTCTGTGGAAAACCGCAAAGGTTTTGTTTCCATAATTCGGCTCCTCTTCTTCGTCTTAGGTTTTAGAAAGTCTCCAAAGAGAATGGCAATTTAGTTTCTCCTCCTTCCTGCCCTCCACCTTTTAAGATTAATTTTTAGTTCTGTCTTTGCAGAAGTTGTTTTAAATCCCTGTACTAAAAATTGTTGCTTTATTCACACAATACGCCATTAAAGGCACACGGCTGAATCAGATGCCCCGTTAGTCCCTTTCCTTGCAAGTTCCTGGAGCTGTGATCTCACTCGGAGGGGCTGAGTTTGGGAGCATGTATAAAAAGAAACATGATGATATTAGGCTCACTTGACAAGACATAAGCAGTTACACCTTGCCTTTTCCACACAGGATGTAGTTCACCCAGTCTATCATCTGACATTGCTAAGTGCCCTTCTGGTTGGTCTTGACTCACAACCCATTCCTCATTCTGGCCTCTCCATCCTCACAGGACCCCCAGCCAGGGGAAACTGCCCAGCTTCCAGCGGGAAGTGCTGCTTCCCCAAATTAGGCAGCACCTGGGGCTGCCTCTAGATGCATAATCACCTCAGAGGTACTGAGCCAGATTCCAGAGATTCTTTCTGAGATTCTGGCAAGGCCCCGGGTACTGGTGGAGGACTGGGAAGGTAGGAGAAGGCAACGGGGAGGGGGAGGCTGGACACAGGAGGGATCTCCACTTCATTTATGTGCTCCTTGGTGCTTCGCTCTGATGGTAAGTCACGTTGTCACTCTTGGCCAGACAGCCAGACTGTCCAAGCTTAAAACGTAAACAAAAGCTCCTTGCAGGAAGCAACAGAGTGCAAACTTGCCACCTGGGGGGCCTCTCTGCCACCCCTTGGCCAGCCCTCTCCTCCAGCATCTGGCCCCACCCCGGCCCTGCCCGCCTGGCATGTAAAACACCCCCTCCTCTCCAAGCATCCCTTCCTCGGCCGCTGTGTTCCTGTCGCAGGTCCCTGGATGGGCGACACACAAACCTTCACTCAGCTTATTCTTTCTAGGCCTTACCCTGCCTGCCCGGGAGAGGCCACTGTTCTCCACGGCTTCCCTTGCCCTGGCCGTCCCACTTCCTGCAGAAGTGCTCCGAAATCGGTTTCGGTAGCACTGTGTTAAGGTTGCAGATGGTGTTTTCAACACTGTATCCGACTCTACTTGCAGGCTTCTCCACCTCAGTAGACCCTGAGCATACCAGGGCAAGGTGTTATATTCTAATTTGTGTCTCCAGTGGAGACAAAGGTCGACAATAAGCACTCACTCAATTCTTGCCAAACATTTGCAGCACTCAGTTCTCGTCTTCTCTAACACTCACACCTGCTTCTGCTGCCCCCGAGTCAAGTACCCCTACCTAGTTTCTTGCTAACATGTTAACATGGTACCCCCCCAAGTGCCAAGCCCTTGCCCATCACTCAGTGGTTCCCTGTACACATGCAGTTACTTGTAACGTATGCTGCTTCCTCTGCCAGTTATGCTTTTCTGACTTCTCTACTTGGCAAATTCCTATTCTGTCTAAAAAATCACTTCTTCCCTTGGCAACCTGCCACAAGTTCCACCCGACTCCTCTGTGCTCCCAGAGCACCTCAGAGAGGCCTCATTGCAATCTCTGCCATCTTACGAGGACATGGCTACAGAGCCACAGCTGGCGTCGTTTGCTGGAAGAACCAAGAGCTGAAAGGCAGATTTACCAGGTGGTGCCCCCCCAGGTGTCTGCAGAACCCACATATTCCAGTCTCCAGACCATGGAAACAGTGCTGTTTCCAGCTTGTCTCTGCCACAGGGTCCTTCTCTGCTCTCTCAGCCTGAAGGCCTCCTCTGTGTCTGTGAGTGGCTGGCTCCTTCTCAACCTTCATTCAGGTCTCCGCTCAAACATCATCCCCACCACCATACCCACCTGCCAGCTACTATCACACAGACTTGAATTTTCTTCATGAGGTGATTCTAAAGAGAAAATAAGCTTGGGAGCTATCACCCTAACTTACTTATTCCCTCAGTGATGGAATTTTGGAGGCATTTTCATCTTTTGCCATTTGAAACACTACAATGAACAACTTTGCACAACTGTCATTTCACATGTGTGCAAGTGTATCTATGGGGTAAATGCCCCCTCCAAAATTGGTGAGTCAAAGAATACGTGTTTATAACCTGAGAGATATTGCCAAATTCTCCTCTATAGATGTGCTATTCTGCAGTCCTCCCAGCCATGTGGGGCTGTTTTCCAAAGAGTGTGTTATCAAATATTTTGGATTTTTTCCAATATGAGAAGTGAAAAAATGGTATCTTGGTGTAGTTTTAATTTGCATTTCTCGTATGAGTGAAATCAAACTTTTTTTCTATGCTTTGCTATTTGTGTTTCTTCTTCTGTGAGCTATCTGTTCAATACTTCGTCCCAAATCCTATTGAACTGTTAGCCTCTTCCTTAACAATTTCTAGGAGCTCTGTTTTACTTTGTTTTTTAAACAAGAGAGATTAGCTCTTTGTGATAGAAGTTTCAAATATTTTTCTCAGTTTGGCATCTGTCTTTGCTTATGGTTTTTGGCCATGCAGAAAGTTTTTTTGTAATTTAAATTCAATTTTTATGAATGTTTTCTTTTCTGGCTTCTGGATTTTGAGTTGAAACTAGAAAGGCTTTCTCTGCTCCAAGGTTATAAAAAGGAACTCGCTATATGTTCTTCCAGGACTTACATAGTTTTGTTTACATTTTTACCTTGGATTCACTTGGAGTCTAGCCTGGTGCATGGTATAATGTATGAACCTAACTTACTTTCTTTTCCAGAGAAAAGAAACATGGCATGATTGGGCCATAATTTACATGCCCCAATCCAGTAAATCAAGAGTTTATCTTAGTCCCAATGATTTGTGAAGCTACCTTTATCGAATAACTAAATTTCCACAGGTACTTGCATCTACATTTGGACTTTCTGTTCTGTTCCATTGGTCTGTCTCTTCATCTATTGGTATCTCACTATTTTAATTATTTAGGCACCATGGAAGTTTTTAATACCTGGTAAGGACTCCTTGCTCTTGCTCAGTTTTTTTGTTTTTGTTTTAATGATAACCTCAGAATCTAACTAAAAGAAAAAAAATCTGTTGTATTTGGATTTATATTAAATTGAAAAACTTAGGGAGAACTGACATCTTGCCATCTTGCTAATAATGATATTCCTGTCTAATAAATATGGTATGTCTTTCCATTTATTCCAGTTGTCTTCCGTATCTTTTAATAGTATGGTTATCTTAAGGTGTTTTCTCTTTTTATTTTCATTGGATGTAGAATCTTCAGTAATATCATCTAGCAAGTTATTTGCATATTGTACAGTTGTAGGATGATAAATTTGTGTTATCTCTGGCAGAAGATGTTCTATTCTGTGCCTTTAGAAGGACACAATGGGATGGGGGTGGGAATCAAAGGGTGATAGTCTTAACAATAAACAGAGGTTGAGATCCTAATCAAGAATCAAAGCAATCCATTCTGAGTTGGCATTCACAAATGAGTAAGTCAGATGGTGTGGGGCACAATGCTGGGGTGGCCAAGGAAGGATTCTGCCAAACAGAGGATGATGTTCCTTAAGCTTCCAACACAGCTGGTTCAGAGAGGTTAGGGAAAATAAGCAAGGGAAAGAAACAAGGACTGATCTAACAATGACGGGAAGCTGACTCCATGCCTTAGTGGATGCTTGCGGAGGATGGCACTATCTTGGCTGGGCTGCCTGTATTAGCAATGCATGTATCTAAATCAGCTCTAAAACCCATAGAGAGACTCGCATTTTAGTGTGAACATGTAAACTGTGGGTGATGGGCTATATTTCACATAAGTTGTGATCACTGCAAGGCTCTGCTGGTATTTTACAAGTCAAAAACAAGTTTCCTCTTCCACAGCCACATGTTTGAAAGATATGTCCCTTTAAGAATAATCAAACTCTCACCCAAAACATGTATTTTTCAAACCTAGAGGTTCCAACTTGAAATACTGGACCACAGGGATACCCAGCTCAGATCCTCTTTCAGAAAGGACTTGCTGTCCAGCTCCAGAGTGTCACTAGCAGGTGGCCTCCAGCTGCTAGCTCTTCTAGGGTCCACTTCAACTTTTGGCCTAGGTCACACTCTTCCTAGGCAGAGTGTGCCTAGGCTCCTGGCCAGTAACTGAGCCCAGCAATGGTCCCAGGGCCCAGTTACATCCATCTAACAGGGGGCTCCGCAAATGAGCTCCCCGAGGGCTGGCAGAGTGTCTGTCCTATCAGAGTCCTGGTCAAACCGCTCCCCACACCCATCATCTTCCTCCTCTCTTCCTTTCATTGGTGTTATCCTCAGTAAACTTTTCACATCCCTAACTTCATCTCAGTCTGTCTCCTAAAAAACTCAAATAGCAATGAAAATGTTTAGCAAATTTTGGGAGAGTAAAGGAGGGGATAAACATTCCCACATAATGTAGATCCAGATGATTCTGGGACTAGAAGCAGAAAGGCCTCATCACACAAGCCAACTAAAATACACCTCAAAGGTTAATGTCATCGAATTTCAAAAGTCCTCGAACTTTCCATGGTTATAAACGAGCATTTCCTGCATGCTGGACTCTTCATCGTTGGTCTGGATTAATCCTCACTTCCATTCTAGGGGGTGGGTACAAGCACTTCCATTTTATAGACAAGGAAAACCTGATGTAAGTAAGTGGTAGAAAGCAGATTCAAATGCAGGCAGGCCTATCTGGCTCCAAAGCCTTTTCCTTTCCTGATGGTACACTGCCCACATCTCTTAGTTTATCGGCACAGGGTCAAGAAGCTGGTGAGCATATGGACTGACATGGCACCTATGGAGGTTTCCATACTTATACCAAGACACCTCCCTGTAAAGAGTGGACTGTCCGGTAGCCGGGTAAGGTGACTTATGCCTTAATCCCAGCACTTTGGGAGGCCAAGGCAGGAGGATCACTTGAGGTCAGGAGTTCGAGACCAGCCTACCCAACATGGTAAAACCCTGTCTTTACTAAAAATTCAATAGCCAGGCATGGTGGTACGCGCCTGAAATCCCAGCTACTTGGGAAACTGAGGCATAAGAATCACTTGAACCCAGGAGGCAGAGGTTGCAGTGAGCCAAGATCACGCTACTGCACTCTGACGTGGGTGAGGGAGTGAGAATCTGTGTCCAAAAAAAAAGAGTGAACTGTTCCGCCTGTCTTATGAAGGAATATAATAATTGGCAGCCATATACTATATTCCCGGGTCAAGGAATTCCTGGGTTATTTTCAGCAAGCCTAAAACAAGGTGTTCACACATCTATTTAAAAATATCCCAACAAAGTGTTGCAAAATTTCCCTTGATTGCAATGATTCTTTAAGATGTTAACATTAATCTTGGGTGGATGCAGGAGTTGTCCACTGGCTTTCCAAAAGGCATCCAATGCCTTTAAGGCAGCATAAGAGAAACACCACCCCTCTCAATGAACTGGGTCCTGAGTCCGGCAGTACTGCCCTGTTCTCCACTGTGTCACCTATACAGGGACCCCTGAGAAGACCAGTGTGCATGAACCAGCGACTGGACAGTGCCTCTGTTACCATCACTATGTGGTATCATGAAAGGAAGAGGTAACCATCCCAAAGTCACCCAACTTGTCAGCAGAACTACTGGGAATAGAGCTTAACTTTTCCTGTACTTAAATTCTTCCATCTGTAGTTGGAGTTACAGGCCCCAAAGTAAAGATCTATTATGCTTGCCTTTGTTGCTCCTAAATTCTCTACTCATCTATTTATTATTTCCAAATTTAATAAGGCCATATTGTTGTGTCTTCATCCTGGTCAACGCATCCAATGATACCTTGATAACTTTATCAGAGCAGTAGCTAGCAGAAGCACAGAGGAATGGAGGATGTTAAAACTGCTCAACACCACAGTACAAATGCATTGTCAGCTTACGTAGGAGTCTGCTTTTTATGCAGGCTTATGCAACTGGTGTAATTTTAAAATTTTATAAGCCATTTGAAAGAGCAACTTTGATATTAATGAAATGGGGAGAAATGTATATATAGTCAAAGAAAAGTGTCTTTCCTTTGGCTGATGTCAGAGACTCCCTAGAAATGAAAAATTATTACTGCCTTTTAGAAAAACAAAGGTTAAATGAAAATAGCACTGGCAGGAGTCGTATCACAACAGCAAAATACAACAGGGCCAGGCAAACCAAGGATATTGTTACAAATGTGGAGCCTTAATCAGGCTCATATCTCGAACCTTTTATTTTGTAAAGCTGCCAATTTTATAGTACAAAAATTTTAGTTAGGGCACCTTTAAGATTCACTGCATCTACTATGAGAAGAGAGAATGTCTTAGAAGAGTTTTTAAAAATACTACTTTGAAACACTTATGGGCAAACAAGAACTGGAACACTAATCACTGTAATTTCCCCACCAGGATCACTAGGTAAGACATTCAGAGAACTGGCAGAAGCAAGTGATGATTCAGATGCAGTAGTAGAACAGAAGACTGCCAATCAACTGCAAACAAAGTGCTGCACAGGCTCATCTCAACTGACAGCAATGGTAGAGAGAGAAGAGAGAAAGAAGAGAGAGGAGAAGAGAGGAGAAAGGAGGAGACAGGAAGGAGGAGGGGGAGGAAGGAGGAGGAGAAGGGAGGAGAAGGGAGGAGGAGGAGGGAGGAGGAGGGAGGAGGAGGGAGGAGGAGGAGGAGGGAGGAGGAGGAGGAGGGAGGAGGAGGAGGAGGAGGGAGGAGGAGGAGGAGGAGGGAGGAGGAGGAGGAGGAGGGAGGAGGAGGAGGAGGGGGAGGGAGGGGAGGAGGGGGAGGGAGGGGAGGAGGGGGAGGAGGAGGAGGAGGAGGAGGAGGAAGAGGAGGAGGAGGAGGAGGAGGGGGAGGGAGGGGAGGAGGAGGAGGAGGGGGAGGGAGGGGAGGAGGAGGGGGAGGGAGGGGAGGAGGAGGAGGGAGGGAGGGGAGGAGGGGGAGGGAGGGAGGGGAGGAGGGGGAGGAGGGAGGGGAGGAGGAGGAGGAGAGAGAATATGAGAGGGGAAGTAGGGAGAGAGAGAGCCCGACTGAGATTCCAAATTACATATGCACAAAGCCCCTCAAAGGTTATCATGCCCTGTCTGATCCAGGGTAAATGAAAAATAAATTCTGAGGCACAATTCACAAGGAAAGTCAGAGTGTCTACACTGTTAATAACATACATTGAATAAAGTATTAGAAACATATTTATTCTTCTCCCTACTCTCGGTGCTACTGACCGTCTACTGAATACAAGGTACAAGAAGAGTTTGCTAAGTTTTGGGTACTGCCCAGGTCGTTCCATGGCTAACAAGGCAGAAACACTCATGTGAACTCCTTGGTGGGCCTGGTAATGTGTGTGGAGAGGGTGCCTGATGATGTCTTTGAACTTCACTTTCTGGTTTCTCAGCTATCTCAGAGGTCTGGCTGTAGAATTACTAATATTTTAAACAATGCAAATGTAATTATAGTTGAAGCATACTCTTCAACAGAAGGAGGGAAAGATTGGCATTTAGAAGCTTCATTAAACTTTTGGCCTTTTCAAGGCTAAATGAATCTTAGGGAAGAAATAAAAAGTTCCCATTGATTCACTTAAAAACAGATTTCTTGCAATTAACAGATCTAAATCTATGAAAAAGGGAGCATTTATGGTAATTTTCATAATCTCTCACTTTCTCTAGATGTTTCAAATCAAATTGTAATAATTATAAAGTCCCTCCTTCTCTCTAAATACACACACACACAAATATAGTTAATCAGCAAAACTTTTTCTAATCTCAAGGAAATGTCAGTTACATTTACACAAGCATAACTAGTTTAAGCAATTAATTTGTAAGCAGACATGCCTGCTAGATTAGGAAAAAAGTGTATTTAGCTGTATGGCATGACATGCCCCCTACCCCAAACCCTAAATACTTTCTTTGGCAGGGAGTCAGCAGAAGAGCTATAAAAGCATCTTCGGGGTATAGAAAGATGTTCAGGACTTAGAATATTCCTTTTCTCATGGTTCTCTTATCCCAACATATAAATTGTGACAATTCGTTTAAAAGATTGAACTAAATTATGATATTCTCTTTGTCTTCCAAATTTATTTAGACTTGGTATCCTGTTCTTTCTCTGGAATTTCCTTTGCTTTTCTTTTTGTCAGTAAGCTAAATTACTTCTCCTCCCACGTGCATGAAAGCATTAATTTATAAAACACATAGCCATATGTCATAGCTCATGCAATTCTACTTTACATTCCACTGCTGCCCAAACTTATCTAACATGAACAAATAGATATTATTTACTGTAGTCAAAATGAGAATTATCTAATGCCACTTACATAGCCATAAATTGATTTTTGATTAATGTTTAAGCAAGAAGCAAACAAGCCCATCTGCTCTGAAAACAAACAAACAAAAGGAAGCAGCAAACACATAGTTCACAGGAATTTCTGCAGTATTAGTATGTTTCAGCGGCTGGTGAGGATAGAATTTTTTCATTGCTATCGTGAAAATGTACTGCTTGACGAGAAGAGAATTTCATATATAGATGTAGCTTCTTCTCTAGCAACTGTTAATTTAATAGACTATTACTTATGGTGAAATAAAAAACAATCCCACTCTGAAAAAAGCACTGAAGACCTACAACCAGCAGTGAACTTCTTCCGTATTGCTCAGTGGGAACAAAAGAAAGCTCAAATAGGTGAGTTTTTCTTCTTTCAGGGTTGCTTTCTCTATGGATCAAGGCAACAAGGAAGAAAAGCTAGGTCTCCTATCTCACACAGCAGATTTTAAAATATTTTTAAATACTTTCAATTTTTTAATATTTTAAAAACTTTTAAAACTAACTACTGTATTGTGTACCTATGAAATTTCATTTTCAGTGCAATTCAAAATTGCTAAGACAAACCAATAAGAGAGAAGTAGAAACACGACCAAAAGGCCCTGTCCTGTTTATTTGTATCATCTCTGAGGCTTCCTCAGTATCTTGCACAGTATCTGTCAGTTGACAGCTCTAATCCATTTAGAGTTCATTTGTTCTGCGTCTATTATGAAGGTAAGAGAAAAAAACTGCTGCATTAGGTGGGAATTTCACTAATACCAATGAATTCCCAATATTCTAACTTTCTGGGGAAAAAAGATGCCAAAAAAAGTGAATGAATTTTCAACAAAAATAGCATGTTAGGATTGTAGCACAGCAGGTTGAAGGATGAAAGAATGATAAGAGCAATTTCACAGCAACGAAAATGACACAAGGACACACATGCCAGTGAGCAAACAAGAGGCACAACTTAACGACGCAAGAGGAAGTAGTTTAACTTGCAACTTTCAAAATTAAATCCTAACCGTGGTAATATAAAGACAGCTTTACATCCCATTCACCACGTTACACATATTGCCATTTATTTGCTAACAGCAAAAATTCAAATGAGTGTATTTGAGTCTCTAAATATTTTCTACAAACGCTCACCCCCAGACTAAGACAGACACTGCCAAAGTGAACGAGTCACTGCATGGCTAGATTTCCATGTTGAAAATCTTAGGCTCATAGCAGAACACTTGCACAAATCCTACTGCATCTCCTTAAAAATCACTCTACAAGTTGCATCCTAAGAGTTCTTGTCAAAATTGTTATTTAAAGCATTACACACATATGCACACTGGCCTAGAGAACAAGGATCTTTGTCTTTCTTTGCCAAAAGACAGTGTTTCCCGAGGCCTGTTTTAGCCTTCGACTGATGGTTCTGATTTTGGTTCAGAAAAATAATTGCATGACTGTCCTAAAGTGGAAAGAGAAAAACCTCAAAAATTGTTAACACATCAATTACATCAACCTTTTCTAATTACAACTCTGCATTTCATTATTCTGCAGGCAAAATGAGTACCTTAAGTCTAGAGCCCCAGGTAAACAAAGCCTTTCCCTGTCCTCATTTCAAAACTTTGTTTTTATAAACATTCCCCCTGTCCCCTAAACTGAACTACAGCAGGACAATGATCCTGTTGTGAGCATTGCCTTGACCTCTATAGGACAACAGATTGTTGTTCACTTAGCCCCTCAGAGTTAAATCAGTTTTAATACAGAAGTTTCTGTCTTATCAAAGGAAGTAAAGAAGTAAAAACAAAAAATGAATGTATATAAGCACAGATTTTTGAGCTTCAATTGTAGAGAAATGGTAGTTATGTGGCTTGCCAGGAAAGCGCATCACCTACTTCTGCTTCTCTCTAGGGACAGAGGTGAAGGGGTCTGTTCTGGAAGTTTCTAAGGAGGCCATCTTAGTTATTACATCAGGGAAGTTTCTAGTCAAAATGTTATTCCTGTCCACAGGGAAAAACAAAAGCAAAACACAAAGAACACTGCTTCTACTGACATCATAGCAAGGAGTTTATCTAGAAAGATGATGCCAGGAGTCACCTCTTTTCCAGGAAGACATCAACAAAAACCGTTCTCCTCGAGAGGCCAACAGTGTAGAAGCCCCTTTTCCAGAACTTTCCAAGGAGTAGATGAACTTCTTTATAAGTGTATGAGCACAGGGGAGAGCAGTGCTCCATGTTCCAAGGAAGAAAAGCAACCCACAGCTCCTCCTGCCCATGCAGCAGATGACCAGAAAGACGAGAAAGGGAAACAAACTCCCATTGACGGTGAGGCTGCTTGTTTCTCAAACACACTTTTCCAATGCCTCCGCAAGTTGTTTGTTTCTATATTTTGAAAGCACTCAACATGCAGAGTATTTGCTAACCACAGGCAGAGCACCCAGTCGGGATGTACCAACTCAAACTCCTCCCTGGTACAGGCAAGGATAAACAGGGAACAGGTAAGAGAGGCCTGCAAAGCCAGGTGGACAGAGATCACATGTGACCCCAAACAAACAGGCTGCTGGAAACTCTCTCTCTCTCTCTAGCTGATACTTATTCAGCACTTACTGTATGTCAGGTACTATTCTAAAAACTTTACATATAGTAACTCAGTTTTCACATAGATAACAATTATTTTCCATACTTTAGAGATGAGAACATTGAGGCATAAAGAGGTTAAGTAATTTGACCAAGGAAGCACAGCCGGTAAACGACAGGCCTAGGATTTGAACCCAATCAGTATTTTTTTTGTAGCTCATCTCAATGGAGTTAGTTGGAGTCTCACTAGCACTTCCTCGTACAGGGCTCCACTTTATGGATTTCTATCAACCACAGGACACACTTTTCTTTTTTCTTCGTAGCCTGAAGAAGAAATGCACTAGGTAACTTCATTATGATGCCAGTAAGATTGTTTTTCAACACGTACACATACACTTTCAAAAACAACTTAGAGGCCAGATGTGGTGGCTCACGCCTGTAATCCCAGCACTTTGGGAGGCTATAAGCGGGAGGAAGTCAAGACCAGCCTGGATGGCCAGGCGCAGTGACTCACGCCTGTAATCCCAGCACTTTGGGAGGCTGAGGTGGGCGGATCACCTGAGGTCAGGAGCTTGAGACCAGCCTGGCCAACATGGTGAAACCCCGTCTCTACTAAAACTACAAAAGTTAGCCAGGCGTGGTGGCACGCAGCTGTAATCCCAGGTAGTCTACTCGGGAGGTTGAGGCAGGAGAATTGCTGGAACCCGGGAGGCAGAGGCTGCAGTGAGCTGAAATCGCGCCACTGCACTCCAGCCTCGGTGACAGAGCAAGACTCCACCTCAAAAAAAAAAAAAAACAAAAAAAAAACCCCGCCTGGACAACAAAATGAGACCCCATCTCTACAAATAATTAGCCAGTTGTGGTGGCATACACCTGTAGTCCCCAGCCACTTGGGAGGCTGAGGCAGGAGGACTGCATGAACCCAGGAGTTGGAGGTTGCAGTGAGCTACGACTGCACTACTGCACTCCAGCCTGGGTGACAGAGTGAGACTCCATCTTAACAACTCAGTGGTAAAGCAGGCCTCCAGTACACTTTCTCCTCCCTGTCTTTTCTTTTTTTCTAAAGATTACTACTTACTCACCGTTCCCCATTGGTTTAGATGGTAACAGAAGAAACAGGACACTATAAAAACCTTATTTTGCTACCACAGAAAGCAAGATGTGAAGGCAGTCAGGTTTGATAACAGTGCACACTGTTTTTGCAGTATCTTTCATCACAAGGCTCTCACATCATGTGCTCTGGGCTCATGTAACACACTCTGCTGGAATGCCCCCATTCAAGTGGGGAGAGAGTCCGTGACAGTCCTCTCTGCACTCACTGTGCAAAAACGTCCAGGAAGGACAGAAAAGAATGTAACATGCAATTAAAACAAGGGAGAGTGATTAATGTAGGCAAAAATTAATCACAAGGGCAGTGTCAAAGTTTGGTGGGACAACTGAATGTTCAGAAGGAACTGGAAAAAAGTAATCCCATGATAAATAACATGGTATAAAGCTTAGATTGCGCCATTAAGTTTTCTTAATATTACAGATAAAATGCCAACAGGCAAATTATTTTCTTTCCCAGGTGAAATGAAGAACCAAGAATCATCTGAGCAAAGACTCAAAGACCATTTGAACAAAGACATCCACATCTATACCACAGATGACTTGGCATCTATGGAGGAGTGGAGGTGAGCACCACTCTACCATGTAGAGCAAGCGGCCACCGTGGAGGCTGGGCTTGTGGAGATTCCTTCTGGATGCCCTCAGATCTGTCATTAATGGGGACAAAGCAGAATCAGGGGACTGCTCTATCTCATCTACCACTACCAGCTCTACCATCCAGGGTACTGTTCTTGCCACTACATCTAGAAAGAAGAGGAATGCAATCTTAAAATTAGAAAAGGCTGTCTCGCTGAACATTTATTCTCATTCCTCTACCCAAAACTAATGAAAATGTGAAGTCTGAGTGGTGTCTGAACCTAATATTTTCGTGTCGGAGGCACACAAGGTTGAGCTGCCACTTCTAGCCATCTGAACCACCTAGTGTGAGCATATATGTGGCTGGGAGGGTGGGTGGTGATGGTGGTGGTAGGGAGGTGGGGGAGACCTCTAATGAGAGGCAGGAGAGAGCAGGGTCTAAGAGTAGGTACTCTAGAGTCACACTGATTTCGGTTCAAATCCCAGGTCTGCCATTTACTAGCTGCACTTCCTTGGCCAAATTACTTAACCTTTCTGTGCCTCAATTTTTTGTCTCTAAAGTGGGGATAAACAGTTGTATCTATGGGACAACTGAGTATATGGCAAGTGTTTAGAATAGTACCTGGCATACAGTAACGGTTGAATGAGTATCAACTCCAGCTGTCATCTAGGTGTAAGCTCACTGGCAGCAGGTGCAAGATTCTTTTGGATGGCTAACAAGCTACAGCTTTGGCTGACAGTGCTGTTTGTGAAACCCAGTGGCCTCTTCACTCCATAGTCAGCCTTCCAGTGCTCCTGCCCTTGGTGGCCTTGGCAGGAGCCTGGGGTTGAGTGGGGACTCAGACACCTGAAACTCTCCCAGCAAAAGCAGGATCCCCACGTCTCCCATTGACACTAAAAAACAAATTCTTGAATTTTTCCCGGGTCTGCTGAGTGATCACAAGAGGACAGCTGGGGCAGGATGACAGAGCCTCAGCAATGACAGGGAAGCCTGCATACTTCCCTCATGCTCAGAGTGCCTTTTGGCCACGGGCTTATTTCAGCTGTCTTTTGTTCCATTTCTGAGGCTCTAAAGGGATGCTCTGGGAACTGGGATCTAGGAATAAATCAAGATGAGTGAGGCAAGGTTAATACCATGATTAGATCAGCCTGGCCCAACGCCCTTTGACCTTAGAGTACTGGAAAAGTCTTGACAGGCAAGGGCATGAGAAGGCCATGTGCTTCAGGGGCACTGTCTTCAAACAGGAGCCTTCCCGGGGTAAACAGGCGACATCTACCTTCTAAATAGCAGGTTTAAAATTCAAGAAAGTGAACAGCATTCCCTAACTATCAGTATTCCAGTAAGTCCTAGAATAGTTTTAGTTTTTAACATCCCAGATAGTATTTTCAATTGTAAAGCCTGGAATGAGAGGCAGAGGATTTTCAAGGTCACGTGCTATTTTTTATTGGTTTACATGCAGGATGCAGATGTCATTTTAATTTTTATCTTTCTAAACATAGTTAGTTTGGCCACCATCCCTGCTGAATACCATAATGAGTCCAAAGAACATGGTTAATTGAAATATACAGATAATCACAGAAATTCCTTTTAGCCAACGATGTCAACTTTGTCTCACTGGTGGAAGAAAATAAAAAAGCTGAAATTAGAAAATCTAAGTTTTTTCTCATAAAGGTGAACCCCAAACCTGTCCAATAATACTCCACTAAATAAAGTCTGTTAGTAAAGAAGGGATGAAAAAAATCAGTACCTAAAAGACTCTCAGGCCATGAAAATGATTTTGTAAATTCTCAAACGGGCTTTGCAAGCCAACAGATCCAAATCCCAACTGTGGTCAAGGCATTCTGCAGAGTCTCAATGCTAGGTGAAGAAGGCATCCTGGGAACCAGCAGACTGCCATTCTTTCAACATTGAAAAGATATCTCCATTCTTTGAAAGTCACTTTCAGCCACCCAGACAGTTACCTGGAGAAAAGTATGGTGAATGAAACTGTTTAGAGTTTGAGAAGGAGCAGGTCTTTCTTATGTAAAAATTCCAATGAATAAATGACAATGAGATAGAAAATTGCCATTAAAGCATGGCAGTAATAATTATTGTAGATAAGCTCCACCAAAGCATGACAAGATCAGTGAGTGACAATGTGATGAGAAACAGGACCTCAGCCAGTTGTGGTTGGGAGGCTGAGGTGGGAGGCCAGGAGTTCGAGACCAGACCAGGCAACATAGTGAGTCTCTACAAAAAATTTAAAAATTGGTGAAGGCCAGGCATGGTAGCTCATGCCTGTAATCCCAGCACTTTGGGAGGCTGAGGTGGGCGGATCAGGAGGTTAGGAGATCAAGACCATCCTGGCCAACATGTGAAACCCTGTCTCTACTAAAAATACAAAAATTAGCTGGGTGTGGTGGTATGTGCCTGTAATCCCAGCTACTTGGGAGGAGGCTGAGGCAAGAGAACTGCTTGAACCAGGCAGTTGGAGGTTGCAGTGAGCCGAGATTGCACCATTGCACTCCAGCCTGGCGACAGAGCAAGATTCCACCCCCCCCCAAAAAAAATTAGTGAGACGCTAATTAGTGGTGGTGCACACTAGCTACTTGGGAAACTGAGATGGGAGGATTGCTCAAACCCAGAAGTTTCAGGCTGCACTCCTGCCTGGGCAACAGAGCAAGACTCTGTCTCAAAAAAAATTAAAGAAACATGAAAAAAGGACAAACAAGACATCTGCATACTCTGAGTATCAGCCCCTACGATATTAGTAACAACAGGAAAAGCAGAAAATTTACACTGGAGAAACCTGGCAGGCACCATCTCAATCAAGTGTTCAAGGCTAAGAGATCATCCGTGATAAGATGCTGACATCACACGGATGTGATGCACTGAGATGCAATGTCAATCTTGTAGTAGTCTTCCCCAAAATGTGTAAAAATGAGTTTAATGATGAGAAACATTAGAACCAATTTGGAGCATTCTATGCAACAACCTATCCATACTCTTCAAAAGTATCAAGGTCATGAAAAACAAGGAAAGATAGACACATTTTTACAGACTGGAGAAGACTAGATATAGTAAGTAAACACAATGAAGGATGTTGGGACTGAAAAAAACTGAAAAAGGGTATTAGTGGGAAAACTGGTGAAATTCAAATAGTCCATAGTTAACAGTATTGTGTCACTGTTAATTTCTTGGCTGTGGAATTGGTATACAGATTATGTAAAATGCTAACTTTAGGAAAAACTGGGTGATATTTTGCAAACTCTTTTTTTTTTTTTTTTTTTAAAGAGACAGGGTCTTAATCTGTCTGTGTCCAAGACGGTTGTGCAGTGGCATGATCATAGTTCACTGCAGCCCGGAACTCCTGGCTCATGCGATCCTCCCACCTCAGCCTCCCAAGCAGCTGAGACTACAGGCACGTGCCACCACTGCTGGCTACTTAATTTTTTTTTTTTTTTTTTTTTTGTAGAGATAGTCCCACAGCTTGGTCTCAAACTCCTGGCTTTAAGTGATTTGTCTTGGTTTCCCAGAGCACTGGGATTACAGGTATAAGCCACCATGCCTGGATGCTTTTTCAACTTTTTTGCAAGTCTAAAATTATTTCAAAATAAAAAGTTGAGAGAGAGAGAGAAAAAAACAATCAGTTCAGTTTCTCCCCGGCCAGTGGGGTCATCCTCACTACAAAGTTGCTGGTTTGGGCTCTAGCTCTGCGGATTTTCCTCACTAGATGAATTTCATAATTTTCGCTACCACTGATATTACACAATTGAGATTCTAACTGAATGGAGAGTGATGGAAGAACATGAATGAAGTCGTCATGCTGACATTGGGGAAAGAGAATTTACTGAAAATTTTTAAAATGTTAAATAAATCTTCACAATCCCTGTACCCCCGACCCCTTCCATGGCAAATCTCCCTCAACAATACTTCAGTAATCTGGCTAGAGCCCAAAACAAGTATTTCTTATTCAGAACTTGGCTTTGAAGAAAATGCAGCCCTAACAAAATTTTAAGCAAGTTACTGAAGGATGCAGCGGCTTCATTTTACAGGAGTTAGTTCCAGAGGTGATTTTGGGACCAGCATTCTTCCCAGACCCCAACCGCATCTAAAGCTGCCAGGAGGGTCTGGCTTTTGATTCCTCTGTGACTCCTTTCCAGACTAAATCAACGTCACTTGGTTCCAAGAACTGCAGCTCTTCCCTACTCTTTGACCTGTTGTGCCTAAAATTTAACTTTCCCAAATTGAAGAGGGTTCATCCTCCTTGCCTGGGTCAATCTTTGGGGTGGACAAAAGGTATTAAGACAACTATGGAAGCCTATCCACTCTGTCGAGAGAAACAATTATTCCTAAAGAAAATCTCTACTTAAAGCCACGATTAAAGTCACTCTCCTCTTCATCCCCCAACAACTTGCTTTCAAAGGGTAAGAAGGGAAGAAGATGAGTGCTTCCACTTCGCTGGCAGGGGTGAATGGTAGGCAGTCCTACCTGCACTCTTTCCATCTAGTCACCTACACATAAGAGCAACAATTGTGCTAGTTGTATCCTATAGTTGTTGTAGCCTCTTAGCAGAGCCTTGAAATCCTGGTGTGTGGGTGTAGGTCTATGTGTGAAGGGGTGTGTGTGTGTGTGTGAAGGGGTGTGTGTGTGTGTGTGTGTAGCGGGGTGTTCTCTTGCCCTGGCCACCTAAGAAGCCTAAGTTACTACTGACAAAGGATCCTATTCCTTTTCACTCAATATAAGCCTATAAGACATCTCAACACTCGCCATCTTACAAACACAGACAAGCATCTGGGTATCTGGGCGTGCCCTGGCCCCACAAAAATCCCTAACCAAAACTGTTAACTCTGACAACAGTTCAAGCATAAGTAATAGTATATAACTCTGAAGGCAGAGGTTTGGTTTTTATTGCTAGGCTTATGCCTGCTAGTTTATAAGGATGCTCTAAATGCCATCTCCCAATTAAAACCCTTCCATGTCCAGGGGCAAAGGATGCTCTGGATCCTCAATGCTTGAGCCTACTAAACCATCCAGGACCACTTTGCTTGGCTCGTCTAGCAATGCAGGAGCTGTTACGTGGTTCTGCAAAGGATTCTCAGGGAGATTCCCACCTCACAGTCACTGCTTTGCTTTCAGATATTTCTGGTAACCCCCAGAGTTCAGTGTCTTTCTAGCTTGATTTGTCCCAACAGAATGGAGCCTTATTGAACCTATGGATCAATTCTGGTGGAGTGAAGTGTTAAATAAGGCAAAATAAAACAGAAGTAAGTGTGAAGGCAAGAGTTTTCACCAGAATCTGACCCTTCTGTGAGATAACTCACATGATGGAAAGCTCTGATGATATTGCTGAAGCTGGAGTGTTTAATGGCCTCCATTATTCTCAAGAGCATTTTCCCCGTAAACAAAGATGACAACTGTTACAGCCAGAGGAAGTGACAGCTTCTGAGGTTTCCACCATAAACACTTGCTGAGGCTCCATTGATGCCAGGCACCATGGTGATGCTGGCGATCTAAAGACAAGAGTCAGGCTTAAAAGCTTTGCAAACTCTTTCCCAAAAAAGGTACAGTCTAGACAAAGTTCAAGCTGTAAACTTGTAACTTCAACATAAACTGTTACATGCTCCAGCAACAGAATGGATTAATTTCTTGGGGACAGAGGAGAGGATATTAAGGGTAAAGAAGGATTTTAATTAGGAGATGACATCTGGCAAGTCCTCATAAACCCAGCAGCACAGGGCTGGCCACATAAATCAAAACCTTGTATTCAGGGTCCATACTATTACTCAACAAGGGTAATTGGAGTAATTACCAGAGTTATCATGATCCAACACATAAGTTCATTTGAGGACCCTGACTATGCAAGCATGAATATTTTTTTGGCTGCCTCTAGATAGCATGTTATGAAAAACAGGTTAAGTTACTGGCTCCAAATTACTTTTTAATAAAAGCAAACAAAAAAGCTTAAGCTTTTAAGCTTTTTCTTTTTTTTTTCTTTAACCTGGAAAATAAATCTCCCTGTCAAAAGCAAGCAAAATGAATGATTTATGTGATATAAGCTTGGGTATCTGTGTTATTATTACATGATATTTCCTAACAGCTTATAATTGCCTTAAAGATTGTTTTGGAAAGGTTATACCTTCTCCCTATTCCCATTCCCTTTAAATAAACCCTTGTGTAATCTCTGGAAATTTTTAGACTACAACTATCAATGGGCCATTCAAAAATGGAGCCATTGTCAAGTCACCCACATGAAATAGTGAAGGTTTACAACCAAAAGAGAATTGCTTACTTCCACAAAATAGCTGATGGAAATACTGTACTCTGGGGGCTTACGTGGAACAAACATTAGGAAGGTGTCTACCTGCAAACCCGCTCTAAGGCTGGACCAACCCAGGGGGACCAGGTCAATCACAAGCACTGAATCAACCAGGAAAGCCTACAGAACACTAAGAACCATCATTTATACACTTTAGAATTTAACTGTTCCAAACCCTTTGTTTGGCAGATGGGGAAAGGAGACGTAGAGGGAGATCAAATGAGTCAATATAAGAATCTTGGCTGACTGGCTGGTTTTTCTAATATGGTTCACCACATCATGTTATTCTATTGAAGTTCAGGAGAGGGTACCAGGGGATTACCTCAACCCAAAATGACTTCTTCACAGTTTTAAGTCTAGGGGGAAGCGCCCATAATGTAGTCCTCACCACTTTTTCCTAGTAATGGCTAGCATCAGACATGATCTCAATCTGTAGAGCTAGTTCAACATTCAGGTTACCAAACAAAGTCATGAAAGAATGTAATTACTAGCACAGACACAGACTGTCTAGGTTCTAAAGCAATTAAGCTGGTAACAGTACTATTTACAATAAAAAACTGGTTTCACAAACCTGTAACAGAGACCAGGTAAATGTGCCAGAAATTGTATAAACCATGGCATACCTTGTATCAATTTTTATGTAAACACAGCAAGTAAACACAGTTTTGGAAGATAATTCCTATATTCCAACTTAGCATAAGGTAATTAACTGTGTCTTAAAAGAGGAAAAGAAAGGAGCCTAGAGCTTCATTAGGTGTCCCACCTAACTTAAATTTGTTTTTCTAGAAAAAAACCATGCACTCAAGAAAGGCAATCAAGATCTACATACTTAATTCACATTCACAGAAACTTGTGAATATATCTGTAAAAGGATTATCATTAATCTTTCAAGCTCCTAGAGTAGGAATAAAATACCCAGGCAGTGGCTCAAGAAATCTAACTTGTGAGAAGGTTACACATCTCAGGGGTAATCTAATAATGTAAACTTTTACAAACTTTCCTTCCTGGTCTCTTGCCTTCAGTAGGTCATTCATTTAAAAACATAATGAGCTCCTGGAATATGCTGGCGACCCTGTGGGGAATAAGGCACTTCTGATTCCTGCACCCGAGAGTGTAGCTGGGGCTACAGGAACGTTTTAAGACACCTCTTAACTGTTTAACCTCTAGTGTTTTAAGACATAATCCCTGCCCTCCTGGAGTTTACAGTCTCCTTGGGCACACAGAATCTGTGCATAATAATAGAATTAAATAGAAATAGAGGGACAGAAGACAAAAACAATGTGAGTTTGGGGCGAAACGAAGAATTTCTTGGAGTCTAAAGAAAAGGATCCAGACACAAGGAGCAGAGGAATAAAGGCTATTTCCAGTGTTGGAGTGTCCCAAACATGGCACTTGGACATGCTGAAGCAGCCTCAAGGTCCCTGACCCTCCTTCCTCATCCTTTCTCTCTCGCAAAGCACAGGATAAGGCTGTTCTCTGAAGTTCCCTTATCCACCCAGAAACCAGATCCCCAAAGAGGAACACAACGGCCTGCCACTGCACCCCGCCATCCCCCACTCAAGACTGAGGAATGCGACCATACCCAGACAGACTTTTTCACAAGATAATTTCTGCCTCTGGAGCTTGTTCAAATTCTAAAGAGCATAATTTACAAGTAAATTTCTGTCTCAGGGAAATATTCATTTTCCCTGAAAATCATTTACTCCTACACCCCCAATACCTTCTCACCAATAAATAATGCACTTAAGGATCAACCATCTGGCCATTTTCTTGAGTTTTCATATTTTGTATGACTCCCATGCACACATATAATAAATTTGTTAGGTTTTTCTCTTATTAATCTATCTTTTGTTTTAGGAGTGTTGGCATGACCCTTTATGATCACGGGGAAGGAAGGGATCAACCCTACACTGTCAAAGAGAAGAGAACCAGAGTCATCAAGATCGGAATGTGGATGGCACAAGCCAGGCCAAGAGGGTGAAGATTTCACACAGGGTGGGAAGCTGGGTGTGAGGTTCTACAACAGATAACAGTGGGCTATATTCATGCTAGAGCAGGGACTATCAACTGGCAGGTGGGTGGTAAGATGGATTCTGGTAGAGAGAAAGTGAAAATGGGTGCAAGAAATTCATTTTAGAACACGTTGAAATCCTGGGGTCAGATGTGGGTGAAATAAATGGAAAAGAAAGCATTTAAGTAGAAAGGAATTAGAAAAATTTGGTCATAGATATAGTTTGAATGTTTGTTCCCTCCAAACCTCATGATGAAATGTGATTCCCATTGTTGGAGGTGGGGCCTGGTAGGAGGTGTTTGGGTCATGGGGTGGATCCCTTATGAAGGGCTTGGTGCCCTCCCCACAGTAAAGAGTGAGTTCTCACTCTGTTAGTTATCTACCAGGAGATCTGATTGTTCAAAAGAGGCTGGCATCTCTCTTTCTCTTCTTGCCGTGACACACCTGCTCCCCCTTCACCTTCCGCCATGAGCAAAAGCTTGCTGAGGCCTCCTAGAAGATGATCAGATCCTGGCCGGGCGTGGTGGTTCACGCCTGTAATCCCAGAACTTTGGGAAGCCAGGGTGGGGGGATCACCTGAGGTCAGGAGTTCAAGATCAGCCTGGCCAACATGGCAAAACCCCATCTTTACTAAAAATACAAAAATTAGCTGAGTGTGGTGGCACACACCTGTAATCCCAGCTACTTGGGAGGCTGATGCTGGAGAATTGCTTGAACCCAGAAGTGGGAGGTTGCAGTGAGCCAAGACGGCGCCACTGTACTCCAGCCTGGGTGACAGAATGAGACTCCGTCTAAAAAAAAAATGATGATGATCAGATGTTGGAACCATGCTTGAACAGCTTGAAGAACCATGAGCCGAAAAAAACAAGCTAACCCTCTTTTCTTTATACATTACCCAGTCTTGGGTATTCCTATGGCCTACAATAGTCACTGATGACAGATTTCAAGATTTTCAGCTTAGGCTAGTACACGAACTGTGGAGTCCAGAAAGCAGGTTTGTTTTTCAAAGTACATTTTGTTTTTCACACTCTGAGTCTGAGATGATGGGAGGCTTCCCCAATGCAAGTGTCTGGTAGAAATGAAAACATATGGCAAAGAAGAAAAAAGCTCAGGGAAAAAGGTGGTCCAGACAGAACCTACCTGCGTGGCTGTGATGGATAAAGCCATAAAGGAGATGAGTTCTCTGAGAACTCCCACCCCATCTAGAGAGGAGAAGGGCAGGAACACTGCTCTAGAAATCTGGAAAAGAGTCCAGGTAGACAGAAAAGTTTCTCTGAGGCAGTGAAGCCTGAGCTGAGCTCGAAGGGTCTGCTGAAGGAAGAAGAAAGAGATTCCAGGTTGGGACACAGCAGGGACAAACAAGACTTCAGTGAGATAGGCTGCTCCATCCCTGTTGTCTCAGTATTAGAAAACCGTATTTAACATACTAATGGCGGACATTTGATAATCAGTTTGTTACAACTATATGGAACTGCCCCCTAAATTCAATTATAGTTTGCCTTTCACATTCTTATTTTCATAATTAAATAGTTTTACAATAAAAAACAAGGTACATGAAGAAAAGCAAGATTATCAGGTTTCACCAAAACACAGCAGTGGTCAATTCTAGTCCATTTCTGAGATGACCTGGTCTCTGGCATTTGCACGTTAAAATTATTTTTAGGCAATGAATGCCAGTATTAGAGCCACCCATTTTTAAGGTCATCATTGCTGCATATAAAAAGATTTAGAGTAACAGACTGTCCCCAAGCAGGAGGAGCCCTCGTGGCCTGCCTTTCCTGGATCCAAGAGCCACAGTGTTATCCTGCTTCTATTTAGAGTATCATGAATGCTAAATAGAAATGTTAAAAATTATTCCACAAAACGAAGCAAAGCAGACATCATCCCCCACAGACCCACACTCTGAAGTGGTTCACCACTCTTTTGGCTTGCAAATGCATTCTTAGAAGTAGACTCCTTGTTTGTCATCTGAACCCCCAAACATCTTAATTACATATTTGTATAACACCTGGATAAAGGGGGAAAGAAACCAAACCTCAAGTTTTTTTTAAAAAAAGTAATAGCAGCTTTCACTCTGGAAAAAAACATCAGAGCAATTCTATCGCATCAGTACTTTAATGTCATCTCAGACACGTGTAACACGAAAGGTGTGAAGGGGAAAAGGACATCAGAAACGGCTGCAGCAACAAGGAATCTAGCAAAAATAGTCTTCTGCCATTCTACATGCCAGATGTGGTAAGAAGCTCTTTCAGCCGGACTTGGTAAAATGCCTTGTTTGAATGAAAGTCTGAATTGGCGGTTATTTTTAAATTAATAAAGTTTTTCTATTTGGAAGGACTTCTAATAACACAGAGCAGTATCCTAAGAAGCCCTTGGGGACTTTTTTAATGAATTAGAATAATGTGCAATTAGACCAACAGTTGTAACTAAGCGCTTCGGAGGGCTTGAAAGTAGTTGTTCTCAAGTAGTTCATGTAGCATCAAGTTCACATAAAGAATTCTAAGGCACTGAATTGCTCGACTTTACAATGCACTGGGATATAAATGAACTAATGCACTCCACAGTACATACTAGGCATTCCCTAGGTTTAAAAAACCCAAAAACTCCAAAATAGGAAAAAAAAAAATATGCTAAGCAAATATATTAGGATAAATATGTATCAGAAAAATATTCGTTTCAGGATTCCTTTAAATAGTAAGTCCTATTCATGGCTGTGTGTCTTCACAGATCATTAATTTCTTGGCAAAGAAGTTGGGGTGCAGAGACCAAGTGGCCAGAGCACTGGAACTGAAGATCAGTAGGAATGTGATTAGAGGGGTTTTGAAAAGTCTGTGCTCGTTTGAAAACATTCTGACTATGCCTTTTCTCTCTCCACGGTTTCCCAAGGCCACTACTCTATCTTCCTCTGTTTGAATTCAAACAGAAGTACAAGAAGTCAGATCCACAAATGTCATTTTATCTTGCCCTGCCACTCTGTGTGGCCGATGGCCAACCATCCTATGGATGGACAGTCACAAGGGCCCAACCAAGGTGTCTTACACGAGCAGGCAGAGGGCTTGCAGTGGCTTTTTGTAGGTTTTTGGCTGGAGCTGAACTAACTGCAAACTAAAAAAAAGTTCCCAACAGCAGCCCTTCCTGAAGCTGACGGTCTGACTATGGAAGTTTAGCCCGAGTATTTAGGGTGCTGGGAAGACATGAGAACTAACTTATGTCCTTTGTTTTCTTCCTAAGCAAACTGGGCAGTCTTGTTCATGCAAAACCACTATGGAGTGATCACCGTAACAGGCACGCTGGACGAGAGGGTGAATGCCCCCAGCGGGAATCTCTCCCCTGAAGCCTTGCTTTTTCACATCACGCCACCTCCCCTCTTCCAAATTTTGGAGGCTTACTACCAATAGAGACTCATTTGACTTGATTAATCAGCTTTCAGTAGACAGGAGCGGGACAGGTGTGGGAGAAAACATTTCTTTTCAACCCCCATTCTCCACTGCAGAATATCACAATAAGAAATCCTAGGCCGGGCGCGGTGTCTCATGCCTGTAACCCCAGCACTTTGGGAGGCCGAGGCAGGTGGATCACGACGTCAGGAATTTGAGACCAGCCTGACCAACATGGTGAAACCCCATCTCTACTAAAAATACAAAAATTAGCCGGGTGTGGTGGCGTGCACCTGTAATCCCAGCTACTCAGGAGGCTGAGGCAGGAGAATCGCTTGGACCCGGAAGGCGGAGGCTGCAGTGAGCCGAGATCGCACCACCGCTGGAACCCGGAAGGCGGAGGTTACAGTGAGCGGAGATTGCGCCA
The DNA here is from genome assembly GCF_028885655.2 of Pongo abelii. Lineage (NCBI taxonomy): Eukaryota > Metazoa > Chordata > Mammalia > Primates > Hominidae > Pongo > Pongo abelii. Next base: position 102,001,302 of record NC_072001.2, on the reverse strand, counting down.
CCGCACTTCCGATTATTAACTAGCAGCTTAAACGACCACATTTAATCAGCTAAGTGAGAGTTGGTTTAAAAGGCCAATTACAAAAGAAGTGGTAAATGGCTTTTTAAACCAATTCATAGTATCTCCAAATGCCTTGGTTTACCAAGTCTGAGGGTTTCCTAGAACTCTCCTTATAAGCATTAGAATGAAATCTAGTCCTGGCTCTTTTCCCATAACCACTTCCTCTTTGGTTCATTAAGAATGTAAACATTACTTAAATAGAGCAAAGCTCCCTGAACTAAGGGGGTCTTCATGGTATACATTCAAACGGCATGTGAACGAGGTTACAGGGCATAGTGCAGAATCCCTCCACGGATTCTAGGGTGGCTAAAAATGCCCATGTCAGCGGAGCTGCCTGTTTTCCAAGTCATTTGCTCTGAAACTCTTAAATACAAATATGAAAACAACAGCATGAGACTTCATTATCATGTTTATTTGTTATTCATTCTCTGATTCGGGGTTGGGGGGGCAGGGGAAAGATTAGACACAATTTTTAGCCAACCAGCCTCTAAACAGAAATATGGTTTATTCTCGGTACTCAAATTCAAATCTTAGTAACATAGCAATTACATTTTAAAATAAACTATCTCCTTGTGCTTGCTTCTAAGGAGAGTGTTTAGTGGGATATGAAAAGAGTCTAATCCTAGGCAGCCGTATGGCCAGACCAATTATAAACCCCGTAGACTTTCACACGTCACAGAGAGCAAACTGCTCCAGGAGCAGCTCTTAATACTTTATTGCCTATTCAGGTGCACCCGCACTTTTAAGATATACTTGTGGGCAACAAAATACAGCGCTTCCTTCTGTCTTTATCACATTGGTTGCCAGACAACTGCACAGAGCTAAAGTAGGTAATGTTACAGTAAACAGCTCCTAAACCATTTACATATGTCATTGGTAAACAATAGAAAATTTAAAAGAGATACAAATGTACTCTTGGAACCTTAAATCTTCCCACTGAGGCCTAAGAACTTAAAATCTTCATATACCTGGCAGAGAAAAAGGAAACAAATTCCAAAGGAAGTCTAGATTTATAGCCTAAATATGTCTTCCTCTAGAATACTTAATATACTTAAGCTTTAGTCATTCTATACACTTTGAAAATGCTCTTCAACGATAAATTACAGTCATTGCATTTTTCATTGCAGTTTACTTAAATATCATTTTGCTTTCAGGAAAACAGTTATAGAACAGTAAATCATTTTTACATTGCATTCCAAAAATATTTAAGTTGCAACATGGACAATGTATAGAATCACAAGAAAAATATAGCTTATATATTCTATCATTCAGTCTTCTACAGCAAAAGTTAAATCCCTGAAGAAAGTGCTACCGTTAGTTATCAAATATTTAGATTATTTCAGCGTATGCACATAAGTATTAGTGCAACAAATATTTACTGAACTTCTGCAACATACAGTTATTCAGATTTGGGGTAGAAATTTGGGAATCTCCCTGATTTCAAGATATCAACCACTACTACCATAATTACCTGCTTCATGGGCATTTATCATGGCAGGCCCCACCCTAAGAACTCTACACACACAGACTATACCGTTTAATCCCCACAACTTTCCTGAGAGGTGGAGATCATCATTCTGATTGAAAAGTATGGAAAGGTCACCAAGGCCACATGGCTGGTGACACTGGAGGATCTGCCCAACATTCACACCCACAGGGGTGATCAGTACAGCATGCCCTCCATATCTGAGGGCTCCACACCCATGGATTCAACCAACTGCAGATCAAAAATACTCAGGAAAAAAAATAGGATGCTTGTGTATTAAACACGTATGGATTTTTCTCCTTGTCATTATTCCCTAATAATACATGATAACAACTATTTACATTGTATTAGGTGTTATAAGTAATCTACAGATGGTCCAACGTAGTGGTCCCCAACCTTTTTGGCACCAGGGATCGGTTTCGTAGAAGACAATTTTTCCATAGATGGGTGGAGGAGAGGGATGGTTTTGGGATGAAACTGTTCCATCTCAGATCATCAGGCATTACTGAGATTCCCTGCGTGTCCAGTTCACAATAGGGTTCTCACTCCTATGAGAATCTAATACCTCTGCTGATCTGACAGGAGGCGGAGCTCATGCAGTTAATGCTAGCTGGCCTGCCACTCACCTCCTGCTGTGCAGCCTGGTTCCTAACAGGCTACGGACCGGGACTGGTCCACGGCCCAGGGGTTGGAGATCCCTGGTTTAAAGTACATGGAAGGATGGGCATGGGCTATACACAAATACCACGCCATTTTATAAAAGGGACTTGAGCATCTGTGGATTTTGGTATCTGTTGGGGGGGTCCCAGATTTTGGTATCTGTTGGGGGGTACCAGTTTTCTCAGGGAAAACTGTATATGGGGCCACTGTGAAGTCTTCTAAGCTATGCCAAGTTTGTAAAATTAAAGAACAAAACAGCCGGGCATGGTGGCTCATGCCTGTAATCCCAGCACTTTGGGAGGTCAAGGCAGGTGGATCACTTGAGGTCAGGAGTTCGACCTGACCTCCTGGCCAACATGGTGAAACTCCGATTCTACTAAAAATATAAAAATTAGCCAGGTGTGATGGCGCATGCCTGTAATCCCAGCTACTACGGAGGCTGAGGCAGGAGAATCGCTTGAACCCGGGAGGCAGAGGTTGCAGTGAGCCGAGATTGTGCCAGTACACTCCAGCATGGGTGACAGAGCAAGAATCCATTTCAGAAAAAAAGAATAAAAAAAGTTAAAAAATAAAGAACAAAACAGCGTAATACATGATCAAGTCTTAGGAGAGTGACTGCAGACTACAACTGCAACAGAGTGTTTAGGAAAAAATAGATGTTAGCTAGGGAGTGATGATCAAGGAAAAAGCATGGGAAAGAATGCTGAGCAAGTGGGAGAACGCATGAGTAACAGCGGTGGGGTGGGAGACAAGGGCCCAGCCTTTTGGCAGAACCTTCAGAAAACCAGTCTAATGGCCCATGCCTCTGGAAAGCAGCAAGAAGATAAGCCAAGGTGTCCAGGGGGAAAGCTGAGTCTGATGGTTAGGACTTCACATCACAGAGAACAGGGAGCCACTACGGTATTTTGAACATATGAGTACCTTACCTGAACCAATTATTTAGATTAAAAAAAGTCTGACAATAATTTACAGGACGTATTGGAGGGAAGGAAAAGCTGAAGGTGAGACCGAACCACGAGGCTGCACCAGGGAAAAGGCATTGGGACTGAAAGAGCAGAGGAAAACATAAAGGGCACTGCAGAAGAGTGAAAGAGATAGGGAGGAAAGTTCCTGAGTCCTGCCTAATTATGTGAGCCGTTCAATATTCACCAGCAAGTGAGGAGAGGAACCAGGTGGGGGTGCACACAGGGATGTGCATTTGCTCTCTTCCACCTGGCGAGAATGGGCAGCCCTGTCAATATTCTCCACTCCTGTATAGGCTGCAGTCAACCAGTCAGCCCCGAGAATGACAATACTTCCATGTGACCCTCCCTAGTTCCGAGTGCTGGCTATGCGACAAACATATTTTTAATGAGAAAAACTATTTTTGTTTCAGTTTTGTTTGAACCACATCATTCACAAATGACTGAGTATAAGAAACAACACAATTCCAAAAATAATGTTGCTTAATTTTAGGATGTCTAGTCTTTTTTTCCCCCTTTCTCTCTCAGAATATGCCTGAAAATAGTGGTTAGCCAAGTTTTTGTTTGTTTTTGTGGTGGTTGTTTTGTTTATTTAAACCAGGGTGAGAAATATTTTCTGGGAGAGTTTTAACTACTGGATCACAAACAGAAAATGGGGGTGGCAGCTATGCAAAAACCCCCGTGATCATGAAACCAATAAGTTATGGTTATTAAGCACTGTGAATGTAACAGTAGCTTAAAATCATGCCTCTGACACCTGGAAAGATGCCACTGGGCTCAGACCAGCCCTGCGCAGCTCACAACTTCAACTGGAATCAAACCTGACCATATCCCCACTTCTCACTTAAAAAGAAATGGTTTTGGCCATACTGGTAGAGCAAAACCAGAAAACAGACTTTGAGTTAGTCTTCATGCTTTGCAAAAACGTACTAACTTGTTAAGATGCATCCTCCATGTGTAACTAAGCCTGGTCTAATAACTGTTTTGCATCTGTTCTCTAGCAGTCTGCTGCTGATTGGTGGTGGGAGGGGAAGAGGGAAACAGCTTAAACCATTACTCCTGTTTTGTGGGCATTTGAAGTAGCTGCCAGGCACATGACACCGCTGCTCCAATTGGTTCAGAGTGACATCACTTCATGATTCAACTTTGTTTGCATTTCGGCTTCCTCCTTTCCAGGGGCTTCTCGACCTCACCCTGCCAAGTCACTTTCAAAGAGAAAGAGAGAGGAAGAGCACATCTTATGTAGTCATGAAGTGTCAAATGTCCTTTGTGTTTCTTAGCCCAGTTTATGAGAGGAGACCTGGAGAAATAAAGGTTTCAATCAATACCACAATGGTGTATGACTTTCTTCACAGCATGACGGGGGGAACGGGAAGAAAAGCAAAAGGTGGCTGCTAAGCTTTGAGTAAGTTAAAACTGATGGACTTCAGTAAAAATCCTCAAAGTTTGTTTTCAAGTGGGAAAACTCTAAAATAGAAACCACATGCAATACTATACTGGAACCTCATTTAAATCATTCACGCTTCTAAGACTCAGAGAATGTTTCTAATTTAGTCAAACACTACCCTCTCTTTCTCCAAAATAATTATTCTTAATTTATTTCACCTAACTTCTATTTTTTACATCTTAGCAATGTGACCACCAGAAGCTGGAGCAACTGCTTTCTGATTCAGAAAATAAAAGTTTATTCTGATTTTTATTTCTGTCTTCCATACAGTCAGTTACCAGGGAAGTCACAGAATTTGGAGAGTTCGAGCACGATTAATTTTGTGTGTTCAGCTCAAAGGAAAAAGCTTCCTCACAGGAGAATGCATGAATGGATGAGCGAATGAATAACAGGCTTTATAACCCAACCAACCAGAAGCCAAGGGGCTCACTATATTAAATTATACCAGCTCTCAATACAATGGGTCAAAATGTATTTTATTTTAAATTCTGAGTTAGGCTCCATACTTTACATCGGGACCTTGTAAGACAAGATCTTTTACCATGCTAGACTTTTATTATCCCCTAGGAAATGTAGTGACATTAACCAAACACGCAAAGCCATCTCAAGCCTAAAAATGCCTATTACTCCAATCCTGTACTCACTTGCTCCCTGCCAGAGACAACACAAAGAGATGAGTATACACACTCAGGAAAACTCCGCCCAGGGCCTTTGAGGTAGGGCCAGGACTGTGCACCACACGAGATGACTTGAAAACCTGTAGGAAGGTTGTATCTCAGTGCCACTTGCTTTGAGGAGACTCACTGGGTAACTATTTGAGGGTGGCTCTAATGCTCTGCAACAGTCCCTGCAGGGACAAAGAGAATCTTCCATCTTCCTGAAGGCCTAACATCTCTTTTCTTGTAATCTCACTGACTTGCCTTGCCTAGACTCACCAGTCAATTATTATTTATCATTTACAGAGTAGCTCATATTGACAACATACTCTACAAGTATTTTAGCACTTCATATACCTTTTCATGGTATAAGTACCTGTGGAAGGGAAAGGGAGATGAGTTGGCCTGGAGTTGGAATGAAGAAGCCATCATGAATATACATGTGCCTGTGTGTGTGTGTGCGCATGCACACATACACACGTGTGTCTCTCCACGTCTCAGGCCAGCAGCTAATTCCTGCTCACCTTTCAACACTTCAAGTCTTGGCTCCTGAGCCCCAGGTACACTATTCCTGAAGATCCTTGCAGATATCAATCATCCCAGGAATGGGCTAGTGGTTTCACAGGGTTTCATGAATAAAGCTGTCCCATTCTCATCACTAATCAAGGTGAGAAAGTTACATCTTATTTCTCTGCCTTGGTTTCATCATCTATGGAAGAGCAGTCATACTGGATCTAGAAACATGCATTTTAGCGCATCATGCACATTTAACGCCTCCCTTACGCATAACTCAACTGACTGGCAAAGCCACCCCTTCCCCTTCCACTCTCTTCCAAAAATGCTTACGAACCTGAAATCCAGCAAAAAAGGGGCCACAGTGACTACGTATTCATGATTCTGTTTTACTCTTCTAAATTCACGGTCTACTTACTATTAACTTATATACACATTAACATTTAAGTTCCAGATCCAAGGGAGATAAGCAGCAGCTAATTCTAGGGAGGCAGGGCTAGAGAGAGTGATGGTAAAATCAGTTTTAAAAAAAAGTGGGGGGGGGGGGCGTGTTTAAAATAAAAGACAACTATAAAAAGTCAACAGAGGAAGGGAAAAACCCGAAGCGCATAGGCCATTTAGCGCAATGTACCGCTTCTCACACCAGAAGTTGTTTACACACTCTTGGACGCTTGAGTTCTCCTTGATTTTTGTTTTTCTTCACTTTATCTATCTTCGTTTATCAATCTTCTAGTTCCTCTACTTAACCTTCTTATATCTCCGTGCTGCCAAGTGGTTTCAGCATCAGCATTTACATAAAAAACACATTGCAAGCAAACTGCATTACTCTAGCTGTTGTACACCAAAAAGAAAAGACACATTTAACATATAAATATATGTTTACATACCAAGTGAAGACCAATTTATGTTGTGGTACTTCTGTGAACTGCGGCCTTGCGATACTTAAAGAAAAAATTCAGTTGTGATGTCAAAGAGAGATGTTCCGTAATTCAAACGTACTCATGCCTTCGAGGTCAGTTTATGCACATTCTGAGCAGTGGTTTAGTTTTAGAAAAATATTACCCACGTAATTAAATTAATATTTGGGTTTGAATCTTTTTGTTTTATATGCACTTAATGTGTAAAATCATTTAACTTATAGTTGTAAAATATCTGCAAGTGTAAAAAATTGACACCTAGGCTTTATAAGGCTGTAGGTATTTAAGTATCTTTATACCAAGTAATTTATAATGACACTGAGGGTCTGTGAATTTATCTTTCGCTTTTAAAAGGTGTCTCAATTACCTTAGATGAAAAACTGCCTTGCCCACCTGGGAGCATCATTATCTTATCATAGAATGAAGTTACTTTCACAGTGATGACCCTGAGTATTGAGAAAAAGTTGGATTATGTTCATTATATTCTTTTTAATGCAAGCAATGTAAAATGTCCTTTAGAAATGTTTCCTTTAAAAATTATTTAAATTGTATTGCTTAAAAAATATGACTCTTTCAACTCAGTTATCACTTAAGGTTTCCTGGAATATTCTGCTGTTTAGAACATATTTGTATGATATGAAATTACCTACGTATGTGACTCTTATAAGACCAGAGAAAAAGGCTAGAATTACACATATATGAAAATAGCGTCAGCAATTCCACAACGCCATCAACTTGGGGTATGGAACTATCCGTGAAGGACTAGTGATGGCTGAACTTCAACCACACTCTGAACAGCATAAAAATGAGAAAACTGTACCCCTTGATCTTTAGTTCTCAAAGTGTGGTTTGTGGACCCCTAAGGATTCTGCAGCTTTTTCAGGGGGTCTATGAGATTAAACTATTTTCACACTACTAAGATACTGTTTACCTTTTTAACTCTTATTGTCTCATGAATGTGTGCAGTGGAAGTTTCCAGAAGCTGCGTGATATTGGCAGCAGAATGAACATAGAAGCAGATATGATCATCCAATTGCCTTCTATTAAGCCAGAGATTAAACACATAAAACAATGCCACTCTATTCATATACTGGGGTGGGATATAGTTTTTATCCAACAAAAAAGTATGTTAACACATATTAAGTTTTGTTACGGTTTCTGAATCAATAAATCTTTTTAAAGTTATTAATTTTAATTTTTCATACAGTAAGTATCAATGGATACAACCCACATAAACGAAAGCTTGTTGGCATTTGTCCTAGCCTGTCTGGGCACCTATAACAAAACACCTTAAACTAGGGTAGCTTTTAAACAACAGAAACTTATTCCTCACAGTTCTAGAGTCTGGGAAGTCCAAGATCAAGGCACTGGCAGATTCAGTGTCTTGTGAGGGCTTCACTTTCTGGTTCACGGAGGGCACCTTCTAGAAGAAGGGGCAAAGCAGCTCTCTTATATAAAGGCACAATCCCATTCATAAAGGTCCCCCACCCTCACGATTTAATCCCTTCCTAAAGGCCCCAGCTCCTAATATCATCACATGGTGATTAGGTTTCAACGTATAGATTACTGGGGCAACATAAACATGTAGACTGTGGCAGGGTTTTCCATTTTTAACAGTGTGAAGGGGTCCAGAGACCACTGAATTTGAAAACCCCTGGATGATTTCATTTTTCTCAACAGGGAAGCTACAAGTAGATGAGTGCCAAATGTTTCTCTCTATTCCTGGCCTGTCCCCTGAGCCCTACACTGCTGTGGTTCAACTCCATCTTAGCTTGCCCCCCGGATGTCTAAGAGGCATTTCTGACCTGAGAGATGCAAGACAGAGCTCCTGCCCCATCTGCCTTCTCCACCACACACTTTTCCCAAACTACGGCTGCTCCTCCCTCCCCACTCCTTTGCAGCTCAGGAATGGGAGCCTCCACCCCCTGTTCTGTCCAAGCCAAAATGTCTCAGAGGTATCCTTCACTCTCCCAGTCTCCATTCCCTTCAGGCTATATTTTACAAGTCCTCAAATATTCCTAAATCTATCCACTACAAATTGCTATCACTCTGGTCCAGTGGTTCTCAACAGGGTACAGTTTTGGTCTCCCCACCCCCTAATCCCAGGTTAACATCTGTCAATGTCTAGATACATTTTTGATTGTCATGACTAGGGGGCGGGGTGGGTGGGCTTCTGGCATCTAGCAGGTAGAGACTAGGGATGCTGCTGAACATTCTGCAATACACAGGACAGCCCCCCACAACTAATTATCTCACCCAAAATGCCAACAGTGCCAATGCTGAGAAACCTGGCACTGGTTCAGGATTGCCCACCCCCCCACCCACTACCAACTCCCCAACTAATTATCTCACCCAAAATGTCAATACTGCCAATACTGAGAAACCCAGCACTGGTTCAAGCCACCAACATCTCTCATATGCACTGTCCCAGCAGCTTCCTAAGCGGTCTCCCTGCTTTTTCCACTATTCCTCCCTCTCCCCTTTTCCACCCAGCAGCTAGAGTGACTGTTGTAGAAATCAGTGCGCCACTCTTGTGCTTCTCACTCATCCCCAACTTCCACTGTGTACTGAGTAAATTCTCACTCTTGTCATGGTCTACAGGGCCCCTCTGCTCTGGTCCCATCTAATACTGTGACCCATCTTATAACTCGACGCTATGAAACGAATTGTGTCCCACCCCTGGCCACCTCCCACCTCCACCCTGCCAATTCATATGTTGGAACACTAACCCCTCATGTGACTCTGTTGAAGGTAAGGCCGTTAAGGAGACAATTGAGGTCAAATGAGGTCATAAGGGTGAGACCCTGATACAAATGGATTAATGTCCTTAATCAGTGAAGAGACACCACAGCTTGCTCTCTCCCGCCACCATGTGAGGATTCAGTGAGAAGGCGGCTGTTTGCAAACCAGGAAGAGAGCCCTCACTAGAACCAGGCCTTGCTCACACCTGAGCTTGGACTTCCAGCATCCAGAACCATGAGAATATGCTTCTCCAACCACGAGGCTGGAGAGAAGAGGTGAAGTAGGCAGAGGCAAGACTGGGAAAGTAGGGCTGGGGTGGTCAGAAAGGGCAAATCATGAAATGGCTGGTGTGAAAGGAGAAAGGGATCTCCCCACAGCTTGAGTATGGAAGACTATTCAACTTCAGAAATTAACACAGAGAGGGAGAGGGAATGCTGCAATGTCTACTGTTTAAGCCACCCAGGCTATGGTAATTTGTCATAGCAGCCTGAGCTGACTGACACTCTCAGTTTCCCTCATCTTCCAAGTTCCAGCCTTGCTAGTCATCAGTCTGTGCCCATGTGACAGCTGTTTCTTCTTATTCTTTCTCCTGAACTTCCCATGGCTGGACCTTCCAATCTCCCTTAGTCTAAATGCCACCTTTTCACAGAGGCCTCAATGACTACCCAGCCTAATACAGCACCCCTCAACCACACCTGGCCCCCAACCTAGCACTCCTGTATTGTGATGACAGTACTGTTTTGTGTTTTCTTCTTAGATACTCATCACTAGCTTATTATTCTCTCTTTACTGTGCATCCTACCATCCCCACCCCAGTATTTTTTTTTTTTTGAGACAGATTCTTACTCTGCTGCCCAGTCTGGAGTGCAGTGGCATGATCTCCGCTCATTGCAACCTCTGCCTCCCGGGTTCAAGCGATTCTCCTGCTTCAGCCTGCCGAGTAGCTGGGATTACAAGCATGGGCCACCACACCCAGCTAATTTTGTATTTTTAGTAGAGATGGGGTTTCACCATGTTGGCCAGGCTGTTCTTGAACTCCTGACCTCAGGTGATCCGCCTGTCTTGGTCTCCCAAAGTGCTGGGATTACAGGCGTGAGCCGCCACACGCAGCACTGAAGAAATCTTTTCTGTCTTGATCACTGCTGGAGCAGACAGAGCACCACAGGTGCCTAATGTTTGTTAAATTAATAAATAAGTGAATGAACCTGCCTTTGAGGATCTCAGATCCATACAACTGGGCATTTATAGCCATTCTCTGAGTCAGGCAGCTTTCTGGAGCCACATGGTTATGAGAATGTGCCTTGCCCCAAGATTCATCTCCCTCTCCCACCTCCCCAAAGAAAGCTGCCATGTTTGTAGCAATCTCATATTCCTCTGGGGACCACATGGGACAGGAAGGAGTAATTAACTGCAATATCCACAGTGAGTAGTTATTCATATTCTTACACTCCAGGGAGCATCAAGTCTTAAGGTTACATTAAAACACAGGCACAAGGGAAGTCCCCAGTGCTTATTATCTGCAGCTACGGGGTGGGTAAGGATGAGATCTGGTCACTTCAATTGAATTTACAGGCAACTTCTCAAGAGCCCAACTTTGAACTGCCCAAAGAAAACACAGGAAAGTCCTACTGGCACAAGAGATTGGGGTGGGCCGATGGGGAGTGATGGCCGGCTAGGGTTGACATTTGTTCTTTCCACCATATGCAACACAGGCAGGTGCTTTCGAATGATTGGCTCCCTGAAAATGGGGATCTGGACACATATGGCAATGTGATGAATGATGATTCCTGGAAAGAAAAATGTTTAATGAAACAAGAAACTCACAATTTCCTGAGACCTGATATGCACAAGGTGCTGGGCAGCTCTTGGAGTTATTGATGGGAATTTCAGAGAAAGGCCTGATGAGGCAAGGCTGGCTGCTGGAACCTCAAAGAGACAGGAAAACAAGGATGAGACCCATGATTAGGGCCACTGTGAAGACTCCAGAAGCTTCTGAGGTTGAAAAGAAGAGGTGAAGTAGGCAGAGGCAAGATTGGGAAAGTAGGGTGGCTGGGGTGGTCAGAAAGGGCAGATCATGAAATGGCTGGTGTCAAAGAAGAAAGGGACCTCCCCACAGCTTCAGTATGGAAGACTGTTGAGCTTCAGAAATGAACACAGGGAGGGAGAGGGAATGCTGCAAATATTTCACCATACTGACTTTTAATTAGTTGAGAATCAATGTAACAGGTCTAGACCTCATCCAGGGTGGAGGCAGCATGTGGGCAATGGTACCAAGAAAGCATCAGAAAGAAGAAGGGCTTGGAAAGCAACTACAGAACAGGCTGCCCCACACCAACCTTAGGTAGAATAAGACTCACTTCCATTGTTCCTTTTCTAGCCAAAGCTAGAGAAGCTCTGAATTTCTCTGCATTTCGAAAACATTCCAACACACAGAGTCACACAAAACTCTCCTTTGGACCAGATGGGCCCTATCCTACACACTGAGAGATTTGGAGTGAATGGGACAAGAGGTAAGCCCAGTCTCTTTCCTCCCGCCCTCATCACCCCCCACACCCAACCTCTTCCAAAAACATCAAATATTTTCTTCCATAAATAATTGTAATAGGATGCCATAGCTTTTCCCAAACAAACAATAGCCTGATTGTGCCCTGTTTGCATGGGCCCAGCCCGGCATACACAAAGGCCTGCTTTCATGCGCCAGGCCTCTCCCCACTGTAGAAGGATGGGCATATTTCGCCCTCCTCACTTCTTCAACAACTTCACTAAGGCAATTCCATTCGGAAAGGAGCAACAGGAAGGGGTTGTTACCACCAGGAATAGGAGCAACTCCCATTAAAAAGACAGCCATTGTTCCCCAGGTTTTCTGTTGCCTTTTGACCTTATCCAGAAAGTTCTTTCACCAGAAGAGAGACGGTTTGCTCCAAGACCCAAATGACATCATCTTATGCTGGTGATTTCTTTTAAACTTTTTATTAAATTTCGAATATGATTTTAAATTGTAATCACTGACTCTGAAAATGTTCCTGTTTTTATGTCATGTATCTTCATAACAGTATCAGAATAGAGCTCAAACAAATACATAAATTTTTGTACTACTAATTATTTTTCTGGTAAGAAAAAAAGCTGAACTAAAAGATTAAACTCACAATTTTATAACTGCTACTCTGAAAAACATATCCTTTTGTGTTTAAAAATATGAAGTATTAAGTTTCCTTTCAGAACGTAAGTTTGATTTTCCCCCACAGATATAAGGAAGCATCGTAGCAATTCTTCCTGTTTCCAATAATTCAGAATGGCCATTCTCCCAGGTAGAGCCACGCTTATATCAGATCCAAAGAGGTTTCTTCTCCCCATTTTTGGTCTTCCTCCCATTCACTTCTCTTTCACTCTTCTAATTTAAGTGAAATGGAATTCCAAATGGCCAAGACACTAATAAGCTCTCTGAAAGCCATCTTGAGAGCATATACATTTTTGTTTTTAAAACCATATAAACAGGCTGGGCACAGTGGCTCACACCTGTAATCCCAGCACTTTGGAAGGCCAAGGTGGTAGGATCACTTGAGGCCAGAAGTCTGAGACTAACCCCGGCAACACGGTGAGACCTCCATCTCTACAAAAAATTTAAAAATTAGCTGGGCATAGTGGCACATACCTGTAGTAGTCCCAGCTACTCAGGAGGTTGAGGATCGCTTGAGCCCAGGAGTTTGAGGTTGCAGTGAGCTATGATGGTGCCACTGCACTCCAGCCTGGGCAACAGAGCAAGACCCTGTGGCTATATCCATCTATCTATCCATCCATCCATCCATCCATCCATCCATCCATCCATCCATCCATCCAAATCATATAAGGGCACAGAAAGCAGTGCTACACAGGGCATTAAAAAAAGCTTTCACTGCCTGGTAAGTGTTGCTCCAAAGTGATGTATCATTCATGCCAGAAAGAGTAACTTAAATTAAAATGTATTTTAAAGTTGAATCTTGGTTTTGCGACAGGATCTAGTGATGCAAGCAACCCACGACGATGTGCTCCATTTGCTATATATGGTTAATAACCCAGTGCTCAATGAGGAGACACGAGATTATTAACCATGTCGCATACCTCAATTATCCCACAATTTACAAAACATTCAAGAGAAGCTTTTGCATTTGCTTGTGCTTCAGCATTGAAAGTAAAAAACATGAACTAAGGTAGGCCAGAACCTATTCCGGACCTCATCTCTACTGGATTAAGCTATTGTTGCTGAGTCATTGTTATTTTCTCCAATTATTAATACAATTACAATCGTAGAAAATAAGTAGATGTATTAATGGAAGGGGTTCGTGTGTCTTCAGCCCACTTCATCCAAGGCAACTCTTGATAGTCAGACTCCTCTCCACCTTTCTCAAGTCTCAGCATTTGGACATAAGGAATGGACTGGGGCCGCTCTGTATCCAGTAAATTGCCCTCATCCTCACCTATTCTGGGTACTGTATGTGACAATCTCAAAGTATTTTAAGATGTAGGGTTTATTGCTATTCAGGTATGGTGAGGCCAACAGTTAAAAGACAATTGCCACTGAAAAGGTCTGTTACTCATAGTCCCCAAGAAGAGGGAGTGCACCATGCCAAGCGGCCACATGGAGAAGAACCAAGGTTGGTCCTGAGGCAGAGGGAATGGTAGGAAAACATGGAGGAGAGCCTTTATTGTGGTTTCCTTGGGAAGGAATAAATCACACAAGGTAAGCAGGTTTAGGACTAGCTGGCTGGAGTAATTTTGACAGGCTCTGGGGTGTAGGGGCTGTCTCTTGTCTGGTATCTGGCCCTAGGGTGATTAAGGTAGGGGAATATTGGCCTTGAGTATGAAATCCCAATAAAGGTGGTGAGGGGTGTGGCCTTTGGATTGGTTATTTTGCATATGAGCATTGTGCTCATTCACTATCTAGGAACTGGCTAACCCTAGTGGGGCTGGTCTCGCAAGGCCCCAAGATGTCAAAGCATCAGAAGCATGGAAAATAAAAAGGCTTGATTAATACAGAAAGGTAACATAAGTCAATTAGATCAAAACTGCCAAGGCTCCAGGAAGTAAGCCTCGCCCCAGCCAAGGGGTATGACGAGAAGCTTCCAATTCACCAGCACTATTGGAGAAGCCACTTAAACCACTGTTTTTCGATAGAAGACTGGAACAGCCTAAGAGACAGGAAGCGGGTTTATGGACTTAATGATAACGATGGTCTATGGTCAACAACAGTACATTTCACGGCACATCTGAAGGCAGCTCCTGTGGAGTCAAGCCAACTTGGAGTTATCTAATGACAAGCCCAAGGACAATGCCCCAATCAGGGACCCTGACAGTATATTAATACGTAAGAAATTCCAAGATAAAAGTTGGGGGCAAGGGCAAATTAGTTAGATAAAATACGACATAAAAAGGTCACATTTGGAAGGATGGCCATAATATTATACAACAAAGTTTTTAAAAGCTTTTTCAGCTGGGCACGGTGGTTCACGCCTGTAATCCCAGCACTTTGGGAGGCTGAGGTGGGGAGATCACCTGAGGTCAGGAGTTCGAGACCAGCCTGGCCAATATGGCAAAACCCCATCTCTACTAAAAATAAAAAAATTAACTGGGCATGGTGGCAGACGTCTGTAATCCCAGCTACTGGGGAGGCTGAGACAGGACAAATACTTGAAACCAGGAGGTGGAGATTGCAGTGAACTGAGATCGGACCACTGTACTCTAGCCTGGGCGACAGAGTAAGACTCTGCCTAAAAAAACAAAAAAAAAAACAAAAAACAACCTTTTTCAAGAACAACAACAATGTAAAAATAATAAAATGGTGACACAGCTCACAGCTGGAAGGGCACAAGAGTTCAAGGAACTTTCCTGGCTCCAGTCATTGAGTCAGCTGTCCAAGAGGGCTTCCAGGACGATAATACAATCTTCAGTTGCATCCCAAGAGCCATGGCTCCCAGAGTAAGGGTGCTAAATGGTCCTGGTATGATTTCTACTGGTCATGGCCCTCAAGGAGGGCTTTTTAAATCTCAATGATGTGGTTTCAAAGGCTATTAAACTATACTTTATCAAATGGAGACTTCAAACTCTGAAACAAAGAACAGGTAAAAGAACTAGAAATATTTTATCTGGAGAAGGAAACATTCAGAGGGTACAGAAAAGATGTCTTCAAGTATTCAAAAGGGTAATTATCTTGAGATAGTTAACTTATTTCTTTTTTTTTAAGACAGAGTCTGGCTCTGTCGCCCAGGCTGGAGCGCAGTGGCGCAATCTCGGCTCACTGCAAGCTCTGCCTCCCGGGCTCATGCCATTCTCTTGCCTCAGCCTACGGAGTAGCTGGGACTACAGGCGCCCACCAACACGCCTGGAGAATTTTTTGTATTTTTAGTGGAGACGGGGTTTCACTGTGTTAGCCAGGATGGTCTCGATCTCCTAACCTCGTGATCTGCCCGCCTCGGCCCCCCAAAGTGTGAAGATTACAGGCGTGAGCCACGGCTCACCGCAACCTCCAGCTCCTGGGTTCAAGTGATTCTCCTGCCTCAGCCTCTCGAATAGCTGGTATTATAGGCATGTGCCACCACATCTGGTTAATTTTTGTATTTTTAGTATAGACGGGGTTTCTCCATGTTGGTCAGGCTGGTTTCGAACTCCCGACCTCAGGTGATCCGGCCGCCTCAGCCTCTCAAAGTGCTGGGATTACAGGAGTGAGCCACCGCGTCCAGCCAGAGAAAGAATTTTCTAACATTCTAAGCTGTCTACAGACAATATGAAAGCAAATGAGTATGACTGTGACTCAATAAAACTTTATGTGCAACAACAGGTATGGCAGGCCAGATGTGGCAGCATGGGCTGTAGTTTGCCAACTCTTGAATTACACTTAAGAAAATCATTTAGAGGCCGGGCGCGGTGGCTCATGCCTGTAATCCCCACACTTTGGGAGGCCGAGGCAGGCGGATCACGAGGTCAGGAGATCGAGATCATCCTGGCTAACACGGTGAAACCCCGTCTCTACTAAAAATACAAAAAACAAGCTGGGCGTGGTGGCGGGCGCCTGTAGTCCCAGCTACTCGGGAGGCTGAGGCAAGAGAATGGCGTGAACCCGGGAGGTGGGGCTTGCAGTGAGCAGAGATCGTGCCACTGCACTCTAGCATGGGCTACAGAGACTCCGTCTCAAAAAAAAAAAAAAAAAAGAACAAAAAAAGAAAAAATCATTTAGAATCTGATTTTACAAGAGAGTGACTTGCCTATAAGTATGGTATAAAGAGAAAGCCATATACACACATCAACATTCAGTAAGTATTGCTTTCCTCAAGATTAATTTATCCAAAGAGACCAAAATAAAACATTTTTAAATTATTTTTACCTTAAATAGCAGGGTTTTAATTTGGGGGTGGAGTGTGGAATTTAATCTAAAATATGTGAATGCTAGCTTCACTAGACACAGTAACTGGACAAACAGGCTCAAGCACAGAGTGGATGTAATACAGATGCCAAGCAAACCACCAACACAGCTACAGACCCCTTAGGAAAACAGAGAGCAGTACACTAGTCAAGTTTCTCACAGATGCAAGAGGAAAACTACCCACCACCCGCCCCCCACACCAGCCACCCCCACACCATGCCTTTCTACAAAGCTGGACACCCTAGGCCCCACCTCCCAAAGCTGGGTACGTAGCAGCCTTCACTGTAACCACCAAAGTGGTTCAGCATTGCTCCCAGGACCCACCTTCACTTAGTTCATCCCAGATTCCCTAAAGTGGGAGTCTGCCTGGGTCAGTTTGCAGTCTCCACTGAGCTCATGCCAAACCCTGTGGCTATCCCATGTACACCTCTCCTTTCCCCACCTAGACCCCAGGGTGCGGGGAATGTGCTTTCATTATATCATCAGAACACAATAGGTGGAACGTGATTTTAGCAACTAGGATGGAGAGTGGGAAACCCTCCGGAACCACGTTCCTCCAAAGCAGCTGTGTCCCCTGCAGGCATTCACTGAGGGCTGAAAAGACACTCCTGGATCTCACAGCACAGTCCTTGTGCAGCACTTTACGTTG
Source organism: Pongo abelii (assembly GCF_028885655.2). Lineage (NCBI taxonomy): Eukaryota > Metazoa > Chordata > Mammalia > Primates > Hominidae > Pongo > Pongo abelii. Next base: position 101,983,817 of record NC_072001.2, on the reverse strand, counting down.
GAAAACAGAACCAACAAACATTTTCTTGAAGTATTCCTCAAAACCCAAACCAGTCTTCTCTGGGGCTGAACCCAGAAACTCTTCAAGACTATTTACACAGGATTTATAATCTGGTGTCTACTCAGCGGTTTTATAAAAACATGGAGGGAAAAATGCCAACGCGCTGCCAGTTCACTGCGGTGGTTCACGTTTCTTGCCCGGTAGACCAGGCAATGTTCCCAATGCCCAGAGCCCTGGCACCAGGTAAGCCTCTCACGCCAGCGGAGCTTGGGAGGCTGCAGAACTCACACTGACTCCATGGCGTCTCTCCCAGACTCACTTTCGCAGAAGCAAGCCCTTGCAGGCTCTCCAGACCCAGAACTAATAGAATCCAATCCTGGGTGCCCTGGGAAAAGTGAATCCAAGCTTCTAACAGGAGGTCCTCAAGCCACCCAGTACCCTGAAGTACTGCTAGCCAGGCAGCAAATCTCTGTGCCACCCATAGGCTGCCCCCATCCTCAGCACATGCAGGAAAGAGTCAGGGTCAGGGTGGGGGGTGGGGGGCCCCCAGAGTGTCAAAGGGCCTCAGACAGAGTCCTGGAGTATACAGACCTCGTCAGGGTTTTCTTATCTACACGAGAACAATATTGCAGCTACCTGGCACCTTGAGGGCCTGGGACGTTCAGGATAGGTAAATGTCTTGAGCGGCTTCTTATTTTAACTGTTGATAAGAATCTTTTACATAGGGCACAGTGGCTCATGCCTGTAATCCCAGCACTTTGGGAGGCTGAGGCAGGAGGATCACTTGAGATAGGAGTTCAAGATCAGCCTGGGCAATAGAATAAGACTCTGTCTCTATAAAAATAAAATACAAATAAAAATTAGCCAGACATGGTGGTGCACACCTGTAGTCCTAGCTACTCAGGAGGCTGAGACAGGAGGATTTCTTGAGCCCAGGACTTTGAGCTTGCAGTGGGCTATGACTGCAGCACTGCACTCCAGCGTAGGCAATAAGGCAAGACCCTGTCTCTTAAAAAAGAAAAAAAAAAAAAATCTTTCAAGAACATACCTGCCCTAGAGTCCCTGCATGGACCTAGGTTCCACATGACTATAGGCACCTCAAGGGTGAGGGCCTTGTCATATTCATCATTATGGCTCTAGTACCAAAAATCCTAACAGTCTACAGTGTGTTCTCAATGAATGTACATATTAAACTTAATTGATTTTAAGCCCCTATATGCCACTGGTGACAGGTCCACACAGTAATCTCAAGGGGCTGATGATCATTCTTGTATCACAGTTCAATGCAAAATTACTGCATAGCCAATATTAAAAAACAAAGTGAAACCATTATTCACAATTTATCCCAAAGCTGGAAATCTTTTTGAAGAGGATAAAGATACTGACAAATAATAAGGAACTGTTTCAACTTCAGGTTTCAAAATTAATAAAGAGCTATTTCATTGTAGTTATTTACTTCGGTGGCTAACATATCCCAGTATCTTATTATTTTCAATTTATTTTTAAGATTAATATATCTTATACCACCAAATGCTTTACCTTTGGCTATTCTGAGCTCCTCAAGGAGAATACCCTAACATCATTCTTCCCCATGCCAGGCTATCCCAAGTACCTTTCCCAAACAACATGGATTTGGTATCTGTGTGTCCTCACAACTTCATTACTGCACAGAAATAGTACCTCACCACCAAAAAATCATGTTCATTGGAACTGTTCCAATCATAAGGCAATATTTTATAATGAGAGTTTATGAATCAGATATTCTGACTAAATTCACCAAAATGATTTCAGAAGGAAAATTACTATTATCTTACAGCTGCTACTGTTTCCTCTAAACTTATACTATGCCAGACAGAAAATCCGACTGCTTGAAAGAAGGACCCAAAAAAGGCAAGGAGACAGGGTATACATTAATGACAACAAAGGTATGACAAAAGTGAAGTGGCTTCCACATACACAAATAGTGCTTCACTATGGCCCAGACCCTGCTGTAAACTCCTCACAGGGATCAGTTCATTTAAGCCTCACAGCACAACAATCCCTCACTATTAATGCCATCTTACAGAGAGGGAAACAGAGGCATGGGTCTCAAAAATGGCAGCACCAGGATAAAACCCCATCTGGCTGCTGAGTGAATGTTTGGTCCTTATCCTATCTCAGAGAATGCATTCAAACCTAAAACTATGCCAGGAGTCTAAATTTAACTCAAACAAGCTGAAGAAAACCAAAATGTCTCAGATATCACAAAGCAGTGCATTTATCGCATAATGTTGCACAACAAGGAAAGTTTCTAGAAAGCTGCCCAAACTTACGTGGTTACTACCAACATCCAAGCAAAAGAAAGTCCCAAAGGACAAAGAATGTGTCCCACGTGTACACGATCTGGTTCATCTATTCATATATCCAGGATGCAGCCTGTGCTCAGCGCCCTACTTACAGGAATCTGAGCTTTACGATTAGTATGATTTTAGCTGCTAAAAACGTGACACCTACCTCTAAGTCATTTGGATTTATAAAAATCCCACCATGCTACAATTAAGAAAGCATTTCATTGAGCAACTGTAAGCCAGGCACAGGGCGTGAGCTGAAGAATGTCCCAGGTGAGTGAGGCCGTTCTAATTTCAACACCTAAAGAACAGGTCACATCAGACGTTATAAATTCTCCAATTTTCTTTTCTTTTTTTTTCTTTTGAGACAGGGTTTCACCATGTTGCCCAGGTTGGTCTTGAACTCCTGACCTCAAGTGATCTACCCGCCTCGGCCTCCCAAAGTGCTGGGATTACAGATGTGAGCCACCGTGCCTGGCCAATTCTCCAATTTTCATGACATTAATGATCACGTTAGGCTTAGGGTCAGCTGTGCCCTAAAGCTCTCACATCAGTATTTTGTGGATGTATGGGCCTAATACTGGTATACAGATACCCTTGGCTATATCCCTCTTACTAATGCCAGAGAACAGGTGTTTCTTGCCACAGTGCCACTCCTGGCTGTCCAGCACATATTCACAAGGACTAGGAAAAAGGGATCTCCCTGGCAGTCAGCTTCTCTTTTCACAGTGTTGAAAACTCTGTGAGATAATTTCCATAGGTGTCCTGGTAACACCTATTAGAAAGTGTTTATTTAATATTTATTCCCACAAATACCAATTATAGAGAGAGGCTCCTACCATTCAAGTTTTTTTTTTTTTTTTTTTTTTTTAATCAAGAAATAGTTGAAAAGGATGGGAGTGAAGGCACTATAAGCCCACAGATGCCAGAAGACGTGGGACATGACAAGTGAGGCTGGGGGGCTGGCCCCAAACTGGTCCCTCCCAAGTCAGCTTGGACACCACACAGCACTTAGCGCGCCCTCAGCTGGCTTAGCACATGGACAAGATATTGCCGCTGGAGTTCCACCTTCTTAGAGACTCCTGAAAAGGAGCTCCACGCCACCCCCCACACCTTGCCCTGTGCCACTCTTCCACTTGTCCTGTCCACTCTGGACATACAGCCTTCACATTAAACCAGTAACAGGAAGTCAACTATTTTCTGGAATTTTGTGAGCCCAGGTGAGTGAGGCCGTTCTAATTTCAACACCTACAGAAATTATCAAGTTTCAGGTTTGATAACCTAGCAAGTTATCAGACCTGAAACCAAGGGGCCTGGCTACAAACTCTCAACCTCGCAGGCAAGTCAGACAGAAGTGTGGGCACCCCATACCTGCTACTGGCATCTGCAGCGAGGGCAGACTCGTGGGACTGAACCCTCAACCCTGTGGAGTCTGTGCTAACTCCAGGTGGTGAGTCAGAACTGCACTGAATTGTAAGGCACCCAGTTGGTGTCTGGAGAGTTAGAGAACTGGTTGTTGGTATGGAAAAACCCCACACATTTGGCGTCAGAAATGTTATCAGTAGCAACAGTTCAGAGTCCTTTATGTGTGTTTACAAAGGCAATAATTTATGGCAAGGACTTATCAGAACTACTTTACAATTTTATTTTAGTTTCTTTTAAGGACCAAGATTAAAGATTTAATTAGTTAAACAAGACAACCAAAACAGATGCTTCCTCCTGACCTTGAGTTATCACAGATTGCTACCCAAGGGGCAACTGAAACAGAAAGGGTGGCCTGCATTTCAGACGGGCTGGAGGGGACAACAGGCAATGTGTTCTCAGGTGCCCTGAATCACACACACACCCCCCATACACACACAGGCATCCTTTTAGAACAGACAATTATGAAAGCACATTAAAATGCAGCATGCCGTTTGGAAGTCTGGTCTTGCTGCTCTACCCAAACACAGGGTACACACTTCAGGGAAAACAATCCTAGAGAAACATTAGCTCTGTGAAAAATGAGATATGTAAAATGTTTCGGCCAAACATTAAAAAAAAAAAAAAAAAATCAGCGTGTGGGATGGGGAGGAGAATAAGACCTATCGGAATTCTTTTTGCTTAGCTGGCCAACTCTGGCAGCATGAAGTTTAAATGGAAGTATCTTCAAATTAAATTGCACCCGCATGTCTATGAGGCTCCGATAACATCTCAAGATTGAGGTCATCTAAATTCAAACCTTAAATATAAAACCACTCCCAAAAGAGAATGCCTTTGAATATAATGGCAATTTCAAACTTTGGCAAATAATTATCCTGTACTTCTTATCTGTGAGAATCTATCATTTATTTAAAAAATTCTCTGCAGTGGCCGGGTGTGGTGGCTCACGCCTGTAATCCCAGCGCTTTGGGAGGCCAAGGCAGGAGGATCACCTGAGGTCAGGACTTCGAGACCAGCCCAGCCAACATGGTGAAACCCCGTCTCCACTAAAAATTCAAAAAATTAGCCAGGCATGGTGGCGCACGCCTGCAGTTCCAGCTACTCGGGAGGCTGAGGCAGAAGAATTGCTTGAACTGGGGATGTGGAGGTTGCAGTGAGCTGAGATCGCACAATTGCACTCCAGCGAAATTCCATCTTCAAAAACAATAATTATCTGCAGCTCCCTGTATCTTCCAGTAAACGGATTAGCAGGTATTTTCTGAGTGTCCATGATGACGGTCTTAGTACTCTCCTTCCTGCCTAAGGAGTCACAATCACATTCACAATCAAATGCAGGTACTGTGTGTGCTGCTCTTTTCCTCCCATAGCCCCATTTCACTTTCTCTGGAGTGCATCCCCATCCTCTCAAAGCAGAATCAACAAGCAAACCACTGTCCTTCTTTCAAAAAACAAAAACAAAAAAACAAAAAAAAAGTCATGTGTTTATTTCTTCCCCTCTACTTGTGCCCCCTAAATTCCTTGCCTTAGTCCCAAATCGGTCCTCCAAATGCGGGCTACTTGTAACATTATTCAGAAATAGAAGATTACCTTGCAAAATGGTATGATAATGCCCCAACTAGATATTTCATGGCATTCTAAAACTACAAAAAAAGCAAGATTTCTTAACATTCCTCTAAATAAATAATAGTGTAATAAATATATGAAACAGGCTATGCATTTCCTCAGTGTTCTTCCATTCCATCCAGTGACCACACATGTATACTGCATGGTGAGCCCATGACTGCGGAATAGAAATACAGTCATGAGGCAGCTAACAACGTTTCAAAGATGAAGTGCATATACGATAGTGGTCCTGTAAGGATAGACTATAGCTAGAAAATTCCTATTGCCTAGTGACATTGCAGCCATCATAAGATGTACACATTCCTCATGTGTTTGTGGGGATGCTGGTGCAAACAAACCTGTGCTGCCAGTTGTATAAAGTACAGCATGTACAACAGTGCACAGTACATAATATGTGATAATAACTGACTATGTTATTGGTTTATGTATTTACTATACTTTTTATAGTTATTTAAGAGTGTACACCTTCTACTTATTAAAAAAGTTAACTGTGGCCAGGCACCGTGGCTCATGCCTATAATCCCAGCGCTTTGGGAGGCCGAGGTGGATCTCTTAAGGTCAGGAGTTTGAGACCAGCCTGGGCAACATGGTGAAACCTCATCTCTACTAAAAATACAAAAATTAATCAGGCATGGTGGTGTGTGCATCTAGTCCTGGCTACTCAGGAGGCTGAGGTAAGAGGATGGCTTGAGCCTGGGCGGTCAAGGCTGCAGTGAGCTATGACTGCACCACTGCACTCCAGCCTGGGGGACAGAGCAAGATCCCATCTAATAAATAAATAAATATAATATAATATTCACTAAGTGTAGCCTGAGTGTACAGTATTTATCCAGGCCTTCACATTTACTCAGCACTCACTCACTGACTCACCCAGAGCAACTTCTGGTCCTGCAAGCCTGACTCCTAGTAAGTGCCCTATACCAGTGTACCATTTTTTAATCTTTTACACTATATTTTTTACTGTACCTTATCTATGCTTAGATACAGAAATACTTACCATTGTGTTACCATTGCCTACAGTGTTCAGTACAGCAACATGCTCCACAGGTTTGCAGCCTGCGAGCAATAGGCTATACCATGGACCCTAGGTGTGTAGTAGGCTGTATCAACTAAGTTTGCCAGCTCTATGATGCTGGCATAATGATAAAATCCAATTACCTAAACAATGCATTTCTCAGAACATATCCCTGTCATTAAGCAACATATGATTGTCTATTACTGAGATCTGTACATTTTTAATTACCTTCATGTTACTGAATCCAGCTTTAAAAAAACAGCAGGAAACCATTTTTTCATTGTTTCAAGTCAGCTACAATTTAAAAATCATTAGTTCGGTGTCAACCTAAAATGGAAACAATTACCAGTAGAACATTACATATTACATTTACTTTTCATTTTTGGTAGCACAATTCCTATCTAGAAAAACATAAGAAGTTTCCTGTAGGAAAAGTAAGATAAAGGAATTCAAAATTCTTAGGGGTCTCACTCACTTAAGACCGCTAATATATGAGAAAAAATATCTTGTGCTTTGAGAGGTAAGCTTCAATTACCTGGGAAATCAACTCAAGCAAAAAACTCTTTCAATGATGCTAGACAAATAAAATGCACAGGTAGATGTTTGCACATCCACAGAAATTACAGCCACAATCAGATGCATTCTTCAGATGTGAATTCGTGCATACAAGCAACCCTTGTCTTTCGCAGAGTTAAGTTCAAATCCTGTACACACTTTGTTCCACAAAATTGCTGTTGGCTTGCATCTCTTCTGTCACCTTTCCCCATCCTTAAGTCCTCCAAGGTTCTCTCAGGGCCTAGACTGTGGGGTTCAATGACCTTCCCTGGTCAGCTGTAAAACTAGGGCTAGCACCTTTAGAATCCACCAGCCACACCCTGCTCCAGCTCACCATCAGTTTTCTCTAATCAGCCTCCAAAGTCCAAGCCATTGCTACATCCCAGAGTTGATGTACAATATGTGCCTTTAATTTATACTCTCAAGATGCTGGATATAGTAGTTATTATCCAGAAAGAGTGACTTCACAATCAGGATCCAAGACTGGCTATAAACAGTGATCGAATCCTCAAGTCATTCCCTCTCGTACCTACAGGAAGGTATTAACAACTGATCCTCCCTTTCATTGTTAGAGTAACAAACCCAGCTTGTACTACCCATGCCTACAACAGCCCAGATGTGGCACTCAAGGTTGAAAAGGGGCCACAACTTGGTAACGGGACACACATGACCCCATGCAGGAGAAAAGCCAGGGCCATGAGGAAAGAGACTTCGGTACACAATGGCAGGTACCTATGCCCTTGCTGGGACATGGGGCATCAGGGTCATTACCAGATGTGTTTACAAAACACCAAAACACAGACAGCAAAAGTAAGATGTTCAGTCCACTGGCTTGCAGTGTTTCAGAGTTCCTGCTTGATGCTAGCCACGGGGGTGGGGGCTGGGAGTCATCCTGTTTAAAAGCTGGAGTGAAAACCCAGTGTCGTCGTCTCTGTTCTCAACGTCTACCTTGGAAGAGGGAGTTCTTAACCTCTGCGGCAGAGCAACCTGAAAACAGACTTATACTCCATACACATAGCTACAATGCCTCAGGGGAATGCTCTTCCCAAAAACGTGCTCAAGGATACAAACCCGGGCTGTCCAGTTTGGGGAAATCATTGTTTGAAGGTGGCACGGACAAGCAGTCGGCTTGGGGTTTGTTCCCTGTGCACAGCTCGATCATCAAGGAAAGGCCTCTTCCGGGCCTCAAAGCTCCCTTTGTGAGGAATGAGGCCCACTGTCGAGGCTCACACAGGCAGCTGTAACCAGGCCGCCCCTCTCTCTGGATGTTTGTTTTGATAGAGGTTCATTTATGCCAGAGACAATGCCTGCTCTCTTTGTTCTGCCCCCAGCAGGAAGCAGTCCAGGGAGGGGGACCAGCATTGTCACACAGCTTCCAATTCAGGTTTTGGTGGCCACAACAATGGGGCCTCAAGGGCCACAAATAAAGAGCCGCCCACGGGGAGCAGGGCAGGGAGACTGGCACATGTGGACCCCAGCAGACCCCAGGTAGAAGTCACCTCCTAACAAGTGCTCAGGCTCACTATCAAGGGCTTTGAGGGCTCTGAGGTTGGGGAGAGGGAGGCCACCTCTTCTTCTCTTAAGTGGTGCTGGGAGGGAGAAGTAACCATGGCCCCCGGGGATGACAAAGCCTTCCTACCTCTCCTACCATTTATCCCAACTAAAGGAGCAAACACTCAAAAAAGCAAGCAAAAAGAATGCATACACGCTTAGTGTTCTAACTTACCAACAGTTGCACAAGGAAGAAAAAAAGTCTAATCTGAATTGCCAAAAATGAACAATATCCTTTAAAATGAAGCCTGGGCTAGATGGCTGCAAGTGAATGAAATGTATTACCCAACTGCTGCTGTAACACAAGCCCTCTCCTCCCCCTTCTGGGCCTCATTCATAAAAAGCCTGCTTTGCCCCAGCAGCTGCAGGAACCGGGACTGGATTTGTGTTTTGTGTCCGTGTTTTCCAAGACAGAGGGGAACAACTGAAACAGACAATCGCTCAGATACCAACACCAAGTTTGCTGCAGTCTCCTGGTCTTATCCAAATAGGCGGAGGGAGGGCTGGGAGGGCATCTTGCAGAGCTGTTCAGTGGCGGTTCCAATGCTAACACCCAGCGTGTTATTAAAGGAATTCCCATCTGCTGAGTCACACTCCGTATCTTTCACTCCCTGACATTTTATTTTTTTTAATCAAAGGTTGTTCTTTGTTGGTAAATGGGGGTTGCCAAGTTAATTAAAGATTGCCAAATTTGGGTAGAGATAGCAACACAACTCCCAAAGAGATAATTTTTTCATTGCCCACTTTTAAATGGATATTACCATCTACAGACTTTATGCAGCCAGCTAGAAATCTTATGAGATAAGGAACAACTTCAATTCTTAATATATTTTTCTAATTTATGAATAAACCAACAACCAACATGCTTCACCCAGGCAGGATGAAGCACTGTCTCCCTCACCCACACCCTTTTCCACGGCTGCCCTCCCGGCCCAGCATCTTTTATCACCTAGAAGGGCCAAGGAGGCTGGTTTGTGCAACACAACAAGCTCTGTAAAACAGAAAGTCCCTAGAAATCTCAGAAATCACCATGAGAAACGAGAGGCTACCAAACTTTTTAGACTCAGCACCCTTCGTCAAAGCAAGGCCCAAACACAAGAGCATGTTCTAATTTACCAGGAATGGTTTTAATACAAGAATTACATAAGAACAGAGTGCAGGAAAGGAAGGGAGAAATAAAACCATTCTTGTTGCCCTAATACCAGAGCAGTCTTCCGGTGAATTGATACATAAATTCTCTCCAGAGACAAGATAATCCAAGCTATTAACTGTTCCCCTCTCAACTCTTGCAAAACACAAGGCTTCGAAACCTTGAAGGCGGGCAGGTGGAGGGGAAAGCCTGCTATATATTTCTAGAAAATACCAAATTTAACACAATGATCCCAGCCTGCTCATCACTGCTGGGGATCAGCCATTCTGGGAAGGTAACAGCAGCCCTCAGCACTCTCCTCTGCTAAGTAAACGCTCCTTTCTACCACACTCTGTCCCCCAGGCCGGCCTCCTCCCACCTCTGCCTGTGGACTGACAGCCAAGGAAACAAGAAAACAAGTTGGAGATACCAAATGAATCTTGTGAAATATATGGCCTGTGATTAAATCACAATAACTCTAACCTCTTCAAAGGCAAACATATCAAGATAGCAAGCTGAGAGCAAAATAAGCAAGTCTTAACAGAAATTATGCCAAGCTTTATAAAGGGATTACCCACACCTCCTAGAGGCTGTGCAGCCTGGAATCCAGGGTGGTTTGGGTATTTTTTTTTTTTTTTTTTTAAACTTACTGCAGCCCTTCTAGCTATCCAATGAAAGCTCTTACAAAGAAACCTTCAGGTCTGCAGTTCTCTGTGGGTTTTCTATGAATATGAACGTACTTTACGGGTGGAGAAAACATACCCATGATCATGTTTGAGGGGCTCACGAAAGGGGGAGGCACATGAATTATATCATGAATACAGATTTAGTGAGATTTTAATACCTCAATATTCTCTGGTCCCACTCTTAAACATCGCCCTTCAACCATCAAAACATCTTAAATCCTGGGGTAGGGGCATAGTTACCCAAAGTTGTGGTCCCTTAGTTACCCAAAATTGTGGTACCTTCCCTAAAGAAAACTGAAATACATACCAGGACATACATACTTCTGTCAAGTTTGTCCCTAACTGTGTGATCTTGGACAAGTGAGCTAACCTCTCTGTGCCTCAGTTTCTTCATTTATAACATAGCTCTAACAGCAGAACCAACCCTTGAGAGACTGTTGCAACAGCTGGTATACAGTAAGTGCTCAATAAATATTCATTGCTGTTATTAACATTGTCCCTATGTCATCTCACCCCCCGTATAAGCTCTCTGCTAACTTTCCAACACAGAGAACAAAATCCAAATTCTTCACCATGGCTCCAGGGCCCATGTGATCTGCCTCTCACTCACCAGGCCCCAGCCACCCAACCTCATCTTGTCCTCCTCATTGGACATCCCACGTGCATCCTGTGCGCGCCAGACAGTCTTGCTGGTGCTTCCAGACTCTGACTACTTCTCTCCACTGACCGTCTCCACCACCCTGGTCTAAGGTTCATCTTCTCTGCCCTACAATGGGGCAACAGCCTACTCCTACTGGTCTCTCTACTTCTGTCCTTGCCCTTACAGTCTCTCTCAACGCAGCTGCCAGCATGGTCCTGTTAACGTACAAAGCAGCTCCAAACTTTGCCATCTCCTTTCAGAGTCAAAGCCGAAGCCCTGACCATGGCGTCCAGGGCCCTACATAACTGACTCAGTTTACCCTATCTCCCACCAAGATGCACCAAGCTCTCCAAGCTCCTCGCCTTCCTCCTCCCTTTCCTTTACATCTTCGTCCAAATGTCACCTCTCTAGAGACCTTCTCTGAATACCCTACATAAAAAGGCACCCAGATACCTGCCCGGCACCCCGTACCCTGTACCCCACACCCAACGCGTGACCCAGCCCTCCCATCCCCTTCCCTGCTTCAATAAAAGCTCCATAGAGGCAGAGGCCTTATTTTGTCCACTGCTATAACCCTGACACCAGGAACAGTGCCTGGCACACAGCAGGTGCTCAATAATACTTGTGGAGTGAATAATCGATGCCATCACAGAGATCTTTCCCTTGCTGGGGCCTATCACCTCATGTTCCTCTCCATGTATTCTCATGGCTGATTCATAGTGTCAGGGCAAATGTCCCCTCTTCAGAAAGGCCTTCTACGAGAATCCAACTTAAAGTCTCCATCACAATCAGTGAGTCTGTATTTTTTTCACAGCACTTACCGCTGTCTGACATTATTTTCTGTCTACTTGTTTGTTGTCTGTTTCTACCACTAGAAAGTTTCCATTTGTTTTCCATTTGGAGCATGGAGTTGGCTTTATCTCTGTAACCCCAAGTAGCCACATCAGTACAACAGAATGCTCATTCCGTATTTGTTGAATAAATGGCAATGTATATACTGACATTCTTTAAAAACTAAAAGCACAGATCCAGAAGAGGAACCGGGAGGGCTCTGTCTTACCCCAGATGACACATACCCTGCAGGTGCACGTGCATGGAATGCCTTGGGCACCTGAAAACGCCACCCCATCCCCCCACCCCCAAATGAAGAGCTCTCCCATCTGACCTGGGAGAAGCACTCAGAACCTAGACATGGTTCCAATGCAAAGAAAAACAATTTGAAGTTACTAAATAACAGCCCAACATCTGTCACCACATATGAACAACTCTATGCACAGGTAATGGTCCACTCGCCATGCTCACTGTCCAAACACCTGAGCATCAGGTTTACCTTCCCCCTGAGTGGGCTTTCAAGCAGTCATCACAGCTGCCTGGGAGACACAGCTCTAAAACGGGGCTCTGGCTGCAGCCCAGGGGCCAACACTGAGCTCCCAAAGCTTTGGATGCATTTCCTACTCAGCACAGACATCAGGTGACTTCCTTAAGAGGAAAAATCACCCCGCAAGACTGCTGAGAAAGCAGATGCGGCATTTATCAGTGCTGCTGTCATCCATAGAGAAACCAGGAACAACGAAATGTAACTCTGTGTACACAGAACTCTGCCACCCCACACAGGGCAGATGGGAGAGCCACCAGAAACGCGGGGCATGGACCCAAACACCAGCAGAGCACCACACCCACAAATGAGGGGGGAACAAGCTCAGCACCCCAAGACACCCAAGCACCATGGCTTTTACAGCTAGATGCACTCTCCACACGCCAACAGGATTCGCGAGTGAGAGCCTTCGAACACATCCAGTGTGAACATGCATTCAGCAAACATTTCCTGAGCCCTGCTTTGTGCCAGGCTATTCTCAGTGCTCAGGACACACAAGTAAGAAATAAATGAAAGATAAGGTTTCTGTCCTTGTAAAGCTTATATTCGTGTCCATGTGTGCATGCCTGTGTGTCTGTATAAGAATACATACAATAGACACAATTATTAAGTAAATTAAGTCATATGTTAGAAAATAAGTGCTGTGGCAAAATCCAGATTAAAATCACCAATCACTAGTCATGAGACCCCATCAGCTACGGAAAGATCATACAGGTAGTGTGCAGAGACACCAGAGAGGCCACCCTGTTTGATCAACTAAAGTGTGCTCATTAGAAGGTAAACCACAGGACTATGGGGTCTTTATCTCTTTTTTCCCTGCAGGATTCTCAGCTCAAGAAGAGCACCTGGCACAGGTCAGGGACTCAGAAGCATTTGTTGAAGAAATGGAAGTGCTCACCCACTGAGTTCTTGCTTCTGTAGCATTCCTGGCAGGTAACCCTCTCGAGTTGGCTGAAATCTTTCCAAGAATGAAAAGCTGGGCTTTTACAACAAACTAACAAGCAAACCCCAACCAACCACCCCCACACACCCCCAGGCGCCTTTACTGTATTACTTTCTGGACCCTCTGAGACACACACAGTCTACTACTAAAGCCAGCACATGCTGTGATGGGATTCCCCCAGCACAGTGCCCACACGATGCTGGGCCCACACAGCCTGTGACACCTGCTGGCCACTTTGCTCCCACGGAGAAGCCTCTTTCACGTTCATATGTGCTGGGGATCTGTGTCTGCTGAGCGCTGAGCGCTGAGCTGCCTGCCTGGGATCAGCCAGATGGAGCAGGCAGAGACGGCACGAACCACACTCCAGAGGAACATGCCATGGATGGCTATATTGTTGATGTTTCAGATATCCAGAAAGTAAATTACAAATCTTAGCGGTGATTTAGCTATCCTATTTGCCAAAGGTAATTTACACGGGTGTTTCAAATTACTAGGTAAGAAGGCACAGGTGACATGAAGGGATCACCCACAAATATCTGGCATGTTCCATCTAGGAGCGACAGTTCTCAGGAAACAGCATTTGTAAAAACATGCTTATTAAAAAATTAGAGATATTTTCTATAAGAAACACATAATAGGCCAGGGGCAATGGCTCATGCCTGTAATCCCAGCACTTTGGGAGGCCGAGACAGGCGGATCATGAGGTCAGGAATCGAGACCATCCTGGCTAACACAGTGAAACCCCGTCTCTACTAAAAATACAGAAAAATTAGCCGGGCGTGGTGGTAGGCGCCTGTAGTCCCAGCTACTCGGGAGGCTGAGGCAGGAGAATGGCGTAAACCCGGGAAGTGGAGCTTGCAGTGAGCCGAGATTGTGCCACTGCACTCCAGCCTGGGCGACAGAGAGAGACTCCATATCCAAAAAAAAAAAAAAAAAAAAAAAAAGGAAAGAAATAATAATGCTAATCTAACCATTTGTGTATTTTTAAGTTTTTAACTTACTGATACATGTGAATGTGTTAAGACCAAAAAAATACATGGATTTAATTTAAGTCTAGACGGCAAAGTCAAATTAATGTAGTATACAATTTTCTTAATAAACTTTTCCTTTCCCACCCTTTTTCGCCCCACTTTTTTGAACTTTAAAGAAAAATTTGCCTTTTTGCTGTTTCCTAAACAATCGATGACTGCTACAACAATCTTTATTTTCCCACTTAGCTTGCTTATGGATGTGAGGGTTAAATGTTATGAACATAATTTAGTGCTTACAACATCAGCAAATCCAGCTTCTTCCTTGAGCTGATACACAGTGAGGTTAAGGTCAGGGAAACATCCGTGCCTTCTGGTCCAAGCTGAGAGCATTGCTAAGGTAAGCAATCAAAGCTTGGAAGGCTGGGGTTGGGGAGATGTCAAAAATTACACAATACGAATGCTAAAGTCTACAAAACAAGGTTGAAGACTCAAGTCCAAAGCAGCAGTGGTTAAGGGGAAGGTGACGACACTTGCTTGAAGACGACACTAGGCACATTTTCCAGTTAGAGAGCTTGCAGTGAATTCAGATCACTTGGTATTTCAAGTGTTTCCCAAACTACTGTAAATGAAGGGCTCTGAAATTATTCCATTTTGAAACTCATTACTGATTTTGTTACAACCAAATAACAGCAAACATTTATACAGCAGTTTCTAGTAGTTGTACATAAAAATGCTTTGGAACACATTACTTGGGAAATGGAACTTTACACAGACAAATCAGAATGCCACTTACCTAATGGAGATGGTTTGCTAATTAATTCTCAAGTCCATTTTGTAAATAAAAACAGAAATGGGGCCATCCTGGAGAATCATGATGCTGTTAACTGAGCTACATGGAAGGCGCAGTTTTCCTCCTCTTATCACTCGTCTTTTCCTTCTCACACTAAGCAATCTGAGCACTACGGGGGGCAACACCTGCTCTCTAATACAGAAGAGATGGGTGTATACATCCATTCTAATATAGAATGTCTCCACATACCCAGCCATTTCTAGGGAAAATCATCTGACAGCTGGCATGAAATCAATGTCCACCTGAAAAGTACCTTTGAGAGCCATCTAATAAAGGCCAAAACTATGGCCACGAATCCAAAACTGAGGAAGTCTAGACTGGCGTTTCTAAATAAGCTAGAGAAAAATACTCAATGTGCGACATCTTCTAAACTCACAGCTGCTGAAGAACAGTGTCTTTCAGTCACATAGCTAAACTGAATGCAGAGGACACTGCCATTTGTGACCAACATTTCCTTTCTAGGGAGGAATACCCGGGACACTTGTTACGGCTGCTATCTAAGTGCTAAGATAGGGCACTTCGCCACTGCTTCATCTCAAAACTGCTTCATCTCAAAAACTAAAATTTTACACCAAAAATTGCCCTCATTTTGTGCCTTTTTGCAAAAGTGAAGCTATCTAAATTCTAGCAAAGGAACAAACACAGGTATTTCAGAATACTCCACCTCAGGGTCTCAAAGATTTCAGGGTGTTCCCTCTTAGGATGGAGTTTTATCTTGGCTGAAATAAAAGGGTATTCCTGCAGACCTCTGGGTATAAATTATAGATTCATGTCAAAACAGTGAAAGGGATTTGAGGCAAAAGATATTTCTTTCATAAAATGTTATGCATCAGAGTATATGTTCTATGCTATAAATATTTGGCAAGGGATAATGTGACATATTTACTAATATTTCTGTCAAAATAACAACATCTAAACTGTCACTTCAACAAGGAAGCTTCTCTTCCTGTTTTAGTATAGAGAAGCACTGGGATATCGTCTCTTTTCTTTTTAAAGAAAAATGTATTCTAACTGCTGGTAAAATCAGGAGTAACTTGAGTCTGTAACTTAAAAGGCAGAACTAAGCCCTAGTACTACAGTGATAACAGTAACAGGAGCATCTGATTACATATAAGCTGGCTCTTCATAAACCCTGAAACATCCTAAGGCCTCCATTTTCATTACACATGTTCAAAGATGCTTTTAAAATGGACTTGTTTATTGACAATACAAGATTTTTTTTAAGTACTTGTTTTCCTTTTCTAAAGGGGAGACTTCTTGCTATTTGCTAATTTTCACATCTGTCAATGCTGACAACAACTGGATCTGTTGAATGAACATTTATTCCTTTTGACAAAGAACCTTCATATAAAATTGAACTCAATGGAACTTTATGACCAGGGGCAAGAGAATTTGGAGCAACTTCACAGACTAGTAATATCTAACAGTGGCCAGGCCCTGAAGGTTCTCTTGCAGTGACCCTGGGGAATGGACCAGTCTTTGTATCAGGAGAGAACAGACAGGCCAGAGCTTTTCAGGAGGAAGAAAAAAAAACAACCCAACAAATCAATACAGCAATATACAATGGTAGACAAAGCTACACGCGTTTACAGAGTTTCAGCGCATAGATACATCCAGTTCAGAAGCCTGTTAAACTTATATCTGTATTTGGAATCTCATGGGAGGCAACCCCTGGCAAAATATCAACTCTTATTGAACCAAAACAAAATCTGTGTAGGCATAAAATAACAGTACAAAATATCCAAAAACAAAAGCTCACTTTTCCAAAAGAAAAACACTAAGTTCAAGGAAGCAGCCAATAAGTAAGAGGAGTTTGGGCTTTGGGGTTTTGACCTTCCCACCCTCCTATGCCACCTAGGAATATTCATTTTTAAAAGACTGAAGTTAAAATATATGATACAAATATGAAAAGATCCCAATTTGGGCCAGCCATAATCATCTTAAAATGGTAACCTGGGTAACAACTACCTACCATAATTTATCCTTTGAAGATAACCACAGATTCATGGTTTTGATTTTAAAAGCTTCTTTCCAAACAAATAAATAGGTAACAAATCAAAAGGCATATTTTAAAAATAGGAAGATTTTGCTAATTTGTCTTCATTTGCAAAGATGAATCTTACTCTGAAACCTCGTTTGAGAGTGCTCTAGTCTCTCAGGATGCATAGAAATGCCTTATAAATGCTAAGTCATATAATAATGGGTATGTATTTGGGTGTTAGTCATCTGCTCTTCTTGCTGAGATAAATAGCTACCATCTGAAGGTGAACACTTCACCTTTCCTACATTTACTATACTCTACCATCAAACTTTCATTTAGATTAGCAAATAAATGGGAGTTGATAAGAGAGCTGTCAGCCATACCTAACAAACCTGAAACCTAAGTGTTAGGACGGTTAATCTGACTCAAGTATTCTACATACAATGAATTTGGGGACTTTTTAGGGTAATAGGAAAGGAAAAAAGATTTTTCTCTTAACTAGCTGCTGGGCCCCACAAACAGGGAGAATTGTCTAAACCTGAGCCACCATTCTGATCCTCAAACCCTGCCAGGTTAGGACCTATATCTAGATTGTGTACTGGAGGATATTAGAGCAGATTGCTCCTCTGCCAACTTCTCTCCTTCCGTCTTCTATTTCTTCCCTCTCAAACCAGACCACTGAAACTCTCAGTTTGTATTTATGTGAAATAATAGGAACGTTAAACATGCTACCTTCTATTTGTACAGAATTGCCATGCAACACAAAGAATAATGATTATGCATTACCTACGTCACATTTACCTGTGAAAGTTATCTCATTGTAGCACTATAACTCTATTTACTAAAATATGTTCATCCTTCGATCACACAGCATTTTCACCAACTTACAATTTTAAATGGAATCAGAAAATATATGGCCTTTCCTATTGGCCTTCTTAGGTTTTCAAGCTTCTCCCCCACCTTCTACTTTTTTTCAGATGGTATAAGGACTTTTCATCTGTGATACCAATGGGTACTTGTGGTTGGAAAATCTTCCTCTGACACAGTCCACAAGTCACACATTACACACTTAAGTGGTCACAAACAGGATTTTAATCTATTTGAACAGATCACCAATCCTGGTTTCATCCTTTTATGAGTAAAATGTAATATAAAAATAAACTCCTTAATACATGTAATAAGTTACAAGTGAAGTAAAAACTAAATATTAGAGGAAAAGATACAAATAAGTTAGTTGTTGCTTTTTTAAGTTTTTCAAGATACAGAATATCATTACAGTTGTTGCATTTGAAAGATGATGCAACAGACAAGGGCAACCACACCCCCAAGATCTTTGCAGCTCCACAAGAATAGGATTTAGACACTTAAAGAATATGCCTTAACATTTATCAGTCAATAATGTATTAGGCATTGTTAAGTAATTTCTAACCAAGAACCCATCATCATCACTGAATCATCTGAGCATGAACTAAGCTATGGAAACTTCTTTAAAGAAAGTCTGGGACAAGCTTCAGTCTAATGAAGGCTTAGGAACAGCTTTACTTTGTGAACAACTACAGCTTGCTGGAGAAGAGGCATCTCACAATAGCACAAAAGAACACAAAAAAGAAAGTGATCTTTTTGATTAACCAATGTCACTTTCTGCTTTTGTTTTAGGCATTATAAGGTAAATGAACTAAAGGTAATCAAATGAAGAAGTTCTTCCTGCCCTAAATGAATGTGTGTTTAGTCCATTTACCTACTGAGTCAACATGGAAAGAAAAATAAGAAAGAAAACTAAATTTTATAAGACAGTAGAAGTTTTAATACATACTTAGTTCTAATGCCGTTAATTTTGTTTTCCTTCCGATTTCCTTAAGGGAAGACTCTGGTTGAGTCCTTCTCTGCTTTCTACATAGCCCCTCGAGGCACAGAGACAGAAGGGTCTGCAGTGGGAGGAGACCACGGAGCAGGTGCAGTGGCCGCTCTGAGGATAAAAACAACAGGCCCAGAGGCTACAGAGCCAGCTAGTGGCCCAGCCTTCACTGCTCCCAGACTCCATCTCCCCTGTTCCCCCGCTATACCACAGGACCTTTGCAAGTGCAAACTGCATTTGAGATAAGCTTCCCCACACATGCTTTCATGAGGAACTTAAGGCGTTTTCTGTGCTCACAAGCAGGGTCTGGCACTGCCCTATTAAAGGAATGATCACCTGTAATAAGAGGGAGGATAAAACTATCCCTGATGGCTTTTTCACGTGTTTCTTTTAAATAAAAAGAGTGACGATCTTTCTAGGCAAGGAAACAAGTTGCCCAGGCCACCCCCTTTCCCTTCAAACACCCATACCAACCTCATATGGCACATATAGTACCCCAAAATGCCAGGTAAGCTGGGCCACCTCACACACTGCAATGACAAGCCCATCTCCTCCATTGCCCATGCATCCTTCCTTTGAAATCACCTGTCCCGGCCTCTTTCCAAACCCAAGTGGAACAGAGCCACTTGAACAGAGCTTCCTTCACAGAAATTCTCCGGAGGCAAAGTCCCAGAGCACAAACTACATAGAAACTGAACAGTTAATGTACATTTCCTTTGGCTAAGTCACAGACACTAAATGTTGGCAGACGGAGTACATCTGAAGCAAATCGGCCATTTTCAGGGCGGAGACTTGCTTTTACTCTCTGAGCTCCAGCAACCCCACCTCTCTGACTTCTTACTCCAATGGTGCTTTTCCACCCAGATACCTCGCCCCCAAAGCTGAGGACCCTCCCAAGGCCACGAAAGGGCCCTGGGTTCACCTCCACTGTCACAGAGTTTAAGAACACATGCCCTGTATAGCCTATTTTGTTTGCTTGTTTCTTTATTAAACTATAAGAGCATCATCCAGTTTGAAATGCCCCTCCTCCAAAGAAAAAGCTGCGCGGCCCAATGTTAAAGGTCTACTTCAGAAGTCACTGTTGCACATCATTATAATTAAGAAATGGCATATCACCTTCTTTGTAAGGTATAACATTTTCAATGTTGCAATATAAGCTGACCACCTCCTCAAAGGAGAGGACTCGGACTCAGGGGCAGGGAGGTGGTGAGCAGAGAAAGGGCAAAAACAAGATCGTGATCACAGAAGCAAGAATCTGACATTGGATTCTTCTAGAAACATACTACATACATAAGGAAAATGATGATGCTATAAATTAAAGTTGTGGGTTTTTACATTTTAAAAAAAGGCTAGCCGGCCGACCTTATCATCCCTGTCATTCCAATGGGAAAAAGCGTCATCGGCACAATTGTACAAGCCTAGAACAATGTGTCCTTGTCAACTCAGTGAGGGTTTTTTTCTTTCAAAGACAAATCAAGATGCCATAACCTAGGAATAATACAACTACTTACACACAGAGAAAAAAGTTGGCAATCACGATCTGAGTTAAGTTTAAGGTCTGTTTGTTTGTCTTTCCATTTTACAAGAAGGTAAATGAACAGGAAAGTGAGCTGGAACAAGTAAACTGAGCCATAAGCCTACGTGTGCTTTTTTGTGGAAGCACAGTCTGACTTCAAACACACACACACGCAAGCCACTGCAAAATGACTAAGTTAAAAGTCAGAGAAATCAATGTCTGACTGACTATGGAGCATAAAAATCCTTTATTTGCTTTCATCAGCTGAAAAAAAAATGCTAGAAATAACTACGGAGAAATGGTAAAGAAAAAATGTACACAGTTTTGCTGAAAACCATGAAGATATCAGCAGACGACAAATGTATTTCACACAAAGATGACCGGGGCTGTTTCTGCACAGCCTCCACCTGGAGCTGAATCACCGGCCAGAACAGGGATTAGGACAGGCCTCACTGGCCTCCCAGAGCTGTCAGAGCTCAGCAGGACAGGCGCATCCTTGGGTAGCCGAATCAAGGCTGAGCAGTATAGACTGTTTGCAAACTTGCGCAAACTGTGAAGTTATTTACATGCAGTCAGGGAAAAGACTGCCCCAAATAGGGAAGCTTCTACCAAACAAATGCCTTAAAAATTATTTTATGAAAGAGATGTCTGTTATGTGTAAACAGACACTAATGTCGCTGTACCTTGGGTAAGTGACAGGGCTCAGAGAACAGGAAGGAAGCCTGTGACTTAGCAGACAACAGGACAGTTCTTCCCTTTGACCTTTCACTGGTCCCAGATCATGACTCAGAGACTGTCTCCACTCTTTACCCAAGGGGAGATCCCTGCACCTCCTCCTCTAACATCCTACATCTCTAAAATGCTCCTCTGAATCCCAGAACTACAGAAACCACAGCACTCATGCTGGTGAGCAGATTCCTAATTGCAGAAGATGCACACAACTTGATGCTTTCAGATTAGAGTCTATCCATTCACACCATGCATTTGTTCCTACACAATATCATATGGGCATGTGTAGGAGGTCACCCCACATTCTTTATTAACTTATAGAAATCACTATTTACACACACACAGAGAGAGAGAGAGAGAGAGAGAGAGAGAGAGATCCCTATCCACCATAGGAACATGGCCTGAGGATCCAGAGGCAAATCTGTCATCAAGCGTGGTGAACAAACTAAAAACCCTCCTTTCCCTTAAGCATCAACCCCATTTCTCTTTTGTCTCCCTTTCCCTCTCCAAATTCAATGTTCTCACACCACAAAGGGCCTCCAGGCACAGGAACAAAAACATATACAACTGATTCAAAAAGTAGACACATGTCCCTACCAGACACCTCGAGCTGAGTGTTCCAATTCTTTCCTTCTGAGCTGAGGATACTATTTGTTGGTGCAAAAGTAATTGCGGTAATAGAAGTTTCTGCAAAGTACTTCCAATGTGGAACCCACTTCAGTTAGAAATCTACCTAGGGTAAGAGGTCTCTGTTTTAAGGATCAATACTCTACATCTACTTCCCAAAGGTCCAAGATTTACTGATAGCAAAGGTGGGGGGAGGGTTACAGAGCTTTTTGTTTGGATTAGGAAGGGCAAAGCTCTGTGTAACCATTTTCCCTTTGCTCAGGCTCCAACGCCTTCAGGATTTAGTCAGCCTGAAAGTTTCATAATTTAAGGTGGGTGGTTTTGTGAGCATGGGTTTCTGGGTTTGTTTGAAGGTGTTTTATCTGAGAGTGCTATGGGGGCACTTTCTATCCGTGCCCCTAATATAGTCATGAACAAAAGTCAGGTTGGCACAGGGTGACTTTATTCTGTTCTGCAGGCCAGAAAGATTCAGGAGAAGACAAAAACAGAGACAGGTGCGCCCGGAGAATGCTGAAGTCCCACTTTTATGCCATGAATCCTTCCCAGGAGCCCAGGAAGAGAAGCTCTACTTAACTCCCTTGCCCGAGTCCCAGCCCCGAAGGAGGTTCCAGTCTCATGACCAATTACTAAGGGGTGCTGACGGAACCGGGGCGCTCTTGTGGATATTTAAACTACATTGCTGGCTTACAGAATGTCATCACCAACCAGAAATAGTGCTATTTCAATCCGAAACCTGGGCTCTGAGCAATCCTCAAGTGGGTGAGAGAGGTAAGGAATGTCTAAGGATCAATTCTCCATGACTTGAGAAAAGGTTAGGATGGCAGCAAAGTGGGGAAAGGCTTCACATTTCAGACAGGCTCTCCAGCTGCCCAGTTCTCTGTCCTACAGTCATGCAGGCACCTGTTTGATCATCTTGTGACCAGACACTGGCCCAGTCATTGGCCAGAGCACAATGTCCTCCCCAAACTATTCTAAAAAAATCCTATGAGTGAAAATGTACATGCACACCTGGACTTTCTTTCCCCAATGCAACAACAAAAAAGACAGTGGTTTTTCACTGTATTACAGGCAACAGAGAAATCCCATTTCCAGGTTCCTTAGAATACTTGACTGAAATAGGCTTATAGATTTTGATTCATCCACGTCTTCAAATACGCAAAGCAGCACAAAGCAACCACTGAGCTGGAAGGCACGTGGCCACACCCGAGGCCTGGCCATTCGCTGCAGCACGTGGCCTTCTTTCAATGGGGCAATCTGTCCCAGAAAGATCTAGAGGTGTTTTCTTCTTTGTTTAAAATAAATAAATTAATAAATAACTCCCTGGTTAACAATTAAACCACAGAGTAAAGACAATTTGCAATGTGGCTAATTATTCTGACTCTCCGTTAGATGAGCCAAGGAAACCACACTGTACGTACCTTCAGGTTTTCCTCCACCTTGTTCTAAGTGTCCTGGCTTCAAACAGGTGCTGACCCCAAATGACTGGAACCAACAAAACCTGCATTGAGGTCAACTGGTGGGGAAACTGAATACTCATCTGTAGACCTAGGCAACTTGCTTTCCATGTCTGGGATTAACAAGGCTGTACTCGCTGAAGCCCAGGAGTGCACATGATTTCTGGGGTAGCCACAGACCAAGCCCTAAAAGGGAGGGTGAGAGAGACAGAGTCTGCAGGGGAGGGGCAGCAGCTGAAAGGCTGAGCGCTGGGACCATCCATAATTGGATTAGACAGCCGTAACCAACTGACTCTTTCAGCAGACCGAGCCCACATTGTGCTCCAGCTAGTGGTCATGTAGGTGTGCTTTGTTTTAAGGAAACCCAATACCTACATTCCTGATTTACAATACAGATCCTTTATTGGGGCACCTCACATGGGCAGACCCTCCTGCCTCTCTTTCCTTTACTGCTTGAGGTGGGTGGGGATCACTTCCCGAGCTCCAAGGAAAAATAATACAGGTTAGAGAATATTTGCATCAATAGCACAATCATGGCAGGCTAGACTGCTTCACCTACACTATCGAATTCAATCTTCAAAATACTTCCAAAGGCATTCCATTTATTCCCAATGTACTGGTAAGGACTCTGGAAAAGTTCCACAAAACCTTTGGGGCTAAAGTCCTCTGGATGCTAAAGCCTGTGCCCCTGGGGCCAATGAACACGCCTCCTATAATAAGTATTAAAATCTAAATTTTGCTACCCTTCCTTATGGATATTATTTTTAACTCTGGATTACCTGGGACTGAAATCGTGAATGTTTTCTAGAGATTCTATTACTTGATATTCCCAAATACAGTGCACACACACAACTACTTTCATATGCTACAAAGGGAAGGGGGAATTGTGACATCTGATAGGATAAAGAAACTCAAGTCCAAAAGAACTGCAAGTATCTGACTGTGTACAACCAGTTCTCGGTACAGACTCGATATACGGCGTATTGTTTCTAAAAAGCATTCTGTATACAAGAAAATTCGATTCAACTCCCTAAATAACAAGATGACATTCTGATGATTTGGAGGTTAATTACTGTAAGGCACTAACCAATCAAGTCGAATTCCAGTTGCAAAATTGAATTTTAAAATTGTAATCATAAAATTACAAACTACTAGCAACTATTTCCCATGTTTAACAGCTTGCTCCCTTCTAAACACACACACATATATATACACATGAACTTCTGCGTGTTCATATTCTTTCTGGTTTAATTCAAGTTGTTGAAAATCTAGACATGTTGTAAATACAGTCATCCCTCACTATCCAAGGGGGATTGGTTCCAGGACTCCCACGGATACAAAATCCTTGGATGCTCAAGTCTCTGCAACAAAATGGCAGTGCTTGCATATAACCTATGCACATCCTCTCACAGACTTTAAACCATCTCTAGATTACTTACAATATTCAATAAAACTGCTGTGTAAAAAGTTGTCATACTAGTTTTTAAATTTGTTATCTTTATAGTTGTATTTTAATTTTTTTTACTGTTTTTCCCCCCAAATATTCTTAATCTGTAGTTGGAGGAATCCACAGATGTAGAACTGAAGGAGACAAAGGGTTGACTACCTGCAGTTTTACATAAGAGATTAGAATTACAATAACTCAGGTAAAGAATGCTCACAAACTGGACACTAAACAAGGGCATATGGTCAAGTATGACTTAACCCAGACTAAATTGCTCAGCAGGAAAATGTGTATTTTGGCCAACTCTGACCACCTAGGTTGGTACACCTCATTCTGATATCAACCTAAGGGGTCAGAGTTGGCCAAAATAAAAATTCTACTAGCAGAAATTCTTTCTAGCAGTAAAAAGAAAAGGGAGATGCTCAGATATCCTGGACTCCCCAGAGGGGTAAGATTACCCCTAGGACTTCTCTGTTTACTGCCATGAGAAGAATACCAGCTTTCGGCACCATAATCCAGAGCTGAAAAAAGACTTTTTATATTTAAAAATAGGATTCAGGGGCCAGGCACAGTGGTTCACGCCTGTAATCCCAGCACTTTGAGACCAGCCTGGTCAACATGGTGAAACCCTGTCTCCACTAGAAATACAAAAATTACCCGGGTATGGTTGCGGGTGCCTGCAATCCCAGCTACTTGGGAGGCTGAGGCAGGAGAATCGCTTGAACCCGGGAGGCTGAGGCTGCAGTGAGCTGAGACTGTGCCATTGCACTCTAGCCTGGGCAACAGAGGGAGACTCCATCTCAAAAAAAAAAAAAAAAAAAAAAAAAAATTTTCAGATGCCATAGTATTTGCAATAGACCAATCAAAAACTCTATGTGCATATAGCACATAAATAACTTCTAAGCCAGCCTAGGAAGAAGGATAGCGTGGTACTATATATAAACCCACTTTGTGACAGCGGCACTTTCTAGCAATAGCATCAGTATTCTCCACAAAATTTAGCAAGTGACACCTAATAAAAATAAAAGGAGTTTACATATATTGAGCATATATTAATAACTAGTAATAAACTAGCATAAACTAAAAAGTGAGTTCAATAAGTTGTATCTCTATATACTGGCAATGAGCAAAGAAATTAAATACTTAGGGTATAACTCTACCAAAACATACACAGGACTACAAAAACTACAAAATGCTAATGAAGTAAATCAAAGAAAAACTAAATGAACAGAGGGACATGCCATGCTCATGGAATGTAGTACATTTACCCCACAGAATACCATTCAGCAATAAAAAGAAACAAACTATTGATAAACACAGCAACCTGAATGAATCTACAAGGAATTATGCTGATGGAAAAACTTCAGTTCCAAAAGAGTACATACTATATGAGTCCATTTATAGAACATTCTTAAATAGTAAAATTTTATAGAGAGAGAACAGGTTAGTTTGTAACCAGGCATGAAGGAGAGAAGAGAGAGAGAAGGGAAGTAGGTGTACCTTTGTGGTGACGAAATATATCCTTACTATATTAATGTCAATATCCTGGCTGTGATACTGTACTAGTTTCACAAAATGTTACTACTGGACGAAAATGGTGCATGGAATTACTCCTTATTATTTCTTGAAACTGCATGTGAATCTACAAGTATCTCAAAATAATTTTTTTAATGGGGGCGGGGGGAGGTCTCCCAACAACAAATAAGTTAACTTGCCATCCTCCAGCAGCCTAGGCAGGCAGACAGCTTCTTGCAAATCACAGCATCGTGATGTTGGGCCATCCAGATGTAGAACATATTCAGCCTGTGTGCTGCCACTTCATCAGGAAGTCGCAGCTCCAAAAAGGTTAATTTTTAAGTCTCTATTTAGAAATCCTATCTTTAAGCTACATAGCTTTCTTATCTCGAGGACTATTTCAGTTGTAACAGTTCAGGATTATATACTATGAAAACAATAAACTAAAAGGAGATCTTAAAATAAGCAATTACAGTAATTAGCACAAAACAATTTCTAAGTCTATTATTGAGCAACTTCCTGAAGGAACAAGACTATTTTAAACTAAAAGAATGCATACCCAAGACATGTTTACTGCAGAGTTACTTGTAATACTAAAAAACTGGAAACAACTAAATGCCTAATTTGGAGTGATTAAAGAAATCATGTCCATCATTCCAGCTTTATGCAATGGTTTAAAATGCATAAAGAGCAGGTCCGCATGCACTGACAATAATTATAAGCACGGTAAATTATTAAGCTGAAAAAAGATACAGAACACAGAACAATGCAAAAAGATAACCCCATTTAAGTATTAAAAATTACACAGTAGAACATATGCATATATAATATAAATAAATGAGAGAGTATTTTCAAAATTAGTTGTAATGAAGACTTCATGGGGAAGGGGATGGTGACGTGTAAAATGTATTTTCATTGTAAAAAAACAAAAAAATCAGGATTTACAAATTTAGATTTCTATCAATCATGATTAAAATAAGATGTTTTCCACTTAATTCAACATGGTAAACAAAGCTGCTTCCTTTCATCCCAAAATGGACATATTCAGGTTTTTATCCAAATGTGTTACTGAGTTTTGTTTCTTTTTTAAAAGTGCCTAGATTAGGGACCCACAAATTCAATTATTTCAAGGAATACTACATATTAACAGGAAAATTATTTGCTCAAATAGGTTTGAGAAATGCTATTTAAAACATAAACAGGAGACCAAGGCAGGAGGATCACCTGCATCAGGAGTTCACAAGCAGACAGGGCAACACAGCAAGACCCCATCTCAAAAAAAAAATCAACAGGAGGGAAATAAGGTAATCAGCCTTTTGCTGGGCTATGAAAACATTTTAGGCCAGTGCATGAAAAGATGCTCAGAGGATTTCAGAGTTCGAGAAATGTTGGACTACATTAACATTTAATGTAGTCTTAAACCTTAAGACTCTTAAACCTGGAATATCACAATGTTGTCCAAATTATCCATCAAGTCTACAAAGACAGGAAATAGACTCGATGTAGCTTCAGTACCCCGGCACAGTAACAGCACATGGTACATAAGGAGCATGTGACATGCATATGCAAATAAGAGGTACAAAATATACAAGGTATATAAAGTTCTAAGTAGTTTACATATTTGCCCTATCTTGTTTATACTATTTACTAAAAAAGGCTAAATGTTATTAACTCATTATTTCTACTCAAAAAGCATTTGATAAATAGTAGAAATTCAGCCAAGTACTTGCTACTTTACAAAAAGCTCAGGTAAATAAATATAAATGGAAAACTGAGAAACTAGGTTCCACTATAAGCAGAGTCTTCACCAGTTATGGGTAGTTCTAATGGAACAGTAAAATCTTCTAATGGGTTTAAATACGATCTGATGTGCAACATTAGTAATTTAATTTGGAGGGACATTTATTTCTAGCAAAAGTGATCAGGCAAGTCCCTTCTACACCCTAACCCATTTCTTTTTTGCCCCCAATTTTAAACCTGCCTCACTATTAAAGCTTCAAGAAAAACTTTACAGTCATTTTATCAAGCTCCAAACAAGCTGCAGAAGTACTGACATTGTTTTTAAATTATAAATCAATTTGGGAAGAAGTGACATTGATAATATTCCAGTTTCTCACCTAGAGAAAATGGCATTTCGCTTCATTTAAATCTATTTTTATTTTGAAACACGGTCTCGCTCTGTCATCCAGGCTTGAGTACAGTGGCACAAACGTGGCTCACTGTAGTCTTGACCTCCTGGGCTCAAGTAG
The DNA here is from genome assembly GCF_028885655.2 of Pongo abelii. Classification (NCBI taxonomy): domain Eukaryota; kingdom Metazoa; phylum Chordata; class Mammalia; order Primates; family Hominidae; genus Pongo; species Pongo abelii. The sequence continues at coordinate 101,955,360 of NC_072001.2, read as the reverse complement.
TCCTCCCACCTCAGCCTCCTGAGAAGTGGACATGACAAGTGTATGCCACGACTCCCGGCCAATTTTTGTTTTGTTTTGTTTTTTAAGAGACAAAGCTTGCCATGTTGCCCAGGCTGGTAAATCTTCTTTTCTACATTGTTCAGTAAGATTGTGTAGATTTTCTGTAAATACATCCTGCAAGTTTCCTATTAGAATTACTTCTTGTTATCTGGATTGTTCAATTAAAAAGAAATGCAGTTCTATTACTTCCAAAAACATTAAGCAATTCACTTATCTATCTAAACCGTAAGGAGATCCTTAAGGAGATAGACTGCCTAAAGTGAATAGTGAGGCATGATTTATAATTAGTATGTTAATTTCATCTGTAAATAGGAAATTATAAAACTTTTCAAGGTAGTTTAAAAAATTCCATCAAGTAGATTACATATTCACCTTACAATTTTATTTACTCTCTCTTTTTTTTTTTTTTTTTGAGACAGAGTTTCACTCTTTTTGCCCAGGCTGGAGTGCAGTGATGCAATCTCGGCTCTCCGCAACCTCCACCTCCCGGGTTCAAGCGATTCTCCTGCCTCAGCCTCCTGAGTAGCTGGGATTACAGGCATGCGCCACCACCCCGGGTAATTTTGTATTTTTAGTAGAGACGAGGTTTCTCCATGTTGGTCAGGCTGGTCTTGAACTCCCAACCTCAGATGATCCACCCGCCTCGGCCTCCCAAAGTGCTTGGATTACAGGCGTGAGCCACCGTACCCGGCCTACTCTCTTAATTTAAACAACTATTAAATGAGACAATACATTGCAAAGCACTTAGAAAAGTACCTGACACAGGAATAAGTTTTCAATAAATGCGAATGTTTGTTATTACATAAATTAAAAAAAAAAAAATAGCCACCTGGCTCCATTCTTGGCCACAAACTCTGAAGAGGTAGAGTTAAAGTGTGTGAGGTATGTCAGATAACGTCCCATGCAAGTCACTACCACAGCTGACATCCCGGAGCCAGAGAACGTGGTGAATGTCTTCAATGGTCACGGCTGAAAAGGGAACTAACTCCAGATCCCCAGGCTGACTTGCCCACTGAGCCTGGAGAGAAAACTCTGCTAATTAACTTTCTTTGCTTGGGTTCGCCTCTGTCCATCTTCACCTCTGTGCCAACAGGGTATCTCCACAGATAGACTGCTCTCGTGTTCCCTCTACTGGAGGGCTGTGGTTCCAGAGTTGCTCCAGCCTCCAACTCGGCTCCCTGCAGATGGAATGTCCTCCTCCAGGGAGAGGCTCGAGTCAAGTGCTAATGTGTTGTCAACCTTTGACTCCAGAGAAGTGGATTATATGATTTAATGACAGTTCCGCATCAGAAAAGATTTTGAAATGTGTAGCTCAAAACAGTAAAATTTCACAGTGATTATCTGAAACTGAAGTAGTCCAAACCGCTGACTGTGTGCCCTGAGCAACTTGTTTTAACTTCTCTGACACTGTTTCCTTATCCGTACAGTGGGAATAGCAGTACTTACCTAACAAGGCTGAGGATTAAATGAATTAGTATCTGTAAAGTGCTTAGAATGCTACATAGCACAGAGCAGTGTTCTTATTTCTTGAAAAAATTAATAAAGGAGAAGCCTACCTTAAACCTTAAGAGAAAATCTTAAGTCAAAATTTTTAAAAGCTAAATTTTAGAATCAATCGCATTTTAAAGTCATCACTAAAACATGAGGTTGCTGCTACACAGTCATTTGTGCTGGATTATATAACAGGTGAAAACTTATTCTCTTGGGAATTTCCAGAACTCTGTAGCACAGCCAAAATACACTGACCTTGAATACATTGTTCTTGAACAAAGCGGATGTACTGAACACTGAATTGATGTTACTACTTCGTACCAAGCACACAGCACTGAATGCTCTCATGCTCAATTATCTGACAGTGATGCTAGTAAGAATAAAACATAATTTTTAATCTTATTTAAAATGTATTATGCACTCCCAGAGTACTTACAAGAAACTACTCTTCTGCTTTTCATGGATATCTATTCATAAGAAGAAAGACAGCTGGTTTTGGGGCTGGTGGTGGGTTTTTCCATTGTTTTCAAAAGACAGAGAGCTACGAATATGCTGACTTCCAAAGAGGCTATCATCAGTCACTGGAAATCCACAGTAAAGGTCACTGCCAGAGATCTGCCATGTGTGATCCACCCACTCTCACTTCAAGGCCACTAACACCACTACCAGGCTGATGCAAGGCCCCTGGGAAGGTGGCCCAGTGCAGGACAGACACAAAAGGGACCACAGTCAAGGAGCAGCCTTACTTTGTCACCTCACCCAAGATACAGAGCTACGGGCCAAGGGAGAGGAAATCGGGATATGGCCACCCAGGCCAGGGCTGCCTCCACTCCTCCACCCTGCTCCCCTGGAGAAAGACTGTGCTCTTGTCAAGGGCCCTGTGGGTGAGAAAGAGCTAGAGGGCCACTGTGACCACTGGGTTTCTGCACCATTTGGCTAGCTGAAAACCATGACCCTCTCTGGGTCTCAGTCTTCTCATCTGTGAAGTGGAGGGGTAGGACAAGATGACATGAATAACAGAATGAATGACTATAACCCAAGCCCACAACTTAGTGTCAAAGAATTGTGAGAACGAAGCAAAAGGCATCAAGCACTCTGAATTGTTCAAATAATGAAGATGATGCCCACAAAGACAGATAGAACATGGCTCACAGCTTCTCCGTTTTCCTATGACTAAGATAACTAGTCACCATGTAGCATGACTCCGAGGACCACGTACAGGCTTTGCATCTCCTGTGAAGGCTTCAGTTGCCCTTGGGGATACATCACCGTTCTGTCCACCAACACTCTCTCATGTTCTCAGGACATAATTACCTATTTCTGTTCTATCCCCACCCCCTAAAAGATTAGTCTAGAACCTGTTCTTATTAAGTTCTGCATTGTCATTGCTGAATACTCTGTCATGCAGTAGGTGCTCAATAAATACCTAACCCCCCCGTACACACATCAAAAACAAAAGAGCATCTACGGGTCTTTATACTGTAAGCTTTTACTTTCTTCTCCCCTACTTCCCTACTATTGGTCCCTCCCATCTAGACCTTACCATCTGCAGTGGTCTACATTTGGGACCCTTACAGTAAACGTGTGCTACTTCTCTGAAAAGTCATGCAGCTGCTCCCAGCTCCGTCTCTGCATGACCAGGCAAGTGAGTGCAGACCTCATCTTGCATCTGTGTGGCTCTCTTTTCCGTAGGCTGAAATGCTGCTCTCCCCATCAACTGTGAGGATGCACCTGCCGCCCTCTTGCCCACCATGGTATGGGGCCTGGAGAGCTACGTTTGTGTCTGCTCTGACTTTGGACAGCCCCCAGAGGGGGTCATTCCTCAGCAGCTCGTTCCATCACTGAGATGTGCTACCGGAGATCCCAGAGCCACCTGCACCTTTGAGGTTCCTCTTTGGTCATCATTCCTTGCTTGGACTTCTTTAGAAGTCTAGAGACTTCCGAGGTCGGTGAGCAGACTGTGTCCTTAACCAGCACTTTGTTTCTCAGGGCCTCCCCGGGCCCCTCACCACCTCCCTCTCAGACTCCCAAACCCTGGAACTGAATTCAAGGCAACCTTCTTCCCTCTTTGAAAGGTTTAACAAACAGCGTCTCAACTTTAACCTTGGCAAGTACATTAACCAAGTTCCAGGTCACATGAATTAAGGGATGGCCCACTTAAAACAAACCACACTGAGTAGCTACGAGGAATGTCTCCACTGCGGCAAGTGCAAAATCCAAGTGAAGGCCCTGATCAGCAAATTGAGTGTGCTTCAGGACACCCGCCCCTCCTGCCTGGCCCCCTGCTGCTGTAGCAACACATGTGAACTGACACGGTATCTGAGCACACCCCTGAGCACACCCCGGGAAACAGACCACAGCCCTCCCTGGCGCCCAGTGATTACAGGCCAAGGCTGAAAGCAGCAACAAGAACCAAGAAACAAAGCCTTCCGTGAAACCAGAAACCACACAAGGTCACAAAAACAGCAAGAACTTGTAAATCCTGAAAACCCTTCAGTGAGGAATTTTCCTAAGCACCTGTGTCCAGCTCTGAAACAACAGTGGCTTGACACATACCTGAGACGATGAGAGCATAAATCCAGCCGCCCCTCCGGAAAGACCATTCAAGGTCACGGGGCGTTTTAAGATGTGGTTCTCTTTAGGGCTTATCTGTGGAAAAACATCCAAGGCACAGACCAAACAGCTGCTTTGAAAACACACTCAAGACAGACCACATCCTTGCACACCGCTGTGGCCTCAGGTGAGAGGAGGTGGAGGTGAGGGCTGCCCAGCACCAATGTCTGGTAATGGCAGGTAGGGGAACTTCACGTGCACCTATGCTATTTCAGAGCCTGGGCTCAACAGGGAGGTAGGGGGAAGGAGGGAAGAGGCTCTTAAAAATAATGTTGACAAAAATCAAGTACCAGGAACACAACTGTCCTGATAACTAGTAAGTTTCTTTTTTAAAGAAATAAAATTCGGCTGGGCGCAGTGGCTCACACCTGTAATCCCAGCACTTTGGGAGGCCAAGGCGGGTGGATCATCTGACGTCAGGAGTTCGAGGCCAGCCTGGCCAACATGGCAAAACCTCATCTCTACTACCAATACAAAAAATTAGCCCGACATGGTGGCACATGCCCACAGACCCAGTTACTCAGCAGGCTGAGGCAGGAGAATTGCTGGAACCCAGGAGGTGGCGGTTGCAGTGACCTGAGATCACACCACTGCACTCCAGCCTGGGCAACAGAGTGAGACTCCGTCTCAAAAAAAATAAATAAATAAAAATAAATAATAAAAAATAATTAAATTAAAATAAACAAAAATTTCTCTTGCCCCATCCACCCTCCCTTCGGGAGTTTAAGGAAAATCGCCACAAAAGAGAAAACCAAAGTCAGTCAAAAGCTGCTTAAAGGATGTGCAATTACATGTGATTGAGAAAGTCTGTATGATTAAAGCCAGAAAGAAGGCTGCGTACTTGGCAAATACTAGGCACTGTATTTAGGCAAATATTCTTTCAACTATCAGTCTCTTCCTCCCACAACACACCTCCCTAATTTGCAAAGATTTGTTTAATAGACCAGTGGTTCTCAAAGTGTGGTCCCAGACCCCAAACAGGATCACATAGGAACTTGACAGAAATGCAAATTTTCATCATCCAACCAGCCCGAGACCTGCTGAATCAGAAACCCTGGGGTGGGGCCCAGCCCTGTGAGCTTTAACAAGCAGCCCAAGGGATTCTGACCTGGGAGACCCACTGTACTCTGCCTAGATCCTTCAGTGCGGACCAGGGACCCAGCACCAGCAGGGGCCACAGGCACAGAAGCTAGGTGTTGCTCTGATCCTTATAGCTGCAGAGGTGGCCAAAGACCCCTCCCCAGCTGCTTCCCCCAGAAGTGGGGGCTTGGGACACTTCCCAGGTGGCATAGCTGTGGTGGTGGCAGTGGTAGGAGGCCCAGGTTGAGACATGAGGGGAAGAAGAACAATGTCTAGGGCAACGGTCCCTGAACTTGTTTGCACAAGGTACTCACCCAGAAGCCTCGAAAACACGGATGCCCAGTCCCACCCCTAGAAATGGTGATTCAGTTGGTCTAGAGGTGGGGGTGGCAGCCTGGCTTTGGAATTTTAAAAGCTCCCCAGGTGATAATAATGTGCAAACAAGTTTAGATCTGCCTATCGTCTTGTGACTGTTAAAACAGAGATGGGGCAGGACACAAAAGGCACCTTCCATGTGGAGGTGGAGGGGAGTGAGGCAATGGTCCTGCTTGCTACAGCAGGGAGGACTTGGCCTGACCCAGCTGGGGGTCATCCATTTCTGAGTGCTCCAGGGGCGTGGAACCAGCAAGGGCTTGATGCACATGGACTCAGGTATTACAACCTATTTTCCCTCTAAGGACTCTGGGACTAAGGCAGGTTATTATTAACCTCCAAGTCAGAGAACCTCCAGTGGAGCCAGGACTCAAACCTGGGACTGCCCAGCTGGAGAAGGAGTCTGGTTCCAGGTTCCTGAGCTACAAAACTAGTAAGTGAGACCCTACCTCCAGTTCTCTGATGCAATATCCAATAATGAGCTGAGTACTACTCATCTTCCTTTTAAATTGTAGGAAAATATCCATAACAAAATTTACCGTTTTAACCATTTTTAAGTATAGAGTGCAGCAGTGTTAAGTACGTTCACACTGTTGTACAACATCACCACCAGCCACCTCCAGAACTTCTTCCATCTTGCAAAAGTGAAACCATCACTCCGCTCCCTTCCCCGAACCACCCAACCACCCCCCCACCGCAACCATCATTCTGTTTTCTGTCTCTGAATGCGACTACTCCAGGGAACCTCATCTAAATGAAATCACATAGAGTATTTGTCCTTTTGTGACTGGCTGATTTCACTCAGCATAATGTCCTCAAGGTTCATTCATGCTGTTGCATGTGTCAGAATGTCCTTCCTTTTTAGGACTGAATAACATTCTATATTTCTTCTTAAAAAAACAATTCTCAACTTTAAAATCTAAACTCTATAGTCAAACCCTGCATTTTCCATGCCTAAAAGCACAGACACTGCAGTTCTTGTGCAATCAATGGTAAATGCATCCTTCAATCTTTTGTGGGGAAATTTGCAATATGTTCTCCATTTTTGATCTGTCTTGTATTTTGGCCTCAAATTCAGACCATTAGAATCTACTTTACAATTGCAATCACAAGGGATCCAAGATGGGTGCTGTAGCCAACGTGACTTAACAGGCAGCATTTCTAAGCACAGAAGAGAGAGAACTTGATCTGATTTGAAGGGATTCAGGAAAGGCTCATAAAACTTCAGTGAATGTTCCCCGCTTCTAAGATCCTCTTCTTTTTGTCACAGCATGATGTCTAAACCCATAGCATAGTTCTTCAGCTATTTCTGAATTGCTGAGATTAACCAAAAACCAATCCCAAAGAGAGAAAAATAATTGATTCAAACTTATTATACAATAAAGGGGATTTATTTCCTTAAAACTGGAAAAAATATAAAAATAGGGTAGGTTTCAGGCACAGTTTATTCTGGGCTACTACTGCGGTTTTCAGTGATTCTTCCAACCCTGTCTTTCACCCCGCAATGGCTTTGTCCTTAGGTTGGCCTCCCCCCGGATCACAAGATGGCCTCAGACACCTACTGGAGCTATGTGGATCCTTATTCACATTCAGAGAGAGCACTGCTTCCCAGAACCACCAAACCACAGTTCTGAGCAGCGTTCTAAGGGATCAACCTGAACTGTGGCCAGGAAATGCCTCCCTGCTGACTACAGTGTGGGGTATAGTCCATCTTTTGGGGAGGGGAGGATGCTCTAATGCTAGCTGGGGTTAATTTCACCCAAAATGTGTGGCTGCTATGCAGTGCAGGTAAGAGTGGTCCCCAGAACAAAATCTGGGTGCTGTGAGCAAAAGGAAATGGTTGCTGATCCATGTCCCCCAAGGCATCCCATGGCCTAAGTAATGCTCCATGTTAATCCTTGTGCCAAAATTGCACATACTTCTTCAGAACGCCTTGTTTGGAGTAGTAAGCAATCTAGCATTTTAACTTTTTCCCCTCTCAGGGAATTGACTTGTCCCTTGTGTTCACATTAATGTTTGCAGATGCCTTGATCTTCGTTAATTATGTGAATTTTTGTAAAGCTGAACATTGAAGCCAACAGCAGCCATACTTCTCTTTTAGGAAAATGGCAGCCACGCTGAGCCTCAAGGTTTACACAGCCCCCAACACTCTCTGGATGGGACTGTACATGCAGCATGGGGGTCATCTGAGCCACCAGCTACTCATCTTGTATAGCAACAAAACAAAAAAGAACTGAGTACTGTAACCAAGGAAGAAAATCATAAAAGTTCACACACTGGAAACAACTTTCTAATTCTCTTATCTATACTTGGCCACAGATGAGCTAAGAATCATCACCAGTAGTTAGCTCAAGAGAGGCATGCAAATATGTGGTAAGATGCTATAATTTTGGTTAGAAAATAAATCCACGTATTTATAACTTAAATAGTGATTTGAATCAAGGAGTATTAATGACTGTACCCTTAGAAAAAGAATGATTCTAACCACTTACCCTTCAGCACCCAACCCCTATCAAAAGCAAACACATTCTGTGATAACAAACATCATAATACGATCTTTATTTGTCTGCCCTGGAAAAAACACCAAATCATGACTGGTGTTCCTGTTATTGATTCCTCCCCAACAAGAAAAAAAAAAAAAAAAAAAGTGACCTTTTGGCTGGGCACAGTGGCTAGTGCCTATAATCTCACCTCTTCAAAAGTAAAAAAAAGTTTAAAAAAAAAAAAATTAGCTGGGTGTGGTGGTGCACATACATAGTTCTAGCTACTAGAGAGGCTGAGGGAGGAGGACCGTTTGAGCCCAGGAGTTCGAGGCTTCAGTGAGCTATGATTGCGCCACTGTGCTCCAGCCTGGCCAACAGAGACCTAATTCTTAAAATAATAATAATGATAATAATAATAATAATAATAACAATAATATTTTTTAAGTCACCTCTTGAATGAAGTCTTCCTTCATGTTTATTTTTTACAAACCTTTCTTAGGTTCAGAACAGCTTGTTCAATATTAATTCCATAGAACAGAGCTGACTACACTATGAGGACTCAATTTGAAAACAACAGTATATCAAAAATATCAGTGATTTTAAAAAAATTCCTCTTTCCCAGACTAGAAATTATTAATCAAAAAATTACAAATTAGTAGTTTTTAGTAAAGTTGGTATTTCACAAATTTTGTTAAGTCAGAAAATTCCTTATAAACACCTGTTTCGTGTTTTCAGAAATTTTCAAATGATTCCACAGTTGCTACATGGTCAATAAAGAAAAACTTCGTGCTTTTACTTCAATTAGAATTCTCTGTTCGCAGTTTGGGGGTCTCACTGGCCAGTGTGTGCATGAGAACTTAAGGGATGTATGCGCTTTAGAGCTCAGCTGTGCAAGCTGGGCTTTCCTTACCTACGCTGCTATAAACATACTGCTAGAGGAGGGACATTTAAGCTATTCTCATGCTGCTACAAGATTAAATGCCTCCCTACCTATTTAAAAAAAAATGTCAGTGGAGAAGAAGGAAGGAGGGAGGGAAGGAAACTCAGCTAGAATGTCAGTAACTTGATAAGCATGCTGCTGATAAACAAAGAACACCCTGGACTTTGTAGCAATTGCCAATAACCAAACCAATAAGCAAACAATCCAAACTTAACCATAACCTTAAATTTTTTTCCCTTTTCATGTTTCATTTGAACATGAAAATGTTCAAATCTCTTGCATACGCTCTTATTCATAAGTGAGCTGCAGGGGGAAACCCAAGCCTAGAAGTAAGATACACTCTTTTCAACCTGCATGCAGGCCTCACCAGTGATGTCTCTGGAGGCATATTCTGACCAGATCAACTGCCTCACCTGCAACATCGCCATTTACTGGGTCTCACTATATATAAATAACTTCTCAGCTTACTCACTAAAGCCTTGTGCAGGTCCCTCTTACCTCCTCAAATACGTTCACATATGTAAGCACACACATCTGCACATCAGTTTGCTTTATTCACAGGAATCTGGGAACCCCTACGAAACAGCAGTGAGGAAGGGGAGAGAGGGTAGGGTGGGTACCCAGAAGGGAAATAGGAAGACAATGTACAGGAAAACGACAACAACAACAAAAATCCTAAGTAGTTGTGTTCTCCAAAGAACTAAATGTAAATGGTCCCAGCACACATTAGAAAAACAGGAGCAGCAAGGAGTATGTGTTAGTCATCTTTCTGAGCTCCATGTGGGCGCTTGGATGGAGGGATGAATGATGAATGGAATACACAGACAAACAGTGCCACAACTGACTCCCCTCCGTGAAGACGCCATTAGGTTCCAAGGTGCACTTCCTCATACAACAATCCAACTCTCACCAACAATCCTCATTCAAAGTTTCATCCACAGAAGAAAGTCCTCAGTAGCGATTCTCCACCCTTAAATGTTCAAAAGTACCGCTATGGGGACTAAGAAGACACAACTGGGACCTTTTTATTGACTGTTGATCCAAAGTTTTAGGGATCAGAAGTCTCTGAGAATGTGGTGACTTCTGGGGACCCTTCTACCAAGAAAAATGCATACAGACAAATTTTGACGCAATTTTGACGTGGTGGACACTCAGGATTCCATGTTGGAAAGGAATTCCAACTTAGATCCCTGCCGGCAAGTAGAACCAGGACAGGGCCGGGAGCGGGAGGGACCTGAGAGACAGTGATTGCTGCCTGTTGACAGCTAATGGCCAACTTACACAAGATTCCCCACACCCTAAAACCATCCCTGGTCTTCCCTGTCAAAAGGTTCTCAGGATAAAAATCTATGCCTACACCTATGTCTTCCCCTTTATTTTTTATTGATGTGTAATATTTGTACATATTTATGGGGTTAATATGATATTTTGAAACATGTATGCAATGTATAATGATCAGAATAATTAGGATATCCATCATTTCAAACATTTATCATTTCTATGTGTTGGGAACATTTCTAACCTTCTAGCTATTTGGAAATATACAGTAAATTACTGTTAACGATAGTCACCCTATTAGAATGTATTCCCTCTATCTAACTGAATGTTTGTACTCATTCTCTACCCCTCTTCACCACCCCCTTTTCCAGTCTCTGGTAACCATCACTCTACTCTCTACCTCCAACAGATCAACTTTTTTTGCTCCCACGTATACGTGAGAACACGCAATACCTATCTTTGCCTTCCCCTAACTTTTAATCCCAGCAGAGAGACATTCATTCAGCCCATGGTCACACTCATTAACAGCTGGAAGTCAGAATGACACGGTGGACACCCAGGATTCCACATTGGAAAGAATCCCAACTTAGATCCCTGTCAAGAGAGCAAAACCGGGGCAGAGCCAGGAGGGGAAGAGGCTTGAGAGGCAGCAAGTGCTGACTGTTGACAGCTAATGGCCAACTCAGGAGATCTACAGAGAACAAGGAGGCAACCAAAGACCACAGAGAGGCTAAGACAAAGACAGGAAATTAACACTCACCAGAATAATCCACCAGACGGAAGCGGATGGAAAATCTCAAATCCTGCTTTAAAGAAATTTTGCCTGGAAAAACCTTTGAGCATGTGCCATGTACAAGTTGAAATAAGCAAGACAAACAGCTATCTAGTAAGTGTAAAAGCAGTGCTACTGATAAGAAAATAGAAGAGAATGACAAATTCCCAGGCAAAATGAGATACAGAAAATAACCATGTCAACAATGTATAATGGAACTGTCGATAAGTCCCCTCCATATCCTGGTCTAATTAAACCTTTTACACAAACGCCAGCAATCAATAAAAAATTATTTCTTATTCAATGTGGACTTCAGTTTTAATTACTAGCAGTACAACACGCTGTGATTCTGAGAGCATCTGATCTGCTTGAATATACTTCTTACCAAGTCTAAAAGAATGACATGATGACATAGTGTCTTCTTTTCCTTCCTCACCTGTAGCACTGTTGTTGGACTGAGGCCTTAGAAGGCCCCTGGGAGCAGCTGATGCATACAGCTTTATGAGTTCTTACAGAAAAAGAACAAAAGGAAGTTAGCAGACAAGGTGAGAATGAGTTAACTTCCATTCATTTTTTAACACCTTATACCCCTTACAGCAAAAATAGGTGAGTCTGGAAATGCTTTAAAGGCCTTAAGCGACTTAAGCAACAAAACACAATGCCTATCCCTTCATGGACAAATTAGTCACAAGGTACACACCACAAAGGCGCAGAAATGTTACTCTTTGCTGCTATTTGCTTACAAAGAAGATCAAGAATCTTCCTGTCTAAAAATGTTCACAGAACTGAAAGAAATACATATTTATACACTTAAAACTGTTGCTGATTATTTTGACTTAGAGATTTTATGTCAAAGAGTTAAAATAATAGGTCAAATAAATTATTTTTGCATCAATTATTAAGTGGATTTGCATTTCACATTGTCTAGATGTATTAATATGGAAGCTCTGGGAGACCAGGGTTGTGAGGTTTTTTTGCTGTTGTGTGTGTTTTTTTTTTGAGATGGAATCTCGCTCTGTCACCCAGGCTGGAGTGCAGTGGTGCAATCTCCGCTCACTGCAACCTCGCCTCCTGGGCTCACGCCATTCTCCTGCCCCAGCCTCCTGAGTAGCTGGGACTACAGGCACCCGGCACCACGCCCGGCTTTTTTTTTTTTTTTTTTTTTTTTGTATTTTTAGTAGAGACGGGGTTTCACCGTGTTAGCCAGGATGGTCTCGATCTCCTGACCTCGTGATCTGCCCACCTCTGCCTCCCAAAGTGCTGGGATTACAGGCATGAGCCACCATGCCGGATTGTGAGCTTTTTTTTTTTTGAGACGGAGTCTCGCTCTGTCACCCAGGCTGGAATGCAGTGGCGCGATCTCGGCTCCCTGCAACCTCCAACTCTCTAGTTAAAGAGATTCTCCTGCCTCAGCCTCCCAAGTAGCTGAAATTATAGGCACGCACCACCACGCCCAGCTAGTTTTTGTATTTTCAGTAAAGATGGGGTTTCACCATGTTGGCCAGGACGGTCTCAATCTCCTGACAGCGTGATCCACCCGCCTCAGCCTCCCAAAGTACTGGGATTATAGGCGTAAGCCACCGCGCCCGGCTGGGTTGTACACTTTTGCTTTAAAATTTGATGCCTCTTGCACAACGCCACAGTGTAGAAAGGGCATCCAACCAATACTTTCCTTGGAAGGACTACATATCAACTAAAATCAAAAATACAAAAAAAATCTCGGTGCCCAATTTCCTGAACACACAAGTTCATCCAAGGTCCTGAAGGTGTACATGAGAACACAACTGTGGAGAAAGGCTTTTTATTTGGCAACCAGCACAGGAGTCTACCGTTTCCTCTAGCAAGTTAGCTTACTAACTTGCAAAGTCTGTCTGTCTTCCTATGGATCTGAATTTCACCTATGCTTCACCTCATGGCTAGAGGCACACACCACTCAGCTGTGGTCTGCAGATTGAGGAACCCTGGGACCTTCTATTATTTTACCACATTCTCAGGAAAACATCACCCCACACACAAACACGCAAGTATTCAAACAATGCCAGGGATCTGACTTGGGAGGTAAGACGCTTGGGAGGTGGAGACACAGTGTTCCCCACCTCTTCCCTGTCCTACCGGCACCAGCGGGAGGTGGAAGCCCTATCCTGCCAGGGACACCATACCCACTGCCAGATGAAACAAAATGGGTTCAAGTGGAAAGTTTTTTGTTCGTGCGCTCTATTCCTTTAACATCCTATTTTAACTAAAAACCATATGTTTTAATATATTAATTCTACTGTTTCAAAAAACTCAAGGTAAATCTACCTACAAGAGTCACTGCACTTGCAAATTGCAGATTATTGACAATAAGAAATATTTTCTGGGTTATTCAAAACAGTGATAAAGCTCTTTCATCATTTTTTTAAAGAAGCTTTTAAAGGGGAAAATGAACTTTGCTTTTGGCCTCAGTTTTCCAAAATATGATGAAGAGGTGGAAAACAGCACAAACCAAGCCCCACCGGCTAATTACAGTTATGCCGCATGTATCAAAATGCCCTCCATCCTTCACAGCAGTAGTGACCCTGCCCGAAGTGTCAGTGCTCCCTGAATCCAAGCCGCGGCATGGAATAAGAGCCTGCCCGGAAAAGAAGAATGGAGCAGAAATACTCACACTCAGAAAAGACATTTCATCCTGCCTGTGAAAAATTTAAATACTGAGGTCACTAACCCCCCAGTATGCCTACTGAGAGATTACATGAAAAACCTAACCAATGCATGTAAAAAGTAACTAAAAATGATGATCTAAAGAGTACAACAAAAAGAAATACAGATGAAAAAAATAAATGAATTCTAATGAACCATGTGGAAATCCTATCTGGATTTATAAAAGTTCAGAAGGTACCACTGGGCAGGTAGGCAATTAATGGGCGGAAAGGAAGGGGAAAGGCACCCTTGGTCTCTACACTGAGCCTGGTCCCTACGCTGACACCACGCAGCCCTGGAATAATGTAGCTGGCTAGATGAGCTGGAGTTTTTCTACAAACAGAATCATAAATTTGTTACTTGCTTAAATAACCTCCTGTGGAGATTTTCACAATAACCTGAATTAACAAAATAACATTAATTCTGACTTAGCACAGAATTATAGTTACAAGATGATCATGACAAAACAGTTGAAGGTGGTGCTGTTTCTGCTATCTCCAAGAATAAATCAACACGCTTGCGTCCCACCACTCACAACAACTGCATCAACTTTGGCAGAGGTTAACATTATCAAGTTTTTACAAGAGGACTAAAAAGGTACCACAGGGATATAAAGAGGGGTATGTATGGACGCACAGAGTTAATCAATCGATAGATACATTATCCAATCCCCAACTCAACTACCCAAATCATGCAGCTATATTAAAAATACGAAGAATATTAAGGATGACCCTTGAAGTATAAAATGTAATGATTATTTTTATCTTTCAATGGATCAAAGTTCTCATTGTCACACCATTCATAAAATTGGAATTTTCAGAATACCTACTTTAAAGTATAAATCCATTAAGCAGAAAAATGGAGGAAAAGTGAAAGGTGGGAATCAGAAAAGAGACAAAAGAGACAGGTGCTCAGCAAAACCAGGTGGGAGAGGAAAGGGATTTCTGGGGATTTGGAAAACCTTATGGATTTATATTCATCACTTGGATAATCGACAGTTTATTATTACTGAGTTTACTTAAGCTTTAGAATTCATGAATTAGGGGAATTCTGATTCAATGAAAAACCTTTCAGAGCTACCCTAACGACTGAAGAATGAAGCACACTTGATGGCCTTGAACTGCTCCATACCTGCCTGGGGTCCCGGCTTACCCTTCACCCATGCCCTTCCCCATGACAGGCTGCCTCCAAGCCCTGCAGTCTGTAGACAACACCTTCCTCCTCCTGCCCTAACCCAGGTTCCCACAGTACCTTGGTAAAGGGTTGCACCACTGCCACTGCACAGAACCAGACACCCTCTCCCTTGCATGGCATCAGCATGCCCACCATGGGATACTCATCACTAGCAGGACAACACTGACCCATCTGCCCTCTCCCTGCTGGACATGGACACCTTAAGGCCAAACACAGCTGACTCCAGGTGCACACTGGCTGAGAAGGAGTGGGTTGTGCAATCATGGGGGAGAATTTCTACAATCCTAGGGTACTGCAAAGAATGTAGCCATTCTAAATGAAACATAAGATCAGCTGGTAAGTTTAGAATATTTTTCTTTTTAAAGAGCTTTCACTTCTATTATTGGGATGTATTCTCAACATACTTCTAAATAATTATTGTTGGCATGGCCAGGCAAGGTGGCTCATGTCTGTAATCCCAGCACTTTGGGAGGCTGAGGTGAGCAGATCACTTGATGCCAGGAGTTCAAGACGAGCCTGGCCAACATGGAGTTCGAGACGAGCCTGGCCAACATGGCAACACTCCATCTCTACAAAAACAAAAAAGAGAAAAGAAAAAAAAGCCAGGTGTGGTGGCTCACACCTGTGGCCCCAGCTACTTGGGAGGTTGAGGCACAACAATCACTTGAACCTCGGAGGCAGAGGTTGCAGTGAACCAAGATTGCACCCCAGCCTGGGCAACACAGCGAGACTGTCTAAATAAAAAAAAATAAAAAATAAAAAAAAAAGGTGTTGGCATGATCACTGGGTGAGAGAGATATACATTAACTTTACATCCATCTCAGAACAAAGATTGAGGTGTCTGAAGCCCTGAAGTTAGGCAATGAAAAGCAAATCTTCTGGATACAACTGGATACAATGGACTATTATTCACCCATAAAAAAGAATGAAGTACTGATACATTACAACGTGGATGAACCTGAAAAATATTATGCTAAGTGAAAGAAGCCAGACACAGAAGGTCACATATTATATAACTGCATTTATGTGCACATGCAAAGCAGGTGAGTCCACAGGAACAGAATGCAGACTGGTGTTGCCAGGAGCCGAGCGGAAAGGGGAATGGGGATTAACTGCTTAAGGGGCACAGGCTTTCCTTACGGCGTGACAAACATATTTTGGAACTAAATAGAGATGGCAATTGCACAACAGTATGAATATACTAAATGTCACTGAGTTGTTCACCTTTAAATGGACAATTTTATGTTATATGAATTTTACCTCTATAAAAAAAAATTTTAAACAAATTTTCCACCATATATACCAAAGAGGAAGTCTAAAACAGACTCCTGTTTTCTCTGAAAACACATGGGCACTCAGTGGAGCTGGAAATAGAACGGGTATAAAAGAATTATCCGAAGACGAACAACTTACTGGTTATTAGAAAAAAACTACAAATTGTTTAAATTGGTTTAATATTTTCTATTATTTAATTATCTCTGAAAATGCTTCACAGTATTTATAAAATGTCCTCTTTTCTGTGCTAGAAGTCTCTATTTGTAACGAACTCTACTTTCCCTTATTTGGTAAAAGATCCCAGCATTCTTCCATATGTAATTCCTCTGGTGCAAACACTATACCAACATTCTGTGTGTGTTACTCATGAAGGTTAATTATTTTAGCACATAATTTTTACTTCTAAAAGTTCCCCTCTTTCTTGTCTTGTGATAAAAGTAGTGTAACAACAACAAAAAAATACAATAACAAAAAAAATCCTGCTAAAGCCTGTTTGTGAATATTACTCCATTCCATTATAAATTACAAGATTTTCTGTGACTTTTTCTGGTTAATGAGGAGAAAAGTTATATCCCAGTAAAGACACGAAAGCTTCAGGTAATTAAAAGCTCTACTAAGTAATGAAAAGCTAATCCTGTAGTGAAGAGGTGTGGGCTGAAAGAAGATGGGGTGTTAAATATGCAAACTAAATGTCTATTTATTGCTAATACAGCCCTCACAAGAACAAATCAGATGCCATGCCAAGTGTTCTTATCAACATTTGTTTTATTCAGGAGAACTGAAAAGCTAAAACATGCACTTCTGCCTGGCCACACACAAAGCACGGCCCCCTCCTAAGCATCCAGGATGGGAAAGAAAGCTCTAGAAGCACAGTACATGGCCACTGAAAGCCACATACATGCTAATGAGGTCACGCTGGGCAAGGTGACACCGCAGCTGCAGAGCCCTATTGGAAGTATGTGGCATCTACAAGCACACCTGGACAACCCACTCATTTGGAAGTAGAAGTATGTGGCATCTACAAGCACACCTGGACAACCCACTCATTTGGAAGTAGAAGTATGTGGCATCTACAAGCACACCTGGACAACCCACTCATTTGGAAGTAGAAGTATGTGACATCTACAAGCACACCTGGACAACCCACTCATTTGGAAGTAGAAGTATGTGGCATCTACAAGCACACCTGGACAACCCACTCATTTGGAAGTAGAAGTATGTGACATCTACAAGCACACCTGGACAACCCACTCATTTGGAAGTAGAAGTATGTGGCATCTACAAGCACACCTGGACAACCCACTCATTTGGAAGTAGAAGTATGTGGCATCTACAAGCACACCTGGACAACCCACTCATTTGGAAGTAGAAGTATGTGACATCTACAAGCACACCTGGACAACCCACTCATTTGGAAGTAGAAGTATGTGACATCTACAAGCACACCTGGACAACCCACTCATTTGGAAGTAGAAGTATGTGGCATCTACAAGCACACCTGGACAACCCACTCATTTGGAAGTAGAAGTATGTGACATCTACAAGCACACCTGGACAACCCACTCATTTGGAAGTAGGCTTTATTTGGTCAGGAGTCTCTAAACGACTTTCCAGTCTAAGCATTCAAAATGAAGGCACAAAAGAGGTTAAAACCACTTAACCCAGTTGTAACAAGGGAATTTGTACCAGAATTTAAGATTACAACCTGGATGAGATCAAAACCCTTAGGCTTCCAAAGGGACTTCACAACCTTTCCAGGGTTCTGTGGATGCTACCTGTTAACATGGTTTACAATGCCTCACCAACAAGGAGAGATGGGTGGGGAGGTGGACAACGCTAACCCAGTCCATGCCAAGACAAGGACACATTCTTTGTTCTTAAAAAAAAAAAAAAAAAATCAGGAGTCCCAGCCACATCAGTTGTACCACGGTGACTGCTCCTAAAATCAAACAAGCAAACAAACTAAGGCCCTCCAGGTCATTTGCAACCCTCAATTCATACCCTGAAGTACAACACCAAAAATTAACAAAAGGAAAGTGGAAGGACCTAAACACATGAAGAAAAACAAAGCTAGACTGGAAAAAAACATTTCCCTAACTAGGCTATGTAAGACGAGCACCACAGAACATGTCAATATGAAATAAGAGCTTATCAAAATGGCATTTACACACACTGCATTGGTTTTAATTTTCTCTCAAAGTTTTCTTTTCCTTTTAAATTTAGTTGACAAGTTAGAGTACATGTGATCTCTGTAACAGAAAAACTAAACATTGGAATGTATGTTGTGGAGGATTTTTTTTTTTTTTTTTTTTGAGATGGAGCCTTGCTCTGTTCCCAGGCTGGAGTGCAGTGGTGCGACCTCAGTTCACCGCAACTTCCGCCTCCCAGCTTCAAGCGATTCTCCTGCCTCAGCCTCCTGAGTAGCTGGGACTACAGGCACATGACACCACACCCAGCTAATTTTTGTATTTTTAGTAGAGATGGGGTTTCACCATGCTGGCCAGGATGGTCTTGATCTCCTGACCTTGTGATCGGCCCACCTCAGCCTCCTAAAGTGCTGGGATTACAGACATGAGCCACCGTGCCTGGCCTGTTTTGTTTTTGTTTTGTTTTGTTTTGTTTTGAGACAGAGTTCTACTCTCATTGCCCAGGCTGGAGCATAATGATGCAATCTCGGCTCACTGCAACCTTCGCCTCCTGGGTTCAAGCAATTCTCCTGCCTCAGCCTCCCGAGTAATTGGGATTATAGGCGCATGCCACCACTCCCAGCTAATTTTTGTATTTTCAGTAGAGACGGGGTTTCACCATGTCGGCCAGGCTGGTCTGAAACTCCTGACCTCAGGTGATCTCTGCCTCGGCCTCCCAAAGTGCTAGGATTAGAGGCATGAGCTACTATGCCTGGCCGGAATATATGTATTTTTGAAATATTTTTTCATTTAAAATTTTTTGTAGAATAAGTAATAGAATCACAAGGTTCACAAATCAAAACGAAGTCTGAGGCAGGAGATCACTTGAGCCCAGAAGTCTGAGACTGCGATGGGCTATGCTCGTGCCAGTGCACTCCAGCCTGGGCAACAGAGCCAGACTCCATCTCAAAAAAAAAAAAAAAGAAAGAAAAATCAAATGATATAACAACTTTTATTCATTTCTTATATATTCTTCCAGTGCTTTTTATGCAAATATAATGGTCACTCTACATGTGCAGGATTACATATCATTCAGACCAAGTAAGCTACATCATCACAAAGATGGGAAAATGTACCCTGCGGTATCCAAACGAACATCATACAGGCCCCCAAACAGGGAACACATGCTAGGCAGGCAAGACCGACTGATATAACAGGTAAAGAGCAATCAAGGGCTGTGTAGTTAAGATGTATGATTTGTCTGTTTCTCCCACTAAACAGTGAGCCCTCTGCAGCCAGAAACAGTGGTTTGCTCATCACTGTACCCCTCCATACCCAGAAGGGTTGTCTGTTACTTGAAAGGTAGCCAACAAATGTTTGTGGAGTAAGTGCATCAACCAATATTCCATCATGGAGGAGCTAGGGACTGAATGGGACCTGAAAGGATGGAGAGGCAAAGACTGTTCTGGCAGGGACAACAGTTCAAGCTCACGGGTAAGACCACTAAGCCACTGGATGGAAATGTGATTGGAGAGTCTGCCTCAAACCTCAGCAGAATGGGGCAAGTTCCTGCAAAGATGCATGCATTCACATGGCCTCTCCTGCCTGGGAGGTGACAGTGAGTAGTAGTACCTGCACACAGGGCTCTGGCAGACTCAACCAGGTAGCAAGTCTCAGACAAACTGTGGAGGCAAATTACGAAGGTTTGATCCCTGGCCCTGTCCTCTGTAACTGGTCCATGAAGTCACTTTTCCTGCCTGGTTTGAATGCTTCCCCGTCCGTGTCCATCCTCACTTCCTTCCAGGACGCTGTAGCACTTCCCCCTTTCCCAGTGTGTCTAGGCATTGTTTTCTCCCTCCCTCTCTGCCCCTGCAACTCACGTAGGACTCAGCAAAAGCTTGAGAGGTATGCAGTGACAGCACTGTCATGTCTCTGTGACACCCCAAGCCATCAGAGACAATGCCAGCCAACAACAGATGTGCACATACCCAGGTGCTCCACAGTGCCCCTGCAGACTCTCCTACTGGAGAACACTCTGGAACTCAGAGCCAGGGCTGCCTAAGACAGAGAGCTGCAGAGACCAGCAGTAGGGCAGGCAGGTCACCTGTCCACTGGCACAGAGGCCAGATAGTGTTTAGGCCCCGACTCTACCAAGAGGATAACAATCTACAAAGCTCTGTGCTAAACTCATCTCCAGTTTATTTTACATTTGGCAAGACGAAGCTGTTCAGTATATATGTCACTTTGAAATGCTTTCATAAATTAGACATCGAAAAGCAAACAACACGGCCAAGAAGAGTTGAGCGACAGCTCCTTTCCCATTTTTATCACTGGGGTGTTATTTGGTCTGTATCGAAGGATGGGTAATCAGAGAACATAAGAAATAAGCCTTCTTACATAATACTCTTCAAACTGGACAGTGACTTGGAGTTCCCAAAACACAATCTCCATCCTAAAACCTCCTACATGGAACTGAAGAGCTGGACTAGACACATTCCAATCACTACAAGTGGTGCCAGTCTGGCCTCCTTCTCCTGCCCGAGACAACCCCTGGCAGACGCCCTGTTGCAAAAGCCAACATGCACACACGCCTGCAATGCCGCAGCGACATGCACTCAGCTCAGCTGGAGACACACAAGTACTCATGTAAATGGTCAAAATGTTCAAGTCTTACAGTAAATAAAGGCACTTGTATTACAGCTATCGTTATAAAAATCTGTAACATTTCAAGAGACCATTATGGAGCTATTAAAAAGATTTTGCATTCAGTTTTGAAGATGACTTAGGCAGAATGCCACCACTATAGTAATTACTTTATTTATCACTATGTAAACGGATTTTTTTTTTTTTTTTTTTTTTGAGGCAGAGTCTCTCTCTGTTGCCCAGGCTGGAGTGCAATGGCAGTCTTGGCTCACTACGACCTCTGCATCCCAGGTTCAAGCTATTCTCCTGCCCTCAGCCTCCCAAGTGGCTGGGATTACAGATGTGCACCACCATGCCCAGCTAGTTTTTGCATTTTTTTTTTTTTTTTTTTTTTTTTTTTTAGTAGAGACGGGAGTTTCACCATGTTGGCCAGGCTGGTCTCAAACTCCTGTGGATCACCTGAGAGGTGATCCACTCACCTTAGCCTCCCAAAGTGCTGGGATTACAGGCGTGAGCCACCGCGCCCAGCCAGATGCTCAATTTAAAAAGAGAAAAACGATTCATTTAAAAAGAGAAAAATGGTGTTCTCACACAATAAACCAAGCAAAATTTAGCAGCAAAGGCAGTGGCTCTGTCTGCAAATCCCGGTCATCTTGAATTAGAAGTCTCACAGTACCATGGGACAGGCAGCTGAACTGTTTGAGAAATTAAAAACTAGCAAAATAAAGTAATTCTGCAAGACGCATTGTGGCTGAACCTCAGATGGCCAGCACAGACACCTCTTTCATTAGCAGGCTCAGGCACTTTACCTTTCAGTCCTGATACACACAGATATCTCAAACAAACTATGTACCCCATGAACTAAAAATGCCTTGAAAATATTCAACTCTATCTGACATATTGCCCCCGGTCCCTACAAAACTTGAAAATAAATCTTCTTTTATTCAGTACAGAAGTGGTTAAGAAATCTTCTGACATACATGCATAGCAACAATTTCCAGGTCCTTACTTGTGCTGGCAATTTTGCAAGGACATGAAGCTATTTCTAGAGTATCTCACTGCAATAATACACGTGTTCATCAAACAGACCCCCTGGGGGGCCCTTCTTCTGTAATGTGGGGGAAGGTACTTCCCATGTCGGACCAAGTCAGAGAAGTGCTTCGGCACTAACATCCTGACTTCCTGAGAAATGAGAGAACACACTAAATAATTCCAAAGACAGGACTGTTATTAAAATTAAGAACAGACATACATAGGTTTAACCTAACACTACTGTCCTTTCTGGGGCACTTTGGATAAACAGACTGTGAACATCAGACAGAAACACCGGCATTGAGATACAGATGGCAATACCCTCAAATTTGGGCCGAGCTGGCTAGGCATTTTGTCCCAAGTTTTCCAGCTGTGGAGTGAAGAAGTGCCCCCTGCCCCTGTGCGTGTGTACATACTTACAGGCATACAATTGATGTCATTAACATTGATGGAATGTATGATTTGCTATACTGAGTGATGGAGACAGAGGATGAGGACTCTAAGAAACAGTCCTTTCTGTAAAAGAAACATGCTGTATTATGCTTCCTTTATATAAGTATCCTACTTTCTTATAGTTGAGGGCAATCCAGCCCCGGTGATGCAGCACCACTCTCAGAACTGTTTCCAAATGCAGACATGCACATCTTTTTTCTACCTCCATCTCACAATACAGGAAAGAAAAATGTACACAAATACAGTCTTTATGGGGAAGACAGTGGCCTGAATAAACATACTTGATCCTGCCTCCCTCACAGGCCACTCACTAAAGTAACAAGGACAGTAATGAGCTTACAGGGAGTGCATGGGATGAGAGTGAGGGCCTTCTGAGGCCCTCAAGATCTCCCAAATCTCCAAAACAGAGAGCAGGTACAGTTCTCCATGGTCAGTGTACCTGAGAGTCCATCCACAGGGAAGAAGGCCCTGCACCCTGGTCATCCTGCTGTCCCAGCTGAAACCAGAGGGAAGGGGGGGCTTCCATGGAAGGTGGAACTGTTCCCAAGCCTTATGTAGTCAGAAGAGACTGGGAACAGAGCAACTTAGTGGCACAGTATCTGTTTCCTGGCTTATCATCTACCATCTGCTGGTCTGCCATTCCTTGAGTGACACTAACCCAAGACTTGTGTGACAGGTGAGGGCAGCCATCGGCAAGCAAAGAAAAACCATGACCCACTGAGGACGACGCACGAGCCTGAGGGAGGGTGACCAAGCTCAGCTGCAACAGGTGGCACCAGCTGAAACAGAACTAATCGAACCAAGAAAGGAGAACTAGATGGGAAAAGGAGTATAAGAGCATACGTGAAGACACAATTGGAGTATAAAAACTTTCAGGAATTAAAAAAAAAAAAACACTTTAAAATTTTAAATTAAACAAAAGATCTGTTGCTCTAGAGTATCAGATTCTGGAGGATTAAGAAGAAGAAACGCAAGCACCCAAGAGCAAGGAATAAGAATCTACTACAATCCATGAGTGAAAAGACAGAAGATGCATCCAGGAGACAGAGAAAGTCACGGGAATGGCAGAAATTGTGGAAATGCAAACCTTGGTGGAAGAATTAGTGATTTAATGCTGGTACCTATTTCAGGAGAAAAATAAAGATCTATTTTCAAATTGTGAGGCACCGGTAGGTTTGAAAATAACACACTTTTCAAATTAGCAAAGGACTTGTTCAATTAACATGAGAATTGAGAATAACAGAAAGTAAAATAAATGGCAACCACTGAATAAGATGAAAGCAATAAAGCAAAATTTATGCATTATCACAGGAAAGAAAGACAAGGCAGAATGTCCCTATTAGAGAACAAAAATGTCTCACTGGGTTTTAAAAGTCCAGCTCTATTTAAAAACAAACAGTTGAATAAGAGTATACCAAGCAAACTCAAGTAAAAAGAAAGCAAAGTTGGCAATGGTAAAATCAAACCAAGAACTCAAGGCCATTAAGCATTAAACTGGACAGAGAGGGATATTACATGTGATAAATATGTAATCCCTGAAAAATAAAAAAATTACACATATTGATGCATCAAGCAAAACGGCAGATAAATACACTAAGCATTTCTCTTAGAAATATGAAAGCTTAAAAATTATAAAAGGGGCCGGGTGTGGTGGCTCACGCCTGTAATCCCAGCACTTTGGGAGGCCGAGGCAGGCAGATCATTTGAGGTCACGAGTTTGAGACCAGCCTGGCCAATATAGTGAGACCTCATCTCTACTAAAAATATGAAAATTAGCCAGGTGTAGTGGCATGCGCCTATAATCCCAGCTACTCAGGAGGCTGAGGCAGGAGAACCACTTGAATCCAGGAGACAGAGGCTGCAGTGAGCCAAGATCGCGCCACTGCACTACAGCCCGGGTGACAGAGTGAAACTCCATCTCAAAAAAAAAATTATAAAAGGTATATCATTAATTGTCAATTTGACAACTGAAAACATACATGAATTTGGAAGATCTGACTATAATGCAATCAGTAAGTTTGATTTACTAAATATAGAAAATAAAACCTTTGCATTTTACTAAGGGCATAATTTTTTAATGTCCACAAAGCAATTAAAATTTAATCATGTACTTGGGCACAAGTAAACGTTAATAAATCCCCTCAGATACCTCAGAGCTGCATTCATAAATCATATAAACAATATCAAAAGGTAAGCAAAAGAAAAATTCAAGGACAGACATACTTCTAAGTAATGTCAGAATCAAAGATCAAATAAATATTTTAATTACAAACCATCTAGAAAACAAAAAGGAGATCAACTGTCTAAAATTAAAAATACATAACAAAAGCAATTTTCAAAGAAAGTTTATAGCCTTAAATGCCATTATTTTAAGAAGACTAAAAAGCAAATGAGACAGTCATTCAACTTCATAAACTTAAAGGAATAAAAAAGTGAATAAAAATTAAATACTGAGATGAAATTAAAAACAGGATAAACATAAAATTAATATACCTAGTTTTTTGAAGACAATAAAATATATAAACTTCTAAGAAACTTGATTAAGGGAAAAAAAGCAAGAAAAGAGCAAAAATATGTGTTAGTAATGAGAAAGGGTTTATTATGATTACCAGAGAAATTATAACAATATTACAAATAACTCTGTGCAATAAACTCAAATTTTAGATAAATTCTTTCCCAGCAAGTAGAAAATATCAAAATCCAGAGAAAAGGTTTAAAAGCTGAACAGAACAACTATAACATATTCTGAAAAACTAAAAAATTTGTTTTAAAATGTTTTGGGATGGGACTATAGGGAATGCCTATGAAGTTTCCCAGTTAATTTTACTTTAATTTAAAAAAAAAAAAAAAAAACAGGTTTTTCCTATATTATGTAAATGCTTCTAGACGCTGGGAAAGGGTGAAATTCTTCTTAAATTATTTAAAAAACAGAATCCTAATATCAATACCTGATAGAATGCAAACAAGGCAGAAAACTAAAGACCCCTATCTGTAGGGGTTTGTAGGCTACAGTCACAATTTTAAAAAAAATTAGCAAATCAAATAGCAACATGTCCAAAGAATACCACACCATAACAAATTAGGGCTTATTCCAGGAATGCAAAGATGATTCAATATTGGGAAATCTAATCAACGTAATTTATTACACCACCAAATAAAAGCAAAAGCTCACAATTATATCATGCCAAAAAGGCATTTCATAAAATTCATCAGCCTCTTCCGATAAAAATTAAAACATGAATGAGTATACACAACTTAAATATGATAAACTATATTTACCAAAACTTAACATATTCCTTGTTAAAACACATTTTTATTTAAATCAGGAACAAGGCAGTAATGCCTTTTTTTTTTTTTTTTTTTTTTTTTTGCGATGGAGTTTTGCTCTGTCATTCAGGCTGCAGGGCAGTGGCACGCTCACTGCAACCTCTGCCTCCCGGGTTCAAGCAATTCTCCTGCCTCAGCCTCCCGAGTAGCTGGGATTACAGGCAACTACCACCACGCCCAGCTAATTTTTGTATTTTTAGTAGAGACGGGGTTTTGCCATGTTGGTCAGGCTGGTCTCAAACTCCTCACCTCAGGTGATCCACCCACTTCAGCCTCCCAAATTGCTGGGATTACAGGCATGAGCCACCATGCCCAGCCAGCAATACACTTTTCTATGGTACCAGCAAAGATGGATGTATACACATACACAAGTGAATTTACTGGAATCCTGTTTCATTAGTGAAACATAGAGAAAGAAAAAACATGAAACAACATGACTGTCCATCAACATATGATGGCTCGACTAAACTATGAATCATCCATTTTGTGAACTGCTGAAATTTTAACTCTGATTTCAAACTCCACAGCAACTGACCTAAATTGATATCCATACACCGAGAAAAAGTAAAAATGTTACAGAATACTATAAAGAGGCTATTCATTATACTAATAGCATGATCTCATTTTTATAAAAACCTAAAACTATACTGCATATATGCGTATATTTTTCCTAAAGAAAGCAGATTAACGTGGACACAAAATTTTCTATATATATCTTTTATTTTACACTTGCATCACTTTTTGTTTTTTATTAAAGAGAATTTTAAAGAGACCAGATAAATACATATATATCTGTTTCGAAGACACAAAGCACCTTCTAGGCACACAACATTTAGAAAAGAAATTCTCTGCGTATTATTTCTTGGGAAGGTAGGAAGGGTGAGCACTGCAGCAGCTATCCTCAGGTCAACCTAGGTGTGAATCCTGACCTCATTTAGTAGCAAGTTCTTTAGGCTCTAGGAGCCTCTGTTCCTTCGTTTGTAAAATGGGGATAATTTCTCCCACCTCTCATTAGCCTGTTATGAGGATTAAATGTTTACACCTAACCTGCAAATCAGTCATTACTAGCGTTCTTTTATTCTAAGCTCATTCCTCTCAAAAACAAAGACAGAAAGAAGGAACCAAACTTCCCTCCCTGTGGTTTCCAAGAGCTGCCTGGCAGTACCTAACCATGGCTATGCTGCTTCGGAACACAGCAAAGGTTCAGTGGGGACTCCTGCTCAGTGTTACTGTAGCTGCCAGCGTGAGTCAAAGGTGAGCTGAAAACGCTGGTGGTCCTCAGTTTTCATGCTGGGAGTTTATCACAACCACAACACCAACCTTCAGCTTCTCAACTGGTACTTAAAAAGCAGCAACTCACTCAAATACTCACAGGCAGATTCCTGGCAGAAGCAGGGGATTTCCTGGAGATCGCTTAAGACTCTTTTGGACAATGAGAAAAGGACAAAGGAAGCACTAGTAGAGCCCTCTACTTCCAAATCCTCAGGTTCCCCTCCAAGACAGAAACGCAGAAAGAAAACATCAGGGAGAGCCACAGCTACTGCAGCCTAGCTCCCTGGATTAATTAAGGGTCATTAAAAGCAGAAAAGAAAAACGAAAGGGAAAACTTGGAGACCTGGTTACCTCCCGATCCTGATACTGATCCCATTCTGTAAGCTATTATTAATAACAAAATATGAAGAAGAAAAAAATTATCAACAGGAAAGGGAGTTAAATCGTGCGTTAAATATACACTTAAATTTTCTGAAAAAGGAAAACAAGGCTTCCCTGAGAAATGGGCTGGCTGGAAGGAAGGCTGGAGCCCTGCAGTATCAAGAAGCAGATCCGTCCCAGAAGAGGGAGGGCACAGACAATTCCTGCAACAAAGACTTTTCAAGAGTGAAAAGGAAAAAGCATCTCAGCTTAAACTGAAAGTATCCTTTCTCTATTACAGAAGGAACTCACATACAAGAGAGACCTCCCAACTCAAATCTTTGTATCTCACATTTTTCAAGATACTTGTTTCATGATCCAAATAATATCATAAAAAGTAATAAAACCATCTGTAAGAAACATTAATTCGCCACGGTTTGGCTAACAGAATTCTTCACCATCTCCTCCCAGATGATAAAGTTAAAAGCTAAATGAAATGAGTCAAAAGCTTTTGTGTAAAATCCAATTAACTTTATAAATATACTCTCAGGAGGAAAAAAAACCCCACATCTCCTTTAAGAGGAGGAATCTATATCAAAATTTATATAATTATCGGCCAGGCATAGTGGCTCACATCTGTAATCCTAAAACTTTGAGAAGCCAAGGCAGGTGGATCGCTTGAGGCCAGGAGTTCGAGACAAGCCTGGGCAACACAGAACGACCCCGTCTCTACAAAAAATTAAAAAAATAATAATAAATAAATAAATAAATAAATAAGCCAGGTATGGTGGTGCATACTTGTGGTCCCAGCTACCTGGGGAGCTCAGGCGGGAGGATCGCTTGAGCTGAGGAGGTGAAGGCTGCAGTGAGCCGAGATCATGCCACTGCACTCCATCCTGAGTGACAGAGTGAGACCCTCTTTTTTTTTTAAAAAAAAAAAAAAAAAAAAGTCTGGACGCAGTGGTTCACACCTGTAA
The DNA here is from genome assembly GCF_028885655.2 of Pongo abelii. Classification (NCBI taxonomy): domain Eukaryota; kingdom Metazoa; phylum Chordata; class Mammalia; order Primates; family Hominidae; genus Pongo; species Pongo abelii. The sequence goes on along the minus strand of NC_072001.2, from coordinate 101,926,933 downwards.
TCCCAGCCCTTTGGGAGGCCAAGGCAGGTGATCACGAGGTCAGGAGATCGAGACCATCCTGGCTAACATGGTGAAACCCCGTCTCTACTAAATACACAAAAAAATTAGGTGTGGTGGCACGTGCCTGTAGTCCTAGCTACTTGGGAGGCTGAGGCAGGAGAATCGCTTGAACCCTGGAAGCGGAGGCTGCAGTGAGCCAAGATCATGCCACTGCACTCCAGCCTGGGCAACAGAGCAAGACTCCGCCTCAAAAAAAAAAAAAAAGTATGATTTTCCAGCCCTAAACATATTCCTTATCTCATCTGAGTAACTTTGGCTACTATTTTATGTTTTCCTTCTGCAATATTTGATATTGACTGAAATAATGCATTTTAACTAAAATTGAATTATGTATCACTTATAATAATAAAGTCAATTTAATATTATACACATCATTAGTTTGAGCTATATTATTCACATGTCAGGTACATTTGGGGGATAAGGATCACATATTTTTTTTTCTTTGAGACAGAGTCTTGCTCTGTCACCCAGGCTGGAGTGCAAGTGGAGCGATCTCGGCTCACTGCAAGCCCCGCCTCCTGGGTTCATGCCATTCTCCTGCCTCAGCCTCCAGAGTAGCTGGGATTACAGGTGCCCACCACCACGCCCAGCTAATTGTATTTTTAATAGAGACGGGGTTTCACCGTGTCGGACGGTCTCAATCTCCTGGCCTTGTGATCCACCCGCCTCGGCCTCCCAAAGTGCTCGGATTACAGGTGTGAGCCACAGTGCCCAGCCAAGGCTCACATATTTTCATTAATAAACACTCTATTCTTTAAAAGTGAATTTTGATGAAAACGACTCCACAGACAGCAGGACCCATTATCCAGGATGGCCACATGCCCTAAGTTCTCACAGTTCTGATTTTATAGAAAAATGACCTGGTGCGGGCTCAGAAAATAGTCATAAATGTCAACAGTTCACACACAAATGTTTTGTGGAAAGCATGTGCTTGTCATTGGCTAATATAGAGGCAGGAAGGTCTGGAAGGGTAAATGAGCAACTGCCAGGTATCTGAGCAACTGTCTAAAAGGTTTGGGGCCACCTCAACTCGGCACGCAAAGAACCAATATTGTCTACAAGTCTGCACAGAGAAACCCTAGGAAGACAGCCTGATGCCCTAATTCCCGTGTAAACAAATACTGACACAGACTCACAAAATACATGTATAATACAAACAGTGAAGAGTCTGTATTATGTAAGTTGTTTATACAGAAGACTGACTTGGGCTGGGGAAGGGAAAGGGTGGGAGACGTCCACACAAACCACAGTATATATCCAAACAATTATGTTATTTGCTCTTCCCTTATTTTTCTTATTCATGGGGAATTTCTCCCAAAGACAATGTGAACATTTCACACACAGGCTTTAGAAGCATGGGTCCCAGTCTAAACCAGGTAAGTTGTTTGGAAAGCAACTTGGCCATATGGGTCAAGAGCTTTAAACTGATACCTTTCCACAGAAATCCTATTGCAAGGGATGTATTGTAAGGAGATAATTTGAAATAAAGGACAAAGATTAAGGTACAACAGAGTTTGCTGCAGCCTTCTTTACGTCTAATTATGAAAAACTGGGACCAATGCAAATGCCCAACATTGGGGTAACTTTAAGAACGTTATGGTTCCTTCATCCCATGTCACTTTACATTAAAATCAGGGCTACAGCCTTTCGAGAGTTGAGGGGAGAGGATCGCTTGAAGCCAGGCATTCAAGACAGACACCTGGGCAACATGGCGAGGCATCACTTCTACAAAAAACTTTTTTTTTTAGAAATTAGCTGGGCGTGGTGATGCACACCTGTAATCCTAGTTAATCAGAAGGTTAAGGTGGGAGGAGCACTTAAGTCAGGAGCTCAGGGCTTCAGTGAGTTATGATGGTGCCACTGCATCCCAGCCTGGGTGACAGAGCAAGAACATAGCTCTTAAAAGAAAAAATTAAGCTAATAAGGAGTATATGTCGCTGAAAGGCTTTTAAATGCTAGGAAATAAACATATAACTATCAGAGGCTCAACTACACTAAAATGTGTTTGTTTTAAACATCTAGAAGAAGGCCGGGCATGATGGCTCATGCCTGTAATCCCAACACTTTGGGAGGCCGAGGTGGGTGGATCACTTGAGGCCAGGAGTTTGAGATCAGACTGGGCAACATGATGAAACCCTGTCTCTACAAAAAAACACAAAAATTAGCTGGCCATGGTGGTGTACACCTGTAGTCCCAGCTAATCGGGAGGCTAAGGTGAAGAGGATCACCTGAGCCTGAGTAGGTAGAGGCTGCAGTGAGTAGTGATCATGCCATTGCACTCCAACCTGGGTGACAGTAAGACCCCGTCTCAAAAACAAACAAAAAACTAGAAGAAAATACACTTAACTGTTCTCAGAATGCTGGAGTTATAGGTGGCTACTTTTCTGAGTTTTTCCAAATTCTTAAGCTTAGAGACAAATTTTTATCCCTGAATAGTTTTAGGCAATTATTTTCTTTAAGAGACAGGGTCTCCCAGTGTTGCCCAGGCTAGGCTTGAACTCCTGGCCTCAAGCAACCCTCCCTCCACAGCCTCCTGAGGAGCTGGATTACAGGCCACTTTGCCCAGCAGTTTTGGGCAATTTTTATGAACAGAACAAAATGAAACCAAGGTATGACAGAATACCATACTAGGCTCAGAAGATTTGGACTGTGGCTCCAACTCTGCCCTTGGACAAATCCCTAAACATCTCAGAGCATCAGTTTTGCACCTGGATGATGAGAAGCTGGACTAGATAAATCCAGGGTCCCTCCTAGGCAAAGGGCACCTGATCAGGGAGGCCAGTCCCCTTGCCTGTGACCCACAAAGTCTCAAGGCACAGGGAAACAGGGAGAAGCGCAAAACTGCCCAGGCCAAGGGACCCCCCAACAAGGGAGCACAGCCAGGTGCCCCAGTGTCACCTGATGTGAGGCCTTTCTCAGCAATTTCAGTCCTGCCTGCACCTTAGACTTCCAGATGCTCTATATACTGAGGGAATGGACTCCTCAGGTAAGAGGTTGAGAATGACAAAAGAGAAAGGTAAGAACTTACACTGGAATCAAAATGGTAGTGCTATATGCAATTCCTTCTCACAGCTTCATGTCCCTTAGAGGTAAGGAAAAGGAAGAAGAAAGGATGGTCCTTCTGGGATAGAAGTTGAGCAAATATCTTTGTTCACTAAGAAATAAGGAGAACAAAATACTCAAGTAGAACAGATTCTTTTTTTAAGCAAAAAAAAAAAAAAAGCCTAAAAATATTTTAAAAGTCTAAAACGATAAAATGATTTTTTCAGGTGGCACCATAAACGTTATGGTTAAGTAGTCTAACCAGAAAAATGAGAAGTGTCCCACCATGCTGTCACCTGCCTAAGCAGCCTAGCAGCAGCCAAATCGAATCTCTTAAGCAAAATATGGGATGATAGGATTACAGAATTCATTTTCCTGTAAGGCATAATTGTTACTGACTTCATGTCATTACAGTGTCAGCTCATCTGGTAGACGATTGCTATTACATTCTAATTACAAAAACACACGAACGATTTGTAACCATTCATTATTAAATAACAAGTGAGGCCATGATAGCTAATGGAAACTTAGAAAAATGAAAATTAAAGGCAAACTGGACAAGAAGTGCTTAATAAATTAATCAATTAATCTTGATGAAATTTCTCAATTGCGTTACCAGGTAACCAGTCCTCAGATTACCTGGTAAACATACTTCTAAGAGCCATGTTGTTTAAACTTCATTAAATGTCAGAATGACCCAAATCACTTTGGGTCACCAAGACCAAAGAGAAATACAAATATTTAAGATCCAGCTTTACCTTTTACCTTGGCACTAAAAAGAACAGCGTATCCCCTTGGCTGTCTAACAACAAGGTAAGCGCAGAAACAAGAATTTTAAAAACAGGCAAATTAAAGGGTATTTATGTAATAAAAGGATTTATTCTGCTAAAAAAAAAAAAAAAAAAAAAGATTAAATTCTACTGCAACTATGCTAAGCCTACCTAAATGAAATTTTTTAAACTAACAAGGAAAGAAATAGGCAATAGTGTCCTCCAAGAACAACAAAACTTGAATAATGGGCGATTGACAGGCCCTTAAATAATGCACAGTGGAGGTCTGATGGAAAGAAAAGAGATAATTCCCAACCTGACCACAGCACACAACCCCTTTAAGATATTCCACATGCAGTATGTAAGTGTCCAGTGGGGTCTAAATGTAGCTTACATAGTACCTCCTCCTGGCTCTTAATTCTAACAACTTCTGGAATAACCACTGTAGCTACTGAAAATCAAGTCCTAAGGGTAGAGCAAGAATGGCTCAAGAATAAATGCAATTAACTAAATGTTTGCAGTGAAGATACCAATTTATATATATCCATTGCCAATGGACTGACTACTTACATGGCAAAAAGTGTTCACATACTCTGAAAGCTGACAAGGGCCATTGAGTTCTACAAGTGAATATTATAAGTCACAGAAGAGATTTGTTTTAGATCCTACAGTTTTCCAATTTTCCAGTTTCCTACAGTTTTCCAATTCTAGAGTGCAAGTCAATAGAAAACGACAATTTGCACACTCATTTCCACTTTACACATAATTGCTAAAGAATGCACCTAATGAGTAAAGAAATTAAAAGGTGTGAAAGTGTACACGGACTGCAGGTGGTGGCTCACACCTGTAATCCCAGCACTTTGGGAGGCTGGGGAAGAAGGATCGTTTGAGACCAGCCTGGGCAAAACAGCAAGAACCCCATCTCTACAAAAAAAAAAAATAATAATATATTAGCTGGGCATGGTGGCTTATGCCTGTAGTTCCAGCTACTCAGGAGGCTGAAAAAGGAGGATCCCTTGAACCCAGGTGTTCGAGGCGCCAGTGAGCTATGACTACACCACTGCACTTCAACGTGGATGACAAAGCAAGATCCTGTCTCTAAAAAATTAATTAATACTTAATTAAAAGAAAAGTTGTGCATGCAGAAGTAAATATGAAAGCATTATATTTGTCATATGAGGAACATTTCTCTAATAGAAATAAGCAAATCAGAAATAAAAATTAAGGGAAGCATTTTTAGATTTGGAATTATTCAAAAGGTAATTTATCTCTTTATCTTCATTTATCTCTTCCAAATATATTACAGAAATCTTTGGCCTAACTAACCCACACCCCTCCCCCAACACACACATGAAATATATGTAAATCAGTTGCCTACTTAAACTAGTGCTATAGGTGATATTTTTAAGAGTCAGTATTTTTAACAGTCATTTCCCAACAAATTAGTGATACTCAGTACATTATAATACATTCAAACCAAATTTGGTCATAGTATCATCTCTCTCTAGCTCTTGAGAAATACAGCAGAACTTTATAGACTCTCCAAAAAGTCCTGACTAGAAAGTGTCAACCCACCATTTAACTCACTGTCCAGAGGCTTTTTTAAAAATCTCCAAATCTCCTTCTAATCCACGAATCTCTTTAGGACCATCCAACACAGTTCTCAGGCTCACATACCTCTGCTTATAAGATTTAGTCGTCAGAGGGACTCTAAGATGCAAAATAACCTATATTCAATTAATCAACTTGGTACCAAAAATAACTTACCCCGATTTATTACAAATTAAGTAGTATGTCCTGGTGCAGTGGCTGTAATCCCAGCACTTTGGGAGGCTGAGGCGGGCGGATCATCAGGTCAGGAGTTTGAGACCAGCCAGGCCAACATAGTGAAAAACCCTGTTTCTACTAAAAATACAGAAAATTAGCTGGGCGTGGTGGTGGGCGCCTGTAATTCCAGCTACTCAGGAGGCTGAGGCAGAAGAATCGCTTGAACCCGGGAGGTGAAGGTTGCAGTGAGCCAAGACCGTGCCATTGCACCCCAGCCTAGGTGACAAGAGTGAAACTCCATCTCAAAAACAACAACAACAACAACAAAAACAACGACAAATTGAGTAGTGGAAGTGTATAAATGAATGGGAACTGATAGAGCTATAGTTTGAAGAGTAAATTGCTGGGGTTGCCAGCTTGATTTTACATTACACTGCACTTACATTCTCTCCTGAACATTTGGCACTAGAGAGTTAAATAACTGATAGCTTGAAAAAATTAATCATAGCGATCCACGCACCTGGTGAATTACGAGTTCATCCATCGAGACAGCATAGGTTCAACTCAAGAGATACGATGTAAGAACACAGCTCCAAATCCATGTGTCACAGTTTCTTCGCCAACCATAATTAGTGAAATTACTGACACCATTCAAGTGCCAAGAGGTTCAAAGAAATAACTAACAACACACACCCATTTAGCCCTTTGAATTCTTTACCACATGCACCTGGGGGCCTCAACTCTCAAAAGGCAAAACACAACAACCAAAAAAGCAAGCTCTTTTGAAACCCAAGGGGAAATTTAATCAGCAGACCTTGTGACTTGAACAATGACAAGGAAAAGGAGAGCAAAAGAGAACAAGTTCATGTTGTCTGGAAATATTCCTTTCTGCAAACTAAGAAAACATCTAGTTTTGCCTCCACTCGTGTAGATGATTTTAGAAGCACTCAGGATTGTGGGGAAGATACTCATGGAGCAGGGGTTGCCGGGATGACTTATCTGAGAGGTGCCCTAACAGTATACAAGGTGTGCTAAGTTACACAAAAAGGACATCTATCCAAGAGGCATGCACTCACACCTTTGGTTTGGTTTTCCTGCAAGAATGCCATCTGAGACCAACCTAGAGAGAGTTCCAGAGACCCCTGCACTAAGTTTTGATACATAATGCAAGCACAGACTTTTAAAAATGATACAAAGATGTACATTGAGGTGTGTCACTCCCATACCTGTCTCGACCTAGATGTTTCCCCACCTACCCCGGTGAATCATCACGTTTTTCAGTTACTTGGTTTCCCTTCTAGTGTCAGTCTGCACAAATACAAGCAGATGCAAACATGCAGTCTTATTTATCCTCCTTAACTTTACAAAAAAGAAGCCTGCCTTGCCTTTTCCACCTAATATACTGGAGATCTATTCACACAGGGCACAAGGCATACTTGAGGTTTCTCTCAGCTGCAGAGCACTCCATTTTGTGCATATATCTTACTGTATTAACCAGTCTCCCACTGAAGAACACGTGGGTTATTTCTAACGTATTACTATCAAAAACAATGCTGCAATTTGTATGTGGGCAGGTGTACTGGTAAGATAAATTCCTAGAAGTAGAATTTCTGGGTCAAAGGTAACATGCATTTATAATGCCAATTTGCCTTCCATAAAGGTTGTACCGTTTTACACTCTCAACAGCAATGTGTAAGAGTTCTTGTCTCCCCGGCGTCTTGACAAGAGACTGTTGACAAATGTGTAGATTTCAGGGCAGCTTTAAGCCTCGGAACAGGAAAGAGAAAACAGAAGTTTCTCCAAAGATGAATTTGAAAAGCTGTCGGGAGTTTCAGCCATCTTTCATAAAGAAATCTTCAATTCCTCAAAGATTTTTTTTCACTCCTTTATCCTCAGGACACCATAACAAAACCACAGAGGTGTCCTGTTCCTGCCCTACCAGGGCCCCATTCAGGCCAGTTCTGATGTCCTCTCTTATTTCAAGTGAGAGGCAAGAAAGACAGGAGAAGGAACCCAGGAGACAGGGCTCTGCCACTTAGGAGCTCCTGACTGGGCCACCGGCTTTCTGTCTCTGCACCGCCCAGCTTCCTCACCTGTAACACATAGTCAGCGATGACACACAACCACATGGGGCCACTAGTGGGGAAGTGCTTAGTGCAGCTAGTGACACAAGGCACATCCTCCAGGAAAGAGTAACCGGTGTCATTTTATAATAAAGGCATGGCCATCATTTTGTAATACCAAGAGTGTAACAAAGTACAATTTAACTCCTGTAATTCAGTAGAAAGCTCAATCAAGTAAATGGATACACAGATACTGCTGCTTTACTCGAGAAGCATTTGACTTCCTTCTCCCTATATTAGTTAATACTAACAGAAAAAGAAGTGACCATTAAAACAAATGCAACCATCCCTTAAAACGTGCAGTTCATGTTCAATTTTACTAGGCTAAAAAAGTCACGAGAGAGTTACTCCCAGACCTCCAGGTCAGAGGACAAGGCTACGATTCAATCCTGGCTCCTCTGAGAGGCAGCAGAACAGGAGGAAAGGAGCCCAGCACTAGTCCTCCTCCTGAGGGACTCTGGGAATGCTTCCTGGCCTCTCCAGGGCTTAGGGTCCTCACCCATCAAATGAGGAGAATGGTAGTTTCTTCTCATAGGGTTTGATAAGGATCAAACAAGGAAAGCATATACAAAGTTCATCACGAACGCCAAAAGAAAAAAAAAAAGCAGAGCAGTTTGCATTACCGTCATCTTTAAGGGGCCATCTGTCCTTCCTCTCACCATCCAAAGCTAATCCCTCCCTCCATCTGTGCTTTGGCCCGTCCTCAGGCCTCTGGGTCCTTACTGGAGCTCTCCCCTTCTGTCTCACGGATCCACCCTTCCCTCTCAGCAGAGTCCCTTCCATGGACTTTTAGCCCCCCTCTATCTCTGTTCGGGAAAACAAGATCCACACTCCACCCCTGCTCCTTTCTGGCTGCCATCCCACCTCCCCTGTGCACAGCCATGCTTCTCTACTTCTTCAGTTCCCCCCCTCCCACAGTCTTCCTCCCTCTCCAGAGCTGCTTCCAGCCATCACTTCATTCATCGGCTCTCAGATGAGGTCCTCAAACGCCTCCCTCTTGCAAGACCCAGTGGAGGTCTTCATTTCTCACTCTGCTTGGCTTCTTAGTGGCTTTCGGCACATTGTTCTCCTTAAAACCCTCCTCTCTCCCTGGAAGCCTGGCCATCACACTCCCATGCTTTCCTCGCTGTGCTGGAACCACCTGGGTCCCCTTTACAGCTCATGATCCTCTACCTGGCCCTTGAACGCTGACATCCCTTTGAACTCCATCCCCAGAATGATCTCATGGGTGTTTCTACTTTCCAGGACCACCTAAACCAAGTCACTGCTGGGAATTCCTTCTCAGCACCAGTCCACATTTCCAAATGCCTGCTTGACTCAGAAGTGTCTCAAACCCAGTATCTGCAAAAATCAAACTCATGCTCACAGTCCCCACCTGATCTTCCTCCAGCATCTCCTAGCGCAGTAATGGGCATTGCCATAGTTGTCATCCAAGCCAGAATCCTGGACATTATCTTTGACATCCTGCTCACAAGCCCACCCCCAACACAGGCCTGGCCAATTTTACTTCCTGCTCTCTCTGCAGTCAACTTATCTCCACCACTAGTCCAAGTTCACTTTGCCTTTTGCATTGCCTACTCCAACTGCTTCCTGATTGGCTTCCTCCGTAATCTATTCTTCACACTGTGGCCAGGGTGGATTTTTTAATGGAAATATGACACACACCCCACCTCTGTTTAATGTTCTACACTAATCTCCCACTGATCCTTTGGTGAAGACAAAACCCTCAACATCACTTCTGGGGCCCCATGTGGCCCGCCTCCAGGTTCCCCACCTTTCCACCCCAAGCCCTTTCCACATTATTCTTTTCCTTCTTGGTCTCATGGCATCATGTCTGGCCTTTGTGGGATTCAGCACACATACAATGTTCTATTTGTTTGTGGCTGGGGTGATTAGGGTGTCTCCGACAGTTAGTCGAACAGCTGTATAGAGATGCCACTCTACACAAATGACTCCAGGGTGCCTAGTGGGCATTTACTAGGTATTCACGTAATGAATGAACAAGGAGATGAGTGACTCACTGGCCCAGCCCTACTCCAAATGACATGAAAATTCGTTGCCTCAAAGGTACATTGTAAGAACTTGGTAGTATACCTGTGTCATGGAAACGTAGTTTATTGTGTTTCGATTTCTAAATCTTATCCACAACAAATTGTTTTTTAAAAGTAATGAATTTCCATCTTACTTCCCTTATGTTTAAATCCATGTAATTTGTACTTTATTTTCAAAAGTTAGAACACATTAGCGATAGTCACTGGTAGAAAAGAAAGTAAAAGAGAAAAAAAAACTAACAAAACCTATTTACTATGATATCATGATTACCACAGCACACTGTTTCCTTAAGGGATTCACACTGCACTCGCTGGAGTGCAATGACACAATCTCGGCTCACTGCAATCTCCTCCTCCCGGGTTCAAGTGATTCTCCTGTCTCAGCCTCCCGAGTAGCTGGGATTACAGGCACCCGCCACCAAGCCCGGCTAATTCTTGTATTTTTAGTAGAGACGGGGTTTCGCCATGTTGGTGTCAAACTTCTGACCTCAGGTTATCCACCCACCTCGGCCTCCTAAAGTGCTAGGATTACAGGTGTAAGCCACCATGCCCGGCCCATTGTGAGTGCAATTAGATGCAGGCAAGCCAATGTTTGTAACAAGTAAAAACAATATTACTTTGAAACAATCCAAAATGATCAGTACTACTTTTTGATTTTTAAATATAAAATTTAAAATTTGAACTTCAGCAAATTGTATGCTAACAGCGTAACACAGCAGTTCTTACCTTCTGGCTGGGACTGTTTCAGATCAAGCCACACTAGCCTAGGGTTAACTCTACAGAATTATTTTAATCCCTTTGGAAAGTGTTACAAACACTGCCACTGTGTCAGAGCTCCTCCACCCACGTAAAGATGCTGCAGGAGCAGCCCCAGCCCTCGTCCACCTTGCCCCCTACCACAAGCATCTCCACACCTCAGGCAGACCAAGCCTCTCACCACTCCTGCTGGCTATACGAATGATCAACAGCAGCACTAGTTATGTGGGGTTTATTTTCAAATTTTATTAAATTCCTCATTTATCTGTGAACTGATCTGTTTTAGATCTGGTTTCATGCTGTCCATACTCCAGGCCTAGGCTAACCTTGAACAGATATTTAACAGGATATGCTTGTGAGAAGGCTGGATACACTCCACTGGAATAAGATCTGATGTATAAAGAGGTTCTCACCCAACCCAGCTGAATGTCAGGTGGACCATTTCAGAACACAGCTAGGGAAGAAAGCACTAATAGTCTTGGCTTAGCAGGGACAGACCAATTCTTAAAGGGCTAAGTCAAGTTCCCTTGCCTCACACTGACTTAACTTTGACCTCCCACTCTGTTCAGATACTACCATAAACTAGGCACCTCAATCCTTTCAAGCATACTGGAGGTCTGTCTTGAACACATATGCACATGTATACAGGTTGCATATATGAACATGAACAAATGACAAAAATCTAGACATACAACTGCCTACGGTTTTATTACTAACCACATGAAAATCCTCGTGTAGGAGGAGAAAAACAGACATGCCTTTAAATTTATTAAAACAGTTTTACACCAAGACTTGATTTTCTGTCTTCATGACAATTCTTTGCATACAGTATCTCCTCGGAAAACCCACCAACTCTGTAAGACTCTCTAGTTTACAAAGGACTCTACAGAAGAAGAAATGCGGGACGAGGGAGCAGTGCTGGACTGGCGCTGTTCTTCACCCTTGTTCCCCGACGTGCAGAAATACAGCACCTGAGAGTCCATCAATGACCTGGAAGCACTTGGCAATTTATTCTCAGAGAGGGGGTTGTGTTTTTGCTAAGAGGATGCTATTTTCCAACATGACCCCTCTGGGTGTCTGGTAAAAGGCAATACAATATACAGCCTCCCACTACCTGCTGAGGAAGAAAAAGCACAAATCAAGCAGCGAGACCAAACGGCAAAACTATTTCCAAAAAAGGAAGTATCTTACCTAACTCTAAAAGAAAGCCACTTCTATACGTAGCATCTAAAAGTTTCTGGAAGTGATACAAACTAAAAAGCCAAGAGTTTTTCAGCTTGCACAGGTATCTTGTTACCAAAAAAAAAAAAAAAAAAAAAAAAAAGCTCAGGAAAACTATATAAAGCCGTATCAACAGAAGTGCAATGGAGACAGCTTAATGGAAAGGAAAATGGACATGTCAACACGAGTGTGTCTGCTAATAATTTACCCAAGAGAGTCATTCTAAAAGAGGAAGTTTAGAAACATGAAGTCAACCCACAATTTACACAGCGTAAAGCTTTTTAAAAAATAAAATGTTAAACATTATCACTCTTTGTATTTCTATTCAGAAAGAATTTTTTTTTTTAAACCACAAATATACTCAACTGAGATTTGCCGACCAGCAAAGCTGTCCTTGAGGAATACTACACTTTTGACAAAGTGGAGTTTCCCTAGAAAATTAAATTTCACTAAATCTCTTTTAAAAGCCAGTCCAGATACATAACAGAAAGTAGGGGAATAGGGTTGTGGGGAATGCCAAGGAATGGGGAGAAGTATTTCCTAAACCAGCCACCTTGTTTAAACTGTGTGGATTCTAGAATGTTTTTAACATGTGCAGCTCGAATGGAAGCTACACAGCACAGAGATTTTAGGGTCTTCCTTTATCCTGCCTTCAAAATACTACTAACCAAATCTGTGTCCTACAGATATGGTAAGCCGCATATTTATTGTTAATAAAACATTTCCCCTTGTTGTACTTTTCCCCCCTCATTCTCTCAGACACATCGATTCTTGTATCACACGTAACTAACCACAAAAGCCTTTTCAGCTTTTCCTGTGATTTGGCAGCAAGGCTACAGCGACTTCTGAAACTTGGGTTTCGATGGGTGTGCTTCAGGACTCTGGGTTTCTTGTTTATTGTTTTGCCTTCTTAAAAGCTTCAGATCCTTGACCCGTTAAATGCTTTCTCAGCCTGCATTTACTCTTAGTCCCATTTATCATCTTAGAGAATGCCCATGATATTCTCTAAGGGGAAAACGGGCAGAGAAGAGTTAATAAAGCCACGAGAGTGACACAGTGGATTAACCATGCACAGAGGTGTGTAAATTAGAGCAAAACCACGTGGCAAGCAAAACAAATGAAGGAATGCTAAGGCATTTTAAAACATCAAGATTACTAACCCAAAACTTTCAGCCTTAATGCTTTTATTTTCCAAAGTAAATAATGGATTATACTATTTTAAGTAGAAAATGGCACCTGTCTACCATGCTCTCAAATTTATTCCCTAGGCGTGAGCAGTCTTCAACACCCAGAGTTCTTCACAGAATGGTGAAATCTTGCCCCTCATAAATGTACACTGCAGAGGAGACTAAGACCTACGCTGGGCACATTCACAGGAATCCTGTTCAGATCACGTTTCCCATCCTAAGTTTAATATTTTCTTATAGCAGGCCAGGTGCGGTGGCTCAGGCCTGTAATCCCAGCCCTTTCGGAAGCCAAGGTGGGAAGATTGCTTGAGCTCAGGAATTCGAGAACAGCCTGGGCAACATGGTGAAACCCCATCTCTACTAAAAATATGAAAATTAGCCACGTGTGGTGGTGTGCACCTGCAGTTCCAGCTACTCGGGAGGCTGAGGCAAGAGAACCACTTGAACCTGGGAGGCAGAGGTTGCAGTGAGCCAAGATAGTGCCACTGCACTCCGGCCTGGACAACAGAGTGAGACTCTTAGTTTCAAAAAAAAAAACTTTTTTTTCTTTTTAGCAAAGGTACCATTTTTCACAGGTTATTTTCTACTTTCATAATAATCTCATAAAGGCAGTATAGGTTCAAAAGGCAAATTTTTAGGAGACGACCTGATCAGCCACCAAGAATCGTTCTTGATTTGGTATCAAAAGACATAACATTTGATCAGTTTGCAATTTTGTTTGGGATAAATATCCACAGTGACACTCTGACTCTGAAAAAACATCAAAGTGCCACTTTGGGGGAGATCATGAAAACACTGCACGCAGGCCTAAGAGTTGCCAGGAAGGCAATGACAGACGGGACAGCAGCAGGTTCTCTCTCAAGACTAGACTGTCAACAGAGCACGCAGAGAAAGAGGCACAGGGGCTGTTGCTTCACAAAACTGAGGACGGTCAGGATCAGCCACCACCACTTCCTGGATGTTTCTGCATAGTTCCCGAGTCAAGCATTAACCAAGGTCAATTCTGTCTAAAATGCACGAAAAGCCCAGCTACTGCACAGCACAGCCACGGCATAAAAATAGTGAACACACCATTCCCACACTCACTTATAACCGATGTTTTTAAAGCAATGCAAACTCTGAAGTTGTGAAGCAAAATGTCACTTAGACCTCTTGAGTTTAGTTCTTACTTCCTGTTGTTTCTTTGTGTTTTGGTATGTAAGAGTATACATCTTAGAGTTTGGAGGGTATGACAGTACAAGTGTAGCCACTCAGGGTGAGAAAAAACATCTGCAAAGGCATTTTGACAAACATTCTATCATCCTGAATGTAAACTGGAGTTAATTATACCTGCCTTTCATGGCTGCGGGAAGAATCCAGTGAGTACACTGGGGAAATGACCAGCAAACTGTGAAATGGGATAGTCAAGAGAATGCTGGGCATTACCAAGTATTCAAGTACAGAGTTGAATTTCCAGTTATTTTGGTCTTTTATAACCTTAATAGAGAAATTCACCTGAAAATGAGATCTGAGATTTAGCCACACAAATCCTAAATGGGGGGAATCTGAGCCTCAGACAGACACAACTGCCTAGTAATACACAAGTCAGGACTAAAATCCTGTGGGATAATTTTATCTTGTTTTGGGGCAGAGTCTCACTGTTGCCCAGGCTGGGGTGCACTGGTGTGCTCACAGCTCACTACAGCCTCGAACTCCTGGGCTCAAGTGATGTTCCTGTCTCGGTCTCTCAAAGCACTTGGATTATAGGCATGAGCCAACCTGCCTAGGTCCCACTGCTCACTTTAAAGCCCACTCATTTAGAAGAAAGATCTTCAAGCTAGGCAAGGTGGTGTGTGCCTGACACCTACAGTCCCTGCTAATTGGGAGGCTGAGTCGGAAGGATCCCTTGAGTGCAACAGTTCGAGTTCGGCCTGGGCAAACTAGTGAGACTCTATCTCCTGGCCTTACAACGGGACCACACTGTAGAATAAACCATGTTTTACCCAGGTAAAGGGTAACCTGTTGCCTATCATAAGGCTCTCTGAGTAAGTTTAGATATAAGCAGGCCCATCTGTCATAGGATTTTAATCTAGATACAAGAGCATGACCAAGCTATATAGAAAAACCTGCAGCAACAACGCAGCCAGCAGAAACAGCCTGCCTAGAGCCACCATCCACCTCAGAGCAGCAGACCTTCATACACAAGGCAGCGGGAATGGCTGCGGGACCAGGAATCACTTTTGCTCCTAGAGCAGACATCAAAGGCCTGAGTCGGCTTTGACCTGTCAGTGCAGCACGAAGGGCACAAACCCAGAGGGCTGACTGGAGACCCTAAGCGAGAGAGAGAGAGAGAGAGGCACAGAAGACAACAGAACTTTCCACCCCTTCCCCCTCCACACCTCCTCAAGGTCTCTTCCTCCCTCCACTCCACCTCATGATCTCAGCAGGCTCCGGCTATTACAAATACATGATGAAAAAAAGCTTTTCTCAAACCTGCTTTTCTTCACCCTGAGATATTGCGGGGAGGGGGCAAAGAGGGAGAAGAAAAATAAGAACAAGGTAACTTTTCAAAGTCCTTTTTAAATTACATTTTTAAAAAATTTCCAATTGAGAAACATACCTGAGAACAATTCAGAATTTATTTGACAGGTCTCAAACTTGGGAGTTCTGTGACTCAGCCCACTCTTTTGGGTAAGTCCTACCCAAAACAGTATTTCTAGCTCCTATCAGCTTACTCCACTGCTCTCAGGCCAGAGGCAAGTCATGTTCTTGGCAGAACAAACACAAGGGTTCCAAATCCTCGCTCGGTTCCTAATCTCCACATTGAAAGACAATGAGGAACCAACTGGTCACCAAAATGTCACCAGCCAAACACTTCAACATGCTGCCCCAGAGAGAATGCCACACTGGGGTTCCCAAGACGGTGGATGGCACAGAGCAGCTGCCGCCTGTTCCCATCCTCATTGTTTACCACTGTGTAAGTCAGACGAGTGCAGGAAGTAATTAAACACAAGAAATCACTGCAGGTACCATGTGCACACACAAAAAGCCATTCCATTTAAGTCCCTGTAGAGGGGGTGTCCCTCTCAAAACACTCAACTCCCCAGAAAACTATCTTCAGGGGCTGGGTCGTTTCCAGAAAATCGACTGACTTTTAACACATCTTAGTTCTACGAGTCTTGGCAATTCATAGATGCTTCTAAAACAAAAAGACTGTTACCATGTTGGGGTGTGGCGAATTGTTTTTCTCTTTGAAAATACTCCCACCGGCCAGGCTCGGCAGCTCACGTCTGTAATCCTAGCACTTTGGGAGCCCAAGATGGGCGGATTGCCTGAGCTTAAGAGTTCAAGACCAGCCTTGGCAACATGGTGAAACCCCGTCTCTACTAAAATACAAAAAATCAGCCGGGCGAGGTGGCGGATGCCTGTAATCCCAGCTAATCAGGAGGCCGAGGCATGAGAATTGCTTGAACCCGGGAGGCAGAGGTTGCAGTAAGCCGAGATCGTGCCACTCCACTCCAGCCTGGACAATAAAGTGAAACTCTGTCTCAAAGAAAAAAAAAAGAAAAAAGAAAATATTCTCACTAATTAGGAAAATATATGCAGCCCCCTTGCAAAGCTTTTAAAAGGAAGGAGTGCCTTTTTAAATGTGGCCTCCAATTTCACGAAGTTACGATATCACCCTGTAAACAGACAGCATCTAATGCTGACTGCCTACCACCCCCCATAAAACTGAAAGAGAAGAAAGCCTTATCCATGTCTCACCAATAACTGTTTATCCACAGTAAGTTATAAAAGAAGCCACTGGGTTTTTATTATCCAAGCTTTTAGGACAGTTCAAGTTTAATACACACAATGTTTCATTCATGCTGTTAAATTGATAATATTAACCTTTCTTGCTGAGATGCATTAAAAATTCTGGCTTTTCAGAGCAAATGTAATTAGTTCACTTAGTAACTTCACCAGCAGCAGCGACAGAAGCAAAGCGAACTAACAGGATATGGATTAATGTAATCAAAATATCATCTCCCATCATCGCCACTCTTTAGGCAGCTGGCTACACTTCCTCTCTTGGTTGGATTTTTTTTCTTTTTAATAAAAATGATATATCAGTGAAATGGATGCATAACTACTTGTAATCCCCCCTCAGGGCAGTACCGTACAGGAAACCATATTGGTGAGTGATCCCAAAAGTTTTAATCTGATGTGTCTGCTTAATACAATTTTGACAACCGAGCAATGGCACAAGGCTCTTTCAGGGCACGGAGCTTTGTCAGGAGGCAGGAGAAGCCTTGGAAGAAAGGAAGGAGAAGCCAGAAGCAGTACAGGGCTTCCAGAGCGCCACTGTTAAGTATCCCATGAAGATAACAAGTATCTCCCTCTCTAAATACCGTATCACTAACAGAAATAAATCAAAGTGGTGTGTTTGCCCTTTGAAGTAGCTCCAATGCACTCACACATGAAAATGTACTTCTGCAACCCTGTACTGCCCAGCCATAGTGGGTGTTTGCTATTTTGCGACCCTCTTTCTTGAATATCCACATTTTCTCCTAAGGGACCACCCTTGTCCTCCTTCTTCCTTACTGAGGCCGGGAACCTCATGGCCTGCACTGGCATATCAGAGCATCTTTCTCTGGGACACACTGGTGGAGGGCGGTGGCCTAGCACTATCACAGCTACAGACCTCTTGAAACAGGTCTGTGCCATTGGAACAGATTGCTTGCCCTTGGGCACTGAACCTGAAGGTGGGGATGCAGGGTTAAAGCTGTAACAACCCTTTTGCTACCACATGGATGCTTAGAATGAAGACAATATGCAGGTGGGCAGTCACGGGGAGCCCCCAGTAGACTTTCTGAAGCCACTCTTAGACTCTTCCATTAAGTGGACCCACAGTGCTCTTTTCTGCATGAGCCAAATGAAACGGGCTTTCTTCCCTGGGAAATGAAAGTCAAGGTACTTCACACAACACATTTTTGACAGGGACACAAAACCCCACCTGGACTGAAACGAGGGGTGGTCACCTCTGCCCATGCTGCAAAACCCCAGACATGGGACAAGTCAGTTAACAGCACTTCCACATTCCCCAACTTCGGAACTTGTGGGTGAAACCCGGCCACAATCTAATCAGCACTGCCATTAGGACCTTTCAGGGTCTCACACATCACCAGGAAGCAGAAATAAGAAGGATACCGCTACTCATACTTGTTTTAATGCAAGAAACTGCAAGTAGAGTGATAGAGTCCTTCTTTAGGACCAATGTTTACATACAGGCTGCATAGAAACCTGAACCTACAATTTGTCTTGGCATAGAAGGGAAATACCCAATTGACAACAACATAAAAACTTTTAAAAAAGCAAAAATCACACTTAGAAGAAAAGTTATTTCATAGCTCCCCCAAAGACATTATAAATAGGAAGTCACCACATAAATTCAGTTCTCCAAACTCAGGGAAGCCTTCAAAGGTTACACAATCGGCCTCCTGGCAACATTAAAACACAAAGGGCAGTTAATGTTCAGAATGGTAGTCACCAATTAGTCCAAAACACACACTTACTTAGCAAGCACATACCTCTGCTTAAGCTTTAAGTTGCTCTGTTAGCATTTGGCTAAGCCTGAAGTGACACAGGTTTGGGGTCAGTGACTTTACTGCGAAGTTAATGTCACCTTTACGAAGCCTCCATGGGTATAAACTCTGTAAGCCATTCTGGGCAGTGCTGGGTACAACCAAAAGGCATAAACATGCTATTTTTTCTCCGTATGTTTTCATTTGAAGAAAAAAAAACAGGCATGAGAAATATTAAGACTTAACCAAGGCTGACTTACTCTGAAGTACAAAAGGATGCATTTGTAGCCGACCATTTCAATTTTTTTAAAAAACACGGAATAAAACATTGGCATGTCCTATGGCTTCAGGTTAATACTACCGAGCAGAATGCCTAAACGAGAATACCTGGTATCATGCCCAGTTACAAAGCCTGAGCGATCTTCCCATTAAGTGACACTACTGTTGGAAAATACAAAACCCCAAGAAATTACAGTACAACAACAATTTCAAATGAAAATAATCATCTAGTTTTGATTTATATGATGCGCACTCTTTTACATCTAAGAATTGCAGCAGATACGGTCAGCACCTGAGGGTCCTACGAGGCAGGCTAATGTTACTTATGGCTCGGAACACTAATCAATCGCCACTACAGTGTGTTTGCAAAGGACTTCCGGGGTATGTAATATCAGCTCCTGTTATGGCCCTGGCTGTTAGTAGATCAAATGTACTAAATTATCTAGACATAAGACTTTTGAGAAAGGGGATGGAAGAGATGATTAGGGGCAAACAAAACAAATCCCTAGGCTTTGCCTCCCAAAGACACCTTTCAGTAGATTACTTGGGATCCCAAGCATGTGATTTCAGAAACAGAAGGAGCTTGCAAACAGTCCCATGTTCCACCTAGATCTTGTTAAGACCTTACGGTAGGGGGAGGTCTACAAATTCTCATCTTTATCAGGTAGTCAGACAGCAAACTGATTCTACAAATCAGCTTAATGATTTTGGAGGGCTCTTCGCTCAAATGACTATGCTGGGGGCCATGCAATAGCAGTGGAGGCTCCTCAGAGAGGGAATTCTCCTGAGATCCTCTGGCCTCCTCTGGACCACATGGGGGTTTGGAAGGGGGAAAAAAAAAAAAAACCTTCTCAGCCAGGCGCAGTGGCTCATGTCTGTAATCCCAGTGCTCTGGGAGACTGAGGTGGGAGGATAACTTGAGCACAAGACCCCGTCTCTACAAAAAATAATTAAAAATTAGCTAGGTATGGTGGTATGCACCTATAGTCCCAACTACTCAGGAGGCTGAGGCAGGAGGATCACTTGAGCCCAGAGGCAGGAGGCTGAGGCTGCAATAAGCCATGATTGACTCTACTGCACTCCAGCCTGGGCAACAGAGCAAGCCTGTCTCAAAAAAGCCCAGGAAGAACCTGAGCCCTTCAAAACAACCCCTTTTACTGGAGACTCGGAGGAGCCTTCAGACCCAATCCTTGGATCAGTGCGGTGGTTCCATCGCCACCAAGCTCTGCTGAAGCTTCCCTGCATGGGATACGCCAGGTGCTCACCCACACACAGATATCTTTCTGTGTAGCAGCTACTCCTTATAGGATCTAAAAGACAAACATGTATCCTTGAAAAATGGGCTAGCGTGAGGGGTGCTCCTTTCTTTTAACTCCCTACAACCAACCTCTTCCCTTGGGAGTCATCCCACTGACCCCTCCCAAAGAGATGGCCCCCTTCCCAGTGATCCTTCCCCACTGGGATGACTCCCAAAACAGGTGTCCCAGGCTCTCCCTCTCTGCAGCCAGGTCAGTGTTTCCAAAAACCTCCTACACCAGCTCACTCCCCTTGCTCACGCCACAAGCATCTAAACTCAACATCTCAACAGCACAAACATTCTCCCCTGTCAAATTCCTACCCTTTGTTTTTTCCTATCCTAGTTAATGGCAAGGGTGGTCATTTTCTCCAGTCGGTCTCCAGTAATCCGTAAGCTCATTGCTTTTCCTCTACCTGCCCCAACTTCATCCTTCACCAAGTCTGGCTGTATCTATCTCCAAAAGGCCTCCAACCCCCTTCCCCATGCTCACTCCACAGCAATGGCATCTGCCTCCACCCACGGCTCTGCCAGCTTCCCTCCTTCCCCAGACAACTGCCAGAGACCCTTCAGGAAACACAGATCTGCTCGTGGCACTGCCCTGCTTCACCGTCACTGCCTGTAAAGTCAGGTCCAGTCTCCTAGGGAAGGCAGACAGGGCCACAACTGGTTTCTGCCAGCATTCTCACCTTCATTCTTAGAGGACATCTGCCCGAACTGACTTATCCTTATACTCAGCCTTTATTCACCTACCCCACAATCTCTGGTACTTGGCAAACTCCTGTGCATCCTGTGAGGCCCTGCTCCTAGGCAAGTCTTCCCCTGCCCCCTCCACACCAATCTACCCCTTCTCCAGCCTCCTCTGGCACTTTGCACAAAGCCCTAATAAGATATGCACCACACTCCCAATTTGGTTGGTTTCCATGTCAGCCTCCCCACAGGGAGATTTCCCCAGAAGTGTGGCTGTGTCTATTCATCTTCAGATCCCCAAAGCTGAGCTGGGTAGTTTGAGAGGCAGAAATCAGCAAATGTTTGCTGAATACGAATGCTGCACGCCCAACACGCAGAGCTTGCAGGTGAAGACTGTATCTGTGAAAGGAATCCAGCTGGTCTCAAGCTACACACTTGGCCAAGTCAAGTCAGGCTCTCCCAATGCAAGCAACTCCAGTCAACAAGCAGAACCAACCACCACCACTGCAGGCAAACATGCTGTCAACTGTCAGTGCTAACCACATTTTCCAATGGTTTGCTTCCTGGCCTACAACAAATGGCTCATGGCTATTTACAAGCCTCTAACCTGTACGCCTCTAACCAGAGAAGAGCTAACACAGCTTTTAATTATTACCCCAGGGTTCAGTAGCGTGAAGGGGGCAGCACGAAGCCCAAAGGGTGCACTGTCCTCTCACGTGTCCACACGACCTTCAGGGAAATGGGATACACTTTGTGCCAACACCCACTCCTCCCTAGAAGAGGCACTAAATCCAGCCACAGAGCTGAAGAACACTATATGCAGTTTCAATACACAGATATGTAAGAGCAGTTATCAACGATGATTAATCTTTCGTCATAACCCATCTTTTGAAAAGTTCACTGAGAGACAGAAACAAGGAGTAGAATAAACCAAAGTCAAATGAGCAGAAAATGGAACCCTTTTAAAAATGTTATTCATTCTTAGGGGTTAATAATTACATGGATAGATGATTTACGCAGAGGAGAAAAATGCAGCCAAGCAGTGAGCCCCTAATAAGTATTCGGGATTTGACCAAAACGTTCCTTCAGCTGCTATTAACTATAACACTGAAGAAAGGATTCACACATCCCATGACATCTATTTTTATAGCACAGGGCCCAGAGTTAGCCATATCACTTTTAATGACTTGAGATTCCAGAAGAATTATCACTATGGTAACATTTCAAAATGGCCATCAAAGTTACCAGGCACCAGGCCACAACAGTTTGGATCTCATAGGGCCTTTTAGAACAGACCAAGTTATTTTCAAAATTCATCTAATTGATTCCACATTCCTAACAAAGCCTTGCTAGAAGTTAGCTAATGGGGTTATTTACAAGTATGAGTTAACAGAAAGAGCACTCAAATGTTATCTGTTTTCACTCCGAATCAAGCTTTTCTAATCATAAGCCACCAGAAAATAATTCATCGCTGACTACAATGATGTGATAATATTCTTTAATATTTTTGTAAGCATTCAAGGAAAAATATGAAAAAAAAATACGGGAAGGTATCAAGTTTGCCATTATTTTTGTTACTTTAATAACTGACTTGAAATTATTTTACAAATAGAAAGTTGATAAAAATTACCAATATTTAAAAATGCTTACAGATGAACGAACAGTCAAACACACCATGCCATTGGGAACATATACTCAAATTCTTACATTCTTCCCAGTCCTCAGGGGGTAACCATGAAGGAGGGAAACAAGTGACTCTTCCATCCTCATTTTCATAGGAAAACAGGAGGCTGACCTCAGAGGCCAACTCCATGTGCACTAAGTACGGGGCACTCAACTGAGAGCCAACAGACTCAAACTCAGAGGTGAAAAGGACCTTAATAATGTGCTTTTTATGCTGCTAGCTGCTACCCATTGGTAGTTCTCAAAATCAGCTTAAGGCATCTCTTACCAGCATTAGAATAGAAGAAAATATTGTGGTACTACATGAGTAGAAAGGGTGAGTGCTGTGTCAGACAAGAAGTGATTTGGAAACACTTACTTTAGTTATATACTTATTCTGTCCTGGGATCATGGTGTATATCTATGTTTTACTGTAGGTCTAGTTAAAAAAAAAAAAAAAATTGAAAATCACAGATGTAGTATATCACCTTTCTTTCCAAGAGAGGTGAGGTGAACTGCCCAAAGTAATTAAGCAGTGGTACACTCAGACATTAGAATTTGGGTCCGCCTCATTTTTAGACATTCTTTCATCAACAGAAAACTCAACACAGACATCCAGTGGGATGAATTTAGAAACAGAAGCATATTTGAGAAACTAAGGGAGCTACTGACACAAATTCTGCTTTTAACTGTGCCTTTAGACCAGATGCCCTTTAAATAGGGCCTTGTGATCCCATAACTTTTTAATTACAATATCATGGACCTGCAGACAGGGTGTTACAAGTGAGAACTGTGCTTTCCAAGGGTTATGCAGGGCAAACCTTATCCAGGCCTGCCAGAAGCACATGGCATTTTCAAGGCCATTTACTAAGGAAAGACACACTCACACACGTTGTGCCAAGGGCATTCTATGCCAGACCCCAGCCAGGACCTACTGTTAGTGCTCTTCAAGGGGATGAAGGCGAATCCTAGGCCTCTACTCCTGTGAAGGCCCAACTCTCACTGGGAAGGGCAGGGAGGCCCCCAGATACTGTCTCCAGGGAACAGGACAGTTCACCAAGACCACACACACAGCCTGCTCTCACTGAAGGACAATCAGATGTGGAAAGGTCTACTTAAAAGAAAAAGCACATTAGGGTTTTTCTTAATGCACAGTACAATGAAGAAAACAGAAAACAGACCAGAACCCTATTGTCCAGATAACACCTACTGACCTTTGAAAAGAAATAAAAGCACATGGTTAAAAAACTCCAAACAGTGCAAAAATAATACAGGATTACCTGTGGAGGTCACCCAGCACTTTCGGTTCCTTTCCATGAAAAATAAGTGCTTATTACTTTCTGGGATTCCTTCTCAAAAACTTCTTAATGATTGAACAAGCATTCACCAGCATACATGCTCTTTTTAAATTAAGCCCTGAAGAATCACAGTACATATAATGCTCTGCACCTTTTTCCACTTAATTTATCTCAGAACAAAGATCTAACCTTTCAAAGAACAGCTGTTGTAGTGAGAATTCCACTCTTTGGAAATGTATAAATCAGACACAAATTCAAAATGCAGTATTTTTTGTGCCTGCTTTGTAATCCTTTAACAATGAGTCCTATAGGAATTTAAAAATTACAATAGTATCAGCTAATATTTCATTGAGGCATTGTGCCATGTCTGGCCCTGGGCTAACCCCTTTTCTTTACCTCTCACAACGACCTTAGAAGGAAGCTGAGTGTCCAGAGTCGTGTAGCTGAGAGGCCTTAGGAAGGTAAATTCTCTTGACCAACGTGGAGAGCCAAGAGGTAGCACGGCCAAGATGTTAAGCCAGATCTGTCTGATTCTACTACCCCCTACTACAAAGAGCTTGCTTGTCACAGGATAAAGGTGCTGGCTTCTCCACCAGAGGAAAGGAAGCCACTTAAAAACTTACAGAGACGGTGACACCAGTGGCCACCAGCTGGCCTTGGGAGAGAGTGCAGAATGTGCTCCCAGAGCTAGGATGAAGAAGCGATGGGGGCCTGACCCCCCGCCCAGGCGGCCCTGGGCATCAGCATAGGCACCTCACTGGGTTTACAATGGCTCAGAACACGCTCACCTGCTTGAGCTCAGCCTCCTGAAGGTCTGCTAATAGCCGCTCTTCAAGCACATGTATGAGACCTATTCAAATGCAACTGAGTGGGACCCTGAAACTGGGGCTGGCAATGGTGGCAGCACTAAGTCAGGCCCTCTCGCTGGGAGGTGATGTGAAGAGGGCCACTTCTCATCCCTGCTCTGCTGTCCCCTTAACCAGGGTCTTGAGCAGTGGAGGAGGAGCGCAGGTCCCTCCAGTCAAAGACAGTCCAGGCTGAGTCTAGACAACCTGACCATTCTCATCCCCACCCAGCCCAGCCAGTCTTTCACAGACAGGTACCCGGATCTGTGATGGCCAGTGGCAACAACAGGTGTGATTTCTCCTAGGTCACATCACTTTTCACTGAGAAGCCCATCTTGAATAGCTGGGGGTGTGTTTACAGATCCAGGAAAGCTCAGAACAAAAATACTTAGTTAAAAAGCAAGTTAAAAAATGCATCTTCAGGGCAACCCGCTCGGGTCCCTTTCCATGTTGTGGAAGCTTTGTTCTTTCACTCTTCACAATAAATCTTGCTGCTGCTCGATAAAAAAAATAAAAATAAAAAATAAATTAAAAAAATGCATCTTCAGTGAGTACAGTGGCTACCTCGTGTTCCTTTTTTATTTGATGGGAAATAAAGGGGAAGGGAGATTTACTTTGAGTTGGCAGGCCGGATCTGCAACAGGGACTGGAGAACTTTCCAGGCCTAGCAGCCCCGGCCTGGCCCGCATTCCTTCAGGGTGACAGAGCACCAGGGCCGGCCGGCGGTTCCCCTAGTCCTTCTGCCGCCGCCACACAGTGACTAAGCCCACAGGAATCCCAGCGGGTGCTGGACCCACCCGGAGGACAAGCAGGCCGAGAGGAAAGCCTGTGGCTGCCCCAACCAGCGGAAGAAAACCTGCTCTCTGCCCTCCAGCCCCTGGGTATACTGCAGGAGAAGTTGGGGAGGCTGTCGAAGGCAGGAGCAGCCCCACCTGAGCTCAGGTGACAGCCCATCTCACTTGCAAGGCCTTGCAGAGACACCCAGGCCCCATACTCAGGACTGACTTTGCTGAGGAATCAGAGAGCAGAGTTTCAGGGTGCACCTTTATCTCCCTGAGAAAGACTCCCAGTAAAAGTCGGTTGTTTGCCCAAAGGAGGCAGAATTAAACTACGGGCAGGCAACCACAAGTTTGCTTTGACAAATAAAACAAGAAAAAAAAAATGTAAAGCTACACTGGCCCAATCACTTTCCAAGAGCCTAATTCATGGTAAAATCAGCAGTCCAAGATCTGACTTTGATAAATCACTTCCTGACTCTTCATAAATTTTACTCTCTGTATGACTGTTATTTTTATTTTGTAAAAGAATTAAAAGTTTACTGGAAACCACATACCTTTCTTCCTTTACGACAACCTGTCATTCATCACAGCTAAAACATCCACCCATTAAAAGATATTTTTACAAGATTAAAGAATGGTTTTAAAAAGAAAGAAATCTCCCTAGTTAAAAATGAACCAAACAAAGGTACCTAATCACTGATCAACATCAAAGTTTTGTTCCACACATGAAAATAATTTATCAGGCCAGGTGTGGCAGCTCACACCTATAATCCCAGCACTTTGGGAGGCCAAGGCGGGTGGATCACCTGAGGTCAGGAGTTCGAGACCTGCCTGGCCAACATGGTGAAACCCTATCTCTACTAAAAATACAAAAAATTAGCCGGGCGTGGTGGCAGGTGCCTGTAATCCCAGCTACTCAGGACGCTGAGGCAGGAGAATTGCCTGAACCCGGGAGGCGGAAGTTGCAGTGAGCCAAGATCACACCATTGCACTCCAGCCGGGGTGACAAGAACAAGACTCTATCTCAAAAAAATCATCAATGTAAAAATGAATTCTGCCTAAGGGGGGGAATTTAAAAAGTCAGAGAAAAGCAAGGTATTAAAATTCAGAAACAAGCTGTTTTATAATTAAGCATCTGTAACTTAACTATACTATGTCACTCTTTGATTTTCATCTTTCCTTTATCATAAGAGTCATAGATGTTCTCCGCTCATATAAAGGTGGTAGGGAGGGAGGGCGCCATGCTAATAGAACCCACATCATGTTTACTAAGCACTAGACAGATGTGGGCAAAAACTCCAAAGATCTAAAAGTCTCTTGACTAGAGCAAGACATCTTCAAGAACTCATCCAACATGGTACCTAGCCTTCTTCAGAGCAAGACAAGCCACTAAGTCATCCCTGGGTGTGTGTTCAGCAGGAGTCCACTGGGAAGTATTAGGTGAGCTACGATGGGAAAGTAATGGGCAGGAAAATCATAGGAAAGCAGGTCTGGATTTGGGCTGGCTGCTTAGCTGCATGGCACCTTGCACAAGTTATAACCAGGTCTCTTGCCTCCATTTCCTCTTCCACAAAAAATGGAACAGTAGTATCCATATCCACCCTACAGATTGTGCAAAGATTAAAGAATACTGGCGAGGTGCCTGGCACCTAGTCATTGTTCAATGAATGCCAGTCATGATCATGAACACAGTCCTTGCTAAGAGAGTGATATGATTTGGCTGTCCCCACCCAAATCTCAGCTTGAATTGTATCTCCCAGAATTTTCATGTGTTATGGTAAGGACCCAGGTGAGGTAATTGAATCATGGGGGCCGGTCTTTCCCGTGCTATTCTCGTGATAGTGAATAAGTCTCATGAGATCTGATGGGTTTATCAGGGGTTTCCACTTTTGCTTCTTCCACGTTTTCTCTTGCTGCCACCATGTAAGAAGTACCTTTTGCCTCCTGCCATGATTCTGAGGCCTCCCCAGCCATGTGGAACTGTAAGTCCAATTAAAACCTCTTTTTCTTCACTGTCTTGGGTATGTCTTTATCAGCAGCATGAAAACGGACTAACACAGAGGGTAATCACCACAGGAATCCAGACGGGGAGTGGGGTCAGTTCACTGGTACAAAGATTTTTATCAAAAGAACTCATTTCCCACCTGATCCCTATACACTCCAGGGTCCACATCTAGAAGTCCCAAAGACCGGCATGCATGGGTTGGGTCAACAGGCTGCCTGGAGGTTTACCTCATTCCAGGAGTTGGAGAAGCACTGTGGGAGGAACTGGGGTTCAAATCCGCAAAACTCCAAAACATAGGAGGGATCTTCTAAAAGTTTCTGAAGAGTTCTAACCACAGATTAGGGAAAAAAAAAAGATGCCCTTTCATCAACATGGGATGAAATGCTAGGATTTAGACATGGTTTTTTTGTGTTTTTTTTGTTTGTTTGTTTCCCCCATTCAGAAAACACTAAATCATGTAAAAATCTTGGAAGAAGAGACACAGATTCTGACCTAATAAGATGCTACAGCTCTGATTCCACCATCAGAATACCTTTAGGTTGGCACCATTTGCAATGTATTAGTGCAGCAAACTGCACGAATCCCCTCATTAGATCCAGGGCCCCTGAGAGTGGAAAGGGGAGTGGGGCAGTAAATGGCTAGGGAACAGGAGACAGTGGGCTGGAGGGTGTCCCAGGTTCTAACCCCGGCTTGGCCTTCAGAGCCCTGGTGTGGTCTGGGCTAACCTCTCCAATCCTTTTCCAAGTCTTAAGTTTCCTTCCAACTCACTGTGATTCTTCCAGAGAATTACACAGGGCAGGTGAAGTTATTTCCCAGAAAATGCTCATGGAGTACAGAGGTTCTCACTGAACGTCTCTATTCCAGGGCCGATGCCTTTGTTTTAATGGCAGCGCATCATCAAATAACCAAATCCACAGATACTGCACAGGTCTGAAGGATCCGGCTCTGAGGGATATGGAGGCATCCGAGACTCCCTCTGTCTTCTTTCTGTGTACACAAGGTACCTTCAGTGACTGCAAGGAAAATCCTCTTGCTTTCTACATCACAGCATGTTCTATAAGGGCAAAGTGCTCCAGTCATCACCTCCTGTTTTCTCTAGCCAGACCTGCTCTGAGCTGGAGACCCACTGCAGTCAAGCAAACTTTTAGATACAAGAAAAAATGACAACATGTCTATTACAGAGGTCTCAGCTTAATCAGAAAATGGCACTGCGGGCCAGAGAAAAGCTGATGGTGATGGCTCCTACCCCAGTGAAATAGGCAGATCCATGAGAGCTCTCACTGGGGCTGCTGGAGAACTGGCTGCTTCCTCCCACTTTAGTAACCCCTGCTTCGTAACTGTCAGTGCCAGAAAGCCACAGTGAGCCCCCAGTGGCCCCTATATTACCCATCCAGAGAGACAACCTCTCCCCTCCATGAAACTCATTTCTGGGACCCACACCTAAACTTTAACACAATCAAAAAAGTTGAGTCTCCTTAAAAATGCATCTTGCAAGCTCACAGGTTCTTGGTTCATAAGTGATACTAATGGAATAATCTGGTTGGGAAGGGTGGCACACAATAGAAAAAGTTAATGATTATCTGCTGTAGTTTGCTTTAGTCTGTGAGTTCAAAAGTCTCCTCATTTACAATAACCTTAAAGGATAACAAAATAAAGTCCTAGAAGAAATGTAAATTTAATTCTTTCCATTTTCTCAAAATATTAATTGCTGATACAATTAAATGGATTGGCCTAAACTGCTCCAAAGCTTTTCCTATCTGCTAATTAAATTTGCCCTCACTGCCATAATACAAATTCTGGGAAATCTTCTGGCTTCTGGGCATACTATGTAGGATGAGAGAATGAAATCCATTCAGTCCTAATCTACTGCCCCACTTAATAAACAAAAAATGTTAAGAACACGCATTTTTTAAAAAATCTAAATGGCTTCATAATATAGATATAGCAAGTCTTTCCATAATGCTAATGAAGGCTTCTCACAAGAGTTTAATGAGCTGGTATCCAACATCTTCCAGGCCCAGGGATGTTAGCTTCTCCTCCCTTAGTACAGAGGTTGCTCAGAGAGCAATCAGTATCATGATCCATACTAAATGGAACTGCCCTACTCTTTATTTTTATAGTCTGTAATCCAAGTCACTCTATTAACAGGCAGAAAAATCCCAGCTAGCTTCAAAACTCCCTCATCTTTCCATTATTTCAAATGCCAACCTTTTCCTACTACTTTATCTTTGCATTAAGTACCAAGAGCAGAAAGATGCAATCAATTTAATATTTCCCTCTGCCCATTTACATGACTTATTTGTTTCGACAGATCTTCTTTGCCACAAATCCTTCATTTGCCCATTCATGTCTGCATACTTAACATAGATTTAATATTTCTCCAGGCCGAAGATCATACGCAGAGTTTTTCTTTGACTGGAGGACAGAAGGGACAAGGAGAGAAGGAGGAGAACGTCTGGAATTCCTTTGTTCTTGGAGACAACTCCAGAGAACAATTCTCAATAAGTTATAAAAAACTTCAATCAGCACCCTCACATTTCTGATTTAAAGTTGGGGTGGGGGGCGTGGAATAAAAAGAGAGGAAACTAAACATGTACGAAACCCATTCTAGTGTGAGACGTTGTCAGACACTTTGCTGACCTTTTATCATAAAACTCTCTCTCGGTGGCCACAGGTTACAGCAGGGAACCTAAAACCTAGACTTGGACCCCAAGTCCTCGCCTCACAAAAATCACGACATGAGTGATGAACCAGTTTCTGTTCAGCCACACAGAAACTCATTCAAGTCCTTCAAGAGGAAGAATCCCACCTTCAACTCCACACCTCCTCCAGCACCAGGCGGAGATGCTCCTGATTCCACTTAGAATCCTCCTGCCCACACAGGCAGGAAACTCGGGGCACTCAGTGCCTGCTCTCTCACCCACTGCATGCCCACAGACCTCTGCAAAGGCAGCTCCTTTGCTCCCCCAATCCTGAACATCTGGTAAGTGCTAAGGCCTCAGAGGGGGCTTTTAAACAGGTATAAAGTAGAAACTACCAGCTTTCCACCACTCCTACCTCATCCATCAGAAAACAGAGCCACCAGCCTTCCAGGGTAGGGTTCATCAAGCCTTTTCCTCCCCATGGAACTAAGGCTATACACAGTAGTCAGAGATAAATAATGTCTAAGCCAAACCGGCTTGAGGGCACATATGGAGGTGGGGGGCAGAAGGACACTGGCCTGGGACCTAAACCACCATTCAGACCTCATCTTTACAAAATAATATACTCCACATTCCAAATGCCTGGCAAAGTTTTGCAGTACAACTCATTCACGAGTCGAGGGCCTTGCATACAGTGCTCGGCAAACAGTACTGAGCAAGTGTGGACATTCCTCATGAAAGGCCTCAATTTCACCAGACCCAAATATTCTTTTCATCCAAAGTTCCAAATATGGAACTCACCCTCCTCTGAGCTCCTAGCACTTGTTGCCTCTCTCTCTCTTCTGGCAAAAGTCATAGAGTGCCTCGTCACACAGCATAAGTTGTCTCTCTCTTTTTTAAATGTCAAGTGTTTTTATCTTATCTCACAACAGAATCCTAGTTTGTGTCATCTCATACTGCCTAGCATGAGACTTGCACAAATCGGGGGAACCTTAATTGTGTAGCTGAGGGACACGATGGACACTCTGGCCAAGGAACTAGCAAGGAAACCTGCAAAGACACATCCAGACCTAACCTAGGTGTGACTTATAACTCAAACCTCTTCTCCAGTCTGCCTCTCTGTGGAAGTGATATGTACACAATGTGTTCGCTTCCACTTCCTTAATGATGGTGGACTGACATGAATAAGAATGGTGGGGAGGAGCACAGGACCCCAAATAATTTACAAGTCAGCAAAGTGAAGAACTCCTCTAGGCCATACACGTGCACACATTCTCTAGCACACACACTTACTCTCAAACTCTACTGTTATTTAGTTGGTTTATTCATTCCAGCTAGAACCAGGGACCAATTTGGTCATCCAAAAATGTTTTATAAATCTCTTTATAAAATTCCTGCACCTCTCAGGGCCAGCATTAGAGCAAGGCAAGACTGGTGTCCAGGATACAAAATGTAAACAGGTGCTCCCTCTCATGGTGCACTACCCTGAGAGAAGACCTCTTTTGTCTCTGGTCTCTGGTCCAAGATTTCTCACTCCGGTCCAAAATGCCACCACTGCTGCCACTGCCACTGCCATCGCCGCCTTCTCCTCCTTCCCTTCCTCCTCCCCCAAGAGAACTATGAGGACCAAACCACTCAGACACTAACTGGGGTCAAGCCCACATGGGAGATGGATATTTACAGAGTATCTCCTCCATGGGCCTCCGATTAGCTGTGAGGTTGGAGAATCAAACATTATAAACAAAGCATGAGTCCTAACCCACAAGTGGTTTCTCAACTGTTTGGGGAGAGAGATGAACGAGGAGTAAACAATGTCCTCTGAACCTACTGATAAAAAGTA
The DNA here is from genome assembly GCF_028885655.2 of Pongo abelii. NCBI lineage: Eukaryota > Metazoa > Chordata > Mammalia > Primates > Hominidae > Pongo > Pongo abelii. Next base: position 101,895,079 of record NC_072001.2, on the reverse strand, counting down.
TAGAGAAACCATCATCACTGACCAAATAACCCAGCAATGGATGAACACAAAAGCAACTTGGAAGCAAGAGTCCTCAGTAAGGGAGATTTGGGGGGCTTCATGGAAGATCAAGTGGGTGACGGTTAAGGAGAAACCACGAAGAGCGTGGCCTCAGCAGGTAACGTCTGCTCCAGCTGGAGCTCACCATGCATGCACACCAAACCCAGATGCCGAAAACCAAAAAATACAGCAGAATGCGCCCAACTCCCAAACCACTGAGAAAGTATTTTAATTTTGCTTTGATCACTCCAATAGCGCTTCAGAGTCCCCAGCATTTCAGCAGCATCATAGAAGAACACATCAATCACTAGCCATGGCACAAGGAAACTCTTGCTTGGCTATCGGGCTGCTCAGATTCTGGATGAGGGAAAGCTTACTTTAGTTGAAAAGAATGACTTAAATGAATTTAAATTCATTCCACATAATCGAGTTACATCAGCATTTCTCATATGCACTTATGAATAATTCACTTTGGTAACAACAAAAGCCAGACCAGAGAAAGTCACTTCAAAGATCTCAGACTTAACATCAATCCTACCTGAATTTTCCTGCTCTCAACTCCTTCCCTAACCACTTTCTTTCTTTCTGCCCTATCACTGAGGTGCTTTGCTAGCCTCCTGTCCTACATCCGTTACCCCTCAGTAAGCTCTCTGGAACTTTCCAATTGCAGCCACCTCCTAATGTCCACAGCCTCCTCTTCTAGATCTAGTTTTGTAGGCAGTCCCTAAGGGTAGGGCCCATCCTAAAGAGTTCGACTGCTTCATACCATTCCAAGTCTAGAACATGTCCTCAGTCTCTAGTAGTGTTTACTGAAAGCCAGGGCCAAAAGATCTATCCGAGGTCCCCAACAACCTTGTCTTCAACACTGAATCTCAGAGCTGAAAGGAAAGTCAGTAGAAGAGGCCAGATCGTGCTTTCTGCAATAGACAATGGTGCTTAAGTGTACACAATTTTCATGCAAATTCCCCCGATCATGAAGCTGGGCTGCTCCCTGTACTTCTTGCCATTTGATTATCCAGGCTACCTGCCTCTCCAGCCCAGCTTTATAATGGTAAGGCACTGATGAGTTTGCATTTATTTAGATACACTGGAGGGATTTTGCAACTGGAGTTACAGGAGGCTGAAGAGCTGGCATCTGAAAGTCCATGCTTCACGCTTTTCAAATGCACTATGTATAACCAAGCTCGTTTCCAAAAACAGAATCTGAACTAGCTCATAATAAACCATTCACCTTTTATTTTTTGCTGAAGGGGTCAGAGCATCATCCCAATTACCATTTCTCTCTAATGACCACTTACTCCCTTCTTACACATTTTCATCAGCTCTTTATTCTACACTGAGTGTTTCCAAGAATTAGGATAACACTACTGCCCAGTAAGATAGAGTTGGGGTTAGCCAAATAAGCAACAGAAACTTTCCAGTGGGACCAAGTCAAGGGTCTCAAGTCCCCCCACCCTAAAGCACTGAACATGAAGTTCAGGGAGCCTGTGTCTGAGGCCTAAGCACTTGCCCTACATCACAATGAGCAGAAGACACAGGAGGCACGACAGCCGTCATCACTGCACGGCCACCAATACACCTCGAAGCCAATTAATCCTGCAAAACAAATTCCTCTAAAAATGGCAGTCTGTTAGGTCAAGTTTGGCTGTTTTATTAATTGCCTATCAACAGAAACGGCTTTGCTAGGCACACCCAGAAGTTCATCCCTCCTAATCACCCACCTTTGCCATCCAATGACTTTTCCAAGGAGGATTTTTTTCCCCCTCAGCAAACAAGAAATATTTGGTGAGCTAAAGAAGCATTCTTCTGAGAAAATTATACATTCTCAGAATTCCATTCATAAGCGACCACTGGTCACAAAAGAATGGCCAGGGATAAGGCGGGGGTTGGAAGAGGAAGGGCAGGAGATCCAATGGATGGTGCTGCCTGGACAGTCCCTGAAGTGCTAAAGATTTAGAACCAGATACACACTTCTGCATTCAGCTGCTGTCTTTCCTTGTGAGTGGAAAAACACACTCAGTACATTCTCTGCAATCCTGCTTAAAACCTGTTCTAAAGCTTCTTTGACACAGTTATTCAAAAGCTTCTAAAAGTAGTATCGACGTATTACAAAATAATCCAATCATTTCAAGTTCACTGAAGAAGAGAACAAAAATATATCCTTACATCCTATCTGAAGAATAGTCTAAGCACCTAATAATATCATCTACTTAGCAAAGCAGAAGGGGCCATTCAGAGGTCAAGATATAGGAACGGAAGCGTTGTACTAGGTTACCACCCAGGAACAAAGCTGGTCTTTTCTAGGACCCAAGGATCTGACTAGTTTCCATTTGTCTCTGCATTACAACTAATACCTCTGGGAGGTGGGGGTGGGGGTGATCCTAATTCAAACACTAAGGCTGCCCAGGAAGTATTTCTAATAATATCAACCTTCGTCTTTCCTTTTTTGTACTGTAGGCTCTTTGTCTCCTGATCTTCTTTTATTTTGTTCCCCCTTTTTACTACTAAGCCCAACTCCTGGTCTCAGCAGCTGCTAAAACACGTCCAAGCACTTTGCATCTATCCGGAAATCCAGAATGGCAGCCTGGGTTCACAGATCTGCTGCCAAGGGCAGATGTATGCACACTGCAGCTGGGCCCTCCTCCCCAGGGGCCCCATGGACACAAGCAGCTCAGGGTAGGCCAGCCAGCCTCAGTCACACTGGCTGCCCTCAGCCCCACGTTCTGCATGAAGGGTGGCTAAGCTCCACGGGCCACTCTGCATTAACCCCAGAACGGCAACCTCACTAACTTCACCCAGGTCCCTTCATTAGGACTTGCAAAAACAAATTAGATGCAGCTACATGTTGGGGCAGTGTGTACAGCTTCTCTAAACAAGGCCATGGGTATCAAGCAACCGACAGTCCCTAAATACGCTGCCTCTGTTCCCATCCCACATGGATTCTGGGAAAAATGGCAGGAAGAAAGAAGAGAGGACTGGGTGCTTGTTTGTGACCAAGGCAAAGAAACAAAAAGCGACTTCTGTTCGATGAGATGAAACAGAAGCCCGGCTTCGGGCAGAGGCCTGGCATTCCTGCACAACATTTTCCCACCCACCTGATCCCCTTGAACGGAAGGAAGATCTAAGGGAGGACAGACAGCCAGTGTTTGTTTCCTGCAATGGGGGTGAGAGGAGGAAAATGCAACTAAACAAAACAGGAGAAGAGGCTGGGTGGGAGAATAAAGTGGTATGCACATACACAAACACACACGCACACGTGCACGTGTGCACACATATACTGCTAGCGTTACCAAAGAAGAGAATAAACAGGCACATGCTTCATCCTGGAGCAGATGGTTGGCTACCTATGTGAGAACTAAAGTTGTCATAAAAATGCACATCTTTGTAATCTTTACCAATAACTGTGCCCACTCTAACCACTTTAATGTTCTCCATGCACACAGACAGAGGCATTTCAAAAAGATAGTATTTAATGATTTAATGTCAGTATCATATAAGAATCTATGGATATTTCTTAAATGCTCCCAAATACCAAACTTGCAAACAAAATAAATTCAGTTTGAGAACCAAATAAATAGAGTTTACATATAACTAGGGGGACTCCACTGGCACCCCGATACAGACATGTGTACCTCACTGAATGTTCTTTAAAGATACAGTTTATCTGGACAGACATAAGAATGTGAACAGTACGAATCAAATTAGCAAGAACCACACCTACAGTATGGCCCGCTATTTACAATAACTGAAATTCTACAATTTAGAAAAGCAATACAGAAGGACCATTTAAGATATGGTAGTGAACATACACAGTCAACACAGCTAAAGACTCAGAATTTTAGATGGTCTCAGAATGCAACTCTTAGATAGTTTAACAAAACAAAACAAAACAAAAAAAAAAACAGCAGCAGCTGCCACCATTTACCAAAAACCTATGTGCTTGGAAACACGTCAGATGCTTTCCAAATACTGTCCTATTCCTGTCTCACTGAAGGAAGGTGAGGTCTGGCAGCTTTGTCCTAGCACCAAATACCTGAGGCAAACAGATGGCACTATCTCAAGGCATCAACGGTTCTTAAACCTTTGCATATGATACCACTTGTCCACACAGGAACGTGGTTTAAAAGAAATACATCCCATTCTGTACAAAATTATGTATTCTTTCAGATCTCACTGTTAATATGCCGTGGGGAAAACAAACAGGGGAAAGCTGTACATCCACGTGTGCGGCCACCTAAACATCCTGAAGACCAGTCACACTGAGAGTGAGAGCAGGCACAGGATGGTAGCTTCTGCCCCCACGGACTCCACAATATTGTGAGGAACAGACGCTCAGGGATATCAGGGGTGGGGGCCTGGCCAGCCCCATGACACCCTGAAAACCTAACAGCAGCCAAGCTGATCCCGCAGAAGAAGTGATCTAACCTGGATGGTCACCCTTCCCTGCCTAAGACTCACCCTTTCCACCAGCCCCAGAAGCCCTTATTCCTCCTTGACTTGAAAAGACAACTGTCCCCCATAAGCCCTCACACCTCCTACCAAGCTCCAAGGACTGTTCTGTTCTTCTGCCTACTCCCGCAATGCAGTTCAAACGTTTACCAGGGCTCTGCAGTGAGCTACTTTTCCAAAGACAGAAAAGCAAGGCTATGTGCAATCAGACGAAACTCCAGCTCTCATTATAACATCCAGCTTAAAGCCATATGTTAGCCAGTGGCAGGTACAGACCAGAACCCAGAATGGTCTAGATTTTGGGTTTCTACTTGGGGTTCCTTCTTCCATATAAATGATCTCTAAATTTCTTAAACCCTGATTCCCAAGTTATACATGATGATCAGTGTGCCATTTGATGAGTTATGAACATTTTAAATGCTGCATACCTTGCCTGTATATACTAGGATCAAAGAGGCGAGAGAGAGAAAGACAAAGAGAGAGAGACCAAGCAACACGAACACACAGGCAGATCAGGAAGCAAGAAATCTTCTCAGAGCAGACCACGGAAACCCTCAGTAACTTACTCAATTTTAGAGTTTGAGGAAATGGCACAGGTAGTCCGATGCAAGCCCCCCGAGTTCAAAGAAAGGAAATGGAAGGACAGGGCAGACAGGTGACGTGGCAACCGTCCCTGGGAAAGGCACTGCTGGACCCAGCTGTCCCTGTCCCTCACCAGCCTCACATGCCCAAGTCCCATGCACCCCTGGGGCTGCCATGCTGGCTGCTGAGCCATGCGCGCTGGTTTGGAGGTGAACTTCTTCGAGGAAAGCAGCTTCTTATCCCCCAGAAGTTCTGCCGATCGTCTGTGCACTTTGGTTTTTACTTAAAATGTGATTTAAACAGCCTGCTCTACTTAATACTGCCTGTGCCACAGACAGAAAAATCCCATCTCCCACCCACCAGCCTCCCTGGAACAAACACCTTGGCTGTCTCTTGCTACCTCCAAGTCAGGGGAACATTCCAACTAGAATGGTGCTCAGAGACCCCACCTTTTATAGCCAGAGTCCCTGATTCACACCATATGCCCAAAGGAGACGTGTTTCTAAGTGATGCTTCCAACTTCACCACCAGCCAAACTTAACTTTTGAACCACCCTATACACGCAAGTTGAGCAAGGCAATTCAGGACAAGATTAACCACGGGCCCACACGCTCCACGTCATCCCCACTCTGCCGAGAATGTCACACTGGCATACACATGAGGAAAGCAAGACAGAGGTATTAACGCAACAAAGAAAGAGGCTTTTCAAGCACAGGAAGAAACTAGGACAATTGTACAAATAGGTTTAACTGGTGAGAGCTGAAGGGGCTCCAGATATTTTCCAAATACTTGGCATGCAAAAATCACCCCAAGTCAGTCAGTCATTCTGAAAGTCAGTCATTCTGAAAGCTTTTTGGTCTCTTAGACAAGATCCCTATTAAAAACTTCTGAAGGGGGCCCAGGATAGCGACACCATCATTACATGACAATTAGCCAAAAGCAAAGTCTTTGAGGCACAAGGCACACGCCCCAAGAAATGAGGTGGGCTAAGCCAGGTCCCAGGGAACCTGCACACAAACTGCTTCACCATCTCAGCAACAAGGGTCGGCAATCAGGTAGAACAGAATGTGAGCTCCACGGCTGACTATAAAAGGCATAGCAATGAGGCCTGGGGGCATGTGACCCCCTTCTAAATAAAGATCACCCCCACACTGGGAGCAGCTGACCAGAGCAGAGGCCCTCCAGGGCAACCAAGACAAGTTCCTACCAACAACACAAAGCCAGATGCCCCTCTCCTAGCTGCGTTCTCCTCCAGGGTCCACAAGCCCCTCCCAAGGGTCCACCTGAAAACACAGGCCTGTGTCATGATCGTCTTAGCAGTCTGGGGAACAACGGCCTGCAGGAGACCAGCAGCAGACCACACAGCGCTTAACAGAAACATCTCAGCTTTTCACAAGCAGCTTAAGTTTTAAAAAAAAAAAAAAAAAGTTAAGGTGAAATACTGCACATCACATAGTGAAGTCTCACTACAAAGACAATGTGCCTCTCTTCCCCCCATCCAGCAGGTGACTTACACATTCTTTTTTATTATTTTCCTTTCTCAAAGCTAGCAATAAAACTTAAAGTTACAAATTCTTTTTTCTTTTTCCTCAGACAGGATTTCATTATGTCGCCCAGGCTGAAGTGCAGTGGCACAACCACGGCTCACTGCAACCTCCATCTCCCCAGGCTCAGGCGGATCCTCCCATCTCAGCCTCCCAAAGTGCTGGGACTATAGGCACATGCCTCCACAACCAGCTAATTATTTAAATTTTTTTTATATGAACAAGGTCTCACGATGTTGCCCAGGCCAGTCTTGAACTCCTGGGCTCAAGCAATCCTCCTGCCTCAGCCTCCCAAAATGCTAGGATTACAGGTGTGAGCCACTGCGCCCAGCCTTAAATTTACACATTCTTAAACAGGCCCTCCACTTTGATCTAGCAGGTCAGCCACACCAACCTACATAGGAAAAGGAGGGAAGGAGAGCGCCTCTACTCCACAAGACAACACTGCCCTTGTGAGCAGTGGCTGATAAACAAGAATATAAGAACATGGCGGGGGAAAAAATGCAGACTTTTTTTTACTATAACCTGCCTTCATTTTAAGTCAGTGAGATGCCATCAGTGAGATGGCAGTAAAATGTTTTCCTTTTGTCAATAAAAACAGCCATTTACTGCCTTCTCAAAGGCTCCAATCTGCTATTTTCCTGGTTTCTCATTTTGAGGACAACAGGAAATGCAACAAACTCCAGGACTGCTGCTCCCAGTCAATGCCCTTTTAATTGAAATAAGGCTGCCCCACCAGCTAAGCCAGCTTCCAACACAGCCCGGCCCTGCCTTCCTGGATTTCCTGGCAAAGCCCAGGCCTTCTCACAGGCACTCAGGGTGATCTGAGTAGACCACAGGCTGTTCATCCCAATGGGTTAAAAAGTACTTGGAGACTTAGTTGCAGTAAGGTCTTAGGTTTTGTTGGGGCTTTTCTGTGGGAAAGTGAAGGCATCTGCACCTGAAATGAAATACCCGAAAGCCTGCACGGCAGGCAAACAGGCACTCAGGAGGATTCACCTCTGTCCCTCCCAGCGCAGAACTGGCCTTCAGCAAAACTGCCTTACAAAGTCATGAATGGCTTCACGTGCCAAGCTTCAACCTTTCAGATGATTTCCATACTTTTCCATCATCTTTGGCCTGGAATCACCCCGACAATGGCAGGAAAGAAAAGAGCTACCCACCATAGTGGTCCTCTCTGCCAACTAAGAGTTGCAGATGATTTTGGTCAGTACTCCTCAGCAGCAATGACAGCAACAATGACACAGTAAACATCTGCATTTCATAATCCTGGCACAACTGGCTGACTGAAGACTTCCAGGATATGCTACTCTCTGCTCAAGGGGAAAATGTATCTTCCTAACAATAAATCCTTCACTAAGCAGATGAAGTACTTGCCCTTGGGGTGACAGCATACAGTGGAAGATATACCCAGAATTTACAGTGGGGCAAAAAGTGTCCCATCAGGTGCTGGGAGACAGGCCTCCTGAAATCTGCAGAGCCTTTACATCCTTGAGAGGAAAAGGCAAGGCTAGACTTCGGGCGAGTGAGCCATGCCAGCTGGTCAGCACCAGAGAGCACCACTGGGGCCAAGGACAGGGCAGGCAGGCGGGAGGGAGTGGCACATGGAGTGTGGCATGTTGTCATGGGGTAGCTGTTGACCACTCAGGAGCTTCACACTGTACCACCTGCCTATCCTATAGGGGCTTGCTACAGGATTTTAGGTAGGGGAGCACATCAGTCCAAAGTGCACACTAGATGGCCGGGCGCAGTGGCTCATGCCTGTAATCCCAGCACATTGGGAGGCCAAGACTGGTGGATCGCCTGAGGTCAGGAGTTCGAGACCAGCCTGGTTAACATGGTAAAACCCCGTCTCTACTAAAAATACAAAAATTAGCTGGGTGTGGTGGCACGGGCCTGTAATCCCAGCTACTCAGGAGGCTGAGGCAGTAGAATCACTCGAACCCGGGAGCCCGGAGGTTGCAATGAGCCAAGATCGCACCACTGCACTCCAGCCTGGGTGACAGAGTGAGACTCTTTCTCCAAAAAAAAAAAAAAAAAAAAAGTGCCTACTGGAAAGCTTCCCAGTGCTTGGTGGAGCCACAGGGCACAATAGCAGGAGAGAGGCTATGTCACTGCTGTAAGGGGGAAGAGCAGAGGAGGGCAGCTGAAGCAGCATTTCCATTCCTTTCAGGAGGGAAAGGGCCTGGTGTACAACTGGAGAAGGAAGTGTCCAAAGGACACCCACATTCCTGACATAAGAACCAGGGGAACAAGAGTATGGCCCACTTAAGAGGGAATAGAAAAGAAAAAAAATAGGCAAAAATGAGGAAACAGGGAAGACCATCAGATGCTGCAGTGAAATGCTCGTGGTGGTCTGATATGAATGACAGGTCCTCGGCTCAAAAGGGCTCTGCGCTGGATATGAATGACAGGTCCTGGGTTCAAAAGGGTTCTGGGATGGATATGAATGACAGGTCCTGGACTCAAAAGGGTTCTGGGCTGGAGATATTTGGAAGTTTAGGTGGAGACAGGAGGCAATGCAGTTAGTGGATGAGATGAGAACAAGGAAAGTGAAAAGAGAGCCCAGGATAGAACTCCAGCCATGCTATGATCTGAATGTTTACGTCCTCTCAAAATTCTTATGTTGAAACCTAATCCCCAGTGTGATGGCTCTGGGAGGTGATTAGGTCATGAGGGTGGGGCCCTCACAAATGGGATTAGTGCCCTTATAAAAAAGAGGCCAGAAAAAAAAAAACCTCGCCCCTTCCAACATGTGAAGACAGTGAAAAGGTGCTTCTGTGAACCAGAGTGTGGGCCCTCCCCAGACAGTTAATCTGGTGAGCACCTTGAACTTGGATTTCCAGCCTCCAGAACTGTGAGCAGTATTTCTGTTGTGTGTAAGCCACTCAGGGTATGGTATTTTGTTACAGCAGCCTGAATGGACTATGTCAGGAGACCACCATTAAAAGCCAGAGTGAGGGAAGGGAGCAGAGAAGCGGCACCTGTGGGGGCAGGAGGAGACTCATAAGAGGGTGGCGTCGGAAGACAAGGGAAGAAGAATCAACCAACCACACCACATGTCAGGCGGTGCCACACAACTATGTTCTTACTGAAAGGAAACCACTGTACACAGTTCTTTAAGGGTCAATTGCTCTTTAGGAATGACTCAAAAATGTATAAAATCCACTCCCAAATCCAAAAAGAACTGAGAAATACAGAAGTGTGCAGAGAACCCACAGAGGGATCATGACCACAGAGGGAGTGGAGTCTACTACGCTGCAGAGTCATGGCACAGAAGGAGTTTAAAGGACAGTGCCAAGTGAAAACCGCGCATCAGCACGACAAAATCGAGTAGGCTCAACGATTTCATACACACCCTTGACATGTTTCTCCAGATGTTCTCCTTAGTTCTACAGCCAGCCAACGGAAGACTACCTGAATGGGATTCTTCTGTGCTTAATCTTTTCGAATGGCCATCTTAATGCTTATGCTGAACTCAAGGTAGCCATTCTGCCTGGACTCAATGCCCTTCACGGAGCTCCCCAAATGATTCCTAAGGGTTCTGGCTGGAGAGGTGCATGCGGGGCTATGAGCGCTGCAGTGACCACTCAGCCAAAAAGATGATGAGGGGAAGAATTCCTGGTGTTAAAAGAAATGCTCTAAAGCAGCTTACCGACACAGAATGCAAGCCACATCTGTAATTTCAAATTTTCAAGTAACCACATTAAGAATTAAAAAGAGTCAGGCATGGTGGCTCACACCTGTAATCCCAACACTTTGGGAGGCTGAGGTGGGCGGATCATCTCAGGTCAGGAGTTTGAGACCAGCCTGGCCAACATGGTGGTGAAACCCCATCTCCAGTAAAAATACAAAAATTAGACAGGCATGGTGGCACATGCTTGTAATTCCAGCTACTCGGGAGGCTGAGGCAGGAGAATCGCTTGAACACAGGAGGCGGAGGTTGCAGTGAGCCGAGATCGCGCCACTGCACTCCAGCCTGGGTGATAAGAGCGAAACTCCGCCTCAAAAAAAAAAAAAAAATTAAAAGGAAACAGGCAGGTGAAATTTTACTTAATCTAATATATCCAAAATGTTATATTTCAACATGTAATCAACATAGAAATTATTAATGAAATGGTGTACAGAGTTTTTCCTATACTATGTCTTGGAAATCTAGTGTATATTTTACACCTAAAGCAGTCCCAATTTAGACAAGCCACAGTTCAAGTACTCAATAAGCCATGTGGCTTACTCAATAAGCGGCTACCACACTGGACAATGCAGGTCTAAATGGAATCTACGCAAACCAAGAGGAAGTTCTGATTCAACTAGAAAATGTCCAAGAAATACGCCCATGCCTGAGTTTTCAGGACAAGGGGAAGGGAAGTCAATTTCCCTGAAAGCAGTTATCAATTTTATGTAAGTACTCCATTGTGAAATCACAATGAACATCAGCAGGGCTGGGATGGTCAAGGAGAAGGCTGCAGGGCGTGGCCTTGGGGAAGCAGGTGACCAACCAACAGGTGTTATCAAGGCTCTGTCTGTCACCAGCAGAGCCCACCTTCTAACCATTGTTACATTTTCATGGTGCTTTTCCTTCCTCCATCTTCCAACAGCCCTATAAGGAAGGCAGGCTTTACCCCATTCCACATATGAAGAAACCAAGGCCCAGGCAATTTAAATAACTTGCTCATTTCTAGTCGCCACTCTTAGACTTGGACCCAGAATGCAGGCCTCACCCCTACCCCAGGGGTCTTCAATCAGTAGCTCATCAGAAACAGCCAAAAACCCATGGCAAGACCAAAGTAACTACCTACCTAGTGCCTGAACAACTCTCCACTTAATGATGTTTCATACAGCACCTCCCTTCTGTAAAGAGCTTATGAGCTTTCAAAACATCCTCATGCCCATATATGATCACCACTAAGGGATGTACTGGACTGCCCTAGAAATATACTAAAAAAGCCCAACTACAGCCCAGAGGGGCTGGCCCATCCAAGGTCATTCCTGGCCCTCATCACCACATTCAACATCTCTTTTCTACTCCATGCTGCCTCCCTTGATAACACCTTTTACCTTTCAGATAAAATTTTTAAATGTCAAGGTTATTTAAAAAATATATTTTGTTGTTTTCTCAAACCAGTGGGTAACTTAATGATAGGGCAGTTTTAATCAACCACACAAGTGACTTTAGCATAAGATCTCCCTCCAACTCCAGCCAACCTTAAAGTGGCCTGACTGCATTCTCAGAGCTCTACAAGGTACTGGCTGCAGCCAGTGGGACCCCTGCCCTTACTAATCGATGTTCACATACGCACTGATCCAATTCTGCAGAATATGAAAGTGTGTGGCAGATCAGGGTACACAGATCCTTTCCCTGCCTCAGGCCTGGCTGAAGGGGAACTGAAGTAAGGGCTACCTGTAAGGTCTGGCCTTTATTTATTTTACACACTTCACCCCTGTGGGGTCTCGCCTTTTATTTATTTTAGGCAAGTCTAACAATTCGGGGGTTCTTGGTTCTTCATAACTACAGAACATGGGTTCCTTGCATCTTTAACTGGGCCAACACTTAAATAATAGCTATTTATAGCTAACACATTGACTTCCAACCAGTGAGGAAAAGCTTCCTAGCCAATATACGTAACTATTGCTGAATGCAATAAGGTGAAGGCTCAGAGTCACATTTTAATACCAAACAGCCTAGTTCTCAAGGAATTGATCACATGAAGGCAAGAGCTCAGTTACTCGGAAGGGAAAATAAGCCTATTGCAGATAAATATACAAGAAACTTCAAAATACCACCATCTGACCTCCAGAACAGTAAATATTTTCCAAAGTTCCTTCACTCGTGAAACCTTAAGATTTTCACAACTGTTCAGTAAACAGGTATAAAAGAACGAAAACAGAATCCCAGAGGTTTAAAAATGCACCCTGCTACACAGCTACCTGCAAGTACAGCTTGAACCTGGGACTTGCAGAAATGGGTCCAGAGGTCTCCCACCTGGGCCAGGTGCTCTGTCATAACCAGGACACCTGAGCATCATAACATCATCACTAGGACCCAAAGACCACTTTCACAGGATATGAGTTCGTGCTTTACTTTCCCTTTATTTAACCATATTCCAAGTCCATTCAAACTAAGGAAGTCCCGCAGAACAAAAAATATCACTTTGCACAAAGGATGAAAGAGCTGACACATAAGCAGCCCCCAGCTGCCAAGGCTCAGGGACTTCCAAGCACACCAGGTCACCTTTCTCATCAGGAATTCAAAGCTGAAGGTCAGCAAGTTTCTAGCCCAGGAGTGTGGTGGATTATTTCTAACATGTGATTTGAACAGTCTTGACAGCAGCCATGATGGCCTCCAGCCATGCCACAGTCCCGCAATCCAAGAGTCCCAGATGCAAAGGAAAGCCAACCAAGACCCCCGCTGGGAACCACTTTCGCTCAGCAGGCGTGCCACGTCCTAAATGCAACACGACTGCACCCTGCCCAGTGGAACTCGTGCATTCAGAAGAGAAGGGAGGTGAAGGAGGAGGAGAGGAGAGAGAGGCAGAGAGAAAGCAGCAGTCAGCATCATTCTTACTTTTCTGGCAGCGGTTTGTGGTCCAGCAGCGGTAGTTGTACTCATTGTTGATGGTGGTCTTCTCACACATCGGCTTCTCCTCCATGGTCCCTGGACACAGGTCCCCACATTCCTTTGGGGGCTTATTCCCCACAATGTAGTTATTGGACACTGCATCCAGGATCAGGGACCAGTCCACAGTGGAGAGGTAACAGAGGTCAGCATTTTTCTCAATCCTGATGGCCCCCCGAGTAATGTTCCTCAGGTTGTAAAGCCCAATATCCTTGAGATTGGTCATCTCGAAGATGACCAGGGCGTAGTTGTAGAAGAGTTTCCAGCCGCGGATGACCGTGAGGTTGGGGAAGAGGTCTCCGAGGCTCTCGAGGCCAGCCACTCGGAACAGCAGCAAGTACTCGGTAATGACCGTGAGCTTGGGGAAGCGGTAGCTGCGGTAGTCCTCGGCCTTGGAGATGAGCAGGATGTGGAGGTAGCCCTCGATCACCGTGCAGTTCTCCAGGCGCTTCAGCTGCTGATAGTCGTTGCGGATGTCGATGCCTGGCCCACAGACTGAAGGGAGACAAGAGGGTAAACGTCTCAGTTAGAAGGAAACAATTTTTAAACTATTTTCCAAACAATAATACAGTTGGTTTTCAGGAATCCTGTATTATTATTAGAGAAATAAGGTTCAATTGTTCACTGCAGAGCTGTGGGTTGCAGACTGACAGTCTAGGTGGCTAACCAGTTAGCTGGCATTTATACAGCGCCAACACTGGGCCAGACACTGTGCAACACACACCAACCGACTATGGGAGAGGCCATCCCCGTTAACAGTGTAAACTAAAGCTTACGGCCCAGAGGCACACAGAGGCAGAGGCGAAAGTTAAATCTGCAACCCAGGCCAACCGGACTCCACCACTGCACACTCCTGGTCCGTTCTGCAGAGCGTCAGTTGCCAAGGCCTGAACAACAGCTCAGCAGCCAAGTATCAATAACTTACTACTGCACCCTGCCTGAAGGACACAGGGCAATCAGTCCACTCTACACTGGAGAACCGTCACTGTGACCTGTAAAGTGGGGACTAAAAACCGCATGCTTCTGTGCTTCCCACTACTATCTGACATGAGCAGGGTAGACAGTGTTCTCTCCATATACGCATTCATACAGACATAAAGGATAACATAACAGAAGATTAAAAACATGATTTTTTTATGAATAAAAGCAGCATAAACTCCAACTTTAACAGCTTTATTGATCAAGAAAGTATGCTTCCTACAGAGTTTAGAGGTAATAACCGAAAAAAAAAAAAACCAGTAAAAATCATCAACGATCTCAACATTCCAAGATAAACAATGTTAACACTATCTATGCCAATTATCCACTCTCTATAAGTGAAGGTAAGTGAAATCAGACAAAAATGACATTTGTAAACACACTTCCTTCACTTAATATTTTACTAAGTCAATACATGTCCTTGTACATCACCATTTTAAGGGGACAGTAATTCCAGAGTATGAATACACACCATGAGGGTTTTTTTTTTTTTTTTAACCAACCCCTTATTGTTGGACATTTAGGTTAGCTCCTGTTTTGCACATTATAAGCAACACTCCAGTGAACATTATTGGCAGATACCCAAGACTATTTTCTTAGGATAAATCCCTAGAAGTGGAATTGCTGGGCCAATGCATTTGCAGATTTTAAAGGCTTTTCATAAAATGGCCTCAATACTGGATGACTTATTTTCTAAATTCTAAGCACAGACACGCACCAAGAAAACTCTTTGTTATAACCTTTTTTAGGATTTAATAATCCCAAGTACACTATTAAAGCTTCTCAGATAGAGTGAAGTTTTCTGATTGATGTAATTAGTTTGGGAAGCACCCAACGTGTATGACACCATGAGAAATGCCAACAGGCAGTGCCCTGCCCTCTGAGAGCCAACAGGCAGTGCCCTGCCCTCTGAGGAGGCTCATGGTGAAGGCAAAGAGCTAAGACCCATGAGGAACAATTGTCACACGAGGCAGGTGGTCAGTGGTGTGCACACAGCGAGTCCACTCTAGATGTGAATGGAGTTAAGCAGGACAGACAAGAGGTGGTGTTCAAGCTTTATGCCACTGTGATAAGGGAAGCTCTGCACACAGGTTGGCTCCCAAAGGGTGCCTAGGATTTAAAGCTCAGTAAACATCCCACAGGTCAGAGACAATGCAGAACAAGGTATGCCCATGTGCCAGTAGATCTGATGGTTAGGGTGAAGAGGTGAGCAGGTGAGGAAATGAATTTGATAGCACCCAAGTCATAAAAGATCACATGTGGGGATAAGAACTTTCATCTCAGAGGAATAAAGCCCCCACAAGGCTCCTGAGTGGGAGAGAAGCCCATGTGAGGCCTTTTGTAGGATTAATCTGGTGGCCCAGTGCAGGACGGAATAAGTGGAATAGACGAGGGAGAGAAGAAAAGTCCCACTGGGCATTACATTACAATCAAAGACAGAAACTGAGCAGAGATAGCAAAGAGAAGAGGAAGTAGAGGGACCCAAGGGCTGAGGAGTGGGCAAAGCTTGAGAACTTAGAATGTGAAACCTCATTTGGTCTAATTCTTTTGTTTCACCAAAGAGAAAATGACACCCCTAAGACAGAGAAGAGAATGGCAGAAACCAGCACTTGGCAAACACCCATTTTAAAGGTGAGGAAATAGATTTGGGGAAGTCAAATCACTTATACACAGTCACATATGTTAAATTTCAGCCCCTACATAGCAAAACTTGACACAAGGCTTGTCAATAGTCCCACCTCTCAGCACCCTCACCTCCTGGTTACCTTTAACCCACTCCGACTGAGCTTTTGTCCCCATTATGACACCGAATAGCTCCTAGCAGAACCCCCAGTGACACTGTCAAAGTGTCACTTGACCTTCCAGTCATCTGGCATTGCCTCCTCCTCTTGGCTTCCCTGATTCCACACTGCTCTGCCTTCTATCTTGCCTCTAAATGTTGGTTGCTATCCTCAACCTTTTCCTCTGTCACCTCATCCAGACAAGTGGCTTCCTGTGCCACTCATACTCTAGATATGATCAAATTCATGTCACTGGCCCAGACTCTTCTGAGCTCTAATGTATACATCCATCTGAGTATATCCATTGAGGTGTCAAACAACTCACTCATTCCCCCACATAATCCACCTTCCATGCTTGTAAACTGTAGCACTCTCATTCTCTGAGTTGCTCATGTTAAAAATCAAAGAGTCATTCCTGATTCTTCTCTCCTCTCACACCTCACATATCTAGTCCAGCAACAGACCTCAGGGCTCCAGCTCCCAAGCCTATGAGAATCTTGGCTGCTCTTCCCACAATGCTGTCCCACCTCATTCCTCCCTGTGCAGCACACTGTTCCTCAACAACCCTACACACTTCCCTCCCAAGGCACACCACCCTCTGCAGGACGTGGCTCTGGCCTCTTTTCATGGTCTCTCTCATCGCAGCTCCAGTTGGTTCACAATTATATCACCAGTGCCTAAAACAGTACTTGGTGTGCAGCGGACACATCACATGGGACACATGCGGAATGAGTGAATTTCATCATCCTTTCAATGTCTGTGTGTCTCCACTACTTTAGCTCTGATCTGAGCCACTATCATCTCCAGCTTGGCCTAAAGCAACACATTCCCCATGATCCAGCCTCCTCACGGTCCGTCTCTGTCCCAACACCATCTGACAAGACTCCACAGGAGTCACCAACCTCCAACACACCGAGCTCCTCCTCTGCTCATACCCTGCTGCCCACAAGTGCTTCTGCTCCTTCAGGAGGTTGCCCCATTCTCTAGCCACGTGGGTCTCCACTCAAACGTCACCTCCTCAGAGCTTTGCCTAAACACCTTAGCTTCAACTATTCCCCCAACTGTCCCCCAACTCCTCTCTCCCTCCCCTACCTCTCATTTCTCTTCTCGCTTCTCTAAAGTCATTTTATATAATATTTTTAATAATCTTGTGCATGAAACAAAGTTTGTGTACAACGAACCATTTTATTACCCTTTGTGGAGGTGTTTGAGGGAATCTGGGCATGTGTGGAAAAGACACATCACAGCTGAAGGGGACCGGGAGGGTTTTTTTTCCCTTGGGGACACTAACTTAACTGTGTGTTGTGTGCCTGAGTTTTGAAAAGTGACCTGTCACATGAGGTCAGGTGTGGAATTTTCCACTTGTGGTGTCATGTCAGTGCTCCAAAAGCTGAAACTTTTGAAGCATTTTGGATTTTTGGATTAGAGATGCTCAACCTGTATAAAGCGTTAGGCATCTATTTACTTGTTATTTCCAACAGATCACAAAATTCAGTACCTAGTGAAACAACATGAAGACACAGACCGAAGCAAGTTGAACTTCATACTGCAATCAAAATGCAGACAAGAGGAAAGAATCTGCTTCACTTTGCCATCTGGCCCCTCTTCCACAGTCAGTGTTGACCACTAGTTAACAGAGGCCACGCTACAGAGCTGGAACTGTGAATTTCCTTCAAATGAAAGAGTGGTCTCCATACTTGACACTTTTCCTCCCATTTACAGAAGAAAAGAGAAAAAAAGTAGGAAGAAGCTACCCACTTACTCTGGAAGAAAAGACAAGCCCAAACCACAGAGCACGAGGCAGCACCCAGGAACCAGCTGTTTTGGAGCCTATGACTGACACCATTGGTCTTCAGGAGGTTTTGTGATAGAAACAGTGAAAAAGAAAACCAAGCTGGACCATGAATGATAGCAGCGTTGAGGAGGCGCAAGCCACAAACAGGAAAGAGAATAAAACATGCTCCACTGGTGCCATGAAATAATTCATGCACCGAGGGAGTAAACAGTAAACACAGCACAGGAGGGAGAGACACACCCTTTGTGGCTACTCACTGATGATTAAAAGGAAAATGCAAAATACCCCTTCTCCCTTCTCAAAGCAACCAATATTGGCATGATCCAACAACAAACCCAAAAATTTATGGAATGTGAGATCCCAGGCAGCCCTGTAAAGAATAAGACAAGCAAGGAAGCAGAGAGAAAGGGTACAGCTGGAAGATGGGAACAGTGGGGCCTCAGCAAAGGCCCCAAAGCCAGAGAATGGCAACAGCAGAACCAAAACAGATGGGGGTGCTGGGAGTCAGGGAAGGGAGTTGGGAGGGGCAGGCAGGGGCTTGGTACCTGGGTAGAATTCACTTCTCCAAAGATGTCATTTTATTTATTTTTTGAGACATGGTCTCACTCTGTCACCCAGGCTAGAGTGCTACAGCACAATCATGGCTCAATGGAGCCTCGACCTCCTGGGCTCAAGCGATCCTTCTACCTCAGCTCCCAAGTAGCTGGGACCACAGGGGTACACCATAACACCTAGGTTTGGTTTTGTTTTTTAATTTTTTGGCAGAGAGAGGGTCTCCCTGTGTTGCCCAGGCTGGTCTCCAATTCCTGGGCTCAAGCAATCCTCCAGCCTCAGCCTCCAGAAGTGCTGGGATTACCACCACACCTGGCCAAAAGTTGCCATTTTAAAGAAAGCCTTAGAAGTCAGGCACAGTGGTTCACACCTGTAGTCCCAGCTCTTTGGCAGCCCAAGGCAGGTAGATTGCTTGAGGCCAAGAGTTTGAAACCCTATCTCTACTAAAAATACAAAAATTAGCCAGGCGTGGTGGCGCACGCCTGTAATCCCAGCTACTTGGGTGGCTGAGGCACAAGAATCGCTTGAACCCAGGAGGCAGACGTTGCAACGAGTCAAGATCACACCACTGCACTCCAGCTCGGGAGACACAGAGCAAGATTCTGTCTCAAAAAACAATAATAAAATTAAATTAAATTTTAAAATAAAGCCTTTCAGTTGAAATGAGTACTGTTAACAAAATACTCTTAGATACTTTCTAAAGATCAAGAGGCAGAATGTCTGCTCTAAGAACTTAGGTGAATGGCATATACAAGCTATACATATTTTGAAAATAAATCCCTAAGAACTAAATGTTAATATGAGAAGGGCTAAAGCAAAGCATTTGGCTGAGAAAACTCCCAAAAGCTGTGTATCTAAGTATTTGGAAGAGCTACACGAGAACGGTAAATTATGTCTTAGACACAACCTTGAGGTCCTAGAAAAAAAAAAAAAAACAGCATGACTCCCATGAGCCCAGAGTGCCATTTACCAGCTCCTGCTCTCAGGCAGACACACCTCACCTCTAAACCTCATCTTCCTCACCTGCAAAATGGGCTGTCACTACCTACCCTACAGAAGCTGGCATAAGAATCAGGTAAGTGCTTTTGTGTTACTGCAAACAGTAATAACTTTTAGCAGCTGTTATTAAGTAAACATTAATGGAAATACTGATCTATTTTGTTGCCCCAATGTAAATATTACTAACATACAACAAAGGAGGGTGGCATGAATTAGCAAAATCACTGATTATCCTTCTGTCAACAATTCTATTAAAGAATGTTATAGTTATCCATTTAGTTAAAATGGGTAACTACTTGATCAACTCTTCTTTAAAAATATGGGATAGGTTGGCCGGGTGCAGCGGCTCACGCCTGTAATACCAGCACTTTGGGAGGCCGAGGTGGTAGGATCACGAGGTCAGAAGATCAAGACCATCCTGGCTAACACTGTGAAACCCCATCTCTACTAAAAATACAAAAACAAATTGGCCAGGCGTGGTGGCAGGCACCTGTAGTCCCAGCTACTCGGGAGGCTGAGACAAGATAATGGCGTGAACCCGGGAGGCGGAGCTTGCAGTGAGCCGAGATCGCGCCACTGCACTCCAGCCTGGGCAACAGAGCAAGACTCCATCTCAAAAAAAAAAAAAAAAGGGGGATAGGCTTAGCTTACAGTTGGAAATAAAAGACATCAGGAAACATAATTAGCCTTCTTTTACTACAGGTCTACAGGCACACTGTGAATGTAAAGCACATTAGTGAACCAATCATCATCTTTAACTCTGATGGTAAAATCCAACGTAACAAAACCTTTGGGCTTATGTGAGAAGTTGATTTTGTCTCAGTAAGCGATATACTATAATAGTTCTTTACTCCTCTTAAAATGAATTCTTTGGAACCAATAACATAGTACAACAAAAACCCTCTCTAGACACTATCACTCTGTGAAAGTCAAAATGATTTAAGAGGTTAGGAGAGGATTAGTGTATCACTGAATTTTGCACAAGGAAGACAGAACAACCATCTCTCTAGAAAGTGGCAAATGAAAGAAAAGTTTTAATAGTGCAATAGACAGAACGCTGGGAACACAAAGACAAGGCCCCACGACTCCCTATCTCCGAGGAGGTCAGGAAGACTTCTCAGCGGAGAGGACCCTGAAAGATGAGCAGGGTCTTGCCAGGAAGGGTGGTGGGCAGGGTACTCCAAACAGAGGCAGGAGCACACCGTGGGAGGCAGCTGGAGCTGATGCCTGGTGGCAGCTGGGGGAATCCCAGGGGGTGCAGCCCGTGTGGCAGGGAGAACAACAAAGGCAATGGGACAGATGCTAGAAAGCAGACTGAGACAAGTGTGTGGGAGGTCAACTTCACTTTGCATGTAGGACAGTGTTCAAAGCCCTCAACATGCATCAGGACCACTTGAAGGAACTGTTAAAACGCAAGAGGTGAGGCCCCAAAATTTGTTTCCAATATGCACCCAGGTGATGCTGAAGCTGCTGGCCTAAGCACCACCCTGTGAGACCCACTGCCCTAGGAAATAATTGAATAACCCACCCCACCACCTGTCACTACCCTCCCTACCCACCTTATCTGCAGTGTGGTGCAGGTTAAGCCTGTGCACCTGTTACTTCTCAAATTGACATTCTCTCTCTCAGAAAACCCCCAAGAAGCCCGTAGAAACTACGAAACAAAGCAAAGCAGAAGAAAAATGGGGTGGAGACAGACTCTCCCTAGTACATGATCTTCCCATGCTGTGTCCTTCAAGGTCTGAGCACACCCTCCTTGTGCTCAGAGAAGAGAGAGCATGGGTTTCTTTAGGCCTCAATCCTAACTGAAAAATCAGAGATCAGGAAAGGGGGGAAAAGACAATGTTATGATAACAAACACTACTGACGCTTCAGTTTATTACAGTAGAATTTTCTGTGTAAGTGTAAACCGACACAATTCATGTTAAGCCCTTTATCTTCATGTGTCAATCAGAACATGTTTACATTGTATATGTACATTCCCATTTCACACAGACAGCAATCCTGGCCACCTAACACATTCAATAACTGAAGGCAATGATAAGAATGTAAGAGATTTCCATTACAGAGGTAACTCTGAGAACAGAAATTAAAAACTAAGTGTAATTTGAATGTGAACATTTTTACTGCCACAACAGCCACCTACATCATGCATATAAACAAAATAAATGCACACATAAAGGGCAGTCCTGAAGGCTCAGAACGTTAAAACCAGAGTGCTACATACAGCAAAGAACTTACAAAGATGGGTGAGATGTTTCTATCCTGCCATGCCAATTAAGACATGGAAACTTTAACGGGAATTCAAAGACTAAAGGGAACACAAGCCCCAGTGTCCCCTCCACTTAGAGCACCTGTAGCCAAACAGATTGGTGCAGAGCTGCATTTGTAACAACTGTTTTCCTGGATCTTCATAAAAACAACTTCATCTGCTCTGACAGTTACTCCGAATGCCTTTCTCGTCTTAAAATATCCCAAAGCCCAATATTCTAAGTCTCCATATTTCAAAAAACACCCTTATAAGAGCCTCTAATCCTTTCTAATTATCCACAGTTCCCATGGGTGGCTGGCTTCTCGATGAAGCAGGACACCAGGAGCTAGAGTCCCTCACAGCGAGAGCTCTTCGCCTCACCATGAGGCCTTCCGAAGGGCAGCACCTGCCTAGTCCCACACCCTGTCCTCACTACCACCTAGCACCCACCGTGCAGGAGACAGCACCCTAAACCTCCGAAGGACAGACTGTACAGCCAGCGGATGGTGCTGTGAGGTGCAGCCAAGCTGGGGCAAGGCCCATGCTGAGCAGGCACCTGCAAAAACCAAGCTCCTTCTGCCTTCCTTTCCCTCTCTCTCGTCTTTCAACTTTCTGCTCAGAACCAGGCAAATGTCCTAAATAAAAGTCGGCCCTGTGTCCCCTGTCCTCTCACTGGCTTCATTTTGTAGAACACATTACATCATTCCAGTTCCAGTTCACATCCTCATTTCAAAAGCATTTTACCTTGCCCTACAATGCACCAGTTTGCTTAAGTGACCTGCACTCTTTCCATCAGCCAGTTATCTAAGTCTAGCTGATAACAGTGCAGAAATCCCACTCATCTGTTCCCCTACCCTGCGGTGTGATTCTTCATGGATGCGGTGTCAAAACAGAAGTTTCTTGAAATACTGAGGCTTTCTATCTGATCTGGGGACTTTCCTAGAGAGGAAAAGGACTGGGCTACTATTCAGAGACCAGCTACCTCTTGGTTCCATCACTAACCACCCACCACACGGCCAGAGGTCAATCCCTGCATCACTCTAGTTCATGCACAGGAAGGAAATCCTCTCACATGCAACAACCTGGATGAAGCTTGAGGACCTTATGCTAAGTGAAATAAGGCAGTCACAAAAGCAGAAATCCTGCCGATTCTGCTCATAGGTACTCAAAGTAGTCAGACTCACGGAGACAGCAGAAAGTGGTTGCCCGTGGCTGTGGTAGGAGAGAATGGGAGTTACTGATGGGTACAGAGTTTCCGTTTTTCAAGATGAAAAGTGTTCTAGAGATTGATTGGACAGCAGTGTAAAGGTACTTAAACTGTACACTTTCAAATGTTAAGATGGGAGGGTGGTGGGCGTGGTGGCTCACGCCTGTAATCCTAGCACTTTGGGAGGCCGAGGCAGGCGGATCATGAGGTCAGGAGTTCAAGACCAGCCTGGCCAACATGGTGAAACCCCATCTCCACTAAAAATACAAAAATTAGCCAGGCATGGTGTCTGACACCTGTAATCCCAGATACTCGGGAGGCTGAGGCAGGAGAATCACTTCAACCTGGGAGGCAGAGGTTGCAGTGAGCCAAGATCGCACCATGGCACTCCAGCCTGGGTGACAGAGCAAGATTCCATCTCTTAAAAAAAAAAAAAAAAAGAAGGGAGGCCGGGTGCGGTGGCTCACACCTGTAATCTCAGCACTTTGGGAAGCCGAAGCAGGGGGATCACTTGAGGCCAGGAATTCAAGACCAGCCTGGCCAACATGGCAAAACCCCATCTCTACTAACAATACAAAAGTTAGCCAGGCATGGTGGCGGGCGCCTGTAATTCCAGCTACTCAGGTGGCTGAGGCATGAGAATCCCCTGAACCCAGGAGGCAGAGGTTGCAGTGAGCTGAGATCGCGCCACTGCACTCCAGCCTGGGTGACAAAATGAGATCCTGTCGCGCCATTGCACTCCAGCCTGGGTGACAGAATGAGAACCTGTCTCAATAAAAAAAAGTTAAGATGGTAAGTTTTATGTCACATGTATTTCACCACAATTTGAGTATAGAGGGAAAGTTCTGCCGCATTTTAACACAAGTGCCAAGTGGACAGCTGAGGGCAGACCACACAGCCCGTCCACCACCGAGAACCAAGGGGAACCCAGATGGAAGGAAAGCAGGTTTGGCCACAGCTCTGCTGCAGATACACCACACATAGGCCAGGCATTTAAAGATGCCACCCATACCAGGTGTGGCTGTAGGCCTGCATCCAGCACAGTCAGATTCATCAGGACACAAATAGAAGGGTCCCCCAGGAGTGCTGCACTGACTCCCCAGGGAAATGGGCTCTGGGCACACAGCCACAAGCAGGCAGAGGTGGCAGAGCAGGTGGACGCCCGCATGCAACCTCTGTATTGAGTGGGCAAGAGCTAAAACACTGTATGCAACCAACCACTCTGCAAACTGAACAGTGGCAGGTTCTCACTATCTGATATGTTTCAAGGGCAGAAGCTACAACCGATTGCACTGATTTTCTAACTTTGAGTGTTTGGCACATCTGTACCCCAACACAGTTCTTCCTTTGTAAAATGCAGCAGGGTTACTATGAGGGTCGATCACGGCTCCAGCCTGTCCCAGCAAGCCCCTGCCTTCCCTTCAGTGATCACTCCCACTCTTGCCAAAGCCTTTGTATCTGCTACAACTTCTGCATTTACTCTTCTGCTCTAACACCTCCAGATTCACCTCTTCCCCCAAAGGAGTACTTTTTCCACTGCATGCTCATCCGAGCATCCGGAGGACAATCCACATCCCTGACTTCTTCACTGAGGCATCCTACAATTTCTACTAAGACCAGGTACCCTCGGCATTTAGGACTTCTCCATCCACACCCACAGGAACCTCTGCCCACCAGCCCAGCCAGACAGCAGCCCCATGGAGGCCAATCCCATCATCGGCCAGGAGAGGATGTCTAAAACCAGTGCTCTTAGCTTCCCAAAAAAAATCACCTGAAGACCTTTCTCCTGAGCAGCTCAATCCCACTCTGCTCCAGATGACAGCCAATCATAGCCCGACACTCAAGCCCCCTGGTAGTAACATTCTCTTATCTGCACTCCAGCAGTGGTATCAGCCAAAGGCAAAAACAGAAGAAAAACACCGCTACGAAGTGAAGCCCTGGGTCAGAAGTCATAAACCACAATAACCTGGGTTTTGGGGATGTGCCCATTTTCTTGGCATAAGGATTTTTTCTTAATAGGTATATTCCAGGAACATATACTTTGCCTACAATGCCTTGCTAAAATCTCTTTGTTGACAAGGTGAAGAAATATGAACTACATCTGAATAGCTGAGTAAATGTTCAATTTCCCCTCCAAAGTGCTGATTAATGAACAGACCAAGGAAGGCCACAGGTCTCTTTCTGAGTACTGTATATTTCAACATTTTTATCAATTACTTGAACGATGGCACAGATAAAATGTTTATCTAATTCAAAGATGACAAGTTTCCAGGAGCAATGGCAAATACACTGGATGACAGAGTCAAGAGCTAAAAAGATCAACAGATTGGAATTGCAATAGAGAGGAAATAAATGCTATTTGGACACTTGGGTGCAAAAAAAGAAATGCACAAATGTAGGAGGTGTGAAAAAGACTTAGGAGATTTAATTGGATATAATTTCTGTATGTGACGATGTGATGTTGTGGCTGCCAAAAAAAAAAAGTCAGGCAGTCTTAGACTGTACCTAAGGGAGACTTAGTAAGGGGCCGGGGGAGAGACCCTGAAAACTTGGTTTCTGCCTCCACACATTAAGAGAGATAAGTCAGTGGAAGAACATCCAAGTGAGAGCAGGGACCAGAAGTCCCTTCTCATGGAGAAGGGCTGCAGAAACCCAGCACACAAAGGTCTCCAGGGAGGGGGACTGGTCAGGCTCTTTATGACCCTGCTGGGGGAGAGAAACAGAGAACTTAGATCAACACAGGGTGAGGGATTGTGGTTCCATATAAGAACAGACAGTAGGATTCATTTGAAAACAGACTGGACTGCCTAAAGAGGTAATGAAGATTTCTGTGGAGCTGCACATTTCTGAGATTGTATAAGCCTGATGTGATTTACTATGATAACTCTTTTGGGGTGTTATTTGCTCTGTTTTGCAGCTAAGGAAACTGATGGTTAACAATGAGCAAATGACCTACCTGGGATCACTCAGTTAATTTAGGGAGCAGAGCTGGGGCTTAAATTGAGATGACCTCACATGATTCTAGGGGTAGAAAATTCCTCTTTGGAGGTATCTCTTAAGGCTGACAAGGATGCTACAGCCAGGTGCATATGATTGAAGAGGTGCTCTCTCACACACATCGTGCATGCTGACAGCCATCTCACCAGAGTGGGCACCTCTTTAAAGCCTCTGAGAGTAGAAACCTCTGTCAACCCCAATGCCTTGACCTGTCAAAGGAGGGCAACATAGGGAGCTCGTAAAAAGCTTTACAGAGCTTCACTTTGTATCTCATAACCCGTATGTAAAGGAATAAAACTGACTTACTAGGGAAAATGCTATTATTTCAGACCTTACATTCCACTGAAAAGCATACACTGTTTGCACGAGTTAACTATACTGCGGAATATCAAATTCTTGTTTTTGTTCACAACCCATAGAGGGAGGAAAAAAAATAAAGACAGAAAACACAATCTAACCCAACTACATGAACTCCTCCTGCACATACAACATTTTCCTTAGAGGACAGAAATGGATCTCACAAATTTGGAACACAAGATTTCCACTTCATCAGGCAACTGCCACTCATCACACCCTGTTTCTATTAAATCCCATTCCCTTCGTTATCTCCACACTTAGCTTTCCTTCCACGCACTGCTTACACACAGTTCAAACTTTCCCCAGCAAGCCACAGGAAAGTCGGCCTCCCCAACTTCGGCGCACCCATTCTTTATTCAGTGCTGATGCTCAGATCACACAAAGATCCCTTCACGCTAAGAAAGTTTCCACCCCACCAGAAAATCTATACATTCTTCGATGGAAATTGAGAAGTACGTTTTTTTCTTTTTCAAGTTCCAGTTGAGAACAATATAATTCTCAAACAGATGGAGAGCTCAGACAAGCATGAGCAAATCAGGCAGTGAAGTGTGAGGGGCCAAGTGTCAGTCACTAGTACCTGCATCCCCCTACCCTGAGTCTGGCCCAGGAGCACTGGAGGCTGAGGTCCAAAAAAAAAAAAATGGGGAAAGTCAGGCTGCCACAACCACATCACTCCAGGCAGGTGGGGATGTTCACAGACCCACACAGCAGTTCAAGTGGGGGTCCCTAAGCCTTCCTATGGCTCATCTTCTCTGAAGGGCTGACAGGCATGCTAATGGATTGTTGTGGAGGATTAATGAGCCTGCCATGGGCCAGGAACACATGAATGAATGGTGCAGTGACATCTTTGAGGAGTCGCCTCACCCCTTTAATAACCCTCCCATTTTGTTTCCCTGCACCCTTGCGCTTCAGCACGAACTCTGTTAATTTGCTTAAGGTCAGCAGCATGTTACATCATGTAGACAAGAACAATTATGCTTTAAAAAAAAATCCAGAGGAATAAAAGTACGCCAATTAAGTGCAAAGAGATCAACATAAATGCTCCTTGCTACCAGATAAAGGACACATTTCCAAATGGTCACCAGAAACGAGGCAGGTGCTGCCAAGCAGCATGCTGACAAAGTCAGAAATGTCTCCCATTACTCCTCTTGATAGCACAAGTGCAGCCTTGAAGAAGTCCACCCTTAACAGTGGGCAAAAACAGAAGACAGGAGGTCAGGCCGGGCACGGTGGCTCACGCCTGTAATCCCAGCACTTTGGGAGGCCGACGCAGGCACACTGCTTGAGGCCAGGAGTTCGAGACCAGCCTGACCAACATGGTAAAACCCCATCTCTACTAAAAATGCAAAAATGAGCGTGGCATGGTGGCATACACCTGAAGTCCCAGCTACGCAGAAGGCTCAAGCACGAGAATCACTTGAACCCGGGAGGCGGAGGTTGCAGTTGGCCGAGATCATGCCATTGCACTCCAGCCTGGGTGACAGAGCAAGACTCCATCTCAAAAAACAAACAAAACAGAAGGTCATTCGATCAGGGAACAAAAACATCCCTGGGAGGTGGAGATGACCCAAAAGGCAGGCAAGCCGCTGTGCCCAGTGCCCCAGGGAGGCAGACAGCCCCAGGCACCCACCAAGCAAGTCTACAGCGTCCTCTGCATTCTGCAGCAGGAGGCAGGGCTGCTGGACAGCAGCCCCATTCAGCAGCTTTGTGGACCAGTCTTCCCAGGGACCTGCTGTAGCACAAAGCTCAAGGTGTAAAGGAAAACAAAACCCAAAGTCTCAAATCCCCACAACAGGGTGGTAAATCCTGCCCCTCTACATGGAAGCGGCACTACTCCAAGGCAAAGCAAATGCTCCCCTGCCCGTAGCCAACATCACCTCTATGCCTGCCTCATTCTGCTCATCCAGGACCCAGCTTCCAAGACCAAACAGGTCTCCCAGCCACAGCACAGCAGCCTATAGTTGCTGGATGGCAGAGCAGGAAATAGCAAGGACGTTCATATGGGGTCAGGGGGGTGCTGCAAGCTCTCCCCACACAGCCCTGGGTTAGGGAACCACAGAGCATGCTCCACCAGCCCCTCCATGCTCTCTAGGCAACACCACAGGCAAATGGAACACGGGACAAAGGGACATGGGACAAAGCCTTGGCAAAATGCAATCACGCTGGAGACTAAGGATCCAGGGTCTCCCACTTCTCCACCACTCATACCTCCCACCCAGGCGTACCCCACCCTGAGGCCCCTAGTATCTAGGGCGGGGGTGGCTACATCTATATCCTCCTTACTGATGTCCCCATACCATCAAGCAGCTCTTACCAATGTATCAGGTGGTAAACAACAGACTCTCACTAACTCCATTTTTAAATGCTGGGGCATATGACCAAGGACAGTATCTCAGGTAGGTGTTGCGGGAAAGAGCTTTTAGATAATGGCTTTGATTCCTTGAGGGTAGACCCCTATTTTGTTTATATTGTTAACCAGAGCTTGGTACTTTATAAACAGTTTCCAAATGTTACTGGGAAGTCCAAAGTCACCATCATCTTACATAAGGTTTCCAGGGTATGGTAAATACACTTCTGACAATTAGAGAAATGCAAACTAAGATATTTTTAGCTTGGCTGGGCATAGTGGCTCATGCCTATAACCCTAGCACTTTGGGAGGCCGAAGGAGCAGGACTGCTTGAGCCCAAGAGTTCAAGGCTACAGTAAACTATGATGATGACACCACTGCATTCCAGCCTGAACAACAGAGCAAGACCCTATCTCAATCAACCTTTTTTTCTTTGGAGCCAGGGTCTCACGCTGTCACCCAGGCTAGAGGGCAGTGGCACGATCTCGGCTCACTGTAGCCTCAACTTCCTGGGCTCAAGTGATCCTCCCACATCAGCCTCCCAAGTAGCTGGGACCAAAAGCAAGCACCACCATGCCCAGCTAAGTTTGTTGTATTTTTGGTAGAGATGGGGTTTCGCCATGTTGCCCATGCTGATCTTGAACTCCTGAGCTCCAGTGATCTGCCCGCCTCGGACTCCCAAAGTGCTGGGATTACAGGCATGAGTCACTCTGTGCCCGGCCAAAGAAATATTTTTAAAGAAATATTTTTAACTTAACAGATTCACACACACAAAAATTACCAATCTAATAACATCAAGCTTGAGTGAGGACATGGGGCAACAGGCACTCTCCTACTTTTGGGAGGAGCATATGTGTACAGCCATTTTGGAGGACAACATCTACCAAAAAATACAAATGCCTATAACCTCTGAACAGTGACTCCTCTTCTAGAGATCCAACCCTCATGTCAGTGGGGCAAATAGATATATGTCCCCACACATACACTGCCTCATCCAGGTGGTCAAGGTTAACAACAATGGTGATAACTCATGCTGACAAATGACTGAAGGGAGGGCATTTCAGCTCTGTGATCTTGCTCCCAAAAACCCATGGTCCCAGACTAACCATAAGAAAACCACGGGCCCGGCATGGTGGCTCACACCTGTAATCTCAGCACTTTGGGAGGCCAAGGTGGGCAATCACCTGAGGTCAGGAGTTCGAGACCAGCCTGCCCAACCTGGTGAAACTCCATCTTTACTAAAAATACAAAAATTAGTTGGGTGTGGTAGCGGGCACCTGTAATCCCAGCTACTCGGGAGGCTGAAGCAGGAGAACTGCTTGAACCTGGAAGGCAGAAGTTGCAGTGAGCCGAGGTTGCACCATTGCACTTCAGCTTGGGAGACAAGAGTGAGACTCTGTCTCAAAAAAAAAAAAAAAAGAAGAAGAAGAAAACCATGAGACAACTCCAAATTAAGGGGCAGTATGCACAAAACCTGGCCAGTGTCCCTCAAAACTGTCAAAGTCACCAAGGACAAGGAAAGTCTGAGACCCTGTCACAGAGCAGAAGAGGTGAAGGAGACAGCTAAATGTAATGTGCTGTGATGTGCTCTTCTGCATAGGATCCTACACCAGGAAAGGAACACTGGGCAAAACTGGTAAAATCCAAAGAAAGTCTTGAGTTTAGTTCACTGACAGTCATGGACTAATGCTGGTTCCTTAGCTGTGGCAAATTACCATGGTAACACAGAATGTTAACAGAGGGGAAGCTGTTAAGAGGTACGTACATGCGAACTCTCTAGACTCTCACGGCAACTTTTCTGTAAATCTAAAACTATTCTAAAAGAAAAAGTTTATTTAAAGAAACAGTAAGTATGCATGAGCATGTAAGCCACAGGACAACAGGGATCTATTTAAATGTTTTTTAAAAAAGTACCCTTACTGCTCTGTGGCTTGCTTCTGCCTGACCCGCCAACACCGCCCCACCCTGCCGCCCCCAGTTTCTTATGCAGGTGGACATAAACACATGGAAAAAATGCCTGGAAGGAGACATGCTGATGGGCCAGTAGTTCCTTCTGGGGAGTGAAGCAGACTCAGAGTAGCAGGAAGAGGAGAGGGTGAGCTATATCACCTATCACCTTCTACTCTGTAACTGTCTATTGTTCTAATTTCCATAAGAAACATACATTCACGTATTAATTGTATATTTAAAATCATTTTAAAAACAAAGATCATTCTGCTATAGGAAGAGAGCCAAAATTTATTGAAATGAAAAACCACAAATTGCAAATCTGTGTTTAAACGACGGCTAAGAATAGCATTTTTGCTTGCATAGGGAGTGTGTGCAAAGCTTACCCCTGGGAAGCAGGGTGGAAAGAAGAGTCAGAGGAGAGGAGGAGGGTCCTGGCATGTTTACTCCTTACCTCCTGTTTTAATTTCCTACCAGAAGCATGTGTTTTTGTTTTTGTTTTTGTTTTGGGACAGGGTCTTGCTCTGTCACTCAAGTTGGAGTACAGTGGCACAGACATGGCTCACTGTAGCCTTGACCTCTTAGGCTCAAGGGATCCTCCTGCCTCAGCCTCCTGAGTAGCTGGGACTACAGGTGCACACCACCATGCTTGGCTAATTTTTTAATTTCTTTGTAGAGATGGGGTGTCACTATGTTGTCCAGGCTGGTCTTGAACTCCTGGACTCAAGAAATCCTCCTGTGTTAGTCTCCCAAAGTGCTGGAATTACAGGCATGAGCCACCACGCCCAGCCAAGCATGTTTTTAAGTCATTATCATCATGAAAATGATCATAAACCCTCAAAGTTCATTCCTTACTTGCTCTATCTCCTTGACCCCCAAACCACACCCAAAGGAGCCCGCATTTTAGAATTCTGCTTCTCGGGCTGTGATGGTACAGGGTCCCCTCCTTTGCCCACAGCTTGAGGGCAGTGTGAGTACAGTGTGAGGGAGCAAGCACCCTCAGAGGCGGCCCCTGCCCTCACTCACACCGCTGGCTGAAACGCTGGTATCTCTCCATCGGACAGGATCTGTTCAACATCAATGCTGTTCTCCACTGGGGCATCCTGAAAGACCTATATAAGGGGGCAACTCACATCCATCTGTGATGGCAGCAAAGTGTGGCAAGAACCTAATGTGCCTTCTGAGTCATCTTTAAACGATGCAAGGTCTCTGCCTGCAATCAATATATTCTAATACTTTAGATTAACACTTTCTGATTAATCTATGACAAACCCCTGGATCCTCAACAATGGCATCTAAAAAAACGTAGTGCAACTGGCTGGGCACAGTGACTCACGCCTGTAATGCCAGCACTTTGGGAGGCCAAGGTGGGCAGGTGGCTTGAGGTCAGGAGTTCGAGTAACATGATGAAACTTTGTCCCTACTAAAAATATAAAAATTAGCTGAGTGTGGTGGCGGGCACCTGTAATCCCAGCTACTTGGGAGGCTGAGGCAGGAGAATTGCTTGAACCTGGGAGGCAGAGGTTGCAGTGAGCTGAGATCACGCCACTGCACTCCAGCCTGGGTGACAGAGCAAGACTCTGTCAAAAAAAAAAGTAGTGCAACTGTCCAAAGCTGCTTGTCCTTGAAAAGGACGCCAAAAACCAACCAAGCAACCAAAAAAAATCTGCAAGATATCTAGAGTGGGAAAACAGCACAATGAAGATGAAAAACTGCTATTTCATGCTGCTTTTAAGATCAAGTGATTTAATTTCACTAACATTGATTTTTGCAGAGTGATTTAATTTTGCTAACACTGACTGAGCTTCTGCTTACTTGATGTTAACATCTGGGCAGCCAAAGTCGTCGCCCACCACACAGAGGAAGGAGGAGAAACATCAGGCCATCTGAGAGCCCGTCCACATGCATATACTGATGAATCAAAGCGTACTGCATAAAAAGAGGCTTCCAAGATTAATCAGGGTTTATTTTTTAGGTCCTGAATCTCTCAGGATGTCTGATAAAAAGCTGGGCCCTTTCTCCAAAAAAAAATACACTTACAAAGAGTTTGCACGCCATTTCCAAAGGTCCTCTGAACCCCATCTATAGGGCCTTTTGAGTCACAGACCCTCATCAACTAGTCTTGAGCTATAAGCATCTGTGATACTATTTTACAGATTAAAAAAAAAAAAAGAGGACTTAGAGCGATTGGGTGACTTTCTCAAAATTCTCCCACCAGTTAATGGCAAGGTGGAGTGCTCTGGTCTCATGCTGCTAAGCAGGATACTTCTAGAAAACATGCAGCACACTCAGCAGTGGTTAGCACAGACCCCCAGCAAAAGCATTATAATAGCATTCCCATCTATGCCAACACTATGCAAAGGTATACACGTGAAATAACAGTGCCATCACACACACACACACACACACACACACACACACACAGGTGTGTGTTGTGTGGTGAGTCGAAGAGAGAAAGTTGGGAGCGGGGGAGAGAGAGTGTGTGGGGGGAAGTGAAAGGCAGAGAGAGGAGGGAGAGTGGGAGAAGAAGGAAGAGTAGGGGAGAAGGGGAGGGGGAGAGAAGGGGGTGGTGGGAGAACTATACTACCGACACTATGAACTTGGGCCAGGGCTGGCCAGGGCTTAATCCAAAACCCTGGCCCCTACCCGTGAAACAAGAATCTAGGTTCAGATCACCAGAGAGCACACTGAGAAGCCACCATGTCCTTCCTTCAGTAAGGTGCAGGCAGGCAGGGGGCCTCAATCACTGGGACTCAAACTCCCCACCCATCAGCCTCTGTTCCATGCTACAAACCACAGAGCACAAGACACTGCTGCAGTTCAGGAGCAAAGCCCCAAGGTAAGTGGCACCAACTATCCCATTTCCACAGGCACTCCAGGACCACTACCAAACAGGGGCTGGCAATCATGAGGAGCCCTGCTTCCAGCAAGGAGATAACTTCGGCCTTCCACTGGAGGCCAGAGATGGCAAAGACAAAAATCTGAAGATAAAAAGAGGCAGAGAGCTCTACAGCTGGACACTTTTAAGAGCTTTACTTCTTGCCCCAACTTAACCATTAATTACACAATGACAATCTGGGGATGCTTTGGTTTCTATGCCAAGTCGTGGCTTCTAACACCACCACCTCTCTCTCCCCTGGTAACCACGCAGCATCTCGCTGGGGGCTGGGCCCTGGTCTAGCCCTCCATAATGCACCCTCCACCCTACTACCAAGGTGGACTTTCCAAACCACAAACCTGACAGTGCCCATTCTTCTGCATTAAGTCCTTTAAAACCTCCCTGTGCCTTCCAGAGAAAAATCCAACCTCCTTGAAATGGCCTAAGACTCTGTGATTTGACCTGTGTCAATACATCGTCTCAGCTCCCGATATTCCTTTACCAAGGACAAGACATGGAGCCAACTGAGGTTTCTAAACTCCAGGACACTGAGTACACATGCTTCCCAGCAGCTCCTTCCATCAAAACACCCATCTTCTCTAGGCCAGGCCTTTAACACTCGCCTGGGTGCAGACTCGCCCCTTCACTGCCACAGGACCCCGACCTCACGCATTTCTCTTAAGTTTAGGCACTCACTTACCTACTGGACTGTGATCCCACGAGCAGCTGGAGCTGCACTGTATTTACTGTCCTTCACAAGGGCCAAACCAGCACAGGTCTGAGAAACAGCAGGTGCTTAGTAAACACTGGGCAAATGAATGACAAGGAAGTAATCAGTTGCTCTTGTTCACATGCTCCCTCTCTTCCTTCTCCTCCTCCTCCCAAAACCTTTAGGTTTTTTCACATGCTCCCTCTCCTCTCAAAACCTTCAGCTTTTAAGTGAATTCATACCCATAAAAAATTTAAATAAGCCAGGCGCGGTGGCTCACGCCTATAATCCCAGCACTTTGGGAGGTTCAGGTGGAAGAACTGCTTGAGGCCAGGACTTCCAGACCAGCCTAGAAAAATATACCAAGACCACATCTCTACAAAAATTTAAAAATTCGCCAGGACTGATGGCGCAGGAACATAGTCCCATCTATTCAGGAGGCTTAGGTGGGAGCATCGCATGAGCCTAGGAGGTTGAGGCTGCAGTCAACTATGATCACATCACTGCACTCTAGCCTGGACAACAATGTGAGATCCTGTCTCTAAGAAACAAAAAAAAGAAAAATTAAATACTTCATTGATATTTGCTAAAACTCAAAAGTCCCATCAAAACCATAATGAGATACCACCTCATATCCATTAGAAGGGATAGCTACTATAAAAAATAAAAAAAATTAAAAAAAAAACAGAAAATAAATGTTGGCAAGGATGTGGAAACATTGGAATTCTTATGCAGTCTACAAGGAAAACAGTACAGTGGTTCCTCAAAAAATTAAAAATAGAACTGCCATATGATCCAGCAATTCCACTTCTGGGTATATACCCAAAAGAACTGAAAGATTTTTGTATATCCATGATCACAGCCATATTATTCACAGTAGCCAAAGCGGGGGAGCAACTCAAGTGTCCATCGGCAGACAAATGGATAAGCATATACACCACATGGTAATGGACATTATATAAATGTGTTATCACACATACATATATTATTAAATATTATTGGGCCTTAAAAAGGAAGGAGATTCTGGACACATGCTACGACCTGAATGAACCTTGAGGACATTATGCTTATAAAATGGTCCAGTCACAAAAAGACAAATAGTGTAGGATTCCACTTACATGAGGTATCTAGATAGTCAAATTTACAGACAGAAAGTGGAATGGCGGTTGCCAGAGACTAGGGGAAAAGGCAATGGGGAATTGTTTGATGGATATGGAGCTTCAGTTTGGGAAGATGAACAAGTTCTGGAGATGGATGGTGGTGATGGTTGCACAACAATGTGAATGTACTTAATGCCACTGAACTCATACATTTAAAAAAATTCTTTTAAGTAGCATCAATAGCTGCTGTCTGACACCACCCTTTAAAGTCCAAAATGGTTTCAGACACTGACAGCTGCCACACCATCCAAGGAGGCTGCATCTCCAAGGCTGGGTAATCAGGCTACCTGGGGTGGAGTGGCAAGCCGCTGATGCCTGGGACCTGCTGCTAGACCTGAATACTGGAAGCATGCTGGTGTTCTTGCACACTCTTGTTCCATCTTCAACCATCATCTGGAGGAAGCACCACCAGGGGCCCAGCCCACAGAGGCATCTTTGGAGGGACCCTAGACAGACAATGGGCAGATATACACATGGTCTGAGCCAGTCGTGGAAAGAGCCACTGGGAAGATACCAAAGGGACACAGAGGAAGAGGTGCCCAGCTGGGTAACAGAGAGTAGAGTGGGCTGGAGGAGACTGAGGATGGAAACCCACTGGGAAGCTGGTGCCCTAGATTATTATTAACCTCCCCAGACTAAGTAAGCAGAAGTTGGGGTCTGTCCTCTAGTAAGTTACAGCCCCAGTAAGAACCCACACAAAGCATCTAAGCACCTAGGCATCTAAAGAACTCAACACCTACCATCCAACGTGTCTATCCACTTTCCAGGAAGTATGGTGACATGACTGTAAACGCAAACACAGCATCATTCTTCTTAAAAGCCAACAGTTCCAGCTGGGCATGGTGGCTCATGCCTATAATCCCAGAACTTTGGGAGGCTGGAGGGAGAGGACTGCTTAAGTCCAGGAGTTTGAGTGCGGCCTGGGCAACACAGTGAGATCCCATCTCTACAAAAAATGTTAAAAATTAGCCAGGTGTGACAGCACACACCTGTGACCCCAGCTACTCAGGAGGCTGAGGCAGGAGGACCCCTTGAGCCTGGGAGGTTGAGGCTGCAGTAAGCCGTGACCATGCCACTGCATTCCAACTGGGGTTACAGAGCGAGACCCTATCTCAAAAATTAAAAAAAAAAAAAAAAAACAGGGAAAAGGAAGAAGTAGTGTATACATGGAGGGAGCCTACAGTGTGGGGTCAGACTCCTCACAAAGTTTCAAACATCCTGAAGCTCGGGGAGACTAAATAATTTGCCCCAAATCACACTCACTAAATATTAGCACTGGATAGAATGCAAGTCCAGACTTCCTGAAGCCAAATCCCACATGCGTTCTCTCAGCACACAGAGGGGCTCCCACTGACTGCCTTTCTCCTTCTACTCTCTCATCTGCAGCAACCCAGTGGCCAAATTTTGCTCCATTTAAAAAGGAAGGAAAGAAAGGTCCCTGTCCTCATCTGGATAAGCTTTAGTTATGTTTGTATAACATTCAGAAAAGGCCATAAAAGATCTTCACTGAGGGCTGTGCTAAGTATTAAGTGTTACTCAATAAACCACAGCATGGAGGTTGCCAACTGACGTTTAGCTATAACCTGGAAAGAGTACTGGCTGAATACATTTTTTTGCCCTATTTCAATTTCTAGGTATCATTTATATTCATCAGCCCCCACCCCCCACCTCCCCCATTAGCAAGCATAAAACAAACAAAAAAACCCCCACAGAACTATAGTTGTAAGACACAACCAGAGTAGGTGGCATATTATGATAAACAAAGATGACAATAAAACATTTTTCCAGCTGTGATAAACATATTTAAGATCTATCATAGAGGCTGCCAGAGCTAAAACTGAAAACTATGAAAATTGCAAGTTGTTCATAACACAGAATTTATGTCTTAGAAGCTTTTATTTTTTAGGCAGAAGTTGTCTCACTAGGAGATCATTTCCTTACCTTTTTAAAATTTGAACTTTTAAAGCTGTGACATGTTGAGGCTGTCACACGTCCAAAGTGATTTAACAACTGGCTGAGGGATGGACTGAGGCTGAGCATGGGCACATGGTACAGCTCAGAGGCCCAGCTGGAGAAGACAATACTGCTCAGGGCAGCCCTACTAAACCTCCAGGAGGATCCCAAAGATCTACGCCCGCCAGGTGATTAGGACACTCACATTTCATTACATCTCAAATACTGTGAACAAGCAATTCAATTAACAGCTGTCTCAGTGTCTTAGAGATCAGAAAAAATTACGAAGAATGGTGAATTATGTCCAGATTTCCAAATATCCATGCCTTTGTGCCCTTTCTTGGCTTCTGAAACCATCTGTCTTCCTTTCCCAACTTAAAAAAGAAAAAACGAAAACTTTAAACAATAAACCTTGCCATCCAACTGTGACTGATGAGATGTAGTTGTGAAATGGGCTTGTCAGATGCACTTATGTAAGAGGATACCCACTTGATTGCAATTCATAACATCTCTAACATCTGAAAAACTTCAACAGACAATGATTTTCTCAATAAACAAAACTGTTGTGTATTACACGAAGCTGAGCTAAGACTACCTCATCCCTTAAAAACCAGCGGCTGTAAACAAGTTGTAACACAACTGGGCAATGCCCACACAAGCAAAAGTCCCTTCGCAAAGCCCAGCAGACTTCCCAGCAACTTCCTGGTCTTCCGAGCAGAAACAGCCCGAATGATGGGACTAAAGGAGGAGACTTCACAGAACAGGAGAACATCAAATTGTGAAAGGCTCAGAACAGCACACTTTACTTTTAGAATCCTAAAATAAACACAGCCAGACCACTTGAGGAATCACGGAGGTGTATCCGTGAAAAGGCACTATATCTGCTTTTTAAGTCACACACCCAAACTAGTCAGATCTCTCTTAAAACCCTTGATATCAACCCTATTCCACCTCTTTTGATGAACACCTACTTATGCCATGCACTTCATCAGATCCTATGGAAACAAAGAACATGTTTCCTGCCCTTAAAGAATCCCTATAACCATAGAAAAAGAAAGGGAGAGAAACCAGTAATCTCAGCACTGTGTGATCAGAATATCTAGCAGTGCACACGAGATACACTGTGACACAGGGAGGTCACTGATATGAGGGGTTAATCAACTCTGGGGAGAGAAGTGGTACCCCGGAGCCTGCTCCAACTTAAATGCATAGCAAGAAAAGTATAACCACTGATCACATTTGAGACCCAAATAAGACAGTAGGTATGAATTTAAAAAGCAACCTAGGCCGGGTGTGGTGGCTCACGCCTGTAATCCCAGCACTTTGAGAGGCCGAGGTGGGTGGATCACCTAATCAGGAGTTCCAGACCAGCCTGGCCAACATGGTGAAACCTCATCTCTACTAAAAAATACAAAAATTAGCCAGGCATGGTGGCATGTGCCTGTAATCACAGCTACCTGGAAGGCTGAGGCAGGAGAATCGCTGGAACTCGGAAGGCAGAGGCTGCAGTGAGCCGAGATCACGCCACGGCACTCCAGCCTGGATGACAGAGTAAGATTCTGTCTCCAAAAAAAAAAGGCAACCCAGAGAAAGATATTAGTTTCTGTATGCCTAAGGAAAAT
Organism: Pongo abelii; assembly: GCF_028885655.2. Taxonomy (NCBI): domain Eukaryota; kingdom Metazoa; phylum Chordata; class Mammalia; order Primates; family Hominidae; genus Pongo; species Pongo abelii. The sequence continues at coordinate 101,856,315 of NC_072001.2, read as the reverse complement.
GTAAAAATGTAGACAAGTTCTTCAATTAAACCTCCAATATTTCTAAATCAACTACAGTATTTAAAGAGAAGACTCCTTTTATAATTACATCTGACACTTCTCCCCATGAAAACACCTCGGAGCACAGATACGCTTCTTCAATGTGAAGGTCAGTCTCCATGGGCCCTAAAAGGAACACTAGCTCACCTTACAGGAACACCCTCAGCAAACGTGAGAGGGACAGTCATCTTTCTCCTGGTATCTTCCCAGCTCCTCCTGGAAAACAACTCAGATAACCATAGGAGACCAAAGAGTCCTAATACGATTTAGGAGACGGAAGTTACTCAAAATCATTTCAAACAAGTTCACCACTGAACGCTTCCTGTGACCAAATAACAGTGGCAGGCCCTGAAGGTTTCAACGGTTCTGCTCCATCCACCCTGCTGTTCATTCATCAGTCCTGCCCCTAGAAGACCCTATGCCTGAGGACCTAAGGGTGGTGAATTCCTTCCTAATCGCTCTCCACCCTACACAGAAAATCACTAAGCTCAAAAGAAAAAGTATAAGGGCCCCATCCACATTCCAAATTGATTTCACATGACCCAACAGAAATCACAGCATTTCTCCCCTCCACCCATCCATCCTGAAGAGTGACCATCTCCTTGGTCACACATAGCAAACAATAATTCAGATGACACCAGGGACAGACCCTAAATTCGAGTATTAGCCTGATCTAAAGCAGAGATATGAACAGAATTTTTGAATCAAACCAACTGAACCAGACTCACCTTTACTAATACACAGGGTAAAATTCCACTGAGTTTTTATGAAAGCCATGTCATAGCTCCCCCAAGAATAGCCCTGAGGTTGGAGCATGAGCCCCCAAAAGGGATGGCACCCAACCACCCCAGGCAGGAGGGTCTGCTGCCTCCATCCCTGCAGCCAGGAAGCATCAGATGCCATCCAACCTGTCTTCTATGACTCACATATCCAGCAAATTACAGCACTCCCTAAATTTAGAGGTTTATCCTTGAACTACTCTTTGGAATGAACCCAAATAGGTAAGCATTTTCTCCTCCATAAGGCTACCTATTACCTACACCCATTGCATGAGACTGCAATCAATGAAAACCCCCTGATAACTATCAGAATAGCTGGTGGTGAATGCAAAGACACAAGCAGAGAAGCAAGAACTAAACAACGAGGTGTATGTCATGAGCCAGGCAGACATGCGAAACAAGGTGCAGGCAGAAAGTAGAGCAGCTGCCCTCAAGATGTCACAATCGATCAGCAAAGCAGACTTGTAAAGAGACAGAATCCTAACATAACCAAAGTGCTACAGAGGCTTAAAGAAGCAGAGTTACGTTATCACTTAATGACAGGGATGCATTCTAAGAAATGCACAGTTAGGTGATTTCATCATTGTGTGATTAGAGTATACTTACACCTCAATGGTATAGCCTACTACTCCTAGGCTACCGACCTGCAAACCTGCAGTGTGTTACTGCACTGAATACTGCAGGCAGTTGTAACACAATGGTAAGTATGTGTGTATTTAAACATACCTAAACATAGAAAAGGTACAATAAAAATATAGTAAGAAGGATTAAAAAAAAAAAAAAAGTACATATGGCCAGGCTCACACCTATAATCTCAGCACTTCAGAGGCCAAGCACTTGCTTGACACCAAGAGTTCAAGACCAGCCTAGGCAATATAGTGAGATCCCATTTCTACAAAAAATTAAAAAACAAAAATTAGCCAAGTGTGGTGGCAGGAGCCTGTAGTTCTAGCTACTTGGGGAGGCTGACACAACAGAATCACTTGAGCCCAGGAGCTCAAGGCTGCAATGAGCTATAATCACGCCACTGCACTCCAGCTTGGGTGACAGAGCTAGACCCTGTCTCTTAAAAACGAAACAAAAGGCCAGGTGCGGTGGCTCACGCCTGTAATCCCAGCACTTTGGGAGGCCGAGGCGGGCGGATCACGAGGTCAGGAGATTGAGACCATCCTGGCTAACATGGTGAAACGCTGTCTCTACTAAAAATACAAAAAATTAGCCAGGCGTGGTGGCAGGCGCCTGTAGTCCCAGCTACTCAGGAGGCTGAGGCAGGAGAATGGCGTGAACCTGGGAAGTGGAGGTTGCAGTGAGCTGAGACTGCACCACTGCACTCCAGCCTGGGCGACAGAGCGAGACTCTGTCTCAAAAAAAAAAAAACAAAAAAAAAGTATATATACGTATATGGGAGTACCACCACGAATAAAGCTTGCAGGACTGGAAGTTCCTCCCTCGGGTGAGTCAGTGAGTGGTGAGTGAACGTGAAAGCTGAGGACATCACTGTACACTACTGTAGACTTTATAAACACTGTATACCTAGGCCTCACTAAATTTATTTAAAAATTTCTTCAATAATAAATTAAACTTAGCTTAACCACAACTTTTTTACTTTTACAAACTTTATTTTTCTTAAATTTTGCTTCTTGTATATATTTTCTTTATATTCTTATTCTATAAGCTTTTTTCTATTTTTAACTTTTTTTTTTAACTTTTTAAACTTTTTTGTTAAAAACTAAGATACAAACACACACGTTAGCCTAGACCTACAAAGGGTCAGGATCATCCATGTCACTGTCTTCCACCTCCATATCCTGTCCCGCTGGAAGTCTACAGGGGCAGTAACCCAGGCGGAGCCATCAGCTCCTACGATCACAATGCCTTCTTCTGGATACCTCCTGAAGGACCTGCCTGAGGCTATTTTACAATTAATTTTGTGTTTAAAAAGTATAAGAAGTACACTCTAAAATAATAAAAAGTACAGCATAGTAAATACATACACCAGTAACATGGTTGTTTATTATCAAGTATTAGGTACCGCACACAATTGTATGCGCTACACTTTCATCTGACTGGAAGCACAGTAGGCTTACACCAACATCACCACAAACATGTGAGTAGTGCCTTGCACTACAACAGACACGATATCCCTAGAGGACAGCACTGTTTTCAGCTCCATTATAATCTTATGGGACTATTGTTATAGATGAGGTCCACCATTGACCAAAACATTATGTGGAGTATGACAATTAATTCTGGATTTGGATGGGGACACAAAATAAGCACAGCTCTGGCAGGTCTAATAAAGATTAAGAAAGAAAAGCAACTAAAACATCTGAGAAAACAGATACAGAAGGAATAACACCACACAAAAAATACTACATACAACTGAGCTATAATTTTTAATTGACTTGCTGGAAATTATTAAATTACTAAAATTGATTTTTAAAAAAAAACAGAAAAGGCCAGCATGGTGGCTCATGCCTGTAATCCCAACACTTTGGGAGGCCAAGGGAGGAGGGTCGCTTGATCCCAGGAGTTCAAAACCAGCATAGGAAACATTGCGAGACTGTGTCTCTACAAAATATTTAAAATTAGCCAGGTATGGGTCCCAGCCTACTCCAGAGGCTGAGGTGGGAGGCCTGCTTGAGCCCAGTGGGCTGGGGCTACAGTGAGCCATGACAGCACCACTGTACACCGTACTGGACAACAAAGCGAGATCCTGTCTCAAAAAAAAAAAAAGAGCATCAGAGGAAAGAACCAAAAACCTGGAACAGACCAATAACCATGGAAGACTTTTTTAAAGCTGTCACAAAAACTAACCTTTTTTTTTTACGCCAGGCATGGTGGCTCACACCTGTTAATCCGATCACTTTGGGAGGCGAAGGCAGGTGGACCACTTGAGCCCAGTAATTCCAGACCAGCCTGGGCAACTAGGCAAAACCCCATCTCTACAAAAACTACAAAAAAAAAAAAAAAAAAAAAAAAGCTCAGCCGGGAGTGGTGGTAAGCACCTGTGCTCCCGGCTACCAGGGAGGCTGCTGAGGTGGGAGGATTGCTTGAGCCTGGGAAGTCAAGGCTGAAGTGGGCCAAGATTATGCCACTGCACTGAAGCCTAAAACAAAAAACAAACAAACAGAAAAACACAACAAAAACTATTCTTTTTTTTTTTTTTAAGTGTCAGCCTCCAGGCATTTAACAAGTGAGTTGTCCCAAACCTTCAAAGGACAGTTTATTGCCATACTATAAAAACTGTTACAGAGAAGAAGGTAAAAAGGAAAAGTCATTAATTCATTTTACAAAACTAGCCTAGGCCTGACAGCAAAATCTGGAAAAGAATGCATCTAAAGAGAACTGTAAAGCTATCTCATTTAAAATAAGAGATTTAAAAATCTGAATATGTTAGCAAACCAAATTTAATTAGGAATTTAAACAGCCACCCACCGCAACCAAAAATAGTTTAACACAGGAATTTGAGGAGGGATTACTACTAGGTAATCTATTCCTACATCAATTATTAGGTGTAACAACCACATCTGAATCTAAATGAATGCCAAAATGATATTTGATGACATTCAACACCCATCCTTAATAAATCACCCAAGAAAACAAGACAGGCAATTCTTCAACATGATGAAAACCTCTTAAACCAAAAGATGCCTTACATATTGAGAAACAGAGGCATTATCATTAATATAGACAAAAAAGGACAAATATGTCTGTAATCAACATGTAACAATTCTGGATGTGCAGGCTAATGCAGCAAGACCCTATGACCAACTGTGCTTGGTTGGCCCAACCCCCATGCCCAACCCACTAACCATACCCACATTCATCTCCCACCTTCTAGCCAGCTGCATGCAACTCAGTTCTGGCCAAGGAGAAGCAGGGCCTACTGGCTGAGCAGCACTTGCTGACCTGTCATTCTGCCTTTTTTGCCTTTTGTCTTCATTCCTTCCCAACTTCTTCCTGCCTGAAACACAGACATAATTCCTGGAGGTCATCTTGTGTTCATGAGGACAAAAGCCACAGGCTAAGGATGAACAAACAGAAGCCAGGAGCCTGGTCCTCACACCCTCTTTGAGCACCTCACAGCAGCCACAGACTCCTTCCCTCCAGACTGCCTGAACTTGAGAAAAGTCAGCCCCTGTCGGCCTACTCCCTTATTAGGCAGGCTTTCAGTTATTTTCAGCCATTTATATTCCTAAATGACACACACCTGATAGTAAGTAAAGCTGTATTATGTACCAGAAAAATGGAGACCAAATTATCCTTATTTGTCATCAATGATTCTCGGCACAAAAAAATTAGGAAGAGTCAACTGAAAGACTATTATAACGAATAAGAGCAATCAACAAATTGGGTAGATACAAGATAAGTACAGAAAATACCAGAGCTTTCCTCACACACAACCAATAATCACCTAAAAGAAACAAGGGAGGTCAGGCATGGTGGCTCATGCCTGCAATGCCAGCACTTTGGGAGATGAAGGTGGGAGGATCACTTGAGGTCATGAGTTTGAGACCGGCCTGGGCAACACAGCAAGACCCTGCCTCTAAAAGAAAAAGAAAAAATTCAGCCAGGCATGGTGGCGCATACCAGTAGTCCCAGCTACTCAGGAGGCTGAGGTGGAGGATCACTTGAGCCTAGGAGCTCAAGGCGGCAGTGAATCACGACTGCACCACTGTACTCCAGCCTGGGTAACAGAGCGAGACCCTGTCTCAGAAATGAAAAAAAAAATTTTTTTTAATTGAAAAAAATTTAAAAATATAAAATAAACAATGGGGAATAAAGACTCCTTCTACATTAGCAACAAAAAGTGTTCATTAACCAGAAATAACCCAAAAGGAAAAGTATACAACCGCTATGACCTTCTGTGATTTTTTTATAGATAGATAATAGTTGAGTAAATGGAGAAACACGAAATGTCCTTGAATGAGTAATTCAAATATCTGGAAATGTTTTCTCCCAAACTGATTTATTAACAATCAAAATCTAATGAATTTGTGCTTTCTTTTCTGGAAGAGTAGCGGAGAAGAATTGCAAAAACAAAACAACATACACACACACAAAGTTCACCTGAAATTATGGTGCTTCAAATTTTTTTTTTTAACCTGAGTGGAGATTCTTCCTAGAAGATGTTAACGTGTATAATGAAGCTACAATGTTTAAGACAAAATGATTTTACCACAAACAAAAGGCAAATCAGTGGGAGAAGATAGCTTTAAAATAGAGTCTCGGCCAGGAGCGGTGGCTCACGCCTGTAATCCTAGCACTGTGGGAGGTCGAGGCAGGCAGATCGCAAGATCAGGATTTCAAGACCAGCCTGGCCAACATAGTGAAACCCCATTTCTACTAAAAATACAAAAATTAGCCAGGCATGGTGGCACATGCCTGTAGTCCCAGCTACTCAGGAGGTTGACGCAGAACTGCTTGAATCTGGGAGGTGGAGGTTGCAGTGAGCCGAGGTGGCACCACTGCACTCCAGCTTGGGCAACAGAGTAAGACTTTGTCTACAAAAAACAGTAATAATAAAATAAAATAGAGCCTCTACGCTGGGCACAGTGGCTCACATCTGTAATCCCAACACTTTGGGAAGGTGAGGTGGGCGGATCACCTGAGGCCGGGAGTTCAACACCAGCCAGGCCAACATGTGGAAACCCCATCTCTACTAAAAATACAATAAAAAAATAGCCAGGCATGGTGACACACACCTGTAATCCCAGCTACTTAAGAGGCTGAGGCAGTAGAATCACTTGGACCGGGGAGGCGGAGGCTGCTTTGAACAGAGATCACACCTCTGCACTCCAGCCTGGGCAACAGAGCGAGACTCTGTCTCAAAAAAAAAAAAAAAGAAAGAAAAGATATTGTTAGATAATCCAGTGAAGAAAAAAACAGCACAATGTGGGGAAACTAAATTGTCAACAGGAGGAGGTATCTTACTTCACTTAAGTACAAATACATTCTAGAAGTATTAAAGAATTAAAAGAAAAAGATAAACAAGGAATCAATATGCATGATTAACCGATTTTGACGAGTATAAACTTACTAAGCAAGGGAATTAAAGATCATAATGAAGAGACTGCTGTTCTATATTAAATGATACAACTTTTTAAATGCTAAAATTGCAAGGCTCGATTTAGTGTTCAAGTCTGGTGGAGTATGGATGACAGACACTGCTTCTGGAAGCTGAAACTAAGAATTTTCTGCAAAATATTTTGGCAATATTTATCTAGGATCATGCACACTTATACAATTCTTATTCCTTACTTTCCACTTTTAGGAATCTAGCCCAAAGAATTAATCAGAGTAGCATATCAACAACAATACACAATAATTTTATCACATCATTTTTTAATGATCAAAATTATAAAATGGGCCAGGCACAGTGGCTCACACCTGTAATCTCAGCACTCTGGGAGACCAAGGTGGGCAGATCATTTGAGGTCAGGAGTTTGAGACCAGCCTGGCCAACATGGTGAAATCCCGTCTCTACTAAAAATACAAAAATTTGCCAGGCATAGCGGCATGCACTTGTAGTCCCAAATACTCGGGAGGCTGAGGCAGGAGAATTGCTTTAACCTGGGAGGCAGAGATTGAAGTGCGCTGAGATCACACCACTGCACTCCACTCCAGCCTGGGCAACAGAGCAAGACTTTGTCTCCAAAAAAAAAAATTGTAAAATACCTAAATTTAGCATTTATAGAATAATTTTAATTTTAATAATTTCATTAAAGACCACATTCCAGGTGATAAAGATGTAATGTTATGGGCAGAAACTCACAATATGTGTGTATGTAGTATACTACTAATTTCATTTTTTAAAATATATAGATACACATATAAGTTCAGGGGGACAAATCTCAGGAAAATACAACAAAATATTAACAATGGTTACCTTGAGATTAAGGATAATTTTTATTTTCCTTTCATAGAGAGACAGAAAACTTACTTTCTAATTTTCTCCTCATAATCATCTATTACTATTATAATTTGAAAAAAGCAATACACATAATACTTGTAGTGTCTGGTGGCAGGCAAATGTGTCCCTAATCAAAGGTTCATTGTTCGTCATAGCTGCACGTTATTTTTAAACAGGTCAAATATGTGAAGTCATTCTAGTGCTATGTGTACACGTGATTGTTGAATCAATGATAACACCCCTCTGAATGCACTCTGTAAACCTCATATAAAGGAGGCAACGGGCTCTTCTGGAAGAGAAGTAACTGGAAGGACGAGGAAGCCTACGGTTATGATATTGACGGTGATCTTGGAACTCTAAGGACCTCCATTTCTTTACTATACATTTATAGAACATCCACCGTGTGCAGGTAGCAGGCATTCAAGAGTGAACACAGTTCTTGCTTTCATGGAGCTAACAGTTTCTCCTCCAACATTTTATGTAAAGCAATCCTGACCACTGTAGTTTTGTCTTTTGCGTATGTCTAACCGTGATGTGATAACAAATCCTGTTTCAATGCAACAATCAGATTTCCTGTATAGTAATATTTTAAAATATGTCTGAAACCCACTCTCTCAAAAAGCTGAGACTTTATCGCTATGACTTTTAAAGACACAGATTCTCTAGAACCTATAGATAGCATTAACATTTCAACTATTCAGAGGCCACCACTCATTCACTCTGCCAATGAAACTTGTCTAAGTCCTTAAGACAATTTCTCTAGAAAAGAGAAACATGGCTGTACATTTTTTCCAAATCTTTTTCAGACAAACTACAACCACCGTGGGAAGTTCACTGGATGAGGAGAAAAAGGAACAGGGAAAAAGATGCTGGCCTCAGACATGCAAAATACAAAATACAGCGCCTGGCACAGACCTGGTGCTTATCAGGTATTTGCACAATAACTATTTTGCAGAATGAACAGCAGGCTTAAAAAAGCAGTTGCCCATCTGCTCATTCAGAGCACCCAGCTCCCAAGAGCACTACACCATCAGCAGAAATTGGAAAGATTCCTTCACCACCAAAGGTGAGGCCAGGAGTGTCTGTGACTGCAGAACATGTACCCAGCATGGGGGAATCCAGTGGTCACCGCACCATTCAATGCAAGCACAGGTGTTTTCAAAGATGATCTGTAAGGCTACTAAGAGTTAAAGGTCTTTCTGCTTTAAAAACAAATGAAACAACTAAAAAGTCACTGCCCAGGGATTTGAGTCTTTTCTTTCCATTTCTATTACTGAGAGAGCCTCCAGAAGACTACAGCTAAGAGAGCTGTTATTTTCCTACTAGAAGAGCAGCTGAGGAAACGTAAAACAGAGCGAGAATGATCATCTATTTACTGTACAACCGCTAGTCCGCCACTAAGAGAAGTACGCAAACAAGAGCCTCCAGAAGATGGCTATTCCACCAGTACATCAATTAACCAAATAGTGTAATGATACACACAATGTCACTGACATGCCAGTACATCAATCAGCTACAGAGCATAAAACCATGTGTGGTCCAAAAGGACCCTACAATAATCCCCAAGAATGCTAGGTGGCACAGTAGCTCATGTCTATCAGCCCAACTACTCGGGAGGCTGAGGCAAGAGGATCACTTGAGCCCAGGACTTCAAGGCTGCAGTGAGCCATGATCACACCGCTACACTCCAGCCACGATAATAAAGCAAGACCTCATTTTTTTAAAAAAGTAAAATAAAATGAAAAGATGCTCCCACGTGACAGTCTTACAATGCAGGTTAGTGTCTCCAAAGAAGACTTACTGAGCTACACAGAGGAAGCTGGACATTAGGAATCCCACCCAGAAACATTTGTGTTAACCCTTATGAAATCACTGATTAAGTATCACAGATATACTGCTTCAACTTTCTAGGAACCTGTATTTAGGGGGGAAAATCCATTCACCCCAAATGAAATGATTATTGGACCAAAATTAGTTAACCCAATCAGAACTACTTGAGTGGACAAGATATTATCATCCTATAAAGCTGAAAAGGTTTTTATATTTCTCAAAATTTTATGACTCTCATCACAATGAGACCAGAAGAAATACAATGTTTAGCATGGAAGCATTTGAACTGTAGGCACTTTTGCTAACCTACGCTTTTTTTTTTTTTCCCCCTGAGATGGAGTCTTGCTCTATCACTCAGGCTAGAGTGCAATGGCGCCATCTTGTCTCACTGCAACCTCTGCCTCCCAGGTTCAAGTGATTCTCCCACCTCAGCCTCCCGAGTAGCTGGGACTACAGGCGCACACCACCACACGCGGCTAATTTTTGTATTTTTAGTAGAGACGGGGTTTCGCCATGCTCGCCAGGCTGGTCTCAAACTCCCGACCACAGGTGATCCGCCCGCCTCGGCCTCCCAAAGTGCCGGGATTACAAGCGTGAGCCATGGCACCCAGCCTTATCTACATTTTATTTCATGAAAAGAGTTGTGGGAAAATGTGAAGCCTGCCAGTCCATCATTTTCTTGGTTACTTTGGATCCTTCTCCTTTGTTGCAAGAATCATAAATATTCCCAATTCTTTTACAGGCAAAAATGAAACGTGTGCCCAAATACGTCCTTTAAAAATAAACATTAAACATTATGAGGGAAACAACTGGCATTGTGGAAAATGTCTGTGTACTCTGGCTAAGCAACTCACTATTGCTTGGATTATATTAATATACACACCATAAAGCTAAGGAAGAACTTAAATTTTAGCCTCTGCATTTCTGTGCTGATTAAGCTGCAGTTCTTTCAACTTATCGCCTTCATACTTGCCTGTCCAAACAAAAAGATCTCAAGAATTCCATTGAAACAGCCCAAACAAGAGCCTAAACTTACAAAGCTGTTTTTCAGAGCTCAATAGTACAACAACAGGAAGTAGAACTTCTGGGATGGGGATTTTGCTATTTATTTTTTCTTTCAATGGCCGCTTTTAAGCAAGAGAGAAAAAAGTCTACAGGCATTACAAATCCTGGAAGCTATGAATCAGGAAGTGGGAAATGGCTGATCCTGAAATGGCCAGCCTGAAAATCCTGGCTCTTTTATGTAGTCAAGTCTCTGAAGCCAGGAATTTCAGAAATCTTAGGCATTTTGCATTATTTTCTGAATCTTAAAAGAGCTGAGACTTGAGAGAAAAGAGAAGGGCCAGGATAAATGAACCAATAAGGAAGCCCCCAGTCTCCAGCTCCATGCCCCCACCACCACACAAATCTTGCCCCTATAATTACAAGCTCAGTTGGGACACGCTCCTTACAAATGGGGTTTTGTTTACAATGCTGCTAAGGAGAGGGGGGTGACAGCCCATGGTTTCTGCAGACAGAGCCTGCCCCAGGCTTCAGCGTTCTCATTCTTTCCCAATGTTGAATCTGGAATGGACTCGGGACCCTAAATATTTCACAACTCCAAACACCCTACAGTTGATTAAAAACAATGGTCACTTTTGTTTTCAGGAAAGACTATACCTGATTTTTCCTAAGTCTAAGTAAAATGCAAAGACCCATGCAATGAACCTGCATGAATGCTTTCAGACATGCAGATCTGGAGGAGGACACTACTCTCTTTTGAGCAAATGGAGATCCAGTAACAGAGCAGGGCTCACTCTGCAATGGCTGCATTTGCATCAACGTGAGACACCAAACAAATGCCCGCACACAGGAGTCTACTATGTGGATCGAGGGAAAAGAGGGCACCTTTATCCTTCCAAATATGACAACTCAATAGAAAACTTCTCATTCCAAAGTCCTAAGGGTCCCTACAACAGGAAGCTACTGGAGCTTGTGAAATATTTCCAGTTATTTTCTACAGAAATTAAACATATCAATTCTATTGGCAGGTCATGTGAGATGACAGGTTTAAAAATGTATGTTGATTGGGGGAGAAAAGAAAAGAAAAAAATAGAAGAAAATAAAGTCATTTCCTGTGTCAGTTGTAATTTGGGAGGCTTTTTTCCAGTGTCCTTCTAAGTGAATCTGCCATAATCAAATGTAGTCAAATATAACCGCAATGTGCAAAAGCACAGTGATGACCTGAGAGGAAGGTGCCACCCGGAACCCCTGGGACCAGTCTTCTATCTCTTCCAACAGACATCCACTACTACCTCCCCAAAAAGGCTCAGGGTTATTTCATAAACACCAGTAGCCTCCCATGTATTTAACTTAGCACAAATAAGAGAACCAATATGTAAGGGATTTTTTTTGCTCTTAAGAACCAACCATTCCTCTTACCCCGGCCTTTACAGACCTGGAAAACCATCCCCGATTTGCCCCCAGCCTCATCCCCCACTACAACTTAAACAAACCTTCCTCTCCAGCCTTGCTTCCAGCCCCAAAATACATTTTTAAAGTTCTGATCCCCAGACCACCCCATCAAGTCTAGTATAATCCTTCTGATCATCTAAGCACCCTCCTCCAGGAGACCTCCAAGATCCCTCTGGGCAAAATGATCTCTTCCTCCAATTCCAGGGCTCTTTCCCTGTGTGCTCTCTCTATCCTCACTCATAAAAGCATCTGGTTCCATTCCACAGCTGTGCACACCTTATCTTCTCAAGAGACAACGTAAGCTCTTTTTAAAACAAGGGCTGCATTTTACACACCTCACATACCTCCTGCATGTCCCCGAACATCCAAACACTCCAAATTTGTCTCTGTCTCCAAATCCTACAAAACAAAATTCTCTCTACCCAGCTCAGCTCAGCATCCCTGGGGCCCCGATCTACCTCATCTGCCTCCTCTGCTCTAGAGTAAAAGCAACACCAGTCACCCCTACTCTGCTGCCCACTGTAGCCGAATCCAAGCGGCACTCTCAGCCCATGCTCTTATGCACTGGGGGCAGGCCTGGCATCTACCAAGCTCCAGAAATGCCCCTCCGAGCTTTGTGCAGCCCCCTTGCCAGGCAGACGGCCTCTGGGGCCAGGTTCAGCACAGGAAGCTAGAACATGGGGCTGACTGCACAGCCTGGGGCAGACACACCTCAGCTTCCACACCCACCTGACAAGGCTGCCCACAGGACTGAGGGAAGTCAGTGTTTCACCCATTGCCCTAATGGGAAGACAGTGTTTCTCACCCACTGCCCAAGCCTGGAAGCAAAAGGTCCCAATGTTCCTACTCAATGTCCCGCCCTGTCATGCTCTGTCCAGATATCTAACCCTCACCTTTCTCTGTCCATCAAGCAGTAAGAATTCATAGCAGCCAGCACATATGACCCTGAGGGCAACGTTCTAACAAAGCCAAAGAAAAGGTGGCACACTGGCCTTAAATTCAAAGCCCAGGGTGGCAAGAAAAGGGTCACTAGTTCCCTGAAAATAACAGGCATGCAAAATTCAAACAGGTAATTGGGGTGGAGTTCACGGAACAAAAGGGAAGAGAAAACCTCACATGGGTTTATACACCCTTCATTTAAGCACACTGTCTTTAGGCAGCAGAGGTTTCAAGGTACATGCTAAATACCCCTGTGCAGGTTTCAGAGCAGCAGATAAAAGGGGCTAACCAGGCTCTCAGGAAGCCCAACCCGCACACACAGGGAGCCAAGCCGGTGGAAACCATAAGCCTGTCTCATCTGTCTCTAAACTGCTCACAGGATTAACAGGAAGGCTTGATCGATACTGATTTTACAGTCATGGGAGTGACTCATCACGAAATTCTACCCAGCTTAAAGCTCAGCTGTGAACAGAAACAAAACAACATAATAGCAGGGTCAGATTTAAAAAAGTAAGTATGACTGGTAAACAGTTAATGCTTATAAACAATTAACAATCACCTTCCCAGCCTCCTGGATTTGCTGGAAGAGGAAAAAGTACTACTGAGGGCTCTGAAGTGGGCTGCAGCAGTAAGTCTGTCTTCTGTGGCAGCCCCTTCCAACTCACTGATGCTGGTGTCAGCTTTACAAAACAGACCCTGGGGAGGGTCAAGAGGAGCTGCTTTTAATTGAATTCCACACATCTGATGGGTGCGTGCTCACTGAGGAGGGGAGAGAGGAGGAATGTACTTACATGGAACAGAGTTTTCCAAGACTGAAATTTAAGCTCTCCTGGAGTACAACTTCCTCTATGTAGCTCCTACAGAGTTTAAAATAAGCAACTTATTTGTCCTAAAATGAGAGAAATGGTGTCATATAAAATTTCTCAATAATTGAGTTCCTCTCAAACTGCATTCACTTCAAGGAAAGCAATGGGGTGCTCAGAAGGTGCACTAAACATTTCAGGCATTTGGTTAAGGAGGCGAATGTGCTCAGTGCCATCCTGAAGACATGTACTTTCAAGTACTGGATTCCATGTACATTTTAATGATCTGTAACCAACTCTCGGACCTGGCCAAGAACTTCCATAGAGAGTCCTGGTCTTGAGATCCCTTCACTATGGCACACTGCTCCACTGTTATGAACTGCATGACTGTGTCCCCTCAAATTCATATACTCAAGCCTCAACCCCCAAATACCTTCAGTGGTATCTGAAGGTGGGGCCTTAGGGAGGTAATCAGGTTTAGATGAGGTCCTGAGGGTAGAGCCCCCATAATGGCAACAATGCCCTTACATAAAGAGGAAGAGACCAGAGCCCCTTGCCCTCTCCATCCTGTGAGGACACATGACAAGATATTTGTCACATGACAAGATATTTGTCATCTGTAAGCCAAGAAACGGACCCTCAACAGAAACCAAATTTGGTCGGCATCTTGATCTCAGACTTCCAGCCTCCAGAACTGTGAGAAACATAAGTCTGTGGTTTTAGCCCTCAGTCTATAGTAACTTGTCACAGCAGTCTGAGCTAAGACATCCATACAGCCCCGTAAGAGAACCAACGCAGGGAAGAGCAACACCTCTCATCATCTGACACCACCTCCTGCCTGACGACCAGGCAAAACAAGCACATACACAAAGAAGCAAAAGGGGAGGATGAGAGTGGTCATTCGGGTTTGCTTTGGAGGTCCAGAGAAAACGCAAGTCCAACTTCCAGGCACAGACCAGCTGCCCGCAGCAGGCTTCCTCCCATTGGTCCCAGACCAAGGGGAGCCACTCCTCTGGGCGGGACAGAGAAAGCTCCTCTGGAAGCCAGACAAGCTCGGCCACCTCGAAGTCTTGTTTGGAATCCAGCAGGTCCAGGCCTGAGCCCTGGCGCCTGGTTAAACCAAAGGATGACAACCAAGCAGAAAAAAACAGCCCCAGAGAGTATCTGCTGGAGAGGCGGACAGGAGGACCTGGCCTTCGACATGCAGCATGCGTGCCATGGTCTCAAGTAGCGCGTCCCTCCAAGGTTCCTCACCTGTAAGGCGAAGCCTCTAGCCCTTTTCTACTTTTAGGACGCTCAGATTCTTGCCTGCAGAGGTCAATCCCTTTCTTTCAAGGGCTCCCCCCCCCGTAATGAGGGAGTCCATTTACAATTAAAAAAAAAAAATGAGCTGTGAAAACAAATGAAAAACTTCCAGTATAATCATAATCAGTGAGGGAATCAAACATCTGAACAAATCTCTCTTCTGGAAAAATAAGAAAATGAAAAAGCAATTACACGTCACATGGCTGATTAGCAATAAATTTCATTTGTGACTACAGTGGCATGAGAGTTTGACTCCTGACTTGCTTTCCTTGAAAGAAAAAAATTATCTGCAATACTGTCTCTCGATATAGAAAACAGACCCATTCCATCTGACTCAGCTCAATCCTGCGTTTTTTTTCAAGGCCTCTCCTGACCTCACAGTTCCCCCGCAGTGATCCCGTGGTGCCTAGGACCGCCATGGACAAGGACTGGTCCTCCTTGAATTTGTCTCCCCAACTATTCCACACATATACTCGCATAAACAATTGAGAAATAAGCTTTTTAAAATTGTGGTAAAATATACACAACAAAGAATTTAACATTTTAACCCTTAAGTGTACAGTTCACTGACACTGATTCACAATGTTGCTCAACCACCTTAACCATCCACCTCTAGAACTTTTACATGTTCCCAAACTGAAACTCTGTACCCATTAAACATCAATTCCTCATTGCTCCCTCCCCCCAGCCTCTATTCACCACCCCTCGCCATTCTACTTTCTGTCTCTATGAATGCGACTACTCTACATATCTCATGTAAGGGTAAGAATCATGCACCGTTTGTCCTTTTGTGACCGGCTTCTTTCACTTCGCATAGTGTCTTCAAGGTTCACGGACACTGTAGCACGTCATAGAATTTCCTTCCTTTTCAAGGCTGAATTATATTCCATTGTATGGATAGACCACAGTTTGTTTATCTACCCATCTATGGATGGACCCTTGAGTTGCTTTCACTTTTTGGCTATTTTGAATTATTTGCTGCCATGAACATGGGTGCACAAATATCTGTTTGAGCCCCTGCTTTCACTTCTTTTGGGCATATACCCCAAAGTGGAATTGCTGGATCATATGGCAATTCTATGATGAATTTATTGAGGAAGTACTAGATCATCTTCCACAATGGCTGTGCCATTTTACAGTCTCACCAGTAAGGCACAAAGGTTCCAACGTCTCCATATCCCGGCCTACGCTTGCTATCATCTGGTGTTTTTGGTAATAGCCACACTAATGTGTATGAAGTACCAATTGTGGGTTTGACTTACATTTCACCAATGACTAGTGACTTTCAGCATCTTTTCATGTGCCTATTCGCCTCAAGTAATAAGTTTTCAATCAAAAGAATTGACCCCTCCTCCTAAGAGACCTCTCATCACAAAAAGCAAACAGTATCCTTACTTACTAGCATTGTTAAAATTGGTTAGTCTGGGCTCAAAACACTTTTGTTTTCCTTGCAAATACCACCATAGGCAATATTCTCTTAGCAAGACCATTCAAGTCCATCTACCAAATTGCCTAAACAGGACTAACCTTGAATTCTGGTCTTAGGAAGACTTTGTGCGATCCAGGGAGCAGAGCAAGAGAGCAGCTCCTTCTCACACCATCCTGCATCAGGCAACATACTGCAGCTGGCTTCCCACCTGACTGAAGCCTTCTCCTGCTCTGGCAGCTGTGGGCCGCTCCAGCTGGGGATGCTCATCCTCGCAAGCAGCCATCCACGCACAAACGGCACAGGTTCTCAGGGTTCTCCACATTCAATTTAAAATACCGTAATTTGTGTTGCAGATACTTAATCTAAGTGTTTTTCAGATCCCGTGCCCTAAATTTTGGCTGGAAACATAGTCCCACTCACATCCCTCATGCTCGTGACCAGGCTCTTCCCCAGGCCACGTGACCCCCAATTACCTCCCTCTCCTTGAAGAAGGAAGAGACTGAAGGGCGAAGGGACATCCACAGTTCACACTGATAACGCGAATGATCCATGACCATAGCCTTCTCAATAGGGCCTTGGAACCCAAATGACCCATTTACTGGAGGAGGATGCTTCCAACGGAGGCAGATGCAGTCAGGACGGAGACAGGGACAGAAAAGGAGGGAGCTCTGCTGCTTATCCCCAATGGAGCGCTTGTCAAACTCTCTTTACAGAAAATGAAACTGGGTTCCTGCCGGGCTCGGTGGCTCACGCCTTTAATCCCAGCATTCTGGGAGGCCGAGGTGGGCAGATCACAAAGTCAGGAGATCAAGACCATCCTGGCTAACACGGTGAAACCCCGTCTCTACTAAAAATACAAAAATTAGTGTGGCAGCGGGTGCCTGTAGTCTCAGCTGCTGGGGAGGCTGAGGCAGGAGAATGGCATGAACCCGGGAGGCGGAGCTTGCAGTGAGCCGAGATCGTGCCACCACACTCCAGCCTGGGTGACAGAGCGAGACTCCATCCAAAAAAAAAAAAAAAAAAAAGCAGCTGATTCCTAATTCTGCAATAAAAAAAAAAAAACGGCAAACGTAGCTAGGAGCAAAACATCAGAATCAATACACACCCAAAGGGTACTTTTTTTTTTTTTAAGGAAAGTAAATAACTTCTAATGTGTATTTCCTCTATCCTTAGCAACAAGAATATCAGCTAACTCCTAGTGTTTATAAGCCCTAGGTTCTAAGAAATGTGTATGTATTCACTCATGAAGTATTGGTAACGATCCTCCAAGATGGGTGACTTTTTTTTTTTTGAGATGGAGTCTCACTGTCGCCCAGGCTGGAGTGCAGTGGCGCAATCTTGGCTCACCGCAACCTCCAACCTCCAACCTCCACCTCCCAGGTTCAAGTGATTCTCCTGCCTCAGCCTCCTGAGTAGCTGGGATTACAGGTGCATGCCACTATGCCTGGCTAATTTTTATATTTTTAGTAGAGACAGGGTTTCACCATGTTAGCCAGGCTGGTCTCAAACTCCTGAGTTCAGGTGATCCGCTCGCCTCGGCCTCCCAAAGTGCTGGGATTACAGGCATGAGCCACCACACTCGGCCTGATGGGTGGCATTATCTTCCATTTGACAGATGAAGAAAGGAGAGCAGAGAGGGTAGATAACGTGCCCCCAGTACAACCCATCAGTAGACTTCTAATTCTCCAACCTTCATCTCAGAAGGGAATGGTGTCATGCAACAAGATTGGGGGAAAAGGGAGAAGGCCTGCTTTCTAGTCGAGAAAAGCAGAGACCGTCTGAAAATCTACTTGTTCCAACAGGTGAACATGATTGAAAATTCAGAATTCACTCTCCTAATAGCAGGAAAGTATTACAAAAGCCCACAGGCCAAATGATATCACCCTCCCAGAAAGTCTCTTGCATTACTGTGTTTTTTAATGTTATTTGTCAAGCGAAAACAAACAGTTACAGTGGCAGAACAGGCAGCACCCAGAGAGTGGCACTAATCGTGGGCTAAAGATGGGGAATTGCTTTTCATCAAGAACCACAATGTGTCCAGTCAATTTACAAACATAAATCAATACAAGTTCAAAAGCACCAGTAGCAAAACCCAGGCCTGGATGTGAAGCTGGCACCCCTCTTTAAACAAACTGTTCCTCTTCACTTGCATGGTAAGGACTGGAAAGAGCCCTGCCACGTTGGCCAGCTCTTCAGGGTAGCGGGGGCCACCGCCCTCTCCCAGCCTCAGGACGCCCAAGGCCACTGCATCAGCCTGGCCCAGACCAGAACCAGCCTCGGGCCCAGCCGGCCCAACTCAGAAAAAGGCAGGGGTCAGTCTCCAGCCTGGACTCCTTTAAAAGTCAGGAAGCAGTGCCCCAGCAAATGAACAACAAGAACGCTCACCTGAAACAGTTTCACCTTTATTTTTAGAGGAGAGGAACACAATAGGACGGCATATTACTCCATGGGTTTTAACTCTAGCCCTTGATGCTACCAGGTATCCATGATGACCCTAATAAAGGTGAGAGTTCCTCCACTTTTCTAACATCCAGCTATTTTTTTAAAAAGTTGAACACTGCAGTTTCCGGAGAACTCTGCTATGTGAATTGCCTCACTGCAGGTGTGCTCCCCTAGCTCTCTCCATTCCATGCCTTAAAAGTGCCAGGTGTCTCCTCGGGAGCTGCTCTGTGCTACTGCCCCCAGTCCTGCAGCCAACCTGTTTTGCGGGTCCTGCCTCTCCATCAACTGGGACCGCTCTTTCAACAAACGACCCCAGCCCACAGCTCCTCTGGCAACCCAGCCCCTGACACCGAGGACCCCGTCTCACCAGTCACCTCCCTCAGCTGGGACAACCTGTCCAGTCCATTCCTGCTTCCTGGTCTCAGGTCTAGAGACAACACTTCCCTCCCTGAGCCTGTCCTCACTGCCTCCCTCCCTCATCTATACCATCACTGGCTCACACCGGGGTGTCTATCTGTCCCCTAATCCTGACTCCATTAAGAGGCCAGAGCAGCCTCCCCAGAACACCCTTCTCAGCAGGTCCATTGCAATGGTGCAAAGGTTTCAGCGCTCCTCATTCTCTAGCCAGCAGTCAATTCCTTCCCACTACACAAACACCGGATTTCTGACACCCTCTCCACTCCATCAGTGCACACTGCCACCCACACCACACATGGTCCCTTCCTCTCCTGGGGAGCTGCCTCCTTGGATCTTGAGAGTCAAATATTTAGGGCACACTAAAGTCAGACATCCTCCTTAAAGCTTCTCAAGCCATTCTGCAGTTCCGTGACCCCACTGCCTTCAGCCCACACACTTCTCTCCGGTCAGCATCCCATAACTTAGCACTAAACTCATAGCGTCTGTTACTCTCCACTAGTAGTTGAGTTTTCCAAACTAGACAACAAGCTCCTTGAGAAAAAAAAAAAAAAATCATATTCTTTCATATGCTTTCCATGGAGCAGAGACCACTGGAGGCCCTCAAATAATCTAGCTATCAGAAACAGAGTTCCATACTCTGTCACCTTCCACTCCCACTCCCCCTCCACAGATAGGGACATGACCTTGAACCAGTAGGCCTGGTTAACCTAAAAACCCATTCTCTTCAGGCACAGAGAAGCAAGGTGGTTACTTAGTGGTTTCAACGACTGACCTGAGACTCAGACTTCCGGGTTCAAACCTTTCACTGTAGATGTGCAAAAAAAGACCCTCCTTGGCCTGACGCAGTGGCTCACATCTGTAATCCCAGCACTATGGGAGGCCAAGGTAGCTGGATTGCTTGAGGCCAGGAGTTTGAGACCAGCCTGACCAACATGCCTAAACCCCGTCTCTACTAGAAAAAAAAAAATTAGCCAGGCGTGGTGGCACACACCTGTAATCCCAGCTTCTTGGGAAGCTGATCCACAAGAATTGTTTGAACCTGGGAGGAAGAGGTTGTAGTAAGGCAGAGGTTGCAGTGAGCGGAGATTGCACCACTGCACTCCAGCCTGGGCAACAGAGCAAGACTCTGTCTCAAAAAAAAAAAAAAAAAAAAAAAAAAGGCCCTATTCAACTGGCAGCAAAGCCCCGCTGTTGTGGGGAAGGAGGACTGGAGGCCCCAGAGAGAGCCCACCAGGGCCATCTACCATGAGGAGGAGAAAAAAAGAGAAAAGCATCCATCTATTGGATGCTTTCTATTTGCCAGGTTTGCTGGGCAGCTTGGATACATTATCTATTGCTAATTCTCACTGGCATCCCTGCTAGAGCAGTGTTATTCCAATCACAGGCAGAGACACTGAGGCCTGGAGCTCCCTTTCCAACATGCCTCCATGCGTGGGAGAGAGGGAGACAGTGAATTGTTTGAGGGGACGAGGCTTCAAAGGAAGCTCTGCACATATGCAAACCCCATGGAGAAGAGCAGAGCAAAGGCAGGCCAGGCTGTCCAGGTAAGTTCACATCCACCCAGTTCAGCATTCACATGACAATTTCACAAGATGCTTTTTTACAAGCTACTCCTGAAAATTAACATTCCAGCTTCAAATGATTATGTTTACATTTTCTGCAAGAAATATCCCACCCCACTCCTCGAAGAGGAGACTTTAAGGATAATTTCTAAGGTGTTCATTAAGTTCAGGAGTCCCCTTTACACCAACCTAGACAAGTAAACTTTCTTCTGTCCAGAGGTAGGGAGCTGGCCTCACCGTCGCCCTACCAGGAGACTGTCAAAGGCCTTCATCAGCAACCAAAACCGGCAGGGTTGGGGAGGGTGCTTAAATGATAGAGAGACCTTTAAGACCTTGCTACTGTCCCAGGAGTGAGGCAAAAGTTTACTGGCCTCACCAAGAAAACAATGCAAAAAATAGAAGCCAACTTCCATACGTGGGGATTCTGCTGGTTCCAACCACATCTCCCTCAAATCTCCATCTCTCTCTCTGCCTAGTATCTTGAGATCTGAAGGCTGGAAGGGCCTGTGAAATGACCTAGGTCCACCCTATCACTCAAGGTCAGCAGGTGTGTAAGTACCCACCCAACTTTCTGAGATGCCACCCTGGCCCTCTGCACCAGGCCACTCCAGAGACCACCGGGCAGCCGAGTCCAGCCTGCAGATGCTTCCTCCTCAGGCGCCCAGCTCCACAAGGGTTTAAAAGCACACTACAGACATAAATCGGTGCCAACGAATTATTCATTACATCTATAGGGAACTTATGGAACAAAGTCTCCATCCACAGGGATGAGGTGATCTTGACACAAGGCCAGACTCAAATTACCCTTCCAGGAGTTCTAATTTTTTAAATTCACCTCAATGTGAAAAAAGCCTAATGAAACAATGATTTTAAAGATAATTTTATTACTTTCAAGTTCCATGCAGCAGTAACTGGTGTGATAAAATGTTTTGGCTAGCAGAGGTGCAATGATTAGATGAAAATAAATGTGCTGTACAAAAAAGTGCTTCAAAGTGAACGGGGAATATCCCTTTAAGAAGTCTTCTGTTTCTTCAGCTCCTCCTATGCACCAGGCACTGGGCCACCTCCTGGGAATTCAAAGATAACCAAGGTACCATTCCCCTCCCCAATAGTGGGGGAAAGCAATATGGGGGAGATGCCCAAATAGGAGGTATAGCAAGAGACCACAGGAGCTCAAGTCAGTGCAATCATTCTGCATGCAGAATCAAGGCCAGAGAGAGGATGAAATTACAGCTAACTCTTAAAGGAGCTTGCCAGAGGGCAAGCTGGTAGTATTGTTTGCTATTCCAAGCAGAGGGGCTTCCACCTGCCAAGACAAAGAGACAGGAATGAGTATAGCCTGAGTTGTTCAAAATGTCTGGGAGGAAGGGAGGCTGAAGTTCTCTCTCAGATAGCCAAACAAAGATTTCCGAATTAAAAATAATAAAAGGCAATCATGGGGAAACAGGTTTAAGGCTTTTGACATGTCAATAAAACATGAAACAAAATACATAAAATTAGCTAACGAAATAGATGGTGTGGGACCTAACACCAACCCTGGATGTATTTATTCTTATTCCCTGTGAGTATTTCTGGCTGGCGAGCATCTTAACCACATAGAATAGCCAAAGGGGAGAGATAAGAGAATAATGAAAGTGTTACTACCTATTTAAATAGAGCGATGGAAGGTAAATCTTGCTGTATTTTTCCAAAT
Source organism: Pongo abelii (assembly GCF_028885655.2). NCBI lineage: Eukaryota > Metazoa > Chordata > Mammalia > Primates > Hominidae > Pongo > Pongo abelii. The sequence continues at coordinate 101,833,707 of NC_072001.2, read as the reverse complement.
GAAATCAGTAGTTTTTTTAAATCTCTAATCTCAAAATAAATATTTTGGAGCTTTAAACTTATTAAAGTCCTGTAAAATTATCTTAAAACTCTAACTGTAAAAGACACACTAGGTGTAACAGCTCTGCCATGGAGTTGCAGTACGCTTGTCTGCATCATTTAGGAAGACCCTAATTCTCTCAGGACAGCTCGCAGTGACACAGTAGAGTAACCTTAATCCAAAACTGTAGCCCAGTGATTTCTACAGAAGCCTGTAGTATCCACATTTTCTTGTAATCAGTCCCCAGGAAGCAAGCCAGAGAGTGGGTTGGGAACGCTATCTTCCTCCTTGGGGCACTATTAATTCAGTCACCGAATAGGCTGAATTTCCCTTCTGGCCACTAGATGGAGCCTATGCATTGGCGAGATGGGCAAAGTGCACACTGAACACCTCTCAGGTGTGAGCGGAAATTGACAAATGACAACATTAAGGGAGAAAGTGTAATAAACATATCTCTGAAATGGAAGGCAAACTGCAGGGGATGACCATCGTTTACTGAAAAAAAAAATCACAACTGTTTAATAAGCAACATGCCATCTTGTTAATAAGCACCTTAGCAAAATAAAGTTTTATTATACATTTATTGAGCACCTATGTGCCAGGTTCTATACCATATTTAAATGGCAAGGGCAATCAAACATCAAGTAAGCCTTATATTTCTATCCAAAGAACATCCTGTTCAAGGATGTCACATCCCTAAGAACAGTAGCAGGTGAAGTCCGAGGGCTTAATACCAGGTGCCAGGTTCTATTCTGGGCACTTGACATGTGTACGAATTTGTTTTTTATGAATGTTTAAAGTAGATTCTATTAAAATTATAATTTCACAGCTGAGGAAACTGAGGCACAAGAAGATTAAATTATTTGCCTGAGAGCTTAGCTACTGAAGAGCTGAGATTCAAACCAGCCACTTTGGCGCCACGGTCCTAATAAAATTACAAGCAACCAACAAGACAAATCACTGTCAACCAGCAAAACCGTGGGTTACGAACTCAAAAGGAGTAATGGGGAAGTAGATCTATACAAGTTAGGGATCCCAAAAACCTTCAAGAAGGAGGAATTTGACTTGGAAATGTAAAGATGGTATCTCTGACCTACTCAAACCACAGAAAAGGTATATGGGAGAAAGGAATCACCTGACTTAAGTGTGCTGCCTTTTGAAAGTTATGATCTTGTCCTTGTTTTACAGATCCACCTGAAACTTGGAAATTATTTCAATTTTAAAAACCTATTCTATTTCCTCACAATTTTTCTGACTTTGGTTTTCTAACCATGTTAGAAAATGTTTTCATTCTGTTGTTTAGTGAGAAAAGGAGAAATGTCTCCCCCAAATATTTTTAAGTCTCCACATTTCTATTGAGACTCAGAAAAGTTAATAACTTTAGGACCAAAGAACTAATTGGCAGCTAAGGAGAAACTAAAGCTATGGTGACCTTCCTGTGCTCTTAAGTGGCACTTTCTGCTATTCAGTATTGAGGATGGAAGGAGAAGTAGCAGAATAGTGAAGAGGAAAAACATTCTCAGCTATGGAAACAGCAGAAGCAAAAACTTGGAGACAGGCATAGCACGGCTTCCTTTCCATCAAGCTAATGCACAGACGCTGGGGAGTACCAGGAACTAACAGTGGATCCCTACAGCAAAGGATTACTAAGGACCTGTTTCATTACTTGATTCTAAGGACCTTGGACTTGATTCTAGGACCACAAGAGGCACATTCTGAGTATTTGGAGCTGGCAAGTCCATCAAACTAAGGGAACGGTACAGGAACTGGTTCAGAGGCCAAGTCAGCATGCAGGTAGAGTCAATGCAGGTCTGCACTGGACCAGGCTAGAGCCAGGAATAGGGGTGAATCTGAGCGATTTCAAGTGACTCAGTGAGATCGAAAGGGAACATTCAATTAACGAGTCTCCCCAGAAAAGGACAGGCTGCAGAACTGAAATTGAACAAATTCCATCCTGAGCCAATCTCTGTTGCTGAAAATTTTACTGAAGTGCATGTGAGAAAGAAAATCCCAATTGTATCACCTGACCAAGAAAGGCTACCGTAACAAAAGTTCCTATGACTACACGATATCATGTTGTGACCTAACATATGCAGTTATTATTCACAGAAATCAGACAACAGAACTAAGGGAAGCCTAACAGCAGATCTCCCTCTGCTGCTACTGGTCTCTGTGTTCATTTGTTTTCGTGGCAATCTGTGCTTCTCTTTAAAGTCCTGAGTCTGTAAGCTTGTGTATTATCCCACTACAATGACACTCAGGGAAATTAGGTAAAGAGAATAAATACAGGACAACACAGATAAATGTGGACACAACTGAGAGGGATTTTACAATCTAGACAGAATTAATAGCTAATGACTTAGAAAACACTTTGTAAGCTGATGCAGTCAATTGGATCATGGGCTCCTACCTGGAATTTCTCTCCATGCTTCCTACTTTTTCCAGGAAGTTATCAAAGGTCACTAAGACACTTTGAATTTGGGGGAAACTCCTATAAATAAATTCATCTCTCCCTAATTACCATTAGACTTCTGTTCTTTAAAGTTCTATTGACTAAACTTTGGCTGACTTAAATTGGTGATGTCTCATTTACATAATCAAGCATATATTCCCAATAACCAACTTTATAGAGACTAACCATGACTATATTTTTTACAGCAGAGGACAAGCTGAGAGCATTCAAAATGTATCAGAAAAAATTTCAAGTTATGCTCTATAAAATATTTATGCTCTAACAACTATCAAAATATATTTGGTCTCCCATGTCAAGAGTAATTTTTAAAGTGGTATTGATTTTTAAACTGACAAATAATTCCAAAGCCAGTTTGAGAAAGCTAGCGCCATCTTAAAAAGAAAATGGCTGAACAAAAGTATACAAAACAGCAACAACAATGTATTTCAAACTCGCAGAATTTGGATGGATGGATGGATGGATGGAGATACACAATTCTGAACAAATGGCATTCGTATTATGTAACTCTTACTGAAGTAGAGACCTGTGGTATTAAGTGGGCTAAGACTGAGGAGTGAGATAAAACAAAGTTTCAAAAGTTTCAAACTCCTCCCCGCAAGAACTTTCTGGATTAGCAAGACTACTTTCTAAAGTCTTTAAAATATGCAAAAAAAAAAAAAAAAAGTTTTCCAGACTATTACCAGGTGAGCAATTTACTTTTAGTGTGTGATGGAGTCTTGCTCTGTCACCCAGGCCGGAGTGCAGTGGCATCATCTTGGCTCACTGTAACCTCTGCCTTCTGGGTTTCAGCAATTCTCCTGCCTCAGCCTCCCACATAGCTGGGATTATAGGCACGGGCCACCACGCCCAGTTAATTCTGGTATTTTCACCATGTTGGCCAGGCTGGTCTTGAACTCCTGACCTCAAGTGATCTGCCCACCTTGGCCTCCCAAAGTGCTGGGGTTACAGGCGTGAGCCGCTGCACCCAGCCAGGTGAGCAGTAAGGTAGGCCCAGCTATCGCTGCAGTGTATGATGGCCCCATCCACAGGTGTGCACATCTTCCCCATGTGACTAGCCAGCCGCCCCACTACTCCAAAGAATGTGAGTGCTTCAAGACCACCAACCACCAAGTGAGCTCCACGGACACAAGGCCCAAAAACTTATATTGCAATCATAGGTGTCCATTCCTCACCATAAAAGAAACTTTCTGTTGTGGTCCAGTGAAAACAGAAGAGCAATCTATGAGTTTACAAATTCTTGTAGGCTGGGTGCGGTGGCTCACACCTGTGATCCCAGCCCTCCGGGAGGCCGAGGTGAGTGGGTCGCTTGAGTCCAACCTGAGCAACATAGCAAAACCTCGTCTGTACTAAAAATACAAAAAATTAACCAGGCATGGTGGTGTGTGCCTGTAGTCCCAGCTACTTGGGAGAATCACTAGACCCTGGGAGGTCAAGGCAGAATCAAGCCGTGATCACACCACTGCATTCCAGTCCAGGTGACCAGAGACCCTGTCTCAAAAAAAAAAAAGAAAAAAATCTGTAGTCCAGGGCAGGAAAAAGAAAAATTTTAAGCTTGCTTACTAGTTTGTTTCGTTTTATTTTTTTTTAAATAAACATGGCAGTAACATCTATAGTTTGACTGGTATCTTTAAAAACTTATGATAAGACATTTTACAGCATCAAATAATTTCTAAACCTAAAGAACTGCATCCAGTAAGTACTCAACATGTATTTACTGCGGAAGAAAAGATGGAGGGAAAACGACTATTTCTCAGTTCAAGTAAGGAAATATCAATTTTTCCTTAAGATTTGAAAATTAATAAAACATAAGTAAAGCCGGCATCGGTGGAAAAAAAGGGAGAGAAATCTTCAAAAATGGTATCTAGGACTTTCAAACAAGTAAAACTGACCATTTAAAAACTTAGTCTTCAAAAGCCCAAAAGTCTCAAAATCAAAGGTATTGTTAATACTTTGAGTCAAATAAAACCAAAGCAATTTAACAAAAGAAAACATCATGCTGAGGAAGTATGCTTCTCTTGAGATAACAATCTAACTTGTTTTAAAGATCCTTTGTTTACTAACCATTTTATATACCAAATGTATGTTCCTTCCTCAGAACAAATCAACTCTTTTCCAGACCCTCGGGGATGGGGGTGCAGGCATGAGGGCATGTGTACATATATCAAAGTTTTAATCTTTTCAAATAGTGGAAGTCAGTTATGCTTCCCAAATGTCAACAGGTCTCAATGTCCACAAACACTGGGACTGCTGCCCTCCCCCGTCCCCACTTAAAACCACATCACATCTTTACAAGTAACTGGAAAACTTATTTTTGCTAAGCTGATGCCAAATACCATTTTCCAGGAGGGATCAGAGTGCATCACTCATTAGGCACTTTGTTGTCTCTAAAGTGTTCAGAATTTTCCTTCAGAACATCTCAGACTGGAAATCAAGAAACCATATCCCTAGCATGTGTGCAACTATTATATATTTAGTACAATTGAGAAGAGCTCATCTCCTGGACTCAGCACCTGTCATAAGTTGGCTAAGAAAAGCAGTTCAAAGCAAGTTCGCCCACAGGCGCAAATACCTCTTCCATGAACTAGGTCTGATTTTTAAATGAGTTTTGAAAACAAATTGGAGAAAATCACAACCTAGAAAGAAATATATCTTGTATGCTTTACAATTAAAAAACAAAAACTTTCAGGATTTGTCTCCTCACTCTTACTCCCTCACGCTTTTAAAAACACCAAGTTATTTATAAATTATAAAATGCCCTGAAATTATGAATGCTTCCTGATTTCTAGAAAGCTAACTAAGCAATACGTAATCCAGAAAACTTCTGAAATAAGTTCCATCTTTCTTACAACTCAAAACATGCCATGCAACGTTCATGTACACACCTGTGACTCCTAATTTTTGGAAAAAGGCAACTACAACACTGCAGTTTTTAAATCACAATTGCCATATCCAATGTTATAAAGAAGGCAGTGCCACCAGTCAAGATAGGTTAACATCGCCTATATGTCACGGTCTACAGTGACATCCCAATGTAACGGAAAGCACCAATGAGGCAAAAACGGTATATGGTAAAGGCTTCTGATGAACAACACTAGAGTCTTAAGTCTACAGAAATATTTTTAAAAGAACCTTTAAAATGCTGCCTACTGTCTACTTGAAAACTGCATCCTATACTGAGTCTGAAAAAAAAAACTGAATTTCAAGAAAGTTGGTTTCATGCAAGACTTTGCAGGTTCATGCACTGAGTAGCACAAGGTCAGCTTTCATACAGTAGGTGCACAATAAGTGCTGGCTGGATTCAGTTGCTTCTTACAGCACATTCTCACAAAACAAATGAAACCAGATTCAAAAGGAAACCACCGTCCCTTGAGGGTTCCTCTTGGCAAAAACTCTTAAGGCAACAAGTGAAAACGATACAGTTGATTTTCATTACTGCCCTGATCTTGCAACAACAGGAAGAGCACGAAACATTTTTATTAGTAAACTAAGCCTTAGACAAAGACCAAGAGCAAATGTAAACAACAATTATTCTCTAGGTCTTTTCCTATTGAAAGGCCAAGGTAAATCTGGATAAATGCACACAGTTTCAAAACAAAAATGCCTTTGCCACATTTTAAAATCCTTTGTTCTGTAAGGAATTTTAATTTTATAAAAATCACTGTATACTTGAAACAGTGTATCCTAAAACTACTGCATCCTAAAGATTCTTTCTCCTGCTCAGACCCTGGAACTATGTAAGAAATAAAATAAAACTGCAAAGAAAAGAAACAATACTGCATTAAAATGAACTGTTCTGTTCATCCTCAGTCCTCACTACCACTTGTGGTCAATATGGCATATCAAAAAATGAGTGTTTAAAACATCTAAAAACAGCAATTTCTTTCTTTGTTGGAAAACATAATAAAACTGGAAATACAAACAGCCCTTCAGACTCAGCTCCTAAACTCTATCTTGAAAAAAAAACCATCATTTCAGATTCAGCTGAGGTTTCTATTGTCAAAAATCTGCCTTCCACCAGCATTTGTGTTTTTTAAATCCAGCTCCTCAATCCCTAACTGAAGCTACATAGAACCAAGATTTTTTTTTTCCTGCTTGCCCATTTCTACTACAGGATTGAATCCCTGCTGCTAAGCTTCAATTATCAGTTTGTTGTATTGCTGCAACTCACGGATCTGAAAAACTCATAAATGAGAGAGAGACATCAGCCTGTCAAATATATGTAATAATTTTAATGTAATTTAAGGTAGCATAACAAGTTATTTTCAAACTGAGCACATTTCTTTAAAAAAAAAAAAAAACGGGTTTATTGAGATATAATTCACATACCACTGAAGTCCCCGATTTAAAGTATATAATCCCATGGTTTTAAGTATATTCAAAGCTATGCAGCCATCGCCACAAACTAATTTTAGAACAATTTTCATCACCCCAAAAAGAAACCCTGTGCCCACTAGCAGTCACTCCCCATTCCATCGACCCCCCAGCCCCTGGCAACCACTCATCTACTTTCTGCCTCTATGGATTTGCTTATTCTAGACATTTCACATAAACCCGATCATACGATATATGGTCTTTTGTGACTGACTTCTTTCACTTTTTGTGATATTTTTAAGCTTCATCTATTCAACCTTAGCATATTTCTTAGAGTTGAACTTTTCTAATCTTTTCGACACATCAAACATTATGACCTTTTACGTTTCAAATCCTGACACAAACCCCACCCTTCCACAAAACACCATTTGCTTGCTATGTCTCTCTAGAGGATGTAAACTATAATTTGCTGTTTAGGTTCTTTCAAAAGTTCTTTTTCTGGGTTCTCCTTCTGATAATAAAACACTAACTTCTTTAAACACCAACATTTCACATACCTACCTTTCTCTGACAACAGGATGCCTGGGGTAGAAAGATGACTGAATCCTTTTAAGGAGATGGGTACAATAAATTTAAAGTGCATGCTGACTTTTTAAAAACAACATAGCCATCAGATTATCTGGCTATCACTCAGAACCTCTGAACCTCCTTCATTCAGATGCTCTGTTCACATTATGATGATACAAAACAAACACATCCATATGACTGCCTCTGCTTCAGAAACTAAGTTTTCTAAGATAAACAACACTCTTTCTACTGCCATCACACTCAAAGAGGAAACTCTAATCTCTCAATACGCCAGCAAAATACCTGCAACTGAACCGACACCCTGTCTTTATTTCTATACCAGACAACAGCTGAAAGAATGCCCTCCCTGATAGGGCTCAGCAGCTTATTTCTATCAGAGTTAAGTGGTCTAGCACCTTCCTGGCTAAAAACTGAACGCCCGTTCACAGGCATAGCTTTTAATCCTCCACATTTCAGAGATGGAGGGAGGGGCAGGTACTGAGTCAGTCAAGACTTCAGCAAACCATAATCGAGATTTGGGGTGCCTTCTGACCACCCATCAGGTTTCAAGGAACTAACCACTGTAAAGGCATCCTTGGGGGAAGCTTTGGTATCATGGAGTAAAAACATACATCAAAACACCCCCTCCCCTCCTGCCTGTGTTCTCAAAAATCGCCGTCTTGCACAAAGAATATCCTTCAAGAAGAACGCTCCAGAAGAAAAACAATCTATTTTAAAATGCCCGACTCCTGCGTCGGAGAAGGCCATCCCTGCTATTTTGAATTTCAGACATTAAAAACACAAAACTAGAGAAGCTATACAGTTCAACTGCATATCATAATAAAATGGATTATTTCTCCCGTGTCTTCTAAACCGTACTTATCTTTTAAAGATAAAAACTCTCCTTTGTCCCCCCAAACACCACCTAAACGACTTAGTAAAGGGAGCCGGAAGGCTTTCGCCCAATCGAGTCCGCTGAAAGTTTAGAAAACAAAGAGCAGGAGAGCCCAGATCTGTGGAAGGTCCGGCCCCAGTCCGCGTCCCACTAGGCAGTAAACACGCGAACCACGATCTGCTCTCGTTCCGTCGCGGACTCATTTCTTACGAGACGTTTAAGGATTTGTTTATAGAAACAGCCTTTCTGAATTGCCCCAGTGATGGGGCCAGACAACCTCCGCTGCCTCCTACTTCTCCCCCTCACTCTTGAAGGCTCAGTCGTGATTTTTTCAAAGTTAATCGGCACCACCTGCATACCCTCGGCAACCATTACTCACCAACACGCCCTCACCGTTCCCAGTCCCAGTTCTGCGACATTTAAACTTTTAATCGTGTTCAAATTACCCTACCATCTTGAATGTACCAGTAAGCCACACTTTCAATTTTTTGAGAAGAATAAAACCCCCACCTCCTCCGACCGTAGACACCGGGGGGAGTTCTCACTCCCTGCATCCCCGCGCTTCCCTACGTCCCCCCACCCGACACCACCAAAACAAAAGCCATCAGATTGCAAAAGATAGCGAATGTGGAGCGATACTGCTTATTAACTACGTACAAAGGAAGTGCGGGGCGGCAGAAGAGAGGGCGACACGACGCCGACCACAACAAAACCAAGGCCAGGGCTCCGCGCTCGCAAAACACAACACCCTCCCCCCGCCGCCGCAGACCCTGGCGCTGAAACCACAGCATACGACACCTCTCGCCACGGACGGGCGTCTAGGTGTCCCCGCGAGGCGGCGACTACACCCCGCGCTGCGAGCACGTGTGTCGGAATGCACGTCGGCTCCGACCACACACCCACCAACGCACACTCGGATGCGGCCCTAGTACCCCTCCACCCCCCGGCCCGGGAGAAACTGGGAGACCATCCCAGAGCCCTCTGAACTGGGGACCCACTGGCGCTCCCCGGAAGAGACAAGCTGAGGAAGACTCCCGGCCTCGCACTTCCCGGGGCGCTGCCCAGAGAGCGCTTCCCCTCACCCCACCGCCCAGCCCCGGGACGCCGGGGGCAGGTAACCCAACGAGGAGCGGGCCAAAGTGACGGGCAAGGCCAGAAACCCGAGGAGCCCGAGGGGCAAAAGCACGTTGGGCGACGGGAGGCAGCGCCGAGCGCTTGGAGACGTGTCCTGGGGCTTCGGGGCCTCTCCGCAGGGCACCTCCCCCCTCGAGGGCAACTCGCACCCCGCGGGCCGGGCGGCTGCCCGCTCCCCACTGCCGGGTCAGCCCCAGCAGCGGAGACGCGGTGCGGCCCAGGGTGCTGTCGCTGCTGCCTGCGCACCGCAGGGGATCAGCGCTGTGTGTGGAGAGGCTCGTGCGCCCGGAAGGGGCGAGGTGCGGGTCATGGGGCCCGGGAACCGCGGAGCCCGCCCCGGCACCAACTTCCCTACCGAGTTCTCGAGCCTAGCCGGGGGACACGGCTGTCAGGAGGGAGAGAGAGAAAGCCCCTCAGGCCCTTCCCGCGCGGGGATGCGCGGAGCCAGGGCCCGCGGGGCTCCAGACGAACGAGCCCGGGTCCCGGGTCCGCTGCAGCCTCCCTCCCGGCAGAGCCGCCCCGCGCCCCGCCCCGCCGCTCCCGAGCCCGGGGGCCCGACAGCTGCGACGGTGGCAACTCGGGTTTCGCAAACAGGGCGCAGCCCCTCGGAGGAAAAGTTCCCGCAGTGGCCGCGGGCGGCGGGCACATACTCACTTTCTCCACTCGTCGGCCAGAGCGAGAGCGCGGCGGAGAGAAACAGGAGCCCCCACAGCGAGGTCGGGGACCCTCCTCCGGAGCCAGACTTCATTCCTTTTATTTGGGACGAAATTCCCCTTTCTCAAAAAAAAAAAAAGAAAAAGAAAAGAAAAAAAGGAAATGAAAGGAAACAAGTCTCAAACTCAGTCTTCGCTCCCCCTCCAAAAACAAGGGCGAAGGAAACAATACTCCGAAGGCGGCGCCGCCGGGGCCCTCCGGGTGCGCGGACGGGGCGGGCGGCGCGGGGCGGCCCCTCAGCGCCGGCAGCAGCGGCCCAGGGCTCGGCGGAGTCGGGAACCCGAGGCGCGCCGGGGCGGGCTGTCGGCGTCGTCGGCCTCCATTTTCAAACCCGGAGAGGCAGGAAGGGGGGGAAAACTGCAAAGAAAGGGGGCAAAGCCCAAATCTGCCTCGGCGAGGAAAAACAAGCCCGGCCCTGGCCGCGCGGGAGGCGGCCGGACGCCCGAGCCTCCGCCGCGGGAGGGCGCGACGCAGTTCGCAAGATCGCCCCGAAGTCCGGGTCGCAGGCGAGGCCGGCGAGGGGCAGAAACGCGGAGTCAAAATGAATGAGCGGCTCCCCCTCCTCCTCCTCCTCCTCCTCCTCCTGGCTCCGCTCGCCGCCGCCTCCTCCCTCAGCGCCGCCGCCGCCGCCGCCGCCGCGGCGAGCTCCTTCCCAAATCCAGGACACACACAAAGCGGCGGGCCGGCCGCGCCGCGCTCAGCACTCCCGCCGCGCCGCCCGGCTCTGCGCCGCCGCCCGCCCCGCGCCGGCCCCCGCCCGGCCCCCGCCCGCCGCCGCCGGCTCTGCGCGGGGGCTCCGGCTCGCTGAAGGTCACAGCTGAGGCGAGGCGCGCCGTGGAGCTGCCCCCGCGCGGGAGGGGCGTGGAGGGCGCGGGGGGGGGGGTCCGGGGAGCGGGGCCGAGGGTCTGCGAGCGCCGGCCGCGGGCAGGCTCGCTGGCGGCGTCCCTCTCGCTCTCCCGCCTCTCTCGAGTTCGCCTGGTGCGCTCGCTCCTCCTCGGGTTTTTTCCCTTTTTTTTTCCGCTCAGCGGAGTTAATGCTGGTAAACAAGAGCCCCAGCCTCGCCGCGCCGCCGCCGCTGCTGCCACACACTGGGGGCTCGCGCGCGCACGCGCGCCCGGGACCGCGCACACGCGCCCGCTCGCACACTCGAGCGGCCACCGCCGCAGCAGCGGCGCGCCGAGGGCCCGGCCCAGGCGGGCGCGCGCCAAAAACCGGAGCCCGGGATCCCCAAGACGTCCGGAGCGGAGCCCGGGCGTGGGGCGCGAGACTGCGAGGCACCGCCCCCATCTCCCGCCCCGCCGCCTCCCGCGCGCACACAGAGACACGCGCGCGTGCCCACCCGATCCCGCCCCCACCGCACTGCGCCGGCCACCCCGCACGCGCCCTCCCCTCCCGCCCGACTCCAAAAACAATGCCCCCGCCGCCGGCCGGGTCTCGGCGGGGCAGGGGTGGGTAGGCAGGGAAAGGCTGGGCAGGGGAGGGGTGGGCGGGGAGTGCGGGGCTGGGAGAGGTTCATTGAAAACAACAACAGCGCGGCTGGAAAGCGCGTTTCCCTGGTTCTTGAAAAGCTTCATTGTTTCTTGCAGCTGTTGCAAAATAAATAAGTGCGTGCATGCGGCATTTTTTTCGCTGCGTACTGGAAAGCCCGAACGTGGCGGACGGGGCGCACCTGGGAGAAAGGGGACACCCCCCCAGGCTACTACGCCGGGCACTTTCACGCCAGGCTGGGGTGCCCGCGGCGTTGCGACCGTGGAGCCCGGAGTTTGGGGGCTCGGGGGGAGCGGAGGGGGAAGGGCGCGGCCCGTGTGGCTCGGCCCGGAGTGGCGCGAGGGGAGAGGACCCCGCCGCCCCTCGCGGGCCCCGCGCCCCGCGCCCCGCGCCCCGGTAGGGGGGCCCAGACAAGCAGCCCCGCGTGCCCCGGGCGCGTCCCCGCGGCGGCCGCCAGGGGGCGCGGCGGGCGCCGGGGAGGGCAGCCCGCGGAGAGTCACCTCCCTCCCTCCGGGGGAGGAAATGTGGGGGCCCGGGCTGGGGGCCGACTCGGCTGGGTCGCGCTGGCGTGGCCTCCCGGACCCGCGGCCCGCCCTGAGCGCTCTCCGCTGCCTCGCGCGGCTCAGGGCTCCACCACGTGGGCGGCTGCGGGGAGCGGCCGGGGCGCGTGCACGCTGCGGAGCTCCGAAGCTGGGGGGGCGTGTCCGGGTCCCGGGGCCCCGAGGAGGGGGTGGAGGCTGGGGCCGGGAAGCCTCACTTGGCTGCGGTCGTGACCCGGGAACACGCCGCATGCCCTCGGGATCAGCGGCTACTGCGGAAACCCACCCGCACCTGTCTTGGGTCCTCCCAGGCACGTTCCTCTTGCTTCGTTTGCTACGTAAGTGACTGGAAACCAGTACCGACCCTAAGTCTCCGCGGTGGTTTTCTTGAATGTGCAGGAGGAGAGGTTTCCCCAAAGCGAGACTTCCCTAGGACTGCCATCTAATGAATAAATGCTGCGGAGACCAGGTCCTCAAAGAGGGAAACAGCCCAGCATTGGCAGGAGAGAGAAGTTTGAAATACGTGGACTTTTACAAACAGTGATTGGACCATGTGTCGCCCTTAATGTGGTCCGGTTTCATGACTCAGGCTAATTGATGTCAATAATAAATTTGTTTAAGATAGCTAATGAAAGAGTTGTGAATTGTCGAGATAAGAAGTGGTTGTCTCAAACGGGTAGGATGGTAAGAAAGGAAGGTAGTAGGTTTCTTTTATTACTCTCTAATTCTAAAATACTTATGCATTAGAACGTGTATCCATCGTTCGTAAATAATTTTTTAAATTAAGAGCTGAAAACAAGTCAAAAGCTATCATAACGGAAACTTAGCCCTTTTTTTCTAAAGTTGTTTCCTAGATCATTTTCCTCCTTGGAAATTTCTAGCTCAATTCAGAGTCAGTTGTATAGAAAGAAAATAAACCTTGTTTCACCTAAGAAAGTTATCATATGATGAGATGGTTTTGTTTAACTGAAATTCAGCTTGATTTTTAAATAAAGAGTTTCAGTTTTGGATGTTCCCAGATTTAACCGTGAAAGAAATTTATTAGAATCTTAAACTTAAAATGTATTATTTAAAAATTAGGCACTACACATGAAGAATTAAAGTCCAGTCTACTAATTTTTAAATATTTCTTAAGGAAGTTCTCTGCATGAGGTTGGTCTTGATTCCTGCAGATCCACTCTGGAGTTAAATGGAAAGGAATATTGATATATAATTTCGTTATACTTGATTTCAGAATTGTTAATATATGCTTGTAAGACAAAAATTTAGAGCTGATTTTTAAAAGGCTAGTGCTAATATAAAATCTTCAAATACTACCCAATGTATTTTTAGTATTAGTAATAAATATGCCTGTTTATTTGTCCCCAAGAACATAAAGAAGTATATAGAATTTTTAAATGCATACAGGTTGTTGTAGGGGTTGTAGGATTTATTTGTTTTTATGTGTTTTTTTTACTAAAATGATTTTTATTTGTGAATTTTTTAAATGTTTGTGTTTTCCTGAAGTAGTAGGAAATCAATCGTATTAAGTTATTTTAAACAGTGAAGTGGGAGATGTATCATTATATAGCTTAATATTTAGGGGAAAAAAAGGAACAAAAATTTAGGTTGTCTTTACGCTCTAACTTGACCACATGGACAAAGGAGGTGATTTGTATTTCTTCAATGATTATATTCTACATACACAAGTCAAACTTATTTTTTCAACCTTGAAATAAAATCATGTAGACAAAAATTAATTGGCGTCTTTGCTTTACACCCACATTGACAATGCACCACACTTTTTATTTTATACCATTTTACCCAGGTATCTTATAGATTCGCCCTCTTTTGGAGCAGAAACTGATGGCTTGTTTTCATTTCTTAAAAACGCCGTTTAGTTGATAACAGTTTCATCTCAAATTATTCTGCTAAATGTACCAGACTCCCCCAAAAATGTATATCATATACATCAAGTGCAAACGTGAGAAACAGCACAACTAACAATTGACAAGTATCAAGTAATACAATATATTGTGATATATTCGCAGAAAGGAATATTAGCAGCAAAAGTGAATAAACTACAGCCCCACACAACATGGGCAGATCTTTGAAACACACTGAGTAAAAATATACAAATATCAAAAACGCACACAGCATAACACCATTTTGATAAAGCTCTTAAAAGCAAGGAAAACTTTAAAAGTTATAGAAATTTTTTTATAGAAATCCCTTGCTTTAAATAATAAAAGAATAAATATTTTTCCTTTGTTTTGCTTTTGTTTTAGCAAAAGAATTAATGAAGGATGTGAATTACTTTGGAGAGGATGAGAAGCCCATAGGCACATGGGTTTCCATTGTCATTTGGAAATGTGTTCACTCTTGGATTGAGTGACGGATTTACAAATTTCCATTTTATAATTATGCTTAATAACTAACACATGTTCTACATATTTTTGTATGTATAAAACATTAAAGAAGATAAATAAAAATATGGGAGAGATCCATGAAAGAGATCATTCTGGTTTTCCAATGGGAGTCATTCAGATTTTGAGCTGTTTGTATAAATAACTCAGAAGCATTACAGATCTACTAAAATAACACAGTTAATCAAGGTCTGATCCTTGAGATATTTCAGAAGAATGTCCACACATCTAATGTCGATGCAATTTAAGACAAAAATCAAAAAACAAAAAATTTAAAAGACCTCACTTCACAGGTAATAAGCTTCATTAAGAGTGCATTATGTAAACTGACAGTTTCTTATAAGGTAAAACATACAACTAACTTACGATCCAGCAAGTCTACCCCTAGTTATTTACCCAAAAGAAATGAAAATTCCACAAAAATACCTCTATGGGAATGTCAATAGGTGCTTTGTTCATAATAGCAAAAACTAAAACAACCCAAATGTAAATCAAAAGGAGAATGAATAAACAAATCATGATATATCCATTCAATGCAATCTGCTTAGCAGTAAAAAGGAGTGGACTACTAATCCATGCAAAAACATAAATGAGTTTCCAAAGCATAATGTATAAGCCAAAAGAGTACATACTGTATTAGCTCATTTATGTAAAGCTCAAAAACAGGCAAGATTGATCTAGAGCTAGAAATCAGAATCATGGCTGCCCTGGGTGGGTAGAGAGGGAAAGTTTCAAATGACTAGAGAGAGGCATAAAGAACTTTTTTGGGTGATGGCAATGCTCTATATCTTGATGGGGTGTTGGCTATGCTAGTATATGCATTTATCAAAAACACATCAAACTGTACACTTAAGATGGGTGCACTTCATTCTGCATAATTGTATCTGAATGTTAAATTGTTAAGATTGTATTATAATTTAGATAGTTGCAGCTGTTCTAAAAAAAAAAATGTTAGCACAATGCTTCCCATTTTTACTATTAGGTGAGTTAGTAGAGATGCTAAACTCCAACATCCTTGCCCACAGCTGTCTACAGATGTGTATACTTTCAGTGTGTATCTGCCTAAGGTCTTTCCTTAGGGGCATTAGCTCTGGAAGGCATCACATGGTCTCCACAGTGCACCCCAAGGGCAGGAAAAATACAAGTGATGCTGTAGCTGATTCCAGTCCCCACACAGCCACAAGCAACAAGAGTCTCAGTCTTGTTGAGGATCTGTTTACACTCAACTTGAGAAGATTTTCTATTTTAGCTCTGCATAGATAGCTGGCTCCCAAGGCATAAATGCTACATTTCTCCATGATGCTTTAAAAGCAATGTGGAGGTTTCAGAGAGCATTTGCGCAGAGACAGCTGAGATAATGTCTTCCTGTGACTAACTTGCGGCACCACGTTCAGTAAAACATCAATCAGGGAAGTTCCTGGAAAGCCCAGGCCTGGGCCAAGAGTGATAGGCACCCTGGAGATCTCCGTGGGTCCAAAATGGAAAGTGGAGGCTTCTGGGGCTCCACCACTACCCTGAGCATCGTCACGAGCCTGTCCCTGACCTGAGGGTGAGTATGTTCAACTCCCCACATGGTAGTCTGGGAAAATAAACCCGACCAGGATCGCTGTAACGGCTCTGTCTTTTTCACTTGTCATTTGCGGTGGTTAGTCTCTGAGATGGGTGTGCCATCTTCACTCCTCCATGTAATTAACTTTCAAACATATCAATAGTAAGGATCCCTGTCTGGCAGACAGTACAAAAGATGCTTCTTCGTTGTTGAAATGCATCATAGATGTACACGAAAAGTGGGGTTAAATCAAAATTTCTGTTCCCTCTGATTAATGCCATCAGCTCTGAGATGTTGTATCAGCAGCATGCCAGGAAGAGACAAGCTACTCCTCTGCCCTACCCCGCCCTACTCTGCAAAGCTGTGTGACTCTGTGCAAGTGGCTTCACCTCTCTGTTTTCTCCTCTATGAAATGATCATGTTGACGTTGACCTTTCCGCTCTAAAATATGACTTCTTTTTTTGATTTTTAATTGACAGTGGTACCTTGATATCTCATACTTTAGTTGTACATTTTGTACTTTCGCCTTCTCTGTGAAGTAGTTAATAAATCTATAAACTAACACACAGGCAACAGCAGCCAGGCTCAGGGAACAAACGCTTCCTAATTTGTTTTATTAATACAGATTTTTCACACATTAGAGTTTTTTTTTCTTTTCCTTTTTTTTTGAGACGATCTCGCTCTGTCACCCAGGCTGGAGTGCTGGAGTGCAGTGGTGCAATCTTGGCTCCCACCTCAGCCTCCTGAGTAGCTGGAACTACAGGAGTGTGCCATCACACCCAGCTGTTTGTTTGTTTGTTTGTTTGTTTTTAATAGAGACAAGGTCTCACTATGTTGCCCCGGTGGGTCTGAAACTCCTGGGCTCAAGCGATCCACCCACCTTGGCATCCCAAAGTGCTGACATAACAGACATGAGCCACCATGCCCAGCCAGCGTTTCTTAAAATATAGCATAAAATATTTTTTAGCAGTTTTGAATTTCAATATATTTTCTCCTAAGAATGTGAGTATGGAAAGACAAACAGAAACATCAGCAAGGCAGGGGGAAGTGGTCACAGGTAACCCACAAAAGGGATCCTTCAATTGATACTTGAGAATGTTCCTGCAAAACATTCTCTTTGGGATATTAAGTTCTAGTGGAACCTTATTCTGTAGAATATATTTGCACATTTCTTCAGTACATTTTTAAACGCAACATCATTGTGTCAGGCTCCTTACTAGCAGTAAACTCTATTTCTGGCCTCATGAACAGGATACAAAATAAGGTGATTTTTAAGTTATGCAGATATCTGCAGCTCTGCAATTTGGAGAATCAGCTGCAGAATCAAGTTGTTTATATTTGTTCTTGGAGTACCATTGATCAACCAGAGAACTCAACAGGGACCACAGGGACCTGAACCTGGAAAAGGCTGGTTCCTACATCCACGAGGAATTATTAAGACATATAGACATTAAGAGAGGTCGTATATGATTTCTGGTTTCAAATACCTGAAGAAATCTTTAGACTTTTCAAATCTGTTTTCCTTCCCATTAGTCTAGCTCTGCCCATTGGTCATTCGACTTGATCCAGGTAATGCCAATGGGCAGAACTAGACTAATGGGAAGGAAAACAGATTTCATTTATTTTAAAGAATTTTTCTTCTTTTCCAATTGAAACAAAAAGTCAGTATTATTTTGCAATCTCTGCTTGGAGAGTTTTGTAATGTGGGAGAAATCCCTCTGTCATCAGAATGTCCATGCAGAGACTGAACTGATACCTGCTGTGGAAATTGTCCAAAGAAACAAGATTGAGAAGATGGTAGGGGGTGTGTGGGGGGGTGACATTTGCCATCCCTTCCAGTTCCAGGATCACTAGATACTTGGATTCTACTCTGTGCTTGGATTACTGTGACTGATGAGCTGCCGAAGGACCCTCACTTTGCTTTAAATGAATAGTGATCCACTTCAGAGTAGAAGATGCATTAGTTCAAAAGGATATTGAATTTATCATATATTACAGAAACCCTGATGAAATCGCTCCTGAAAGAGGTCCAAGGCCCAGCTCCAACAGACTGAAAAGCCAACTTAGATCAAAATTTATTTTCAAGTCAGTCATATTGTGGGAGATGCTTGGGGCAAGGTGGAGGTTAAGATAGTGGTACGCTGGTAGATGCTGAACATGGACTATGGGGTGGGGAAAGCCAAGATCTGTAGTTTCCCAATTTCCCTCGTAGAAATATTCCCACCATGGCCAATTTAAGCTACCAGTGTAAGGTCACTGGATACAGAAGTCTGAAAAGTTGTGCACAGTTGTCTCTTGTAAGACAGTGTGAGCCTGCTCTGATACATCACTGGGCTAAGATAGCTGAAAACCTTGTGTTGCCTTTGTAACAAATTAAATATGTCTTCATATGAACATTATAAGCAAACCAGTACAAAAATAGCAATAGCTATAAACATAAAATTCACAAAAGAAGCCAGAACGTCCAATAAGCATGAAAATGTACTCAGCAACCTGGTTGGCAAAATTAAGAATTAGACAGTACCAACTGTTCACAAGGATGAATGGGGAGAATTGCATTCTCATTCACTGCTCCTGGGAAAATAAATTAGTACATACACTTTGGAGAGCAGCTTGGCAATATCCATAAGGTTAAAAGATACACCCACTCCACAACCCAGCAACTCCATTCATAAGGAGGATAGCCCAAAAGCTCTTGATATATGCACCAGGAGACACAAACAAGAATGTTAATTGGAACATTGTTTTCAATAGTAAAATACTAGACACAATCTAAGTGTCCCTCAGTGGAAGGATGAATAATGGTACTTTACTTGTACGGTAGAATAGATACAGTACTATACAGAGGTTAAAATGAATGAACTAGATCTAAGTGAATCAACATAGATAGATTTAACAGCCAATATGGTGTGAAAGAGCAATTTGCAAAGGTTAAATAATGATATGCTACTGTTTATGTAACTATCAATACAAAAACAATAGCATTATTGTTAGTGGATACATACATATGTATCAAAAGTATAAAATATTCATGGAAGAGATAATAACGTCAGTCAGACATTATCTCTCAGGATGAAGGAAGAGATAAAAAATAGAGAATAGTTTTAACTATATTGACAACCTTTTATTTGTTTAAAAGACAAAAGATACTGAAGCAAATGATCCAAAATATTAATATCTGTTAAACCTAGATGGCGGGTACATGTGTGTCTGTAAGTTATTTTGTGTATTTTTTGTAGGCTTGAACTGTTTTATAAATTTTTCCTTTGTCTTTTTTAAAATAAACTTTTTAGTAGAGAATAGTTTTGGATTTACAGAACTGTTGCAAACGCAG
Organism: Pongo abelii; assembly: GCF_028885655.2. Lineage (NCBI taxonomy): Eukaryota > Metazoa > Chordata > Mammalia > Primates > Hominidae > Pongo > Pongo abelii. The sequence continues at coordinate 101,814,259 of NC_072001.2, read as the reverse complement.
TACAGAGAGTCTCATATAATCACACCCAGTTCCCCATATTCTTAACGTCTTATACTGCTATGCGACATTTGTCACAACTAATGAACCAATATTAAGACATCGTTATTATGATGTTTTTTTTTGTTTTCAGAGACACAGTCTCACTCTGTTGCCCAGGCTGGAGTGCAGTGGTGCAATCTTGGCTCACTGCAATCTCCGCCTCCTGGGTTCAAGCGATTCTTCTGCCTCAGCCTCCTGAGTAGCTGGGACTACAGGCACACACCACCAAGCCTGGCTAATTGTTTTTTTTCTATTTTTAGTAGAAATAGGGTTTCACCATGTTGGATAATGTGTTTCTGGGAGAAAGACTCCAGAGGTACAGTGCTGTTCTCATCACATCATAACAAGGGTACATGCTATCAACATGATGTTAACATTGATCACCTGCCTGAGGTGAAGTTCATCAAGTTTTCTACTGTAAAGTTATCTCTATTTTTCTCTCTCTTTATATGTTGTACTCTTTGAAAGAAAGTCACTGCCTATCCCACACTTACGCTCCACCTCTGTAAGGGAAACGTATCTGTGTAAGTTATCTAGAATTCTTCTGCACAGCAGGTTTGTCTATTCTCCTCCTTTATTTATATAATAACTTTTTATTTATATCAGTACAGGCTTGTGGATATTTATTTCATATTTTGGGTTTTAACCCAGTAATACTTTATTTATTATGTTGCTCAGATTGTTCCAGGTTTGGCTATTGGGAGTAATTTCAGTTGCCTCTTGGGTCCACTTGACATACCCCCATCATTGTGGGTTTTGTTTTGGTTTTAGCAATTTTACTTTCCGGCACCACAAGATACTCCAGGCTGATCTCATATATCTCCTGCCTCAGTCCTAGAATCAGTTACTTCTCCAAGGAGCCCTGGTTCCAGTGGAAACTGGAGAATGCTTTCAGAAACCAAAAGCCAGCTGCCAGGTGTGCTTGTTGCTACTGGGGTGTCATTGCTTCTAGGTCCTCTCAGCTGACGAAATAAGGAAACACATCTGTGCATACTAACTTGTGTATTTACACATATCTGAAAATATTTCAATATGTAACCATCTGTATCTCTGTGAAGCCAAACGAAGTTCCTACTGAAGTTTCCAACTGCTCCATTAGCACATGGATCATCCTAGCCTCCTTCCCCTTGCCCTTGCTCTCATCCATTAGTGAGAACCCTGGTTCTCAGCATCTGCCATCCATTTACTCATTGTTCAATTTATAATTTGTATTTTTTATTTTTGAGATCGAGTCTCACTCTGTTGCCCAGGCTGGAGTACAGTGGTGTGATCTCGGCTCACTACAACCTCTGCCTCCCGGGTTCAAGCAATTCTCCTGTCTCAGCCTCCTAAGAAACTGGGATTACAGGCACCTGGCACCACGCCCAGCTGATTTTTGTATTTTTGGGAGAGATGGAATTTCACCATGTTGGCCAGGCTGGTCTCGAACTCCTGACCTCAGGTGTTCCTTCTGCCTCAGCCTCCCAAAGTGCTGGGATTACAGGTGTGAGCCACCGTGCCCAGCCTCAATTTATAATTTTTTAAGAAGAAAAATAAATGCTGCTAAGAAATGCTTCAACTTATTACAGCATCCAGACCAAAGGTGCAGACTATTTACAAAGCAGACATTTGCAGGGAGAAGAAGTTTCATGTCATGATCCATTCCCAGCACAGACCTCTCTATGGGGCCAGGACATGCTTGTCTTGTGCCCTTCCAGGTGGCATTCATGGAAACACAGGCCAAATGTCCCTTCAGAACAGGTCTCTGAAATCCAGTTGTGAGGGATAAAGAGCACCAAGTCCAGGACACAGCTGGAGGGGATCCTTGAAGAAAATTAGCTGGGAGGAAGAATCACATAACATAAGCTAAAGAGAAAAGCGAGATTGGAAACGTTCACTTCAAACAGCAATTTTTCTCCTTTTTCAGTAGTGAGCCTCGTTGAGACTCGAATGTGGGCAATGGATGCTCAGCTCAGGAAAACATTCCAATAGATCAAACAGCACAAACACTGTTCCCTCCTCTGAGCCCATACTTGGGCCTCAGGTTAAGAAAGCTTCATGTATACTGCATGAATGCCGTGTGTGTGTGTGTGTGTGTGTGTGTGTGTGTGTTTGGAGTAGGACTAGGGGTAACCAAGTCTGAAGGCTACACTACTTCAGCCCTGTTCTTTTCAGAATGGTCAGGATCTGTCACTAACAGTTCACTTTGTTTTTTTGTTTGTTTAGAAATAAGGTCGCTGGGCGCGGTGGCTCACGCCTCTAATCCTAGCACTTTGGGAGGCTGAGGCAGGTGGATCACAAGGTCAGGAGTTCGAGACCAGCCTTACCAACATAGTGAAACCCCATCTCTAATAAAAATCCAAAAATTAGCTGGGCATGGTGGCACACACCTGTAATCCCAGCTACTCAGGAGGCTGAGGCAGGAGAATCTCTTGAACCCGGGAGGTGGAGGTTGCAGTGAGCCAAGATCGCATCACTACGCTCCAGCCTGGGAAACAGCAAGACTCCATCTCAAAAAAAAGAAACAGGTCTTGCTCTGTCGCCTAGGCTGGAGTGCAGTGGCACAATCATAGCACACTGCAAGCCAGGCACTGTTGCTCATGCCCGTAATCCCAGCATTGTGGGAGGCTGAAGTAGGAAGATCATGTGAGGCCAGGAGTTCAAGACCAGCCTAGGCAACATACCAAGACCCCATCTTAACAAAAAACTAAATAAATAAACCAGACAAAGTGGCTCAGGCCTATACTCCTAGCTACTCAGGAGGCTGAGGTGGGAGGACGGCTTGAGCCCAGGAGTTCAAGGCTAAAATGAGCTATGATGGTACCACTGCCTGGGTGACAGAGTGAGACCCTGTATTTTAAAAATAAAATAGCTCACTGTAGCCTCGAACTCCTAGGTTCAAGGAATCATCCCACCTCAGCCTCCCAAGTAACTGGGACTACAGGCACACCACTGTGCCTGGCTAATTTTAAAAGATTAAAAAAAAAAAAAAAAGACCAGTTGCCTGGGCAACTGGTCTGAAACTCCTTGCCTCAACTGATCCTCCTGCCTCAGCCTCCTGAGTAGCTCGGACTACAGGCAAGAGCCACTGCACTGTTTGCCAGTTTGCTTTTATGGTTACCTCCTATTTATAGCCAATAGCAAGTAATAATGGTTTTCTATTTATGAAAATAATAAAATTAAAAAAAATAAATCTAGGTTTTTAAAATTTATTTTATTTTATTTTTGAGATGGAGTCTCGCTCTGTTGCCCAGGCTGGAGTGCAGTGACACAATCTTGGCTCACTGCAACCTCTGTCTCCCGGGTTCACGCCATTCTCCTGCCTCAGCCTCCCGAGTAGCTGGGACTACAGGCACCCACCCACCACCACGCCTGGCTAATTTTTTGTATTTTTAGTAGAGACAGGGTTTCACCGTGTTAGCCAAGATGGCCTCAATCTCCTGACCTCGTGATTCGCCCGCCTCGGCCACCCAAAGTGCTGGGATTACAGGCATGAGCCACTGCACCCGGCCAATTTTTATTTATTTTTTATTTGAGATGGTGTCTTGCTCTGTTGCTCAAGCTGGAGTGCAGTGGCACGATCATAGCTCACTGCAGCCTCAAACTCCAGCTCAGGCGATCCTCCTACTTCAGCCTTTCAAGTAGTTAGGATCACAGACATGCATCACCATGCCCAGCTGATTTTTTTTTTTTTTTAAGAGACAGGGTCTTGCTTTTGCCCAGGTTGGTCTCGAACTTCTAGGCTCAAGTGATCCACCCACCTCAGTATCCCAAGACGCTGAGATTACAGGCATGAACCACCATGCCTGGCCAGTTTTATTTTTAATAAAATCAATTTAAAGAAACATATGAAGTGACATTTGGAACAGGAAAAAAACTGAAGTTTCAGAAACCGGTATGAATAGAGATGTCTTGACTATGGTGAAAAGTGCATACACTTTGGAGCCAGAAGGGTCTGAATTCAATTGCCAGCTATGCGATCTTGGGTGAGTGAAACTTTACCCCTTTATAAAATAGCAATCATAAAGCTTAGCATGCAGGGCAGTGTTTCTCTGAATGTGTTTCCTGTGCCACCCACATCAGAATCAGCTGAGGTGCTTGTTAAATGGAACTTCCCAGGCTGCCACCCAGAACTTTTTTATCAGACAGGATCCTGGGGGTGGGGAGGTAGGTGGTGGTGTGGGAGAGAGCCTACAAATCTGCATTTTAACGAGGTCCCCCAGTGATTTTAGGATGGGCTCTGGAGAGGATGAAAGGAGCTGAAATAAATAAAGGAGCTGGCACAAAGGAGGAGGAAGGACACTGTCCTTCTGGGCTGCCCAGCATCCGAACACCACGTACCTCTGAAGGGGGTCACAAGGGCCCTGCTCAGAACTTACATGGGTGGCTGTGCAGATTGTGCACTGCACAAGTATAGTGACTGATGCTCTGGAACAGCACAGAACATAAACTGCATGGCCAGAGCTCAGCTGATCTAGTCCCCCATGGTCCTTTCCCCTTTTTTTGAGCCTGGTTCTCCCAGCCTTCCTTATAATTCTCAGCTATCCAGTAGTGTAGTCTTCCAATAAATTCCTGTACTGATCAAGGGCCTACAGTTGGATGTTGCTGTTTGTGAACAAGAACTTTGACAGGAATCGTGACTAGTGACTGTTTTTGTTTTGTTTTGTTTTGTTTGAGATGGAGTCTCACTGTGTTGTCCAGGCTGGAGTGCAATGGTGCGGTCTTGGCTCACTGTAACCTCCACCTCCCGGGTTCAAGCGATTCTCCTGCGTCAGCGTCTCGAGTAGCTGGGACTACAGGTGTGCTAATTTTTGTGTTTTTAGTAGAGACAGGATTTCACCATGTTGGCCAGGCTGGTCTTGAACTCCCTAACTTCAAGTGATCCACCTGCCTCAGCCTTCCAAAGTGCTGGGATTACAGGCATGAGCCACCGTGCCCAGCCAGCAGTGACTGCTTTGCTTCCTTCCATCAATGGCTCCTCAGTGGTGTCCTTGGAATCTGAGGGGTGCTACATAGCCCCTCCTGGGGGTTGTCAAAAGAAGGGGTTGGGGAGGAGTCAAAGGAAGTTAAGGAGGTAAAGAAATGACCAATCCCACCATCCAAGCTCTGCCTGGCTTCAAGCTGTTTTATACATTAGATTTTGGATGAAAAATTAATTTGAAATGAATGATTCCACCACTTTTTCTAAAAAGTTTGAAAACCACTGCCTATTATGTGATGCCCTAAGAGGAGACCATGTGGTGGGGTGGGGACGAGTGAGGCAGAGAGCGAGGGCAGAGGAGGGGACGCCTCAGGACAGTGGAGGCTGGGGACTGGCTTGTCCTGCCATGCTGTGGATGGGGTTTTAGGGCTCCCTACAGGCAGAGTACTCACGGCTCTCCTTCTGGAGCTAAAACCTACTGGTAGGCACTAAGATCCCACCTCTAGACTAGGGGGAAACTTCCGTGGCCTTTGTGCTCCGTGTAACCTCAGAAGCTGCTCTTCCCTGCCCATGGGAAAAGTGACCACGGCCACTTCCAAGAAGAAAAAGTGGGTGTTGATTCCATCAGATCACTAGGACAGCCAACAGTCTCCTGGCCCCAGGAAGAGGAATAAGCAGAACTCCAAAGACCACAGAGTAGAAAGCACAAGTTACTCTTGAGAGACCAAAGAGAGAAGGGCGTATGAAGGCATAAAGACGCCGACCTGTGGAACAGGGTGAAGAAAATTAAAGGGGTCTGGACATTTCCCATCAGAGCTAGAGCTTCCCCCAAATCTGCAGCACTCAGAGCACAAAGATAGAAATGTGCAGGTGGCACGGTGGCCCACGCCTGTAATCCCAGCACTTTGGGAGGCCTAGGCAGGAGGACTGCTTCAGGCCAGGAGTTCAAGACCAGCCTAAGCAACACAGGAAGGCTCTTGTCTCTACAGAAAAAGAAGAAGGAGAAGGAGAAGAAGAAAGAAGAAGAAGCCAGGCACGGTGGCTCACCCCTGTAATCCCAGCACTTTGGGAGGCCAAGGCGAGGCAGGCGGATCACGGGGTCAGGAGATCAAGACCATCCTGGCTAACACGGTGAAACCCCATCTCTACTAAAAATACAAAAAATTAGCCAGGTGTGGTGGTGGGCACCTGTAGTCCCAGCTACTCGGGAGGCTGAGGCAGAAGAATGAACCCAAGAGGCAGAGCTTGCAGTGAGCCGAGATCACGCCACTGCACTCCAGCCTGGGCAACAGAGCAAGACTCCATCTCAAAAAAAAAAGAAGAAGGAAGAAGAAGAAGGGGGGGGGGGAGGGGGGAGGGGAGGGGGAGGAGGAAGAGGAAGAGGAAGAAAAGAAAAAAACTTTCCTCACTCTCCAAATTTTGATATTTACAATAAAGGCATTGAATTTTCATTGAATATTTCCTCTTGGTCTACAACTAGGATAGTAGGAAAAAAGAGAGGAGAAGAAGACTTTATTAGATGCCACCGCTGGGCTGCTGTTTACTTCTATTTTCTTTTCACTTCTTGTCTTTTATTTTCATTTAGAGATGGAGTCTTGCTTTGTCTCCCAGGCTGGAGTGCAGTGCCGCGACCATAGCTCACTGCAGCCTTGAACTCCTGAACTTAAGTGATCTTCCTGCCTCAGCCTCCCGAGTAGCTGGGACTATAGGCTCACACCACCATGCCCAGCTAATTTTTTAATTTTCTGCAGATGCAGGATCTTGCCATGTTACCCAGGCTATTCTCAAACTACTGGGCTCAAGTGATCCTCCCTCCTCAGCCTCCCAAAATTTGGGGGTTAGAGGCGTGAGCCATGGTACCCACTCTGTTGCTCAGGGTGGGGTGCAGTGGCATGATCATGGCTCACTGCAGCCTCCACCTCCGGGGCTCAAGTGATCCTCCCACCCCAGCCTCCTGAGTAACCTCCACGTTGGGATTACAAGCATGCACCACTATGCCCTGCCTCATCTTCCTTGTTATTGGTCTGTAGCATGCTCCTTTCTTTTTCTTTTCTAAGTTAATGTATTCTCTTTTCTCCTCATACCCCATTCTAATTCCCCTCCTTAATTTTTTTATTAACATATAGGTGGGTAAGTGGTTTTCAATTTCCTGTATAGTTGCAAAGCTGAGTTATTGTAAAAGACACACAATATAAGGTTATAGCAGCAGTTGGAGTAAGGTGGGTGTAATCTAATAAAAGTCATGGGTCCTCTCCCTGGAAAAATCTGTCTCTATTCATACACACAATTTTGCAAACACTTTCTAGGGTTCAGAGACCTCTAAGGCCTTTTGCAGATGTACTTTGAACACCAGTGTTCACTGCCTCTGTGTTACAAGAAAACTCTGAGAAATAGGGAAGGATTTATACTGCAGAATCCTTTAAACAGATTGTAGCTTTCATTATTTTCAAAATTATACAAATAATTATTAAAATTAAAAATTGTGATAAAAGAGAATGTACATTAATGAATGGATAAGAAATATTTGTTCTAACTAGTGCAGTGTAGACATTGCTCGTATAAACAGGTTTTGTTTTTTTTTTTTGAGACGGAGTCTCGCTCTATCTATAAACAGGTTCTTACAGAAGAAGAGGAAAGTAACTTTGTTGAGTACCAGCTCTTAACCAGACATTGCGCACGACGCACCACTTCCATTTCCTTAACAAACAGAAATAGTCGTTATTTTCATACCCATTTTTATAGATGGGGAAACTGAAGTCAACGGAGAGCATAAATTCCCAAGAACTTATGCAACTTACAGTATTATAGTGTTAAATATGCAACTTACAGTATTACAGTGTTAAAAAATCTGCCTTAAACACAGACATAGTGATCATTTTTAAAATACGTTTTACAAAATGAATTTATTGAGCAAAGTGGAGTTAACTTCTTTCCATGGGTGGGGAACTCAAATTCCGTCTTATTTAAATTACATTTCAGGCCAGGCGTGGTGGCTCACACCTGTAATCCCAGCACTTGGAGAGGCTGAGACGGGTGGATCGCCTGAGCTCAGGAGCTCAAGACCAGCCTGGGCAATATGACGAAACCCCATCTCTACAAAAGATACAAAAATTAGTTGAGCATTGTGGTGTGTGCCTGTGGTCGCAGCTACTCAGGAGGCTGAGGTGGGAGAATCGCTTGAGCCTAGGAGGTGGAGGTTGCAGTGAGCCGAGATTGCACCCCTGCACTCCAGCCTGGGCGATAAGCGCAAAGTTCCACCTCAAAAAAAAAAAAAAAAAAAAAAAAGCGGAATTTGGGTTTCTTGTGCCATTTATGATGAAATCACTGGGTTCTTTTGTTTCATTTTCTTGGATTTTCCATTAGAAAGAAACAGAAAGAAACCTTTCTATATCTACATGTCATCCCTCAAAGAAAAAACTCCTTCCTGAACGCTGTTCACTCACTCACTCTACAAAGCCTGGTGTCTTTCAGGGAGGAGCAGCCCTGGTTCCCCAGAGGTTGAATTAGCTTTTCCTTCTTCCTATTCTCACACCCCTCTTTACTATCTCCACTCCTTGTAAGTGATGTGTAGGCAGACTTTGTGTCATTTCTTTCACCAGTGTTACTTAGGGGTGTGATTGCGCATACTAGGCACTCAGTAAATGTCTACTAAACTGAGTTAAATTCCTATTTTTTTAATTGGGAAAAAATTTTGACACAGAAAATTAAGGAGAAAAGTATTGAAGAGACACTTTACCCATGAGCCAGATTTAGCAAATGAAAACATTTTTCTCATTTTTGCCTTGAATTTTGTTGGTTTAAAAGAAATAAAATTTAGAGGCCGGGCGCAGTGGTTCATCCCTGTAATCCCAGCACTTTGGGAGGCCAAGGCAGGCGGATCATGAGGTCAAGAGATTGAGACCAGCCTGGCCAACACGGTGAAACCCCGTCTGTACTAAAAATACAAAAATTAGCTGGGCATGGTGGCGCGCACCTGTGGTCCTAGCTGCTCCGGAGGCTGAGGCGGGAGAATCGCTTGAACCCAGGAGGCGGAGGTTGCCGTGAGCCGAGGTCGCACCACTGCACCCAGCCTGCCGACAGAGCGAGACTCCTTCTCAAAGGAAAAAAAAAAAATTAGCCAGGCATGGTGGCGGGCGCCAGTAATCCCAACTACTCGGGAGGCTGAGGCAGGAGAATCTCTTGAACCCGGGAGGCGGAGGTTGCAGCGAGCCAAGATCACTGCAGTCCAGCCTGGCAACAGAGTGAGACTCCATCTCAAAAAAGAAATAAAATTTAGAGATAAAATAGAAGTTCCTTTCCATGATTTTATCCTCCTCTTGCCCACTACAGAGAAAACTATGATCATCATTTTGGTATGTATTTTTCTGATTTGCATTTTATATTTTTGCTGCATATAATCCTTACTATTGTTTCATATTTTTTTAACTTTACATGTTCTGCACCTTGCTTTTTAAACTTAATATTATGTTTTCAAGACCAATCTATATTGATAGACATAGATCTAGCTTATTTGCCTTAGTTATCATATACTATCCCATGATGTGAATATAGCAGGTTTTATTTGCCTTAGTTATCGTATACTATCCCATGATGTGAATATAGCAGGTTTAATTTGCCTTAGTTATCGTATACTATCCCATGATGTGAATATAGCAGGTTTAATTTGCCTTAGTTATCGTATACTATCCCATGATGTGAATATAGCAGGTTTAATTTGCCTTAGTTATCGTATACTATCCCATGATGTGAATATAGCAGGTTTAATTTGCCTTAGTTATCGTATACTATCCCATGATGTGAATATAGCAGGTTTAATTTGCCTTAGTTATCGTATACTATCCCATGATGTGAATATAGCAGGTTTAATTTGCCTTAGTTATCGTATACTATCCCATGATGTGAATATAGCAGGTTTAATTTGCCTTAGTTATCGTATACTATCCCATGATGTGAATATAGCAGGTTTTATTTGCCTTAGTTATCGTATACTATCCCATGATGTGAATATAGCAGGTTTTATTTGCCTTAGTTATCGTATACTATCCCATGATGTGAATATAGCAGGTTTAATTTGCCTTAGTTATCGTATACTATCCCATGATGTGAATATAGCAGGTTTTATTTGCCTTAGTTATCGTATACTATCCCATGATGTGAATATACCAGGTTTTATTTGCCTTAGTTATCGTATACTATCCCATGATGTGAATATAGCAGGTTTTATTTGCCTTAGTTATCGTATACTATCCCATGATGTGAATATAGCAGGTTTTATTTGCCTTAGTTATCGTATACTATCCCATGATGTGAATATAGCAGGTTTTATTTGCCTTAGTTATCGTATACTATCCCATGATGTGAATACAGCAGGTTTTATTTGCCTTAGTTATCGTATACTATCCCATGATGTGAATATACCAGGTTTTACTTACCACTGCCAAGTGAGAGACTTCCAGAGTTTCCCTACCAAGCTCTTTGCTATAACAAACAATGCTGAAATGTACATCTTTATTACAACTCGGGTTACTGCTTGTACAAATTACCTAACCCACAATTGGTAAATAAGGGGAGGATGTTAGAACACGGAAGTCATGTTAGCTTACACATGATTTTCCACAACATGTTACTGTTTTAAAGCAATTAAAAGAGCAAGTCGGCCGGGCGCAGTTGCTCATGCCTGTAATCTCAGTACTTTGGGAGGCCGAGGCGGGTGGATCACGAAATCAGGAGATCGAGACCATCCCGGCCAACATGGTGAAACCCCGTCTCTACTACAAAAAGTCGCGGGGCGCGGTGGCGGATGCCTGTAATTCCAGCTACTCCAGAGGCTGAGGCAGGAGAATCGCTTAAACCCGGGAGGCAGAGGTTTTAGTGAGCCAAGATCGCACCACTGCATTCCAGCCTGGGCAACAGAGGAGACTCCATCTCAATAAAAAGAAAAAGAAAACAAACAACAACAACAACAAAAAAAACAGTTGTAGCAATGAATAAAGACCTGGAGCTGAAAATCTACTAAAATGTCTTCCTTCAGAGCGAATAGTTACAGGGTTAGTGACTTCAAGGAGCACTATGTTTTCCATAGAGCTATTAAGCTATATGGTGTTGCTGTGGGTGCAGAAGAATAACGTTAAGAAATTGGAAGCATTTCAGCCAGGCGTGGTGGCTCACACCTGTAATCCCAGCACTTTGGGAGGCTAAGGCAGGTGGATCACTTGAGGTCAGGAGTTCAAGACCAGTCTGGCTAAGATGGTGAAACCCCGTCTCTACTAAAAATACAAAAATTAGCTGGCCGTGGCGGCGGGCGCCTGTAATCCCAGCTACGCAGGAGACTGAGGCAGAAGAATTGCTTGAACCTGGTAGGTGGAGGTTGTGGTGAGCTGAGATCTCGCCACTGCACTCCAGCCTGAGCGACAGAGCGAGACCTTGTCTCAAAAACAAACAAAAAAAGAAATTGGAAGCATTTCTCCTTGTATTAAAACTGCAGACCTTAAAAAATACAGTCCGGGGCCATATTTTTAATTTTGATGAAAACGTTCTCTACCTACCTGTCCCGGAAGGAGAAGCCTCGGGTTAAAGGCTGCAAAGGACAGGCACCTGGGATGCTGGGAACAATGCCAGCATGGGACCAACTCTGTTTGTGTCATAATTTTTAAAACATTGTAGCTTTTGTTAGTGCTGGGGTGACAAAGTTCTATAGGTTTTGAGCAGCATGCCCCAACTGTATCTCCCCCATACACTTGCCAATTTTAGTGAAGGATATTGCACTTGTTTCCTTAAGCACACGTGTAAGAGTTTCTCTAGGGTGTTTGCCAAGCAGTGGAATAGCTGGGTCACAGGGGATGCATGTTTTCAACTGTTCTAGTGTTTTTTTTTTTTTTTTCAAATTACTCTTCTAAGTGGTTTTACCATTTACACTCCCACCAAGAGATGAGAGCCCTTATTTCCCTGCTTTCACACTAATACCTGATGTCATTAGATCTTTTTATTTTGACTGATATCATGGATATAAAATGCCTTCTCATGGTTGTTTTAATTTTCTTTCCCCCAGTTGCTAGTGAAGCTGAGTGTATTTTTATATGCTTATTGGCCATGCCAGCTTTCTCTTCTGGGTATTACCAGTTCAACCCTTTGTCTTTTTTTAAGCCGAATTGTTTGTCTTTTTCTTATTGACTTATAGGAATTCTTTATGCATTCTAGATATGAATCCTTTGCCTATTAAATTTCTACTTTTATGTTCTCCTCATATGTCCCCACTTGCCATATAAGCTCATTTAGAAAAATATGTCTACTCTGCTGTAAAACACACTGGGTCACCTTTTTTTTTTTTTTTTTTTTAAATATAGCCTAAGTACCTGTGGTTTTAGATTATACAAATAGATGGTATAACTAGAAAAGTTTGAAACTCAGATGTTTATAGAGATTCTTGTTTCTCTAAGGATATTTGACCCATTCTCCTATTTATAGAGACTTCTGTTTATAGACAAGAGATTTTTAAATAGACAAAAAAAGGATATCCCCTGTCCTGACAACTGTTGGCCAGACATCTTTTGTCAGATTAATAAGAAAAAGATTTTTTTGGAAAAAATTAGGGAAGCTTAAACTTCATATTTGAATTGGATCCTTTGTAGATGTCTTAAGCCCAAGAGAAAACAATATACTTTATTAAATTCCATAATTCTCATTTTTAAAATATTCAACCCATACACAATCAATCATCCTTTTCTGACAAGTTACCTAAGAAAATTTTCTTTGAACTAAACAGTATTGAATTTCAGACTAAATTTTTAAAGTGACATTCTGATTATAAAGAGAAAAAGCAATTCTTAAATGAAAATACTTGTAGTTTGCCTGGAACTGAAAATTTAGCATGTGGAAATGTGAGGAAAAGATCTAAGTGTTGGCAAAAGATTGCAATAAAGTAAATGATGTGGTTTTCTCAGGGGTGATTTTGCAACTTGAAACATTCCAAAAAGAGTTACTGATCACAAAGTTTCTTTTAGCTTCTAGCCCTGAAATGCTTGGCATACATATAGCTCTTACGGATATTTGGATAAATTAAATTTATATTGACATTTTCTAAAAGTTGGCCTAAGTTTCTAGCTGGTGAGGACATGTGTAAAACACAGAACATTTTGAGGCATTCAGTTTTACAACTGATAGATGCTGACATCAACCTGCCCCCTTCTACACTATATTCTTGAAAGCTGAATGACAATGAAATTTAAAATATGTATTTTTCTCATGAAAAGCAGCAGTTTCCTCAAAAAGTTAATTGTAGAATTATCATATGATGCAGAAACTCCACTCCTAGGTATACGCCCAAAAGAATTAAAAGCAGGAACTCAGATACCTATACATCAATGCTCATCATAGCATTATTCAGTAGCTGAAAGGTAGAAAAAACCCACGTGCACCTCAACAGATGAACAGATAAACAAAATATGGTATATTCATACCATGGAATATGATTCACCCTTTAAAATAAAATTTTGATACATGCTATAACATGGATGAACGTAGAAAACTTTATAAGTGTAATAAACCAGACACAAAAGAAAAATTGTTGCATGATTACACTTACATAAAATATCTAGAACAAGCAAATTCATAGTGACAGAGGTAGGTTAGAGGTAATCAAGGACTGTAGGGGGGTGGAGGAAATTAGGAGTTATTGTTTTATGGGTCCAGAGTTTCTGTTGGGGGAAAATGAAAAAGTTTAGAAATAAGTAGTGGTGATGGTTGAACAACATTATGAATATAATTAATGCCACTGAATTGTATACTTAAAAAATAGCTAAAATGGCAAAATTTATATTATGTGTCTTTTACCACAAAAAAATTTTAAACGAGATTTCTTCAAACTCCTCCTCCAATAAAGCAACAAATACTCCTTGAAGAAAGCTAGGAAAACTTTGAAAAGTAAAATGAAATTAAAGCCACCTGTTCTTCCACCAAGTAGTGATAGCATGTGATTAATGTGTGGTGCAGTTTCCTCTTCTGATCAGTATAGATGTATGCAGATACACACATACACATACACACACACACACACACACACAGGTTTACACAGAGCCTGCGTTTCTCACTGTATTGTTACTCGTTGTGACAGTCAGTAGAATTCAGTCTTATCCGTGAGCCTTAATTTATTCAAACCTATCAACTATTGTTGGATATGTAAAATGTTTTCCATTTTTTCTGAATTTTGAATAATTTTGTAGTGACCATCCTTGTACAAAAATTTTATGAGTATTTGATAATTTACTGAGGATAAATTAAAGTAAAATTGCTGGATCAAAGAATATGAATTTTAAAAAATCTCTTCATGCATATGTACTATTAATTTGTACCACAGGAAGTTTTGTTATTTATACTTCAGCAGCCAAATATGAGATTTTATTGCATCCTCACTGAGTATTACATCTTATAAAAGTTCCTGAAATTGATCAGAATAAATTCCATAGAAATATGACATTGGACCAATGATGGTACAGAAAGGAAAAAAGATGAACTTTTATAAATTAAAAATGGATGGAAGAAATCAATAGCAATTTGTCACATTCAAATTATGAGCCATTCTCTAACACTATTATCTGTACCGAGATGCCCTTAGAATTTACCTTGCCCAGGAAGTTACATTTGCCATCCTTAGCCATCCAAGCCTTCCCCAAGTCCCATGCAGAAGCGTGCACGGCTCTTTCCAGCCTCTTAGTTTTTGCTACTGTCATTTCTTTGCCATGAAATACTTCTGCACTTCCTCAAGTACAGACCCATTCAGTCCTCAATATCCATCTAATTAAACGCTGTGGGCCAGAGGTGAGCAGCCTGGGGCCATGAGGGAGAACATCATAGGTGCAAATTTAACCCACAAATGGACAGGAGTGGTGAGCTCCTTCTAAAACAGGCTTTGAGGAGAGCCTGGGGATTGCCAAAGACACAAAATCATTTGAAACAAGCGGGAAGCCAGGGGTGAGGATGCTGGGACCTGGGAGGAGGCAAGCTGGGAGTGAATGGGGAGTGGGGGCAGCTGATGCACCAGATTGGAATTCTGTGCCTTATATGAGTAGGCGGGCCAGGCTTGGGAGTGGGGACAGGGAGGCAGGGTGGGATGGACAGACAACCCCACCGCCTGGAACACGGTACCTTTTATACTGAGTGAGCAATTCTTGAAGAGTGCTCAGATTCTCAAATATAAGAAATATAGTCTTCAGGTATTATGAAAGAATAACGTGTTTGTGTAATACCTTAACATTTACATATGTTATCTAGTTTTAAAAAATTTTTAAGAACTAATGTGTAAACTTGGTAGTGCATACACTGCACGATTATTACCTCTATTTTATTTTTATGTATTTATTTATTTAGAGACCCGGTCTTGCTCTGTCGCCCAGGCTGCAGTGCAGCTGCAGCGGCACAATCTCGGCTCACTGCAACCTCTGCCTCCCGGGTTCAAGCGATTCTCGTGTCTCAGCCTCCGGAGTAGCTGGGATTACAGGCACGTGGCACCACGCCCGGCTAGTTTTTTCAGTAGAGACGGGGTTTCGCCATGTTAGCCAGCCTGGTCTCCAACTCCTGTTCTCAAGCGATCCACCCGCCTCGGCCTCCCAAAGTGCTGGGATTAGAGGCGTGAGCCACCACGCCCGGCCTATTACCCCATTTTATATGTGAGGACTCTGAGGTCTGGACAAAGCAGGAGCTCACACCAAAGACTTCTGTCCCCATGTCCAGAGAGCTCTCCATGATAGCCCAAGCTGATTTTCCAAAAAGGTGGCCACTCTTTGTCAGATTTGCAACTTTTCTGATGTTAAGACATCAGGTCAAGGTGCATAGTTGAGAGAGAACTAAAGGGCTTTCATTCAAACAATTTTTCTGAAAATATAAGGAAGGGTTTGTGTGCCCTTTTGGAAGTAAGGGATTAAAAATGCATAAAGATACTGTATGCTGATGTTGTGGAAGCTCTAAGGATGAAAATTTGAATGGCATCTTAATAATAAGAGGCTTAGAACACATTTTAACAGCAAATGGTTTAGGATAAATTCTCTTAAAGGACACATATACTTCACTTATATTTATTGATTAATTTACTGTTGTCTAGTCCATCATTCTAATTTATTATATTCCTTTCTAATTATTTTAGTATTTTTGTTAGGTTTGGTTATTTTTATCAACAATGATCTATATAGCAGCAAAATTGGATTAGGCTATGTTATGGTCATATAGAGATGAAACTCACATGGTCCTTGTCCTCAAAAACTCCTTTGGCTGAGCCAGCAGGAATCACTGGCCCCAAAGACCTCTGTCCTCCTCCATGTGTTCCTAGAATCATGCACACACACACACACACACACACACGTGCACACACACACACTTAACATCAATAAGTGGAAGAATGGTGCTGTTTTTGGTGGAAATATGTTTGTTTTACTTTTTAAACAAAATATCATAAAGATATTTACCCAATATTATATTAATTGATACCAGAAAAAACAGTACATACACGGGTACATTATAAACACCAATAAGTCAATAGATTTATCTTTAAGTTGCTTAAATAACTCACAATTCTTTGAGCATTTTCTGCTGAAGGAAAATGATCCCCAGGCAATGGTAAAGATCCCAGATCTGAAATAATTTTCTTCTGCTTTGCCCCCCCACCACTTACTCCAGTAGGGGGTCTTGCTGAGATTTGAAAAATGCATACCCAAAAGCACTTTATTCGTACACTAGTTGGAATTTAAGGATTCATCCTTTCTTTTTCTACTCTTAAGCCTAAGATTTTAATTTCATTTTTTAGTGAACCAATTTAAAAGCAATATTCACCTTCTTTAATTAAATTGTTTATTTCTATTACTTTAAGCCTTTCTTCTGATTTTTATCCCTATATTACTGGATTTTACACCACCATTATCCATAATTTTACACATTTTCCTGCACTTTTATGTTCTGCTTTTCCACTTTTTTATTGCGTGTTTTTCAATGTATCTGCAATTATCTTTAAATTCTTTTTGTCCTGGAAAGGAGTTAATTTTAAACTTTCTTTAGCAGAATAATTCTTTGATCAAACAAAATCATCCATAGTGTGGTGGTTGCCCTCCCTGCCCTGCATAACCATTTTGGAAGTTGATTTTAACATTTACAACTATTCTTGTAATATTTAAATTGCTATTAAACTGCTTTCAGGGTTTGAAATTTTAAACAATGCCATTATAAGCATCTCTGTATATAATTTTTTTAAAAAACTAATTTCATTAGGATAAACTCTGAGAGGTGAATGTTTCTGGGTGGAATTTTTATGTGTGTGTGTGACACGGATCATCACATTTCCTTCCAGAAGAGATGAACCCATTTTTATTGCCATCAACAAAATAGGAGTCCTCTTTTTCCCCGAAGTCCAGCGATCAGTGAGTTTTATCATTTTCTTTCCTTTCATTTAATTTCATGGGTGTGAAATGAAAACACAGTGATTCCACTTGAATTTCTTTAAATTTTAGAAAAGGTGTTTGGTTTGTCAGATGTTGGTTTCCTATTTGTGTTTTGTTTTGTTTAAACCATCCCTTTGCTTTTAACATTTGTCTCTTGAGCACTGGTATTTGCTTCTCTTCTAATCAATTTGTATAAATCCTTAATCAATTTTAGATATTAAACAGTTGCCTATAATTTATTTCAAATATTTTTCATTATCTTATATGATTTTTTAGAAATCTAATTATATCAGTCTACTTTTTCCGTTGCTTGAATAATCAAAATTATTTTCATACATAGTTCTATTCTTCTCCTAGTTTTTCTATTGTTACTGTCATTACTATTATTATTAGTTTACCATTTAATCTACCCGCTATTTATTATGGTAATGGGTTTGAGGTCTAGGTCAGGTTAATTTTTTCTTCATTCTGATTTCTAAGTATCCCCAGAGCATTTATTAAGTAATTATTACTTTTCCATTTGCTTTGTTAATATTTATGATTCACCAGTTTCTCACATACCACAATCTACTTCTGCATTTTCTACTGTGCTTTAATTTGTTTCTGCATTTAAACCAAGCCCATGGTGATTTTAATTTTCACATTTACACTATTCTGTGTTTTCTAAAATTTTTCAATGAGCATGCATTTTATTTTCTTTTTGGTATTTCATAATAAGGAAAAATCTCTAAAAATTGCATTTGCCATTCATGCCTATTTATTTTTCAGACATAAATTTGGAATAGCTTTTGCTATTAGATTTTATAAGTATTTTTATAATTTGATTAAAAATAAATCAGATCTAAAAATTACCTTGAGATAAAATAAATTCTTGTTTATATTTAATCACCTAATATAAAGCATTTGTTCATCTTTCTTTACATCTCCTTTTAAAGTTTAGCATTTTCTAGTTTTGTTTGCATATTTCATATCAGGAACATTCTCAACTATTACATATTTTCTGTCAGCACTGTGAATGAGACTGCCCCAAACCAATTACCAGTTACTTGCTGGTTTTTAGTAGAAATGCTTTAGGGTTTTGTGGATTTCACTTTTATCTGGACACTTTCCTGACTTCTCCTTTTATTTCTAATATTTTAGTGGGAATTCTTAGTTTCTTTGGGTTCAACTTAATGATTCTGTTTTCTATTTTATAATATTGATTCTCTAGCACATTTTTGAAGCACTGTTAGGATGACAAGAATCTCCAATGATATGCTAAATAATTTTAAGAAAAAAAAATCTTTGTTTTGCTTGTTTTTAAGTGGAGTCCTTCAAAAGTTTCTCTGTTACAGACTGATAAGTTACATCATGTTAAAGAAATATTTTCCTATTTCTGTCTTTAAATTTATAACAGGAAGGAGCATTAAATTTTTATCAAATATTTAACTATCGTATCAGGAAGATCATAAACATTTTATTCTTGAATTTATTTGTGTACTTTATTCATTACTTTATATTTTTAAACTAAACATATTACAGTGATGAACCCTATCATAAAGATATGGTAAACAAATCTTTAAAAATAGGATCACATTCTACTTGCACATATTTTCACACTTACAAGCATTTTCATTAGAGACAGATTTCTTTTGTAGTATTACACTTTTTAAGAACTGAATCATTTTTGCCTGCTAGAATAAACTGGGAACTATTTAACTTAAGAAAAATTTTTATTAGGTGTAATTAACTTTTATTTGAAATTTTGAAAAAATTTCCAGCTAATTCCTTGTGGCAAGGAAAGCAGCCTCTTGGCTACCCTTCTTAAGTTCTTCCTTAGCAACCGGCCTTTTCACATTTCTGTCTCTCATGATACCATTTTATGTTCTCTCACTTTTGTAAAATCATCCATCTTATTTAAATTTCTAAGTGCATCACCATTGTAAATGGACACCATAATCTCTAATGATTTTGTCTCTTTTCATTGATTTTCAAAACTTTCTAGAGTTTTTAATCTCATTAATTTTGATAGCGAATTTGATTTTTTT
Source organism: Pongo abelii (assembly GCF_028885655.2). NCBI lineage: Eukaryota > Metazoa > Chordata > Mammalia > Primates > Hominidae > Pongo > Pongo abelii. The sequence goes on along the minus strand of NC_072001.2, from coordinate 101,794,874 downwards.
GTCTTTTCAAAGTAAGAGAGCTCTCTGTTTTAGCATTTCGCAGAATGTTTTGTGACAATTTCACAGAATCAATTTGTTTACTGCTGTAGGTGTTTTTGTCTTGAGGGTTTTGCTTGGTCCTGTATCTAGAAGTGTATTTCTAGTTTTTTAAATTTTACTTTATTAATAAAACATGTAAAACAATACATTTTCTTTAAATATATCTTTTCTTGAAGTTCAAATATTTATTGAATAGTAGCTTCATTTTTCATATTTTAAAATGATTTGTTGTTATATTTTAAATTTCTTTGACCAGGTGATAGAATTTTTGTTTCATTGATATTTAGTTATTTTTCGTTTATTTAAAATAAACTATTAACATTTTTGCAGCAAGGTCACATAATACAGTGCATACAATTATTGGTGTTTTTCCTTTATTGAAAAGTTCCATTCATTTCTTTTCTCTGAAAGTTTTATATATTCTGCATTTTCTCTTTAAATTCTCACCATAAAATTGCTCATTCGGCCTTCTTTCTTGTAGTTTTCAGTTTTACAAAGTCTTATTTCTTTTTTTTCCCTAATTCATCCGTCTAATTTTTATGGTGGGATAAGGATTTTCAGTTTTACAAAGTCTTATTTCTTTTTTTTCCCAATTCATCCGTCTAATTTTTAAGGTGGGATAAGGATTTTCAGTTTTACAAAGTCTTATTTCTTTTTTTTCCCAATTCATCCGTCTAATTTTTATGGTGGGATAAGGATTTTCAGTTTTACAAAGTCTTATTTCTTTTTTTTCCCAATTCATCCGTCTAATTTTTATGGTGGGATAAGGATTTTCAGTTTTACAAAGTCTTATTTCTTTTTTTTCCCAATTCATCCGTCTAATTTTTATGGTGGGATAAGGATTTTCAGTTTTACAGAGTCTTATTTCTTTTTTTTCCCAATTCATCCGTCTAATTTTTATGGTGGGATAAGGATTTTCAGTTTTACAAAGTCTTATTTCTTTTTTTTCCCAATTCATCCGTCTAATTTTTATGGTGGGATAAGGATTTCTGCTAATATTTTGTTTCTCTCAATTTCATCTTGCAGGTCAAGTTGTTTGTGTACTTTGTTGCATGTGTTGTAGTTCATATAAATTTAATACTTTTTGTTTTTAGTGATTATTTTGCCTTTTGTTGTCACACAAACTCACACATAACCCTTTTTGCTTTATATACTGCTTTGATATCATAATATATTTAATTGATATTTTCTTACCTAACCAATTATTTTTTTTCTTTCCACATCTCATCTTCTTTCTCTTTTAAATAAAATACTCTTGGATTTTTTTCTCGAATTCAACCTGAAACTCTTTTTAAAAAAATATTGAAATTTAATCTATTGGCGTGCTCTTGTAATTTTGTATCTAAACCATTGTAACCATATTTTATTTTGTTTTCTGTTATTTTTCTTTTTTGTTTCTTCACTTGGGAAAGGGTCATATTTAAGCTTCTTTTACTTCACTTAATTCTAAAAAGAAATACAAAACAAATATTGGTATTTTTTAAATACATAATAATGACTTCTCATAAAAATCTGACATTTAGAATTTTGCATGTTTAACTTTACACCTGCCCTCTCTTTTCCTTTTTCATTCCTCATAACTTGTAAAATAGTTTTAAATAATTCTTACACTTTTCTGTAACTGATGCTGATTATTCATTGCTATGACTCTGGAAATGCTATTTAGTGGGGAAGTGTATGGTCAGGGAGTATCTGCAGCATTTTCTGAGATCAAATCTGGTAGATAATCTGTGAGAATCTCTTTTTTTTTTTGTCCTTTTTAGGAAGACTATATATAGTTTTCCATTGCTTTTAGGAAGCTTACAGTCTCAACTGCTACAGTAAAGCACTTTTTAAAAGCAGAAAACCACCCATCTTGATTACATTTTAAATAAGAACATGAATAGAACAGGTAAAATCATGCCAGTCACTTGTATTCATTTCACACTGAACACTTAGAAAACATGGTTGCATTCTCTGTTCTCCACTGGGAAACTTGAGCATTACTATCTGGCTGCTGTTGCGTGGTTATCAGACTTTATGGGCCCTTGCTGGGAGGAGCATGGAGTTTAGAGTTTTAGCTCTGCCACTGACTGCAGTATCTTTTCCTAAACACTGAGATACTCCTGGAGAGTTGCTGAGAGTGGTCAAAGGGACCAAGCCTCTGGTGACGATTTCATTATCGCTGAGTTCATTTATTTATATATCGATTGATCTCATTCTTTATTTATAGCTTGTCTATTATGTAACTGCCCCATAGAGCTGAGATTCTTTTTTGGAATGAGATGTGGAATACTTTAAATGCCTATAAAATCAAATGTATATATTCACCACTGTCTGTTTCAGTTTCCAATCTAACCTCTTTAATCAGTTCTGGAAATTTTATTGGCTTATGGTTTAAATTATGGGCTGGGGCCATAATTTAATTGTTTCTTAGGAAGAATAGTTTCAACAGTGGCTAACATTTATTGGCCTCTTACCCCTGGCTGCCAGGTTGGAAAACCAGGCTGTATGGTTTTGCTTTTATGTTATCTATGGAAGGGTTAATCCTTCTTTATCATACACTTGATTTTCCAGGTTATTCTTTATTTTAGTAATTCAATATTCTGGAGTATTCTCTCTCTCTCTCTTTTATTACTGCTTCTAGAATGTTCTAAATGGTTCTGTTTAAAGTGATCACTACATTTTTTGGTTTTAAAACTCCAACAGATTCAGTGGTTGTTCTGTCCCATTCCTCTGTATTTGAGAATGAAGGTCATCTATATTCTCATTGTGATTCTTGTAGCTGTTATTTTTAGAAGGGACAGGAGCTTTAATGGTTTTCCTGCTATTAATGGTGTGTACTGAATAAAGGTTTCACTTATTTTTAAAGTGTTTACCTTTCTTCTTTTTTTTTTAACCTAACTCCTAAGAAGGGCTAATTTCTTTCTCTCCCAATATTAACATATTCACCAAATAGTCTCTAGATTTCTGTTTTTTTAAATTGATATCTTGATGGTATTAACAGAGAATTATCATTCTTGCTCAGTCATCTACCCAGAACATTGTTATTTCCAAGTGACCTGACTTTTCCAAAAGAACCTGCAGAAAATGCAAATTTATCTTGAGAAACAACAGATAGTATCCATTACTGTAATTGACCTTGATAACAAAACAGAACTAAATCTTCTTGACTTCTAGAAAGGGAGACATACTTGAGAACTTACTTCATCCTTTGAATCCTATGATCTTAGATTTTAAAAACTCTCTTCTCTTAGGGATCTTTTGATTTCTGAAGTTTGATCTCCCATTACTAATCATTTACATATACTTCTGCTTCTCAGCAACCTTCTGCTGCCTGGGTATGTAATACCCTCTCTTCCAGAACTTTTTAGAATTTATAATATAGTTATCTTTTCTTGGGGGGGCGGGGTGGGGGGGAAGCAATAAAATATTTCTTAAACAGACTGGAGGCTGGGCACGGGGGCTCAGGCCTGTATTCCCAGCACTTGGGGAGGCCGAGGCGGGCGGATCACCTGAGGTCAGGAGTTGGAGACCAGCCTGGCCAACATGGTGAAACCCTGTCTCTACTAAAAATAGAAAAATTAGCCGGGCATGTTGGTGCACGCCTGTCATCCCAGCTACTCGGGAGGCTGAGGAAGGAGAATTATTTGAACTCAGGAAGCGGAGTTTGCAGTGAGCCGAGATGGTGCCACTGCACTCCAGCCTGGGCGACAGAGCCAGACCCCATTAAAAAAAACAAAACAAAACAAAAACAGACTGGAAATTGTTTCAACACAGCCACCACTATTACCTGCCTTTCGCCCGGACCTTTCACCAGCTTGTTCCTGTGTTTCTCGACCTCCTTCTCAGGAGTGCATCTTGTGAGTAAATTCAAAATACCACGTGCACAGGGCTCAGCAGGACCCACTGCTATGTGTTATTGTGTGCTGTGAAAGAATTCCACCGGCCGGGCGCAGTGGCTCACGCCTGTAATCCCAGCACTTTCGGGGGCGGAGGTGGGCAGATCACGAGGTCAGGAGATCAAGACCATTCTGGCTAACACGGTGAAACCCTGTCTCTACTAAAAATACAAAAAATTAGCCAGGCGTGGTAGCAGGCGCCTGTAGTCTCAGCTACTTGGGAGGCTGAGGCAGGAGAATGGCGTGAACCCGGGAGGCGGAGGTTGCAGTGAGCCGAGATCGTGCCACTGCACTCCAGCCTGGGCGACAGAGAGAGACTGCATCTCAAAAATAAAAATAAAAAAAAGGATTGCATCCACCTACCCTCTGGCTCCAGAATCTTACACATCTGAGTAATACCTGTGTGCACTTTTCTTTTATAAACCTAAAATAAACACACTAGCAAAGGCAATGAGAGTAAGGGCTTCTCTCATTCTTGTAGACACCGCCAATCACCTTGGAGAAGAAAAGAAGGTGGCCCCCTTCAGAAGAACTGTAATTGATCATTTGCAGTTGACATACAAAACACAGTGCTAGCACAGGCTGAAGATGGGAAGCTGGATGCCACTGCTAAATATTGCTAGTGTGACAATTTGTATCTCTGCAATAAATAGTGTTATTACTGTGAAGCTGGGCAGGCATGACATTTCTGACTGCCTCTCCTTTTAAATGGACAATATATAAATAATGACTGTGTGGCATTTAAACATTTCAAAGCATCACATTTTTGTTAATACAAATGTGTGATCAGAGCCATTCATTCCCATAAATACTTTGCCTCACAATCTGAGCATCAGCAGCCACAAGCATGTCCCATCACCCAAGAAAAATGGGACACTGTAAAGTGCTGAGCATTCCAAGGGTAAAAACCAGGTTACTAGGGTAAAAAAAAAAAAAAAAAGGGCAAAAAGCCAGCACTGTAGAATATACCATTTAAACAACTCCCGCTACATTTTTCCTAAGATTCAGCAGCAGCATCAACAACAACAAAAATCAGTTATTTCCCAGAGTGAGAAACCCTTGAACCAAAAGATGTTTTTTGGAAAAGGGTTCTTTTGGTAAATAAGTTTGGGAAGCACCACAAATTATTACCCTCCTCTTGGAGACCCATGAACACCCAACATTTATTCCATAAATATGTACTGAGCATTTACCAAAGCCGAGTCTTATTTAGGGGCTCAGGATGAAACAGGAAACAAATCAGACAGAGTCCCAAACCTTCAGGAAATTTACAAGGTTTTTGTTGTTGTTTGAGACAGGGTCTTGTTCTGTTGCCCAGGCTGGAGTGCAGAGGCGCCATCACAGCTCACTGCAGCCTCGACCTCCAGGGCTCAAACAATCCTCCTGCTTCAGACTCTTGAGTAACTGGGATTACAGGCACACGCCACCACACCCAGCTAATTTTTGTATTTTTGTAGAGATGGGGTTTTGTCATGTTGCCCGGGCTGGTCTCAAACTCCTGGGCTCAAGTGATCTGCCCACCCCAGCCTCCCAAAGTGCTGGGATTAGAGGCATGAGCCACCACATCCAGCCAATTTACAGTTTTAAATGAACATATCTGTTTCCTGTGTGGACTGTAACAAAAGACCACAAACCCGATGGCTTAAAACAACAGAAATTTGTTCTCTCACAGCTCCGGAGGCCAGAAGTCTGAAGCACACAGGCCAGGCCAAAAGCCAGGGTCCACAGGGCCACGCCCCCTCCCAGGTGCCAGGAGAGTCCCTTCTTTGCCTTCTCCAGCCTCTGGTGGCTGCCAGTATTTCCTGACTTGTGGCCATATCACGCTCATCTCCGCCTCCTCCCCTCCCCTCCGTACCAAATCTCCCTCAGCCTGCCACTCATAAAGTATCTTGCAATTTAGGGTCTGCCTGGACAATCCAGGATGATCTCTCTTCTCAATCCCTAATTTAATCACACGCACAAAGACCACTTTACCATATGTGGTTCCAAAGATTAGGGCCTGATCTCTTTAGAGATCATCATTATTATTCATCCGACTACAAGTGGATGCAGCTCTGAATGTCTTGTGGTAATGACTGCTTTTCTGCTTTGACCTTGAAACCTTCTCTTTGAGAAACGCCTGCCACTACCCAGAGAACCCTGGCCCCAAAAATCCACTCTGGAAAGTTCTGGTCGAGGGGCTGTCTGCATTAACAGGAGGGGAAAGCCGTCCTAGTTGGCTCCTCTCAAGTTTTTTCCATCCCAGTGGGGTTCTATGTAAATTCTCTCCAGCAACCTTGATTATGTCACAGTTGTAAGGATAAAACAGAGAGAACAGAGCTTCCTGGGTCTGGAGAAGCTGCACAAATACAGGTTGGATGGTCACAGCCCTTCCCAAGCCAGGGTCCCTTCTTTGCCTCCTTTGTCTATCTGGCTGCAGACACTGAGCGCAGACCTCTCCCTGTCTTCCCTTGGAAGTGCTGGAACAGGATGGAGGCTTTTTCACAAGGGACTGTCTTAAAAATTAAGAAAATAAAAAGGACACAGATGATGGAAATAAAGAGTGAGCTCAGGCCAGGTGCGATGGCTCATGCCTGTAGTGTGTTCCAGCACTTTGGGAAGCTGAGGAGGGTGGATCACTTGAGGTCAGGAGTTCGAGACCAGCCTGACCAACATGGTGAAATCCTGTCTCTACTAAAAAGTATAAAAAATTAGCCGAGTGTGGTGGTGGGTTCCTGCAGTCCCAGCTACTCGGGAGGCTGAGGCAGGAGAATTGCTTGAACCCAGGAGGCAAAGGTTGCAGTAAGCTGAGATCATGCCACCGTGCTCCAGCCTGGGTGACAGAGAGACTCTGTCTCAAAAAAAAAAAGGAAAGAAAAGAGTGAGTTCACAAAGTGCAGGTTACAAAGTCCCTGGTTAGTTGATGCCTAGATTCTAGTTTGGCAGCACTTTTTTTTTGAAACAGAGTCTCGCTCTGTCACCCAGGCTGGAGTGCAGTGGCACGATCTCGGCTCACTGAAAGCTCCACCTCCTGGGTTTACACCATTCCCCTGCCTCAGCCTCCCGAGTAGCTGGGACTACAGGTGCCCACCACCACACCTGGCTAATTTTTTGTATTTTTAGTAGAGACTTGGTTTCACCATGTTAGCCAGGATGGTCTTGATCTCCTGACCTCGCGATCCGCCCGCCTCGGCCTCCCAAAGTGCTGGGATTACAGGCGTGAGCCACCGCGCCCGGCCCAGCACTTTTTTTTATTCTGCCTCTGGCCTGGGTCTGCTGTCCCTTGATTTTCCAGCAGGTAGCCTCCCTGCTACTCATATTCAAGGCCAAACCTCAACTCCATTTTTCCTATTTTGTTCTGATTCTCTCCATAAGCCTCCTATCGAGTTCTAGGTTCTGGAAAGAACAAATCAAATGTTCTGTGTTTAGTCATCCAACTAAAATGTGAGGGGCACTCACTGCATGCCAGGCCTGTAAAATGCCTTCCCAGTTGCATGCCTGGACAATGTACCTGGCTCCCAGACCTTCCTGAGATAATTGTTTCTTTTTTTTCTTTTTTTTTTTTTTTTTTGAGATGGAGTCTCGCTCCATCTGGAGTGCAGTGGCACAACCTCGGCTCACTGTAACCTCAGCCTCCTGGGTTCAAGCAATTCTCCTGCCTCAGCCTCCCGAGTAGCTGAGATTACAGGCACATGCCACCACACCCACCGAATTTTTGTATTTTTAGTAGAGACGGGGTTTCATCATGTTCGCCAGGCTAGTCTTGAACTCCTGACCTCAAGTGATCCACCTGCCTCGGCCACCCAAAGTGTTGGAATTACAAGCGTGAGCCACTGCACCTAGTCAACCCTTTCTTTTCTCTATGAATGGGGCCTCAACTAAAGGAGCTTATGGAACTTTCAGCCCTCAGAAGCTTCCCCTTCAGGGGAAATGCATCCAACTGTGCAACATGGGATTGAGAACAGTATACTTTTTTTTTTTTAATAAGGCTTTGAACATTTCATGCAGAATGGAAAGTTTCTCTGGAGTTCATAAAAAAGAAATATTAAGCAAGAAGGAAAGTCTCCTGGAGGTGTCATGGAAGCTTCTAGGTTCTGGTGAGGACATGTGTAAATCATGGTATTCTAGCTTAGTCAGATGGCCAGGGGGAGGGCAACCCCAGTGGCTGATAGGGCTTGAGCTGGCACATCACTGAGGCACTGTAAAGCACTAAGGCCTGAAGTCTGAATGTTCCGGTGGCGCTTCTCAAAAGTGCTGTGACCCTTTCTTTTTTTTTCTTTTGAGATGGAGTCTCGCTCTGTCACCCAGGCTGGAGTGCAGTGGCATGATCTCGGCTCACTGTAACCTCCGCCTCCTGAGTTCAAGCAGTTCTCCTGCCTCAGCCTTCCGAGTAGCTGCGATTACAGGTGCCCACCACCACGCCCAGCTAATTTTTGTATTTTTTTAGTAGAGATGGGGTCCTCACGTTGGCTAGGCTGGTCTCAAACTTCTGACCTCAGGTGATCTGCCCACCTTGGCCTCCCAAAGTGCTGGGATTACAGGCGTGAGCCACCACGCCCAGCCTGCTGTGACCCTTTCAACAGAGCTGACATCAAGTTCTTTCTTGCATGGGATCATCTATGCCATTGTCTCCCAGGGGCTCCCCCTTGATGGGGAGTTTATAATTTAAAATATTGATGGTATATTATTATATAATTGATAATATTATACAATGGAAGTAATATATAATATACAATTAATAATATGTTGATGAGGCCGGGCATGGTGGCCTACGCCTGCAATCCCAGCACTTTGGGAGGCTGAGGTAGATGAATCACCTGAGGTCAGGAGTTTGAGAGCAGCCTGGCCAACGTGGCGAAACCCCTTCTCTACTAAAAAAAAAAGAAAAAGAAAAAAATTAGTTGGGTGTGGTGGTGGGTGTCTGTAATCCCAGCTACTCAGGAAGTTGAAACAGGAGAATCGCCTGAACGAGAGAGGAAGAGGTTGCAGTGAGCCGAGATCATGCCACTGCACTCCAGCCTGGGAAACAGAGTAAGACTCTATCTCAAAACAATAATAATAATAAGTTGATGATAAATATCAATGATAATGTTAATATAAGATTGATAACTGATATATTGGTAAAGAGGTCCAGGCATTGCTGGCTGCCATGATACTGCAATGGACCCAGCAGACAGTCTTCAAGGAACTGGCATTGTAATGTCACAACACAAATAATAAGCATGTAAATAAGCAAATGATTTGGCACCTTCTCCTTTATCCTCCAAGCCTGGTAAAGTAAATCCTCACCCTGGGCCCCCCCTCAATGGGGAGTGCCATGCAACTGGTGACCAGGACTCCAAGGAGAACGGAAGATAGAGTGAAAACAGGAAGTGAAGTGTGGTTGCAGCAAAGCTGTCTCTTGCTGCATGGTGGCTGACTGGCTGCAAAGTACTTTCACTTGTCCCAGTTCATGGAAGCCTCCCAAGAACCCTGAGAGAAAACCATCATCCCGTGTGTTATCATCCATTTCAGAGGTAAGGTCTCAAGGCTCAAGCTTGCTCAAGGTTACACACAGCCTGCACTTGAACTCAGGTCCTTCCTTCATTTGATATCGTTCCCATTGAACTCACTCAAAAGGGAGGAGACAGAGCCCCGTGAGATGATTATTTCCAGTCCCAGGAACCCAGGGCATGCTCCAAAAGAAAGCTGCTTCTACATAGAATTCCATTTCTCAGAATGTGTTTTGCTGGGAAGGGGAGTTGAAAATTCTCATTCTGGCCAGGTGCAGTGGTTCACACCTGTAATCCCAGCACTTTGGGAGGCTGAGGTGGGAGGATCACTTGAGGTCAGGGGTTCGAGACCAGCTTGGCCAACATGGTGAAACCCCATTTCTACTAAAAATACAAAAATTAGCTGGGCATGGTTGCGCATGCCTGTAATCCCAGCTACTTGGGAGGCTGAGGCAGGAGAATCGCTTTAACCCAGGAGGCAGAGGTTGCAGTGAGCCGAGATCATGCCACTGCACTCCAGCCTGGGCAACAAGAGCAAGACTCTGTCTCAAAAAGAAAAAAGAAAAAAAGGAAAAAAAAGAAAATTCCCATTCTGCAGGTTCCACTCCTCTGCCCACCTCATCACATCCTTCGGAGTAGGGGCTTGGTGAGATGTCAGCCAGGATCATTTCCACCTGATATGATTCCAGCTCTGAAGGAGGCAGGAGAAATCCACAACCACTCTTAGACTGAGCAATGGGGATTTTACACCTGTTTTTCAAAATATCATGTGCACTCCCACTGGTGGACAGGGAGCATGAAACCTTTGTTGACACAGCTGTGGACAATTCTCCTTGAAATAGAGACCTGTTCATTGTTTACAGGGCAATGGTCAATAGTGTACTTAAATACTATTTTTGAATTTACAAGATATATTGGCAGATAATAACACTTTCTTCCTCTTCCATTGACTAAGCAATAATAAAAGGGTCACAGGTGGGGCACGGTGGCTCACGCCTATAATCCCAGCACTTTGGGAGGCCCAGACAGGTGGATTGCTCGAGGTCAGGAGTTTGAGACCAGGCTGGGCAACATGGAAAAACCCTGTCTCTACCAAAATAACAATAATAATAATAATAATAATAATAATCAGCCAAGTCTGGTGGTGCACCTGTAGTCCCAGCTACTCCAGAGGTTGAGGTAGGAGGATCACTGGAGCCCAGGAAATCAAGGATGCAGTCGGCTGTGTTGGCACCATTGCACTCCAGCCTAGGGTGACAAAGTGAGACCCTGTCTCAAAAAAAAAGGTCATCAATTAGAGTCCAATAAAAACAGTCACCAATAAGAGTCCAATAAAATTATTTAGGGGATGAATAACTTTACAACTGGGTGATAGTTGGTGTTTATCATGCTCTCAGATCACACTAGTGGACTGATAACATTTGCTCCTTCCCCTCTCTATCCAGCAGGGAAATTTTGAGAGAAGCATAAAGTCCAAGAGGGAAAATGAATTTTCAGTTAGTCTAGCTGGATGAATTTTGGGGCATTCATGCAGACACCCAGTGGAGTTAGTCTGTCCACACATAATAGACTTCTCTTGCTGGAGCTTGTACCTGGAGTTCCCCAGCCCCTTTCGACATCCCCTGGGTAGGTGTCTGGGGTGAGCATGCCTGGTTCTTGCTTAACCTTCAACAAAGGCCTTGCCCAAGGTCAGAGAGGGCCCAGGTAGCCAATATTTCTGGGATGCTGGGAGCTGAAGATGGGCTCTGGACTTGGGAGGGTAGCTCAAGAAGAGGGTCAAAAGCCATTACCAAGGTAGATAGACTACTTGCTAGGGAAGAGATCTCAAATAGGAAGCAGTCACGTCATGACTATTTGCTTTACTGAAGTAAGAGACACGAACAGAACTATCCTGATAAGCAATAAAATGTCTCCGCAGGCTGAGCGTGGTGGCTCACACCTGTAATCCCAGCACTTTGGGAGGCCACCTGAGGTCAGGAGTTCAAGACCAGCCTGGCTAACACGGTGAAACCCCATTTCTACTAAAAATACAAAAAATTAGCAGGGCGTGGTGGCGCATGCCTGTAGTCCCAGCTACCTGGGAGGCTGAGGCAGGAGAATTGCTTGAACCCGGGAGGTAGAGATTGCAGTGAGCTGAGATCATGCCATTGTACTCCAGCTTGGGCAACAACAGCGAAACTGTCTCAAAAACAAAAAAGTCTCCCCCTTCTCCCTTTCTCTTCCTTTGCCCTCTCTCTCTTCTCCATTGACTTTCTTTTAGATAAATGCTTTATTTTTGTGAAATGATACCTGCTCACAGAAAAATATTCAGAAAATGTTGAAAAGTACAAAGGAAAAAAGCCTAAATTGCTTGAATTCTAATCACCTGAAGGGTAACTACTGTTAACCTTTTTGTGGCAGAATGTGCGTGTGTGTGTGTGTGTGTGTGTGTGTGTGTGTGTGTGTGTGTGTGTGACTTTTAAGGCTTTAACAACAGGCTGGGCGTAGTGGCTCATGCCTGTAATCCCAGCACTTTGGGAGGCCAAGGTGGGCAGATCACCTAAAGTCAGGAGTTCAAGACCAGCCTGGCCAACATGGTGAAACCCCATCTCTACTAAAAATACAAAAATTAACCGGGCATGGTGGCTTGCACGCCTATCTTCCCAGCTACTTGGGAGGCTGAGGTGGGAGAATCACTTGAATCCGGAGGCGGATGTTGCAGTGAGCTGATATCGCACCACTGCACTCTAGCCTGGGTGACAGAGCAAGACACTGTCTCAAAAACAAAATAAAATAAAGCTGTAACAGAGCGTAGCACACTTGCAGCAAAGTGCACAAATCATCTGTGTGCCACTGGATACACACTCCTGTGTACAGCAAATTGAAAACCACTGTAGAGCCAGCACCCACAGGGTGCCCCCTCCATGAATACATACCCCCCAACCACGAACACTAACTTATTTATCACCTCTGGGAACGCTTTGGTGGATGTCCTCTCAGACTTTTATGAAACACCTGTGCTCTTAAAAACAAATCTGGTAACGACCATGCTCTCCCAAAATCAGAACTGCAAAAACAGCCCACATACCACAACTTAATTGGCATTCCTGTCTGTATGACTCATTCCGCAAAACTTTACCAGGAGTCAACGTGCTCCTGAATCCTGGTCCACAGCCTGGCTGCCTGCTGGAGCCAGCTGGGGAGCTTTAAAACTGGTGGTGCCTGACCCCACCTCCAGTGTGGCTGACTTAACTGGTCCAGGTGGGACCTGGCATTTGTGTAGATGTATCTCTTATCTCCCCAGGGGATCCTAATGTGCTACCAAGGGGAGCACCTCTGCTCTGAGGTTGTTTTTCACTATACGAATGCACTGCAAGTAGGACTGTGAGGTGCTGTCCCAACTGACTTGACCCCACAGAGACCACTGTGAGGCCAGATAGAGACCATCATCCACTCTTGTCAGTGTGAACGCTGGGGCTCAGGAGGTCGTGGTTCTGTGCCTGGACTGCACAGCGTTGCTGGGAGGTGCACATCCTGCCTAGAGCCCAGGCCTTTTCAGCCTTGGCCCAGGTCATGGGTACAGGCCAATGGATGGAACAGAGGCAGCCCAAGCCCGAGGAAGTGTTCCACCGTCATGGGCTCCTCATCTGGGGGTGAGGCTGAGTGGGCTGGGCTTGTCCAGGGAGCACAGCCTCTTGGGATTCACAGATAGGAATCCAAGCTGGCACAGAAATGTGCCTGAACATCCACAGAATAATTCTGGAAAAACAGGCAGGAGACTGAGAGGGCAACCTGTTTCCCTCTAGAAAGGTGACACAGGTGGAGAGGGCTCAAGTGCCTGGATTGCCCAGATTTAAAATTTTTATTATCAAAGCCAGGCGTGGTGGTTCACACCTGCAATCCCAGCACTTTGGGAAGCTGAGGTGGGCGGATTACTTGAGGTCAGGAGTTCAAGACAAGCCTGGCCAACATGGAGAAAACCCATCTCTACTACAAATACAAAAATTAGCTGGGCGTGGTGGCAGGTGCCTGGAGTCCCAGTTACTCAGGAGGCTAAGGCAGGAGAATCGCTTGAACCCAGGAGGTGGAGGTTGCAGTGAACTGAGATCATGCCATTGCACTCCAGCCTGGGCAACAGAGTAGGACTCTGTCTCAAAAAACAACAACAAATTTCTTATCAAAAATTTCAAATATACAGAGAAGTAGCGAGAATGGACTATATTATTTATTATTTAAAAATGATTAAGATCTCAGAATGAAGAGATAAGTAAAAGAAGCAATGAGTGGGCATTTCTAAACCATTAGGAATTGAAATTAAGAGGATGTTTTGCGTTTTTCCTCAATTTTTATTTTTTTGCATCTAGAGTTCACTAGGCCTAAGCTTAGCGAGGGCAGGGATTTCTGTCTCTTTAGCTCACTACTCTTTCTCTAGTGTCTAGGACAGCTCTTAATACACAAAGGATAACAAATAAATCTGAGGATAAATGAGTAAATGTATGAATTGAGCATGCATTGCTTTTGTATTTGGGAGGAATCCATTCTAAACAGATATATATATAGATAGATACAGATATATATAGATATAGATATATATCAATCAAGAAGTGTTCTCTTCTTATATAAATAAACCCAGGAAAATCATCAGACATCTCAGCCATTGAACCTACTAATTTATAAATGATGTGTGTGTGAAAATGATGTGCAGTTTATTCATGAGGGAAAATATAGAATCAGGTGCCAAGTGGCAGGACTGGGGTCCTATGCTTTTGTGTATTCTCCAAATAGGGAAGAAGACAGGAGTGGAGGGTCTCCTTAGTGTCCTGGGGCTTTGACCACACAACCACCCGTTTCCTCACCTATTTATCACCCAAGACAATGACAGAAGGGGGCCTTGCTATCTCTTTACAGCAGGGCAGAAAATGCCAGCCAAGGAAGGTAAACAAGAGACTTCAGGACTTGGCCCCATACAGTTGACTTGGACTACGTCTGTCCTGGAGGGACAGGCTGGATCGATTGAAAATTAACCCGGCTGGGTGTGGTGTCATGCACCTGAAATCCCAGAAGTTTGGGAGGCAGAAGCAGGTGGATTGCGTGAGCCCAGGAGTTTGAGACCAGCCTGGGCAACATGGAGAAACCCTGACTCTACAAAAAAACAAAAATTAGTGGGGTGTGATGGTGCATGCCTGTGGTCCCAGCTACTCAGGAGGCTGAGGTGGGAGCATCACTTGAGCCCGGGAGGCCAAGGCTGCAGTGAACCAAAATTGCACCACTGTACGTCAGCCTGGGCAGCACAGTGAGACCCTGCCAAAAAAAAAAAAAAAGCCAGGCATGGTGGCTCACACCTGTAATCCCAGCACTTCGGGAGGCCAAGGCAGGCGGATCACTTGAGGTCGGGAGTTCGAGACCAGCCTGGCCAACATGATGAAACCCCATCTCTACTAAAAATACAAAAATCAGCTGGGCATGGTGGCACATGCTTGTAATTTTAGCTACTTGGGAGGCTGAGGCAGGAGGATTGCTTGAACCTGGGAGGCGGAGGCTGCAGTGAGCTGAGATTGCACCACTGCACTCCAGCCTGGGTGACAGAATGAGACTTCATCTCAATAAAATAAAATAAAATAAAATAACCTTGGGCATCCTCAGGTGTCCCATCTTTAGAATCTCTCAGCATTTATAAAATTCACTGCCACACTGCAATATGTCTTCTCCCTTCTTAAATAGCCTTGGGTTTATGGAGAATAACAACAAATAGCTAACATGTAGAAGGTGTTTACAGAGTTCCAAGAGCCTTCAGATCAAATGTTTCACAAAAGTCCTGTGATGAAAACCGTATAGTAACAACGATTCTTGTCCATTTTCTAGATGAGGAGACTGAGGCTGAAAATTTGCTGGATTTGCCCAAAGGACAGAGGGGCTGGGACCTGAGCTAAGGTCCCCCACTTCTAGAGCCAATCATCTGTATGTCACTTCCTGCAGTTGTAGGAGTTGTTCCTATCCAATGCCCTGTCTGTTCCCATTTATAACAGGATCTCACAGCAAGTTCTGGGCACTCCGGGGACGGGTTAAATTGAGGTTAGCACTGGAAAGTCCTGTTTTCTCATCCATAAAAGTAGGAGTTTAGATCAGGTGATCTTTGGGCATCCCTAAGTCCTGAACGTTTTTATTTTTGGCTCCATTTCAAAGGTCAAGAGATCAGGTCCCTGGCCAGGTAGACTCCACTGAGGGCAAAGCAAGAAGAAAAGACGTCAGTGGTGACCTTTTCCATCTGTATTTACCATCAGATACCAAAGAGACCATTGGTTTTTCACTCAGCAAACATGTACTGGGGTTACCGTGTGCTGGTATAGTTCTAGAAGCTACAGACACACAGACAATGCCTGGGTCAGCCTCCTCCTTCTGTCCAAGAGAGAGAGACTGGTGATTCAGAACGAGCTCAGTGAGGGTAGGAGGGAGGATGGGTGAGATTCCATGGTGCCACAGAGAACTGCTGCCATCTTGGTGGCCGTGGGAGAGGGTGCCAAGGAAGGCTCTAGAAGAGCAGAAGATAACACATGGCCTTGCAGAGAGGGTCGGGGTTACCTGGTAGACTGAGAGGCTGATGCATCTTAAGAGTGAAGAGCAGGCATCTTCCATGCAATATGCCCGTGTGTTTTCATCTCCCAACCCATCTTCAACTTTCTCATTCAGCTTGCTCTCACTGGTGATGAGAAAATCCTTAGTCCACTACTCTGTGAAAAGCTGTAGACAGTTCCCTGAAGTACAAGAGGATGAAATGATTTCCCTCCAGGAATAAATGAATGAGGAGGAAGGAATCTCCTCCTGAGACCATTTGAACCTCAGTGTTGTTTCCTGCCCCAACTAGCTCACCTGGCAGTCAAGGTACATACAAGAAACTACCCATCTGCCACATGGGAGGGGCCCTAGCCAACAGATAGGAGAAACAGAAGCTGTTCGATTTTTTTTTTTTTTTAGATGGAGTCTCGCTCTGTCACCCAGGCTGGAGTGCAATGTTGCCATCTTGGCTCACTGCAACTTCCCTTCCCAGCTTCAAGCAATTCACCTGCCTCAGTCTCCCAAATAGCTGGGACTACAGGCACACGTCACCATGCCTGGCTAATTTTTATATTTTTAGTAGAGACGGGGTTTTACTATGTTGGCCAGGCTGGTCTCGAACTCCTGACTTTCTGATCCTCCCGCCTCAGCCTCCCGAAATGCTGGAATTACAGGCATGAACCACCGCTCCCGGCCACTGTTCAATAACTTTATTTTCCCCACTAACTCTTGTCCTTCCTGGGATTGTTAGAAAATGGAATTCCCGCTGCCTGCAGCCTCTAAGCCTCTGCTGCTGGGTTTATGTTGAGTTTTAACTGCCATTTCTGTGTTCTCAGGTCCTTCCCAAACTTCCAAACAAATACTGTTTGGAAGTTGCTGCTTCTGTTTTGGACCATGATGAAATAGTTCCATAAATTATTAGTCTGTTGAGACCCAACATGAAAACAGCAAGCATACGTGCAACACTTCAGACTTTGCTACTGTTGCTAGGTCGTCCCAGCCCACGGCAGAACCAACCATCACTGAAGAAGTGAGTCAGCTGACACAGGAGCTCCTTCCCTAACACAGGGCCTTCTGCATCTACCCTGCTAAGCACACATGTGAAGAGGAGAGTCCCTTGGAATCAGCAGCCAATGTCCTCATTTCCCTGGGTGGCATTTTGCCAAATCCGTATTCCACAGGTGCTCCTGGCTTCCTCTCCTTCACTTTTTCCCAGCAGAGCTGCTCATCCAGTGGCATTGAAAATGGGCTTTGAGGCCAGGTGCTCACGCCTGTAACCCCAGCACTTTGGGAGGCCGAGGCAGGCAGATCATGAGGTCAGGAGATTGAGACCATCCTGGCCAACATGGTGAAATCCCGTCTCTACTAAAACTACAAAACTACAAAAACTACAAAACTACTAAAACTACAAAACTACTAAAACTAC
This sequence comes from Pongo abelii, assembly GCF_028885655.2. NCBI lineage: Eukaryota > Metazoa > Chordata > Mammalia > Primates > Hominidae > Pongo > Pongo abelii. The sequence goes on along the minus strand of NC_072001.2, from coordinate 101,777,526 downwards.
TAAAACTACAAAAATTAGCTGGGTGTGGTGGCGCATGCTTGTAATCCCAGCTACTCGGGAGGCTGACCCAGGAGGTGGAGGTTGCAGTGAGCTGAGATCCCGCCACTGCACTCCAGCCTGGTGACAGAGCAAGACCCTGTCAAAAGAAAAGAAACAAAAGAAAATGGGCTTTGTTGTTTCCCTGAGTCATCTTCCGTGAGTCATCTCCACCTTCCCCCAAACTCTTCTCCCAGGTTGGTCCTTTTCTTCTCAGGGTCCAGGTTTTATTCATGATGTTCCTCTTGTCTGGAAAGACCCCCTCCTGCTCCCTGCACTCCTCCCTCCTGCTGCCTTCTCTCCTTCTCCCAGGTCTGTATCAAACCCAGGCTCCCCAAGAAGCTCACCCACTCTGATGGCAGGCCCTGCTCTGTGATGCTCATGGTTGGCTGATCTTCTCATCTCCACGTGGATGGAAGGTGCCACAAGGATGGGAGCCACCTTCCTCACCTTTGTTCCCTGGGAAGCACTTGTCACATGCCCTGTGTGTCCCAGATGCTTCGTGGGTGAGCACGTATTGAACTAGAATCTCCAGAAGGAGCAGGAGAATACATGGCCTAACACTCAGAGAAAATGTGTGAAAATCATTCCAAATTTTCTTCGTGTATCCAGTGGAAATACTGTAAACAGCAGGACCACTATCCTGTAGGCAGATGTCATTTACTTTGTGCACAGACTTTCTTAACAAACACTTATGAGGCACTGCCTGCACACAAGGGCTTGGGGAGTGGGAAATACCACCAAAAAAGCCCCCACTTGAAATATTTAGATAGTGCCTGAGAAAATAAAATAATTGTTAGGGTGTGCTTATTTGAAAGTTTTGAAAAAAATACTTAGGTGGTGTTTCTAATTCTCAAAAGAATTACTTTTTTTTTTAAGTGCTTAGCATTCTTCAGTAGGAAAGGCTTTGAAAAGTACATCCTTTGTTGTTCTATGAAGTAAATGAATTATGTTCTTTGCGTGATGACATGTTCTAGTGCTTATATTGACAAAAGTGGAAAGTTTAACTCCTAACCATTGTCATTTCTTTCCAATTTAATGTCAAAACTTTTTTTTTTTTTACCATTAGGGATAGAAATAGTCTAACAGGTGTGCTATGGTGTGTTATGAACAAAATGATAAATTAAGGTGTTTAGCACAGTTACAGAGATGTTAACTATGTACTAATTTTATATTTTAAATATATTTACTGAAGATATAATTCACATACCATAAAATTCACCCATTTAAAGTGTTAAATTCAGTGGTGTTCTATATTCATAGAGTTATGCAATCATCCGCCATGATCTAATTTTAAAGCATAGTTTTTTCTTTTCTTTCTTTTTTTTTAGAGACAAGGTCTTGCTCTGTCACCCAGGCTGGAGTGCAGTGGCTTGATCCTAGCTCACGATGGCTTTGAACTCCTGGGCTCAAGCGATCCTCCTGCCTCAGCCTCCAGAGCAGCTAGGACTACAGGTACGTGCTACCATGGCCAGCTAATTTTTATGGTTTTTTTTTTTTTTTTTTTTTTTTTTTTTTTTGTAGAGATAGGATCTCACTATGTTGCCAAAGCTGGTTTGGAACTCCTGGCCTCAAGCGATCCACCCGCCTCAGCCTCCCAAAGTGCTAGGATTATAGGTGTGAACCACTGCACCCAGCCTAATTTTAGAACATTTTCATCACCCCAGAAATAAACCCCAAACCTTTTAGCAGTCGTTCCCTACTCTTCACCACCCCTAGCCTTAGAGAAACATTAATCTACTTTCTATCTTTATAGATGTGCCTATTCTAGACATTTTATATAAACAGAATCATATAATATGTGCTATTTTATTCATGATTTTTTTCTCTTAGCATACTGTTCTCCAGATTTATCCACATTGTAGTATATATCAGTACTTCATTCCTTTTTATGGCAGAATAATATTACATTATATGGATATACCACATTTTATCTATTCATAGTTGATAAACACTTGTTTCCACTTTTTTACTATTATAAATAACGCTGCTATGAACATTTATGTATAAGCTTTTGTGGATGTAGATTTCATTTCTCTTTTTTTTTTTTTTTTTTTTTTTTTTTGAGATGGAGTCTCACTCTGTTGCCCAGTCTGGAGTGCAATGCCACCATCTTGGCTCCCCGCAACCTCCACCTCCTGGGTTCAAACAATTCTTCTGCCTCAGCCTCCCAAGTAGCTGGGATTACAGGCATGTGCCACTACACCCAGCTAATTTTTGTATTTTTAGTAGAGAGAGGGTCTCACCATGTTGGCCAGCCTGGTCTCAAACTCCTGACCTCAGGTGATCTGCCCACCTTGGCTTCCCAAAGTGCTGGGATTATAGGCGTGAGCCACCGCGCCTGGCCAGATTTCATTTCTCTTAGGTGGAAGTGCCAGGTCATAAGGCTGCTCTGTGTCTAACATTCTGAGAAACTGTGACACTGTTTTCCACAGTGGCTGCACTATTTTACATTTCCGCCAGCAGCATATGAGGGTTCCAAGTTTCCCACATTCTTACTACTACTTGCTTTCATCTGTCATTTTTGTTATTGCCATCTTAGAGGATGTGACGTGGTATCTCACTGTGGTTTTGACTTGCATTTCCCTGATGGCTAATGATGTAGAGCAGTGGTCCCCAACCTTTTTGCCACCAGGGACCAGTTTCATGGAAGACAGTTTTTCCGCAGACATGGGACGGAGGGAGTGGCATGGCTTCGGGATGAAATTGTTCCATCTCAGATCATCAGGCATTAGCTAGATTCTCATAAGAAGTGTGCAACCTAGATCCCTCGCATGTCAGTTCACAATAGGGTTCATGCTCTTACGAGAATCTAACGCTGCAGCTCATCTGACAGGAGGCAGAGCTCAGGCAGTAATGCTCACTGGCCTCTTACCTCCTGCTGCGCAGCTGGGTTCCTAACAGGCCACATGGACTGGTACCAGTCCGCTGCTCAGGGGTTGCAGACTCCTGATGCAAAGCATCTTTTCTTGTGCTTATTGGTCATTGTATACCTTCTTTGGGGAAATAGCTAATCAAATCTTTTGCTTATTTTACAATTGGGTTGTCTTTTTTTTTGTTATTGAGCTATATGAATTCCTGCTGGGTGTAGTGGCTTATATCTGTAATCCCAGCACTTTGAGAGGCCAAGGCAGGGGGATCTCTTGAGCCCAGGAGTTTGAGACCAGCCTGGGCAACATGGTGAAACCTTGTCTCTACAAACAATATAAAAATTAGGCAGGCTTGGTGGCACATGCCTGTAGTCCCAGTTACTTGAGAGGCTGAAGTCGAAGGATCACTTGAGCCCAGGAGGTCCAGGCTGCGGTGAGTCATGACTGTGCCACTGCACTCCAGCCTGGGAGACAGAGCAAGACTCTGCCTTGGGGGAAAAACAAAACAAAACAAACAAAACAGAAAGAATTCTTTATGTATTCTGGATGTTAGTCCCTTATCAAACGTAGAATCTGGCTAGGCATGGTGGCTCACGCCTGTAATCCCAATACTTTGGGAGGCCAAGGTGGGTGGATCACTTGAGGTCAGGAGTTCGAGACCAGCCTGGCCAACATGGTGAAAGCCCGTCTCTAGTAAAAATAAAAAAAAAATTACCCAGGCATGGTGGTGTACACCTGTGGTCCCAGCTACTTGGGAGGCTGAGGCAGGAGAACTGCTTGAATCTGGGAAGCAGAGGTTGCAGTGAGCCGAGATTGCACCACTGCACTCTAGCCTGGTGGACAGAGAGAAACTGCATCTCAAAAAAAAAAAAAAAAAAAAGTTTCTTGAAATATTTTTTCCCATTGTTTTCCAATTTGGCTTTTTAACTTTCTTCCTTTTTTTTGGCCTTACTTTCTTAACAATAAGGTGTTTTTAAATGAAAAAGTGAAACCAACGGTTCAACTTATCTAGACTTTTCTGTAATTTCTGTACGGCTAACTCACTATTTTAGAATGATTTGTGTCTCTTGGCTTTCAGTGTTCTACTGTGAAAAGTTATGAAGGTTCAAGTTTTTGTAAGGAAACAAAAATGTCTATAAGAAGACTGATTGGCGTGCTCTCCCTGCGTGTTTACTGAGGCTTTCCTTGGCCACTTTGTTATTTCCCGTATTTAAAACATGGCCAAGTTCCTGTGAATGATTGTTTTCAAGGAAATATCTTTGTAATTGAAAACGAACTAAGTAATACATGTTTGCTATGAGCACAGTGTGGCAGCTTTGAATTCATAGGATTTCAGGCTATCAGTGTAAATCAGGAAAGGGCTTCCAGGAAGAGAAAGTGAGAGTGAAAGCGAGCGACAAAGAGCAGGCAGGGTCAGGAGAGAGGGCTGGAGGCTCCCTAGCAGGGGAACCCCAAAGAGCACATTCTTTGGGGAGTGACCACCCTCCGGAGCGAGGAACCTTGGGGATGGAATCCTTGCCAGTGCAGTGTGTGTGTGTGTGTGTGTGTGTGTGTGTGTGTACATGCGCATGAGCTGAGAGAGGAGCAGCATGTGTGTGTTTGTGTGTGTGTGTGTGTGTGTACATGCGCATGAGCTGAGAGAGGAGCAGCATGTGTGTGTTTGTGTGTGTGTGTGTGTGTGTGTACATGCGCATGAGCTGAGAGAGGAGCAGCACCAGGAGGTGGGGGAGGCAGGGCAGAAGGTATCTTTTCCCATTGAAACTTTTTTTTGGTCTTTTAAAACCTCTTCCGCAAGCTCAGTCTTTGTAAACATACCTCTATGCCCAATTCTCTCCAGCTCAAGAAATATAGAGGCCTGATTGTTCTTGGAATTGTATTTACCATTTTTTTTAAGAAGGCCTCAGCTCTGCCCTCATGCTTAAAGCTCTCTCCTGCACATGTGTATGCGTTGTATCCACCCTAGGTAATCAGCTACTCGCAAAAGGTCCTGATCCCACTGCAAATTAAATTCCATTCCAGTTTTTTGAACTTCACATATTTAGTTCATGACATAGGGGCCCTGGAAATGTTAAACCTAAAACTTGGTGTGGATTGTTAACTAAAAACTTGGGACTTGGTCTGAAGCCCCCATTCATCCTGAGCAGCAAGAGGAACACGTGGTGGCGCAGCCTGCGGGCTGTCTATTCTCAGCTATAAATAGGAATGGTTTGTTTTGCAGCTCTCCAGCTTTTAGGCACGTAATATTTGCCAGCATGTATGCTATCACATCCCTGCTATCTGCATTCACACAAACCATGCATCCCATGCTCTTGTCTTGCTTTCCCGTTGCAACTGCAATTGTTTGTTGATAAATATCTCTTATCTCAATGATGTGGACATAATATCCACACTCTTCTCCCAATGTGTACGAAAGATGGAAGAAGGGAGAAGGAGAAAACAGACATGGAGGACCTACTAGAAGCCATGAGCTTTGCCCAGTGCTTTCTTTACTCTAGCAAGGACATTAAATGCACTTAGCGATCATTAGTTCCATGCCTACCAGGAGCCAGAGAATTTCCGCACATCGTCTCTTGGAGACAGGTATTTTTTCAACCTTCAATGACGTTAAGTAATTTGCTGGAAGTCACATCTTCTGAGCTTGGATTTGAGTTCAGTAGGTTCTGATTTGGAGCTTTGCTAGCTTTGAATTTTAAATTTAAAATGTAAGATTTTGGAGAAGTAGATGGCTTGTCTTTATCACCTATAAACAAAGTATTCTTTCTCAGGAATGGGTTTGCAGAACTGCATCTACAGCAATTCAGCCTGGGGCACGGAGCCAGATGACCTGGGTTTGAATCCTGGCTCTCTACCCCTTGCTGGCTCTGTGACCTTGGGCAACAATTTAACGTCACTGTCCTCATCTGTAACATGGGCATAGTGATGATGGTAATTCTATCTACTTAAAAAGGTGTTGTGGCTGGGCGCAATGGTTCATGCCTGTAATCCCAGCATTTTGGGAGGCTGAGGTGGGTGGATTACTTGGTCGGGAGCTCAAGACCATCCTGGCCAACATGATGAAACCCCGTCTCTACTGAAAATACAAAAATTAGCCAGGCGTGGTGGTAGGCACCTGTAATCCCAGCTACTCAGGAGACTGAGGCAGGAGAATTGCTTGAACCTGGGAGGTGGCGGTTACAGTGAGCCGAGATTGCTCCACTGCACTCCAGCCTGGGCAATACAGCAAGACTCAGTCTCAAAAAAAAAAAAAAAAAAAGTGTTGTTAGGATCTGGTAAGATGACCTATTATGTGTGATAAGCCGTCAATATCAGCCACTATGACTAAGACTTGCATATACAACCAGAGCTGGAATACCAAGCTACAAGATTGCTTTCCCAGGTGTTGAATTAAATAAATCAATTTGAAAGTAATAAGCCTCTTTCCTTCCTTCCTTCCCTCCCTCCCTCCCTGCCTTCCTTCCTTTCCTTCCTCTCTCTCTCTTTCTTTCTTTCAATGCAAGAGTGGGCTTTCCTAGCATTCAAATATAACTTAGTTAATTCAACAAATGCTTGTAGAATCCTACTGTGGTGCCAAGTGCTGTGCTGAGTGTGCTAGAGATTTGGTAGTGAAAACACAGATTGCACATTCCCATTCTGCAGACTGTGGAGCTCACAGTCTAGTGGGAAAGACACCAATGATACAATCAGACCTACCAGAGGGGAATGCTTTCTCATAGTCAACTCTCATGTAAAGTTTTTAAAAAAATTTTCTAAAATTTACCCTGAAATGTATTTTTTTTTCTTTTGCCTAACGAATTATTGCTTTACGGAATTATATGTTGTGTATTTTCATAAATCTCTTCATCCAACATATGCTATATATGTACATGAAAAGTCTGTATATATACATTTCTACACAAACCTTGTTGACAAACTCTGCTTAATGTTGGTTCCAATTACAAATGGTAAAATTCAATGTTTTTCACACATCAGATATTTAAGTAGTTTAAAAAAAATCTTAAAATGCCAACTGTAATATTTTCAGAGCAAAGTGTCATCTTAATGAGGATTCATGATGTAGCAGTGGATGGAAGATGTTCTGGTTTTTTAAAATGTATGTTTGGTGTTTCATGAGGCTATTAGAGAGTCCAGAGAACCCTCACTTTTCCTTTTGGATGCCATAAGATTCCTAGAAGGCATCCCGGGGCTTTTCTTTGTTCTTGATGTTCTGATCTTAAATGACTCGGGGCTGTGAACTCCTGGTAAACCAGTGAGTCATAGATTCTGCTCCAAGACACTCTTTGGGAGTGGGGAGTGCTAAGAAAGCAAAACTGATCAAACCGGGTGTGGCTGACGGGCCCTTCCACAAAGCAAGGCAGCTGTGGACACAGGCTGTTTGCTTTTAGAAAGGAGGGGTTGCATGTGCAAGGGATGCATGATGGTTTGGTGAGGTGGTAGATGTGGGACAGGAACCAGTTGGGTGTCAACAATGACGGAGGTGGCAAGCTGCATGTTCCCCTCCCATGTCTGGCTCAGGAGCCTTCCAACTCACACAACACACAACAGCAAAAACAAAGAACAAAACAAACCAATCATTTGTTTTGGAGATTTAACTTCTGGAGAGAGAAGACTCCTTCCCACCCAGGTTTGGACATTTTAAAGACCTGGAGAAGTTTTCAGAGTGGGAGTAGTGTGCAGTGCCATTCTTTCCTGGGGTCCCTCTGGGACATATTCGCCGGGGACTTCAATGGTTGCTCTTGGTAAGTGAAAAAGCCCAAGCATCATGGCCAAGATGTGGAAACCATGTGATCCCGTTCCAGATACAATGCAACATAATGAAAGGAAATATTGTATCATCCTGATTACCTTTAAATAGCTCCCTCTTCATCACTCCCTTTTAAATACACACACACACACACACACACACACACACACACACACGCACATCTCTTTGGAAGTGGCAGAAGCCAAATGCTTGGAGTTTCCTGGCATTTGAGCTTTGTCTCAGCAGCTCTCAAATGTATACACTGCTCTTCACATCCACTTTGAAGTTAAACGGCACAGCTCCTTTTTTACACACATACCGTGATGACAATAAACATCTCGCCATCCTCGTGACTCCCCGTCTACCCTAGCCTTATGTAATTCTCTGGCACCCTCACTTTCTCTATGTGTCTTTTAGTGCCCGTGTGTAACATGTAGATTTTAGGTCCATCTGGTAATGACCGTATCTTTCTGTACACAATGTATTCAGTTACCTTTAAACAATAAAAGTTATTTGATATCAGCAATGTGTGTCCCTGGGAGACAGGACGATTGGAGGGCAGCGGGAGCTAGAAGCAGGAGGGTTGCAACACTTCTCAGAAAAAAGCTTTCCGTTTCTCCCAGGCACCAGGGTGGAGCACGTCTATTCCCCCTCCACTGGCACTGATCGTGGTGCTCCAGAAGAAACCAGAATGGCCTCAGGGTCCCTTTGCAAAGTACAGGTTTGTCCTTGAAGTGCCAGAACAGAGGGAGTTGCTTCAGTCCTGGGTACTAGTGAGCAGCTGCCCAGGCTGATGTTAAAGCCATCGAAGATGGAAGGGGCTAGAGAGGGTGTCTGAAGGTGACACTCGTTTCACTTCTACCCATGTCAAGTTGGCATTGCTGTGGCTCAGAGTATGAAAGATTAATCTTTCCTTTACTTCCCCTCCCCCTGAAGCAAGGGAGACCACCTGCTTGTGGAAAATTGGTTGACGGTGAGTTTTCAAGGGTCCCTTGAAGTGATGCCACCAAGGGGTGGCTTGCAGATGAGGCAGGGGGTTACCACTCCCAGAACTTTTTTCAAAATGACCCCCCAACCCCTAAAGAGGAAGAATTTCTTAGTTGCTCCTCAGACGATAGCCATGGATCCACACGAGCTTCTCCTAAGGGTTTATTAGAACCATAGAATCACAGAACTTGCAGCACTTCCGGGCCAGAGTCAGCATTTTAGCAAGATTCCCCAGGAATTCATGTGCACGTTGGAGTCAAAGAAGTGCTCCTCTAAGCCAATGGTCTCCTTTCTCGCTGCACAGTGGAGCATCTGGGAATTATTATTATCATTGTCATTACTATTATTTTAAGATGGGGTCTTACTCTGTCACCCAGGCTGGACTGCAGTGGTGCGATCATGGCTCACTGCAGCCTCGACTCCCTGGACTGAAGTGACCCTCCCACCTCAGCCTCCTGAGTAGCTGGGACTACAGTCGTGCACCACCACACCCAGCTAATTTTTTGTATATATATATTTTTTTTTGGTAGAGATGCTGGCCAGCAACTGCTGCCCAGTTTCTCCATGCTGCCCAGGCTGGACTGGAAATCCTGGGTTCAAATGAGCTGCCTGCCTCGGCCTCCCAAAGTGTTGGGATTACAGGTGTGAGCCACCACACTCAGCCATATCTGAGAAACTTTCAAAAGGACCCAGGTCCCTGGCCCTCCTCTAGAGACCCCATGTAGTTTAAGAACTATTGATATATATGAGCCTGGGCTTTGGAGCCAGACTGACTAGGTCTGTGTCTTCCTTAGTCTCTTAGTAGATGTATCCATTTGGCACAGCTCTATGGTTGCTTCTTGGTCTATAGAATCAGAGAAATAATAGTCGTTATCTCATAAGATTATTGTGAAGTTTAAAAGAGATGGTATGTATAAACTTTGAAGTATAGTAAGCCCTCAATAAACAATACCTATTATTATCCAAACAGGATTTGCAACAAGTGCCCCACAGCCCTCTTCTCACTCAGTCCCAAGTCCCTTCAGTATTGACACTATGGAGCAAGTTTTTGGTGACCCATTATACTTGGCAATTTACTTGAGTATATCGGCCGCTATTTCTTTTTTTTTTTTTTTTTGAAGACAGAGTCTTACTCTGTCACCCAGACTGGAGTGCAGTGGCACGATCTTGGCTCACTGCAACCTCTGCCTTCAGGGTTCAAGCGATTCTCTCGCAAACAAACAAAACATTGAAAGCAGGAACCAAATTGTATAGCAAATGATGGGAAAAACAGTGTAACTGGAGCTTAATACCAAAAACATAAGATAAAATTTAACCAAAATTATCTAGGCCATAACGAAAACCATGTACCAATTTAAGTAAGAACAAAGGGTGACTCAGCTATTGTCTTTGGTAGGAGGGTTTTGCCAAAACAGTTCCAGAGTGATAAAATAATGCGATTTTTTTCATCAGGCCTGACCTTTGTAGCTTTTTTTTTTTTTGACAATTCATACTCTCATTTTGCGGCCAGTTTGGTTTTTCTTTGCCTTGTATTGTTAGATATTTAGAGAGTCATCATCATCACAAAGAGGCAGACCTAAAATCATATTTATGTGAGACCAGATTTAATGGCTCATGCCTATAATCCCAGCACTTCAGGAGCCCACAGTGGGAGGGTCACTTGAAGCCCTGAGCAACAAAAATGAGACCCTGTCTCTACAAACAAATAAACTAAAAATTTAGCCGGGCACAGTGACATGTGCCTATAATCCCAGCTAATTGAGCAGCTGAGGCAGGAGGATCACCTGAGCCCATGAGTTTGAGGCTGCAGTGATCTATGATTGCACCATTGTACTCTAGCCTGGGTGACAGTGTGAGACCCTGTCTCAAAAAACAAACGATAACAAAGAAACAATAGTGATGTGATAGGTGTGGGTGGGTGTTACTCTTATACCTGGAAGCCTAGTTAATTGAGAATAAATATTAAAAGTGATCTGGACCGGATGTGGTGGCTCACGCCTGTAATCCCAGCACTTTGGGAAGCCAAGGCAGGTGAATCGGTTGAGTTAGGAGTTCAAGACTAGCCTGGCCAACATGGTGAAACCCTGTCTCTACTTAACATATAAAAACTGGCCAGGCATGATGGTGCATGCCTGTAATCCTAGCTACTTGGGAGGCAGAGGGCAGGAGGATAGCTTGAACCCAGGAGGTGAAGGTTGCAGTGATCCAAGATCGCGCCACTGTACTCCAGCCTGGATGACAGAGCAAGACTTCATTTCCAATAAGAAAAAAAAAAAAAAAAAGATCAGTTTGTCAGTCAATATTCCATGTTGTGGTCACTTTGACCTATGTGACCTCGTAACTGTTAGTTCTTGAATATAAATACTGATAGAAGGACCCTTAATATTTAAATCTAATTTGAGTTTTTAAAAAATATACAAATTTGCTAATTCCTTTTTTTATTATTATTATTTTGAGACAGAGTCTGGCTCTGTTGCCCAGGCTGGAGTGCAGTGGCTCCATCTTAGCTCACTGCAACCTCCACCTCCCGAGTTCAAGCAATTCTCCTGCCTCAGCCTCCCCAATAACTGGAATTACAGGCATGCACCACCACGTGCAGCTAATTTTTGTATTTTTTAGTAGAGACGGGGTTTTGCCATGTTGGCCAGGCTGGTCTTGAACTCCTGATCTCAGGTGATCCATCTGCCTTGACCTCCCAAAGTGCTGGAATTACAGGCGTGAGCCACTGCACTCAGCCTAAATTTGCTAATTCTATTAAAATGGCACTGCATTTTTTAGGAACCTCCTTCAAAAGAATTCATATATATATTTCCTAGAACCATATGATGTTAGCTTTGAAACTAACATCAGAAATAATGTGTCTCAATTTCCCTGTATTCCAAAAGGAGAAACTGAGATCTAGAAAAGCAGAGTGACTTTACTGAGGCTACTGGTCTGACAGGACTAGAAGCCAATGTTTTGTTTCACACGGATTGTTTTAATTAGGTCTGCGAAACCCCGGATGACCAATGTTTGTGCCTCTCACATCACAAAATGCGCAAAATCTTATAGGAATTCGCTATTATTTACTTATTCATTTATTTAGAGACAAGGTTTTGCTATGTTGTCCAGGCTGGACTCAAACTCCTGGGCTCAAGCAATTTTCCCACCTCCACCCCACCAGCAGCCAGGGATCCAGGTGCAGGAGCGATTGAGCCTGGCTAACTTCCTTTGGTTTTGGTTTTGTTTTCCCCGAGAGGAGTCTCACTCCATCACCCAGTCTGGAGTGCAGTGGCGGGATCTCAGCTCACTGCAACGCCTGCCTCCCAGGTTCAAGCAATTCTCCTGCCTCAGCCTCCCACGTAGCTGGGATTACAGGCACCCGCCACCACACCTGGCTAATTTTTGTATTTTTAGTAGAGACGCAGTTTCACCATGTTGGCCAGGCAGGTCTCAAACTCCTGACCTCGTGATCCACCCGCCTCAGCCTCCCAAAGTGCTGGGATTACCGGCGTGAACCACTGCACCCAGGCCTGTTGTTTCTTCTATAATGTGGGCACAGAAAAGCTAAAAACAGAGTTGGGAAATCAAATAGAACTTTCAATTGTCCAACCGTTTCTCATGAAGCTCAAGGGGCTGGCAGGGAGAGTGGAGGTGGGGAAATGGAGTAACGAAGTCAGAGAGCCTTTAAGGAGGGGCTTGTGGAGGCGGAGCAGGCCGCGGTAGGTCAGGTGAGCGGGACTGGCCTTGCAGACTTGAGCTAGTGCCCTGGTAGAGCGGGGATGCTGGCATCAGCTGGCTCTTGCGGCAGCTCCTCCGCTGCCTCGCTCGTCTCACCTGGGGCTCTCTACATCTGCCTCGCTAGCTTGCCACGAGGTGGGCCAATGGGGGGTGGGACACAGGGAGAGAAGGAAGTCTTTTGAACCAAATTGAGGGGGGTGGCCTAACCTGTTCCCTACTATGGTGTGTCTGTCACTTCCGGGTGGCTCATGTTGACTGTCATCTTTCTGAGGGAACCATGCGACCTGCAAATGTGCAGGCAGGTGACAGAGCCGAGAGAGCCGTGAGCATCTTCACACCTTCCCTCCAGACAGGGCTGCGTGGGAACCTCCTGGAGAGCGGAGCAGGAGCCTTCCCCACCTCATTGTATTTAGCATCAAGGAGGTTTCTCATTCATTTTCTTTAAATGTTTCAAGACTATCATTGCAGGCAAACCAAAGGAGGGAGTGTTTCAAAACTATTTTACATAACGTATACCATGGTCCCCCTGAAATTAGTAAATTAGTAAATCCTATTTCACCCTGGCTTTATTGGGAGACAATCTATTAAGCATTGCTATCAAGGAGTACACAGTGCCTCCTCCAAACAGGTAAGAACGTTAACATTTCCTGTGTCAACTCCTCCACAAGGATCGTGGCAATTCTTTCCTTCAGGGGTCCACCCAATACAACAACAGCAAAAGGCAGTCCTGTTTCCTGGGCTTCAACTATGACGAGAGAAGGTGGCATCCTCCCAGAGGGACCTGTTGGGTTCGTGGCTCAGGAGATATGTGGGCTAGACAGACTTGAATGGGAAAAGATACAGGCGTGCTATCTGGGACACAAACACAGGAGAAAGCAGAAAAGAACAGGGGTAAGTGACAGCAAAAACCAAACCAGGGCCAAGAGTTGGACAGGTTCTGAGACAGAAAGGGATGAATTAGGAGAACTATTCCGTGTGTTAATGGCTAAAATACTTGACTTTAGAAACAGTAAGAGTTATTTCCTTCTAGAGCAGTTGTTAACAGCTTCTCCAGAAAGACCCACTGGTTTGGAGAATCACAACGTAGTTGTAAAGCTTAGCAAGGAGGATCTGAGGGCTCCGCAACAGGGGGCAGCTCTGAGCTTTTCCAGACAATGGTTTTCTTGGACCTATTCCATGGCTTCGGAAAAAAGGAAGAAGCAAGAGAAACCCAAGGTGGATGTGGAGGCACACAGCCCCTGGTGGCCACAATGAATGAGGACATGAAGCTAGAATGCAAGCTTCCTATACATATAAAACCCCAAAGATTGGGAAAATACACACTTGGAAGGGGGGAGCTTTTCTTCTGGTTCTATGTAAACACAGTGGCTGGGTGTGGTGGTTCCTGACTGTAATCCCAGCAATTTGGGAGGCAGAGGTGAGAGGATCTCTTGAGGCCAGGAGTTCAAGATCAGCCTAGGAAACACAGCAACATAGCAACACTCTGTTTCTACAAAAAAATTAGACAATTAATCAGTGTGGGGGCACACGCCTGTAGTCCCAGCTCCTCATGAGGCCGAGAGAGGAGGATCACTTGAGCCAGGGAGTTTGAGGCTGTGGTGAGCTACTGGTCACACCACTGCACTCCAGCCTGGGCCACAGGGTAAGACCCTGTCTCAGGGGGGGAAAAAAAAAGTCTAAACATACCAGCTGAGGAAAGAGGGAAGTCTATACAGAAGGAGAAAAATGTTTTAGACAACATGTGCTTTTTGAAGCTTGATGCTTTTATATGTGGTAACAAGATCAGAATTTTGTCTAGAGAATCTGAAAGAGCTTCTCTGAACATCTACTGAGACCAGGAGAAGCAGGGCCATACCTGGAGCTTCCAAGTGTTCAGAAGCATTTGGGTTGTTCCAAGGGTGAAAGGCCCCTTCAGCTCCATTAAATATGTCATTAGGATCCCTGAAAGATACAGGACCAGTGGGGATGATATTCACTTGAATATTTTACTTTTTTATTTATTTGAGATGGACTCTTGCTCTGTCACCCAGGCTAGAGTGCAATGGCATGATCTCGGCTCACTACAACTTCTCCCTCCTGGGAGAACCCTCCTGGGTTCAAGCGATTCTCCTGCCTCAGCCTCCCAATTAGCTGGGGTTATAGGTGCCTGTCACCATGTTCGGCTGATTTTTGTATTTTTAGTGGAGACTGTTTCACCATGTTGGCCAGGCTGGTCTCAAACTCCTGACCTCAAGTGATCTACCCACCTCGACCTCCCAAATTGCTGGGATTACAGGCATGAGCCACCACGTCCAGCCCACTTGAATATTTTAAGTGAGCATTTTTTGCTTTTTCCCAGCCATATATATCTTATATTCATCTTCTGAGAGGTAAGATGTTGTTTTAACTCAAGTTAGAAGGTACAACCCTAAAACAATGTGACTTTTTAAAATTTAAACTTTTTGTTTTGAAAAAATTGTAGATTCATATGCAATTGTAAGAACTAATACCAAGAAACCCTGTGTACACTTTACTCTTTTCTCCAGTGGTAACCTCTTGCAAAATTGTAATAAAATATCACAATGAAATTATTAACATTGATGCAATCCAAGATATTGTTCAGATTTCCCCCTTGTTACTTGTACTCACTTGTGTGTGTATTTAGCTCTCTACAGTTTGATCACATGTGTAGGTTCAAGATTCTAGCACCTCAGCTCCATCATCCATCACTGTTCTTTTACAGCCTCCCCGACTTCTCTCCCACCCTTCCCTTCCTCCTTTACTTCTGGCAATCATCAATCTGTTCTCCATTTCTATAATTTTGTCATTTCAAGAATGATATGGAAATAGAATCCTATAGAATATGACCTTTTGGGATTGGCGTTTTCACTCAGCATAATTTCCTTGAGATTCATCCAAGTCATTGCAGGTATCATTACTTCCTTCCTCTTTATTGCTAAATATTATTCCAAGGTGTGAATATACCATTGTTTGCTTAACCATTCACTCTAAAATAATACAACTTTTAAGGTAAAATATGCTGAATTTAAAAAATCAAACATATTTTTGAAATCTCCTCATGACTTCTTTTTCTTTTGAGACAGAGTTTCTCTCTGTCACACAAGCTGGAGTGCAGTGGCACAATCTCAGCTCAGTGCAACCTCTGCCTCCTGGGTTCAAGCGATCCTCCTGCCCCAGCCTCCCGAGTGACTGAGATTACAGGCGTGCACTGTCATCCCTGGCTCATTTTTTTGTATTTGTAGTAGAGACAGGGGGTCTTGCCATGTTGGCCAGGCTGGTCTTGAACACTTGGCCTTAAGTGATCCACCTGCCTCAGCCTCCCAAAGTGCTGGGATTACAGGCATGAGCCACGGTGCCTGACCAATTGCCAAATTTTTAAAGTTGAACGTAAAAGAAAACTTTGCTTTTAAGGGGTGTGTGTGTGTGAGAGAGAGAGAATGTGTGTGAGAGAGAGAGAATGTGTGTGTGTGTGTGTGTGTGTGTGTGTCTGTGTGTCTGTGTAGTTCTTTTCCCCTCAGATTTTGTGGTTTGGAGGAAGTTTCTCTAAATCATGGCAGGGTGGTACTATTTCTGATCACCACCTAAAACGAACATGGTACATCACAGAGATTGTCTTTGTCACATGGGAATTGTGTAGTGTTCACATGAATATTTCCAGTGAATATTTTTGCTTTTTCTTATACAAATATTCTTGATTTGGGATGTGTATTTCCTGTCAGTAAAAAGAAATAGGGTATTCTAACCCTATTCCTTAGTCATCCTCTGCAATATGCCCAGCCAGACTTCCAACAAAATTTTAAGTTATTATGTTTAATAACCATCTTAAAAAAATGTAGCCTTTTAAGTAAATGAAACATGTCTTTTGTAAGTAATGTAGACTTTTCGGCTTGCTTGTAGATAGAATAAATTAACTATTAAGTATAATTTCTTATTTTAACAGGAATTACACTGTCTCTTTTCATTAAAAATAATTTTAAAGGATCAATAGTCATTTAAATAATGTAACTCCATCTCAATTGTTTCTACTTTCATTAATTTGTAATGACATAGTTATCCATTTTTGGGAAATTGCAAGCATAGTCTCTGCCAATAAATACTAGATCTAAAAGAAAGCCATGCAAATAACAAATAATTCTGATTTTAAATTCTCTTTAATACTTTTTTTAATCAGGCTAAAATATATTTTTAATCAGACTATTTTTCTAATCAGGCTTTTTTTTAATCAGGCTATTTTGTATGCTAATATTTATATAAACATTTCATTGCTGATGGTATTTTATGTTTATGATATTAATTTTAAATTTTTTTCTTTATACTTTTTAACTTGACTCCAATTTTGTTTTCTTTTTAAACCGAGTCTCATTCCATTGCCCATGCTGGAGTGCAGTGGCATAATCATGGCTCACTGCAGCCTCAACCTCCTGGGCTCAAGCGATTCTCCCACTTCAGCCTCCTGAGTAGGTGGGACTACTGGCATGTGCCATGTCACTTGGCTAACTTTTAATTTTTTTTTTGTAGAAACAGGATTGCCCTATGCTGCGCAGGCTGGTCTCAAACTCCTGAGCTCGAGCAATCCTCCTGCCCTGGCTTCCCAAAGTGCTGAGATTACAGGTATGAGCTGTGGCTCCCAGCCTCCAATTTTTATAATGTGAGATATGACATTATATCTCACATCCCAGCTGTCTTTTTTTTTTTTTTGAGACGGAGTTTCGCTCTTGTTGCCCAGGCTGGATTGCAATGGTGTGATCTCAGCTCACTGCAACCTCCACCTCCTGGGCTCAAGCAATTCTCCTGCCTCAGCCTCCTGAGTAGCTGGGATTACAGGCGCCTGCCACCACGCCTGGCTAATTGTTTTGCATTTTTAGTAGAGACGGGGTTTCACCATGTTGGCCAGGCTGGTCTTGAACTTCTGTCCTCAAGTGATCCGCCCACCTTGGCCTCCCAAAGTGCTGAGATTACAAGCATGAGCCACCGCGCCTGGTCTCAGCTGTCTTTATATCTTCTACAACAACTAAAATAGTTAAGTTTTTTTTTTTTTTTTTTTTGAGATGGAGTCTTGCTTTGTCACCCAGGCTGGAGTGCAGTGGTGTGATCTCGGCTCATTGCAACCTCTGCCTCCTGGGTTCAAGCGATTCTCCTGCCTCGGCCCCCCAAGCAGCTGGGAAAACAGGCATGCACCACCACGCTTGGCTAATTTTTGTATTTTTAGTAGAGACAGGGTTTCACAAGTTGGCCAGACTGGTCTCAAACTCCTGACCTCAGGTGATCCGCCCACCTCAGCCTCCTAAAGTGCTGGGATTATAGGCGTGAGACCATGCCTGGCCAATCTTTTCCAGGTGTCCTAGAGCTTCCTGTTCAGAAAAGAGGGTCCATGGTGACACTTATCCGAAGCAGCCTTTGGAAAGCACTGCTTTTGATCACACGTCTGAACTATCAGAACAAAAGTTCCATTCCTACCAGAGGAAAAGACAAAATCAAAACAATACACCCAACAATCAAACCCAGAAACAACAACCGAGGGCTTCCCCGCTTGTGTTTCTGCAGAGCTTTCACCTGAATTTGCAAAGCTAAGTGGCTCAGATTCTTCAGAGAGGTGTTTGATTAACTATTTGGATTTATAAGTGATTTCTTAATCTATATGTAAAATTGCAGTCCTTCTGCCACATAAAACACAATTCTTCTATTTTTGGAAAACACACCTGAATCTCAGCATGCCTCACATACGTGGAATTGTGAGCAATTGCCCGACCTGGATGTCGCAGTCTATGTTTCAAAAAAGCATACACTTTTGAAAAAGTTTAAATGTTCAAAACATTAAACCCATTGTTAAAAACACGTTTCCACGTGTCTTTGTTTTCTTAGAAAAAAATAAGTTTGTCTAATTACACATATGAAAAGATACACTTCAAACTGAGTTACTTCCCGGCACAGGATTGGGTAGAGGCAAACTTTGATTTTCTATTTGTTTAGATGGTTTGCATCTTCAAATAAAAACAATCAGTATGTTCTGTTTTTATAACAAAATTCTTTTCTTCATTTGTTTATTTTCAATTTCTGTGCCTATCTACTTCTGAGAGAACTTCAAGATAAAACATCAAAGCATCAAAACCACAGAACACAGACAACCTGAAGGAAACCAAGGCTAGAAACATGTGGCGTGATTGATTACAGTCAAATAGGCAAAGCTGTGATTACAGTGAAAAAGGCAAAGACTCTGGCTCGTGGCTCCCTGGCAACCCCAGAGTAACAGAAAAGAGTTCTCATCCAGGCGATGAGGCTAAAGAGAGTTTTTGTTTTTGTTTTAAAGAAGAGAGCTTCCAAATTAATCCACTCTGGAAAAAACAAAACAAAACAAAACAAAAAACAAAAACACTTTTCCTAGAACTCAACCAAGCAGGAATTTATGACATAGGTCCTTGTTAAGAGAGTGAGGGAGTGGTTCAGAGAATACCATTCTGAAGTATGGTTTCACAAGAGGGAAAAATTCTGTTCAAATAGATTATTCTCACAATCACCCTTTAGAAAAGGCCTTAAATAGTAACTGAGTAAAGGCATTTCTGAGATTCTGTAGTCCTGATGATAAAAACATGTACAAAAAGACATCATTCCATATAAAACCATTTCAAGTTCCTATTGGTTTATAGGATGACATTTATATATTCTTAGACCTCGAGGGAGACACTGGTCTGCTTTCCATCACTTTGCTGGTGTCGTGGACCCACCCCCAGCTTTCCAGGTATGTATGGTCCATGGCTGTATTTTTTCATTAAAGAATTGAGAAAGGGGCCAGGCGCGGTGGCTCATACCTGTAGTCTCAGCATTTTGGGAGACTGAGGTGGGTTGGATCACTTGAGCTCAGGAGTTCAAGACCACCCTGGCTAGCATGGCGAAAACCCGTCTCTACTAAAAATACAAAAATTAGCTGGGCATGGTGGTGCACTCCTGTAATCCCAGCTACTCAGGAGGCTGAGGCACACGAATTGCTTGAACCTGGGAGGCGGAGCTTGCAGAGAGCCAAGATGGTGCCACTGCACTCCAACCCGGGCGATAGACAACAAAAAAAACAAAACTAAACTAAACAAACAACAACAACAAAACACACAAAGAATTGAGAGACGAATAGAGATAATAAGAAATGGCCGGGCGCGGTGGCTCACGTCTATCATCCCAACACTTTGTGAGGCCGAGGTGGGTGGATCATGAAGTCAGGAGATCGAGACCATCCTGGCTAACACAGTGAAACCCCGTCTCTACTAAAAATACAAAAAATTAGCCGGGCGTGGTGGCGGGTGCCTGTAATTCCAGCTACTCCAGAGGCTGAGGCAGGAGAATGGCATGAACCCAGGAGGCGGAGCTTGCAGTGAGCTGAGGTCACATCACTGCAATCCAGCCTGGGCGACAGAGCAAGACTCTTGTCTCAAAAAAAAAAAAAAAAAAAAAAAAAAAATTAGCCGGGCGTGGTGGCACGCGCCTATAATCCCAGCTCCTCCCTCCGGAGTCTGAGGCAGTAGAATCACTTGAACCCGGGAGGCGAAGGTTGCAGTGAGCTGAGATCGTGCCATTGCACTCCAGCCTGGGCTACAGAGCAACACTCCGTCTCAAAAAAAAAAAAAAAAAGAAAAAAATAATAAGAAATAAAAGAGAAAAAAATCCCAACAATCGCTATTTGAGAAAAGAAAGAAAATAACAAGAATAACCTTCACAATCACTGTTTTCCAGATGTCTTTCTTTTCTATTGTTTGCCCATCGTTATTTTTAAGTCATTATAACCATAGGGTACATGCAATTTTGTGTTCCTTTTTCCAGTGTACATTTTATCAGGAATATTTTTTTCACATTGCTACATAGTTCTCTTATATATCACAAACATCTTGCATTTTTCACACACACACACACACATATATATATAACTGTTGCCTTAAAACTATAAAATTTCTGGACATTTTGATGGCTCTTAATACATATTGATCAGTATTGACAGATTTGTGTTTGAAAAGGATAATTTTCAAAATTAGTGTATTGATTTCACATTGTAAATGCTTATTTTAGAACGTGTCTCACCCCAATTTGGTCTAAATTTAATTTCTTTGGTTACTAGAGAGTTGAACAAAAATGCAATGTTTGAGCAAACATTTCTATATTTTCAACTAGAAATATTTCTTTTCCTAGTCATGGAAAATATTAGAAACAGAAATTATTGCCCGTTTTATTTGTTAGATCTTAGTGTTGCTGTTATCAATTTGCCTAAGCTCATTACATAATAAAGATATTAATTCTTGCTACCCATGTACACATTCTACACGTGCTTGGTCACATGCTATAAATATTTTTCCCTGTTTGTTTTTAAATATGGCCAAGTTTGAATCTCAAGGCAACTTCCACCATCACAAAACACTCTCCACTTCCCAGCTGGCGAATGCTCAGAGAATGCAAGCTGACTTTTATGTTTGCCTAAGCAAAACATAATTAGGAAGATGAATTTGCTGCCACCTCTCTCTCTCTCTCTCTCTTACACACATACACACATAGTCATATACCACTTATAAATCAATGTCAACTCTAAGTGGCTTTTGTATTTCCTAGAAAGAGACAATATAAAAACTGCTTCTGAAAAACTGGGTATGAGGTGATTCAATCTTCTTTTTTGTAAAACGGGTAAAGTTATGTCGTAGTCTCAAAAGAAAATAACTAATGTGAAAACAATTTGAAACTGTTTAAAAAATTCATATGCAATGCAATGCATATTAATGATAGTTCTAAAACAATAAATATAACAATTAAAAAATAGGATGACTTTGTCACCTCTTGTCAGTTGGCATGGGGAATTGTGGAAACTGAACCCACAGGTTGTAAAAGCTGAAGGGATCACAGAACTGCTAGGGCAATTGATACACATGAAGATGAATTTTATTTCCCTTATAGGTTTTTTTTTTTTTCAGATAAAAATGTTAGTTGTAGAAATGGGGTAAAATGTAAGAGAGGAAAATAAAAATCATCCATAGTAACATCATCTAGAAACAACAAATTAATTTTACTCTTCAGGTCACAATTTTATTCTTTTTTCTTCTGTCTTTAGAAGTGTATATTAAAATTCACATTCTATATACCTGGGTTTGTAATTCTGTGAAATCAATTTTTGCAGTAAGGAAAATGGCAAAGCCACGCATCTTTCTGTGTTTGGTGAAGGATTTTTTGCACTTGTGATAAGTTTTTATGAGTGTACAACTTTGAAAGACATGACTTGCTTGTAAAATATTATCCAAAAGTTTGAATGTTTTTAAAAACGAAACAAAACGAAATAAGTCAAACAAAACCTCAGAGAGTAAGGGGAAAAAGGAATCCTCTAAAAGTAGAAGAGAAGAACTCAGCACCACCCCAAAGTAAGTTTTCTCTCTGCAAAGACATTGAGTTCTCTCTTGTGCCTGCATATAGCTGACAAGAGAAAAGGTCACATCTGCAGCCACGGTCAGGCAGGCATCTGCTCTGGGGGAAGAATCCGCAAGATGGGACCTCCTTTCCTGGGCTTGCTGCGTACTTTATTCTTATTAATATATTCAGTTCTAGTTTTTTGGCAAGTTGTAATCTCTATAACGCCTTCCCAGGTTTCTTCTGCAGGCATTAATACTCAGCCATCAAGTTTTTGGATCAGAGCTAGGGGCTGTGGGGTGGCACAGAAACATAAGGTTTGTCTCCCTTTCCACGAAGTCCCACTTGCTCAGGGTGCCAGGCAGCAAAAGTGGTGGCCCCCAATAGAGTAATACTGTCACGTGTGATATCATCTTCCCTCTCTGCCTAAGGCCAGTGTCTGTTCACTCTTTGACAGTCACCTTTTAATACAGTGCATCACGCAAAAATAAGTCATGAAAATTATAAAGGGACACATTAAAAAATTAATAACATTAGAGGCGCTGATTTACATTTCACTTTGATGCTTACATTTTTTACGTCATAGATGTTTACATCCTAGAAGATGTTTAAAGATCTCATCATTTTACTTTCTTATTAAAGTTGAATATAATTCAATGCTTGGCTTGAATTGAAAGCAGCAGCTAACTTTGCACATTATTACATTTAATTATTATTTTTTTGAGACTGAATCTCCCTCTGTCACCCAGGCTGGAGTGCAGTGGCACGATCTCGGCTCACTACAACCTCCATCTCCCAGGTTCAAGCGATTCTCCTGCCTCAGCCTCCCAAGTAGCTGGGGTTAAAAGTGTGCGCCACTATGCCTGGCAAATTTTTGGTATTTTTAGTAGAGATGGGGTTTCACCGTGTTTGCCAGGCTGATCTCAAACTTCTGACCTCAGGTGATCTACCCACCTCAGCCTCCCAAAGTGCTGGGATTACAGGCGTGAGCCACCACACCCCACCTAATTATTCCATCTTTAAAAATTTATAATCCAATTTTAATTTTTTTCTAAATAATACTTATATGTAGTTTAAAGAATTAAATACTGCCCATCCGTGCTGCAAGTTACCTTGATATAGGTAGCTAAACTCCGATTTAAACCCTATTTCTATGGTACAACAGCTCCTGGTGGGGACTCAGAAGAAATCTTTACAGAGGAAAACAGAGACATTTTTATTTCATCAAAACCAAATGTAAGAAAAAAAATCAAGGGACATAGGTCTTGTTTTGTCATGCGGGAAACTGCAGAATTTTTTCATGCAATTATTTTGGACTCGGAGATTTCTTGTAATGGCACAATAATTACATATCTGTGAAAAAATCCTTCCCTCCTTTTTGGGCAATGTCACTTATTTGTCATTTCAATAGCATTAGTTGAAATCAGGAAGGAAAGTTTACCGCGTCAGAGAATCATCAGAGTTTGCTCTGGTAGTCTACGGTGCTTCATGACACATTGGATATCATGCAGTAATGAATGCTTTTTCAAAAAATGGAGCAAAGAGTATGGAAACTAGCTATTAATTTGATATGGCGTGGTTTAGCTAATGTAACTTGTTATTCCATTAATATTGTGTCATTAGCTGCCAAGGGAAAGTACAAGAGTTATGATATGCTGCCTTGTAAATTACTTTAAAGATGAGAAAGTGAAAGAGAGAGTGAGACAGATACAGAGATACACAGAGAGACAGAGGGGGAGAGAGAGCTCTAGTCTTCTGTTTATGAAAGGTCTTACGGATATATAAACATATATATGACAAAAAGGAAAGTTGAGTTTTATCATTTGAAGAGAATGGAGAAATATTAAAACAAGTAATTCAAATTTTTAAAAAATGACTAAAATATGTTCTCCAATGAAGCTTAAGGAGTTTTCTCTTAATGCACCTCCCGATGACTATAGACTATTTTAACTCTTTTCAAACACCTAAATTTAGAAAAATTCCATATAGGCTTGATTTGTCTGTTACACAGACTTCGTTGCTATGACAGCAACATGATACAATTATTTATTACCATGACAATCTGCTGTAGGTTTTAAAAATACGTTATCTATTTTTATTAGTGTTGTCAATTGTGCCGGGAAGGGATACCACCCCTTTGCCTAATCGACAGAGCCCGTAATGCGGGGTACAAGTGGAACTCATTTAGCTGGAGAGGAAGAGCACAGAACAAGCCAAATTCCTTGGAATCCTCAGCGACACGCACACCCTCCACTGACAACAGTGTCCTGGCCAGCTGTCTGGCTGCAGCGAGCATTTTGGCGGGGGATGTGGGCTCCATTTACGTTGTCCTTGTGGCTTCCGCTCTGCCACGTTGGGTAAGACTCAACATTGGATAGAACTCAAGAGAGGCTTGCGCCCGTACGATACCTGCTTTTCAGGAGGAGAGAGTAAAGTGTGTACTTAGTGACCAGGCTCATGAGGACTATCCTGCTCTGAGGAGGTGGCAGGGGTTGTCTGGGGTGGGTTGGTGGGGCTATTACCCAACTCAAACGGTGCCAAAATGGTGCTCCGTGGTGCCCAGATCTTAGCCCACTTTCCTCTTTCCTCTCTTCTCTCTTGCTCTCCTGTTCCTGCCAGGCTTGTAGAAAAATATTAGAAATAATATCACTTTGAGTGCTCAGTGAACGTTTTATTCAAGAAACGACTATGAGATTATGTGCATGTGAATCCACAACTGAGTCATCAGAAAGCAACCAGCTAGTTAAGTCATCCTGAAAAGTTAGTTTTGGTTGCTGTTTCTAAAACACAAGGTTTTCCATATATAGAATTTTTTTTTTTTTTTAGATGGAGTCTTGCTCTGTCACCCAGGCTGGAGTGCAGTGGTGCGATCTCAACTCACTGCAACCTCCTCCTGGTTTTCCTTATAAATTGATAAGATATGTGTGTTACACAAAGTGCTTTAGTGATCTTAGCTCATTTGTGTCTCGCCACAATCGGATGAGTGAGATGCTACCACCAATCTTTTTTCTTTTTTTTTGACATGGAGTCTTGCTCTGTCACCCAGGCTGGAGTGCAGTGGCGCAATCTCGGCTCACTGCAAGCTCCGCCTCCCGGGTTCACGCCATTCTCCTGCCTCAGCCTCCCGAGTAGCTGGGACTACAGACGCCTGCCACCATGCCCGGCTAATTTTTTGTATTTTTAGGAGAGACAAGGTTTCACCGTGTTAGCCAGGATGGTCTAGATTCCCTGACCTCGTGATCTGCCCGCCTTGGCCTTCCAAAGTGCTGGGATTACATGCGTGAGCCACTGCGCCTGGCTACAGGTCTTTTTTCTCACAAATGACGACCGAGGCTGCCCTGAGAGCAGGTGTGTCCGGGGCCAGCCACCTGACACCATGTGCTCCATGGCCCCATACACAGAAAAGGACACCCGCCCCCTCCCCAAGACCATCACAGAGAAGCGGCCCTCACAGAAATATGGTAGCACACTGGAGCTGTGCCCTTGGAGGTGGAGGTGGCGTGGCCTTCAGAAGGCATCTCTCCAGGAGGGCATGGGGGCTGGACCCCACTCCAAGGACCCCCAATTTGAAATGCCAAGGGTAGGTTTATAGTAGATTGGCACTTTAGCTGCAGATCGGCATTATAAAATATTTTTTGTGCCTGTTGAGTGTTTTATCCAAAAGATGAGTATGATATTAGTGCAATATAACATAATCTGACCATCATCAAGTAACTTATTCTGGTTTCCTGGAAATTTGTCATTTGTAAAAACTAGGCTTATTCATACAATTCAATAAGAAAGACAAAAAGACAACTCCTCGCCCTAGTAGACATGGAGAAGTGATTCTTCCTCTCCCCAACTCCCTCGCCAAAAAATCTATGCAAACGATGAATATAAACATATAATTACATATAATTAATGTTATATTATTTTTTTGAGACAGGGTCTCACTTTGTCACTCTCTCACCTAAACTGGAGTGCAGTAGTGTGATCACAGCTCACTGCAGCCTTGACTTCTTGGGCTTCAGAGATCCTCCCACCTCAGCCTCCCAAGAGGCTGGGACTACAGGCACATACCACCACACCTATTTTTTTAAGAGATGGTGTATTAGTCCGTTCTCACACTGCTATAAATAACTTCCCCAGACTGAGTAATTTATAAAGGAAAGAGGTTTAACTGACTCACTGTTCCTCATGGCTGGAGAGGCCTCAGGAAACTTACAATCATGACAGAAGGTGAAGGAGAAGCAAGGACCTTCTTCACAAACTGGCTGGAGAGAGAAGAATGAGGAGTGAAGGGGGGAGAGCCCCTTGCAAACCATCAGATCTCGTGAGAACTCACTATCACAAGAACAGCATGGGGGAAACCACCCCATGATCCAATCACCTCCCATCAGGTCTCTTCCTAGACTAATGTGGGGATTATGGGGATTACAATTCAAAATGAGATTTGGGTGGGAACACAGCCAAACCATATCAGATGGGGTCTCACTATGTTACCCAGGCTGGTCTCGAATTCCTGGGCTCAAACAATCCATCCGCCTTGGCCTCCCAAAATGTTGGGATTACAGGTGTAAGCCACTGTGCCCAGCCAATTGTTTTTTTAAGCGTATTGTTGCTTTGATGATAATATCAAAGTTTGGCAAGGACATCTGAGGTTCAACTTATTGGAAGCCCTCTAAAAAGCAGTTTAAAGATATTTATCAAAAGCTTTTAAAAACATGACTATCCTTTGCCCCAGAAGTTCTACTTTTAGAATGCATTCTGAGTACAGGAAAGGGTATCCTCAAAATTGTATACAAATGTCACTAAATACTGAATCAAGTATGTTATGGCATAAGCATTAGAATGGCTACCATGAAGATACTTATTCATTCGAGACAGGGTCTTGCTCTGTCACCCAGGCTGGAGTGCAGTGGCAGAATCATAGTTCATTGCAGCCATTACCCCCTAGGCTCAAGCGATCAGCTCACCTCAGCCTCCTGAGTAGCTAGGACCACAGGCACGCAGCACCACGCCTGGCTACTTTTTTGTATTTTTTGTAGAGATGGAGTTTTGCCATGTTGTCCAGGCTGGTTTCAAACTCCTGAACTCAAAGCAATCCAGCCACCTTGTCGTCCCAAAGTGCTGGGATTACAGGCGTGAGCCACCATGCCCGGCCTCATAAGATATATTCTAAAAATGATTTTAAAATATCTTTGGCTAGGCTTGGTGACACATGCCTGTAATCCCAACATTTTCAGAGGCTGAGGTGGGCGGATCACTTGAGCCCAGGAGGTCAAGGCTGCACTCCAGGCTCCAGCCTCCAGCCTGGGTAACACAGCAAGACTCATTCTCAGGTTTAAAAAAAAAAAAAAAAGTTGCACCTGTAATCACAGCACTTTGGGAGGCCGAGGCGGGTGGATTGCCTGAGGTTGAGAGTTCGAGACCAGCCTGACCAACATGGAGAAACCCTGTCTCTACTCAAAATACAAAATTAGCTGGGAGTAGTGGTGTATGCCTGTGATCCCAGCAACTCGGGAGGCTGAGGCAGGAGAACTGCTTGAACCCAGGAGGTGGAGGTTGCAGTGAGCTGAGATCATGCCATTGCACTCCAGCCTAGGTAACAAGAGCGAAACTCTGTCTTAAAAAAAAAAAAAAACGGAAAGGAAAGGGAAAAGGAAAGGATATATCCAATGATATGAAATACCACTCATGATATACTACATGAGAGAAGTTACAAATCATATTGATGACAATCATGAAAAAAATCATATATGCTCAGAAAACATACTGAAAGAACTTCCACACAAATGTTCATAGTAGGCTATTTCTCAGGGGTAGGGTTATAGTAATTTTTATTATATGATTTGTACATTTCTGTTTTCTCTAAATTTTCTTCAGTGAACACACTTGACCTTTGTGGTAGTGAACCATCTGCTGATACACATTCCTGCTGGAGCTGACTGTGATCAACCTGAGGGTGAGGTGACAGAGGTCACTGGTAAATCGGCAGAAGCATCAGCTCAGCCTCTACTTGTCTTGTTTCAGATAAAAATAGAGTACCTGTGAACCTTTGTATTCCTGTGATAGCTTTCAGTAAGGGTGATGGAATCTTAGGTATGAGTGGATGTCTGTCAATGGCCCCAGTTCTGGGTAGGTTTTATGAGTAACAATGCATAAGCAAGCTCGGAGCTGAACAGAAGTATCTTGGGTCAAATTCATGTTATTATATTAATTTTAAATTTTATTTATTTTGGCCAGGCACAGTGGCTTACACCTGTAATCCTAGCACTTTGGGAGGCCGAGGCAGGCAGATCACCTGAGGTCAGGAGTTTGAGACCAGCCTCACCAACATGGTGAAATTCCATCTCTACTAAAAATATAAAAATTAGCCGGGCGTGGTGATGCATGCCTGTCATCTTCAGCTACTCGGGAGGCTGAGGCAGGAGAATCACTTGAACCTAGGAGACAGAGGTTGCAGTGAGCCAAGACAGCACCACTGCACTCTAGCCTGGGCAACAGGGCAAGACTCCATCTCAAAAATAATAATAAAACAAATTTTATTTATTTTTTGAGACAGAATCTTGCTCTGTTGCCCAGGCTGGAGTACAGCAGTATAATCATAGGTCACTGCAGCCTCGACCTTCCAGACTCAAGTGATCCTCCTGCCTCAGCCTCCTGGGTAGCTGCAACCTAGTCATGTGCCACCACGCCCAGTTAATTAAAAAACATATATTTTTTTCTTTTTGTAGAGATGAGGGTCTCTCTATGTTGAGCAGGCTGGTTTTGAAGTCCTAGGCTCAACTGATCCTTCCACCTTGGCTTCCCAAAGTGCTAGGATTACAGGGATGAGTCAGTCTATTTTTAATTTTAGAAAGAAACACATGAAAAACCCTTTCTGGTTGACATAGGATTAAGGGGGTTAATAACAAGCTTCCTTGTTTCCATGCATTCATATGTACATTGCTCCCCTATGGGGTTTGTGTTTTTTTTTTTTTTTTTGAGATGGAGTCTTGCTCTGCCACCCAGCCTGGAGGGCAGTGGTGTGATCTCTGCCCACTGCAACCTCCGCCTCCAGGGTTCAGGTGATTCTCATGCCTCAGCCTCCTGAGTAGCTGGGACTACAGGCCTGCACCACCACACCCGGCTAATTTTTTGTATTTTTAGTAGAGATGAGGTTTTACTATGTTGGCCAGATTGGTCTCTAAGTCCTGACCTCAAGTGATCCACCCGCTTTGGTCTCCCAAAGCACCGGGATTACAGGTTTGAGCCACCGAACTCAGCCCATTTCTCCCCTATTGTTATTTGCACTGAGACAAGGCTGAAATTCATATTCCATTGTGAGCATTCTCAATGAAAGGATGCTTTTTCATTGAGAAAATAGTTCTATATTTTAGCTCACAAGATGGTAATAGGTATCAAAAGATGAACTGATATTGGAAGAAACCTAGCCTCCCCTTCATGTAAAATTACTGAAGAATAAACTGGCAATGGATTCTGTGAATTGAAATAAGAGGACTGTTGTTTCTGGAAAATCATTCTTAAGAACTTTCCATTTAAAAATTTTTAAAACTGGGCTATAGTACATACAAAATTATCATAGCCTTGTTTTAGAGAAGAAAACATTTCATTTAAACAAAAATACGATTTCATTAAAATATTGCAGAAGTAATAAATATATAGAATTATGTTTTTTCCCCAAGATTTTTTTCTGTGAATACCTTGAATTGGTATAAAGTTATTTATTTAATAATGTTGAAACCGTGGTAAAACACTGTGATAAAGAGGAGAGGGAGGAGGAGGAGAGAAAGGGGCAGCTTAATATTTGCAACATATGGGCTGGGTGCAGTGGCTCATGCTTGTAATCCTAGCTCTTTGGGAGGCTGAGGCAGGAGGATCACTTGAGGTCAGGAGTTCGAGACCAACCTGGCCAATATAGCGAAACCCTATCTCTACTAAAAATACAAAATTAGCCAGGCATGGTGGCATGCACCTGTAATCCCAGCTACTCAGGAGACTGAGGTGGGAGAATCACTCGAACTCCCGAGGCAGAGGTTGCAGTGAGCCCAGATAGCACCATCGCACTCCAGCCTGGGCAACAGAGCAAGACTCTGTCTCAAAAAAAAAATAATAATAATAATGCAACATACGTTATGGTCTGGGAAGGACTTTTCAAACACATCTCCCTGCCATCCTCAGAACTGCCCTGAGAAGAGTTTCTCTCCCCATTTTAGTGAGTGGTTTCCTGGTTAACCTGACACTGCTGGGACTACCCTGGCTCCTGGTACTCCACACCCACTAAGAGTCCTTCGGGTTTCTGAATGAATTCCTCCAAGGTACCTAATTTTCATATAGGAAGATAGCATTTCATGGACATTAATAGCAAAAGTTATACAAGCATAGAAAGTTTAGTACATGAGGGAGAAAATACACACTATTTTGAGAAGACCAAAAAAGAACATTATTTCTTTTTAAGTAACAAAGTAGGAAAACTTCTGCAGCACAATACTTTACAGATATAAAATAAAGGTTTATGATCAACTGTCTGTTGAAAAATAAATACATAGAAAAAGCTAATACCTAGAAAACACATCAAGGCAATACCTTACCACCTTCACAATTTAGGCCACCTATTGACATTGAGAAATCACTACACAATCAGAGAATCAGACCGATAGAGTATCAGGTTACTTAAGGCTGATAAAGAGAGAAGGCATGTTTATATATTCATTCATTTGTTCATGCATTCATTCAACAAACATTTATTGAGCATTTACTATGTGCCAGGCACTGTGCTGAGCACTGGGAATATAACTGGGAACAATACCTGATGTGGTCCTTGCCCTCTCAGAAGCTAAGGTGTGAGGGGAAGCAGATGCCATGATGAGTGTATAACTATAAGCCACGGTCACAACCACCAAGCAAAAGTAGGAGGTGCCTTTAGGGCATTCACAGGATAATCTCAATAATCTTGGGGTTCAGGTAAGACATCCCTGAAGGGACCCAGATTTTGTAGGGTCTGAAGCTGTATAAGCTTTTTTAGGCTGCACAGTGGCTCATGCCTGTAATCCCAGCACTTTGGGAGGCGGAGGCCAGTGGATCACTTGAGATCAGGAGTTTGAAGCCACCCTTGCCAACATGGTGAAACCTTGTCTCTACTGAAAATACAAAAATTAGCTGGACGTGGTGATGCGTGCCTGTAATCCCAGCTACTGGGGAGGCTGAGGCAGCAGAATCGCTTGAACCCAGGAGGCAGAGGTTGCAGTGAGCCGAGATCACACCATGGCACTCCAGCCTGGGCAACAGAGCAAGACTTGGTCTCAAAAAAAAAAAAAAAAAAAAAAAGCAGCAACTGCTTTTTTAGCGTACAAAATTACAAATATAATCCTTCCACATCAGCCACCCAAGCTTCTGGGATTACAGGCATGAGCTTCTGTACCTGGTCAAAGATATCTTTTTTAAAAGAGTAGTGCTTTGCCATCATACAGATATCCAGTCCCCCAATAATTTTTCATCTAATGGTTTTATCACCTATAGAAGACCCTTACCTGAATCAGTTGATACACTGAAGGTTCAAAATGGTAATTTTCTAATTCTACACCTGTATATTCATCAGATGACATTTTTCAGTAAAGAAGGGCTACTTTTTTTCCCCCTGCATTCTCAGTGTTTTCTATTTATTCATTAATGAATATTCATTCATTCGATATGTTCTAATCAGGGCCAGGCACGGTGGCTCACACCTGTCATCCCACCACTTTGGGAGGCTGAGGCATGGATCACTTGAGATCAGGAGTTCGAGACCATCCTGGCCAACATGGCAAAACGCTGTCTCTACTAAAAATACAAAAAATTAGCCAGGCGTGGTGGTGCATGTCTGTAGTCCAGCTACTCCGGAGGCTGACACAGGAGAATCACTTGAATCCGGGAGGTGGAGGTTGCAGTGAGCCAAAATCGCTCCACTGTACTCCAGCCTTGGCAACAGAGAGAGACTCTGTCTCAAACAAGCAAAAACAGTCAATATGTTCTCATCAATCATATTCATTATTAGTTTGATGCACAGATTGTCCAAATGTGGCCAGCAGGAACTCGAGAAGTCTCGTGTCTGTTTGACATGACTACATGGTCTTTGAGCATTTCTTTACTCTCTGGTGTGAGATT
Organism: Pongo abelii; assembly: GCF_028885655.2. Lineage (NCBI taxonomy): Eukaryota > Metazoa > Chordata > Mammalia > Primates > Hominidae > Pongo > Pongo abelii. The sequence continues at coordinate 101,745,681 of NC_072001.2, read as the reverse complement.
TCCAGGCTAATGTTAAGTTCTGCTTCTCGATCCACAGAACTCCTGGAGAATGGCATGACTCCAGCAGCCGGAATCGGAGCAAATGAATGGTGGTGGTGGGAGCCGGGTGGGGAGTGGTCCCCAAAGATTATGCATTGCCAACTTACTGGGATCTTCGGTGGAGGTTCCCAATGAAGACAATCTTTGTAGAGCCTGTGAAGGTGCCCACGAGACAGTCATTTTCAAGTATCTTCCAGACCCTGAGAGCTGAAAACATCCAGTCAGGTTTGGACTTTCCAATACCCTTACTTCTCCCTTCACCTTCTTTAGCCATTGTGGGAGGACAGGATGGAAAGAGAAGCGGTAGGCGTGGGGCACGTCCGCTTCCCTGCCTTCCACAACTCCCCTGGGGCAGTCATATGATTAATTATCCAAACTAGATACTTTTGAGGGTGAAAGTTGGCACTAAACATAAATAAAATGTTATTTTAAAACATACATTACACAATCATTTGTTTTATATATATATATATATATATATATATTTTTTTTTTTTTTGAGACGGAGTTTCACTCTGTTGCACAGGCTGGAGTGCAGTGGTGCAATCTCAGCTCACTGCAACCTTCGTGTCCCAGGTTCAAGCAATTTTCCTGCCTCAGCCTCCCAAGCAGCTGGGATTACAAGGATGCGCCACCACACCCAGCTAACTTTTTTTTTTTTTTTTTTTTTTCCCCAGTAGAGATAGGGTTTCACCATTTTGGTCAGGCTGGTCTCCAACTCCTGACCTCAAATGATCCACCTGCCTCGGCCTCCCAAAGTGTTGGGATTACAGGCGTTAGCCACTGCGCCCAGCCTGTTGTATTATATTGTAAAAATAGTCCTATTCAAAAATAATGTTTGAAATACATTTCTTTAAAAATAAAAATATCTCTGTACATTAAAGAGAAAAATGAAATGCCTTTATGGTGATTAATCTGAACATTAAAAAACATAAGCATAGCTGGGCGTGGTGGTGGATGCCTGTAGTCCCAGCTACTTGGGAGGCTGAGGCAGGAGAATTGTTTGAACACCCGGGAGGCAGAGGTTGCAGTGAGCCGAGATTGTGCCACTGCACTCCAGCCTGAGTGAGAGTGAGACTCTATCTCAAAACAACAACAACAAAAAACATACATAAGCAGAATACAAATCTTGTGCATATTCACATACTTTTTATCAGTTTCTTAGCCTTATTTGTTCTAACATTTTGCAAAAATGCAGTCAGCTTTTTTTTTTAAAAAATTGGCTGTAGCCACCCTCAAAGATGCATTTTATTATGCATTTATTATGAATATTAAATCGAAATTGGTAACATCTTCAACTGAGTTTTCTCTGTAGACCATAATAACTTTAACAATATACTCTTGCTGCAGTGAGCCGCGATGGTGCCACTCTACTCCAGCCTGTGCAACAGAAAGAGACCGTCTCTTAAAAACAAAACAACAGAAAAAACCTCTCTTGATAGGTGCAGAGTGAGGTACATGGTAACCAGAGAGCAAATTCTGTTGAACGGAGTATTCTATTTTTTCAGTCTTTGAAATGTGCAAATATTTTAGTCAACATATTTTCACAGGTATTGTCATTTTGGATTCATTCAGATACCCTTTCCTTGACAAGTATTTGTGCAAGACACAATTAATTAAATGTTTTCCCTGTTTTTTAAAAAATGTTTCACCACATTTTAGGCATTTCAATTACATTCTATTCTGCGACTGAACATAATACTAAACATCTAATAAAAAAAAGAAGCCCCACCCAAATATTCCTTCCATAAATCAACGTATTTCAAAGCATGATTACAGAATTTCCAAATTTTAAATCTTGCAGATGATTTAGTTGAATATGTTCAGTTCCTCTCTTGCTTTTTTAAAAATTGAAATAAAATTCATCATTGTAAAGCACACAGTTCAGTTGTACTTACTATATTCACGATGTTGTACAACCATCTTCTCTAGTTCTAGAACATTTTCATTACCTCAAAAGAAAACCTTATATCCATTTAGCAGATCAGCCGTTCCTGATTCCGTTCTCCAACCCTCAGCCCCAGCTCCTGGCAATCACTATTCTGCTTTGTTTTAAGATGGAGTTTCGCTCTTGTTGCCCAGGCTGGAGTGCAATGGCACAATCTCGGCTCGCTGCAACCTCCGCCTCCTGGATTGAAGTGATTCTCTTGCCTCAGCCTCCCAAGTAACTGGGATTACAGGCATGTGCCACCATGCCCAACTAATTTTGTATTTTTAGTAGAGATGGGGTTTTATGTTGGTCAGGCTGTTCTTGAACTCGTGACCTCAAGTTGTCCACCTGCCTCAGCTTCCCAAAGTGCTGGGATTACAGGTGTGAGTCACCATGCCCAGCCATTATTCTGCTGTCTTTATGAAATTACCTGTTGTGGATGCTTCATATAAATGGAATCATACAATATGTGATCCTCGTTTCTGGATTCCTTCATTTAACATGTTTTCAAGGTTATCCATGCTGTGGTATATATCAGTACTCTATTCCTTTTCATGGTTGAATACTATTCCATTGCGTGGATATACTACATTTTGTTTATTCATTCATCCAGTGATGGACATTTGAATTATTTACACTCTTTGGCTAATGTGAATAGTGCTGCCATGAATAGTCCTGTACCAGTATTTGAAGATCTGTTTTCAATTATTTGGGTTATTTACTTAGGAGTGGAATTGCTAAGTCATATGGTCATCCTAGTTTTAATTTTTTGAGGAACTGCTGAACTGTTTTCCATAGCAGCTGCACCATTTTCTATTCCACTGCTATTTCATAGCAGTGTACAAGGATTCCAATTTCCCCACATCTTCACCAACACTTATTTTCTTTCTTTTTTTGAGATGGAGTCTTGCACTGTCACCCAGGCTGAAGTGCAGTGTCATGATTTTGGCTCACTGCAACCTTCGCTTCCCAGATTCAAGCGATTTTCTTGCCTCAGTTTCCTGAGTAGCTGGGACTACACGCCTCACTAATTTTTGTATTTTTAGTACAGACAGGGTTTCACCATGTTGGCCAGGCTGGTCTCAAACTCCTGGCCTCAAGTGATCCACCTCCCTTGGCCTCCCAAAGTGTTGGGATTACAGGCGTGAGCCACACATTGGCCTTATTTCCTATTTAATTGTTATTATAGCCATCTTAGTGGGCATGAAAATGGTATTTCATTGTGCCTTCCCCTTCCTTGTGTGGAGAAAAAAATTTAATAATTTTCCCACTTCAAGCTTTGTTTTCAGCAATTGCCATTCTCTAAAAAGCCTTAAAAACTGATTTTTTTTTTGGTTGCTTCATTCTTTGAATATTTGATTGAACATTTCCAACCAATTTGTTTGGAACAAAATGTAACCAAAATGCAACCAACATGTGGATGACTCATTTTCAGAAATGTTTAATTCCATTACAGGATATTTTGGTTGGTTTATAAAATATTTCTTTAAAGGCTCCAATATGTTTATAATCTTATTCATGACTAAGATGGGGAAAAAAAAAGCCCAAGGACATGACATACTGCCATGCCAAAGTATGTTTTTGTGCTCACCATCATCTCAGCTGCAAAAAATTTGTAGTTCAGTTACTAATAGGTACGTAAAAAGGTAGATAAACAGATAACCACTGCTTCCATTTTAAAAAGAAAATTTATAAATTATCTGTGTACCACAACCACTTCTAAATCGATTTCTGCTCCATAAGTTTCTTAATTTAGCATTAACAATGTTTTAACTACAATATTATGCACTCCACTAAAGTTGGTAATTCTGTTATCACTATAAAAACAATTTTATCTGTAATGTAGAACTTCTTACCTGGATTTACAAAATTATCCATATATCAGCTGTTTCAGTGTTGACAGAGTGAGCCTCCAAAAACCTGACTTTGATACCAGGAACTAGATGAAAACCATTACATTATTAGAGTTCACTGTTTTTGAGTTTGAAGAACCTGACGTCACTGATATAAATCAGGCATGACTTGACCATATGCAAAACTCTTCTGCTTCCAGTGGAGCCAGCACATTAACAGCTATGGTTTCCCTTTTCTATGTGCACAAGAAAACACGGAATAGAAAATGAGCAAAATTCAATTTGAAGAAAGACATTTGATCTAAATGAAAAGTCATGCTTCCCAGAGTAATATATAAAACCCCGTCTGCAATTGCAAGCATTATATGTAATAGATGTTAGTGCGTTTTCTGTTTTTTATGTGGTCAGTAAAATTGTCACAGCTGCCCTGATGGGAGAAATGTTGACAGACATCTTGTGCAAATTATGTATTCTTCATCAAATTTTTTAAGAAATGGAAATGTAGTACTTAATATATTTCATTAAACATGCACCTACATTGTTTTATGGGTCATTGCTGCTGCAGGTCTATTACAAAATAAAAATCATTACCAATTAAATTAGTTGTGGATTTATATCATATAATAAGTAACAACAGCACCAGAGCAAAGATTTTCAGATGACTCTCTAAATGCCTGTTAGCAGGATTGCAGCTTCTATTTTCTGCACATATTTCACTCACATCTAACCTATGATTTCCCGTATTATCCTAACTCTGCCGAGTGAAGCCTGGCAGCTTTGTGACTCAGCACAGACCATGGTATGCCTGGCCGGTACACCACGCGGCTGGTCAGCCCAGCGGCGCCAATTATTCTCTCACCACTGTTTGAGACTGAAAGGAGCCAGCTGTCCCCAGATGCTTGTGTGTGGGCAAACTGTTCTGTTAGCCATCACCCGACATGCCATCCCTGAAATGAAGGTGTGAGTTACTTTGGGTCTGGCAAGAACTAGGGAGTTCATTCATCTTTCCGTTTTCACATTGGAGTTAATTGTGCATGAGCCTCTTTATTGTGCATGCTTTTTGCTTCTAGTAGAGAACCGGGAAGAGCTGGAAGTACCAAGTGGAGGTCCCCAAACCCATCCTAGCTTGTTTTAATGCAACTATTATTAATAATACTTCATGAAAACTGGAAAACCCAGGACAGATACCAACAAGGACAGGATGTCAGGGCAACAGACGTAAACTGGGGTTGTTCTAGGCAAACCCTGATATCAGCCGTTTCAGTGTTGACAGAGTGAGCCTCCAAAAACCTGACTTTGATACCATGAACTAGATGAAAACCATTACATTATTAGAGTTCACTGTTTTTGAGTTTGAAGAACCTGATGTCACTGATATAAATCAGGCATGACTTGACCATATGCAAAACTCTTCTGCTTCCAGTGGAGCCAGCACATTAACAGCTATGGTTTCCCTTTTCTATGTGCACAAGAAAACGTGGAATAGAAAATGAGCACCCAGTTCTTAGCTGCCTGAAGGGGAGAAGTCTGAGCTTTGAGTGACAGTTAAAATGTTGACTGATGTCTTAGCCTGGATGCTTTTAATTTGTGACTTAAAGTGATTTAGGTTTGTCGGTGGCTTAAGAGTCAGCACACAGATGCGGGGTCAGCGTCTGGGAAACTGAAGGCTTGCAGAGAGAAAAACCAAGCAGTGCACCAACCTGTCCACCTGTGATGGAATTCCAATGAGCAGGAAAGAAATATAAATCTAAACCAAACACCACATGTCCTCATTTATAAGTGAGGGATGAACGGTGAGAACACAAGGACATGCGGGGGGGAACAACACACACTGGGGCTTGTTCTGGGGGCTGAGGGGAGGGAGAGCATCAGGATAAATAGCTAATGCATGCTGGGCTTAATACTTAGGTGACAGGTTGATAGGTGAGCAAATCACCATGGCACACATTTGCCCACGTAACAAACCTGCACATGCATCCTGGAACTTTAAATTAAACTTTAAAAAGAGAAATAAAAATTGCAGGAGATCAAAAGGACTAAAATTTATTTTAAATAGAACCTCCCATACATAGGCCATCTCTCCCCACTTTTTCATGTGGCTGGGTAGGATCATTGAGCTGATATTTATTTCATTTCCACATTTTAAATCGCTTTACCCCAATCGTGTTCAAATTTATAGAAGGTATCATCTCCTGAAGTTGTGGGATTGTGATGATGTGGAACTTATTTTTTAACATTATACAAGAAGCCTGTCATTGAGTGACAGCTGTTCTTCAAAGCAAGACATTTAAAACCTTGGAAGGCTACCCACATATTCCAGTGATAAGAAGAATACAAATAATAATAGCTAGTATGTATTAAGAATGTACTAGGTGCCAACCTCTGTGCTGAGTGCCTCCTCCAGGTTATCACATTTAATCCTCACAACAAACCTATATGGCAGGCACTACTGTGATTTTACCAATGAGGAAACTGAGGCCCAGAAGGGATGTTAGAATTAAAACTTTCCAATGCATAGATAATAAATATGTTAAATTATTCTTGGTTAAGACACTCAGCTGGGATTCAGAGCCTGGTCTGTTTTTTGTTTTTTGAGACGGAGTCTCGCTCTGTATCCCCGGCTGGAGTGCAGTGGCACAATCTTGGCCCACTGCAACCTCCGTCTCCCGGGTTCAAGCAATTCTCCTGCCTCAACCTCCTGAGTAGGTGGAATTGCACGAATGCGCCACCACGCCCAGCTAATTTTTGTATTTTTAGTAGAGACGGTTTCACCATGTTGGCCAGGCTGGTCTCGAACTCCTGACCTCGTGATCTGCCTTCCTCGGCCTCCCAAAGTGCTGGGATTACAGGCGTGAGCCACTGCACCCAGCCGGTCTGTTTGGTTTTAAGAACTAAGCAGGGCCAGGCACGGTGGCTCATGCCTGTAATCTCACCACTTTGGGAGGCCAAGGCAGGTGGATCACCTGCGATCAAGAGTTCGAGACCAGCCTGACCAATGATGTGAAAACCCTGTCTCTATTAAAAATATAAAAATTAGCCAGTCATGGTGGCACGGGCCTGTAATCCCAGCTACTCGGGAGGCTGAGGCAGGAGAATCACTTGAACCAGGGAGGCAGAGGTTGCAGTGAGCTGAGATTGCACCATAGCACTCCAGCCTGGGCGACAGAATGAGACTCCGTCTCTTAAAAAAAAAAAAAAAAAAAACAACAGACAAACAAAACCTGAGCTGGGCTAGTTATAATGCCCCAAGCAGGCTGGGGAAATGCGAGTGGGACTAGAGACAAACACAGGCAGATAGGAAAAAATGCTAAGCTGAATGCTAACAGGCCAAAACATTTGTCACATCTAGGGAAACAGAGTGTGGCACATGGCTCCTTGGAGGTATGTGTGGTGGCTGCCCATCCCCTTGGTGGAATAGTCTGGCAAGAACCTAGGTTTGTGTTTCGTCTCAGAGGTGGCTGCCCGTCTGCGGTTACACCGCGGCTCATTGACCTGGGCGCTCAGCAGTCTTTTTTGATTCTGGGATGAAAAGAGCCATATGAATGGAACTTTCATTCACTCGCGGGTCCGCCTGCCCATCAAGTTTGAGGCCAGACCTGGAAAGGGTTCCTCTGTGCCCAGGGGAGCCACAGCGGGCACTGTGTCCTGCAAGCAGAATGCCTTCCTCCTCCTCCACTGACATCTCTCTCCGTTCTTTTGCAAGGCTATGTTTAGACTGGGATTTCCTATCCTCTCAACTAAGATGATTTAGAAATACCAGTTCTTCATACTTTTCATTCTTGAAAATAATGGTTCACAGGCATGTTTAAATATATCAATATAATTTGTTTTTAGCTTTCAAGTGACCAAAAAGCCTATCGGTTTTCTTTTTAAAAAACATAAAAGTTCAACAATTTTTTGTTTCCAGAGCATCAGTATTTCTCTGGAGAGAATAAAATATACCATGCCAATCATCCATCCTAGTATAGTGACAGTACATTTAAAACCAGACAATGTCTAAATTATCAAGTTAGTAACAGACCAAAAACACAGTTTGCTAAAGGTAAAATTTGATGACTTAAAAGCCAGTTACATTAAAATAAATTTTTTATCAACTTATTGCTGCACAATAAGAAAACCAAACCCTTTAAAATAAATACCTTTTGAAGGAAGAACAAAGTTTCATGGAAATGCTTTTTTTTATTTATTTATTTTTTTTTTTGAGACAGAGTCTTGCTCTGTCACCCAGGCTGGATGGAGTGCAGTGGCACAATCTCGGCTTACTACAACCTCCACCTCCCTGGTTCAAGCAATTCTCTTGCCTCAGCCTCCTGAGTAGCTAGGATTACAGGCACCTGTCACCGCACCCAGCTTTTTTTTTTTTTTTTTTTTTTAATAAAGTAAAGGCGGGGTTTCACCACGTTGGCCAGGCTGGTCTTGAACTCCTGAGCTCAAGTGATCTGCCTGCCTTGGCCTCCCAAAGTGCTGGGATTACAGGTGTGAGCCACTGTGCCTGGCCAGGAAATGCATTTCCTCACCTGGGAAATTGGAGAGGACAGTATTGTGTGATGCAGCCCAAGGAGATTCCATTTGAATTAAAATGGGTAATTGGCACATAGAAAATATTGAAACCAATTTGCAGAGCAATTGCCTATTGTCCAAGAAAAGGCTGAGACTTCCTGGCACAAGGTGTCCCCACTCATGTGTGTGTGCTCACATGCATATTTGTGAGCATGTATGCAAACAGTTGGAGAATGTACTAGAAGCAGAATCCCTGATGCCCCAGCTCAGGCTGATTGCCTCTTGCCACACCTCACACTTGGGAGAGGTTTGCTGCTTGCAAAGACAGCTAGGTGGGCCCATTCTAATCTGTTGGGAAAGAGCTTTTTTGATTGTCCCCATGACAGTGGGTGTGTCCCGAGTAGCTACGACGTACCAAGCATTTGGCAAGTGCTATTTTATCCAGTCCTCGCTCATTCCCATAAGGACGCTGTTATTATCCTCTTTTCTCAAGTAGGAAAACTGGGCTTAGAGACAGTAAGTGACTCGTGGAAGTTACATAACTGGGAAATACTAACCTGGGGTTTCATGAAAAATTTTGTGAGACTCTGGGCCTAACCAGTCCTGCTTCTGGGATCTGGGGTCCAATTAGTAACAATAACTCGCTGACTCCTCAGTCCAGCCCTGTGGGTTAGATGTTATTATCAGGTCCATTTAGTAGATAAGGCCATTGGGAACAGAAAGCTTAGGGAGCAGGTCCCAACCTTATGCAGCTGATATGTGGTAGCTCCGGAATGGAACTGATTATTCTGGCTCCTGAAACCATGCCATAAACCACTACGCCATGCTGCCTCCCAATGACTAACATTCCTTCTTTGCACCATTCTCAGGCAGCTCTGGGAGCCCTGGCGCACAATCTCCACGGCGTAGACTTCTGTTCTCATGACAGGTACTTCGCTGTCAGCAACAGGGTGGCCCCTCAGCTGTACAGGCTGGCCAAAAGACCTGGGGCAAGGTCCTGCTGATGCAGGTGGGGACAAGAACAGGCCCTCTGCTCTCTCAATGTCACAGGAACAGTGAAGATGTACACATGGGTTGGGTACAAAAACAGCAAAATGAAGAAATGAGCCATTATGAACAAAAGAGAGAAACTGGGAAAACAGTATTATTTTAAGTGCTCATTTGAATTTACAAAATATCTTTACATTAAAAAAATGTATTTGTGGGCTGGGCGCAGTGGCTCACGCCTGTAATCCCAGCACTTTGGGAGGCGGAGGCGGGTGGATCACGAGGTCAGGCGTTTGAGACCAGCCTGGTCAATATGGTGAAACCTCGTCTCTACTAAAAATATAAAAATTAGCTGGGCGTGGTGGCGCATGTCTGTAGTCCCAGCTACTCAGGAGGCTGAGGCAGAAGAATCGCTTGAACCTGGGAGGCGGAGGTTGCAGTGAGCCAAGATCGCGCTATGGCACCCCAGCCTGGGCAACAGTGAGACTCTTTCTCAAAAAACAAACAAAAACAAACACATATCCATCTAAGCCTTAGATTCTAAGGTAATGTTCTTTCAAAAGCGTTAGGAATTTTAAAAAGAATCACAAAGGGGAAAGAGTAAAAGCTTGTCTTGCTTATCTTTGCAGATAAAATGAAGCACAGACAAGATGGAAAACCCAGAAGTCTTTCCCAGCTAGCTCTGGGGTGGCATGATTTGCTTGGGTAGGTCTCCAGGGCCTGTCCACTCAGGGGGCTTCTCCCCCAGGTCTCAGCCCCACAGCAAGCCCCAGGGTCACAGCCAGGGCCCACCTGTGCCTCTGGGGCTGAGTTAAGGATTTTCGTTTTCAAGGCTCTCCTCTGCCTCTCACAAGCATTAAATCCACACCTTTTTATCCCTGTTTTCCAAAAAAGGCAGCAGACCCTCCTCCCCCACAAAGCAAACAGAAAACAGCACATTCTAGGAAGGCCCTCCCTGACCAATGTTTGTGCCCACGTCATTACTAAATATTCCCGCTTCCAAAGGCTGCCCACCTCTCCTTAATGACTACTCTATTTCAGCAGCCGGCCCTCCATAAATTCTTCTGGGCGTTCTACTATAAACAGGCCTCTTCTCACGCCGAGGCAGGCCTCCTTGCCAGCTGTGTAGACATGCGCCAGCTCCCAGGGATGCTCTGACGTGCCCATCCTGGCCTGGGCATTTATAAGCATCGCAGCTAGTGGCCAGGGGGGCTGCCTCCTGCCCAGGGCTTAGAGAGGATCAGTTCCCATGGCCCGGGCCCACATGGGAAGCACACCCCAGGCAGAGTTGTTATGAGGCATTTACGGAGCTGAGACAGGCCCCAGGCAAAACTGGGCAAAAGGTGCGGCCTGAGACATTTCTGAGGTATTAATGTATATTTCCTTCTCTGTGTTTTTCTCTCCTCCACCCTATTTACAAGCATCTCATTGGGCCTTTTGTCATTATTTACCTCAGGGAATTTTGCCTCACTAAAAGCTTAAAGTAAGGGTGTGTGTCTGGAAGAAGAGGATCCTGTCTTGAAAACCTCTCAGCTTGTTGGACAGATTTTGCCGGAGGTCCCAAAGAAGAGCTGAGAGAGGGGACTGTCTTCAGGCCACAGAAAGGCCCCTGCTGGTACTCAAGGAAGCTGGATGCCCCTGCTGAAGTTCCCAGACTGGATAATGCTGCAGAAGCTGAAAGGCAGGAGTTCGAGACCAGCCTGGCCAACGTGGCAAAACCACGTCTCTACTAGAAATACAAAAATTAGCCGGGCATAGTGGCAGACACCTGTAATCCCAGCTATTAGGGAGGCTGAGGCAGGAAAATCGCTTCAACCCAGGAGGTGGAGGTTGCAGTGAGCTGAGATGGCGCCATTGCACTCCAGCCTGGGCAACAAGAGCGAGACTCCAGCTTAAAAAAAAAAAAGCTGAAAGGCATCCCATAGAAACCTCAAAGCTTGACTTATGCCACCATAATGCTGCTATGATGGACAGGAAGGTAGTGTCATGCCCCTGGGGCCCTGTGGGCCTCTCTGGTCTTTGTGAAACAACAGGAGGGAGCTCTGATTCTGAGTCACGTGAAACATCCCTCAACTGCGCCGGCTGCAGCTTCAGAGTCATCTGTAGGCTTATTTGAAGATGTGGTAGGCAGAATTGTGGCTCCTTCAGAGATGTCCATTCCAAATCCCTGGTACCTACGAATATACCACCTTACCTGGCAAAGGAAATTCAGGGAGACTCTCTGGGGTCATCCTGGTGGGCTCAATGTAAACACAAGGGGCCCTAACTGTGGGAGAAGTGGTTGAAAGAAGAGAATCTAGAGATCTAGAGATCTGAAGATGCTCTGTTATTGGCTCTGAAGATGGAAAGGATGTGGGTAGCTTCTGGAAGCTGGAGAAGGCAGATACAGATCCTCTCTTAGAGCTTTCAAATGGAACACAGCTCCGGGGTGTTGTATTTCTTATCTTGTAACAATTATAAGATAAGAAATCTGAGTTTTAAACCACTAAGTTTATGGTGACTTGTTACAGCAGCCATGGAAATCAATTGAGGCCAGTCACCGTGGCTCACACCTGTAATCTCAACACTTTGGGAGGCTAAGGCTGGAGGATCTCTTGAGCCCAGGAATTCAAGACCAGCCTGGGTAACATAGGGAGACCCCGGTCTCTACAAGCAATAAAAAATGTAGACACAGTAGCACACACTTGTGGTCCCAGCTACTCGGGAGGCTGAGGTGGGAGGATTGCTGGAGGGTTGGGGCTGCAGTGAGTCCTGATTGCATCACCGTACTCCAGCCTGGGCAACAGAGAGAGACCCTGTCTCAAAACCAAAAAATAAATAAGTAAATAATACTAAATGAAATGAATATTTCATACACATTGGCCACTTCCGCTTCACAGCTTCTCCCTTCTCTTCCTGTGCTTCCTCCAGACTCTCCATTTTGCCCATGTCTCAGGGACCCCACGAACATTCAGTTCCACACAGTTCAATCCCACAAGCATTCCCTGTGTGCCATTCCCCATAAAATGCCATGGAGGGGAGTGGGGTTGGAAACAAGAGGACCAGCAGAAGCCTTTCCTCATCCTCAAGACAGTCCCCTCTCTCCCCATTCTTCTTTGTCACCTCTCTCCCCATTCTTCGTCACCTCTAGCAAAACCTGTCCACCATTCCTTCCCTCTGAAACAGTGAGCGCCAGAGAAACAGACACACGTGTGACTAATTCAGGCACGAGGCAGGCTGTGGCAAGTGTGGTTCCAGAAGCATGAACAAAGTGCTATGAGTGTAGGGGAAGAAAGACATATCAGCTGGGAGACTGAATTACTCATCTCATTTGAGGAAAAAGCCAAAGGCAGGATTGAACTCAAGTTGGGACGAGAACTACCTAGCACACATACTTGAGGCATCTATGGCAATGGCAATGGTCTTGCCAATGGCAGTTATCACTAATCAATTACTAATTCATTTTTCTCTGCAGAGCTCAGACTCTGTCTCAGAAGTTTTCTCAATTTAGTGCTCCTGGCAGCCAACAATCATTGAACATATTTGGCACTCATGGTAAAAACCTATTTGCCACATCTATGGTTAAGGTATTTATCACACTGAGATGGTGTCAGGTGAATAATATAGAAATGTCTGAACCCCAATCACCCCTTTTCCCCTTTATTGCTGCCTGGAGGTACCCCGCTTGGGCTATCTGTACCCTCTAGTTACTCCAGGTTGTCCAGTATCTAGGCTTCCGATTCCTAAAAGATTGCTGGCTTGTACTGCAATCCCTCAGGGCAAGACAATAGAGAATGTTCCTCCCAGGGCAACAGTGAAAGATTTCCATGACCTCTCTGCAGACCTCAGGCTCCAAGGTGAGGGCAACAGATTGGTGTGAGGTGAAAGTAAGAAGGTTCAGGAACTAAATGTACAAGAGATAAGCCTCCAAAGTGAGGGTCCTTGCTACCCAAGTATGCCCCGAAGTGGTCTTGGGCAGCAGCCAGATGGAAAATGACCCAGGATCCTAAGAACTCCACAAAGGTGGAACGGGTGGTCAGCCAGGTGGAACATGGATGCTGGCCTGGCCCTGCCTGGATGACCTGAATTTACGATTTTAATGACAAATTAACACATTCTCACTTAAAAAAAATCCAAGCAGTAGAAACATATAACATTTAAAGTTTCCTTTTCCTCTAACCTCATTCCTACTCCCCAAATGTAACCTTTAAGTTAAAAAAAAAAAAAAATCCTAATAGAAAAATTCTGGCCGGGCGCAATGGCTCATGCCTGTAATCCAGCACTTGGGGAAGCCGAGGTGGGCAGATCACAAGGTCAGGAGATCGAGACCACGGTGAAACCCCATCACTACTAAAAATACAAAAAATTAGCCGGACGTGGTGGCGGGCGCCTGTAGTCCCAGCTACTCCAGAGGCTGAGGCAGGAGAATGGCATGAACCCGGGAGGTGGAGCTTGCAGTGAGCCGAGATCGCGCCACTGTATTCCAGCCTGGGCAACAGAGGGAGACTCCGTCTCAAAAAAAAAAAAAAAAAAAAAAAAAAGAAAAATTCTATGCACAGAATATATATGTGAAATATGTTTGTGATGAAGTGCCCCCCCAAAAACATAAAAAGGATCATGATCATGCTGAACGCACTGCTCTTAAATGTCCTAATTTTCACCAGCTAATCATCCCATGATTGCACATACAGGGGCAGGGGCAAGACTGGGCATTGGAGCCAGACCTACTGGGATAAAATTCTGGCTGGGCACTTATTACCTGAGTGACCTTGGGCAAGTTCCTTAACTTCTCTACATCTCCCTACATGGACGGACACCTCCAGACATAGAAAAATACCTTTTCTGGCTGGACGCGGTGGCTCATGCCTATAATCCCAGCACTTTGGCAGGCCAAGGCGGAAGGATCGCTTGAGCTCAGAAGTTCGAGACCAGCCTGGGCAACATAAAGAAACCCTGTCTCTACAAAAATTAAAAAAAAAATTAGCTGGCCATGGTGGCATGCACCTGTAGTCTCAGCTACTCAGGAGACTGAGGCAGGAGGATCGCTTGAGCCCAGGAGACCAAGTTTGCAGTGAGCTATGATAGCACCACTACACTCCAGCCTGGGTGACAGAGTAAGACCCTGTCTAAAAATTAAAAAAAATGAAAGAATATACGTTTTCCTTTTCAAAATTATTATTTTTGGCCAATATAGTATAGTATATTTGTACTTTTTTTTTTAATCAATGCTATCTGGTATGTGTAACTATTTCAATTTGGTCCACAGTCACTGTGGTTTGATTGCTGCTCTGTAAGTTCCTCCCTTCTGGGGCTGGATGATTATGGCCCAACAGCCACCATCTCCAGTGCCCAAAGGAAATCTCCCTTATGGGAAAACTTGGCTACTGGCCTCATCCCCCAAGACCCAGCTCAGAAAGCTCCTGTCTCCTAAGTATCCCTAAGCCCTGCTTCAGGTGGGCATGTCTGGTCCATTGACACCCCTCCGTTATGACCATCGCAGCCCTCTTCCTGCAGGTCCACATCCTCTAGTAGTCTAGGAACGCCTAAAAGGCAGGGGCTCTGGGTTGTTTGTGTTTATGATTCCAGTGAGAGTGCTTGGTGTTTGAAACAGAATGTACATTCTAGGAGAGTTGAATGAATGAATAACTAGACATCTCAGACTTCACATGTTCAAAACAGAACTCTCCATACCCCCACGCTTTCCTCCCCACCCTGGTAAACAACACCCCTGCCGTCTTGTCGTCTAGCCAATAGCCTTGTCACCATGTTTGACTCCTCTCTTTCCTTACCTACCATGTCATCTCAGCCTAGTGCTCCAACTCCAAAATATGCCCCCAATCCCACCCCTTCCCTCCGCCTGCCACACCATTATCCAATTCAGAGCCATAGTCATCTCTCACCTCCATTATATAATGGCTTCCTAACCTGTCTCCCTGCCTCCTCTTGCCTCACCTACAGTCCAGCCTTTACTCCACAGTCAGAGTGATCTTCCTACCCAGCCAAGTGCGCCATGCTTCTAGCCTGCTTAAGGCCCCTCCCTCCAGTGACTTTCCATGGCCCTTACCATAGAATCCAAATGTCTTGCTGTGGGCTACAGGCCAGCTTATCTGAATGGTGCCCTGTGGTCCCCCCATTACACACCAGTCTCCTCCCACCCTAATAATTCTTCTGCAGACCCCCAGCCTCCTGGAAACGCCTTGAGCATGCCAAGCCCTCTCCTCCACCAGGCCCTCTGTCTGGAATGGTCTCCCGACCTCAGCTACTCCCTTATCTGGGATGCAGTGTAAATTCCACCTCCTCTAAAGGCCTCTGATGACTCTCCTCACATCACTGATCAGCACTGCCTGCTTTACTTTACTACTTTGACATCATTCTACTTATTGTTTCTTGTCCCACCAGAATGCCCACCACAGGAAGCAGAGACCTTTCTTGTCTTGTTCAGTGCTGTATCCCATGTGCTTAGAACAGGGCCTAGCACATAGTAGATGCTCAATATGTGTGGGATGAAGAAATGCCTGGTAACCTCTCTTTGCCATTTTTTTCCTGGAGAAGTTGTGCATTGATTTCAAAGACTTACAATACCAGTACTGCCAGCTAGAAAGAAAGTTGAATTTGAGGAGTATTTGATAAGATGATTTTTAAAGCTTTGGGTTGTATGGTGCTTAATATTTTCATTTTGCCTACCTATGCAAGGGAGGCTGAGACAGTAGAAAAGTCCTTTTGGAGAATGGAAACCTGTTAGAACTAGTCTCCACCCAAAAGCCACTTTGAATCCTTCATGCTTTGAGACAAGAGAGCAGAGGAAAAAGTGCCTATGTAATACTCGTCTATAAAACAGCAATCTTAAGCTTCATAGTATTGATGGTTTTAGCAACTAATTAAGAAATCTTGATATTACTAAAGATAGAGATAATTGAGAAGGAGTCTGAGAGACTTCAGATATCTGTTATTAGTTCAAAGTCAAGTACTAAGAAAAGGTGTCCCTGATGGAACAGTCTTCCTGGAGAAAACCAGGGACATTCAAACCAGTATGTCCTCAAACCACTCAACAGAGTTGCATTGCCACTAAAAAAGAATCCTCCATCTGTGTTTACATGTGGAATTATTCACAGCCAAAAAAGATGGTTATAGTATCAAGTGAGGCTGGGGCACCCTTTGGATTTGTAAATTGCTGAATTGCATTTGAAAAACTTCATTCAAGGAGTGCAATTGGTAATATGGAGATACTTTCTGGGGGGAATCAAGGAGACTTCCTCAAAAAGTGGCATGTTACATAGTGTGTGCTTTTGAGCACCATCTCATCTGGTATTTGGGACATAACAGAAATCTGAGCTCTATTCTAGGAGTGTCAATGTCTAGTTGAAAACAACAGAGTAAAACGAAGTATCTATCAAGCTAGTTATTAAAAACCAACACATGGCTGGGCATGGTGGCTTAAGACTGTAATCCCAGCACTTTGGGAGGCCGAGGCAGGCGGATTACCTGAGGTCAGGAGTTTGAGACCAGCCTGACCAACATGGAGAAACCCCGTCTCTACTAAAAAAAAAAAAAAAAAAAAAAAAAAAATTATAAAAATTAGCCGGGCATGATAACACATGCCTGTAATCCCAGCTACTCAGGAGGTTGAGGCAGGAGAATCGCTTGAACCTGGGTGGCGGAAGTTGTGGTGAGTCAAGATCGCGCCATTACACTGCAACCTGGGCAACAAGAGCGAGACTCCGTCTCAAAAAAACAAAAAAACAAAAAAACACATTTATAGGTTCTCTATCATTGTCTGCCCCAACAAACTTGAAAGAATACCTTTTTTTTTTTTTTTTTTCCCCCTCAGAGTCTCACTCTGTCACCCAGGCTGGAGTGCAGTGGCGTGATCTTGGCTCACTACACCCTCTGCCTCCCAGGTTCAAGCAATTCTCCTGCCTCAGCCTCCTGAGTAGCTGAGATTACAGGCGCCTGCCACCATACTCGGCTAATTTTTCTATTTTTAGTAGAGATGGGGTTTCACCATGTTAGCCAGGCTGGTCTAAACTCCTGACCTCAAGTGATCCACCTGCCCCGGCCTCCCGAAGTGCTGAGATTACAGGTGTGAGCCACTGTGCCAGGCCAGCAAACTTGAATACTTCTTATCCAACAATGGCTTACTCTGCGGGGTGGGGGAGATGAAGGGAACTCAACTCTTGAGGGGGCGTGGGACAGATATGCAGTCTGAAAAAGCCTCCTGGATGACTCTTGTACACTGTCCTGGGGGATCATGACTCTCCACAACCCCCCACACCTTGCCTGTCAAAGAATCACTACACTCATCGTTTTATTGAATTTACACTTTAAAAGGTGGATCTGACAGAAATCAAATCAGTGATTCCTTGGAGCTCAGGGTGGGAGGAACTTGGCTGTAAATGGGCAGGCACAGTGGAGCTTTCTGGGACAGTGGAAGTCTTCCATCACTGGGTAATGGTGAGGGTTGCACAACTGTATGTTACTAAAAGTTGTCCAACTGTACACTTAAAAAGGGTGTATTTTATGGTAAGTAAATTATACCCCATCAAAGCTACTAAAAAAATGGATCAACCCAATCTGTATGTGTAGATACTATGCCAAACCACGCTCACTTTCTCCACCCACCTTCTCCAGAATCCCTGTTATCGCAATGGATGGTGTCACATCCACCCAGATGCCTGGGTGTCTGCCATCATTAATCTCTCTACACCTACGTGTGTCACCTACATCTCACCTACTTCTGACCAGTTCTGCCTCTCTAATATCTCTGGAATCTGCTCACGTCTCCCCATCCCTGATTCCACCACCTAGTTCAAGCTGTCATAGTTTCTTTTGAAAGGCTGTGAGTGCCTCCTAATGATGGGCCTGTTCTCACCTCCCAGTGCCTTTCCCTCCACCTCAATGATAAACTCCTTCAATCACTCGCCATGGTCCTCAGGATAGAACTCCAGCTCCCCAGCAGGGCACAGTTTTTACAGGACCTCCCACAACCCAGCATCTGTTTATTTTCCCAGCCTTATCGCTTGGCAAACCAAACTCTAAACCAAATTGACTTACTTATCTATTCTGTGAAACAAGATAAGCTTTTCTTCTCTCCCTTGCTCAGGCAGCCTTCTCCCCACACTCAATCACTAGGGCAGAGACAGTTGGTCGCTTCCCAGTAGTTCCCTTTCTTCTTTAGTAAAGACGCTGACTAGACGCTGACTTCTATAATACCTGGACACCTTGCCATGCAGTCAAAGACCTCGTACCCTAGCCTTCCTCGCAGCTATGTACAACAATGTGATGTGTTTTGGTCAATGAGGAAAGTATGGCACATCAAAAGGCCTCCTTAAAAGGCGAGGGCTTCTCTTCCTTCCCTTCTGTGTTCATGCTGCCTGGAATGAGGCTGTTGCAGTTGGAGCTCCTGCAACTATCTTAGACCAAGAGGTGACGTGGAGATGGAGCCACACATGGCAGTGCAACAAGATAGCAGGACCTTATGTGCTGACGCCAGAAAGCCTCAACATCACGTCTGGTCTTTATATGTGAAAGAAATTAGCTTCTACCTTGTTTCAGCAATTATTCATTTAGATCTTGGCTATTTGTAAACAAGCAAGATCTTAACTTACCTAAAGAGTACTTTCAAGCTTTTTTTTTTTTTGAGATGGAGTCTTGCTCTGTTGCCCAGACTGGAGTACGGTGGTGCAATCTTGGCTCACTGCAACTTCCACCTCCCAGGTTCAAGTGATTCTCATGCCTCAGCCTCCTGAACAGCTAGGATTACAGGCATGCACCACCACACCCAGCTAATTTTTGTATTTGTGTGTGTGTGTGTGTGTTTAAGAGACAAGGGTTTCACTCTGTTGGCCAGGCTGGTCTTGAACTCCTGGCCTCAAGTGATCTGCCTGCTTCAGTCTCCCAAAGTGCTGGGATTACAGGCATGCGCCACTACACCTGGCCTCAAGCACCATTTAAACTGATTGGCCTATTCCGTCTGCCTCTTTGTTTTTCTGTAATGCTCAGGTGTTGCTTGCACTGGGAAGCCATTCTGGCCTTCCAGAGGCAGTTCAGATGTCCCTCTTCTGGCTTCCATAGCCCCTGACCCTTCTTCCTATCATGCTCCGTTAAGGATAAAATCTGTCCATATTTTGCCACCATCACCAGATTCCCACAGAAAAGGCCCTTCTCTGACTTCCCTCTGTATGCCCAGTACCAGGAATTGGGGCTGGCACAATGGGTTCTCAGTGTGTTTGCTGGATAAGGGAAGGTGTTTAACACCCAAGCGTTAACCCAGGAGGAACAATCACACTGAAACTTTGAAAGGGCACCAAGTGAGCAATTATTTCAATTTTATATCAACTCCGCCTCCTAGGAGAGATCTGTAAACGACAGGTCTGGATATATTACATACATCAATAATTGTCAGAAAAACAATCAAAATCTCACTTGCAATCTCAAGAAGCACGAGCCATGCTCTTGAATTTGTAAAAGGTTGGATAAATCAAAATCTTTCTCTTACGGTACCTAAGGACATGCTAAAAATTTACCGACCCAGAAAGAAAATATCAAGAAGATGAAAAGACAAAATAAGTGACTGCTCTATGACAACTTGAAAAAACCCAGAATAAATGTGCAGACTAGTAAGTATATTGATTTAAAATAGATTTCTACCTAGTTACAGACGCCACCTACTTGAAGACACATTAGACACGCACATCTCAGTATGCTTGATTGGATTTAAAAACCATGCCTGTGGTTTCATAATCCAAAGAGTTATGGGAATCACAGTAGAAATTCAAAATCTTAAAGACCATTTCGACCAAAGATGGGGGGGGTGGAGATTAAAAATATTATGAGCAATTATGAAATAAAACTGAAGGCTGAATTAGTCAGGTTGGAGAGATGGAAAACAAAATGTGGAAAAGACACAAATCCTGAGAATTAAAAGCAACAGGCCAAACTTGTTCTGTGTATCACTACAACAACTTAAAAGCCACAGATATCACTGCTTCTTAGAGTAAGAGGGATCCCCACTTGGTATTGTCCGTTGACACTGACAATTGCAGTCGGATTACAAGGAAAAGAGGTTTTTCTTCCTTACAGGATTTCAGCATCAATGTCAGGAGCATGAGTGAATGCCTCACATGTGGGCCTAAATTGTGATATTTTAATGCGCCTAAACTCTGATGAAATCATGGAAGGCATAGCAGCAGGGAACTAAACCCCTGGGAGGCCATTAGCAATTTAGCATCTCATTTCTTGTGGGGAATGTGAATGCCACGTACCTATGTACTCAAGCACCTACAATGGTGCTCAGTGCCACACCAGGAGGTTCTGTATTTCCAGTTTACCCACCCGGATCCTTCCATTGCTTTCCTTTCCTCCCCCATCTCTTTCACTCCTGGGACTTTCCCAGCAGCAGGGGTCTCTCAGGGGGTTGATAAGAGAGGTCGCAAAGGTATAAATAACAGCCTGTATCCTGAAAATACAGAGGAAGCAGTTTCAGCACTAATATCGCCTGTTTAAGACCTCAGAACGAGCAATATTAAACTCTAGACTGAAGTTTCAAAGATTCTTTAGTTTTCAGGGTATTTGCCCTCAGGGGCAGCAGTAATAATGTATACAACATCTGTCCCTGGCCTGTGACATTTGAAAACACCAGTTTTGGAAACCAGGAGAGGCCAGGCGCGGTGGCTCATGTCTGTCATCCCAGCACTTTGGGAGGCCGAGGCAGGCGGATTACCTGAGGTCAGTAGTTCAAGACCAGCCCGGCCAACAGGGTGAAACCCTGTCTCTACTAAAACTACAAAAAGTAGCCGGGCGTGGTGGTGGGTGCCTGTAATCCCAGCCACCTGGGAGGCTGAAGCAGGGAGAACTGCTTTGAATCCAGAAGGCAGAGGTTGCAGTGAGCCAAGATCGCACCACTGCACTCCAGCCTGGGCGACAGAGCAGGACTCCGTCTAATACATAAATACCAGGAGAGACTGAGTCACACCATTCAGGGTACGCATTTCACAAAAACTCTAAAGTGGCATCTTGAATCCTCCTGGTTCTTGGGCTGTGATTGTTACTTCCGACAGCCTCATAAACCACCACGAAGTCCAACACACTGCATCTATTTGGACTAATTAGGAGCAAATGCTTCTCACTGGAGAAGCTTGAGCCATAAGTGCCATAGGTATATACTTTTAAAGAAACATTCCCTACTCATTAGAGCAGTGAAAAAAAAAAATCAATCCGGATGAGAAATCAGAAGTCCTGCTAATGGACACAGTGGCTTTAATCCTTAATAGCAATACTATCTCACACACAGAAGCCTGATCTGATGACGTGGTTCTTTTATACATCCCGTGTAATTTTCACAACATTGCAGCGAGATAGACTTCGATCCCATTTCACAGCTTAGGAAATGGAGAAAAGGTGGTTACAGAGCTAGCTAGTGGTGGAGGCTGGGGTCTGACCCTATCCAGAGATTACACCTGCTTACCTGAATGTCAGCCTTCCCAGTTCACCACACAAACCCACCGACCTTGCTGCCCTTCATTTGTTTCTCACCTATTAGATGAAGTTTTTGCTTGGCCAGCCTCTGAAGTCACCTGCTGCTATAAAAATGCTCAATTTCAAGTTGCTGGAGGGTCTTAACCTTGGTTACTAATTGGAGGTGCTCCTGCAGAGTTGTTTCATCATGCACAGGGACAGACGTTACAATTTATAATGAACATGTTTGTTGTTTGTAAATGTGTGTTTCTGTGTCTGGAATTGGTGGGTTCTTCATATTACTAACTTCAAGCACGAAGCCACGGACCCTCGCGCTGAGTGTTAGAATAGGCGGCATATTCGGAGTTTGTTCCTTCAGACATTCGGATGTGTTCCGAGTTTCTTTCTTCTGGTGGGGTCGTGATCTTGCTGAATCAGGAGTGAAGCTGCAGACCTTCCCTATGAGTGTTACAGCTCTTAAGGCGGCGCGTCCCGAGTTGCTCGTTCCTCCCGGTGAGTTTGTGGTCTCACTGGCTTCAGGAGTGAGGCTGCAAATCTTCACAGTGAGTGTTACAGCTCATAAAACCAGCATGGGCCTAAACAGTGAGCAACAACGACGCTTACTTCAAAGGCCGAAAGACCAAACGCTCTCAATACTACAGAAAAGCACGCCAACGGTTGCTACTGCGGGCTAGGGCCGCCTGCTTTTATTCTCTTATCTGGCCCCACCCACATCCTGCTGATTGGTCCATTTTACAGAGAGCCGATTGGTCCATTTTACAGAGCGCTGATTGGTCCATTTTGACGGAGAGCCGATTGGTCCATTTTGACAGGGTGCTGATTGGTGCATTTACAATCCCCGAACTAGACACAAAAGTTCTCCATGTCCCCAGTAGGTTAGCTAGATACAGAGTGTGGACACAGAGGTTCTCCAAGTCCCCACCAGAGTAGCTAGATACAGAGTGTCAATTGGTGCATTCACAAACTCTGGGCTAGACACAGGGTGCTGATTGGTGTGTTTACAAACCTTGAGCTAGATACAGAGTGCCGATTGGTGTATTTTCAATCCTTTAGCTAGACATAAAGGTTCTCCATCCCCACCAGACTCAGGAGCCTAGCTGGCTTCACCCAGTAGATCCTGCACTGAGGCCACAGGTGGAGCCGCCTGCCAGTCCTGTGCCGTGCGCCCTCACTCCTCAGCCGTTGGGTGGTCGATGGGACTGGGCGCCGTGGAGCAGGGGGCGGTGTTCATCAGGGAGGCTCGTGCAGCACAGGAGCCCATGGCAGGCGGGGGGCGTCTCAGGCATGGCGGGCTGCAAGTCCCGAGCCCTACCCTGCGGGGAGGCAGCTAAGGCCCGGCGAGAAGTTGAGCACAGTAGCTGCTGGCCCAGGTGCCAAGCCCCTCGCTGCCCGGGGCTGGCCGGCCTCTCCGCGTGCGGCCCGCCGACTCCACTCCCACCCGGAACTCACACTGGCCCGCAAGCACCGCGCGCAGCCCCGGTTCCCGCCTGTGCCTTTCGCTCCAAACCTCCCCGCGAGCTGAGGGAGCCGGCTCCGGCCTTGACCAGCCCAGAAAGGGGCTCCCACAGTGCAGCAGGGGGCTGAAGGGCTCCTCAAGCGCGGCCAGAGTAGGGGCCAAGGCCGAGGAGGCGCCGAGAGCGAGCAATGGCTGTGAGGGCTGCCAGCACACTGTCACCTCTCACTTCTAAACTGCCAGAGAATCCCTGAGAGGAGGCTGGTCTTCCTGACATTCTGTTCATACTATTAATTTGTTTTGCAAACCTTTTTAATGGGAGGAAAAATATATAAACCACCACCCTGCCCTTGTGTATACTAGTGGTTCCACAGTATCAGCATCACTTGATAACTTGTAGAAATGCACCTTCCTCGCTGGGTGTTGTGGCTCATGTCTATAATGAGGGAGGCCGAGGCAGGAGGATGGCTTGAGCCCAGGAGGTGGAGGCTGCAGTGAGCCATGACTCCACCACTGTACTCCAGCCTGGGCGACAGGAGACCCTGCCTCTAAAAAGAAAGAAAGAAATACACATTTCTGGGGCCCAAACTAGAGCGATCGAACATAACTCTGGGCGTCGGGCTCAGCGCTCTGAGTTTTGACAACCCCCCTACCCCCAGCTCATTTGAGAATGCCGGTCTGAGATGACTGATTCCCAGCTTGGAACACTTGAGTTACTGAGGTGATTGATTCTAAGAATCAGCTGGAGCCAGGACTAGCCGACTGGGAATACATTCGTTTAACAATGGAATACCATTTTCAAATCATCATGCATTTCTGTTTTGGGTGCCATCTCCTGTGCAGGGGAGGACTGGAAAGACAGGGAAATTCTGGTAGTCTTGGGAAGGCAGAAGGGTGGGGCTTGGCTGGCCAGGGGGTGGGCGCGGAGGGGGAGGGAGGAGGAGGAGGAAGCCGCCAGGCCTCACAACCCATCTGGTTGGAAACGTCCTGCCGTGCCCGAGCCGCAGGAGCCGGAGCCAATTACAAGTTTATATAATAGAGTCAGTCTCCCCAGGCCTCCCCTCTCCGCCCCACCCCTGCCGGCTTTAGGGGATGGGGGAGGAAACGCTTTCTGTGAAATACAGGCTGGATCTAGGACGGAGGATGCCTTTTCTGGATTGACAACTAGGGGCCAATCCTGGGTGTGAGAAACTCCTGGGGTCCTGTTTTGGGATCCAGACACCTCGGGCGCCGCGCAGGCCTCCTTGTGCCTCCGGAGCGGCCCCGCCCAGAGGCCGGGAGCTGAAAGGTAGGTGTCCGGGTCGAGCGTTCGCGCTGCTCCCCGCCGCACGGTGTGAGCTCGCCGGGTTTATGTAACGCCTGCCCTTCGCGGAGGACCGTGTCATGCCGGAATCACGGAGGATGGAGGAGGCGGGGGCCTGGGCCGCGACGCCCGCCCACGTGACCGTCAGATGACTGGGGTCTAAGTTTGCACGAGCTCCTTTACCGTAACGCTGAAGGCTCCTAATCAACATCGGCTCTTAGTCATCCCCGAGTGACATTTGATATGAGCAACAGCTCAAGACGGGGAAATGGCAACGCAGATGCTGATGGAGACGAGGAACGGCTGCTGCGACCGCCTCTGATTTGGGCTGGAACGGGAGTTTATGCGGAGTCAAGGAAACCCACCGCGAAGGGTGCCAGGGAAGACAAGGGCACTTTTCTAGACAAAGAATCTTAGATTCTTTGGGGCTAGATGCAGAGAGTCCGGGAGAAACTGTTCACCGGGTGCCGGGCAGGGGGCTCACCACGCAAGCCACACTTCAGATTTGTGGGTTGGTTAGAAGTCACATGAGGTCTGCCTGGACGCCCCTCCCGATCACGTCAATTATCTGTCACAACTTCTCTAAGGCTGGAGTGCGCCCCGGGGACCAGCCCCATGCCCCCAGCGGGGGAGTTGGTTACAGCTGCAGAATCCCGGCCCCACCCCGCCTCCAGAGCCCGAGCCTGCGCTGGAAGGATATCACCAGGGGATGGGGGGATGGCGGGGCGGGGAGGTGGTCACGGATGCAGAGGCTGTCCTGGCTGCTGAGGCAAGGAGCCCGTCCCAAGCCCTGCATGGGCTCCTACTGCACTCTAGGATTTGGGGGAATGCGGAATCGTGGTCTTTGAGCTTTCATTAATTCAATAAAGATTTTTCAAAAGCGTAAATTCTAGGCTCAAGACAGTGGGAATTAAACAGGGCTGAATATGACGATATTGGCTATACCAGGACCACGCCTGAGCATTGCATGCACGCTCCAGCTATGCATAACTTATTTATTTTAAAAGAAGGAAGGAAAAGAGGGAGGGAAACAAGGTGTTTCTTAACAGTAAAGGCGAGGAGGAGGGGAGAGGCAACTTGTTGCTTTCACTGGCAACAGTTAACTCCATAAGCAACTTCCTCACTTAAAAGAAAAACAAATGAAGTAGAGTGGTAGGCTTTTGAAAGGAGGAGCAGAGAGCCCCGGTGAGTGGAAATCTGGCTTTTATTTACCTTAGGGCCTTGTTAAAACACATTTGCCTTGAGATAAAAGGTTTTCTTTTGGGACGATCCCAAAATGACTTTGCTTGATTCAATTAAGCAAGACCTAACGAAAGAGAGTTCCAGCTTCAAGATATGCATCATCTCACCAGGTGAGTTGTAAATACATTCTGACCAGGTTTCAGAGGCAAGCTCTTGAAAATTTAATCTATTTAAAAATGCGTATCCTTGCCACAAATTACTTTGAAGAAGATCGCTGAGCTGATTGCATGCTGAGATAATTATTCTGTATCACCACTTAGGGAACAAGATTTTTTGATAAATACTACAGTGTCAGTCTTTGTTAATGACTTGGGAGGGGAAGGAAAGAATCCGATATAGCTGAGGCTGGTTTTATTCTCTTGCCTCTTTCCCATGAACGCAGGCTGTGGGAAGCAGGTAGAGTCTTGGTTTATGAACTCTGAATGCTATTGAGTAACCTGTTCACCTGTCAAATCCCTAATTCCCGCATGAAGGTGTACAGATGGTATTGGAGTTTATGAACTCTGAATGCTATTGAGTAACCTGTTCACCTGTCAAATCCCTAATTCCCGCATGAAGGTGTACAGATGGTATTGGAGTAGAACACGAAACTGAGAGGTGAAGCCAGCTGGACTTCTGGGTCGGGTGGCAACTTGGAGAACTTTTATGTCCTACAAGAGGATTGTAAAACGCACCAACAGGCGCTCTGTAGCTAGCTAGAGGTTTATAAAATGCACCAATCAGTGCTCTGTAAAAACACACCAATAGTAGCTCTGTAGCTAGAGGTTTGTAAAATGGACAGATCAGCACTCTGTAAAATGGACCAATCAGCAGGACATGGGCGGGGACAGATAAGGGAATAAAAGCTGGCCACCCTCCCCCTACCCCCCAGCCAGCAGAGGCAACCTGCTTGGGTCCCCTTGCACGCTGTGGAATATCTGTTCTTTTGCTCTTCACGTTAAGTCTTGCTGCTGCTCACTGTTTGGGTCTGTGCCATCTGTAAGGGCTGTGACACTCACCACGTAAGGCTCCATTTTTGAAGTCAGCGAGACCAGGAACCCACCAGAAGGAATAAACTCCAGACACAAAACCAGTCTCCACCTGGGCAGGGCCCTGCCTGTGCCTTACCTGCTTCCCCTCCTGAAGACTCCCACCTGTGAATGGACAGATGCTAGTGTGTTGCTGGGTGCTGATGAGGGAAAGCCCTAGCCTGTCCCCCTGTTATGGATAATATGGAAGTCAGGGTTCTCAGGTGCTGGTGCGCCAGCCCTCCCCACATCCTACGTATGACAGCACAGGCTCATTTCTCAGTGCTCTGCCCCACTGAGCCTGGATGTGACCTCAGAAGAATCCTTAGCACCGTGATTAATCTCTTCATGCTTTTTTTTCTTTCTTTTTTTCTTTTTTTAGACACGGTCTCTCTCTGTCATCCAGGCTGGAGTACAGTGGCACCACTGTAGCTCACTGCAACCTCCGCCTCCTGAGCTCAAGTGATTCTCCCACCTCAGCCTCCCTAGTAGCTGGACTACAGGTGCACACCATCACATCCAGCTAATTTGTGTATTTTTTGGTAGAGACAGGTTTTCGCCACGTTGTCCAGGCTGATATCCCAACTCCTGATCAAGAGATCTGCCTGCCTCAGCCTCCCAAAGTGCTGGGATTACAGGCATGAGCCACTGTGCCTGGCCTCATTCATTTAATAACTTAATAAATACTTATTAGGAATCTATTCTATGCAAGTCACTGATATGACATAGAGGAAAGGAGAGAAAGAAATATAGATGGATGAATGGTGCATAGAAATAATACAAAGCACTAGGATAATGGTTAGTGGTTGGGAGGAGTAACTTTAGATATGGTAGTCAAGGAAAGCCTCTCTGAGGAGGTAATACGAAGAGGAGTTATTTCAAAAGCCAGAGGGGAAAGCCAGGCCCAAACAAAACAACAAAACAGGCCCGGCGCGGTGGTTCACACCTATAATCCCAGCACTTTGGGAGGCCCAGGTGGGCAGATCACAAGCTCAGGAGTTTCAGACCAGCCTGGCCAATAAGGTGAAACCCTGTCTCTACTAAAAATACAAAAATTAGCCAGGCATGGTGGCGTGTTCCTGTAGTCCCAGCTACTCGGGAGGCTGAGGCAGGAGAATCAGTTGAACCCAGGAGGCGGAGGTTGCAGTGAGCCGAGATCATGCCACTGCTCTCCAGCCTGGGTGACAGAGCAAGATTCCATCTGAAAAACAAAAACAACCAAAACAACAACAACAACAAAACAGTGTGTGCAAAGGCCCTGAGGCAGGAATGAACCTAACATGATCAAAAACCTGGCTCAGAACATGGACCTAGTGAACCACTTTGGACACTTGATGGGCATTTGATGGGTTGCCTCCCTATGATCTCTAATTGTTGATGACTAGGCTGAAGTGCTAGCTGGACTCATAGGTGTGTAGAGGGGGGTCTGTAGTCCCATGTGGCTATTCATTCTCACTGAGGCAGCATTTCTGGTGAAGTTATAGCTGGATGGTATTTCATGGTCAACTTTAGTTTTAATGGGAGGTATGTGAGGAAGCAATATAGCATAATGGCTAGAATTAGAAGATCTTGATTGAGATCATAGCTCTTCTTACTGGTTTTTCTGACCATGGACAAATAATTTACATACCTTATACCTCAGTTTTCCCTTGGAAGTAATGATAAAACTATCTGTCTCACGGGGTAAAAAACAAATCACTGAATGGCTAAATCACCAAACAATTAATTCACCAAACTTAGCAATTTACCAAAGCCTTGCATTAAACAATTTTTTAGATATTTTAAATGAATATGAATATTCTTCAAAATATACATACTAATTATGTGTTTGATATACATTAAGAGTATTTAGAAATATAGTAAAGCACGTGTGTAGCTCATTAATATATTCTTCATGAATATTACAGTTTAATAAAGAGTGTTAGAAAATAATCTCTATGTGCTTAAATTATTTTTTAGCAATAATCATAACACAAAATTAATAACAAAAATAGAAAATAAATGCAAACACTGGAAATTTCCTTATATTGAATCTTTACATAATCTTGTCAATAAAATAAATAAAAATAAGTTATCCTGCAAAAAGGAAAAACTCAATCCGGTTAATCAGTTTTATATTTACTAAAGATTAAACATTGATATTTTGGTTATAGTCTCATGTAATATTATTTTATGTAAATAATTGTTCAGTAACTAGTAAGTGAATTTTAATAAAACCAAACTGTGTAAAAGGTAGAGTTTAGTCAATTACTAATGTTGTAACAATTTTTTTAAATTTGTCCTTTAGTTTTTTTTTTTTTTTGAGACAGAGTCTCACTCTGTCATCCAGGCTGGAGTGCAGTGGCACTATCTCTGCTCACTGCAAGCTTCGCCTCCCAGGTTCACACCATTCTACTGCCTCAGCCTCCTAAGTAGCTGGGATTACAGGCGCCTGCCACCACATCCGGCTGATTTTTTGTATTTTTTAATAGAGATGGGGTTTCACCATGTTAGCCAGGGTGGTCTTGATCTCCTGACCTCGTGATCCGCCCGCCTTGGCCTCCCAAAGTGCTGGGATTACAGGCGTGAGCCACTGTGCCTGGCCTTGTCCTTTAGTTTAAAACAAACAACAATTAGAAGAAAAGAATAAACTTAAGTGTCAAATTTAGTCAAATATTTTATGCATGGACTAAAATTTGCATTCATCAAACAAAAATATTACACCTTGTACTTCTCACTGTTTCACCGTTTCAAATTTTAAAACACAAAACTCATGCAGTTACATAGAGTGAGAGAATTGAGCTACATCAAGTTCTGTTTTCTTTCTCCATTATCAGTGTGCTATCAGTGGTTTACTTTGATTCTACACTTTAAAGGCAGGCATAAATAGTATCACAGGGCTGGAAATGCTAGCTGAGCCACTCCACATTGTTATAGTAACAAACATCTCAAAAACAAACAAACAAACCCTATTGCTTGAGTTCAGCTGTGGAGGACTGGCTGTAATTAGGAATTTTCTGAATTAAGTTACATGTAGAATGATAATGCTTATTAAAGGATAAGTAATTAGAATGTGTTAATTTGAAGCTTACATGCATATGACTCAAACTCAACAGTAGTCCCTGCAATTATTTAGAACTTAAACCAAAAAATATTTGAGGAGGGGAGGTGACTTTTATCACTGATGTTATTTAGAACTGCCAGGGCATGGCATGGTAAAGAGAAGATCAATTTTTAGTTGGTTTTATTCTTGTTTTTAAGTTATTGACAGTGTACCCCTCCTACCACACTCCCAGTATCCTACTGCATTTAGTAACCAGTAACACCATTACTCTTTATAATTGTGGTGTCTGCTGTAATGGATGTCACAGAGTCCTCTGAGGTAGAGGGTCCAGGTGTACCTAGGAGGACTTCCTTGAAGAAGGGATTTTTTTTTTTTTTTTTAAACAGGGCTCTGTCACCTAGGCTGGAGTGCAGTGGTGCAATCATAGCTCACTGCAGCCTCAAACTCCTGGGCTCAGGTGATCCTCCCACTTCAGCCTCCTGAGTAGCTGGGACTATAGGTGCATGCCACTAATGCCCAGCTAATTTAATTTTTTTTTTTTTTTTTTTGGTGGAAATGGGAGATCTTACTATGTTGCCCAGGCTGATCTTGAACTCCTGGCCTCAAGCAATCCTCCGACCACGGCCTCCTAAGTAACTAAGACCACAGGTGTGAGCCATTACATCCGGTTAAGAAGGGATTTTTAAAGAATGATTTAATATTATTTACATACCATAAAATTCACCTCTTAAAGTTTTGCAGTTCAGTGGTTTTTAGCATTTTCACAGAGTTTTATAACCATCAGTGCTATCTAATTTCAGAACATTTTTATCAACCCAGAAAGAAATTCTGTCCCGCTGAGCAGTCATTTTCCAGGACCCCCACCCCAGCCCCTGGCAACCACAGGTGTGCTTTGTGTGAAGAGAGGCTCTTCAGCTGAGACCTGAGGTGTGAATAGAAGTCACCTTCTCAGATAGTGAGGGAAGGTAGACAGCAGCGTCAACACTATCTAGCAGAGCAGAGGTGAAGGCAAGAAATTAACAGACCTGCGTGGCCAGGGCACAGAATATGAAGGTGAGTGGCTTGAGCTACAGCACAGCATGCCGGGGAAGACCCAGCCCACAGGGACTTTGCTGGTTCTCCCAGGAGCAAGGGGGCCCCGAGGTCTGACGCAGAGCCTTCCCTGCAATACACGCTCAGAAAACATGGCGGGAACTACCCTGTAAATACACTTTTCACAGTCTTTTAAAACATCATAAAGGATTGCTTTATTTTATTTTTATTTTTTATATATTTATTTATTTATTTATTTTTATTTCTGTTTTTTTGAGACAGAGTCTCTCTCTGTTGCCTAGGCTGGAGTGCAGTGGCACAATCTCTGCTCACTGCAACCTCCACCTCCTGGGCTCAAGCAATTCTCAAGCAAGCCTCCTGAGTAGCTGGGACCACAGGGTGCACTCCACCACGTCTGACTAATTTTTGTATTTTTAATAGAGACGGGATTTCATCATGTTGGCCAGGCTGGTCTTGAATTCCTGACCTCAAGTGATCCACTCGTCTCGGCCTCCCAAATGGCTGGGATTACAGGCATGAGACATCGCGCCCGGCTGGATTGCTTTATTTTAAATATTTACAACATAACATCAGAAATAGGAGAGACATATATGTGTGCTCCCGCCGTCGTGATGTAATCTTACTGTCTTGTAGAAATCTGGCTTGGACGTTTAGACTGCACAAATAGCCATGCTAAACCTGCAAATCAGCTGTAACTGATCTTCTCAGGAAACACCAACTCCAAACTTGGAACTCCTTGTTCAGTTTTCACAGAATGAGGGATGGAACTCAGACTAAAGATCTGGAGGATGGAGCAGACATTCAGAGCAAGTTCTTTCTCATTTGAATTTCTTCCTATTGACTTTTTCTTTTTTAAATTTGATTGCTTGTTTGGTTGTTTTTGTTGTTTTGTTTGTTTGTTTGTTTTTAGAGACAAGGTCTTGCTCTGTCACCCAGGCTGGAGTGCAGTGGTGTGATTACAACTCACTACAGCCTCTGACTCCTGGGCCCAGGTGATCCTCCCCTCTCAGCCTCTCAAGTACCTGGGACTACAGGTTCACCACCTCGCCAGGTTAATTTCTTTATTTTTGTAGAGACGGAGGTCTCACTATTTGATATTTGAGGCCAGGCTGGTGTTGAACTCCTGGTCTCAAATGATCCTCCTGCCACAGCCTCCCAAAGTGCTAGGATTACAGGTGTGAGCCGCTGCCACCGTGCCCAACCCTGTTTTTTTTTTTAATTTGAAATTTAATTCATCCACTTGGTTCCTCTGGGAAGACTTTGGATTCCCCTTCAGGACCAGATGCAGACCAAAAGTCTCAGTCCTTGCCCCACCCCTGGCTACTCTGTTCCATCCCACGTCCCCACAACCACTTTTATTAGTTTCCTGTGTATTATTCTTGTGTTGTTTATGCAAATACATGCCAACATGCATATGCAATCTTATCTCTCCCTTTTCTTTCAGAAAACATAGCATACTATTCTAAGACTTGCTTTCCCCCCTGACTATACTATGGAGAATTTTCCCTATTAGGATACAGAACACCCCTCATTCATTTTTTCTGACAGTTGCATGATGTTACAAGGTTTATTTAACCGCTGGCCCATTGATGGACACTTGAGATGTTTCCAATATTCCTCCTTGTGATAATGTTACAATGATGGATCTTGTTCATGCATAATTTTGTCCATGTGCAGCTGTGACTGAATTCCCAGAGGTGGGATCACTGGGCAACAGTAGTACATTAGCCATTCTGATAGACGTTTAAGTACCAGATTGCCCTCCACAAGAATGGAACCATTTTGTCTTTCCATGAGCTACGTTTGTCCACAGACACCTGTAGGGTGTTCTGAAACTTTTGGATTTTTCCAAGCTGTTGTATAAAAGATGGTATCTTTGTGTAGTTTAAATGTGCATTTTCTTCATCAAACATCTTTTATAAATTTAAGAGCCCAGCGTGGCCAACATAACGAGACCCTGTCTTTACAAAACAATTTTAAAAATTAGCTGGGTGTGGTGGTGCATACCTGTAGTCCTATCTACTCAGGAGGCTGAGGCAGGAAGATTGCTTGAGCGCAGGAGTTCAAGGTTACAGTGAGCTATGATGGAGCCACTGCACTCCAGCCTGGGCATGAAAGCAAGACCCTCTCAAAAAAAAAAAAAAAAAAAATGGCCGGGTGCAGTGGCTCATGCCTGTAATCCCAGCACTTTGGGAGGCTGAGGTGGGCGAATCACCTGAGGCTGGGAGTTTGAGACCAGCCTGGCCAACATGGTGAAACGCTGTCTTTACTAAAAATACAAAAAATTAGCTGGGTGTCGTGGTGGGCGCCTGTAATCCCAGCTACTCGAGAGGTTGAGATGGGAGAATTGCTTGAACCCAGGAGGTGGAGGTTGCAGTGAGCTGAGATTGTGCCACGGCACTCCAACCTTAGTGAGACTGTCTCAAAAAAAAAAAAAAAAAGAGCCATTTGTATTTCTTTTTTGTGAATTCTCTATTCCAATCTTTTGCCTCTTTTCTTTTGGGCTATAGGTTTTTCATATTCTCAATTTCTAGGAAGTCTTGATATATTAAGAAGGTATGAGTTGAAAATGTTTTTTTCTCATTTACATATCTTTTGGCTTTGCTATGGTATTTTTCCCTCCTAGAAGCTTTTTATTTTTATATAATCAATTTTTTTTTTGTATATGGCTTCTGGATCTTTAAAATCATAGACAGGCCTTTCTACACAAAAGTTCCAAATAAATTTGTTCATGTTTTCTTCCTACACTGTTAAAATTTAATTTGTCATGTTTAAATTTCAATCCATTTGGAATTTATCCTCATGTACAGTGTGAGGTATGGATCCAGCTCTGTCTTTTTGATGGTTATCCGTTTGTCCTAGCACCATGTATTTAAAATGTTAACATTTACCTCCTCTGAAATGAGACACCAGATACATTTCTGTATGTCTCTGGATCTCTTTCTGGATTTTTGGAGGACACTTGGCCACTTCCTCACTGTTTTAATTATGAAGGCTTTGTAGTCTGTTCTATTTGCAGGGAAGTTTTCCTTCTCATTGTATTTTTTCACAGCTTTTCTGTCCAGTCTTTCTTGTTTGTTGCTCTCATGGAAATGAGAATCAGCTTGTCTAATGGCAGAGAAAGGGGTAGGTATGTTTTTCTGGATTATGTTACATTCCTACAGGTTTTTATTGATTCATTCATCCCTTAGTTGCAGCTGTCTACACACTGGGGTGCTTCGTTTGCTCTGTTGATCCCTTTTTTCCTAACCAGACCCATTCCTTCGAGCCCGATCTACACATGCCTCTCCCACCTGCCTCTGCCCGCCATATTAGCATATTCCAGGATCTCTGCAAAGCCTGCGGAGACAGACATCGTTCCTGCTGGGCTCCTGAGGATCCCTCCATCACCCTCTCACCCGCAAGGGAGGACGATGGTGTCTGCTTGGCCTCTAGGTAATGAGGGTTGATGATATTGAACACAGCAGACAGCGTGTGCAGTGGGGTTGAAGGACTAATCCAGGGTAGAAACAGAATTTACAGGCTGTTGGAAACAAAGCGCTGGGCAGAGAGGACCCTGAAAGTTGACTAATAGCATTTCTCTTTTTGCTGGCCACCTTTGGGAAGGTGGGTGACACAGTCACATTCCACTTGGAAGGCTTGGGACATTTCCCCTGTTGGAGAACTAGAAGGAGCAAGGGAGGCTCTGGTGTGGCTTTCGTTAGAGTCCTCCACTGTTTGGGTTTTCTGCCCACTGGACAACCCACTCACAATACAGGAAAGCCAAGCATAGTTGCTGCTGGGAAGCTGGGATTGGGTATCCCAGTGCTCTAAATCACCAGTAAAACCAGGACAAAGACCTTCACCCTTTTCATACCAGGGGAACAATGATATAGAATGTGATTTGAAAATCTTAACTGGCAAAGGATATGAAAAGAGAATTATTATGAGACCCCAGTGGCCACATAAATCTTTTATAGCTGTGTTCTTTCAACAACTACTCTTCTTTTTTTCTTTTCAGATATTCATTCGGGTCTCTAGACAAGGCGACACCCCAGGGATGGTGGCAGCTGAGAATCTAGGCAATGAGCACTCGGTTACAGACATTCTTTGGGTTTTCTTTGGTTTGTCATGCAGGGTCGCTGCCTCAACAGGCATATTCTCATAAGCCCTTGCAGGCAGGGTCTGGTTATCTTTGCCTCTTCATCCCCGATTGCACGAACACTTGGGAAGGGCTCAGTGCATCGTTCCTTTGATGGATCCATTGATGACAGCTCATTTTGGGCAGGTGTTTTACTGAATCAGAAGGAATTCTATCAGTAATCCCATTTAAGGGAATTTATGTGGTCTGTTAGTTGCCAACTTAGTTCAGAAACTTCTGCTCAAAAACATGTCCTGAGCCCGCAGCTATAAGTTAGCTCATGCTCTGGCAGATTTTCAGACGTCTGTGACATCACCTCCACCTGACAGCTCTGCATTCTCCTTAGAGATCTTGCCACATTTCTCCACCTCTCCTTAAATCTTGTTTTCAGAATTTTATGACACTCAAGTTCTTCCTGGGAGTCTTTGGCTCAGAGAGCGTGGGCCATCTGCCAAAGTCTGAGCCTCCTGGCGGGGCAGGGATGCACAGGCCCCAGGAACCTGGAACAGGTGCTTTGCTCTCACCTATGGAGACCTGTTGGTCTGCATCTGGGAAGACATCATAATCATCACTTGCACTTTTAGTTTTCTGAATGTCTGGGACATTCAAAGTTCTCCCAGTGCTGCGCTCACAGGTAGTCCTGCCCATCTGGGAAATGGGGGAGGCGGGTGCAAGAGGGCTGAGCAGGGGAGCCCCCCAGCTCTCTGTTGCCTTTTTCAGGCAAGAGGATGAAACAGCTGACATCTGTTTAGGGCATGGGAATCCCATTACACTGGAAGCCTCAGATAAAGTAAACCAAAACATTTCATTAAAATTCATTTCCTTTTCTCACATCTTACTGAAAACAGAAAAATATTTCAACCTTGGCATAGCCACTGAATTATTCATCTGAAAATTAAAAACAAAACACAAAACAAAACTTTGATGCAACATAGACTGGATCCCCCTGTCCCATGCTCCTTGCTGTCCCTGCCTCTGAAGTGAGGCTGGGGCCTGGTCTTCCACTGTGGCCAGCGCTAAAGGGACCACGTTCTCTTGTCCTCTCATGGGAGCAGCCTGATCTTTCTTTTCGTTCTTTTCTCCCTTCCCTATCCCTTCCCTTCCCTTCCCTTCCCTTCCCTTCTCTTCCGTTCCCTTCCCTTCCCTTTCCCTTTCTCTTTCCCTTTCCCTTCCCTTCCCCTTCCCTTCTCCTTGCCTTTCCCTTCCCTTTCCTTTCCCTTGCCTTCCTTCTTTCCTTCTTTCTTTTTTTGAGACAAGTTCTGGCTCTGTTGCCCAGGCTGGACTGCAGTGGCATGATCTTGGCTCACTGCAACCTCTGCCTCCCCAGCTGAAGAGATCCTCCTACTTCAGCCTTCCAAGTAGCTGGGACTGCCGGTGCACACCACCAGGCCCAGATAATTTTTGTATTTTTTGTAGAGATGGGGTTTCACCATGTTGCCCAGGCTGGTCTCGAACTCCTGAGTTCAAGCGATCCACCAGCTTCAGCCTCCCAAAGTGCTGGGATTACAGGCCTGAGCCACCGCGCCCTGCTTGGTTATTTCTTAAAATGGCTGTTTCATCTTTTGGCTCTTGTATTGTTTTATTGGATTCCTTAGATTCGTTGAATTGGGTTTCAACTTTCTGCTGAATCTTGATGGTCTTCATTCCTATCCAGATTCATTCCTATCAGACTGTCATTTCAGTCTGGTTAAGAACCGTTTAGAGTGAACTAGTGTGATCATTTGGAGTGAGAAGACACTGGCTTTTTGAGTTTACAGAGTTCTTTTGCTGGTTCTCTCTCTTCTGTGTCGGTTGATTTTCCTTTAATCTTTGAAGTTGCTGTCCTTTCAATGGATTTTTTGCTTTTATCTTCTTTGATGCCCTTAAGGGTTTGACTGTGGTATAAGTTGGGTTCAGTTCAACTGGCTTGGTTTCTGGAAGATTTCAGGGGCCAAAGGCACAGATCAGCCCTCCTGGGCTGTGTGCTCTAACCCTGGGGGGCTTGGGGACCAGGCTTATGGCTTTGTTCTCTGGCCTCTCAAGGTTAAGCACCTGCTGTGCTGCAGGGGCCAATGTGTGACATTGTCCACCGGCCACAACACTGCAGTGGGGGGTGCCTGCCAAAGGGCTTCACTGGGTGGTGGCAGTGGGGTCTGCCCTCATGCGTGCATGGCAACCATCACCTCTTCTTCGGGAGTCGTTTTTCTTTTTGAGACGCAGTCTCGCTCTGTAGCCCAGGCTGGAGTGCAGTGGCACGATCTCGGCTCACTGCAAGCTCCGCCTCCCGAGTTCAAGCCATTCTCCTGCCTCAGCCTCCCGAGTAGCTGGGACTACAGGTGCCCACCATGCCCGGCTAATTTTTTGTATTTTTTAGTAGAGACGGGGTTTCACCGTGTTAGCCAGGATGGTCTCGATCTCCTGACCTCATGATCTGCCCGCCTTGGCCTCTCAAAGTGCTGGGATTATAGGCATGAGCCACCGCACCTGGCCCGTTTTTCTATTCCCTGATGTGCGTCCTTTAGAAATGATGTTAGGGGGATATTCTGGTAGCAAATTCCCTTGGGTCTTATTTTTCTAAATATTGCTTTATTTTGCCTCATACTTGGAAGTTACTTTTGCTAGATGGAGAATGAAAGTTATTTTTCTTCTAGCACTTTAAAAAATAGTACTCCATTGTCTCCTGGTTTCCACAGTTGCTCTTAAGAAGGCAGCTGTCAATCTAATTGTCATTCTCTCTTTTTTTTTTTTTTTGAGGCGGTGTGTTGCTCTGTCGCCCAGGCTGGAGTGCAGTGGTGTGATCTTGGCTCATTGCAACATTTGCCTCCTGGGTTCGAGTGATTCTCCCACCTCAGCCTCCCAGGTAGCTGGGACTACAGGCACGTGCTACCATGTCCAGCTAATTTTTGTAGTTTTAGTAGAGAGGGGGGTTTCACCATGTTGGCAATGCTGGTCTCAAACTGCCGACCTCAGGTGATCTGCCCGCCTCAGCCTCCCAGAGTGTTGGGATTACGGGCGTGAGCCATGGCGCCTGGCCCTAATTGCCGTTCTCTTGAAAGGATCTGTCTTTTCCTTCTGGCTTTTTTTTTTTTTTTTTAAACAGAGTCTCTCTCTGTCACCCAGGCTGGAGTGCAGTGGCACGATCTCTGCTCACTGCAACCTCTGCCTCCTGGGTTCAAGCGATTCTCATGCCTCAGCTTCCTGAGTAGCTGGGACTACAGGTGCATGCCACCATGCCCAGCTAATTTTTGTTATTTTAGTAGAGATGGGGTTTTACCATATTGGTCAGGCTGGTCTTGAACTTCTGACCTCAGGTGATCCACCCGCCTCAGCCTCCCAAAGTGTTGGGATTACAGGCGTAAGCCACCACACCCAGCCCTTCTGGCTCTTTTTATAGTCATCTTTTTGTGTTTATTGTTTTGCAGTTTGACTACAGTGTGTTTAAGTGGGGACTTTTCTCTTATTTTCCCTGCTTTGGGGATTGGTTGGAATTCCAGAATGTTAGGGTAGATGTTTTTCATTAATTCTGGAAAAATTTCAAGCATTATTTTTTCAAATCTTGACTCTTCCTCATTCTAATTTCTCCATCTGGAACCTCAATTAGATAGTTGCCGGGCTTTATCATTCTATTCTTCCTTTCTTTTAACCCGCCTTTCAAGTTTTCCACCTGTGTGTTCATCTGTGCTGCATTCTGGGTAATTTCTTCAGACACATTTTCCAGTTTATTGGCTATTAAAGACATTCCTTTCTAGAAGTTCTTTCCCCCTGGAATCTTATTGGGCAATTTGAAAAATCTTGGCCCTTTAAATTCTTTATTTAAATTTCTTGAAACTTATTTAATATCATTATCTTCTATATGGAATAGTTTTAATATCTGTGGTCTTGATGGGTCCAATTCTGTAGTTTATGCTGATTCTTCCCTGGCAATTTCTTTAATCATATGCTCAGGGATTTTTGAAATCAAGTCTGAATGACCTCGAAGCGGGTGCCCTTGCCCTCGTGTCCAAACATCTGCGTGGCCTAATGTTGAGGAGAGTCATGGTATCATTCTTTGAGTTTCTCCAGGTTTCAATCTAATATATTAAAGCCATCCTCTTGTGGGCATTTCATTTGCCTTTTCATACTTGCTCAGTTTTAAATACCTTAAAAATATTTGTTGTTTTAGAGTAATGTGCATCTCATTCTTCTGTTGGTGTGTTCATCAGTTTAACCCTTTGGGAAGGCTAGGATCTTAATAGGTTTATAAAGTAACATTGGAAACAGTCTAAGTCTGTCACAGTTTGGAAGCTGCCAGTTGAATTTTATTGAGGGGAAGAGTTAAAGGAGAAGGTCAGCTTGGCCCTCACCCTGCATCTGCAGCTTAGCAGCAAGTTCTGCCATGTCCATTGCCAAAATCTGGCTCAAGTCTCCCATCTCTCTCTTCAATGCCATCTTCAATGCCATCACTAGACTAAGTTGTCATTGTATCTTGCCTGAACTCTTGGCACTCTGATTCTCTGATTTGGTTTCCTATTGCATATATTCTAGAGGAAGCAGCACACACACACACACACACGCACACACACACACACCCTACTGAATGAATATCTTTCTCCCTCTTGCAAGTTTTTCAAAGTTGATGTTAAAAATTATGAATGCATGGGCAAAGGATTTGAACAGATATCTTTCTTCTTTCTTTTCCTTCTTTCCTTCTTTTCTTTCTTCTTTCCCTCCCTCCTCCCTCCCTCTCCCCCCCTCCCTCCTTTCGTTCTTTCTTTCTTTCTCTTTCTCTTTCTTTCTTTCTTTCTTTCTTTCTTTCTTTCTTTCTTTCTTTCTTTCTTTCTTTCTCTTTCTTTCTTTCTTTCTTTCTTTCTCTTTCTTTCTCTCTCTCTCTCTTTCTTTCTTTCTTTCGAGGTCCTGTTCTGTTGTCCAGGCTGGAGTGCAGTGGCACGATCTCAGCTCACTGCAACCTCTGCCTCCCATGTTTCGTCATGTTGGCCAGGCTGGTCTTGAACTCCTGACCTCAAGTGAACCGCCTGCCTCGGCCTCCCAAAGTTCTGGGATTACAAGCGTGAGCCACCATGCCCAGCCTTGAATAGACATGTCTTCAAAGAAGATATACACATGGCCAATAGGCTTATGAAAAGATGCTCAACATAACTAATCATTAGAGAAATGCAAGTCACAAAGCATGAGAACTGGCTGGGCATGGTGGCTCACGCCTGTAATCCCAGCACTTTGGGAGGCTGAGGTGGGAGGATCACCTGAGGTCAGCAGTTTGAAACCAGCCTGCCAACATGGTGAAACCCCGTCTGTACTAAAAATACAAAAAATTAGCCAGGTGTCATGGTGAGCACCTGTAATTCCAGCTACTTGGGAGGCTGAGGCAGGAGAATCACTTGAACC
Source organism: Pongo abelii (assembly GCF_028885655.2). NCBI lineage: Eukaryota > Metazoa > Chordata > Mammalia > Primates > Hominidae > Pongo > Pongo abelii. The sequence goes on along the minus strand of NC_072001.2, from coordinate 101,705,338 downwards.
CAGGAGGTGGAGGTTGCAGTGACCCAAGATCGCTCCATGGCACTTCAGCCTGGGCAACAGACCAAGACTCCATCTCAGAATAAACAAACAAAACAACAACAATAACCAAACAAAAACATGAAAAATGACAGGTGTTGCTGAGGATGTGGAGAAATTGGAATCCTTGTGCATTGATGATGGAAATGTAAAATGGTGTCACTGCTGCAGAAAACAGTGTAGAAGTTCCTCAAAGAAGGAAACATAGAATTACTGTATGATCCAGCAATCCTGCTTCTGGATATATAGCCAAAATAATTGAAAGCAGGGACTTGAACAGATATTTGTACACCTGTGTTCACAGCAGCCTTCTTCACAATAGCCAGGAGGTGGAAACAACCCAAGTGTCCATTGCTAGACGAATGGATAAACAAAACGTGGTCTATACATATAATAAAAAGAGGATGGTTTCAATAAACCTAATAATCTGAAAAAAATATTATTCAGCTTTAAAAAGGAAGAAAATTCTGACATGTGCTACAACATGGATGAAACTTGAAGACATTATGGTACATGAAACTAACCAGTTGCAAAAAGACAAATATTGTAAGAGTCCACTTATCTGAAGTACCTAGAGTAGTGATATTGATAGAGTTAGAAAGTGAGATGGCTGTTGCCAGGGAGGGTTAATCACTTCTGTACAGGGAGTACAGAGTTCAGTTGGTAAAATGAGAAGGTCTGGAACTAGGTGGTGATGATAATTGCACAACAGTGTGAATATACATAATGCCACAAAACTGTATACTTGAAAATGTTTAAATGAGAAACTTCATGTTATATGTATTTTACGTCCGTGAAAACAATCTAAAATAATAATGTGTCACGCTTTTCCATATAAAACAAAATGTTTGAAGGAAGGGGCCAGATATTCAGTGTTTTTAACATTTTATTTTTTATTTATTTAGTTAGTTCTTTTTTTTTTTTTTTGAGACGGAGTCTCACTCTGTTGCCAGGCTGGAGTGTGGTGGTGTGATCTTGGCTCACTGCAACCTCCACCTCCCAGGTTCAAGCAATTCTCCTGCCTTACCCTCCCGAATAGCTGGGACTACAGGCACGTGCCACCACACCTGGCTAATTTTTTGTATTTTCAGTAGAGATGGGGTTTCATCATGTTAGCCAGGATGGTCTCGATCTCCTGACCTTGTGATCCACCCACCTTGGCCTCCCAAAGTGCTGGGATTACAGGCATGACCACCGCGCCTGGCCTATTTTATTTTATTTTATATTTTGAGATGGAGTTTTGCTCCTGTTGCCCAGGCTGGGGTGCAATGACGCGATCTCGGCTCACTGCAACCACTGCCTCCTGGGTTCAAGTGATTCTCCTGCCTCAGCCTCCCAAGTAGCTGGGATTAGAGGCACTCGCTACCATGCCCAGCTAATTATTTGTATTTTTAGTTGAGACAGGATTTCACCATGTTGGCCAGGCTGGTCTCGAACTCCTGACCTCAGGTGATCCACCCGCCTTGGCCTCCCAAAGTGCTGGGATTACAGTCATAAGCCACCGTGCCCGGCCAACATTTACTTATTGTGTTAAAATATACATAACATAAAATTTACCATCTTAGCCATTTTTAACTGGCATTAAGTAAATTCACATTGTTGTGCAAGCTTCATCACCATCTATCTCCAGGATTTTTTTAATCATCCCAAACAGAAACTCTGCAAACATTAAACATTAAAAGCTCCCCACTCTTCCTTCCCCGAAACCCCTGATAACTTCTGTTTGCTGCTTCTATGAATTTGCCTATTTTAGGTACCTCATATAAGTGGAATCATTCAGCACGTGTCCTTTCGTAACTGGCTTATTTCACTTAGCATAATGTCCTCAAAGTTCATCCATATTGTAACATGCGTCAGAATTTCCTTCCTTTTTAAGTCTGAATAATATTCCATTGTATGTGTATACCATATTCTGTTTATCCACTCACCCATCAATGGACACTTGAGTTGCTTCTATCTTTGGGCTATGGTGAATAATGCTGCTATGAACGTGGGTGTGAAAGTTAGTTCAGTGGTATTTTCAACAGTGCGATGCTGAGCCCTGGGTGCCGTTTGCACAGTGTGTGGGTAGGACAATAGAAATTAGTAAGTAGGTGAGTCAGTGAAGGCTCTGCTAGAAATCTCAAGACCTGGGTTTAAGCCCCAGCCTCATTACTAATAACTTCTTGTTTTTGAACTTCTGTTTCCACACCTGAAAAATGGGGTTAGGGCTTCGTTCTTCATTGCCTTCATAGGGTTGATGTAAGTTTCAAACAAGAGAGGAAATGTGAAAACCCTTGGTAAACTAGAAAACTCTATGCAAATGTCAGGTTTAAAAGAGCACTTTTTTCTTTTTTTTTTTTTTTTTTTGGGAGACAGAGTCTCACTCTGTGATCTTAGCTCACTGCAACCTCTGCCTCCCAGGTTCAAGTGATTCTCCTAACTCAGCCTCCCTAGTAGCTGGGACTATAGGCGCCTGCCACCATGCCCGGCTAATTTTTGTATATTTATTAGAGACGGCGTTTCACCATGTTGGCCAGGATGGTCTTGATCTCCTGACCTCATGATCTGCCTGCCTCGGCCTCCCAAAGTGCTGAGATTACAGGCATAAAAGAGTACATTTTAATATAGCCTATCACCATATTTTGTAATACCATACATTTTCTCCCAGTAAGTACTTCGGAAATATTGTTTATTTGCAGAAGGCAGAATGTTATATTCCTTTACCATTTCTTCAATTTAAAACTGAATTGGTACCAATATTGCAACCTTGATACAAATATTAGTATTCTGCATGTATTTCCTCATTTACTTTTCAGTTTTACACAAATGAGTTCAGTGCCCTTGTAAAAATATAGTCATCTTAATGCATTTTCAATTATTTGGAAGTGACTGCATTTTCCCTGAGTAAATCATTGTCTAAGTTCAAGATGAACACGTTCAACACCATATGTTTTTCGAGTGCAGCATATCTGAAGTCTAAGTACTTAGACAGTGTGCACCAACTTAATCCAGAACTAGGCTGTGCAGACGAGGACCAATGTGCTTTCAAGTCTCCTCATCGCTTGCACAGAACTAGGCATGCCAAATACAAAAACATTTTTTTTTTCCTTTTCAGAGGTTTTATTGTTTGAAATGTAATAGATGAACATGTAAGGATGTGATCTTTGGATGACAGTTTATAAAGCCCATTAATAGACACAATTTGGGGGTAAGTTCTGAGAAATGTTATTCTGTGACTAATGGGTAAACGGATTATGGTGACGAGGGGTTATTTTTCTTCTCATGTGTGCTGTGTGGTTTAGGGCTTCGGATCCATGCTGGACAGTTGTTCCACCACAGCATTTTCCCACCAGCTTTGAGGCCACCGCATGGTGTTGTGCTATTACTGACACTGGGATTTGGTATTTTTACAAGTTCTTGGTCAATTAAATTCAGGATACGAAGAGTCGGGCTTTCCGTGTTTTCCTGTGCATATGCCAAAGCCCTCTTCCTTCCTGGAAAAGGTTAGACAAATAGAGCAACATCATGATGACCACAGGGATGGGGTGGCTCATGGTCAGCGGCGAGGGAAGCCTGAGCTTCCTGCACGGTGTCAAGGTCAGGGACCCGTCTTTGGTTACCATTCAAAAGGAAGCAGATATTTGAGGCGTTATATCCTCCTGTCTGTCCCAAATGTAGAGACCCATTGGTCCCCAGACGTGACACCTCTTTGAATGCAAAAGGAACAGTATGTTTTAGTCCCACCTCATCTCCTTTTGATTGATTCAAAGGGAAAAAATAGTTTTTTTCTTGTAAAAGTGCCTAAAAGTAAGAGGTACCAATGCTCAGATTACAAGACCTTCTTATTAAAAGCAATTAGGATTATATAAACCTTTGTGTGGGTGGCACAGAAAGGCATCTGCATATTTTACCTTCTTAGATTTGGGAAAAGTGGTTTATTCTCAGTCAAGGCAATGACAAGTTGCAAGTTGTCCAATACTAAATATGTGATAACAGAGCAACAGGCTGCCTGTCAATTACTGGGTAATAGAACCTTCACCGCCACCACCTGCAGACCTCCAGCAGCGCCTCCCCGTTCCCTGACAATTTTGCTCATCTGCTCAAGAAATTCTAACATATTCTACATTCTGTCTTCCAACTTAAAAAAAAATTCTTTGCTAAGAATATTTTGGCAATCAGATGCTCTTCAAAAAACAACAAAAATATCCAAGTGTTTATTTGCCTTACCTTCTGTTCTCTCCTCCTCTGTGTAGAAGGATGCGCTGCTGTCACCATGACTCAAATGGCCATGAGTTCTTATGCTCTGACCTTGAACTCCGGGTGCTTGCCTGTTTGCCTTCTGTCTGACAGTGATGGGTCCTCCCACTGTGACTTCATTCCAAAGCACTCTTCTCCAAGGTGGTTTTGTTACCTGTCAACGTTCTGGGACAAAGGGTCTCTAGTTAAATACGTTTGGGAAATAAATGCTGAGTTAAGCAAACTCTGTTGTTGCAGGATTTCCAAAAGTCCTTGATTTCTGATAGGCGCAGCATGCCACCCTTTTCTAATCTTGCTGACTTCAGAAACCCCCTTTCATGAGCATATCTGAAGCATAGCTTGTGCAGCTAGCATTCCGAAGATGCGCTTGGGAAAAGGCCAGCGTGATACCAGGGAGGTTGTAGTGATAACTGCACAAAACCTCAGATTCTTTGATATTAAATAAATGCCAGGCACTGCCTTGCACAACTGTGGGCATTCCTTACTGAATCCAACAGCCCTCCTTAAAAAAAAATTAAACATAAGCATACTTTAAGTTAAAAGTAGCTCTGAGTTTTAAAGTATCATGTGGTGAGGTTTGGAGGCTCAGAATGAAGTTTGCATTTGTGAGTATTGAGTTTTCTTAAAGCATACAGCTTAAGAACACGCAGCTCTGGGGACTGGACTGTGCTGTGAAGCACACACCTTCCTAGAAATCAGGACCCCTGCTACATTTCTGGTTCTGGATTCTGAGCTACTGAGGTGGCATTTAGAACTCTTCTTTAGATGCTACGCCACTACCATGGGTGTGCAGAACACCTGGGTTCAGACCCCTGCAGAGCTCTTGCCACAAGCTTCCTGTATTTTCTGATGTTGTCCTCTTTCTGATTAGAAGCTAGTTTTCATGCTCTCTGCTAAGCCCAAAATTAGTCATTTAACCCCCCTACTTCTGGCAGATTTCTTATTTAATAAGGATTTCTTCTATAATAAATTCCTTTTATAAGAAAATTGATTTGTGAAGAAAGAAACAGACCACCTATGTGACAAAATAAAGAAAAACAAAAATAAAAAAAGGTTTTGTATAAGCAGTATCTATTCTTAACTATTATTTAAAAATAGGGCTTGAGGCTGGGCGCAGTGGCTCATGCCTGTAATCCCAGCACCTTGGGAGGCCGAGGTGGGTGGATCAGTTGAGGTCAGGAGTTCCAGACCAGCCTGCCCAACATGGCGAAATCCTGTCTCTACTAAAAATACAAAAAAATCAGCTGGGCATGGTGGCGGGCACCTGTAATCCCAGTTACTCAGGAGGCTGAGGCAGGAGAATCGCTTGAACCGGGGAGGCAGAGGTTGCAGTGAGCTGAGATTGCACCACTGCACTCCAGCCTGGGTGACAAGAGTGAAACTCTGTCTCAAAAAAATATATATATAATATACGTATATATATACATATATACGTATATATATACGTATATACGTGTGTATATATACATGTATATATACACACGTATATACGTGTGTATATATACATGTATATATACACGTATATATGTGTGTATATATACATGTATATATATACGTATATATGTATATACGTATATATATGTGTGTATATATATACGTATATATGTATATATACGTATATATATGTGTGTGTGTGTGTATATATATATACGTATATATATATGTGTATACTTGATGGTCAGGTGCAATGGCTCACACCTGTAAGCCCAGCCTACGTATATATGTATATATATGTGTATATATGTGTGTGTATATATATATGCGTATATATGTATATATGTGTATATATATGTGTGTATATATATGTACATGTATATATATATGTGTATACCTGATGGTCAGGTGCAATGGCTCACACACCTGTAAGCCCAGTCTATGTATACATGTATATATATGTGTATACCTGATGGTCAGGTGCAATGGCTCACACACCTGTAAGCCCAGGCTACGTATATATGTATATATGTGTATATATGTGTGTGTATATATATATGTACGTCTATATATATATGTGTATACCTGATGGTCAGGTGCAATGGCTCACACCTGTAAGCCCAGCCTACATATATATGTATATATATGTGTATATATGTGTGTGTATACTTGATGGTCAGGTGCAATGGCTCACACCTGTAAGCCCAGCCTACATATATATGTATATATATGTGTATATATGCGTGTGTGTATATATATGTACGTCTATATATATATGTGTATACCTGATGGTCAGGTGCAATGGCTCACACACCTGTAAGCCCAGCCTACGTATATATGTATATATATGTGTATATATGTGTGTGTATATATATATGTACGTCTATATATATGTGTATACCTGATGGTCAGGTGCAATGGCTCACACCTGTAAGCCCAGCCTACGTATATATGTATATATATGTGTATATATGTGTGTGTATACTTGATGGTCAGGTGCAATGTCTCACACCTGTAAGCCCAGCCTACGTATATATGTATATATATGTGTATATATGTGTGTGTATATATATGTACGTCTATATATATATGTGTATACCTGATGGTCAGGTGCAATGGCTCACACCTGTAAGCCCAGCCTACGTATATATGTATATATATGTGTATATATGTGTGTGTATATATATGTACGTCTATATATATATGTGTATACCTGATGGTCAGGTGCAATGGCTCACACCTGTAAGCCCAGCCTACGTATATATGTATATATATGTGTATACCTGATGGTCAGGTGCAATGGCTCACACACCTGTAAGCCCAGCCTACGTATATATGTATATATATGTGTATATATGTGTGTGTATACCTGATGGTCAGGTGCAATGGCTCACACACCTGTAAGCCCAGCCTACGTATATATGTATATATGTGTGTATACTTGATGGTCAGGTGCAATGGCTCACACACCTGTAAGCCCAGCCTACGTATATATGTATATATGTGTGTATACTTGATGGTCAGGTGCAATGGCTCACACACCTGTAAGCCCAGCCTACATATATATGTATATATGTGTGTATACTTGATGGTCAGGTGCAATGGCTCACACACCTGTAAGCCCAGCCAGCACTTTGGGAGGTCAAGGTAGGAGGATCGCTTGAGCCCAGGAGTTTGAGACCAGCCTGTAGTGAGACCTTGTCTCCACAAAAAAAATTTAAAAATGAGGCAGGAGGATTGTTTGAGCCTGGGAGGTGGAGGAGGCTGCAATGAGCTGCGATTGCACCACTGCACTCTGGCCTGGACAACAGAGTGAGACCTTGCCTCAAAAAAGCAAACAAACAAAAAGACTTGAATACTACTTCATAATTTTGTGTCCTTAAAAATGTGTTCACATTATCTGGAGCAAGAATTGTTCTTACTGTAGTTGAAGAATGACAGCCCACGTTACTAAAAAAAATCAAGTGATTTCAGCCAGCTTTTCCCATGACACATTGCCTCATAGTTACTGCCAGGTAGTGGCTTTCGGCAAAGTCCAAGTTTCTAAGAGTGGGGCTAGTAAAATGTAAAATATCTTCGGTAATGTTTCTTAAAATAATGGGCCCATATGATACAAATTACATTTGTTAAACTGAAAAGATTTTGCTAACCTTTATGGTAAGGTAGTCTTTGAAGAGAATATTTTGCTAGTGATACTAAATCAATGATTAATTGCAGAACCTTGATCCCGTTCAAGGTCTTCATTAGTTGGCCTTGCAGTTTACATAGGAAGGACCAAAAGGTGCTAGGAAGGGCCTTGGACATTAGGCCTTGCTGGACTGATCAGCAGTGGCTGACCCAGCCGTGGTCGTGGCTGATGCGACAGGCAGTGGCCGAGGGAGTGAATCGCTCTATTGCTGCAGCCCTGGGAACCCAAGCTTTGATACGAAGATTCTGAATGATTTAAGTATTTTCCCTAAAGAACACCTTAAGACGTACCATTATTTTTGTTTATAAGGTAACCACGTCAACATATGCTTAAAGGGAATTCTTAAATTTGGGGTTTGCTGGGGGTTTCAGTTTCTTTACAGTCTGCAGTGAATTATCGTTTTAACTGTGTGCCTTTTTCATAAAAGCATTTTACATTGTACTGAAAAGATTACATTCTTTTGGCTTTGGAAAAATATTTCCTGTTCAGTTCAAGCCATTACAGCCTGTTAGCATTTCACATCTGGAAGCCTGTGCCTCCCGTCACCAGCGAAGCGAGTGTGGCGGCCTGGCTGGGCCCCCAGCGCCTGCGTAAAGCGCCGGGACTTGTTTACTTCCCAAAGCTCAGCCTTGCGGGTTTTCGGGGAGTGAGGGGGTTCTGAGCGGGGGAGAGGCGCTTCCTTGCTCCCAGGGCAGGGTTTTGTGTGTGTGTGTGTGTGTGTGTGTGTTCATTCTTCCTGGGATGGAGATGGAGGGGTCTTCCTCTTGGGTAATGAGGGGGGTTTCTTTCTCCCGGGGGTGGGGAGGGGAATCTTTCTTCCTAGTGAGTGTTGCATCCCCCCTCCCCTCATGTCTTAAGCAGCTATTTTTCACTCCCGCCCAGTTTTCCAGAAAGCCAACCCAAACATTCTCCGTGTGAGAGGGAAGTATCCCTCAGGGAAGAGAACAAATTTGAACAAAAAACGCTGGGCAGCCTGCGGCCTTGGTGTGGGTTGGAGCTGCAGGCCTCAGTCTGGCGCCCCTTGTCACCAGTCACCCAGGCTGGGTTGAGGGACAGCCTGGGAGAGGTGGCCCTGGTGCCTGCTCTGTGGCTCTTCTTCCTGGGGACACAGGGGACTGCGTCCTGCTTTCAATCTTTAAAAGAGAACCAAGCCTCTGGGTGCCACGTTACTTTATGAGCATTAAGCTCTCCCCCAGTTTGCTGTGGTCTGGGAGGGTTAATTTATGTGGCCTCCGGGACCCTGCTCTCCGGAGATGGGCCTGATGCTGCCCCCACTCTCAGGATCATTGAGCTGGGCTGTGTCTGCTGATCCTGGCGGCTTCAGTGCTGAGAACACTCCCCCAGGGACCTGTCCCTGTGGCCTCTTGGGTGGCCAGGCACTGGATAGAGCTCTGGGGCAGTGGTGTCCTGGGACAGAGTCCACTGAGTTCTTTGAGGGAGTTTGACAGCCCCTGCAGCATAACCTGCAGGGGAAACGATTTCATGGTGTGGAAGGAGCAAAACATTCACTGCATTTCTCCTGATCACATGTGACCAGAAATGATGCCAAGCAAGCCTAGGCTTCCTGCGAGAATCAGGCAGGACCCTGAGCACCCAGGCCTCAGACCTGATGGCCTTGGGTGAGGTGCCCCCCTCCCTGCAAATCCAAATGACCACAGTGTCTTAGCACTCCCCTGGCAGGAGGTCAATTCACAAAGGGCCAAGGTCAGCATCTTTTTGGGGCTGGTCAATCATGCTCTTCGGTTGAACTTGCAACCTTGCTGTAGGAGACGGGTGGTCCAGATCTGACAAACATCTTTCCCAGAACACGGGGCCAGCGACAGACAGTAAAAATCAAGGTCAGCTCTCTCCTTGCCCCTTAACGCTGGAGTTCCTGGGTGTGTTTTGAGAAAGGTAGCTATTGAAGTTGGTTTCCATGGGAGGAGCATGCAGCATGCATGCAGGCCCCAGGGTGGAAGCAGCCCTCTCTCCAGTTTGTTTTTCTTAATTTCTTTGAACGTTCAGTGAATCTTTTTTCAGACTTGTGGGAAGCCACTTGCCCAGTGAGTTGAAATGAATAGCAGTTTCAACAGAGAGCTTAGTTGAACAACCACCCAAATGGACTAAATGCTTTGTATGGGAAAAGCATAGGAAGGGGTCTTCGTGGTGGGCTGGGGAGGGGAGGGAAGCTGTGTGTACTCGGCATGCCCCAGCTCCTCTCGTTGTTGTGAGTTGGGGAGTGACTGCTCTGAGACAGAGTTGAGGTGTGAGTTAGGGAGTCCTGCAAGACAGAGGGTGTGGCCCACATGTGCTCATACTATCCTAGGCTGAACACAGGACTCAGTGTCCCCCAGAGTCCTTGCCCTTGTGTTTTAGGGCTCCAGGAGAGAGCTGGCTGCATTTGAGGTGGGCCTTGAGGATGGACAGGCAGAGAGACCTCTGCAGCGGAGGGCATAGGGCACCCTGGGTACGGCAGGGGAGGGACCTGGGATTTTTTTTTTTTTTTTTTTTTGAGACAGTTTCACTCTTGTTGCCCAGGCTAGAGTGCAGTGGGGCGATCTCAACTCACTGCACCCTCTGCCTCCCGGGCTCAAGCGATTCTCCTGCCTCAGCTTCCTGAGTAGCTGGGACTATAGGCACCTGGCACCACGCCCAGCTACTTTTTGTATTTTTAGTAGAGATGAGGTTTCACCATGTTGGTCAGGCTGGTCTCGAACTCCAGACCTCAGGTGATCCACCCACCTCGGCCTCCCAAAGTGCTGTGATTACAGGCGTGAGTCACTACACCTGTCCTGACCTGGAACTTTTAAATGGCATTTGAGCTTGGTAAAGGGGGCTGTTTTGATCCGGTCAGTAGCACCATCTGAATGTTTTACACAGGTTTTGAAATCAGATAGACCTGGGCTGATGCCCCAGTGCTGCCCCTTACTGGCCAAGCGTTATCCTCTAGAGGCCTCAGTTTCCTCTTCTGTAAATGAGTTAAGCAGGATTCAGTGAGATCACGGGTGTGGAGTGCTCAGCATCTTGTTGGCAACTGGAGCCCAAAAGACATCAGCTGCTGTTGTTATTTTAATTGGTGGTGGAGGGAGGGCGGATGGATGGATGGAGCAGATAGTTATTACAAGATGCTGAGGGCCTGGCCCAGTGGCTCAAGCTCTTAATCCCAGCATTTTGGGAGGCTGAAGTGGGTGGAATGCTTGAGTCCAAGAGTTTGAGACCAGCCTGGCCAACATGGCAAAACCCCATCTCTAAAAAAAAAAAACAAAACAAAAAACAAGCAAACCACCACCAACAAATATTATCCAGGCATAGTGGCTTGCACCTGTGGCCCCAGCTACCTGGGGGACTGAGGTGGGAGGAGACCTTGAGCCTGAGAGGTTGAGGCTATGGTGAGCTGAAATTGTACCACTGCACTCCAGCCTGGGTGACAGAGTGAGACCCTGTGTGAAGAAAAAGAAAAGATGCTGAGGCCCTGAGCTAAGGGATGAATGTCAGGACAATGGGAGAGAGGTGGTATAGGCTCAGTTTGGTCTTTATGGCAGATCTGAGTGGTCCCTGAGTAAGGAACTGGAGTGCCATCGCGGATCCATTTGGCTCCTAAGCTGTGCACCTGGAGGGCCCAGTAAGGAGTAGGGAAGTCTTGTAGGTTCAGGCCAGGGGGCTGGAAGAATGTGTTTACTCAGCTGTTTATTTACCACTCTGTTTGCCCATGACAGTCTCACCCTGGAAAGTGGAGGACAAGGAGGTTAGGCTTCTGCAGAGGCTGATTCCTGGTCCACTGAAGCTGTTGACATCCTCCAAAGTTAGGAGCCTTTCCCTCCAGGAACTATTCCCAGCGGTGAAATTCTTCCTAGGCAAACTTGGTGGACTGAAGACTTCATGCTTTTGCCACTTATTGCAGTCTTTGATTCCAGAATTGTGATTGGCAGGGGGAACGGTGCTTCCGAACCAAGCAGGGGAAGCTGCCGTTCCACAAGGGGCACCAAGTGTTTACGTCCAGACTTTTCTTGGGGGAGGAGGGGAGAAGGAGGAGGGGGAGGAGGAGGGGGAGGAAGAGGAGGGGGAGGAGGGGGAGGGGCAGGAGGAAGAGGGGAGGAGGAGGAGGGGGAGGAGAAGGAGGAGGAGGGGGAGGATGAGGAGGAGGAGAAGGAGGAGGAGGGGGAGGAGGAGGGGGAGGAGGGGGAGGACGGGGAGGAGGAGGAGGAAGGAGAGGAGGAGGAGGAGGGGGAGGATGAGGAGGAGGAGAAGGAGGAGGAGGGGGAGGAGGAGGGGGAGGAGGGGGAGGACGGGGATGACGAGGAGGAGGAGGGGGAGGACGAGGAGGAGGAGGAGGGGGAAGAGGAGGAGGGGGAGGAGAAGGAGGAGGAGGGGGAGGACGAGGAGGAGGAGGAGGAGGGGGAAGAGGAGGAGGGGGAGGAGGAGGAGGAGGAGGGGGAGGAGGAGGAGAAGGAGGAGGAGGGGGAGGAGGAGGAGGGGGAGGAGGAGGAGGGAGAGGAGGAGGGGGAGGAGGAGGAGGACGGGGAGGAGGAGGAGGACGAGGTGGAGGAGGAGGGGGAGGAGAAGGAGGAGGAGGGGGAGGACGAGGAGGAGGAGGAGGGGGAGGAGGAGGAGGACGGGGAGGAGGAGGAGGACGAGGTGGAGGAGGAGGGGGAGGAGAAGGAGGAGGAGGGGGAGGACGAGGAGGAGAAGGAGGGGGAGGGGGAGGAGGAGGGGGAGGAGAAGGAGGAGGAGGGGGAGGACGAGGAGGAGGAGGGGGAGGAGAAGGAGGAGGAGGGGGAGGAGAAGGAGGAGGAGGGGGAGGACGAGGAGGAGGAGGCGGAGGAGGAGGCGGCAGTTGCTGTGGCAGCCTCCTTCTCCTATGGGATGCTCAGAGGTGAATTGGAGGCTGAGGTGGGGTCCACAGATTGGGGATACAGCCCCCTCCCCACTTGGGGACATGCCAGCCAGAATATTTGGTCACTGCAGAGTTGGAAACCGACTGCTGCTTCTCAGCTGAAGTTGGATGCTATCTATTTGTTTTAGCTGGCCAGGTGTGGTGGCTCACGCCTGTAATCCCAGCACTTTGGGAGGCTGAGGCAGGTGGATCACTTGAGGTCAGGAGTTCAAGACCAGCCTGGCCAACATGGTGAAACCCTGGCTCTACTAAAAATACAAAAACTAGCCAGGCATGGTGGTGCGTGCCTGTCGTCCCAGCTACTTGGGAGGCTACGGGACGAGAATTGCTTGAAACCCGGAGGCTGAGGTTGCAGTGAGCCAAGATCGCACCACTGTACTCCAGCCTGGGCAACAGAACGAGACCTGTCACACACACAAAACCATCATCTGAGTATTCAAGGATATAATTTACCTCCAAAAGTAAGGTGAGAGGAAAGAGATGCAGAGGAAGAGTTGATGAATAACCAACACATTAATATGTATGATAGCCCGTCTGCGTGTGGACATGTAGTTTTGTAATTCATACTAGCAGTCTTCTTACAGAGTCTTACAAAGAGTAGCCCAATTAAAGCAGAAGAATTGGCATAATCTTATGAACCTGCACGGCCAATGTAAGCTAGCAAAATAATAACTCAAGCTGGATTTTGACCAAGTTATCAAGTTCTATCCTGTTAGTCTCATGCTCAGGGTGCCAGCATGTCTGCATGGTCTCTAGGCTGACTCTACAGCCATCTAAGAGGGCTCACGCTTCATCTCCTTGGGGTTGGGGCCAACCCTGCCGTCAGGAATGCTTTCTATTTTCTTTGGTACCCTCTGCTGGGCTGCTTTTTTTTGGTTTGTTTTAATTTTTTTAAAAAATAGGTGAGCCAGGCAAGGTGCAATGTGACTATAGTCCCAGCTACTTGAGAGGATGACTTGAGCCCAGGAGTTCAAGTCCAGCCTGGGCAACATAACCAGACCCTGTCTCTAAAAAAAAAAAAAAAAAAGAAAAAATTAAAAAAATAGGTGAATATAATTTTTAGAGCAAGTGTTCACTTTTTTTTTTTTTTTTTGGGACAAAGTCTCGCTCTGTTGTCCAGTCTAGAGTGCAGTGGCACGATCTCTTATCACTGCAAGCTCCGCCTCCTGGGTTCACGCCATTCTCCTGCCTCAGCCTCCTGAGTAGCTGGGACTACAGGCGCCCGCCACCAAACCTGGCTAATTTTTTTGTATTTTTTTTAGTAGAGACAGGGTTTCACCGTGTTAGCCAGGATGGTCTCGATCTCCTGACCTTGTGATCCTCCCGCCCCCGCCTCCCAAAGTGCTGGGATTACAGGCATGAGCCACCGTGCCCGGCCCAAGTGTTCACTTTTTAAAAAACTCCTCAAGGAATAAGTGACTTTCCTTTCACGAAAGAGTAAAACTAATGTCCTTTCTTGCCTCTTTCACCCCAGCAGGCGTGTATCCAGTAGATGTTTTGGAAGATGATCCTGACGCACATCAGGAAGCAGCTCTGGCTTACTATGCCTCACTTAGGGAAGGGGCTGGGGCCCCGTCTGAGGTTTTCTGTCTTCCCACTGGGGAGAAGGTATGTGTGATCTTCCTTGGTGAAGAGCTCTGTAAAATCTAATTCACAGAGTAGAATGTTATTGAAAGAATATAATAGATTAAAAAAAAAAAAAAACATTCTGGAGTGAGTATTAGAATAAGCGCACCCTCAGAAACAGAATGAATCCTGCGTTGGGATTCTGGAGTCCAGAGTTGCCAGGCAGTGAGCCAGACAGCCTGTGTGAATGTCTACCACTGACTTACTAGCTGTGTGACCTTGAGCAAGTGTCTTAACCTCTCTGGTCTTGGTATTGTCATCTGTAGACTGGGGACAATAACAGCACATACCTTATAGTGTGGTTATGAGAATTAAGTGAGATACTGTGTGCTATGCCCAGCTACCTCGGTTTCCCCATTTGTAAATGAGGGGATTGGTTGGTCTTCAGTCTCCAAGGTTTGATTCAGTTCTAAAACTTTGTGATTTGGAATGAAGTTATATCAGTTTTGATTTTTAGCACTGATACAATTCTATGCATTTTGAGTAGGGACTGAAAAGCAACAGAGAGAAATGAAAACCATTTGTTAGGACAGTAGGATTGTGGGTGAAATATTAAAATTGTGTTACTTTTAAGATCTTTATTTCCCTCCCCGCAGTAAGTAAAAAGAATATGTAAATTTTAGTCAATACCTATGTCAGCTACCTTTCTTTCAGATTTGAGGCTGATCTGTTGAAAGAGACAAAGTTTTCTTGTTTTATACGGATACAGTTTCACTCATACCAGGTATTGTTATCTGGCGGGCAAAGTTGGTTGAGAAAGACAGGGTTTTATTTGCACTGAAGTTGTTCCTGAGTTAATGAAAACAATGGCTTGCACAGTTTATTGTGTGGCTTCCTTGAGATTTTGGAGATGCTAGCTCTCAGTCATTCCCTGAAGAATCCAGCGCTCATCGGTGATCAAAAGCCTCCACGTTTTTGATCTGCAGACGGAGGTCGCTTTCCTCACACGCTTCTAGCGCCCCCTAGTGGCTATTAAGCCAAAAAGGCAAAAGCTCGGTCAAGGCTAGGGGCTGTCTTAGTGAGCCAGTGTGGTGAGGGGCAGAGTTGCATGGAGTGTGGGGGTGCTAGGTCATCTCGGAAGTGGGGAGAATTACAAGAGTTAGCCCTGAAGTACTTTAGGATGGAGTTTCAATCATCTGCATTTATTTCACACTTATTTATGGATTACATTACTTTCACCCCACCCCAATATGTAGTACGCTCAGTGAGTGAAGAATTTTAGCGTTATTAGTGACAACATAAAGACAGCTACTAAAATTAAGTTGTTTTAATGTGATAGAAATGTGAAATGACTTTACACCTATTTCCTGTTTCCCTTTCTAAAAAAAGGAAATTTTGGCTGGGTGCAGTGGCTCAACACCTGTAATCCTAGCATTTTGGGAGGCAGAGGTGGGCGGATCACCTGAGGCCAGGAGTTCGAGACCAGCCTGGCCAACATGGTGAAACCCCATCTTTACTAAAAATAATTTTAAAAAAAATTTAGCCAGGTGTGGTGGTGGGCGCCTGTAATGCCAGCTACTTGGGAGGCTGAGGCAGGAGAATCACTGGAACTCAGGAGGTGGAGGCTGCAGTGAGCCGAGATCACACCACTGCACTCCAGCCTGGGCAACAAGAGTGACTCTGTCTCAAAAAAAAAAAAAGAAAGAAAGTTTCATGAAAACAATCATTTGATTTCCTACTCTTTTACTATTTTTGTAGTTAATAACAAATGGGAGGCCGGGCGCGGTGGCTCACACCTGTAATCCCAGCAGTTTGGGAGGCTGAGGTGGGCAGATCACGAGGTCAGGAGATCCAGACGATCCTGGCCAACATGGTGAAACCTCGGCTCTACTAAAAATACAAAACATTACCTGGGTGTGGTGGCACGTGCCTGTAATCCCAGCTACTCAGGAGGCTGAGGCAGGGGAATCGCTTGAATATGGAAGGTGGAGATTGCAATGAGCTGAAATCGCGCCACTGTGCTCCAGCCTGGGCAACAGACGGAGACACCATCTCAAAAAAAAAAAAAAAAAAAAAAAAAAGAAAGAAAGAAAGAAAGAAATGGGAGCCATCTCCTGCCATTTAGGATGTTGAAATAGTCTAATTTGGAATAGTATTGGACCTCCTCATTGCTTTTCGAAGGTTTAACTTTTCTTTTTGAATGCAGAGAAGTTTTTCAAAATAAAGAGAAAGATAAGGAAGTAGTTTGAACGTACATCATGTCATTTCACTTTGGTCCTCCTAAAAATATTTGCTTTTGATAATTAACTCTTTTTCCAGTCTTGAAATTGTCCTATCACATTTAAGATACAATAATATTAATAGTTATCGATTTTTCTGATTATAAAACAGTACATGCTTGTCGTTTAATATTTAGGAACTGTTACAAAGGATGGAGAAAGTAAAATCTTCCATAGTTAACTGCTGTGAGCATTTTGATGCGTTTGCTTTTGACTTTTGTATTTTTGCATTTCTTAAAACATAGGTGAGATTACTCTTTGAATACAATGTGGTTTATAACAAGCACCCTTTCTTTTTCTTTTTTCTTTCTTTCTTTTTTTTTTTTTTTTGAGGCAGGGTCTCTGTCTGTTGCCCAGCCTGGAGTAAAGTGGTGTGATCACAGCTCACTGCAGCCTCCACCTCTCAGGCTCAAGCGATCCTCCCACCTCAGCCTCCCGAGTAGCTGGTACTACAGGCATGTGCCACCATGCCCAGCTAATATTTTATTTTCTGTAAAGATGGGGTCTCACTATGTTGCCCCAGTTGCTTTCAAAGTCTTGGGCTCAAGTGATCACTGAGGCCTCCCAAAGTGCTGGGATTACAGGCATGAGCCATTGCACTCAGCTGTTTTTCTGTGTTGATCCAATGCTTTGTAAACGTTGGGTTTAATGGCCTGTAACAGCTGACTTGTGGATGAACCATGTTGCACACAACCTTTTGGGAGGGCCAGCTTGGGGACTCTTCATTAAAGTGTCGCCGAAGACCAAGACATTTATAGGTTGCTAGATTTGTTAAGAAATAGTTCTCTGAAACTGTGGAGGCCTGCTGTCAACTTATTTGAAACAAAGTTTTGCTCTTGTCACCCAGGCTGGAGTTCAGTGGCACTATCTCGGCTCACTGCAACCTCCACCTCCCAGGTTCAAGCGATTCCTCTGCCTCAGCCTCTCGAGCAGCTGGGATTACAGGCGCTGGCCACCATGCCCGGCTGATTTTTTTTTTGTATTTTCAGTACAGACGGGACTTTGCCATATTGGGCAGGCTGGTCTTGAACTGCCGATCTCAGGTGATCCGCCCGCCTCGGCCTCCCAAAGTGTTGGGATTACAGACATGAGCCACCGCGCCTGGCCGCTATCAACTTTTAACAAGCAACCTGCCTGCCTAGCTCAGCCAATGTGTTCTTTTGTAATTTTCTTATACCGTTCTTGGTTTTTAAAACAGACTTGGTGCCAGAGCACATTGACCTTTTTCATTTGATGACCACAAAGAGGGCTTTGGATGTGGGCACTTGGGAGAAGCCTCTGGGACAATCTCAGTATTAGAGACACTGGTTTCCGTCTCATATAACAAACAAG
This sequence comes from Pongo abelii, assembly GCF_028885655.2. Classification (NCBI taxonomy): domain Eukaryota; kingdom Metazoa; phylum Chordata; class Mammalia; order Primates; family Hominidae; genus Pongo; species Pongo abelii. The sequence goes on along the minus strand of NC_072001.2, from coordinate 101,687,391 downwards.
TGCCCAGAGTTGAGCTTCTCTGTCCCAGGGCTGACAGGGAGCCTAGACTGGGCCTGTAGGGCCCAGAGAATGTGTACATTTCTTTTCCTTTCTTTCTTTTTTTTTTTTTTGAGATAGGGTCTCACCCTGTTGCCCAGACTTGAGTGCAGTGGCACGACCTCGGCTCACCGTAACCTCCGCCTTCCAGTCTCAAGCGATTCTCCTGCCTCAGCCTCCCAAGTAGCTAGGATTACAGGCATGTGGCACAACCGCCCGGCTAATTTTTGTATTTGTAGTAGAGATGGGGTTTCACTATGTTGACCAGCCTGGTCTTGAACTCGTGACCTCAAATGATCCAACTGCCTTGACTCCCAAAGTCCTGGGATTACAGGCATGAGCCACTGCGCCTGGCCAAAGGTGTGCATTTCTTGAGACTGCTTGCTGGACTGAGCCAGGGCAGCAGGCAGCCTGAGTGGCATCCCGGGTGGAGGCGGGCACGTCCCAGGCTGTGTCCATACAGTGGCCACCTGGGAGAAGAGATGGGCCGGTGGGCAGATTGGGATCCAGAAAGCTGCTGCGGTAGGAAGCATTTGGAAGGGAGAGCCGAATGGTGATTGGCCGACAAGTAGGTGTCTAGTTGACACATGGATAGATGGACGTGTGGACATGGGGAAGAAAAGGTGTGCTGGGTGGGAGATGGGAGAAGAAGTTTTTGAAATTCCCCTTGTGTTTAGCTCAGCATGGGGAAGGTTTCCATTTTTTGTGATGTCTGTGTTCTGTCAAATTAAGCCTGTGTTCCGTGCAACAGTGTTCTTTCAATGCATACCATGCTAATTAATGTTAAGTAAATTCCCATGCCTGTATTATGATGAAATAACAAAACGGTTATTTTATTATTTTTTCAGGTGAAACGTGAAGCTTCATATGTCTGCTTTTGCACGGTGCACCGTGATGAACCTCAACATAAGATACTGGTTTTGGTTAATCCCCAAGACACAAAGACAGGTTGGTGGTTATTAATGGATTTCAAAAAACAGGCATCTTGACTTCATCATATACAATGGATGGAATCAAACCCCTAGGAGATGATGGTTGTGCTCATAGGCTGAACTTAGAAGGACATGAAAACAGAACTGATTTATTTTCAGCTTTTAGGGATCCAGCAGTGCATTCATATTTCTGTTTATTGACATATATATTGTTGTTGGGTTTTTTTTTTTTGTTGTTGTTTTTTTTTTGAGATGGAGTCTCGCTGTGTCACCTAGGCTGGAGTGCAGTGGTGCGATCTTGGCTCACTACAACCTCCGCCTCCTGGGTTCAAGCGATTCTCCTGCCTCAGCCTCCTGAGTAGCTGGGACTACAGGCACCTGCTACCACGCCCGGCTAATTTTTTGTATTTTTAGTAGAGACGGAGTTTCACTGTGTTAGCCAGGATGGTCTTGATCTCCTGACCCTGTGATCTGCCCGCCTTGGCCTCCTAAAGTGCTGGGATTACAGGCGTAAGCCACCGTGCCCAGCCTTTTTGTTTTGTTTTTTGACATAATCTTGCTCTGTTGCCCAGGCTGGAGTGCAATGGTGCAATCTTGGCTCGTTGCAACCTCTGCCTCCCAGGCCCAAGCGATTCTCCTGCCTCAGCCTCCTGAGTAGCTGGGACTATGGGTGTGCCACCACGCCTGGCTAATTTTTTTGTATTTTTAGTAGAGATGGGGTTTCATCATGTTGGTTAGGCTGGTCTTGAACTCCTGAGCTCAAATGATCCTGACCACCTTGGCCTCCCAAAGTGCTAGGATTACAGGTGTGAGCCACCACGCCCGGCCTCTATATTTGTTTTTGTGTTAAAGACACTAGAACTGCCTGTTGCCCACAGCAGCAGGCTGCAGAGCTGCTTTCGAGGTTGCCGTTCTTGTTAACAACAGTGCACAGAATTGCAAGTTCTGAGTCAGGTCCTTTTGTTGGAGTGTTGCCACAGTCCTGTGCAGGCAGGGGACCATTCTCATCTCCTACATTGAGACAAGGACATGCGGCCTCTGAGTGGTGGAGTAACTGGCCTAAGACCACACAGTTAGGGCATGGTAGGGACTTTTTTTGCAAGGTGATGACTGGGTGGGGTTTTGTGTCTGGTGGTGAAGTTGAGGTAATCTGTAACTCATTCATTCTTCCTCTGTGTTATGGAGAGACCATTCGTGGCTGGATTTCAGATCCTCGGAGTGAGTCCTCTGGAGAAGAGGCACCACCAGGCTCCATGGCATCTGGGGCAGGGGCCTGGGGGCCATGGCAGTGGGCAGTGTGAGGTGGGGAGCAGAGAAGGGGTGCAGCCCGTCTGTCCTCCCTGAGAAGAAGTGAAGGAACTCGTTTCAGTGAGGGCTCTCAATTTAATTTTAATCCTATGCAGGAATTTTCTCCTCTATTATACCTATGTTTTATCTTGTGTTTTGCAGATCTCTTACAATGGCTGAGTATTGCTTTCCTAATAAGAAATAATAATAATACATCTTAATTGGTGACATGGTTTGGCTGTGTCCCTGCCCAAATCTCATCTTGAATTGTAGCTCCCATAATTCCCAGGTGTTGTGGGAGGGACCTGGCAGAAGATAATTGAATCATGAGGGCAGTTTCCCCCATACTGTTCTTGTGGTAGTGAATAGGTCTCACAAGATCTGATGGTTTTATTTTTTTATTTTTTTTATTTTTTGTGGGGGATGGAGTTTTGCTCTTGTTGCCCAGGCTGGAGTGCAGTGGCACAATCTCGGCTCACTGCAACTTCCACCTCCCGGGTCAAGTGGTTCTCCTGCCTCAGCGTCTTGAGTAGCTGGGACTACAGGTGTGTAGCACCACGCCCAGCTAATTTTTGTATTTTTAGTAGAAACGGGGTTTCACCGTGCTGGCTAGGCTGGTCTCGAATTCCTGACCTTAGGTTATCTGTCCGCCTCGGTCTCCCAAAGTGCTGGGATTACAGGCGTGAGCCACCGTGCCTGGCTGATCTGATGGTTTTGTAAGGGGTTTCTGCTTTCGGTTGGCTCTCAAGCTCTCTTGCCTGCAGCCGTGTAAGACAGGCCTTTTGCCTTTTACCGTGATTGTGAGGCCTCCCAAACCATGTGGAACTGTGAGTCCATTAAACCTCTTTTTCTTTATAAATTACTCAGTCTCGGGTATGTCTTTATCAGCAGCATGAAAACGGACTAATACTATTGGTCAGCCCTCCTTCGATGATGTGGTATCTGGTGAAAGTTTGGGGTTATGGATCTTTTACTATTTCTGCAAATGGGGGCCTCCTTCAGCTTCCAGCTTCCTTAGACATAGACCTTTGCCTGTCACCTGCATGTCCGTCTGGCACCTGTACTCAGAGGATGCCCCGCATGGTGTGTGTCACAAAGCCCAAGGTGACATCTTTGGGGCAGGCTATTCTGCACGTCCTCAAGGCCTCTGTCTTTGCTAAACGTGAAACTCAAGTGTGCTTAGCTAGCTGTGTGGGAGTTTTCAGCATGCTGGCAAAGCCGCCTCATTGCTTCAGGGCTGGAGGTGGCTGAGATGTGTGTGAGAGCTCTCTGTCAAGGTTCAGGGTGCTTCCTACCTCCGTCTGGTGGAGCCTTGGCTGTTGTGAACAGAGGGCCTATGAGAACCTCAGGCCTTTGATATTGCCTTGGATTTGTGACTCTACCACCAAGTCGCTGAAAGTACCAAGATGTACCCACATGAACCCTTCAGTGCACAGATTGTCAAAAACTCTAAGAATATTGTTTGCCCATTTTAAGAAAATGCTCACATATCAGCTGCCCCACCACCCCCTTTTAGGCATTTAACAATATTCTGGTTATAGGTCTTTAACTACAATTTGCATAATGTAAACATATGACTGACTCTTATAAATCTGTTTCTCATTTGTATTGGACTTAATTTTTTTGTTGTTTTCAAGAATGTACTATAATAAATATTCATAAGCTCCAAGACATCTCACTATGGACCATTCGTTATATATAATAACACTTTAAATAACGTTTCGAAATGTTTTCCTACTGCTGTGGGCTCAATTGTGTTGGCTGTGATTTTGCATGCTTTCAAAAAAAGCACTCAGGTGTTCCTGGAGCCCCACGTTCTCGCTCTTTAATCCGGTATTTGGAAGCAGACACGAGTTCTTTCCCAAACACATCGCACATTTCCAGAGCATGTCTTGTGGCTTGAAGCATGTGGACTGTGCAGCAGCCGATGGTATCAGGGACCCTCTTCACAGCTTTGACAAATGTGTCACCTCCCCTCTATGCTTAGCTGTGACCGTGGAGAATGCTATCACTAGTTCCTTTGTCACTTTCTTGGAGAAGTTCTATTTGTGAAGGCCGTGCATGTTTGTGTGTTTGTGTGTTTAAATGGAAGCTAAAGGAATCAGAAGCTGTATGATAAGCCCTGGGTATGAGTTAATTATTGATAAGGTGGCTGAATCCATCACAGTCACTTCCGATAACTCCACAAGCAAATGAAAAACATCCTGGAATTGTGAATTCCCCTGTGGCAAGTGGTTATCCTTCGTGGTGGCAGTCTGCTGTTACGATGTAAGTAATGAAGCTTTCCACCTTTCCCCTTTAAGAAACTGTGACTGCACTTTCCATAGAGCAGGGGTGAGAGCAGGTGCCCTTGTTCCTGTGGCTCCTGGCGGGCTCTTTCTGGATGCTTCTCTGGACAGAGGCTGGTTTATATTCTTTGAGGGGACATGGCTGAAGTCTGCCAGGAACCTCCTTTCCTAGGTTGCTCCTGTGCCTTTGTAAGGACTTCAGCTTTCACTTATGTCTCCTTATTTGTTACTTCATTTATTTCCGCTTGTTTTGTTATTCTCATTTGTTAATTATTAGTGGATCTCAAACGTTTACAAATATTAAAAAAACTTCTCTCATCAAAAAAGTTGGGGCCTTTTTCTGATCTTCCGTGTAAAATCAAAACCACTCATCCTACTCTTCAAGACTGACATCAGATGATGACCTTCAGCTTTTCTCGTTTCTTCCTGTGTCCTGTGCAGCATAATAGGATGAACATGGACTTTGACGTCAGATGGAGCTGACTTGGAATCCTGGCTCTGCCAGCTGACTGGCAGAAGGGATAAGTTATTTAACCTCTTTGAGCATCAGTTTCATCGTTTGCAAAATGGAAACAGCTTGCCTACTTCACAAGACAGTTGTGAGAACGAAATTATTTATGGCAGGAAATCTGATGCATTGGACCATCCCAGGGCAGAGCCTAGGCATGAAATCTGCAGGACTCCCGGGCTCCTCCGGGAAGTGCTCCCTGGCTTGTTCCTCCTCTGTCTTTGTGTGTTGTGCTAGAGAAGTTTGGATTTCAGAGTGGGGGGCCTGTTTGTTAGCTTCTGGTGAAAGTTTGGCAGTTGGAATCACCACCCTGGCAGATTTTGCTTGGGGACTTCCCCAGGGACAATCATAGTCTGTTTTTGAGCTACTATTCTTGGATTATTATTATTATTATTTTTTTTGAGATGGAGTTTTGCTCTGTTACCCAGGCTGGAGTGCAGTGGCACAATCTCGGCTCACTGCAACCTCTGCCTCCCAGGTTCAAGCTATTCTCCTGCCTCAGCCTCCCAAGTACCTGGGATTACAGGCGTGTGCCACCACACCCAGCTAATTTTTAGTACAGATGGGGTTTCACCGTGTTGGCCAGGCTGGTCTCAAACTTCTGACCTCAAGTGATCCACTCACCTCAGCCTCCCAAAGTACTGGGATTACAGGCCTAAGCCACTGCGCCCAGCCTCTTCTTGGATTCTTATTAATTGTCAGAAAGTTGTTCCTTATACTGATCCAAACTGCCTCCTTGTACAAATGTCATGCAGTCCATCCAAAAGCCCCAACTGATCAGGGATGGGCTGGAGCGGATGTGTCTCGATGCCCCCTGGGTTAAGAGACAGTGGCTCTCATCAGGTAAGCCTTAAGGCAGGTGCGATGTGGCACTAATGGAATGATAGGTCCAGCTCAGTTATAGCTTAGTTTTCTTTGGTGCTGCTCAGGCTGTGACTGAAGCAAACAGCACTTATCCATGGAGAGTAATGGGGATGATGGATGAGAGGACTTGAAACCTTTTGAGCAACGCTTGAGGAAACTAGGGCTATTTCACTTTCGAGAAGGAATGCAGGGGTCTGGAAACTCATGGTTTGAAAGGGTGTTGAGGTCATTAGCTCCAGTGTTTTCCAAGATGATTTTGAGGAGGTGCGGCTGAATTTCAGACGGAGAAAAAGGATGATCTTTTGGGTTTTAATTTTCAATATTTTGAGGAAAACATTTTTGCCTCCTGCCAATATGCCTTTAGTGCTTGACTAACACTTTTTAATCTCCTTTTTTATTTTTATTTTTGAAAAAAGACCGTAGGCCTCCTAGCTGAGTACCCTTAGCTGGAATGCTATGTTTTTTCTTTGTAAGGTATTTTTATAATTATAGCAAATGATGCCTCATTTATGGCAGGGCTAATAAGAGGACAGGTGGTGTCCAGATGTGTCAAAATCACGAAGGTGTTTTCTGGGAGGCACTGGCCTGTGGTCTGGGCCTCTGCACCCCCAGGAGCCTGTTCTATTCTGGGATAGCTCTGATTGTTAGAACATTCTTCATGAGGAGCCCAAACTGATAGGGCCATATGCCTCTCCATTGGCCTTGTGCCTCGCGTGGGGTCATACAGGTAGGTGGGTGTGGCTTCTCCACTCAGGTGTGCCGTATTTTCAAAGTCCTCCCCTCCACCAGATCACACATCTCTCAGTCTCCAATTGCTTCTCCTGGGATACAGTCTACAGAGCTTGTCACATCCTGGGTCCCTCTTTCGGGCCTAGGCTTCTTTTAGCACGACATCAGAACTTGTGTCATGGGTGCCATTGTGGGAAGCACCTGGGTTTTGTAGTAAGTTAGTCCTGGGTTCAGATCCTGGCTCTGACCCTTAGGAGTGGGTGGTCCTGGTGAAGTTCCTGAGTGTCTCTGAGCCTTATTTTCCTGCCTTGCGACTTGGTAGTGTGGCCTGTGCCCAGCAGCAAGGCATCACCAGGGAGCTGGTTAGAAATACAGGATCTCAGCTGGGTGCCGAGGCTCACGCCTATAATCCCAGCACTTTGGGAGGCCGAGGTGGGTGGATCACCTGAGGTCAGGAGTTCAAGTCCAGCCTGACCAACATGGTGAAACCCCGACTCTACTAAAAAAATACAAAAATTAGCCAGGCGTGGTAGCGGGTGCCTGTAATCCCAGCTACTCGGGAGGCTGAGACAGGAGAATCGTTTGAACCCAGGAGGCAGAAGTTGCAGTGAGCCAAGAACTCCAGCCTGGGCAACAAGAGAAAGACTCTGTCTCAAAAAAAAAAAAAAAAAAAAAAAAAAGAAAGAAATAAATAAATGCAGGATCTCGAGCCCCACCCCAGACCTAGAGTCAGAACTTGGGCTTTAACAAGATCCCCAGGTGATTTGCAGGCACACTGCAGGGGCTGCGAAGTGCTTGTCTAGAGAACCGTGAGACTAGAGTGGTGGATGGTGAAGTGTTCACTCTTCTTGGACGGACATTTTGCTTCCACAAAGTTAGCCTCAGTTTACCTGGGCATTTCCTGCCCAAGTTTGACTCACCTTTACCTGACAATTCACTCACCACCTGCGTGCCTGGCCCTGGGCTTTTCACATGAACTTGTTATTAAGACATGACTCTCTTTCAAAGTTTGTGTAGTTGATGTTTCAAACCTAAAGATAGGAACTTATCTTTATTCCACTATATATAAATAACAGCTTTATTGAGATACAATTCACATACCATATAATTCCTCTATTTAAGGTTCATAGTTCATGTTTTTTAGCATACACAGAGTTGTGCATCCATTATCACAATCAGTTTCAGAACATTTTCCTTACCCCTAAAACAAACCCCACTCCCTTTATCTATCACGATCCTTCTACCCTCCCCAGCCCCAGGCAGCCACTAATCTACTTTCTCTATGGATTTGCCTATTCTGGACATTTCTTATGAATGGAATCATACAATATATGCCCTTTTGTGCCTGACTTCTTTCACATAGCATAATGTGTTCAAGAATCATCCATGTTAGAGCATGTTTCAGTACTTCCTTCATTTTTAGGGCTGAACAATATTCTACTATGCAGATACATCACATTTGTTTACCCATTCATCAGTTGATGGACACTTCTATTATTTCCATTTTTGGGCTATGAATAATGCCACTGTGAAAATTTGTGTACAAGTTTTTGCGTTGGGGATATGTTCTCATTTTTCTTGGGAGCCCAGGCGTGGGATTAATTGCTGAATCATATTGTAATTATGTTTAACCTTTTGAGGATCTGTACTGTTTTCCAAAGCCACTGCAACATTTTATGTTTCCTTCAACAATGTTTGAGGATTCTGATTTTTCTATATCCTTGCCAACACTTATTATTGGCAATAAATCAATAGCCATTCTAGTGGGTGTGACGTGGTGTCTCTGGGTGTGGGTTTGATTTGCATTTCCCCAATGATTAATGATATGAATATCTTTTCATGTGTTTATTGGCCATTTGTATATCTTCTTTAAGGAACTGTCTATTCCTATTTTTTGCTATTTTAAAATCGGGTTATTTGTCTTTTTAGTATTGAGTTGTGAGATTTAAAATCTAGTCTTTATATATTCTGGGTACAAATTCTTTATCAGCTATATGATTTGCAAAATTTTTCTCCCATTCTGTGGGTTGTCTTTTCACTTTGTTGGTGGTATCATTTGAAGCACAAACATTTTTAATTTTTTTTAAATTATACTTTAAGTTCTAGGGTACATGTGCACAATGTGCAGGTTTGTTACATATGTATACATGTGCCATGTTGGTGTGCTGCACCCGTTAACTCATCATTTACTTTAGGTATATCTCCTAATGCTATCCCTCCCCCCTTCCCCAACCCCACGACAGGCCCTGGTGTGTGGTGTTCCCCACACTGTGTCCCAGTGTTCTCATTGTCCAATTCCCACCTATAAGTGGGAGCATGCGGTGTTTGGTTTTCTGTCCTTGTGATAGTTTGCTCAGAATGATGGTTTCCAGCTTCATCCATGTCCCTACAAAGGACATGAACTCATCCCTTTTTATGGCTGCATAGTATTCCCTGGTGTATATGTGCCACATAAATGTTTTTAATTTTTATGATGTCCACTTTATCTATTTTTTTGTTGTTGTGTTTGCTTTTGGTGTCATATCTAAGAAACCATTACTTAATCCAAGGTCATGAAGATTTATGCCTGTGTTTTCTGATTATGTTTTACTTGGGTCTATTATTTCATTGTGTTTAAAGAGTGGGTCCTTCCATCCAGTTATATTAGGTCTTTCTTCTGACTGTATAGCTTGTGTCCGTTGAAGGCATGCATTCATTTTTTTTTTTTTTTAATCAGATCTCACTCTGTTGTCCAGGCTATGGAGCTCATAGCTTACTGTAACCTTGAACTCCTAAGCTCAAGCAATCCTCTAGCTTTAGCCTTCTGAGTAACTGGGACGATACATGTGTACACTATCACGCCTGGCTAATTGAATTTTTTTTTTTTTTTTTTTTTTTTTGTAGAGACAAGGTCTCCCTATATTGCCCAGGTTGATCTTGAACTCCTGGCCTCAAATGATCCTCCCACTTTGGCCTCTCAAAGTGCCAGGACTATAGGCATGAACCACCATGCCCAGCCCTGATGGTGTGCTTTCTTTATTTGTAATCCAAGTGCCTAAAAAAATGCTGATCATTATTCATGCAATTATTATACCTTTAAAAACACACTCAACCCATTGTTTAGCACACATTGCTGGCTCATCCACAAAAAGATTTCAAGAGACTTTATGAAATGAATGCTTGAAATTTAGAGTGGAGGGAAACCTGGGTGCTGAAACTGAGATGGCTTATGTTTAGTTGTTCTCCTAACACTAGTCTGGGAACACTCTGAGAAAAGGAGGTGAGGCCAGTTTTGTGTCATCTGGTTTTGGGGAATTCACACTGATTTTAAGTCTAGTCTTTCTTTTCTTGGTCCTTATAGACCATCTTTCACAATTCACTCTAGACCTTTGTCAGGAGGGGATGCTGGGAGAACCAGGCATTAATACTAAGGCTGATGTTATCCCCCTACGCACTGGGGCAGCATTGGTTCATGTTTGGTCTTTTTGGCCGTTCCTGTCATTGTATAATTATGGAGAGCGGATTTCAACTTCAGCATCACATTCATAGGTTCTGCTCCTTGGGATGTGAATTCACTGGGTCTAGAGACTTGAGCATCTCTAAAAGGAGCAAATCTCTAAAAGAATGTCCCAGAGGCTGATTAAAAATGGCAAATTGTAATTGATATGAAGTCAAATGCAGCTGTTTGGGAAATAAAGACAAGACATAAAAAAGGATGAGTTCATGTCCTTTGTAGGGATATGGATGAAGCTGGAAACCATCATTCTGAGCAAACTATCACAAGGACAGAAGACCAGATACCGCATGTTCTCACTCACAGGTGGGAATTGAACAATGAGAACACTTGGACACAGGGTGGGGAACATCACACACCGGGGCCTGTTGTGGGGTGGGGGGAGGGGGGAGGGGTAGCATTAGGAGATATACCTAATGTAAATGACGAGTTAATGGGTGCAGCACACCAACATGGCACATGTATACCTATGTAACAAACCTGCACGTTGTGCACATGTACCCTAGAACTTAAAGTATAATAATAATAAAAAAACAAAAACAAAAACAAACAAACAACAACAAAAGAAAAACAAAGGCAAGACCCTTGCCTTATACTCCAATCCACTATTTCCAGTTTCTAAGCCATTCCTAATTTGGGGACCAGTTGGCTTTCCAGTGAAGATGGTCCTCTGTGACCATTAGAGCATCTGGCCAACGTGTGTTCTTCCTCAAGCTTCTCTCCGTGTCTAGCCAGCCTACCCAGGCCCCTCACCCTGTTTTCGCGAGCAGTTTCCCAGCCTGCCTGAGCTTACTCAGCGCTCTGGTCTTCCCCACCTTATTCTTTAAGGATTGTGCCAGGCCTGGGGCTCTGTACTCAGTTACAGGCACCTTTGTCCATCCCCCACTGTAACACCTTCGTAACATCTGACCCTTTCTGAATGGGCCTCTTTTCTGCAAGCTTCTGGGCCACACCTTTAGTTATAGATGGAGTCTTCCTGTTGTCCTTGTCAGGAAACTTGCTGATTTGTCTTGTAAGATTTCCTCTTATCAGCTCTCTTTCTGACAACTTTTATTTTATATATTTTTTTTCATATGAAGCCCAGAGGTCAGATGATCAGAGGGCAAGGCAAAGAATGTTCCAGAGGCTGATTAAAAATGGCAAACTGTAATTGATATGCAGTCAAATGCAGCTGTTTGGGAAACAAACAAAGGCAAGACCCTTGCCTTATACAACAACCCAAATAAACTCCAAACGGATTGAGGAATTACATGTAAAAAAACCAAATGAGATAAAATTAAAATCCACACCCATAATATAAAAATGAATATAAAATTTCTTTCTACTCATGATTTAAGTTTCTGGAAACCTCTGCGGCAAAAGGAATTCACAACAGATTAGCTTCAGCATGTACAGACTAAAGAGTAAAGACCCCAAAATTAAAATTAAACCTATGATAGGAGAGGTATAGATAGATAGGCAGACAGGTAAGGATGATAAAATATTCACGGTAGAATTTAGGTAGTGAGTGTGTGGGTGTCCACTGTAACAAATGTTTGAAAACTTTTGTAATCAAATGTTTTAGAAAAAGGAAAAAAAATTATAATTGAGTAAAATGACAAAGATATGATGCCACAGTGCTACAGAAGGTTTTGGAGTAAGGAGGCTCTTGGGTATTGCTGGAAGCAGTTGGGAGCCCTCCCTGGTTCTTGGCAGGGAAGTGGCAGTCTGGCTGGTATGGGGGTGTGAAGCCAGATAAGTTGTCCACCGCCCACTGCCCATTTCCTCAGGACCTCTGGCTCTGCCTCCTGGCGTCCAGACTCAGTGGTGGTGCCCGCGCTTGGCTCTCACAGAGGCTGGCTCTGTCCCCAGCACTAGGGGCTGTGGACCTGCAGCAGCAGGCCCTCCCTGCTTGCTGTCAGCCCTCGGCTGCATGGGGGGCATGCTGAAGGAGCACTGAAAGGAAGCGCAGATTTCCAAAGAAGCCTAGTGATGTTTTGGAGGATGGGGTGGGGATGGGGATCCTGGCTCTGTATCTTCAGCCCTTGGCAAAATGCCCTACCCATGATTGGAAGGAAGGACACCCAAGTGAATCTTGGGGAGGCTGCTGGCAACCTGGGTAGAGACGCTGGGGGCTTGCCTGGCAGGGGGCACAGGTTGGAGACACATGGAGTGGATTGAAAGCAATGGTGAGGAAGGTTTCAGTGTGGGTAGGTGGTGGTACCAGCCATGCTCAGTTATCTAGGAGAAAAAGCACAGGGCAAGGTCAACCTGAGCTCCCATCTGAAGGGTCTGGGGAACAGCAAAAGCAGGGGGAAGTAAGATTTGGCAGCTAGAGGAGGAGTCTGGGCCTGGATCCTCCACCTGGGTGGGAACCTGTGCTCTAGGCGTGTCTACGTTGTGGGGCGTAGCACCTTGCAGTTATCACCTGTTGCTATTCCTCACCCCGGTCATTGCCTGTGGTTGACCTTCTTTGGTAGATTATAACCTTTCTGAAGGGAGCGGTCCTGCCACTTAGATCTGGGCTCTGTTGGGTGGCCAGCATCCCCAGAGGGTGTTTGCTAAATATTAGTTAGGTCTCTGCATGGGGGAGATGTGGGATGGGGAGGCAGCTGGGCTAAGAAACAGAAATCAAGACACTGAGGGAGAAGGAAGGCTGAAGCAATAGTGTTTGCAGTTGTTGACTTCTCTGATTAGAACATCTATCCCTCCAGCCAACTCCCAGGACGTTTTGTGACCAAGCATAGCACTAACCCTTCAAATGGCTGCTAATTGATTTACAGTTTTTGGTGATTGCACAGCATGTGCACCCGGAGAAAAACAAGCAGAGAATCAAAAAATGATGATTTTTTCCTGGAAAAGCATGCCCGTTATAGCCTACAGGGACAGCAGGGGCCAAGGCAAACATTCAGCTGAAACCAGAGCCTTGGTGTAGCCTGCCTTCCGAATGGCTGTCCTGGGCCGGGAGATTGCGACATGGTGGGGCTGTGGCCAGACCCTCTCTGGGCTGTGCCGGGGGCAGGTGGTGGTCGGGAGGGAACCTCAGGGAACTTCTTTGGGTCCAGGAGGTCCTGTCTGGGCTGCTCCTCTCTGCTGTGCGGGCTGCCCGGATTTCGGGGATGGGTCAGGGATTGAGGGCTGGAAGTGGGTGGGGGTTGTGAATTTGAGACTCCCAGAAGGGGGCCCAGCTAGAGCAGCTCCCGCTCCCTGCTGGTGGGCCTTGAAGAGAGGGGCTGGGCACTCTGGGGGGATGGATGGGTTCAGTGCAGCGCTGACTAGCAGGATAAGGGCAGTTTGTGTATATCTAGTGAAAAAAATGAAAAACAACTGGGGTGGTGGGAGATAGGGAGAGGCTTGCTGACCCAGTGAAGTCTGGGTTTTGGCGTATGGAGCTGTAATTGCAATTTTTCTGGCTTTGAAGTGTGATGGCCCCGCAGACTCATGAACACAAAGGATGCAGAGTGGAGACTTCCCGGAGCCTGCTTCAGGGACCACATGGTTAGCAGGCACCCTGTAAACATGCCTGCCATGAGCGTGTGGACATAGCATCTTTATATTTTAGTCTGTGCTTTCTTTCTGGATCATGCAAAGGGAAACGTCAGTCTGAGGCAGGTCAAATCCCACCCTCCACATTGGCAGAGCCCCGCAGAAGTAGGTTTGACAGTTTGAGGGAAAAGAGCTCTGGCCAGAAACTCAGGCTCTATTTAAATACCTGCATCTCTGGGCAGCTAAGGTGCCCATGTGGCCATGGATGTTTGGCCGGCGTTAGGTGGCCCCCAGGTTGAGTAGTGACCCAAGCCACTTCTCATACAACCTAAAGGAGCCCCGTGCTAGGAACAGAGAGATTTGTTTTCGTTGGGCCCTAAAAGGTGCCAATTGAAGGGCTGGCTATTCACAAGGGCAGCAAAATGTTTTGGAAGCGCATGTTGGCTAGAGTTTGGGATTTCCCTCTTGATGGCACTTACTGTGAGTTGGATTTAAATATAGGGGAAAACAGCATCCCACTTTCTTACCAAGGGACTAATGGTATTTGGAAAACAGGGACGCTCCATGGAAAATATTTCGAGTGTCAAGGACGGAGCCTTGGGCTTGGTGTGGTGGGGGTGGGTTGCTTCTCGGAGACACACTGAAGGTTTTACCACCACATTTGGGGGGCTGTCTGCATCTCTCTTTGCTTCCCCCAAACCCGAGAAATGTGCCAAACCTGCCTTGGTCCAGCCGGTGATTTTAAGACTCCTTTCCTAGATGTACAGCTTTAGCGTGGGTTTCTTTTTGTCCCCAAAACCTTGCAGTTCAGCTATACCTCTGGATCCAGGCACCCCACCTTGCTCCATCTTCCTCTGGTTAGAATCTAGACTCATGAAAACAAAATTGCTTAAGGCAAGAAAGGCCTGAGAAACACAGGGAGGCTGATGCAAATCTACTGCAAACCAGATGTTTCCTTCTCTGTGGCAAAGAGGCGCTGAAGTTCATGGGGCATCTGGGGAAGTGTTTGTCTTTAAGGAAGACATCTGTATGGAAGTGGTAGCCTGAGTAATGCGATGTGACAGTTGCTATGTCGACTTGCGTATTTTCCCCTCCTCTTATACTATTGGCCAGTTCAATGTTGCATAAAAGTCGTGCAATGCCTTGGAATGTGTTTATGTGCTGTCCTCTGCCAGAACTTTTCAGCATTTTTTTTTCCTACGTGTGTTTTGCTTTTGAGAAGATGGCCTGTCACTTTGGTTTAACTGTGTTCTTTTTTTGTGGAACTACATATTTCTTGGATTTGTAACGGGGCAGTGGCGACTTAGACTCCAGGAGAGCAATGGATGAGGGAGCAAAAAGGGGCAGGAAGGGGCACTTGAAGCCCCTTCCAGACCAGGGGTCAGACATGAACAATTTGCAGGTAGTTTGAGGAGATAAAATGTGTGTGAGTGGAATGGGTCCCTCCTTGGTGTCTGTGATGTCATGGGACATGGATCCTTCTTCTCTCTCTTCTCAGCTCCCGGCTATGTATCCAGCTGCCTGCTGGCCAGGCTCGCTTTGCCATCTCTATCAGGCATTTGGAAACTGCAGCCCGCACTTTCCTCCTCTTCCTCCTCTTTGCTTCCTCCTAGTTAAGGCACCTGCAACCTTCTGCTGAAGCTTGAGGGCTGGCTGCCCTCACTGCTACCTCCTTCTTTTTTTTTTTTTTGAGATAGAGTTTTGCTCTTGTTGCCCAGGCTGGAGTGCAGTCATGCGATCTCGGCTCACCACAACCTCTGCCTCCTGGGTTCAAGCGATTCTCCTGCCTCAGCCTTCCCAAGTAGCTGGGATTACAGGCATGTGCCACCACGCCTGGCTAATTTTGTATTTTTAGTAGAGACAGGGTTTCTCCATGTTGACCAGGCTGGTCTTGAACTCCTGACCTCAGGTGATCCACCTGCCCCTGCCTCCCAAAGTGCTGGCATTACAGGCGTGAGCCACCGTGCCCGGCTGCTACCCCCTTCCTTCTGCTGCAGACGAGTCCACTCCCAGCCCATATGTCTTCCCCAGCACCTCCGTCCCAGTCGGCATGATTGCTGCAGCCCATCTCTCCTCACCTCCTGGCTGCATCTCTATGGCTTCCCATTGTTTTCTCTTCCTCCAGCCTCGCCCCCATCCTAATCCAGTCTCCACCCTCAGTCAGTGTGAAACTTCTTTTTTTTTTTTCCCTTTTAAGACTTTATCTTTTTAGACCAGTTTCAGGGTCACAGCTTTAGGTTTCACAGTTTCAGGCTGAGGAAGGTACAGAGATTTCCTATACGCCCCCTTCCCCAACACATGCAGAGCCTCCTGTGTGGTCAGCATCTCCCACCAGACTGGGACATTTGTTGCAACTGATGAACCTACATTGCCACATCATTATCACCCAGAGCCCATCGTTTACATTAGAGTTCACTCTTGGTGTTGTACATTCTACAGGTTTGGGCAAATGAATAATGACATGTATCCACCATTATAGTATTACACAGGCAAGAGGCATTCACCCTGCTAAGGTCTTCCCTGGCTGGCCTCTCCTTTCTCAGCACAGTGCCTTGGTTTGTCCTCTCCTCGTCTATCCCTTTCCTTTCTCTTTCTGCTGGCCTCTGCCTAGGTCTGGCGCAGCTCTGCCCTCTTGTCTTTTGTCCATTCTTCATTTGGGGCATACTGCTTAGAACAGGGGCTTTGGAGCCAGTGAGACCCACCCAGGTTCACATCCAATTCCAGAGCTGCTATTTCTAGGCACACAACCTTGAACAGGTTTCTTTTTCTTTTTTTCTTTTTTTTTTTTGAGGTGGAGTCTTGCTCTGTTACCCAGGCTGGAGTGCAGTGGCACGATCTCGGCTCACTGTAACCTCCACCTCCCGGGTTCAAGTGATTCTCATGCCTCAGCCACCCGAGTAGCTGGAATTTCAGGCACCCGCCACCATGCCTGGCTAATTTGTGTATTGTTAGTAGAGACGGGCTTTCACCATGTTGGTTAGGCTGGTTTCAAACTCCCGACCTCAAGTGATCTGCCTGCCTTGGCCTCCCAGAGTGCTGGGATTACAGGCGTGAGCCACCATGCCCAGCCCTTGAGCAGGTTTCTTAACCCTCCGAGCCTCACCTGAAAAATGGAATTAGCTATAGTAACCAGTAAATGAGATACTGGAGAACTTGGTGTGAATTCAGCAAGATAGCTGACTAAAAGCCCCTAGTGCTTGACCCCCTACAAAGACAACCAGAACAACAAATAAACAACTACCTGTTAATGAAAATAACTGAGAGAGAGAGTGCCAAAGTGTATCAGAGGTTTAAGAGAAACCCTGGTGAGCACAGAAACTCGGGATGGCCACATAGAGAATGGAATGATGGGCTTCCACCACTTCGTTTCCCAACTGGGATAATCTGGGAACCAGGAGGAGCTTTTTCCTACGGTAAGGAAGTAAGCAAGAGGATCCTAGAAAACCCCATTACCACCTTGGACCTCACCCCATCACACCTACAGACATCACTGCTGGGATCTCCCGCAGCCCTCACAGGCACTAAGCCCAGCTGAAAGGTCTGCCTGGAGTCTACACAGCTATGCTCCCCGCAGGGTAGGAGCCACTATTGTGCCCTGCCCCTATGCCTTGCATGGCTACTGCGTTCTCTTATTTTGGAATTGGAAAGATGGCTTGGGTATGTCTGGCTCTGGGGTTGAGTAGCCACAGCTTCCCTTCATCTCTGAGGTTAAGCTGCCACAGAACCACCCCAGCCTGATGGCCTGACATCCCCAAGCGAAGTTGCCAGCAGCTGTTACACCCATCCCCATGGGGCCAAGTAGAGGTGAAGTGGCTCCACCTACCACCAGCTCCACCTCCTTGGGCTGGAGCTTAAGCAGTATCCTGCTTCCTGGGAAAATAGTACCTTGGCTGCCCAGAGCAGCCATGCCTACAAGTGCCTAATTTGAAGCAGCACCCTACATCAGGAAATGATATCTTTGTTATCCAGAGTGGTCACACATCCTATACCTAAGCTGAGATGATGCCCTGCATCCCAGGGAAACAGTGCCTGGGCACCCAGAACAGTCACACCCCCCAGACCTAAGCTGAAGTGGTACATTGCCCTGTGGGGAATTAGAGCATTTGCTGAGCTGAGCAGCTACACATCCCAGGGCTGAGCTGATGTAGTATCCCATGTCCCAGGGAAACAGAGCAGTGACTGAGCTCAGACACCCTTTTTTACTGGCCAAATAACTCTAGTATCCTGCTTTCCTGAAGCTGAACTAGATTCCTAGAGTCTGAGCTGCTGAGACAGCCTTCTCCTTGGGGAGTGGAGTTACAGCTTTGCTGCCTCCTGGGGTACTTGTTGCTTCTGCACCTGGTCTCATAAAGTCTGGAATACTGGTGAGGCTCACCATCCCAGTGTCTAGAGTCACTACTGCATGGTGCCTTATCCTGTGGGACCCAAGTTGCCTCTGAACTCTGTTGGCTGAGGTTCCCAAATTGCAGCTGTACCTTGCTCCCCAGGCCCAAACCTTAGAGCATCTCTTCTTCCCTGGAGTTGGGCCAGTTCTGTGCCCTAACTCCTGTGGGTAGGAATCACAGCTACAATGCAACCTTGTGGGCCAGAGCTGCTAGAAGATGCCTCAGACTCACAGATCCTGGCTTTGTGGGCAACCTTCAACCAACTCTGCCACAGAAAGTGAACCTGTATCCCAAGACCCGAGTACCAAAATAGGTTCGTGAGACCCTGAGCCTAGGATGTTGGCTCCACAGTTGCTTTAAACACCTGAATCTGGAACCTAGCACCACTGCAGCTACTTGTAGGTCATGTCAGACCTGACATCAGGAGGGATCCCCTTGGCTGAGTCTCCACACTGTAGGGAAGATGAGCCTAGGAGGACCCCCAAATCCCTTGACACTGAGGACATTAGCAACCTACACCTCTGCTGCTGCTGTCACAAACTTCTATAGCCTAGGCCACTGTGGCACCCACAGTTATTCCTGATGTTGTGCACAAATAAAGAACCTGCATGGAGACTATAATATTGTGCCTATCTGGGAAGAGTCACGACACCCTTCCCAACTGGTGCATTAAAATGCAACTGCAAGTGAAAGACTTTGTCTACAAAATCTACTCTAGAAAGCTTGAAAGAGGTGATTCTTCCATCAGATGCATAGACATTGACATAGGAACATAAGACATGTGGAAAAGCAAGGAAATTTGATATCACCAAAGGAACACAATAACTCTATAGTAACAGAAACCAGTGAAAGGGAAATTAATGAGTTACCAGAAAGGGAATTCAAAATAATGATCTTAAGGAAACTAAAAAAGATAAAATAAAATACAATATAATTCAACAAAATAAGGAAAACAATTCACAATATGAATGAGAAATTCAACAGAGATAGGAATCATTAAAAAGGACCAAACATAAATATTACCACTGAAGAATTTAGTGAATGAAATAAAAAATATGACAGAGAGCGTCAACAGCAGCCTTGATCAAGCAGAAGAAGAAATCTCTGAACTTGAAGATAAGTCATTTGAAATTATTCAGTCAGAGGAAAAAAAGGATATAAGAATGAAAAAGAGTGATGAAATCCTACAAGACTTATGACACATAAGTAAGAGAGCAAATATTCATATTATGAGAATTCTGGGAAAAGAGAAGGGAAAAGGCATAGAAAACCTAAAGTTCCCAAGTCTGGGGAGAGATATGAACATCCAGATTTAGAAAGCACAAAGATCCTCAGATAGATTCAGCCACAAAAGTCCCTCCCTGAGGCATATTATAGTCAGATTATCAAAAGTCAAAGACAAAGAGATAATTCCAAAAACAGCAAGAGAAAAGTGTCAAGTCATATGTGATGGAATTCTCATTAGGCTAACAGCAGATTTCTCCACAGAAACCTTATAGGCCAGGAGAGAATGGAATAATGTATTCAAAATGCTGCAAGAAAAAAAAATTGTCATCAAGAATGCTTCAGAAATAAGGGAGAAATAAAGTCTTTTCTGGACAAGCAAAAAGTGAGTCTTTCCCAGACAAGAAAAACTTTGCAATGTCACCACTAGATTGACATTACAAAAAAGGCCCAAGGAGTCCTATATCTGGAGGCAAAAAGATGATAATCACTATCATGAAAACACACAAAAATATAAAACTCACTGGGAGAACAGATTCACAAAAGAGAAAGGCAAAAGAATAAAATCTTATCACTATGGGAAACCATCAAACTACAATTATAAACAGTAAGAGAGGAAGAAAGGAACAAATTACATACAAAACAACCAGGAAACAATTAACAAAATGACAGGAATAAGTCCTCACCTATCCATAATAATCTTGAATGTAAGCAGATTAAATTCTCCATGTAAAAGATATAGACTGGCTTAATGGATAAAAAACATGACTCCACTATATGGTACCCACAAGAAACTCACTTTACCTGTAAAGACACATATAGACTGAAACTGAAGAGATGAAAAAAGATATTTCATGCAAACAGAAACCAAAAGCAAGCAGGAATAGCTATGCGAAGATTAAATAGACTTTTAAAAATGGTAAAAAGATATTAAGAAAGTCATAATATAATGATAAATTGGTTACTTCAGCAATAGGATATAAAAATAATAAATCTATATTCATCCAACACCAGAACACCCAGATATATGAAGCAAATATTGTTAGATCTAAAGGGAGATATATGCTATAATACAATAATAGGTGGGTGCTTCAACACCAAACTGTCAGCACTGGACAGATCATTTAGACGGAAAATCAACAAAGAAACATTAGATTTAAATTGCACTTTAGACCAAATAGACTTAGCAGACATTTATAGAATATTTCATCCAACAGCTGCAGAATACACATTCTTTTCATCAGCACATGGAACATTCTCCAGGATAGACCACACGTTAGGCCACAAAAAAAGTCTAAACAAATTTAAAAGAATTGAAATCATATCAAGTATCTTTTCTGACCGCAGTGGAATAAAACTGGAAATTAATAGCAAGAGGTACATTAGAAATAGTATAAATACATGGAAATTAAGCATCATGCTCTCAAATGACCAAGGAGTCAATGAAGAAACTATGAAGGAAATTTTAAAGTTTATTGAAACAAATGAAAATAGAAACACAACATACCAAAACCTTTGGGAGATAGCAAAAGCAATTCTAAGAGGGAAGTTTATAGCAATAAACACCTACATCAAAAAAGTAAAAATATTTCAAATAACCTAACAATGCATCTCAAGGAACTAGAAAAGCAAGAACAAAACAAACTCAAAATAAGTAGGAGAAAAGAAATAATAAAGAGTAGAGCAGAAATAAAATAAATTGAGACTAAGTAAAATATAAAAGATCAACAAATAAGTTAATTTTTTTTTTTTTTTTTTTTAACAGATAAACAAGACAAAAAGGCCAGGCGCGGTGGCTCACGCCTGTAATCTCAGCACTTTGGGAGGCCAAGACGGGCGGATCACGAGGTTAGGAGATTGAGACCATCCTGGATAACACAGTGAAACCCCATGTCTACTAAAAATACAAAAAAATTAGCCGGGCGTGGTGGCGGGCACCTGTGGTCCCAGCTACTCGGGAGGCTGAGGCAGGAGAATGGCGTGAACCTGGGAGGCGGAGCTTGCAGTGAGCCGAGATCGCGCCACTGCACTCCAGCCTGGGCGACAGAGCGAGACTCCATCTCAAAAAATAAAAAAATAAAAAAATAAAAAAATAAAAGACCAAGAAAAAAATATCCAAATAAATAAAATCAGAAATGAAAAGAGACAATTACAATTGATACCACAGAAATACACAAGATCATTAGAGAATATTACAAACAACTTTACAACAAATTTGAAAAGCTAGCAGCAATATATATATATTTCTGGACACATAGAATCTACCAAGATTGAACCAAATAAGAAAGAGAAAACTTAAAGAGACCTATCAAAGTTATTATTGATAGGTGAGTAATGAGATTGAATCAGTAATAAAAAGTCTGTCACCAAAGAAGAGCCCAGGACCTGATGGCTTCACTGCTGAATTCTACCAAACATTTAAGGAATAACTAATACAAATTCTTCTCAAGCTCTTTCAGAAAATTAAAGAGGAGGAAATTTTTCCAAACTCATTCTATGAGATCAGAATTACCCTGATATCATAACTAGTCAAAGACACAACAACAAAAAAGGGAAACTATAGGCCAATATCCTTGATGAACATAATTGCACATGTTCTCAACAAAATATTAGCAAACCAATTCAACAATGCATTAAATTGTTGTTCACCATGATCAAGTAGGATTTATCTCCCGGATGCAAAGACGGTTCAACATATGCAAATCAATAAATGTGACACATCAGTGGAATCAAGGATAAAAACCATATTAGCACCTCAATAGACACAGAAGAAGTATTGGACAAAATTCAACATTGTGTCATGATAAAGCTCTCAAGTTAGGTATAATAGGAACCTACCTCAACACAATAAAGCCCATATATGACAAACCCCTAACCAACGTCATACTGAACGTGGAAAATTTGAAAGCTTTACCTCTAAGATCTGGAGTAAGATAAAGATGCCCTCTTTTAACACTTTTATTCAACATGGTACTAGAAGACCTAGCTATAGCAACTATTCAAAAGAAAGAAAGAAAGGTCATCTAAGTTGGAAAGGAGGAAGTCAAATTGTGCCTGTTTGCAGATGGCATGATCTTATATATAGAAAACCATGAAAGCTTCACCAAAAAAGCCCTTAGAACTGATAAACCAATTCAGTAAAGTTGCAGGATACAAAAATCAACATAAAAAATCAGTAGTATTTCAATACATCCACGACAAACTAGTGGAAAAAGAAATCAAGAAAGGAAATCCATTTACAACAGACACACACACACATACAGACACACACACAAACTAGGAATAAATTTAACCAAGGAGGTCAAAGAGCTCCACAAGGGAAAATATAAAATACTGATGAAAAAATTGAAGAGGATACACAAAAAATAGACATTCTCTGTGCACAAGTTGGATAAATTAATATTGTGAAAATGACCATACTACCAAAAGCAATCTATAGATTCAGTGTACTTCTTATCAAAATACCAATGGCATTCTTCACAGAAATAGAAAAAAATTCTAAAATTAATTTGGAACTACTAATGACTTCGAATAGCCAAAGCAATACTGAGCAAAAAGAACAAAGCTGGAGGCATCAAACTACTGGACTTCAATATATACTACAAAGGTGTAGTAACCCAAACAACGTGGTACTGGCATAAAAGCAGACATGTAGACCAATGGAACAGAATAGAGAACCCAGAAATAAACTGATATACTTACAGACAGTTAATTTTTGAAAAATGTACCAAGAACATTCATTGGGGGAAAGGACAGTCTCTTTAGTAAATGGTGCTCGGACAACTGGATATTTATATGCGGAAGAATGAAACTAGTCCCCCTATTTGTCACCATATACAAAATTCAACTCAAAATAGATTAAAAACTTAAATGTAAGACCTGGAACTATGAAACTATTAATAGTAGAAGACAGCATAGAGGAAATGCTTCAGGACATTGCTCTGAGCAGATATTTTATGGAGAAGATCTCAAAAGCACAGGAAACAATCAAAATAAGGCAAGTGAGATTATATTGAACTAAAAATCTTCTGCACAGAAAAATAAACAACAGAATGAAGAGACAACTTGCAGAATCAAATAAAATATTTGGAAACTATTCATCTGACAAGAGATTAACATCCAGAATATACAAGGGGCTCAAATAATTCAACAGCAAAAAAACCAAATAATCCAATTAAAAAATGGGCAAATGAGCTGAATACAAATCTCTTAAAAGAAGACATACAAATGGCCAATAGATATACGAAAAAATGCTCAACACGACAAAGCATCAGTGAAATGCAAATCAAAGCCACAGTGAGCTATCACCTCACCCCAGTAAGAATGGTTATTATGAAAAAGACAAAAAATAACATATGCTATGAGGTTGTGGAGAAAGGGGAATGTTTGTATGCTGTTGATGAGAATGTAAAGTAGTACAGCCATTATGGAGAACAGTATGGGGGCTCTTCAAAAATCTAAAAATAGAACTACTATATGGTCCAGCAATCCCACTTCTGGGTATATATCCAAAGGAAATAAAATCAGTATGTTGAAGAAATATCTGCACTCCCATATTTACTGTAGCATTCACAATGGCTAAGATATGGAATCGACTTAAGTGTCTATCAGCAGATGAATGGATAAAGACAATGTATATGCAATGGAATACTATTTAGACATAAAAAAGAACAAAATTCTGTAATTTGCAGCAACATAGATGAGCTTGGAGGACATTATGTCGAAATGTGAAAAAAGCCAAAACAGAAGGATAAGTACCACATGTTCTCACTCATATGTAGAAGCTAAAGTAGTTGAGCTCATACAAGTAGCGAGTAGAATAGTGGTTACTACATGCAGGGAAGGCTGTTGGGGGATGAAAGGGAGGGCCTAGCGAATGGATGCAAAGTGCAGGTCAATAGGAAAAATAACGTTCTAGGGTTCCATAGCACTGCAGGGTGACTCCAGTTAGCAACAATTTATTCTATGTTTTCAAATAGCTAGAAGAATGGATTTTGAATGTCTCCAACACAAAGAAGGAATAAATGTTTGAGGTGATAAGTATGTTAATTACCCTGATTTGATCATTACATGTTGTGTATATGTATCAAAATATTGCATGTACCCCATAAATATGTGCAATTATAAAGTGTCAATTAAAAATAATAAAGGCAAAAAAAATGAGATACTGCGTGTGCCCTTGGCATTGCACCAGGTGCTTGATGAGTGCTGTGGTGGTCAGTGTTATTATTTTAAAGCAGTAACTGGATCATGTTCCTATCCTTTTCTGAAGCATAGTAGCTGTCCAGAGTTTGGCCCTCATAGCCTTCCTGACGGGCCTCCTCCTGCCTTCTCACCACTCTGAATGCTGGTGGCTCTGGCATGCTGCAGTTCCTGTCCTTGCCTGTCACATCTCTACATCTCTGTCACCTCCCTCACCTGGCATGGCCTTCTCCCCTTACTTTGGCCTGACTCATTCTTCCCACCTGGTTAGGTCAGTTGCCATTGGAGACTGTCTCATCCCTCAGTCCAAATGACCTTCTTCTCCCTTCTGGCCCTCCCACAGCACATAGCCTGGGTCTCATTTGACTCTATTCTGTGTCTTCCTCTAAACTGTAAGTTTCTTAAGCCAGGGTCTGGTTTGATTCCTTGATTGGATGTAATATGTCTTTTGCACATTATAGCTGCTCTACATGTGGGTTGGATAAGCAACACGTGCCACAGACTTGTGACCTCTGGAGGATCTGTGCACTGCTTTGGTACCTCCTGCTGATCTCTGTGCTGAGGCAGGTGGAGAGGGACTGCAAGCTCAACTTCGCGCTCCACCAGTCCCTGCCGGACGTTCCTACTACATCATACCACACAGCCTGGGTCTGATTTGACTCGATTCTGTGTCTTCCTTTAAATTGTAAGTTTCTTAAGCCAGGGTATATAGTTTAATTCCTTAAGTAGATTCCTCCTTGCTGAATTTGGCTGCGGCCTCAAAATCCTTCTGAAGGCACCACTCACTCTTAGTTGCCACAGCCCATCCATCCAAGGTAACAGGTGACGACCAGGTCTCTCTGTCCTGTACTGTGAAAAAGTCATGCTAACTTTTTCAAAAGGATTGTTTTGCTTACTTATAGATTTAAAAAATCAGATAAAAAGGTTTGGCTTCTTTAAGAAGTCTTAGGCAAGACACAAAGTTTAAAAAATCTTGTCAGAGGTCCTGTTATGTGTCTGAATCCGGCACTGATGCGTGCCCACTATGTTGGGAGGGCAGAGCGAGGAAAGCTGTGGTCAGCTTAACTGCCTGATAGAAAAGGGGATGGTCATGAGGAAATGTGGTGTGAAAAGTAAATACTCACTGGATGGGCACATCTCAAGCTGTGAAAGACAGACATTTCTGTGCAAACCAGAGCAGAAAGATGGTTTGGACGGGGATCTCCCAGGGAGAAACGGAGTGTTACAGAACACTTTCCATTGTCTTGTTGACAATGAAAATATTACACAGCCTTTTCATACTTCATTGTAATCCCAGAGCAATGTTTGAAGCAGGTGGAGGAACTTTCTAGAAATTACTGGAATGCTTCAGACACCTAAGGAAAAGCGGTTTGGTGAGGTGAACTCTTTCGCCTACCTTGCTTTATAACAATAGAAGAGGATGTGATCTCCGTTTGACAAGAGGGTGAATCAAAGCTGGGGAGGGGATGGGTTTAGGTCATGCAACTAGTAACTGGAGATGCCAGAATTTGGGCCCTGTCTGGCTCTGAGGTTCCAATTCCTTTTCCTATATCATGGACGGTGTGTAGAGCTGTTTCTAAAATGCCTTGAGTCATGTTACTCCCCATTGGCGCTGATGTCGGCTAGTGACTTCTGAGTGAATGAAGCCAATGTTTTGCTGAGATGGTGTTTGCAGCCCAGTCTCCTCCGTATTTAGATCTTGCCTAGCTACCCCTGCCGCTTGGGATGCCCTGAACATGGCCTGGGACTTACAGGGTGCTGTGCCTCTGCTCCCGGGTTGCCTGCATCAGCCTTCCCCACCGTCTCTGTCTGTTGAAACCTCACCCAGTGATGCAGAGCTGGTGGAGTTTCTGGGAATGCTTTCCCAATTCCCCTCGGCAGAGTCGACCTCCTCCTCTAGGTCCTCGTGAAACTCGATTCCAGCACCGATCACTCCCTGCCCTGTACTGGAATAGCTTATTTAGCTCTCTCGTTCTCAGTGGGCTCCCAACTCCAAGAGGCAAGGATGGAGGCTTAATCATCAGCTCTCAGGGCCCAGGACAGCACCCATCACACCGTGGAGAACTCAGCCATGGAGAGTTGAATTCAGCGGATCATGCGTAGCCTCGGGTGAATCCAGGCCTCTAGGAATTAGCCTTAGGGACCTCACTGTCTTAACTTCTTTTGGAGACCTTGGAGTGTCATAGAATAAAATCCATTACTGACATCTTCCTTGTGGTCCATGTCACCTGCCACTCAGGGACAGGAAATTGAATTGGCGTGGTGAGGCTGGCTCTTCACAATGCCCTTCCGACGGCTCTCAGCATGGCACATCTCTCTCTGCAGGTGTCCAGGCTCTTCTCAGTCCTTAGGTGGAGGAAATGATTGATCAGGACCATATTTTTCCTTTTTAAAAACAAGGATGTTGTGACTTTCATTTTCTAACCTTTGGAGGTTGCTGGCTCCAGGGTCTCAGCAGTGATGCCCTGAGGCTGGCTCTGTGGCACCTGTCAGCACCCCAGGAGCCGTCATTTGTCCTTGCTGAGCTGGGGATTGCCTCTCTCCAAGGGCCGTGCCACCATGTCTCCCTCCTGTGTTCTCTGGACGAGGTATTATACTTCACTGATCAAAAGCTACTGCTCTCCAGAAGGCTGATTCTATTTTTCAGGAGTTGGTTTTGAGGGCAGTTTGTTTTTAACTGTTACATGTGATTGGACTTCAGTTTCATTGTTATGTATAGCAGTTTAAGATGAGTTTTGAAAAGAAACAACAACAGTTCAGTCTTATTTGTGACAACTTGTGTGACTAGTTACTGGTCTGCAGTGCACTGTGAAACTTGCAAGGTACCACATAAACACCGAATCATAACACATTTCTTGTTTGAAACTGTATTAGCAAATTGAACATCTGTATTACAGCAATACAGCATATTAGTAAATTCAACAGCTTTTATTGATTCACCTTATTAAGCAGGAAAATAATCCTTATAGCTGATAAAGCTCCTGGAAGTTCTAGTAGGTGCCATTTTGGAAGTGAATTGAGTTGAATAAATGAAGGCAGATGTCAAACATTTGATTGGCTCTTTGCTCCCAGCTGGCTCTATCAATTTTGGAACCATTGTCAGAGATGATATAATTCACCCATATGAAACTGACAAGGTGGGTTAGATGCTGTTGGTCTCTAGGGAGGAGGGGCTGGCTATGCAGAGTTAATGTTTAATACCTGACTAATGCCACTTGTATTAGTCAGGGTTCTCTTTTTTAGTTTTTATTTTTTTGAGATGGAGTCTCGCTCTGTCACCCAGGCTGGAGTGCAGTGGCGCGATCTCCGCTCACTGCAAGCTCCGCCTCCCAGGTTCACACCATTCTTCTGCCTCAGCCTCCCGAGTAGCTGGGACTACAGGCACCCACCACCACACTCAGCTAATTTTTTGTATTTTTAGTAGAGACAGGGTTTCACTGTGTTAGCCAGGATGGTTTCGATCTCCTGACCTTGTGATCCACCCGCCTTGGCCTCCCAAAGGACTGGGATTACAGGTGTGAGCCACCGCGCCTGGCCTAGTCAGGGTTCTCTTAGAGGGACAGAACTAACAGGATATATATAGGGCATATATATATATAGGATATATATATAGGATATATATATATATGAGTTCATTAAGAATTTTATATATATACATAAAGGGGAATTTATTAAGTATTATATATATGTATAAAGGGGAGTTTATTAAGTATTAACTTACATAACCACAAGGTCCCACAATAGGCTTTCTGCAAGCTGAGGAGCAAGGAGAAGCAGTCCGAGTCCCGAAGCTGAAGAACTTGGAGTCCGATGTTCGAGGGCAGAAAGCATCCAGCATGGGAGAAAGATGTAGGCTGGGAGGCTAGGTCCATCTCTCCCTTTCATGTTTTTCTGCCTGCTTTATATTTGGTGGAAAGTGATTAGATTGTGCCCACCAGATTAAGGGTGAATCTGCCTTCCCCAGCCCCCGACCCAAATGTTAAACTTTTTTGGCAACACCCATACAGGCACACCGGGGATTAATACTCTGTATCCCTCAATCCAATCAAGTTGACACTCATTATTAACCATCACACCACTGTAGCTTGGTCTTCACAGAGTTTTCTACTAAAGTTCCTTTAGTAGCAGAGAGGACAGGGAGAAAGGCTGTGGCAGCTGACCCCAAGTGGTCCACAACATTTGTTTTAAAATCTCGAGGCTTATGTGAAATGTTCAAATGCTTTTGTTTTCTACTCCGTGTTCACACTTTCCTCCAAATCTCCATCTAAAAAGGTTTGACTGGGAAGAGGCCTCTTTTATAATTCTGTGGATTCTGGAACCCTCAGGCTCAAATACTGGGCTTCAGAAGCAGATATAAAAATGATGATCAAAGGGGTATAAAAAAGACACCAGAAAACAACCAAAGTAACTTTGGTGTTTAAAATGTGATTCTTATACATTTTAAAATAACGAAAAGAGTAGAATCAGATTGTTTGTGACACAAAGGATGTAATGCTTGAGGGGACAGATACACCATTTTTTGTCTTTCCTTTTTTTGTTGAGACACAGTCTCACTTTGTCGCCCAGGCCGGAGTGCAGTGGTACAACCATGACTCACTGCAGCCTTGACCTCTAGGACTCAAGTGATCCTCCAGCCTCAGCCTCTCAAGTATTTGGGATGACAGGCATGTGCTACCACACCCAGCTAATTATTTTGTATTTTTCACAGAGATGGGGTTTTGCCATGTTGCCCAGGCTGGTCTTGAACTCCTGGGTTCAAACAATCTGCCCACCTCTGCCTTCCAGAGTGCTGGGATTACAGACGTAAGTGCCCTGTTGGATACTCCATTATTACGCATTGCATGCCTGTATCAAAACATCTCAGGTATCTCATAAATATATACATTTACTGTGTGCCCACAAAAATTAAAAATAGAAAAAAATTAAAAAGGAAAAAACTTTAAAAAGAAAAAAATGTAATTTTTAAGAAAGGAAAGGAAAGTTGCTGAGTTGAGACAAGGGGCAGAGACCATGGTCGGATTTAGAGCGACCACGCAGTAGGGATGGATTGGCAGGGGAGACTGAGGTGGGAACCGGGCGATGGGCTGTCTCAGTCGTCAGTGGAGATGGTGGTGGCCTCACCCAGCTGAGATCTGGGGCTGGAACCAAGAGGACAGATTTTGTTATGAGGCAGCAGGAGGAACTGATGGGACATGGTGATGCCAGCATGAAAGGAAGAGGAGAAACCAACTCATTGATTAGTAGACACTGAGCACTTCCCGTGTGCCAGGCCCTGTGCTGGGCATTTCAGTCCCGATCCTTGTGGGAACTTCGCAGCCACCTGGGGTGATCGGTTTGGGCAACTCCGATGAGGAATGTGGGGCTTAGTGAAATTGGAGTCATGTCCAGGTCTCCCCTGCTGAGCAGTGGGACCCATGTCTACACTTGGAATGGTTCCGGGGATGCTTCTGAGGCAGAGTCAGCAGGACTTGGAGATGCCTGGGGTAAGGGTGGGGGGAGGAGGGGAGGATTTCCCTACCCTTCTCCTGTAGATCTTAGCCCAGGGACCTTCTCATCCAAAGACACCCCCTCCATCCCATGTGATTCACCCCATTCTTAACACCAGACCCATCTCCAGCCTCTTAGAAGGAGCACTGACTTAGGAGTCTGGTGGCCCAGGGCTGAACCCCACCTCAGCCCCTTCTAGCTGATTGCCTGCAAGTCATTTCACCTCTCAGACCTTCAGCCTCCTCCTTAGAAAGATGCTGGTAACAGTTTCATGGTGAGAATGAAAGAAACTCATGTAAAAGAAGGCAGCACCAAGCCCAGGGCCAAGGTGATGCTGAATACACAGGTATTAAATCAGTTTGTTTAATGCGCTTAGCCCATGTTGAATTTTACTAAATTGGGGAAATTCTGGGCTGTGACACATGGTTGGACTTTGATAAGTGTTTTTAACGTGAAAAGAGTTGGCCGGGCACGGTGGCTCATGCCTGTAATCCCAGCACTTTGAGAGGCCGAGGCGGGCGGATTACTTGAGGTCAGGAGTTTGAGACCAACCTGGCCAACATGGCGAAACTCTGTTTCTACAAAAAATACAATGATTAGCAGGGTGTGGTGGCTCACGCCTGTAGTCTCATCTACTTGGGAGGCTGAGGCAGGAGAATCACTTGAACCTGAGAGGCAGAGCTTGCAGTGAGCTGAGATTGTACCATTGCACTCTAGCCTGGGTGACAGAGCAAGACTCTGACTCAAAAAAAAGTAATTCTTACCCATTGGATTTGTCAATATTGGTGTGTATCCCATTGTGTCCCCAAACATTGGGATATATCCTGTTTTGGCATCAACAACAGGCCACCTTTGAAACATCTGTGAAGCCCCCTTCATGTGAGAGTGGTCACTCTTTCCTGGTCAGGAAATTCAGCTCTAAAAATATCACCTGCTTTCCCCACAAATCATCTTCCCTTTGCACCTTGTCAGTGGCTCTGTGCTTTGAAGCTGCCCCTCTGTTGGCCAGTTTGCTGTGTGCGCATCATCCTCTTTTGGCTTTCTCTCTAGTTGTGGCTGTTTACATAAAGGAATCCTGGTGGTCCACGGAGGAAGATGCACTAAGAACCTCTGATCCTGCGAGAGAAGGGTTGATGAAGGTGAGTTGATGCAATTTTAAATGAACGTTGTAAAAGAAGTTTTAAAAGTCACAGTGCTTACTTGATAATTTGATAATTTAAAGCAGTCTAGCCATGTCTTCATTTCCTAGTACCACAGAGTACCACAAAACAGAAATGTATTGTCTGACAGCTCTGGAGGCTGGAAAGTCTGAAATCAGGCAATCAACAGGGTTGTTTTCTTTTGAGGGCTGTAAATGAGAATCTGTTCCTGGCTTCCCTCCTAGCTTCTAGTAGCCTCAGGGGTTTCTTGGCTTGTAGATGACCTTCTCCTTGTATTTCCACATTGTTTTCTATATGTGTGTCCGTCTCTGTCAAAATCCTCCTTTTTTATAAGGACACCAGTCATATTGGATTAGAGACCACCTGAATCCCCTCATGTTGATTGACCAGCAGACTCTATTTCCAAATAAGGTCACATTCACACAAGTGGGGGTTAGGACGTCAACAGCTTTTTGGGGGTGACAATTCAATCTATAACACCCTGCTAGCAAGGAAAACAGCACTCAGTGCCATGTATAACAGATATGTGGCTACTGATAAGTCTATTTTACTTTCCTGAGTGGCTCCTCATGTCTAAGTTTTAAAACTTTAATATACACCATATCTCTGTTGAATGGGAAACTTCTGCTTAGCGCATTCAGGTAACGTTTATTGGCTCTTTGCATGAGTTAGAATTGTAGCAGATATTATCTTGTATGTTACCTGAGACTCTATAGGGATTATCTAATGTCAGAACCTTCAAGGCATTTGTTTTGCAGATGAACACATTGAAGCTGAGTCACACAGCCAGTAAATGATTTAGCTGGGTACAAACATCTGTCTCCTTGACATCAGACCTTGTGATCTTTGAAGAGCTGTGCCTCTGTTGAGCAGTTGTAAAGCAGAGACCTGGGATGGCAGGTGTGAAGGCAGGAGCCAGAGGAGCTTCTCAGAGGTCTAGGTGGCATCCTCTTGGCTGAACTTTGGCTGGGGCAGAGGCTAAGGAGGAAGCCAGTACCCAACTGAGAGTTTGGACTGTGTGCCTCACATTCACCCATTTTCATTTAATTGGTATATTTATCTTAATTCCATAGGTGGGAAGAAGGATGATGCTTCCCTGCAGTCTTGAAATGTGTGATCTTGTTTACAGTTGTCTGGAATGCCATTCGGTTCCCTTCATAGAGCCCTGTAAATAATGAATGAAATATCAGTATTCTTTCAGGTTCAGTATGGAGAATGGCTAAGAAACAAAATACAATTAAAAGATGAAGAAAAAACGTCAAGACCTAAAGTTCTACAAACAGAGAGGGGAAATAGTCCCAGGCACAACACTTCAAAGATCTCCAGCCTGATGTCAAGGAGATGGAAGTTTGTATCCAGCTACATCACTTACTGGCTGTGTGACTCAGCCTTGATGTCCTCATCTATACAACAAATACCTCGAAGGTTCTGAAATTAGATAATCCCTATAAGGGGTCTCAGGTAATGTTCCCAAGTTGTTAATCCAGGTTTTATTTTATTTTTATTTTTTTTCCTGCTGAGCAATTAAAAAAATTAGTTCTTGATTTTTTTCTAAACAAAAGCTTCATTAAGATAGAATTCACATATCATAAGCTTCATTCTTTTAAAGTGTACAATGCAGTGACTTTTAATATATTCACAACATTGTATATCAATCACCACTAATTCCAGAACATTTTCATCATTTTAAAAAGAAGCTTTCTACCCACTAGCATCACTCCTCATTCCTGTCTTTCCCCAGTCCCTGGAAACCATAATCTGCTTTTTGTCTCTATGGATTTGCCTATTCTAGATATTTCCTATACATGGAATCATACTACAGGTGGTCTTTTGTAAACAGCCTCTGTAACTTGGCTTAATCTTTTCAGAGTTCATCCATTGTAGCATGAATCAGTACTTCATTCCTTTTTGAGGTGAATAATAGTCCATTGTATGGATATACCACATTTCGTTTATCCATTTTTCAGTTGATGGACATTTGAGTTGTATCCACTTTTTGACTATGATTAATAATACTTCTATAAGCATTTGTATGGAAATTTTTGTGAGGATACATATTTTCAGTTCTCTTGAGTATATATCTAGGAGTGGAATTGCTGGTCATGTGGTAACTCTATGTTTCATATATTGAGGAACTGTCCAACTGCCTTCCCCAGCAGCTGCACCATTCTGCACTCTCAACAGCAGTGTCTGAGGGTTTCAGTCACTCCATATCCTCACCAGCACTTGTTATTGTCTTTTTAATGTTCTCCATCCTAGTAGGCGTGAAGTAGAATCTCACTGTGGTTTTAATTTGCATTTCCATGATGGCTAAGGATGGTGAACATCTTTTCATGTGCTTATTGGCCATCTCTAGATCCTCTTTGGGAAAATGTTTATGAGGATCCTTGGCCCACTTTTTAATTGGGTTATTTGACTTTTTACTATTGGGTTTTTTGAAACCCAATGCATATGAACTATTGAGAGTTTTTCATATGCAGGGTTTCATGTGCAGAGTTTTTCATATGCATAATCCTTATCGCATATATGATTTGCAATTTTTTTTCCCATTCTATGAGTTGTCTTTTTTAGGTCTCGTTTTAATCGACTCAGTAGATATTATTTTGAAAAGGTTTTTCTTCCAGCACATTAGAGATGGCCTGAGATTCAGCAAGTGAGCATGATGTACCCAGTGTGGTGCTTGGCATCTTGGTTTGCGTTGCTGCCCCAGCTCTGGTGCTGCAGGTGGGCCAGGTGGCCACTTAATGACTGACTGTTCTGAATGCTATGAAGGATGTGAATGGCTCCTTAAATAATTTTTTCAGAGCAAGAGTTGTTACTTCCTTCATTTGTCATCTCTTTTTCTAAGTGTAAATGAGAAAACCCCTACATTTTCTGACAATGTGGCCTATATTATGAACAGAAAGAAACTTGGGTGTTATTTCCACTTAATGAACCATGTTGTAAAGATCTATCCTACCCCAGTTGTACATAGGAATATTTCTCCTCTGTTTGTAGAACTTTAGGTCCTGACTTTTTTTCTTTTTCTTTTAATTACGTTTTGTTTCCTAGCCAGCTCTTCTTCACAAATTACCAAAAACACCCCACAAGATTTCTTAATGTTTTTCCTGTTAACTTAATTAGTGGTCCTAATGAGGGATGTGAACTGGAACTTAGTTTTGTGTTTTCAGAAACATTTCTGAGTCAAAATCACATGTCACACGTTTTCCTCCCCAATAATGAAACTGGACAAATTAAGTACATTTTCTTTCTCCTCCTTTTTCTCCTGCCAGTTTTTGATTGGATATTTCCCTTCTGCCAGATGCAATCTGCTTTTGTCTTCTGGCTTTCTTCTGAACTTTTTGGTTTTATAAGTTGAAAAATATAACCTCCCCCACGACACCAATCTGGTTTTGTGACTAGCTAGTTATTCTTAACGTCTGAACTTGATTTGGCTGCCGCTGTCTGAGATACAAAATGTGATGGCTTCTCAGAGCCAAGCTAGTGTGGTTTTCACTAATCTTTTTCTCATTTAAGACTTAGCTCCAGATGAAGGTGAAATATTTTACATTCTGGCCAATTCGTGAGTTTATTGGCACTGAACAGTTCGTGCCATTTGCTGCAAGCTGCCTTATTTTTATTATCAGAGCATTTGAAAAACATGCAAGTATTTTAGAGACCACATGAAGGATCTTCTCCCTTGACTGGAGGGGGAAACCAAGACTCAAAGAGGTTGTGAGTTGCTGAAGATCTCCCAGCAAATCCAGGGTAACAACCCACAAACCACAAATGATGACGATGATAATCCAAGGGTCAAGTATTAAATATAAAACGAAGTATTAATATTTGTATTATCCCCTTTCCCCAAATCTCATTTCTAATGGATGAAGATGAAGAACGAAACCGCTGGCTGGACTGGAAAGCCCCAGCCTGTTGTTTTGTGCATGCCTCTGACAGACCCCTCGCCCAGCTGTCTCAAATCCTCTTTGAAATGAGGCAGGGAAATCAATACATGTAATCACCCTCTTTGAGCTTCAATTTCCCCACCTATGAACCAAGACCTCCCCAGCAGGTGGTGAGAATCAAATGGTAGCATGTAGGTGGATGTCATGGACCAGTTAGTGGCCTTGTTGATCTGGAGGTAATGCATAGGATAAAGTGACAAACACGCACGCAGAGGCTGTCACCTAGCAGTGTTGCAGAGTAAATTCCAATACAACAGCGTTGTCACTTCGTAAATAGCTGATTGGTTTCACCTCGTGCCACATGTTAGCAGTTGCTCGTGACTGTCTGAAGGGCTGCGTTAAGGAGGCTTCTGAGACCGTGTCCACGCTTAGCTGGACAGATAGGTCTGCTCTGAATCCAGGGGGGGGAGAC
Source organism: Pongo abelii (assembly GCF_028885655.2). NCBI lineage: Eukaryota > Metazoa > Chordata > Mammalia > Primates > Hominidae > Pongo > Pongo abelii. The sequence goes on along the minus strand of NC_072001.2, from coordinate 101,651,975 downwards.
CTTGGTTTCTGCCACCTATTTGCCATCCGTGGGCTACACAAATGCAGAGCATTTTAACAGGCAGGAGTGTGAAGTCATTTTGACTTGCGAAGGGGAAAGCTTCTAACTGTGTGGGCCTGACTTTGACCACAATATAATTTCCTTGCTTGTGATAACTTTGCTACAGGCAAGAGATGGTTCCATTTTACAGCCTTAGAACGGGGTATGCCCTGAGTCCCTGTAATTCTCTGGGATTAGGACACCAGTGTGTGCTCTAAATCTGTCACAAGCCATTGAAACAGATCATTGCTTTTGGTGTAGCAATTGATCTCCCACATCATTTACCCTCCTTCTGACAGCCAGAATTCCAGGGCCTGCTGTCATGAAAATGGCAGATTGGGTTTATTTCAGGACACATCCAGCAAGTCAGTTGAAATGAGTTGCCCCAGCCCCCCAGTGTTAATTTCCTGTTTTGTTACCATGTGATGGATTGTGCTTTGTCGTCTCACATTCCTGGTCCATGGCCCTGGGGACCAGGGGCTGCCCCTGGCAGCGTTCTCTGCTCCTGGAGGCCGCATGGTGCGAAAGGTCAGTCGTGTGGAAGCCTCTGTGAGATGCCATGATTCACGTTTTGGCTCTTTGAGCACAAAATGAGTCTTCGATGGAGGAACTCACACCTGGCCCCAACGTGTGGGTCACATCCAAGCGCAGAATTTATTGCATATGATTTTCCTCTCTTGTCTCACTTGACTGTCGTTGTTCTTTTTCTTTCTTTTTTTTTTTTTTCTTCAAAGGTTCAGTCATTTGGGGAAAGGATTGTGCTTTTCATTCTAAACGCCATTATTTTTGGAAGACTGGAGAGAAATTTGGATGATGATGACATGTTTTTTCTACCTCACTCTGTGAAGGAACAAGCTAAAATCCTATGGAGACGTGGAGCGGCTGTTGGGTTTTACACAACCAAGATGAAAGGTGAGGGATGCACGGCCACCACTTCAGGCTGGACTGAGCGGGGCTCTCTAGGGGTCTGCCTGGCCTGGAGGGCTTCCTCAGCACCAGCTATGTGGAGAGAATCTTCTAGCACAGGAAGTATCATGGATTAAGTTGGGTGTAAATAAACCCCACGTGTGGATCCCATTTCCACCACATTTCTCATCTCAGTGGCAAACGTGGTGAAAAGCATGTCCCTTTGATTTCCAGGCAGTGCCATGTCCCCTCTAAAAAATAACTAATTGTAATTAATGGTATAAAATTTCATTTCTTTCCCTCAGTGTTACTAGTTAGTTGTCAGGAAAAATACCACTGCTAATAGCTGACATGTGGAGCCAAAGCAGCTTGGATGCCAAGATTTATAGACATTAGAAGAGAGGGAGTCCGGCTGTGATAACAAGGTTACGGTGAAAGTCTCTGGCTTGAGGGGCAGTGACCAGCGCTAAGTGTGGGACTAGTACCATTTTGCTGAAGTGATTTGTCTCTTCTTTTTTTAAATTTTTTTTTTTTTTATTTTTTGAGGCAGGGTCTTGCTTGATGTCGCCCAGGCTGGAGTACAGTGGCACGATCATGGCTCACTGCAGCCTCAACTTCCGGGCTCAGGTGATCCTGCCGCCTCAGCCTCCTGAGTAGCTGGGACTACAGCCACGTCTGGCTAATTTTTGTATTTTTTGTAGAGATGGGGTTTTGCCATGTTGCCCAGGCTGGTCTTGAGCTCCTGAGCTTAAGCCATCTGCCTACTCCAGCCTCCCAAAGTGCTGGGATTGCAGGTGTGTGCCACTGTGCCTGGCCACTGGTTTTCTTCTTTAAAGTTGCTTTCTTTTTTTCATTCTTTCTTTTCTTTTTTTTTTTTTTTTTTGAGATGGGATCTCTTTGTCACCCAGGCTGGAGTGTGATGTTGTGATCATAACTCACTGCTGCCTCCAATTCTTGGGCTCAAGTGATCCTCCTGCCTCAGCCTCCCAAAGTGCTGGGATTATAGGCATGAACCGCTGCGCCTGGCCTCTTTATTTAATTTTTAAAGGCTGCCAACATCTCTCACCTAACTAATTCCAGCCCCATCATTTGGTTGTCAAAAAGTTCTCAATTTTAGCAAAAATTAATCTTCTCAGTAAACTGCCATGGATGTACTATGAGTTAGATGTTTTTCTCGGGCGCTAAAGAGGCTGAGTTTGGTTCTGAGCCGTGTTCACGCTGTGTGTATGCTTGACCTGTCCAGGATGCGATAAATTTGTGTTTCTCACTTTTTTGTTTTTTCCTCAGTGAGATACAGCAGTTTCTCATCCAAACCACTTCTTCATTTCTTGGTTAATTATTCGCAAAGTCAGTTGTAGCTGTAGCCCCTGTGTCTTTCAGCTCCTTTCCTCATGACAGTCTTTGTCCTCAGACTTTGATGCCCTTTCTCTTTTTTGAATGGTCATGTTCTTTCACCATTTAAGATAGACCAAGGGGCCTAGAGAAAAATTAAAATGAAAAGGAAGCTTTTTGTAATTCTTCTTTCCTGGGAGACTCATCAGTGGTCATTTTCTACCAAATGGCTGTTTTTGAATCTGTAACCAAATCATTTGTGGTGTAGACATCCTACTAATAATAACAAAAACTGTTAACAGATGCCAGCTTGATATGTGAAACCACAGGTAGGCGGCAGAAAGAGCTTGACCTTGGTCTTGCCTGGTCTTGCTGCTGTTCCTGGAGGCAGTGATACCAAGGGTCCTGATTCCGAGGAGGGATGCAGGGGTTGTCTGCAACTGCCATGCTCTTCCCCAGGTAGATTCAGGGCCTTGGAGGAGAGGGAGGACCTAAGGATGCTGAGCTGAGGCAGGTCAGGCTGGGCACTTGAATTCTGCCTTTTCATTTCTGGTGGATCCCACAGATTCAGTGAAAAGTTCCCTGAAGCTTCTTGTAAGGACACATTATTTTCATCAATGAACTGGTTTTTGAAGTGGCAACGGACTGTTAGTTACTCAGCAATTTAGTGGGTTTAAAAAGTGTCAAACATGCGTGGTGGCTCACGCCTGTAATCCCAGCACTTTGGGAGGCCAAGGTGGGCAGATTGCTTGAGTTCAGGAGTTCGAGACTAGCCTGAGCAGCATGGTGAAACCCCATCTCTATTAAAAGTACAAAAACTAGCTGGGCATGGTGGTACATGCCTGTGGTCCCAGCTACTCAGGAGGCTGAGGTGGGAAGATCACTTGAGCCGAGATCACGCCACTGCACTCCATCCTGGGTAAAAGAGTGAGACCCTGTCTTAAAAAAAAAAAAAAAGTATCAAACTTGTAGAAAATAAAATAAATGAAGCAAATGTATTTTTCAGGTTTTCATTGCCAATTTTAAAAATTATTACTGCCTTTTTATAAACATTTTTAGGGAGACACAATTAGGTTATTTCTGTGGAAGCTATATATATATATATATATTACCAGCAGCAATGTCTGAGAGTTACAGTTGCGCCACATCCTTGTCAGTACTTGATATTGTCAATCTTTTTCATTTTAGCCAGTCTATAAAGTGTGAAGTGGTGGCTAATTTTGGTTTTAATTCACATTTCACTATTTCACTAATGATGAATGATATTGAACATGTGCTTATTTGATGGTCATATAACTTGTTTGATGAAGCATCTGTTCAAATATTTTTGCCCATTTTTAATTGTTTTTTAAATTATTGAGCTTCAAGAGTTCTTTATATATTTTAAATAAGAGCTTTTTATCAGATATATGTTTTGAAAACATTTTCATTTTGATGACAGTGGCTTTCAAAGAGCAAAAGTTTTAAATGTTGATGAAGTCTAATTGATCAATTTTCATTATAATTTAGTTGAAAATATTTTCTAAAATACTTTGTGATTTCTGTGGGTTCTTTAAAAGTCAGTTTTTAGTTTCCAGATATTTGGGGGCTATCTCTGATGTTTTATTTTTTTGTTGATTTCTAATTTAATTTTGCTGCAGTAAGAGAATATAGCCTGCTATATTTTAATATTCTGAAAATGACTGAGAGTTGTTTTATGGCCTAGTGTGTGTGTGGTCTATCTTTGGGAACATTCTGTGGGGACTTAAAAGAGTATATTCTGCAATTGTTTGGTGTAGTGTTAGAACTGTCAGGTTATGGTGACTGGTGATGTCATTCATATCTGCAAGGGAGCAAGAGTGGGGAAGTGCCATGCTCTTTTAAACAGTTGGCTATCCAGTGTCATTTTCCTTCAGGCCAAAATACTTCTGATATAGGTTGGATATTTGTCCCCTCCAAATCTCAGGTTAAAATGTGACCCCCCCATTGTTGGAGATGGAGTTGGGGCCTACTGAGAGGTGTTTGGGTCATGGGGGCAGATCTCTCATGAATGACTTGGCACCTTCCCTGTGATACTGAGTGAGTGTAGCTGTATTAGTTCATACTAGAGCAGATTGTTTAAAAAAGCATGATGCCTCCCATCTCTCTCTTGCTCCCTCTCTCTCCATGTGACACGGCTGCTCTCCTTTGCCTTCCACCATGAATGGAAGCTTCCTGAGGCCCCACCAGAAGCAGATGCTGGTGCCATGCTTCTTGTACAGCCTGCAGAACCAGGAGCCAAATAAACCTCTCTTCTTTACAAATTACCCAGCCTCAGGTATTCTTTTATAGCAGCACAAAACAGACTAATACAGCTTCCCTTAGTATTTCTTATAGTGCCATTCTGCTGGCAACAAATTCTATTAATTTTTGTTTACTGAAAATGTTTTTATTTTATTTCACTTTCATATTTGAAAGATAGTTTATCCAGATACAGAATTATTAGAGATCACTTCTTTTCTTTCAGCACTTTGAATATTTTGTTCCAATATCATCTGGCTTTCATAATTTTGGGTGAGAAGTCAGTCATTCGTCTTATTCTTGTCCCCTCATAAACAAAGCATCATTTTTTCTTTGACTGCTTTCAAGTCATTCTCTTTAACTTTGACTTTTTTCTTGCAGTTGACTGTGATACATCTATATCTTAGTCCATTTGTGCTGCTATAACAAAACGCAAGAGACTGGATAATTTATAAACAACAGAAATTTATTCCTCACAGTTCCAGTTGTCTTCTTTTTCTGGGTTTGCAGCCATATGTATGTTAGGGTGCTTCATATTGTCTTACAGGCCTCTGAAATTTTATTTTTCTTGGAATATTTTTCTTTCTCCTTTGGTTTAATTTATCTTGGTCTATATTCAGGTTCATCTGCCATCTATAATCTGCTGCTAAGTCAATTGAAAAATTTAGTTATTGTACTTTTCAGTGCTAAAACTTGTATTATTGTGTATAGTTTTCAATTCTTTATTGAGATTCCCTATTTATTCATTTGATTATATCTTTTTCTTTAATTCTTGGAATTATTTTATTTTAATTCTTTGACTATATTTGTAAAGCTGGTTTGAAGTCATGGAATTATTTTAGTTATTTGAATATATTTGTAAAGCTGGTTTGAAGTCCTTATCTGCCAATATCTGGGCCTATGTAAACTCAGTTCTACTGACCACCATTATTTTTTTTCCTGAGTAAGGGAACTTTCCTGTTTCTTTGCATATTTAGTAATTTTTGGTTGAAAACTAGTCGTTGCAGCAACTGAAATTCTTTTTTGATTTCTGAGGATTTTAAGATTTTTGTTTTGGCAGGCATTGAACTTGCCTGGATTTAAACTGCACACTTCATCTTCCTTGTGATATGTAGCTGCTGACATCTGTTTGTATGGCTTCCCATGGCTGCTTCTTTAGCCCAGCCCTGTAGAGTTCTTCCCTGTACCTGCAAAGTTGGTGGTTCAACAAAGATCTGGACATGGATGTGACTTACCTTCTCTGTGATTTCCTTGCTTCTGCCAGATTTGGACTCTGTAATCTGACCCTTCAAACAATTTATTTGACTTCAGTCTTCTGCTACTACAGCTGCCCAAGTTGAGGAATGTCCTTGGTTAAGGAAAGTGTCAAAGTCACAGGTCTAATCCTGTGCAATTCCATCTTTCAAGAGTGGGTATCTCTCTGGGCTCTGACTTCTTTTTTGCCAGATCCCTTGGGGTCTGCTCCACTCATATGTCAACTAGCTATAAGGCAGATTTGGAAAGTTTCTGCTCTGAACTTGGGTCTCACTAATCCTGCGGTTCTCATGCTGCTAGGGCTTCCTCATTAAATTTCTGCACTTTTTTCCCATCCTGAATTCTGATATTTGACATGTTTAGCTGGTAAGGCTGCGGTTTTTCCTACAAATGTTTTTTTGTAGCCTTGCAGGTGGAATTAATCCTGTGGCTGGTAAGCTGAAAACTCACAGGTTCTACCTATTCCAGTTTTCTGAAAGCAAATTTTCCTCTGGCTTCTATCTGCTTTTGGATGCCTTGCAGTGTCTTTAAGTATTTTATTAAATTTATTTTTTAATAGTTATTATATATAGGGATTTGCATGACCACTTCGTCTCACCAGCGTTATCTAATATTCTATTCATGTATAGATCATGGAATTTTGTTCTTTGCCTTCCCATCTCTTCCTATAAGTTGAGAGAGGGATGTATTTAGATGAATTAAAAAATGGTTGCTATGCATGCAGGTAAATTAAACAAAAAGTAATTTTGATAGTGATTAGGTATATTTTATTATATTTTGTTATTTTACGTATGTAAGTTAAGAAAACTTGCCAGTGAGTACATGTAGTTTAATTGGCTATAGGAGGGGTTTATAGTTCAAAAGTTCAGAACAGTTAATGATGTTTCTCCAGTCTTGGCTCTGTCTTGGTGCCTGTCACAGTGTTATGTGGTGATGTTGTATTGATATTTGAGAGATGGGCACAGCAAATGGCATGCTTCTCCACTTTTCAGCACAACAGTTTCTCTTCATAATCTTAGATCCATATGATTCAGAATGTCTGTTAATTTAGCCTGGGCTTGGCTGAAGTTTATAATTTCATTCTGTGAGGAAAACAAAATGTACAAATTCATTGCATAAATAGGAGCACAGGGGCCAGGTTTTAACTACTGATATGGTTTGGATTTGTGGCCCCACCCAAATTTCATGTCCAGTTGTAACCCCCAGTGGTGGAGTGGGGGCCTGGTGGGAAGTGATTGGGTCATGGGGTGGACTTCCCCCTTGCTGTTCTCATGATGCAAATGAATTCTCAAGAGTTCTAGTTGTTTAAAAGTGTGTAGTACCTCCCCCTTCACCCTCTCCTCCTCCTGCTCTGGCCATGTAAGATGTGCCTGCTTCCTCTTTGCCTTCTGCCATTATTGAAAGTTTCTTGAGGTCTCCCCAGCCATGCTTCCTGTACAGCCTGTGGAACCCTGAGCTACTTAAACCTCTTTTCTTATAAATTACCCAGTTTCAGGTATTTCTTTATAGCAATGTGGGAACAAACTAATACGCCTATTGAAGAGTGTATATTGTTACTTTTCTTTCTTTCTTTTTTTCTTTTTTTTTTTTTTTTTGAGATGGAGTCTTGCTTTGTTGCCCAGAATGGAGTGCAATGGCATGACCTCGGCTCACTGCAACCTCTGCCTCCCGGGTTCAAGTGATTCTCCTGCCTCAGCCTCCTGAGTAGCTGGGATTACAGACACATGCCACCATGCCAAGCTAATTTTTGTATTTTTAGTGGAGATGGGGTTTCGCCATGTTGGCCAGGCTGGTCTCGAACTCCTGACCTCATGATCCGCCCTCCTCAGCCTCCCAAAGTGCTGGGATTACAGGCATGAGCCACAGTGCCCGGCAGAGTATACATTATTTCTAAGCATTTTAGCTATACCTTTTCTGTCTGCATATAACTTTAAATCTTATTTTTAAAAGTTATAGAGTAAAATTCACTTTTGGGGGGGGCTTTACAGTTCTGTGAATTTTAACCCATGTATAGGTTTGAATAACCACAACCACAGTGAAAATAAACAATAGTTTCATTACCTCCCCCATACACTTCATCCCCCCTCCCAATAACCCCAGCAACCACTGGTCTGTTCTCCATCACTACAGTTTTGTCTCTTTTAGAATATCCTATACATGAAATCAGGCAGTGTTTAGCCATTGGAGACTGACTTCTTTCACTTGGCATAATGCCTTTGAGATTCATCCACCATAATGTGTGTATCAGTAGTTTGTGTCCCATTACTGCTGAAGAGCCCATTCAGTTTTCAAACAAGTGAGTGCCTTTATATAGAACAAATAAGATATTTTCAGGTAGACCCCTCTTTGGACACATTTTGCTAATAGGGTGGTTTGAGTTTCTCCCTTTGTTTGATGGTTCTGTAATTGTCTTTCTTACACAATATTGACACTTTAGCCATTTCACTATTTCACGTTGAAATTTTCTCTAGGTAATCAAAATTGTGAGGTTTTACTTTAACTTTTGCTCTAAAACCACCAATTCCACAAAACTGTTAACATTCAAGGGACGAAAATACTCACTGGGGAGTGGAGAGTTGGCCAGTTTAAGGCAGAGCTAATAAGTATTGTGTTTTGTATAAAAATCTAAAAAGAACACCTTTGCATTTCAGATTCCTGAAAGCCCAACACAAATGATTTCTGAAAGTCCTTGAACAAATACAAGGGCAACACTTAAAAATATTAAACTAGGTGATTTGGAGCCCAGGCAAGCATGGGACCTGTGAGATGACAGTGACACTGTGGAGTCGGCCTCAGCCCTGCCTGTCACCAGGGCCTTCTGTTCTCTGCCTTCCCCAGAACCAGGCCCACAGGGACCTCCTGCACTGTTGTCCCATCAAGCAGGGACCCCTTGCCATCTTCTGGACTTTAGTAGAAACATAGCAAAAAATGGAGCGGCAAGAGTGCAGTGTTGTTTCAGGTACCGAGTCTGCCACCCAAAGAGAAGGGGCTTGCCACTGCAAGGAACAGAAGTCTACTCCTGGACTGACAAGAAGGGAGGGCACTGGAAGAGGGCAGGGGAAGTTTGTGAGGTGCTGTCTGGCTTCTAAGGCCGGGATGGGGACCCTGCAGCTGCTAGTGGGGTGCTACTCTGCTAGTCTCTTTGCAGACCAGCTTCCTTTACTTATGTTTCTTGCTCCCTTAGAATGTTGACTTTAGTTTGCTGTGATGCCAGACTGGCCTCTAACTGTACCCGCTTTCAAGGGCCAGGACCTACTGTAGTGCTAGTCCAGCTGGCCGGTGGATTGGTTTCTTATGGATGGATCATGGGTCCACATTTTGCTCAACTGTGGTCAGGTAGGCTGGGTGCTATGGATCAGAGATGGCCATCTAGCCCTGTCTCTTTAACTGAGGCTATGGTGGGGCAATTTTAAAGAGCTATGGGTTTGGCAGACATCCCATAATAATCCATGGAGGAATCCTAGTGGTCTTGCCTAAAAGTATTCTGGCCTCAACCTGGGCTGCAATACTCTTAGTCAAGATCACCAGGCAGCCCTTCGTTGACAACTCTAATTTTTAGAGCCCCGCAGAAGACACAGCTTTGAGCTGCTCATGTAGTATAGGATACAGGAATTCTCAGGCTCTACCCCAGACCTACTGAATCAGAAACTCTGCAGTGGGGCCCAGCGGTCTGTGTTAATAAGCCCTGCAGGTGATTCTCATGTACTCTACGGTGTGAGAACCACTGACCTAAGGCACACATTCTCAGCAAGGAGATGTTGCCTCCAATGAGACAGTGATTTGTTCTTGGGGAGCAAAAAAAAATCTTAGATATTTACAGTGGTTTGTGGCTTTTCAAAGATCAACATTATTTAACAAAGTCTTATTTTTTATTAGTATTTAATTTGGGGGATGGTGATTAGGAAAAAATGTCTTAAAAGGCTCCTTAAATTGGCCATAATGAAAACTGTTTAAGAAAACTGATCTAGGGTATATAACTCGAACTGGGCTTTCCGGCTGTGGAGTAGGCACAAGTTCAGCATTCCTAGGTAATGACCAAGCTCAAGCTCAACTGTTTTGCTAAATGACTGTAGCTGTTTATATTCTCACCAGCAGAAGGTTGGAGGCTTTGTTGCTCCTTACCTTTGTCAACACTTGGTATTGTCCAACGTTTTAGTGGTTGCTGATCTGATGGCTATGAAATGATATCTTATTTTAAAGGCTTTTTCCAATTGTTTCTAATATATAGTTTTTTTTTTTTTTTTTTTGAGATGGAGTCTCGCTCTGTTGCCCAGGCGTGCAGTGGCGTGATCTCGGCTCACAGCAACCTCCGCCTCCCAGGTTCAAGCGATTCTCCTGCCTCGGCCTCCTGAGTAGCTGAGACTACAGGTGCACGCCACCATGCCCAGCTAATTTTTTGTATTTTAGTAGAGACAGGGTTTCACCGTGTTGCCCAGGCTGGTCTCAAAGTCCTGAGCTCAGGCAATCCGCCTGCATCTGCCAATATATAGATTTTTAAGTATTGATTTTGGGTTTATCAGCCTTGCTAAAATCTCCTATTAATTCTGTAATTTGTTGGTAGTTTCTTTTGCTTTTTGTTTCTAATTTTTTTATTGTAGTAAAATACACATAAAATAAAATGGCATCTTACACAGTTTTAAGTGTACAGTTCAATGGTATTAAATATATTGATGATGTTGTTTAACCATCACCACCATCCATCTCCAGAACTCTTTCCATATTATAAAATGGAAACTGTACCCATTAAAAAATAACTCGCCATTTCACTCTCACTCCAGTTCTTGAAACTACCGTTTTACTTTGTGTGAATCCGATGATGTTAGGTGCCTCATATAAGTGGAATCACTCAGTATTTTTCCTTCACACTCAGTATTATACCGCTGAATAATATTCCACGGTATATATATGCCACATTTTGCTTATTGATTCATTTGTCAGTGGACACTTGGATTGCATCCATGTTGTAGCTCTTGTGAATAATGTTGCTGTAAACATGGGTATACAAATATCTCTTTGAGACTCTGGTTTAGGTATATACTCAGAAGTGGAATTGCTGGATCATGCGGTAATTCTAGGTTTCATTTTTTGAGGAACTGCCACACTGTTTCCCATGGTGGCTGTAACACCTTACATTCTTACCAACAGTGCACAAGGGTTGTAATTTCTCCCCATTTTTTCTAACACTTATTTTTTTATCGTAACCATCCTAATGGATGTGAAGTGGTGTCTCGTAGTTTTGATTTGCATTTACCTAAAGATTACTGAGCATGTTTTTACGTGCTTATTGGCCGTTTGTGTAACTTCTTTGGAGAAGGGTTTATTCAAATCCTTTGGCTGTTTTTGTATTGGTTGCGTGTATGTAATTAAAAAAAATTTTAATTTTACAATGTGAGAACCACTGACCTAAGGCACACATTCTCAGCAAGGAGGTATTGCCCCCAATGAGACAGTGATTTGTTCTTGGGGAGCAAAAAAAAAATCTTAGACATTTACAGTGGTTTGTGGCTTTTCAAAGATCAACATTATTTAACAAAGTCTTATTTTTTATTAGTATTTAATTTGGGGGATGGTGATCAATGTATTACAAATAAATATATTGTATAAGCCATTCCATAATCTATACATATTTCAAGACATCATATTGTACACCAAAGATATATACAATATTTATCTGTCAATTAAAAAATATTAATTTAAAAAATACTCATATTCAAATTGTGAATTTGTCTCAAATTCACACAAAGCAAAATGGTGGTTTCAAGAACTAGAGGGAGAGGGAAACAGGGAGTTATTGTTTAATGGGTACAGAGTTTCCATTTACAATATGGAAAGAGTTCTGGACATGGATGGTGATGATGGTTACATAACATTATTCATATTTAAAGTTTTTTAAATTGACAGATAAATATTGTATATATTTTTTGGTGTACAACATGATGTTTTGAAATATGTATAGACTGTGGAATGGCTAAATCAAACTAATGAATGTATGCATTACCTCACATATTTATCAGTTATTTGTAGCGAGAACATTTAAAATCTACTCTCGTAACAATTTTCAAGTATACTGTATGTTGTTATTAACTGTAGTCACCATGTTGTACAGTAGATTTATTAAGTTATTCTCCTGTCTATATGACATTTTATATCCTTTGACCAATATCTTCCCAGTTTCTCCCCACCTCTAGCACCTGGTAACCACCATCCTACTCTCTGCTTCTGTGAATTGGACTTTTTTAGATTCTACATATAAATGAGAGCATGCACCCATTTTTAAATTGGGTTATTTGTTTTCTTGCTATTAGGTTGTATGAGTTCCTTATATGTTTTAGATATTGACCCCTCATCCAATGTATGGTTTGCAAATATTCTCCCATTCTGTAGGTTGCCTTTTCACTCTGTTGATTATTTCTTTTGCTATGCAGAAGCTTTTTAGTTTGATGTAGTCACCTTTGTGTATTTTTGCTTTTGTTGCCTATGCTTTGGGATCATATTAAAAAAACCATTGTCCAGGCCAATGTCGTGGAGCTTTCCCCCTATGTTTTCTTATAGTAGTTTTACAAGTTTTGGCCTTACATTTAAATCTTTAATCCAGTTTGAGTTGTTTTTTGTATATGATTTGAGATAAGAGCCTAATTTCATTCTTCTGTGTGTGGATATCCTGTTTTCCCAACACCATTTAGTGAAGTGACTGTCCTTTTCCAATGTGTGTTCTTGGCATCTTTGTCAAAAATCAATTGGTTGTACATGTGTGAGTTTATTTCTGGGCTCATTGTTCTGTTCCATTGGTATACCAGTCTGTTTTTATGTTGATACTATGCTATTTTGATTACTATAGTTTTGTATATGTTTTAAAATCATAGAGTGTGATGCTTGTGGCTTTATTCTTTCTGCTTAAGATCACTTTGAGTATTTGAGTCTTTAGTGGTTCTATACAAATTTTAGGATTTTTTTTCTATATCTGTGAAAAATGTCATTGGAATTTTGATAGAGAATGTGTTGAATCTATAGATAGCTTTGGGTAGCAGGGATATTTCAACCGTATTAATCTTTCTAATCCATGAACATGGGATATATTTTCATTTATTTGTGTCTTCTTCGATTTCTTTCATCAGTATTATAGCTTTCATTGTATAGAATTTTATCTCTTTGGTTAAATTTATTCCTAAGGTATTTTGTTATTTTTTTGTAGCTATTGTAAATGGGATTATTTCCTTAATTTCTCTTTTGAATAGTTAATTGTTAGTGTATAGAAACACTACTGATTTTTGTATGTTGAGTTTGTATCCCGCAAACTTACTGAATTTGTTTATTAGTTCTAATGGTTTTTTAAATAGTCTTTAGGATTTTTTATATATAAGATTGTGTCAGCTGGGCATAGTGACTCATCACTGAAATCTCAGCACTTTGGGAGGCCAAGGCCAGGGGCTCACTTGAGTCCAGGAGTTTGAGACCAGCCTGGGTAACATAGGGAGACCCTGTCTCTACAAAAAAAATTAAAAAGTAATTAGCCAGGTGTGATGATGTGCCTGTTGTCCCAGCTGCTTGAGAGGCTGAGGCAGGAGGATTGCTTGAGCCTGGTAGGTTTAGGCTGCAGTGAGTTACAATCACGTCAATGCACTCCAGCCTGGTTGACAGAGTGAGACCCTGTCTCAAAAAAAAAAAAAGAAAGAAAAAGAATGAAAGAAAGAAAGAGAGAGAGGGAAGGAAGGAAAAGAAAGAAAAGAAAAAAGAAGAAAGGAAGAAAGAGAAAGAGAAAGAAAGAGAAAGAAAGAAAGAAAGACAAAGTAAAGGTTATGTCATCTGCTGCAAACAGAGACAATTTAACTTCTTCCTTTCCAGTTTGGATGGCTTTTATTTCTTTCTCTTGCCTCATTACTATGGCTAGTACTTCTATGTTGAATAGAAGTGGCAAGAGTGAATATCCTTGTTATTGATCTTAGAGGACTATCTTGCAGCTTTTCACTGTTGAATATGATGTAAGCTATGGATTTGCAGGTTGTTTTTATGTTGTTGAGGTTGAATAGTTCCTATATTTTCTAGATATTAATCCCCACCTTAGTCTGTTTGTGGTGCTATAACAAAATACCACAGATTGGGTAATTCATGAGCAATAGAAATTTATTTCTTACAGTTCTGGAGGCTGAGAAGTCTAAGATCAAGATACTAGCAGGTTCAGTGTCTAGTGAGGACCCAAATGAATCCTGCCATTTGCCTCCAAATGGCATCTTGTTAACGTATCTTCCTGAGGGGATGAATGCTGTGTCCTCACATGGTGAAAGGATGGAAAGGGGAGAAAAGGGCCTCCTTCCACTCACTCCCTCCAGCCCTTTCATAGGAGTGCCAATCTCATCCATGAGGCTGGAGCCTTCAAGGCCTAATCACCCTCTAAAGGCCCTATCTCTTAATACTATCACTTTGGTGATTAAGTTTCAATACATGAATTTTGGGGGACACATTCAGACCATAATAATCCCTTATCAGATATATTATTTGCAATTTTTCTCTCCCATTCTATGTGATGCCTTTTTACTTTGTTGATACTGACTTTTGATGCACAAAATTTATAAATTTTCATGAAGTCCAATTGCCTGTGTCATTAGTGTCATATTCAAGAAATCATTGCCAAATCCAGTGTCATGAAGATTCTGCCCTATGTTTTCTTCTAACAGTTTTATAGCTTTAGGTCTTACATTTAGGTCTTTGATCCATTTTGAGTTAATTTTTGTGTATAGTGTCAGCTAAGGGTCCAACTTCATTCTTTTGCATATGTATATCCAGTTTTTCCAGCACCATTCATTGCAAAGATTGTCTATTCTTATAGTTTCTTTTGCTTTTTAAAATTTTCTGTTTTCTGGCCGGGCGCGGTGTCTCACACCTGTAATCCCAGCACTTTGGGAGGCCGAAGCAGGTGGAATACCTGAGGTCAGGAGTTTGATACCAGCCTGACCAACATGGAGAAACCTCATCTCTACTAAGAATACAAAATTAGCCCGATGTGGTGGTGTGCGCCTGTAATCCCAGCTACTCAGAGGGTGAGGCAAAACAATCACTTGAACCTGGGAGGCAGAGATTGCAGTGAGCCAAGATTGTGCCATTGCACACCAGCCTGGGCAACAAGAATGAAACTCTGTCAAAAAAAAAAAAAATTCTGTTTTCTGATTATGGATTGAGTAATGCTCAGGGTCCAGCACAATGCTGAACTGAAGCAGCCTTTCTCTTGTAATCTTTAAATGAGGTACGTTACTGATATAGATTTTCTTATGTTATGCTACCCGGGATAAATCTGCTAGGTCAAGTGTTTTTTGTTTTTTTTTTTATTCCTGAGCTTTTTTTTTAATATTTAAAAAGTAAATCAAATTTTGTGGCACCTTATAAATTCATTCCTGTTATAATAATAAAATATGTAGAAATAAATGAAATTTTAAAAGGGAAAATAATATAAAGCTTTTCTCCAGGTGTGTCTTATTTTTGGATGGTGAGTGCATTATTTTTCATTGTTTTCAAGAAACATATAATTATTACAAATAGATATTATAAAAGCTTAGTTCCCTCTGTTAAAAATGATGTTTTTCTGGGCAGACATTAGCAAACTATGGTCTGTCAGCCAAATCATGCCCATCGCTTGTTTCTGTAAATAAAGTTTTATTGGCATATTGCTATGCCCACTCATATTGTCCTTGGTTGCTTTTGCATTTCAACTGTAGAGTTGAGTAGTTGCAACAGAGACTTTATGGCTCCCAAAGCCTAAAGCATTTACTCTCTGATCTTTACAGAAAAAGTTTGCCAACCCCTGTTCTAGAGAATGCAATTTAAACATTTTTTTTCCAAAAAATTATTTAATCTAAATTGGTGTAGTAGTTCTTGGTGGGCAGAATTTAGGAACATTCAGACCATTTACCAGTATCTTCAATGGATGCTTAACTGTGCTAGGTTTCAGGGGAGTCTGGCTCTAACCTCGTGAAGTGGGCCCAGGACAGACATAATAGCATGGTTGTAACTAAAAGGTAGTAATAACACTTAGCAAAATTGAACTCTTAGCCATTTCTGTATTGGATTTCTGTGGTTTAGGAGTATCCCAAATACCATCATAATTTGCACTCATTCTCTTGGACTAGCAACTGTTACTACTTGACTTGAATTTGGATTTTGAGAGCAGTTCTTCCTAAAATGCTCTACAGAGCCACAACAGCTGCAGCAGCCACCATCAGTATAATGTCTTAGAATTATCAGGACAAGACCTGGATGGGTGCTTCACAGCTCCACAAAAGAAATACTGCAGAAGGAAATTTGCTGAAAGCTGGGTCATCTTTGGCCAGGTGCTTGTTTATTTTGCGCTCTGACATCCACACCATAATTTTCCTGGTGGCCTGTCTTGATTCTCAAAAGCAGCTGGGCAGGGACATACGTTATGGCATTTGTCCTGCCACTTGTCTTTTTAATCTTCCTCCTTCCTGAGAAATCGCCTTTGTGAATTAGATACAGTTTCTTCCATTACTTTCTAGCTGTCTGCCCCTATCATTTCCTGGTGGGCCATCTGTGAATTCTGTCTTAGGTATTCCAAGAAGTCATTTGTATCTTCATTAAAGTAACCCTAGTTTTTCTTTTCTTTGTTTTGTGTGGGTTATTGGTCTTGTGTCTCCTCTAGAGCAGCTAGGTTAATGAGCAGAGAAAAACTAGCCTCCTATGGTGACCTAAATTAGCTTTGTATGCCTTGTTGAATCCAGTATGTTAATATGTGTTTATTTTTGTTTATGTTCACAAATGGCTACTGTTGACATACTCTTCTTGTCCTTGGTTTTTTCTTTTTCCTTCAAAGGCTATATTATACTCATAGACTGAGAGGGGGAATGTTCTCTTTATTTTTTGTTCTCTTGAAGGCGTTCTTGGAAGTTTGATAGAACTTATCTCTAAAACCATTTGTGCCTGATGTCTTCAGTGCTGGGGGATTTTAAGCTACTGATTTAAGGTTTTAATGCTCATAGGACAAGTTAGTCTTTTGGTTTTTTCTTGAGTCAGTTTTGGTGGGTTGTCTTATCCTAGGAATTTGTCCTTTTTATTTGTTTTCAAGTTTATTATCATCTTTTCTTTTCTTTTAAACTTTTACCACATCTGTAGGGATATCTCTTTTAATTCCTAATATGCTTTATATATTGTCTCTCCTTTCTTTCTTATTTTAGCAACTCTTGAATTTTTAAAAACTTCTTTTTGTTGTCTCTTTCCTTTCTATTTCATTAATGTCTATCCTTTTTGTCTTTTTCCCTTTATTTTCTTTGAGTTTCTTCTGTTCTTTTTGAATATTGTAAATTCTGATGCTTAGCGTGTTCACTTTCAGCCATTTTTGTTTTCTACTATCAGCATTCACGGTTAAAACCGACTCACACTACTGACAGTTTGGTTGGTTCACCCTGCTGTGGTCTTATGGGTTGCATGTTTTTGACTGGTCTGTACTTTGCCATACCTGCCCTCCCCTACTATTTACTATGAATTGTGGTCTCTTTGGATCTGTTCCCCTGACCCTTTATCCAGGACTAATTATCCTCATGTAACAGGCCTTTCTGGACATTTACCCGAGGGACACAATTTCATCTGATTTTGGATAGTGCACATTTTGGAATAGGCTTTAGTCTTCAAAGTGTTGTTAGGTAGAGAGACAACTTGTGTAGTCAGTGGAAGCAATTTTAGGCGTGAAGTAGAAGAAAAGGGAAGGGCACCAGAAGATCTTGTTCTTGGCTCAGTTGTGACCCCCAGCTACTTGGCGGCATGGGTTGGTCTAGGTTTGCTCTGGGATCAAAAGATGCCCCATGAGCTGAAGAGAGACATTGTTGGACAGTTGAGGCCAAGTCCCACGTCCTCCCTGTTTTTAACCTTTTTTTGACCCTGTCAGTTGCCATGTCTGTAAAATGGGTAGCATGGACGAGATCGTTGCTATGGTTCCTACCAAATATTCTGTGCTATGTTGCTAGTGTTTCCTTGGACTTTATGTTCTTATTATGAGTAGCAAGCCCATTTGAGCACAACCAGATTATTGCTTCAGCCCCTGTTCATGATTGGGTTTGTAATAAGAATCGGCTTTGGGAGTTGATGTTACAAGATGAATTTTATTTGACCAACCTGAAGGTGTGATCAGCGTTTATAAAAGGCTGCTGAAGGATTTTTGTTTCTTATTCTTCTTCTTCCTCTACCTGTTTATTTTGAAAGAATTTTAGATTTACAGTAGGGTTACAAAGATAGTACAGAAGGTGCCTGTTCACCCTTCACCCTCCATCCCCTAGTGTCAACATCTTCTATAACCATGGAATAATTATCAAAACAAAGACATCAATATTGGCTAATTTCCCACCAATGTCCTTTTCCTCTTCCTGATCCAGCATACCATGTTACATTTAGTCTTCAAGTCTCTTTAGTCTGCTCTTCCAATCTGAGACCTTTTCTTGGTTTTTCCTTATTTTTCACCATCTGGACACTTTTGAGAAGTACTGGTCAGGTGATCTATAGAATGTCCCTTAATGTATACTTGCCTGATGTTTTCTCATTATTAGACTGTGGGGCTTTGAATTTGGGAGGGAAGGGAAATACCTTTCTCCTCACATATCAGAGAGGTGGGGTGCATGATATGAATGTTACTACTGGTGATAACCCTGATCACAGTTAAGGGAGTGTCTGCTAGATTTCTTCACTGTAAAGTTACTCATCTCTTTTTTATAATTGATTTGTTACAATCTTTTAAAAAAAAAAATTAATCCATTGTATTTTTAAGAAATCAATTTTACTGGATATTTTTGAATAATTTTGAATAATTATTAATTGAATAATTCAATTTGTTGAATAATTTTTACATTCCATAAAATTTTCCAGTTATAAGTGTATAAGCCAGTGATTTTTGGCAAATTTAGAGAGTTGTGTAACCATCATCAAAATCCAGTTTTAGGACATTTCTGTCACCCCCTCAAAAGTACTGGCTGTTTGCTGTCAGCCTGTTTCCATCCCATCTCCAAGCAATCACTGATCTGTTCTGTCTCTACCAACTTGCCTTTCCAGGACAGTTCACATAAATGGAATGATAAAATATGCAATCTTTTGCATCTGGTTTCTTTTTCATTTAGCACAGTGTGTTTTCAAGGTTCATCCAAATTGTAACATGTGTTAATATTTTGTTCCTTTTTATTGTTGAGTAGTATTCCATTGTATGAATATCACATTTTGTTTATGCATCTATCATAAACAAAATTAGTTGATGGGTTGTTTCCAGTTTTAGGCTATTATAAATTACCCTGCTATAAACATTCACAAACATGTCTTTGCATAGACATTGTTTTCATTTCTTTTGGGAAGGTTCCTAGAGGTAGAATTGCTGGGTCATTGGGTAAGCTTATGTTTAACTTCTTAAATAACTGCCAAATTGTTTCACAAAGTGGCTGTACCATAACACATTTCCATCAGCAATAGATGAGGGTTTCAATTTCTCCACATCCTTGTCAACAGTTGTTATTGTTTTTTTTTATTATAGCCATTCTAGTAGGCCAAAAGTGGCATTTCATTGTGGTTATAACTTGCATTTCCCTAAGGACTTAGGATGTGAAATATTTTTTAATTGATAAGTAGCCATTTGTATCTTTGAGGAAATGTCTCTTCAGATTTTCTGTCGATTTTTAATAGGGTTGTTTATTTTCTTTTTATTGAATTGTAAGAGTTCTTTATATATTTTGAATCTAATTTTTTTATCAGAAATGTGATTTGTAAACATTTTCTTGCAGTCTATGGCTTGTTTTTCATTTTCTTAGTGGTGTCTTTTTTTTTTATTTCCATAAGTTATTGGGGGAACAGGTGGTGTTTGGTTACATGAGTAAGTAAACTGTGTATTTTGTGTGATTTTGGTACACCCATCACCCGGGCAGTAGACACTGCACCCTATTTGTAGAGTTTTATTCCTCACCCCCTTCCCACCCTTTCCCCCTGAGTCCCCGAAGTCCACTGTGTCATTCTTATGCCTTTGTATCATCATAGCTTAGCTCCCACTTATGAGTGAGAACATATGACGTTTGTTTTTCCATTCCTGAGTTACTTCACTTAGAATAATGGTCTCCAGTCTCATCTGGGTTGCTATGAATGCCATTAGTTCATTTCTTTTTATGATGGCTGAGTAGTATTCCATCATACATATATACATATCACAGTTTCTATATTCATTTGTTGATTGATGGGCATTTGGGCTGGTTCCTTGATTTTGCAGTTGTGAATTGTGCTGCTATAAACATGCATGTACAAGTATCTTTTTTTTTTTTTTATAATGACTCTTTTCCCCTGGGTAGATACCCAGTAGTATCTGGGTATCTGCTGGATCAAATGGTAGTTCTACTTTTAGTTCTTTAAGGAATCTCCACACTGTTTTCTATAGTGATTGTACTAGTTTACATTGCCACCAGCAGTGTAGAAGTGTTCCCTGTTCACCACAGCCACGCCAACATCTACTACTTTTTTATTATGGCCATTCTTGCAGGAGTAAGGTGGTATTGCATTGTGGTTTTGATTTGCATTTCCCTGATCATTAGTGATGTTGAGCATTTTTTCATATATTTGTTGGCCATTCGTATATCTTTTGAGAATTGTCTATTCATGTCCTTAGCCCACTTTTTGATGGGATTGTTTTTTTCTTGTTGATTTGTTTGAGTTCATTGTAGATTCTGGATGGTAGTACGTTGTCGGATGTATGGATTGTGAAGATTTTCTCTCACTCTGTGGGTGGTCTTTTTACTCTGCTGACTGTTCCTTTTGCCATGCAAAAGCTCTTTAGTTTAATTAAGTCCCAGTAATTTATCTTTGTTTTTATTGCATTTGCTTTTGGGTTTTTGGTCATGAAATCCTTGCCTAAGCCAATATCTAGAGGGGTTTTCCCAATGTTATCTTCTAGAATTTTTATAGTTTCAGGTCTTAGATTTAAGTTCTTGATCCATCTTGAGTTGATTTTTATGTAGGTGAGAGATAAGGATCCAGTTTCATTCTCCTACATGTGGCTAGCCAATTATCCCAGCACCATTTGTTGAAAAGACTGTCCTTTCTCACTTTATGTTTTTGTTTGCTTTGTCGAAGATCAGTTGGCTATAAGTATTTGGGTTTATTCTGGGTTCTCTATTCTATTCCTTTGGTCTTTGTGCCTATTTTTATACCAGTACCATGCTGTTTTGGTGACTATGGCCTCATAGTATAATTTGAAATCAGGTAATGTGATGCCTCCATATTTCTTCTTTTTGCTTAGTCTTGCTTTGGCTATGCAGGATCTTTTTGGTTCCATATGAAATTTAGAATTGTTTTTTCTAATTCTGCAAAGAATGGTGGTGGTATTTTGATAGGAAATGCACTGAATTTGTACATTGCTTTTGACAGGATGGTCATTTTCACAATATTGATTCTACCCATCCATGAGCATGGGATATGACTCCATTTGTTTGTGTCATCTGTGATTTCTTTCAGCAGTGTCTTGTAGTTTTTCTTGTAGAGGTCTTTCACCTTCTTGGTTAGGTGTATTCCTAAGTTTTTTTTTTTTTTTTTTGCAGCTATTATAAAAGGTGTTGAGTTCTTAATTTGATTTTCTGCTTGTTTGCTGTTTGTGTATAGAAGAGCTAGTGATTTGTATACATTAATTTTGTATCTGGAACCTTTGCTGAATTCTTCTATCAGTTCTAGGAGCTTTCTACAGGAGTCTTTAGGGTTTTCTAGGTAAACGATTATATTATCAGCAAATAGTGACAGTTTGACTTTCTCTTTACTGATTTGGATGCCTTTTATCTCTTTCTCTTGTCTGATTGTTCTGGCTAGGGCTTCCAGAGTCTGGCTATGTTGAAGAAGAGTGGTGAGAGTGGGCATCCTTGTTTTGTTCCAGTTCTCAGAGGGAATGCTTTCAACTTTTCCCCATTCATTATTATGTTGGCTGTGGGTTTGTCATAGATGGCTTTAATTATATTGGGGTATGTCCCTTGTGTGCCGATTTTGCTGAGAATTTTAATCATAAAGCAATGCTGAATTTTGTCTAATGCTTTTTCTGCATCTATTGAGATGATCATATGATTTTTGTTTTTAATTCTGTTTATGTGGTGTATCACATTTATTGACTTGCACATGTTAAACCATCCTACATCCCTGGTATGAAACCCACTTGATCATGGTGGATTATCTTTTTGATATGTTGTTGGATTTGGTTAGCTAGTATTTTGTTAAGGATTTTAGCATCTATGTTCATCAGGGATTCGGTCTATAGTTTTCTTTTTGGCTATGTCCTTTCCTGGTTTTGGTATTAGGGTGATACTGGCTTCATAGAATGATTTAGGGAGTGTTCCCTCTTTCTCTATCTTGTGGAATAGTGTCAATAGGATTGGTACCAATCCTTCTTTGAATGTCTGGTAGAATTCTGCTGTGAATTCATCTGGTTCTGGACTTTTTTGTTGGTCATTTTTAAATTACAATTTCAATCTTGCTGCTTGTTATTGGTCTATTCAGGGTATCTAATACTTCCTGATTTAAGCTAGGAGAGTTGTATCTCTCTAGGAATTTATCCGTCTCTTCTAGGTTTTCTAGTTTATGCACATAAAGGTGTTCATAGTAGCCTTGAATGATCTTTTGTATTTCTGTGGTGTCAGTTGTAGTATCTCCCATTTCATTTCTTATTGAGTTTATTTGGATTTTCTCTCTTCTTTTCTGGGTTAATCTTGCCAATGGTCTATCAATTGTATTTATCTTTTCAAAAAACCAGCTTTTTGTTTCATTTATCTTTTGTATTTTTTGTTCGTGTGTTTGTTTCAATTTCATTTGGTTCTGCTCTGATCTTTGTTATTTCCTTTTTTCTGCTGGGTTTGGGTTTGGTTTGTTCTTCTTTCTCTAGTTCCTTGGGGTGGTGTGACCTTAGATTGTCTGTTTGTGCTCTTTCAGACTTTTTGATGTAGGTGTTTAGGGCTATGAACTTTCCTCTTAGCACTGCCATTGCTGTGTCCCAGAAGTTTTGATAGGTTGTGTTACTATTGTTATTCAGTGTGAAGAACTTTTAAATTTCCATCTTGATTTCATTTTTGACCCAGTGATCATTCAGGAGTGGATTATTTAATTTCCATGTATATGTATATGATTTTGGAGGTTCCTTTTGGAATTGACTTCCAGTTTTATTCTGCTGTGGTCTAAGAGAGTGCTTGATATCATTTCAATTTTTCTTAAATTTATTGAGGCTCATTTTATGGTCTATCATATGGTCTATCTTGGAGAAAGTTCCATGCACCATTGAATAGAATGTATATTCTGTGGTTGTTGGATGGAATATTCTATATATATCTGTTAAGTCCATTTGTTCCAGGGTATAGTTTAAATCCATTGTTTCTTTGTTAACTTTCTGTCTTGATGGTCTGTCTAGTGCTGTCAGTGGAGTATTGAAGTCCCCCACTATTATTGTGTTGCTGTCTATCTCATTTCTTAGGTTTAGTAGTAATTGTTTTATAAATTTGGGAGCTCTAGTGTTAGGTGCATATATGTTTAGGATTGTGATATTTTCCTGTTGGACAAGACCTTTTATCATTATTATAATGCCATTCTTTGCCTTTTTTAACTGCTGCTACTTTAGTTTGCTTTGTCTGATATAAGAATAGTTACTCTTGCTCGCTTTTGCCTGAAATGTCTTTTTCCACCCCTTTATCTTAAGTTTGTGTGAGTCCTTATGTGTTAGGTGAGTCTCTTGAAGACAGCAGATAGTTGGCTGATGAATCCTTATCCATTCTGCAATTCTGTATCTTTTAAGTGGACCATTTAGGCCATTTACATTCAATGTTAGTATTGAGATGTGAGATACCACTCCATTCATCATGCTGTTTGTTGTCTGTATACCTTGGTTTTTTGTTTTTGTTTTTTAAACTGTGTTTTTGTTTTATAGGTTCTGTAAGATTTATGCTTTAAAGAGGTTCTGTTTTGATATGTTTCCAGGATTTGTTTGAAGATTTAGAGCTCCTTTTAGCAGTTCTTGTGGTGGTGGCTGGGTAGTGGCGAATTCTCTCAGCATTTGATTGTCTGAAAAAGACTACATCGTTCCTTCATATATGAAGGTTAGTTTCACTGGGTACAAATTTCTTGGCTAATTGTTTTGTTTGAGGAGGCTGAAGATAGGGCCCCAACCCCTTCTAGCTTGTAGGGTTTCTGCAGAGAAATCTGCTGTTAATCTGATAGGTTTTCTTTTATAGGTTACCTGGTGCTTTTGTCTGACAGCTTTAAAGATTCTTTCCTTTGTCTTAACTTTAGATAACCTGATGACAATATGCCTAGGTGATGATCTTTTTGTGATGAATTTCCCAGGTGTTCTTTGTGGTTCTTGTATTTGGATGTCTAGGGCTCTAGCAAGGCTGGGGAAGTTTTCCTCCATTATTTCCCCAAATATGTTTTCCAAACTTTTAGATTTCTCTTCTTCCTCAGGAACACTGATTATTCTTAGATTTGGTCATTTAACATAATCCCAGACTTCTTGGAGGCTTTGTTCATATTTTCTTATTATTTTTTCTTTGTCTTGTTGGATTGGGTTAATTTGAAGACCTTGTCTTTGAGCTCTGAATTTCTTTCTTCTCCTTGTTCAATTCTATTGCTGAGACTTTCCAGAGCATTTTGCATTTCTATAAGTGTGTCTGTTGTTTCCTGGAGTTTTGATTTTTTTTAATGCTATTTCCTTGAATATCTATTTCCTGCCTTCACTTCTTGTATCATTTTTTGGATTTCCTTACAATGGGCTTCGCCTTTCTCTGGTGCCTCCCTGATTAGCTTAATAACTAACCTCCTAATTTCTTTTTCAGGTAAATCAGGGATTTCTTCTTTGTTTGGGTCCATTGCTGGTGAGCTACTGTGATTTTTTGGAGGTGTTAAAGAACCTTGTTTTGTCATATTACCAGAGTTGGTTTTCTGGTTCCTTCTCATTTGAGTAGGCTCTGTCAGAGGCAAGGGTTAGGGCTGAAGGCTTCTTTTGTCTCATGGGGTGTTCCCTTGATGTAGTACTTTCCCCCTATTCCTATGGATGTGGCTTCCTGAGAGCCAAGCTGTAGTGATTGTTATCTCTCTTCTGGGTCTAGCCAGCCAGCAAGTCTACCAGGCTCCAACTGGTACTGGGGGTTGTCTGCACAGAGTCCTGTGATATGAACCGTCTGTGGGTCTTTCAGTCATAGATACCAGCACAGTATTTGGGGTGTCTCCCGGGTCCTGCAGGAGCAATCTGCTTCCTTCAGGGAGTCTGTGGGTCCTCTCAGGTTTCCTGATTTATTCCTGCAGTTGTTCTGGAGCAAAAATTTACAATGCGAGCCTCCACACACTGCTCTGTCTGTCCCAGTCAGAGCTGCAATCTAGTCCTGCCTCCCGTCCGCCATGTTCCCCAGTGGTGTCTTTTGAAACAAAACATTTAAAACATTGATGAAGTTAGGTTTGTCAATTGATTGTGTCTTGGGTGTTGAATCCAAGAACTCTTTGCCTAACCCAAGGTTGGGGAGATTTTTACTTTTTCTAAAAGCTTTGTAGTTTTAGCTCTTACATTCATGTCTATGATCCATTTTGAATTATTTTTTATGTATGATGTAAGGTAAAGGTCCAACTTCACTTTATAAAATACCTAATACATTTAAAAATATGAATAAGCTTTATTTTTAGAATAGTTTTTAGATTTATAGAAAAATTGAGGGGCAAGTACAGAGTTCCAATGTATCCCCTCCGCCAATCATTTCCCCTATTATTAACATATTGCGCTAGTGAGGTATGTTTGTTACAATTGACAAACCAATATTGACATATATATTAGTTTTCTAGGGCTTCCATAACAAAATACCACAGACTGGGTGGCTTAAACTAGGGGTCCCCAGTCCCCGGGCCATGGACCGGTACCAGTCTGTGGCCTGTTAGGAGCTGGACTGCACAGCAGGAGGTGAGGGATGGACGAGTGAGCAAAGTTTCATCTGTATTTACAGTCACTCCCATTGCTCATGTTACTGCCTGAGCTCTGCCTCCTGTCAGATCAGTGGCAGCATCAGATTCTCATAAGAGTGCGGACCCTACTGTGAACTTCACATGCGAGGGATCTAGGTTGTGCACTCCTTATGAGAATCTAATGCCTGATGATCTGTCACTGTCTCCCATCACCC
The DNA here is from genome assembly GCF_028885655.2 of Pongo abelii. Lineage (NCBI taxonomy): Eukaryota > Metazoa > Chordata > Mammalia > Primates > Hominidae > Pongo > Pongo abelii. Next base: position 101,626,044 of record NC_072001.2, on the reverse strand, counting down.
CCAGATGGGACCATCTAGTTGCAAGAAACAAGCTCAGGGCTCTCATTGATTCTACATTATGGTGAGTTGTATAATTATTTCATTATATATTACACTGTAATAATATAAATAAAGTGCACAATAAACGTAATGCACTTGAATCATCCTGAAACCATCCCCTCCCTTTCCTGGTCCATGGGAAAATTGTCTTCCATGAAACTGGTTCCTGGTGCCAAAAAGGTTGGAGACTACTGACTTAAACAACTGAAATTAATTTTCTCACAGTTATGGAGGCTAGAAGTTCAAGGTCAGCGTGTCAGAAAGCTTGTTTTCTTCAGAGGCTTCTTCTCGGCTTGCAGATGGCTGCTTTCTCACTATGTCCATACTTGGTCTTTTCTCTACTTGAGTATTGCTGGTGTCTTTCTGTGTGTCCAGATTTCTTCTTATAGGGACACTAGTCCCTGTAAGAAGGTTGGAGTGCTGAACACCCTAATGGCCTCCTTTTTAGCTTCGTGTCCTCTTTTAAAGGCCTTATCTCCAACAATCTGCAAAGAAAGTATCTTCTGAGGTACTGTGGGTTTGTGAATGTTAGAGACACAAGGTTCAGCCTATAAGAATAGATTATCATTAACTGCAGTTCATAGTTTACATCAGAGCTTACTCCATGTTGTGCCTTCTATGGGTTGTGACAAATGTTTAATGGCATGTGTCCACTGTTGTAATATCACACATGGTAGTTTCGCTGCCTAAAATTCCTCTGTACTCTGTCTACTCATCCTTTTTACTCCTGGCCCTGGTAACCACAGATCTTTTTTTTTTGAGACAGGATCTCACTCTTGTCACCCAGGCTGGAATGCAGTGGCATGACGTTGGCTCACTGCAACCTCCACCTCCCCAATTCAAGCAGTTCTCGTGTCTCAGCCTCCCAGGTAGCTGGGATTACAGGCATGAGCCACCATGCCCGGCTCATTTTTTGTATTTTTAGTAGAGATGGGGTTTCACCATGTTGACCAGGCTGGTCTTGAACTCCTGACCTCAGGTGATCTGCCCACCTTGGCCTTCCAAAGTGCTCGAATTACAGGTGTGAGCCACTGCGCCCGGTCATCATGCCTCCCTAGTTTTGCCTTTTCCAGAATGTAATATACAGTCATTTGTCACTTAGCCACAGGGATATGTTTTGAGGAATGCATTGTTAGGCAATTGCATCATTGTGTGAACATGATAGAATGTATTCACATAAGACTTGATGGCAGAGCCTGCTGCACTCCTAGGCTGTGGAGGATGGCCCGTCATCTCTAGGCTACAAAACTGTATAGCTCGTTACTGTACTCATTACTGGAGGTGATTGTAACATAATGGTAAGTATTTCTGTATCTAAACATATGTAAATATAGAAAAGGTACAGTAAAGAGATTTAAAAACAGTATGCTTGTGTAGAGTACTTATGTGAGTGGAGCCTGCAGGACTGGAAGTTGCTCTGGGTGATTCAGGGAGTGAGTGAGTGGTGAGTGAATGTGGAGGCCTAGGACGATACTGTGCACTACTGTACATTTTAGAAACACTTTACACTTAGGCTACACTAAATGTCTACTGTTTTCTTCAATAATAGATGAACTGTAGCTTACTGTAACCTTTTTACTTTACAAAAACTTTTTAATTTTTTTAACTTTCTGACTCTTTTGTAATAACACTTGGCTAAAACATAAATACATCATGTAGCTGTACATAAATATTTTCTTATTCCATAAGCTTTAATTTAAAATTTTTTTTTTAAAGTTTAAAAACGTTTCTTGTTGGAAACAAAGAGACAAACACACTGGTTAGCCTAGGCCTACTCAGGGTCGGGATTGTCAATATCACTGTCTTCCACTCCCACATCTTGTCCCACTGGAAGGTCTTCGGGGGCAGTAACACGCGTGGAGCTATCATCTCCTAGGATAACAGTGCCTTCTTCTGGAATACCTCCTATAGGACCTGCCTGAGGCTGCTTTACAGTTAATTTTGTTTTTTTTTTTAATGAGTAGAAGGTGTACACTCTAAAATGACAATAAAAATATAGTATAGTAAATATATAAACCAGTATCAGTCATTTATTATCATTATTGGGTGTTATGTACTGTGCATAATTGTATGTGCTAGACTTTTTTTTTTTTTTTTTTTTTGAGACAGAGGCTTATTCTCTTGCCCAGGCTGGAGTGCGGTGGTGCAATCTCAGCTCACTGTAATCTCTGCCCCCTGGGTTCAAGCAATTCTCCTGCCTCAGCCTCCTGAGTAGCTGGGATTACAGGTGCACGCCACCATACCTGGCTAATTTTTAAATATTTTTGATAGAGATGGGGTTTCAGTATGTTGGCCAGGCTGGTCTCAAACTCCTGACCTCAAGTGATCCTCCCACCTCGGCCTCCCAAAGTGCTGGGATTATAGGCATGAGCCACCATGCCCGGCCTGTATGTGCTAGACTTTTATACGACTGGCAGTGTGGTAGGTTTGTTTACCCCAGCATCACCAGACACATGAATAATGTGTTGTATTACGACTTTATGATGCCTATGACTATCACTAGGTGACAGGAATTTTTCAGCTGTATTTTAATCTTATGGGATCTCCATTGCACATATGGTCCATTGTTGACTGAAACGTCTTTATGAAGCACATTACTGTAATTGGAATCCAATGGAATGTCATTGTTCAGTTATCTTCTTTCACTTAGTAATAATATGCCCTTATGGTTTTTCTACATCTTTTTGTGGTAATAACTCATTTCTTTTTAGTGCAGAATAATGTTACATTGACTGGATGAGCCATAGTTTATCCACTCACCGTCCGAAGTACATCCTGATTGCTTCTAAGTTTTATAATTATGAATAAAGCTGCAATAAATATTTGTGTGCAGGTTTTTGTGTGAACATAGTTTTCAACTCCGTTGAGTAAATATCAAGGAGTGTGATTGCTGAATCATAAGGTAAGAGTATGTTTAGTTTTGTAAGAAACTGCCAAAATGCCTTCCAAAGTGGCTGCACCATTTTGTATTCTGACAAGCAATGAATGAGAGTTCCTGTTTTTCCACATCCTCACCAGCATTTGTTGTTGTCTGTGTTAAAGAATTTGGCTATTCTAGGCCAGGTGTGGTGGCTCACGCCTGTAATCCCAGCACTTTGGGAGGCCGAGGCAGGTGGATCACCTGAGGTCAGGAGTTCAAGACCAGCCTGACCAACATGGCGAAACCCCATCTCTACTAAAAATACAAAAATTAGTTGGGCATGGTGGCACATGCCTGTAATCCCAGCTACTTGGGAGGCTGAGGCAGGAGAATCGCTTGAACCCAGGAGGCAGAGGTTGCAGTGAGCTGAGATCGCACCATTGCATTCCAGCCTGGACAATAAGAGCGAAACTCTGTCTTAAAAAAAAGAATTTGGCTATTCTAATAGGTGTGTAGTGGCATCTCATTGTTTAAATTTGTGATTTCCTAATAACATATGATGTGGAGCATGCTTTCATATGCTTAGTTGTAGAATTACAAAGAGGATTTTGATAGAGCTAGCATTGAGTTTACAGATCATTTTGGGAAGAATTATCGTAAGAATTGAGTCATCCAATCCATGCACATGGAATTTCTCTTCATTTATTTAGATCTTCTTTAATTTCTCTCAACAATGTCTTGTAGTTTTCGGTGTTCAAGCTTCTTTTATTAAACATACTCTTAATTATTTACTTCTTTTTAATGCTATTGTAAATTAAATTGCATCTTTAATATTAAAGCTTTTTAGTTTTGGAAGCCTTCACAATTACAAGAACATTGCTCTCATCTTCTATATATTGAAATAATATAATTGCAAGCAAGTTGGTATTGTCATTTCAAGCGCATCAAGCTTGAAATCCCAAATATTTTATAGTTACTGTCTCAAGAGAAATGAGCTTCCTTATGGGCCGTAGATTATTTATTTTTAAATTCATTTTTGGTATGAAATAGTAACTGCTTATTTAGCTAACAATTCTTTTGCTTGACATTTTAGGCTGAGCTCAGCTGGGTGGTTTTCTAGTCTAGCTGGGCTTGCTGTGTATCCATGGTAACCTGCCTGTCAGGTGGCTCTGCTGCTTGGGGCAGGCGAGACATTCCCTGGGACCGCAGCAGTCCCTGGGCCATATTCCTTTCATGGTATCAGGTCACCCTGGGCTTGCTTTTGTGGTGTGTTGCAGGGATCCGAGAGAGAACACAGGCACACTGGACCCCAGGAGGCCTAGGCTTAGAGTGATGGTGCTGTCACTCTGCCTCATTCTGTTGACCAAAGTGAGTCACAAGGCCAGCTGGAATTAAAGGTGAGGGGAAATTGATCCCATCTCTTGATGGGAGGAGCTTCAAAATCAGATGCAAAGGGGCATGACCATAGGAAAGAAGTAATCGTGGCCATTTTTGCAAACAGTTCACCATGGCAGTGTGTATCTTTGCAGTTCAGTCTGGCTGATTAGAATTGGAGTCATTTTTGTTTGTTTGTTTGTTTGGGAAATTACCCACTTCTGAATCTTGGCAGGGACAAATACCACCACTTCCAACAGAAGCTGAAAATGCTCCGTATTTGTTTTCTTCTTCCATTGCATCTAGGGCATGGGCACCTGTGCAGTTTAGAGGTGAGGAAGGTGAGCTAGTAGGCCCAGTGTAGAATTGGTGTTCTAGTTAGGGTGATGACAGAGGTGCCTGGCTGAAAGGCCACGTTCTCATTGCAGAAATGGCAACTGTGCTGGTGTTGACTTTGGTTGCAATACAGTTAAGTTGTGGGTGAAAAGCGGGCATGGTGCCAATTGTCACCTCTCTGGCTTTGCTGCAGCAGGGCCGTCAATATTTCATGAGAAGCAGGGCCTGGTGCTGCATCTATTTGGGGTAAGTGCATTTTGCTATAATTGGACACGGTGAGCCCTTGCTAGAGTTACTGAAACAAGTGTGTACCCTAGAGATGGGTCGAATTGGTCTCTTCAGGTTTCACTTCTGCAGGGAGATGGTTGATGTTGCCAGATACTCCTGGTTGGCTCCAAGTGTCTCATTGAACAGTGTGCAGTGAAGGGAGGAATCTGAGAAGGGTGCTGCCTGAGTGGCCTCACTCTGCCTAGTCTCCCAGGTTCACCTTTCATTTCAGTCCAGTGGTCTTGTATCATGTGAGTTTGTAAAGAAAGCTGATCAGTCAACTGGAGAATGATCTGCTATTTTAGCATCACTTGTTTAGCTTGTGTAACTGACCATGTTTCCAGGAGGTACCCATAACTCTGGCTGTGCAGGGGCCCCACAGGGTCCTAGTGGGTCAGCCACGAGCCCAGGGGACAGTGTGTGTCTCTTTCTTTCTCTGCAGGCAGCCTGTGTGGTGACGGCACCGGTGCATGCTACCTGCTGCCTGTCTTTGACACGGTGTTCATCAGGAGGAAACACCGGCGCCGAGGCTTGGGAACAGCCATGCTGCAGGACTTCTGTGAGACATTCCCAGAGGACGAGGCCCTGGGGGTCAGCTGCCCGATGTCTCCTGCCATGTACCAAGGTAAACCCCCCTTGTGTCGTGCAGAAGCATTTGGGTAAAGGTGATGGATAAGACATGTGCATTCCAGGGGATTCTGCAGGAGGAGGCCCTGGGGAGCCCTCGTGGGCAGGTGCAGGCCTTGGCTTGGCGGCACGCACGTGGGGTTTTCCTTCCTTCTGAGAAATCTCTGGTTGCTGCAGCAGAAACCAAGACTTTATGTTTGATCACAAGAAGTGAACTCTCCCAAGCTGGAAAATAAGTGGATTCAGAAATAATCACAAACAAATTGATGAGCTCAGAGAGGAGGGAATCCGGAGAGCTGCCGCCAGGCTGCGGGCTGCGGGGCTTTGGAGTGCCTTTGCTCTTTCACTTGACGCCTGTAGTTCCTCACTTTGCCCTTTGAACTAGAAGCCACGGGAGAGCCCAGGAGCTGAAGGGAAGGCAGGGACCGGGTAGAAAGGCAAGCTCTGAATGGGCTCGGCTTTCCAGCGCCTCTGTAGCTCTCTACGCACAAGATGCCTCCCTCCCATATTCTTTATCCACGTTTGCCAGAGGAGGATGAAACAGCTCTGATGTGAAACATCACACTCTAAGGTGATGAGGGTGGGAGGCTCTGGAGAGCATGTCTCTGAGTCCCCTTCTCCCCCATGAAGCACACACACCCTACTTTGTGCCCTGCCCCTGTTCTTGGTGTGCGGCTGTTTTTGAACGCTTAGTATGCAGTTTCTGGTGTCTTTCTGGCTCCAGGGATAGGAGAGAACAGTCAGGAAAGGCAAGGAAGCTTCTGTTGCTGTGAAGTCATAAAGAAAAGCAGGTAAAAACATACTTTTCCTCAAGTGGGTCTGGCTGTTTCTTTGTATTTTCAAACTCTTAGTCTGTTGTTAAAACTCTGAAGAGCCTTGAATTTCTGCAAAGAGCGCTTGAGACTTCCTGCACCGTGTGGCTCACTTTCAGGTGCAGGAGCATGCGGGGGCCCAGGCAGCTGGTCCTCTGTCCACACCCATGTCCTTCCAGGCCCCCTCCTCCTTCTTGCTTCAGGTGCAGGCCACCTCAGGGTTTTAGGAGGCTTTGGCAAGGGAGCGGAGGAGAGCCTTTTACTCAAAGGAACAGTGGACTCCAAGGCTAAGGGCTGGCTACTGAGCCTGGGCCAGCCTTGCTGAGACCCTGTAGGGCCCTGTGATCCCTCTCGTCCTTCCACTGTCTTAGCCTGCAAAGAAAGATCTGAACGTGCTGATTCTGACTCACGCCACTTCTCTCTGGGGTTCAGCCACCCAGGTGTGCCTGTCAGGTTTTTATTGAGTTCACTGATGCCTTCCAACTGGACAGGAGGGACTCCTGCCCTGGGCCCCATGCTTTGAGGCTTCTTTCAACTGCATCTCCCTCCAGGGGGGCGAGGACTCCATGGGCCCAAGAGGAGGTGCCCACCTGGCTCATGCTGCTCCTTCTAAACTGGCTTAGGGTGCCAGGACCCCAGGATTCCTGCCAGTGGCCACTGTGGGCCTGAGTGGACCTCATCCCTGGGTCTGTGCTCATGAGGGTGGACCATGCTGCTAGTTTGCACATCCTTAGAGCCCAGGGGCGGCTCTTCGGGGGGCTGTGGATGGCGTGTGGGGAGGACGGCCACATTTGTACTCACAGGCCCCTTGAGGTATCGGGGGCTGGGGTGGGAGGAGAAGGGGGTGGACTGCCGGCTGGGGGCCAGCTCGCTTGGTATTGCCACATTCTGGTGCAACACTCCAAGGAGTCCAAGAATTCTAAATTTGAAACGAGCTTCTCCTGTTGTTAGGAAGTTATATTTGTCAAGATAGGAGGGCAGAACGTGTCATATATAGCGCTTTGCTAACTTGGTTTGTACCTTTGGAAGACAGGCGTTCCTCATTTCACTGCTCTTCCCTTGATTGCACTTTGCAGATGCTGCGTGTTTTACATTTTGAAGGCTGTGGCAGCCCGGCTTTGAGCAAGTCTATCAGGGATATTTTTCCAACAGCATGGTCTCACTTCGTGTCTGTGTCATGTTTTGGTAATTTTCACAATATTTCAAACTTCTTCATTATTATTATATCTGTCATGGTGATCTGTGATCAGTGATATTTGACGTTACTATTGTAATTGTTTTGGGGCACCACAAACCACGCCCGTGTCAGTTAGTGAACTTAATCAATACACGAGCCTGTTCTGATTCTGCTTCCTTCCTTCTCTTCCTATTCCATGGGACACAACAATATTGAAATTAGGCCAATTAATAACCCTACAATGGCCTCTGAATGTTCAAGTGAATGGATGAGTCACATATCTTTTACTTTAAATCAAAAGCTAGAAATGACTAAGCTTAGAGAGGAAGGCATGTCAAAAGCTGAGGTAGGCTGAATGCTAGGTCTCTTGCACCAAACAGTTAACCAAGTTGTGAATGCAAAGGAAGACTTCTTGAAGGGAATGAAAAGTTCGACTCCGGTGAACATACAAACGATAAGAAAGTAAAACAGCCTTATTGCTGATAGGGAGAAAGTTTTAGTGGTCTAGATAAAAGATCAAACCAGCAACAACATTGCCTTAAGTCAAAGCCTAAACCAGAGTAAGGCCCTAACTCTCTTCAATTCTATGAAGGCTGAGGGATTTGAGGAAGCTGCAGAAGAAAAGTTTGAAGCTAGTAGAGATTGGCTCATGAAGTTTAAGGAAAGAAGCTGTCTCCATAACATAAAAGTGCAAGGTGAAGCAGCAAGTGCTGATACAGAGGCTACAGCAAGTTATCTGGAAGATCTAGCTCAGATCATTGATAAAGGTGGCTACACTACACAACAGATTTTCAATGTAGGTGAAACAGCCTTCTACTAGAAGAACATGTCATCTAGGACTTTCATAGCTAGAAAAGAGAAGTCAATGCCTGGCCTCAAAGCTTCAAAGGACAGGTTGAGTCTCTTATTAGGGGTTGATGTAGCTGGTGGCCTTCAGTTGAAGTCAGTCCTCATTTACTGGTCTGAGAATTCTAAGGCCCTCAAGAATTATGCCAAATCTATTCTGTCTGTGCTCTAGAAATGGAACAATAGTGCCTGGATGACAACGTGTCTGTTTATAGTGTGGTTTATTGAATAATTTAAGCCCACAGTTGAGACCTACTGCTCAGAATAAAAGATTCCTCTCAAAATATTATTGTTCTTTGACAATGCATCTGGTTATCCAAGAGGTCTGATGGAGATGTACAAAGAGATTAATGTTGTTTCCACGCCTGCTAACATAATATCCATTCTGCAGCCTGGGGATCAAGGAATAATTTCAGCTTTTGAGGCTAGTTTAAGAAATATACTTCCTAAGGTTTCCATAGATAGTGATTCCTCTGATGGTTCTGGGCAAAGTACACTGAAAACCTTCTGGAAAGGATTCACCATTCTAGATGCCATTAAGAACACTCGTGATTCATAGAAGGTCAAAATATCTACATTCATGAGTTTGGAAGAAGTTGATTCCAACCCTCATGGATAACTTTGAGGGAGGAGTCCAAGACTTCAGCAAAGGAAGTCGCTGCAGATGTGGTGGAAATAAAGAGAGAACTAGAATGAGAAGTGGAGCCTGAAGATGGGACTGAACTGCTGCAATCTCATGAGTAATCTTGAACAGTTGAGGAGTTGCTTCTTATGGATGAGCAAAGAAAGTGGGTTCTTGAGTTGGAATCTCCTCCTGTTGAAGATGCAGTGGACATTGCTGAAATGACAACAAAGGATTTAGAATATTCCATAAATTAGTTGAGAAAGTAGCAGCAGCAGAGTTTGAGAGGATGGACTCCAATTTTGAAAAAAGTTCTACTGTGGGTAAGATGCTGTCAAACAGCATCACATACTTCAGAGAAATCTATTGTGAAAGAAAGAATCAATTGTGGAAGAAACTTCATTGCTGTGTTATTTTAAGAAATTGCCACAGCAACCCCACCCTGAGAAGCCATCAACCTTGAGGCAAGACCCTCCACCAGCACAAAGATTATGGCTTCCTGAAGCCTCAGATGATCACTAGCATTGTTTAGCATTAAAATATATTTTGATTAAGGTATGTACATTGTATTTTTAAGACAAAATGCTATTGCATGCTTACTAGACTACATAACTTTTACATGTATGCACTAGGAAACCAAAAAAGTTGCGTGACTTGCTTTACTGTGATATTTGCTTCATTGTGGTGGTCTGGAACCGAACGCACAGTATCTCCGAGGTCTGCCTGCACTTAGCATTGCACTCTGTAGGTTTCCATCTGTGTTCTTCCCTGGGGCCCCCCAAATGTTAAGAAGAGGGCCTAATGGGGTCCTCATGGGCACCTGCAGAACCAGGAGCAGTTTCCCATTCACCTGGACTCGGGACATTGCCATGTGAAAATGTTCACCCATGAATGTTGGCATAAAAGTCTGGGAACATTGAGTGGACTCTGGAATCCAGGAGGGAGCAGATGATAAGCTTGAAGGTTCTTTGGGAGGGAGGAAGGATGGTGCAGGAAGAGCAGCCAGGGTGGATGGTGCTAAGGACTGAATTGGGCCTCCCACTCAAATTCATATGTTGAAGCCCTTGGTGTGACCACATTTGGAGATAGGGCCTTTAAAAAGCTAATTAAGGTTGAATGAGGTCCTAAGGGTGGGCCCCTAGTCTAGTATGACTGGTGTCCTTGTAAGAAGAGAGGCACCAGGATGGATCCAAACAGAAACAGCCGTGTGAGGATGCAGGGAGAAAATGGCCATTCGTAAGCCAAGGAGAGAAGCCTCAGGAGAAACCAACCCTGGGCCACCTTGATCTTGGACGTCCAGCCTCCATAACTGTGAGAAATAAATTTGTTGTTTAAATCAGTGGTCCCCAACCTTTTTGGCACCAGGGACTGGTTTCGTGGAAGACAATTTTTCCACAGATGGGGCAGGGACAAAGGGTTGGTTTCAGGATGATTCAAGCACATTACATTTCTTTATTGTGCACTTTATTTCTATTGTGATTACATTTTAATATATAATGAAATAATTATACAGCTTACCATAATGTAGAATCAGTGGGAGCCCTGAGCTTATTTTCTTGCAACTAGATGGTCCCATCTGGGGGTGATGGGAGACAGTGACAGATCATCAGGCATTAGATTCTCATAAGGCATGCGCAACCTCACATGCGAAGTTCACGATAGGGTCTGCGCTGTTATGAGAATCTAATGCTGCCGCTGATCTGACAGGAGGCAGAGCTCAGGCGGTAACACAAGCAATGGGAGCAACTGTAAATACAGATGAAGTTTTGCACACTCCTCCACCACTCACCTCCTGCTGTGTGTCCTAGCACTGGTCGGTGGCCCAGGGGTTGGAGACTCCTGGTTTAAGCCACCCAGTCTGCAGTGTTTTGTTAGAGGAGCCCTAGTAAATGAATGCAGATGGGAAGGGTGGAGATGAGAGCTCCTCACCAGGAGGAGCCGGGGAGGTGGACGTGTCCATGGTAGACAGGTGAAAAAGTGGTTTGAGTGCAGCAGGGATTCCAGCAGAGATCAGGGGGTGGAGGGCTGCTCGAGGACTGGAGTGGGCTGTGTCTGAGACCCAGAGAGCTGGCACAGAGTGAACCAGGGTGAGGTGGGGGACTTCCTGACTCACGCTGCATTCCCTTCTCCCAGTCTGTAGGCAGTTCCTGCTGGTCTGTCCAGAGGAGCGAGGACGCCTGTGGGAGGTGGAGTCCCGGGGGGCCTGGGGCCAGTGCGCCAATATCTGGCTCAAGGTTCAGCTTCACCAGGCAAGGCTTCCAGACTGAGAAGGACTGAAACACTGCTCTGTGTCTGTTTATTTCTGGTTTCAATACTAGTGTGGATTTACAGTGATCTAGTGAGACCCATATAGATGTTATTTCTGTTGTGGTAAGAACAAAGGAGGGGTGGGACCTGGGTGGGGACATCTTATCCTCCAACGTTCCCCTCCTGAGTGAAGCACAGCTTCCCGTCCTTCTTGCTCAAAAAGATCACCCCCATTTTAGCAGTTAGGAGCTCCCTGGGACTAAGGGACTCCCCTTTTACAATTAGATAGATTATTGAAACATGTAAGAAGATTGGTTTCCTCTGACTAGCTGAAGATGAGTTGAAAACACGATTCTGGACAGGTGATGAAAGGTAATGTGTGCACTTGGTTGAAAACTCAAAAGGGTTTACTATGACAAGCAAGTCTTCTATCCTCCTCACCTCTGAGGGGACTGCACACATAATGGCAGCATCGTAGAAACAAGGTTCTGCAAAACCGCTGCCTGGTCTTTTTCACGGCAGCATAATATGATGTTGCGTGGACGTGATATCATTTATTTCCCTGTTGACAGATGTGCATTCCATCTTCAGTTTCTGGTTGCTGAGACGGTGCCCCAGTGGCAGTTTGCCAGTGGGGTTTAGTGGAGGAAGCAGGAGAACAGAGCCTCTGGTGGTGGGTTTCCAGGGGAGGCAGGGGGTGGGAAATCCTTTAATCAGCCAGATGGGAAAGCAGGCTTGCAGTGTCTGGATTTCCAAGTTGCTTTTCTTTTTTTTTTTTTTTTTGAGACAGAGTCTCGCTCTGTCACCCAGGTTGGAGTGGAGTGGTGCAATCTTGGCTCACTGCAACCTCTGACTCCTGGGTTCAAGGGATTCTCCTGCCTCAGCCACTCGAGTAGCTGGGACTACAGGCATGTGACACCATGCTTGGCAAATTTTTGTATTTTTAGTAGAGACGGGGTTTCACCATATTGGCCAGGCTTGAACTCCCGACCTCAGGTGATTCGCACTCCTTGGCCTCCCAAAATGCTGGGATTACAGGTGTGAGCCACCGTGCCCGACCCCAGGTTGCTTTTTTGACAGTGAACTTTCCACTTCTCGCAAGTGGGGAATGGCTGCCCACGGCAGGCGCTTCTCAGCTGAGCACTAAGAGGTGAGGCCAGGCCAGGGCTGGGGCAGCGGACACCTCCAGGCTTCAGGTGCTGCCATGGGTGGGAGGTGAGGGGGGACAGTTAATTTAAATTAACTGTCCAAAATGAAAGCCCTGGCTCTCCTTCACTCCTGGAGTGGGTGCTCCCGTCAGCGTCGAATGCCATTTCTGCGGCTGCAGGTGGCTCATTAGGGGGTTGACAGGCAGCTGAGGTGCCAGGCTTTCTCTCCACGTGGTGACTGATCCACCTTAGGTGTTGACAGGTGAGCGTGCCTTGGAGTTTATTGATGATAATAGTGATCAGTTTTGCTTTTATGCTGGAAGGCTTAATGGATCTTTACAGATATTAATGGGGTGACCAGGCACCGGGGAAGGAGGCATGGCAGGGCGGGGCTGTGCTGTGATCCTAATGAGGTGGTTAAGTGACTTGCCCTGTGGCACTGAGTTAGGAAGGAAGGGAACCGGTCGGGTCCCTGGGCACTGAGCTGTCTAGCTGTGCGAGTTTATGGACACGCTTCACAAATGAGGCTGTGGGGCCTCGCACAGCCTCTGTGCTTGGATGTTTCAGTTCCTTGGCTGGGAATGGAAAAAGAAAATGCATTGCATATTGAAATGTGGAAATCGCACGGGCCACAGGTGTGAGCAGGGACGAGGATGTTTTCTCCTAATTGGGGAGATGGCTTCTCTTGGAGAATCCCACTGGGGCTGTTTCAAGAGCTGGGAGTCGGTGTGGTCTGGGCAGAGGAAACTGAGCTGGAAGTCAGATGCCAAACATGTCACTTTAATTCACTCTGAGATTCACCAACTCTCATTTTAAAACAGCAAATGAGGGGACTTGCACAGAGAATGTTCCAGAAGCATGCTTGAGTCCCTTGAAGGAAGAAGGGTTATCATTATGATTAGGATATAATTAGATTACTAAAACTCTTTAATTAAAAAAATAGTTCTAAGTTATGGTCTTTTCACTGCCTGTATAAATCATGGCTAGTTCCCAGTTTCACCCACATCTTCTTTCCCCTCGAGGGCCCGCAGTCAGGATTTTAATTCACTCAGGAAGGTTTTCAGCCAACCGGCTTCAGCTTGCAACCATTATGACAGTTAGTGCTGACATCTCAGGTTTTTTTCAAGTTGGTGAGTTGGGGCTGCAAATGTGATCACAGATTAGCTCGGTGCTCTGCAGTTTCTCGTCTGTTTCTCTCTTCATGGAAATCAGCAAGTGTTAGTGGATTAGAACTTCTTAGGGGTCACCGAACAATACAGATTCCGGAACCTTCTCTTCCCTGGGAATCTCAGTAGGCCATTAACTGGATGTTAGTCTTAAATTAGTCAGTGATTCTTAGAGTTGCTTTCTTGACTTGTTCTGTTTTTTCAAGTTTTATCTGTTCTCCCTTCTTTTTCATGACAGTTATTTTGGAGGTATCCTATAATTTTATGTACCATAGAAATAGAACTGTAAGCAAGAAGCCCAGTGGAATCAATTGCTTCTTGCTCTAAATAAGGCATGAACATTTCACAACATTTCAAAGGGAAATTAACTTGTGCTCCTTGCAAATGTTTTAAAGACTATTTTTGAAGCAGCCTGATTGGTGGGCCAGGTCTTTAAAAGTTTGTGCGATCTTGGCTGTTGATAACATCTGCAGCTTATAATGGCCCTGAAAATATTTACAGATTATGCAGACCTTTTGAGGGAAGGAGTTTGTGGGAAATTTCTTTCTTCCTACACTCAGTTACAGACAAAGCCTTTGAAACTTGACCAGTAGGATCATAATTGCATCTGATGTTATTTCCCGGTCAGCCTGAACATGCCTTAAGTTTCTTTACCAGAGAGAATGAAACTGAATATGTCAACAGTGAAATGTTCTTTTACAAAATTGTTACTGGGATCAGGAAATCATTGACCACTGCTTTAAAAATTAATTTTTTTCAATCTTTAAGTCATAGTTTTGCTTTCGTTCTCCAGCTGAATTTTTAATGGATTCAGTTTTCATCCACAAATACTTTTATTTGTATTTAATTTTTAAACCAGAAGGATCTTTGCATCAAGAGATGTGAAAAATATGAGATGGGAAGCGGGGGCTACTTTTCTGAAAGTTTGATGCCCAGCAAACTGCAGTTCTGACCTTTTTTTTCAGTTTGTTCTGGTGACTCACACGTTATAGAGTACAATAGCAACAGCAATTTTCTGGTGGTGCAGTGTGCTGGGAAGTGCTGGGGGCAAAACCACCACACCGGGTGTGTTTTTTTCTGTCGAATGCTGCTCTTTGACAGGTTGTGTGGCTCCCCTTAGTGGCCATTGTCATCTACTGCAGCGTTGGATGATAATTTACCTCTGTGATTAGTGCTCTGATACCTCCAGGTGTGCTTCCAAATTAGTAATTAGTGCATTCATTTTTAGAGATTTAATGAACCTCAATTAGGAATTAAATACAAGTAAACATTTGATAGCTCACAACACATAAAAACGTTAGGAAAGGTGGAAAATTAATAATGGGTTATCTACTTCATTTTCTCATTCATTCATTCACATATTCCTTTATTTGTTCATTCGCTAACTGTCAATGGGGCATCTACAGACATGCCAGGCACTGTCCTAGATGTTAGGGATGCAGTAGTGAATAGGGCTGACCTGGCTTCTGAACTTATTTACCAGCTAACTACGTGGGCACCTACTACTGTGTGATATAAAAACTATATGGCCGAGAGAACTAAAGTGTGCTGGTATTTTTAAGTGCCCACAGTTAAATTTTGCCAAACCAAATTTTGCTAATTTATACAGTTCTGTAAATAAATTTAAAAATTTACTTATATAGATAACAACTAAATAATTCATTTGTTCTTTAGTAAACAAAATGTGTTACATAGGTATTTTCAGCTGAAATGCAAAACTGTGTATTTTTTTTAGGGATCTGAACACCACACACACACATATGGATTTGGGGGTGTGGGGTGGGGAGGTGCAAAGGAGGACAAGAAAGTCATCCCTTTCCAAGTCGGTACTGATTTGGTAGGAGAGGAGGGAAATTCACTGAACGTGGGTGATTATGACCTCTCTTGTGAGCAAAACCACCAGTGAGCAAAAAGAAGGATCCAGGACTAGAAATGGAAATGTGAGTCCACTGAATGCCAGAATCGATGGAAGAACAGATCACAATTCCAGCTCAGAAATGCTTGAGTGGAACCATCACTTTGCATCTCCTGACACCTGGCAGGTATTCCTGTCTTCTGGAGAGCATTGCAGCAAATGGCAAAATGAAGGTCAAGAAGATAGAACTGACCCAGCACTTTGGGAGGCTGAGGCAAGAGGATCACTTGAGGTCAGGAGTTCGAGACCAGCCTGACCAACATAGTGAAATCCCATCTCTACTAAAAGTACAAAAATTAGCCAGGCATGGTGGCAGGCATCTGTAATCCCAGCTACTCAGGAGGCTGAGGCAGGAGAATCGCTTGAACCCAGGAGGTGGAGGTTGCAGGGAGCTGAGACTGTGCCACTGCACTCCAGCCTCGGCTACAGAGGGAGACTCCATCTCAAAAAAAAAAAAAAAAAAAAAAAAAAAAAGAGATAGAATTGGGTCATGGCTATCAACATATTTGCAAGGTCTCCAGTATACTATTTCCTCTTTTGATTGCCCAGCCCCTTGGGAGCCACCCTCATTTGCTTATCCTCTTTCTCTTGCTTGGGGAGGGCAGCACACCCAGGAAATTCCGAGGACATGAGCCGTCATGCGAGGACTTCTCAGAATGACAGACCCAGACAGTCTGCCCCTGGAGACGGCAGCAAGGTATGGTGATACTATATCACCCCATGAACCTCTCACTTTCCTAGTGATCAGGTTGTCCTTGCTTAGTGAAGCCGTGGTCTGAACCTGCCAGGCAGCTTCCCAGACAACTCGGCTGTGGGCTTCTCGTGGCAGCGGGGGCCTTGGTCTAGGCTCAGAATCTCCGGGCTATCATGGGAGGGGGGTGTTGCGCGGAGAGGCCTTTGTAATTAGATTTTTTATGGTTCTCTTCTCTAAACTAGACAAGCTCTAACGAAACCAAAATGGAACAGAACACATGGGAATTGGCCGTAACCTTGCATCGTTAAGGAAATATTGAAAAATCTGAATTTCAAATTTTGCCATGGACCAGTGTCTGTCAAGCAGAACAAAAAGCAAGACAAATTTGTCTTTCTTTCCTCCTCCACTGCGAAAGCCCAGATTGCTGGGATGGAGTGAAATTAGGTATTAGGTTTTTGTATAATCCAGAGTGACTGTAGAATAGAATCTTGAGGGAATATTAAGAATATTTCTTAGTAGCTTGCTGTCATTCAGTATTTTATAAAATTTTAGGTTTTCCTGGTTTTCTTGTGGTTAAACCAGACTCTTGCCCACACAGGGTATTGTGAAAATGTCCATTCTCTGGTGCCAACGGGTCTTTACTCTCAAATCTCTAAAGAGTCCAAAATTACTTTAAACTCACACTTGTACATCATGGACAAATACTGCTTATTTTGGAAAATATATTGCTCTGAAATAGAAGATTCAACAATGAAAGCAGAAAATATCCCAGTAAGTGCTGGATTGTTTTAGAAAGCTGCTTCCTGTCTGACATTAGCTCTAGCCATCTGGCAGATGAGGGCTTTCATTTTCTTTGGTTCACCATGGAAAGATGGGCCAACCTAAGACCCAACAGGCACTGAACAGAGCGTTGTACTTGGCCTTTTCCGCTGATCCTTGACTTTTCTTTTAAACCTCTGTTAGAGGAAGCAGAAATGTCCAGGGTACTATAACGCCCATGGGTGTGGACCTGGGGGAATTCTGCACATTTGAGCACGGGGTGCCAGCTTTGAAAGCAGTGCTTCCTTCGCTGCCCTTTCTCTAGTCTCCCCAGGCTGGGCTGTCCTTTAGTTCCTTTCAGTAAATATGTGCCCTTATGCACAAAACCGATTTCCCCATGGCTGGCTGGAGCGTTTGAACCTGGCCTATTCTGAATCTCAGCAGGAAGTGCAGGCACAAACCAGACAGGACACCTCTATGTCCTGAACGTCCAGCCCCAGACTGTGCGGGACGACCCCATTGCCAGTTTAATTGGAATGCCTGTGGATTCTTTTCTGACTTCAGGAGAGGATGCGTGGAGAAGAACTGGAAGACACAAAGAATAATCCAGAGTGTGGAGTGGAAGAGGAGGATGCCGGGCTGGTGGGGCAGCCACCGAGCAAGCTTACAAGGCCCAGTCCCTGATGTCTCCAGACGCCCATCTGGGCCAGGTCCAGAGACCTGCCTGCGCTCCCGAGATTCGGGTCTGAGACTTGTGTGGCTGGGAGCGCACCTTCCCCAGGGATCTTTGAGGCGCCAGCGACCCCATGGGCCCCACCTACCTGTGAGGTGGGCTCAGGCTCTAGAATACCTGAGAACGTGCTGCGCTCAGCATGTGACACCATGCCACAGTGAGGAAATACTTCCCTAAGTTAATTGTTGACAGTTCCTAAACGTTTCAGAAGCTTACTCGTTAAAACTAATGTGGTTTCTGTTTCTCAGGATAAATTGGTGGGACTTCACCGGAACCACAGGGATGTTTTACTGAATGTACCTCTTTCCTTATAGAAGTTTAAAGATGCTCAGGAAGGGGCCACACCTGTTCTGTCTGGGCTGTAGAAACCCATTGCAGGTTTGTGCATGCCAGCCCTGCTATTGCCATGAGACCACGGACACCAAAGGGGTTTGCAGGGGTACATGTGTCCTTTCCGGGGAGGCTTCAGCCACATCAGGAGTGCCTTGAGGGCAGGGGCAGTGGCTGGATGGTGCCTACTGTAGGCCTGGAGCTCTCTTCTGGCCTGGTATACAGAACGCGCTCAGAGAGCTTATATGGGAAGTGCTGGGTAGGAATTTGGGCAGATGGTGCTTCTAGAATATTGGTGGCCTTGAGTGGAAAGGCTTGTGGTAGTAAAAGTAACTAAAAATGATAGCCTGGCTTGAATGTGACATTGGCTTCCCCCTTCTCAAATACTGATGGAGCCCTGTTTGGTGGCTTGTGTATGGCCACTCTTTGGATGCAGAGACAAGGACCTGCTCTTAGGCCCCAGGTCCAATGGGCTAGGTCCCAGGGCCGCCTGCCCTCCTCAAGGGTGGGGCGCAAATCCAGGCTGCTTTAGGGAGCCCAAAGCCTGCTCCCTGAGAGCTGGGGTGGTGCTTTCTCTGCAACTGGGCCCAGCCTTGCTGATTTCAGTAGGATTTTTCCCAGAGAAAGCTGGCCAGGCCCTCTTGAGGCAGACGACCCAAGTTCTTGTCCCTGCTTTTGGGAAAATGCAAATCCAATCCCACTGCCGGGGACATCCCAAACCCCTCTGTGCTCATCACTGACTTTGTAGAAGCCAGGGGCCTGCTACCATGGGCCCTGCTGCCTCTGCTCCTTGCCATTGGAGTTCAGCTGTAGGGTTAGCCCTGGGCTGCCTGGTTACTTTGTTGACAGAAGAATAGGGTTTTACCTTTTTAGGATGTAATAAAGCCCCTCCTGTGGCCTGGTGAGGAGACTACCAACAGTCCAAGTTCTGGGAATATATCATCTGTTCCCTTGAGCAGTCAAAGGACACACATGGTGGGACCTGTTATTTATTCATCCATGCACCCAGCTGTCTATCTCTCTGTCCGTCCATCCGTCTATCCATCCATCATCCATCCATCCATCTATCCATCCATCCATCCAATCCATCCATCATCCATCCATCCATCCATCCATCCATCTATCCATCCATCATCTGTCCATCCTCCATCCACCCATCCATCATCCATCCATCCATCCATCCATCCTCCATCCATCTTCCATCCATCCATCCTCCATCCATCCATCCATCCACCCACCCATCCATCATCCATCCATCCATCCATCCATCCTGCATCTTCCATCCATCTATCCATCCTCCATCCATCCATCCATCCATCCATCCATCCTCCATCCAGCCATCCATCTATCCATCCATTTATCATCCATCCACCCATCCATCATCCATCCATCCATCCTCCATCCATCCATTCATCCTCTATCCATCCATCCATCATCCATCCATCCATCCATCCATCCACCCATCCTCCATCCATCCATCCATCATCCATCCATCCATCCATCCATCCATCTATCCTCCATCTATCCATCCTCCATCCATCATCCATCCATCCATCCATCCATCATCCATCCATCCATCCATCCATCCATCCATCTATCCATCCATCCATCCATTGTGTTGTACAACAGATATTCAGCATGCTTTCTCAGGGACATGCTCTGTGCCGGGGACAGGGGATATAAGTGAGGTATGGTTACTGGCTTCAGGAAACTCTCTTCTCTTTGGAGGAATCTCTTCTGGAGTGTTCCACTGGAGTTTTCATCTCTCTTGCACCTGTTACAAAGATGGAAGGGTCTAATTGACTAGAAATATAGTTTAGAGCTTCATATGGAGACATCGTGAAGCCTGCCTCCCCTCTGCCCCTTACACTTGGGCTCTCTGTGCAGGTGGCACAGACCATAAAAGGAGAGTTAAGTCTACAGCCTAGAGGGTGCCCTGTGTGTGGTGTCAGATGTAACCTTTCACATGGGATGTGTGTGCTGTGAGCATTGTGCTATTTGAGATGAATAGTTAGTATTTTGTGTTTACATGAAAATAAATGTTTAAAAATGTCTCAGGGGTTTGATGAAGTTACTGTTCAATAAAAGAAACCTCTCAGGGAAGAACAGCTGATGTATTGATGGCTTTGTTTAAGGGCATATGAACTGACCACACAAGTTAGAAGGCAATGCTGTGGAACTGAGAGCAACCTCCTGCCCAGTCCATGCCAGCTGTGAGGCCTTGTGCAGGGGTCCCTTCCAGCAGTGTGTGCAGGACTGCCCATAATGCACATCTTTGTGTGTGTTGTGTTGTTTTTATTAAATCAATTTTATTTTTCGGTTTTCTGTGTTCCTGTCTCTTATTTTTTAACAGCTCTATTGAGATATTATTTACAAACCTTAAAGTTCCCTCATTTAAAGTAATAATTCAGGCCCGGCAAGGTGGCTTACACCTGTAATCCCAGCAATTTTGGAGGAAGAGGCATGTGGATCACTTGAGCTCAGGAGTTCAAGACCAGCCTGGCCAACATGATGAAACTCTGACTCTACAAAAGTACAAAAATTAGCCGGGTGTGGTGGCCTGCGCCTGTAGTCCCAGCTACTTGGGAGGCTGAGGTGGGAGGATTGCTTGAGCCCAGGAGGTTGAGGCTGCACTGAGTGGAGATCGTGCCACTGCACTCCAGCCTGGGCGACAGAGCAACACGCCGTCTCAAAAAAAAAAAAAAAAAAAATACAAGGTTGTGTGTGTACATATGTTTTCAGTTCTCTTGGGTACACATCTGAGAGTGGAATTTCTGGGTCATATGGTAACTCTATGTTTAACATTTTGAGGAATTGCCAAATTATTTTTCCAAGTCCCTGTACCATTTTACATTCTTATCAGCCAGGTATGAGGGTTTCTGCTTCCCTCATCCCAGCCAACACTTATTCCATCTTTTTTTTTTTTTTTTTTTTTTGAGACAAAAGTCTTGCTCTTGTCTCCCACGCTGGAGTGCAGTGGCGCGATCTCGCCTCACTGCAACCTCCGCCTGGATTCAAGCAATTCTCCTGCCTCAGCCTCCCGAGTACCT
This sequence comes from Pongo abelii, assembly GCF_028885655.2. NCBI lineage: Eukaryota > Metazoa > Chordata > Mammalia > Primates > Hominidae > Pongo > Pongo abelii. The sequence goes on along the minus strand of NC_072001.2, from coordinate 101,605,042 downwards.
GGGATTACAGGCATGCGCCACCACACCCAGCTAATTTTTTGTATTTTTAGTAAAGATGGGGTTTCACTAAGTTGGCCAGGCTGGTCTCGAACTCCTGACCTCATGATCTGCCCACCTCGGCCTCCCAAAGTGCTGGGATTACAGGCATGAGCCACCGCACCCGGGGCCTATTTCATCTTTTTGATACAGCCACCATTCTAGTGGGTGGGAAGTGGCATCTCATTGTGGTGCTGATTTGCATTGCCCTAGTGACTACTGATGTCAAACAGCTTTTCATGTGCTTTTCAGTTATTTGTATTATTTTCTTTGGAGAAATGCCTATTCAAATCCTCACTTATTTTTGAATTGGGTTGTTTTTATGTTGTTGATTTGTAAGAATTCTTTATAAATTCTGGATTTTAATCCCTTTTTGGATATATGATTTGCAGTTTTTTCCCCATTCTTTGGTTTCTCTTTTCATTTTATTGATGTCATTTGAAGCAAAGTTTTAATTTTGTTTTGTCTTGTTGTTTTTGAGTCAGGGTCTTCCTCCATCGCCCAGGCTGGAGTGCGGTGGGATCATCTCGGCTCACTGCAACTTCTGCCTCCTGGGCTCAAGCCATCCCCCCACTTCAGCTTCCCCAGTAGCTGGGACTACAGGGGTGCGCTTCCATGCCTGGCTAATTTTTGTATTTTTGTAGAGATGGGGGTTTTGTCATGTTGGCCAGGCTGGTCTCGAACCCATGAGCTCAAGTGATCCTCCTCAGCCTCCCAAAGTGCTGGGATTACAGGTGTGAGCCACCATGCTGGCCCCGTTTTAATTTTGACAATGTCCAATTATTTTCTCTTTGTTGCTTGAACAAAGCAACAAAGTTGTAGTAGTAAATACTGTGTGCGGGTGTTTTTGGTTTTTTTTTTTTTTTTTTTTTGGCATGGAGTTTCACTCTTGTTGCCCAGGCTAGAGTGCAATGGCATGATCTCAGCTCACCACAACCTCCGCCTCCTGGGTTCAAGCGATTCTCCTGCCTCAGCCTCCCGAGTAGCTGGGATTACAGGCATGCACCACCACGCCCGACTAATGTTTTAAAGTTATTTTTAGTAGAGACAGGATTTCTCCATGTTGGTCGGGCTAATCTCGAACTCCCGACCTCAGGTGATCCACCTGCCTCGGCCTCCCAAAGTGCTGGGATTATAGGTGTGAGCCACCATGCCCAGCCGTGTGTTTTTTTTTTAAATGCATGCTCTTTCATTCCCATCTAAAAGGACTTATTGGGGAGAAAGTGATCTGACTCCAAAATCAACGTGGGAAATCCACAAAGAAGTCATTACTTAGAACAAGGCTGTTTCTGGATCCCATGTTCTTCAAAGGCAGTGGCCAGACGCACATGCCCTGTAACAGTCACACTGCCCTGAGGGCTGCTCTGCCCCACACTCACGAATGGGCTCAGGCAGGGAGTCCGTAGTCACTAGGAAGCTTGCCTTCCGGACCAGGGTCTGGCAGTGGTGACAGACACTCACTGCTATGCACGGAGCCTGCGAACAGGTTATATTTCAGGAAGCAGGGTTTTGACTCTCCCAGCATTGGGTATTTTATTCCAGGAAGTCTTTGAGAACAAGCCCTTCGGGATAAGGAAGAAATAAATTCAACTTGTTGGCTACTTCCAGAAACCTCAGGGGGCCAATGGATTATGAGATAATTTTTAAAATCCCCGTTTTCTGCAAGAAGCAATCTTTGCATTTGATTTAATTCTCTTTCTAGGGAAAGCATGGCTAGCAGCTGGAAGTTTTAAAGTTAGGTATCTAAGTCTCCATCTTGAGAAGACATGAAAGTCCTTGGCCACCTTCCTCTTTTCCCCGGGCTTCTCCATTTCACACCATTTCACACAGGGCACAAAGCATCACCACGGCAAAGCAAGAGGGATTGGAGCTGGGTATTCTACGGAGCTCAAACCACAGCAATGCAGTCACGGAAGGTCCGTAAGTCCGGTATCTACGCAGCTGTGATTTCTGGCTCTAGGAAGGTCCTGTGTTATTTTCAGCATTAGATGAAACACAACTGGAAGGAATAATTTCTTTCCTGGCAGGAAAATCTTAATGTGACCACAGCCACTGAGGTGCTTCCGGGAGGGTGCTTTAGTGCCAACTAACTCTGTTTAATGGAGTTGCCTCATCTTTCTGAACTTTCCTTTCCACCAAACAAAAGTCACCTTAAGGGCCAGGCGCGGTGGCTCACGCCTGGAATCCCAGCACTTTGGGAGGACGAGGTGGATGGATCACGAGGTCAGGAGATCAAAACCATCCTGGCTAACATGGTGAAACCCCGTCTCTACTAAAAATACAAACAAATTAGCCGGGCGTGGTTGCGGGCGCCTGTAGTCCCAGCTACTCAGGAGGCTGAGGCAGGAGAATGGTGTGAACCCGGGAGGCGGAGCTTGCAGTGAGCCGAGATCGCGCCACTGCACTCCAGCCTGGGCGACAGTGCGAGACTCCGTCAAAAAAAAAATAAATAAATAAAATTTAAAAAGTCACCTTCAGATTTTCTAGGCAGCAAACCCTTCTAACAGGGATTCTTGACAATGTGCAGACAGACGGGCTACAGGACTTGTGAACCTGGGTGATCTTCACTGCCTGAGATTTGAGCCATTCTTAGTGGGCGGCCGATGCTGTACAGGATGGGCTCCCAGCAGATGGCTTTGGGTCCTTGGGCACCCAGGTTCTGTTCCAGTTCTGTGGGATTGGGAGGGCGTCTCCTCGGGGCGGATTGCGGGATAATCGTCCCAGGTGACGCCAGTCACGGGACTAGGTAGGCTCTTTTTACGAACATTCCCGCATGACTCTCAACTTGCAATAGGGGTGCTTCGATTGAGGAAATGTTTGCTGGGTCTCCATGTGTATTAGTCCGTTTTCATGCTGCTTATAAAGACACGCCTGAGACTGGATAATTTATAAAGAAAAAGAGGTTTAATAGACTCACAGCTCCACGTGGCTGGGGAGGCCTCCTAATCAGGGCAGAAGGTGAAAGGCATGTCTTACATGTGGCAGACAAGAGAGAATGAGACCCAAGCGAAAGGGGAAACCCCTTATAAAACCATCAGATCTCGTGAGATTATTCACTACCACGAGAGCAGTTTGGGGAAAACCACCCCATGATTCAATTATCTCCAACCGGGTCCCTCCCACAACAGGTGGGAATTATGGGAGCTACAATTCAAGATGGGATTTGGTTGGGGACACAGCCACACCATATCACCCTGTGAACAACAGAAGCAGATAAAATCCGTCCCATCTAATGTAGATATTAAAACCAACTATATGTATTGTATTTGTAAAGTAGCTTCATGAAAATCAGTCTAAATTAAATTCACATAAACTACATAAAGAAATACTACAAGGGGGCGGGTGTGGTGGCTCACACCTGTAATCCCAGCACTTTAGGAAGCTGAGGCAGGCAGATCACTTGAGGTCAGGAGTTCGAGACCAGCCTGGCCAATATGGCAAAACCCCATCTCTACTAAAAAAATACAAAAATTAGCTGGGTGTGGTGGCATGTGTCTGTAATCCCTGCTACTTGGGAGGCTGAGGTGTGAGAATCACTTGAACCTAGAAGGTGGAGGTTGCGGTGAGTTGAGATTGTGCCACTGCACTCTAGCCTGGGCAACAGAGAGAGACTCCATCTCAAAACAAAAAGGAAAGAAAGAGAGAGAGAAAAAGAGAAAGAGAGAAAGAGAAAGAAAGAGAAAGAAAAAGAGAAAAGAAAGAGAAAGAAAAGAAAAGGGAGGAAGGAAGGAGAGAGAAAGAGAAAAGAGAAAGAGAAAGAAAGGAAAGAAAGAGAAAGAAAACAGAAAGTGAAAAAGAAAGAAAAGAGAAGGAAAGTAAAACAAGGAAAGAAGGCAGAACAAAAGAGAAAGACGAAAGAAAGAAAGGAAGAAAGAAAGAAAGAAAAAGAAAGAGAAAGACTACAAGGAACACACTGCAATGTCCTGCTGCCGGCCACGCGTGAGCCTTTCTGGTCAAGCTGTGCCATCAGCACGGCTTCCCACCCGCTCCTTTGGGTTTCTGGTGGCTGCTCCTACCCTAACCCCTGCCACCCAAGTGGCGCTTGAGGATGTTTTGGGGTGTGGGGTAGGGATAGGTGGATGTGGGTTAGAAAAAGACATCTAATACCACAGTGCTATATTTTGAAAATGAAAAAAAGTTACTAATTTGGTATTAGAAAATAAAGTTCCATAAAGTCTCAGTCGATGGTTTGAAAAGTTTGAGAACCATTTCCTCATACTTTCCGGAAGCTTTTATTTCCTCCCCGAGATGCCTCCGGGAGCAGAAAGGAGCTGCCAGAGGAGGCCTCCTGGGAAGGTGCCTGGAGTCCCTGTCGGCCCCTCTCCCCTCCCCCGCAACCTTCCAGGGCTGCGGGTGACTGACGGCTGCGGCAGCAAGTGTTGGCGACCGGCCCTGGTTTGACGTCAGACACAGAACTCGGGAGCTCTGCTTTCCTTTCTTGATGTCTCCCCATCAGAGATTTTTGGTAATTTCCTAAAAAGACCCTCCCCTGCTCCCTTCCTGAACGCTGCAGACATAAGTCGAGCAGAAAAAATCAGATTTCACAACATACGCGCTGACTTTCATCCCACCCACTTTTGCTGTGGACCAGAGCCTGGGCTGCAGAGGTGGTTTCTGGAGGCCTAGAAGCTTTGGCCTTGGCGCCTGTGCTGTGGGAAGGCCAAGCTGACTTGAGGCCTTTGCTCCCTCCCCTGCAAAGCCTGGATTCTGTGTGTGCCAAGCCCTGCCGGCTTCCCAGCCCTGTGCTTCAGATGGTCCTGGGTGTGTGGGGACCCTCGGTGGCGGATCGGGAAATGGGTACTGGGAGAGGGCTCCATTCCACCATCTCTCCTATGAAACCGGCTTGGGAGGGGACACACAGTGTTTTGAAGACTTGGCCCGGCACATTTGGACAGGTCTTGTTGAGTGATCATTGCACAGCTCTGAGCCCCACAGGTCCTGGCTATCCATAGGCATGAAACACCAGCCCCAGCACGTCCCTGTGAGGGCGCCATGGATGTCACCCAGGCAGCACTCTTCCATCTGTAAAAGGCTCCATTATTACATGCATCTGCTATTGTCATACTTAATTTTCACTTTACACAGTTCACACTCAGGTGTGCAAAATTAGGACTTGATTTTCCTAGAACTGAGTTTTATCTGTATCTGGAGCACCCATTCTGGCTGATGGCAGAAAAAGTAGTCGAGTGGATTCAGATACCTTCCAACCAACCTCACTCCAAGTAGGATTTTCTTTGGTACCTCTTTCTTCCTGGGGTCAGCTCCAAGGGCAGGGGCCTTGGTGAGGAGATGCCATCTGCTCTTGGCCCATCTTGGTGCGAGATAACATGTATGATTGTCCTGTCATGGTCTCTGGTCTCAGGCTCCCTGGACACCTGGTGTGTGGTCCTGCTGGTGTCTGCTGACGCTTCTACCCCAAACCCCTGTCCTAACCAGGAAGTGACGTTGTGGCTGGCAAGTTCTCGCTCTCAACCTGCATCGTCTCTGTCCCTGGCCACATGGGAAAGCATCATTTGTCTGTCCCCACTGGGGACTCCTGGCTTTGCTGTGGGGCTGACCCTGCACCCTCATGCAGTCCTCTTCTGAGCCCTGGGCTTGGGGACACTCATTCTCTGAGAACTCTGAGCTGCAATTGGAACACACCTCTCTTCTACTTTGGGACCCCCAAATCTATCTGAGGGCTTCTACGATGCCCTTCCCACCACTGCCGAAGTGAGCCTGGCGTTTTAGACTTCAAAGCCAATAAAAATAACAAAGGCATTTCTTTTCTCTTTCCCTCCCTGGCACTCCATATCCTCACACTCAATGCAGAGCCAAACACAGGTCTCACCCTCCAAGTGAGGGACAGACCCCTGAGCTCATCCTGTCAGTCCCCAGAGAGTCATGGTGCCCACGTTGCCCTCACATCCAGCCCCTCAGGCAGGGCCCTGGGCTGATTCTCGCAGCTGGCCTCCAACCTCTGGTGGGGTGTGTGGAGTGTAGATGGTGCAGGGATCACCACTTCCTCCCTGGCCTCATGCACAGCTTGAAATTCCACAGCAGAAATGTTTCTCTTTGAGGGTGGGTAACGTGGACTTGTGTCCCAGGACTGGGAAGAGCTTGGGGTCTGGCTTCAGCCTGGCTCCTTACTCCAGAGGTGGCTGGGATGATCACTTTCCTTCTGGGTCCCCAGGGTTCTCGTTGGTGAAAGGAAGAGGATGAGTCAGGGTCTGTAAACTGGCAGCTTGAGGGTTTAAATTAGTCAACAGATGAGACGTTTTAGGGCCTGGAAGCTGCTGCCCTTTCCTGGAGGGCATATACCCACCACTCACTGGCCTGTGTCACGCATCTGCACTGTTGCTCTAGCCTGGTCAAGGTTTACACTTGTATCTTCTTGTGGCAGCCCCCAAAGATGCTCACATGGGAATCCTGGGAACCTGTGAGTGTGTTACTGTATTAGTCTGTTTTCATGCTGCTGATAAAGACATACCTGGGACTGGGTAATTTATAAAGAAAAAGAAGTTTAATGGACTCACAGTTCCACGTGGCTGGGGAATCCTCACAATTATGGTGGAAGGTGAAAGGCACGTCTTACATGGCAGCAGACGAGAGAAATGAGAACCAAGTGAAAGAGGTTTCCCCTTATGAAACCACTAGATCTCTTGAGACCTATTCTATCATGAGAACAGTATGGGGGAAGGTGCTCCATGATTCACTTATCTCCCACTGGGTCCCTCTCACCACACATGGGAATTATGGGAGCTACAATTCAAGATGAGATTTGGGTGGGGACACATCCAAACCGTATCAGTTATCTTACCTGGTAAAAGGGACTTCTCAGATGCGATTAAGCTAAAGATTGTGAGAGGGAGAGATTATCCTGGATCTTCTGGGTGGGCCCAGTGTGATCACAAGGGTTGTTTAAATGAGGGACACAGAGAGATTTGACTGCCGGAGAACCATCAGAGCGTCGCAGCGTGAGAAAGACACAGTCAGCCGTTGCTGGGTTTGCAGATGAAGGAAGGGGCCATGAGCCAAGTAATTCAGGCCGCCTGTGTGGAAAGGACCAGGAAACAGATTCTCCCCTGGAGCCTCCAGAAGGAACCAGCTTGACCTTAGCCCAGCAAGACCTGTTTGAGACTTCTGACTTCCGGAACTGTATGGAAAGAAATCCTGGTAGTTTTAGGCCACTAAATTTGTGATAATTTCTTACAGTTGCAACGGGAAACGAGTACACTCTCTCCTACGTTCTCAGGTGGGTAACTTTGCCTCCTAACCCTGGACATTTGGCCATGTCTGGAGATATTTTTGTTTGTCACAGTTGGGCGAGAGGTGGTACTGGCATCTAGTGGGTAGAGGCAGGAGAGCTCCCATAACAGAGTTATTCAGCCTGAAATGCTATGCTAAGATTGATACCAGGCCTGAGCTCCGGTATGCGTCACATTTCGGACTGTGGACTGCCCTGACAGGCAAGTTCTTCCTTTAGAGGAGAAACCACCACCTGCTGCATGCAGTCAAGGCTCGGGGCACGGCCCAGGAGGTGCCCTGGAGAAGACTGAGACCCGGGTTGCAGCAGTGAGCCCCATTCTGGCTGGTGGGAGAAAAAGGCGATCTCAGGACAGCCTTGCGGAGAGCGCGGACCCCTGTAAAACGAAGACGCGCGGGCGCCTGCTCGCTGCCCGGCCGCTTTCCGAGGGAAATACCCACGGCGGCCACACGATGGCAGCCTTGCCCAAACCAAAGCCCTCCGGGCGCGCTCCGAGGTCCGCAGCCCCAAGTCGCTGTCCCCAGGCGGTGGACACGGGGCCGCCCTCCCGCAGAATCCAAGGGCGCTCGGCCTGGGTGGGCGTCTGTAGCTGCAGCTAGAAACTCTGCGCTTAACAGGTGACAGAAACAGAGCCGCACAGACTGCACACTCCTGCCCGCTCGTCCGCCTCCTCGATGTAAACAGCTCATCTGTGTCAATGTGGAGCTACGTTCTCCCCATCCGCACATTTCAGTGATGTGACAAGACAGACAACACAGCTGAGATTTATTCTTAAATGAGGCTCGCGTGTCTTTTCTTCTTCTTTTTTTTGACTGAGTCTCGCTCTGTCGCCCAGGCTGGAGTGCAGTGGCGATCTCGGCTCACTGCAGCCTTTGCCTCCCGGGTTCAAGCGATTCTCCTGCCTCAGCCTCCAAGTAGCTGCGACTACAGGCGTCCACCACCACGCCTAGCTAATTTCTGTATTTTTAGTAGAGACGGGGTTTCACCATGTTGGCCAGGCTGGTCTCGAACTCCCGACCTCATGTGATCCGCCCACCTCGGTCTCCCAAAGTGCTGGGATTACGAAAAAAATGTTTAGCTTTCATTGTGAGTCCAGGAGTGCAGACCCCAGATTTCCCTAATTACTTCATTAACCCCATAGACTTGCAAATAAATAAATACATATGTAAAAAATTCAACTAACCCACTACAATGCACCCTGCCTCCCTTCACCACAGGTTGAAAGTGGGGGGTTTTGAGACTCACCTATTCCTTGGGATTCCCCACCCGGGCACGAAAGCTGGGGGGTGCAGTTGGGGCCGCCCACTTCCTCCCTCTTGGCCTTTCTGGCCCTTGGGCATTCTATAGAAAACACTGGGGCCATGGGCCTAGAGGCACCCCCCGATCCAGCTGTGATCTGGACTCCCTTCTGTTCTGTGTCACCAATTTGGACCCATTTTCATCTGTAGTTTTTTGATGTGTTATTTGGCTTCTTTTCAGCAGCAGCAGCAGCCAAAATACCTGGGGCCAGTGTGCTTCGTTTATAAAATGGGGACAGTGTCTCTCTGGCAGGATTCGCTGGGAAGATGAAGGTAAATATGCAGCATCCCAGGGATGCCAAGTTCGCAGTGGCCCTGGCTTACAACGATGAGAATGGAACTGGGGGTGAAAAGAGGGAAGAGAGGGAACAAGGAGGTGGAACATCCAACAGAGCATGCTGGGGCTGGGCGCCCCCACCTGCCCCCAGGGAGGTTGAACTGAGATAGCGGGGAGCTGGGGGAGCCAGACCTGGTACTTGAATTGGGGTGGGAGGGATGGAAGATGCGCTTCTGGCCCAAGGAGCCCTCCCCCTAGTTAAACCAAGCTGGGACTGGTTAACAGAGGTGCCCAAGATCCTCCCAGCCACAGGGTGTCCCATGCCTCTGGGGACTACCGACTTAAGGATAGCGTGCTCTCAGCTTATAGAAGTTCTAATTACTGTTTTAAAACTGGTTCATGCACTTTGGGAGGCTGAGGTGGGAGGATTGCTTGAGCTCAGGATTTCAATAGCAGCCTGGGCAACATAGTGAGATACCATCTCTACAAAAAATGAAAACATTAGCTGAGCATGGTGGCACATACCTGTAACCCCAGCTACTTGGGAGGCTAAGATGGGAGGATTGCTTGAGGCCACGAGTTTGAGGCTGCAGTCAGCTGTGATCCCACCTTAGTACTCCAGCCTGGGCAACGGAGTGAGACCCTGTCTCAACAAAAAAACAAACAAAAACAAAACAAAACACTGGTTCATGCAGTCATCCTTCCCATGCACACTGGTGGCTTCCATGGGCCAAGTGCTGTGCTGAAGACTGGTACAGACTCGTGGGTATGGCAGAAAATTGTCGTTCTACAGCCCTTGGCTCCCAAGGACCAGATGCAGGTGCAGCCAGTGAGATGAATAGAGGAGGGGACTTCTGAGGAGGAGCAGGTGGGGTCCACTTGTGGATATTTATGCTGGATTGTAAGCTCCCTGAAGTCAAGGGTCAGGGCTCATAGCGCCCTCAGTATTGATGCAATCAGCGCCGTGTGAGTGTCAGCTGAAAGTCTGAAGAGCTAGAAAGAATCCCCAGGAGAACTTGGACTTTGCCACATCTGGTGGCATTCCTGCTGCTGTGGTGTCCTACATGAAGAAACCCTGAAGTGCATGGGCTCGGCACACACCTGGGTTAGCATCCTAGCCTGAGGTCCAGGTGACAGCTGTGTAGGGCGTGCAGTGGCAGAGCTGGGTGTCCCAGGCAGCTGGGAGGCCCTGAGTGGGAACAGGGACTCTTGCATTTAATTAGTCATATCTTGCTATATTTCCACATACTGCCCAAGTACTACACCACTAACAATGCTATCGTTGGTGTATACGCAGCTAGACTTTGCTTTAAATGTGCAGCATTTTATTCTATACTAGAAATCGTACCGCACATGCAGTTTAATTCCTGCTTTTTTAAAAACGTGAGCACTACCTGAGTTATTTTACCCCAATGTTTTAACCATCATACTTTTTTTTTTAAAATAGAGACAGTCTTGAACTCCTGGGTTCAAGTGATCTTCCCACCTTAGCATCCCTAAGTGCTGGAATTAGAGGCATGAGTCACCCCACCTGGCCCGTCATATTTTAAGTCTGTATAAGATCTCATCACATAGCTGCACCATGGTGGACACCACCGCTTTCCTCCTCTTGAATGTTTAGGGTCCTTCCTGTTTCATGCTGTTATAAAGAAAGATCTAGGCTGGATACGGTGGCTCACGCCTGTAATCCTAGCACTTTGGGAGGCCAGGACAGGTGGACTGCCTGAGCTGAGGGGTTTGAGACCACCCTGGGCAATATGGTGAAACTCTGTCTCTACTAAAATACAAAAAAAAATTAGCCAGGTGTGGTGACATGCACCTGTAGTCCCAGCTACTCGGGAGGCTGAACTGCTTGAACCCGGGAGGTGAAGGTTGTAGTGAGCCAAGAGCTCTTACCCAATGGAATAAAACCAAAGAGGGTATGGGAAATATTTTTGGTTAGGGGAGGATTTCTGATACCCTAGTTTGATAGTGAAACTGTTTTGATAGTGGAAGAACTAGTGGCATTGTGGTGGGGGGATGTGGACCAGGCTGTAATCCAGCAGCACACTGGCCGCATTTGGAGTGGGTTGCACATGCCTCCTGCTCCTAGGGCCCTCTGCCTTCCCTCCCCTGCATATCAGAGCACAAGGGAGGTGCAGGCACAATTCTGGCAGAATGCATGTGGCAGAATAACCAGCACAGCGATTGCTGGTGTTCCAGTGTGACCAGGTAGCTCTGATTCCCCAAAGTGAGTCTGAGGACCCTGCTTTGGATGTGAGATGATTTTGAGGGATGTGTGGATGGCTGTTATTAAGTTTAATAGTTCTCTGTTGATCCTGCAGTTAATTTTTATTTGAGGCAAGTGGCACTCCTTTTGATTGACAGTTGCCTTATGAAGTTGATATTTACATACATGTTTGCAAGTATAATAATGAATTGACTTAAGAAAATAAGTAAACAAAAATACGAGTGGCAAAATCGTGAGGATGACATGGAAATGAATGTTTGGTAAACAACTAAAAAGGCTGGGAAGAAGGCTCCTAAATGGAGAGCAATGAACCGACCAGCACCTGGGGCCGGGTGGGGAGGGGGGGCGGCGCCTTGGTAAAACTTCCTCAGGGATTTTTCACCCTTCCTGTGTTTCCTCATCCTCCTCTCTCAGGTTTGTGATCATCCTCTCTCCTCACTTCCTGTACAACAAAGAGAAAACACAGAACTGGGAGTCTGGTTAAGTGGTAGAACACAGTTGGAATCTTGATGTGGCTTTGTGTTCACAGCAGGTGATCTTGGGTGGGAAGTTTAACTCTCTGAGCCTCAGTCTCCTCATCTGTGGAAAGGGGATGATGATATCCTAGTCCCGGTGTTGCTGGGTGGTGCAATAAGCTGATGTAGGTGGAGGCGTCTCAGCTGTAAGGTGAGGCAGGTGTTCTACGGTGCAGATCAGAGGGCAGTCCATCCAGCAGGTGTCATCTGCCTCCTGCATCCATTTTCTCTACTTCCAGAATAGCCCGATTTTTGCCTGAAACCCCTCTCTCTGCCTCTTACCTGGTGGTTAGAATAAGGCAGGTGACCCAGGCCTAAGCCAGTCAGAGCATAGGATTCTCCTGAGTCACTCAGGGTGGCAAGTTGGCTTGAGCTGGTCCAGACAGAATGAACCTCAGATGCCTGAAAAGAGTAGAAGTGAGTGTGAAAAAGCTGCTGCCATCTCATGGCTACAGGGCAGGGCCAGAAAGTGGAATGGGAGCTGAGAGATGGGGAGACCTGGGAACTTGGGGTTTACTGAGTCTCTGAACCCAGCTCTGACTGAAGCCAGAACTACTCCTAGAGTTTTCAGTGACAAGAGTTAAAAATCTTCCGCTTTTGCCTAAGTTAATTCGAGTTGGTTTTCCGCCCCTGAAACCAACAGTCCAGACTGACACATTCCTTCTCCGAAGTCGACTATCTTTTGTAATAATGGAGGGAAAAGAGAATGGTTATATGGAACTGCAGATGGTTAGAGCTGTATGGGCCTTCAGGATGATCCAATTCTTCCTATTTGCTTGAAGCATGACTTCCTTGGGCCTTAGAGACTTTTGCCTTCATAGGCCCCTTCCTCCATAAAAATATTAAAAAATATGTTTTGGTACTGTGTTAGTATAAAGACAAATATACTCCAAGACAGATTATATTTACTTACTTTTCTAAAAAGTAAATTAAAATATTTCCTTGGGACTTGGGCAAGATGACTATGTATTTAATGGATAAATCAACTCTGGGGTGTTAACTTTCTTTTCTTGCTTGTATACCTTTTTTTTCTTGTTTCTTTTTTTTTTTTTTTTTTGAAATGGAGTCTCACTCTGTTTCCCAGGTTGGAGTGCATGGGCGTGATTGCAGCTCATTGCAACCTCTGCCTCCTGGGTTCAAGTGATTCTCCTGCCTCAGCCCCCTGAGTAGCTGGAATTACAGGCACATGCCACCATGCTTGGCTAAATTTTTGAATTTTTAGTAGAGATGGGGTTTCACCATGTTGGCCAGGTTGGTCTTGAACTCCTGACCTCAGGTGATCCTCCAGTCTCGGCCTCCCAAAGTGTTGGGGTTACAGGCGTGAGCCACTGTGCCCAGCCTGCTTGTATACATTTTTGTCATGGGCATACATTTGTGATGAACAGTTAGTTCCTAGTGCAGGCACATCACTTTTCAGCTGATCTACAGCGCATATTAATGGCCACATCAATGGAGGCCATTTATGAATTAACAGAACAGGTTTAACAATATTATGGATCCTGGTGGGTGAGGGCTCAGACTAGTGATCACTTCTGATTGGCTGAATGCATTTGTGGTCTGATTAGGCTGAATGTGATGGGGATGGAGCTCAGAGCAAAGCTTACTTCTGATTGGCTGAACACGCTTACTGTTTGACTGGCTGGAATGTAACAGGACAGCACTAAAGAGCACTGCTCACCTCCGATTGACTGAATGCACACGTGGTCTTGTTGGCCTACGTGTCAGCCAAAGACCCACAGACTGCAGGCTGAAGAACCAACCCTCTCATGAAATCATGGTGGTTGTATCAGAACAGAAACTTCTCATTTGTGTTGATAAATCTCTAGCATAAAATGTCACCAGTGCAAATCTGTCTGTAAAGGTGGTGGAAATCCACGAGCCTTTATGTTGCACAGATGACCCCAGACCTGTCCTCCGCAGAATGTGAGCCTCCAGAGTGTAAGCATCCTGCCCTCACTGACTGTCTGGATGCTGCCTTTGGGACCAACAGCCTTTGCAGGCCTGGGGCTGGGTCCGACTTTAACTCCTGGTGGATCTGGGCTGCCAGAGCTAAGGGGGTGGGAGAGAGCTCCACGTTCAGCTCCATCGTACCCCCTTTCCCATGTCCCCAAAGCGCCTCTCTGGCTTTTCCTGAAAAGTCCCACACTGAGGCTCTGGAACTCTGCCAGCGTAGGTGGAGCAAGGTAAGCGTAGATCACGGGAATTTTTCAAATATTCAGGAAGAAGCAGCCCAGCTTAAATAGCCATGAGGCTTAAGAGTGGGTCTTAAGGTGCGCCCCAGACCAGCAACATCAGCATCAACATCAACAGAGGACTTGCTAGAAAGGCAGATCCTCAGCCCTCACCCCAGACCTGCGAATCACAGCCTCAGGGAGGCCCGGGAATCCTTGTTTTAACAAGCCCTCCGGGGGACACCGATGCATGCTCAGGGGTGGGGGGACCTGCGCTCTGTAGGGTACCTTCCCTGAGAACACAGCTTTTTCCTTCCTTGGAGGAGGATTTTCTGTGACATCTTTGCTGACCCTCACTCCCCGCACACAGGCTCCCGGGCCGGCTCTAGCCCAGGCAGACAGGCCCTAAGACCCCATCGGCGGCGCACCGGGGGTCCCACTAGCCCAGGAGAGCTGAGAATCCCGCTATAGCGTCCCCCTTTAGCGCTCTCCACAACACCCAAGCCGAATAGGTCAAAATCCTTTAACCGTTTTGGCCTTTACTTCTCTTACTGAGGTGGCAGCGATAGCTAACCTGTTATTTAAGAAGCTCCAAAGGCCGCGCTGCTGCGCTGTGACCACGCATCGGAGGGACCACGTTTTCCCGCGGACGGTGGATCCCGGGTGGCGGCGCGCGCTCTCCGCAGCCTCCCCGCGCGGCCACTAGATGGCGCTGGTGCACTTTCCTATCGGCTCCGCGGCGCCCGCCTCCTGGCTCCCAGGGTCCCACCAGAGTCCCCGAAGTGTAATAACAACGTGCGGCTGTGAGCTGAGGCCGGTCTCACTAAGATGTCCAGGAAATGATATGCAGCCAGGAGGCTTGGCCTAGAGGGAACGCTGACTGTGGGACTGTGGCTGGAGAGAGCCTTTTAGGACTTTACAGGTCTCCCTCTCCACGCCCCGCATGCTGCCCCCACCCAAGCCCAAGCCCCCTGGGGTGGCAGAGTTCCCGTCACGGACCCTAATATCAAGGCCCTCCCTTGCTGAGCGCTCATAAAAGTGGCGACAGGCGATTTTCTTCTCACGGGAAGCCTCTAATCTGATTGCATCCCGCATTCTTTTGTGTCTGAGCATCAATTCAGCCATGACAAGGAGGAAAAGGAAAAACGCCACAGATTGGCGAGGGGCCCGCAGAAGGTCCCGAGAGAGAAGGAGCGATCTGCTGGGCTGGAGGACTGCAGGGCTGGGCATGTGAGTGAGGGGTCCGTGGGCGCTGTGGGAGCAGAGGAAGCACGGCAGGGTCGGGCCGGGACTGAGGAGACACCCGCGGCAGGGGGCTGCGGGGACACACGCAGCCACCATGGCCTTTCCAGCAGCAGTCTCCTTGGAGGATGAGGCCGTAATGGTGATAGTAATAAACACAGGGCGGCAATGAGAACAAACGCACTGAACTCTCACTGCATCCCTGCGAGGGAGGGACTGTGGTGTCCCAGTACACAGGTGGGGAAGTGGAGGCACAGGGAGGCGGAGGCGGGATTCCAAACCAGGCCTCTGATTCCAGGGCCTCCTTGCCTCAAGCCAGAGACCCCAGGGTGTGCAGTAGAGGTCCTAGGAGCTGTGGTGTCCCGATTGAGGGGGCTGCCCCAGCCTGGGGCCTTCTTGGGATGTGTCTCTCCTCATTGGCTCCAGGGGCAAGGAGGAGCCACGGGACCCAGGATTCCCGACTGTTCCACCCGAGGCCCCACCCCCTCCCTCAGCGCAGCTTTGCAGGCACTGGGGCTCCCAAAGGACAGAGCTTTGAATCCTCCTGGGAGGTTTAAGAGAAAGTGCTGAGTCCCCCATGCCCTACCCCTGAGACTGCTGACAGGCATCGCTGAGGGCTGCAGCTTTGGAATCAGGCATCTTCTGAGGAAGAGAAAAGCACCACAGCCACAGCACGGAAGACTAGGTGAGGGCGGTGGGAAACCTCTGCACCAGGCCAACCTGTCCATAGGGACCAGATGGAGAGAGGGAGGTGGATGAACATGAAATACGAGTGCAGGAAATTGCTGTGTAGACAGCACCCCTGGAGCTGAGCGAGGCTCCCTGCAGGGTCTCCTCTCAGTGACTGGCGCTCCGCTCACCTAAGTGCTCAATCTGGGATGCCTGGGAGCTGCCCTCGCCGCTTTCTTGCTGCGTGTTCTCAGGCAAGTGCTTCAACGAGCCCCTCAAGACCACCCCTCAAATGCCCCGCTCCTCAAGCCTCCCTCAGCTCTTGCTTTAGTGTTCCAGAAACACACTCTAATTCAGGTTTCTGGTTTTACTTTCTCATAGGGCCCTGTGTTAGGGCGTTCGTGTATTGTTATAAAGAAATACCTGCAGCTGGATAATTTACAAACAAAATAAGTTTAATTGGCTCACAGTTCTGCAGGCTGTAGCGCATGGTACCAGCACCTGCCTCTGGCGGGGGCCTCAGGAAGCTTCCGATCAGGGCGGAAGGCGGGGGGTGGGGTGGGAAGCCAGCATCACAGGCGAGAGCAGGAGCAAGAGAGAGGGAGAGTGTCACACACTGTTAAACAACCAGGTCTCAAAGACTCACCCACTGTGGTGGGGACAGCACCAAGCAAGCCATTCCCGCGGGATCCGCCCCCGTGGTCCAAATACCCGCCACAGGCCCCACCTGCGACATTGGAGTTTACACTTCAACATGAGATTTGGAGAGACAAACAGCCAAATTATATCAGCCCCCCCAGTTTACTGCCTTAGATTTTTTTTTTTTAAATTTAAGAGATGAGGTCTCACTCTGCTGCCCAGGCTGGAGTACAGTGGTGCAATCAAAGCCCACTGTAACCTCGAATTCCTGGGCTCAAGCGAGCCTCCTGCCTCAGCCTCTCTAGTAGCTGGGACCGCAGATGCCTGACACCACATTCAGCTAATTACTACTTTTTTTTTTTTTTTTTTAAGAGACAGGATATCACCATGTTGCTAAGGCTAGTGTTTTAGATCTTTTTGAACTTCTCCCTTATAGCTTTTAACAGTTTGTTATGACCCATCTACTGGTGTGATTTTTGGCCTGTCTCTCTGCCTCCGTCTCCTCCTCCTCCTCTCCCTCCCCCTTCTCTTCCCCGCTCTTCTCTTCCGCCCTCCTCCTCGTCCTCCTCCATTTCCTCCTCCTCCTTCTCCTACTTCAGGCTGTAAGCCTCCTGAGACTGTCAGTTTTGCTCCCCACTGTGATAGGGCCTGGGGCAGCTCCTGGAATCCAGTGGGACTTGAGAAAATTGGATTCAGCCCTCTCCTGGGCCCCAAGCTGGTCCCCACCCATGCTGGTCACACCTTGCTGCCAGCTTATGCTCTAGTGGTAGAACATTCTCTCCCTCTGCCTGCAGTTACTCAAAGATGAGATTTACAAGCAGACTACTTGGCCGGGCATGGTGGCTTATGGATGTAATCCCAACACTTGGGAAGCTGAGGTGGGCAGATCACTTGAGGCCAGGAGTTCGAGACCAGCCTGGGCACCATGCAGAAACCCATTCTCTACTAAAAATACAAAAATTAGCTGAGTGTAGTGGCGCACGCCTATAGTCCCAGCTACTCGGGAGGCTGAGGCAGGAGAATCACTTGAACCCAGAAGGCAGAGGTTGCAGTGAGCCGAGATCTGAGATCACACCACTATACTCCAGCCTGGGTGACAGAGTGAGACTGTCTCAAAAAAAAAAAAAAAAAAAAAAAGAGCAGAGCTTTTATTTGGAATTAGTTTTAAATTGACAAGAGATGCAAAAATGCAGATAGTAGAAGGCGCTCCTGTGTACTTTTTATTTCAATTCGCTTGTGTGTAATTTTTTTTTTCAGAGGCATTGGAGGGTGAATTATATGGAACATGGCCCTTTGCCCTCCAGCACTCCAGTGGGTATTTCCTAAGAATGGAGATAACCTCTTATGTCATCACAGTGCAGTCACTGACACCAATTTGCATTGATACAATACTTTCATCTCATCTACTGTCCATATTCTAATTGTGCCACTTGGTTTAATAATGTCCTTTATAGCATCCCCCCTCCTCCATAGTACAGGATCCAGTTTAGGGGCAGATACTACATTTAGCTGTCATGTCTCTTTATATACCTTGATCTGGACCATTTCCACAGCATTTCTTTGTCTTTTGTGACATTGGCATTTTTGAAGCATATAGTAGTTCTGCTTTTAAAAAAAGAACCTTCTTTATATTGTGTGTGTCCGATGAGTCTCTGTAATTATGCAGGAACACAGAGCAGACAATTTTGTTTCTTCTCAAGGTATCCCATGTGAAAGCAGATTTAAAATCAGAACTTTCTTCAAATGCCTTCTCATAGCATAAGCTATTAATATTTTCATTTGTTTTTGCTACCATGGGATCTGTGCAATGCGGGAACGTCAGGAGATGGCTCTCTTTCAATGTGGACTCTGAAAAAAACTCATTTATTCTCAGCTGTGGTTGAAAGACCTTAAATAAGCCTCCTGGCTTCAAGCAGGAAGGCCGGCTTTAGGCATGAGTGATGCTGGCAGTTCCCACGCTTCCCAAATGCCATTTTCCCTGTCGGTACTGCCTGGGCTGCGCTATAAAGTCGTCCCCACAGAGCAGCTGTGGCTGGGAACAATTGACCTTTTACCTCCGCGGTGGTTTCACTGCATGGTTTTGAAAACACTCCAGTGTGCCGTACCACAGCGGGGGTTCCGGGGAAACAGTTGGCAGGCTCCCTTGCCCTCTGGGCCACCTCTCTGCACTTGGAGTGCTGCTAAAATGCTGATGTCCCAAGAAGAGAGGACACCAGAAGCTATTACTGGCCATTGGCTACTGAAGATGGCCTAATAACTGTGTGTCCCTGGGGAGGATGGTGGAGAACTGGACCACAAGGGTGCATGGTCTCTGGGACTGATAGCAGTGGTGACACCCTTGTAGACATCCCTTTCTGCATGGCCCTCACTGGTCCCAGAAAAGAAAAAAGACATATCCTTGTTGATGCTTTAAAGCGTCCATTGAGAAAGCAGCCAGAGGAGGTGGAAAGAGAACCAGTGTTCACTGTTCGAGTCTTGGGTTCAAATCTTGGCTCTGCCTCTGATGAACGAGGGGTTTTAACTGCTCCTGTGCCTCTTCAGTGTCCACAGTTTGTGGTGACGATAGACAGACATTGTGTCTGCTTAGAGTCAGAGCTTCCACAGTGCGGTGCGCTGCCTCCTCCTGCCTCCTGACTACTCTGTACTCCCCCAGCATTGAGATGGGGAGGTTATGTCACCATGCCCCAGATATGGAAATAATTGTCACCAAGAAACACCTTATCCTAATTATAGTTTCCTGCAAACAAGAGGCACATTCATAAGAGGAAGCGCCAGGTTGGTCAGGGTGATTGGGTTGGGGAACATGGGTCAGAGGTCTTTATTGTGCCTTCCGTGGGATGGAGCAGAGAGGCAGGGCAAGCAGTCTCAGGATTAGCAAATTTGAAGAATTTCCAGGCTCCAGGACATCCAGGCTGTCCCTAGTTGTCTGGCATCTGGCCCTGGGGTGATCAGGGTGGATGGATGGTGGCTCAGGAGGGTGGGAACCTAATAAAGGAGGATGCTGGAGAGGGTGTGTAAGATCGAGATTTGTTTGTTTGCACTTGAAAAACATACTTGGGGGTAGGGGGCAATTTGTTGACTCTCTTAGGAATTAGCTGTCACTGGAGAGGCAGTCCCTTCAGGGTCAGCAAAGCCAGAAATGTCATAGCATCAGAATACAGAAATAAAATAAATCAGAAGACATGGTTGATATGGGTACTTCCATTCCCTGCGAGGAGTACGTTCTAACTTTGGACAGCCTCCCAGGAGGCTGCTCTCTGGGTCCCCAAGGCTATGGCTTTGTTTATGGTCTTCTAGAATGCATGCTTCACTGACACAAATATAAACTTCCTGGGTGAGCACAGAATGGCTAGATTCTTCATTTAAATGGGGATGCTTCCAGCATTCCATGAAGCTTGGCAGGCACAGCAGTGCCTGCAGAGGCCTTGTCAAAAGCCTCTCTTCAATCTGTTTCTTGCTCAACAGGTCAGCCAGGGCAGTCACCAGGAGATGCCTGCCTGGGGTGGGTTGGGGAGGCCCAAGAAGAGGACCGACCCCTTGGGAAGAGAGTGGCAAGCTGGCTTTGCATGACAGCCTGTCTCAGTGGAGTTTGCGTTCTCTCCGATGGCAAGTCCGAAGGGGAAGCAAAACGTCGTACAGACCGCTCTGGAATGTAAGGGCTCTGAGCTCACCAGGTTTTGTTTGCAACTGGGAATGAGGCCATCTCGGGTGACCAGCCCCAGCAGGGAGCAGTAGAGTCAAGTGGCCCTGCACATTACTTCCTGTGTGTGTTTGTGTGTGTGTGCACTTGTGTAAGCTGTGGGGCGGTCAAAACTGTTGTGAGCTCCAGGGGTGATGGTGAAGGTCAGTGCTGTGCAAGGCCACTCATGGGCTACAGTGGGGGCACACTTGGGGTGGAGTAGGGAAGAAGACCACCTTTTTTATGGCTCTCTGAAACTGAAGAGTTGGGGGCTACTGATGAGGATTGATGTTGTCCGAGTTCTGGGAGGAGCATCTGACTTGATATCAACAACTGGGCTTGAACTGGAAAAATCTGGAAGGATGGTGAAACACTTTGACAGAGAGGCTACAGTGCATTGGTCAAGCCAAATTGCAATGTCCCTTCATCCAGCCTTTTTTTTTTTTTTTTTTTTTGAGACAGAGTCTCGCTCTGTCACCCAGGCTGGAGTGTAGTGGCGTGATCTCAGCTCACTGCAGTCTCCACCTCTCGGGTTCACGCCATTCTCCTGCCTCAGCCTCCCGAGTAGCTGGGACTACAGGCGCCTGCCACCACACCCGGCTAACTTTGTACTTTTAGTGAGATGGGGTTTCACTGTGTTAGCCAGGATGGTCTGGATCTCCTGACCTCGTGATCTGCCTGCCTTGGCCTCCCGAAGTGCTGGGATTACAGGTGTGAGCCACCGCGCCCGGCCCATCCAGCCTTTAAGTTTCTCTGAGAATGTGCAATGTGACTTCCTCCCTCCTCCTCTTGTTTCCTTCTTTCCCTTTTTCCCTCCATTCCATACCTACTGTGAATCAGTCACTGTGTCTTAGGCACTGGGGACAAAAGGCCCAATGCTGGCCTGCATGGAGTTTATAATCTAGACCAAGGTTCTTCAGCCTCAGCGTTATTTAGTGGTCTGGGCTGGGGAATTCTGCTGCCAGCAGCTGTCCTGGGAATTATATGGTGTGCAGTTGCCTCTCTGGATGCTACCTACTGGATGACAATAGCACCTCCCTGTGCTCCAGTATTTGGCAATCAACAAATGTCTCCAGACATTTCCCAATGTCCCACGGGTGTCACAGTCTCCCTGGTTGAGAACCACAGGTCCGGTGGGGAAAACAGTCAACCCATCAGCCTGGGCAACACAGCTTGCATAGCACGGCCAGAGTGCCCGGATGGGTCTACTCAGGAATCTTCTCCTGATCAGAGTCTGGGGCAGTGGAGTTTGCAGTAGGTGTTTAGTACATACCTGTTGAGAAGGTAAGGCCCCCAAATAAAACCACAGCCAGGAGAAGAACTTTTTTTTTTTTTTTCCTAGACAGTGTCTCACTCTGTCGTCCAGGCTGGAGTACCAGTGGTAAAATCATAGCTCACTGCAGCCTCCAACTCCTGGGCTCAAGTGATCTTCCTGCTTCAGCCTCTGAGTAGCTGGGACTACAGTCATGTTCTACCGCACTTGGCTAATGTTTTAGTTAATAGTTGTTGTAGAGACAGGTTCTTGCTGTGTTGCTCAGGCTGGTCTCAGACTGACCAGCCTGAAGGGCTCCTTCTACCTTGGCCTCCCAAAGTGCTGGGATTACAGGTGTGAGCCACCACAGCCAACTGTCTTAATATCATGGGGCGCTTGTCCTGGATTCTCTGCATTGGTTCCGTCAATCAGGTATCTGTAAATAAGATAAAGAATAAAAAGACCTTTCTTGCTAATCTCTTTCTGCTTTTCCTTTACCTTGAAATAAGTGCAGTGGAGGAGAATGAGTTCATTTGGTGGCAGGCCTGCAACTGGAGGAGGTTTTCTACTTTTCAGTAAACCTCGAATTCCCTTAATGTTTCCGTGGCCTTTTAAAGAGGAGGCAAAGAAGAGGGTCCCAATGGTTTTCCTTGTGTCTGATCCAGGGGAGCCAGCTTCAGCTTTTGCCAAGTGTTTGGTTGCATCTGACGCTTGGTGAAGTCACATGCACCTGCTGCCCTGACATCCAGCAGAAGGAACCATCTGGCTCAAGAATCCATTACAGAAGAGGCCGTCAGCACCCGCCCCTTGTGCCTCCCCACGTCCAGCTGAGTTTTTCTCTCTCTGCTCAACTCCAAAGTGTTGATGGGTCAATCGATGCGGCCCTTGCCACTGCGTCTCACTGGGAATTCCGGTGAGGTGGCTGTCTGCCTGCGTGCATGCCAGCTAGCTCCTTGGTCAACACACACTTGTTTAAAGTGCTACAAGATGCTGCTGGAAAGGATTTGCTCTGGCTCATTTGGCTGTTGAAAAAGGCCACACCTGCTTCAAGTTCCTCAAATACTCAGGGGGTAATTACAAGCATTTTCAGAAAACAAAACAGCCAAATGGAAAATTTTTGTTACAAATCACACTTTGGCCACTTCAATAGTTGAAATGGCAAGAGATTGGAAACCCCCTTAAGTGAGACCATGCTATTTTTGAGAACATATTCTTTAAGAGGAAAACTGTTCTAAATACTAACAATGGTGACAGTGATGCTGTTTATGATAACAGTGACAGATCCACATAATTTCCATTCCCAAAGGTTCCTTTCGGTCACTCAGGCTCCCAACCTTGGAATAATCTTTCTTTTCTGCATATCATCTCATGGTCAACTAGTTGCCAAGATCCCTAGAATTTCCATCTTTCATCCCACATTGCTGTTTCTCTCCTTTCCCTCTGCATCACCTTTGTTCAGCTCCTCATGTGTCTTTCCTAAACTTTGGCACGGGCTGTCTAACCTGTATCCACCCTCCCTTCCATTTTATCATTCACCTTTCAACCATTTCCCAGGAATTCCATTGTATTAGTTACCTGTTGCTGAGTAAAAATTAGCCGAACATGTGTTGGCTAAAAACAACAAACATTTACTATGTCACGTAGTTGCCAAGGGTCAGGAATTTGGATGCATCTTAGCCAGGTGGTTCTGGCTCATGGTGTCTCATGAGGTTTTAGTCAAGATGTCAGCAGGGGCTGCAGTCATGGAAGGCTTGACCGGGGCTTAAGGATCCACTTCCAAGATGGCATACTCATATGGCTATTGGTAAGAGACCTCGGTTCCTCCCTAGTTTTTGATAGGAGGTATCAGTCTCTCATTACATGAGTTTCTCCACAGTGCTGCTTGAGTGTCCATATGACATGGCAGCTGGCTTCCCCCAGAACAGGTGATCCATGAGAGGAAGCAAGGAGGACAATGCCATGCCTTTTAAAACCTAGTCTTGGCTGCCAGACACCATATCTTCCTCATATTCTGTTAGAAGCTGGCCCACATTTTAGTTTAGAGGAGGGGAATTAGGTTCCACCTTTAGAAGGGAATGGTGTTGAAGAATTTGTGGACGTGCTTTAAAATGATCTCATCCCTTATGTAAACACTGCTGTCTGTGTTTTCAGGGAATTTAGTCCACAGGCTCTTCCGTGATTGGTTTACCCAGTCTAGACAGACAAGCTGCCCGAAAAGTAACCCAGTCCTGGTGCGTCTTCCTTAAAAACCGTCACAGACTGCCCCGTGTTTAAAGAATTCAGCACAAAGTGCCCCTCCCACCCTCTGCCACCCTTAACTTTCCTTCCTTCCCTCCTTCCTTCCTTCCTTCCTTCCTTCCTTCCTTCCTTCCTTCCTTCCTTCCTTCCTTCCTCCCTCCCTCCCTCCCTCCCTTCCTTCCTCTCTCTCTCTCTTCCTTTCTTTCTCTCTCTCTCTTTTTCTCTCTTTCTTTCTTTCAATGGAGTTTCACTCTGCCTCCCAGGCTGGAGTGCGCTGGCACGATCTCAGCTCGTTTCATCCTCCACCTCCCGGGTTCAAGTGATTCTCATGCCTCAGCCTCCTGAGTAGGTGGGAATACAGGCACCCGCCACCATGTCTGGCTAGTTTTTTATTGTGTGAGGTTTTTTTTTTTTTGAGATAGAGTCTTGCTCTGTTGCCCAGGCTGGAGTGCATTGTGCAATCTTGGCTCACTGCAACCTCTGCCTCCCAAGTTCAAGCGATTTGCCTGCCTCAGCCTCCCAAGTAGCTGGGACTACAGGCAAATGCCACCATGCCCGGCTAATTGTTTTGTATTTTTAGTAGAGACAGGGTTTCACTGTGTTAGCCAGGTTGGTCCCGATCTCCTGACTTGTGATCCACCCGCCTCGGCTTCCCAAAATGCTGGGATTACAGGCATGAGCCACCGTGCCCGGCCAATATTTTGTGTTTTTAATAGAGACGGGGTTTCACCACGTTAACTAGGCTGGTCTTGAACTCCTGACCTCAGGTGATCCACCCATCTCGGCCTCCCAAAGTGCTGGAATTACAGGCATGAGCCACTGTACCCCACTGCCACCCCTAACTTTCAAGGTAACTGACATTTCTGGCCATATCCACTCCTACTCCACAAAGGGCAGCCTACCTTCTAGTTTACCTGGCAACTCGCTCTCTTCTGGACACATCCTGCGCTCCACATCCTGTGGCTCCAACAATTCCCACTGCCCTCTGGACTCCTGCTTCTCCCTTACACCCATTTTTAATCACCAAGCCCTGCTGGCTTTACTTTCTTAATTAGTTCACAAATAGTTCCCCACCTCTCTTTCTCTCTCTCCAACTCAGGGTCAGACCCCTGGCTTCTCACCAGGAGTCCTGCAAAAGCTTCCCCTCTGGGTTCTCTCTCCACCATTGCCTGCTTCCTCACCAATTTCTGGAGTTGCCCTGTGACCCATCTAAAGTGTGAATCTGACCACATCCACTCTTTGCTTAAAATCCTTCCCTGGCTTTGCACCAATGACTGGATAAAGTCCAGCTTCCTCCTGCGGAACCCAAGACCCTCTGACAGGTCCCCCAGCCGATGGTCCTCTCAAGACTCCCATGTCTTGTTCTTGCAGCACCGCACCCCAGGCTGTTACAGACACACTGGGTGGTGCCCACCTTTTCCCTTTGCTCGTTTCCCTTTGGCAGGTGAGATGAAGAGCCGGTGGGAAAGAAAGCTGCACAAGAGGGAACCCACGTGAATGTAAGCCTCAAGAGCCTGAAGACATCTAGGGGAGCACTCAGCCTTCCATCTGGCAAAGAATGGGGCTCCTCAGTTAATTCTATGCAGGCCTCAGAGGACAGGGTACATATGGATTCTGCAACCAAGGTGCTAATTAAACTCCCTAATGACCTTGACCTGGAAAATGACGCTTTTTGCTGAGCCCCCTGTAAGCCTGGCAGAGCTGCTACTAATAACTCATAGCATATCTGGCAGAGTAATATGCCCAGAGGAATTTCTGCTTCTTTGTGCATATTTTTTTTTTTTTTTTTTTTTTTTGAGACGGAGTCTCGGTCTGTCGCCCAGGCTGGAGTGCAGTGGCGCGATCTTGGCTCACTGCAAGCTCCACCTCCCGGGTTCACGCCATTCTCCTGCCTCAGCCTCCCGAGCAGCTGGGACTACAGGCGCCCGCCACGACGCCCGGCTAATTTTTTGTATTTTTTAGTAGAGACGGGGTTTTACCGTGTTAGCCAGGATGGTCTCGATCTTCTTTGTGCATTTTTAAACTCACTTCCAAATTAGGGAAAGAAGCACTTTCTCACTTCTGTGCAAGAATCCACATTTCTGAATGGTTCCGCCCGGTTCTTGCCTAACACAGGCAGTGTTGTGATATGATGTGGATGCCCAATTAATATGAATACAGTTGACTTTCAAAGAGAGCCGTAAGGGAATTCTGAGCTTCCTCACACTTTGCTAAATGCAAAACAAAGCTGTCTTCTGCGATGACCTTCCCCTTCTACTCAGAGCTGTTGCGTCTTGGGAAGGGTTTGATTCCTTTGTCTGGGAGTCATTCTTGTGGGCATCACTGTCCAGCACTGGCATGGATGGAGCTTACTGGATGTTTCCTTTTCTTGTGGTGTGTGGTGCCCTTTAGTGTTATTTGCGAAATATTTTCCTTTGTTTCCACTCTGGCCACATGCTAGGGTTGCCCATC
This sequence comes from Pongo abelii, assembly GCF_028885655.2. Lineage (NCBI taxonomy): Eukaryota > Metazoa > Chordata > Mammalia > Primates > Hominidae > Pongo > Pongo abelii. The sequence goes on along the minus strand of NC_072001.2, from coordinate 101,579,099 downwards.
CTGGCCCTGTCATGATTGGATGGTGTCAAGTAATTAGCTCACATCAATGATTGTGCATAGATCATATCCACAGACTGGACATTTAATTGTCATTATGAGACCCTCCAGATCTCTGTTTCCTCCTGGCATTGCTGATCAGAACCATTTGAGATGGTAATTGTTCAGTAAGCCTGGATCTCTGAGCAGAGTCCCCTTGCTGACCTGTATCGTGATTTTTAGCCCACTGAGATTTTGGAGTTGTTTGTTACTGCAGTACAGCCTAGCATATCCTGACTGATCTATAGCGTTTGGCATTTTCAGCAACTTAGTATTTACCATAACTTTGCTTGCACAAAGGCAGTGTGCCTTTGCTGTTTTGTCAGTTCATAATTCTTGCAGGAATTTTCACTAATGGCCCATTAGAATTTATTATTCTTTTCAAGGTTGGGAAGAGAATGTTGTGGACTAATATCTTTGGCAACTCAGCCCAGTGCCAAGTGGTCTGATATCTGAGAATGACCTTGGCATACTTTGTGAGGTTAACCCTTCCTGGCTTAAAAACAGATGCCCCAGCTTTGGCCAGGCCACTCCATGGTTAATATTGATAATGACAACTGATGGGGTGCCAACTATGTGCCAGGCACTGAGTATCTCTAATTATTACTATAACTCTATAAGTGAGGCTGTATCTTATTCCCATGTCTCAGATGGTAACACTGAGGGACAAACAGGGCAAACCTATTTAAATAGATTGCCTAACCTGTCTTTGATAGTGGAGTCCAGGTTTGGTCCCAACTCTGTATGTAAAAGTCTATGTTCTTTTTTATTGCACCTAGCCAACTCTCCTTTGTAAATTTCTAGGAGAGGGATGAAAGGTGCCTCTGTCCTTAGGGATGTTACGGAAATTATCCTTGATGGTATTAGCCCGTTGATATTCTGTGTTTGGTTGGATGCCACATTTTTATTCATTCATTCATAAATTCATTCATGTATTCATCCACACACTAATTCATGCATTCACTCTTTCATAAATTCATTCACTCATTTGCTCATTCATTAACTCATTCACACATTCATTAGGCTTTGTTGAGAATCTCTCAGGTGCTGGATTTTGTTTGGGATTGGGATTTAGACAAGGACTGGTTAGGATTTCTGCCTTCAACCTCAGTGGACTCACAGTCTTGGAAGAATAGCTCTGTGTGTGTGTGTGTGTGTGTGTGTAAGTATGTATATATACGTATACTATACATATGTGCACACCCACAGCTGTTCCTCCAAGGCTGAAGGCTGTAAGTACATACATGTATTCATATATACATACATATATGTACACATATACATATGTGTACACGTGCACACACAATGGTACAGATATGTCCAGGGAAGTATGAGCCCACTGAGGAGGTGGCTTCTGGTCTAGATAGGATATAAAGCTGTGTCAGGGCTGGCTTCCTGGAAGAGATGATAGTTTTAGAGTTTTTTGTCTTCTATTTTTCTTTGAGAGTTTTTCACGCTCCCCCTGACCCTCATTCCACTAAATTCACAGCCTGAGGGTCAATGTCATTATCCCCAGCTGTGATCCTTCTATTTGTGAGGGTCACAGTGTCCATGGCTTCTATATTCCACCCCCTTCCCCTTCCTCTTCTCCTGCCTCCACTGTGGTGTCATTATTTCCCACATCTAGAAGGTTAATGGCCCCTTCCAAGGAATGGTGATATGGAATCCTAGCTCTTAGGAGGCATAAATAGATTTTTTTTTCCCCCAAAGTTTGGCCTGTCACTTGCTCTTAATGGCTTGAGGTTGGTTGCAGAACTGTCCGGCAGGAAAAAATGAAAAGGACCCTCTGATTACGTGCTCCTAAGTTGGCTGGGGTAATTTGAGCAGAAACAGCTTTGCAGCTCTGGGGGAAAAAAATGTAATTCTCGTGTATGAAAAGCGTGAACCAGAGTTGCCATGTTCACTTCTTGTTTTTAAAGCCCCCACAGGCCAAGTCACATATCTGGGTCAGAGGGTCTATTGATTACCTGTCAGGCCCTGAAGTGTGGGTGATCAATAATACTAACATACAGGAAAGGTGGCCTTGAATGCAGAATCCCATCGTGTTGACCATCCATTTTTTCTTGTCTGTAAGTGCTTTGCAGGGAAGCAAAACGTCTAACCTAGGGCCACAAGTGACCCAAATCCTAAAACTGTTCCTACAAACCAAGGCTTTGGAAATGCTCCGTTCCAAAGGAAGCAGAGGCAGCTTGTTGGCGCCGTCTCTCAGCATTCGGACAGTGGGGCAGACAGGGAGGCAGGGAAGTGAGGAGGCAAGGGCGTTGAGCAGAATTCTTGAGGAATAGAGACAGAGGTCCCTCGCACCACAACCTTGACCTTTCATTAATGTTTAAGCAGGTGCTTGGAGCAAAGTACTTTCAAAAAGTCCTGAAAATCCTTATGACTAATGAAGCATTCTGTGATGGGAAGGCTGGCTTTTCCTGGATCTGCTTGTGAAGCTGTCCATGAACCCCTTTCTTTTTAGGGGGTCTCCTGCTCAGGGCATGCACCCGTTTTTATTTTTATTTTTTTTGCAATGGAGTCTCAGTGTGTCACCCAGGCTAGAGTGCAATGACACCATCTTGGCTCACTGCAACCTCCTGAGTTCAAGCGATTATCCTGCCTCAGCCTCCCAAGTAGCTGGGATTACAGGTGCCCACCACCAAGCCCAGCTAATTTTTGTATTTTTGATACAGACAGGGTTTCACCATGTTGGTCAAGCTGGTCTCGAACTTCTGACCTCAGGTGATCCACCCGCCTTGACCTCCCAAAGTGCTGGGATTACAGGCATGAACCACCGTGTCCGGTCCATGCACCAGCTTCTTATTGTCTGTCTGCCAAGGGGGCCAAGTCTGAGGCCCATTTTGATTAGTCAATGTCATATGGAATGCCGTGGCTCTTGCAACCACCTACCCAGTATCCAGTTTCCCTTCCTTCTTTCTAAGGGACTCAGATTTTGTTAATTCCCCTGCTCCTCCCTGGTACAGCCATGGGAAGCGGAAGTGTGGTTGACCCTAGGTGACTGTGCTGAGTCGAGGGGTGAACACTGGACCTTCCTTGGCCCAATCAGAAAAGTGCTGGAGGCCACTCAGGTGGGAGGGGTTCTCACTCCTGCAGGATATGAGTGGTCTACCTTGTCTCCCTTCCAGCCCACCTGCATGACACGGTCCATCTGCTTGATGGAAGGCTGCTGATGGAACCATTGGTGGATCTCCAGGGTACCAGGGTGAAGATGACATTAAGACCACGGATGGCAGAGTACAATTTTGAAGGCTCTGTTGAGTTGGCAGATCAACATCCTACCTGGCTGTCCTGTTTATAACAGGAAATATTCAATGTCCATATTTTAAAACCAGTTTGAATCTAGGTTGTCTGTTGCTTGTAGTTGAAAACATCCAAACTAGGCAGTGGTGGATACCTTGGGCATAAGCTGCCACCCTGAAATGTGGCCAGGCCGAGCTGGTGGACATTATAAAATCCACAAGTTGGGCCATCAGGCGTGGGAAGGGAGTTAGAATCACAGAATGTCTGAAAAGAAATGGCTTGTGTTGCCCACAGTAAAGCCAGTAGGGTTCATCACATATCTTGCTGGGGGGTCTTGGTTGGCGTTGTCTGGTAGGGAAAGAGTGTGGACGTTGGATGCCACAAACCTGGGTGGGCAGATTGCTAGATAGTCAAAATTGATCAACAATACCAGTTCCACTTGGGTGACATGCTTTAATGATTTTTCATGAACACACGACTGATGGATGTTACCCTCAATGGTGCTTTAAAATGGTTTCTTCTGTAAAAGCCAGCAAAATGTAGACAGTGAGAGAGCAACCTCTGGCACCTTCAGGTGTCTGGAATAGCTCCACACCTGGAAGCACAGGGCAAGAGAAAATACACCTGGGGTAGGAGGAGAAGGAAGGAGTGACCCAGTTCCATGTACTCACCCAGCTCAAAGTCATCAGTCAGAACCTTAGACTTCTAGCTCTAGGTCCACCAAAAGCAAAATCTCTTGGGCTAGGGCAAGTGTTCTCAGCGATTTTTTTTTTTAAGCTAAAGTCTTTGGACTTTTGCATTGAGGACTCAGCAGTGGTGGGAGCAGCAGTAAGATGACAGGATTCTGTCCATGTAATCCAGTTGAGGGATTAACTGTGTGTATGCACTTGTAGGTGTGTGTATGTGCACATACTTGTGTGCATGTTTATGTGTGTGCACGTGTGCAGTATTCTTATGTGCATGTGTGTTGTACATGTGAGTGCACGTGTGTCTGGTGACTAGAGACAAGTAGGGCTGAAGGGGAAACAGCAGAAGCCTCGAGATTTGGAGAAGCAACAAGGGCAGTCCCATCTGCTCGGAAATGAAGAGCACAGGTGGCTGGGGGTGTTGCAGGTGGGAGATGGCAGCAGAAGTTCCCCTTGTAGGGAAGGGGCCTCATAACCCCACACACAGCTCCTGGGACTGCTAGTAATTCCCCTTGCAGGAGAGAGATTGTCTGCCTCCCTCTGTGGATGAGGACATGGAAGGCAGGACTTTAGTGAGCAAGTCCCTCAGCTCATGAGTGAGACTCAGGAAGGGAGGGGAGAGTCTGGCGGGAGAGATAGTGTTTCTCACCGGCCTGTCTCCCCACGAGCTGTTGCTGCGCCCTGGGCCACTCCTTCCTCTGTGCCCACCTGAATTTCCTTGTTTTTCAAGACTCCAGGCAGTGGCTACCTTATCAATCTTCCTGCTCCTTCCCAAGGCCCAGGTTGGAGCCCCTCTCTGTGTTCAGGAGGACTGGGGGCTTCCCCCACCCTCGCCCCGTGTCTTTGTATTGCTATCCCAACTTTAATGCTGGGCTTTTCTGGAGACGTTGGGATCCTTGAGGACAGAGCTGTGTCTTATCCACTGTTATGCTGGGTCCCTTACTAAACAGGTACTGAGTGCACTAATCGCAGCCTGGAGCTGGGGGAGGCCAACAGATACCACTTTGCCTCAATGTTGTAGGTATGGGCTCTTGGGAACTGTGTAGTATTTTTTTGTGGGTGAGTGTGAGTGTGTGTGTGTGTGTGTGTGTATGAGAGAGGGAGGAGACGGCCTGCATCATTCTGCACTGTGTTCTACATATGTGTAGTCACAGCACCATTTACAACACCTAGAGTGTGGCTTGAGCATGTCACAGTTTTCATCAGACTTGGGGATGCCTAGGAAAAGAGGGAGAAAAGTTAGTGAGCAGCAGCAGCAGCAGCCTGGGGCAGGGGAGGAGGTGCCTGGCCAGAAGCCCCAGAGGTACCAGTAGCCGATGGTGAACTGACCTTGTACAGGATAAGCTGTCCCGGTAAAGCCTGAGTCAAGGGCTCAGTCTCCATTCAGGACAAACTTCTATAGGGTAAGGAAGGAGCTCAGACAGGCTGGCCTCAGGATCTGCAGCCTCACCTTACTTGTTCCAGAATCAGAGATTCTATTCAGGGTGGCTGTCCTTGAGGGGGTGTCCAGGAGCTCTGGTGCAACTCTGACGTGCACAGTGCCTTTTTTTTAGCCCAAGGTTATGTGTGGTAAACTATGCATGACATGCAATCTATCATCTTACCATTTTAAATGTACAGTTCAGGGTATTAAGTACATTCACATGGTTGTGCAGCCACCACCAGCACCATCCGTCTCCAGAACTCTTATTGTTTTGCAAAACTGAAACCAAAAACTGAGAACATGCGGTGTTTGGTTTTCTGTTGGTGTGTTAGTTTGCTGAGAATGATGGCTTCTAGCTTCATCCATGTCCCTGCAAAGGACATGATCTCATTCTTTTTTATGGCTGCATAGTAAAATCTCCTTTATTTTTCAGGCTGAATAATAATCCCCTCGTATGTATGCATGATCCATCCAGTCATCTGTCAACAGGCATTTGGGTTGCATGGGGCATCTTTAGTATTTCCATCATCAAATAATTAAATAAGAGGTTGGAGTTTACACGCAGTGTTTTCTATACTGTTGTCTCATTGATTCATTTCCCTGGAATTATATTTGTGTGGTTAACTTGATCCTTCTGTGGGAAAAGGCCTGGGAGGCAAGGAAAAATACGAGTGTGTTTCTGATGTAACCCTTAGACTTTCCTGTGGCAGACAGTGGGTGGAAGTCTCAGGTTGATGGTGTGGCAGGTGTCTGTGCAGGGATGGGGTGTTTCTGCCGGAACCTACCCAACTTCCCCACCTTGCCTTCTTTATCTGCGCTGGCCAGCGTGGGACGGTGCCCTGCCACTGATGCTGGAGTCAGATGGCCTGGAACTGAGTGTGTGGCCTCAGGCAGGTGACTTTGCTTCTGTGAGCCTCTCTTCCTTTGTGGTCCCCAAAAGTGGCCGTGGGAAAGAAATGAGAGAGCACAGTGTCTGAACAATAGTCTTTTTGCGATAAATGGTAGTTTTCTTCCTACTGCTCTCCTACTTTGTGATTATGAACTTAAGAGAAAACATTCCCTGATTTTTGGGGACCCACACACATGGTGATGCACTGGATGTTGTCACCCTGGTCAGTCTGGCTTCCCCCACCCCGGACAGTTGGGCTCTTTCTGAGAAGCCCATCTCACAGCACGTTTGCAGGACTTCCCATGAGTGATTCCCAATTCCATTATTCAGGGATGCAATGAGCCCCAAGGGCTAAATGTTGTGGCATTGGAAGCAAAACCTACAGCCCAGAGTCAGCTTGGGTGAGAGGCCATGGGCCCTCACAGCACCGACCTCAAAGACCTACAGGGATTGAAGCCCGGCAAACAGAAATCCCTCATAATTGCCCAGAAGTTCAAAGCTACTGGTCCATTAGGTTAACAGCCCTGCAGATCTCATGGCTGGATCCGAAGCAGCGTTTGTGGAGTTCACAATGAGCCTGGTCACCTTGGACGTTTTATTGTGCCACTCGCTTGCAACAAGCCTCCATCTCAACACAGATGAGATGTACTCCCAAGTAAGGAGTTCGAAAAAGCAGGAAGCACCAGCAGATGGAGCGCGAGTTCGGGATCCCAGCTCACGCTGGTGCGGTTTGGGACCCAACACACTTGTGCATTTCTGTGGGTTCATCCGCACAGCACATCCTCCACCGTGGCCCTACCTGCTTCCCACCACTGCTGCCCGGGCCCCTTCCCTGCTCAATTCAGCCCTTTTCTTTAGAGCTCAGGTCCACCCTCCTAGAAACAAGAACACTATGACTAATTATAAAATCATTATATGATTAAACTCAATTAACTTCAAATAACCCTTGAAATTTGCTTAATGTCAGCCTTTGGCCCCGCTTGAACTGCTAAATGTTGCTCTCCTTTGAAATTCCAATGAGACCAGCTGATTACAGTGCATTACCTGGTGTGATACCTGGGCTCTGTGGGGCCACATGTCTTGGCGTGCAGGGCAGGAAATGATGGCCTAGTGCTGAGGGTCCAGAGCACAGGTGAGGGAAGAGGTTGGGGGAGATAGTGGTGATGGAATTTGGGAACCTTTGGCTCTGCTGGCTATTAGTTGATGAATGGCCAGGAGGAGCTCTGAGGTGACCTTTCACTTGGGCTCTGACAAGTTTGTTCAAGCCTCTGAGTTTGAACTTGGTGTCTTTTTTGGGCTGAATGATGTGCTTTTAAAACTCATATGTTGAAATTCTAATCTCCAGTATCTCCGAATGTGACTGTATTTGGAGACAGGACCCTTAAAAATGTGATTAGGGTTAAATGAAGTCGTCTGATGTGACTGGTATGCTAATAAGAAGAGGAAATTTGGACACACACACATGTGCAGAGGGAGATCGTATGGAGACACGGGGGGACGGTGGCCGTCTGCAAGACAGAGAGATGGGTCTCTGGAAGAACCAACCCTGCTGATGCCTTGGTTTTGGACTTCTACCCTCCAAAACTATGAGGAAATAAACTTCTGTTGTTTAAGCCACCCAGTCTATGGTACTTTGTTGAGGCTGCCTGTGATGGTTAATATTGAGTGTCAACTTGATTGGATTGAAAGATGCAAGGTATTTTTCCTGGGTGTGTCTGTGAGAGTGTTGCCCAAGGAGATTAACATTTGAGTCAGTGGATTGAGAGAGGCAGACCCACCCTCAATCTGGGTGGGACTATCTAATCAGCTGCCAGCGCAGCTAGGATAAAGCAGGCAGAAGGAAGTTGAATGAGAGTGGACTTGTTGAGTCTTTTGGCCTTCATCCTTCTCCAGAGCTGGATGCTTCATGCCTTTGAACATTGGACTCCAAGTTCTTTACCTTTTGGACTCTTGGACTTACACCAGTGGTTTGCCAGGGACTCTCAGGCCTTTGGCCACAGACTGAAGGCTGCACTGTCAATCCTCCTTAATAAACTCCCTTTCATATATGCATCTATCCTATTACTTCTGTGCCTCTAGAGAACCCTGACTAATATACTGCTGTAGCAAACTAATACAGCACCCTTCATTCCCTCTCTCTCTGTTAGCCTAGAAGGTCAGCCTGGAGTCCTGATAGCAGGGGTGGGAGGCGGGCACCCCTCAGACTAGTTACAGATACAAAGATGAAGGTTGGGAAAGCAAACCGGGGCCTGTGCGGAGGCTGACAGCCTCCCAGAATTTCAGGTTAGAAAAAGTGTTAATATGTAAGAACTGGCTTAGTCTCTGGTGCCCTGATTTCCTCACTGGTAAAATTGGGATGATAAGTGTGTGCACCTCATAGTGTTGTGAGGATTAATTGAACTAACTAAACTTATAGCTGCCTGGCAAAGAGGGAGCAATGAGTAAGCATTTGCAATTGTGCTCATTTTCTATTGCTGTGTAAGAAATGACCACGTACTTAGGTGCTTCGGGCGACCCACTTACTAGCTCATGGTTCTGTAAGACAGAAGTCTGGATACAACTTGACTGAATTCTGTGCTTGTGGAGGTGGCCAGGCCACTGGACCTGGGGAAAAATCCACCTCCATGCTCAGTCTCTGTGTCTTTGCTGGTTTTCAGCTGGGGGTGCTCTCGGCTCCTAGAGGTCACCCACATTCCTTGACCTATGGTCCCTCCATCATCAAAGCCAGCCACTGAGAACCTCCCTTGCATGGAACCCCTCTCATACTTTGAGTCTCTTTTGCTAGGAAGAGCCCTATCCCTTCTAAGGGCTCAGCTGCTTAGGTCAGACTCACTCAGGGTAACCTCCTGTTCCTAAGATCAACTGATTTGGGACCTTCATTACACCTGTAAAAATCCCTTTATGGCAGCATCTGGATTAGTGCTGGATTGAATATCTGGGGGAAAGTGTGTGTATACCCGGGAGAGGGAATCTTGGGGGTCTTCTCAGCGTTCTGTTTATCACGGCAAGTCTTGTTAGTACATGTGTATCCTTCCAGCTCTATCTGGGGAGCTCACTTTGGTCAAAACACTCTGGTCTGCTTGGCTTTAGACATTTCCCCTACAAAGCAGGGCTGCAGTGACATGAGGAATGAGGCATTTGCTTTAGTCACTTTGTGTGCCTTCTGCTGACCTGCTGGGAAGAGGTTCAGAATGTGCTTCACTTCAAAATCCCAGCCCCTTTACCCTTGATTGATTGCATCACCCCTTTCTGGTTGATTTCGCTCTTGGGGGTTGCTGCATGGTGATGAGCAACAGTCCTTGCTGGGGTGGCCTTGGGTGTCTCACAGTTTGAGCACTCATCAGCTTCTCCTCGGGAGAGGTCTGGAAAGGATGCCAGACCTGGAGCCAGAGGCTGCAGGCTAAAGTCCTCACTCACTCTTATGATTAACCCCCTAATCTCATTTCCTAATTTCTAAATTAGGACTTTGAGAAAGGGTTTTAAGGATTTCATAAGAGGAGGCACGTGAACACATTTTGCCCTTGTAAAACATCAAGCAGACATAAGACAGGTGTTATCGTCCACTTAATCACCCAATAAGTGAAGTTTGCAGGCTGGCTAGAGGAATTTAGATAACTCAGAGTCCTGAAATAATTTCATATTTGCTAGTTAAGTCATTGTTCCTTCATCAGGAAGGGCCCTATCATCTGCACGTCTTGACGATCTTCCACATTCTCCCTTCTGAGCCATGCTGACTGTGTGAGTGAATGCCAGAATCTTCCCTCTTAAGCTGATAATGAAGCCCATGGTTGACTCCTGGATGCAGCTGGAAAGTTTCTAAAGTCTCCACCTAAAGGATGTGATTTTGTGCTACAGGTTGGCCCTCAGAAGTTCTGGATGCTACTCCTGGTGGTATCTGCACAAGTTCCTCACATGGTTCTTCCAGGAAATGTGTGCCCAGTCCTGGGTGGCTGAGACCTTTGATGCTTCTGCACTGAGGGGAGCTGTCCACTCTCACTGTGTCCATGGGCAACTGAGCCAGACGGGTGTTGTGATGATCTTTGTGGTGGTGAATTTTATGTGTCAACTGGAGGGTGTTTTTGGGTAGATGAACATTTAGATTGACAAGCTCTGGGTAAAACATGATCTGCCACAATGTGGGTGGGCCTCATCCAATCAGTTGAAGGTGATTGGATGTTGGGAGGGGCCACCTCCCCATGTGACTTTCCCAGTTTCTTCACATTGGTTTTGTGCACAAGCATGACGTGGGAATGTGATCAAAATGTGACTTGATTTTCTCTCCACTGTTCCTTCTGAGTGTGGACTTTCTCATGGCGCCTGGGTTCCATGACCTGAAAGTCCTCCTGAGGTTATAGGAGGTCCTACAGCTTCTGCAGCAAACACAGTCTTTGGTCTGACTAGACCAAAACCACCAGCCTCCCTGAACAAGAGGGAATTCCCCATCAGGCTGCACCACTGGTTCCTGGGCCTCTGTCTGCCAGCCCACAGCTCACTCTGCAGGTGTGGACTGGCCAGCCTCCAGAGTCACGAGAGCCAGTTCCTCATGAGAAATCTCTTTCCACACACACACATCCAGTTGGTTCTGTTTCTCTGGAGAACCCTGACTGATACAGCTCTTTCCCCTACATCTTCCCACTCTCCAGCTCAATAGTGTCTCACTCTCTGTATCTTGAAGTTTAGAAAGCTCATGGCTGCTCCTCTCTGTCTCCTGCTGCAGGTAGGCGACCCATCACCAGGTGAGGCTGAGTCCACCTTTGCGTGCCTCAGCTGCAGCCACTCCCTTCCCTTGTATTTCTGTTCCTGGGACCTTAATCACTTCTTGGCTAAAGAATTTGTAAAGCTGCTTACTTCCAATTTGACCGTCTCATTCTTTTCAGAGAGATCCTCGAACATGGCTCGCTTTGTGCCATTTCCCTGCTTAAACCATTTCCCATTTTGGCCACAAATTACTATGCCAGTGCCCTTCTCTGGCTCCCTCTCTTCCCCTCCGCTGGCTGTGTTCACCCTCAGGACCTCCGTCAAGGGCCACCTCCCCATGTGACTTTCCCAGTTTCCTCACACTGGTTTTGTGCACAAGCATGACGTGGGAATGTGATCAAAATGTGACTTGATTTTCTCCCCACTGTTCCTTCTGAGTGTGGACTTTCCCATGGCGCCTTGGCTCCATGACCTGAAAGTCCTCCTGAGGTTATAGGAGGTCCTACAGCTTCTGCAGCAAACACAGTCTTCAGCAGGCATGGAGATGCCCGCTCCAGTGTAATACTGAGCACTCTGACTCTGATGAAAGTCAGAGCATCTCTCCTCCCCAACTAGAGCCAGCCATGTGCCCCAGGCGAGGGCATGGGCTCAGCTCATTTGCTTGCTTCTCTTCCCACAGGTTTCAAGTTCTGGCTTCTGCCTCCCTCAAGGCTAGAGCTTGGGGGAGAGAAACAGGGAAAAGAGGTAAGAATAACTTCACTTAATTCTTAGGTGGCTCAGGCTGCCTTAAAGGACACCACAGCCTGGGTGGCTAAAATCACAGACATTGATTTCTTGTAGCTCTGGAGGCTGGGCAGTCCCAGATGGAGGTGCCAGGATGACTGGGTTCTGGGTCGTGGGGAGAGCGCTCTCTCTGGGTTACAGATGGCCGCCTTCTCACTGTGTGCTCACATGGGGGAAGGAGAACAGAGCCAGCTCCCTGCTGTTTCTTCTTTTAGGGGCATTATTCCTATCATGAGGGCTCCCCCCTGAGGACGTCATCTAAACCTAATTATCTACCAAAGGACCCATCTCCAAATACCGTTACACTGGGGGTTAAGGTCTCAACGTATGAATTCTGGAGGGCACAGTGCAGTCCCCAACCTTGACTCACGATACCATGAGGTACTGTTAGCTCCCTGCATCTGGCCAATCTCCAGAGCTGCCTCTTCATCACATGCATGTGCCTGCGGGTCCTTCAGAGGCAAAGGCCCTCAGGAAGAGGGTGATGCTCACCTCACGCAGACCTCTTGGTAGCATGACCTCTTTTAAAATGTTCCCAAGACAAGCTCTAGCCTGTGGATTCCTCTCTGGGTCCCTGACCTTCTGCCTCAGCTCCAGGAGATCCTTTCTTTAGATCCTCAGGCATGGGCCAGACACAACCCACTGCACCCCAATTCAAGGGCCCTTGCTGAGCTCCTCCAAGTGTCCCTTCAGAGCTCCTTTTTGTGGGAGAACTTGCAAATTGAAACCTCGAGGAAAGGACCGAAGATCCTCCCTATTTCTCAGGAGCCCTGAGGTCATCCGCAGCCCTGGCCACACCAGGGTGCATAGGATCTTACTCGTCTCTGCTTCCATCTCCTCCTGTTGTCTGGCCTCTTTTGTAAGCTGAGTCCAGGTGGTGTTAGAGCTGCTGTGTTGACCACATCTGCCTGCTCTGTGTCTTGTGGCCCAGCTTTTCAAGAAAGACCACCACTGGTTTCTGCCAGACCTTAGAATGGTTAATGGGATCCCTAGGATGTATGTTTTGCTCTATTGAGTCCAGCTGTGGCCACAAGACCACCCAGACCAAACACAGCCCCCAAAGCCACAGGCTGAACGGGAGTGGGACAGGCACTCTAGAACATGCCTCCTGTAGCCTAGGGCGAGACTTTACTTTTCCTTATGGGATCTGGTGTCAAGCTCATTACTTTGCATGAAATAGGTACTGGGCTCACCAGTGAGAAGACTACAGATCATTTTTAGGAAAGGCATTGCGTTTGTCTTTTTCTCTATATGCTGGCAGCACCATGCAGCATGCTTTATATGATGGAGGTGCTTAATAAATATTGTTGACTGATTCACTGGGAAAAAGCCGGTCTAGACATGCCTTCTGGAAATGTCCAGTAAGCCCCATTATTCCTTTTTGCAGTCAATTGTTGTGGAATGGGCCTTTTGGCATTAATCCCGAAAGGGCAGTAAACAAAGATGGCTGTATAATTTTATTGTCTCTGATCTTCCATCAAAGCCAGCTTCCTCACCTCCACCCTCATCTCTGCCTCATTGCTTCTGGGTTCACCCCCAGTACAGCTGTTGGATCACGCTAATAGCCCTTGGATCTTCATTGTGAACAATAATGTTTGTTTCCAGAATAATTGAATCCAGCGGGGGAAACAAAGGGTATAGAACACTTTATAACACTTACTGTGAAAAAGGGAAAATAAAGAATTTCCTTGATGGCATTTAGTTCAGGGAACACAATTCATCGGAGTTGTCTTTATCTACTTATGTTTTAGTGATTAAATGCTGGGGGAAAATAGCCTCAGACATAAAATACGAAGAGCACTTCTGGCAAAGCCTGTCGGTTTAATTCAGATGTTAAATATTTTCAGCAGGGTCAAGTGCTGAAGGCCTGTATGCTTTGTCCTTCGAGTGAAGCGAGCTCAAATAAAAAGGAGATAATCAGTAGCCCCAACCTGGGATATGCGGCAACGGGGAAGGGGTTAGAGGTCCCCATTTTACAGGAAACGAATGTTTCAGCTCTGGGGCTCTGAGAAAAGAATTTGAAATGTGGGTAATTTCATTATGTAAAAGGCAGCTTAGAAAAATCCTTGTTCCAGGAAAATAGATGGCTTATTTAAGGTTGATTAAATTGGAACTCTCTCACAACAATTTTGTCTGCCTGCCATTGCCCCAGCTTGGACAAGGGGACATTCCAGTGGAGGAACGGGGCAGAGCAACTGCTGGGAGGAGGCCCTGTCCCGTTTCCATGTGTCCTGAGTTAATGGTCAGGAATGGGTGGGCATTGGTTGGCTTCCTCTTCTCAGGAAGAAAACCCATATGTCCCTGGAGAGAATTCTAGTCTTTGGGGCCTCCAGCTGTTAGCATTACGAGGTTCACACCCAAAAGGTTCTTTATTGTCTCCCCGGTACCTCAAAGCAAAAGATGGGCCCTGTGACCCCTTGTCCAGCAGTCCCATAGGGGTGGTCCTGCAGGAGCTAACCAGCAGGGCTTCCCACGAAAGTATACTCTTAAACATGGAGAGAAATCTTCATCACGCTGATGGGTCAATATGGCTTAATTATTACTAACCCAAATACCACATTTAAATAGGTAAGATTTAGGGAATTACTATTATGTTCATTTTTATGTTCAACTTTCCTTATCAACTAGCTGTAGTATATAGAGGTAACTGGAAATAACTCTATAAAATGGAATTTTTTATTAAGTCAATTAAATATACATGTGAATCAATTTTAGTGTCAACATAGTTAAAATGAACTACGCAATTAGGATAAGATTTAAATAATTGTTCCTTTATTTAGTAGCTGTACTCATGGACTGAATTAGAAATAGGTGAACTGAAGTCAGAACATAACTTAAAAATGAAACAAAACAGAATAATACACAAACTCTTACTTTAAAATAGGAAGTGACAAGGATTTAGAACAGAACTTTGGAATGATTCTCCTCTTCCCAGGATCCCTGGATTTGTAGGAGTGTTCTCGAATACTACATGCTACAAAATACTACATACTACAATACTACAAAAAAATATACATTTTTTGTATTTTCAGTAAGACTTGGTTTCACCGTGTTAGCCAGGATGATCTTGATCTCCTGACCTCGTGATCCACCCACCTTGGCCTCTCAAGGTACTGGGATTACAGGTGTGAGCCACCACGCCCGGCCTGGATATTTGAATTAATAGAGAAATACCCCAATTTATAATTCAGGCGAGGCTTACGAACTTGACACCCAGGACTATTAAAGCGTAAGATAAAATCTGCCAAGACTTTTTTGCAGAGAAACAGCAGTCAATTTCCACAAGGGTTGTTTCTGGGAATTCCTTTTTAAAAACTCAGCTTAATGTATTGCAAAAGTTTTAAGCCTGGGATGACCATGTAGTTTATGGTTCCAGCCTGGCTGCATCTGAGAGTAAAAGGCAAAGCTATAATGTTAATAATTAACTCGGGACAACAGGATCAACTGGGAATCAGGAGAGTGGTCTTCCTGGAAATGAGATACCAACGTAATCATAGCCTTTTCTTTCTTTGGTTCTACCTTCATTGTCCTGATGATTGCTTCAAGTGCTCTCTGAAATATTCCAATAGGTTTAAAATATGTAAAGTTGCAGTATCTGGGAGGGATTGTTCCAGAGAAGCCCTTGAAAGGCAGGAGAGCTCAGTCGCTACGGTACGTGAAGTGAGGCGACACAGTGCTTGATTGGAATCTTAGCATCACCCCTTATTATAGTAGTTCTGTGTCCTACAGCAAGTTATTTCACCTCATGTACCTTGATTTTTCTCATCTACAATATAAGGATTGTTATGAGGGTTAAAGAACATAATAAAGCATTCAATGCTTTGTAGCATTATAGTGTGCACTCCATAACTGTAGCTATTATTATTACTGTATGTTTTAAAATGATGAATTTGATCAGGCTTAAAAACAACAAAATGGAGTCTGACTTCTCCAAAGACTGAGCTTTGCAAGAGCCTGGTTGGGTTGGAAGGTGGTACTGAAGTTGAAAAGGTCTTGTCACATTTTATTAAAGATGAAACTGCTTTTCCTTCAGAAGAAGCACTTAGAAGGGGGAGTCTAAGAAATACATAGAGAAGCATTTGCCTTCCTGTGTGTCTTAGTCCATTTTCTATCACTTATAACAGAATCTCCGAACTGGATGATTTATAAGGAGAAGGAATTTATTTTTTACATTTGTGGAGGCTGAGAAGTCCAAGGTGGAGGGGCCCCAAGGTGAAAGCCTTCTTGCTGGTGGGGACCCTCTGTAGAGTCCTGAGGTGGCACAGGGCATCATGTGGTGAGGACGCTGGTGTGCTAGCTCAGGTTTCTCTTCCTCTCTTTGTGATATCTCCCGCTCCCATGATAATTCATTAATCTATGAATTTATTAACCCATGAACGGGTTAATTCATTCATGAGGGCAGAGCTCTCATGACCCAATCACTTCTTAAAGGCCCCACCACTCAATCCTGCCACATTGGGGATTAAATTTCATCACGACTTTTGGAGAGGACAAACATTCAAACCATTCCACCGAGCTTTCTGAAGTCTGGCCAGGTCTGCCCTATTCTTGGTGACAGCCATATACCCTGTAACAGCTGCTGTAAGGATGGATACCTTGGTTTGCACGCCTCTGCATGGTTGATGACGCCCTCTCACCTACACCTTCTAAATCCCTAATTGAGCCACTCAAGGAGATGGGGATAGAGGAGATAGAAAAAAACTAGGTAGATAGTGAGGCTAAAAGAATCATCGGCAAGGTTTCCCTTTTAACAAAAAGCAGCCCCCAAATCATTTATTTTCTAACAAAGAGCAGCCTAAAAATTGGAGCTGCAAACATAGATAAGAAAAGCTGGAAGCTTGCACGGGTGAATGCTGGCAACTGTGCCAATAGAAAAGGGCTACCTGGGGGCCAGGTATGTTCAACATGGAGACTCTATCTTTCCTTTTCTTTGTCACCACATGTACAGAAAAGAAGCAGGCAACACGATGCCAGCTAGGTAGAGAAACCATCTGCATAATAAAAGATTAGGGTGGGGCAGCCAGCTTTTTCATGCAGTATGCAAATGACACACCTAGTCCGAACCAGTTTTTCGCACCTTATGCAAATGGCACACCTGGTCCAACCAATCTTTCATGCCCTATGTAAATCAGACACCGCCTCCTCAAACTCATCTATAAAACTCGTTGCATTTCACCTTGGAACCGGCAGCCCGCTTCTCTGGGCTTTTTTCCGTCTCTTTCTCTCACCTATTAAACTTCCGCTCTTAACCTCACTCTGCTGTGTCCGTGTCCTAGTTTTCCACGACCATGAGACAATGAATCTCAGCTGTTTACCCCAGACAATGACTCTGCTTCAGTGGCATGGACCCATTTTCCAGATGAAGATGTTGAGGCTCACTCAGGACACAGAAGGAGCCAGGGGCAGAGCTAGAACTAGTGTTGGATTTTAAAACAGGAAACCGGCTTTGTTTCTGCTACATTGCCCACCTGCCTTCTTTGAGGTTTAGCATGCGGCAAAATCAGAACAGCCACAGGGACAGGCCTCATCACAAAGGCTAAACTTGGAAAGGTGCAGTGAGTATGGGGGCAGGGACTAGTCCCGCTCCAGGCCGCCAACAAGGCACAGATTTTGCAGAAGGTCAGCTAATACTTTTGATTGAAACCATTCTTGGTTGTTTAAATGTTACAAAATCGTAGTGATTTCGAAGGTGTACTGGGCTATTTCTTTTTAAAGGAGGAAGAAGAGCAACTTTGTTTCATCGCGTGTTTCCACAGCTTTCTTTGCTTGATGCACGTCTAAAACACATATGGATGGAACCACACATGAATGCAAAAGGCACACAGTGCTTCAGTTGGCATGTCTAGTAACTGATGTAATGTCTGTGTGTGTGCATGTGTGTGTGTATGTGTGTGCATGTGTGCACGTGTGTGTGTGTGCTTCTGTGCGTGCACACCCACTAGGGGGTAGGGGCTCAGAATCACGGAAGGCTGTCCAGCTGTTTATTTGGATGTGAACAGTTGCACTTGCCCACACGTATGCCAATTTCACAACATGATGCTGTGCACATGTGCATTTTCCCACCCAACATCTTTATTTCTCAGCCACTTGGTTTCAAACTTGGAAAAGCTGCATTTGATGTTGAAAGCTAAGTTCACACCAGGCAGGGTATTTTAAAACCGAGCATCTGATGCCTGAAGTGTGAAAAAAACATCTTTCTTATCCTTTTTGTGGGTACCGAATGCCGGCAAAGTTTTTCTTAACTAACTTGGGAACATACGGCATTGACAGGATGCCGGTGTCTCTCAGTCATTGCAGGAAGCACTTTGAAACGATCCTGGACATTTCAGCCGAAAGACAGCTTCATTAAAATGTTGGTTTGGTAGAAAAGTGGTCTAAGTGTTCAATGACAAGGGTGATCTTCTGAGAAAGGATTACTCAAATTCAATTAATAAAAATGGGTTTATTTGAATTAAAAAAACAAGTATTTATATAAATAGGCTTTGAGGCTTATAAAGCAAAAGAATAGAAGAGACAGTTGATGGAATCAAGACTAAAGGAAGAAAGGGCTGCCCCGTGGTGAGGATGGGCGGGTACCCTCACTGAAATGATTCCAGCATACTCAAATTTGTTTGAACCTTCCCTGGGCCGGTGGTGACTTTCTCAGAGCTGTACCCCAATGTGAGGCTTTTCCTTTCCAGTTCTCCTTCCTTCCCTTCTCTTTCCTGCATCTCAGATCTGCATCCTGAGCTGAAGGCCCCCTTCCTGCTCCTATTCCCTCTCCCCTTTATAAATCTCCTGCCCTTCTGGCTCCAGCTGTCCACTTGTTCCCAGAGGAAGCACCTGATATACCTGCTCATCAGTCTCCCGGGCTTCTTGTTAAAATGAAGATTCTCATTTAGCAGGTCTGTGTGAGCCTGTGATTCTCCACTTCTAGCCAGCCCCCAGGTTCCTTTGATGCCGCTGGTCCCTGGACCCCACATTGAGTAGTGAGACTCATTTGACGCCCATGTGGTATTTTGTCCTGCAAGTTTATTTTACGTATATATTTCCAACTGGAGTGTAGGCATGAAGGAGAAAAGGACTCATGTCTGGTTCATGTTTGTTTCCCCCTAAGTGTCCTAATAGCACAGCATCTTTCCCTTTGTGCTAAAAGGTAGCAGTTTATATAGAGGGGAGTTGGAGAAAGGCCCCCAGCCTCAATATATCTTATAGAAAATAAATTCTGTACTTGCAGAAGTCAAATCTAGTCCCACAATGGGCTTCCACTTGGAAGATAATTTTTTTTTTTTTTTTTTTGAGACGGAGTCTCGCTCTTTCACCCAGGCCGGCGGCGTGCAGTGGCGCTATCTCACCTCACTGCAAGCTCCGCCTGCCAGGTTCACGCCATTCTCCTGCCTCAGCCTCCCGAGCAGCTGGGACTACAGGTGCCCGCCACCACGCTCGGCTAATTTTTTGTATTTTTAGTAGAGACGGGGTTTCACCATGTTAGCCAGGATGGTCTCGATCTCCTGACCTCGTGATCCGCCCGCCTCAGCCTCCCAAATGCTGGGATTACAGGCGTGAGCCACCGCGCCTGGCCGGAAGATAATTTTTGAGAGTTAGGATAGCTCAGAGAATAAATTACTGAAACAAAGAATTGTATATACTAGTGTCCCCAGTTGAGTGGGAAGCATTATCCACAGTATCAGCTGAAGCCCTGTTTCGAGGCTGAGGTACAGCAGAGATGGCAGAGACTCACAGGCATCTTCCCTAGTCCTCAAATCTTCTAGGATTCAACCACCGCCAAAGCTAGACCACAGGGGTAAAGAAGGGGTACCATGGTACCAAGACCCATGGACCCCCTATTTTCCTTCCTTCCTGTAGAACAGACGTGGGCAAATTTTGCCTGTATAGGGCCAGGTTTTAAATATTTTACATTTTTGAGGGCCATAATGTCTCTGTCACAACTTCTCAACTTTGCCCTTGTAGTCTGAGAGCAGCCCTAGATAATAAATGAATGATCATGGCTGTGTTCCAATAAAACTTTATTTACAAAACTAGGCAGTGGGCTCATTTGGCCTGTGGGCCGTTGTTTGCTGGCTCCTGCTTTAGAACTGTGTGTGACAATAGGAGAGGCAAACAGCGAACAGGTTCCTGAAAATCTCTTCTGAGAAGAGCACTTTTCTGCTGATCTCTTATTTCATTCCACGGAGGGAGGTGGCCTTACCCCATCTGGCAGATGAGGACACTGAGACTCCGTGTATCAGCCAAGTTGCCCACATTAGCACAGCTGACAAGAGATGCAGGTGAGTTTGAATCCAGATCTACTGAGTCAGAATCCCATGTCCTTTCTACACTTTCGTTTCCTCGCTCTTGCCTTGGAGTAGAGGCTACTAGCTCACAACACCCACTGTGCCAACACAGGGCAACTCCACCCAGCTCTCCTGGAGTTGTAACCTATCCCATGCTAACATCACAGGAAACTGTCTCTTAACCAAGTCTTCTGCTAACGAATAGGCAAAGTATAAAGGACAATGTGTTACTTTGAAACATGGAGACACTGGGCTGGATTTCCTACAATAGCCCTTTGTGCACAAGGCAGTGAAACACCAATAGAAAAAAAAAATAACCTTATCACAAATTAAAAGAACAATCTTTAGAAAATAGCTGAAATGTAAGGTTAATTGGAGCCAGAAATGTCAAATTAATGCAGCAATGCACCGGGGAGCCTGCCCTGGCCTTTGTGCACAGAATCAGAGCGCACGACGGAGGGAAGCAGGGAACGGTATAATAGGATTTTAGGGAATCCCCTGTCATATTAAACAGGCTGTGCAATTAATTTCTTGCTGCAATGTTATTTTCATTGGCCTATATTTTCTTTGACCTCTCACATTTTTAAAGCTACCAATGCAGGGCAAGTGGGACTTAGGACTGAAACAAAAAAGCCCCACAATACTGCGTTTTGACTTAAAATCAGTAGAAGTAGGATAAAACTGCAGTGGGGAGGGTGAGTAGTTGGAGCACGCTTGGGGTGAGTTGGGGTTCACAGGTCCTTCAATGGGAAGAGGTTGACCTGGGAACCTTATCTCAATCCCTTTCAGAACCCCCACCCCACCTCTGCAGGTCCAATCTGGCAAGGAAGTCTCAGGATACCCAGGAAGAGGGCAGTGGCCTTTATAGCCAAGGTCTTTCATTCACTGAGTGGAAAACACAGGTCAGGCACCTTTTAAAAGCATCACCTTATTTAATCTTCATAAAAGCCCCAGGAGGTATGTTCTATAATTATTTCCATTTTCAGAGGGGGAAGTGGAGGCACAGAATGGTTAAGTGCCCGGTTGAAGCCACACACGTAGTAAACATTCCAGGTTGGGATTTGAACCCAGGTCTTCCTGATTCCAGGGGATGTGTGTTTGACCACATGCTATACTTTCTTTCTTCATTATGGCACCAAAGTTCACCGGGAGAGCCTGCAGGCCATATAATCACAATCGAATTACTTTTTATTTTTAGTTGTGGTAAAATAACACAAAATTTACTATTTCAATCATTTGTAAATAAACGGTTCAGTGGCATTAAGTATATTCACCTTGTTTTGCAACCATCACCACCAACAGCCATCTCCAAAATTTTTTCATCTTGCAAAATTGAAACTCTATTTCCATTAAGAACTCCTCATTTTCTACCCCCTCAGCCCCTGGCAGCTACCATTCTACTTTCTGTTTCTATGAATCTAACTACTCAAGGTACCTCCATGTTATAGCACATGTTAGAATTTCCTTTCTTTTTAAGGATTAATATTTCACTGTATGCCCACACCACATTTTGCTTATCCATTCATCTGCCAATGGACATTTGGTTTGTTTTTGTCTTTGTCTATTGTGAATAATGCTGCTATGATCCACAATCAATTTTAAAACTTGGGATTGGGGTGTGATTATCAAGAGTTGCATTAGGGAATTCCTATGTAGTAATGGAATGTTCTGTGTCCTAATGGTGGTGGTGATTATAGGAATTTATTCATAGGGTCAAATTGCTTAGACATACACACACACACACACTCATACACACACACACAAACACAAACATTGAAAGTATGTAAAAACTGGTGAAAACTGAATACGGTCTGTCATCTAATTATAAGTATTATACTAAAGTCAGTTCCCTGGTTTTGATATTGTGCTGCTTTTCTATATGAGACCACTGTTAATAATAGTTCTGTTCTATAGGTGAGTGCACAGACTCAGTATTTTTGCAATTTTCTGTGAGTACATAATTATTTCACGATAAAAAGTTAAAGAATTGCACACTTTAAAGAGAAGTTAGTAATTGGTTTGCTGCATCAGCTCAGCTACCAAGTGTTGTCATATTATGAGGTACCAGGTGAGGATATCACCAGAAGTCTTTCATGGTTTCCTGAATTATCAAGGACCACTCATTACTACATTAGGAGAAAATTCCAAAGAAAATTTTTGTTCACCAGAAAAATGATCCAATGTCTGTAATGACAGCAAGGGAGGAGGTTGGAACATTGTGTTTGGCATTTTATTTGTGCAAAGGGAAGGGCTTAGCACTTTGTTCTTGTGAGGCACTGGACATCTGGGGAACCCAGCACACAATGGGGTGCAATGATCCTGAGTCATAGGAATCATGACTGCATTTTATGTATGAGGAGATGGAGGCTCTGAAGGGGTCAGTGATTGTCCAGAGTCATGTAGTCAGTGGCTAGCCAGACTGGGCTCATTTAATGGCAGAGTTTTTGTTCTTCCACCCACACCATTCTGCTTTCCAAGGGAAACTGAGCTACAAAGAATAGAGGGTGTGAACATGGACTGTGTTTGCCTAGTCTATTGCTGGCGGTGAAACAAAAATGATGTGAAATCTTGGGTTCTCGGTGTGAAGATACTAACAGATGTCTATGTTGAAATTATTGAGGATCAAATTGTCATTTACAAAATGTCTGAGCAACCAGTAAAAACATCAGGTACATTCTAGTATTGGGATTGATGTTTTTGCAAGGCATATAGCATATTTTTATTATTTATTTATTTATTTATTTATTTGTTTTGTGACAGGGTCTCACTCTGTTGTCCAGCCTGAAGTGCAGTGGCACAATCTCAGCTCACTGCAACCTCCGCTTCCCTGGCTCAAGCAATCCTCTCTTCTCAGCCTCCTGAGTAGCTGGGACGACAGGCATACACCACCATACCTGGCTGTTTTTTTGTATTTTTCATAGAGATGTGATTTTGCCATGTTGCTCCGGCTGGTCTCAAACTCCTGAGCTCAAGCGATCTGATCACCTTGGCCTCCCAGAGTGCTGGGATTACAGGCATGAGTCACCACACCTGGCCCAGCATTTAAATAAAAGACAAAATGCAGAAGTTTGCTGTGTTGGGCTTCATGAGAAAGAATATATGTATCTGGAAATTCTTTGGATGGACTTGGTATAGGGAATTTGGGGGGATGGATATATTTAAAAGCAAGAAGTATAAAATCCGGGTATCATTGCTAAAATATGCTCTACCTTTCTTGAAAAATGTTGGTTCCTGGAATTGCTGGAATGCCTACAACTTAACACGACAGTCGTTCATGTTACTGGGTCCAGTCTCCCTATGTATCATGTGGGGTCAAAGCATTCATCCATTGTCAGTCTAATTTGGAATAAAATGTTATATTAATTCACAAATGTCTCAGGAGACATGAACGGCTTTCAACGACTACCCCAGCAGTGTGCTCTGGAAAACAGGAGAAAGCTCTCTGCACTGTAAACAGTGCCTCTCAGCAAACCAGAAGCCTTGCCAAGGGCAGATTGGAGAGCTGGCTTTCTCTCTTTTGCAAACAAAGAAAGTGGGCATTTGGCTCTTCTACTTCAATTCTCACTACAACCTTGTAAGACAGATATTGTTTTCTCTACTTTGCCACTGAGGAAACTGAAGCTCAGGGCAGTTAACTTGTTGAGGGTGACAAACTAGTAAACAAAATAGTCAGGCTTGATCCTACTTTTGGATTCCAAGTCCAGCTCTCACCCTTGTATGCTATGATGAATTTCCTGTCATTTGATTCTTCCAGACAAATGACAAAGTCAAAGATGAGAAAATTCTGGCTTCTTTACAGATTTCCATAGATATATTTTCAGTGGATGCATCTACATGTATGTGTGTATTTATGCATACATTAGCACTTACCACTTAGCATACACGATGAAACTTGATCTTTGATATAATTTTTTTTGAAAATGTTCATGTTTTATATGAAATGTGCAATTGTTAAAAATCCACCCAAACTGAAAAATGAGTTTGAGTGTGTTTAGCCAACTTAGCAATTCATGATCTCTTAGGAGACATCAAATGTGATATATAGATAAGTGTATACAGCTGGCGTATTTCCAGTACTTCAGGCTCCATTGAGAATTTAGAATTCACAAGTATCTTGCGTTCCTTCTTGCCCTCCCCCTATAATTTCCCCAATTGTTTGTATTTCCAAAATGCTGAAAGGTGGGGAGGATTTATTTGTAATATGGACAAATCCTTAATTGGCTCTGCCAACCAGGTGGCTAGTAGATGAACCTCTGTATTTCAGTGGTATAGGCATTAACTTATAGTTAAATATTTGCACGTGTATCTAATTGTCTATGCGAAATTGTTCCTGCCAAATAGAAATCCGGTTGAGCCTTCAAAATAACTTGGCATCCAACATGCATTAATATTTTAAACCATCGCTAACACTTGGTGCAGTAGATCCAATTTTACTAATGTGTTTTTTTAAAACACCTCCCACTGCAGTGTGTAATTTTTGAATATTTGTGGCATGCTTAGAATGCTACTGTAAGGTTCCAAGAAACAAGAATTCTGATAATGTACTCACAGTGCTCAGATAATCAGTAGAAAAATCCCCAAATCCAGTTTCATCAACGAGTTTGTTTTCTTTTCCCAAATGATGTCAAAAAAAAAAAAAAACTGTTTTGATAAGTATAGCTCCTGAGTTAACTTTGTGTTACTGCCCAAGTGTAGAGGGAGTTGACCATTTAGCACAGCACAGGATGGATGAAGGCACAGCGATAATGATTCAGACTTTGACCCATGAATGAAGTCCTTCTCAAACACCCATGGAGTGCCAGTCGGATTCCTGGCTCAGTGTCAGGGCAGAGCAATGTCCTCCCTCCTGGCATTTGCAGGGATGGGGCAGATGGGGTTTGAGGGAGAGAATTATTCACCCTGCTTGAGGAGGGTGGTGAATTCGGAGCCCAGAGCAGAACCCTCAGATAACGTCCTGCAGGGAGGCAAGGAAGGGGCCAAGGCTGTCCAGGCAGAAGGAGCAGCCATGAGCCAGAGGAGGAGAGGGCAGAGGAGGAAGGATACAGCAGGCTTGGGGCACGCTGTGACCTTGGAGTTCAGATCATGAAAAAACTTATAAGTTGAGCTAAGCACTGTAGACTGACCTGAGGGATTTCCAGCAGGGTGGTGAGGTGCTTTGATGACTACTGAACCCATCTGTGAGAAGCAGCTCATAGCCAGCCATAGCACTGACACTGGGGAAATTTCACTAACTGCCCAAGAGCTTGTTTAATGTACTGTGATCCTGCCCCATAGAGGTAGATCACCCTCCCCGTCATTGTACCCCTCAACCCTGAGGTCTCACTTCTACAAAGATTGTGAGGTTAAACAGGTCTGAGAAATAATACTGGAAGTTAGAATTCAAAAGCAACATCAATGAAGCTAAACGCTTGGACAGGGCAATGGCCATCTATGTATTTCATTTAACAAACACGTATTTTGTTCAGTGGCTTTCCAACCAGACAAAATGTCGGGAGACAGTTTTGGTTGTCACAACGAGATTGGAGGTGCTACTGGCATCTGTTGGGTCGAGGCCAGCGATGCTACTGAACATACTACAGTGCCCCAGACAGGCCCTACAAGACAGAATTATCTGGCCCCAGATGTCAACAGTGTGAGGATTAGAAACCCTGATTCAGTACCTAGTAGCTTCTGGTAGTCACTACAACTATCGAGGTCCATGAGACTTGATTCATGCCCTTGAGAAGCTTGTGATCTACAGCAAGGAATGGGGTGGAGATGTATAGCTAGGGGTCACTGAAGGTCTCAAAGCTGTTGGTTTCTAGAAGCAGGAGTGCCCCACCACCAAGTCTGTGCATAGACTCATTGGGCACAGGGTTGCCCTGCCCGGGACTAGGATGTTTGCTTTGCCTTTTCTTATGTGAGAAACAGGCCACGTCCCTCCTTCATTGCTGGGGCTGGCTCTTCTTTTAGCCTACATAAAAAAGTGACACTGGCGAGGGGAAGTTGAAATGAGAAAAAAAGATATGGAGAAAAGGGCCAAAAAAGAGAGGCTGAGTTTAGAATGTTATAGCTGTACTTTTAATTTCTAGATTATATTTTATTTGCAGAGATATTTCAGAGGGATTGAGAAAGGCGAAGGACCTTGGCTTAGTTTATTATTTATTTATTTATTTATTTACTTATTTATTTGAGACAGGGTCTCATTCTGTCGCCCAAGCTGGAGTGCAGTGGCCTGGTCTCGGCTCACTGCAACATCTGCCTCCTGGGTTCAAGCGATTCTACTGCCTCAGCCTCCTGAGTAGCTGGGATTACAGGTGTTTGCCACCATGCTCCGCTAATTTTTATATTTTTAGTAGAGATGGGGTTTTGCCATGTTGTCCAGGCTGGTCTTGAGCTCCTGACCTCAGGTGATCTGCCTGGCTTGGCCTCCCAAAGTGCTGGGATTACAGGCATGAACCACCATGCCTAGCCCTTGGCTTAGATTTTTGCAGCCCATGAGTTCTGGGTCAGAGCTGACACATAAGAGGTTGTTTCTTTTTCTTTCTTTCTCTTTCTTTCTCTCTCTCTCTTTCTTTCTTCCCTCCCTTCCTTCCTTCCTTCCTTCTCCCTTCCCTCCCTCCGTCTCTTCCTTCCTTCCTTCCTTTCTTCTTTCTTTCTTTCTTGCCTCCCTCTCTCCCTCCCTCCCTCTCATCCTTCCTTCTTTCCTTCGTTCCTCCCTTCCATCTTTCTCTCTTTCCCTTCTTTCTTTATTATTTTTTAAAATGAATTGTACCGCATAATTAAACATTTACAACATGATGTCATTATATATATAAATGATTAAACACATTAACATATCCACCATCTCACGTGAGAGGTGCCTAATAAACATTTGTTGAGTTGCTTTGCACTCTGGTGCCCTTTCAGGTGGATTATTTTTATGGTGTCAAGGTTTCCAAATTATGGTGTAGCTTGTCCTGGAGGGAGTAGCCCCATCAAGAAGCATCCTCTACCTCTCAGCAGGCTCATTATCTGAGACTTGGCCACAATTCTTCTGCCTGCTTTTGCAATCAGGCTAGTTACTGAAGTCCCTGCTTCCTGCTGACCTTCTTGCCCCGTGGAGGGCAAGCTGCAGCTGCACTACGCGCCAAAACACTCACAGCTTCCTAGATGTTTGTCTCTACTTGGCCCGAATACCCCATTGCAAGGCTTCTGCAAACCCGAGCCCGCAGTAACCCTTTATGAGACCATGTTGGTTTGACAAAGTCATTCGCTGGAACCTTGGGTCACAAGAGTCACTAGAGTCTTAGTGGCAAGAAATTGACAGGATAGGGGCTGCAGATGGACCCCAAGCCCACACTGAAGCAGAAGAGTGACATGAATGGAGAAGAAAACACAAAAATTCCTGTGTGCTGGAGAAAGATTATGCTGGCTTACCCACCGGGCTCCCGCTGAGCCCAGTTGTAATTGGAATGTACTCTTTGCAAAGTTTATTGGGTCCTGGAGCGACTTGTTACTGAACTGGTCAATTAATCTATTATTATTATTTTTTAATGAGTTAGGGGATTTCCTTTAGCAGAAAATCACCAGGAAGCATGACCAAGTGCCCGGAGCTCAGGGAGAGGCTGGCCTTTCCTTCTAGAAAAACCTATTCAACAATTAAAGGAGGAAATGGACGTCTCCTGCTACAGGTGGCAAATTGGGCTGGTCTGGGAACTAAGAGGAAGGATTTATTCTGCTTGGAGGTGAGCACAGGGAGATCACCATGAAACCCGATTACTCAAGTGCAGCAGTTTGAATATTCGGAAATAAAGCTGTTGAGTCTCCCTGCTGAGAGACAAATGATTTCTATTTAAAAACCTACTTGTTCTGTGCAGTAACTCCCAATGTAGCAATAATTAATGATATCAGAAGGTTAAGAAAGACCTTCTGCTGGAATCCCTCTGCTCCAGGCATGAAATTGGATTAAAGTGAAGATAAACTTAGACATTGAATCTGTTGAGGAAATCAGTAATTATGTGGAAATGCACACATTTTGAGTTATTTGAGTGAGTCAAGTTGATGCTCTGTCTCTGGTCTTGTTCCAGGCATTTGGGTGCATGGTGGAAATGAACTGTCAAAAGGGGTCACTTAAACAGGGCATTGTAGCCACTTTAGTCCCAACTCTAGGTTTAATTTTTCCCCCCCAAGCAAAGCTTTGTTGGCTTTTTGAGCAACACTGCTGGCTGACTACCTAATGGCTATTCCTCACTTTTCTTTATTGACAAATACTTTTTTCAGCGGGACAACATAGAGATCAAAGAATGTTATTTCCCAGGCTCTCTGGCTGGTGAGCGTGGCTGTGTGACATGGTTTCAGCCAAAGACATTTAAGTGAAAATCTGCTGGGTAGGTCGTCATGGAAAGTCGTTGATTTTTTCTGATGAAAATGGACAGGGTCAGCCAGCATGTGCTTTTTTCCATTTTCCTTTAGCCCTCCCCTCTCCTTCTTTTCTCTACCTGGAACAGCAATGCAGAGCCTGGGGTTGGGCTGCCATTTTGTAATCATGGGGATACATTTTCTGTCCTAAGGATGGTACAGTCAGCAGCTGGAGGGAACCTGGCTCTTTCATGATTTCCTTGGGCAGATGCGAAGGAGAAGGGTTGGCTGTCAAGTATCTTAAATGATCAAGCTTCAAACCATAAAGTTTAGATTTAGAATCAAATCCTTTTTCTGATTTCAGGCAGAGAGCCAAAAGAAGTGGGATGCCACATGGGAGGGCTTTGTGTGAGGCTTCCCTGGCCTCCCAGGAGGAAGAAGCCACTTGTCTTTCTCCTGGCCCCTGAGAGAATGGGCTGGGCCATCTGTAGCACATGCCCTATGCATGGGAAGGATGGAGGGGTTGACACCTTCCATGACGTGTGGCTGAGGGACGTGGATTTTGGTCCCCTCTGGGACTCCTCAGTCACCCTCAGCTTATCACATGTCTGCCTCCAGGGCCCCAGTCCATTCTGTGTGCTCTGGATTGATTCTGAGTTGAACACACGGTATCCTGGTATCAATGCCTTTAGGATTAATAGAAAAAAAAATATGTGCTTTCCCTCTTCCTGCAAATATCCAAAGGTCTAGACAGCGAGGACTGGAGTTCCACCTCATCAGGTCTCCTTGTCCTTAGGATGTCACCGTTTGGATCCAGGCAAAGCTGGACCAGAGGCTATTTTCCTCCTTTGTGATGGGCTTGCTCTGCTCAGCTACTCTAGGCTACGGAGCTGGGGCATGGGGACGGTATGCTGAGCAGACCCTTCTGGATTTGAGCAGGGAATAGTTTTGAGGCTGGGTACCTCTTGAAAAACACCTCCCCTACGAGCAGAAGTCCTCAGCTCCCTCACACTTGCTAGGTCACGTCGCCAAAGTCCTTCCTTGGAGGAAGGGTCCAGCATCCGGTCTTGAATCTTTTAAAGCCCACACCTCCATGCGTTGCTTCTATCAGTCCTTATAACAACCCATGAGCTAGTTATTTTTAGCTTCATGTCACATATAAGAAACTGAGACTTTAAGAGTTTCCATATCTACACCAAGACCACAAAGTCATTCCATGTCAGAGCTGGGCTGAATTTCATGGAGTCTTTTTCCTCTTTCTTCCGCACTGGCTCCTCCTCCTTTCCAGGCATTCCCTACTTTGGTGGAGCCCCAGGAATCACAGAGACTGTTCACCGAGCTGCTTGCTTGCATATATCTGGGGTTCCATTCCTTCCTGGGTACACAGCTAAACTGCTTTTCCCAAGGCCTCACTTGAATTGGTTGGTACAATGAGTTTGAACCAATGATGTGGGAAGAAGTGATTTTTGCTACTTTCCATCCTGGCCCCTAAAATGTCTTGTGTGATGCAGACTCTTTGAATGTGAAGGATCCAGGAGACATTAAGAAGACTCAGTGGTCTGAGCCACAAGATACAAGGGGTCTAACACATGCTTGGAAGAGAGCTGCCCAGCTTCCATTGGTCTATTATGCCAGTGAGAAATGTGGTTGTTTTTTTTGATGCAGCAGCTAGTGTGAGTAATCCTGACAAACACAGGCTTCTTGGGTTACTGACACACAAACGTTTGTCTTTGATCTTGTAAAGGTTGTGACTGCTTAGTGGGGAGAAACCATGTTCTAGATATTCTGAGATGGGTGTAAGGTTTTGGTGAAGATGATCTGTACCAACTTGAAATTTCTATAATGATATTTCTTTGAAGATGGTTGACATGGTTATGTTTTTCAGGATGGAGCCACAAAGGCATGCAAATAGCTGCTGCCTGCCAGTTATTGGTGCTCTCTGTCTTTAGTCTCTTAGAGTTTTTCCCCAGTGGTGTCTAAATTCCTCCATGGGATTTTCCCTGAACACAAAACTGAATCTCTTGCAGCCACTTCCTAAATCTAACTTGTAAGGAATTATTCTCATGTTATTGAGACTGCTCTAGACACTCATCGCCTTCTATCTTACTTCCCAACACACACACACACGCACACACATACACTCACAGAGGTTAGTTTCATATTATTTTGTTTTGATCTCCCAATAATAGTGTGTTTGAGACTGTATGTATTGGAGAGCAAGTTACTTCATTTCTGAAATTCAGTTTCTCCATATTCCATGTGGAGGTGAAAATACTTATCTCTCTCTCTGGGTTGTAGTGGGAACGTATGTGATAACCTGTGTAAAAGTGCTGAGTTCTGTGCTGGGACCTCAGTGAGCTCTCCCAACAGGGGATACGATGTTTATTAACTGCACAGACTTGTGTTGAGAATTTCAGCACAGGGTGGGGCAAGTCCAGAGTTTAAGTTGCTTGATAGTGGTTTGATAAGTATATGCGCTTTGAGAAAACACATAATCTGAAAGGAAATGCAGCCAATGATTTGCAAGAAAATCTATCTTTTATATAAATTAATATGATTTATTTTTAGAGAAGTTTTAGATTCAAAGCAACATTAGGTGGAATGTACAGAGACTTCCCACATAAGCCCTGCCTCACCCTCCCCAGCCACTCCTATTACTGACATCTCACACCAGAGTGGTACATCTGTTACAACTGATGAAGCTACATTGACACATCATTACCCCCCAACGTTCATCATTTACATTAGGGTTCACTCTTGGTGTTGTACAATCTATGCTTTTGGACAAATGTACAATGACGTGCATCCACCATTATAGTACCTTACAGAATAGTCTCAGTGCCTAAAATTGTCTGCACTCTGCCTATTTATCCATTCCTCCCCACTGCCCAATCCTTATTTTTCTTCTATGTTATCTTCTAGGATTTTATAGTTTTGAATTTGAGTTAATTTTTGTGAAGGGTGGAAAGTCTGTGTAAATTTTTTGTGTGTGTGCCTATGGGAGTCTAGTTGTTCCAGCACCATTTGTTGAAAACACAGTCTTTGCTCCATGTAATTGCTTTTGCTCAATTTTCAAACAAACATGAGTTGGCTATTTAATGTGGTCTATTTCTGGGCTTTATATTCTATTCCATTGGTGTATTTTTTCAACAGTAGCACATGGTCTTAATTACTGTTGCTTTATAGTAAGTCTTGAAGTCATGTAGTAACAGTCCTCTGACTTTGTTTTTCTTCAGTGTTGAGTTGGCTGTTCTGTTGCCTCTACATAAAGACTTTAAAATCAGTTTGTCAATATGCACAAAATAAATTGCTAGGACTATTATTGGGTTTGTATTAAGTTTATAAAGCTGGGAAAAACTGACATATTGACAATATCAGATCTTCCTATCAATGAATATGGAATATCTCTCTATTTGTTTACTTCTTTGATGACTTTCATCAGAGATTTGTAAGTTTTGTAATTTTCCTCATGTAGATCTTGTACATATTTTGCTGTATTTATGCCTAAGTATTTCATTTTTGTATGCTAATGTAAATGGCAATGTGTTTTTAATTTTACATTCCACTTGGTCATTGTTGGTATATAGGAAAGCAATTGATTTTATGCATTAGCCTTGTATCCTGCAATCTTGCTAAAATTGCTTATTAGTTCCAGAGGATTTTTTGGTCAGTTCTTTCAGATTTCCTACATAGATGATCACGTCATCTGCAAACAAAGACAGCTTTAAGTTTTATTTATTTCTTCCCAATCTGTATAGCT
Source organism: Pongo abelii (assembly GCF_028885655.2). NCBI lineage: Eukaryota > Metazoa > Chordata > Mammalia > Primates > Hominidae > Pongo > Pongo abelii. The sequence continues at coordinate 101,546,989 of NC_072001.2, read as the reverse complement.
TCCCCCTAGCCCATTTTCTTGTCTTATTGTATTGTCTAAGACTTCCAGTATATTGTTAAAAGCCAGTGGTGAAGGAGCACATCCCTACCTCATTCATGACCTCCATGAGTTGAGAAACTTCAAGTTTCTCACCTTAAGAATTATGTTAGCTGTAGTTTGTTTTTTCTTTTTTTGGTAGATGTTGTTCATTAAGTTGAAGAAGCTCCCCTTTATTTCTAGTTTGCTGAGAGATTTTTAAAAAACCTTAGATGGGTGTTGGATTTTGTCAAATGCTTTTTTTTTTTGCATCTGTTTACATGATTATTTGATTTTCCTTCTTTATTCTGTTGAGGTAACTTACTACATTAATTTATGTATCCCTTGCATACTTGGGATAAATCCCACTTGGTTGTGCCGCATAGTTCTTTATATGCTTTGTTGGATTCAATTTGAAAATATTTTGTTGAGAATTCTTGTATCTTTTCTTGTAATGTCTTTGTCTGGTTGGTATTGGGGTAATGGCAGCCTCATAATGATTTAGGAAGTAGTCCCTCTCTTCTTATCTTCCGGAAGAGAATATTGAGAATTAGTATAATTTCTTCCCTAAATGTTTGGTAGAATTCACCAGTGAACCCATCTGGACCTGGTGCTTTCTATTTTGGAAGGTTATTAATTACTGGTTCAGTGATAGTAATAGATATAGGTCTATCCAGATTGTTTCTTCTTGTTTGAGTGTTGGCAGATTGTGTTTTCTGCTTTTTGTGGTTTAATTGAGCATTTTATATGATTTTCTCCTTTCTTCAATATCAGTTATACTTTCTTCCCCTCTTTTAGTGGTTTCCATAGAATTTTCAATATATTTTACAACTAATTCAAGTCCACTTTCAAAAAACACTGTACTCCTTCATAGGTAATGCAAGTACCCTGTAACCTTGTAATAACAAAATAGTTTGAATTCCTCTCTTCCATCCCTTGTATCATTACTATCACTTATTTGAATTATACATAAGCATATATACATATATATACATATAATTGAATATGTGATTGTTATTATTTTGAACAAAGTGTTATCTGTTTGATCAATTAAGGATAAGAAAAATAAAACATTTTAATTTTACTTTCACTTATTTATTCTCCGATGTGCTTCCTTTCTTTATGTAGATCTGGGTTTCTGAGCTATATGATTTTCCTTCTCTCTGAAGAACTTCTTTTAATATTTCTTGCAAGGTAGGACTACTGGTAACAAGTTCCGTTAATTTTTGTTTGTCTGAGAAAATCTTTATTTCTCTTTCACTTTTGAAGGGTAACTTCACAGGTTACAGAATTTTAGGTTGGTGTTTTTTTTGTTTTTTTTTTTTAATCTCTCAACACTAAATATTACACTCCACTCTTTTTTTTTTGCTTGCATGGTTTCTGAAGAGAAGTCAGATGTAATTCTTTTCTTTGCTTTGCTTTTTCTTTACGGTTTTTTTTTCTTCTCTGGATTCTTTCAACATTTTTTCTTTATCTTTGATTTTCTGCAATTTGAATATAATATGCTTACATGTAGTTTTTTTCTTTTTTTGCATTTATTCAGCTTAGTATTCCCTTAGGTTCTTAGATCTGTCGTTTAGTGTCTCACTTTAATTTGGGAAATCTCAGTTATCATTACTTCAAATATTATTTCTATTCCTTTCTCTCTTTCTTCTCCTCCTGATATTCCCATGTATGTTATACCTTTCATAGCTGTCCCACAGCTCTTGATTACTTTCCTCTGATTTTTTTCCAGTATATGTTTTCTCTTTGCTTTTCCGTTTTGGAAGTTTCTATCATTATATACTTATGCTCAGATACTCTTTCTTCAGCTGTATAAAGTATGGTATTGAGTCTGTCAAAAGCATTTGTTATTCATGTTAAAGTGATCTCTAGCATTTCTTTTTGATCTCTCTTAGAATCTCAACTTCTTTTCTTACATTATCCATCTGTTCTTGCATGTTGTCTACTTTTTCCATTTAGGCCCCTAAGATATTAAGTTTTAAGAAAGTTCCTGGTCTGATAATTCCAACATCCCTGCCATAGCTGAGTCTACTTTTGTTGCTTGTTCAGTCTCTTCAAACTGTGTTGTTTGCCTCTTAGTATATCTTGTAAATTTTTTGTTGAAATCTGGAAATGATGTACTGGTAGAAAGGAACTCTGGTAAATAGACCTTTAGCTGTGTGGTGGTAAGGTGTGGGGTGGGAGAAGCATTCCATTGCCCTGTGATTAGGTCTCAGTCTTTCGGTGAGCCTGTGTCCTGGACTGTGAACTTCACCAGTGCATTTCAGTTTTTTTTTTTGTTTCCCACTTAGGTGGGACAGGATGGGTAGAGGAATCTGGGGTTGGGTAACTTCCTTTCTCCAGGTAAGTTAGGCTTTGATAATATGCCAGCAGGTTAGGCTCTGGTAAAAGTGTTTCTCCTCAGAGCAGGCCTTGTTAAAAAGACCAGAATGCTCTGGCATATTTCAAAATGGTTCTTTCTCTTCCTTCCCCTTTTGGAAGCACATGGGGATTTTCTCTGATATTTACCAGAAGGACCTGGTGGAGCTCTTGGAGGTAAAACTCATGAAAACATGGGGATTCCCCTATGACTGGGTCCTCTCTGAAGTTTTTGACTCTCAAACTTGTCCATGCTGAGCCCCCATCAATTATAGTTCAGGTTTGCTACCTTAACACTGGTCTTCATGGAGTTTCCTGCTCGTGGGTTTTGCTTCCAGAAAGTTGTGATTTTCTGCCTCTGCCTGTTTATTTCTCTAATTTTTGGTGCATCGGTTTGCCCTGTGACCCCAGTTCTCCGACAGATCTAGCAGAAGTGTTGATTTTTCAGTTTGTTTGGCTTTTCAGTCGTTAACTCCTTACATACCAGGCCCAAAACTGGAAGCCAATCAGTTTATTTTTAAAAAGAGTCTTCTTAGGTTTATTAAAATTAACATTTTATGAGGATTCCAGGATTCCTCTTCCATTCTACTTTACCTTTTATTCTCTGTTTCAGTTAAAATTTACTTTCTAAATCTCTCCCAAGAAAAGTTCGTATACACTATCTGGATTATTTAAATTGAACAGTCCCATACAATTGAATGCTTATTTATTAACTATGGTAGTAGACGAAGACTTCCCTTCTCCTGCTCTCAGTGGTAGCTTGCTGACACTTGAGATTGGAATATGAATTTAGAATAAGTGTTCCTCTCAGTGAATGCAGCAAATTAACAGAATGTTCCTTTTGGGATGGCTTCTATTTGGAGTGTGCTTTACGGTACCTTGGCTCTTCTATTTCATTACATTTTAACTTTGCTTTTTCTAACATCACTGGAAGTGGCCAGAGTTGGCAGCTCTTGCATCATGTATCCAAGGAAATATTTTGGGGGCCTATTAATTCTCAACAACTTCAGCTGGCAAATGGAAAGTCTGGAAACAAATGAGTTTGGCGGGCAGCCCAGGCTGTCAAACCAGGCTCCTGTTCATTAGTGAGGACCCACCTTTTGTGCTCTGATGCGGTTCTACTTTGCAGATGGTTTCTTTATCTGAGTTAGTGGACAGCTTTGGGAGCTGGAAGATTTTTACTCTACTCACTCAAACAGGAACGTGGAGGCACAGAGAATTGCATAAAGGAGAGGCACAACCGCGGTCTCAGTGGAAGGGTCTTGAGGTGTTCTACTTGCACGGTTGTTTTTCTCTCCTGGACTCTTGAGGTTTGCATTTCAGTCCCATGGATGAAGAAATATGAACTCAGAAAAACACCTTTCTCTTCCTTTTGGAACGGGAAGTCACATTCTGACACGTGTCATATGTGTGTCTTGTCCATGAGCAGAACTCTGGGTGTCTTGGCTGCTCCATCATTCTTCCCTCATCCAGCTCTTCCCTCTCCACTCACCATCTTGGTCTCTGGGGTTTCCCTTGTCAAGTCAGAAAAGTGGGAAAAGCTTCTGGATGTTCTACCTCTCCTCTTCCTCCATTTATTTCTTCTCTAGAAAAGAATTTTTATTTTCTTATTACAAAAGTATTGCATGATTCCTGTAGAAATTGTGCAAAATGCACTCAGTGGAGTTTAAACTGGGATCCACTGGTCAATGGGGTTGGGGGGATGATGTACCTTATTCCCACCCCCCTGACTAATTGATTTGTTTGAGTTTACTATTAGTTTTCTTTTTGCAGGGGATAAGCTAAGAGGCTTGCAAAGGGAGAAGAGACACATTAATCACAGCATTTTAAACACAAGAACTGTAGAAACCCACTTGGCCTTCCTCCATGGAATCTTGTTTAGGAATTGCATTTGATTTTCTAGAACTTTGTCTAAATCAGCAGTTCGTAAAGGATGGCCCAAGGACCCCCAGGGATCCTGAAGTTTCTTTCAGAAGGTCTGCAAGATCCTCCCATTTCCAATGACATATCTGTGTGAACCTGGATTTTCTTTGCCTAATTCAACCCAACAAAATATTGCAACAGATTGGATGCAGAAGCAGACCCAATAGTACAGCTGTCTTCTATGATGCCAGATGTTAAAAGAGATTTGAAAAATGTAAAACAATGCTTCTCTTCTCATTAAAATTTTCTCTTTTGGGGAAGTATAGTTGTTTTAATACAATATTTATATTAACATGTAATGGGTTTTTATTGTTATTTTAAAAGGAACTATTAAATATTTTAAAATTTCTCAGTTTTCATTTCTAATAAAGTAAATTTTGATAGATAAAACCGACATAATACAATTGCTTTGGGATGCTCAATAAACTTTAAATATGTAAAGGGACCCTGAAAACAGAAAGTTTAAGAATAACTATCTGAGTTATCTCAGATAACTGTGCCTTAAAAGCAACAGTTGTTTGGAAGATGTCCTTCAACTATAATGGATAATAAATGATGATATATTCATACATGGAATACTATAAAGCAGTGAAAATGGATAAGCTACAGCTACACACAATTATATGTTGAATAAAAGCTCCCAGGCACAAAAGAAGATGTATAGCAGAGTTTTTAATTTTTTTTTTTTTTTTTTGAGATGGAGTCTCGCTTTATCGCCCATGCTGGAGTGCAGTGGCATGACCTCAGCTCACTGCAACCTCTGCCTCTCAGGTTCAAATGATTCTCCTGCCTCAGCCTCCCGAGTAGCTGGGACTACAGGCATGTGCCACCATGCCCAGCTAATTTTTTTGTATTTTTAGTAGAGATGGGTTTCGCCATGTTGGCCAGACTGCTCTCAAACTCCTGACTTCAGGTGATCTGCCTGCCTTGGCCTCCCAAAGTGCTAGGATTACAGGCATGAGACACCGTGCCCGGCCCCTTTTTAATTTTTTAATTTTTATTTTGTAGAGACGGGTCTCACTATGCTGCCCAGGCTGGTCTCTCGTGGCTTCAAGAGATCTTCCCACCTTGGTCTTCCAGAGCACTGGAATTGAAGGTATGAGCCACTGCATCTGGACCACATTGTAGGTTTAAAAACTAGTAAAAATAAATGATAGTGCTGAGGGATGCATACCTAGGTGGTAAAAGTATAAAGAAAGGCACAGAGGTGGTACATTGAAAGTCAGGGTCATGATTGCCTTCATGGGGTCGGGTGAGGGCTGCACATGGGAAGAGTGTGTAGGAGCTTCCTGGAGCTGGCAGTACCTAACTTGTATACATTGAGACCTGATGCCTTTCTCTCTGTGTGGGTCTGCTGGTTATTAACCTCTTGACTTTTAGCTTTAAACCCACATTTTTATGTACCTTTCTTGATGCTGGGGCTGGGACTCTGGAAAACACATTCTCCTTTGCCTCATAGCTCTGTAACGCACTGACAGTAGGGGCCTCTGGAGAGAGGCTGGCAGGCTGGAGGAGGGAGATGGGATTCGTTATTTCCCTTGGCTTTCTGCTCTTGTCAATGTCTCTGCAGCCACGATCCTTCACCCTAGCAGGTCCAGTCAATTCCAGTAGCAGCTGGTAAGTCCAATTTTTAGCTTTTTTTTTTTTTTTTTTTGAGATGGAGTTTCGCTCTTGTCACCCAGGCTGGAGTGCTGTGGCACAATCTGGGCTCACTGCAAGCTCCGCTACCTAGTTTCATGCAGTTCTCCTGCCTCAGCCTCCTGAGTAGCTGGGATTACAGGCGCCTGCCACTATGCCCAGCTATTTTTGTATTTTTAGTAGAGATGGGGTTTCACCATGTTGGCCAGTCTGGTCTCAAACTCCTGAGCTCAGGTAATCCAACCACCTTGGCCTCCCAAAATGCTGGGATTACAGGCATGAGCCACCACACCAGGTCCAGCTTCTTATGCTACTTGAAACAGCCTTGACGTATCTTCTCAGAGGGCTCAGCATCAGCCAGCAAGGCACCCAGTCCCACTGGATCCTTTTCTCAAAGGTCTCAGTTCCATCTCTGCAGGATCCTTCCTTCAAGCTTCTAAACTTTAATATTCCCACCCTCCTTCCTTTATCCCTGCAGCTCTGGGGGTAGTAGCTGCTTCCTTCAGGTAGCCAATTTCTATAGAAAACACTTGCAACTTATTACCTAAGGTTATAAATGGCACTGGGCCCTCTTACTGTCGTTGTTGTCATTTGCATTTTATTACCAAGCATTGGAGGAACTGCTGAGGAATCTCCTTTGGGAGATGCTCTAGGTATTACCTCTGTGGGAAATCCATGTCTACCGTTATCTTTTTCATTCTCAATAATTTAGTTAACACTTCTTCATATTATATTTTTTTCTATTAAAATAACTGGTCTCTTGACTGAATGCTTGTAATACAGAAAGTGGTTCCAGGAGTGACCCCCAGGTCCTCAAAGATGGGATTTGGGGCAAGATTTGATCTTTGGATTTGAATACGGTGCTGAGCTCCTTGTCATGGCAGGCAGTGGCATCATGAGCAATTAGTGTGTCACCTGCAGTGGTGTGTGAACGAAATGCTTCCTGAAGCAAATGCCTGAGGAGCAGGTGGCTGCCATGTTTGACTGTGAAGGGGTCATGATGACCACCAGGACAGGAGGGCAGGTGGTTCTTCCTCAGTGCACTGGAGCACATAGAGAAAGGAAAAGGACACACTCAGGCCATTAAACTCTCAGTTCAAGTCTCCACCAAACAATCAGAGAGAACCCTCTGAATCTTTCTTTTTTCTTTATATCTCCAGGGCTGACCTTGCTGAAAACTAGACAAAATACTAAATTGTGCAGGATGAAGAATTACAACCTAAAGTGAATTCAAAGCTATGGCAAGCCTCTACATGAAATTTAGAGGGTTCTTTGGGAAGGAGTGGGACCTTGAAAACTGATAATGGAGATATTTGGGTGCATTCAGATGAAGCTGATAATTTTGGAGGCCTGAGTCCCTTTGATCCTCCTTCCTTACCGGTGGAAACAGCTTGCCATTGGTGTCTGAGGAGACCAGGCTTTTATTGCTGGAAGAAATTGTAATAATGTCATGGAGGGAAGTTCCCTTGAAAGGTGGGCCAATCCTTTTCAAGACCAAACCAGCCACCTTTTGTTGCTCAACAAGGTCTAAAGAACAAGTACAAAGCAGGACACCGGAGGAAATGGCTTACGTTTCAAAAGAATTGTGAGATCTGACCAATTTATGTTATTAGAAACTTGAGGGATATGAGTAGTAATGTGTTATGAGGGTGTTAGACAAAGAAGACAGGATATTACACTGGGTAGGACCAAATTCCTGTATGTGGTTGCATTTACCAGAGACCTTGGATTTAATGTGTGGCTGGAATTAGGTCTACTGGTTTATTTGGTTTGGATGACCGAAGCTTGGGCCCAGTGGGGATCCACACTTAAAAAGGATGAGATGCCAGAACTTCCTTGCCATAATGGAAGGGAAGGGATCCAAAGGTTTAGGGGGATGGGAATGTTGAAATTTTGTTTGTTTGTTTGTTTGTTTTTTGTTTTGTTTTGTTTTTTTGAGACGGAGTTTCGCTGTTTTGCCCAGGCTGGAGTGCAATGGCATGATCTCGGCTCACAGCAACCTCTGCCTCTTGGGTTCAAGCAATTCTCATGCCTTAGCTTCCTGAGTAGCTGGGATTACAGGCATGCGCCGCTACGCCTGGCTAATTTTGTATTTTTAGTAGAGACGGGGTTTCTCCATGTTGATGGCAGGCTGGTCTTGAACTCCCGACTTCAGGTGATCCACCCGCCTCAGCCTCCAAAAGTGTTGGGATTACAGGTGTGAGCCACTGCACCCGGCATGAAATGGACTTTTTACATGAAACCTTTACCTCCCAACCCTTCTACCTCTCAATTACATCCCTCAAGGGGACCCAGAGTGTCTTCCCTTTGTTAAGACTCTGAGAAGCGCAGTGGTGAGGAGGCCATTGTACCATCATGGACGATGCTGCTACTCATTTGGATTCTGACTGCAGCGGGGATGATGGGATCCCCAGGTGGCAGAGATTGGGTGGCAGAACTTAACACTAGAGATAGGTGGGCCATGCAGAATGGGCAGTGGGAATGAGGGGCCAGCAGACTGCTGCTGGCCACAGGGATCTTTGGCAGTGCCTGACTGGCTATTATGGTGTCCTTAAGAATGAAGTAGATGGGCAGCCTAATAAGTGTTGCTTTATCTATTTGATGGCAGAAACTCCACCAGGTCTGGGTGGTCAGAGGTGCCACAGGGAACAGTCACAGCCTCTCGCCCCAATCCCAGGCCTAACCAGTTCTCAGATTGGAAGCCCCTTGATTGAATCCTCTCGAGGGCGGCTGCACTGTCACAAGTGCAGATCGTGAATCTTCTTCCAAGCCGTACCCAAAGGAACACGGAGTCACTTACAAGAGTGGTGCTACACAGAGGAAAAGGAAATATTGAGACCCTTCAGGATTTTCTGACTCTGAATTGATGTTAATTCCTGGGGATCCAAAATACCACTGGGATCTGCCCATCAAAGTGAGGGCTTATAGTGCTTAGGTAATAAATGGAGAATTAAGCCAAGCTCAAATCGTGGTGGTCCCTGTAGGTCTGTGGACTCATGCTGTGGTTATCTCTCCATTTCCAGAATATAAAATTTATAATGTACATACTTGGCAATGGGCAGAATTCTTTAGTTCTTTCTGATAGGAAGTCCCTGGAACATCCTTCCCTATCAGAATAGTAAACCAAAAGCTTAACCACAATCCTGACTCTGAATGGATGTAAGTTCCGCCATCGAATATGGATAGATGTGGGTGATACTCACCACATACTATGATCCCATTAACTCACCTGTTGGGGCTGTGGATGGATCCTGGGGAATGAAGATGGGCTCTTTTCTGCTTAATCAAGTGGTGACTTCAATTGCTGCTGCTATTCCAGATGTGGAATTTTATTTTGGAGGAAATCAACATGATCCCTAATATTAGAATGCAGCTATCGACCAGATAAATACCTTTTCCCTAGACCCATTTGCAAGCACAGTCAGAAGATGTTTGCTTTTACCTGACAAAGCCAAATGACACCAGCCTGATACGGTATGTTATAGTTCTTTTTTAAAAATAAAGAAAAATCATAATGTCTCATATAAATACAATTAAGTTTCTGTCTTAGTGTTGTTATACTATCAAGACAAAATGGCTGAAGAGATTTTCATTTGAATTAAAGGGTGTATTTGAAGTGGTTTAACAAAAAGACAGGTGTCATAGAATGTGCACTTACTTTAGGGGCCAGGGGACATGTCGCTGAGAAAGGCAGTCACCAATCAGGATACACTGAGAGGCATGCTAACTACTGACCAGGACACACAGCTGAGTTCACAGGATGTAGATGGTGAAAAACCCAGTGCTTCAGCACAGAAACCTTTGTGCATAGCCTCCAAACTCCAGTGTCTGGTTCAAGGTCAAGCTGTTCTTCCAAGGACATCCCAGTGCTGTGTGCCCTGGAGCCAGGCACACTGGGGCTGCATTTCATGCTGCACATGGACCCGGACCAGCACCAGAGAAGGCTCAACTTGCTAGTCAGTTGGTCAAAGCTTTTGTGAGTTAGCCAGGGGATAGTTGCACATCACGTTAGTTACATATCATCTGGATTACCCAGAACCAACACACATGACAGTGAGGATGTGTTGGAGACTGCCCTGTGTGAGAAATGCTTTATGAGCAAGAAGAAAGATTATCTCTCTGGTCTAGTTTTTTGAGGAAGCCTGTGGAAAAATTAAAGGTTCAGAATGAGCTCTCAAATAATTAGACTGACCTCATACCCAAAGAAGGAATAAGCTTGCCAAATACAAAACTATGTGCTCCATCACCGCTGAGAAAGGATCGGAAGCAGCTTCCTATCTCCATTCTTGGAAGTAAATGTGGTTCCTTTGGCTTTCAACAGGCCCAAGGGCTTCCCTGGGTCTTAGTATGTGCCACACTATTTGTCTTTATAAGCTTTCTGGTCCACTTCTGTTGCCAGACTGTGAGTCAGCAGAGACATACACCAGTGTTTACTATTCCCCAGCCCTGGCTAAAAGTATGTGTCCAATAAACATTTCCCCAATGGAAAAGTTTAATTTCTTGTTTGTCTTTTTATCCCTCTGCACTGACAACGTCCTGCTCCATAGGCTGACAAATGCACACACATACACACACTTTCTCGAGAAAGATGAGATAGAGGAGAACAGTTTAGAATTATGTTTTTTTTTTTCTATTCTAGCTTTACACTACAGGGCATCTCTAAGGAGCTGCAAATAATTTCTCCTAATGGTTAAAATAAGATTCGGACTCATTTGAATTTTAAAATATATGCCAATGGGATTTTTATTATGTTTCACAGGGAAGATACTAGACAGGATGCCTATAAAAAGCTAGGTTCAGAAAGCTCCAAAAAAGTGTCTCAGTTGACACCTTTTAATTTGGCAACTGACTAAATAGGAAGGACTGTTGTTTCCACTGATGATGCTACTCATAGGCAGGGTGTCAGTGCATACCTGGAGGAACCGAAATTTTGGAACTAAAAACGAGCACAGAGAATTTTGCAGGCCTCCTGTTTCTTGGAGAGGTCCTACCTCTGTGTAGGACCTGTAGAACTGCAGATCTTTTACTTGGGTGAAGATCCCCACCAACTAAATAAAAATCATGCATGGTTGTTGTCTTTGCTGTTGTTCACAAGCTTCTATTTTTTGTGCCCTTAGTTTGCTAACCCATTGCATGCACATAACACACCAAAAGGTGTGCAATATTTACCCACACCCTGCATTGGAGGAGAGCGAGTCTTGGAAGGGGTGAGAACAATTCCCCAGCGTCTCCCAGGAAGGAAGTGACTGAGTGGGTTCCTTCAGATCCTCATGCCCTGTTGCTTCTCAACCATCTCTAGAGAGGAGAGTGGGCACCCTGAGGACAGTGGCTCTAGGTCTGAGAAAGGATCCAAGGCATGGACTTGAGGAATATAGTGACTACAGGGAGGGTGTCCTGCTTCCTATGGGAAAGGTGAGAACAGCTTCTCCTGTGTTGACAACCCAAGGTTCTAGAAACTGGAGAGTCCTGGTCATGCAACATGGGAAATTTGCTAAACCATCTGCGATTTAGTTTCCTTCCTGATCATAAATGAGGATAAATAGTGCTTCTGCTGTGGGATTACATGAAACAATGAATGCAAAGAATGCAATACACAGAGACCTGAAGACAGGGCAGCAGTTGTGCTTTCTATTTGCTCCCTTGATGATTCTGTCTGTCTTAGCCAAGGATGTGTGGCACCCAAGGCTCCATTTTATAATTTCATAGAAGAACCTTCTTTCTATTTTTTTTTTTAATAGAGACAGGGTCTTGCTCTATTGGCCAGACTCACTCTGTTGCCTGATGCAGTGGCACAATCCTAGCTCACTGCAATCTCAAGCTCCTGAGCTTAGTCCATCCTCCTGCCTCAGCCTCCCAAGTAGCTGGAACTACAGGTGTCTGCAACCATGCCAGACAATTAAATGTTTTTTTTTGGTAGCAACAGGCGTCTTGATATGTTGCCCAAGCTGGTCCTGAACTCCTGTCCTCAAGCAATCCTCCCGTCTCAGCCTCCCAAAGTTCTGGGATGATAGGCATGAGCCACCATGCCTGGCCAGGAGAACCTATTGACCTCTTCCAGAAAGGGTATGTGGCAACAATGATGGCATCTCTGTGATGGTATCCAGTGGCTCAAATTTAGTGTCACTGTGTATGCCTTGGACGCTAACGTTGAGGTATCATCATTGGAAACAGTCTCTTTTTTGTAGTCTCTCATCACGTTTTAAAGTCAGCAACTTTTATCCCCCTTTATGGTTTTATATCCTGTCTTGGTACTGACCTGAATGTAAATACGGAAATATTTATCTGAATGTACATCCATGTGGATAGAACATGGATAAAATAGATGGCAGAATGGGATTTTTTCTACTTCTGTCCCACCCTCAACCTTTCTTGTTTCTTTTCTCTGTCTTGCATCTTCTAAGAGATTTTTTTTTTTTTTTGGGTAAGCATGAAAAAGAAGCTGCTGACGCTGGTCTATCTAAGCTGTGCTCTAAGAGGCAGCCCAGGTTGATAGGAGAACTGATTGCTGGTCTGTCTTGTGTTTCATTTGGAAGAACCTAGACTCTGCAGTTAAAGGAGCCCTCAGGAGCCCTCCAATCTGGTGGACCGGGAGTGGGGGGCTGGTCATCCAGGAGGAGTGGGGGGCTGGTCATCCAGGAGGAGTAGGGGTGGGGCGAGAGCAGCACAAAGCACAAGGGGCCTTATAGACACTCCTCTGGGTGACAATGGGACAAGCAAAGGACTGACTTTTGTGTGTTTCTGCTGTGTCTAATGGTAAGATTTCTTTCTGGTAATGGATTGCACTTTCAAGCACTTTTATTTTTATTTTTTGAGATGGAATCTCACTCTGTCTCCCAGGCTGGAGTGCCGTGACACGATCTCAGCTCACTGCAACCTCCGTCTCCCAGGTTCAAGCAATTCTCCTGCCTCAGCCTCCCAAGTAGTTGGGATTACAGGCATGCGCCACCAGACTCAGCTAATTTTTGTATTTTTAGTAGAGACAGGGTTTTGCCATGTTGGGCCAGGCTGGTATCAAACTCCTGACTTCAAGTGATCTGCCCATCTTGGCCTCCCAAAGTGCTTGGATTACAGGTGTGAGCTAGTGTGCCTGGCTGACCTTCAAGCACTTTTAGACATGGCTCACGTAGCTATGAAGTTACAAATGTAATCTTAATATCCCTCTCCATGTGTCTCTCTGTCATCTATCTATTTTTAAAACAGACCCAAAGAGGTAGGTTCCTTTTTAAAAAAATTCAGGATTAGGGCATTACACATTCAGTCAATCAAATTCTACCATTAAGAGTGTAGCAGATAAACCGTATGCAATTTAGTAATTTTTATTTATTTATTTTTATGTTATTTTATTTTTTTTGAGATGAAGTCTCACTCTGTCCCCCAGGCTGAAGTGCAGTTGTGCAACCTCTGCTCACTGCAACCTCCACCTCCCGGGTTCAAGAGATTCTCCTACCTCAGCCTCCTGAGTAGCTGGGATTACAGACACCTACCACCACGCCTGGCTAATTTTGTATTTTTAGTAGAGATGGGGTTTTGTCAGCCCGTTGGCCAGGCTGATCTCAAACTCCTGACCTCAGGTGATCCACCCGCCTCAGCCTCCCAAAGTGTTGGGCTTATAGCTGTGAGTCACTGCGCCCGGCCAATTTAGTAATTTTTAAAGGCATGGAATACATGCACACACTTCACCTTCAAATGTCACATGCGGGAATGTTCTTTTGATGAGCGCTCAGAAGTTTTAGGGCCCCAGGGTCATGTAAGAACACCAGCTCTCATGGGCTAGAAGAGGCAGTGGGGCTCTTGGCCATCATTTAGTTCAGGGGGCTTTGGGTTGTGCTCTGTGGGACTCTACAGACAGTGGAGGGTTTTAACTGGGCATTCAGGCCGTGTTAGTTTTCTAGGACTTCTATAACAAAGTACTACAAACTGGGTAGCTGGGGACCACAGAAATTTATTATCTCATAATTCTGGACGCCAGAAGTTTGAAATCAAGGTGTTGGTAGGGCTATGCTTCCTCTGAAGGCACTGGGAGATTGGGGTGGGTGTATGTGTGTGTGTGTATGTGTGTATGGGTGTGGGTAGGATTGAGATCTGTTCCAGACCTTCCTCTGGGCTTCTGGTAGCCTCAGGCTTGTAGATGGCCATCTTCTCTCTGTCTCTTCACATTGTCTTCCCTTAGTGCATGTCTCTGTGTCCAGATTTCCCCCTTTTGAAAGGATACTAGTCGGCCAGGTGCAGTGGTTCACGCCTGTAATCCCAGCACTTTGGGAGGCCGAGGCGGGTGGATCACGAGGTCAGGAGATCGAGACCATCCTGGCTAACATGGTGAAACCCCGTCTCCCTAAAAATACAAAAAATTAGCCGGGCGTGGTGGTGGGTGCCTGTAGTCCCAGCTACTCGGGAGACTGAGGCAGGAGAATGGCGTGAACCTGGGAGGTGGAGGTTGCAATGAGCCGAGATCGCGCCACTGCACTCCAGCCTGGGTGAAGAGTGAGACTCTGTCCAAAAAAAAAAAAAAAAAAGGATACTAGTCATATTGGATTAGGGGCCACCCTAATGACCTCATTTTACTTGATTACTCTTGTAAAGACTTGGTTTCCAAATAAGGTCACATTTTGAGATACTGGGAGTTAGGATGCCAACATGTCTTTCTTGGAGGGGATGTAATTCAGCCCATAACAGGTGCTTTTACAAGGTAGGAGCTCTACCCTCTTTTTTCATTGTGTTTTTTTGAGACAGAGTCTCGCTCTGTCACCCAGGCTGGAGTGCAGAGGCGTGATCTCAACTCACTGCAACCTCTGCCTCCTGGGTTCAAGCGATTCTCCTGCCTCAACCTCTTGAGTAGTTGGGACTATGGGTGTGTGCCATCACACCTGGCTAATTTCCATATTTTTAGTAGATATGGGGTTTCACCATGTTGGCCAGGCTGGTCTCGAACTCCTGACCTCAAGTGATTCTCCTGCCTTGGCCTCCCAAAGTGCTAGGATTACAGGTGTGAGCCACTGCGCCTGGCCTCTACCCTCTTTTACTAGGGCAAGATTTGTTGGAAAAGAAGTTCACTGCTAAACATTTTGGAAATCCATCATCTGAAACATGAGGGAACTGAGGCCCAGTGGGGTAGATGATTTGCCCAAGTAGTTCAACTTATGGGGCAGATTTGGGACTTGAACCCAGGCCTCCAGACTTTGTGTGTTTTTTACTACACAGCAGTAGCTATTATGCTAGCCCATAGGAAGTTCTGATTGCTGGCATGGTTGTTAAACCAACTTTATTCTTTTAAGTTTTCATCAGTCTTTTTCAGAAGTGTCCCTTTTAATTGGAGAATTTGACATTGACATTCTGTTGGCTGGAAAGAGCCTAAGGCAACATAAAGTAATTGTCTTTCATTAGAAGAGTTCAGAAGTACATTTGATGATCTTGGTCACCTGCTGAAAAATATTCATTTCTTCCTGGAATAATTTTGAAGTGAAAAGGTGGAAAGCAATCCAACAGTTAATGACATATGATCGATACTGAGTAGGAAGAACATAATGCTATTATTGGGCTACTGCTTCTTTGATTTTTTAAATTCCCTGTCACTTTTTTTCTCCCACATTATCTGACAAGACTTAGTGACAGAAACTGACTTGAAAGATTCAGAACTTCTGGGAGAGTGGATACCAGTCTGAAAATCCTGTGTAGTTTTGATTTTCTTGTGACAGTTTGGTAGTGTGTGTACACCCACAAAATGAAAGTAATTAGTCAGTGAGATTCATCTCGTTAGGCCAACATCTATGCTGTACTGTTTAGACGAATTCAGGGCAACTAGAGATCTGTCCAGGAGGCAATGCTGAGATGAGAGTGGGTCACATCTATGCTGGGTGACCCCTACCATTCTCCCTCCTCATTGGCTTGTACCTGGACACCCCTCCACCCCCTCCACCCCTTGCTTTCTTCCTGTATCACTACTAGGGAATTCTGGGAATATGTCAGCTTGCATGCACATCTCCAAGGCCCTCTTCCTCTTTGGAGTAATTCAACAACCAAGGCCAGCGAGGCAGCAAGTTCCCCCAAGCTCTCAAAGGAAGAGGCGGAGGCTAGCATTTTCCAGGACACAGGGTGAACACGAGGGACTCATGCACAGAAGCCGTGCCTCTCCCAGCAGCCCAGAGGAAGACTCTAGTTGTGCCCCTTGAGAACTTCCAGGCCTCTGCACCGTCTGCTCCAAGGGAGGCTGCCAATATTGCTGACCCCAGAGAGCTGGAGGGTCCCCATGAAGAGGCACAGGAATATTTGTGTACTGCATGGTTAGGAGCTGATGTACTGGTTGAGTGGAATAAACCTAAGAGCAGCGAGGCTCCTCTGGCATTGCTTGGCTGAGAAATGAGTCAGTTTGGGTACTTTGGGAAGCAGCTGGTGAGACACAGAAGTGCAAACTATTCTGGAGGTAAATGCCTGTGAAAGATAAAAAGGAGAAGGAACAGGACTAGGCAGAGAAAGCTGCAGACCATGAGGTGGGTCTGCTGTCTGTGCAAGAAAAGGCATTAAGAAGGCCTTGCCATGCAACTCTGGGAAGTTAGCCTTCCCCGGTGGAGCTTCAGCACAAAGGCTGCCCACAGTGTCCCTACAGGACAGAAGTGGCCAGGCCTAGTACTGCACTGGGCTCCATCACTGTCTGGCCACTGCTGAGGAGACTACAGCCTTGGCTCAAACACTCCAGCAAGTCCTAAAGGTGCTGCAGCCAAAGAATGTCAGCCGATTGCACTCCTCACCCAAGATTGTCTCAGGAAGGGAGCTCTGAGCAGGGCACCCCATGGCTGCTACAGGGGTAAGGCCCAATCATGTCACTGGCCCCAGCAAATGCTGGAAGGACCCCAACAACTTGACCTGTGTATGCTCTACACACAACCAGTAAGAGGCCAGAACACTGTGACTATGGAGGGGACTTGGTAACTTGAGAGAGGAGAGCCAGGTTGATGAACTCTCTCTCTCCCTTTCCTTCCTTCCTTCCCTCCCTCCTTCCCTTCCCTTCCCTTCTCTTCCCTCCCTCCCTCCTTCTCTTCCTTCCTCTCTCTCTTTCCCCTTCCCCTTTTCCTTCCTTTCCTTCCTTTTCTTTCTTTCTCTCTTTTTCTTTCTGTCTTTCTTTCTCTTCCTTTCTTTCTTTTTCTTTCTCTTTCTCTCTTTCTTTTCTTTCTTTCTCTCTTTCTCCTTCTTTCCTTCTTTTTTCTTTCTTTTCTTTTCTTTCTTTCCTTCTTTCTCTTTCTTTCTCTCTCTCTCTCCTTTCTTTCTCTTTCTTTCCTTTCTTTCTTTCTTTCTTTCTTTCTTTCTTTCTTTCTTTCTTTCTTTCTTTCTTTCTTTCTTTCTTTCTTTCTTTCTTTCTTTCTTTCTTTCTTTCTTTCTTTCTTTCTTTCTTTCCTTTCTCTCCTTTCTCTCCTTTCTCTCCTTTCTTTCCTTTTCTTTCTTGTCTCATTTTGTTGCCTGAGCTGGCCTCGAACTCCTGGGCTCAAGTGATCCTCCCACCTCACCTTCCCTAGTATCTGGGATTACAGGTGTGTAAGGCTTCTCTGGGCCACTCTGTCTATGGGATAGCCCTGCTCTGCCTGTGCAGCAGCCAAAAAAAAAAAAAAAAAAAAACAAAAAACACAATACACATATATGTATATATTATATATAAGATACACATATATATTTGTATATACTTATATATTTGTATTCTATATACACACATATGTACACAGATAGATACATCTATGTGACAGACAATGACTTGTGTTCACACATGGATTTATATTTGTATAGACATAGAGAAATACATGCAAAGGTGTCAGGATGACAATGTGGTTATCCTAGGGGTGAGAACAAATGGAAGATTTGTGTGCATGTCAATTAGTAATAGTTTCTTTCACAATTTTACAGTTTTGTGCACTTTCTATAACCAATTATCTGTGGACTGCAATGTTATCAAAGTAAAACATGCACATTGTTAAAAATCTGAGAGTAAAGAAAAGATTTATAATGAAAACAGAGGCCCAGCCCCCATATCCGCCACTGGCTTCACTTTTTAAATATTTCAGTTGTCTCTTTCCATTGTTTTTTCCATACTTCTAAATAATATGTTCACAGTGCACTTTCCTGATTTTTCTATTTTAGACATTGCCCAGGTCTTCCTGGGGTAAGAGGGGAGCATTCATCTCCTTGGCGCTGCCTCACCTGACCCTCCCCTCCCTTGTCTCCCCCATAAGATGACATTGTCTTACAATTGTTAGTTAAATCAATAAAGAAACGTTCATATCGTTATGACTCTATGAACATGGTTTCCTGAACAGCCACATATTTTGCTATGATTGTTTTCTTTTATAACATAGGTAATTTTGTGCATTTCCAGTGAAAAATAAGTTTTTCTACCATTGTTCTCTCCCAGCAGGCAGATTCCTCTACAGAGCAACTCACATTTCTTGTGTATCCTTCTAGAGAAATTTTATGCACAAGCAAGCACATATGTATATATTTTCCTTTTCCCCTTGAAATAGTAGCATATGATACACATTATCCATTCTTTGCTTTTTTTTTTTAAAAAAAATACATTGTAGAGAGTATTCTACATTAACACATATAAGCTTAACACACATAAGCATGCCTTATTCTTTATAATGGCTGCATAGTATTCTATTGCATAAATAGACAAAATTTATTTATTTAACTACTGGTCTATTGGTGGAAATTCAGGTTATTATCAGGTCTGGAATGAATACTGTATACACATGTCATTTCATATGTGTGTTTGCTATCTATTTAAAAGAAAAATTCCTGTATGTGGAATTTCTGGGTGAGACAATACAGGCATTTTACATTTGAATGATATTGTGAAGTTGTTCTTCAAAGGGAGTATACCAATTCACACTTTCATCAACGTAATTTGTTTCTTGAGCATTTTGCAAACACAAAATGATTTCTTGTTTGGTAAGTGACTTGACTTACTCTTTGCCAATCTGATAAAATACTACAGTGAGATGTGATTATAGTTTTATTTTGTAGTTGTTTTACTATGAATGAGTTTTAGTATGTTTTTTGTATATTTAAGAGTCAATATAACTCCTTTTATCTGAACTATTTATTAGTCATATTTTGCCAATTTTTCTATGAATTGTACATCCTATTTATTGTAGAAACTATTTATGTATTAGGGAAATTGGCTTTTTGTTGGAATATGACTTGCAGATTATTTTATTCAGTTTGGGGTTTACTTTTTGACTTTTTTATAGTGTTTCTTTCATGTAGAAATTTTCATTTTTTTATGTCATCAAATTTTGCAACTGTATAGCCTTAGTCTAATTATGAGATGACATCAGATAAATTCAAATGGAGGAACATTTGTCAAAATAACTTGTCAATACTTTCAAAAGTGCCAAGGCCATGAAACATTGAGGAATTGTTACAGATACAGGAGCTGAAGGAGAAATAACTAAATGCAACATGGTTTCCTGGATAGGATCCTGGAACTGAAGAAAGGACATTGGCAGAAAAGTTGGTGAAATTTGAATAAGGTCTTTAGTATTATGCCAGTACAAATTTCCTGGTTCTGATAATTGTACTATGATTATGTAAGATGTCAGCATTAATGGAAGCTGAGAATGGGGGTGGGGGCATGTAAAACTCTCTGCTCTTGTTTTGTACTTTTTCTGCAAGCCTAAAACTAGTTAGCTTTTTTTTTTTTTAATAGTTTAAAAATGTAATTTGGGCAGAGGTTTCCAGTTATCTACCAAAATTTATTTTACCCTCTTTCCTTATTAAGAACCCTGGTTAATGTTCTAGCTTCTTTGCAGATTAAGGCTGATGGATGAAAAGAAAGGGTGAATTTACCAAGTGGGCCTTCTGTGAAAGCCCGTTTTGCCTTTCTGTTTCCAGTTGTCTTGGAAACAGAAAAGGTGACAAGGTGACTGGAGCTCCAGCAGCCATCCTTGGTTCGTGAATTTCAGAGGCCTTACATTTGACACCTCTGATATCATGAACCATCTGCAGCAATGGCCTATCTTGTTGTTATGAAGTCTCTATATACCTAGAATGCTATTTCTAACTGAGATAGCAGTGTGGCTCCTGGCCTGCCTCACTTCAAGAACTTAAAAAAAGACAAGTCTCCATGTTTCCTCCGGCATAATTTTGGTTTCATTTTTATATTAAAAATTTTTCTTTTTCTTTTTTTTTCCCAGAGACGGAGTCTCGCTCTGTCGCCCAGGCTGGACTGCAGTGGTGCGATCTCGGCTTACTGCAAGCTCCGCCTCCCAGGTTCATGCCATTCTCCTGCCTCAGCCTCCAGAGTAGCTGGGACTACAGGCGTCTGCCACCACGCCTGGCTAATTCGTTTGTATTTTTGGTAGAGACGCGGTTTCACCGTGTTAGCCAGTATGGTCTCGATCTCCTGACCTTGTGATCTGCCCACCTCAGCCTCTGAAAGTGCTAGAATTACAAGTGCGAGCCACTGCGCCCGGCCAAAAATTTTTCATCTATTTGGAATTAATTTCATTTGTTCTAAGCATAGAGATAGAGACCTAACAATTTTTTCTCTAAATACCTACTCAGTTGCCAACACCACTGATTTACCGAATTTCCTCTAGTGACATTCAGTGCCATTTTAATAGTATTTTAGATTTTAATAGCAATTTTGGTCTATTTCTGTGCTTTCTATCTTGTCGCATTGATCTAATTATTCATGTGCCATTACCACAATATTTTCACTTTAGTTTTATTAAATACTTTAATGTTTGGTAGGACAAATATCTCAACTTTTTGTTTCAAAATTTTTTCTTTCTGCGCATTTCCATATGAACTTTAGAATCAGATTGTGTTCTATATTTTTAATTGATATTTCATTGAGACCACATTAAGTTTATGTATTAATGTAGAAAAAAATGACATCCTTTAAATATTAAGTCTTCCTGGCCGGGTGTGGTGGCTCACGCCTGTAATCTCAGAACTTTAGGAGGCTGAGGCAGGCGTATCACAAGATCAGGAGTTCGAGACCAGCCCGGACAATATCATGAGACTCCATCTTTACTAAAAATACAAAAATTAGCCAGGCATGGTGGCGCATGCCTGTAGTCCTAGCTACTTGGGAGGCTGAGGCAGAAGAATCACTTGAATCCAGGAGGTGGAGGTTGCAGTGAGCCGAGATGACTCCACTGCACTCCAGCCTGGGTGACAGAGTGAGAATCCGTCTCAAAAAAAAAAAAAAATGAAAAAAACCTGAGTCTTCCTATCTCAACAAAATGGAGTATGCCTTTTAATTTATTCAAGTATGTCCTTCTGTAGCATTGGAAGGTTTTATTTAGGTGAATCTTATACATTTCTTAGTGTTTTTATGCTCATGTATTCAATCTTCTCCGTTATTTTCTTCCATTGTATTTCCTAACTTGTATATATTCTAATAATCTTGTAAATTAATTTTGTAATCATATAACTTAATTTTTATATTGTTTATAATAATGTTTTTAGTTGATTTTTTTCTAGTTTCTTCAGATATGCAATAATATTGCCTAACTATAATGATACTTTTACTCTATTCTTTATCATTTAGGTACTTTAATTTCTTCCTTACATCTAATTGCATCAGATTGTTAAATTATAGTGGAGAGGAAGTCAAAGTTCTGATATTGGAACGAGTAGGTGATTTGATTTCTAAATTGGGTGATTTGAGAAAAATTTAATGAATAGGCTGTTTCCAAAGCAAGCAAGGTGTGAGGAGACGTCATGGTGCAAGACTCTGTAGCGACCGCGGGAAACCCTTACTTCCTCTAAGCCTGATGGGTAAAGGGAGGGAGAAACTTTGGAGCTTAGAGCCAGAGAGAGCTGTGTGGAGGGGGCTGTCAGACAGGAGCAATGGCTTTTACTTGAGCATCACAGCCAACCTGCAATGACAGTGAGAAAACAGGAAAATGATACCTAGCCCTGCTCTCTCCCTCCCTCTGATCTGCCAGTACTCTCCATGGGTTGAACCCAATGAGCAGCCTGAGATAAAGCATCCTGTCAATGACATAGGTGAGCTTGCCTCTTGGGCAAGAGCAAATGGAGAGGCAAACAGTGGACTTAGAGACACAAAGGGGGAGAAAACCAGCACAGGGAACATCCTTGTCTTATTCCTGACACTAGTAGGAAAGCCTCTAGTATTTACCATGAGGCATATATGTTTGTATGTTGTGCATGTATATATCTAGATAGCTACATAAATGTATCTACATAGATGTATCTATCTACCTGTGTATCTGTTGACCCTTGACCAACATGCACTTGAACAGCATGGGCCACTTATATTTTTCAATAAAGTTGAAAAATATTTCATGGGTGCATATTTTTCAATAAAAGTTACACTAAGTATGCTTGTCTCTCCTACCTCCCCTTCCAACTCTTCCACCTCTTCTGCCTTTGCCACCCCTGACACAGCAAGATCATATTCTCCTCTTCCTCCTTCTCAGCCTATTCAACATGAAGATGGCGAGGATAAAGGCCTTCATGATGATCCTCTTCCACTTAATAGTACATAAATACATTTCTTATGATTTTCTTAATAACATTTTCTTTTCTCTGGCTTACTTTATTGCAAGAATGCAGTATGTAATGCATATTGTTACCAGCGGCAAATTCATATGGGTTGGCAGCAAACTCAATCCTTGCCTCCTCAGAGAAAGTAAATCAGCCAAGAGGCAGAAGTAGGTTTAAGGCAGAGGAAGAGACTGAGGCAAATTTTAGAGCGAGAGTGGGAGTTTATTAAGAAGTTTTAGAGCCGGAGCAAAAGAAAGCAAAGTACACTTGGAAGGGGGCCAAGCAGGCAACTTGAGCAATCCAAGTGGCCCATTCAGTCCCTGACCTGGGATTTTATACATTGGCATGGCTCTGGGGTTTTATTGTCTCTTCCTTTAATCCTTCCCTTGGGGAGGGCTGTTGCTCAACTGCCACATGTACAGTGTTGGTCAGCACTTGGGAGCGTGACCACATGCATAGTGCATTTATTGAGGTTGTGCCCATGCTCTCCGGGGGTGATTTTCCTTTGTGGGTCAAATGCCTCTAGAGGGAGCTCATACATCTGCCATTTTGCTTCTTCCTGTGCATGCTTGAGCCTGCTCGCCCAACTCCTGAGATCTTATCAGGAGGCTACGGATCACCAGCTTTGGGTGTTTTCCATCTGTTGGGAGACTGTCTTCCTATACATTTTCAGAAAGGCAGTTTAACAACTGCCAAACCATCATCTGATAGTCACCTGGCATTCCTGGGGGGCCCTTTCTTGCTCTTCTCATGTCTGCCTAACTACCTACTCTAACAATATAACATAGAAAAGATGTGTTAAGCAACTGTTTATATTATTCATTTATTTATTTTGAGACAGAGTCTCACTCTGTTGTCCAGGCTGGAGTGCAGTGGCCTGATCTCGGCTCACTGCAACCTCCACCTCCCTAGTTCAAGCGATTCTTGTGCTTCAGCCTCCCAAGTAGCTGGGATTACAGGTGTGTACAACCATGCCTGGCTAATTTTTTGTATTTTTAGTAGAGATGGGGTTTCACCATGTTGACCAGGCTAGTCTAGAACTTCTGGCCTCAAGTGATCTGCCCGCCTTGGCCTCCCAAACTGCTAGGATTACAGGCATGAGCCACCGCGCCTGGCCTGTTTATGTTATTTATAAGGCTTCCAGTCAACAGTAGGCTATCAGTAGTTAACTTATCAGAGAGTCAAAAGTTATATGTGGATTTTCAGCTGCATGGAGGGTTTGTGTCCTTAATCTCTGTGTTGTTTGAGAGTAAACTGCATACCTTTGTATGTGTTAGTCCATTTGTACTGTGATAACAAAATACTTTACACTAGGTTATTTATAAACAAGAGAAATTTATTGCTCACGTTATTGGAGGTTGGGAAGTCCAAGATCAAGGTGCCAACAGATTTGATGTCTGGGAAGAACTTTGTAGATGTTGGCTTGTTGCTGTGTCCTCACATGACAGAAGAAGCAAGGGAGTTTTCTCAAGCCTCTTTTATAAGAAAATTAATCCTATCATGAGAGTGGGACCCTCATGACTTAATCACTTCCCAAAGGCCTCACCTCTGAAAATTATCACTTAGGGTGTTAGGTTCCAACATATGACTTTTTGGGGTGATACCAACATTCAGCCCACAGCAGCATGAGATCACATTTAAGAAGAAACCATCAATTTTTTAATTAAAAAATTCTAAAAATTCTAAAATTGATGTCCAATATTATATCAAACTCTTTGCAGCATTTAAGATGATCAAGATTTTTATAAATATAGTAATAATAGATATTTTAATGCATATTCAATTATTGTGTTATCTTTGCAGTGCTGATATGAAAACTTAGTCATATTGTATTTTTTTATATGATGCTAGATTCTACTTGCTCATATATTTTACTTAGAATTTTTGTATTTTCTTAAACTGCTGATTGAACTTACCTGGGAAACTGGTTGTGTATATAAGTGTATGTCTTCTTTTTTTTTTTTTGAGATAGAGTCTTGCTCTGTCACTCAGGCTGGAGTGCAGTGGTGCGATCTTGGCTCACTGCAAGCTCTGCCTCCCAGGTTCACGCCATTCTCCTGCCTCAGCCTCCCGAGTAGCTGGGACTACAGACGCCCTCCACCACCCCTGGCGAATTTTTTGTATTTTTAGTAGAGACGGGGTTTCACCGTGTTAGCTAGGATGGTCTCGATCTCCTGACCTCGTGATCCACCTGCCTTGGCCTCCCAAAGTGCTGGGCTTACGGGCTTGAGCCACCACACCCGGCTCTGAGTCTGTTTAATTTTTAAGAAACTGCCAAATTCTTTTCCAAAGTAGCTGTACCCTTTTGCATTCCCACCAGCAATGAATGATGAGAGCTTCTGTTGCTCCATATCCTCACCAGCATTTGGTGTTATCAGTGTTTTGGATTTTGGCCTTTCTGATGGATGCGTAGTATTATCTCATTGTTTTAATTTGCAATTTCTTAATGACACAAGATGTTGAGAATAGTTCCCTATGCTTATTTGCCATCTGTCTATCTCATTTGGTGAAGTGCCTGTTTAAGTCTTTTGCCTATTTTAAAATTGAGTTGCTAGTTTTCTTATTGTTGAGTTTTGAGAGTTTAAAAAATATATTTTAGATAACAGTTTTTATAAGATATGTCCTTTGCAATTATTTTCTCCCAGTCTTGGGAGGCTTGTCTTTTTATTTTCTTGATAGTACCTTTTACAGAGTGAAAGTGTTTAATTTTAATTAAGTCCAGCTTGTCAATTATTTCTTTCATGGATAGTGTCTTTGATGTTGTGTCTAAAAAGTCAAATTATACCCAAGGCCATCTACAATTTCTCCTATGTTTCTTCCTGCTTGGTTTTTTTTTTTTTAACTCAAATAATTTACTATCTCTTCTTATTTTTTTTCTAAATATTCCATTAAATGATTTATGCTATAGAGTTCTCATCTTTTTCCATGGACTCTCCCATCCAGAGTTATCACTCTTCCTGTTTTAACATGAATGGTTGCTCTCTAATGCTGCTGGTTACTCAAATTCCTCCCTCCCTTCCTCTCTCCAACCCTTCCTCCCTCTCTCCCCTCTCCCTCCCTCCCTTTCTTTCTCCCTCTTCTCCACACACCAGGCATTATTATGGGTGTGACACAGCAGGAAACAAAGCAAAAATCCCTGCCTTCATGGTTTTCACATTCCAGAAGTTGGTGCCATAAAATAAACTAACTGAATAAATAGTAACATATCAATTGGTAATGAGAGCTAGGGAGAAAAATAGGGTAAAGATGATAAGGAGTGATGGAAGTAGAGAAGGGGTCACTGTGATTTGTTGGATGATCAGTGGAGTCCTCCTTGATAAAGTGCATTGGAACAGAGATTAAAGGCAGTGAAGAAAACGATCACATGGATATCTGGGGAAAAACGTTTCTAGGCAGAACGAATTGAGGAAAATCTTTTTAGTTTAGAATTTTACACCCAGCCAAACTACCACTGAAATATAAGGATAAAATAAAGACCTTCTGGGATGTGCAAGGACACAGAGTATTCAAGTATAATGACTATTTCTTAGGAAATTACCATGAGGTGTGGTCTAGCAAAATTGAAGAGTACAAAGGCATTAAAGTAGGGATGCATTTGGAAGGTTCAAATATAAAAGGAGGCAGCATGGCTGGAGCTGAGCGAGTGCGAGAGAGAGCAGTAGGAGATGAGTCAGAGGTGCAAGGAGGTCATGCGTGCAGGACATTGTAGACCGCTGGAGGGCCGTTGGTCTGCACTCTTTGTGAGATGAGGCAGGAAAGGAGGGTTTTGCAGAAAGGACATATGTTTTCAAAGGATCCTTCTGGCCTTTCTGTGGAGAACAGATACAAGGGGAAGCCGGGGTACTAGGTCTCTTGTGTTAGATTTTGTTTTCTGCACCCCATCTACCTCAGTTTTTGGTTTACTCTTTAATTCTGCCAGGCACGTCTTTAATAGTATCCTAAGAAAGAATGCTTTGAAAGTAAATGTTCCATGTCTCTGTTTGCCTAAAAAGGCCTTCATTCTCTCCTTACATGTGAAGAATATTCCAACTGGGTGTACACTTCTAACTTGAAAATTACTTTCCTTCAGAATTTGGTAAACCTTATAGTCTTCTAAGAACTTGTACTGGGAAACTTGATGTATTTCTGATTTCTGATCTATTGCTTTCGACTTCTTTTTGTCTCTGGAAGGTTTTAGGATATTCTCTCTAATTTTCAAGTTCTATAATTTCATGATGATGTAGTATATGTGTGTGCACATGTGTCTTCCCATCTTAGTAGGCCCTTTGTGGAGAACCATATTTTTCAGTTGTGAGGAAATTTTCTTGTATTGTTTTTAAAATTTCCTCTCCTTAATTCTCTGTTCTCTCTATTTGTTAGATTTTGGACTCTATAGAATGACCTTTGATATTTTTTATTCTTTTCGTTATCCTTTTCAACTTTATGTCATTTTGTCCTATTTATTTCTTGGGACATTTTCTCAATACTATCTACAAATTTTTTCTTTTATCTTTGCAATTAGACAAATAGATTTTTAAATTTCTATGAGCACTCTTCTATAAAATAGCACTGTGTGTTTGTTTTGCAAAACAAAGCGCGTGTAGAGGAATAGTAAAGGTAGAGTTCTTTCATTTGTTCCCTGTTCACTGCATGATCTCTTTCTTCTGGGTTCATTTCTCCTCTCATTTGTTTGTTTTCTTTCTATTTTCATATTGGATGACTTGCTCCCATGTCTGATGGTACTTCTTTAATGCTGGGTGATTTCATGGAGGGCCTGACCTTTATTTGGGTGGTTTCCAAATGCCAGACTATGGTGGTCTTTTCTTTTCCCTTCCCTTCCCTTCCCTTCCCTTCCCTTCCCTTCCCTTCCCTTCCCTTCCCTTCCCTCCCCTCCCCTCCCCTCCCCTCCCCTCCCCTCCCCTCCCCTCCCCTCCTCTTCCCTTTTCTTTTCTTTTCAGACGGAGTCTTGCTCTGTCACCAGGCTGGAGTGCAGTGGCACGATCTCGGCTCACTGCAACCTCTGTGTCCCGGGTTCAAGCGATCCTCCTGTCTCAGCCTCCTGAGTAGCTGGGATTACAGGCACACGTGACCACGCCTGGCTAATTTTTGTATTTTTAGTAGAGATGGGGTTTCACCATGTTGACCAGAATGGTCTCGATCTCTTGACCTCGTGATCCACCCGCCTTGGCCTCCCAAAGTGCTGGCATGAGTGTGAGCCACCACGCCTGGCCATATGTTGGTCTTTTCTTTGGTTTATTCCACTTCTCCAGGTGAATGCTCTAATCTCTCTGCTGGTGGAATAGATTCTTGGCTGCTGGCATTTGGTATCTAGGGTGTGAGACTGGAGGTGAGAGTCATGATCACTCCATATTTGATCCTTCAATTACGTGTCCCCATCTTGAGTTCAGGTGTTGGATGTCTCTGACTCCTGCACCATTCTCTTTCAGTTTCTCTAGGATGAGGACTTCCATTTTCCTGCATGAGGGTGCACACCCACTGCTGGCCTTCTGTGTGGAATTGGAGCTGGGGAGAGGGTGGCAGTACGCATTTCTGTGTGTTACTTTTAACTGCTACCTTCAACTGCATTCCTCTGACTCCAGCTTCCTGGATATTTTGAGGGGGGCGGTGCAACTGGACTCTCTTCCTGTCAAGATGCCTCTTTGCAGACTCTTTGGGCTATTGCTTCCTCCAGTTTGTCAAATTAGTTACCACTGCTACATCTGCCTTCTGTTTCCTAAAAATATGTCAAACTCTTTTGCCCACTGATGTCTTTGCCACCATTCTCTCACCTTGTGGGCTGCACAGTTCTCTCTTTTGCTATAATACAAGTGGGGCATAGGAAGAAAGGAGACAAACATTTACTTCATCTGCCATCTTTTCATAATTAAAAACTCAAATAGGGTAAATTTAACAGGAAGAAAAGTAATTCTACCAGCAGAAGATCATTTTGCAGTGTAGTTGAATTAAATTCAGTCTGTCACCTCCCTTAATGTGCCCCTTCCTGTGAAAAGTCCCCGTCATCCTCAAGAACTTTCAGGCATAGAAAACTAGAGGGACCTTCTGGAGAAAGCAGGAGTGAGGTCCTGAAAAAGCTTAAATAAGTGGCTGGCTCTGAGGGAGAGTGAAGTCATACTAGACCCCCGTGTACATCTTGGGACAAATTGTCCTGCTGCCCAGCCTCTAGCTCTTCAACATGCTGGAAAATTGGGAATGTGGAACGTGGGAGCTGAGGGCCAAGGCAGGACAGGGCCTAAGTGGCTTCTGCTGCATCTGAACTTGGTGAATCTGAGTCCCAGAAAGCCCTCTGATTTATAGGCTGGGGCCCTAGGAGTAGGCAGCATTTACAGGAAGACAGCTGTGCTATAGCATTTCTTCAGTTTTAATCATGTGCATCAGCTTCAGGGCCCTGGTCTCTTCAAGAGGAGAAGGGCTGAGTGATAACTTTTGTGAGTTAATATCCTATGTCAAGCACCATAGTAGACACACAACAGGCATCATCTCATTCAATTTTCAGAGCAAACATGAAAGATAAGGCTCACTATCCCCATTTCACAGAAGAGGAAATAGAAGCTCAAGAAATCAAGAAATTCAGAGCCAGAACCTGAATCCAGGATGCTTTGGCCTCTGCTTTGACCAAAACATGAGGTAGATTTAGGTCACTGGTCTCATCAATGACTCCTGGGCCACACTTCAGTGCAGATATGTTTTGCTTGGCCCATAAACTAGAGGCTCACACAATGTTCTAAAGATATTTAGAATTAGTTGGCAATGTTGGGGGATCAGGAGAGTTTACATAATCACCTGGAATTTCAGCTCTTCTTGAAGAGTCAGCAGACCTCACAGCATGGGGTCTGATGTGGTTTGGCTGTGTCCCCACTCAAGTCTCATCTTGAATTGTAGCTCTGTAATACCCATGTGTTGTGGGAGGGACCCGGTGGGAGATAATTGAACCATGGGGGTAGGTTTTCCCATGCTGTTCTCATGATAGTGAATAAGCCTCATGAGATCTGATGGTTTTATAAAGGGCAGTTCACCTGCTCATGCCCTCTAGCCGGCCGCCACGTAAGACGTGTTTTGTTCCTCCTTTGCCTTCTGCCATGATTGTGAGACCTCCCCAGCCATGTGGAACTGTGAGTCCATTAAACTCTTTTTCTTTATGAATTACCCAGTCTTGGGTTTTTCTTCATAGCAGTATGAAAATGGACTAATGCAAGATCCATGAAGTCTGTGTGGTAACAATACCTTGGAGCTAGGTGAAAGTTACATCCTCTAGAAGTGTAG
Source organism: Pongo abelii (assembly GCF_028885655.2). Taxonomy (NCBI): domain Eukaryota; kingdom Metazoa; phylum Chordata; class Mammalia; order Primates; family Hominidae; genus Pongo; species Pongo abelii. Next base: position 101,517,289 of record NC_072001.2, on the reverse strand, counting down.
GGATGTGTTCTGTGGCCTTCCATGTGGTCCCCAAATAATCCACGTAAGCATCTGGCCCCCAGATAGCATGACATTATTTTATGTAGATGCAGCCAAACTCCACAGATAACACAGATATCTGGTTGCCAGTTTGTCACTGTCCCCGCCACTCCCTATGACTCTCCATCATAGGCCCTGATGTTGGTACTTGTTACTAAGCTTCTATTGTGCTTTTTTTAAATAGCATTATCTATTGAACTGAATGAGTAATATTAAGTATCTAAATTATTGAATGAGCTTGATTTAGAAGGGGGAACTTATAGAGCAGCTTTATGAATTACAAGTATTCCCAATTCAACTCCCTTTCTGGGTTCATTTTGTCATTTTTTTGTTCCTAGATGAATCTTGAGCTGGCACATCTTAGATAATGAGAAGTTTACTCAGTCTAATAATAATGTCACTTCAACCTTCTTCCTCTCCCATCTTCCTCCATATCTGCCACCAGCCTGCAGCTGGGTGATGTGGCTGGTTGATTGGCTTATCTTACCTCTCCTTGCTGCATCTGCCCCCAGTGCTTGGCTGCTGCCTTCAATACCTCCAGGTCAAGAGTGTGACAAGGCACAGTTTAATGAGACTAGAAAGGTTGAAACAGGCTCAGGTTGGTGTCCTCTGGGTTGAGCTAACCCTTTGTGGTTCCCATCTGAGATCTCTCCCTGCAATCCAGCTGCTTTTGACTCCCTTCAGCCTCTGGGCTTCCCTGGGGCCTCAGGACCCTCCAAATGGTACTATTGGGCAGTATTCATTTTTGGATGACTCTAGACAACCTTGCATGTGGGTGCCTCATCTGGTCTTCTGAGAAACGCGCATGTTTATTCTGTGTACTTTCTGCATAACCAATTCCCTATATCAAATTCTCTCTGTTAGACATAACTGGCATTCTGTATCCCTGGCTGGGCCTCAGACAGGCAGCTCTGGCATCTAACCATTTCCTCAGTGCTCCAAATGAGATGCTAATTACCTTCAGGAGGCATCAATTAACTTCTAACTGTGCTTAAAAAATTAATTTTTCACTTGAATTCTCTCTCTCACCCCATGTCCATCTCTTCCCATCTCTTGTTTTCTCCCCGTTTTATTATGCTGAGAATGCAGTACCTTTGCCACTGGCTAGCTCACAGTACCTATAGCAATGACCCTTTTAGTCAAAGTTGTTGGTGGAAAGAGGGAAAGAGTTATATATATATATATATGAATTCGGAATCATGGTTCACTTATAAATATTATTTCTACTTAGCAATGTTTGTTGTTCAAGCAAAATAACCAAAGGAGGAAGGATTCGTTGGAAACCTGATTTATAGTAGACACAGGGCAGATTAAATGATTGAACGGTTTCCTGACTTTGGATCTCTCCACTCACAGAGTCTATTCTGTGAATATTTATTCTACTGACCTTTGGTGTAGGTCCAGCATTATTGTCCTTATGAGATGTGCTGAAAAAATATGTGTGAGTACTTGAGGAAATGGTTTTATAATTCAAAGGACTAGAATTCTGAGGCTGACAAGACTTTGAAGGGTTTGGTTTATCTCCTTGCCTTCAGGCAAGTAAACTCCAAAATCAATTTAGACGAAAAAATATTCAGAGAATTTCCCCTATTGCTTTTATTAGTTTAATTTGTATGTTAAGAATTTCATCCAGAAAACCTTCCTTTGATCTTATTCTGAATTGATTTAGTGCTTCCTTCCCTCACTCATTAATTCAACGCCTTCTTTTTGAGTCTTTACTATGTGCCAGAGACTGTTTGCAAAGGAGACACGGTCTTGACTTAGCCCCAAATGTTTGCACCAGGACAGATGAGTGGAATGGATGTTACAGGAAGACAGAGCTCAGCTCAGTTAAGAAAGAGCTTTCCAAGAGTGAAACATGCCCAAGTTGGATTGGGCTCAAACGCAGCCTTGGGTCACTTTGCCAGAAGTAGAAAGGATGGGAGCAGCTCCTGGAGGGATAGAATAGATGACCTTAAAGAGCCACTTCAACTTTAGGATCCTGTCTCTCATCTGAGTTCTTCATTACAATGCTGGCTCTTTCTTCCCTTTGGCTTTTCAGGGAATTCGTTCTTCTATTTTCTTGGGCTGATAGGAAGCCTGATCATGTGGCAATTGACTAGTAGTTAATTGGCAATTGCCTAGTAATTAATACCAGATAAATGACTCATCCTCCTGATTTCACTTAGAAGGATGCTCCCTGATTCCCCTCTTTCCTCTGTATCCCACCCCTGAGGTGGTGCCCCTGATTGCATTCTCTATCACATCAAACCCTTCCTTCATTGCACTTATCGCAAATGCAACTTTACTTTTATTTGTGTGATCTTTATATAATATGCATCTATTTTATCACTCTATTCCACCTTCTAGCTCCTAACACACTGCCTGGCACATAGTAGGTACTTAATGTTACATGTTTATATGTATATAATGTGCATATATCATATATATATAATTTATACGATATGTACACAGGTGTCTCATATGTAATGTGTACATACCTAATACACATATCTATTCTGAAATGACTGAATGAATATCTTCAGTCATTGACTAGATTTGTATAAGGCAATAACAGCAGTGACAAGAAAACAATGACATTTTATTTTTTTAAGGAATTGACTCATGATTTTGGGGTCTGACAAGTACAAAATCTGTAACATGCTGTAAATTCAGGTAAATACTGATCTTACAACAGTCTTGAGTCTGAATTCTGCAGGGCAGCAGGTTGGAAACTCAGACACGCTTTCCATGTTGCAGTCTTGAGAATTTGTTCTTCCTCTGGAAACCTGTCTTTACTCTTGAGCCCTTCAGAACAGACCAGAGAATGGGCTCTGGTGAGGATGGAAAGAAGAAACCAATCTGCTGTGCACCTGTGTATACAGCATCCGGCAGGTGAGATTTACATTTCCTTTCTCACCTAAGAAAGACTCCAGGAAGCTGGATCCCTCTTTCTCAGTGCCAAGAGATTCTCTACGCCTGCCTCTAAGGATAACCTTAAAATATCCAGGGGATTTTCAATTAGCAACACAGAGCTTTAAACACTGAACTAATCTTCCTTTGAGCTTGCACCTGTCCTTTGATGGACTTTGATGCAGACCCCGGAGGTAAGAAGGGATCACAATGCCATGGGGTGGGGGTGAAGGAGGAGCGTGGGACTCATGACTGCTCTTGTCAGGGGCTAAGCTGAGCCAGCCTGAAGGTGCACAAAGCCTGCTTGACAACTGTCCTCCACTCTCATCACCGTAAATTAGCTCCCTGTGGATAATGCTGCTTCCTATTATCTACAGATGCTAGGACGTTTTATTATTCCTACCTTCTGGGTCTTTCTGTCTGTCTTCACTAAGTGCAAGAGACAGGCATAGGATGCCCTTTGGGAGCCCTGACTCTATTTTTGTATACTGGCCTGCATTGTGAGATGCACACATGAAATTTCTTCACCAAATGAAGAGAACCACTGCCAGAGTAACAGGGCATGGTGTTAGGCCCTTGCCCCACTTTCTGCAGTGGGCTCTCAAGAGATGAGGAGGGCCTTCCCTGGGTCTTATGTGGTCCCATGGGTGGTAAACTAATTCTGTTTTGTTGTTGTTGTTGTTTGTTTGTTTGTTTTTTTGAGATGGAGTCTCACTCTGTTGCCCAGGCTGGAGTGCAGTGGCGCAATCTTGGCTCACTGCAAGCTCCGCCTCCCAGGTTCACACCATTCTGCTGCCTCAGCCTCCCGAGTAGCTGGGACTACAGGTGTCTGCCACCACGCCCGGCTAATTTTTTTGCATTTTTAGTAGAGATGGGGTTTCACCGTGTTAGCCAGGATGGTCTTGATCTCCTGACCTTGTGATCCGCCCATCTCGGCCTCGAAAAGTGCTGGGATTACAGGCGTGAGCCACCGCACCCAGCCAACTGATTCTCTCTGGAAAGAGATCCTTGGTTATGTTTTTCTCTTTTCTCTAAAATGGGCAGTTGATTGTTCTTTCTGAGTCTCATTGACCTTCTAAGAAGCTTCTCCAGGTTAATCCTGTGGTAATCTACCTCTTCCTCCCTCAACTTCAGAGCTCAGATTGCTGTTCCTTTTCAGTCTGTGCCTTAGCTTTTTGTTCTCTGTTCCATGATGTATGATGTGTTCTATGAGATGGCCATGCCCATAGCTCCCTGACTTTTCCTCCTGCCACTGCGCCCACTCTACCTGAAGCTCCAGCTCTTAGGAGTCACCTGCATTGCTGGAACATTGCCTGCCCTCTCATTCTTACTTCCATCCTTAGCAGAGGCTGTTCCCTCCACCTGTAGTGCCCCACCTGCCTCCTGGACACACCTGTCTCCAAAGCACAACATCAGTGTTGCTTTCCCTGCAAAGTACCGCCAGTCCCCAGTATTATCTCACAGTGTATTCCAGCTCTTGATTACCAGCTGCGAAGCTCTAGGCAAGCGATTTGCTGCTCCATAGCTTGGTTTTCTAGGGTACAAAATAAGTCTGATAATAATGCTTACCTCATGTGGTTGTTGTGAGTTGTAAGTGAGAAAATACATGAAACGGGCTTAGCACGATGTCTGATGCATACAAAGTGCTCAAAAAATAGTTAGACATTATCTCATACTGGCTATATCAGTTTAGTTATCTTTCTCCTCTCCAAATCCATGAGCACTGTGAGGACATGCTGGTTATTATTGCTGAGTAACAAACTACCCCCAATTTAGTAGCTTAAAACCACAATAATTATTAATTTTGCTCACAAACCTGCAATTTGGGAAGAATTCAGCTGGTTTGGGAAGAATTCATTCTGTTTGCTCCATGAAGCAATAGCTGAGTCTATTGCTTGGGTGTCCTTGTTGGTCACCGGGCCTAACTGTGGCTGGTCATATTCTCCAAAAATGGCTGTAACCTGCTCTTCTTGCAATGTAACTTTGACATCCTTCCCAATAAGAGATGGGGTCTATATTCCTTCCCCTTGCATGTAGGTGGGCTCATGACTATGGTGGGAGAGATGCTGTGTGACCTCTGAGGCTGGGACATAAATGGTGACACAGCTTACAAACTTGTCCTTTTGAGGTGCTTGCTCTTGGAATCCAGTCAGCACGCCATGCTGTGAGGAAGCCCAAGTAGCTCATGCATAGGCTCATGTGTGGAGGAAATAAGGCCCCTGGCCAACATCCCTGGCTGAGCTCCCAGCTGGTATGCAGCTTTACCACAACGCCTGTGTGAGTGAGCTGTCCTGAAAGTGCATCCTTTCCAAAGCTGCCTCAGTTCTTGCTTCATGGAGCAGAGAAGAGATAACGCAGCTAAATCCTTCCCAAATTGCAGATTTGTGAGCAAAGTAAATAATTATCATGGTTTTAAGCTACTGAATTTTGGGGGTAGTTTGTTACTCAGCAATAATAAAAAGCATGTCCTCTTTAGATCCTGAACTGGAAGATTTCCAGTTTCTATAGTCTGTATGTTTCTGTACCATTGCCCCCCTACCCCATTTAAAATGTTAAAATAATCACATCCAAGTGATGATATTTGGAGTTGGGGCCTTTCAGAGGCAGTTAGGTCATGAGGGTGGAATCTTCATAATGGGATTAGTGTTGTTATAAAAAGAGACACCAGAGATCTCCCTCTCTCTCCTTCCACCATCTGAGCACAGTGAGAAGGCAGCTGTCTGCAACCCAAGGGGAGAGACTTCACCAAAACCCAGCCATAATAAAGTCTTGATCTCAGACTTTCCAGCCTCCAGAACTGTGAGAAATAGATTTCCATAGTTTATAAGCCATTCAGTCTATGGTGTTTTGTTATAGCAGCCCGGATGGACTAAAATACCAACCATAGTGCATTAAGTGAACGTACCAAGGAATTCAAATGCCAAAGTCGGTGTCAGGAGAGGTCAGAAAGGGGCACATCACCAAGAAGGAAGTTGGAGTAGAGGTGAGCTGGAAGGGCTGGGAGTGTCTGATGGGCTCGGGGGAGGGAGGAGGGCATCCTGGTAGTGAGGGGAGAATTAGTCTGGGGGCAGCAGGTGTGGCAGAGGCAGATGAGGCTGGGTGTCTGGGAGGGAGCTGAGCATGCAGCAGGCATCCTTCAGCATCAGGATAAAGACTGAATTAGATTCATTTTAGGTCCCGGGATCCATTGTAGATTCCAGAACAAGAGAGTGACTTGGTATGCAGGTATTCTGGAATGATTTGTGGGGGCACAGTTTCCAGGGTAGAATGGGGTGGGCAAGAGGCCGGGGAGGGTGATGGGAAGTTTCAGCAGGATCCATGAAGCGGGATTGTTGTTGGTCAGGAGACCTCTCCCCTGTGAGGTCTCTCTCATCAGTGCTCCACGGGCACTGCCCAGGACCCCCTGATGTCCCTTGTTCTACCTGCTAGGCTGCCTATGTATCTTCTAATGGCACTGCCTCTTTGTTAGTGAGGTGATGTGTAGACCCTGATGACAGCTTAGGTTTGAATCTTGGCTCCAGCTCTTATTTGCCTATGTATTCTTGGGGAAGTTAACTAACCTCTTTACCTCAGTTTCCTCATTTGTGAAATGAGAATAATAATGATACTTTGTGAGATAATTAGTTCACTATACAAAGAGGAAATAATCAGTGATGTTCACATTATTATTATTATTAGAGACGGAATTTTGCTCTGTCACCAGGCTGGAGTGCAGTAGCACCATCTCAGCTCACTGCAGCCTCCACCTCCTGGGTTCAAGCGATTCTCCTGCCTCAGCCTCCTTAGTAGCTGGGACTACAAGTGCGCGCCGCCACGCCCAGCTAACTTTTGTATTTTTAGTAGAGATGGGGTTTCTCCATGTTGGCCAGGATGGTTTTGCTCTCTTGACCTTGTGATCTGCCCACCTTGGCCTCCCAAAGTGCTGGAATTACAAGTATGAGTCACTGTGCCCGGCCATGTTCACATTATTTTATGACATGTCTTCTACATGTTTCCATAGCTGGACTTTGGCATTAGGTATGTGCTCATCTTTTGTTTAGTACTCTGGGGCTTCTCAAATATCCATCCATCACCAGCTTACAGTATATCCCTTAGATGGGTTACTTGAAGAGATGTCTGAACTCATCCAGTATACATGCATTGAATCAAATTTTAGGGTATCTCACTATTTCCACATCGTGTTGTTCTTCACTTCCAAACAGTTGACAAAGTTCATGCACTCTGCATTCACGAAATTGAACAAAATCATTTTCCTTTAGGAGAGTTCAAGACAAGCAGATAATCACAAAACATCCTAAGTGGCTTTTGACCATGGGGAGAAGGCCAGAAAGATGACATTCCCCATAAATGGAGGTCAGTTGGGGCTGACATGAGTCCTACTGAAGATAGCTAAAATCTGGAGCCTATAGTTAGGAAGGGGGTTGAAACAGATCATATCAGTAAGAGTTCCTCTCTCACCTTCTCTCTTTTTCTCTGTTGTTCTCAATTCGTATATCCATCCACCCACCTCCCACCCATCCATCCATCCATCCATCCATCCATCCACCATCCATCCTTTCATCCATCTACCATCCATTCATCCATCCATCCATCCATCCATCCATCCATCCATCCATCACACATCCATCCTCCATCCATCCACTATCCATCAATCAATCCATCCATCCATCATCCATCCATCCACCCAGCCACCATCCATCCATCCATCCATCCATCCATCCATCCACCCATCTTTCTTGCATGCTGCCAGATCTTTTTCATCTAAAAAGCAAGCTAGAATTGATATATTTGTTAACTTGATTGGTTAGTCAGTTGAATTGACCAAACTGATTACCTGTTTTAGTTATATAGACCCAGCTAAAATATTAACACATCGTTCTGATTTTAAAAAATCAGTGGAGTCTTTATTTGTAATTTTTTTTTTTTTTTTGAGACAGGGTCTCGCTCTGTCACCCAGGCTGGAGTGCAGTGGCATGATCTCGGCTCACTGCAACCTCTGCCTCCTAGGTTCACTCCTGCCTCAGCCTCCTGAGTAGCTGGGATTACAGGCATCTGCTACCATGCCCAGTTAATTTTTTGTATTTTTTAAGTAGAGACGGGGTTTCACCATGTTGGCCAGGCTGGTCTCGAACTCCTGACCTCAAGTGATCTGCCTGCCTTGGCCTCCCAAGGTGTGGATTACAGGCGTGAGCCACCGCGCCCAGCCAGTATTCAGCTGTGTTTTTGGTATGTGATTCATTCTTAATATTTATTATTGTGAATAGGTACTTGTTATAAATGAGGGTGGAGCTTATATGTATATTCAAAGCTCCAGTGGGTTGATGATAACTCCCCTATAGTCTTGTGTTCCTGTAGGCATTCATGATGGATGCTTTTTCTCAAGGCCAGAAGGACAAAAAGCTTCCTTGGTGTTGATTGGAGCCATAAAATGAAACACATGGGAAAAGCACATTGCTTCCATTACAATCTTTCCTATACTGGATATAGAATCCTCTTATTTCATAAGGCCTTCAAGCACTGACTTTTTTAAAAAAAGAATCTTTTCTCTTTCATTTATGGATGGTGCCTCAGGCATCCACTATGTGTTGGGTGCTTAATAAATAATAATAACAGTTATTATTATGGAGCAGAAATCTGCTGATCCTTTCACATGAATGGAACCTTGAGACCCTGTTTCTATTATGTAGGAGGGTGTATTTGTTTTAACACCACATTATTGTAGATTTTTATTTCAATGGATCAGCATTCCATTTATTCACATGCTTCGAAATTTATGGTTATTACTGTGTCTGTTTTTCTGTCTCCTCTATATGGAAAAGCTTCAAATTCTTTTCTTTCTAAATTTCAAGAGTTAAGATAACAGCATAAAATGCATAATATATTTATGCCTCGGTAAATAATGTAGGAAGTGAAAGAACCTCTGCATGTGATTAGACTCATTTTGTCTGTATTTTTCTCACATGAAGAATTTCTGATCAGTTTCTTCCTTATCACTTTGGGAAATAGTAGAAAATGTGATTAAAGGCATACGTAATCTGAGCTGTGTTCCCAGAACTGTTTTTATTTAGTGTTGCTGTATTTAGGTGATGAGATGTTTATGCCACAGCAATGGACTTTTCAAGTCACCCTATATTCAGTAAATATATTGCATTTAAACCTCTTATAGATCTCCGCTCGGGGATGATGGAGGACAGAGTTTTTTTTGTTTGTTTGTTTTTGCTTTAAATATTTTACAAAGTGTTTTGGATGAAAAGATTTCCCAATAAATAAGATACATTTTCCACCACTTCATGAAATGAATATGACGTCATGTTTTCTTCATGACTCAAAGTTGTCGTGAACCTGAGTTGTAGGGCATTGCAATGTCTTCGGACGTTATCCAGATGTTCTCACACGAAACATCTCCAGGCTGCTTTCCTGAACGTATTTGTCAGTTCTGTCAGCCCCTGCATTATCATTTTTTTTCTGTCTGCTGCTGTTTCTGCCTCCAGTGTTCCCTTCCCTCTTACCCTATACTTTTTTTTTTTTTTTTTTTTTTTGAGACGTAGTCTCTCTCTGTCACCCAGGTTGGAGTGCAGTGGTGCGATCTTGGCTCACTGCAACCTCTGCCTCCTGGGTTCAAGTGATTCTCCTGCCTCAGCCTCCTGAGTAGCTGGAATTACAGGTGTGCATCACCACGCCCAGCTATTTTGTGTACTTTTAGTAGAGGCAGGGTTTCATCATGTTGGCCCAGCTGGTCTCGAACTCCTGACCTCAAATGATCCACCCACCTCGGCCTCCCAAAGTCTTGGGATTACAGGCGTGAGCCACTGCGTCCGGCCCCTCTTACCCTATACTTATAATATGAACTTTGAGTTGGAGAAATACATAATCGACACTGTTGTTGTTGTATGTTAAATAAGAATCTGTAAGCTAGGAGAAAGGTATGTTGTATTGTGTGACTCCTCTGGGCACCCAAATGGGATTTATAAGATTGTTTCAGCGGGAAGAATGCATTTTCATGGCAAGAAAACTTTTAAAGAATTTATTTGGAATAAACTTTTTCAACAAAACCATTGCAAGGGGTGGAGAATGGCTTTTGCACTGTATTTTCATATCCTGGAGTCCAGGGACCACCTGCTTTTCTTAGGACCTTGTGTTGTGCACCTGGCACCTAACCTCTGTTAGGAAAAGTGGCACAGGAAAATAGCTAATAATAAAAACTTGTGATTTATGTTGCACTTTATCATTTGTAATCCCTTTCATAAACAATATTTCATCGAATCTTCACAAAAATCTCGTGAAGGGGCTTTTCCTATTCCAATTTTACAGAAGAGTAAACTTAGGTCACATCCACGCCTCTTGTGAAGAGACAAGTGTTATCAGTCGCAGGCCCAGTTCTCAGCCATTCTATTGTCTACAGAGAGCAAAGAGGTCCCCCCAGGCTCCTCCTGATTTGTTAACACAGGTCTCATTGTGTGGATCAGTTCAATCCAATCATGTTTATTAAGGGTACCTTGAACAAAAGTCCAGCCCTTTGCCCTTGCCTGGGATTTTCCTGAGCCTTCAATAGAAATCTATCAACAGGAGAGTGTCTGAGGCCTCTAGTGCTGAATACAAGCTCTATTCAGAGAATATTTAGGGTAGACCATCCCATCTTCCCAGGTGTCCCAATCAGCCAAAAAAATTTGTATAAGCCTATAAACTGCAGCTAAACTCACATCTATTGTGGTTATATATGTGGACTGATGGTGGCTTTTTCCTCTACATTAGTCAATTATGTTTTTTCTAAGTTGCTTTTCTATCTAGCCAGAATCTACTTAAAATAAAAGCGTGTAGGACTTTGAATTGGAAAACAGGTTGGCTATATTCAGTAAAGCTAATCACACGCTTACCCTATAATGCAACAATTCCCATTCCTACATCTACACCCAAGAGAAATGACTGACAGACAGGTACAAGAGTGCTCACAGCTGCTTTTCTGATATTCATCCATGATTGGAGATATCCCAAAGGTCTATCCTCAGGAGAATGGACAAATATAATATTATATAGCAAAACAACAAGAATTACTGATATACACCAGAGCACGGATGAATGAATAAAACAAGCAAGATTCAAAAGAATCCATTGATGTGAGGTTCAAGAACTGCACAGCTGATGTATGATGATAGAAACTGTATCATTATTTATCTCTGTGAGTACAGTTGTGGACCAGGATGGAGCACAAGGAGCCTGTTGGGTGCTGAAAGTATTCTTTTTTTTTGAGATGGCATCTTGCTCTGTCACCCAGGCTGGAGTATAGTGGTGCAATCTCAGCTCACTGCAACCTTCGCTCCCGGGTTCAAGTGATTCTCCTGCCTCGGTCTCCTGAGTAGCTGGGACTACAGGCGCGTGCCACCGCGCCCAGCTAATTTTTGTATTTTTAGTAGAGACGGGGTCTCATCATGTTGTTCAGGCTGGTCTTGAACTCCTGACCTCGTGATCCGCCCACCTCGGCCTCCGAAAGTGCTGGGATTACAGGCGTGAGCCACTGCGCCTGGCCAAAACTATTCTATATGTGGTGATTACATAGATGGAGGTGTGAGTTAGTATTCATTGAGGTCATACTGGATGCTGTGCATGCTACTCAGTCTACCCCTGCAGGACTCAGGCCCTCATGCCTCCACTGCTGGGAATGTTGACATCACAGGGCTCTCGACTGAGTCCATCTCTAGGAATTGCCCTTGGTTATGTTCCTCCCCGAGAATAGCCAGCATGCAGAGACTTTACCTTTGGAGGTAAAGACCTGAGCCTGTGCCAGTTAAGGCACCTCTCCAGGGCCATCCCAGTTCTGGAGCTCTTACAGGATCAGTTGAAGACTTTCTCATGACTGCATTGTAGCCCAGCTCTTCTCTCTGTCGTGTGTTGCTGCTTTATTGCCTAATAGGTAAGTTTGGCTACCTGCTTTGTAGAGCTCAATGCAAAATAAAAATGTGGGCCTCCATTCATACATTATGAAGAATTCCAAAATGTTGACAACAGAGCTCTAGGCGAAGTGAGGGCCCTTCTACGTGCACAACCCAGTACTGTGGCACGAGTTGTACTCTTGTGAAGTCAGCCAGGTGTCGATCTGGGAGCACTCCCCCGTCAGCCACCAGAAGGCAAATCTCTGTCTCAGAGGCTCCTCCCCACAGGGAAACCTGGACAGTGATGGAGCTTCACAGTAGAGACTTAGGCACTTGACTGTACCTGCCGTATTGAAGAAAAAATTAACAAGATAGTAGAAAAGAAATTGTAAGAGCATCTGGTAGGATGAATAATGCCTCCCAAGGATGTCCACATCCTAATTCCCAGAACCTGTGAATATAATTACCTTACATGGTAAAAGGGACCTTGCAGATAGAAGAAAAATTAACAAAATAATAGAAAAGAAATTGTAAGAGCATCTGGTAGGATGAATAACACCTCCCAAAGATGTCCACATCCTAATTTCCAGAACCTGTGAGTATAATTACCTTACATGGCAAAAGGGACCTTGTAGATGTGATTAAGTTAAGAATCTTGAGATGGGAAGATTATCTTTGATCATATGGGTAGGTCCAATGTAATCACAAAGGTCTTTATAAATGGGAGTCAGGAAGCTGGCTTTGAAGAGGGTGGAAGGGGCCACAAGCCAAGGGAGCCAGAAGGCCTCTGGACACTGGAAAAGTCAAGGACACAGATTCTCCCCTAGAACCTCCAAACAGGAACATGACTCTGCTTATATGTTGATTTTAGCCCCACAAGACTCCTTCTGGACAACTGACTTCCAGAACTGGAAGAGAATAAATGTGTTGTTTTAAGCCACCCAGCTTGGGATACTTTGTTATAGCAACCACAAGAAGCGAAAACAGAGCTGCTGCTATTCTTCATTTACGCGGGGACTGGTCCTCTGTAAAAGCAAGCTGGCTAAAGGGTTCTAGGAATGACATGGGGAGCATTTTCCCAGACTTGTCACCCAAAGCTGTCCTGGGGAGATGCAGGGCCTGGTTCTCCGGCTTCTTTGTCCTGGATGTGGGGAGTGTAGACTCCCTCTGTAGGCCCTGGATCCTGGGACAGGTGTAGAGATCCTGGCCATGGGGCAGGGGGAATGGGCATGGAGAGCTTCTCTCCTCTGTGGCTGACTGGAGAGCCAATGTTTCCATCCCCGTCTCCAGTACATTTGTTTCTGCCTATGCTTCCAGGTCACAGGCCATCCTAGGGTGGTTTTCTGAGGCCCACCTCCTGCTGCCCCTGCCTGTATTCTTCCCAGCTCCTCTGCCCAGTCTGGATCCATCTTGGCTGCTGCACGTATTTTGGCCCTTGCTGCCCCGAGTCCCACATTGTGCCTGGTATCCTGGGCAGTCATCTCTGCAACTGGGCCTCTGACGGCACCTGCTCCAACCTGAGGGTTTCCCTGGCCTGGGGCCAATCAGAACTCTCCAGCCCCATTTCAGACCACTGAAAATGCCAATTCATTTTCCTCTTCCTTATGGTGAGCTTTCCAGTGTCCCCTGGATTATCTTGATGTGTTGTGGGAGCTCCATATTCTCAGGGTGTAGAATTTGTTCTTTCAGAATGAACGTGTTAATTACGGGCTTTCATAAATCATGCTTCTGTGCACTGCACAGTAAGGAAAGCATGACAAATAACTCCATGAGTTCTCCTCCTTCCAGCTCATGGAAGTCAGCCCTGCATGGTGCCCCCAGCCCATTGGCACAGCAGTGGAGACACACGTGCAGGGCATAGGCAGTGACTGCCTGTGCTGATCTGAAACATTTGCCCAGGGCATGTTGTATTTAAATTGGTTCTCTGCCAGATTGGTTGGAAAACAGTCAGAAGTTCAAGTGCAGTTGGCCTTGATTCGTTTATTAGTTGTTTGGTTATTGGGAACGCGAAGGAAAGAGGGGATGATCCCATGAAAAGGCATCTTCACGTGGTGGCAAGAGCACATGGGTCAGACACAGACAGACCCAGGCTCACAAAGCACTACCACTTTCTAAAAGGTAAGATTTTGGGCGAGCTCCCAGTCACCTCGTTCATAAAATGGGTAATAATAATATCTACCTTTTAGGGTTGTTGATGAGTTAAATGAAATGATACAAATAACCTCATTTACTACCTGGCATATGGCAAGGGCTCCAAAAAATCCCCTAATAGTCTTACCTTGCATTATAGTCTAATTATGCTAGACTTCTAAAGATCCAAGCTGCAGGCACTACCAAACATGCCATTGTTGAATGTGGAACAGTTTTCTTATTCTATATTTTGTAATTTCTTATTCTGTAATACTGTTCTTCCTACATGCTGAGCAACGGCTCTCTGGTGTGCAGGGGAAGCGTGGGTCCCTATTAGAATAAGTCACTGCTCAGATTTGCCCTTCAAATTAGATTTGTGTTTGCTGCTCTTGGCATTATTGGAGGAAGAAGGCTTTTTCAAATTCTTAAGTGCAGTTAGCACCAAGTTTGGAGGCCTCGGGTCGCATAGTTTTCCTGTACTGTGAGGAAGGGCCTCCTTCACTTATGAAGGCTGGGGCATAAGTTTCACTGCCCTAGAGGTGGGAAAGCCCAAGCTTGACTCTTCTGGCTTAGTGAAGCATGTGGTAAAGAAGGGATAGAGTCAGAGAATGACCTCTGGGGAGTGGCGGCAGTGCTTTGGAAACATCCGGATAGGTACAGGGGAGGTCTCCCGAAAGATGGGACCACTCGAATGCTTGCCTGCCTTGTCTTCTAAGAAAATGCCTGTCCTCTGTCACCTCCAACATGATGCATGTTGATAGTACAGCAGTGTTGGCAGGAGGGGGCTAGATCAGTGAGGTTGGCTTGAACGTGGTGGAGTGTGGGATGCGGAGATCCTTGTTCCCCAGTGATGGAAGGTGTAGGCCTGTGGCTGGGCCTTTGAGCCTGGTGGTAATTGGCCCTAACCATGGACTCTTGAGGGGAGGTTCCTCATGTTGAGGACAAAAAGTCACACTCTGGAGACCATGGATATGATGATGATTAGTTGTCCAGCCACTCAGTAGCAGAGACCAAGGAAGATCCAGAGGGCACCATAGATCCAAGGACCTTCTCTCCTCCTTCCATCTCCATGCCTGGGAAGACACAGTGAGCTCCCCTCACACCTTCTGGCACCATCTTAGGGAAGAGGATGAGCAATTTGCCTAGGGAGACAACAAAAAAGGCTCCTTGCCTGAGGGCTGAACTTTGCATAGAGTGGCTATTTAAACCAAAAGGAGATTATTCGAACCTGAAGAGACAGAAGAATGCTTAATTGGCAAATGTATGTTTTTCTGCTACCGAGGAAGAAAGTATATTAAGCACATTTTCTCTGCACATCTGAATGTAGTGTGAGTATATTTGCAACCCCAGTAGGTATTAAAGCTTTGTATGCAAGTTATTTCCATTCTGGTGATTGATGGGGATGATATATACAGCAGGGAGGAAATCAGTTCTCAGGGTGGTCAGGCTGTGGACTGGGAGGCAGGAGTTTAAGGTGATATTCTTTGGTAAAGTTATTTGCATGATGGAGAAAAGTCCCTCAAGCACTTCGTCAGTGCTGCAGTCTTCAGATCTAGTACATGACGTGGTTCTGATTTAATGTTCTTCAAGCCCCTTTCTGATTGTAATTTGATTTACTATTCTCTCCTAAGTAGAGGGAATCTGCTGGCTATGACCAAGAAATAGTCCAGTCAAACCAAGGCCATTAATTCATAGGCATTGGCTTATATATTAGTCTCTATTAATTTAATTATGGTGAGTTGGCCCTTGGCAGACAAAATATGAGGGCCGACAAAATCAGGACTGTGTGCCTTTAAGGCCGAAGGATATGGCACTGCTGTGTGGTGAATCTGTTAGAGGCGATACCACCCCATTCTCTCCCAGAAATGTTCCAGAATCACAGCATATCTTTCCCATTGACCAACAAGCCTTTTTGTAGAATTAATTAGTTATTTAAGTCTATGAAGGAAGAAGTTCTTTCTTTTTTTTTTTTTTTTTTTTTTTGAGACAAAGTCTCACTCTGTCGCCCAGGCTGAAGTGCAGTGGCACAATCTCAGCTCACTACAACCTCTGCCTCCTGGGTTCAAGCGATTCTCCTGCCTTAGCCTCCCAAGTAGCTGGGATTACAGGCAAGTGCCATCATGCTTGGCTAATTTTTGTATTTTTAGTAGAGATAGGGTTTCACCATGTTGCCTAGGCTGGTCTCGAACTCCTGACCTCAGATGATCTGCCCACCTCGGCCTCCCAAACTGCTGGGATTTCAGGTGTGAGCCACTGCGCCTGGCTGGAAGAAGTTCTTAAATGTATCTTTGGTTGTTCGCGGCAGGCATAAATGTTTTATGTCTCCGATCCCAGGTTTAGGTTTTACTCATGCACTGTCTCAATTTGAAAAAGGATGTAGCTCTTGCCAGGCAGTCTCCACTTCTATTCTATTATTCCCGACTGAATAAAATCACATCACACACAGTGGAATCACATCAGATGAACACCTAACTTACTCAAGTTCAACTGTATGAGCTCCCTATGTTACTGAAACACCAAAGGGTTTGGTCTAGGTGCTGCTGCTTGCTGCACAGAAAGCCAATCACTGAGACAATAAATATTGCCAAGGAAGAAGGCTTTGACTGGGTGCCGCAGCCGAGGAGATGGTAGCTCAGTCTCAAATCCATCTCCCAGGCTGACTAAAGTTAGGGGTTTATATAGCAGGGAAGCAATGTAACCATGTGTGGGAAAACAGGAATTAGGGAGGGGTAAGGAAGAGAAATTGGTTGACAGGAAGCAGGTGGGCAGTTAGGCAGACATGATGGGTGAGTGGTCTGACAGTGATCTGGTGAATTTCAGCTCCTTGATACTATCTGGGAGGACTGATGGTTGGTTTCCTGAAAAAGGAACTCAGATAAGACAAATGTAACTTTCTCAAGTTTTAAGACTGGAAGCATTAATTTCTATGTTTATTCAAAGAAACTGTAAACAACACCTCTATGGGGCAACTGGATCAGTTTCAACTACAAGAGGAAAATGACAATTTCAGTGGTATTATTGGGAAGAGAAAGATGCATCACTGGAAGACATACAGGATTAGTCTTCACTCTTCATAGTTCATCAGACATTCAATTTTTATGCAAGCCAGTAACATACTGGGTACTGTATACCAAGCCACATGTACTAACAAGCAAGGGCTCTAGAGCCAGACTTCCAGTGTTCAAATCCTGGCTCCACCACTGAGTGGCTCTGTGACCTTGGGTGAGTGTCGCTAACTCATTCTGTGCCTCAGTTTCCCACATCTATAAAAGGGAACTAGTTATCATACCTACATCTCAAGGCTAGAATAGTGCAGGTCACAGTAAGCTCTTACTAAGTGCTGGCTGTTACCATGATTACTGTTGCTTGGCTTAACAAGCTACCTAAGGGATTTTCAAGGGCAACTTTCACTCCACATGACTATTCCATTACTTGCTGATGTGATAAATTTCATGGGGCTTACCTACAGAAAGTAGGAACTGTAGGACTTCTCCACTGGGAATATCTCCAAAGTTCAGTCTTCTCAGGGGGCCCAAGAATTATGATCTTCCAGCTCTGTGGGAAGGAGGGCCACCCTTCTGCCCAGGCTCCCCAACCTCCTCATGGCTAAGCTAACCTTGATGGAAACTTCCAACAAAGCATTTCTGCAGAGCGATCCATAAAGCATGACCTAGAGCTATATTAAACCTACAAAAATCAGCCTCCAACAGTGAGAAACAGTTTTATATGATAAAGTAGTGATTACATTTTCTAATGATTGCTCAAAGTATTCTGTAATCTACAGGGAATATATTTCATAGCTCCCGGGAGCCGTCCCAGCTCCCCTATTTGTCATTCCAAGTTTAAGTAGAGCACAGAATATGAGAAGAACAATCTTGGCATACATTATCCTTTTGGGAACTCAATATATGCCATATGCATGTAATTAACCCAGGTTTAGCCAGCCTACTCATGATGCCGCAACTTCTCCTCAGCAACAAGGATGAAACATTGTACGAATTACCCATTGGGACTCCCACCCTCACCCCAAGTTTCTTTTTTGAAAAATAGGATCATATTTTTCAGACTCTTAGTAAAGCGCTAGCATTTTCCATTTCTCAGCAAGAATTTTTTTTCTGTTAAAATGTTCAGTTCTGTGGATGATTGTGAAGTCTTCAGAGGGGCTTATGGTGACATGCAGTGGGCCCCCGTCTAACATTTCATCAAAGGAGCTTTCTCATCAGAGAACTTAGAGCTGTTTTTCCTGCTTATCCGTCAAACTGGCTTCCAAGTCAAGCATTCCTGGCTTGAAGTTTGAACCCCAAAAGCCAGACTTAACAGTTTTTCTGCAGGAAGAGCAGTGTCCCTTCCTTTAACTTGCAATTGCTAATCATGAAGAACATGCTCTGTGTTCAGATTCTAACAAGCTGTGAAAAAGATAGGAGGACATTAGAAAGCAGAAAAGCAGGATTTATTGGTTTTATTTCAGGGCTGGGTCATCGTTGGAGGGGCAAGTAGCTTTGTTAATTGATCTCAAAGAGGGAGCTGCTGGCTGCTGTTGAGAATGAGGCTGTAAAGGTTACTTTCTCACTCAGGAATATGCACTGGGTCCCAAAGACTTCTATTTAAAATATAAAGCTACAATGATATCATATCCTATTATAGAACATGAAACATTAAGTTGAAAGAGACTTAACAGATAAATAAAAGCATATACACAGTATATATATATATGTGTGTGCCTGTATGCACACACAAGCACATGCACACGTCTGCCCCAGTGTCAAGCTCGATGCTGTGCATGTGTGTTTCATCAAAGAAGCACAGATTTGGAACCAGGGCTATTATTTCCAGTGACTTGCTGCCTCGGGGGCAGCAAATGGAAAAGAGCAGGGTAGCCTGCTCTCTCAGTGATGTTCACTGCATCTGAAAGGTTATGTCATGTTTCCCGGCAATTGACTCAATAGGTTTGGATTCTGCAACATAAGGTCAGGCCATTTCCACTCTGCTTATGTTTCCTGGGGAACGTGCCTTCCAGTTGTTTTCACATTGACCTCATTACCCAGTCCTGGTGATGAGCTTGGCATGGACATGCTGCGGCTGCGGCCGGCTTGGGGCTGCCCTGCCCTTGCAGACCCCATGCCTCTGCCTTGACCAGTGTGGCTGGGGATGCCTCTGCCTTGGCTCAGAAAGGTCTGATCTCTCTCCTCCCCCTGCAAAGTCCCTCTGCATACAACTGAACAAAGATTACAGGAGGGCCAGGATGAGATGGACGGGCTGGGGACCCTTTCTCCCATTTATGCAAGGGCAGGCAATGAAGAGGAGAGACAGGAGACACCCAGGCCCCTATCTAAGATCTTTAATGCATGAGCAAAGGGACCTGACCAACACCAATATAACATTTCCCAAATTCCCCAGCTCCTTTTCAGAGTGAATGTTTTCTAATCAGTTCTGGAAGCTCATTTTGAGCAATGAGAAAGTGATTTTCTCAAATCCACTGTCTCTGTATACCTCCTGTCTACACAAATTTCTGCTGGGTGTCTTTCAAGGGAATTAGAATACTTTCTAAAACATAATTGTTTCGGCTCTGGGAAGTGGACTTCACCAAAGTAAAAATACTCAGTGAACTCAAGGTTTTATTTCCCCAAATGACTGAGGAACTTGAGCATGAATCAGTGATGAAATGCTTCTATTAGCTGAGTCCTAGACAGCCAATTAGAATAGGCTGGGCTGGGCTGGGCTGTGAGCCCATGAGGATCTAGGCTTGCCATAGTTGCATCCTTTGTGTTGTGATAATGGGTGGGTTATTTAAAATCTCAGAGCCTGTCAAATGGAGGATTAGTATGAGGATTGAAGGAGATCACACCTAGGGAGTACTTAATAAAGGCTAATTTAAGCCATTTGCTTCTGTTTCCGGTTTTCACTATGGAGTGATTTTATTCACCTGGGTCTGGCCAATTACTTGGTGAAGCCAGAAGAAAGAAAACTAAAGTCTGAAGTGGGGAAAAAAAATTCTGGACCATGAAGGTCAATCAGGCAGTAGAATAATTTCACTCAGGAAGCTGTCAAGACTCTAGAACTAGAGATATTCAAGGAAAAATTGGATGTTGTACTTAGGGAAATAATATTGGAAGACTTTGTGCCCTTTTGTATAAGTCTGAAGGAGATGACCCAGCAGCCGATCTATAAATAAAATGCTTTTTTTGTTGTCTAAGATTTGGGCGCTATGGGAATGGCAGGATGTGTCGGGCACTTTGAAAAGTGATAATACAAAAGCGTTGCAGTACAGTGAAATCCTGATGTTTCTCTTCATCACAAAAACTATATTCGAAACGTGAAGCCCATTCTAAAATGCAAATATGACCAGGCTGCTCCCTCTCTTACAGTAGACTAGCCTACTCTGTATACATGTGTACAATGAATTGTTCAACACAAGAGAAGTTTACTTTTGTGTTCCACGGTCTGAGGCAGCTGTTCCTGGTTGGTGGGAAGCTTTCTTCCATATGGTGACTCAGGAATCCAAGCTCCTTTTGACGTATGGTTCTACTGTCTCCTACCCCCTTGTCATCCTCTACATGAACTGGTGAAAGGAGAAAGGATTTGTAGGAGGGGGAGTCACGTGTTAAAAGTCTTGGTCAGAACAGGCGCCATCTTCCTTTTCATATTCCTTCGGTTAGGACTCAGCCACATGGCCACACCTACCAGCAGAAGCTGCTGGAAATTGGGGTTAGCTGGATGCCCAGGAGGAAGAAGAGGAGACAGCTCCAGCTGGGCAGCCTGTGGTTTTGGCACATTCCGTTTCCTAAAGTCCTTCAACTGATCCCACACTGCTCTGAGACTGGAGCATTGACATCAGGCAAAGTCACCGTCTGTTATCTTTGAGAAACAGATAAAAGCTATGGATCTCTCTCCATGCTTATACCCATTGCCAATTCTGCTTGCAGGTTTACAGAGGGTTCCCGGATGCCATCAGTGGAATTCCTAACCTTGGGGGACAGAGAAATTGCTCTCCAATAATGCCCAGTCTATGAAGTAATGTTTTCGCGAAGAACTAGTGCACCTTCAGAAGACCTGCAGTGGACAGGGAGCATGTAAGGGGCTAATTTTGATGCCAGCAACCCTAGGGTTGGTTGCTGGGGAAAGGCATAGAGGTAAGCTGCTAGCCCGAGCTGAGCTGTTTCCTCCATAGTGCTGCTAACAAGGCTCTGCTTGATCTCAGTCCTCTGCCGTGTGGCTCCCTACCATGAAGGCGAGTCTGACTTGTGTACACAAGGTTGAGAATCCCCAGGCTCCAATTGCATAGAAACGTGCGCAGGTGTCATAATTAGCCATTTCCTGCCAAAACCCCACAAATAAGCTACAATCCTCGAGACAACCCTCTGGAACCTTTTACAGAATTGTTTGCAGACCAAATAATATTCATCTGTAACCTGCTTAATTACCCAAGCCATATATTTAACTGCCCTAGACTTGCTGGTACAAATTTTTACAGAGAATCGGATGAAAGGGGAGTTAATGGCAGGAGGGCCTCTAGCCACCATGTGGAACTCAACAAAGCAGAAACCAAGGCTGGTCTGCCCACAGACCAGTCAGATGGGTGCAAGGTTGCAGTTTCCTGTTCTATTCCTTGCCTGTCAAGACCAATAAACATGTCACGAAGTGACCAGAAATGTGTGGATTTGGAAAGGCAAACATTGACATTGAGCACACTGTTTCAATGGTCTGAGTGGCTTCTCCTGTCTCTCTTGAGGGGAAGTTAAGGCACTAGATTTTTTAAAAAGTGCAAAACCCCCTTAAATACCCGGTTTTCCACCTCCTGACATTTTCCGCACATCTCAGGAAATATATGAACTAAACGAGTATTTTCCCCTCTAAATTAAGAAAATCAAATTTCATGTTAAAAAGTCTAAATGATATTTACTGACTAATGGAGGCAAGGGCTTGGATTATGCTTGCTAAGGACATAGATGAAGTCTTTCCTCCCCCTCCTCCTGCCGCTATCAGCGAGACGTTGAGGGAGCCACTGTGCGTTCTACACTACAAGAGAGATGCCTGCTGGGGAGGGTGTCCTGTGATCTGCCAAAATGTTTAGAGGCGGCACTGTTGGATAAGCAATTGTTCTGGTTATCTGGAGATTCATGCAAATGTATTTTCATCACACAATTTATTTGTAAGTGCATAGACAGAGCCACAGCCTCTCCATTCAGAGGGTCACCGTTCCTACCTGGTTTTGCAGTTTGAAAATCATGTTATACCTGTTAGCCTTTTCCTCACCACAAAGGCTGTTCCTGGGCCAATGCAAACTTAACTGTATGGTTAGATAAGAAAATTCAGATGAGAAAGTATTGTGTGAAGTACAATACTGAGAATATTGGGAGTGAACAAGATGTAACAGGAATACAGAAACAGTAATATTCTCTCCCATATTTGCAAAGTATAGTATGTGTGAGTGTGTATGAAAGAGAGAGAGAGAGATTGGATGGTATTCATTTGAACAAAGCTTTATTTAAAAAATTGAAATAAATTTACATTGTTTCCTTTTCTTATTATTGTAAATAAGGCTTCAATGAACATCTCTCTGCAAATGACGTATTTTCTTCTTCTAAATAATTTCCTCCAGAATAAATTTTATGCAGGGGAATATTTGGCGAAAGGGTATGGATTGGTTTTTGGTTTTTAAAATATACATATTGTCAACTTACTTTTCAAGAAGAATTATATAAATTTATGGTGCTACCAGCAAATAATGAATTTCACAATTTTATGAATAATGAATTATACAAATTTATGGTATTACCAGCAAATAATGAATTTTATCACTGTTGGATTCTGCCTCGTTCATTTACTAAGTCTAAAATGGTCCTCATTATTATTTGAATTTGCTTTTCTTTTATTTATCACAATCTTATTTTGCTGTGTGCTAGCTTACTTTTTGTATTTTTCGGGGAATATTCAAATATCATGACTTTTGATTTTGCTAGATAGTGTTCTTTTCCATTTGAAGAAGCCTTTTATAAAACATCAGCATTATCCCTTCAAACATGTTGAAATCCATCAGTGATAATTATATTCATATCTGTAAAATGTGCATAACAATTCATTCCCTGGGCTATTGCACTGAATTATTGTGATAATGCATTCAAAAGTGCTTTGAAAAATCCCAAGCATTATGTACATGGAGGTATATGATGATCTTAATATGGAATTTATACTTAGTTAAAAGTGTAAGTATAAATAGAAATATACTCTGGTGATAAATAGTTCTATAAGAACTCATGTGCAAAAGATCTGGATATTTTAGCTAATCATAGGCTCAATAAGAGAAAATACTAGAACCCAAGTGATAAGAGGTTAATATGAGACACAATTTATGCCTGAATATGTGATGAACTTTTCCATCAAAAATTATCCATCGGAAAAAAAGCCACCTTATATTTAAGGTCTAACAAGTCTCTCATATTACAGGAAACAAGAATATATTGTATTATGAAGACATATTACTGCAATCAATGCCAGTTTTGAGGCTTCCAGAGGCCCCTTGATAGAATTAGTTAAAAAAAAAAGGAGGCAAAGAAATTTCACATCAATTTAGTGATTATTCCTGGGTGTATGACCTCACAGTTTTAAATGCAAAATGTTGATTTAAACAAGTTTTTTAATTGATTTTTAGAGATCACTTGATGAAGCCAACAAGTAAGGGATTATATTGTGGAAATCACACATCTATAAACCTATGAGATGAATTTCAAAAGCCCAGCTGCCTAATATTATGCAAATGGGCACTTGTGGCTTGGGGAAACAACATAGTAAATGCACCACACACAGATGTAAACTTCAACCTTGAACTACAAGTGTAACTACAATATGAAACAGTATGGATGACTCTCATGAGCATAATATTGACTAAAACAAACTAGACACAAAAAACACTTATATAAAATTCAAAAGCAGGCACCTTTAAACTGCTGTGGTAGGAGTCAGGATACTGGTTTCCCTCTGAAGAGGAAAAGGGCGGGGCTTCTGGGGCACTGGTTTGTAATGAGTGTAAGGGTCGTTCTGTTGGCTCACTTTGGGCAAAATCAATGAGCCAAACACGAATGATTTGTGCCTTTTTCTGTATATGTATGTTTTACTTCGGTGAAACTTTTTTTTTTTTTTTTTTTGAGATGGAGTCTCGCTTTGTTGCCCAGGCTGGAGTGCAGTGGCACCATCTCGGCTCACCGCAAGCTCTGCCTCCTGGGTTCATGCCGTTCTCCTGCCTCAGCCTCCCGAGTAGCTGGGACTACAGGCGCCCGCCACCATGCCCGGCTAATTTTTTGTATTTTTAGTAGAGACGGGGTTTCACCGTGTTAGCCAGGATGCTCTCAATCTCCTGACCTCGTGATCCGCCTGCCTCAGCCTCCCAAAGTGCTGGGATTACAGGTGTGAGCCAACACGCCCGGCCGAAACTTTTAAAAAATACTACACTTTGAGCAATTTAGAGCTAAAGATGATATGTTCTGGAAATCTGTTTTATTTATGTGACTCTGAAGGTGGCTCCAGTGATGGCAGGGATGATGTAATGATGCAAATGAAGAGCGAATAATTTTTTTGATGACACGTGTGTAGAAAAGAAAAGCCATGTTTTTATTTTGTGGTTGTTGTTGAGATGGGGTCTCACTATGGTGCCCAGGCTGGTCTTGAACTCCTGAACTCAGGTGATCCTCCTGCCTTCACCTCCCAAAGTGCTGGGATTAACAGGCATGAGCCACCACATCCAGCCAGAAAAACTATGCTTCTAAATTGATCTATTCTATTAGAATGTGTGATTCAGAATAAATATATAATTTAATTCCTAAATTACCAAATTCAAATTTTAAAGTAGACATTTGACTATTTCATTCTAATTCTTCAAATTTATATCAAAGTTGGCCAAAAAGTGTGTTGTGGGTTTTCCCGTTGGCAAACTATAGTGTGGCCTTGTTTGGTGGGATTTTTTTTTTTTTTTTTAATCTTGAGAAGCAGTTTGAGCTCATCTCCTGCATGTTTAGTTCTAGGTGCAATGTTTTAAAGGGAAGACTTACATTATGAAGCTAGCCCAGAAGAGGGTGACTAGAGTACTGAGGAGTTCCTACCTGGAAGGGCTGTAAGGTAAGATAAATCTTGGTGTAGAGGGTGTTTATGAATATGGGAAAGGCTGTCATGTGCCAAGAGGCTGGTACAGTCAGCTGGACCCAGGGAAGAGAACTAGGATGCATGAATGCAGGGCACACTTCAAGCCAGTATTAGGAAGAATTTCATAATGACTGGAGCTCATTAGAAGAGAGATGAGATATCTTCAAATTAATCCTCATAGATTGAAGAATCCCTTAGTTTAATCCCTTAGAAGATTCTGGGATAATCTGGATAATTATTTGTTAGAGATGTGTGTGGAAGGGATTTCTTCAATGGATCAGGTCTTTTTATGATTTCTCCCGTCCTCAAGAGCTCATGACGTCATGGTTCCTTTCTTAGCCGTCTCCAGCTGGTCAGCTCTGTGTCTGCAAAGTTTAGGAGGTGAAGAGCTTATTTGTGAAGTGGTCCACACCATAGAGTCAAGCCATTTTGGCCCCAACCAGGAACCAGGATAATCTGGTTTGATTCTTGACAGTGATCAAATGAGCCAAAATAATATTTGTTCTCTTAGTTATTTTTTCTAGGTCAAACTTCTGAACCACTGGTGTGTTTTGTTTAGCTTAGAATTTAAAAAAAAGAGCTTGTTGCCAACATTTAAAAATAAGAAGTAAGTTTTTTGTTTTTTTTTTTTAAACTTCAGATTCCTGGGTTTTTCTTGAAAAGCCAGTGGTTAGGCAATGCTGGACCCCATTCCTACAGGCAGCAATGGGGTCCCTGTGTTTCTTGCATTCTGTAGAGGGGCTGGCATTCCTGGGCTCACTGAGGCCCCACCTAGCTGCTTCCCTTATTCACTCACATTATCTGCCTGGCCCCTGAATCTGTTGAGCTTGCAATCCCTTTTCTAAGAAGATATTAATAGTTTTCCTTTCTTTCACGCATAATTTCAGTTGTCTTTAAAATCAATTAAATTTACAGAGATTAATCTATGGCAATGAAAAAACAGAGTCTAGTGCCTGTCAATTTTATATTCCAAGTAAAAGTGGCCCTAAGAAGAACTGGTGGAATATCTGCTCACTTGCTTTTCAATGTGAATTTAGAATTTTATTTTTCTTATGGACTTAATCTCTTTGCTCCTCATTTTCTTCATCTGTAATATAAGGTTACTGCAGTAACAGACAACTACCTCAGGAATAATTTTTGTGGATTAAATAAGGTCATGCTGGGAAGCACTTATGTCAGTGCCTGGCAGATAGAATGCTCTCAGTAAACATTTATTAAAAAGAGGGAGTATAATGAAGGAATGATCTAAAATTCATATTGTCTAAAATATGCTCAGTAGAATACATCAAGCTAGAAATCTCAAAGTATTTACTGTGGCAATAAATTCACAAACATTTCAATAATTTAGCTGCTATTGTGTTTGATGGGATTCATAAAGGGTATGTCATTGTCATGTTCACTTTCCAGCTCTCCTGCACTAACCCAGTGGTTACCATAGCCCTGGAAGGAGCTCTGTTAGGCTGGGGATGATCACTTGATGAGGCTAGTGTCCTCTAAAAAGTGGTAATAGTTTCCCCACTTGCTTATCTAGGATATCTCTTGAAGAAATTGTCTTCAAAAAGAGAAGCAAGACTAAAACCTAAACAAACGAACAAACCAAATAGTTAATTCCTTTTGGAATAAATGGAACAGCAAAAGTCTCTCAGGTATTAACTTGGAGTCAGCCAAACTCAAGGTTAAGGGTACAGTCTTCCAAGACTGTCAAGTCTGCCCAAGATTTCTGACACCTCTTACAAGTTTGGGAGTCCCCAGGGCCATCCTCACATGAGACAAGGTAACAACAAATTTAGGGGTTCCCATGGACTCCCTCAGGTTTGATAAACTGCCAGAATGACTCACAGAATGCAGGAAAGCACCATACTTACAATTACAGTTTTATTATAGCAAAAGGACACAAATTAGAGCCAGCCATAGGAAGAGACACATGGGACAGAATTTGAGACTCAGAGCGTCTCAAAGGTAAAGCTTCGGTGTCCTCAGGGATGTGTTACCCTCCTGTTGTTGAAGTGTGATAATATGCAGCATTGCTAGCCTATGGAGGTCACTGTCTTAGTCCCTTTGTGCTGCTCCAATAAAATATCATAGACATGTACTATACATAAATAACACATATTTATTTCTCACAATTCTGGAGGCTGGGAAGTCCAAGCTCAAGGTGCCAGTGTCTGGTGAGGGCCCACTCCTCATAGGTGATGCTGTCTCGGTGACCTCAAAAGGCAAAAGACCAGAAGAAAGCAAACTCACTCCTTCAAGCCCTTTTATAAGGATCCTAATTCCATCCATGAGGGCTCTGCCCTTATGCCTGAATCAACTCCGAAAGGCCCCACGTCTTAATACTATCACATTGGTGATTACACTTCAACACATAAATTTTGGGGGGACATTCAGATCATAGCAGTCACCAAATATCAGTGTCCAGAATTTTTATTGGGGTTTCATTATGTAGACATGATTGATGGAATCCTTGACCAGCTGATATTACCTGATTCAATGCCCCAACCTTCTAATCTCACTGGGCTTTCAAGGTGGCCAGCTTTTGCCCTGAGTCATCTATGAGCACAAACTCTCCAGGGGCCCACCATGAGTCACCTCATCAGCATAAGAGGGGTCCACCATGAATAACAAAGGCACAGCTATCACTCAGGAAATTCCAAGAGTTTAGAGATTCAAAGGCTAGATTGCTGCTCTTTGGGTAGAGTTAATTCTTTACTACACAGGCACCTACCAGGGGCAGGCAGCCCCTGAGATGGTCCCCACTGACCCCCACCTCCTGGTGGTCATACCTTATGTATGACCACCTCCTATGCTGAACCAAGTGACTCATTTCTGGCAAATAGAATACTAAAAATGTGATGGATATCACTTCTGGGATCAGGGTACGGAAGGCTCTGACTTCCTTCCCTATTACTCACCGTCTTCTTTTGCTTCTTGCATTGAGGAAGACAACTGCTATGTTGTGAGTGGCTCTATGGAGAGGCCCATGTGGAAGGCAGTGAGGGAGGCCTCTGGGCAACAGTCCAGGAGGAAGTGAAGCCCTCAGTCCAACAGCCTGTGTGGAACTGAATCCTGCAAACAACTCTGTGTGTGAGCTTGGAAGTGGATCCATACTCAGTCAAACCTTGAGATGGGACCCCATGCCCTGCTAACGCTTGACTGTGGTCCCAGCTAGGCCACTGCTGAAGTCTTGGCTCAGAGAAACTATGATATAGTAAATGTTTGTTGTTTCAAGTTGGTAAGTTTTGGGATAATTTTTTATATAGTGGTAATTTTTTATATACTTTAAAATAACACATTGCCCTATCCTTTGCCTACACTTTTCTCTTGGAACTCTGCTTGCCCATATATTACAGAAATATTTTTCAGATTATGGGCTGAAAGGTGGATTATGGATGCAATGTTTAAATTTAGCAATGTCATTTATGACTGTTCATATGAGCTTTGCTGCATAAAATGTTGATATTAATTTGTTTCCCTTTAAGATATTCTTAATGTTTACCTCTCAGCATTTTCTTTGTAATCAATTAATATAAGATGAATATACGTTGTAGGTTTTACCTTTCTTGATTCATATACAAAACACACAACATCTAACCATTGTTATTTAAAGATTAACTAGGAGGAGATGATGGAAACTCTGTTTAGGGTCCCGTTCTTTACACATTAGATCTATTTCCCCTAACTTGAGTATATATTAAACTAGTGGGGCATTGAGCTACAAAAATGCTACTTAGGGAGAATTTTTTTTAACACAAATACTCAACTCTGAAGTTACGTTTTTGTGGAAAGTTATCACTTTGGAATTTGAATTTTCTTGGAGCTAAGCCACTGGTAGTTGTAAAAGCTACACCTGTAAATTTGCTCCCTAGAAGATACTTTCGTTTAGTGAGCACTTGTTTCTCTGTGGATAAATTCAATTATAAATTACAATCGAATTGACTTTTTCATAGCATCCTTCACTCTCCAAGTATCTCAAGTCCTCTGTGAATTATAAAGTAATTACAGTGCTCAAAGGACAGTTTCATAATTGTGTCCATGAGCACAGACTTTCCTCTATGTTCGAGAAGGGCTCATTCCCAGCCGGGAACATTAAGTTGGATTTTATTGAGACTGGGGACTGCTAGTCCAGACAGCTGGGTGATCCCCTGCGCTATTTTGAAAAGTATCCTGGGATCTTTAATTTCCACCTGTATGGTCAGGGAGGTGACAGAACGGCCCTCACTGGGTGTGACCTTGTATCCCACTTGGGGTCTTGAACCAGTGGACCCCCAACCCCAGAGGTGAGACGTGCAATATGGTCAATTATACAACCTCTTAATTATTTTTTGCTGAATCTCAAGTGTGTTCTCATGGCCTGTTCTCTCCCAGGTGGGTTCAGAAGGTGGCCAAGAAGAAATGTTAGAAAATTCCCAGAGAGCCATTTCATGAGAATGTTTTCATTGGTTTGTACCTGATACTGTTTTGTTTTCGTTGTTGCTTTTTAATAACATTTTTTTTTTCTTTTTGTAGGGTCATTTGTGTAATACACAGGTGACGAACGCTCAAGGTTATTTGGTCGCATGCCACAGCTTTCCTTTGGCACATCTGCAATGAAGGAGTCTTTCTGTCTGTCTCCTTTTGTTCTTTATCATCTGTTAGCTTGGCACAGCTGACTGAGCTGTTAAATGATTACTGCATATTTTGCACCTCACCTTGAGAGGCTTTGGTATAAAAAGGTGCTAATTAAGCTGAAGCTTCTGGCCCTCTTGCCTATGTGGGCCCCAGGAAGCGAAGCAAAAAGACTTTAGGGAGCTGGAGCTTGTGTGTGTGTGTGTATGTGTGTGTGTGTGTGTGTGTGTATGTGTGTGTTTGGTTTTCAGCATTTTGAGGAATTGTTACTGGAACTTATAAAATAATTGTTTTAGACCTTATAAACACAGCAAATTCTTCAAACTACGTATGAGGCTGACTCAAAAAGCCACGTAAAGGTAGCTTGGCTAATCAACTAACTGCTGATCAGTTTGTGGCGATCGTAAGTCTATATATGCTGGATTTGAATATTTTCTGTATTTAAAGAAAAATAAGTACATTCTAAGAATGGTTGTCATCTCCCTCTCTAGACTTGCCCTGTAGATATTTGAAATGGGGATTAACATATTTAAGAGTAGCAGGAAGTGCTATTTCATCAGTGTCTAGAATGGGAGGTGAATTCAGTCCCTGCCTGGACTTGTTGACTAACTTGCTGGGTTGTGAGAACCACGGCATTCTCCTGGGAATTGGTTCCAGGGCACTGACTGCATTTCTTCTGAAGCTAAAGCACTTAGCTTTGCTTCCATGCCTTTTAATATAATTTGTAGGCTTTAGCAGATTTCTAAAGTACACCACTTGATATCTTTCACAGCTCAAGGTAAATTCTGCAGCACGAACTTATAGAATTTTTTTTCTTTTACCTGGGGTGAGAACATACCTTTTTCTAGTGCTATTTATTTTTTCTGGGATACCTTTCATCTGTTTACACGAATTCCACTTTTTCTTGCTGTATTAAAAAAATCACCTAAGCTGTCTACATAGGTGTGAAACTTTTGGTTTTGATTTCCTTGAAGTTAGTTGGAACTGGAACATTTTTTTCTGTATCCTGAATGGCTCACACATTCCCTAACACAGAATGGATACTCAGCAAACAGTTGTTGAATCAGTGAACAGTAATGGATCAGTTCTGTCAGACAATGGATTGAATTATTTTTACACATTTAGTTCACTCATGGACTGAATTAACCTACTCATGGGCTGTTTGGGGCATCAAGCGATATTTATACATTTCTGAAGAATGTGGAATCACCTGGGTTAACAGTGTTTGCAGGTGGCGTTCGATTGCAGGGGCCCAGGGAACCACGGCTGAATTCTGCATGGGCATAGGCCATTTTCCACCAGCAAAGTTATGAGAACTTTTTTTTTTTTGGTAACTGATGTGAAATTTTCAGTTTTGAATGACATTCAGAAACTCTCCTTCTGCAGCAAATGAATGTTTTGAGGGAATTTGAGAGGAGGGTTTGTCTTTTATCTCTCACTTCCAGCAGGAGGACGCTTGCAGTCTCTTAAAAGATGTTCTGTTTATGAAATGGTGGAAGGACAGAAGCATCAGCCAGCCCGTTCATGCTTGGGGACAGAGAGGGAGCTCAGAGCTTAGGGGAGCACAGGTCATGCTAATGAATGACAGCTGTAATAATAAAGACATGCCATCCATGCTACTTTTTGCAGAAACCAGAAACATCCTTGTGAAAGTTAAAGGGAAAAGAAAAATGTGTACTTTGAAGGAGGTGTTAACGGGGGACAGGAGGTGGCGACATAAAGACTGGTTTAATGTGTCTCGTTGTAGCCCCTAAGGCTTTACCTGACCCCATCAGTGTCACAACACCTTCTCCGGGACTGACAGTCTTGGTAATTGATGGGTTGGTGGGGGCTTGTTTCTGCAAACACATTAAGGCAGGAGGGAATACTCTGGCCCCCACCTCCCCACGCCTGGCACGGGGACCTGGAGGCGAGCAGACACAAGGCCCGGCGGTGTTGGGGGGAGAAGGAATCAGTTCTGTCAACCAGACTGCCAAGCTACTGTCAGGCGCTGGGACCTTTCACCTGCTCCTTGGAGTCATTAGAACTCCCAAATCTCTTTGCAGGCCTTTTCTATTAGACACATGCTCCCATGTTTTGATTTTTTGCTCCCAAAGTCATTTTTTTAAATAATTACCTGCATCGAACCACACTTACCATCTGTGGGCTGAGAGCGGGCAAATGATTTATTAGTCTTGGTTTCTAACGGTGCTGAGCAGCGTGGGATTGATCCTGCTGGTGACACACTCGGCGGATGCACTGGTGGGTGGGAGGGTCAATGTCAGGATGAAGCTTCTTGCGGAGCTGACATGCACATGGGGACCCGGGGTTTGGTGTTTAGTCGGCAGACTGTGACATTGCAAAAGTGGAATCTCAAGCCAGAGTGGATAACAGGAGGCAGAAAAAGCAGTGAGGCAGCTTCTTGGGATGTTTTACTTTAAGTAGAAAGTAAAACTGTGCATGAAAAGAGGAGAAAGAATATGCAACTCAAATCATCGCCAAGGCTCTGGGTCTCTTCTGTGCACACTGCCTGCCTTGTATCCAAGGGTTTGACTGTGCAGAGGCCAGTCATATTGGGGGACCCTGAGCACTACACTTGGCATTTAGGTGTATCCTGATCAATATAGCCATTTCCACTACTTGACATTATGTTTTGGGGGCTAGTTTTTTAAAGATCAATGATTGAATTGCTGCTCGGCTGATTGGATATGTCTTCTTGGAGACTCACCTGTCCTCCCCGATGAGATGCTGACTACACAACAGCAGTCACTGGGCTGGGCGCACGGGCAGTGTTCAGGAGACGTGGCTTCCTTTCTTCTTCTTTAATTTCTTCCTGCGCAGAACAGCAAGGCTGAGACTGATAATAAAATTCCTGGAACATGGAGAAACTAATGTGGGGAGAAAAGAAGAAATGTATTGTGACTTCCATGGGCTTTTGGCACTTTTGGACCTCCCTCCTCCTCTTTGCCATAAAAAGTGTATTTTAAAACATATTGGTATAAAGATGAAATTATTCATAGTACATATTAAAATGTTTTCCACTACCTAAAAGTTTGTGGTTTTATTGTCTTGTTTTTAAAATAAATTAAAATATTTTCAAAGGCCCTTAGAAGAACTATGGGCCCTGGGCTTGGTGCCTGCTGTGCCTGATAAATCAGGCCTGGAGAAGAGATGCCAGTGACATTTTAGTGTCAGGTAGAAAATGTAAAATATGATTGCTTTCCGATGATATACTAAGTAAGACACATAAGATGTGTTTTAATTATTTTTATTGATGTATGCTGTGGTCTTTTAGTTATAAATGCTGAGTATTGTTAAAAGATAAACTGAGGCACAATAAAATTTGAAGAGTTTATTTGAGCAAACAATGATTTGTTACCAAAACACCAGGGGTTCATCTGGGTCCTGCTGCTCGCCACACAGAAAGCCAATCACTGAGACGATGAGTATTGCCAAGGAAGAAGGCTTTACTCAGGTGCTGCTGTCCAGGAGATGGGAGATCAGTCTCAACTCCACCTCCCTGACTGATTAAAACTAGGGGTTTATATAGCAGGGAAGAAATGTAACAATATGTAAGAAAACAGGAACTAGGGAGGGGCAAGGAAGCAATCATGAAGAATGAGGGGCCTGACATCTCATTGCATGTGATGATCCGGTGAGTTTCAGTTCTCTGATACTCTTTGAGAGGTCTGGGCTTCCTTTCCTGTGGAAGGAACTCAGATAAAACAAATGTAAGTTTGAAGCTTTAAGATCAGAAGGATCAATTTCTTTTCTTTTCTTTTCTTTTTTTTTTTTGAGATGGAGTCTCGCTCTGTCGCCCAGGCTGGAGTGCAATGGCCACGATCTTGACTCACTGCAAGCTCCACCTCCTGGGTTCACGCCATTTTCCTGCCTCAGCCTCCCAGGTAGCTGGGACTACAGGCACCTGCCACAACGCCGGCTAACTTTTTGTGTTTTTGGTAGAGACGGGGTTTCACCATGTTAGCCAGGATGGTCTCGATCTCCTGATCTCATGATCCACCCTCCTCGGCCTCCCAAAGTGCTGGGATTACAGGTGTGAGCCACTGCACCTGGCTGGATCAATTTCTATGTATATCTAAAAACTGTTGATGAGACTATTGGTTCAGTTTCAGATTCATGAATCAGGCAGCTCCAAACTAAAAGTGGTTCAGTGCCTATGCTGAAGTAAGGAAGAGACAGGCTTTTGTAGAGTGAATGGGGAAAGAACAGAAATGAAATATATGATTGGTTACAGTTAAAATTTGCCTCATTTAGTCTATCCTGCTGAGAAGTCCCCAGTTATATAATTATAAATTTGTTGGCTGCTTCTGATTGTTTGAGCTTCAGTTCTGGTTTTCTAATATGGGCATTTACAGAAATAGCTCATGTTAACTTTTGTTTATGTTTGCAAATCAAGCAAGATTAAGGTCATTAATGAAGTATAACTGGCTTTGCCTGCTCAGGGCATCTTCAAGCCTGGTCTTCATTTTAATTTACTGTAACAGTACTTTAGATTTGTAAGGTAAAGTTAGAGCCCATCTTTGTTGACTCCAAGACATACTCTGAAGTTTCAACTTTTAATAACTGCCTGATATGTATTAACTTTTTTTGTAGGTATGACTGTCATCTAAATTTCCAAGTTCTTTTTTTTTGAGACAGAGTCTCACTGTGTTACCCAGGCTGGAGTGCAGTGATGCGATCTCAGCTCACTGTAACCTCCACCCTCCATGTTTAAGTGATTCTTGTGCCTCAGCCTCCTGAGTAGCTAGGATTACAGGCGTGTGCTACCATGGCCAGCTAATTTTTGTATTTTTAGTAGAGATGGGTTTTCACCGTGCTGGCCAGGCTGGTCTTGAATTCCTGACCTCATATGATCTGCCTGCCTCAGCCTCCCAAAGTGCTGGGATTACAGGCATGAGCCACCACGCCCGACCTCCAAGTTCTTTATAGTAAGTACTTAGTACTTTAGATTTCTTAAGCTTTTTCCTCCTATTTAGCTGAAATTTTGTATCCTTTAAGTACTTACTACAGAGAACGTGGAAATTTAGATGACAGTCATACCTACAAATAAAGTTATTACGGATAAGTTACAGTGTTATTTAACTTATTATGGGTAAGTTATAGTGTTATTTAACTTACTATGGATAAGTTATAGTGTTATTTAACAATCAATATGCTACTTACGAAAAAAATTTCCTGAGCTCTATGCAAAGAAGCCTGCTGTAAAGCAAATAATGCCATCTAATGTATTTGCTTGTCACTTGGGTTGTTTTTCCAATTATTAAAACATTTAAACTGAATGCATCTCTATTCTTTCTAGCCTGGTGAGTACTGAAGGGCTGGACTATATCTCTGATTTTTTTCCACCCTGACAAGTGTTTCCTAAGAGCAAGTGTGGTGCATAGGTAATAGCCTAGGCTATAGAGGTGACTGAGTGTAGTTCAATTCCTGGCCTTTCCATTTGCTCTTGGGCAAGTTACTGAAATGCTCTATGCTTCCGTTTCTTCAACTATAAAAAGAGGAAAAAAGGCCAGGCCCAGTGGCTCATGCCTGTAATCCCAGCACTTTGGGAGGCCGAGGTGGGTGTATCACGAGGTCAGGAGATCAAGACCATCCTGGCTAACACAGTGAAACCCCATCTCTACTACAAATACAAAAAATTAGCCGAGTGTGGTCGTGGGCACCTGTAGTCCCAGCTACTCGCGAGGCTGAGGCAGGAGAATGGCGTGAAACCGGGAGGCGGAGCTTGCAGTGAGCCGAGATGGCACCACTGCACTCCAGCCTGGCGGACAGAGTGAGACTCCGTCTCAAAAAATAAATAAATAAATAAAAAATAAAAATAAAAAGAGGAAAAGAAATGCAAGTATCCTTCATAATCCAAAGCAAATTTGTTCCCGAAACCAGGTAAGACGGTGAATATCCACAGAGCAGGAGCCCGTGTCCCTTTATTTAATTTAATGTATGTATTATTAATTTTTCTATTATTTATTTTTAAAACTGACATAGAATTGTATATATTATTAATGGTGTACAACATGATGTTTTGAAATACATATACATTGTGAAATGGCTAAATCAAGCTAATTAACATATGCATTACCTCACATACTTATCATTTATTTTTGAGGAGAACACTTAAATCAACTTTCTTAGTAATTTTCAAGAAAATAATATATTATTACTAACTATAGTCCCTGTGTTGTACAATAGATTTCTTAAGCCTATTCCTGCTGTCTAGCTGAAATTTTATATCCTTAGACCAACATCACCGCAATCACTCCTGCCCCGCAGCCCCGGTAACTTCTATTCTACTCTACACTTGTGTGAGTTTGACTTCTTTAGTTTGCACAAAAAAGTGAGTGAGATCATACAGTATTTCTCTTTCTGTGCCTGACTTATCTCACTTGTGAGAAAAATAATGAATATGTTTCTAGCTCAACCTAAGGTCCCAACTGACGTCCCCCCAAATCCCTAAAACTCAAACAGGTTGGTTCATGACAAACCACTACAGATGTGTGCATGACACAAAGTGTTTAAAACATTACCTCATTTTAAAATAATTAACTCATTGATGGGTACGCTTGTGTGTACAGTAACTCTAGAAATGATTTTCTTTCTACCCTTCATCAAGCATATACTCTAAGGTAAATGAGCAACAAAGTAATACATTAAAAGCAGGCAGGGCATGGTGGCTCATGCCTATAATCCCAGCATTTTGGGAGGCCAAGGTGGATGGATTGCTTGAGCCCAGGAGTTTGAGACCAGCCTGGGCAACATGATGAAACCTCATCTCTACAAAAAACACAAAAATTAGCTGGGCATAGTGGCATGTGTCTGTCATCCCGGCCACTCAAGGGGCTGAGGTGGGAGGATTGCTTGAGCCCAGGAGGTTGAGGTTGCTGTGAGCCATGATAGCACCATTGCACTCCAGCCTGGGTGACAGAGTGAGACCCTGCCTCAAAAAACCAAACAAAACAAAGCAAAAGACAAAAATACAAAAAAAAAAAAAAAAAGAGAAAGCCCATTGTGAAGTAAAATAAACAAGCAATGCAAATTTAAAAAAACGATTCCTTACAGATTGGAGACCTACAGATTGAAGGTGATTGAGATTTGGAGGTGAGAGAAGGGATATGGAACTGTTGTCACTGTTGTTGCCTGTGCTAAACCTCTAAGGTACAACGACTTCTTGGTCCACTGGTGGTAAAAGCAACTTGAACTTTATCTTCATAATCAACAGCACTAGAAGGAGTGTGCTCTGTCAACAAAAGAGTGTTGATTGCAAAATTTTCATTCTTCATGTAATCTTTAATGGATGGTGACAGAAAGCTGCTGGTTCATACAGGCTTTATGATAATGGTTCGTACAGGCTTATGATTCAAATGCCAGGTGACAGACAATGCCTTCTCTTCTA
Organism: Pongo abelii; assembly: GCF_028885655.2. Lineage (NCBI taxonomy): Eukaryota > Metazoa > Chordata > Mammalia > Primates > Hominidae > Pongo > Pongo abelii. The sequence goes on along the minus strand of NC_072001.2, from coordinate 101,480,233 downwards.
CTTGGCTCTAAAGGGCACTGAAATTGTTGGAGTAATACATCAGTGAGAGTTTTAGCCTAATACCTTCTTCATAAATTCTCCAAAAATAGGATTAGCCTTGGTTTAGGGGCTTTCTATCCAGGCATATATTCTTGTCTTCTGAAATGGACATATACAATGCCGTTTTTTTTTTCTGAGGCAGATTGTCTCTTTGTCACCCAGGCTGGAGTGCAATGGCACGATCTCAACTCACTGCAACCTCCGCCTCCTGGGTTCAAGTGATTCTCCTGCCTCAGCCTCCCGAGTAGCTGGGATTACAGGTGCACGCCATCATGCCTGTCTAATTTTTGTATTTTTAGTAGAGACAGGGTTTCACCATGTTGGTCAGGCTGGTCTTGAACTCCTGACCTCATGATCCGCCCGCCTTGGCCTCCCATAAGTGCTGGGATAACAGGCGTGAACCACTGCACCTGGCCCCTTTTTTTTTTTTTTTTTTTTTTATAAAACGGCCCTAGTTTTATAAAACTAGCAAACATAAAAACTAGCAAACATAAAAAAATTTGCTTTGGAGTTGACATCTTCCTCCAGTTGCCTGCGTCCCCTGGAGAAGGTGGCCACAGCTTCAAGTATTCATTCTTTCTTGTTTCTCTGACCTTCCAGGCCTTGGTTTGAAACTCATCTTCTCCATCGAATTATCTCTTTCCTTCTTCTGAACCCTTTTCAGAACTTCGATGATCCATACCTTGTATCATCAGGGTGCCAGCAGCATCCCACAGTGGCTGTCAAGCCCATTAGGAGGTGTTTTTGTAGTTTTTATAAAGTGTTGCTGGTGAGGATGTGGAGAAATAGGAATGCTTTTACACTGTTGGTGAGAGGGTAAATTAGTTCAACCATTGTGGAAGACAGTGTGGCAATTCCTCAAGGATATAAAACCAGAAATACCATTTGACCCAGCAATCCCATTACTGGCTATATACCCAAAGGATTATAAATCATTCTACTATAAAGACACATGTGCACATATGTTTATTGCAGCACTATTTACAATAGCAAAGACTTGGGACCAACCCAAATGCCCATCAATGATAGACTGGATAAAGAAAATGTGGCACATATACACCATGGAATACTATGCAGTCATAAAAAAGAATGAGTTCATGTCCTTTGCAGGGACGTGGATGAAGCTGGAAACCATCATCCTCAGCAAACTAACACAAGAACAGAAAACCAAACACTGCATGTTCTCACTCCTAAGTGGGAGCTGAACAATGGGAACACATGTACACAGGGAGGGGAACATCACACACTGAGGCCTGTCGGGAGTTGAGGGGAAAAGGGAGGGAGAGCATTAGGACAAATACCTAATGCATGTGGGGCTTAATACCTAGACGACGGGTTGATAGGTGCAGCAAACCACCATGGCACATGTATACTATGTAACAAACCTGCACGTTCAGCACATGTATCCCAGAACTTAAAATCAAAGTAAAAAATAAACAAATAAACAAATAAATAAAAAGTGTGGTGCTTTCCTGAGCAACACTGTGAAGCTTTCCACAACCAATCACACATGACTTTTAAAAATTTCATATGGTTAGAGAAATAATCAAGTCACATGTGCTCCAGATGTGGACTTGTTTATGACCACAGGTATGTCTTTACGTGTCTATCTCTCTCACTTGCAGGTTTTTTTTTTTTTTAAATGTATGTGCTTTTCTAGGCCTCTTAGTCCCACAGGATTTCTTCATAGGATTTTCCACTTTCTTAGAAGGCAATTTTCTAATGCAGGGCTGACGATAACAGTAAGACACATCATCTTTAAACAATGCCTACATTAGATCAGCGGGGAGGGTGCCCGCGTCCTGGGACTGCAGAGCAGTGTCGTGCGTTCTCTGCGTAGGTGCAGGAGAACCAGACAGTGAATTCTGGGTAAACCTTTTGCAAAGCTTTCCAACAACTAGTAAGGCACCCTGTGATACTGCTAGAGTGCAGTGATTCTATCACAGCTCACTGCAGCCTCGACCTCCGGGCTCACGCGATCCTCTTGCCTCAGCCTCTTGAGTGGCTGGGACCACAGACACATCCCCTCTTAGGGCAGTTACAAGGATGAATATAGAATTCCAGGGCAGGGGGTTGTGTGGGGAGGGGACATTTTGGGGGTGTGCAATGACATCAGTGTAGGGCCTCTGAGACGAGCAGCCCGTTTGCCACTGTGTGGGGCTTCAGCCATGAACTGCTGCTCTGACCTGCTTTTCCCATGTGCAACTGTGGCCAAAGCAGCATGAAGCGCTGCAAACCAGGTTCGCCTCTGTTATCCTCACGCCATACACGGGGGAACGACTCTAGCGAGCAGCCCATGAAGGATTGTTAGAAAGAGACGACCCAAGGAACTTGGAAGGGATTCATGGGAAATCAAAGATAAAAGGCAGAAGAATGATGAGGACAAAAACAAAAGTTCCTTCTGAGGGAGCTGGGTAAGTTCTGCCTTGGGTCTCTGTTTTCTTTCTTTCTTTCTTTCTTTCTTTCTTTCTTTCTTTCTTTCTTTCTTTCTTTCTTTCTTTCTTTCTTTCTTTCTTTCTCTTTCTTTCTTTCTCTTTCTCTCTCTCTTTCTTTCTTTCTTTCTTTTTTTTCTTTCCTTCTTTCTTTTCTTTTCTTTCTTTTTTGACAGTCTTGCTCTGTCGCCAGGCGGGAGTGCAGTGGTGCCATCTCTGCTCACTGCAACCTCTGCCTTCCGGGTTCAAGTGATTCTCCTGACTCAGCCTCCCAAGTTTTAATGTGTAGAGAGGCAGCACCTGAAAGCTCTCTGTGGCTTCTACTAGTCCAGGGAGACAGGAAGTCAAAGAGGTCTCTGTGTGGACACTAGGAGAGGGGACAGAGAACCTCCTGGGAAGCAAGTCACTCACATGGGCTGGGGCCAGAAAGCCCTCAGGGAGAGCAGAGAAGAAAGTCACCAGGGTTTGTGGCTGGTGTCTGGGTTGATGTAACACTTCTTTTTTGCAGTTAGTTTGCTAATGTCAGTTCTGAGTTAGAGATGCTCACAAGACATGTGTGGGCTAAGAGATGCCTCCATGTTCAACACACACTAGACAAACTTAATTATTCATAAGAATCTCTATTGGAGCACTTCAGGCTGTGCAGAGGCAGCTTTTAGATGGTGAAGACAGAGCTAGTTGTTTTCAAAGGGCGCTGGAAAGATAGGGCTAGTTTTTGGATTTTGTTTCACATTTTTTTCAAACAAGCTGGTAAATGTTGACTTAAAGCATTATTTTGGGTCAGGTTTACATAGAGTGGCAATGAAACATTTCACTGGATAAAGGAATGGGGGAAAAGAGCTCCAGCATTTCTTGCCTCTGGCTTTGTAGCTCTTTCTTGCATCACTAGGGGATTGCTTCTGCAAACGGAGTGTGAAAAGCCAAAGCTTTGGAATAGATTATAAGTGAATGGGGAGAAACAGATGTAGGGTGAATACACACACACAAGCCAGACAACCTTGGTACAGAAATCAGATGTGCCATAAAAACTGTTTCACTTTAGGAATGATGTCTAGATTTGAAATGCTTGGTTTAAAACGACTATTACGTCACCGCCACCTGCTGGCCAGAAACGGTATTAGCTTAAAGCTCCATTAGGGAAAAGGGTCTTCTTGGGGTAGGGTAACTGATTGGGCTTCTCATGGTTATTTTTGTGTGGAAAGAGTCTTTCTCTGAGAAAATCTGCTTTTATTTTTTCTTCTTCTGTATAGAAAATGTTCTGTTATTTTTAAATGAACATTTAAAAAATTTATAAAGACATAATAATAGGAAATTTAGAAAATACAGAAAAGTGTAAGAACTATAGTTTATATATTTACACATTTTCCTAACATGAAAATATTTGAAAAAACTCCAACAAAATTGGAATTTATTATACATATGAATTTGTTTCATTTAGTTATTGAATTAGTTTTTTTATCATGAAATATTTTAAACATACACCAAAATACAAAACATAACAGATGCCCAACTGGATTTAACTCATTTTTAAAATTTTGCTACATGTTTTCCCTAAAATTTTCTTTTGGAAAATACTACTTTACAGGTACAAATGAAATTCACATTTGTCCCCACCCTCATCATCAAATTTCCCTCCATTATTCCCCAGATAGTACCACTATCTTAAAAATGATATGCAACACTTTTTGTTTTTATAGTTTTGCTTTATATGTTTTAAATTGTACATGGTTGAGTGATACTCTATTCTTTATTCAATTTTTTTTCACTGAACGTTATGTTTATGAACTTTATGTTTATATAGGTAGACCTAGTAGATTCATTTTTACAAATAGCTGAATTAAAAAAATCTTATCTGGAGGTATTGATCTTTAACCGGAGAGTTTAATCCATTTACATTTTTTGTGAATATGTTTAGATATATTTCTACTATATTCTTTTTGTTATCTGTTTATTGTGCTTTGTTTTAAACATATTTTTGTTTTCTATCAGAGGCTGTGTATTTAAAATTTTTTTTCCTCATCTACTTGCTTTGAAGTTATATTTACTATTTCTTTTCTACCCTTCAATTTATACCATGCCTACTTAACAAGTCTAAACATAGCAATTATTGCTTCTTTCTTCAGAAGAGTACAAAGACCTTAGAATGTTTTAAATTACTTTTACATTTCTCCCATCTTTTATCTTATGCTTTTTAGGATTTTAAATTCTTATTGTTTTAAATCACTATATTAGTGGTCATATCATCATCATCACTACCATCACCACCACCATCATCATCATCATTACCAATCAGTACTTAGTTAGCATTGAGAAAAAGGCCAAGCAAATATGAAGCAAAGAAAACCAGAATAGCAATCTTACTCCTTTGTGTTCTTTCATTTTTGCCTTGAATTAAGTCTATCTATCTATCTATCTATCACCTATCTATCTATCTAACATCTATCTATCTATCTACATATATATCTAAAGGAACAATTTAGTCTCAAGCACAATGTGGCAGAAGTACAAGGAAAATAAATGAATCAACAATTTTAACAGTCTTCTTGGAAACTGATAGATTAAGGAGACAAGTAAGTACAAAGATATATAAAATTGAATAATACAATTAATCAATACGAGGCATCACATTTTATTACATTTTCATCAGTCTGATAGTTGCTAAATTCTAACTTATTTGTTTTAATTTGGATTTAAAATTATTATTGAGATTAGGTATTTTTTCATATGTTTATTGGAAGTTTGTAGTCGTTTTTGTGTATAATTAACTCTTCATGTTTATTGGAGATGTTTGTTTTTACTGAGTTGTAAGAACTGTTTGTATATAAAAGTTATTAAATGTTTATTTGTTATATATGTTAAAATATTTTCAGATTTATTATTTGTTTTTTAATACTGCCTATTCTTTTTTAGGGCTTATTTTAAATTTTAATGTTTATATACTGCATTCTAGATACATTCTCTGGAAAAGATTCTTTTTTTGGAAAGGATGAAAGAATGAAAAGATAAAAGAATGAAAAGGATAGGGTAATGAAGGGATCAAATGGGAATGCGGTAAAAACTGAAAGGAAAAAGGAACAAGAACCTAAAGAATAAGAAGAGGAGGCGGGCCGGGCGCGGTGGCTCAGTGCCTTGGGAGGCCGAGGCGGGCAGATCACAAGGTCAGGAGATGGAGACCATCCTGGCTAACACAGTGAAACCCCATCTCTACTGAGAAAAAAAATACAAAAAATTAGCCGGGCGTGGTGGTGGGCGCCTGCAGTCCCAGCTACTCGTGAGGCTGAGGCAGGAGAATGGAGTGAACCGGGAAGGTGGAACTTGCAGTGAGCCGAGATTACGCCACTGCACTCCAGCCTGGGCGACAGAGTGAGACTCCATCTCAAAAAAAAAAAAAAAAAAAAAAAAAGAAGAGGAGGCCAGGTGAGGTGGCCCACGCCTGTAATCCCAGCAATTTGGGAGGCCAAAGGGGGAGGATCACTTGAGGTCAGGAGTTCGAGACCAGCCTGGCCAACATGGCAAAACCCCGTCTCTACTAAAAATAGAAAAATTAGCTGGGGGTGGTGGTGCTCGCCTGTAATCCCAGCTACTTGGGAGGCTGAGGCAAGAGAATCGCTTGAACTCAGAGGTCAGAGGTTGCAGTGAGCCAAGATCGCTCCACTGCACTCCAGCCTGGGCGACAGAATAGATTCCGTCAAAAAGAAGATATAAAGGTCTGGGACCTGCAAATAATTTACCTAAAACAATAAATGGAGTTCAAATATGAAGTAACATTTTTGGAAAGCAAATTATAAACTTGTGAGTAAGATACATTAACAAAAACAAAAACAAAAAAACAAAAACAAAAACAAACTACCCCTTGCTCCCAAGTCCTGGAATTGGAAGATAGAATTGGACAAAATATCAGAGATATCCTCTGAAACTTGGATTATGCACACACTCCTTTTCCTTGACTATCTGAACTGATGGAACAGGATGCTAGGTCAAATTTACTCCTTTTGGGAAACCAACAGATGAGGAGATAAAGTCAAAGTTTCATATGGTATTTAGAGATGTCCTTTATTTTTTATTTTATTTATTTTTTATAGTCTAATTTTGGAGTGGACAGCTACTGGGATGAGTTGAGGAATTCTGAGTAGAATGTTTTAGACTCATCAGCAACTTCTTGGTTGTTCCTGATGGAGGACTCTCCTTTGACAAACTTACAATAGACACATTAAGATCATAGAATCACAGTAGGTTAGCCTGGAAAACTCTTTAGAAATGGAATCATCTGGCCTTCCCAGATGAGGAAATGGGGATTTGGAGTGGTTCATGGTTTGTAACCCAATACTCCCCAGCTTGTCCTTGAGAACATGGCCAATTTGGAGTTCTGGGTTAATAAAAGTGCTTTTGTGAACTCAAGGACAACCCACACATACCCCTAATAAATAATGGCATCTCTCATCAGAATCATAGGCACACCTTGAGATCTGGGGAGAGCACTGAGCTGGGAGTTGGGGGATTGGTGTTCTAGTTCCTCACGACCATCCCCAGCTGAGTGACCAGGAGCCTCATCTACCACAGAAGGCAGTGGAGAGCAGACCCCTGTTCCCTCCCACTCTAACATCCCCCGTGTCTCAGTTCCTGCCTGGAGTGACAGGTACAGTTTCCAGCACACAGTCTAAGGCCTCAGGACTTTATCCAGGGGTCTTTGCTACAGACTGGTTTGTTCTGTAGAGCAGAGATTGGATATACAAATGAACAATTGATGGTCCATTTATAAAAACAAAACACTGATCCACAACCTGTAGCCACCTGCCCAGGAAACCAATCCCTTATCTACAATACCCAGCCTGGGAAGCCAGCCTGCTGTAAGCCAGACTTATGGGAAGTCAGATTGCCATCTCTAGTAACAATCCAGGAAGTCAAACAATAGCTTCCATAACAATCAGCCCCAAATGGCCAAGACTTGTTTAATAACTGATAGCTTCTCTAATTTTTGTCCCTCCTTCCAACTTAGGCCCAATTAGACAGAGCCCACTATGCACCCCTAACCAATCCCCTAGGATGCCCTGTTCCTGACACCAACAGCCTCCAATCAGGGCACATCTAAAGCCTTTCCCCCACCTTTTATCCCACAATAAAGCTCTCCCACTCCTCTGCCTGCCTTTAGGTCACTGCCACATGCAAGTGACAATGGCTGACTCCCTTGCTGAAGCAAGCTCTGAATAAATAGCCTTTGCTGTTCTCATTTGGTTGGTCTTTGCGTCTTTCTACCCAGCAGTAATGCAGGGATGAGACTAGAATGCTGGGCTCCATCCACCCCCACCTTCCTCTTGGCCCCTGAGGGTTCCAGTAAGGAGGTTAGAAGCCAGAGACATGTGGGCGCACAAAGACCCCTCCCTCCCACACCAAGACCCATCCACTCCCAGCCTTCAAATCTTGTTTTGTGTGGTCCCCGCTGTGGCTGACCCCAATGTTATTGATAATGACAGAAAAAAGACAGCGTTCATGAAATCGAAAATCTATGGAACTTCAGCTTGGGTCTTGCTGCTGGCAGTGTACTTAGATGTACGTTTTCCATTAGTTTTGTCACCTAGGAGCTAGAAAATTGCAGCTTTGGGTTAGGTCACTGGAGTTGGGTCAAGATTTTCTTTGAGAGCAATGGAGTATGAAACCTGTTCCAATTTGCTCAGACCCAGGTAATTTTTTTTCAACTCGCTTTTGCTGATGATAAATAATCTAGTATTTGACAGCAGGGGAAATGTGAAAATGTAAAAAAAGATGTATTAAAAAAATTAGGCCGGGCACAGTGGCTCATGCCTGTAATCCCACCAATTTGGGAGGCTGAGGCTGGTGGATTGCTTGAACTCAGGAGTTTGAGACTAGTCTGGACAACATAGAGAGAACCTGTCTCTACAAAAAATAAATACAAAGTAGTCCGGTGTCACAGCATGCACCTGTAGTCCTAGTACTCAGGAGGCTGAGGTGGGAGGATCGCTTGAGCTCAGGAGGTTGAGGCTGCAGTGAGGCAAGATCGTGCCACTGCACTGCAGCCTGCGTAACAGAGTAAGACCCTGTCTTGAAAAAACAGAAAACAAAACAAAACAAAAACAAAAACAACCCGTTTATTTACACAGTGGTCATTGAACTCCTCCTGCCTGCCAGGCTTGTGACTTACTATCAAATTAGATTTTCATCATGTCTATGAAAGCACAAGTTTATGCAGATGCAGTTGGGTCATTGTTATTATTTTCTTTTCACATCTTCTTTTCTGTAGTTAAAAATTGATTGATTGACAGAGTGTTGGATGAGAAAAATGCCTGGAGTGTTGGTTTTATTGTTCTGGGTTTTTGTTTGTATGCGTTTGACCACCTGCATCTTCATTTTCAGGGACGCTTATTATAAAAGCACAGTTCACCAGGCCTTGATCAGACCCACGGAATTGGAATTCTGGAGGGTGGAATCTGCCTTTTTTTTTTTCAGGCTCCTCATGTGAGTTCATGCACTCAGTCTATGGGTTTTATACCACATGGCTTCTGTGTTATTGGATGGAGAGGGATTCTATTATGGATGAAAAAAACTCAGAAAAGGAGGTTAAGTGGCCCGCTGAAGGTCACAGAATCAGTTAATAGGTGGTTGTAACACACAAAACCCAAGGAGTAGAATGATAAAGCGATTTGGATCTGTAAGTCTCTCTGAGGCTTTGGGTCAAGTGCCTAGTATTTGCAACTCGTAAAATAAATCACTTAGTAAAACACGATACTGTTCTCAGTCACAAGTTCATTGAATGGGGTGGAGAACCTGGTGCTATTTCTGGAGCTTTGGTTTATCTGGGTGTGGCTCTTGGGCAGTGAGGTGTTAGGGTCTTAGAGACCTGGGCTCCAGCACGGCCCCTCACTCAGGCGGGCTTTCTTAACTGAAGGAAGGAACCAGGACCTCTGGTTGTCCTGTTTGTAAAGCAGTCATAATAATGCCTCTCCCTTTCCAAGGAGAGTCAAGGCATTCATAACATCTTTGAGCAGAGGCTTCAACAACATCAGTTTCCCCTGATATCGGGGGGATTCTGTGGCAGTTTAAGCCATAGCAACCCCCTCCCCCTTTTGGGGAAGTAACCTAATCAGGAAGACTGTTTTAATCAGAATGATTCCCCCTCTTCCTTCCTCTTCTGTTTATGGTATTTGACTTTAAATAATTAATTAATTTATGATGGGGTCTCACTCTGTTGCCCAGGTTGGAGTGCAGTGGCATGATCTCTGGCTCACTGCAATCTCCACCTCCCAGGCTCAAGCCATCCTCCCACCTCAGCCTCTCAAGTAGCTGAGACTACAGGTGCACGCCAGCACACCTGGCTAATTTTTGAATCTTTTGTAGAGAAGGGGTTTCACCATGTGGCCCAGGCTGGTCTCCAACTCCTGAGTTCAAGCAATCCTCCTGCCTCAGCCTCCCAAAGTGCTGGATTACAGGCATGAACCACAGCGCTGGGCCGACTTTATTTTATTTTATTGCAATCACTTTGCAGGGCCGATGATCTACTCTGGGAGAGTGGGATGAGCTGAAAGGAAACACCTTGGGTGGGCTGCCTGCCGAGTTGAGGTGTTGTCCCTTTTCCAAAGCAGCCAGCACTTGCTGCCATGTCACAGCACCCTGTAAGAGTGGTCCCTGGCAGTTCAGAGTCCGAGTCCCAGGCTGGACTGGTCCCTGACCCTACACTTCCCACACTGCCGTTCCAATGAACACAGAATCAATGGACAAATGCAAGCCTTTCCACAAACAGAAAATAAAGGTAAGATGAACACTGCATTTATGTAGAACCTGCACTTTATTTAACAAGAATTGTTTTTGTAAACTGTAGTATATCCAGAGAGAAAAAATTCTTGCTGAAGCAACAGTCTGCAAAAGTCCTTCTTGCCTATTTTATATACTCTGGGTTAGAAAGCCCTGTCTGCCCAAATGAGGCAGGTCTGTCTCCCCATCTGCAATGCTCCAATGCATTTGGTGCTCACCTACCATAGATCACATGTGCTATACAACTGAGTCCTAATGAAGGATTCTTGCTCCCCGATTACTGCTGACATCCCCTTCAAAGAAGCAAGGTTTGTGCTGGTTCCTGCCTTTCCCCTTACCCTGGTTCTTCGGATTCTTTTTCACTGTTTTCATGCTGTTCTGGTTGAAGCAGGCTCTCATGGGCCGGGCTGTTTCTTTTTTAAGTCTGTGCTTGAACTTGCTCAAAATTCCGCATCTGAAGTCTTTTTTGTGGGGCGGACTAGGAGGCATTACTTCCTTCCAAAATGCTCTGAGAAATGCTAGCCACTAATTACTTATTAATAACCTGCCCAGTGCTGCAGCTGTGTGTTCTGACCCATGCTGGCTGCTTGGTCAGCATTTTGGCCCCTGGAATTCTCGGCTGCACTGTGGTGAAGAGAGGCTAAACACAAAGCAAGACAAATGGAACAAGCCAAAGTTTCTTTACTCATTCAAGCACAGTTGAAAATTTAGAAAACACAGATGAACTGAAAGGAGAGAGAATCTTGCAGCAGAAATAGAAGCATCAACATTTTGGTCCACATCACAGGAGACCCTGAGGAACCTGCCGTCTGCTTTTTCCACATAACATGGCTTCTTGAGCATATTTTCAGGCTGTTCTCTTATTTTTAAAATACATTAGTATCCCACTGTATAGACATTCTGTATATATCTGAGGGCTGTTGGACAGCATAGGTTGTTTCTGAATGTTTGGTATTATAAACAACAGTAGGGTGAGCACCCTGTGGCTCTCTGCTTGCAGCAGGAGGGCTGTTTTCAATGTCTTTGTGGTTGGATTACATCTGAGCTGAAAACAGATTTCTCTACTAGGCAGTAGCAACCTTGCGGGGATGTCACGATGTTCTCAGGTCACCAGGAAGCATCTTCCTGGCTGCCCCAGCCCAAAGGGGACCTGTTAACCCTTTAAGCTCACCTTCAAGGGCTGCACTTCCTCATTCTCACAGTGATTCCTGGCCACACGTCAGTAGGAGGTAGGAAGGGCAAGCATTACTGTTATTTTTAGGAGGAGGGAGCAGACACACACTAACTAAGGTGTCCTTGATGGTCTCCATCTGTTGTGGTGTGGCTGTGTCCCCACCCAAATCTCATCTTGAATTGTAGCTCCCATAATTCCCACGTGTTGTGGGAGGGAACTGGTGGGATGTAACTGAATCATGGGGGCATTTTCCCCCATATGTTCTCATGGTAGTAAGTCTTGTGAGATCTGATGATTCTATAAGGGATTTCTCCTTTCACTTGGCTCTCATTCTTTCTTGTCTGCTGCCGTGTAAGATGTGCCTTTTGTCTTCCACCATGACTGTGAGGCCTCCTCAGCTGTGTGGAACTGTAAGTCCATTAAACCTCTTTTTCTTCATAAATTAACCAGTCTTGAGTATGTCTTTATCAGCATCATGAAAATGGACTAATACGCCATTCATGCACAGGTGAAACTTGTCTTATAGCTTGTCTACTTCTTCTTCTAACGGGATCCCCTTTCTAACCTGTGACCCAAGTTCAAGACTGACGCTGCCATAAGGTCCTGTTGCCATCCCTCCCCTGGGAGTGATAAGGGAGGAGGTCATTCATTACATCACATCTGTCGACGTTTTTTGGCTCTGTGAGCTCCTCAACCGCTCAGTGCCACAGGCATTGATGACTCCAGTAGAAGCCAAGTGACTGTCAATCTTTCAAATGGAGTTTGGGATAGAATGGATCAGCAGTGGCATTGCAGATGATGGGTCTACAATGGCTCTTTTTGGGTTTCCTGGGTGAAAAATAGACTTTTCGGGAGACTTCTCTGTACACTTGGATGTCACTTTTTCTTCTTTACTTCATTGTAAATGTTTCTACCCCGTTCCAAAATCAAATTTGCCATCTACACCCTGGCATGGGGAGGCCATTTCAGCATGAGGCGCAGGTCCTCACATGGCATTGGCAGACAGACACTTGGCCCTGCAGTTTGGGTTTTATTTATTTATTTGAGATGGAGTCTCACTCTGTCGCCAGGCTGGAGTGCAGTGGCGTGATCTCAGCTCACTGCAACCTCCGCCTCCCCGGTTCAACCGATTCTCCTGCCTCAGCTTCCCGAGTAGCTGGGACTACAGGCGCCCGCCACCACGCCCGGCTATTTTTTTTTTTTTTTGTATTTTTAGTAGAGACGGGGTTTCAACATGTTGGTCAGGCTGGTCTCGAACTCTTGACCTCGTGATCTGTCTGCCTCGGCCTCCCAAAGTGCTGCGATTACAGGCGGGGGCCACTGCGTCCAGCCGAGTCTGGGTTTTAAAATCTCTAAGTTAGTGGTAGAATTCTGTGCAGGAAACAATCTCAGTGGTGGTTTGGCTCCAAGCTGTCAAATTGCCAGAGCACTTGGCTGGTTACTTTGGGGTCTGTAAGGAGAGAGGTTTCCTGCGGTCATTCCAGTCCATGTGTCAGAGTTCGCCTGTGTTCTGTGTTTATCACCCACATGTTAAGTTTATGTATTACCAAGATGACCTCAACAAAAAAAAATATGAGGCATTTCAAAACTTTTAATGCCTTTCAATCTAGCAATTCAGTTTCTAGGAATCTATTATTTAGAAATTAATCACAAACCACTAAATAAGTATATTCAAGGATGCGCATTGTAGTGTTATAATACTGTTTTGGAGAGGGAGAGGAAGAAAATCAACAGGAAAAAACTGACAGGACATCTAAAGGGGATTGGTTAAGAAAATCACAGGAAGCCAGAGCCGTCATTAATAACAATGAAGGAAAGGTTACTCGGGTACTTGAGGGAAATGTTCAGAATCTAACTGTGAGGGGAAAATGCAGGGGACAAAACAAGTATAATTTGGTACATTTCTGCTATATGTGTAGAATGAATGAACACACGCCAATATGTGGGCATTAGTTGGAGCTGGCTGGAGGCATATTACTTCTCTTTTATGTCTTTTTCCTCCTCTGGCCCCTTTTCTCTTCCTCCTGCCTGTTTTCTCCTCCATCTCCTCCCCTCCTCCTCCTCCTCCTCCTTCTTCTTCTTTTTCTTCTTTTATTTCTGATAGAGTCTCACTCTTTCACCCAGGTTGGAGTGCAGTGGTGTGATCTCAGCTCACTGAAACCTGCCCCTCCCAGGTTCAAGCAATTCTCCAGCCTCAGCCTCCCGAGTAGTTGGGACTACAGGCACGTGCCACCACGCCCAGCTAATTTTTGTATTTTTAGTAGAGACGGGGTTTCACCATGTTGGCCAGGCTGGTCTTGAACTCCTGACCTCAGGTGATCCACCCGCCTTGGCCTCCCAATGTGCTGGGATTACAGGCATGAGTCACCACACCTAGCACTCCTTTTTCTTCTTTGTCTTCATCTTCATCTTCTTCTTTGGCAGATTTTCAGCTGTTGTGATTAGCAAGACCCAGTGGCAGTGCCTTAACCAGCATTTTAAACTCACAGGAGAGAGCGGTGTAGCTTCCCATTTTTCCTAACATAAAACAAAGAACTAGTTGAGGTTCCCTAATTTGGTAGCATTTTAAACTTTTATAGTGCACACATCTTTGTTACTTCGTGTTGTCTACACAGTTTCACTCTGTGAAGAAATGGGGAGAACTTCCATTCTCACTGAGAAATGGGGAGATAAAATGACTTATTAAAGTTTAAGGGGACCCTATTTCCTGAGCTCATAGCTTGGGCATATATGGTCGCTGGGTCTTAGAGCACTGGGATATAGGTGTAATACAGGTTAGAATTCTTAAGATCAATACTTTCTGGAAAACCAGTGTGGTTACCACCCATCTGTGGGCCCGCATTTCTCTCCAGCCATCCAGGGAAGAGGATGCTGGAAGCTTGTCCCAACCCCACCTCTTGCTGGATGGGAAAGTGTGCCTGAAGAATCTTACTCCCCATAGTGGGAATGTTCTTAAACGAGGAGTTTCCATGGCAGAGACAACTGGGAGAAACTGGTTTTGAACAGAAGGCTCCTTCTGAAATCCTTTCCACAAAACACACATGCGTGCGTGCACGTGCACACACACACAGAGACACAGACACAGACACAGCTGAATGTATGTGTGTGTGAGTCTGAGTCTGAGTTAGATGCAACAGTATCTGCAGCCTAGGTGGAAGGTCTGCCTCAGGAAGGAGGGAGGCCAACAGCCCACAGGCGGGAATCACCTGAAGCTGTGAAACAGAGAACAGACTTCTGGGGAGAAGCAGGAGAATTCCCTGAAAAAAATGTTTAAATAAATTGCACCTTCCTTATTCTTTTTGGAAGAACCAGAGTTGTTGGCTCGAAGCAGGGAAAAACATCATTCTGGAGACATTTTAAAAGTTTTCTAGGGGGTAGACTCTACTGAGAGAGGTGAGAGAGCGTGCCTTGGGAGGGGACAGTGGAGCGGGGCTCAGGGAGGTGAGCAGGCGGCTTCCAGGACCTCTGGATTCTCCAGGACACTCCTCCCTGTGCAGTGTGGCCCGGAGCAAAGTGGATGCAAGGGAATCCATCAGGGAGGGCGGGAGTGTGCAGAGATTCCGGGTACTCGGGAAGGGCCGTCAGCAAAGGGGTGGGGACCAGGGAATAAGCAGGACTCAGGGCCACCTTGGAGCCACCAGCAAAGTGAAAGTAGAGGAAGGAGAGGGATCTGGACAAGGGGACAGGGTCTCATACCCACCAGAGCCTGGTGACTTCAGAACTAGAGGGCTGCTTGGTGGGAGCAAGGCCATCAGGACTGTTCCAGTGTATGGAAATAGGACACCGTGCAAGTGAGAGTGAGCAGGGCCTGGCACAAGTGGAGAAGCTGGTGGTGCTGGAGCCTCAGCAAGCACTCTCTGGCCTTTTCTTTCTCCCTCCCTCCACTTCAATTGGAATCCACTGCGATGCCGTTCGGACCATAGGGTGAATCTACGCCCTGTGGTAGACCACAGTGTTCTTTCTCGGATTTAGTGATGACTGTGGGATGGGCTGGAGGTGGGTGCAGGGGTTGGGGGTGCTCTGAAGGCTTGCCAGCAGACATGGGGCACCTGAGTGAGGGACAGAGGGATTCAGGCTGGGGCGATAAATGCTGTCCTGAAGAGGTACTCAGCCGGGGTAGCAAATATGAACATCCACAGGAGCCGCCCACAGATTCGGTGGGCGCAGGAGGAGAAGGGAAGCCAAATGAGCACATCCTGTTTGAAGGACGTGCCTCCCCACAGCTCCGGCTGGAGCCCTGCGGGTGGGAATCCAGGCTGCTGTCACCAGAGGGGGTGATTTTCTAGGAGATTCTGCAATGGCGTGTTCGTGCGACACCTTTCATTTAAAAAATGCTGTTGATTAATTTAAAAACAGAACAATACTGTCTCAGCCAAACATAGCACATTCTTTGGGCCATGGGCTTATGACTCCTGCTGCAGTAGCGAACCTGATGGTGCTAGGTCCAGACTGGCATGGCGTGGGTCATGTTGTCCCTTCTAATTTACAACAGAGCCCCTGACTAGGTTGGAAGCCAGTGTAGCCATGTCGGTGTGGCAAAATAGATGGAATGCAGGCTCTCAGTTAATCTGCACGCGTTCCTTTCGGGATAGAGCAGTCTTATTTTGTAAATGAGAAAAAAAGGGGAGCTCAGAGAGGTACATAGTTGGCAGGGAGTAGCAGGTTTTACTGGAGCTCTTTCTGATATTCAAGACTGATTTCTCATTACTTATAGCTTTTGTGTAACAGAGAATGGCTCAGATAGAGTGAATATTAATGTATAAGGGTTCTCCAGTAAACACCAGTAGAATATATCTATATGTATACCTATAGAAATAGAAATGTAGGAAGAGATTTACTGTGAGGGATTGACGGATTATGTGATTATGGAGGCTGGGAAGTCCCACGATCTGCTGTCTGCAAGCTGGAGGCCCAGGAAAGCTGGTGGTGTGTTTCCAGTCCAAACTCAGACACCTGAGAACCAGGGGACCGATGGGGCAAGCCCGAGTCCAAGTCTGAAAGTCTGAGAGCCAATGTCCAAAGTCATGAAAAGACGGAAGGCCCGGCTCAAGGAGAGAGAGGAAATTTGCCCTTTCTCTGCTTTTTTCTTCTATTTGAGTCCTCAGAGGACTGGATGATGCCCTTCCACCCTGGGGAAAGTGATCGTCTTCACTCAGTCTACTGATTCAAATGCCAATCTCTTCCAGAAACACACAGGCACACCCTGAAATAAGGTTTTATCGACTATCTGGGCATCTCTTAGCCCAGTCAAGTTGACACATAAAATTAACCATCACTGCTACTATATCCACTGCTAATAGGAATCTGGTGAAGCAAACTCTCCAGAAAGAATGGCTGCTATCCCCAGGGCCAAACTCCTGCCTTTTCCATTCTAGTTGGGAACATTCTGACGGACCAAGAAACAGTATCAGGGTCTAGGATGGAGAGTTATAAGATGGCATGGACAGTAATTTGTCATGTGCATTTCATTAATTCACTCATTCATTCAACACACACTTAATGAGGGCCTGCTCAGTGCTGGGCTCTCTGTTCTAGGCACTTGGGATCCAGGAGTGAAATTATTAGACAAACGGCTCTGCCCTTGTGGTGCCCACATTCTAGCTGGAGGAGGCAAACAATACACAACACATGTAATAAGCAAATCATATGGTAGGTTAGGAGGTGACAAGTGTTATTCCAGAAATACAAAAAAGGAGGCAGATAGGTGTGTGTGTGGGGTGGGTGGGGGAACCGCAACTGTGACAGGTTTCATGAGGGTGTGTCTCATTGAAAGGTAGCATTGGAACAAGGCTGTGGCAGGAGCGTGCCTCCTGTGAGAAAAGCAAGGAGGCCAGAGCAGCCAAGTGCAACAAGGGAGCAGTGTTGCGGTTCGAGATCCCAGAGCCCCACTCACCCAGGGCTGGGTGCCGTTATGCCACTCATTGCCCCCTCTCTCCAAGTCTCTAATTCCTCAAGTGTAAATGCGGTGGATTACATTTCCCCTGCTTCACAAGTGTTGGAGGATCCACTGTGAAAACTTTGAAGATTGATTTTTATTTTTACGTGTGGGGCTGCGCTAGGAAAAACAGTCTCAGTCACATTCTTATTCCTCCTAGACAGGATGGGCACCATGAAGCCTCCCCCAGCCGCTCCGTCTGCAGGGATGTCCCACTGTCTGCTTCTGCGGCACCCAGGTGCATCAGTTTCCCCTGCAGGGATGGCTGCCAGGAGGCCACTTCCCCAGCCCCTGCTGGCTTCACAGGCATTTGACCTCTGCAGTCACACAGGGACTCATGCTCAGAAGAGCCCCGTGCATGGTTGAATCCTCTGCCATTGCCATCTTTAAATACTCCATGATTTTATCTTTACACTTGTGATGAAGTCCAATGGGACAATACAGCGTGCACCTGAGCAGAGGAGATACGCGTGGTGTGCGTGTTTGCTGCCATTCCTTGCCTCATGAGCACAGAACTCTGGTGCTCCCGTGATGGTGGGAGTTCAGAAAGACTCGAAGTGAGAATAAGATTACTCAAAGTGAGAACAAGTGTTACATCTTTGATTTAGTGTGGGCCTGATGGGCCATGCTTTCCATTCAAACTAGAATTTGACCCAAAATGGAAAGAAGGAAATGATGTTCTAAGAGACATCATCAGCCAATGAAGCCTAGTATATTCTTTCTCATTCCTGTTGTTTCTCTGTGTTAGTCAACCACTTATGCCAGTAGTTATGACATAGGAGGAAAGGGAAGTAGCCTTTCTTTTCGTTCTTTTCTTTTTTTTCTTTTTGAGATAGGGTCTTGGTCTGTCACCAAGGCTGGCGTGCAGTGGCACGATCTCAGCTCACTGCAACCTCTGCTTCCTGGGCTCAAGCAATCCTGCCACCTCATTTTCCCAAGTAGCTGGGACTACAGGTGCATGCCAGCACACCGAGAAACTTTTTTTTTGTATTATTTGTAAAGATGGGATTTCACCATATTGCCCATGCTGGTCTCCAACTCCTGGGCTCAAGTGATCCATCTGCCTTGGCTTCCCAAAGTGCTAGGATTACAGGCGTGAGTCACTGCACCTGGCCTTCAGTCCTTTCTTAATCCTCAGTAAGTCAAAGGCAGAGGGTGCTGGTAGAATGTATGCATATCCAGAAATGAAATAAAAACAGCAAAGCTAGTTTGTGTGCAGCATTTCCAGTAAGGGATTGGTTGAAAGGTCAGGGTGATTGTGTCATTGTGTGCCTCTGAATGCAATCATCTGTACTGGTTAAACCCCACCGCCCCACAACCTATTTATGTGTAAGTTATGAAATACAAATTCTATAATTTCTGTGATTCTGCATGTGAACTACATGCTTTGAGCTAAATGCTTCCATTAGTGTTGTAAGATGGCATGGCACAGGAATGGTAAGATTCATGCTATCAATTTACGTTTAATTTTTCCAAACCTAGCAGGTATTAAATAGCAAATAATAACACTGCAAGTCAAAAGAGAGACAGCAGGAGAAAGGAAAAGTCCTTATACTTTAGTACCTTTCCTGGCACCTTCTTTCCTGCTTTTTGGAAAAGGGGCCCAGCATTTTCACTTTGCACTGGGCCCTGTGCATTCTGTAACCCGCTCTGGCCAGCTCAACTGGTGCTCAGCAAACACTATCTCCTGCTCACTCCACTCCAAGTCCCAACTAGGACCAACAGTGCCAAGAATGAGCTGTCACTGTGAACTCGGCCCTGGTCCCAAAGAGTTTCTGCTGTGATTCCCATCACTTTTATTTTCAAGGAATTAAGGTAAAAACTTCAGGCCCTGTTTGGGGTCAATGTTGTGCCCATTCTCCTTAAGAGGGAATAATAAGTTATTTAATTGTCTACAGGCCAGAGAGCATCATAAGGCACATACATTTTTAAAAATAAAATTTCACATAACCCCAATATATAACAAAAAGAGAAAAAAAAAACATAGATATTCTCTGAACTGGGTAAACCCTTTGGAAATTTCCATGACAGAAGGTTGAGAACATTCTCTAACAGCGATTTGAACACAACAAAAAGGTCACATCTGTATCTTATTACCTTACAGAGATTTCCCAGAGACTTTTCCCCGAAGGTGTGTTACAGCCCGTGCTTTCAATAGTAAGGATAGATAAAAGATGTTAACTTTGGATGCTATCCTTAAAACAAAAAAACAAAAAAACAAAAAAAACCTTGTCTTTTAACACTAGAGGTCACTCTGCAACCGCAAATGCGAAATAAGCACCCTGGGGCTCCAGGTCAGCACAGCTAATCTGTATAAATTGCTGAACCATGAGCCAAATTTGTACCTAATTACGGGTTGCTTTGATGCAGCCCCGCTCCTATTAAAAGTTTCTCTCTTTCCTGCAGAATTGTGGATGTTGTGACTTATATGTTTCTACTGAGCCCTAATATTTCTCAGCTAAGCAGGGGCATTGCAGGCCCTGTAACCAAGAACACACATCTCTCTACATTGCAGATTTTTGATGTTATTATCCAGATGGAAAAGAGCATCTGCCACTTGGGTATCAAATGGTGATAACTTGGTCTTTATTTCTTTATGAGACTAAGGTAGAGACAGATTTAACACAACCCTGCATGTGGGCGTGCAAAGACCACAGGCACAGCACGTTGTGCAGAAACAATTGACAAATATTTTCAGAGTTTCTCTGTCCTGTTTTTGGAGATACATAAAACTGACTCTGCATCCAGTATATGGAAATAGGGTTATTTGCATCTATTGGGGATTGGAACCCGCAAATGGCTTCTCAATCGAAAATTAAAATCCTTGTGCAGCCTCCCTAGAAGACTTCAATTTCCTTTGGCTAGTTACCCTTTCGGAGTAATTAATGTTATTTCTGATTTGGATTCCTGAGGGTTTGGATATCTGTCTATGCAGTAATTTCACATATATTTTCCTGCAAAAATGTGTGTTTTACTTCTTTACTGGCTCCTAATCTGTGGTATTTTTGTCTGTGATGGATGGGAGTTATGAGCGGTCTTCACGGTCTCTTCGTTTAGGGAGAGGGGAATTCCTGAGCTGGGCAGGCAGAAAAGACCTGAATATCAAACAATGAAAAATAACGGGAATAGTGGAAGCTTGTCACTCTCTGCAATATCTTCCTGAGGCATGGATGGGAATTTTGCAGCAGAGGCAGGTGATACACAGGAAATGCAAAGCTCTCTTCTTTGGAGGGCGGGCTGGGCTCACATGCTAAAAGTGCCTTGACACTGGCAGCCTCAGCTAGGGGGGGAGGGCAGTCTCCCTGCCGTTCTGCTTAGCCCCCAGCACTTGCAGCAGATGGAGAGCTGGTGTGGATAAAGTGGAGCTGCTGTGCTGCTCCTGGGTCCAATTCCTCATATGCGAAGGTGGTCACATTTAGGAAGATTTTAGCCCTAGACCAGCCAGACCCTTTCCTCTCTGGATTATAGCACAATCGCACAATCACCCTGACCTCCTCTGTGTTGAATTTTCTGTTGTATTTTGCTTAGATTTAGAGCACTCAAGGTGGTTGAGATCATTACTCTCTGTAAGGAGATAACAAAAATACGCTATGGTCACTTATCTCGGCACCTAGCCCGTCCAGCCATCGATTTCCCATCTCGGTTCACAAGGTGCTGAATGGAGCCGATCAATTTAACAGCACCGATGGGACTTAAATATTCTCATAATCTATATTATCAGTGGGCTTCCTTCCTGATGCCCTCATCTGACCTGGTCACCGTGGCTTCTTGATCGGAGAAATTAAAGCAGGGATTGGGAGGTCTTTATAATGGGAGAATGTCAGCTTTAGCGTGGCCACTCTGGGGGACTGAGGATTCACCATGCCCACACCCCTGCTGCTAATGCTTTTAGTAATGTGCACGCTCGGATTTAAATTAGGAGCCCCAATTAGTCTCTTGTTTTCTAGCAGCCTGCAAAAACACCATTTAGGGAGGAACTGTTTAGAAAGCAGGTTTTTACTTAATAAACAGTGATCAATCGAATTGATTAACCATGAACACATTCCCACTGAGTCTGTGGGTGGCGCTTGTTGTTGATAATTGCGGTTCATGAGTACAAGACTATTAAGTGGCTGCTCATAGACGATTTCCCAGCTCTTTCACCTAAGAGAACTGGGGGCGCGCTCTGGGGGTGCCAGCAACTGTTGACAGCATTTTTTTGGGCTGGGGCTGTGCCTGAGCTAGCCTCTGCCCCCAGCAGGCCTTTGGAGCATCTCTATCAATTGTGGCCATTTACTAGACACTGGCAGTCATTTTTGTAAACCTCGCATCTGTTTTTTCACTAATTCACGCGGTAATTAGGTGTTCTCACGCTGGCTTTGTGGCTTTACATAAACGGTAAGTGGAACCGCCTGTGCATTAGAATTAGTGCTGTGTTCTGTGCGAGGCTTTTTACCACCGAGGCTCTCTCTCTGCTCGCTAGAACGGCAGCTAGAAAACTGGGAGGAGAGCTTCCTGGCCGCATGAGCAAACTAGCAGCCCCTGAAGGGCGATGAGAAAGATGTAACTGAAGGCGGGTTCGACGGGAGAGCCCCCGGTTGCCCCGCGCGGTTGCGGCGCGCGCCTGGAGTCGCGCTTGATGAACGCAGCCCGGGGGCGTAGCGAGCACGGCCGGGCCGGCTGCCCGGGGCTCCGGGCCCAGCTCCCAGCCCAGGGGACGGACTGTTCTTTGTGGGACAGAGTGGAGAAGACGCCTGCCATTTGGAACCCCTGCTGATGCTCCAGCTCATTTTGGGCAGGTTTCTGAGCCTCTCTTGGCGTTGTTTACCTAATTACCAAAAGTACAGAAGAGCAACGCAGTGTGTTCTATTATGTAGGTTAGAACGCCCTTTATGCCCTCGGTGCTGGCCCTGGGTAAACGGGAAGCCGCCAGAGGGCTGGGTGACTTTACGGGTGCCTTGACCAAGGACTCCTCGGGGCCGAATGATCTCTTGCGCCCTCCAGCGGTGTGCGTACCAACTCTCCGTGGACACCTACCTAGTGGTCCTGGATCTTCACTCTGAGTCAATGGCCCTGCCCCAACCCTAGAGGTTTTCCTCGCGCTGAGGAAGGGACCCAGGCCTTGCTGTTTTTTGCAAGCGCCCCAGGAGATTCTAATGTGGGTCCAAGCTGGAGAACTTCTGCTAGAAACCAAGGCAAGACAGAGCCACACGTGATAGGTGGTAAACCATATGTGCTTCAAAATGTGTTTATTACTTATGTGTTTATTATTATTATTTTAAACATAACATTTACCCGTGGGTAGTTTTGTTTTTTGTTTTTTGTCTTAGATGGAGTCTCGCTCTGTTGCCTAGGCTGGAGTCCAGTGGCTCAATCTCAGCTCACTGCAACCTCTGCCTCCCGGGTTCAAGCAATTCTCCTGTCTCAGCTTCCCAAATAGCTGAGACTACAGGCTCATGCCACCAGGCCTGGCTAATTTTTGCATTTTTAGTAGAGACAGGGTTTCACGATATTGGTCAGGCTGGTCTCGAACTCCTGACCTCAGGTGATCCACCCACCTCAGCCTCCCAAAGTGCTGGGATTACAGGCGTCAGCCACCCGCCCAGCACTTACCTATGGGTAGTTCTAATTTGGAAATTTCCAGTCCTCTGGGAAGACTCTGCAGATTGCCTGGGCTAACAGCTATTCCAAGCCCTCCTCTCTCTTTCCACCTTCTGCTAGAGGCTGAAGAAACTAAATCAGTACATGATTTCTTAGTCTCTCTTAATGCAGGGGCGGCCATGTGACACAATGCTAGTCAATATGATATAAGTATAAGGAAAAGTCCACTCAGGGGTGTTTCTGGAAAAGCTTTTTTCATCTTTTTTTTTCTGTTAAAAATAGATATAGAAGATCACCACTCACTTTTCTCTTCCTCTTGCTTTAGATGTAGGTGTGATGCCTGGAACTCACGCAGCTATCTTGCAACGACGAGGATGAGGCTAAGAGAATAGGAGAGATCCTTGCTCAAACAGGGTAAGCCAACACTAGAAGCAACTTGCCTCCAGACTTTTTATTATGAGGAAAAATAAATCCCTAAATGTTTAAGCCATTGGTAGGTTATATGTTAGTTGCAGTCAAATAATTCATAACAAATATACTTTCAGATGAAACATGATGAAATGCTGCCTAGAAGAGAGATCAAAAGAAAAATAAAACTTTTTGAAGTGCGTGCAACGGGCCAGGCCCTGGGCTTTCACATGCATTATTTCATGCAGTACCGAAGACATTGGTGTCATTATTACTATTTCCATTTGTTGAGAAAACTGAGGTTGAATAATTTTCCTTGTATCAAACAACCTGTTTAGTATGAAGGACCAATTATGAAATGCAAGAGTCAAATTTTCAGAGAGTTTTATTTGTCTCCAGAGCCCATGCCTTTTCGTAGAATTTTTTCCCCCTTCTGCTTCTTGCTTGCTGAGTAGAGATGCTGCAGTCAGGCCTTCTGGGGAGGCTGGGGAGGGCAGCCAGGCTGCCTCAGCTGGAAGCAGGGACACAGGGGTGACTACAGTGCCGTCAAGCAGAATATGGCATGTCTAACTCTCAGAACCTTGAACTGCCTCCCCATCCCCACAGCACATAGAACAATGATGGTGGCCCTGGGAGGAACTAGCTGGCCAGGATCTGGAGCCAGCCTCTTACATCAGAGAGAGATGGACAGAGCGGTGCAGCACGGTGGAACCACATGCTGGAGTAGAGAACCTTGGAAGGGAAGGGAACAAAGCTCCTGGCAACTTCTTGAGGGAATGTTTACTTTATTTTGTTTTTTGAGATGGAGTTTCGCTCTTGCTACCAGGACTGGAGTGCAGCAGCACAATCTTGGCTCATTGCAACCTCCACCTCCTAGGTTCAAGAGATTCTCCTGCCTCAGCCTCCCAAGTAGCTGGGATTACAGGTGTCTGCCACCAAGCCTGGCTAATTTTTTTTGTATTTTTAGTAGAGACGGGGTTTTACTATGTTGGCCAGGCTAGTCTCGAACTCCTGACCTCAGGTGATCCACCTGCCTCGACTTCCCAAAGTGCTGGGATTACAGGCGTGAACCACAGCACCTGGCTGGGATTGTTGACTTTGGATGATATGAAGACTGAAAATCTGGCAATGTGGGCTCAAAATGAGAAGGGACGCCTCATCCAGGTCTGCAACAAAGGCAGAGAACTGTGTATTTAATGGAGGGGATGGAGACCTGATACCAGAAACCCACTGGAGATTGCACATTTGAATACCTGTATTGTGAAAATGCATGTGTTATAAAAGGGTCAGCCCTCTTCATAGTTTGTGGGGTCAACCATTCTCCATCAGTCTCTTATCTTCACACAGGATTGTGTTAAAGACCCTCCCCCTCCTCCAGCCACTGTTATGTATGGCCAGGTGGACATGGACCCTGGATGGCTCTAACATAGAAGATTGAGGTGCCCAGAGAGGGCCCACATTAGACCTCAGCCCCACAGTTAGCCATCCCTGCAACTGTGCCAACAGGTGTGGCAGCATCCCCTCTCTGAGGTAGAGCTGCTGGCTTCTCCTCTAAGCTCCCCATATCACTGATTTGCACCTTCCCCGACTGGATAGATCGTTAAGAGAATTGGTTTACAAGGCTCTTGCTGAGCTGCTGGCTGTGGGAGAGGAAGTAAACAGACGCAAGATAGAGCTGTAACATATGATGTTATATCCAGTGCTTAATGAGGCCCGTAAAAACAGGAATGCAGGAGCAGCCGCAGATAAATGAATGTGCTTCGTGCAGAATCGAGAGTTGACTGTATTTTATTTGATTTAGTTCTAGAAATAGCAGATGTTGTGTCAATTATGGCAAAGTAGTTCTAACTAATCTCTTCATTGAATTCATCTCATTGACCAAAATGGATTAAAAATTATTTTGTTTCCATGATTATAAGTCAATTTTCTATAGAAAATATACAGAAGAATAAACTGAAGAATTGAAATGACCCTAATCCCACCACTAATAATAACTCGTAACAATGGATTACATTTGCAAGTGCTAACTGGTTCCCAGCCACTATCTAGAACCACTCTTCTGTTAGCGCGCTAATTAAACCCTCTAGGAAGTAGGGAGAGCTAGCAGCTGCATGCTTAATAAGGGGAAACTGAGGCACTGGGAAGTGGGAAGTTAAATAACTTTTCCAGTGTCAACGCTTGGAGGTGGTGGAGTCAGGGTTCGACCTTGGCTGTTTAGTTCTAAAACCTGCATTTTTTTTTTTTTTTTTTTTTTTGAGATGGAGTCTTGTTCTGTTGCCCAGGCTGGAATGCAGTGGCATGATCTCGGCTCACTGCAAACTCCACCTCCTGGGCTCAAATGGTTCTCATGCTGCAGCCTCCCGAGTAGCTGGGACCACAGTTGCCTGCCACCACACCCGGCAAATTTTTGTATTTTTGTGGAGATGGGGTTTTACCATGTAGGCCAAGCTGGTCTCAAACTCCTGACCTCAGTTGGTCCTCCTGCCTTGGCCTCCCAAAGTGCTGGGATTACAGGTGTGAGCCACTGTCCTAGCCTAAAACCTGTATATTTATCGAGGAAACTCTATTGCCTTTGGGGGAAACCACTATTAATGTGTTTTCTTTCTCTGAAAATGCATGCAAATATCACATATTTTTATATGTATTTACACAAATTGGAGATCATATTCTATATGCTGATTTGCAATCTGCTTTGTCATGTAACTTTATATAATGTTATTACAAATAAGTGTTTGATGACTGCATAGTGTTCTTTCATACAGAGGTACACTGGGATATTTTTAAAATCAATCTCCTAACCTCAGGCATCTATGCTGTTTCCATGTGTTGCTGGTTCATTTTATAAATAATGCTGAGATGAAAGCCAGTTTTATGTACATACCTCTGAGTGAATCCCTGATTATTTTGTCTAAGTAAATTCCCATAAGTAACATTACTGGGCAAAAAATATGGTCAGTTTTAATGACCTCAATACTTATATAGATTCTTACACAGATTTAGTTTGGCAAGGAGCTTTGACTAAGATGAGGAAATGAATGGACTGGTTTCAAATTTGTAATTGTGATTACAGCTCTACCCTGAGCTGTATGACAGAGGTGCATTTACTGGGCTGGAAAACAAGTCACTTGGTGGCTCTAAGGAACTCTAAGGAACAAGCACCTGGGTGGCTTGTCCTCCTTCACTCCCTCATAGCGCCCTGTTAGACACCCTCACTTGTCTGTCTTCCCTGGTGGACTGCGAGCGGAAGGAGGATTGCGCATTGACCACATGTCCACCAAGTGTCTTCCCTGAGCCAGGTCCCAGGAGGGAGGGCCCCTGTGCTCACCTGCATCCCAGAACTAGTGTGGAACTGGCTGCTCTGGAAGCCTTGGCAGGGCTGCTGAAGCAAACCTCTCCCTCTGGTCTGCCTTCCTCATACTCAGCCTTTAAAATTTGCCCCAGCTACCTTCTCCAGGGATGGAAGTGGACATTATGCCAGGCAAGAGTGACAGTATATTCAATCCTTGGGAACATCTTAAAAGGTAGGTCCTGCATTATTACCCCATACTACAGATGAGGAAGCTGAGGCACCAACAAGTTAGTAACTTGTCCGGGACCACACTTCCAGTAAGTGGTTGGCTTAGAATTTGAACCTGCATCTGCTTCACTCCCAAGATCTTATTTTTCCCACTGAACCTTGAGGCTTTTAGGAGACAGGTTTAGCAGTTCAGGCTAGGGTTAGGTGTAGGCTTTGGTACTTGGGTCCTGATTCCTAACGAGTCTGTGTGGCCCAACATTTAGACAGCAGGAACTGGAGCTTCCGCTTGTACCTCTGGATTCAGGTGATGGACTCAGAGGGCCCCCTGGAAAGGAGGAAACCCTCTGGTTGCAGCAACTTCCAGGTTGAGACAAGTGTTTAGAATTATTCCCACAGGGCAGCCCCTCACCCTGTTGCATCTGGTGGCAACAATCTCACTTTGCTTCTTTTAATTAAGGAAGAGACTTTTGTTGATATTGCTATTTTTAGCAAAATGGCTTCCACTGCATTGTCAATTATTTGAAATAAGAAATTCAAGGGCTCCCTTGTTTGATCATGTATTAGTCAGTTTTCATGCTGCTGATAAAGACCTACTGAAGACTGGATAATTTACAAAGAAAAAGAGGTTTAATGGACTCACAGTTCCATGTGGCTGGGGAGGCCTCAAAATCATGGTGGAAGGCAAAAGCACATCTTACATGGCAGCAGGCAAGAGAGAATGAGAGCCAAGCAAAAGGAGAAACCCCTTATAGAATCATCAGATCTTGTGAGACTTATTCACTACCATGAGACCAATATGGGAGAAACCACCCCCCATGATTCAGTGATCTCCCACCTGTTCCCTCCCACAATTTGTGGAACTTATGGGAGCTACAATTCAAGATGAGATTTGGGTGGGGACACAGCTAAACCATATCAGATCAGTTGTTCATTTGGCTGCTTTTGAGACCTTTCTACATATCAGGACTTGCCCTGTGCACTGAGAATCCAGAGGGAACTAGGAGAGCCTCAAAGCTCTCCCAGTTTAGTGGGGAGACAGACTGGCACATGACTTGCTGGTATAGGGGGCAGAACAGGCTGTGGCTCCAGGAGCGAAATGCTTTGGGCAGAACTCAGAGGGATAGTTGATATCTGCCAGATGCAGAGTGACTGAGAAAGCTCCTGGGAGAATCTTCTTTGAAAAACAAAAAGTAAGCTAGAAGTCATAAGCAGAAATGTATTACTATAGATCAAGCTAAAGGAATGACCAAATCAGGCAAAAAAATTTTTAAAAAGCAATGAATGGCAAGAAATTTACATCACAACTGAGCAACCTTAAAAAGTGGGCTCATTTTAGTTTCTTTTTGGCCACAAGTTAAAAACAGGGTGGGGAAAGAGGTAAACGGGAAGTAATAACAAAAAGAATTGAGTTTTCTTTCTCTCTGCCAGCAACATTTGCAAAGCTGGACATAATTTTACTGATATTTTCCTGTGAAGTACATCAGGATAACATTTCTTAAAATAATTGTGCTCTTAACAGTCTCACGCAGACTAGAAGCTGGGAGGCTGTACAGGCATCAGAGAATGAGATTCTGAGCCTCTGAATTCTGATGGCCCCAAAGGACCCATAGGTTCCCACCAGGTCCAGAGGAGCAGCGGCTTTGGCAGAGGCTGGGGGCAGAGGAGAAGAGGTGAGAGGCTGCCGACACGTGGCTCTGTGAGCTTAACAGTGTTCTTGGAGGCTATGTTTGGTGGGGGGAGGAGTAGAGAGCCCCTGGCCACCACCAGCCTGGATGTCCCTGGACCTGCCACCACTTACGTTTGATATCAGGAGCTCCACAGTCCCAGGACATAGTCGCAGTGTCTTGGTCTTGCACAGAAAAGCAGGAGAAGTTAAATGTTGCAGATGTTTCAGATGTTTTGTTCTCCTTCTGTCTTCTTCTTCTTTTTTTTTTTTGGAGATAGAGTCTCGCTCTTTCGCCCAGCCTGGACTGCAGTGGCACAATCTTCATTCACTGCAAGCTCCACCTCCCGGGTTCACGCCATTCTCCTGCCTCAGCCTCCTGAGTAGCTGGGACTACAGGCACCCGCCATCACGCCCGGCTAACTTTTTTGTATTTTTTTAGTAGAGACGGGGTTTCACCGTGTTAGCCAGGATGGTCTCGATTTCCTGACCTCGTGATCCGCCTGCCTTGGCCTCCCAAAATGCTGGGATTACAGGTGTGAGACACCGCCCCCAGCCTCTTCTGCTTTCTATATTGCGGAGTGCTTTTTTGGCCATTAGACTGTGTTGTGAAAGAGGATGCTACCCTGCAGTTATTAAGTGACAGTTGTTCTGAGTGCAATGGCTACTGTTCGCATGGAGCCACACTATTTCATAAGAAAAACACATAAGTTTGCTCTCAGCTTAGAGATGTTAAGGGAGGCCTTTTCCCTGTTGGGATCCTGGACCGAGGAGAGCTGATATGTGGGACTGTCTCCTTTGGAGGGTCCTGCAGCCGTGTACCTACACAATGGACTGTCTGTGAGAGCTGCTTGGCTCTAGGGTCATTCATTTTCAAATTAAGCTTTTACACCATAAGTTGTAATTGTATTTGTTTCAAAAGGAGATGGTGGAGTCTTTCAGATCAAAAAAGACTTTTTAAAGAGCCAGCCATTTCATACTACCTGCTCCATGGGATTGGACGCAATAACTCAAGCTTTAAAAATTCCATGTCTACGTTGTATGCTTGAATATTACAGATCTCTGTCTGAAATCACCTCCCTCCTGTGACAACCTTCTCCGTCAGTGAGAAACCCTGATTATTAAATCAAGATCAAACTGGGCATGGTGGCACCCCTACTTTAAGGAAAGTTTATGAGACTTTTTGATTATAAGAAATAATGCTCCTTGTAGACATTTTTAATAATAAAGGTATAGTACATTTGTTCTATAGCTCAAAAGCAGCCCAACCATTAATTCCACTTCTTTAAAACAAAACTGGCTGGGCGGGGTGGCTCATGCCTGTAATCCCAGCACTTGGGAGGCCATGGTGGGCAGATCACAAGGTCAGGAGATCGAGACCATCCTGGCTAACCTGGTGAAACCCCGTCTCTACTAAAAATACAAAAAATTAGCCAGGTGTGGTGGCGGGCACCTGTAGTCCCAGCTACTCGGGAGGCTGAGGCAAGAGAATGGCGTGAACCCGGGAGGCGGAGCTTGCAGTGAGCCAAGATCACGCCACTACACTCCAGCCTGGGCAACAGAGCAAGACTCCGTCTCAAACAAACAAACAAACCAAAAAAAAAAAAAAAAAAACCACAGAACAACAAAACAAAACAAAACAGCATTGCTATGACTAATGATGTTCTTTACAGTAAATGAACTAGGACAGGTCAATGTTCATGGACTCCAGTGTTTTTTAAGTTATTTTTTCTAGGACATTTGACATCTTGGTGCCACTAACATGTTGCAGGGTGGGGACGAGAGCAATGAAGACTTTTATTGCTAGGCAGGGCCTTCCTGGCTGTGTCTCAGATGACATTACTCGCTGTGAGTAGGGGGATCTTCTGTCATTAGCAAAATGCACCCATCTCTAGGGGTGCACATCTCTGCCACTGTCCTGACTTACAGCAGGGAGAAGTCAGGTGTGGTCCTATGGAAGTGACTGTCTCTGACTATCTAAAGTCTGCCTAACCCTTCTCTACTGGTCTTCATATCACTTCCCTCTTCTTGAAATTTTCTATCCATTGGGTATTGTCTGTGGCCTCCACTAGAGAATACACTCTATGTGGGCAGGTATTTACTCACTGTTGTGTCCCCCAGCGCCTAGCACAGAGGCCTGGTACTTAGTAGATGCTCAGCTAAAAGTTGTTGACCAAATGGTCATGTGCTGGGAATGTTGATTGCTATAAGATGCAGTGATCTGGTCTTCAACGTGAAAGAATCAGGCTGCCATTGACAGCTGTGGTTAAGAATGCATCCTCTCTTGTCCTGATGGGAATGGACTCTGTCACGTGGGGCTTCAGCACCATTCAGAACAGGTCCTGCAGGAAAAGCAAGCAACTGTCCTTACTAGGTGACATTCCGGTTATAGAACCCTAGGCCACTGGTTCTCTACTGGGCGCAATTTTGTCTCCAAGGGCAATTGACAATGTCTGGTGATATTTTTGGGATTGTCATCACTGGGGAGGGGGGTGCTGGTGACTTCTTGTGCATAGAGGCCAGGGATGCTGCTAAACATCCTACAATCTGCAGAACAGCCCCCCCACAACAAGGAATGATCAGGCTCAAAATGTCAACAGTGCTGGGGCTGGAAAACCCTGCTTTCGGCATTCTCTCTTTTCAGGAAGAAAAACAAGGACAACATAGGAAGGGAAGCAAAGAGAACTGACTTTTACTGATCACCCAGGCTTCTGACTCTGTGTTAGATACTTCGTAGATTAGAGCGTGTAGTTTCAGTCTTCACAATGAAACTTTGATGTGGGTATTATCATCCCCATTGTACAGATGACAAACTGAGGCTCAGAGAGGTTAAATGACTTGCCCGAAGTCATCTGGGTAGGACCTTTAAACACAAATCTGCCTTGTTTCAAATCCTACACTCTTTTTACTAGACTTCTTGAATCCTGCAAGTAATGAGATGTTGATAACTTCCTCAGGAAGTATATTGGATGAGAAAGAATGTCTTCAGGAAGGATGTAATGGATTTTTGCATTTTGACACTTTCTTAATTTGGAATCTGAAAATTCCACCAGGCTGAGGTTGAAGTGTCCCTTTGTATCACCTACAAAGAAAAGATCTGCACTATGTAAATGAAACCATAGGTCGGGCACAGAGAACTCTTTAAGAGGAGTGAGCTTTCTAAGGCAATGATTGTTAGTTTAAACATTGCAGGATTCCAGACGGTAACCACATTCCCAAGTCACCGTTCCTTATTAATGAGATGTGGAAAATAATAATGTCCCTAGCACTCTGCATTCAGGAAGAGATAACTTCCTAGTCCTTGTCATCCATTAACACCTTCCACAAACGTTTACAGAGAACTTGCACTGTGGCTGCTGCTGTCTCAGGGGACACCAGATAAGACACACTGGCCTGACAAAAGGTTTATCGTCTATTTAAGGATAGACCTAAAAGGAAAAGTTTCCATACCCTGTTTGAAGGGCTACAAGTCAGATGTAGATAAAGGGATAGGAGATTGTAGAGGGGACAGTAAGATTCCTGCTTGAACGGAGTGTCCCTGGAGAGTAAAGCTTGATCTGGGTTTTGAAGGATGAATAGAAGTCTCTTGAGTGGGCAAGGGAAATAACAGCAGGCCAGACAGAGAAAGCCACAGGAGTGCAGACCTTGTGGCTAGAGAGCACGTAATTTTCAGAGGACAGTGGTAGATAAACATGTGAGCCCCTACTGTGTGCTAAGCATTGGAAACAGTGAGGAATAACAGAGACAAATAACTAAGATAATATTAGAGCAAAACGAGTGCCATACAGAACAGGACAGGGTCATGTGACAGGAGGTGACATTTGAATGAAGACCTAAGTGGCTAGGATAAGCCAGTTCTGTGACCTGAGCATTCCAGGCCTGGATGATTCTCCTCTCCCACCCTAGACTGCAGTCCCAGCATTGCAGGCAGTGAAGCCCACCTTCATGGCTGAGGCACCCGGGCCAAGGTACCCAGGGCACAGGGAAGGTCACAGAGAAGGGCTATGCCTCCTGCTTCTTCATATTCTGTGCTGGTCATCTGGGGGAATGGGGGGATCTCCCCTGGCATTGAGCAACCCCTTGACGACTCCTTGCAGTGCCTCCCTGAAGGTGGGACCTGCTGAGCACTCCCAGACTCAGGCTGCCTCTCTCACTAAGCCAACTGTATGAGTCCATTTTTTTGCTGCTGATAAAGACATACCCAAGACTGAGAAAAAGAGGTTTAGTGGACTCACAGTTTCATGTGGCTGGGGAGGGCTCACAATCATGGTGGAAGGCGAAAGCCACGTCTTATGTGGCGGCAGACAAGAGAGAGAGCTTGTGCAGGGGAACTGCCCTTTATAAACCCATCATATCTTATGAGACTTACTCACTATCCCAAGAGCAGCATGGGAAAGACTTGCCCCCGTGATTCAATTACCTCCCGCTGGGTCCTTCCCACAAAACGTGGGAATTGTGGGAGCTACAGTTCAAGATGAGATTTGGGTGGAGACACAGACAAACCATACTAGCAACACTCAGAAGGTTCCACTAGTGGGGAATGTGATGCATCTCCAGGGTCACAGAAATTGCATCATCATTGAGAAAGCACAGACCCTCTCTGCACTGAACCTCTGCTTCCTGGGTTCTAGTGACTCTCCTGCCTCAGCCTCCCAAGTAGCTGGGATTACCAGGCACGTGACACCACACTTGGATAATTTTTTTGTATTTTTAGTAGAGAGGGTGTTTCACCATATTGGTCAGGCTGGTCTCGAACTCCTGACTCAACAGTTGAATTCTAATGGAGCTCTCCTGTCCTCTGCCCAGTGGCATGGGGAGAGTGGGAACTGGCTAGCCACATCCCTGGCTCCCATGCTTGTGTCTGGGATAGAAGGGACACATACTTACTGCCAGCCAGCATGGGGTTAAAGGCCACTTCCCTGTGTGCATGTTCTTAGTTATTTGGCCCCCAAAAGGTCCTTAGAAAGATACTAGTCAAATAAGAGAGTTAAGGTGGTGGGAAGGAAGTGTGGGCTGATTTGCATTAGACAGGATGTGATAGATCTGAAGACTGAAGGGCCAAGGAGAAAAGGGGAAGTTGATTTTCTCGGTCCTTACACCTTCATTGATAGACCAAAGCTGATGTTGGTGGTTGGAAAGTGCTTTTTAAAGTCCAACTTGCCTTCTGTGTGTTTCTAAATTCTGAGAGTTTCAGGTAAGGACTCTGGATTCCCAGGGGAGCAAAGGAATAAACACCACACAATTGCAGCTTTCCAGAGAAGCCTTAAGACAACAAAGCACTCATTAATGAAAAAATATTCAGTGGCAGACACCTTTATTTTTGTTTAGTCTTTTGACAGGGTTGGAATGAAAAGAGTTACGTGATAGAGAGAGAAAGCCCTACCTTCATTCAACTTGCTGTAGTCTATGGGTATAATTACCTATAAGTGTAATTACAGAGAAGACAAATGGCATTTTTAGCTGTGGTCTTAAAGAGGCGAGTTAATTTCCGACTTTGACCAGAACTATGTTAATTAGCCGTGGTGCAGTCTCTCTCTGTCTCTCTCTCTCTCTCTCTCTGAATGGAGTTCCTCACCCAGGACTGAATGTGGCCTGCTTCGTCTGTACCTTTGAGTAATGAAAGGACACTGCATGCCAACCAAATCAGGGCTGCTGTATTAATAAGGCTACTTTCCTGTCCATTTATCATCAATTAAAGGTGCGCTAGTTTGTAAGGTAACCCCACCTTCGGCCCGGCCGCCCAGAACGGCTCCTCATTTATTTTCTGCGTGGTTTCGGTTGGAGTTAGACCCACCTTGCAGCTCAGAGGTGACAGGCGGCATGAAAAAGTACACTAATTGAGACATCTCGAGGGAGAAATATAAGAAAACTGAAACGGTAATTAGAATGAGACGATTTCAAGCTGGGTAAGGAAAATCGAATGGAGGTGCATATTAGGGGCTGTTACAAATGGGGAGGAAAGTACTTGGTGGGGGGAGAGAGAAATGGATCTTAGAGCAGAGTGTACCCTTTTAACACTTCAGGGAGAGAGGAGACAGCAAGAAAATATCCAGGGTCAGGTGTGTGGACTTTTAGGAAGGGTGGCCTCGCATGCAGGCTTTAAGGCAAAGTTAATAGGGAGTCTGGCCAGCAAATTGCCAGGCTTTCAATGCAGGCTGATGTTTGGGGTAGAGAAATAGCCTGGATTTCTGGTAGGGAACGCGATTCTAAAATTCAAATGTGATTTTTAGCACTCCCAACCTTTTACGCAAAAGTGGTGAGAGAAGCCGCAGAGAGATTTCAGGGGATTTGAAAACGGGAGTGTTCTTCGGCTTCTGCCTTCAGTCCTCTGACTTCTAAGCCCTGGAAGCTGTGCCTGAACAGGGTCCTGAGGATAATGCCATGAGTCCAAACCCTCATAGGTCGAAAGGTAACAGAGATAGAGCCATTTTCCTGCAACATCATGCCATGTTCATGGATGCATTTTTTCATTAGTAATTTGGATTTCAATCGTTCATTTTCTTTCGGAGATATCAATTCCCAGAAGCCGGATACAAATGGGCCATTTTAACAAATGTTCCTTTAAGTGTGAGAATGATTTTGAGTGGCCAGTTGCTATTTTAGCTTAGTAGATTATAAACCCCCACTCATTGCCTACCAGGTGCGTAAGCTCAGAGAACGTTGCAGAGAAACTAGGTCTCATATTCTCCTCCAGCCAAGGAGGCCGAGAGCAACAGCTTGGAGATGCATAGGCCCTCCTGGAGGGAAGAGAAAGAAAAGGGCTTACAGTCCAACCAGCGCTGGGACCCTTGTCAAATGGCTGGAAAAAGTCAGGTTGAACATTTTCAGTGACAAGGGACCTGAGCAGGTGTCATGCTACCACCTTCTCTCTGTAGATCGGACATCTCCCTTGTCACAGAAGAGCTCTGCAGATACTTTTGCATCCACAGTCATACTTTCCCTGTGTTGTTTCCAGCCTAAATGTGCTCAGTTCCTTTAACTGGGTTCCTGGGAAAGAGGGGCATGGTTTTCATTCTTTCCTACCTTAGCCATCATCTTGGTGTAGCACTCAACATGAGCCCTGCTGTGTGATCTGACTGGCACACAAAGGAAATATCTGTCACCTCTTTTATCATAGAATATATGCCTCTATTTTTTTTCTTCTTTTTTTTATTATACTTTAAGTTTTAGGGTACATGTGCACAATTTGCAGGTTAGTTACATATGTATACACGTGCCATGTTGGTGTGCTGCACCCATTAACTCATCATTTAACATTAGGTATATCTCCTAATGCTATCCCTCCCCCCTCCCCTCACCTCACAACAGGCCCTGGTGTGCGATGTTTCCCTCCCTGTGTCCAAGTGTTCTCATTGTTCAATTCCCACCTATGAATGAGAACATGCGGTGTTTGGTTTTTTGTCCTTGCAATAGTTTGCTGAGAATGATGGTTTCCAGCTTCATCCATGTCCCTACAAAGGACATGAACTCACCATTTTTTATGGCTGCATAGTATTCCATGGTGTATACGTGCCACATTTTCTTAATCCAGTCTATCATTGTTGGACATTTGGCTTGGTTCCAAGTCTTTGCTATTGTGAATAGTGCCACAATAAACATACGTGTGCATGTGTCTTTATAGCAGCATGATTTATAATCCTTTGGGTATATACCCAGTAATGGGATGGCTGGGTCAAATGGTATTTCTAGTTCTAGATCCCTGAAGAATCACCACACTGACTTCCACAAGGGTTGAACTAGTTTACAGTCCCACCAGCAGTGTAAAAGTGTTCCTATTTCTCCACATCCTCTCCAGCACCTGTTGTTTCCTGACTTTTTAATGATTGCCATTCTAACTGGTGTGAGATGGTATCTCATTGTGGTTTTGATTCGTATTTCTCTGATGGCCAGTGATGATGAGCGTTTTTTCATGTGTCTTTTGGCTGCATAGATGTCTTCTTTTGAGAAGTGTCTGTTCATATCCTTTGCCCACTTTTTGATGGGGTTGTTTGTTTTTTTCTTGTAAATTTCTTTGAGTTCATTGTAGATTCTGGATATTAGCCCTTTGTCAGATGAGTAGATTGCAAAAATTTTCTCCCATTCTGTAGGTTGCCTGTTCACTCTGATGGTAGTTTCTTTTGCTGTGCAGGAGCTCTTTAGTTTAATTAGCTCTATTAATGCATCTCAAGACCATTTTGATTTCTTTGGCAGCTACATCACACTAACCATCAGTGTTGATTTCTATTCACTATTAATTGGGTCCTGTGATGTGCTTGGCGCTAGGGATAGCACGGTGGGCAAGACAGATGTGGCCCTTACCTGCACAGAGTTCACAGTGTGAAGAGGAAGATCCACTTGGATGGAGGAATCACTGTGTTAAGAAAGATGAGGCCAGGCAGTGATGGGATTATATTAATACATAGGCTATGGGCTCATATCTAGTTCTGTTGTGGGGAGAAGCCCCTGAGGAAGAAGCATTGAAGTCGAGCCCTACAGGCTGCACAGGTGCTCACCAGGTAGAGCAGGAGTGGGAAGGGGATGTGGCAAGTGCACCTACCGAGGGAACAGCACATCCAAAATCCGAAGGCGAGGAAGGGTGTGGTGTGCCAGTGAATGACTGAATGTCCTGGATAGGAGGGACTGGATGAGAGAGCAAGGCCAGAGGAGGTTAGGAGGAGGCCAGATGCTGGAGCCGGCCTGGTCTTGAGAGGGCCTGTGAATCGAGGCCAGGGTTCCGCCTTTCACTGCTGCCAAGCCCTTTTAAGTAGGAAATGGCATGATGCGGTTTTCAGTTCACTTCAGAACCTGAGTCTTTTTCATGCATCCTCTTTGTAAGAAATCACATTCCTCCTCCAATTCCCTTCCTAGGATTGAGCCCTGTCTTCTACATGCAAGTGAAGGGTTGTATGTTCATCCACATTTTAGACTTTGTTGTGTGCGATTATGACAATCTCTATGGACACTCACATTTGGATTCTGGTTCTATCCCCTGATATATTTATCTCTCTCCCAGCTCCACTCAGTTTTGCTAAGTCTCTTCAGGCTCATTCCAGGTTGATGGGGGTTTACAGCTGGATAGAACCCGATGGCGCTTCCCTACAAACTGTCCTCCTGGCTGCCGTAGAGCCATTCATGGGCTCACATGGTTCCTGTTTCAACCTCCCTTGCCTCCAGCTAATTGTAGCAACCTCAGCCTGCCTGTCTTCTTCTTGCCACCATCTGGGAGGCTGCAGAGGCAGCCATATCCATTGGCTGTGGGGCCATTCCAGAGCTTGGCTCGGCAGTGTGCTGTGCTGCTCCTGGAGGTGGTGCCTTGTCTCCACTCTAGAACTGCCTACATCTCATCTGAGTCAGGCTGACAAAAACAGAGTGCCATGGACTGGGTGGCTTACAAACAACGAGCATTTATTTCTCCCAATTCTGGAAGCTGGAAGTCTGAGATCGGGGTGCTGCTGGCATGGTCAGGTTCTGGGCAGGGCTCCCTGTCTTCCAGGATGCAGATTGCTGTCTTCTTCTTGTATCCTCACGTGATGGCAAAATGAGAGAGCTCTCTGGTGTCCCTTTTGTAAGGGCACTAAGCCATCATGATGGCTCTACTGTTGTGATCGAATCCCCACTCAATGGCCCCACCTTCTAGTACCATCACCTTGGGGGTTAGGATTTCAGCATATGAATTTGGGGGTGGGTGCAAACATTCAGCCCATTGCAGGTCCCCTGCACAGTCATTTTTTGAGGCACTTAAGAGAAAGATGATTTCCCATAATTTCCTATCTGACTCTTGGCTGAGGATGAAATAGGCCCAGATGATGCCATGGTTGCTACCGTTAGGAACGTGGAGGAAACTTTTAGTGTGAATGCTTGTGAAACTTATGAAACCTCCCAAGAGGACTAGGCCTGAGTTTGGAAACCCTTCTAAAGGGCGTTTTGCTTTGTAAAATGCTGACTCAGTTGACAGATGGCCCAAATGCTTATTTTGGTCAACACCTGAAAGCAATTTGGGGCTTTCTAATTATTACTCCAGAAAATAGACTAAATCCCACTCAACAAATGTGGAGCTGGCCAATATGGGGCCCCCACGTGCTAATGCACTGGAGGCTGGTTCTGTTACCAACTGTGAGTCCCTCTTGAGTTCCAGTCCCTGGTGGGGCTCCAGGTCTGTCCTGGTTCCATTCAGAACTCCAGCTTTCATCAGCCTATCTGATGTGTCCACTGAACCTCTTTCAGTCTCCTGTGTTGTCACCTCTAGTGCAAGTCTGGGCTTGCTTCTGGGGCTCTGCCATGGCAGTAGGAGGGCTTTTGGACAGATTGAACCTGGCTGCCTCCCATGCAGGACGCAGCTCCCTTGGCAAGTACAGCAGAAGTATCTGTTCCTATTAAGACATAAGCTCCACTCACCTTCCTTTACTGCCTCATCACACTTTGTCCTGGTTGCATCAGGACTGTGGCTCTTCCATCCTTTCGTGCTTGGTTTAAGCCAGCTACAAATTTCTGGATTGCAACCACCAATTAGTATGCTTTATTGTTAACAACGATAGTAATGGCACAACTAATTTTATGGATTACACAGAAGTAATTATCAAGGCAGCCTATTTTAGTGAAAATGGGTAATTGTATGATGCCATGAAGACATAGCCTTATGAAGGTTGAAAATTCAAAGCAAACACCACTTGGATGGTGCGGTGTTGAACCAGCTAATTATAGTGGTTTTATATCCGTGTTTGATCATTTAAAAAAAGTTTCTCTCCACACACACACACACACACACACATATGCACACGAGCGCACACAAAACCCTATCAAACAAGTTTCTCTTTGAATTTACAATTATTCTTGGGGGCAGGGAGGTTTCTGAATCACAAATGAAAATTTGAACATCAAAGAGATTTTCTCCCCTTCTTCTAACGGAAGAAGAGCTTTTTCTTTCCAACTATATAAGAAGGGAAAAAATACATAGATTTGAAATTAAAATTTCGCCAGGGCAGTGAGAGAGTAGAAAACACCAAATTCCTATGTGTGGGCAAGTTTGAATGTTGCTCTGATGAGATAAAATGCAACCTTAAGAAAGAGACATAAAGAGAGAGAGAGCACTCCTAGTTTTAAAGTCCAGGTCCAGGACTACAGCACCATTTCTTTCTGAGCAGACCACACTCAGAGGCTAATGTATCATCAACTGTCTGATAAAGAGAAAGGGTAATGGATATCCCAAAACCAATGAACTCTGAGCTTGCCTGAAAGTTTATCCTTTAGAGGAGGATTGATAAAAAGTGACTTTTAAGAATGACAACAGTCTTTGATAAACAAAAATATATTAAGTTAATGTAAAAGCATTTGGCTTTGAATGGATCATCAATTTTGAAAAGGATAGTATCATCACAAATGGAGGAAATATGTCCACTTTATTAATTAGTAAAAGCAATAACTGTTCTCAATGTGTATCCTTGAAATGTGTCATTTTGGCAATCCTTTTTCATAGACTGTGCTGTACTTTTCTTTTCTGTTTTGTTCCTTAGTTTTTTTGTGATTCAATGAATGCCAACAGCTGACATAGAATAATCTATAGCTTATAAAGTTCTCTCACATATTGTTTTGTTTGGATCTTACAATAATCTTATAAGATAGTGAGATGTTAGCTCCCACATTGTCAAAGAAGAATCTAGCTAACTAAGAAAAATCTGCAACTGACATCATGGTTAAGACTGGGACAAAGCAAGGTGTTTGTTCTCATCCCTCCTATTTAAGACAAGGAGGAGTCATTAATAACTATGTATGGAGTTTCTGCAGAATGCCAGGAACTGTGCTGTGTGCTTTTTATTATGGTGCTTTGTTTAATCCTCCCTATAATGCCTCGTGTAGAGACTCTTTCCCCTGTTTCATAGATGAGGAAACAACAGCTCAGAGATGTTGTGACTTTGTCCAGAGTTGCGCTGTGACTTTGGATGATGGCTGGAGCATCCAAAAGAGAAATGCTGTTCACTGACTTGCACAAAGTGCTCTGTGTTTGTGTTAGAAATTCAGATACCAACACAACACTAATCACAATAGCAAATTCATGGAACCAACCTGGGTGTCCATCAGTGGTGGACTGGATAAAGAAAAGATGGTACATATACATGACGGAATACTCTGCAGCCATAAAAAAGAATGATATCATGTCCTTTGCAGCAACATGGATACAACTGGAGGCCATTATCCTAAGTGAGTTAACATGGACACAGGGAACCAAATATTGCATGTTCTCACTTGTAAGTGGGAGCTAACCATTGGGTACACATGGACATAAAGATGGGAACAGTAGACACTGGGGTCTTCAAAAGGGGGAAGAAAGGGAGGTAGGGATTGAAAAACCACCTATTGGGGACTATGTTCACAATTTGGGTGATGAGTTTAATAGAAGCCCAAACCTCAGCATCATGCAATATATCCATGTCACAAACCTACCTGTGTATCCCTTGAATCTAAAATAAAACAAATAAATACATTTAAAAAAAAAGAAAACAAATTCAGATACAGAGAGGACCATAACCGCCTGTATCTGAAGGTGGTGGGCCGGAATGTGACTCCAAGCACGCTGGGTCTCCTTGTTCCTTTCCACTTATCAGTAGTAGACCAGACTGTTGGTAGGTTTTCATAAATTTTGAGTCCTGCATGCTAAAAAGCTATTTGTTTTATAGAAACAAATAATAAAAATACAAGAAAAATAAAAAAAGAAAGAAAGAGGAAATAAAAGAAAAGAGAATTTCTTCCCTTTCCAGTGAAAAACAAATTCCAATTGGAAAGTTAAAAAAAATCAGATGCAGGCCAGGCGCAGTGGCTCACACCTGTAATCCCAGCACTTTGGGAGGCCGAGGCGGGTGGATCACGATGTCAGGAGATCAAGACCATCCTGGCTAACACGGTGAAACCCCGTCTCTGCTAAAAAACAAAAAATTAGCCGGGCGTGGTGGCGGGCGTCTGTAGTTCCAGCTACTCGGGAAGCTGAGGCAGGAGAATGGTGTGAACCCGGGAGGCGGAGCTTGCAGTGAGCCGAGATCGCGCCACTGCACTCCAGCCTGGGTGACAGAGCGAGACTCCATCTCAAAAAAAAAAAAAAAAAAAAAAAAAAATCAGATGCAGCATTGCTATTTTAATGCCCTTTAAATCTCTAAGGTCACTTTAATAGATAGTCTGCTGTTTCTCATGAAAATATGTTGCCCATTAAGTTAAATAGACTAGGATAGTTTAGTCAAGTGAGGTTTCACATTTAATGATTGATTTTTCATTTTCTGAGGTTGTAAAGTAAATTTACAACACTGGCATAAAGTTGAGAGCACAAGACTCCATCCAAAGTTGGACTAAAACAAAGGTACTGCAATATATTTGCAGGGCTGGGTGTGTTCCTGTGTGTGCCACTGTTCTATCATGAGTCAGGAAATCCCACGGGGATACCCCCCCCCGCCCCGCCAGCCAGCCTAGCTTCACTCGCCGTCCACCTGGGTTGCTGTTTCTCCGCCCACCCCAAGATGGCTGGAGTAGCGGAGGAAGAAGAGAGAAGACAGGGTGTGTGGGGGAGGTTTCTACCTGCTGCCAGCACCATTTCCATACGCACTTCCCTGTGGCCGCAAGGGGGTCGGGTGCGGAGAAGAGTATCCCACCCGGAGTGTTCAGGTAGAAATGTCCCTGCATAAATAAGCTCAATGGTTAAAGATTTTCAACTAGGTCAGGCCAAGGGAGCAGAAATGTATTATTCACATATTATATGTGAATAATATTCACATATGTAATTCCAGCCGACTGGAGAGGTTTGTACTATGAGAAAGTGAGTCTGTTTGATGTACATGAAATTTTGCAACTCCCAACACCTTCTAGGAATTAATATTTCTGAGGTTTTTTTTTTTTTTTGGTAAATTAACTGGCTACTTATTCTTTCATTTTATTATCTGCCTTTGTTAGCAAAAAATGCATTAGCATCTGTCAAATGCTTAAGAACATTTTCTAGAGACAAGCATTACGTCTAAAAGATTATTAATGTTTTGGAGGTGGCAAAAGGAATCGGGCAATAAAGCTGTTCACAGTCTCGTACATGTATGTGTGTATTTCCCTCTTTCCTTTCAATTTCTGGTTATATTATTATTATTATTGTATAATAAACTATAACAGTCTAGCATGATAACAGTTATAAAATAGTCCTATGAAAAATGCAGAGATCATTCTAT
The DNA here is from genome assembly GCF_028885655.2 of Pongo abelii. Taxonomy (NCBI): domain Eukaryota; kingdom Metazoa; phylum Chordata; class Mammalia; order Primates; family Hominidae; genus Pongo; species Pongo abelii. The sequence continues at coordinate 101,437,550 of NC_072001.2, read as the reverse complement.
TGGAAAGAGGATGTCCTTCTACAGTGATGAACATCTAGTTGTTATTATTATGACAATCCCTAGAGATGATTGAACTGTTTCTTGTCCCTCTGATCCAGCCCATTAGTGATTGCTCACTTCAAAATGAAAGTGTTCAGAAACATTTCAGTCTGTGAAATTAAGTGATCGAAAGATTTAGGGTATTGCTCTTTTCACTTTTTCTTTGGATGTGGAAGTATATGTTAAGGGGTATACTTGGATATTTCATCAAACTTCAAAAATGAATATTTTGATTTTAATAAGAAAGCCGAAAGTTGCTATTTATCCATGAAATATATTCCGTTCACTTTCCCAGAAGATCAGATCACTTTATCTCATCTAGTCTTGCTCTGATAAACGTTGTGGAGAAAAGGTCTTCTCTTCTCTGGTGGAGGTGCGGTGAGGGTCATCTCACCCACACATGCTAAGCCAGAGATGAGTCAGGGAACTGTGAGGGAAACAAAGTGTGTTGTTTTACACACAGCACTGACCACAGAGCAATATTTTTCAATTGACTATATGATATTAATATTCTTCCTAACAACAGCACTTATTCCATCCAGTCAATGCCAGTTCTACTTTTTTAAATGAACTCATGCTCCTATAATTGCTAATGATAACAGCATATTAAGTACCGTTTACTGGGTATTTTCTTCTGAGCATTTAATATGTGCTAAAGACTTTACACACATCATGTCCTCTTATCCTCACAACAGTTCTCCCAACTATATACAATTCATAAATCAGGAAAAGAGGTAAAAGGTAAAAATAACTTGCTCAATTTAACACAGTTAGTGGCAGACCCAAATTCAGGCCTCTTTTTCTCTAATGCTTTACACTTAACCATACTTTACTACCCATGGCAAAGTGTCTCTCCCTTTTCTATAATGAGAAAAGGTTAGTCAATTCATCTTTTTAAAATTTATTTTTATATTTGATTTTTTTCCCTTTATTATTATTATTATTATACTTTAGACTCTATGGTACATGTGCGCAACGTGCAGGTAAGTTACATATGTATACATGTGCCATGCTGGTGCGCTGTACCCACCAACTCGTCATCTAGCATTAGGTATATCTCCCAGTGCTATCCCTCCCCCCTCCCCCCACCCCACAACAGTCCCCGAAGTGTGATGTTCCCCTTCCTGTGTCCGTGTGTTCTCATTGTTCAGTTCCCACCTATGAGTGAGAATATGTGGTGTTTGGTTTTTTGTCCTTGCGATAGTTTGCTGAGAATGATGATTTCCAATTTCATCCATGTCCCTACAAAGGACATGAACTCATCATTTTTTATGGCTGCATAGTATTCCATGGTGTATATGTGCCACATTTTCTTAATCCAGTCTATCATTGTTGGACATTTGGGTTGGTTCCAAGTCTTTGCTATTGTGAATAATGCCGCAATAAACATAGGTGTGCATGTGTCTTTATAGCAGCATGATTTATAGTCCTTTGGGTATATTTGATTTTTTAAAAATATCAAGGGTGGGGTAGTTACTCTCCTAACACAGCTGCTGAAATGGAAGGACGTGGCTGAAGCCCAGGGTCCCTTTATGCTTTTCTAGGGATGAGGAAATGTCAACCTTCACTCAGTTTTACGTCTCTAAGGCCCAAGGGCAGGGCCTCCTCTCTCAGAGTCCTGGGTGCTGTCCCAGAGTGCTCCTGCCTCCCTCCTGCTATTCTGTCCGCAAGAGTCTCTAGTAGACACCATTCTGGAAGGCCTCGTGGGTGTGTGTTGCCTGCACATTCCTCCTGTTTGCTCAACACCCACTGCAGTACCAACTGGAATCTCTCCCGGCCAACTGGTATACACCTAATTTCTGTAAACTTTTTATTGAGAAAAACTTCAAACATACAGAACAGTATAATAAATCTCTATGTATCCATCATTCAGCTTTCAACAATGATTACTCATGGTCAATTTTCCTTCGCCAGCACTTGTTATTTCTCTTCCCCCCTCCCAGTGATTATTTTGATGCCAATCTCAGACAGTATATCATTTCATGTAAATTTTGGCATATATCTCTAAAGTATAAGGACTCTTTCTAAAATATATTTATAATACCATTATCACACTTAACAGCTTAACAAAAGTTCTTTAACATCATCAAATAGCTAGTGTTCTCATTTCCTTGATTGTCTCATAATTTTATTTTAGTATTTTTGGTTTAAATCAGGTTCCAGATAAGCACTATGTATTTCAATTTGTTATGTTTTAAGTCCTTTTCCATTTATAGGCTTTCTCTACTAAAACAAAATCTCTTTTTGTTTTGCTTTGCTATTTTTTTTGGAGAAACTGAGTTGTTTGTTTTGTGGAACAACTTCTCATATGTATAGTCAAGGACCAGTTTTATCTTTTTTAATTTAATCAATCACAGACCAATAGTGGGGTAATACTTAAGAATTAATTACTTGAAAAATTAAATAAAAAGACATAGGCAATACCACTCCCGATTTCTTAATGTTAAATTCAACAGACATAAAATTACATTTCAAATAAATATAAGAAAATAATTGTATGCATCGCTCATTGAAAGTGTGTATATAGATGTTAATATAGAAAATTCAAATTACACTCAAAACTTTTGTCCTTACACATTTGTAACCAAACAAAATTAATGAATAAAATAGCAACTTCTTATGTTAAACACATATACATACTTTGGGTATATAGAAACATGATATATATTATTATTAGATGTTTTTATGTAGCAAAGAGCTTGCTTCTTGTTTGTAAATGTGGCTAATCTAGGTTGAATTGATGAAAACATTACCTGTATAGAAAAATGTGCATGTGAACTCCTTCCTACTTTGTTTGAATGATGCATAGAGGAAAGCAGAAGTATGTTGATGGGAATGGAAGAGGAGATTCTAAAGCAATTTCAGCAAATCCAGGATGCTCATTTTGAGCTTTTATCCAAAATGTAACAAGTCAAGCTGTATTTTCAAAATTCATCTTCAATCCATTATCAGTAGCCAGTTCCAACACTTTATCCTTAAAGTTATAGCTTGATTTACATCAAGCTATAACTTGGATCTTTATCCAATCTGAAAATCTCTGCCTTTTAATTGAGATATTTAAGCATTTACGTTTAATATAATTATTGATATGGTTGGCTTTAAATCTACCATATCATACCAAATCTATCTTTCCTGCCTTCACTGGGAATAACTGAGCACATTCTATGATTTCTTTTTGTCTACACTATTGGTGGAGACAGTATTATCAAACATTTTTTAAATTCTTGTAAAATTGATTTTCAGTTTTACAAAATTGAAAATTAAAAGCCTAGGTTTTCCTAGACTTTATAATATACACCTTGAAATTATTATAATCCAGCTCAAATTATATTACACTACTTTTTGTATAACATAAGAACCTCTTTCAACAGTATATTTTCAGTTTCTCCCTTCCATACTTTGAGCTATTTTTGCCATGCAATTTCTTTTATGTATAAGCCCCACAATAAATTGTTACTATTTTTGCTTTAGCCAGTTAATTGGCTTTTAGATAAATTAAAAATAAGGAAAAGTAGCTTTTTTTTTTTTTTTTTTTGAGACGGAAAAGTGGATGGCTTGGAGATGGCTCCAAGATGGCCCCACTGCTTTGTGGGCCAGGGCCACCAGGAAGAGCTTGAGCTCCTCGTCCTGACACACGGGGTCCTGAGAAGACCATAGCATGGGGCGGTCCCCCTTCTGGTTCCCCTATCCCCATCCCCACCCTCCCTGCCACCCACCTCCAGCCGCTGCTCTGCCCGGTACAGCTTGGGGAGGGACAACAGCAGAAATATCTTTCTTAAATGTACACAATATAAAGCTGATGATTAATTTCTAGGAGATATGCACTGCACAAAATGTTAAAGAAAGTTCTTCAAGCAAAAGAAATATGATATCACATAAAAACTTGTGTTTACATACAGAAATAAATAGCACTGGAAATGATAAAACTTAAGTTACTTATAAAAGCTATTTTTCTGACTGAGTGCGGTGGCTCATGCCTGTAATCCCAGCATTTTGGAAGGCCGAGGCAGGTGGGTTACCTGAGGTCAGGAGTTCAAGACCAGCCTGGCCAACATGGTGAAACCCCGTCTCTACTAAAAATATAAAAAAATTAGCGGGGTGTGGTGGCACGCACCTGTAATCCCAGCTACTCGGGAGGCTGGGGTAGGAGAATTGCTTGAACCCGGGAGGTGGAGCTTGCAGTGAGCTGAGATCATGTCATTGCACTCCAGCAATGTTGAGGATGACTGCGGCCAGGGCGGACTTGGGGATGTAGTGGAAGAGTGAGGTCAGGCAGTCCAGTGACAGCAGCACCAGCGCTCCTGCGGGGGCATGGGCACATGGGGTGACCTCGTGGGGCATAGGGCCCCCCTAGCAAGCAGCATAGCCTCCCGCTCAGAGGAGTCCCATCTGGGACAGGGGTGGGGTAGGGTAATGACAGCCAAGGTCCCCAGCCCCTGCTCAGTCTCCCATGGCCATCTCAGCCTCTGTGCAAGCCCAGGGGACATGGCCTGTGAGCCAAAGCTGACTTGGAGTCCTGCTAAGTAGAAATATCTCTGTGGGCCCCCTACTCCCTTTTTCCCACTCTCGGCAGTGGGCACAAGAGGAAGACCAGGGGGGCTCACCCATCACCAGCCTCCCTCCTGGGGTACACACCCCCAACTGAGTGTTCACAGCTGTCCTGGAAGGCAACACAGAGACGGTTATTCACCAGGGACTGGGATAGGAAAGACATCAGTCCATGCTGCTGTGGCTGATCTTCTGAGGGAAGGTCAGCTCCCAGCATGCCTTAGGAAGCAGGGGGAAGGGGACAAGGGGACAAGGGGACTGAGGCCGGGGGGTTGAGGCAAAGAGATTTAGGGTGCAGTCACTGAACTGCGCTCAGGCCACTCTGACTATAAGAAAAATCAGGAAGCACAAGTCCTTTCAGATTCTAGCCGGCTTTGTTTCCTTCCTCCATCCAGGTGGGGGCTCCATAACCAGCAGGGTGGTGGTCAGCAGCTGGGGGACCAGGCACTGCCAGGCGACATCCCCTTCTCTCCCTTAAGCCACAGATCACCCCCATCCTGTTGTCCTGACTTAGGAAGGGCCACGGGGTGGTGGGGTTGGGGGTCTGGGCTAAACCTCATGCTGGACTTCTTCAGGGGAGAGCCACAGTCCTTCCTGTCCCCACAACCTTTTAGGAATTAACTCTGGTACCAAAAGCTAGGAAGGCTTCAATGTGCTGGGAACTTTCTAGCATTTTTTTTTTTTTTCCAGACAGGGTCTTGCTTTGTTGCCCAGGCTGGAGTGCAGTGGTGCAATCACAACTCACTGCAGCCTCAAACTCCTGGGCTCAAGTGATCCTCCTGCCTCTGCCTCCTGGATAAATGGGATAACAGGTGTATACCACCATGCCCAGTGGAACTTTTTTTTTTTTAGATGGAGTCTTGCTCTGTCACCCAGATCTCTGTGCAATCTTGGCTCACTGCAACCTGTGCCTCCTGGGTTCAAGCAATTCTCCTGTCTCAGCCTCCTGAGTAGCTGGGATTACAGGCTCGTGCCACCATGTCCGGCTAATTTTGTTTTTTCTTTTTAGTAGAGACAGGGTTTCACCATGTTGGTCAGTTTGGTCTCGAACTCCTGACCTCAAGTGATACTCTCGCCTCGGCCTCCCAAAGTGCTGGGATTACAGGTGTGAGCCACTGTGCCCAGTGAACTTTCGAGTATTAAACTGCAGTACTGTCTATGAGTGCAGAGAAACCAGAGGACGCCCTGGAGGACAGCAGTGTGACATCAGTCCATGCTGCTGTGGCTGATCTTCTGAGGGAAGGTCAGCCCTCAGACAATTCACATGGACAGTTCACAGCTGAGGATGGGATGTGGGGTCAGGACAGGCAGACTTCTAGTCAGGACAAAAACGAAAAGGACACATCTTCCTCACGCATAACAGAGGGGAGCATCTCACTTCCCAGGAGAAGGTGATGGCTGAGAAGGAAGTGCCTGTAAGACAAACACAACGTGCTCAGGAGGTCAGTGGCCACTCACAGTTCTCCACCCAGTTCCTTTCAAACCCACCGCTCCTTCTCACAAGATGACAGCCAAGGTGAGGCCGGAGGTCATGACTGGTAAGCTGTCTTCCCAGGTGATGCTGGCTGCCTACACCCATAGCATTGTTGGGGCCCAAGAACTGGTATTACTGCTCAGGTTGATCATAAGATCCTGCCAGCATCCATCTCACCCAGCCCGTCACAAAAACCAGAGTTTCACCTGTTATCTAAGACTGGCAGTGGGGTCTTAAGGCCTACGGGTGCAGGGCCTGCTCTCAAGACGGCTTGGGATAGGGCCAACTCAGTACCAGGCCATCCTGGGTCATGCAGCCCAGCTCACAGCCTTGTGAGAGAGGGGCTGGGGCAAGGAAATGCAGATGTGGGAGGGCTCAGCAGAGGCCTGTGGTGACCGCACGCTGCACGTGATCACCCTCACTCAGCAACAGCTTGGATCTGGGACCCAACTCTGTGAGCTGCTGCTGACTGGGACAACCCCTCCATGCTTGGCCTTCATGGGCTCATGTCAGCCTCTGGCTGTGCAGCTGCTGAAGACTGCCTGGCCTATTTGAGAGCAAGGAATTCTGTAGCTGCCTTAGTAACGTTGATCTTCGCTCTGTCTGGGTTGTATCCCTGGAACTCACTGTACCATCAGAACAGTTCTGTGCTATTTTTGAAGTAATGGGAATGAGATGCTCCAGGAAATCACATTTGGAAGATTTACTGGTGAGGGCTGGGGGAGGCTGTGGATTTTCTCGGCCTGAGGGTGAGTGAGTCCTAGGAAGCCCAAGCTCCACTACTCAACTGGGAAATGTCCAGTTCTCCACTGCTCAGAGAGGAGCCCTGGCAATGTACCTTTGTGACCTGACCTGGGTCACATGCCTTGCTGTCTAGAAGCCAAGTGGCTCTCGTGAAATTGTCCAGGTGGACACCCCTTGGGAAGAAACCCACAGTGCTGCCAGGGTTAGCCTGTACCCATCTCACAAGGGGCGAGAAGGAAAGGCAGGCAGGCCTGGCCAAAAACAGTAACGATAACTGAATTTAAGATTCATGCTGTGGTCTCAAAATACATCACTAGAGAAGTCAGCTCACAGAGACATAACAGGAGGAAACTGAACTGTGAAACCTGGCATGGACCCCCATCCACAGTCAGGCAACTTGGGGCCCCTGAGTCTTCACAAATCCACCTGTCCCTGCCTGGATGGGGCGCAGGGTAGGGCACAAACACAATCAGTAACTCCCCCTGAGATTGCCAGGGCCATAGCCCTTAGCGCTCTGACCCCTGGCCCTGGGAGCTCCTTCCCTGAGGTGGGACCTTCCATGTGTTCCTTGGTATAGACCAAGGTTACAGACCTCAGGGTCGGGAAGACAGCAGATGCTCAGTAAGTGGTAGGCAGAACAGACAACAGATGCCAGCTCTCTATTCCTAGGAACTAAACTGAGCTGTGTGAAGATCTGGGAATGAGTCCTTGCTAATATTTCAAAAGAGCCCAGCTGGGGCCACCTCTGCCCCTCCCAGTTCATCACGACCATCAGGGTCCTCCTTTGATGCAGGAGACATGGAGGGGCAGGCCCATTCCCCGGGAAGCCCACGGCCAGGGTCTTACCAATGGCCAGCAGCTCCTGGTTGGTGTCAATGCAGTGGTTATTCTGAGAAGCTAAAGGGAAGAAACAGTAAAGACATCGTCACTGATATTCGACATCTCTCAGAAAACATTGAAAAACAGGTTATGAGTTTCTATGTAAGGAATTGTCTAGGTTTTGTAAACATAAGTATATAAATACACATCTAAAATATTCATATAAAAAGTAAGATATTTCCATTTATTATTGACCTCTGGGATGATATTTTCAGTACTTTAAAAATATCACTCATGATTTCTGTTGAGAATTCTGTCACAATTCATATCTCTGTTTTCTTTTACTCTGTACTTAATGTTTATTTTTTTCCTCTAGCCTCTGACTGCCTTTAAAATTTTCTATTAATTTTTGCTTTTTGGCAGTTTGATCATGATATATCTAGGGGTGTGTATTTGTGTGTGTGTGAGAGAGGGAGTTTTATTTTTATCCTGCTTGTGATTCTCTGAGATTCTTTGATCTGTAGTCGATCTCTTACATTATTATTCGAAAACACTTAGCTATTATCACTTTGAATATTTCTTCTGGTATGTTTCCTCTATCTACTCTTTTTGGAACTGTAATTACAAGAACGTTAGATATCTTAATGTTGTCCCACAGCTCTTAGGAGTAATGAGTTTTTTTAGTCTTTTTTTTTTCTCTTTATGTTTCAGTTTGGATAATTTTTATTGATCTATTTTCAAGACTACATCCTCAGCTGTGTCTAGCCTGTTGACAAGCCCACTGAAGGAATTCTTTATCTCTGCTATTATGTGATTTTATTTCTGGCATTGTCTTTTGACTTTCTCATAGTTTAAAAATCTCCATCTATTTATGTATGTTGTCTTCCTTTTCTAACAAATCTATTAAAATATTAGTCATAGTTACTTTAAACTCCTTGTTCAGTAGTTCTAACATCTGGCCTATTGATTGCTTTGCCTTTTGAAAATTATTAGATTTTCCTTACTTATTTGTCTTGAAATTTTTGATTGAATGCTGGACATATTGTATAGAACATTAGACTCGAGGTAAAAGTATTTATGCCTGGAAACGGTTGTACTTTTTCTGCCAGGCTGTTAGTGTGAGGGGTTGAGCTAATATAATTAGAAGTTGATCTGGGTTTGGGTTTTGTTGTTATTGTTGGTACCATCAGTGCATCTAAGGGTTCAAATTTTTGTAGCAGTAGGCTGCTTTTACCTTGTATTTAGAGCTGGGGCTCAAATGTTGAAGCGTTTTTATTAGTTTTCCTTCTACATTTTCTATCAGCTATCTCTGCATGCCAGAAGCATGGTGGGAGGGTAGAAGGAGGTCTGTCAAACTCTGTTTTGTATTCAATTATGTGCTAGAGCTGTCTCATATAGGCTCATGAGAGCCAGTTATAAGCCTCTCTTTCCAACTTCATATTTGGTGAAGCCATGTGGTAGCTTCAAACAGGCCATAGTAGGAATATTTACACCATGGAAATTGGCCAACACTGCAAATCTGGGCTTTTTCTCCTGGAGAACTGCTAGTTAAATATTTACCAACATACCACCTCTTGTATTTGTAATTGGTTTTGAAATGGAAATGATAATAATCCTCTTCCAGTGCTAAAAACAAAATAAAACTACCAACAGAAAACTTCACAAACCTATGCTTCGTATTAGTGTAAGATCCCTTGTCCAAGACTGCTTATTTTCCCTCTCAGAGGTAGAGAGTTTTGATTCTGTCTCTTTCACAGCAGCAAGAGATCTTTGCCTATGCCCTGGAAAAGTGTTTTTGGCCCCTTCCTCAAAGGAAGTCACCTTTTTCTTTCACTTCTCTCTGAGAAACTGGATCTTTGTCCATGCCCTTGTGGATGAAAAGACATAATGTCCTTCCTGTGGCTTAAGGTTTTTGATTCATAGGAGGAAAGGGTATGGGAATGAAAGCAAAGTTTTGTGTATGACTTTTTGCTTCCATAGATCACCTCCTGATGCTTGCATGCCTGTGTCACCACAGGAGCCTTTTTTTAAACTACTGCCCAATCCCCAGTCTTTCTCATGAGAGGCTAGTGGAGGCCTTTGGAGAAGAGCTCGTGAGCAACTGCAGACTTCCCTTATGTCTGGAGTCCCCAGCTACTCCACACCGACATGCTAGCCCACACTTGGGCTTTAAGAATTCATTAAAGGCCGGGCGCGGTGGCTCACACCTGTAATCCCAGCACTTTGGGAGGCCGAGGCGGGCGGATCACGAGGTCAGGAGATCGAGACCATCCTGGCTAACACGATGAAACCCTGTCTCTACTAAAAATACAAAAAAAAAAAAAAAAAAAAAAAAAAAAGAATTCATTAAAATTTATTCTTACAGGCTTATATGGTGACCACCTCGTCCTCCCAGGCTCTGCCAAATGTGAACAGTCCATATGTCTAATATCTCCTTGGAAGGACTGTCACTCATGGAAAATGGTTCACTTAGTTGCCTAGTGACCAAAGCTTTATGATGGGTTCATGAAAATCTATATTTTTAATATATGATTCAGTTTTTTCTGTTAATGTGGGAGTGACATTCTTTGCTGATTTCTATATCCTAAGCAGAAGCACATAAAAACTTCCCCATTTTTGTTTTTGCTTTAAGTTTCTTGACTATATTTTATGTACAATAAACTGCACATATTGAAAATATAATTTGATGAGTTTGTCATATGTACACACTTGTGAGATTATCCCCACAATCAACATAATGACCATATCTACCACACACGCAAGTTTCCTCGTAGCACCCGTAAGTTATCACTCCCTATTCCCACCCTCATCCCTATACCCTGGCAATAATTGTTATGTTTTATGACTTTATCTTCTGATGAAAAAATAGATTCCAGATTTTATATAATTTTGGGTTACAGTTGACAAATTGCACTTAAACTAATACACATTGTAACATGGTCCTATTACTTTAAATTAATAAATATTTCACAGCACATCTGACTCATTTCAGGAGTTAGACATGAGTTGGGGTGGCCTAAACAGGCTCATACTCTGTTCAGTGAGATGAGTGCACTGACCAAAGGCTTGAATATCAGATTACAGTGTTACATTGCTATCCATGTTTGCAAATGTTTGTAATTTGTGTGCTTATTAATCTCAATTTCTATACTTACCTCATTGTGGGCCAGTAGTAAGCAGTTTGTGGACTGCATTGGTCAATGGATCCCACTATGAGTAGCATTGCCATATAATTTCCTGATGTAGATATGTGGATTACATTCTTATAGTGTCAGTTGGTATGTTCTGTTTTTATTTTTAGATTAAAAACTTTTTTTTTTTGAGACGGAGTCTCGCTCTGTCGCCCAGGCTGGAGGTCAGTGGTGTGATCTTGGCTCACTGCAACCTCCGCCTCCTAGGTTCAAGCGATTCTCTTGCCTCAGCAGCCTGAGTAGCTGGGATTACAGGCATGCGCCACTATACCCAGCTAATTTTTGTATTTTTAGTAGAGATGGGGTTTCACCATGTTGGTCAGACTGGTCTGGAACTCCCGATCTTGTGATCTGCCTGCTTTGGCCTCCCAAAGTGCAGGGATTACAGGTGTGAGCCACTGCATAAAAACATTTTTTTAAGAGAAGGGGCCTTGCTACATTGCTCAGGCTGGTCTTGAACTCCTGGCCTCAAGTGATTCTCCTGCCTCAGCCTTCTGAGTAGCTATGATTATAGGTATGAGCCACCATGCTGGGATAACATATTCTAATGAATCCAATTTTTTGTAAATTGATGGTTCTAGAAGCTTGGTCTGATTCATATTCTTTTTTTTTTTTCAAAATTATTTAGTCAGTGGTATTGTATATTTCCATTAGGGAGCATATGATGTCTGATTGCCTCTCTTTTTGTAATTTTAACAGCCTAAACTAATGGGTTGTCTAGACCCATTAGTTCATCAGGAGTTGCAAAATGATGTTATTCTAATTTTTTTTCTTTTTCTTTTATTTTATTTTATTTTTTTAATTATTATTATACTTTAAGTTTTAGGGTACATGTGCACAAATGCAGGTTAGTTACATATGTATACATGTGCCATGCTGGTATGCTGCACCCATTAACTCATCATTTAGCGTTAGATATATCTCCTAAAGCTATCCCTCACCCCTCCTCCCACCCCCCAACAGTCCCCAGAGTGTGATGTTCCCCTTCCTGTGTCCACGTGTTCTCATTGTTCAATTCCCACCTATGAATGAGAACATGCGGTGTTTGGTTTTTTGTCCTTGCAATAGTTTACTGAGAATGATGGTTTCCAGCTTCATCCATGTCCCTACAAAGGACATGAACTCATCCTTTTTTATGGCTGCATAGTATTCCATGGTGTATATGTGCCACATTTTCTTAATCCAGTCTATCATTGTTGGACATTTGGCTTGGTTCTAAGTCTTTGCTATTGTGAATAGTGCCACAATAAACATATGTGTGCATGTGTCTTTATAGCAGCATGATTTATAATCCTTTGGGTATATACCCGGTAATGGGATGGCTGGGTCAAATGGTATTTCTAGTTCTAGATCCCTGAGGAATCGCCACACAGACTTCCACAAGGGTTGAACTAGTTTACAGTTCCACCAACAGTGTAAAAGTGTTCCTATTTCTCCACATCTTCTCCAGCACCTGTTGTTTCCTGACTTTTTAATGATTGCCATTCTAACTGGTGTGAGATGGTATCTCACTGTGGTTTTGATTTGCATTTCTCTGATGGCCAGTGATGATGAGCATTTTTTCATGTGTTTTTTGGCTGCATAAATGTCTTCTTTTGAGAAGTGTCTGTTCATGTCCTTCACCCACTTTTTAATGGGGTTGTTTATTTTTTTCTTGTAAATTTGTCTGAGTTCATTGTAGATTCTGGATATTAGCCCTTTGTCAGATGAGTAGGTTGCGAAAATTTTCTCCCATTTTGTAGGTTGCCTGTTCACTCTGATGGTAGGTTCTTTTGCTGTGCAGAAGCTCTTTAGTTTAATTAGATCCCATTTGTCAATTTTGGCTTTTGTTGCCATTGCTTTTGGTGTTTTAGACATGAAGTCCTTGCCCATGCCTATGTCCTGAATGGTAATGCCTAGGTTTTCTTCTAGGATTTTTATGGTTTTAGGTCTAACATGTAAGTCTTTAATCCATCTTGAATTAATTTTTGTATAAGGTGTAAGGAAGGGATCCAGTTTCAGCTTTCTACATATGGCTAGTCAGTTTTCCCAGAACCATTTATTAAATAGGGAATCCTTTCCCCATTGCTTGTTTTTCTCAGGTTTGTCAAAGATCAGATAGTTGTAGATATGCAGTGTTATTTCTGAGGGCTCTGTTCTGTTCCATTGATCTATATCTCTGTTTTGGTACCAGTACCATGCTGTTTTGGTTACTGTAGGCTTGTAGTATAGTTTGAAGTCAGGTAGCATGATGCCTCCAGCTTTGTTCTTTTGGCTTAGGATTGACTTGGCAATGCGGGCTCTTTTTTGGTTCCATATGAACTTTAAAGTAGTTTTTTCCAATTCTGTGAAGAAAGTCATTGGTAGCTTGATGGGGATGGCATTGAATCTATAAATTACCTTGGGCATTATGGCCATTTTCATGATATTGATTCTTCCTACCCATGAGCATGGAATGTTCTTCCATTTGTTTGTATCCTCTTTTATTTCATTGAGCAGTGGTTTGTAGTTCTCCTTGAAGAGGTCCTTCACATCCCTTGTAAGTTGGATTCCTAGGTATTTTATTCTCTTTGAAGCCATTGTGAATGGGAGTTCACTCATGATTTGGCTCTCTGTTTGTCTGTTATTGGTGTATAAGAATGCTTGTGATTTTTGTACATTGATTTTGTATCCTGAGACTTTGCTGAAGTTGCTTATCAGCTTAAGGAGATTTTGGGCTGAGACAATGGGGTTTTCTAGATATACAATCATGTCATCTGCAAACAGGGACAATTTGACTTCCTCTTTTCCTAATTGAATACCCTTTATTTCCTTCTCCTGCCTAATTGCCCTGGCCAGAACTTCCAAACTGCGTTGAATAGGAGTGGTGAGAGAGGGCATCCCTGTCTTGTGCCAGTTTTCAAAGGGAATGCTTCCAGTTTTTGCCCATTCAGTATGATATTGGCTGTGGGTTTGTCATAGATAGCTCTTATTATTTTGAGACGTGTCCCATCAATACCTAATTTATTGAGAGTTTTTAGCATGAAGGGTTGTTGAATTTTGTCAAAGGCCTTTTCTGCATCTATTGAGATAATCATGTGGTTTTTGTCTTTGGTTCTGTTTATATGCTGGATTACATTTATTGATTTGCATATATTGAACCAGCCTTGCATCCCAGGGATGAAGCCCACTTGATCATGGTAGATAAGCTTTTTGATGTGCTGCTGGATTTGGTTTGCCAGTATTTTATTGAGGATTTTTGCATCAATGTTCATCAAGGATATTGGTCTAAAATTCTCTTTTTTTGTTGTGTCTCTGCCAGGCTTTGGTATCAGGATGATGCTGGCCTCATAAAATGAGTTAGGAAGGATTCCCTCTTTTTCTATTGATTGGAATAGTTTCAGAAGGAATGGTACCAGTTCCTCCTTGTACCTCTGGTAGAATTCGGCTGTGAATCCATCTGGTCCTGGACTCTTTTTGGTTGGCAAGCTATTAATTATTGCCACAATTTCAGAGCCTGTTATTGGTCTATTCAGAGAGTCAACTTCTTCCTGGTTTAGTCTTGGGAGGGTGTATGTGTCGAGGAATTTATCCATTTCTTCTAGATTTTCTAGTTTATTTGTGTAGAGGTGTTTGTAGTATTCTCTGATGGTAGTTTGTGTTTCTGTGGGATTGGTGGTGATATCCCCTTTATCGTTTTTTATTTTGTCTATTTGATTCTTCTCTCTTTTCTTCTTTATTAGTCTTGCTAGCAGTCTATCAATTTTGTTGATCCTTTCAAAAAACCAGCTCCTGGATTCATTAATTTTTTGAAGGGTTTTTTCTGTCTCTAGGGAAATGGTATTTAGAGACCATAATCTGGGTGCTAGGGGATCTAAATAATTTTAATGACTTCATGATACTCAAATTTATATCACATTTAGTCAGTCACTTTCCAACTGACAGACAATGACTATTTTCAAGTTTTCGTCACGAGTCTTTACACATAACCCTTAGTTACTGAGTGTCTGCTTTCAGGCCTGGTGTTAGCCATTCAGCAGAGGGGAGAGGTTGGCAAAGTAACAGGTTATGCTTGTTTCAGCATAGAGATACTCACAAGCCTTCAGATAATGTTAATTGTTTAATTTGTAGGGGTAGATATGTGGTGGGAACTCAAGTCAGGATAATTTTCATTCAATCTCCAAAACATAAATCTGAAAAGGGAGGACAAGAATAGATTCTTCACTATGAATTAATCATTGGAGGACTTATAAGTTTTTCTTTTCCAACTGTAAGATGAAGTGCCATCTGCAGAAGACCTTAGTCTTCTGCAGCCAAATCCTAAGGCCTTTCCAGACTCCATGAATTTTCCTGATCTTAGGAAGCAAGCTGGAATCTGTTACTGACTTAAGTGAACATTGCTGCCAAGCAGACATTATTAATCAATCATGGAGTCTATGAAATCTCTATGTACGAGAAGAAAACTGAAGAAAAATTTCTTTGATAATGTTTTTCTGATCACAGAGAAGTGCACAAACAGGTCATAATACCAAACTATAAAAAGGAGGTGGTATAATTAAAATTCCACAGAAGGCTATTTTATGTTGTTTTTGGGAATAGGAGAGTGAATACAGTTGTAGGCAAAGTAGTGGTTTGATAATGAATATTCACAGGTGATGCTAGAAAATCATACAACTGCCTATTCCTGCCTATGAATTTAGCATATTTGCATAAAGAAAGATGCTTTTGTGGCTAAACTATAACAATAACTTAGAAAAATGATGTTTACTTACTGGAATTAAAGCATTTTTCCTTTTCTCTGCAAAACACGTTGCGAAAACCACTGTTAATTGTAATCTAGGAAGAAAGTGTTAAATAAATAAGAATAAAAATGAATAAAGAATACAAATTTAAAGAATAAAAAATATATCTCCAGACCAGAGAAATTTGATATATTTTGTTTACTGAATGCTTCACCTGTCTGAATATGTCACTCATACTGATATCTTCTTTCTTTAGTCAGGTAGGAATTTCCCAGGAGCAGGTCTTGGTTCTCATCTTTTTCTACTGCACAGTTTCTTTGTTGGTGATTTTATGCAGTCTCCAGTTTAAATACTGGGTTAAATACTTTCTACATGCGGTGACTTTTAAATTCATGTTTTCAAACTTGATCTTACTAGTGTGGAGTACAGACTCCCTTACTAGGATAGCCAACAGTCTACTCAAATTTTCCATTTGAGAGTCTATGGGTATTTCAGTCTTAATCTGTTTCAAATTAAGCCCTTGATCTTGTCCTTTAAATTTGCTCCCCTTCTAGTCTTCCCCATAGCAAGAAATAGTACCACCATCAATCCATTTGTTAGGGGAGGAGTCTTGGAGGCATCTTTGGATGCTTGGAGGCATCACACAGGACCTGCTATTTCTCCAGCCTCCATGACCATGGTAGTGGTATGTGACTAGGGAATATTTGCATTGTGTCCCCAAAGACGAGTACAAATTTTCTAAGCAGATAAGTGGTGCAAACCTAGTCTAGACAGATTGAATGGCAAATACAAAAACTCTAAAGACACTTGGATGTCTATAAATGTGTATGTACATACCCCTGGTAGATGTGGTTGTCTAGGAAGTTCACATATATGGAGAGTTTTAAGAATCCATTTCCAAATCTTCAACTTCCAGCTTTCCTAAAATGATTCTGCCTGTGAAAGAGTCAATATCCTTAATAGCCCTTCACTTTCCAAGGCATATGTCTCAGCCCTTCCAAATCTCACTTGGATGTGTTACTTGGATGCAATTCTCCTGCTCAGCCTCCCGAGTAGTGTATAAACCCGCATGGTGTTAAATAAAAGGGTAAATTAAAATAATCAGGTTATTGTAACCCACAGTGCTCTCAAGTTTCTCCTGTTTTATACACAGTTCTGTTGAGGGTATTAGAAAGAGGATATTTTTGCCTTTGTTGGGATGTTTTAAATTCAGAGGGGCAGACTTTGGTTAAAATAGTGATGGTCTCCTAAATGTAACAGAAACGTTATGTGAATTACCAACATTTTCAAGATGCATTGGATAAAACCCATGGGTATAAAATTTTCATCATTACATTTAAATTTAATGGCCTTTTTTTCAATAAGGTAATTAAAGCTTTTATTTAGTCATATAATGAAATAGGTGTTCCAAATCCAGTCAATTATTTCCCCATGAACCACGTATGAGATGTCTACATGCAGAAATTAAGACTTGGCTAGAAAATGAGGGGCTGGAATTGGAATCAAGACCCATTGCATCACAAAGGCCCCATTCCTTTTTTTTTTTTTTTTTGAGATGAAGTCTTACTCTGTTGCCCAGGCTGAAGTGCAGTGGCAGGATCTCATATCTCAGCTCACTGCAACCTCTGCCTCCCAGATTCAAGCGATTCTCTTGCCTCAGCCTCCCGAGTAGCTGGGATTATAGGCACCCGCCACCACATCCAGCTTTTTTTTAATGTTTTTAGTAGAGATGGGGTTTCACCATGTTGCCAAGGCTGGTCTCGAACCCCTGACCTCAAGTGATCCGCCTGTCTCAGCCTCTCAAAGTGCTGGGATTACAGGCAAGAGCCACCGCTTCCGGCCTAAAGGCCCCATTCTTGACTATTTGAATGTGACTTCTGACAGGTTTGTGAGTAATTTTATCATCTGTGGAATGTGCCTCTGACCAACAGCCATCCAGGGTACTAAGCTGAGAAAGTGCTTGGCTCATATTAATTGATTCTGCCTCTGCTCAAGGAGGCTGGTGAATCCATTGTCTCTAGTCTGTAATTTTGGGAGTTGACAAGATTTTGTCTAGAAGTAAATAGCTCTCAGATAGTAATGATGATTTCATAGCTTGAAAATGATAGTTTGTCCAAACTTTTCCCAATGGACTCTCCTGCTTGGTCAATCTTTCCTCATTTAAAGGAACATTTGAAGCATGACTGTTAAATGCTAAGTCATTTGGAAATGGAAGTCTACACTCCTGATTTCTTTTTCTTTCTATTTTGACAGCTGAACTTGAGTATTTCGGGCCCTCAGAAGGAAGGACAAAGATCCTGGAGAACTCTCCTGTAGTGTCCTTGTTTTGAGTAGCAATGGAGGTAAGTGCTTGTTTTGTTATGAGCTGGTTTCATGGTGCTGTACTTACTCCTCCTCAAATTCAGAAGGGAAATGGAAGGCAAACAGGCAAGCCTTGGGGTGAAGAATAAGTTCCAATTGATGTACCCCACCCCACCCCCAGTTAGTGGCACAAAAGCCTGGTGGTGGCTGCTAGCCTTTCCTCTTACCTACCTTTTGTCTTGTCCTGCTGAGGATGAAGCTTATTCTGCTTGCTGCATAAAGTTTCCTCTAAGGAAAGTGTTATGACTCCAGCTGTGAAAGTGATTGATGTCCTTCTAGACTCCAGGGGCTTTTGCAAACATCCACTGTCATTTTGAAGCAGAAAAAAAGTGCAAGTGTGTGTCGACGATTGTGTGAAAAAACCATTATTCTTTATTTTATCGAAATGGGGGAGGGAAAGGAAAAAAATGTAAGCGTGAGTACTGGGCTTCTGTGATAAATAGACTGCTTAGGTTTTAACAGTGAAGGCACTCTTTCTTAGGAGTGAATTTTTGGCCATTCATTCATTCATCTGGCAGATGTTGAGACCCTATTATGCTCTGTACCTCGTGTTGGCTTTGGGATAAGCAAAGGTGAATAAAAGTGTCTATCCATGTGGTTCATAGTCTTGTGGCAAATACGTATGTTTAAATAAATTATATTATAATGCCATTTGAGATGTAACAAAGAGGAGGTGAGAACACTGCAGAAATACATGGTTCCTCCCTCGGCTGTCAAAAGAAGAAAGCCTGGGCTTTATAAAGGCAGTGACGTTTGAGTCTTTAAAGAGACATTTAGCATCACAATAAAGAGCCCAATCTGGACTCTTGCTCTGCCATCTCCTAGCTCTAGGGCCCGGAGCCATGCCCACACCTATAAATGAGCATAATAGTGCTGTAGGGTCATTGTGAGCTTTAAATGTCCACAAACAAAGTGCTGAATGCAGAGCTGTGCACAATGAATTATCTACCAGAGTGTGATCTAGCATCAGGGTCCTGGCTATTGTTTACTGTTGTCGTTAAAAGACAAGTAGGAATTTTTCAATCAGAGAGAAGGTGGAGTACAGATGAAAAACAGCATCTAATAAGCTGAACTGAAAAACTATAGATAAGGGCTGGGGGAAATAACTCCCTCTATGAATAAAAGGGGCTCAAGTCTCTTTGATTGTGGTTTGTATTTTGTGGGGCGGTGGTGTAAGGAGGTGTTGAAAACCTTTGAGGACACTTTAAAGAATAAAGAAGTGACTTGGTTGAAGTCATTTTAGTACCCATTCTCAGGAGGGTGTGCTGAAGTGCACATTAATTGTGGGTGTTCAGAATGGATTTGATTTCACAAATGCACTTTGTTTCTCTGATGAAAAACAGGAGGGCTGGATGACAGTTGAGTCAAAAGCTTTCAGGCATGTGCCAGTCTGGCACTGGGGTGGCAGCAAGGTTGCTGTACTAATTGTGATCTTAATGAAAATGACTTGGAATCTCTTTTGCTTCTTTTCCCTTTAAATCAAGATTTGATTGGGCCAGTGGTTCTCAGCCTTGGTTGTGCATTAGAATCTCCTGGAAGACTTAAAAAATGCCAGTGCTTGCACCAGAGCCCCCGAGACTCTGCTTCACTTGGCCTGAGATGGGGTCCTTGGCCCTAGCACTTTTCAAAAGTCCCCCAGGTCCTCTTAATGAACAGCCAGGATTTATGGTTACTGTCTTGGGGAGTCTAAAGCTCACCTGTGTTGTGGTTTAGAAGGCCCTTGGCCATCCTTAGTGACACTGTGCCTTCTTTGTAGAGGTAAGGTTGTCTTTGTGATAATGTGTTAAGTCCCTATCTTCCTGGAGAGCACCTTTGGTAGTGAAAAGGATGCTCTTAGTAGATACGTGATATAGTGAAGATAATTCTGGTTTCTCTGGGCTGATTCTCTGCTTTCATCCAATCTACTCCTTTGCACTCAAATTTGGCTATCAATAAGAAGAATTTCTGTGCCTTTGAGTCTTGCCTTTGGAGGTGATGTGGGACCCTCTCTTTTGCTCTTGGTCTTCCTCTCTTCTCTCTACCTGCTTTGCCTGGATTTTGAACATTTTGAGCCTTGAGCATGAATGGCCTTGGGCTGTCCAGGATTCACTTTCCTCTTTTCTCACATTCTGGGCTGTTTGAGCGGGATCCCTGGACTTTACAGCACTGTCCACAGAAATCCATTCTATCTATGGGCTCAGCCTACAGCCCGCTCCCAGGTGTGATCATTGCTGTACAAAGGGCATTGTTTCTTTAGAAAATGCCTAAGGCAAGTCAGTCATTGAACTTGCTGTAACAAGTTCCTTTGAGAAGTATTAAATAATGTCTGCTGCCCAATAAAATGTTAAATTGATATGAATTACTTTTTTTTTTGCCCAAAATAAGATTATTGGAATCACAGAGGGGAGGCTAGACCTTTTGATCCTCTGCTGAGTACCCCTTGGGCAATTCTGACTTTTGGAGTGAATTCTGGGCAGGTTTACTCAGATTGTTTGAGTACAACGCCAAGGGCCTGAAGGTTACAAGTGGTGTTCTTGCATTCTGCCTGCCAATCCTCAGAAACTGGCACTCTACCAGATGGAAATGTTTGAATGGCTCAATGCATAGTGATCATAGGGAATATAAGATAAAAAAATAATAGGAGAGAGGATCCCAGTGTTAGAGGACTGCAGAAGTCTTCAAGTCTATCCATCTATCACCTGGAAAGAGTATACTTCATATATAAAGGATCTTACATATTTATTTTTGATATTCCAGTAAAATTTCTTAGTTCTTTGACTATCTATTGTGGGAAAAAACTCATAAAAATGTATGCTCTGATAACCACAATAGTTACAGATTATCCTCCTCTGCCTGGTAGTGCATTTAAGTATTAAAAAATCTGAGCATGACTGAAATAGAAATTTTTAAAAGTTACATAAAAAGTCCATGCACAGGGTTGGTAATTAGATATGTAATAGAGGTTACTATTGAAGTGGTGACATGATTAATTTCAGTAAGTAAAAGGTGGTGGTTAGCCCAGCCTTTCTCCAGCAAATGTTGGCTGCAAATGAAAGTTCACACATTGGGTGCCTCAGTAGAAAAGGTGTTGTACCTGTGGCCCCTTCCATCAGTAGCTGTTTAATAATGCAAGCCCATTAATCGTGGAGGAAGATGGCACGGTGTTCCCTGCTCCCCACAGCGAAACCACACGGGATGTTGCTTCAAAAAGTGGGCATAATGATGAGTTCATGTCCTTTGTAGGGACATGGATGAAGCTGGAAACCATAATTCTCAGCAAACTATCGAAAGGACAAAAAACCAAACACCGCATGTTCTCACTCATAGGTGGGAATTGAACAATGAGAACACATGGACACAGGAAGGTGAACATCACACTCTGGGGACTGTTGTGGGGTGGGGGGAGAGGGGAGGGATAGCATTAGGAGATATATCTAATGTAAATGACGAGTTAATGGGTGCAGCACACCAACATGGCACATGTATACGTATGTAATAAAACTGCATGTTGTGCACATGTACCCTAGAACTTAAAGTATAATAAAATATATATATATATGTGAAAGAAAAAAAAAGTGGGCATAAATGTGGTTCCATTGCAAAAGAATTGGGAACATGAAACATTTTGTTTCCTTTTTCTCTCTTTTGGAAACATGTATTCTTTGGAAGGGTTAGGATGGTTGAAAAGTGGTTAAATAAACAGCACCGTCTGGCCATTGTCAGTAGACTGTCTTGGAGTATTAGCTGTTTATTTCACTGACATATTCTGAAGGGTCTATAGGGGACTCTTTCAGAAGTCAGGACCTCAATGTAATATACAAGCATTGATTCTGATATTTCCCTTGATAACAGTGCTCGACCATATTGGGGTCGTAAGTCAGTAAGGTTCATTGGCTCCTGTAATGCTCACTGTCACCAGTAATAAGTACAAAGGACTTGCTCTAAAAGCTGGCTTATAAAACTTTAAGGAAACTTGGATTGCTTAAGTGAACTTGCAAGGCTCTAGGGGGGCCAAGCGGGCCTTAGTTGTCTACTTATATTAATTTCACAGAGTTTAAAGGGTCAAGAAAGGCGGTTGGTGATGCTTATTAATTTATGAAAGACAGCCTCTTGTCTGTCTCGCTGTCTCGCTTTGACCATTCTGCCCTTCCTTTTAGAAAATTTAATGTAAATTAAACCTTACCAGACAAACCTTACCTAAAAGATTAAGTCTAAAGTTCACAGCTGGACCAAAAGGATCCAAAGATGCTACGTTTTTTTGCTGGCACAATTTCATTTGAAGTGATGTTTGAGCAATAGAACCACAGAGTGGACATAAAACATGAGAAGCAAAAGCAACTGGAGGCATACATAGTTAGTCAAGGATTAAGATATTTAAAAAATATGAGATATACTTGCTTCTAGGGATTTTTTTTTCTTCTTCATCCAAGTAATAATGGCTTGTAACAAGAACATTTTCTTGGCCTTAAGTGGGGGCATGGTTCTTGTTAGGACAGAAATGTTTGTGTGTCACAGCAATGTCTCAAAACATATCTGACTGCTGGGGCCAAACCTTGCTGAGGAGTGAGAAAACGGACATGGAATATTGCCATAGAAATAAAGCCAGTCTTCCTAATGGGAATGCTCCTTTTTGGCTGATTTTCTTTTGGATAAAGAGGGAAGGCCACAATCATGTAAAGGCAGACATTTAAAAATGCAGTACCTATTTTAATCCTCACAAAAAAACATTGAATTATTTCCTCAATTTACAGATGCAGGTATTGAGACTCAGACTAATACATTTTCTGAAGTTTGTACATCTAGTAACTGCCTGAGGAGTACTAGAAAATAAAGGAGTCCCCCCACACCTATCCAAAACCAAGGGATCAGATTGAAGGCCACCACTGCCATGCTAGACTTTTCTTCTAGGAGGCCTTTTTGAGCAACGCATCCAAAGGAGGTAATAGCCAAGACCCTGACTGAGGGATGGGAACTAGATCAGCTTAGTTGCAGTGCAGTGGGCTTGGAGGTGTGAAGGGAATGAAAAGTAGAGTGGAAAGGTAGCAGGCAGACATGCAGGGTTAAGTAGGCTAGTATTTAATTTTTATTCTAGGAGCAGTGTGAGATATTTGGAGGGTTGAAGCAGGAGATACTCAGATTTGTTAGAAAGGTTACATGAAAGACCACCACTTCCTGTCTGGATGAAGTAGTTGGTGGCCGATTAAGCTTCTATAGAGAACAACTAAAAAAGCTGGATAAAATATAGAAATCATCAGGGAGAAGGTAGTAGAGAGCTGCTGAGGCACAGAGGAGAGTGGAGAAGACTGTGAAAAAGTGAGTTGACCTCTGCAGCCTCTTTTAAAGAAGGTTCCAATGCTGGTTTTAGGTACTGCAAGAAGCTAAAAATTCAGAATTTTCACTAGTGGTAGGCAGCTACTAGACAGTAAAGAAACAAGTGGAACTTCTGGAAGAGACTTGATAGCCCTCTAACATGCGGTTAATGTTTCCCCTAGGGAAACTGAATTCTGATACTATATGGAGTGGGGAGGCAAAAAACCTTAACCGAAGTCCTCTGAAAAATACACAACAAAGTTCACCAGTCTTCATAGTGTCAAAAGATAAAGATTAGAGTTCAGAACTCACTATGGGGAAGAGATCCAGTGAACACACCAGACTTAGGTGAAAATCTTGGAGGCTTGTACCTTAAATAAAGGCAAACAGGAAGTAGATTGAGCCTTACCTTGACCTCAACACAGAATCAATATAGCATAGTGTGTGATTAGATTTGGATGAGCAGCTATTACTCTCTTTGCCTAAAGGAGGGAGAGGTATATGGTCCTTGGAGGAAAATAATGTCACCTGGGGTCTTCAAGCTATAGAAACAGTATCCATTATATTAATAATTTTTAGACATGCCAAAACAGAGGCTCACATGATTGAAAATCAAGAGAAAAACAATCAAAGGGAGTAGGCCCACAGGTGATCCAGATACAGAAGTTTGTTAACAAAACTTTTAAATAGCTTGATATATATGTTTAAGGACATGGAGAAAAAAGCCAAAAACAGAGAGGATGAGTAGAGATCCCAATTTATAAAGCACATGAGTAATTCCAGAACTAAATAATACAATATCGATAACAGAAATTTGGACATAAGAGTAAGCAGAATTAGTGAGCTAGCAGAAAAGTCAACTGAATATCTTTGTGCTTAAGCACAGAGAGCAAAGAATAAGTAATACAGAAAGGAGCATTAAGAAATATAAGGCTCACTCAATAGATCTAACATATAAATGGAATTCCAGAAGGAAATAATAGTGAATGAAGCAGAAGCAATATTTAAAGAGATAATTCCTGAATATTTTCCATAACTGATGAATGATATTAATTTACAGGTTTATGGAAGCTCTGCAATGTCAAGAAGTGTAAATATGATATCACCATATTTTATTAGAAGTAAATATTGAGTACAACTGCAAATAACCACAGACAAAAATATAATGCACATTATCACCATCCTGGCTAACACAGTGAAACCCTGTCTCTACTAAAAATACAAAAAAATTAGCTGGGTGTGGTGGTGGGCATAGTCCCAGCTACTTAGGAAGCTGAGGCAGGAGAATGACGTGAACCCAGGAGGCAGAGCTTGCAGTGAGCCGAGATGGCGCCACTGCACTCCAGCCTGGGCCACAGGGAGAGACTCTGTCTCAAAAAAAAAAAAAAAAAAAAAAAAAAAAAAAAAAAAAATGCACATTATCTTCAAAGGAACAGTAGTTTTGATACCTGAATTCTCAAC
Organism: Pongo abelii; assembly: GCF_028885655.2. NCBI lineage: Eukaryota > Metazoa > Chordata > Mammalia > Primates > Hominidae > Pongo > Pongo abelii. The sequence continues at coordinate 101,412,924 of NC_072001.2, read as the reverse complement.
AGAAACAATGGAAGCCAGAAGACCCTAGAAGAATATCTTCAAAGTACTAAGAAGAGCTCTTTCGCCTCCAGAAAAGAGAATGGATTTTGGAGTTAGAGTTGGCTACAGAGGATACGGGAAGAAAAATTAGTAGGTGTATAGAGTATTATAGTTTCTTCTAAGAGATGATTGTGGTTCACACTAGAGTGATGATGATGGAGATGAAGAGAAGTGGGTTGATTAAATAAATATTTTGGAAGTCAAAACCCTCAAGAAATAAAGCAAACCAACCAATCACTCCCCATGCCCCCCATACACTCTGGCTCATCTTCATGATTATTTTCTTTTTTTCTTGAAGGTTTTCTTAGCCACCTCATGGACCATCTGGTTGGCTGAGATGAAAACATATGTTCCATAAGATAGTCTCTTCAATAACCAAATTCTCTCTCATTCTTGTCTTCACCTCTGATGCTTAGATAGTGATTGAGTGCATTTCTGTTTCTCTGTGGAGAATTCCATGTGACATCCTGATAGAAATGTTGGTAGGGGGCATTAGCTCCCATCCCCAGTCCCATCTTATCCAAATGTGTATAGTTAGGGTATGGGTTTATAGACAAATGGATATTCACTAGGCCAGGGGCTGTATTAGGTAGATGTGGTATCTTTTTTGGAGTCCTTCAGTTCAGAGAAGTCTGGACAAAGGAAAACTAATTTCAGGTCTGACTTAACTGAATCTTAAACACTATCTCTGTCCATTACTCTTTGTGCAAGTTTGGGGCTCAGTTTCTTTTATTTGGAAAGTGGAAGGCTGGGCATCGTGGCTCACGCCTGTAATCCCAGCACTTTGAGAGGCCGAGGAGGGCAGATCACCTGAGGTCAGGAGTTTGAGACCAACCTGGCTAACATGGTGAAACCCCATCTCTACCAAAAATACAAAAATTAGCCAGGTGTGGTGGCACGCACCTGTAATCCCAGCTACTTGGGAGGCTGAGGCCAGAGAATCACTTGAACCTGGGAGGCAGAGGTTGCAGTGAGCCGAGATCACACCACTGTACTCCAGCTTGGGTGATAGAGTGAGAATCCATCTCAAAAAAAACGCAAAACATTGAGAGGCTGAGGCAGGCGGATCACGAGGTCAGGAGATCGAGACCATCCTGGCTAACACAGTGAAACCCTGTCTCTACTAAGAATACAAAAAATTGGCGGGGGGTGGTGCTGGGCTCCTATAGTCCCAGCTACTTGAGAGGCTGAGGCAGGAGAATGGCGTGAACCCAGGGGACAGAGCTTGCAGTGAGCAGCGATCATACCACTGCACTCCAGCCTGGGCAACAGAGCGAGACTCTGTCAAAAAAACAAAAGAAAACAAAACAAAAAAACAAAAACAACCCCCCCCCCAAAAAAAAAACCACCAAACAAAAAAGAAAGTGAGAATGGAGTCTGGCAGAGCTTTTCTCTCTAGCAACTGCCATCTCGGTTCCATGTCCTGTCTCCACTGGTCTGTCTCCTCTATTCCTAGAGGCCCCAGCTGGCTCTGTGGCAGCCTCTGTGCCTCTGTGACCTGTAGGTACTGGGAGATTTGTAGGGAGGATGCCAGGACATGGAAACAGATGGGAAGACCAGAACATTGAAGATCAGTTCAAAAATTCTGGAAGTAATCTGAGAAAGCTTAATTTAAAATGTGGCTGTTGGAAGACCCTGCCTACCCATTTTTGCAGATGGATACCTGCCAGTGCTTCTGCCAGCATGCATACAACAGGGACCCACAGTCACCCTGCTGGAGCACTTTTGCTGCCGGCAACCCCTGTCTGAGTGTTGTTGCCAGCAGACTGGGAATGCCTAGGCCCCTAGTGTAGTAGGTGGTTAACCCTGAGGGGCCAAAGAACATATCTGTGAACCTAGTCCCAGTCCCCCAGGGCTAGAACATGCAGTACAGGAGTGCTGAGCTTAGCCTTGGCCCCCCGGAAGCATGCAGAAGCAAAGCCATTCAAGTTAACCCAACTTATAACATAGTAGAAGTGTCAAGGACATCAAAGAATATGAAAGCAAAAAACCCCATACAAAGACGGCAACTTCAAATATTAAAGGAACATCAGCCAACTTAGATGAGAAAGAACCAGTGCAAGAACTCTGGCAATTTTAAAAGCCAGAATGTCTTCTTATCTCCAAACAACAGCACTAGCTTCCCAGCAATGGTTCTTAACCAGACTTAGATGACTGAAATGACAGGTATGGAATTCAGAATCTGAATGGCAAAGAACTCATTAAGATACAGGAAAAGGTTGAAACCCAATCCAAGAAACACAGCAAAATGGTCCAAGAGCTGAAAGACAACGTAGCCATTTTAAGAAAGAACCAAACCAAACTTCTGGAAATGAAAAATTCACTTCAGGAATTTCAGAATGCAATGGGAAGCATTAATAACAGCAGAGACAAAGCTGAGGAAAGAATATCAGAGCTCAAAGACTGTTCCTTCACATCAATGCAGGCAGACAAAAATAAAGGAAAAAGAATAAAAAAATGAACAAAACCTGTGAGAAATATGGGATTATATAAAGAGACCAAACCTACACACATTGATATTCCTGAAAGAGATGGAGAGAGAGCAAACAACCTGGAAAACATATTTGAGGATATTGTGGATGAATATTTCCCCAGCCTTGCTAGAGAGATTGACATACAAATTCAGGAAATTTGAAGAACCCCTGTAAGATGCTATACAAGACAACCATTGCCAAGACACATAGTCGTCAGATTCTCCAAAGTCAATGTGAAAGAAAAATTCTTAAAGGCAGCTAGAGAGAAGGGATAGGTCACATACAAAGGGAACCCCATCAGGCAAACATTGAAACTTTCAGCAGAAACTTTACAAGCCAGAAGAGAGTGGGGGCCTATCTTCAATGTCTCTTAAAAAAAGAAATTTCAACTAAGAATTTTGTATCCAGCCAAACTAAGCTTCATAAACACAGGAGAAATAAAATCTTTTTTTCAGTTAAGCAAATGCTAAGGGAGTTCATTACCACCAGACGTGCCTTACAAGAGGTCCTTAAGGAAATGCTAAATATGCAAACAAAAGACCATTACCTGCCTCTCCAAAAACACATGTGTGTACATATCCCACTGAAACTCTAAAACAACCCCATAATCAAGTGTACATAACAATGAGCTAGTAATAACAACATGATGACAGAGTCAAATCCTCACATATCCATATTAACCTTGAATGTAAATGGGCTGAATGCCCCACTTAAAAGACACAAAATGGAAAGTTGGATAAAGAAGCAAAACCCAACTGCATGCTGTCTTCAAGAGACCAATCTCACATGCAAGGACACTAATAGGCTCAAAGTAAAGGGATGGAAAAATATATAGCAAGCAAATGGAAAACAAAAAAGGGCAGGAGTTGCTATTGTTATTTCAGACAAAACTGACTTTAAATCAGCAATGATCAAAAAGGACAAAGAAGGATATTACATGAGTTGTGTATATATACATATACATACATAGATATGTGTAAATATACACACATACATAGATACGTGTATATACACATACGTGGATATGTGTATCTATGTGTATATACACATACGTGGATATGTGTATCTATGTGTATATACACATACGTGGATATGTGTATCTATGTGTATATACACATACGTGGATATGTGTATCTATGTGTATATACACATACGTGGATATGTGTATCTATACATACACATACGTGGATATGTGTATCTATACATACACATACGTGGATATGTGTATCTATACATACACATATGTGGATATGTGTATATACAGATATATATGCATACTATGTGTATATACAGATATACATGCATACATATGTATATATATGTTGAGGGGTTCATATATACACACATATGTATGATAAAGTGTTCAATGCAATTCAAGACTTAGCTATCACATTTATGATAGTAGTATCATATATACATAGGTAAGACATAGTTAAGTCTTCTTGTTAAATTGAATTGAATCCCTAAACATATATATACATATCTATGTATGTATATATATATCTATGTATGCGTATATATGTATGTATATATACATACATATATATACATATCTATGTGTGTATATATACATAGATATACATAGATATGTATGTATCTATACATGCATAGATATGTATGTCTATGTATATATACACATGCATGTATTTATATGTATATATACACATATGTATGTATATGTATATATACACAACTGTATGTGTATGTATATATATGTGTATGTATGTATATATGTATATATGTGTATGTATATATGTATGTATGTGTATATATATATATACCTATGTATGTGTATGTATATGTACACACATGTATGTATGTATATATAGGTATGTATATATGTGTATATACATATGCATGTATGTATATGTATATATACATATGTGTGTGTGTATGTATATATATTTATAAAAAATACTGGAGCATCCAGTTCATAAAACAAGTTTTTAGAGACCTATGATGAGACTTAGATAACCACACAATAATAGTAGACTTCAATACCCTACTGACAGTGTTAGACAGATCATCAAAGCAGAAAAGTAACAAGGATATTCGGGACCTAGACTCAACACTTGACCAAATGGACCAGATAGACATCTACAGAATATTCTATCCAATGACAACAGAATGTACACTCTTCTCTTCTGTACACAGCATATACTCCAAGATCGATCATTCACACTCTCAGTCATAAAAAAATTCTTAAAAAATTAAAAAAATCTGAAATCATACCAACCACACCTCTGAGACCAGAGAGTAATAAAAGTAGAAATCAATGCCAAGAATATCACTCAAAACCATATAATTGCATAGAAATTAAACAACTTGCTCCTGAATGACTTTTGGTAAAGAATGAAAGTAAGGCAGAAATAAAAAAATTATTGAAACTAATGAAAATAAAGATACAACACACCAGAATCTCTGGGACATAGCTAATGAGGTGTTAAGAAGAAAGTTTATAGTGCTAAATGCCTATCTCAAAAAGTCAGAAAGATGTCAAATTAACAACCTAACATCACACCTAGAGGAACTGGAAAAACAAGAGCAAACCAACTGCAAATCTAGCAGCAGAAGAAAAATGACCAGACTCAGAGCTGAACTGAAAGAAACTGAGATGCAAAAATTCTTACAAAAGATTGATGGACCAAAAATTGGTTCTCAGAAAGAATAAATAACATTGCTAGACCACTAGCTAGATTAATAAAGAAAACAAGAGAAAAGATCCCAATAAACACAATCAGAAATGACAAAGGTGACGTTACCACGGACCCCACAGATATACAAAGAAACTCTGAGAGCATTACAAACACCTATGCACACAAACTAGAAAACCTAGAAGAAATGGATAAATTCCAGGAAACATGCAATCTGTCAAGATTGAATCAGGAAGAAATTGAAATCCTGAACAGACCAATGACAAGTTCTGAAACTGAATTAGTAATTAAGAACCTACCAATCAGAAAAAATTCTAAACAAGACAGATTCACAGCTGAATTCTACCAGACATATAAAGAAGAGCTGGTACCAGTCCTACTAAAATCATTTCAAAAAATTGAGGAGGATGAACTCCTCCCTAACTCATTCTATGAGGCCAGCATTATTCTGATACCAAAACCTGGCAGAGATACAACAACAAAGGAAAACATCAGGCCGATATCCCTGATGAACATAGATGAAAAAATCCTCAACAAAATATTAGAAATCAAATGCAGCAGCATATCAAAAAGTGAATCCACCGCAATCAAGTAGGCTTTATTCCTGGGATGCAAGGTTGGTTCAGTATACACAAATATATACATGTGATTCATTACATAAACAGAACTTAAACCACATGATCATCTCAATTTATGCAGAAAAATCTTTTGATAAAATTCAACATCCCTTCATGTTGAAAATCCTCTACAAACTAGGCATCAAAGGGATATACCTCAAAATAAGATCCATCTATGACAGACTTACAGCCAACATCATAATGAATGGGCAAAAGCTGGAAGCATTCCCCCTGAGAACTGGGGCACAACAAGGATACCTACTGTCACCACTCCTATTCAACATAGTATTGGAAGTCCTAGCTAGAACAATCAGGCAGGAGAAATAAATAAAAGGCTTCCAGATAGGAAGTGAGGAATTTGAATTATCTCTGTTTGCAGATGATATGGTTCTATACCTAGAAAACCCCGTAGTTCCTACCTAAAGGCTCCTAGAACTGATAAACAACTTCAGTGAAGTTTTAGGATACAAAATCAACATACCAAAATCAGTAGCATTTCTATGCATCAATACTGTCCAAGTTGAGAGCTAAATCAAGAATGCAATCCCATTCACAATAGCCATAAAAAGAATGAAATACTTAGGAATACAACTAGCCAGGGAGTTGAAAGATCCCTACAATGAGAATTACAAAACACTGCTAAAACAAATCAGAGATGACACAAACAAATGGAAAAGCATTCCGTGCTCATGGATTGGAAGAATCAGTATTGTTAAAATGGCCATACTACCCAAAGCAATTTACAGATTCAATGCTATTTCTGTCAAACTATCAGCATCATTTTTTCCACAGAATTAGAAAAAAAAAACTATTCGAAAATGAAGATGAAACCAAAAATAAAAGCCCAAATAGCCAAAGCAATCCCAAGCAAAAAGAAGAAAGTCAGAGACATCACACTACCTCACTTCAAATAATAATACACTACAGTAAACAAAACAGAATGGTACTGGTACAAAAACAGACACATAGATCAATGGAACAGGCCAGAGTACCCAGAAATAAAACTGCATAACTATAACCATCTGATCTTTGACAAAGTTGATGGTAACAAGCAATGGGGAAAGGACTCCCTATTCAATAAATGGTGCTAGGATAACTGGCCAGCCATATGCAGAAGATTGAAACTGGACCCCTTCCTTGCACAATATATAAAAATCAACTTAAGATGGGTTAAAGACTTAAGTGTAAGACCTAAAACTATGAAAACCCTAGAAGGAAACATAGGAAATATCATTTTGGACACCAGTCTTGATAAAGATTTCATGTTGATATCTCCAAATGCAATTGCAATAAAACAAATATAGACAAGAGGGACCTAATTAAACTAAAGAGCTTCTGAAAGTAAAAGAAACTACAACAGAGCAAATAGACAACCCACAGAATGGGAGAAAATATTTGCAAACTATGCATACAACAAGGGTCTAATATTCAGAATCTATAAGAAACTTAAACAAATCAACAAGCAAAAAGCAAACAGCCCCGTTAAAAAATAGGCAAAGAGACCCGGGCGTGGTGGCTCACGCCTGTAATTCCAGCACTTTGGGAGGCCGAGGAGGGCGGATCACGAGGTCAGGAGATCCAGACCATCCTGGCTAGCACAGTGAAATCCCGTCTCTACTAAAAATACAAAAAAATTAGCCAGGCGTGGTGGTGGGCAGCCAGTAGTCCCAGCTGCTGGGGAGACTGAGGCAGGATAATGGTGTGAATCCAGGAGGCAGAGCTTGCAGTGAGCCGAGATCATGCCACTGCACTCCAGCCTGGGCGACAGAGCGAGACTCAGTCTCAAAAAAAAGGCAAAAACTATGAACAGACACTTCTCAAAAGAAGACATACACACAGTCAACAAGCATATGAAAAGGTGCTCACTATCACTAATCATCAGAGAAATTCAAATCAAAGCCATAATGAGATACCATCTCACACCAGTAAGAATGACTATTATTAAGAAGTCAGAAAATAAAAGATGTTAGTGGCATTGCAGAGAAAAGGGAATGCTTGTACACTGCTGTTGGGAATGTAAATTAGTTCAGCCACTGTGGAAAGCAGGTTGGTGATTTCTCATAGAACTTAAAAGACAACTACCATTTGACCCAGCAATCCCATTACTGATTATATATACCCAAAGAAATATGTCATTCTACCAAAAAGACACATGTACTCTTATGTTCATCGTTGCACTATTCACAATAGCAAAGACAAAGAATCAACATAATGCCTATCAATGGTGGACTGAATAACTAAACTGTGGCACATATACACCATGGAATAACATGCAGCCATAAAAAGAAGAAAACCATGTCCTTTGCAACAACAGGGATGCAACTGGAGGCCATTATGCTAAGTGAATTAATACAGGAACAGAAAACCAAGTGGGCATGCTCACTCATACTGGGCTAAACTTTAAGTACACATGGATACAAATAGAGGAACAAGAGACACTGAGGCTTACTTGAGGGTGGAGAGTGGGAGAACGATAGGGTATAAAAACTACCTATCAGGTACTATTCTACTATCTGGGTGATTAAATCATTTGTACACCAAACCCCAGTGATACATGATTTACCTATGTAATGAACCTGCATGTGTATCCTCTGAACCTAAAATAAAAAAGTTTAAAAAGGGACCTTTGTGATTATATAACATATTAACAAGTTTCAGGGATTAGGTTGTAGGCAACTTTGGGTGCTAATTTTTAAGCTTAACACAGTTTGATTTTTTTTATTGGGGTAAAATATACATAGACATAAAATTTACCATTTTAACCATTTTTAAGTGTACAGTTCTGTGACATTAAGTACCTTCACATTACTGTGCAACCCCCTTCACCACCACCTGTCTCTGGAACTTTTTCTTCTTCCCCAACTGAAACTCAGTACATGTTTAACACTAACTCCTTATTCCGCCCTCTGACCCCGCCTGCCCCCGACCTGGATGCCATCCACCATTCTACTTTCTGTTTCTATGAATTTGACTACTCCAGGTACATCATATAGGTGAAATCTGTAGTATTTGCCCTTTTATGACTGACTTATTTTACTTAAAATAATGTCATCAAGGTTCATTTATGTTATAAGCTTGTGTCAGAATTCATTCTTCCATTGTAGTATATACCACATTTTTGTTTAGTAATTCATCTGTTGGTGGACATTTGTGTTGTTTTTACGTTTGGCTATTGTCAATAATGGTGCTATGAACATGAATATACAAATATCTGTTGGAATTCTTATTTTTCTTACTTTTTTTTCAATACCCTCAGTTTTACAGTATCTATACTTTTGCGTATATGTCTGGAAGTGGAATTGCTGGATCATAAAATAATTTTACCTATTTTTTGAAGAATTGCCATACTGTTTTTAACAGTGGCTCTACTATTTTACATTACTACCGGTGATGTAACATGACTCCACTTTCTCTCCATCCTTTCTGCTGTGGTTTCAATGTTTGTCCCTTCTGAAACTCATATTGAAACTTTATCTCCAATGTAGCAGTATTGAGAGATGGGGACTTCAAGAGGTGATTGGGTCATAAGGGCTCTGCCCTCAGGAATGAATTAATCCACCCATGGACTAACGGATTCATGGATTAATGGGTTATCGGGAAGTGGGACTGGTGGCTTTAAAAGAAGAGGGAGAAAGACCTGAGCTAGTACACTCTGTCACCTCATCATGTGACACCCTGTGGCACCTTGAAACTCTCCAGAGTCCCACCAGCAGGAAGGTCCTCATAAGATGCAACTGCTTGACCTCGGACTTCCCAGTTCCAGAACTGTAAGAAGTATATATATATATGTATATATTTTTTCAAAAGTAAATTATCTAATTTCATGTATTCATTTATAGCACAGAAAATGGACTAAGTTACTCTCCAGAAACTTATTTTCTGTTTTTTGATAATAACCATTCTAATGGGTGTGATATGTTATCCCATTGTGGTTTTGATTTGCATTTCCCTATTGATTACTGATATTGAATATCTTGTCTTGTGTTTATTGACCACGTGTATATTTTCTTAGGAGACAAGTCTCCTTTTCTCATTTTAACATCAGGCTGTTGAGGGGTTTTTTGAATTGTAAGAATTCTTTAAATAATATGGATATTAATTCCTTATCCCATATGTGATTTGCAAATATTTTCTTTCATTTTGTGGGTAGCCTTTTCATTCTGCTGATAGTGTTTGAAGCAGAAAAGTTTTAAACTTTGATGAAGTTCCATCTATCTATTTGTTTTTCTTTTGTTGTCTGTGCTTTTGGTGTCATACCCATGAAGTCATCACTAAGTCCAATGTCATGAAGCTTTTCCCCTATGCTCTCTTCTAAGAGTTTTATGGTTTTAGTCTCACTCTGTTGCCCAGGCTGGAGGGCAGTGGTGCAATCTCAGATCACTGCAACCTCTGCCTCTGCCATTTAATGGAAAATAGAAGAAAGTTAGAAGTTTATTTATAACTTCTAATATAATAGAAAATAAGAGAAAGTTAGAAGTTTATCTCATGTAATGAAGTTCAGAAATGGGCAATCCAGGGATGGTGTGTAACCACTCGGATTTTCAGGCATCCCGGTGACTTCCAGCTCTTTATTCTACATTCCCTGGATTGGAGCCCTCATCCTCCTATGCTAAGATGGAAGCTGGATTTTCACTTATCACATCACATTACATCATGTAATATCATGTTACCATCTAATCACATCATATTAATGCCACATTACAGCAGTAGGAGGAAAGAAACTCAAACCTCTCCTTTTAAGTGAAACTCCCTGCAAGAATCACACAACACTTCCACTTACTTCTCCGTTGCCAGATGTTGGTCACATGACCACACCTCTCTGCAGGAGAGGCTGGGAAATGTAGTCTTTTACTGAGTTAACCCTGTGGAGCTGTGTGGATAAAGAGGAGAGAGAAAATGCATCATTGGAAGTCAACTTGAAGTTTCTTTCACACTTGAATACCTTCAACATAAAACTCTGTATACATGAACTCTTGAATTTTTAATTCTATGTCCATACTGTTGGATAATGATGCATATAAAAATAATAGAGAAACAAATGTTGGACACTCATCATTGCTACAGAACAGTATATACATCCTCAGGAGACTTGCTGGAATGAGCGCAAATGGCTCCAGTGAGTTCTGAGTTTTTTAACTCAACTCCAATCCAATCCCCTTTGGGGTGCCCAAACCTTTCACTAGTAAGTGGTTGGGTAATCTTTTATTTCTACGTGCTAGCTTGCCTTTGAGGACACATTGCTTTGTTAGGCATTTGTATGTGATCTCATGGCACATGACCCACTAAAAGGGAGCAGGCTTGGGCATAACATCAGATGGAAATTCATGCAGCTTATCTGGCCTACCCATCTGGTCACCAGAATCCTGACTGCAGTGTCTCCTTGGAATTCACCAGGCCCAGAGATCTAACTACAGAAAAATCTGAAAGGAATATTTAGCGTGGATCTAAAAGAGTCAACAAAAGCGTTAAAAAGTGAAAACAAATGCAGTTTACTACAGAGTTAAATCTAACAAAGACATATGCATTCACATGCATATATTATGGGTAATCCTTCTTCATGAAGACATTACTGAAATTCTTGGTCATGTGTGGCTAAGGAAACTCTCTTTGTCCCATCCACTTCAGGTCCTCTTCTTTATTACTCAGGTATTTCTCTTCTTTGTGTGTAGTTTGTTCATGTCCTTTGCCTTTGCTTTAGAATTTGCTTCTTTGATTAAGATTTCTCAGAATTGCTATAAGCTATGACTCATATTCTCTTCCCCCAAAGTAATCATCAGTTATATTTTTTAGCTCCAAGGGTGTACAGGTCCATGCAATGCTGAAATTTAGTAAGGCTTTCTCTCCTTCAAAATCAGGCTGCCATATATTAGCTTCTGGGAGCATTGCCTGTTTGCTGCAGGTTCCATGCTCTCTCTTCTCACCACTGAGCCTAGTGTTGGTAATCAAAGGTTCAGTTATTAAGTAGTTATCATGCATATAAAACATGTTTCTACCATGGGAAGTCCATAATCTGGTTGATAATAATGATTCTGGAATAATCTTGTAATTTGGTCTTCCAAAGCAGATCTAAGAACATCTTGAAGCACTTTTTTCTCAAGTTTGGGAGCCAAATGTTTTACTTTTTAAAAAAAGTTTTCTACGTAGATGGACTTGGAGAAAAAAAAAGTTAAATCGAGGAATACTTACATCAGACATTTGCTGACTATTAGACATCAAGCATGATCAACATATGTTTGCTCATCTACTTCAACTTCCCTCAACATTCTCTGTTCTCTGTAATTGTAAAGTAAGTTTGTTATTCTTTATCTAAACAGTTCTGAGAGTACTGGGAATGATAATTAAAGAACAGTCCAGATAGCCAAAAAACAAAAACAAAAACAAAAAGCTTAGGACAGAAATCCCATATTCAGGACTCAAATCTTGAAATGTGTTTGTGAAATGTGGGTAATGATAATATACTTACCTCATTTATCTCCCAGAAACAAGAAGAAAGAACTTAGTTAATGTTAGAGTGCTTTGTAGACTATAAATACCATAGAAATGTCAGCTGTTATTACAACCTTCATGCCAATGTTTTCCTAGTTCTTCTCGGATCAAAGTAATGAAACATTTTTAACATTTAATTTCTTTTACAGTTTCGTTTTTTGTCCTCAAACAGCTTTGCTTTATTTTAGTTACGAGTGATAGGAATCCAACTCAAAATAACTTAAAAAAGAGAGCTTGTTGTCTCATCTTACTGGGAAGTCAGGTCTGTCTTCAGGTATAGTGAGATCCAGGGGCTCAAATAATGTTGTCAAGGCTCTCTCACTCTCAGTCCGCTTCCCTCTTTTTGTGGGCCAGATCCATTTCGTTGGGCTTAAGTTTCCTCCACAGGAAGAAGGGATGTTGACATTGCCCTGAAACTTAAGAGAAAGAGAGCTTCTTTCCCCCAGTGTCCACACATCAGTTCCAGGGAGATTTACTTGGGACAGCCCTGTTTGGATGGCTGCTGGGAGTGACATCTATCACATGTGAGATGGGCTTCCTTGATTGGGTGATCTGCTTACTATGCTGACTCCTGCAGTACAGGATGCAGTAAGGACAGGATCCTGTAGTTGTCCATTCAGCTGAGGCCCAGGGGTGAGAGGAGGGGAACTCTAAAGGTAGGCTTGTTGGGCGGAAGTGAACTCCACTTGTCTTTTGCAAAAGATGAGATCAGGACTTTCAGAGAAGATGAAAAATAAATAGCGAGTAAACATGTGAAAACATACTCCACTTCATTAATAAAGAAATTAAAAAGCATATGAGGTATTATAGTATACCAACTAGGTGGGAAAAATTTAAAAGTCAGATAATACAGATTTGGAGAGGATTGAACAATGATCTCTCTGATATACTGGTTAAAGTATGATCTGTTATAACTACTTTGGAAAATAATTTGCTATTATCATGAAGATTGAACATTCATATATGCCATGATCTAGCAATTCTACTCCTAAATTCCTAAATATATCCTAGAAACTTTGTGCATGGTGTGCACATGGTGTGCAGGAGCTGTATGCAAGGATGATCATAACCAACTTATCCCTAGCAGCAGTAAAATTATAAGCAACTTAAATGTCCATCAGCAGGAAGACAAATAAATACATTTTAAAGTAATCATATACTGCAGTACCATACCCAGTGAAAACAAACAGCAGCAGTGTGAACTAATATCAATGAAGCTTAGAAATATAGTGTTAAGTGACAAATCAAGTTTCAAAAGACTAACTACAGTATGGTACAATGTGTAGAAAGCTCAAAACAAGAAAAATGCAATAACATTGTTTTGTTGAATAACAAAAGCAAGAGGAGCATAAATATGAAATTAAAAATACTACCTCAGGGGTAGTTCAAGTTGCTGGTAATGGTACTGGTGTTTTCAGGTATTTTAAAACTGTGCTTCATAACATACACATGTGACATATATGCGTATATATGTTACATCTATTATTTTATATTCTGAAATATTAAGTAATAGAAGCATGTAAACACAAAACATATATTCACCATGAGTTTTTCCAAACTAGTTAAATCAAAAATACTAAATTCAGTAGACATTAATCTCATTAATCTGCATGTACCTAAGGAAATTTAAGAGTAAAAACATGATTTATAGGCAATTATTGTTATGTATTAGGATACATGAAAAGTTTAGCTTGGTCAAGTACCTAATGGAACATTTGATAAGTTACCAAACTGTAAAAGACACGAAGAAAACAACAAAGGAAGGACATAACTTTATGCTATGCCTGACCAAATGGAAATTTGGATTACGTATACAAAACAGGGGGAGGGTGGTTTAAGAAATTTATTTTGAATATTTACAGCAATGTTTCCTTTCCACCTCATAGATATTACATTAGATCATGGAATAGTTACCCCAGTGGGGCTTCAAAAGATTCATCTTTTTTTTTTTTTTTTTTTTTTGCACCCATAGCCGTTTGATTGGAGAATAAAAGTCAGCATTAGGTATTGACATGATTTTTAACTCATATGGAAATTTTTCACTCATATGGGAATAGTTTGAATTTGTATTCCTGTTAGAATTTTAGAACTGGATTTTTGCATAGCCTGACATTTCCCTGAAAGGAATTATAGTTAGGTAAGGAGCAAGGAGAATTACCTATAACAAATAAAGGTGATAGAAGGATGGAAAAAGAAGGCAGAGGGAAAGGGAGCGAGAGGGAAAGAAAGAGAGAATGGGATATTGGAGAGAGCAGGTCTTGATGATGCAAATAATGAGGTCTAAATTCTGGCTCTGCAATTACTAGCTGTGTGACTTGGACAAGTTCCTCAGCTACCCTGATGTTCCCGAGGCCTATCTATATGTAGGGACTCCAGCCTCCACCTCCCCATGTTCATGTGCTCACAAACTGCAGGCAGATGGAATCTGAACTGGGAAGGACCAATGATGAGATGCAGAGAAGAGCCACATTCTGAATGTTATGTAATGTTATGAATGTTTTATAGACAGCATGTCAAACATGCTGTCTATAAAAGAGCATGACTGCCATGAACATGTCTAAATGTGAACAAACAATTTGAAAGTAGTATTTGGAGACAGTGGACGTTACCCTCTAAAAGAGGTAAGGGAGGATGGCTAATGTACCCTAATATAAATAAAAATAACTATTTTTTTCTGATGCCTGCCCTTTAGTTGAGCTAAGGACTGTCTCTCTCTGTTTAATGCAAGTGGTGTGTATGGTTTGCAGATGGAATGTTAATTTCACAACGTATTTGTGCTGTACGTTCTACCATGTTTGATTGTTCTTTCCCAACAGTGATGCCAAGCTAAAAAGGAAGGTGAGAGGGTGTTGAGTCCATTGTTAGGGGTGGATTAAGTGTCCAAGTGTTTTGTTTTCAGACAATGGACAATTGAGGGGCACCACCTCTAGGCACTTCTCTCTGTTTTTGGAAGCAGTGGTGATGGAAAAAAGCACATAGGCACTGGTGCCAGGCACACCTGTCGTTAAGTCCTGGTTCTGCTATTTATGGCTGTGTGACCTCAGACAAGTTTCTTACCTGTCTGAAAAGTGAAATAACAGTACACATTCTTTTCACTGCCTCCTGATCTTTGTGTTTTAATCTTGCCTTTTAATATTTCCCTATAGACTTGACCATTGCATTTGGCTTTCTTCATTTGAGATGGGGTCCAATTTTGGCAAACTGCACATTGCGTCACCCACTCCATGCCCTCTGTTACCTTCAACCCCAGTGAAGTTCAGACCAAAGGGCCTGAGCTTTCTTCACAGCAGTTACAATAATCACTATTGATAAGTGTCTGTCATCTGGGGCATGTCATGATGATCGCTTCCTCTTGAGAGGTACTAATGTCAGCACAATGGCTCAGCAATTCTGTGCGATGGCAAAGATTCTTGCTCTCCCCCCACTCCAGGGATTTCCACCCTAGTGCCCTGCTTATCTTGCTCTAGGGAAGTGACACCACTCACATGTTTTTCCTGAATGAGGCTCCAGTACTTGTCCTTTCCTCCTCTACAGCCCTGGGCTGGAAAGCCTAAGACAAAGTTCCAAGGTTTTCTGTCAGTCTTTCATTTAAGCTGGAGTTGGGGCATCAGTGACAATCACTCAGATTCTTTTTCTGTATGTTCTGCTCTGGCTTTTTTGTTTTTTTGACTCTTTCAAGGACAAAGCTCTTCCTACCCAGAAAATAGCCCAACTCCAAGAGTCTTGGTAGTCCAAATGCCACTACTCTCCAAATACCCCAAATGGCTCCCTTTGCCCTTCACTCCTCTCAGCAGTATCTTCCAGCACCAAGTCTGTGTTGTCTTTCTCGAAGAAGAGAGAGGCAGGGGTCTGGTGAATCCTTAACACCTCCTGCCTATGTCGTTCTTTGCTGTTGGCCTATCCCTGGGAGCTGAGCCTAGAGAGAGGAGGCTGGGACCAGGGGCACAAGTGCCAGCCACAGGTGCCAGAGGATGCTGTGATTTTCACAGCCTTGTTCACAGAGCAGCCTATTCAGTGACACTCGCTTTATTTATTTAGTAATAATGCTTGGCAAAGGGAAGGACCCATGCTTGTTAAGCACTAATGCATACCAGGGATTTTGTGTGTTATCTTCCTTAGTTCTCACAAAAGCCCTCATGGGAACTGCTCTGTCCTTATGTCAAGTGGTCTCCTCGAGATCACACGTTGAGGCTCTGTGTTCACCTTCAAAGACATCTGGCTGCAAGGCACAGGGTCAGCCCACTAGCCAATGCCATCCTCTGTTTGACAAAATATTCACATAGGTTATCCTACTTGGAAGTTGCTCTGCACCAGAACCTCAGGAGGGCATCATGGAAGGCATCTCACAGATGAGGAAGCTGTGGTTCCTTGGCTGTGAATGGGAAAACTGAACCAGGAAGGTGGGTTGAAAGACTCCAAGTCCAGCCACCAGAGTGTCACATGGAGTGGAAGAGGAAGACACTTCCTTGTGTTATCCTTCAAGCAGAATAGAACCCCGAGAAAAGTGGTAGGGAGGTAGATTTTTGGGTAACAATGAACTCCTAGTAGGAATTGTTTTATGGTGTCTGCCACCACCTGACCCTGAGAGACAGGATGAGGAAGATAAGTGGAGAGGCTGGGCACCGCTGATAATGGGGGAAGTTGGCCAAGTCGAACTTTGAGGGCCCACCCAACTCTAAGTGCCTATGACTCTGTGGTTCCAGAAGCTTCTTGCTTCTTTTCACTGTTATAGATCATCTTACACTAAAGCCAAGATGCAGAATCCATGTCTGAGGGTTCCAAGTGCCTCACCATTGCAAGCTTGGAGGATGAGACCATAAATTATTCAAATACTGCTCTCTCTGGTGTGAATCACCCAAGAATTCCAAGAGATTTGTCTATTGATTTTCTGCATTTGACAATAGCCTTTCTGCTCTGAACAATGTGATTTTGACTAAAATCCTAATAACATGGAATCTACTATTGTATTTTGTTTAAAAGACTTATCAATTTTCTAACTTGAAAAATACTTTTCCTGGAATGCACAACCCCAGAACTCCTAATGGCCTAAAGAGAAATAGATGTCACCGTTAGCTGCTAATATGCTCTTTAATCCACCTCCTTCTCAGCTCATAAGCCTACAACTCAATGCTCTGAGACCAGGCATGTTAATGGTACAAAATATTTACATTTATGTGCCAAATCTAAACAGCCACAAAACTTTATTTCTCCTTTTGTGGTTTCAATATTTAATTAGTGATGAAACATCAGAAAGCTGTAGAGAAAAAACACCCCATTATTTTTTAAGTTATAGTATATTTACAACCCATTTCCACCTGCTCCCTTTGTCTCCACCTGTCTCCGCTGTACACAGATTCGTCTCAGCCATCCCCTCAGGAATACAGCTGTGTCATCACATCCCGTGGTATCCTAATATGTCATACTAAGCTTTAAACCAATTAGGAATGACTACTGACTGTGCTGACTCATGGGAAGAGAAGGGGATAATGTGTCCTTCAGGTAATGAACTTCTTTGGGGACTTGACACATATTTCATTTTTTAGCACCGTTGGTATTCCCTTGTCACATTTCTGTGGATGTGGCTTCATTTTGCTTCATTGCACTAGGAGGATTATGCAGGGATTAGTATTTGTGAAGTAACTGAGTTTTTATCTATAATAATGAGATTTGGACAGAGGCACAGTGAAATTATTGAGCCAGCCTCTGAGACTTCAGGGACAGGCTGGAGAGTTCAGGGGTAGATCTGGCCCAAGTGACACGTGTCCTTGGAAGGGCATGCTGGGAGCTTTGCATGCTTTAGTTTCCTTCTATTCCAGTGGTTCTCAAGCCCTGACATGTATCAGAATGACCTGGTGGGCTTGTTAGAACACCCAGCTGGGCCGGGCGCAGTGACTCACGCCTGTAATCCCAGCACTTTGGGAGGCCGAGGCGGGCGGATCATGAGGTCAGGAGATCGAGACCATCCTGGCTAACATGGTGAAACCCCGTCTCTACTAAAAAATACAAAAAAAATGAGCCGGGCGTGGTTGCGGGCGCCTGTAGTCCCAGCTACTCGGGAGGCTGAGGCGGGAGAAAGGTAGGAACCTGGGAGGCGGAGCTTGCAGTGAGCCGAGATGGCGCCACTGCACTCCAGCCTGGGAGACAGAGCGAGACTCCGTCTCAAAAAAAAGAAAAAAAGAACACACCGCTGGGCTCTCACCTCCAGTTACTGCTTCAGTAGGACTGGGATGGGGCCTGTCTAATTCCAGGTGAAGCTAATGCTGGTGCTCTGGGGACCATATTTTGAGAACCACTGCTTTCAAGCTAGGATACCAATTTAACCCTTTTGCCAGGTGAGTGAGGATTCCTTGAATGAAAGTACAAGCCAAGGTCAAATATAACTTTGTGTGGTTAAATAACTGGTTACAATCCCAGAGCTTTCAGGGCCAGATGGATATTGTAAATCATCCAAGGGAATGATGTGGGCCAGAAGGCACAGGCAGTCAGGCATGTCAGGACAGCAGGGAATAGGAATGCTCAGGCCGCATCCAAAGGGCAGCCTCACCTGGGCTCCAGGAGATTGTTGGTGTGCAGGAACTAGAACTTCTAGGTATACAGGATAAGGCCCAAATCCAGATTTTTAAAATGTGAAATTTCCCTATTTCAAAATGAAGGCTTTAAGCAAACGGGGCAGACCACTCTAGGGGTGAGAGCTACAGTTGGCCCTCAGCTTGCCAGTTTGCGATCTTCGGTTTAAACTAACTTACCCACCACTTATTTCCCCCAGAGCGTACACAATCTTATTGCCTATGCATAGATTTTCTTTAGCATTTCTTCCAACTTTGCCGTTTGTCCATCCCCATCCAATGGGGGTCTTGGGTCTTGAGACCCTGTTTGGGTCTATGTGGTGAAAGTTAAGGCAGGGGCTGGCCTGCTGGGGACATGCTGGGTCAACACCCTAGTGGACAACTAGAAGTGGACCATGTTGCAACTACATGGGGTGGATCTACTCTTTTGGACTAGAGACAAGGATTCTGGCCCAAGGTCATGGATGGGCCTGGAGCAACGTCTGTGCTTATGTTTGGGCAGCAGTGGTTTCTATGCAGCAAGTGCTTCAATCCAAGGCAGAAGAGGAGCAAGGCCTGGGAAACCTGATTGGATCCCCTTCAAGGAGGATACTCATCCTAGGAGCTTTCACATGTGGCATCTCATTTCATCCACAGGACAACATGATGAGCTTATTATTGCCATTTTGCTGAAGAGGAAACTGAAGGTCTGAGGGTTTTTGCTGTTAGTAAGTGGTTGAGCTGTGACCTGAATAAAGGTCATCTGATAGGAAGGCAAGGAACCCACTACCCAGGACTCTGGGTAATGCGTCCCTGCCTCCTTGCCTGGGAATGTAGCATGCAAAATGGTGAGAAAACCATACCTTTCACTTACTTTTTATGACCCAAAATTTTATAATGGGAATTTGGCCTCACATTTGCTCATATTCCTGTATAGCCAGAGCTTGATTTTTTGATTAGCATAAACAATGACCCCAGGAGAAGTTCATTCCCAGCTCAAGGAACGTGTGTTGAAATAGGATGTTAATGAAAACCTCATAGTCCACGCCTGAGTCATTAACATCCCAGGGTTTGAATGGGGCAGGTCCTAATTCTTCAATTGAGATTTCTTTGCTCTACTAAGTTCAATCCATGCTGGGACCATTAAAACGTCCTTTCAGTGCTTCGTCTGAAATTACCCACTTTTGCAAATTTTCCCATTACATAGACCTAGTACCCTTTGGAAAATGAATTGCTTTTGGTGGTGGTGGTGAATGTCTGTGATTTTAATATTATTATACAATGTGTCTTGATTAATCAATGTTTGAGAGCCATCTAGCTCCAAGCTAGATTACAAGTAAGTAAAAATGGACTTCATGCCTACCTCCTGCCTCCATAAAAAATCCTCTGAAATAGAGATGACAGGAACAAAAGAATGGTGGTGCCTGGGCCCAAGAAGGTTTAAGTGAGGTGCTTAATATTCATCTGGTATTCATTGCAATGACATCAATCTTACCAAATTCTCCTGGTGTTAATGTAGATGTTCTGCATTTAATATATACTTCCAGTGGAATTGCATTGTAATTGAGCACTAAATGATGTCCACTTATGGTAAAGTGGTTCCAGAATTTTTTTGTAATAAATGGGTTTTAGTAGAACAGAAGATCCCAGATTCATCGCCGAGTCTACATTAGACTCTTTAGGCTCTAATTGTCATTGACGGTCTTTACTGTATTATTTCCAGACAGTTCATAATTTTCCCAGCTGAACAAATGATGATTTGTGTGTGGAGTAAGACACTGACTGGATTATGTGGTGCCATTGATTTTTTTTATTGCTCTTGTTTCGCAAAATATCTTTTAAAATCACTTGAATCATCTCTGCTGGTGTCATTTTAATGGCTGTAGAATTATTTGTGTAGTAACAGTGATAGCAAAATTTGTTGAGTGCTTACTCTATACTAAACACCCTATTAAGGTGAATGCATTCATGATCTCATTGGAACCTCATGAAACACAGTAGGTTTGATTACCATTTGTATTGTAGTTGGGTAAGTTGGATATCAGGGGTTTAGGAATTTGTATGAGGTCATATAGCTAGAAAGAGGTGGAGTTGGGGTTTGAATTCATATGAACATGGCTTCAGGCTTCAAAGTCTGCTTTTAGCCATAGCACCAGATGACTTGTGTGTGGTTAGTAGACATGGAATTTCCTACAAGTAGACGAAGCAAACTCTAAATTCCCAGACTGATGAGAATTTCCTGCATTTCTTTATCACAAGCAGGAGAGACTTGTTAAGATAACCTAAGAAGTTAAGAGATAGCTTTTTTTTTTCCTCCTAAACCCCAGGGATGATGGGGATCTGATGTTTAAGGAGAATACCTGTTTGAAAATGAGACACACAATGATTCTGTGCAGTAAAACAAGCAAATTGCACAGAGTGCATTTGTTTGCATGGAAGCAAACTAGACATGCAACTGTGACTAGTTAACCCTGTGGTTAGAGCATGTGGCTATCAGAACTGAGGCTGAGAGCTCTGTATGGCTCACACCCCTCATGCTGCCCATGCTGAAATTCTGGGAGGCTATGCAGGAAGGCCTGTCCCAGTGGTGACATTAACCAGCTGGTGGCCCCACCGATGCTTCTTGCCTTCATCTGCAAAATGAAGGGATTGAGTTAAATTCGAGACTTTCAAACCTATATAGATTGGCATTGTAAGTCTTTCTTCCAAATAAAGAGAATGGAGAATTCTAATATGTGGAACAGCTGAAAGCAGAAAATTTCTGGTTGAATTACACACTGCCCCCTCTTTCCATCCTAGGCTGGAAATCTTGAGCCTCCTTGTCCTGGCCCAGATCCCCTGATACCCTGTTAGATGTGTGACGGCAAGTCTAGAAAACCTCTGATCTAGCTGCCTCCTCAGGTAACTCACACTTCCATACTCACTATATTCCGATATAGATCATTTTTAATTTTGTGAGCACTGGAAATTGAGTCATTGATCAGATTTCCCTTGCCATGGGTCTCTGAGACTGATGGTTTACGTAGAGCAAAGGTATGAGACGCTAAGGCATGGGTTTTGGGTTGACCAGATCTTATGCTCCCACCAATTAATTTTTCCTTCTCCCTTATTTCTAATGAATGCAATTGTGTGTTTTACATAATTCTGCAAGTCACTTTAAGGTTTTTTTGTTTTTTTTTTTTGTTTTTTTTTTTGCAAAGTAGATTAGGAAACCAACCAACTAATAAAATGTCCCCCAAATCTCTTCTGATTCCACACACAAAATGTGTGGTTAATTCCAACAAATTTTGAAGCTTGGATCTCAAATGTCACGTTCTCAGGGAAGCTGCTCTAGTGGCTCTTATCCTTATACACATCAGCACCCCCGTAGCCATGCTCACTGAACTTCTACTCTCCCTTTATTGCTCTTGGTATAGCTTATGATTGTGAACTTGTATGATTATTTGATTCAACTCTCAGCTGAATTTTTAGGAGAGGGAGCTAAAAAATTTGGGTGGGGTCCAATTGGGTTGGGGCCATGCAGAGGTATTTGGACTTCACCCTTTTAAGTGACAAAGTTCCATAGACACACAGTAGGTCCCCAGCTAACCATGAATGGATGCAGCAAACAAATGAATCCTTAGAGACTTAGCAGGAGGCTGCTACTGCTACTTAAGTCTCCACGATGGGAAAAAGCAGCTCGTTATTGTTAATGCCAACACCTCAGATAATATACTTTTTATCTCTGCTCATAATGGTAATGTAGATAAATTCCATAAATCAAATCTCAGCAGTAAAAAGGTTAATAAGTTTATGCTGTATAATTGAAAGCCATATTGGTGATTAAAAGGATTTTATATATCAGTTTTCTGGGTCACCAACTAATTATTTTCAATGGCCGGTAATAAAACACAGCACCATGCCTGGCTAGACACTGCAAACTGTCAGATGTTAAATCGTGTAGAAAGTACTTGAGCAGGTTACCTTAAGTTGGTTGGTCTTTCCCTCGGGATGTGAAGTCATTGAAATCTCTGCTGTTTGTTTTGTGCCAAGCTTATATTATGCTTGGGGTCCCCTTCTACTGTAAGCATGGAAGCTAGGCAATCCCCCCAAATGGAAAAGACATGTCAAGCTCCAGGGACCCCATGATAGCTATAATCATTCATATTCAATGTACTTGGCAATAGTAACACCCAGAAGTTGCCTTTACACCTAGATCGTGTCTGCAGTATGGCACATACTTGGCCATCCTTATTCAGAATAGAGGATTTGCACAAGAAGGGAAAAGTGTGTGACCTGGAGCAGATTAATATTTGTTGACCCCCTAAAATATTCCAAGAATAGTCTTTGTGATTTATATGCACTAGAGGCCAGTAAGGTATGTATTGTCAACTCAAGGTTAGCTATGGGAAAACTGAAGCTTAGAAAGTAAGGGAATTACCTAAGGTCATGGCTATAAGCAGAACAGCCAGCATTCAAGCTTGAATCTGTCTGACTCCACACTCAAGCGATTCCACTATATATGTTTATATTTATGTAAAATGTGTGACTTGACTTATATATACACATACATTTTACTTCTGGTTTATGGAGTACCACCTGAAGAAACAGCAACAACAAAGATAAAATGTTTATGAGTTGGTTCTGAGCTTAATTTGGGATATTAGAAGTTTGTGTAGCTAGGGGTGGTGAAAATAAGGTTGCTGCATTGAGTGAAACCATGTTATATTCTAAGCATGCAGTGTTTACCGGAATAGTGCTGGAAGTGCTTAGAAGGTCAGTCTTCCAGTCTTGGAGGCTGCGTAAAGGTAGATGGAAATGAGGCAGGGAGGAGGCATTTGGGAGGGACATTTGTTTCAACTCCTGCCATTATTTCTTATGGGTGGGACTGATGTGTCACTTAGCCAACATGCTAACACCTCTAGCGTTTGTTCAAGAGAAGTATGTTTATAGAGTTTCTATCAGGAAAGAAACGCAGTCATTGTATACTTAAGTAAAACATAGTGGGCTTAAACCCAGAAAAATCACTAGATGCAGTGATATATCCTTTCTTTAACATTTCAGTGAGTCTGACTTTACCCCATTATGAAGGAGACAAATTAAGGTTGGAAACCTCTGTAGTTGTAGTCTTTGTTTTTGTTTCTGTAGTTCTTTTACAAATTCTGGAATTATCTTGTAAACTAGGCACTGTGTTCAGTTATGCACGTGTAGGAGGGAGGGTTTGGGAGGATTTGTAGAGTCATTCTACCGGGGCTCTCCAAAGTCTGCGAATAACAGATGAATCAGAAATTTTGAACTCCTCAGTTACCTTCTTCAAGGGAAAATTATTTGCAGATGAAATATAGAACGAAAATTGGAAGGTGAATGCTATTGTCTTGGCTGCAGAGTTTAATGCTTCAAAAGAATAGCCAAGAGCGTCCAGGACTGCGATGACTGGTTTAAAAAATGTATTTGACAGATATGTTAATCAAACCACCAAATAAGGGAGACTGTCTGAAGATGGCACTGAGATTGGGCACTCTCAAAACTCTCCATGGGCTTGGTAATTAAACACAGGTGCTTTCTTTTCATGGCATCTTGTGCTAGGAAGGACTGACCTATCAGTGACTTAGTGTTCCCATCTGCCATCAGGTGGTACGTGAAATGTAAGAGCAGCCTCAGTTCCTTCCTAGAGAAAGAAGATGTGATTAACCCAATAACCCAGGAGGAAGACTCAGAAATGTGCACAGAGAAAAGGCGAATGAATCTCCTTGGGGTCAGTGTGGAGTGGTTCATGTTGCAGGGAAAAGTTGGGCTTCTCACATTACAGAGATTCTTCTTCATGTCTATTTGTGACAAGAGCATTCTAAAGATGAAAACTCCCTTAGCTACTCAGCCATATTTTAGAAAGAAATATTGGGGTTAGGGTGGGGGGTGGGGGTGAGGAGAGGTGCAGGTGGAGAAGCATGGAGGAGCAGACTTGAAAGGGCAGAGGGAAAAGGGGAGAGAACGACAAATATACTTCCATTAACAGGAAAACAAATGCACTTCAGATGGCTTGAGGCACAAGTGACATTTATCTTTGGTGGGCAGCATATTTTGAATAAAATCAAGTCAGCATCATCCATCATCTTTCCTCCTGACATGCACATGCCTTGACAACGTGCATCAGGGCATCTGTGACTCATGTGGGGATTGTGAGTGAGAGTTAAGTCAGGAAGCAGGGCTTGTCTGAGCTCTGGGAGCAAAGAGCTGTAACACAGTGACAGCATGGCCAATGGTGCAGTCAAGGCAATGCTACAATACACCACCAATGGTCTCCGTGGTGGACTACTGCTTCCAGGGACAACCCATCTCTATCAAAGGCATGCCTATTGCTGATAAATTGTTTTCACCCTAACAGGGAGCTGGTACAAAGGAAGGCAGAAGGAGAGCAGGGACTTGACTTTTCCTTCCAAAGGCTGCAAAAGTGGTGTACATATGCCCTGGCCCATTCTTTCCCTCCAGGGCCCAGAGCTTTTACTACCTCTGTCCCCTCCCTTACCAAAAGTGTTATGCCTTGTTTCTCACTCTCAGCTCATCTGATGGCCTCGACCACTCTGGCATGAGAATGCCTCCCAGTGGGCTCGCCTGTGGTCACCAGGTAAGAGGCTAAGACTTCAACAGAGCCTATTGGGAAACAGTATCCTGACCAAGGGATGGAGCAATTTCAGCAACCATTGTAGGCAAGGCAGGAATGATAGGGAGGTGAGTGAGGCCAAAAGTTAAGAGGGAGTAGAAATGAATACCTCGATGATTGAGGTAAATAATATTTTATTATGGTATTTTCAGAAATAAAAATTAGGCCAGGCCTGGTGGCTCATGCCTGTAATCCCAGCACTTTGGGAGGCTGAGGTGGGCAGATCACGAGGTCAAGAAATCAAGACCATCCTGGCCAACATGGTGAAATGAAACCTCATCTCTACTAAAAATACAAAAATTAGCTGGGAGTGGTGGCACGCTCCTGTAATCTCAGCTACTTGGGAGGCTGAGGCAGGAGAATTGCTTGAATCAGGAGAATCGCTTGAACCCGGGAGGTGGAGGTTGCAGTGAGCCAAATCGCGCCACTGCACTCCAGCCTGGTGACAGAGCAAGACTCTGTCTCAATAAATAAAGAAATAAATGAATAAATAAATATTAATGCAAAAAATCCATGATGAACAAAATGTCAGAATTTTAAATACAGAATCCATGAGCCATAATTAGGGTAAAGAGAGTGAGGCTCTCACTCTCAGGGTCCTGCAAGACCGAGTTGCACCTGGTCTTTATTTAAAATTGTCATAGTTTGTTCATTTGGTGTTGGGGCTGGTGAGATCATAATGCCAGTGCCTGCCTCTCCAGCTGTAGCCCCAACCCCATGCTGCACACAGTAAGCTTCTCTTGTGGAATTCATATGGTATCTTTACAATAAATTCTATTTCACTGAAGCTGAGTTGAGTGGGGTTCTGCTGCTGGTGACCAATAATCCTCAACTAAAACAGAAATAAATATTTATTTATTTATCTTCCAACTTCACAGAGCCCTATCAGAGAATCACAAAATCTTTTCTTCTAGATTCAGCCTTCTGTGTCAAATTATAAGGCTAAAATTTATAGCAATAATATAGAGCTTTCTTTTTAAATATATTACTTCCAATTCCATCAATATAATACAGTAGTTTCAGTTTTACGTGTTCTTTTATAAGCTCTGATCATAGGTTTACATAGTCACGGTGAGCATAATTTTGTATTCTGCTTTTTTTGGTGAACTTTGCACACCAAAGATTTTCCATGTTGTTACACGTTGATGGCTGTGGGCTGTTTTGTTGAGTTTTTTGTCCCATATTTTACTTATAAATTTTATTATTTTTAGATGACTTATAAGTCGTCTTCAATTTTTTCATATAATAATGTGAAAATGAATATGTTTATTTTCATGAATCTTGTTTCTTCAGTTATTTCTTTAAATTATGGTCCCAGAAGTCTGATTTCTGAGCCAAGTCCATTGTTATCTTTCTTAGTGTATAATTTGTGTTGCCATATAATTTTTCAACAGCTTTTAGATTTTACAGGGGAAAACAAAGAAATTTGAGCCAAAAGAATTCTTACATATAGGTCACCTTATTTCAAATTTAAATGGCAGTAGGGGAAGTATTCATCTTTAAAATTTGATTTATTTATGAGATTGTTCATTTTCAAAATTGAGCCACAGATAGATTATTTTCTTTTCACTTGCAATAGAGCCCTGTGGTTACACCAACTACTTTTTCTCTCTGCAGTTTATTTTGCAAACCAGAGGAACAATTATATTTAATGATTTTTTTTTAACCAAGAAAAATATTTTTGGCACTTCTGATGATAACCCAATAGTCGTGTAAGTTGCAAATTTAAATTGGAATCCAGTATATACATAGCAAGTATTTGACCCTAAAACATTATTTTTTAAAAAATTAATATCATACCTCTAAAGAAGAACTACAATCTTCTGTTTCAATCGTGGATATGTTTAACAATGCCCAGCACCTTCTAGACCACTCAGGAATTAAACAGATGCAAATGAAAATTCAAAGCCATATTTCACCTTTCTGTGATGCACTTTCACTGAGACATTTAAGGCCATCTTTAAAAAACAGTAATGGCAAAAGAAGTACCTGAGGCCCCAAAAGGCTTCTTTTTCCCAAATTGAGTCAATGACCGAACTAGTGATTAAACAGACGTTTCTTATACATGGGTCATTGTCTCTGAATAAAAGGATTCTATCAACATTTCCCTCCAAACCAACATTTTGAAACATGAAACTCACTCTCCATCTAGATAAATAAAATTGAGGCAAAAAGCCAAAATGTGACCACTGGGAGGTAAACATCTTAAAAGCAAATTTTATTCTGGTTACATTCATTAGCAGAAATACTTTCATCTGACACAGCATTAGGTCAACAACTTTAAACCCCAAACTACTTTTTTTTTTTTTTTTTGAGATGGAGTCTACTTCTGTCCCCCAGGCTGGAGTGCAGTGGCGCAATCTCAGCTCACTGCAACCTCCTCCTCCAGGGCTCAGGCCATGCTTGTGCCTCAGCCTGCTGAGTAGCTGGGACTACAGGCGCCTAGATGATTTTTTGTATTTTAGTAGAGATGGGGTTTCATCATGTTGCCCAGGGTGGTCTCGAACTCCTGAGCTCAGGCGATCTGTCCGCTTCAGCCTCCCAAAGTGCTAGGATTACAGGTGTGAGCCACTGTGTCCAGCCCCAAACTACTTTTTAAAAGAAGGATTTTCTGGGGGTAGACGTGGAAACAGGAAGCAAATGAAAAGAAGGCATTTGGTGCATCACAGAGGTGAAGTCTCAACTAGCTGGAAGACCAGGGGAAATCTAACTCCTAAAAAAAGGTAACACTGGAGATAAACAGTGCCTTCAGATGAATCTATAACATAACCCCTTCATCTTGCAAATGAAGAATCCAAGTCTCCATGGCTGGTCCAAAATTAAATGGATGGATCGTCCTGGCACCAGGACTATAATTCAGCTTTTTTGAATGCAGTGTGCCATTACTTTATCTCACTGCCACATCGCTGACAGTGTGGTCTTCCCGGTGGCAGCCTCTGTCCCTGTCCCTCCTTGTCCTGTGTTACCCATAACTTGTTTCTGGGAACCAGCTGAAGGAGTCCCCACTCCAGGCAGCACCAAGCATATGAGCTACTAATACTGAACAACATGGTAGGACTGCTCTCAAGTTATCTTCCTGTGTCCTATCAAGGTTGGACCCCTACCTTCATTCATCCACTCAGTCTCTGTTCCTCTAAGCTCATATTCTTCAGAAAATATTTAGTGGGTTCCATACAGCCACTAAATTTTTTTTTTAGTGGCTGTATGGAGCCCACTACATGTTTTTTGTTTCTTTCGATTTGTATGCTGGTCCCTTTCAAAGGAGTTGAAGAGTAGTTCCAAAGAAGGAGCAGTTGTGTAGACAGGTAGTCTAGATAGCAGGCATCACTGAGCATCACTTTTGTGCCCTGTATTTTGAAACATACAGCATCCTGGCAGGAAACAGGATTGGGTTAGATGTTTCCATGAAGAGACTGCCAAGAAAGAACTACTTGCAGAGGAATGAGAGTGTTAAGGGACCAGACAAGGAATGTTGAGGCATCCTGAGACCAGCAACAATGGGGAGCTGTTGCCATTTGGGGCTGAGACAGAAAATGGCATAACATACTTTCATCTCTAAACAATGGGTAAAGAAAAAAGAAAGACAGAGGCCCCAAAAGCCTTCATTTTCCTAAATTGAGTCAATGGCTGAATTAGTAATTAAACAAATATTCCTTGTATATGGGTCATTATCTCTCTATAAAAGAATTCCATTAGCATTTCCCTCCAAACCAACATTTTGAAACATAAAACTCATTCTCAACCTAGATAAATAAAATGAAAGTAAAAAGCCAAAGTGTGACCATTGGGAGGTCAACATCTTAAAGGCAAATCTTAGCTATTATAGAGCCTGTTGGGAGCCGGAACCCTGATTGGGGGTGGGGGAGTTGACAATGCTGTATCAAGGGAGGATGCTGACAGTGCTAGGGATGCTGTGCTGAATGAAGCAAGGAGGGCAAGAGAAAAAAGAACTACTCCCGCCTTTCTTTCTTACCATTCTCCATTTCCCACCAGCCTCCCATTGAAGGAAAGCCAACCAAGGAGCTGGCTGTGGTTTGTGAGGCTCAGCCTTTCTGCACAACAGAGCAGAACAGGGCATGGATTGGGGAGTGAAAGGAAAAATATCAGCAATGATTTTCCTGCATGTCTTCTTGTCTAATATCCAAAACAGTCCCATTTTATCGTTGAGAAAACCGAGGTAACTTCACAAGCTGCTTTGAATCCTTTCCAAAATAAGGCAGCTTATTGGTCAGTCAACTTGCTCATGGTCACGGTGCTAGTGTGTAACTGGGATCTGAACACGTTTGTTTGGTCCTGCAGGGAACGACAGTCCTTTTCACGATGTGGTGTGGAAGCTGTTCAGGTGCTGTGGTGAGACATTCTCAATCATCACCTCATTTAATCCTCACAGCAGCTCTGGAGAATGAGTAGCATTGTCCTCTTAATTTTTCTTATGAGGAATGGAGTCTTAAAGAAGTTAAATATCTCATTCCAGTTAATACCATAATGGGGCCAGAATTCAAATCCAAGAGTCTGAGATCTTAACCATGTCACCATTTTATGCCTTTCCCAATGAATGTTTCACTGGTCCCTGAAGCTGTCTGTGGAGAGCAGAGTGATACTGTCTCATGTGGGTGTCTAGTCCCTGACCTGCAATCCAGCTTCCCTGGAAGATGCCAAGTGTGGGGTGCCTGGTCCATCTTTAGGAGCCTCCTGGTGGGTACTAACAGTCAGAGGTCTTCTTCTGTGGGATAATAATGACTACACTTG
Source organism: Pongo abelii (assembly GCF_028885655.2). Taxonomy (NCBI): domain Eukaryota; kingdom Metazoa; phylum Chordata; class Mammalia; order Primates; family Hominidae; genus Pongo; species Pongo abelii. The sequence continues at coordinate 101,382,723 of NC_072001.2, read as the reverse complement.
GCATGTTCCCTAGTCTATAGAATGAGCCCAGCAGGTGGCTGCTGTTCCTCCTTTACAGATGGCATAATTCAGACATGTGGATCATGCAAGCTGGCATGAATTGGCAGCCACGTTGGACTGACCATAACACCTGCCTTCTTCTCTTTAATTCATGTCTCACTTTCTAATCCACCTCAAATCAGTTAAACCCTTGAAAAGAAGCCTAGCAAGTTGAACCATGAATCACCATGGATCCAGAATGTTACCTCTTTGGCCATCCCTGTCTCCTCATGCGTGCAGGTAGATTCAAAGCCTCCCACCTCTTTCTGCATTCTGTCAGAACAGTTTGAGTGGCAAAAGTGAATGAACCAGTGAATGGACAAATGAATGAATGAGTAAATAAGTAAGCATATACATGCTCATTCTGACTTTGAAATCCGTCATTTAAATTTTTTTTATCATGTCATTAAAGCCCCAGAGTCAGTGGTTGCCCTTATTTTACCAAAAATAAGGTTGTTGGAAGATGAAAGCTGCATGATTTCAATTTAGTTTTCCTCGTGTTTTGGAAGTTGCCTCCAAGAGCTTTTTAGATGGTGGGGCTGAAAAAGCCTGCAGCAAGTATTTAATAAATTTTCTCTCTCTCTCTTTTTTTTTTTTGAGACAGGATTTCACTCATGTTGCCCAGGCTGGAGTGCAATGGCGCGATCTCAGCTCACTGCAACCTCTGCCTCCTGGGTTCATGCGATTCTCCTGCCTAAACCTCCTGAGTAGCTGGGATTACAGGCGCCTGCCACCATGCCCGGCTAATTTTTTTTTTGTATTTTTAGTAGAGACGGGATTTCACCATTTTGGCCAGGCTGACCTCTAACTCCTGACCTCTGGTGATCCACCCACCTCGGCCTCCCAAAATGCTGGGATTACAGGTGTGAGTCACTGCGCCTGGCCTAATAGACATTTTTATTTGGTGTGCTGGACAGAATCTTTTGAGGGTTCATAATCTGAAAAGTAGACATTAAATTCTGTAAATTAATGGAGCCACTCGACTCATCCATGACCAAGGAGCCAATGAATGGCACTTGAGCCAATGAATGACAGCTTTTCTCCTGACAAAAGACTGGTCCACTTTTGGCAGCGAGGCTGTCCCCTTAAATGAGCATTCAGATTAAGGAGGGTATCCATGGAGCTGTGAGGGACGAATGGGAGACCTGCTCAGCCAACCACACCTGCTGAGCCAGTCCTGGTGGACGGGAGGAAGACTAATGGGCACCTTTGTTTGCCAGGCAGATATTATTACCAGAGTAGTGCTTCTTGAACTTAATGTGCATATGAATCACCTGGAGATCTTGTAAAAATGCAGATATTGATGAACTAAGTCGAGGATGGGGTTTGAAATTCTTCATTTGTAACAAGTTTTCAGGTGCAGCTGATATTGCCAGTCCAAGGACCACATCTTGAGTAGCAAGGTCCTAGTGTTTATCTTATTGTTGCAGTGATATCCTGATTAGGTCAGTGATTTATCAGTAGCTTTATCTGGGGGTAGTGCTGATCTTATGCAAGAGCATTTGATGTCATGGAAGTCATTGTCATTGTCACTGGAGTCATCTTGGAGTCATCATTGTTATTGCTACTCTTTGTTGAGAATCTCAACCAGAGCAACATATTGGCAAGCATCAGAAACTCAATCAAAGAGGCTCTGATGAAAAACAAAATTTATAAGATATAAACAAAACCCTTAGGACTTAATTACAGCCCCATAGGGACTGGACCTAGAAAAAGCAACTCTTTTCTCTTTGCTCCCTGCTGCACATGTTCTCATTCAACTGCTGGCACACAGCCCCTCAAGGCTGCCAACTAGTGGTGGCCTTAGCAACCTGTCTACATCACCTAGAAGCTCATTCACTCACAGCTAATGGACTGAAGTCTCAGTTCCAAATTCCCAGGTGCCCATCAGCCTAGATTCAGTCAGGGTCTGGTCTGGGTTCAATGCCAGAGAAGGGTGTAGGCAGGATGATATAACCCAGAGGCTGCCAGGACTGAGGGCCCCAAAGGCGGCCTGAGTGGGAAGGCTCAGAGATTTCCTAGCGCGCATAACCAGTAAGTGGGTGAACCGGGATTCACACCCACATCTTTCTCATTTCCTAGTCCAGGAACTTCCCATTCGGTTACACATCTCTTCGTGATTTGATGGGGTCCAAGAAGAGACTCCTACAACCTATCTCCTCTCCACCCCTCTGAGCCTTAAGAAGTCTCCCTTGTTTGAATACTTGTGTCCTCAGGAGAATTGCAATTGGGACGGAGATGGTGGCCCCTTCTCTCAGGCTCCTCACAGCAAATTCGCTGTATGTCCACCCTGCAGTTTCAGTTGCACAGCCAGTCCTGAAGGTTAATCATTTTCGGGAGCCCAGTCCTAGGCTGGTCCACCCATAAAGTCACAGCTTCCACAAGGGCACCAAGCACCAGCTCTTGATGGCCTTCAGGTCACACCAGGATGCCTCCGTCTGCTCTCTCTCAGGGACTGTGATCTGCTTTGTTCTGCACCATCCCCTGTCCTGGGCCTCTCCAGGCTGAGGGCAAATATTAGGCCCATCAGTGCCTCCTGGCCTGCTGCTGTGTCTAGTATCTTCACTGTATTTCTGTGGGATTGGAAATCCAGGGGGCGAAGTTGCCTGTCAGCCATGCCATAACAGACCTGGCATGTCTGGGGCTTCTGGATTCCCTCTGGCGCCCTGCCCGAGTCCCCAGTGTATGTTCCACTCCGGAGGGTCAGTCAGTATGCCTGCCCTCCCCATTGGCTTCCTGCTGTCTGGCTAGGACATCTAGTTCTGGATATAGTTACATTTGCCTTTCAGTGACAAAATAGGGAAGCTGGGTGGGAGATAAAAAAATGAAATAGTTCCAAAGCCACCCTTCCCTGCCAGACAATATGGCCTGAGGTCTTCCTGACCCAGGAGCATGCTGTCAGCCTCGTGGCTCTTTCGTGATCCATACCTGAAAACCAAATGCTCCACCTCCAAGTCGATGGTATTTTATTTGTGGACGGGAGCAGAATAGTGATGCTGTCACCTGTTGGGAGAGCAGCGAGCCTTCCCTGGGGTGGGGTGTGAAGGACACGGGGAGGAGACAAGGTAAGCTGCTGATGGGAGATTGATATCCAGCCTGGGTATGACAGCCACAGGCTCTGTGACTCTGACAGGAGATAGTCAACTCCAGCCTGGGACAGGCATCATGTCATGGGCAGGCCAGGTGTAGAGTCAGCCTAGTACGGCTCATGGTCAAAATTAGACACATGTGGCCATGGGGAGACAGACTTTCTTGTGGTGTTTGTAGTAGGTGGAACATAGTCTTCCAAGAGATGGTCTCCCTCTCTCAGCCTGGCCCAGGGCATGGACAACAGGAACTTCTCCTAAGAGGGCTAGTCTTGGGACATGGTCTTCCAGCCTTGGTTTCCCTACCCATGACATTTCTTTCTTTTCTTTCTTTCTTTTTTTTTTTTTTTTTGAGGTGGAATCTCACTGTAATGCCCAGGCTGGAGTGCAGTGGTGCAATCTCAGCTGACTGCAACCTCCGACTCCTGGGTTCAAGCGATTCTCCTGCCCCAGCCTCCTGAGTAGCTGGGATTATAGGTGCCTACCACCATGCCTGGCTAATTTTTGCATTTTTAGTAGAGACGGGGTTTCACCATATTGGCCAGGCTGGCCTCGAACTCCTGACCTCAAGTGATCTGACTGCCTTGGCCTCCCAAATTGTTGGGATTACAGGCATGAGCCACTGCGCCTGGCTGCCATTTTTTTTCTATTGGTTTACCCTGCTCTTTTCTTTCATAGAACTCATCACAGGTTTAATTTGATATTTAGTTGTTGATGTGTTTACTTTTTACAAGCCCACTGAGGGCAGGATTGGACCTGTGGGTACTCCCAGGACCGACTGTGTGCCCTGCGTGCAGTAAACACTCAGTTAATAGTCATCGAGTAAACACTCAGTTAATACTCATCGAATAAACATTCAGTTAATAGTCATCGAGTGTGTGGAAGCCTGGGCTGAAGGGCAGCACCTCTTGGATCGTGGATTCGGGCAGCTGATTGAGGAATGCGGCACTTGGCCAGCAGGTAGGTTTTGTCCCTGGTTGGGGGAAAGTCAAGAGAGTGATGCTTGTATGTAGACAAAAATATAGGAAGTAAAAAGATCATGGGGAATGTGCTGTGGAAATGTGTTGCCACCTCTGACCTGAACCTGGTAGCCTGCTGGTCAAGAGGCTAGACTCTGACCTTGGGTAGACTTGGTCTAGGTCCTGTCATGTTGCTTTTCCTCTCCCAGTGTGAATGTCCTGTCTGTAACGGGAGGTAATCAGACCTGCTTGACAGAGACATTGTGGGGATTAACCAAGATAATGCCAAGCACGGCACCTGGCACACACAGAGCTATATGTATTATTTTATCACTAAACTAAAAAACTGCAAACCTATAAAATTATTATCATTATTATAAGGCAGCACATTATAGTATAATAAAAAGGCCATGACATTTGGAATCTGAAAACCTTGGCTCTGGATCCCAGCTACATACTGGGAAAAACAAAATTTATAAGCTATAATGACCTGGATATCTTGTAACTTCTCTGGATCCCATTTAAAAAGTCAGTTCTGGCTGCATGGTGATGGAAAGGATTATATGAGATAATGCATGATAATATGTTGATTAGAAGTGAAAGGCACTATTCTAGGGTAAGTTTTTTCTCTTCTATAATGGCTGAGGAGATGGAACTAGTGTAGGCAAAAATTTCAGAGGAAAGATAATTGAAGAATCAAAAGATTGCAACCCTTCAGCAACATTATTACATTTTAAAAAACTGGAGATTTTGAAAATGAGACGAAGTAAAATTATGGTTAACAATCTTCCTAGTTTGCTCAGCGACCATCTTCATAAGTATAAATTCTGGTGCCTCCAGAGAAACATGGTACCCTTTGTTAATTGCAACTTCAGTGGTCTCCCAAGGGGCCACTTCTCTCCTGCACCCCATAAAACAGTGTGTATGCCTGTGGCTGTCTCTACATCCTTTGAAAAAGACTGTAAAAAACACCCACAAAAGGAAAATTGAGCACCTTCCACTTTTTTTCCCCTTTCTACTTTTAAAGTTTCATTGGACATTGAAAGTTTTTATGGCTATCAAGGAAAAGCATTTTGCCACTTGAAGTTAAGGTGTGATTCAAATTGCAGGATGGCAGAGTCAATTCCCAAAGTGATATTTAACGAGTTTCACAGATATCTTTTTTTACAGGACATTTCTATTGGTGCAGAGAGGCGGAAAAAGCCATAGACTTAGAAACTCTCTGTAACTGCCCTGTGGCCCCTCTCTGCTTAAGGTGCAGCATGGGCCATTCTTTCCTTTGATTCCTTTTCCTCCATGCTTCACTGGACAGCTGCAGAACACTTTTCTATGAATGGGCTCCAAGACACAGGGACAGGTGATGAGGATTGGTGGGTGCCCAGAATATGAGTTTTTTTTTTGTTTTTTTTTGTTTTTTTTTGTTTTTTTGAGATGGAGTCTTACTCTGTCGCCCAGGCTGGAGTGCATTGACAGATCTCGGCTCACTGCAACCTCTGCCTCCCAGGTTCAAGGGATTCTCCTGCTTCAGCCTCCCGAGTAGCTCATACTACAGACAAGCAGCACCACACCTGGCTAATTTTTGTATTTTTAATAGAGGCGGGGTTTCACCATAGTGGCCATGCTGGTCTCGAACTCCTGACCTCAAGTGATCTGCCCACCTCGCCAGAATATGATGTTTGTGTTCAACTGTCTGTGTGGCCACAGGTGAGGTGACATACATAGTTTTAATCTAAGCATTGTTTTAGCAGTTTGCAAAGTTGAATGAAGAGGAAGTGCATGCACATTGAAACATACACCACTGTCATTGTCATCAATGCTTGCAAAGCATTTGGTTATGAATGCTCCAGATAGCTTCTGTTTTCCAAAGGATGAGAACACACAATAAAGCAAACAAAATTGCCTTATTATTTAGCAGAATCAGTAAGCAATGTTATCGACACACAGATTAAATAAATTAAAAAAATCCCACAGTTGTAAGGACTATGAACTAATTAATACCTGCAAGTCGTGAGTGAAAACTTGTGAAGTGACTCTTCCTTTCTTCTTGGATGCAATGTCTTCTTGCCCAGGGCATAACTCTTATTAATCTGCTCAATAATTCAAAAAGATTTTTTAATGTGAGGGCTGATTAATCTTGTTTGATTTTTTTCATTTGTGAAATTAACTGGATATTCATGTAACTGATACTTCTCATTTCACAGGTAGATCCAACTTGATTGTAGAACAAATTAAGACTGTCTTCCCCTGCCAGTTAGAAAATAAAGTAGTCCTTACCCATCTTCTGCTGAATCTATTACGGTCTATAAATGATGTTTTAGAAAACAAGCAGTGATGGACAAATTCAATGGGAAACTTTTGTGTTCTTTTTTCATTGAGCCTAAAACCATCTCCACAGAGGCCAAGTGGCCTGTTTGGTTCAAACAGTGTTAAAATACCTTAAAGAACTGATAATAAAATTCCCCCAAAGTGTATTTACACATATTTCCAAGTGAACTAAAGGACATGGCAGACAGATTATTTTTTAAACTCACAACAGAAACCTCCTTTCCCTTTCCAGCCAAGCAAATCTGAGTTGACTTCTCCCATAAATTCAAGAACAAAAAGTTATAAATCGAACATATGAAGAACATTGCCTTTTTTTAAGTGATGTTTCCTTGACTTAATGGATTTGGTTATGGCAGAGAGTCAGAGAAAAGCTGTCTTAACTAAATCTTTGACTGATTATGCATTTTTTCCTTATTCATACAAGATAGATTCATCATCCCAATTTGTCAAGCTGGCGAAGTTCCAATTAATTACACCTGGCAAACCTCGGCTTGTGTTATGCCCGTGTCAGGCCTAATCTAGTGCCTCATTTGCCAGCGGCCCGATGAAGAGGTATCAGAGGTGGTGTTTCTTATGGTACTTACGGTGATGGATGCCCCTGCGGCACGGCCGGTGGCAGAGGCAGAGCCCTGGATGTGTCTTTTCTCCGAGTCTGAGGACTCGAAGCTCCTGTACTAATTTAAGGACTCATCTGTGTAGTGGATGTTGTTGCAAAGTCTATCCTTCATAGCTGGGCTGAAGGCTTTCCCTGTCACATGGGCTGTTTAAATATCTCTGCGGGTCCTACATTTCTGTCAGGTTTGTCCTTGCAAAATGGAAAAAAACAAAGGCAACTTGTCCTGAGCTGAGTTTTTGAGCTCTTTAGAGGCTGATGTGTGTTATAGGGGAAAATCATAGGTAGTAGTGAGGTGTACCCAAGGCATTTATGAACATATCTGTATATGCTTGTAGCTCTATGTTTTTATGTTGTTTATAGGGAGTGCCACTATGTTTTGACTGTGGTGACTTTGCTTTCATGCTTTCAGTTGATTAGGCAATGATCTGCCAACGAACACTACTTATGAGGCAATGTGAGGCCCACTGAATTTTGATATCATTCTCTGGTGCATGCATGAACTAAAGTTTGCTTGAGTGACTTAAGTCACATGCTATGACAAGTGGTATGTTGGCATAACGTCTCTGTAGACCTATTATTATTATCCCCATGTAAGGTGGGGAAGCTTAACCTGGAGAAGTTAAGTGTCTTGCTCAAAGTTGCACAACTAATGAGCTGTGGAAATGGGATTTATCTCATTATAAATTTTGAGCTCTTTCCAGAAAGCTATTGCCATTACAAGTAATGGCAAAAACCGCAATTACTTTTGCACCAACCTGATATTTCTCTCAGCTACCTGTTTCTTCTTCCTCTGTCCACACTCCATCCTGACCTACAACCCTTACCTTTTCCTCTTCCCATCCACATGGTAACCTGCAAACTACAGTGGGAGTAAGAGCCTGCAGTACCTTGCTATGTGGACCAGGTTTGCAGGGTGGCAGAGGTCTTTGATGCTGGAGGTTGCTGGCTGTGCCTGTATCTCCCTGTACCATGCAGCACGGGGGTGTACTGGGGCTGAAGCTGGGCCTGTTCCCAGATTGCCTTGACTGCTTCCTTCTTTCTCTCTCTCTGAGAGTCTCCTTCCTGTATCATCTGTCACCTCTCTCTCTCTATCCTCAGCTCTGTTTTTTTTTTTTTTTTTTTTTTTTTTTAGACGGAGTCTTGCTCTGTTGCTCAGGCTGGAGTGCAGTGGCATGATCTCAACTCACTGCAACCTCTGCCTCCTCACTGGAACCTCTGTTCCAGTGATTCTCCTGTCTCAGCCTCCTGAGTAGCTGGGATTACAGATGTATGCCACCACGCCCGGGTGATTTTTCTATTTTTAGTAGTGACAGGGTTTCATCATGTTGGCGAGGTTGGTCTCGAACTCTCAACCTCAGGTGATCAGCCCACCTAGGACTCCCAAAGTGCTGGGATTACAGACATGAGCAACCGCGCCGGGCACCATCCTCAGCTTTGGATGAAACACCACCACCACCTGAAGGTATGGAGACTAGATCCCCAAGTGGCCACTGGAGGGTCAGATGCTGAACCTCAGCAATGTTGCACAGTTGGAAAACCTTGACCGATGGGAGACAGGAGACAGGAGAGTGCAGGAAACCAAGCTGATACGGACCCCCTCCCTTCCTGCATTCATGGGCTGCCCTGAGCTGTGGCTCCTCCTTGTTTCCTTGGCAGAGAGGTCCCACATGCTAAGTGAGCACATCTGCTGAGCACCAGCCTGTGTCTCTGTGGCTTTCAAGAAATCAGTGGGCAGTCAGTAATATACTGCTTTGCATTGCCCTACATTCGACCCTACTTCTTTTTTAATCCACCCCACTTTCAAAACAAAATGTTGGCATCTTCATCCTTGCCTCTGGGCTCCAGACAGGATACAGGGACACTAAGGAGAAAAGGTGACTTTTCACCCTTGCAGCCTCTGCAGAAGAGACCCTGAAAGGGGTTGCCATGTTTGGGGAAGAAGTAAATCACATCAAAGACCAACTTTTAATTTGAATAAGGCTTCAAGTGCATTAATATTCAGCATTTACATTCCTTCCTGGTTCTTAAATATAATGTGTTTTACAGTTATCAAAAACATATGCTGCTTTTCAGCAGAATTTTATATACAACTTTTTCAACAGAAGGTGCCAGCATCCCAATATGTTTTGCTTAGTTTTGGCTTTAACTATTGTGATGAAAGAATTCAAGTGCAAGGATGTCATCTTTTTAAATGTAGATGGAGATGTTGCTGAAGGGTGCCTCTTGAACAAAGAAAAAATAAAGGAATTATTTATTCTTTCTTCCATTGAACTAGTTTTTATGATATTTCTATTATGGGGAAAATTCTGTATTAAGCTTGGTGAGAACTACGTGGATAACTCAATCCCAGACCTTGTTTTCAAGGTATGTACAGTCTGATACCTTCTTGATAAAGCTGATTGTGGCATTCTTCTTATTAAAGGAGCCAGGGATAGTTTTCTGATGCTATACCTGTGGGATAATATTGATTGTTAAAATATTGAAATACTTTCATATCTGTTGTAAATACACATTGTCTTAAGCCACCCACAGCTGGCCTATCTTGTTCCTCCCTTATGGTCCAGCCACTAAAGCAGTAATGCTTGGCAAAGCAAGGGATTCTGAAACTTTCCTCCAGCCCTATAGCCAGTGTCCAATCTGACTGCTCAGAGCCCATCCGTCCATTGTTGATGAGGTTTCATCTTTCCTGAATGGAGTGATGCTGTGCTGGTTATACTCAGATAATCCATATCTGTGATGGTGAGTTTTATATGTCCACTTGACTGGGCTACGGGGTGACCAGATAGTTGGTGAAACATTATTGCCGGATGTGTCTGTGAGGATGTTTCTGAAAGATAATAGCATTTGAATCAGTAGAGGGAGAAAAGAAGATTCATCATCACCAACGTAGGTGAGCACCACTGAATCCATTGAGGGACTGAATAGAACAGAAAGGCAAAGGAAGGGTGAATTCACTCTTTCTGCCTGAGCTGGGATAGCCATCTTCTCCTCCAATGTACATAGCTGATCCTGGTTCTTGGACTTACAACATAATTTCCTGGTGGTCTTAGAGTTTGGACTGGCATTACCCCATTGGCTTTCCTGGGACTCCGGCTTGTAGGCAGCTGATTATGGGACTTCTCAGCCTCCTTAATTGCATGAGCCAATCCTCATAATGAATCTCTCTTTCTCTCTCTCTCTCTCTCTCTCGCATTTATTCTGTTTCTCTGGAAAATCATGACTAATACCATATCCTTGCTGTTACACTCTCTAACTAGGGTTGTGGATGTGTTTCTGACTTTCTTTAGTTCTATCAGTTTTTGCTTGATATGTTTTGAGACTCTATTATTAGGTGCATACTCATTTAGAATTATTATATCTTCCCGATGAATGGACTCATTTATCATTATGAAAGTTTCCTCTTGGTAACACTGCTTATCTTGAAGTTTATTTTATCTGATACTAGTATTGTCATACCTGCTTTCTTCTACCAAGTTTGCACGACATGTTTTTTTACATCTTCTTACTTTAAAACTATCTGTATTTTACATTTAAAGTTCTTCTCTTGAAGATAGCATAGGTGACTCTTGATTTGTTTTTTTTTAAATCCAGTTCGACAATCTCTGCTTTTTAATAGGAAATGTTAGTCTATATGTATTTAATGTAATTTTTTATGTGGTTGGGTTTAGTCTGGCATTTTACTCTTTGCTTTTTACTTGTACATCTGTTTTTCTTTTCTTTCTTTCTTTTTTTTTATTTTCTATTTTTGGTAGAGATGGGGTTTCTCCAGCTTGGTCAGGCTGGTCTCAAACTCCCAACCTCAGGTGATCCTCCTGCCTCGGCCTCCCAAAGTGCTAGGGTTACAGGTGTGAGTCACCGTGCCCAGCCCTACATCTGTTTTTCATTCCTTGTTCCTTCTTTTTCTCCTTCTTCAGGTTATCAATGATTTCTTAGTATTTTATTTTAATTCCCCTATTGGATTGTAGCTATGCCTGTTATTATTATTTTTTAGTTGTTGCTCTAGGGATTATAATATGGATCATCATTAGCTTATCACAATCTATTTAGTGTTATTATTGTACCACTTTATCTAAAATATAAGAGTCTTGAAATAGTATCCCTTTTTGTTTTTTTTTTTTTTTTGAGACAGAGTCTCACTCTGTTGCCCAGGCTGGAGTGCAGTGGTGTGATCTCGGCTCACCGCAACCTCCGCCTCCTGGGTTCAAGTGATTCTCCTGCCTCAGCCTCCCAAGTACCTGGGATTACAGGCATGTGCACCATGCCCAGCTACCTTTTGTATTTCTAGTAAAGACAGGGTTTCACCATGTTAGCCAGGATGGTCTCGATCTCCTGACCTTGTGATCTGCCCGCCTTGGCCTCCCAAAGTATGACTTTATTTATCTTTCTCCCTCACCATATGTGCTACTGTTATCATATCTTTCTACATCTACATACATTATGTTTATGTTCTATACTAACATAGAAATAAATATATAATGTATTTAAATATAAGCATGTATTTTAAATACATATTAATATGTTTTAAAATACATAAATAAGATATAAATTATATTTGAATTAATATTTCATATATTAAACATATACACATATATATTGGCTTTAAATGGTCAGTTGCCTTTTAAAGAAATTAATAAGAGACAACTGTGGTCTTTGGTGCTTTTCTGCATTTACCATTTCCAGTGCTCTTCATTCTTCTTTGTGGATTTATGTTTTCACCTAGTGTCATTCCATCCTGGCCTGAAGAACTTCTCTGGCATTTCTTATAAAGAAACCTGCATATATTTGGATTTCACTCAGTGTGACTGTAGTTTTCACCAGCTTTTCCCTCTCTCTAGTGCCTTCTAATAGAAATAAATTGTGGATTAAAGATACTAGTGATGACTGCACTTGTACAGCTGATGACGAGTCATTTGTAGGAGCTCGGCCTTTCTGCCAGAGCAATGGGCATGACGTCATTAGATGAGGAGCCTGTGGGCTGGCTTCTGCCTGAAGACATATTTTCTGACTTACACCACAGGGTCTAATGTATTTTAAGCTTATTTTTGGATTTGGAATATTTCACATAAAGTTATAGATTTCTGGTTTCTCTTGAAAATTTAGAAACTTTGTAAATTTGAGGTTAGATAGGATGTTCAGAATGCCCTATGTTTGTGCCTCTTTAAGGCCAATTTGAATGTTCTCTGAAGAGACTATAAATATGGAAAACTCTGTCATAGTGAAAAAAAACAAAAAGCCTCTTGAATTTTTAGATGGAGACTCCAAGACAGAATAAATGTCATAAAGGAATGGCTCAAGAACACAATCTTTTCAGAGAGGGCAGGGCTCAAGATTGTCCTGGAAAAGACACAGATGAAATGCAAATGAGTCATGTAGTAAGACTTGTCAAACGTGCTGGGAAATGCTTTTGTCCTTTTGCCTTCTTGGAATCACTCTGTTTTGGGATCGTTACTTTGAAGTTCAGTGACTCTAGGATGGCTTTAGACTCAAATGCTTCACCTCTGCAGGCTGGATTCCATGGCCCTGTCTAGATACCAGGCCTGTTGTGCTGGGGGAAAGTGTAGGAACAAAAAGAATACATGGAGAAGGAAAATATATCCCCAAGAAGGAATATGCTGGTGGTCAACGGTGAAGGGTGGGATTCACAACCCAGTGTGAGAAGAGGGTGAACTTGTGCTGTGCACTTTGCAGGAGGAATCTAAGAAGAAATGTCAGATCCAGCTGGGGTGGCACAAATAGCAATCTACCAATGTGGACAGACGTCCAAACACTCTTTGGCTCATTTTATTCACTTTGGACCTTCATAGTGGAAAAAAAAAGTAAAGTTTCTCTGATGCTAGAAAATTACAGAAGACAAGAGGAATGGGATCTCTGCCCCAAATCCATCCTTTTAGATTAATGCTCACTAATGGATATTAAAACAAGGTAGATTAATGAAAGCCTGATAGACCATGCAGCTGAAAAAACACACTTTCTTCTGACAGCCAGGCAGTCAAGAGATGTCCAGGGATTAAAGAGCAGTTCAGATTAAATTAGCCTCTCCATTAGGATGTCCTTTCCTTGATAATTTGTGAGCCAGAGAAGGGGGATGAAGAGTTGCCATGATCACCAGAGGTCATTCGTTTAAAGTGAACTTTGTGACTATAGAAATAAGGGCCATATTCAGCTTTTATATGCTGGCAGGTTAATTGAACACAGGTCAGTAGCAGACAGGAGTAAGGGCTGTTGGATTTGGGATAAGCAGCTGTTTGAAATCATAAGGAGCATGGATGGAGAGAAATGAAGGAGCCTGCCAGGTGTCAGCTGGCCGACATACTGGTGAAGGGTATTTTCATCATTAAATTCTGTTATTTGCACTCTGTAGTGGTTTTGCACCATGTGCATTTAGCTAAGCTGGAACTACATTTCCCAGAATTCCCTTCAGTATCTGGTCTTATGTTAGGGTTGGCCATGGGAGAAATTTGTGCAAGATTTAGAAGCTGAAAGTAAAGCAGCAGTTCCTACAGTTTCAATAGGTTCCTACAGTTTCTACGGTTTCAATCGGTGGGATACCAAGCAATGTGGCAGTCCAAGCAGGTTGTCATTGATGTGCTGGCTCACCTTCCTGGCATGACAGCACCTGCACCCACAGCAACTCAGGTTTCCATAGGTTTTCTGCTGTGTGCAACTCTGGCAGAGGACGTCAGCTTTTTCATGTCATCATGTATTTTAGGTTACAGGGGTTAAAGACAAATGCAAGGTCCAGATTGTGTTTGTAGGTTCTAGCTTATGCATGTGGGGTCCAGTTCATCGTTGCTCTCCCTGACCTCACATCCAGCTTTCCTTCCTGACTGCCCATTCAGATGATCTAATAGTAGTGACTGCGTGCACAACACCCAGTGCAGAGGCAGTGGCCTTGCATAGACTTTCCCCCAGTTTCCAGGTCTAACGTGGGAAACACATCTCTTATCCCAAATCATTCATAGTGGTTCTGCTTCTTGGGTAAAATCCCGACTGATGACCCTGCAGGTGATGTATGGTGGATGGACTCCGGGAGACATTTCCGCAAAGTTGCTGTTGGGGGTCTGTGTCATCATAAGTGCTGGCTTCCTTTTAGTTTCAGGCTCTAGGAAAATCTAGGTTTACCTACAGTGAGCTCTGTTTATCCCCTGTACAGTGATGAAGGCTGCTGAAATGGAAAGATTCCAGTAAAGCTGCCCTACAGAAATGGAATACAACCTGCCTGTTATGTCTCTTCTGTTACTGCATTCAGTATACATCCTTCGGAATAAACACAATTACAGCCTCTTTAATCCCATAACATTGAAATTTGGTGGGTTTAGTTTTTGTTTTTTTCTCCTCTGCCATTAAGAGTTAATAGAGTAACACGTTTGCTTATCCAGGAAAACAGAGGTTACTTTTCCAATTTTATTAAAAATTAGCTATAATGCCTAGATTGGAAACTCAATAAGCACAAAGCTTGAAGTATTTTTTGATTTTATTTTTGAAAATTGACAAAATTGTATATATTTATTGTGGACAACATGATGTTTTGAAGTATCTATACGTTGTGGAATGGCTCAGTTGGGCTAATCAACATATCTATTACCTCACATACTTATTTTTGTGAGACAACGTTTAAAATCTACTCTGTTACCAATCTGGAAATACAATATATTCTTATTATATTATCATATAGTCGCCATAGTGTACAGTAGATCTCTGGAATTTATTCCTCCTATCTAACTGAAATTTTGTATCTTTTGATGTCCTCAAGGTTCATCCACGTTGCTACAAATAACAGGATTTGCTTCTTTTTTAAAGGCTGAATATTGCTCGTTTGTGTATATATGACACATTTTCATTATTCATTTATACACTGATGGACATTTAGAGTGATTCCAGATCTTGGCTTTTATAAATAATACTGCAGTGAATACGGGGTACAGTTTTTTTTGACATACAGATTTTATCTTCAGCAGTAGGATTGCTAGGTCCCATGGTGATTCTATTTTTAATTTTTTGAGGAACTTCCATACTGTCTTCCATAATGGCTGTACATTCCCAATAGTGTGCAAGGTTTCTCTTTTCTCCAGTCTTCACCAACACTTTCATATTTTTGATCATAGCCATTCTGAGAGATATGAGATGATATCACATGGTGATTTTTGTTTGCGTGTCTCTGATGATTAGTGACATTGAACATTTTTTCATATATATATATTGACCTTTTGTATGTCCTCTATTGAGAAATGTCTGTTCAGACCCTTTGGCCACTTAAAAAAAATGGCTTTGTATTAGGCTGTTTTTGCTTTGCTATAAATGAATACCTCAGGCTGAGTAATTTATAAAGAAAAGAGATTTAATTGGCTCATGGTTCTGCAGGCTGCACAGGAAGTATGGCACTGTTATCTGCTTGGCTTCTGGTGGAGCCTCAGGGAGCTTCTACTCATGGTGGAAGACAGAGTCAGAGCCTGCAGTCTCATGGCAAGCAAGGAGGCAAGAGAGAGAGGCGGAGGTCCCAGACTCTTTTAAACAACCAGATCTCGTGTGTGCTCAGAGTGAGAATTCCCTTATTATTGCAAGGGGGGCACTGAGCCATTCATGAGGGATCTGCCCCCAGGACCCCAACACCTCTCACCAGGTCCCACCACCAACATTGGAGGTCATATTTCAACATGAGATTTGGAGGGAACACACATCCAAATTATATCAAGATTGTTTGTTGTCTTATACTTGAATTATTTGAGTTCCGTATATAGTTTAGGTATTAACTGCTCGTCAGATGTATGGTTTGCAAATGTTTTCTCACATCTGTAGGTTGTCTCTTCACTCTGTTGATTGTTTTCTTTGCTGTGCAGAAAATTCACAATAGCAAAGACTTGGAACCAACCGAGATGTCCAACAATGATAGACTGGATTAAGAAAATGTGGCACATATACACCATGGAATACTATGCAGCCATAAAAAATGATGAGTTCATGTCCTTTGTAGGGACATGGATGAAACTGGAAATCATCATTCTCAGTAAACTGTCACAAGGACAAAAAACCAAACACTGCATATTCTCACTCATAGATGGGGATTGAACAATGAGAACACATGGACACAGGAAGGGGAACATCACACTCTGGGGACTGTTGTGGGGTGGGGGGAGGGGAGAGGGATAGCATTAGGAGATACACCTAATGCTAAATGATGAGTTAATGGGTGCAGCACACCAGCATGGCACATGTATAAATATGTAACTAATCTGCACATTGTGCACATGTACCCTAAAACTTAAAGTATAATAATAAAAAAAAGAATAAAAAAAGATTTTTATTTTGATATGATCCTGTTTGTCAATTTTTGCTTGTGTTACCTGTGTTTTGGGGTCATATCCAAAAAATTATTTTCCAGACCAATGTCATAGAGCTTCCTTCTATGTTGTTTTCTAGTTGTTTTACATTTTTGAGTCCAACATTATTTCATTTGAATTGATTTTGTATGTGGTATAAGGGTCTAATTTCATTCTTGAGCATGTGGATATCCAGTTTCCCCAACATCATTTATTGAAGAGACTGTCCTTTTTCAATAGTGTGTTCTTGGCACCTTGGTCAAAAATCAACTGACTGTAAATGTGTGGAGTTATTTTCAGGCTCTCTATTCTTTTGCATTGGTCCATGTGTCTGTTTTTATGCCAGTACTGTGTTGTTTTTATTACCATAGCTTTGTATTATATTTTTAGGTCAGGTAGTGTGATGCCTCCAGCTTTCTTCTCTTTGCTCAAAATATCTTTGGCTCTTCCTGGTCTTTCATGGTTCCATATTAATTTTAGGGTTTTTTTTCTATCTCTGTGAAAAATGTCATTGGAATTATGATAGTGATTGCATTGAATCTGTACATTGCTTTGGGCAGGATGGATATTTTAACAATTTTTTTTGTGATCCATAGAAACAGGATGTCTTTCCATTTATTTGTGCCTCCTTGAAATTATCTTTTAATAAGTGTTTTTGAATTGTGGGACTGAGAGCCATATGCCATTGCATGAGAGATCTTATGGGTCAAAGGAAAGGAACTAGTATCTGTTGAGTACTTGTTAAGTACCCTGTGCATTATGTCCATTATCTGCATTATCCTATTTAATCCTCAAATGATGCAGTGAAATGGGCATCATTATTCCCACCTCACAGATGAGAACATGGAACCTTGGGGAGAGGTTAAATGCCTTGTCTAGGTTCAGGCATTATATAAGTAGTTGAGACTGGAATCCAAATCTTTCTAGTTCAAAAGCTTTTGATTTCATAATAATGACTCGTAGGGAATTTCAGTTTGCTTGTTTCTTCCAGAAATATTTACTGAGCATGTAAGGTAAACACATTTTTCTTTAAATAATCTGAAGTGTGTAGTATGTATGCAACTCAAGTAGAGCTAGTGAGATGATGAAATTTCCAGTTGAAATTTCCATGGGAAATGCACTCACAGCTGCTCCCTGCTTCCTCTTTTATCAGGGTCTTCCTGCTAACTCCTGGCTCCTGGGGGAAAATGTTGCTCCCTCTCATAAGTGGTTTTGTGGTTCCCTTGTATAGCTTGCTACCATCTTTTTTTAGCAAGAGCCAGAGACAGCTGTCACTACCATGCAATTACTTTTCCAGGATTGTGTGTTATCTAATCCCTTGGCCACTAAGTTTGGAAGAAACTTGACTTATATGCTTATTTTACACTTTCAGATATCTGCATGACATAAACAATTCTGATCAAATATGGATAAAAGATGAAGATATGCTAATGTAGCCTCATCGCTCTTGCTTAATTGGGCTTGATAAGCACCTCTCCTTGTTAATTTACATAATGAAGAGTTAAGTTAAATGAAAAGTCCGCAACTCTGAGACTACTTATTCCACAATAAGCTAGTTTTGTGATACGCTTCTCAAATATTGTGTTATTAGCATATTCTTTTCAGTTCACATTCAACTCAATTTGTCTCACTCTTACTGTCATTCTGTCACCACCAAAAGTACTTAACAAGTGTCTGTGAGTGATTGTGAGGCATATCTATGTGACATGAGACATTGAAAGTGAGACAGTGTGGGCCACTGGAAAGAGAAATGGCCAAGAGTCAGGAAATCCAACTTCCCAACTCTGCCGGGTCTGTGCTCTGGAGCACCCACAAACTGGAGACAAGGATGCTTTCCTCTTTCATATTGCTAAAGATTAACAAAAACAAACTTTACACTCTATGAGTATGAAATCGTTTTGGACAACTAAAAAAGAAAATTAAAGCTTTACTTTGATCTGATCCCTGCTCTTTCATGGCCTCTCTTAGAACAGTGGTTTTAAAACTGTGTGTATACGGTGTCTTCAGATGGCAGCATGGCGGTGAGGGGTTCAGCTCCACTCTCACCAGAAGAGCTCTATATTTATCCATTTTTTCACAATGACATTTTTATATTGGAGTGATAGTAATGAGTAAGTTTGATTGGGGGTGAAAAACAAAAATGAGCTTCTGGTACTAAGCCTTGAAGGTCACTGGTGTTGGCTAAGCTTCTTGGTGGCATTATGATGATTAGAACAGACACAATGTGGACAGGACGATATCTGTGTCAGGTATAAAAGTTTGTGAAGCTGGAGTAGAAGGCAATCATATTGACATATTTTAGGGTATAGGTTAGGAAAAGTAGTTATAGGGGTTCCAAATTCAGATTTTGTGCTTTTGGCAGGGGGCTGCAAATGAATATGCAGCTCTTATCTGGCTTTAGGATATGGGCCTAGGAGTGGCTCAGCTAACTGGGAATCAAAATGCAAGTGATATATGCCCTAGAAAGGACTCATAGGTGAGAAGACGTGAGACACAGTCTAGTGCAATAACTGCACCCATACGTGGTTATTAATGGGCCACTTCCCTGACAAGGTATTTATCTGAGCATTCACATATATATATTAAGTTTCTTCCTTGTATAGATACTGAGGTCAGTATAATGATATCTCAGGTCTCTGAAATTACCCTAATATTTTATGCTCAGTTGTTGGGGAAAGCAGAGTGAAGGAAGTGTGTAGTTGGTAAAGGGACTAATGCCTGATATTTCCTCTCCTACCGCTGTGGTCAGATAGATGGTGAGGATTTTGATGAGGTCCCTTGTTTGAGAGGATTCACCAAGTCCATGGTCTAAACATCCAAAGGTCTCCATCCTTCACTTCAAATGATTCCAGAAGCCAAGGAAAACTGACAGCAGAATCTAAGTATTCTGATGCAATTATCTCGTTTCAGAAGAGGGAAATGGGACCTTTGGTTTTGCCAACAAAGAGTATCAGAACTGGCCAGTTTACTTGTGGACATTTTTGGCTGCAATCTTAAAGACAGCAGTCTTGGAGAGATTTTTATGAGGATGTAGGGCATCTATAGACAGAAAAAGCAGAAGAAATGCTTGTTAGTTATGGGGAAGGTGAAAGGCTTAGAAAACTGATTAGCGTAGCAGTGTGGTCAGATGGAAATGAAAGCTCAGAAGCATAATCGTTAATTGGGTGCTTACCTACTAATTTGAGCTTGGATGTCAGCAGTACTGCACTTCATTTCAAACCCAGGGTCAGACTTTAATGCTACATCATAAATTACGTAAAGACACAACACTAACAATTAGATAATTACGGAGACCCATGCTGTTGTAATTTAACTGGGCAAGTTCAGGGCAAACATGACAGGAATACTGCTTAACCCTCAGACTGCTGGCAGGATTTTTGCCAAAGAGACAGATGAATACATAAGATGACGTCGTTGGCTGGTTTTCAAAGCCTATGGGTTAAATAATTTCTTTCCAGTAGCTGGATTCATCAGATGACCTCTGCAAGCTGAGAAGAAGTATTAGAGAAGTGTTAATTATATTTAAGAAAAATCCAGTTTTTAAATCCACACCAACTAAAGCACCTGGGGGTGGGCTAGATTCCAGTTAAACTTTAAGATAAATTTTAAAGGTAAAGCTAAGTTTTACAATTATGAGACTCTCCGGTTATGGAATGTGTAGTTATTCAATCCCTGTTTTCCACCATTAACATATGAATCAAAATAGAAGATTCAAGGTGAATATTTAATTCTCATTGCATTCTTCCTGGCAAACTAGTGGTTGACTCAATTGATGAAGACGTTTTCATGATCATCGTGAATTGTCAAGACTGTGCTGGTGTTTTGCAATATACTTCATTCACTCATTCATTGACTCATTTGCCAACATATCTTGAATGCCTCTGTGTGCTGGGTGTCATGGATACAGATGTCATTGGCTAGGTGTTTAAACAACATTCTGATTCCCGGGTAGAGAGAGAAGACTTGTGGGGCCTCAGCTCGTGTACATGTAATGTGAAGGCAATTTTTAGAAGAGTTTTGTCCACATTGTCAGAATGTGAGCTTGAGAAAGTCTAGAGCTGTACCTCATTTTCCTTCTTTCTCCACACCCTCAGCACAGGGAGAGGTACATTTGAAGAAATAGACAAGTCTAAGAGACTAACTGAAGAAAGGAATAGTTTTGGACTGGAGAAAAAAAAAAAGAAAAATGATGGGTAGTTTAACCAAAGGTCAGATTTTGGAAACTAGGATTGTCTGACAAATGAAGTCATACTGTAAAGTCCCATAAGTAATATTTGAAAACTAAATTCTAGCATGAAAATAGTTGCTTATTTGTCAGTTTCATTTGTCTCCTCTTATTCTTATAATGACACACTATAACATTTGAGATTACAAAGATAATAAAATAAGGGACCACAGCATTTAAAATTGTTGGATTCGTGAAGAACTCAATATTGAATCTCTTTTTTTATGTGTAAGAGGATGGATTTGACCCTGGGACCTTGGGGTATTGAGATCTAGATTAGGAGCTATGTGGCTCAGGGGTGCAACACAAAGATGGAAAAATAAGAGGGCTGAGACTGTAAAGATCCCTAGCCTCACCTACCTGGCAGCAAGGACACACCATGGGAAACTTCTGTGTGTGTGTGTGTGTGTGTGTATGTGTGTACCAACTGTGTTGCATAATTCCAGAGCTGTACGAGGATAGAGCAAATTAGAACCAAGCTTACTCCTGGGGAAGAGAGCTGTCTTCTTCTACCCTGATTTCACCTCTTGCTCGTGAATAATGGTGCTCATGGTCCCCCACATGGTCTCTCCAAGTCATAGGGAGCACCCACAGGGTTTGGTGGTGGCACATAGCAGGTCAGCACAGAGCCTCCAGAGAGCAGCGCCCTCCAGAGAGAACAAGAGTCCTTATAGTCCGAGCTCTCTCTTCTGAAGGAATGTAGCTAGAACTGACCTTGCAAACCAAGAAAACATTTCTGGATTTTTGAGATTTAACAAAGGAGGGAGATTCTGGGAAGCGGAGAAAGACAATATTTTCCTGCTGGGTGGTAGGGTGTGGGGGTCAATTAATTTGAATATTAAAAGGATCCCTTTAGGAACACTTATACACTGTTGGTGGGAGTGTAAAATTAGTTCAACCATTGTGGAAAGCAGCCTGGCGATTCTTCAAATAGCTAAAAGCAGAATTATCATTCGACCCATTACTGGGTACATACCCAGAGGAATATAAATCATTCTACTCTAAAGATACATGCACATGAATGTTCATTGCAGCATATTCATA
Organism: Pongo abelii; assembly: GCF_028885655.2. NCBI lineage: Eukaryota > Metazoa > Chordata > Mammalia > Primates > Hominidae > Pongo > Pongo abelii. The sequence goes on along the minus strand of NC_072001.2, from coordinate 101,361,112 downwards.
ATAGCAAAGACATGGAATCAACCTATATGCCTATCAATGACAGGTAGGATAAAGAAAATGTGGTACATATACACCATGGAATACCATGCAGCCATAAAAAGAATGAGATCATGTCTTTGTGGGAACATGGATGGAGCTGGAGGCTATTATCTTTAGCAAACTAATGCAGGAAGAGAAAACCAAATACTGCATGTTCTCACTTATAAATGGGAGCTAAATGGTAAGAACTTATGAACACAAAAAAGCAAATAACAGACACTGGGTCTACTTGAAAGGGAGGGTGGGAGGAGGGAGAGGAGCAGAAAAGATAACTATTGGGTACTGGGCTTTATACCTGGGTGATCAAATAATCCATCCAACAAACCCGTGTGACACACATTTACCCATGTAACAAACCTGCATATGTGTTCCCAAACCTAAAATCAAAGTTTTTTGTTTTTGTTTTTTAAAGATCCGTTTATTTTATTTCCTAAACTACTTACATGAGAATATTAGTTACATGCAAAGAAACTGAGACCCGGAGTGGATAGAGAGATCAAGGATATTTCAGACTGTAAAAGCTAAATTGAGCCATCTTCTCAGCAAATGGTGTTTGTGTGTGTGTGTGTGTGTGTGTGGCTGTAGGTAGTAATAAACTAAATGAAAAAAATACCAGCAAAAACAATTCTTACACAGAAAAAGAGTGACATCTCACAGAATCTCGTCATTTACCTTGGGCAAAGTCCTTTTCAACACCTCACCTCTTTGTTTTTTTTAAGTTCCCCAAATGTATGGGCCCAGCTAGGGTCAAAATTTAATAAGCTCAACACACTTCAGGAGCTATCTTCAGCTTCAGTTGCCTTTGATGTCTTTTCCCTGAGTATTGATGCTGATAGATGTGCCTTGATGTCAATCTGTCTTTCCAAATATGAACTGTTGGGAATTCTGCTAATGGCTGGGATTTGGTATAATTTTTCTGCTGTACACAAAGGTATCTGGTGGTCCAAATTTGAAAATATCTTTAACAAAAACTACTTAATATATGAATTAATAGTAATAAGTCACCTTCTGAGACTCAAAATCCATCTGAATTCTCCTTTTGATTTCTTGGGCAGAGAGTTCAGCTTTTGTCAGTGTTGTTTTTGCTGCAAGGATAATACTTAAAATTTAGGTAATGGTCCATTTTCAAAGGTGAGTTGGTGTTAGGAAACTTGCATTTCTACATAGCCAGTGCTATGTAGAAATAAATAATAATAGCACACAGAATATTCACTTAATTATTAAAAACCTTACTAAGAAACTAGTGAAAATTAGCAGAGTTTGGCTTTTCTGAATAACCTAAGAAAGAGACTTGTAAGCAGTCAATTGAATAGAAGTTTTGGTTTGCTGTGCATTGGTGGTTGGCTCTTAATCAGTTGTAATCCTTAATTATCTTTGGCAAGGCAACTCACAGGAAGGATTGATACTTTTTCTCCTCTCCATCACTCTTCTAACCCTAGGATGTATGAAGAGGCAGATTGTTCTGAACTTGGGTTTTGAATGTGATGACATGTCTTACAGCCTGTGCCACTTCAACATATTGAGGGTCACCTCATTCTTTCTGGTGGTGGCCTGGCTTTCTATTGTGTGGATGGGCCATCGCTTACGAACTTGTCCTCCAAAGATGGTTACTTAAGAACATTTCAATCTTTTGCTTTTGAAAATAGTGCTATGATGTTAACATCTTTGTTTATGTGCCCTTGAGTACATGAGGGTACATTTTTGGAAATGTTCATTATTGAGCCAAAGGCCATGTGCATTGTAAATTTGGGTGGATATTGCCACATTACTCCTTACAGATTTGTTGGTAATTTGGGAGGCTAATCAGCCATGGGATGCTAACAACTGTCCCAAAGTTATCTTGAAGACAGAACTTGACTAGGTGGAGCTGGTTCAGACAAGAAAGACAGAAACACTGAGCAAGAGGTTTAGAAGGAGGAGGAACAGGAGCAGCTGAAGGTCTGTCTGTCAAGTAGAAGAGAGAGGGGTTTGGCTTGTCTTGAAACACTAAAATGTGCTAGAACTAATGAGTGGAGTTAACACACAAGGGAGACACATGAGGGCTCAGTATTAAGAAATACTTTCTAAAAGTGTTTACCAAATATGGAACTGATTATTTCATAGCAGGTGAGTCCCTTGTCACTAGGAGGGTTGGTTCTCATAGGCTCTGTGGGTATGTGCATGTATGTTTGTGTGTGCATATGTGCACAGGTGTGCACATATGCATGTTTGTGCTCATGATAGTGCTTGTGTGCATATGAATGCACACACATGTGCATGTGTCCTCTGTGTATGTGAACATGTACAGGACAGTTATATAAAGGAGGCATGGGCATCCAAGGGGAAGTTACAGTGGATGACCTTAAAGCCCTTTCCAAGTGTATGAGACAACAATTTAATGAATAAGTCAAAATGTAAATAACTATTTGTTTAAGATATGAGGTTTTGTTTAAATGAATTGCCCAAATCTAAATACTCCAGAGATCAACTCCTGTGTAATATGGTATTGTGTATTCATTATTTCTGTGAACATGCCTCAAGTGCCCTCACAAGATACAGCCACAGACAGACAAGGTTCCCTGACACAGGGGGCACACATGAGGCTCAATGGTAAGATACAGTCAAGGTGAGGGACAGTACAAAGGCATGTGCTATGGGAGGGTCTAGGCCACACTCCATATAGGAGATTAGGCTAGGCTGAAATCTGAAGGTTAATGAGTGAACTCCTTGGTAAGTGTGGGTAGAGAATTTCAGGCAAAGACCTAGGAAGTTCAAGGAAGTTGAAGGATCTTGGAGTGGACATTTAGAGTGTGGAGCCTGTGGAACAGGCTGGTGAGAGCAATACCAGATTAGGATGAGAAGGCAGGGTGGGCAGAGATGGTCAAGGCCTTGGGGAGCATGTCAAAGATTGGGGGCTTTATTGTAAGAGCAATAATATTTGAAGGGTTTTGAGTAGCAGTTACATGTTAAGATTTGCATTTTAAACCTGGCACCTGGGCAAGGAGATATTTTAGGTCAAGGTTTCTTAACCTTGGTGCTACCGACATTTTTGAGTCACAATTCTTTGTCATGGGGGCTGTTCTGTGCATTGTAGGATTTTTGGCAGCATCCAGGCCTCTGATCACTAGTTGACAGTAGCACCTCCTCATCACCCAGTTTTGACATCCAAAAATGTCCTCAGACATTGCCGCGTGTCCCCTGGTAGGGTAAAGAGTGTGTGAAATTGTCCATGATTTAGAGTCTTTGTTTTAGGGCATGCGATAAAATGATAATCTGAACTGGATGGAGGATACAGGCAGAAGTATGAGTCAGAGGTTAACCAGTAGAATGGATAGATTTGGAGTATAGATAGAGTATGAAGAAGGAGGGCGAAATCAAGGATAAAGCTGAGGTTTTGGAATTTAGCAAAGTGAGCTGTGGGGCACAAGAGTGGTTTCCCGATAACATGACACATTCCGTTTTGGAAATGTTGAGTTTGAAGTGCCTAGGGGGGCATCCGGGTGCTGATATCCACTGGGAATGAGTCTATGGTTCAGGTGAGTCTCCCATAGATTCGGAGTCAGTGGTTGGCATTTGAGGGCTGCCATCTTACAGCTGGCGGTGGAAATAGTGCCCCTTCTGGCCCCACTAGTAGCATTATGGAATTGTGTGTCTTGGATGCCCAAATGCTTGTGGCACTATGCAGAGTAATATGTGGCGGATTCTAAATGCTCAAAGTTCCTTGGCCATTCACCAGGGCCATCCCACTGGAAAAAAGATGCACATGGTTTCCCGACTAAGCAGAAACAGCCCCTGCAAGGCTGACCTTTCCTGCTCTAGGCAGCTGAAGTGTTTCTTAAGTGACGGCTGAATAGTTGAAGCTATTACTCTAACTGTAATTTGTAATGGCTCTCTAACGCTTTAGAGAGAGCTGGGGTTCTTTGGGATGAAAGGTGACTTTTAAAAGCCAGTAATTATGCTTCCAGTGAAAATGTGTCTCTGGCACAGTGCATAACTATAGTACGCGGGGCATACAGGAATTCACTCCTGGACAGGGCTTATATTAATCACAGTTTCAATACCCAGAGAACATGTTCTCAGTAGTTAACCATCCTCTTCCCCCCTCCTTAAAATGTGGACCTTGTAATCAAAAGAAAGACACACCCTTGACTATAGCAGGGCTGCTATGCTAAATAAAAAATTATAGTTATTATACACGGACTTCATACCAAGCAGGGTCAAGTTATAACACATCTGGTAACCTCCATTAAAGAACTGAGTTATGTTCAGCTTGTGTTTTAATTAGCCTGTGATAAACAAAGAATCAAAGGCCATTCTGCTCTGGTGGTTTTTATATTTACGACTGCCTTCACCTACACTTACATACAGGTTTATGAAGTGTAAAAAAGTGAAGAGTTCTAGTCGCACTGTCTAGACCATTTACTGTAATAGCTCAGTTAGAAGGCTGTATTTCTGAACCAGCCAGATGTTCACAACAGCCTGCAGAGCTGGTGGGCTGCTTGGCTTACGGAAATGTTGGGACAAACACAGTCTGATCTCCCAAGAAAAGATTTGGTCTCAACACTTCTGGAGTGCTCTGGTTTCTTTGTAGTTTGTAAAAATGTATCTGAACAATGGGCTTTAGAAAAAAGAACGCATTGTCTTCTCGATCGAGACCTACATAAAGCCTTGTCTTCCTCATTGGTGAGAAAGGTTACAGGATCCAATAAGAAAACATGTTTATAGGGGAGGAAGTTGAGCCAAGAAAGGCATCCACCCCTGGCCCACCTCACCAAGCTCCCAGCCAAGAGAAATACTGAGTTGGTTTATGTGAAAGATGCTAAGAAATTTTGTTAGAAAATCTTCTGAACTTTCATGATTTTCTAGGTATGTTCCAGCTCTACGATTCTCATAGCTAAGATTAATTTAGATTATTACACTTTTAAGGTGATATGACTGCCTCTTTTGCTGGGCCTGAGGAATTGGCCTGGAATAAGCTTTCTGGAGTGATCCCTACTCTTCTCTGCCTCTTTGGAAAAGCTCACCACCACTTTCCTCGCTGCTCTGAGAGGGGATTCTGTGCCAGATCCTAGCACGGGGAGTTGACTCACAGATTTAGCTCCACTTCTGTTTTCTTCCTTTCAACCACTTTTTTTTTCTTTTGCCTCTTTAAATAAAAAAAAAAATCTGTATTTTGAAATATAACATACAGGAAGAAAAATGGAGAACATATCAAAGGGAGCACACTTTGTGTGCATATTCACAAGGGTTAAAACATCACAGCACCCCAGAGATGTTCTCATTTCCCCTCCCAGGTATTTTCCTCCTGCGTTCCCCCAAAGTGACCACCCTGATCTCCAAGATGGATTAGTGTTGCCTCTCTTTGAAGTCTGTATAAATAGAATTTAAACAGAATGTACTCTTCTGTGTCTGACTTCTTTCACCCAGCATTGGTGAGATTCATCGATGTTGCTGCATTTAGCTGTAGTTGTTTAAAAAATTGCTGGGTGATGTTCCTTTGTATATATACCCCCACTTTATTTATTCATTTTACTGTTGATGGAAATTTGATGGTAGTCAGTTTGAGCTGATTATGAATAAAGACATGGACACTCTTGCACATGTCACTTGGTGCACACGGGCAAACGTTTCTCTTGCACCTGTCCAGCCTGCTTGTGATTTGCCCTCTGACATCATTCAGCTTCTTAGGATTTGTTTCCCTTTCTTTGAAAGATGTTAATGGAGTCCAGTTTGATATTTCTCCTATTCATTGTGTCCACTGCACTGTTTGTGGAATATTTTTAAATGAACTTGCTATCATTGGCAGCCTGACAGTTTTTTTCCTCCTTGTTTCCTCTATGGAAGCATACATTCATAGTAGGCTCCCTGACACCAGGGGAGCCACATCAACTTCTTCCTTCAGACCGGCAGCTCTCGCAGTGTGGTCCTTGCATCTGCAGCATCATCTGAGAACTTGTGTGAAACTCCCATTCTGGGCTTCCTCCCAGACCTACAGAATCAGAGTTGGGGTTTGGAGCACAGCACTCTGTGTTTTAGCAAATTCTCCATGGAATTCTGATGTCCACTCAAGTCTGAGAACTAGTGCCTTAGCATCATCTCCACCTCCATCACCTCTCAGCATGCACACAGCAGGAGGCACCTGGTAGGGAATTTATTTATTTATCATCCGCTCATTCCACCAGCACTTGTTGGGCAGTTCCTATGTCCTGAGCCTCACTCTGCTAAAGGGATATGGGGATATGAAGATGCATTAGAGATGGTCTTTGCTCTCAGGGGGCTCAAGGTCAGCAAATGGATATAATACAGGGTGATAGATGCCTCTCCTGGTGAGGTCAGGGAATGGTCCATTCAGGAGGTGAGCCTTGCACTCAAATAAGTGTTGAACTAAATCACTGAATGGTATGCCCCCTAGCAAGAACTAATTAATGCTGGCATGTTGCTAGTAGCCTCTTGGATATAAAAGTGCACAGTGTTATCATCACTTCCGAAACCCAGGTGCCTGGAACATAGTAGACAGCCATTAAATATGTGTTGAATTTCTGAATGAATGGCTAGTTTTTCTGTGGCTTTTTTTTGCCCTGCATTTCATTCATTCAACATGTATTTATTGAGGACCCGTTATATGACAAGAACTCTGCTATACACCGAGTTAAAGGGGGGAATGAAAATAGACACAATTTCTGTTCATCCAAAGGCCAGTAGATGAAGCTACTAATGTGAAGTGTGTGAACCGTGGCTGTCTAGGGTAGTGCTCACCTAGCTGTCTTAACTGGTTCCCAGCAAGCTGTTTGAATGTTCTGATTGGTCAAGGAAGCCCAAATGGCTGTGGGGCTGGGGCTAGAACAGGCCTGTGTGTTTGATCTTCTTGATCTGGGAGAGGACTATATGAAGAGGTGGATCTACTGAGTTCTTCAGGGTGTTTTATACAATTTAAAAGGTTCTTTTGATGGTGGGGCACATCACACTGACACTCAGAGAGTTGAAAAGTAGAACTCTTTGCCATTTACAGCTCTGAATAAGAGAAGCCTTCCAGGCAGAATTACACAGGGGGTTGCCCCTAGGGACAGGATAACAGAGCTGGAGCTATAGGGTCTGTTTCCGTTGGCAAGGGGAGGGTGGGTTAGCCGGGTCTCATGGGCTTATCTAAACAATTTTGTGGGCTCTGGGGTACAGTGGCTGTTGCTATTGTCTGGTGCCTGACCCTGGGGTACATAGGAAAAGTGCATAATGACCCTGGGGTACATAGGAAAAGTGCATAATGACCCTGGGGTACATAGGAAAAGTGCATAATGACCCTGGGGTACATAGGAAAAGTGCATAATGACCCTGGGGTACATAGGAAAGGTGCATAATGACCCTGGGGTACATAGGAAAGGTGCATAATGACCCTGGGGTACATAGGAAAAGTGCATAATGACCCTGGGGTACATAGGAAAAGTGCATAATGACCCTGGGGTACATAGGAAAGGTGCATAATGACCCTGGGGTACATAGGAAAGGTGCATAATGACCCTGGGGTATGGGAGCCCCTTAAGGGGAATGGTCATGATGTGGACTTCATCAGCTACTCTAGGAAAGAAGTTGACCAGCCCCCAGCCAGGGCCTGACAACTGGATCATGACAACATTTTAAGAAAAATTAGATTACATAGGGAAGTTTCATGGAACGCCAAATTCTGTTTTGCTGCAATGAAGCATTTGTACAGTGTTTGTGCGGCTGTCCTTTTCCCATCCTCGGCGTCTCCAGCTGTGCAGGGGGCAGTTTTTTGGTTTTCAGGTGGGAGTGGAAGTAGGAATTCTGCATCAGCACAAGTGAGCATATGCTATAATAAAAATTATACACAGTATTTCTAGCCTGGTGAGGGAATGATATGTTAAAGGTAACCCCCATAGACCTCATTTAGAGGGTCATGTTGAAGTTACCTATGAGGGAAAATATCCCAAAAAATGAGGGGTGACCAGACACTCCTTGCTCATGTTTCTTGAAATCAACTCAACGAGTAAGGGTGCCTATGTTAAAAAATGGAGCCTCTATGCAAGGCTGGCAGGCCCTTTTCGGGGAATAGATATTAGATATTAAGGGTGAACAATGACTTAAACGGTCTAAAAAGTTCCAGTTAATGTTATCGTGGCCTGCCGAGTGGTTCATTGTTTGTGGGATGAACCAGAGTAAAATCTAGTGAGGCATAAGAATGGAGTAACGCCAGCAGTGAACTTCTGCTGTTTTGGAGCCCATTTTACTGGAAGTTGTATGCATGGATTAAAGGAAGGGGGTGGTCACATTTGGAATCCCTGGCTGTGAACTTTGTCAACTCTATGCAACTTTTTTGCTTGAACTCTTCCTAGGCAGCAGCAATTTCTGACTCTGTGGCCCTCGTAGCTGACTGTGCACTGGAACACACGCAAATGAAGCAGGACTGTCGGACTAGACACTTGGAAAGAGCAATTAGGTCCACCCAAGCCTCTAGACAACCTCTTTTCCCAGTGAGGGTTATGCCCTGCTGGAACTACCCAGAGATGCAGATCTGAAGCTCATTAAGAGAGACTGAACTGCATCTATATTTAAAGCATCTGCTGTCCCAGGATACAAAAGTAAAGTGGTGGATGTTATTCTTGCTGGATTTGCTGTCTGAAAGCTCAAACATTTCCATCCCTTTCATATAGTCTTGATCCTGTAATTCATTGTCTATTTTTTAAAAATTCAACCTGCCTCTACATTAGAAACAAAGCAAAAACAAAACCATCACCACCGTGCTTATTTTAGTAAGCTTATTTTTTAAGAAGATAAAAATCAATATTCTCCCTTGCACAGCTGATGTCCTGGGGGATGAGCTACAGGAATCATAGTTAAATTGCTGCTAGTCTGTCTGTGTGAGAGAAAAGGTCAATATTTTTCTAGAAAGAAAGCGCTCTGCTTTTCTCTTGGGAGTCAAGAGAATGCAGCGGTGGTAAATTACTGGATTTTGTGCCCAGGTGATTGCGAGGGATAATTCCACTCCTTGAACGGAAACACCCCTCCTCTGCTATGGTTCTTTCTTCTCACCTCTCTCACTCTCGACTTAGAAAGGATTTCGTGGCCAGGCGCGATGGCTCATGCCTGTAACCCCAGCACTTTGGGAGGCTGAGGTGGGTGGATCACCTGAGGTCAGGAATTTGAGACCAGCCTGACCAACAGGGTAAAACCCCATCTCCACTAAAAATACAAAAATTAGTCAGGTGTGGTGGCGGGTGCCTATAATCTCAGCTACTTGAGAGGATGAGGCAGGAGAATTACTTGAACCCGGGAGGCAGAGGTTGCAGTGAGCCGAGATCGTGCCAGTGCACTCCAGCCTGGGCGACAGAGTGAGATCTGTCAAAAAAAAAAAAAAAAAAAAAAAGAAACAAGAAAAGGAAAGAAAGAGTTTCATTTTGTCGGTGTCACTAGCTTAACCTTACAGAACTGCTCAGCAAGGACTGACTGCCTTACCCACTAAACTCAATAGTGTAGGAAGTCAGATCTAGGGGTTGTCGCTGAAGAATTCAGATCTAAAATGCCACTTTATCAGTCAGGATAAGCCAGGATCTGCTGAGGTAACAAAAACCTCCAGTCTCAGTTATTTAAAACCACCAAAGTTTCATTCCTGCTCATGCTGCATGTTCACTGCTGCTCAGCACAGGCCTCAGATCATCATTGGGATTATTCAGAGACCCAAGCAAAGAAGACCTCAACTTGACACCTGCCTCATGACCACCAAAGCAGTGGAGATAAAGCAAGATGAGCTGTGCCTCACTCTTTAAGCTTAATTATTAAGTGATACACGTCACTTCTGCTTACATTTTATTGGACAAAACAAGATGTGTGACATATCTACTTTCTGCATGCCCAGAAGAAGGGCAGAACCAGAATGTTTGTGAACAGTCTTAATGACCACTGTGTCTGTTCATCTGATGAACTGGGAAGTTTGAAAAGACCTGAGAGGCTATTTCCTCTGGACTTCATCCTAATGAAGATATCTTTTCTTTTTCTGGAGGGGACAGAGTTTCACTCTTTTTGCCCAGACTGGAGTGCAACGGTGCGATCTCGGCTCACTGCAACCTCCGCCTCCTAGGTTCAAATGATTCACCTGCGTCAACCTCCCAAGTAGCTGGGATTGCAGGCATGCACCACCATGCCCAGCTAATTTTGTATTTTTAGTAGAGACGTGGTTTCACCATGTTGGTCAGGCTGGTCTCAAACTCCTGACCTCAGGTGATCCACCTGCCTCAGCCACCCAAAGTGCTGGGATTACAGGCATGAGCCACTGCACCCGGCCAGGAGATATCTTTTCTGCAATACACTGACCACTGTCCATGCTCAACCTCTGCTAGAACATTCTTGGTGAGGGGGACCTTGACTACTTCTCAAGGTGGCCATGGTGTTTTTAGTCAGCCTTTGTATAGTTAAAGTCCCTTAGAGCCTGCATGTCTGGAGCTTGGCCTCATCCTCTGTCCTCTGGCTATTTGACCCTGGCTATGGTGCTCACCTTGCTGAGTCTGTTTCTGTATTTGTAAAATGGAACTTTGTTCAAAGTTAAATTGAGCATCAAATGAAATGCAATGAAGTCTGTTGAGACTCTACATGGTTGGCACGTAATTGAAAACAAAGGTTTGTGCCTCTGCTTTTTCTCCCACATAGGCTTCTGTAAGGTTGAATGTGAAAATGTATATAAATTAGCACATATGTATGGATTCAATTATTGCTCTACTTGTTGTAGATGGCAAAAATGTTTAGTGACTACGTGCACAACTAAAAAACATGCCAATATTTGGACCAAAGTGGCTATGGAAAATCTTGGAAGTCCAGTGTCATAGATGAATATGTATAAATTGTTCAATCATATCAGACATTTATTATTTAAAAATAGATGGGTTTTTATTTTTATTTTTTCTCTACTTCCTATTTGTTTTCTGGAATGCCTCCTCCTCCCTACCCTTTGCTTACTTTGAATTATTCTTCATGTTTCAGTTTCTCTCCAGTTTTCACTGGCAAAAATGGTCTGTATTCACCCCAGATTGTATCATTTGTCACATAGAATTGCCTACAACTTTAAGTACCTTGGAACGATTTTTGAATGCCACTGTATTCATCCCCACCTTTCCAAATGAATGAACTGGCAACATATACAAAATTGCTATCACAGTATCCAGCACTTAGTAAGTCCTCAACACGTGGTAACTCCTCTCTCCTCCCCTTGGGTAATCTTGGAGGAAAACTGGACCTCTAGTTTGCACTGTTTAAGCTCAATATGCTAAGTGAAATTCAGAAACATGTTGCTTGTCATTGCCCTTCATAAAATATTACTGTCATTTTGGACAAATGGCTCAGAGGACATCTGGTTATTCTCTGTGAGTGATGATGATCTAGTAAAGCAATGGCTATTTGCAGCATGACTCCAGGCATTCAAGAACAGTGGATAAGCAGAAACAACAGTGGGGTCAAGAGAATACCAGAAATGAAGGGGCAAATATCTCTGAACTTTTTTGTGTATATAAGTTGATTTAAATAGCACTTCCCTTCAGAAAAATGCTTTGTTGAACGAATGCAAGGTTTTATAACTCTACTAGTTAACTGGATAATGAATCTGGAGAGCTACTCAGAATTACCACTTTGGAAAAAACAGAAGATACCAACTCAGTTCAATGAATTATCTTACTCTATACTGTTAGCACAGCACGATACCTTATGCACTGGTGAGTCCAAACCTCTCATTTCCTGGAACAGGGGGACTGAAGATCAGAGAGGTCACAAATATTTAAATTTGGAAATAGTGAGTTAGGCATCAAATCAAATTCTCTCAATTTTTAATGTTCCTTTTGAAGTGGGTGAAGACCCTGGAGTCAGCTTCGTAGGAGACTGGAGAGTGACTTCCAGTGGGGTGAACTCTGGGCTGGTCAGCCTTCCTTCCATCTGGTTGTGGGGTCAGAAATGGAGAGACTCCAAATGTTGTCCCCTCAGGAGATGGTGGCACAAGAGAGACAGCACCCTCCTAAGATTACCTCCGGCCCTGCTAGGTCACCTTTGCAATTTCATTAGCTCCAGGCTGCCTTGTTCCATTCAGATTTACAGAAATTTTAGATCTGGGATTTGGATCAAAAGGCAGAAGCAAGAAAAATTCATGTTGAGTGGTTTTTGAAACCAACACTATAACGATTGAGTATATTTGACGTATAAGTTGTCACTGTCTAGACTGATGTCCTCATTGTCAAAGGGCAAGAGCAAATGTCTCTAGGTTCCTGTGTTGTTCATTTGTTTCCCGCTCCCTTTTTAAAATGGCCTTATGAAAGGACACCTTCTTCTCCTTCCTGTAGAAATGGGCCACAAGCTTCAGGTAAGAGCCTTCCCTGACTTCCCTCAGCCACCAAGTGGAAGCAGTGTCTTACTCTCAGAACCCACATGGCATTTTATCCATGGCATTTATCCAGCAGTGTGTCCCTTTGGGAGCCTGTCACTTTTTATTCTGCATGATAGGTGACTGTGTCCACGCTACATTTCCCATTGTAGAGGATGAACCCCTCGAGGATGTGTCTTTGATTGATTTACCCTTGAATCTCCCATAGTACAGTATGTCCATGCAGCAGCGGCTTTAAAAAGTGTAACTGGAAAGCATTTCATCATATAGTATTGTAGGGCTGCCTGAAACAAATTGATGAGCAGTACTGAAAACCACACAAATCTCAGTACCCAGTCTTTGCTTCACGGTGATGAGGATGATGCATGCACTGGAGACTTTAGCTTTGAATCCCTGTCTAAGACATTAGGCCCTTCTGTAATGATTCTGGTCAATCTGGCTGCTGCTCAGTGGAACTACATCTGGTGCACAAGGAGGCACGTATTAAGTGCTCAGCAAACTCGGGCTGAGTGACCAACTTGGTGGATAAAATGTACAAGAAACCGGTATCTCGGAGTGAGCCTGAATGAGGCACAGCAGACTGGTTTAGGTTTTATCAGGCCACATTAAAAGTTGCCAGGTCTATGAATTTAAACCAGTAGTATGCTGGTAAGTGTTTAATCATCAGCTTTCTGGAAAAAAGGGCCTGATTTGTAGCATTTGCTGATTCCTGTGGTGTAAATGTACCCTCCATGGTTGATTTCAGGCTACCAATGTGATACCACTGGCCTTAGAGTCTGGAGGGGATATATGTGATATGGGCTGTCTTCCAGCACACCTCTGGCGAATCTTTGTCTTTTCAGGGCTCATAAGGTGGTGCTGCTGCAATGATGGTGACCACAGTTGGGTGCACTCTAGGAATTCAGGTGATCTATATCCAAATTCCGTGGCGACATCAAGCCATCCTTCCGCAGGTTGGATCAGTGTTTCTAAGTTCCTTATCCTCCCAGCCATGGAGCATTATGTTGGTAATATTTAATTCTGCTTCTGTTATCCAGACACAGCAGATATGGTGCCTCAGACCTCAGAATTGACAGCTAAACATTTAGTAAGGAAAGCTTCCTAAACTCTGCACCAGGGGTTGAAATGCAAAGAAAAAAATAAGTTAAATCAGAGTTTTAAAAAATATCATGTAGGAAGCCAACAGTAGCTTTGCTGAATTGGAATAGGTGTGTTAAAAAAAAATCAACCAAATTCCATCAGTTTGGATACATGCTGGAAACTATATGGGTATCATGAAAACTGTGGAAATCCCCACCTAGAATTGCTGCTTGTCCTCATTCACTTTCATGTACATTGTCAGGATGGGCAAAAATGCTTGGGAATGTTCAATGTACTAAGAGTTATCAGAGCATGCAATTTGGAGTAAGACACTCTTGAGTTCAATACCTGGTACTCTGACCACTTGCCTGACTAACCTCAATGTGCTTATCTATAAAGTGGGTATAATCATAGTAATAATATAATAAGCTCCCTGAGCAATTATGAAGCTTAAATGACAGCATGTGTTCAAATCACTCAGTACACAGAAAGTCCTAATTGCTGAACTGGCAATGCCTCCTAACCCTAGATGCCTCATGATATTTTCCTGGTTAGCTGTGCTTAGGTACATTGTCATTAACCTAAATATTCATGTTTGTGAAACAAATTATATCATCCAAATTGATGCTTCCAGTAATCCTGTGACATAGAGAATGGTCTGATTTATTTCCATCCAGTAAATCAAGGTGCTCCCTGCGTGGTATTGAAGTATGATGCTGGGATTCTTTACTTAGTCCTCTTTCTGCTGCCCTCTGTTCATGTCCAGGACTTACCTGTGCTGCTCCAGAAGCTGGGATTGCCACAGAACAGAGAGTGCATAAGCTAAACTCTTCTAGGAACCAAAGCAGAAGCTCATCAAGAGAGTTACCACATTTTTCAGACGTGGATTGTCATCTGAGAGTGTTTAGGAGGTCAAACAAGTACAAGTTGCCTCGCAAGGTCAATTGATAGTTATTGCTGGTGGCAGACAATCAGATAATGTTGCTTTTCCTTTGAATTGTACTTTTCTTCCAACTGTCCCACATGGCTCACAATCTACAGTTGTGGGGTGATCTTGTTTATAATTCCAATACATGATGAAGTTTGTATTGCTATCTGCTGATTCACAGAAAAAGCAAATTAACTGAAGGCCTAATAAAAGGTAACTTGGCTGGGTGCGGTGGCTCATCCCTATAATCCCAGCACTTTGGGAGGCCAAGGTGGGAGGGAGTTTGAGACCAGCCTGGGCAACCTAGGGAGATTCTGTCTCTACACAAAATTAAAAAAAAAAAAAAGCCAGGCATGGTGTCATGTACCTGTGGTCCCAGCTACTCGAGAGGTGGGAGGATTGCTTGAGCCCAGGAGGTCGAGGCTGCAGTGAGCTATGATTGTGCGACTGAACTCCAGCCTGGGCAATGGAGTAAGACCCTGTTTCAAAAAACAAGAAAAAAAGGCAATTCAAGCTAGACATAGTGGCTCCCTTCCAAAGAATATATTATGAAAAGAGGGAAAAAACGAGAGTGGGGAAACCTGATAACTCTGCCTCAAGGCCAACATCCATAGTGATAAGCCATGCTGATAGTGCGTACCCTTGATATGATGTGATGAGAATGGGATTTTACCTCTGTGCTCTTCTTCCGCAAAATAAATGACCTCTATCTAATCGTGAGGAAAATAGCAGAAACATTCCAACTGAGGGACATTCTACAACACCCCTGACCAGTACTCTTCAAAACTGTCAAAGTCATAAGAAATAAGGAAAGTCTTGAGACACTGTCATAGCCCAGAGGACCTGAAGGAGACATAACGGCTAAATGAAATGTGGTGTCCTGGATGGAATCCTGGAGCAGAAAATAGACACTAGGTAAAAATGAAGGAAATTGGAATGAAAGATTGACCTTAATTGATCATTATGTATCCATATTGGTTAATTAATGATGACAACTGTGCCCTACCAACAGAAGACTTTAACAATAGGGGTACCTGTGGATAGGGTGCATGGGAACTCTTCATACTATCTGAAGTTTTTCTTTAAATTTAAAGCTATTCTATAATTAAAAATATATTTTTAAAAAGGCAACTCAGCCTAGAGGCTTGCTTTATTAATTTATTTTCAAGACTCAAATGAAAAGCTATAATTATGAATATAAAACTATTGGGAAATAAAGAATTTAATATATAGCCCTTGATTATATTCTATTGACAGTCCAGGGGAAGAGATGGCAGCAAGGGGGATGCGTTAAATGAAAGGAAAGTCAAAGGTCTTATAGAAATGACAGGAGTATGAGACTGAGACCAATTCAGGGGCACAGAGGGAAAGAGATATGCCAATCACAGATGCAAAATCTAAACAGGCACTGGACACGGGCTCAGACACCGATTCCAACATGTAAAAGAGTAACATAAAAAGCTATAGAAAATGCAACATGGAGGCAGCATTATTTCCATTTTGTGTCTACTCTGTTCTTGCTGCTCAAGCCCAGGTTCCCACTGAGGTTATTTTTTTCTAATTTTTTTTTTAGACAGAGTCTCCCTCTGTCACCCAGGCTGGAATGCAGTGGTGCGATCTCGGCTCACTGCAGCCTCCACCTCCCAGGCTCAAGCGATTTTCCTGCCTCAGTCTCCTGAGTAGCTGGGATTACAGGCACGCACCACCACACCTGGCTAATTTTTGTATTTTTAGTAGAGATGTGGTTTCACCATGTTGGCCAGGCTGGTCTCAAACTCCTGGCCTCAAGTGGTCCACCTGCTTTGGCTTCACAAAGTACTGGGATTACAGGCTTGAGCCACCGCACCCAGCCCCTCCATGACATTTCATAGCTGTAGTCAAAATCCTTACTGGCCATGAAGCTGAGGTTGTTTGTTCAAGTGGCCAGAAGTTTTCTAATTCTGCATTGCATAAGCCCTTTACAAATAATGCTTTATAGAATAATTTAAACATTCATTTGAATAAACACAACTTACAATAACTTTATAACAAAAACAATAATAAAACTGGAATCTCAACTGTTGTCTAACAAAATTAAAGGGAAATAAGAAATGAGCACTCTCATGCTACAAGAACAGACTACTGAAAACCTCAGCTTATGCATGTAGTATTTTAAAGTTGGAAGGGACCTTAGCTGTAATATTTAGCTTGCAGTCTTGGTAGTGTCAGGAACATGTGTTAAACTGGAATGCCGGGTGCCTGAGTTTTTCAATCCCTCTGGGCTCCCTTCACCTTTCATTTAGGACCAAGGTAGCACACTTTTCATTATCTGCCAGGGCCTCAGTACAACTAGAACTAGTAACAGACAAAAATGTCAACAGGCCTATGTCCTGAATGGTAATGCCTAGGTTTTCTTCTAGAGTTTTTATGGTTTTAGGTCTAACATTTAAGTCTTTAATCCATCTTGAATTGATTTTTGTATAAGGTGTAAGGAAGGGATCCAGTTTCAGCTTTCTGCTTATGGCTAGCCAGTTTTCCCAGCACCATTTATTAAATAGGGAATCCTTTCCCCATTTCTTGTTTTTGTCAGGTTTGTCAAAGATCAGATAGTTGTAGATATGTGGCATTATTTCTGATGGCTCTGTTCTGTTCCATTGATCTATATCTCTGTTTTGGTACCAGTACCATGTTGTTTTGGTTACTGTAGCCTTGTAGTATAGTTTGAAGTCAGGTAGTGTGATACCTCCAGCCTTGTTCTTTTGGCTTAGGATTGACTTGGCAATGCGGGCTCTTTTTTGGTTCCATATGAACTTTAAAGTAGTTTTTTCCAATTCTGTGAAGAAAGTCATTGGTAACTTGATGGGGATGGCATTGAATCTGTAAATTACCTTGGGAAGGATGGCCATTTTCATGATATTGATTCTTCCTACCCATGAGCATGGAATGTTCTTCCATTTGTTTGTATCCTCTTTAATTTCCTTGAGCAGTGGTTTGTAGTTCTCCTTGAAGAGGTCCTTCACATCCCTTGTAAGTTGGATTCCTAGGTATTTTATTCTCTTTGAAGCAATTGTGAATGGGAGTTCACCCATGATTTGGCTCTCTGTTTGTCTGTTATTGATGTATAAGAATGCTTGTGATTTTTGTACATTGATTTTGTATCCTGAGACTTTGCTGAAGTTGCTTATCAGCTTAAGGAGATTTTGGGCTGAGACAATGGGGTTTTCTAGATACACCATCATGTCATCTGCAAACAGGGACTGGATTAAGAAAATGTGGCACATATACACCATGGAATACTATGCAGCCATAAAAAATGATGAGTTCATGTCCTTTGTAGGGACATGGATGAAATTGGAAATCATCATTCTCAGTAAACTATCGCAAGAACAAAAAACCAAACACCGCATATTTTCACTCATAGGTGGGAATTGAACAATGAGAACACATGGACACAGGAAGGGGAACATCACACTCCGGGGACTGTTGTGGGGTGGGGGGAGGGGGGACGGATAGCACTGGGAGATATACCTAATGCTAGATGACGAGTTGGTGGGTGCAGCGCACCAGCATGGCACATGTATACATATGTAACTTACCTGCACGTTGCGCACATGTACCATAGAGCCTAAAGTATAATAATAATAATAATAATCATCATCATCATAATAATCATAATGATAATAATAAAAAGAAAAAAAAAGAAAAAAAATGTCAACAGGCTTGCATTTGAATTTGTCTTTTTAGGCAGTGGTTTTATAGATTAATCATTGAAAATGACTCTTGCTTATCTATGACATGTGCTCTCAAAATATTTTGTATTTGAACACTTTCTTTCATGGATCCTGTTTAGTTTGTATTTTTCTTTTTTTCCGAGAAAAGAAACATATGCCCTTCCTATGACATTTCTATGAATTTTCAGCTGCTAAATCATACTGTTGAATGGAATAACTTTTTTCTAAATGTTTTTCTAAGCACGCTGTAACTTCCCTTCTTTTGGATCAATTCCTGGCTTGTTACATAGCATTGATGCTAAGGACTTATTTTATTTTATTCTAAGTTAGTTTCTCTATGTTTTGGATTCTATGTTTTCTTTCATTCTCTCTGGGAATGTTTTATTTTCTTTGAGTGTACTATATTTTCAAGTAATTTAAAAAGTTTTTGTGTTTTATGCATGCCTAAAAATTTTATTTCACTCATTCCTGACTGATAGTTTGAATAGATATAGAATTCTGGTTTAAAATAATGTTCTTTCATAACTGTTAAGACATGACTTCATTATTTTGTAACAGTTAATTTTCTGATAAGTCTGATGCCAATCTGATTCTAGTGTCTTTATAAATATATGTTTCCATCTCTCTTGTATATTGAAGACAGTTTCTTTATTCTGGCATTCTGAGATTTCTTTACACTTTTTCATTTATCCTGCTTAGCATTTGATGGACTCTTCCAATCAGAAAGTTCAAGTTTCTTTGATAATTTTGTAAGTTTTGATAAATTTTTTTGCTCCAATTTTAAAAGAGGTGGCTATTAATCTTCATGGATGGATCTTCTATTTTGTTTCTTTTCCTTTTCTTTATCTTTTGGACCCATTTTATGAAGATTTCTTTGAGTTTATATTCTAATCCACATTTATTTTGTTATATTCAGTCATGATATTTTTAATTTTCAAGAATTCACTTAATCCCTGAATGTTTCTGCTTTTGTTTCATAGATTCAAGAAATTTGGTTATTTTTCCCTGGGGATACTAATAGCTCTCTTCTGTTTCCTGATATCTTCCCCTTGGGGTTAAATGCTGGACATTTGTTCGTCTTAGGTCTTCTCTTTCATGTTAATTGCTTTGTTTATATACCCTCTGATTCTTGGTCATCCGTTCAAATTTATGAATAAAAAAAATGCTGGTGAGCACAGTCCACTGGCTTGGCTTTCTTGTGATACTGAACATTTCTATTTCTGTACATAGGTGTCTTTGTCTGTTCAGGCTGCCATAAAAAATGCCCTAGACTGAGTAATTTATAAACAACAGGATATCTTGCTCACAGTTCTAGAGGCTGGGGAGTCCAAGATCAAAGTCAGCTGATTTGGTGTCTGGTGAAGGCTTGTTCGTCATAGATGGCACCTTCTTGCTGTGTCTTCAGATGGTGGAAGGAGTGAACAGGCTTCCTCAGCCTCTTTTATAGGACAGGGCTCTCATGGCCTAAATCACCTCCCAAAGGCATTACCTCTTAATACTATTGCATTGGAGATTAGGTTTCATTATATGAATGTTGGGAGGATACAAACATTCGGGTCATAGCAACAGGCCAATATGACAAAAGACCAGCTTCTCTTGGGGTATGTGGGGTTGAAGGAGGAGACATCTTCTTCCAAACACCCTCCATGCTGCAAAATGGGGAGCTTTGCAGCAGAGACACATCACCCACCCCAGGAACACTCATTCTCTCCTGGCCACTCACTCACTTGCTATTAGGGGACAGTCCCCTGGATTAGCCTGGAAGCCATGAACCCTGATTCCAGTGGCCCAGAGATTGAGCAGGAAAGTCTCAGTGTTTGAGGGGGGCACTGACCCACCAGCCCCTGCCCATGTGCCCCTTTTCTCTCCTGTTCCTTGAGTTTCCATTCCAGGAAAAGTGGCTCTAACCTCTCCTCTAGTCTTTCCATGTGCCAATTAGGACAATAGCATTTTCCACTGTAAATTTTGTTTTATCAGTATCTAATTTAATTAATTAAATTTCTCCAGATTTTTTAAAAACTTAACTTATTTATGTTATGCTGACCTCCCTATTGTTCCACCCTTTTCTTTTTCTTTTCTTCTTCTTCTTTTTTTTTTTTTTTTTTTTTTTATACTGAGTTTTGCTCTTGTCACCCAGGCTGGAGTGCAATGGCGTGATCTCAGCTCACTGTAACCTTTGCCTCCTGGGTTCAAAGATTCTCCTGCCTCAGCCTCCCAAGCAGCTGGGATTACAAGCATGCACCACCACACCTAGCTAATTTTTTATATTTTTAGTAGAGATGGGGTTTCACCATGTGGGCCAGGCTGGTATCAAACTCCTCAGCCTACCAAAGTGCTAGGATTATAGGCATAAGCCACCACACCTGGCCCACTCTTATTTTCTTAACAGTCTTGGATTAATTTCCTTTCCTACATCTATACTGTATTTTCAATGGAAGATTTCGAGGAAGAGAATGTAAATGGGTATGTTCAATCCACCATCTGGAACCAGAAACCCTTTTAATTCATTCTTAGTAGTACAGTTATCATTAAAGCATATGACTCTCCTTGGCCTATGACTGAGAAAATGAAACATGGGTGCACTGGATACTTTAGTTAAGAGAAAATTCTTACTGTACAGTGGTTAAAAGAGTATGTTTAATTCCAGGTCCACCACTCCCTAAGCTAAGGGGTCCAGGGGGACATTTCCTAAAAGTTTCTGCCTCTCTTTCCTTATTCATACAATCATGAATAATAACAGTACCTCCCTCAAGGGATGGTGTGAGGGTTGTAAGAAGGCCTAGTGCCTGGCACAAAGCAAACTCTCCACAAATGCTCACTCTGTAAGTATCTTCTCCCGTGGGATTCTGCTGTAGTTTTGTTGAAAATGTGCAGCGTTTTCTGATAGAAAGGTTGTTTATATACCTTTTGATATTCTTCCAACAAATAATCATACAGAGCTAATATGAAAAATGGTATAATAGGCTGGACACAGTGGCTCACACCTGTAATCCCAGCACTTTGGGAGGCAGAGGTGGAAGGAATGTGTGAAGCAGGAGTTTGGTACCAGCCTGAGCAACACAGTGAAACCTCGTCTCTATAAAAAAATTTAAAAAAAAATTGTCTAGTTGCAGTGGCACACTCCTGTAGTCCCAGCTAGTCAGGAGGCTGAGGTGGGAGGATCCCTTGAGCCCAGGAATAAAAAGGTGCAGTGAGTGATGATTGTGCCACTGCACTCCAGCCTAGGCAACAGAATGAGACCCCATCTCTAAAAAAAAGGTATAATAAGTGACTGAGATAGAGGTGAAGCAAGAACAAGGCTGGAAGGAACCTTAGAGCCTATCATATGCAACCACCTCATTTCACCCATGGAGCAAGGGCTAGTAGGTGGTGAGCAATGGAGCCCTTGTCCCTATCTAGGTCTCCTGATGCTCATGGGCTCTTCCAAGGCACCTCCTGTTTGGCAGGCATTTTTCGGGTGCCCTCTCAACAGAAAGGTACTTCTGCTATCTCTGCTTTATGGAGAGGAAGCTTAGGCTCAGAGCTGAGTGTAGTGGAGAAGCCCCCTCTGTGAGGCTGGGTTCCAAAGTTAGCATACAAAGCAAAAACTCCATGTAGTCCAGTCAGCCGAAATTCCTCCATGGTGTTGCTGCTTTGGAGACCAACATATAGGCTGCTTGTAACACAACACATTTGCTCTCTCAACTTGGAATAAACCATTATTTCTTCAACTGAGCTCCAGATAAAGCAATTGACTACTTTCAATTAGAAGGGCACGACGTACAAAAAACCCTGAGATCTGTGCAGAGGACGACAGAGTCCCATGTTCCATCTCCTTCCTCCTCTGGGACAATCGCTTCCTAAGTGAACTGATGGGCAGTATTTCCTTCCATTTTAAAATTCTTTATTTGCCTTTCACAGAGGCCTTTGGTTGAACTTGTGAAGTTCAGCTAGCCTAGGATGCAACCACGATGTTATTTGAAGGAACCACAGGCTGGGCGCGGTGGCTCATGCCTGTAATTCTAGCACTTTGGGAGGCTGAGGATGGTGGATCACTCGAGGTCAGGAGTTTGAGACCAGCCCGGCCAAGATGATAAAACCCTGTCTCTACTAAAATAAAAAAATTAGTTGGGCGTGGTGGCATGCGCCTGTAATCCCAGCTACTTGTGAGGCTGAGGCAGGAGAATCACTTGATCCTGGGAGGCGGAGGTTGCAGTGAGCCGAGATTGCACCACTGTACTCCAGCCTGGGTGACAAAGCGAGACTCCATCTCAAAAAAACAAACAAACAAAAAGAAAAAACAAAGAAAGAACCACATGGCTGATGTGGGGAGAGTTGGGTTGCACCCTAAGCCAAGGACAATCCTTTTTCATGGATTCTTTCCTGCTGTCCCAACACAGCCCTCTAGTTCATCACGCCAGGCAGATTTAGTTCAGCTTGACATGCAACACACGAGACTTCTGTTTTCTGGCATAAATCTCCAGACATTTTATGAACCAATAATGTCCAAAGAGTACATGGGCTCTTTTGCGGCTTGGTAATTACCACTGACCTCTTTCCTGGACCCTTCTCCATAAAGAGGCCACCTCCTTGGAGCAGCTCCGCCCTCTCCTTTTCTCCAAGGCCGTAGGTGGAACAAGTAAGTTCCTAATTAGCCAGCCTGCACAGGGAAGCTTGGTGTCAGATTTTCAGGTCAGCCTTTGATGCAGGGGTAACCAGAGGAGGTGATGCATCAACTTTGATTAAAGAGCTATGATGAACCAAGATAAAAATTGACATTTAATTTCTCTCAGACTCGATTAATCTTGCAGATCAGAATTAAAGGTGAATTGTCTTCTCTTTTGGTTTTGTGGGGTGAGGAATATACTCACAGAAGTGGTAAACTTGACAAAAATTTGCTATAATTTTATTCTCAAATCATTGCTATTTAATTAAACAAAGCCTCCCATCATGAATTTGTGGAGATGCAAGGTCTCCCACTTTTTCAACCAAATCTGTAATATTCTTTCCAGCACTCAGAAACACTCAAAGTCCATTCACCCCAGCTGCCAGCTGGGGAACTCCATCCAAGACGGATCCTAACCACTTCGTAAGCATCTCATTTACTGCCATGCTCACCTCCCTCCTAAGCCAGTGGAAAAGATGATCCGTGAAGCTTAAAAAGAAAAAAAAAACATGTTCAATAGCAACACATTTAGAATAACGATGTGCTCTGAAAACCACCACAACATGTGTGATTTTTTTCTGTTTAAACTGACACCCCACTTTGAAAAAAAACAAAAGAAAGAAAACAGCTTCAAGTGATAATTGTCTTTTCTTTGATTGTCAAAAGTGATATAAAAAAAGGAAAAAAGTAACTTACCAGTTATTAAACTAGAACACTATTAATTATTCTTGGAACATACACCACATTGACCTGAAAATTTCCAAGGTGGAGTGATTTACAACAGCAGTGAATCCTCTCGTTCTATTGCAAATGGTCCTCACACAGAGCTCGCTCAGCAAGAGGACTGACGAGGAGGCTTTCCCAGAGAAGTAGCAGAAGTAGCAGGCTTTTATCAGTAGATGGGGGTAGAGCAACACAGATGGAGCCTGGGTGTGCAGCTAGTCCTGAAAGTTTGTCCCTGAAGGTATGTGCACAAGCTTCACTGGGTACTATAGAAGGGAAGAATGGAAAGACAGAGGTTGAGATCAGATAACACAATCTTTCTAGTCCACGTCACACTGGAGTACATGAGATCACAGGCAAATTCAAAAAATGAGTTCCTGCCAAGCTGTACATTTCATTTTGCATGCCCTTATTTAGGTAGGAAATGATACAATTATTATTTTTAGTTTTGTTTCTCACTATTCTATTATGAATCCTCTCTTTTTCCATTCTTTCTCTTGTCTTATTCTTTGCTTCTTTTCTATATTCTACAATTCCTTTTGTAGCCATCACATCTCTTTTTTGAATGGGGTGAAGTATAACTGAATACATTTTTTAAAGCTGTAAATGTTCTTGTAGAGTGTAGGGTTATGATAACTTTTCTCTAAAGTATGGAAGGAAAGGAAGTCATAGGCTTTCTTGTACAACTTGTCTATTTCCTGTAGAAGGAAATTAGATACATTGAATGGGCATGGAGGCTGAAATATATTCTAGTACTGGCTTGGTAGATAAAATATATCCTAGCATGGACATTGCATAATAGAAGCAATAACAAAATCTATAATAAAGTCAAATGTTGAGCTTGATCATGTGCCTCATCTCCTGGCATATTTGTGAACATTCAAGAGTTAAATGATTGATTGATTGATCATTTATTTCCAAATCCCCATTCCTCACTTCCATTGCCTCCTCCCACTCTTCCCTTACAGCAACCATGCTAAGATATTATATATATATAATAAATATAATATACAATGTCCTATATATATCTGTTTATTAGCATGTATTGCTGAAAAATGTATATGTATTGTTTGTGGGTATGCTTTCTAATTTGCATAAACAGTATTCGGCTGTTGATCTCATTCTGTTTCTTTTTCTTCCCCACTCAGTATGAATGCCTTAAAGATCTATTCATGTTGCTGTGTGTGCCTCCTGTCTCTTGCTTCCAGTGGCGGCAGAGTATTTTATCCCACACGTGATGCTTTCTGACTTCCGCAAGAGTAGCCACCTAGACTGTCTCTGGTTCTCCAGATCCCAAACAGTGCTGTGGGAAGATTCTTACCCAGATCTCCTTCAGCATTTGTGTGAGGTTGTTGGTGATCTGAACCTGACCACAAGATTGCTGTGTCATAGGACATAGGTGTGGCAAATCTGATGGCTCTCCATGATGACCACACTACTTTATATTCCCACCGGCAGAGTCTGATCCTCTCTCCATGTCCCAGACTTGGTGTTGTCTAAAGAACAAGGATGTTCTCTCCATTTGTCAGATCTTCTTTTAGATTTCTTGTTAGAGTTTAGAAATATTATTTCTATTTAAAAATAGTAATTTTGTGTATTCCTTTAGTCAATTCCCAGATATTTTATAATGTTTGTAGCTATCATGACTTTCTTAAAGTTGTATCTTCCAGTTGTGTATGGAACTGTGTGGAAAAATGCTGTTAATTTTTTTGTGTGATTTTGTATTTCGCTTTCTTCCTGAACAATACTAGTGATCCTAATAGCCTATCTGTTGATTCTGTTGTATTTTATTCATAAGGAGTATGTTGCCTGGAGATAATGGCAGTTTGCCTTTTTGTCTTAACACCACTTCTCGTTTATGTATCATTTTTTAAAACATATGCCAGGACCACGAGCAATAGTAGTAATAATAATTCTTGTCTTATTTTTAATTTTAAAAAGTCCAGTGTTTCCATTAATTATAACGTTTGCTATAGGCTTTGGTACATACTTTTTGTCAATTCAAGGAAGTTTCTTTCCTTTCTATTTATAGTGTACTAAAATGCTTGTTCTGTGTCTATTGAGATGATCACATGACTTTTCTCCTTCAGTCTATTAATGCGGTACATTACATGGATAGATTTCCCAGATGTTGATCTACCCTTGCATTCCTGGGAGGGATGTTGTTCTGATGACAGCAAAGCTGAATGAGGCCCTCAGGGTTAAATTTCTCTGATATACTGTGCTAGCGTATTCTGCAAATTACATACACATATATCTTATACATATTTACTTATTCAATTAATTTTTTTTCATGTACTCTGTATTATACCCTGGACCAGATATGGGGATATGTCTTCCTTTTCACCAATATTCAGAGAAAACTTTGGCCTTAAAGTAGTCAGTGGTTTCCGACGGTCATTAAACAAGACCACGGAGAAGCAACGAGGCCACTGTTGACTTTTGTCTTTGTCATAAAAGGCCTATTGTCACTTCTGTCTGTCATTTGGGGGCTGCGTGGGACACAGGTATTTGGAGCTGAATAAACGACTGTGCATCTGACTTGGGCTTCCATCCAGTTTCACAACTGATAGTATGTGGATTTGCTTGATTCATTAAGATTTTTAAAATACAGTCTTTACTTGTTTATTGCTCAGTTTCATCATCTTGACACAATCATAAACCAATTAGAATGATAAACAAGCACTTGATAAAATAAGTGTTTTGAAATCCCAACTGACAATGACTGAAACAAGGAAAATATAATTCATTCCCCTATGATTTTGTTCTGAGAAAAGCTCTAAACAATACAAACTACATACTTGAAGGAAGCAGGATTGTATCCTGAAGGAGATTCCAACTTGGAATGTGAGCATTGAGTTGTAGATACAGATTGTGCAGTAACTAAGTGCACACACAAAGAAGTATCGGATTGCATATTGTCAGGGTGGTCTTCACCCTGAAAACAGGTTTGGGAGGAAATAATAACTTAGGATACCTGAGATGAAGTAATTGGATTTTCTGATTTCTCTTCTCACCTAATTGGATGTGCAAATGATCTGTCTGCACAATGAGCTCATGCCCGTGGCTGTTCTCGCCTGCATTTATATGCGGCGAGTGTGTGCATGTGTATGAATTTACACCAAATCATGCAGGCTTTATTCTCCTGCGGTGAGATCTCAGCACCCCAGAACAAAAAGAAAAATGGCTTCTTAATCATGATGGTCTTTGTAACATTCCCTTGCAGTTTTCTGGTAGTTTTATTTGACCTGTCATAAAAGCAGAGGACAGAGATGAGGCAGTGTGTATTAAAGTGGGGATGTCACAGGAGCTTTTGCTGTGAACTGGTGTACGTGCTGCACTCAGCAGGGGCCACTTCCTTATGTATAACTGTAATATTTTTCCTGTGTGTGTTTCCCACATCCAGCATTTCAGGCATTGATTTCATTTCAGCCACTCTCCCATTGTGAGGCTGCTAAGCATAGGCTAGATTCTGATCTTATGGGAAAATCTCTCTATGGTCCAGAATCCTTTTAGGGATTAGCCTCTCAACAAATGTCATTCCAGATTTCTATGTAAACTGAACTAAACTAAAGAATAAGTTTGCCTTATCGATCTGTGCTTATTCTTCCCTTTTCCACTTTATGATGGCTGCAGTTTGGGAAGATCTAACCAAGCCTGAAGGGCAAGGGTGAGGGGAGTCAGAGAGGCTTCTTGGAAATGCAAGCTTCTATCTGAGTATTAGAGGTGGAACCAGGGTTGGTCTAGGGAAGAAGGAGAAAGGGTGCTCCAGGCAGAGAAGATAGCAAGGTCAAAGGCTTAAAGATGTGACAGCAGGTGGCACCTGGGAGACATGAAGGCAGCAGTACAACAGACAGATGGGAGGTAGGCGAATGTAGGGGAAATGGGGCAGGCATATCATGACCTCAGCATAAGCTTTTATCCTCATTGTCTTGGGAAGCCATGGCAGTGCCTTAAGCCCTGTGCCTGTCTTCATATGCCCTTTTGCTCTCATAGCTTTTTGTCCTGTAGATCTTCTGATTGGCTTCTCTCTTTATAGCAAGTTAACATAAGGTCAATTCCTCCTTAAAAAAGAAGCATCTGGGCTAGGCACGGTGGCTCATGTCTGTAACCCCAGCACTCTGGGAGGCCGAGGAGGGCAGATCACTTCATGTCAGGAGTTCGAGACCAGCCTGGCCAACATGGCGAAATCCTGTCTCTACTAAAAATATAAAAATTAAATGGGCTTGTTGGAGAGTACCTGTAATCCCAGCTACTCAGGAGGCTGAGGCAGGAGAATTGTTTGAACCCAGGAGGCGGAGATTGCAGTGAGCTGAGATCATGCCACTGCACTCCAGCCTGGATGACAGAGCAAGACTCTGTCTCAAAAAAAAAAAAAAAAAAGCATGCAATAGCATGCAACAGCCTGCAACAGTGGCCTTAAATGCAGTATTAAGGTAATAAATACCACTGTGATCCTCAAGTTAATAACTTACTAAAGGTACAGGATTTTAAAACCCTCAGGCTGTTGGTTTTCAATTGCATTCTTGATACCAGCAGTTACGGTGACAGCGTCAAACCATGAGAGGGTCACTAAAGAGTTAACCCTGTGAGAAAGGCGGCAGCTTTTACCTTCAAACTTTATGCTAATTTAATTTTTCTACCTAAGTACTGAGAGTATACTCATGATGGTGGGACGAACTTTTGGTTTGTTTGAGTTTTTATGGCTTATAGAGTGTGGTAATATGATGGCAAGAGCATTGAATTACAAACAGCATTGGGTTCTTGGGAAAAAGACAATAGGGAAAGAGAAACCAACATTTATTGAACACCTACTATGTGCCAGGTGCTGCCAGGGCACTTTCTACACATTATCTCATTTAATAGTCACTGCGGTCTTGTGAGGAATTGGGTTATCTTCCCTCATTTCTGTCTTAGGAAACTGAGGGGTAAGGGACTTGCTTAACTTTAAACGATAAAGAGCCACACAATCTGTTTCCAAAGTGTGCACTTGTTCTTTCACACTAAGCTGAATGACACTGATGTGCTTTTTGGTTTCTTTTTCTAATTTGTTCCAGACCGATTTTGAAAATGATACACATCTCATAAAATACACACACACACACACACACATTGCACTCTGGACACTTGTAGAGAGTCCCCCCCAACTCTCCCACCCCTCCACCCTCCCAAGTCTTCAGTTGTGATTTGTCAGAATATATGTGTGAGGAGAGTACCTGGGGCTTTGGGAAGAGAAACCCAAAATGCTCATTGGAGGCAAGAATCCTGTCCTGTTCATCTTTGTCTCCCTAGAGCCTAGCTGGGCGCCTGTCACCTAGTAGCTGGGAATGTTTGTTGAAAGTTTGAGAGGAAGCAGGAGAGAGGGAAGGAGAAAGAGTAAAAACAGAGAGGGAGGAAGCAACAGAAAGAGGGAAAAGGAGAAAATTAGGAAAGTGCGAGACCTAGGAAAGTTAGAAGAAAGGAAGATAATTAAAACAAACAAACAGACAAACAAAACTACAGCCTGTAAGAAGACCATTGCAGCTGAGCACTTGGTGAGACACTTCTTGCTGCCTGGTGGAGCTGAAATCAGATGTCTGACATTATCCATGAGTCAAGACCAGAACATCTGGACAAGATGGAGTAACGCAGGCTTCATGGATTCTCTCACCTTAAAAAAGAAAGAGAAAATATATGAAATAATGGTTTTCAAGATATTGGGCATTAGGCAATGAAGGGCAGTGGTCTCTGAGAGAAAGGATGAATCTAGGTGAATTGTCCCTAGCTCGTGGCCTGGAGAGAGTTTCTGGGCTGTAGTGCAAGGAGAGGAAATCCAAGGAGTGCCCAGAGACCTCCCTGAGATGAGGAGAGAGAAATAGAATAGGTAATAAAATTACTAGACCAGGATATTTAAAGTTATTTTAATGTATTCTGTATATTCAACAGGCTAGAAGAAAGACTGAACATACTAAGTAAAGACATAGGATACATTAAAAGGCCCACAGTGTCCGAGGTGAAAAATGTACTGGTTTGGATAACCATTAGAAGAAATGATTTGTGAGCTTGAAGACTTAGCAATAATAACTGTCTAAAATGAAATAGAGGGGGGAAAAAAACCCTGGGAAAAAAACTCAGTTAACTTTGGGACAACTTCACGTGGTATAATAATCAAGTAATTGAAGAGGAGGAAGGAGAGATGACAGCAAAGATACTGGAATAAACAACGGCCCCAAAATTTCCAAATTTCATGAAAATTGTAAACCCACAACTCAAGAATCTAAGCAAACTATAAACAAAAGAGACATAAAGAAAATTACACCAAAGTGCATCATAATCAAATTGTTCAAAACCAGTGATAAAGAAAAATTCTAAAAGCAGCCAGATATTTAAAAAAAAACAAATCAGGTAGGTACAGAAAAACAAAGATAGAAATAACAGATTTCTCATCAGAAAGAATGCACATCAGAGGACAGTGGAAAATATTTTTAAAGTACTGATAGACAATCCTGTCAAGCTAGCAAAATATCTTTCAAAAACAAAGATAAAATTTAAAAAATTTAGACATGGAAACACTAAAATAATTCATCACTAGCAGGACTTCATTACAAGAAATATTAAAGATTATCATTCAGTCAGAAGAAAAATGATCCCTGATGGAAATATGGATCCACACGAAGGAATGAAGAAGCTCCAGAAGTGGTAACTATGGGGACAAATTTAAAAAGGTTTTTTATCACTGAAATATCTTTAAAAGATATTTGACCATTAAAAAATAACCAATCTATTGTGGAGTTCATAACATGTGTAGAAATAAACGTATGGCAAAATAGTACAAATGGAGAAATGGAAGAATATGATTTTAAAGGAAATGGAAGAATATGATCTCAAAGTTCTTACACTACTGGTGATGCAAAAAGATGGAAAAAGATACACCATGCTAACATTCACTTGACAGAAAACGTAGAGTAGCTATATTAATGTTAGACAAAGTAGGTTTCAGAGCGAAAATATATTATTACAGATAAAAGATTGTTTTATAATAAAATGGTTAACTTATGAAAAGGCCAACATACTTAAATGTCTGCGTGCCCAATAACAGAGTTTCGAAATAGAGTCCTGCATTGTCTAATGATGGGAATATGTTCTGAGAAATGCACTGTTAGGCGATTTTATTTCATCATTGTGTGACTATCCTAGAGTACAATTACACAAAGTAGATGGTATAGACTACTACACATTCAGGCTATATGGTATAGCCTGTTGTCTGTAGGCTACAAAGCTGTACGGCATGTTACTGTCCTGAGTACTGTAGGCAATAACACAATAGTAAGTATTTGTGTATCTAGAGATATCTGAATATGGAACAGGTACAGAAAACATATGGTATGGTATAAAAGATAAAAAGTGGTACACCTGTCTAGGGCAGTTACCATGAATGGAGCTTGCAGGACTGGAATTTGCTCTGGGGAGTCAGTGAGTGAGTGGTGCGTGAATGTGAAGGCCTAGGACATTACCACACACTACTGTAGACTTTAGAAACACTGTACACTTGGGCTACACTAAATTTACTACAAATAGTTTTCTTTCTTTAACAACAAATTAATCTTAGCTTACTGTCACTTATTTATAAACGTTTAACTTTTTAAATACTTTTTGACACTTTTGTAAAAACACTTAAAACACATTGTACAGCTGTACCAAAATATCTTCTTTCTTAATATCCTTATTCTATAAGCTTTTTTTCTATTATTATTATTATTGTTATTTTTTACCTTAAAACTTTTCTGATGGTCAGGTGCGGTGGCTCATGCCTGTAATCCCAGCACTTTGGGATGCCAAGGAGGGTGGATCACCTGAGGTCAGGAGTTCGAGACCAGCCTGGCCAATGTGGTGAAACCAAATCTCTACTAAAAATACAAAAATTAGCTGGGCGTGGTGGTGAATGCCTGTAATCCCAGCTACAGGCAGGGACAGGAGAATCGCTCGAACCTAGGAGGCGGAGGTTGCAATGAGCCGAGATTGTTCCATTGCACTCTAGCTTGGGTGACAAGAGCAAAACTCCATCTCAAAAATAAATAAATAAATAAATAAATAAATAAAAACAAAGAACAAAAACCCACCTTTTTTGTTAAAAACTAAGACACAAGCACACACATACACATTAGTCTATGCCTACCCAGGGTCAGGATTATCCATATCACTGTCTTCCATCTCTACATTTTGTTCCACTGGAAATCGTCAAGGGCAATAACAGGTATGGAGCTATCAACTCCTATAGTAACAATGCTTTCTTCTGGAAAACCTCCTAAGGAACCTGTCTGAGATTTTTTTTTTTTTTTTTTTTTAGTAGCAGGAGTACACTGTAAAATAGAAGGTATTGTATAGTAAATACGTAAACTAGTAACAGCCATTTATTATCATTAGCAAGAATACTTGTATGTGCTAGACTTCTATATGACTGGCAACGTGGTAGGTTTGTTTACACCAGTGTCACCACAAACACGTGAGTGATGTGTTGCATTCTGACAATGGCTACGGCGTCACTCGGTGATAGGAATTTTTTAGCTCCATTATAGTCTTTTGTGGTCTGTTGTTGACCAAAATGTTATATGGCACACAACTGTACATGAAGAGAAAGCCACCAGAAGCCTGCTTCCTAGGGCCATGGGCAGAATTGTACTGAACTGGCTGCTGGTGTGGCACACCGTGGCCTTCTCTGGCAGCACCATGAGAACTTGTTGGACCTCACTGCTGGATTTCCTATAAGGATGCTCATTATCCAACACACAGTTGACTCTTTGGGAGAGAACCTGAAGAGTATGTTCTCCCTGACCTCAGTATCAAGAAATCCATGTGCTTTTTATACGAGTAGCCAACACTTATTAAACATGTACTATTTACGTATTTAAAAGAACCATCTTTAGTGCTCTACAGCCATTATCTTATTGAATCCCTTCAAGTCTTGAGAAGTGATGCTATAGTTTTTACCACTTGACGGGTAGGGTTTTCTCCCTTCCTTTTTGACACTTTGATTCTTGTGACTTTTGAGGCTCATCCATTTCAAGTGGATAAGATTTCATTGACTGTATTCTGTAAACTATACTCTTGGCTTCAACTTTTCTGATATTCCCTTTACTTCATTATTGTTATTCTGTTATTCTGTTATTCCCATTACTTCATTGTTGTTACTCATTTTAAATTATTTTTATCTAGCTATAGTTTATGCATCGTTGTAAGCTTCCCTGAAGTCTTTTTAAGCATTAAAGTGGAATATGAATCACTGTTTTATTAATTCATTAAAAGAATACACACACTTCATCACTGAGAGAAGTCTCAAATCTTGTTTAAAAAGCACACCAAAAACAATACTGCTAGAGCAAGAGTGATGCTGAGATACAGCAGGGCAGGATGGGAGTACGGAAGGAATGCTCTGTGTTCATTCAGGAGACAGTTGGGTGCCAAGGTAAGGAAGGTGAAGAAATTTGTAGCCTTTGGATAAACTATGAACCCCATTTGCAAAGAGTATTGAGGATGTTATTTGAACAATCAGTCAATCAATGTGGAAGTACTGGGTACTTCCGGTATAATATACCTTTCAGATAATGTAAGCCCATTAAGCAATATGAACTATAACCAATACATGACGCAGTTCTGGCCTCAGCTCCCAGCCCTCTTCTCCAGGGACTAGGAAACACATAACCAGGACATGTGTCCCTTTGCGTTCTGTCTGAATCCTCTTGTTCCATCATTAGGTGTCAGTGTCTTTATCAGGCCATAGGTTACCAATTGCAGGGATTGCTCAGCCTATTGGTCAGCAAATGCTCATGGTTTGGGCTTTAACTAGTGCATCCTCATCAATATTACTTTGGTTATCTGTGCCCTGCATTGCAGAGCATTCAGGAGGTCACTTCTACCACCCATACATGCTGAAAAAGACGGCAAGTGCCTGTTACATTTCTTGCCTCTGCTGGGCATTGGGTTCTCTCTGCCTGAGCGCTGCACTTTTAGCCCAGCCACTTGCTGTCCCATGGCTGTCTCTGACACCCACCTTGGCGATGGAGAGTCTTTGCTGCCCCTGGAGTTTTGTCAGGAAGTGTAGCTTCAAGAATATGCTGAAAAGGGAAAGGCATTGATTGCATCGAATTTTTTTATTCATTAATTCAGCATGTAATTATTGAGCCTCTTGTAGGTACCAGACATTGTGCTGGGCATACAGGGACGAACTCAGCAGCAAGGTCACTCCTCCAACAGAGAGGCTGGGGTGAGGGGGGCTTCAGGAGCTCTAGACTACTTCATGTGCACGTCTCATGGTAACTTCTCCTCTAGATGGAGCCTCCCAAGGAGTTTTCTATTTACTTATCCTCGTTGTCCTGTAAATTACAAATTACTTTGCAAAACACAGAAACTTCACACCAGGGGAAGAAGTCTTTATTACATTAAGAAGATCAGAAGTGGTGATCTACCAGTACACTGAGTTACATTGACTATAAATTAAATTTGCTGCAACTTTTTTTTGTTTGGCTGACACAGCAGTTAATTCTTTGTGTGTGTGTTTGAATGACTTTAGATAGGCCACATGCTCTGTGAGTTGTCACAAGCACCCACCACTCCCTATTATGGCACATTTAACTATATTTATTTGCTTTCCCTAATTTCATTTGTGACTTCTGGCCAATACATTCTAGGAAATGGGACTGAGAAAAATAAGACTTTTGAAAAACTGTAAAATTATAAATGTAAAATTCAATGATATAATAAATGTCTATTGGGTATCTGCCATGTGACAGGGTATGTGTTGTAAGACAATGGGGTTTAGAGAAAAATAAAATCATGTGGTAAGTGAAATGAACCACAAAAGTAGCATAGAGGAGGGGGCTGTTAGTTCTTCATTGGCTATCTAGCAATGTTTCACAGATGATGCTAATGACTTTGGGACTTATTTTGTACCTATGACATGCTATAATGTATATTCTGCAGCTTATCACATGGTTTTAAATAGAAAAGTGACATAAAGAAGGTAACAATATAACAATCATAGCAATAGAAAGCAGAATTAGAGAAGGTCAGGACTAATGACAATTACCTTTTGGGAAGCTCTCCTTGAACAATATAGAATGAAAATGAAGATAGAAGTGTGGGGTGTGTGGGGGGTCATGGACATGAGTTAAAGCCTCCAGGTTGTAACAAACAGGGCAACTGCTCAGGACTGTGAAGAAAGCATTCTATGGAGCTGCCATCTTCGGAGACTTGGGACATAACACTGGGTGGGGCTCAGGATCTTGGGAACTGCACAGAGCAACTTGGAACCATTTTGCTATTTCTCCCCAGTGCCCAAACTCTAGTAGCACTGGCTCTTTTTTGCAGGTTCAAACTTCCGGAGTCCTTTTTCATTCCTCCATATCATCATCTCTTATATTCACTGTATTTAAACCAATTCAAAGTCTATTACTCTACTTTCAAATTGTATCTGGAAACTGGCTTCTCTTCCCTACCTCTACCACTATTGCCATCATCAAAATCCATTGTCCATTGTCTGAGACAAGCTCCCTCAGGGCTGACTCCCTGCTCCTCAGACTCTCTGGGCTATGCAACAGAATGTTCCATGTACAAAGCACCTGCTCACTCAGGGCTTGCATCTTATGGCCAGTGATGCGCTAATGACCTGGGGAGATGCACGTCTAAGAGGAAAAGTGTTATTTAAATTAAGCTGGTTAAGCTCCTAGTCTAAAAACTCTAAGACTTGAGAGGAATTTAGCTGTAGTTGAGAGAGAGCAAGGAAAACTAACCAGTATGGTTAAAGAATAGCAGAGGAGCATGTGAATGTACAAATTATATATAACTGTGTTGTCCAATTTGGCAGCATGGGACTATTTATATTAAATAGAACTACAAATTCAGTCTCTCAGTTGCTCTAGTCACATTTCAAGTCCTCTATGTTGCTAGTGGCTACCATGTTGGATAGCACAGACATATAATATTTCCATCATAGAGAAATATCTCTCGGACATTTCTAGACTCAGGGGAGAAGGTCAAAAGCTTGCAGTGAGCCGAGATTGCTCTACTGCACTCCAGCCTGGGCGACAGAGCAAGACTCCATCTCAAAAACAAACAAGCAAAAAAAAAACCCCAAAAAACTGTGTTCCATTTGGCAAGGGCTTGATCTATGGTGTGGAAAATGCCAGTGGGCAGGAGTACCTAGACAGTAGTTGTCCAGGTTACCAGAATTAAGACAGATGGGCGTATGGGTTGATGGATGTTGTCAGTAGAAGATGAATACCAGAATCAAGTCTTCACTGGATGAGAGCATGCCACAACTTTAGTCATCCAGGCTGGGGATGTTGAAATGGGAACCAGAAGCCAGGGTGGCTGACTGGCCACCTGAGGAACCTCAGGTTCACTCAAACCTCAAGAAAACAGATACCAGTTTTGGGAGTAGGAGACTCCCCTTGGGAAATGAGGAAGAGAGCCTCGCTGGTTCAGGCCCACTGGTGGATGGTCATCTTTATGTGTAGCTGGGTAAAACTGGAGCAGACAGGCACCAGCATGGTACTTCTTAAACTATTAAGGTACTTCCCTTGTAATCTCTTGGGAGCCTCCCATTATTTGGGAGGGCTAGATGTTTGCCATGACCTGAGACATTATTTTCTCAAAGCTCCAACACTGGAATTCTGCTGGGACACAGGGGAAGATCCCTTGCACTTTACTGACACCCTGTTGAGTTCCTTTTCTGGATCTTCCTCAGGTGTTCATTGCCCTGACCACATCGAGGCTGTGAGGTGGGCATCTTCATTTCACAGATGAAGCTCCAAAGGATGTTTAACCAGCCTGAGGCCACAGAGCATGCACATGGTTGGAGCTGGGACTCACATTCAGTCTATGATTCCAGTCTTTATTCCATCAGATGGTGGTTGCTCTCTATGGTCAGTTTAAGGATTTCAGGGTCGATCAAGGAAGAGACACGACTGTGAGAGGCAGTAAACATACAACAAGTGTTCTTGGGTGGTGTGTGGACAGGGTTATGTGAGGCGGGAAGTTTCTTCCAGAGACAGTGGTGTGACGCCTTCACCCAGGGGAGAGGGGAACCAAAGAGGGACCACCTGTCTACATCACGTTGCACAGCAACAAGGTGGGGGCTCTGAGAGCCTCGAAGGGCAGCAGCTGTCTGGGGTCTTTAGCAGCTGCAGGGCTTGTCTCCTCTATGGTCTGCAGATGTTGGATGTAGTTTTGTGAGGTATGCAAAGTAGGTAGGTTCTAAATGGCTAAATATATGCTCACTTTGATTTTTAAAAAAGATTTTGCATTTTTAAGATTTAAATATAAATTTAAAGATATTTAGATTTTATTTTTAATATTTAAAGCAATTGGTTGTGTAAGAATCTGAATTTGGTATTGGCAAGCTTTGAGCTAAAGGCCCTAATCTGCCTGTGAAGAAGTAAAGAACATAGGAGCAATTTTAGGAAAATGTCCAGACACCATCCCTGGCCCATTTACATAGCACCCCCCAGGGTAGTAAGATCACCATGTGTGGTTCCACTTTTATACCATATCTGTCATTTTTGAAAACAGGAAATTTCATTTTTATGAGTAATTCTCCCAGGGTATGGACTTCCATCTACGTCTTGAGGAACTTTCTAATACAATAAATATTAAGATTACACTACTCTGTTGGCATACCTCACTTTCTGATTTGAATTAGGGATGATTTCCTTATAGCTCCTATTTCTGCTTCTGAACTTGTTGAGGACAGATACTGTATCTTCATCATTTCTGATATCTCATGGCGCCAACATCAATGCTATTTGAAGTGTAAAGATTGAAGCTGCCGACTGACTGCTGGTATCTGAAACCTCCTTTCCACACCTGTATAGGTGGGTGGGAAAGATGCCCCTGGGGATCTGTTGTTTCTCTCAACACTGGTTGAGGGCGGGATATTATATTCAGCCAAAGGATTCAGTGTGGTAACTGATGTGGTCTAATAATCTGTCTACAGGTTTTGATTGTCTTCAGTACCTTTGTCACATCCAGTTTCACTGTTTGCCCGACTCGTGTGAGTGGTGTCACTTAGACCTGATTCTAATAAAAGAGTCTAGGCCCGGATGGGTGTTCAACATCTTCCACATGCCAAGACCCTGTAAAACACGTAGGTCCAAGTTACCTCATTTTAACTCTGGGAGGTAAATTATTTTACCCATTTTTTAAAAGGGAGAAACTGAAGTCAGAGGGCTAATGAGTAGCAGAAAAAGGACACGAATTCAGGGTTCTTACACTTTAAATGTTCTAATTTTGGATTATGTAGAGGAAACGACGTCTGCTTTTACTTGTCCCAGTAGAGCTGTGTTATTATAATCTCTGTGCTTCAGGTAAGCATTCGGAGTGTCCCACTTGATGGCAGTGGCAGCCTGTCTGGAGCGGCCGCTTTGAAGATGCGGCTTGCAGTGGGGGAAGGCGTGGCCAGGGCTGCAGTTCCATGCAGCCAGCAGGAGCTAGGAACAGGCGGGAGCCCTGGCCCCTTCTGAGTTGGTGGGGTGGGAGCGCAGCCCTCACAGGCACAACTGCAACAGGGAGCCGAGGCTGCGGACCCAGGCATCCCTGTGCTCTCGAGCCGGGGAAGCCTCCCTGTCTCTGCAGGCTCAGAAGTGCCTGCTCCTGCTGCCTGGCTTCTCCCTGCTCCTGGTGCCCACTCCTATTTCAGAGTAAAGTTGAGGCTGAGCCTGGGCACTATCGCCACCCGGCCAGGTTTGCGTGCACTTGGGGGGTTGCTGACACACCAGCCCCATGCCACTTTGGCTCCATTTGGACTTTGAGTGCAATTGAACACGGGAGGGAGGCCACAGGGGCTGAGGGTGGCTTGGTTGGGCCTGTAGGAGCTCCTCCGCAGGAACAGCCTGGGCACCATGGACAACATGATTGATGGTGGCAGGAGGCAGACAGGCTTCTCAGCGGAAAGGGGCAGGTCCCAGTGAAGCACCACCTTCCAGCCAGGGATGGCCTGAAGTATGGGGGCCCAGCTGTCAGTTCTGGGTGAAGTCTGCGGCCCAGAGTGAGAACTTATGGTGCTTTTTCTGGCCTGTTCATGGCTGCCCATGGGCCAATCGGCATGCATTTCTTCCCTTCTGAAGCCCATAAAAATCCTGGACTCAGCCAGACTCACAGACACATCAGGACTAGCAGCTGTGGAAAGGAGCTACCCACTTGAGGTCTCCTCTGCTCATTCGGACAACCTGCCTGCAGAAAGGAGCTACCCACTCCAGGTCTCCTGAGAGCTGTTCTGTTGCTCAATGAAGCTTCTCTATGCCTTGCTCACCCTCCAGTTATCCATATTCCTCATTTTTCCTGGACTCTGGACCAGATCTTGGGACCTTCTGAATGGCAGGACTGAAAGAACTATAGCAGAAATAGGGCTGAAACACACCCCCTGCTCGCCACATTGCAGGCAATGAGGAGAAGAACTGCAGCTTTTTGGGGAGCCCAGACCTAGGGGTTCCCTGAGCCAGGGCTGACACCATCTTTGGGGCTCTGTTGTTCCTGGCATCTCCAAGCTTCTGGGAACCACTACATTCCCTCATGCCTGCAGTGGAAGCCACTTGCAGTATGCCTGGTCCAGTCACAGCCTTGCAAGGAGCTGGTGCCTGTGTTGGTGCCTGGAGCTGCCTGCCCTGCTGTAGCTGGCATGCCTGGCTGTATGCAGTGACTGGACCTCATGCTTGCTCACACACCCCTTGCCACTTCTTGCCTGGCTCACCCTTGGCAGGTGTGGGATCCAGGCTGGTAGCACAAGCCAAGTGCAGCCTGCAGGGACAAGTGGGCAGAATGAATGCAGTGGGCTCAAGCAAACTCAGACAAAGGTGCCACCAGTCACATAGGTTTCCACCTGGAAAAGCAACACCCTAAGGATCCTGTGACACAGTAACTTGCCCAAGGTCAAGCCCTGGAATGTACAATGTCCAGGATTAGAACTTCTGTCTTTCTGAACCCAATTCCTATTCTTGCCCCACTGCAATGCTCTAAGTCTGGAGCAAGCCATTTAATAAAAGACGGCCTTTTGAAGAAAAAGTTCAAAGAAATCAGGGGCCTTGTGGAAGCCAGGATTGTTCAATGATGACTTTCAATTTTACCTGCTCCTCTCATGGTCCAAGCCTTTGGTGAGTCAAAGATGTCAGTTCTGCTTGATCAGTGGCCCTAAGTGCAATGCATTAGTTCACAAATGTAGCTCCGGGTGTCTGAAGAAGAAGCTGATGAGATCTGTGTGTAGCCCAGTTGGTGCCCTGGGAAATCGTATTGTTTCCGCCTCCAAAGAACAGAGAGACCTGGAGAAAGTGCTTTACCTGACTGCCACCTTTTTTTTTTTCAAGCCTGTAAATTCAGGGGTCTAGGCTAGAGGGTCTTTAAGATTCTCTTTTGCTTGGAGACTATTTGTAGCATTATAGTCGTGTGCCAAATAGTGATGTTTCCATCAATGACAGACTCCATTTACAATGGTGGTCCCACAAGATTTAATACTGTATGCTATGCTTAGATACACAAATACCACGTGTTAGAACTGCCCACAGTATTTAGTGCAGTAACGTGCTGTACAGGTTTGTAGCCTAGGAGCAATAGGCCATACTATACAGTCCAGGTGTGTAGTAGGCTCTACCACCTAGCTTTGTGTAAGTGCACTCTATAATGTTTGCACAACAGTGAAATCACCGAAGGCCACATTTTCCAGAATGTATCCCCGTCATTAAGTGATGCATGGTTGCATTTAGTAATTCCTCCAACCACTACAGTACAGCCACTCTCTGCATATCAAACTGACATTTTTCTTTACTTCTTTTTGTGATCTTAATTGTGTGATCTTAATATTGGCTAGTTCTTGAAGAGCAGCAGTTAAAATCCCTATTTTCATGAGCCCCAGTGATGAGAGATTTATATTTGAAACCAATCTCTTTTCACTAACCAAAAAGTGTCAGTTATCCCCATATAAAAATACCGATGAGTCGGATTAACTGTCCACAAGTGCTTCCTAAACTCGTTCCCATACAACCATGAAGCAGAGAGTGGAGCTGCCATAGCATTTACAAAGCAGGAGCTGACACTAGGCATATTTGAACACCATGAGATATGGTATCACTGGGGACAGAGAATGAGTTTAGTTAATAATGAATGGCATATCCCATAAAATACCATTACACAGTGTTCAGGGCGCAAGAATGATGACATAATTATTAGGAGACTGGGAGATTAAGATATAATTTAAAAAAACATGACAGGGGAGGGTGTAATTGGGGAGACAAAATACACAGGAAGTTTGTAATTTACATGTCAAAATACCTTTTTCATGTTTTGATTGGATTAGACGCTGCCTTTCCACTCCATTTATCCTGGCTTCAATTAGAGGCAGCCAAAATGACATCTCACGTTCATATTCTTGACACACGCTGCTCATGGGCACTTTCTAATGCTAACTGACAGGAAGGGGAAAGGGAAACTCGGTTTTGCCTCTGTCCTGCACTTTTTACTTAACCCCTAATTTGTTTCTAAATGAGCCTGTCACTGCGGTTCAGAAGGCTTTGTGCACAGGATGCGGCAGCCTGGTCTTGGAGGAAGCTCCCCGTCATAACTTGATGTGCTCCAGCCCTCCCCTGAGGGCCTGCTGGGAGACTCTAAAACTGGGCAGGAGATCGGCAGGTTCCTTTTGGAACAGGATGGGGTGAAAACATGTGAGGAGCCATGCCACATCATCAGCATCAAGTATTCATGGTGTCAGTGACCATCAAGCATGTCTCCCCAGACCTGAGGATGTGGGGCGGCAGATGCTCCCTGTGATGGTTAATTTCAGATGTCAACTTGGCTGGTCTTGCAATGCCAGATAGCTGGTAAAACATGATCCCCGGATGTGTCTGTGAAGGTATTTCCAGGAGAGATTAGTTTGGAATCAGTAGATTGAGTAAAGAAGATCTCTCTCACCAATGTTTGTAGGTATCATGTAATCATTTGAGGGCCTGAATAGAAAAAAAAAAAAAAGTGGAGGAAGATCAAATTTGCACTCCCTGCTTGAGGTGAGACATCCATTTTCTCCAGCCCGTGGACATCAAAGCTCCTCGTTCCTGGGCCTTTAGACCTTTCCCTGGTTATCAGGCCTTTGAATTCAGGCTGAATTAGACCACTGGTTCTTCTGGGTCTCCAGCCTGCAGACAGCATATCATAGAACTTCTTGGTTTCCATAACTGCATGAGCCAATTCATTATAAATCTCCTTCTATGCATGTATCTATATCTCCTACTGGCTCAGTTTCTCTGGAGAACCCTGACTAATTCACTCCCCTTATTTCCCTTTGTTCCTTTCCTCCTGGCATTTACCCCGAGGCATCCTGCATACGGTCAGTGGGGCCAAATCCTAAGGTTTTCATTTGCTTTGAATACCTCCTTTTCTCGGAGACTTGACAGCCCAAGGCCCATCTGAAAACCATCAGTGAAGTATTTACCTCGCTTTTCTTTTACTTCTGCAAGTCACATATCTACCTACCCAAAGGCATGAAGTACCCAGCTGGCAGTTATAATTACCTGCGAGGTGAAAGATATGATTATATTCTCACATATTTGACGTAAGACCTTATGCTTTGCTTGTATCATCTTGACACTTTACTTAGATGCAGTGATGCTCTATCTAGATACATTTCAATATATATTGGCAACAAGCATCATTTTAAGACCTTATATATTAAGAGTGACTGATGAACATACGCCCTTCTACCACTTATCATATGTTGGGCTGCTGTTTTAAGGAGCAAGACTTGGCTTAAACCTGAGACCAAATGAGTGTTACCTGGTAAAAGTGGTGGGTTCTTCCCTCCAGCTGCTCTCTCAGTTCCTTTTACAGCTCCTGTTTCCTGATCTTTGATCATCAGTTTTAAATAGGACATTATTCATTTGGGTCACTGAGTGGTCAATTGGAGAAAGCTATTAAGATGATCAAAATAAATGGACCTTATAATGGGGTTGTTCAATATTCTGGGAAGGCTGCAGAGTGAAAAGATTTTGAACAGCCTGATTTTGAATCCTCTTCTGCCATTTACTAATTGTGCTACCTTCAACTAGATACATCCTCCCTGAGCCTTAGTTTCCTCATCTGCACGTTGGGGATAATAGCAGTCTAACTTAACATTGTTTAAATGATAAAATGAAATGAAGCATCTTAAATGCTTGTCAGGGAACTTGGCATAACAGAGTATTTGGTAAAGGTTAACAGTTACTTTTTCTTTGTTTTTCAGCCACATGTTCTGACAGTTTCTGTTCATCTGTTTGCTCACGCTGTACTTGGCACTGCCTTCATCCCTAGTCCCAGAGGACAGCCTTTAGCAGATGGCTTTTCTTTGTTTAATGAGAACTTTCCTCACATGTCCATGGTTCAACCTTTTTATGGCCTCTAATCTGCCAGGAGGGCAACTCAGTACCCACGTCACTGTGGTAATATAAATAGATGCCTAGGAAAAAATTACATCATTTGAAGAAAGCGTAGCAGTATTGCATTAAACCAGGCTTTGGAAACATCTAAAATTTCTGACTGAGGAGAAGCAGGGATTCGCAAAACTTGGGGTACTCAGATACCACCCAGGTGTCCCCAGAGAGTTCACACACCTCCTCTGGCCAGTGGAGACAGACTAACCCTAGAACTTAGTCCCAGCAAACCTTCTAACCTCACACCGTGAGTCTGTCCTGAGCCCCTCTACCTCCAGGTTCCCTTCCTTAGACCGTAATGGAAAAAGGCCTAATACATTAGCTTGATGAGGTTTCTGAGATTGTGTAATAATCTTCGAGATCTCTTGGGTGCAAAGATGAGAGCTGGTCTGCACCACCACACAGGGCACAACCAGAAGGAGGATTGCTTCTTCTGGGATCTGTATGTTGTATGTAAAAACAAAGAACAAGGACTCCCTTTCTAGAATTTTTGCCAAAATGGAACCACTAACCCTTTCATACTGTCTTGTGATCATAACAGCTTATCCTATTTGAGTCTCATAATAAAACTGTGAGGAAGACCACATAGAGATTGGTTAACCAATTTTAGACCTGGGGAAATTGAGGCTCAGTAGGGGTGATTACCTTTCTTTCATGAAGCCGTACAGCTAAGAGTTGGAAGAAACCACCTAGGGTTCCTGATGCCAAATTCAGTAGCCTTTCCATTAAATCCCATGCCTTGCCACCTAAGTCATCCGTCCTTCCCCAGTCTCCTACCTAGGCACCGGAGATTTCTTTAACATGGTTACTCTCTGTCTTCAAATTTGGCTTAAAGTAAAAAGCCCACTGAAGCCTGACCATGTGCTTTGAGTGGGTTTGATTCACTTTGAAAGCCGAACAAAGACTTAAAACTATATTGGTTGTCAAATTGTGTGTGTTCATTGTTTCTTTCTCTTTAACCAAAATAGTTAACCTCATTATAACCTATTTTTGATTCTAATAGTGTTCAAAATCTTCAACTGAGTGTGGGAGTGTGTGTGTGCTAATTTTCTGAAAAAATTGGAATATAGTGAGCACTGAGAGTCATTTTATTCTATCAGAAACTGTAATGACAAAAAGAGCCATTTTATTTTATCAGAAGTTGTAATGACAAAAAAATACTCAGCTGAGGAAATATTGCACCAGGATTGAGGGGCAATCCTCTCTTTCTTAGATATTTTCTCAGAATAAATTACTTAAATCTACTTACCTCAATATTATAGATAGTGTTGGGGACAGAGCTGTTGGAATCTTGTAAAAGCATCGTCATCCTGATTTTGGAAACTACATCAGGTTTAGGCATAAAATCAATGTGCAGCTACTACTCCTCCCTTCACCCAGGTGAGGACACTGAGACTCGGGGTTTGCATCACTTGTTCACATGATTTCGAAGTGCTGGAGTCAATTGGAACTCAGATACTAAAACCTCAGGGTCAGAGCTTATGTCCCCTATTCCTCAGCCTTCAGTGCAAAACTTTCCACAAGGGCTTCGCACTAAGTGACTTTGTGTTAACCTGGGTGGATGTGATGAAAGGGGCTGGTAAAGGCACAGAGAAGGGAAGTCAGGGTTCTCCAGAGTAACGTAACCAATGGGAGATGGGAGATTTCTTTCTCTCTCTCTCTCTCTCTCTGTCTCCCCAAACTCCCCATCTATCTATCTATCAATATAGAAAGATTTATGCTAAGGAATCGGTTCATGTAGGTCTGGAGGCTGGAAGCTCAGAGAAGAGTTGATTTTGCAGTCTTGGCTCCAAAGTCTGCAGGCTGGAAACCAAGGCTGGGATTTCATGTTGAGGCAGAATTGCTTCTGTTTGGGAATTCTCAGTCTTTGCTCAAGGCCTTCAACTGCTTGGATGAAGCTCACCTGCATTATGGAGGGTGATTCGCTTTGCTCAAAGTCT
Source organism: Pongo abelii (assembly GCF_028885655.2). Classification (NCBI taxonomy): domain Eukaryota; kingdom Metazoa; phylum Chordata; class Mammalia; order Primates; family Hominidae; genus Pongo; species Pongo abelii. Next base: position 101,316,283 of record NC_072001.2, on the reverse strand, counting down.
ACTGATTTGAATGTTAATCATATCTGACAAATACCTCACAGCAACATCTAGACTGGTGTCTGATCAAACAACTGGGCACCATGGCCTAACAAAGTTGACACATGAAATTAAACATCACAGTGATTGGAAGTTGGCCTAAAAAAGAACCTTGGTAATACTTCTTACCCAACTAACATATCCTCCTTTTGAGAGAAAAGAAAACAGAAGGAAAAGATAACCTAAGTGGAGTAGGAGGTTAAACTATATTAAAATTGTCCACAGAAGAGCTTCAGACCTTTCCTTCACACTTCCTTCAATTTGAAGCCCAATCACTAGAGAAACACACATCATTAACTACTGGAGGCTGCCCACTCAAACTATGCCCAAATCTCAACTGGTACACTTCAAATCATCTGTGTTGATACCAGAGAAATTAAATTAGAGCAGATACACATGAGCAGCATTTGCAATGGACCCATAGTCCTGTCGATGATTTTCTGTGTTCAGCTTCAGTTTGGCTCAAGATTTTGACAACAGCAAATGTCACACAACTAAAATGAGTTGGATGGTTCATCACTGATGTCAGAGGTGCACGAGGTGGTGACTGGAGGAGATGGCTAGACTCCTTCTCTATAAGCAGGAGGTGACCTGCCTGCCTGGTAGAGCACGCTGCAGGGATATTTGCTTAGATGAGTTTATTTTGTTTTAAAATTATTAACAAATGTAATTTTTCAGAGAGCAAAGAATCAAACAAATGTTAAACTCACTTTTATTACTTTTAACTCTACTTCTGACTTTAGTAAATTCACTAAGAACTGGAGCCCCACTGCTTGGTCCCCAATCCTATCTCTTTTTTATTGACATTCTTTCCCTATAGGATATTATTCAATCCCATTGTTTAATTATTATGTGCTGGTGACTCATCTGATTATATCTCTGAGGTCAGCCTTCTCCTGGGAGCTCCAAACTTTCATCTAAACGTCTGCTTGAAATCTCCATTGGGTCTACGTTTATAGTCATGTTAGATGAAACAGCACCCAAAGTACTCTTTTCTCTTCCCCTTGACCCGTTTCTCCTCTGTCTTCCTAGCTCAATAAATGCCAGTCCATCTATCCTTTTGTTCAATTAAAAACTTGAGAAATCATTGTATTCTTCTCATTACCCTGCTTGCTACAATCAATCCATTCACAAGTTCAGTTTCTTTTACCTCCAAAACAGATAACTGCACTTCATTCTGTTCTTACTCCTCACTGCACTCCCTGCCAGCTGCCCTCTTTCCTCTCCGGACACTCTGTGCTCTGTAGCAGCCTCTGAGTTCAGCATCCTCATTCTGCACTGGCTCATCTTTCCCTTCTGGAGTCTCCTCTCCACATAGCAGCAGCATGGGCTGAGGAGCCTTCTAATGCACAAATCAGATGGAGCCATCCCCTGTTCATAACGCCCTGAGGGGCTCCCACTGACTCATAAAAAATCCTTCCTCTGACTTCCTCATCAGGCTCCCATAAGGAGCCCTTGCCAACATTCCTGAGTTTACATTCACCATTCTCCCTCCTCATTGTGCTACAGCCACGTGGCAGCTCTGAAGCTTCCGCAGTTCCTTGAACCAATCTGGGTGCTCCTGCTTCAAGGTCTTTGCATTTGCAATTCCCTCTGTCTTTACCTCCACTTTTTTTTTTTTTTTTGCAAGTCTGGCTCCTTGTCATTCAGATCCCAGTTCAAATGTTGCCTCCTGAGAAAGACTCTTCCTGGACACCCTATCTAAAAATACCCTCTCCTAGTCATTGTACTACATGATACATTTGTTTTTATTGCACTTGACATAATCTAAAATTATCTTGTTGATCTTGTTACCATTTTTAATTGTGTATCTCCCCAAACTAGAATGTGAGCTCCATGGGCTTAGGAAGCGTGCCTACTCCATTCATCCTCAAATCTTCGTGGAACCATGACAGGTCCATTGCCTAATGTGTGCAGTAGGTCAATACGCCGAGACAACGGGTTGCAGCAGAGACAAAGGTTTAACCATAGGCTGCGAAACTAGAAAATGGGAGGAAACCTCAAATCCATCTCCCCAAGGAGTTTGTGGCTAGGGTTTTTAAGGGTTTTGGAGTGGGCCAAAGTGTGGAGATTGTTGACTTGGTCAAAGAGTGCACGGTGAAGTCATGGGACAGGGAGGTGAAGAAGCTGTGTTCTCATGCTTATTCTGTGCCTCTGTGTGTGTGTGTGTGTGTGTGTGTGTGTGTGGCGGGGGGTCTTCAAACTGGTTGGCATCTGCTGTTTTGCTGTAATTCAGGATTTGAAAAACATCTTAAGCAATTCTTAAACAAAAGCCTTATTTGAATGTGAGAAATCCTGTCTATCATAAAAGCCTTATGATTCTAACATCAGAAGTCCTATCTATAGGAACAATAAGGAAGCAAATGGCCAGTATCTAGTGTTATGTGACTTTTGGTTGCAAGAAAGTGGATCAAAGTGTGGTTTGATTAATGCTTAATTATATTTCTGTCCAGAATTCTTGTTAACCCTGTGAGGATGGCTTCCCTCTCTGCCTGAAACAGTGACTGGCATGCTTGTTAAAGATATGAATAACTGAACAGAGGGTTGATTATCTGGTACATCTATGTTCTGCCTGTGCCTGGAACTGGGAGTATGAGATGAAAGAAGGTATAGTTCCTTCTCTCTTCCCTCAAGGAGCTCATATTTTAATAAAATTTTATAGGCATGTGGAAATATATTTATAGTCAGTATGGACCTACTATTTTTGCTCCACATTTTCAACCTTAAAATTTATAATGATTCATACATACATTCAGTAATTCAGTAGTTCGTGTTATTTTAAATTATGTAATAGTTTTAAGCCTGAAAATAAGCTACTTATCTCACCAGGTTCTCCCAATAGGCAGCAATTTGTCCAAAAGTGACAGTCCTTTCTTTGACTTTAATTGTGTGTGTGTGTGTGTGTATGTGTTTTTGTGTGTGTGTGATTAAAGATTGCACTCCAGCCTGGGCAATAAGAGTGAAATTCCATCTCAAAACAAACAAACACCCCAAAACCCACTAAGAGTTACTAAAGTTCGATGTTCATGAGTTGAAATCAGTATGTTGCTTGGGGTTTCTGATGACTCTAATTCACTAAGTTTGGACATTGTTAAAAAAAGATGTGGTAGATACATAGGTACTGCCATGGAAAGATTTCCAAGTTTTATTATTAAGAAGAAGCAAAGATGCTGCAGATTAACATGTGAAGTAAACCTCGTTTATGAAAACCTCACACCCCTCCCACTGTGCATTTATATGCAGGAAGTTTTCACTGGGGAGTCAAGTGCATTGTGGGAAAAGGTCAAGGAAGAATTTTCACTCTCTATAGTTCTGTCTTAGCTGAAGTTTATTAAATGAATAATATTCACAAATTACTTTTGTATTGGAAAAAAATTTTGATGTGCAGTACTAGCCGTGTTGTAGATCTCCTATGTGTGCATTCTCAGATGGTTGGAATTCCCCCAGTTTGGAAAACCCTGTATTATAAGTGTTGTATTGAGTTGTTCTCATCTCATGTTTCAGTTGATGCTACTTTTTACTTTTAATTGCAATTTGCTTATAAATTATGTTGGTTCTATCAATTTAGTTTGTTGTATGTTCTGTTTAACTCCATGACATACAGTGACGTGTTTTTGCATCAATGGCATTTTGGGGTTATAATTTTCCAATAACTAGACTTCAAGACTTGTACTGTGGTTTGACTGTGAATATTGTGTATTCCAATTGCTTAAGCAAATGTCTATATTATGTTATGTTATATTATATTACCTCACATCATATATGCTAGATTATACTAGTGTATTAGTCCATTTTCACCCTGCTGATAAAGACATACCTGAGACTGGGCAATTAATAAAAGAAAGAGGTTTACTTGGACTCACAGTTCCACATGGCTGGGGAAGCCTCATAATCATGGTGGAAAGCAAGGAGGAGCAAGTCACATCTTACATGTATGGCAGCAGGCAAAAAACAAAACAAAACAAACAAACAAAAAAAGAGCTTGTGCAGAGGAACTCCTATTTTTAAAACCATAAGATCTCATGAGACTTACTCACTATCACAAGAACAGGAGAACAGCACAGGAAAGACTTTCCCCCATGATTCACTGATCTCCCACTGGGTACCTCCCACAGCATGTGGGAATTATGGGAGCTATGGGATGAGATTTGAGTGGGGATACAGAGCCAAACCATATCATTCAATGACTATCTAGCACATTTTCCACTGGAAAGTGGGATTGACAATGTCAGGAGGGCAAATGGGTTATGGGTGTTCTGTCACTCAGTGGGCCTCAAACTTCTTTAGTCACTGCCCGGCAATCCTCCATGTGTGGGAAACTGTTCTTTATGGGGCCAGTTCCATTTTTGTTGCTTTTAAGGTTGTTTGCGAATATTTTTACTTACAGGTTTAAAACTGGAAGCCTACTCAGAATGCCAGGACACTGTATCACTGTAGCTTTAAAACAATTCTGAAGAGCTTTCTTTTTATTTAGAGTAAAACTATTAGCCTAATTTTATCACATAGTTATGTATTTAATGAAGTAAGACCGCCAACAAATGAACACTTCTGTTTAAAGTTGTCCTCCCAGCTTCATTTATACACACACACACACACAAACACACACTCATCTCAAAATAAAAAATTTACTATATAATGTATCTCAAGAGACTTGTCTGGATGTTGATATTCCCCTGTTCTCTCTCTGGTCTCAGTGAAGCCTCACAATTACTCCACCTTCACCTCCAGAATTATGATCACTCCTTGCGTTTCTTTAAATACTTCTTTAAATATTTAATCAAATATTAAATTGTAATATTTACAATCTTTTGTATATGTCTTGGCCATTTGTGTGTCTTTTTCTCTAAGTTTTCATATTCTTCAAGTGTTTTTATGTTAGATTGTTCTTTTTCTCACTTATAGGTAAGATTTTTCTATTAATGTCAGAAGCCTTTTTTAATCATATACATGGCACAGACTGTTTCTCATTTTATTTGAGGCAACATTTTAATTTTTTTATTATGGAATATTTAAACAAAATATACAAGTGAAAAAATACTGTAGTATATCTTTACGTACTCATCACCAGCTTGCACACTTGCTGACTGATGGCCAGTCTTGTTCCTTCTTAGACCCACATCCAGCCACACCCACCTCTCTCAATAATTTTGAAGCAAACTCTAGATATCAGCTTATTTCATGTGTAGCATTTGAACATGTATCTCTAAAGGTAAATCTTCTTTTTTATAAACACATCTATCACACTATTGTCTCACCTGGAACCTGACACTATTACTAACTATGCAGTCAGTTTTCAGACGGCCACACAATTTTTAGTGTCTTTGTGTGAATTATGACTGGAATTATATCTTCACTGAAATTGATTTTATGCTATTAATTCCTTTTTACTCTATGAGCTGTCTCCCTCTCTCTCTCTCCTTACAGTTATTTAATGACAAAACTACATTGTTTGTCCCGTAGAACTTTCCACAGTTTGGATCAGTCTGGATTTTTCTGATCGAATCCTCAAAGTACCCTTTAGATGTTGTCCTGGATGTATTCCCTGTAGTTAGATTTAAACGATTGATACAATTAATATTTTTTTGTTTGATTTGTTTGATTTTTGCAAGGCAGACTCACCGTTAATGTTGGTGTCTCTCTCAGGAAGCACCTGGGTCTGGCTGGCTCTTTCTGTAATGTCAGCCACCCCCATGGCTGATCATTGTTTTCATCCTTAATTGCTTCAGGGTGATGAAATGCTGAAGTTTTCATCCTGTTATTTCTCTTCCTTTATTAGCTGGAATACTTCTGTATGGAGAAATTTCTTCTTATTAGTTACTTGTTTCCCCAATGATAATGTTTCATAGGAAAGTCAAATGTGTAATATTTCTCTTTACTTGCCTATTTTCAAATAATGATTAACTATCTATCATCCTCAAGAGGTGACCAAGGAGATTTTTTCAAAAAACTTGATTTTGATATAACTCCTGAATTTCAACATATTTTAAGTGCTTCAATTTACAAACATGAAAATTCACATAGCAGTCATCTAATCTGTAAACTGTGGTCATTTACCACATTTATTACATGTGACTACATGGTGATGTTTGAGACATGTTCAAAATAACAAAAGAACTCCATATATTAGAATATTAAATTTTCTTTTTTAAGTATCTATTTTGATGGTACAACAAAAATTTAAATGCTGGTTTTCATTTGGCTCCCAAACCAAACAGTATATAATTTGGCATTTGTTTTATTTTCTATGTTGAAAAATCTTGCAGCCTTGCAGCTTTCCAATTTCTCAGAATCTTTTAAATGAATCTTTTTTTTTCTACTTTGCATTCTGCAATAAAGAATGTCATGTGATTTTAAAAAATACTATTGCGAAATGTATATAGAGAAATGTAAATATGTATATGTGTTGTTGAAAGAATAATAGAATGAACACCCGTGAGTCCATTATTAAGGTAAATAGGATTTGAGCAGTGCCTTGGAAGCCTCCTAGTACCTCCTTTCCCAGGCAAGTCCCTCTACTCTCCCATCCCCACATTTTGTGCCAATTATTTCTATAGATTTCTTTATATTTTAACCACCTCGGTATATATTGAAAAACAATATACTGTTTGGCTTTGAACCGCCATGTAGTAAGCACAGACCAAATTACACAAGGACTAGGCATTTTTGCTTTTCTTAGAAGCTTCTCTTTCCTTCACACTTTCACAAAAAGACAAAAAAGGATTCGTTTTTACCGTAGACCTCAGCAATCTCAGTATCTCAGTGTAAGATTTTTTTTTCCTTATTAAGTTCAGAATATTCACCTTCTCACTTAAAGAGAACACTTTATAGCTTCTCTTTGGCATATTTGAATTTCCAGTATCACTAATCTTGCATTTTGGAGCCATTACTAGGTAAAATAAGGGTTACTTGAATTCACTGTGACAGCACAACCGTGAATCTGATCCACTCTGCAGCCGGCTCCTAAGTGGCTAATGGGCCAGGGAGCATCTATAGCGTGGAGCCACCGGAAAAGGGAGGGCTCATGTTCCAGCCAAGAGCAGCGAGAGATTCCATCACGCTACTCTGAACATCATGCAGTTTAAAACTTATGAATTGTCTATTTCTGAAATTTTCCATTTAATATATTTTTGGAACACAGTTGACCATTGGTAACCAAAATCATGGAAATTGAAACCCTAGGCAAGGGGAGATTTTTCTCTTTTGGTGTATAATGTACATATAACACATTTAAACTATTTGTTTTCCTATTTTTCCCGTTTCTTCCACCCTGTTTATAGGGCATGTCATTGGTGGTACACTTTGCAGGTTATCAAATACTGAGGCTAGACCGTGAAGGAACTAGAGGATGAATGGACATTACCCCTGGATGCTGGTCTGGGACACAGATGCCATAACCATAATCCTTCAGGTTGTCCAACTTCTGGAATGGGTATGATTTTGGTTGTATGTTGGAGACGTGCACTGTGTTCAGCAGGCAGTGTTTTTGATCCTTATAAATTAAAGTTTGCTAGGAACAGCATGTACTGATGTAAGAAAGCCAGAGAATTGGACTCTAGGAAACATTTGTCAGTATTTTTACCCACTCAACATATGCACGCCCTTTCTACCTTTGGGAGGTTCTCTACTTTATCAGTCAAGATGGGAGGCAGCAACCCACTCCAGCTATAGAAACAGAAGTGACACAACTTGTTTTCCCAGCCTCTCTTTCAGGGAGGGTGGTGTGCTGTTATGTGACTTTGGCTCTGCCAATCAGACACAGCCATGCCAGGCATTGACTCAGGAATGAGTGGTGCAAGGAAGCAGAGGCTTTCTTGGAATTTATTTTGGTGAGAATGTCAACTGTTGCAGTAGCTAGATCAGTTCCAGAAGCAGCATCAGTAGCTCTTTCATCAGAGGGACATCAGTGCAGGTGGTGTGGTCCTATATTGTATGAGAATGTTGGAGCAGGGGCTCCAACTCTGTGCTTTGAGACTTACTGAGGCAGGCACGGCTCTTACAGCTTCTGCTCTGGTGTGGCACTTGGCACTGCTGCTCACTTTTCATTGCAGAGCAAATCATAAGGCTGCTGCATCCTCAAGGACAGGGAAGCAGGACCTTGCCGTGTGCCTTGAAGGGGTGAAACTGAAATTATGGGTGAGCTGCTTGGATGATCTGTGGTGGCCCTTTTCCATGCTTTGAACATCCTATTGATATAGCTATCCCAGGCCTTTGCACAGCCTTTCCTTCTCTTTCTGTATATCTGTCTCCTCCATTAGCCCGGAAATCCACTGAGGGTAGGTGTTGTGTTGTTCTGGCCTCTGTTTTCCTAGTCTGCGGAGTGGGGGAAAGTTGCCCAAGCCTGGCGATCTTTTGTAGCCATTAATGGCCGTATTTGAGATCTTTTTTTCCCAGGGACATCTCCAGACTTTTCCAGAGGCTTCCGTGTTTCTTGGCTTCATGGTGCCCAGGCCGCCCTGGGTGAGAACAGTTGACTGGTCTCAACTCCGCTGGTCGAGGGCATTTCGTCTCCCCTATTCCAGGTGAAGCTGTTTTCATCTTGGCCCCAGGAGCTTGTCATCATTTTCTGAGGTGACAGAAGAGGAACTGAGAACCCAAATCCTTTGTGCAGTGCAGGCTCTCTGGGTGTCAAATACCCATAAACCCATTGCATCCCGGCCTCAAGGTGGTGATATCCGCCTCCCACTCTCAAAGTAAGCCCTGTGCCCCAAAGCTCCCTTGCTTCCTGACTGCAAATAAAACTTGACCCCTGTGGGGAGGGAACCACCCCAGAACTTGGTTTCACGGAGGCCCTTCCCCTTTTGCATAGGGAACATCTGGAAGCCTGTATGGAGAAGGAGGGCTGATCAGCCATCAGCTCAGCTGGGGTAGTGTTCCCTGACCTGTCAGCTCTTCCCCTTCAGACCCCAGAGGATAGAGAGGGTCAGGCGGCAACCTCCACTGAGCCTGTGAAGCAGTCCCAGGAGCTTCTCCAGCAGGTGTTTGTCCTTAGGCGGAGATGTTTCCTGGATGCCTCACTCCTTTGCCTCTCAAGGATAAATGCCCAGATGACAGAAAGCCTCTAGCCCCTGCCCAGTGACAGGAAGTGCTGACTTCAACACTGGGTCCTGTCAGTTACAAGAGAGCCCTTGAAGAAAAAAATCAAGAGGAGAAAGGCCCAAAAGAAAGAAAACACAGTGGGCCAGATAAATTTCATCAGGCAGATTGCTTCAAGATGAAGACCAACCGGAGAAAATATTCCGAGGAGTTAAAATATGCAGCACAACGTTTTAGATACCAATGATGGCGATTTGATTTCTCTTCATTTCTGTCTTCACATTGCTGACAACTCCCCTCATTGTCTTAAATATGGATTGCCAAAGTCAATTAAATATGCAAGAGGAACAGTGTACATTTTGGAGGAAAGTAATTATTGTTACACCTTAGAGCAGCTTAATGAATACATTAATAAATGATCCTTCGCCATGTTTTTCTTTTCATAGCCATCAAAATCTTTATAAAACCTACAGCACAATACATAACATCTCGTTACAAGATTTGCTTTTAAAAAAATCAATGCATACCTAAGTTATTTGTGTCAAAACTCATTTATTTTCACAATAACACAGACTGTCAAACCTGACATCCTGCTAATAACATCCAGTGCATTTGCATATTATTCAAATATTTCCTTTTATGAAACGGGGACTTTTACTCACACCGCTCTGCTCGCCCATGCAGCATGCATTTGCACATTAACTCAGTTCACACAGCCAGAGAAGGTTACCTGTGGCAACTAATTATGCCACCCTTTATGCATATTAATGAGTCGTGTGAGCAGCCACCCTCTGTTCTGCAGAGAGGAAAAACAATTCCAACCTAAATGGGAAACCGATTACAGGCAGAATACCAGAGAGTCGGAGAGCAATATTTGATAATTTCCCATTTTTGATGTCCCTAGGTGTATTTGTTTTTCTTCTGCTGCTGTAAAAAATTACCACAGACTTGGTGGCTTACAAGAACACAGATTTATGATCTTGCAGTTCTGGAGATCAGAAATCCCACTTGAGTCTCTGGGGACTGAAATTAAGATGTGGGCGGAGGTGAGTTCCTCCCTGAAGGCTCAAGGGGACAGTGCGTTTCCCTGCCTTTTCCAGCCTCCAGAGGCCTCTCTCTAGTCCTTGGCACCGAGCCTCACATTTCAGAACCAGCAAGGGGATGTGGAGGCCTTTTCAGACTACCCCATCTCTCACCACAGCCAAAAAGTGTTGCCCATTTTTATTCTCATGTGCCTAGATTGGACCCACCTGGATAGTTCCAGATATGCTCCCCATCTCCAGGTTCTTAAGCTTAATCACATCTGCAAAGTCCCTTTTGCCAAGTAAGGTAACGTATTGACAAGTTCCTGGATTAGGAGGTGGACATCTTTTGGAGGGAGGCATTATTCTGCTTATCACCCCAGATCTTTTACATCCAACTGTGGTTGAAGAAGTCAAAGAAAATGCTGAGTAGGGTCTCCAATTTCCTTGTGGGTTAATTGCTCATTTTCCTTTTTTATTCATCTCCCTCACTGATCTTTCATCCACTTTCTCCTTCACCTGCAGATCCTCTCCTTTCTTTTCTCTGCCCCCACCCACTTCCTCTATTGCTTTCTGTCTGTTTCTCCTTTTTAGTTTTCCTTGTTATCCAAAGGAACCCACAACACCCCATTTGAGGCGACAGCCCTTGCTGTGTGTCCACTCTGTCCCTGGCTCTGTGCTTCACGTTTGCTATATCTCCTTTAAGTTTTGCTTGCTAACAATAGTGGCCCCACTTCATTTCTTTCTTTCTTTTTAAAACTTTTCTTAGAGTTTATATTTAAATATTTGAAAGACTTCAAAACTCATACTTGTTTAGTAATAGTATTGGTTCACATAATCTACAAAATATATCTAAAAATATAAAATTTTCCCCAAAAGTTAATGAACCCCAAATTTACAGATTCATTAATTTTTCTTCCTGCGGCACAGGGGACTTCTTTGTCTTCATCCTCAGACTCCAACTTTAAAAATACTCTGTGATGAGATGAAATGTGACTTCCTGGAGAGTGTCTAGCCTGAGGAGATGGCAGAGGAGCTGGCTGGAGAGAGGCATCACTACCAGAAATGGGTGTATGAGCAGCTATTTTCTTTTTCAGGAAATCAGGAATTGTAAAATGCACCAGCACAACTGACAACAGTGTTCAGGAGTATGAGCTGGTTCTCAGGGCCACCATGGTGGAGAGCCCCCAAGTAGAGAGCAAGTGTCCCCTAGATGGCATGACAATGCAGTTTTGCTGCCCACCCTGTGAAGGGGCAGAAGCCTGCCGTGGAGACGTGGCCAGGCCATCCAGGTACACAGAGGCTCCTCATTACCTGTGCTTTGAGTGCACTGGGAACTTTTGAAGTGAATGGCCTAAGCCCAGCTTTAAGGGCACAGAAGGGAGGACTTCATCAGCTTTTCCCACCTCTGTCCACTCTTCCATTTTTCAGTCTATAGATATTGATCCTCTGTGTGCTAGACCCCCACCACCAAAGAGAAAGCAGGGGGACTACAAAGACAAAGGGAATGGAATAGACACCTTGGGGTCTTGCCTGTCTGCCCTGGAAGCACTCTAGATACCTGCAGACAGATCCCTTACAGCCCACCATGGATTTCTGCATCTATTAGCCTGGGTGCTGCCTCCAGGCTTGATGAAGGGGAGGGGCCAGTGCTAGTGCCAGGGAATCAACACCCCAGGAACAACCCCCAGCCAGTGAGGGATAAAAGCTGGTGAATAAACATCCTATTTTTCTCAACTCTCAATGAGTCAGTTCAGGGGCCTGCCTACACTGGCTCCTAGAGGTCAATGGGTTGAACCCCAGTTGCCTGCAGTGACAACTTACTCTGCTCCCTCCCTTGTCTCACTCCCTTGCTTCCTCACAGTGCTTCCTGGGGTGACCTTGGGGTCTTGGGGTCTATGTGAGGGTTAATTTTATGTGTCAACTTGCCTGAACTAAGGGGTGCCCAGATGGCTGGTAAACTATTATTTCTGGGTGTGTCTGTGAGGGTGTTTCTGGAGGAGATAAGCATTTGAATCGGTGTACTGAGTAAAGAAGATCTGCCCTCACCAGTATGGGTGGGCCTCATCCAATTTGTTGAGGGCTGGAATAGAACAAGAAGGTGGAGGAAGGGTAAATTCCCTCTCTCTCTTCTGGAACTGGGACATCCATCTGCTCCTGCCCTCGGACATCCAATCTCCTGGTTCTTGGGCCTTCAGACCCAAGAACCAGTGGCCCTCCTGGTTCTCAGGCCTTTGGTTTTGGACTGGCTTTTCTGAGTCTCCACCTTGCTGATGGCAGATTGTAGGACTTCTCGGACTCAACAATCATGTGAACCAGCTCCCACCATAAATAAATCTCCTCTGCCTTACTTCTTTAAATCCTTCTGCTTCTGCTTCTCTGGAGAACCCTAACTAACACAATCGGTTTAGGGGAGAACCCAGAGTCCAAGGGGAGACCTGAATTCTGTGCTGAAGAAGTTCAGGGAGAGAGGAACATTAGCAAAGGGGTGGAGGGTGATGTGATCCATGTTGTGGGGCCCAGAAAAGAAGGGTGTACACTCATGGGCTTCTCCTGGGTCTTCTGATTCTTTCAGCAAATCCTCCCCCTTTCTATTTAAAAAGTATCCCATTTTAGAACTGCTAGCATGGAACTAGCTTCCCCACTTTGCAAAGGCCAGAGACCTTGCTTCTCACCTCCAGGGGACAGAAGGTAAGAGCAGAAGGTGAGGAGGTCTGGTCAGTAGCTGGCCCCATTCTCACACCAGGGGTAAAGCCTGGATGGGCAAAAGCAGAGCCTGGGCCTTTTTTGCAAGAAAAATGAGCAGTGACTATCCAAGGCAGAAATCCTTTCCCTTCACACGCTGACAATCTGCCCTCACTCTCCTGAGTCTGTTTCCAGTTGTCCCACCCCAGGTGCAGATTTTAGCTGTGACATTGACTCTGTGACCTGGTGGAAGAAATTCCGACTGCCTGCTGTCCCCCAGGGGTGCATTCCTAAGCTCTGCAAGAAGTGCCTACAGCAGGGAGCCTTTATTTTATGGAACCGCAGTTGCCTTTGAAGTAATCCTGGCCATATCAAATTGAGAGGCTAATCTGATTCCAGAAGTATGGCCAAATCTCTGCTTAAAATTCCACTGCAATTGTCAGGGACTTGAATCTACAGAAATAATCTCAAACCAAAGGAGAATTTATGACCTAGAAAGTCATAATGCAGGTACACCTCACTTTATTGCACCTCACAGATCCTTACATGTTCCCAGCTCTTGCAAAGATGCCTGACTTGGCCAGATCATAAAGAAGACCTTCTTGCTTTGGATGGGGGCATGGGTAGGGTCACTGAGAAGAGCCTATGCTTTTAGGAGGAGATATAATATCAGTTCATTTGGGTGGACATCAAAGCTTCTTGGGCCACAGCTGTCTGAATGCCCTTTCAGTCTTGCTAGGACAGGGAAAGGCCTATCCTAAATGGTTGCTGAAAAGACCACAAGACGGAAGGTTAGAGCAGGGATTCCCCCTGGTGGTAGTGGGGAGGGGAGAGAGGGAGCATGCTTTTTCCGGGAGGCCTGTCAGGATGGCGGGTGGACGTGCATGTACTGGGAAAAGTGGAAAAAATATGTTCAGAATGTGATTTACAATATCAGTGCAAATTTCTGCTTTCCAACTGGTGGAATTTGAAGGGATTTCAGAATCTTGCGGATAGGGTATTGAGTTTTTGTATTTGTAAAAGGGGCAAGGATCTAAAAAGAGATTGAGCAGGATATCAGGAAAGGTCAACACATTGTATGATGATTTCTGAAGTTAGGAATAAGAAGTGAGTGGAAGAGAGACACTTCCAGAATAAACAGACAGTGGAATGAGCCTGGGGTGAGACTGATAATGAAATTCTTCAAGACTTAGGAGAGAAGAGAGCGCTACCTCACCCCACCCTTACTCACAAGGAACTAAACTGAGGAGGTCTCTTGCTTAGAGTGGAGTTACAGGTAAGGTGGAGAGGCCATTTTACCTATAAATGTTCAGCTTTTGTTCATTCATTCATCCACTCCAAAAGAATTATTGAGAACCTGCTGTGTCCCAGACATTGTGCCTGGCACAGGGAATATGCTGATCAGCAAGGCAGATGAGCAGTTGCACATCAAGGGAAAGATGGACTCTTGTCAATCAATATAGTGTGATGCATAATGACAGCAGAAACACAGGTGTCTGTGGAAATGAAAAGCAAGAAGGGGTCACAAACAAGCTGAGGCCTGGAGCATGGAAAGAAGTTGCCCAGGTAAAGGGGATGGGAGATGTTCCAGGTAAAGTGAAGACCCTGTGTAAAGATCTGGACTAGAGGGAACATGGGACATTCAGAGATTTCCAGTAAGTGTGGCTGTGGCTTAGACAACAAGGGGGCTGTGGCAGGGGTGGGCTGGGGAGATAAGCAGGGCCTCGTAGGCCATGCTAAGCAGTTTAGACTTGATTCTCAAGGCAGTGGAGCCCACCAGGCAGAGAAGTGATGTATTAACAATAATTCACATTTACTGAGTGCTTACCAAGTTCCAAGCTCTCTACTGGGTACTCTTACTGTTATTATCCCACATGCCCTCAAAACCCTACGTGGTTAGAATAGTGACTCTGGTTTAGAAGATAAATGATTTGTTTCCTCTAGGTCAGAACAATGATTATTCCCATTTTCCAGATAATGAAACAAAGACTCAAAGACGTTATATGATTCGCCCAAGTTCATATGACTACAAATGGTAGAGACAGGATTTAGTTGCAGGTATGTGTGCCCTGGAAGTCTCTGGTTAGAAGCCTTCTCTTTATGTCCCCCTGGAAAGATGACTTTGCAGAGGAGCAGGGCAAAGTTCAAAACAAAGATGACAGTGAAGGGTTTGTACGACAATCTTGCTAAGAGCTCGCGTTGGTGGGCTAGGTTAGTGGCCATATAGAAAAGGAGATGGATGTGTCTTTATAGTAGAATGATTTATAATCCTTTGGGTATATACCCAGTAATGGGATTGCTAGGTCAAACGGTATTTCTGGTTCTATATCCTTGAGGAATTGCCACACTGCCTTCCACAGTGGTTGAACTAACTTAAACTCCCACCAACAGTGTAAAAGTATTCCTATTTCTCCACTTCCTCTCCAGCATCTGTTGTTTCCTGACTTTTTAATGATCACCATTCTAACTGGCATGAGATGGTATCTCATTGTGGTTTTGATTTGCATTTCTCTAATGACCAGTGATGATGAGCTTTTTTTCATATGTTTGTTGGCCTCATAAATGTATTCTTTTGAGAAGTATGTGTTCATATCCTTGACACCCTTTTTGATGTGGTTGTTTTTTCCTTGTAAATTTAAGTTCCTTGTATGTTTATTACAGCACTATTTACAGTAGCAAAGACTTGGAACCAACCCAAATGCCCATCAATGATAAACTGGATAAAGAAAATGTGGCACATATGTACCATGGAGTACTATGCAGCCATAAAAAAGAATGAATTCATGTCCTTTGCAGGGATGTGGATGAAGCTGGAAACCATCATCCTCATCAAACTAACACAGGAACAGAAAACCAAACACCACATGTTCTCACTCACAAGTGGGAATTGAACAATGAGAACACATAAACACAGGGAGGGGAACATCACCCACTGAGGCCTGTAGGGGGGTAGGGGGAGAGGGGAGGGAGAGCATTAAGACAAATACTTAATGCATGTGGAGCTTAAAACCTAGGTGATGGGTTGATAGGTGCAGCAAACCACCATGGCACATGTATACAAACCACCATGGCACATGTATACCTATGTAACAAACCTGCACATTCAGCACATGTTTCCCAGAACTTAAAATAAAAAAAAGTTAAAATTAAAAAAGAAAAGACAAGGAGATGGAGTGACATATCTTAGGAAGCAGAAAGAAGAGGAGGGTGAGGTGTTTTGGGAGGGAGATGCTTTTCTTTCACAATATATTTTTGAGATTTATTATTTTTTAAATAATACATCATATAAACATACCCATATGTATGTCCATTATTCTGCTGATAATTTAGGTTGTTTTGCTATTATGGAATATACTAAATATGGATAAAAATTGCATATTCTTCCTTCAATTCCTTTCACGGAATTATGCACAGTTCCATAGATTTTAATGTCTGTATCTGACCAAAGGTCATTACTAGTAATCCTATGAGTTGCTCACTGGGTTTTGAAATTTTGTTTTCTTCTCTAAGTATTTTTTCTCATTGAATTACTTTTCTATTGTAGAATTGAGTTTTTGTCTTATTGGAATTTCCATTGGTAATGATTGGAATAGATGGGCTACAGAATCCATGGTAAAAAGGGTATTTTAATAACTATTAGAAGAAAAGGTATGGAATTTGGAGTTGGAAAAAAGAAACACGGGAAACATGAACCCGTATGTTCCTTATCTGTGAAGTGGGTGGAATGATACCACCAACAATTTGTGTAATCATGACAGGAGGCAATGAAGATGAAAGTTTCTTTAAAATTACCACATGCTATGTAAATACTGTGTGTTTAATATTTCCTTCTTTTAGAACCTCAAAGAATTTAAATTTCTGTTTAAGTAGCTTATTGTACTATATGACAAGTTAATGCTAGGATACAAAAATATTTTTACTGAAAAGAAAAACACAGATACAGAAAACCACACACCACCAATGTATGACTTAATGGATTATCATGAGGTGAACATCCTGTAACCATTACCCCAGGCAAGATACAGATCTTTGCCATCCTCTCTAGAAGCCCAGCCCCCAACTTGGTCTATCCCTATCACAGACCCCTCTCTCCCCACAAAAGTAGCCAGTGTCTTGACTTTTGTAGAAATTATTTCCTTGCTTTATTTTATTGCGTAGATGTGCATCACCAGACATTATGATATAATTTTGCCCTTAAAAAAGTTACATGTCTTCTAAGACTCTTTTAAATCCACATTTTCTCTTTTTGCAGTTTATCTGGTGAAGGAACTGGCTCCTTTGACCTGCAATTTTCCATACACAGTCAGGCTTTTGTGGATTGTACACGCATGGCGCAACTAACATGCTCCTCTGCAGTCTGCGTTTCTTGCACAAGGCTTGCTCAGACTCAGGCTAGACTGCTTTAGCCAGACGGATAGGCAGCGCTGTGCTTCTTCACAGAAGATACATGACTTCTGCTTGTCCCTTTTTTATGACGCAAACAGCCATTGATGTGCAATTTCTAGGTTTATTACTTCATAGGGAGCTGCAAAAAAAGTGATATTCTAACTTTATAATTTCTTTGCCATTTATAAGTTGGACTTCTTTTATAAAGAGAGGCTGCCCCCATCTACCACTTGGTGACTCACTTGTCCAGTTCATGTAAAAAAAGCAAAATAAGTACTCGATTGTTTCTCTTTGTTTACCAGTTTTCAAGATAACAAGTTGGTTCCCTGTCAGCCTCTGAGGGTGACTTATTTTCCCTTAAAGTCATTATGAACTTATGGATGTAAAAATACTTGATGGGTTAGATCCATTGAAATTGTGGCAGCCCTCCTCAATGTTAGCTTTAAAAGTAAGAAACTCCTGTTATCGAACAGATTGACTTTCCTTTTCCATTTTCACCGCGGCTGGCTCATTTTTGGTCCAGATAATGCCGATGTCTTCCTAATTCTAGTCTCACTTCTCTCACTTCTCCTTCAATACTTTTTAAAATCTTTTATTTTATTTTGACATTGAACACATACAAAAAGGCAAAAAGCATCCTGTAGAGCTCCATGAATTATCACCAAGTAAACAGTCAGTGCTACAAATAGAACCTTGCCAGGACCCCAGAAATTTTCTCTGCCCTCCCGATCATTATGTCCTCAATCCTTTCCCAATAATCTGAATTTTGACACTGGTTGGATTTTACCTTTTTAATTTAACTGCATACAAATGGGTTCACACAGTATGCATTCTTGTGTGTTTGGCTACTTTCACTCAATGCTGTGTTCAAGAGCTTTATCCATATTTTGCATGCACTGTGATTTAGAATTCCATTGTATAAACATGCCACAATTTTATTTACCCATTCTTCTGTGGATGCACATGTAGATTACTTCTGGTTTGGGGCCTTTCTGAATAATGCTGCTATGGACATTCTCATGCATGTCTCTTGGTGCACATGTGCACAGATTTTGGTTGAGCCTATTTCTCAGATTGGAATTTATAATTTGTCTACATATCTGCAATCTTAGTAGCTAGTTCCAGTTTTTCAAACTTTTTGTTTGTTTGTTTGTTTTTTGAGACAGGGTCTTGTTCTATTGCCCAACCTGGAGTGCAGTGGCATGATCATGGCTCACTGCAGCCTCAACCTCCCAGGTTCTCATCCTCTCACCTCAGCCTCCTGAGTAGCTAGTACTGCAGGCACGTGCCACTGCCCATAGCTAGTTTTTTCTTTTTTCTTTTTTTTTTTTGAGGCGGAGTTTTGCTCTGTCGCCCAGGCTGGAGTGCAGTGGCCCAATCTCTGCTCACTGCAAGCTCCACCTCCCAGGTTCACGCCATTCTCCTGCCTCAGCCTCCCGAGTAGCTGGGACTACAGGTGCCTGCCACCACGCCTGGCTAATTTTTTGTATTTTTAGTAGAGACGGGGTTTCACTGTGTTAGCCAGGATGGTCTTGACCTCCTGACCTCATGATCTGCCTGCCTCGGCCTGCCAAAGTGCTGGGATTACAGGAATGAGCCACCGCACCCAGCCCACATAGCTAATTTTTTTAAAAAAATTTTTGTAGAGACAGGGTTTTACTATGTTGTCCAGGATGGTCTTGAACTCCTGGACTCAGAAGATCTTCCTACCTTGGCCTCCCAAAGTGTTGGGATTATGGGTGTAAACCGTCATGCTTGGCCCGTTTTTCCAAACTTCTTGTACCAATTTACAATCCCACCAGTAGCATTTAAGAGCTCCCGTTACTTCATGTGCTTGCTAGCAGTTAGTTTCATCAGTCTTTTCAATTTTAGTCATTCTGGTGATGTGAGTGATGTTTTACTGTAGTTTTAATTTGCAGTTCCCCGACTGTTGAGCAATTTTCATTTGTTTAATATCCACTTGGATATCCTTTCTTTTGGAGTTCTTGTTATACATTTTTTTTCTATTGGTTTGACTGTCTTTTTTGTTGTTGATATGCAAAATTTCTGTATTCATTCTGGATGCAAACCCTTTGTCAGTTACCTGTGTTGCATATATCTCTTTACCATCTTCCTCTTCACTGGTCTTAATGGTGTCTCTTGATAAACAGAAATTCTTGATGTTAGTGCAGTCAAATAACAACATTTTTCTTAATGGCTAGTACCTTTTATGTCTTTTAAAGAAACATTTCCCAACCTTGAAGTCATTAAGATTAATTACTATGTTGCCTTTCACATTTAGATCTGTAATTCACGTGGAATTTTTCTACATGTTATGAAGCAGGAGTCAATTTCTTTTGTCTCCCACGTGAATAGCCAATTTTCAGCATTTCAGCCTTGACGGGAATCAGCAGATACCTCCTTGCCCACCTCCTCCAGGCCCCACCCCCCACCAAAGTGTTTCTGAATATTAATCTTGCCTCTCTCAGAGCATCTATCCTGGCCCGTAATTCTTTACTACCTTGGTAGTTCTTTGATGTTTTCAAGAAGATACCTTGTTATTTCATTTCGCCCACCTTTTTCTATATACTTTCAGAGAGGGTTGATGAGGACTCTACAGTCCACCATCACCAAAAGGAGGTAGTCTGTGAATTCAGCCTTCTCACTTGTTGTCTGTTGCCAGTGCTTATTTATAACATATAAATAATGTTAAATGAGCTTGCTGATTTGCTTAAAACATTTTAATTGCTCATGAGTACCTTTGGGAAATATTTTGCAGTGTGCGTACAGGGTCTGGACTATGACCGTATACATGGCACTACAGAGGGTTGTTCACCACAGGCCTGTTCTGGACCTCTGAAGTTTAATGTGCATTGTAGGGGAGGGAATTAAACACACTGCTTCCCTCATTTGTTTGAGCACAGAGGCTTTTGTTTGCCAAGCATTTTTTTTTTTTTTTTAGTTTTTGAGACTAATTTATTTATTTATTTTTATTTTAAGTTCTGGGGTACACATACAGTATGTGCAGTTTTGTTACATAGGTAAATGTGTGCCATGGAGGTTTGCTACACCTATCAACCTGTCACCTAGGTAGTAAGCCCAGCATGCATTAGCTATTTATCTTAATGCTCTCCCTCCCCACCCCACACCAATCTCCCACTCCAACAGGCCCCCGTGTGTGTTATTCCTCTCCCTGTGTCCAAGTGTTCTCATTGTTCAGCTCCAGCTGAAACAAGTCTTCCAGAGAACTAACTGGGAAGTGCCGCTCTAGGTGAAAAGAACACCCTGTGAATGACACAGTGAGGTCCTTGGTGATCCAGCTTCTCCTATGTCTCTAACCTCATCCAGGCCTTTCTTCCACATCCTGTGCTCCAGCCTGTGTGAGCCACTTGAGTTTTCCTGTGCTCTCTTTGATACATTTTGTTCTTTTGCTGCTGCCTCAATGTACTCTTCTTTTTCTTGGCCTGACTCACACTTACCCTCTGAGATAGGACCTCATCTTCTCCAGGATCTTGTTTGACCTCTTGGGCTTGTGAGAGTCCTTTCTCTGTTTTTTCAAAGCCACCCCCTGGGATGACTTTTCCTTCTGGTACTGATGTGCAAGCGGTAGAATCATCTGCTTCCTTCTGATACACTTCCTTGACCAGGCGCTCTGGGAGAACACGGCTAGGCTTGTCCTCTGACTCACTCATGTCTTTGTCCCTGGTGCTTTAGCACATGGGGCCACTCAATAATGGTTGCAATGTATTTATTCTGCCAATATTCACTGAGTGCCCACCATGGGTCAGGCTCCATACTAGGTTTTAAGAGCAAGGAAGTAAAGAAGACAACAAAGTGGGCTTGGATCTCACATTCTCATAGATGTGGATATTCCCCAAACAAATCCCGCACTGAAAACACCTGACTAGAAATTTCTGGCTTTAGCTAGCCCACCCCAGCCTGAAGGCAATACAGGGCTGACTCTGCATGCTGTCAGATAAATTGTCTTCCTCCAGTGAGCCAGTGGCTTGTCTGCAGTCAAAGGAGGTCAGAAGCCAGAGCCTCTGGGGGCCTATAACATTGTGCATGTTGTAGAGTCTTAACTAAAGCTCAGATCTGCCACAGTGCTCACTCACACATGTGGTCCTATAACTGTAGGATCAGGGCTTGCTGCTTCACTCGTAAAAAATAATCTTGTGTATCTTTGCAGAAGAGATGTTCCAACAGGGCTTATCCTTGGGGCAGCCATTCAAGGTGAGGTCATCTTTCCCATTATCTTAGTTTTCATGGGTGATGAAGTGGGTTTGAATTAAGTCCCGGAAGCTTGAGTACATTTATGTAACTTACCATGACTGGCCAGAATAGTAATGTTTGCTATTACTCATTGAAACAACAACAGTAACCATGGCGACTATCACTTATTGAATACCCACTATGTCTCAGTTGTCAATAAATGCCCTATTCAGAATGGAATTCTGTCCCAAATGCTAACCAGCTTGTCCAGAAAATAACTTGGTGAAGTGGAAAATGTGTGTGCTGTGGAGTCAGGCAGATCTGGGATTCACTCCCAGCATGGTTGCTTGTTAGCTGGGGGACTTAGGCAAGTTTCTCACTTCTCTGAACTTTGGGGTGGTCCTTGTAAAGTGACAGACTCATTGGGTTGTTAAGGAGAATAAAATGTAGTGCACGTATTGCATCTCACCCACTGCCTGGCACCCAGTCAGTACTTGAAGCTTAGTTGGTTTTCCCTGTGGCACACTGGAAACCTCTCTCTGAGTCTCTTGGGCTCATGGGCGAGATGTAGGTCTGGACCCTGAAGCCCATATCTGCAGCCCCTGCCTGGGTCTCCTTTCTGTCCAGGACTGTGAGCTCTGTGGCATTGCCCACTTTGGGTTTATGAGAATTTCTGCTGCCTGGAATCTCCTCCTGCTGAATCTTCCTGAACTTCTCCTGCCCTTCTCATTGGACTTGACCTCAAGCAACCATGAACTTGTGAACTGTTGCATTCAATTCTTTATCCACCTGAGTTGAGGAAAAACATTTATTTATTTTTTATAAAAGCTGCCAAGACTCAATAGAAGCCCAACCTGGGAGAACAGAGCCAATGAGTGCTCCATGAGCAGGTGTGTAGGACAGTTCAATCTAGATTTCATTATGGTTCTCTGGTGGGAAGTACGGGGTGGGTATTGGCCCTCAAGACTTCATGGCACAGACCAGCCCTGGGGTGCAAGCTGGTGGCGGGCTGGAGACACAGTTTGTATACTGATTGACATCCCTTCTGAATAATAGGAGACTCCCTACCTGCCTGGTTGGTTCTAAGTGCCCTAAGTTCATTGTCCTTAGTCCTGGCACAAATATCCTTGATAGATAGGCATCAAAGGCTTAAGAGGATCAAAGAGCTGGTGAGCAAATACCCCAGGACCATTTTATGGGCCCCCAGTAGATGGAAGCTGTTATTCAGAAGCCAGCGTTTAAAGAGGTTAAATGATTTACCCAAGGACCTGATTCCATGTCTCAAATTATTTCAAAGTCTGTCTCTTTTATTTTTTTCGCCAAGCCTTTTCTGCAACCAGGAAGGGCAGAGATATTCTAGGAGGATTTAACTGTAGGAGATATAAATATTTATTGAATAAACATAAACACATGAATGAGTGAGTGAATGAATAAAATATTCATTCTTCTATAGAAATATTCATTTCCTCTCTAGAAATAATCTATTATAGAGCCTTCCAGAATGACTGGCCCTAAACCCTTTCCCCCATTACCACCACGCCACCATACTCCTGGCTCTCACACTCAACAGCTCAGTCATGAGGTAAATTGTGGGCATTAGAGTAGTTTAATCCCGAGTTTCCAACAAGGTTCCTAAATGAAACAAATTTTCATCTCATTCTCTTGGATGAAGACAACATCTTCACCATGAGATAAATACATATACTTATATATTCATATACACATTTATCCAATGTGTATTTGGAGATTAACCATATGCTTGGTACTCTTCAATGACCTGGGAATACAAAGAGAAGAAAGAGCAGGGAAGGACTCCAAAACAGTTCACCTTCTGGTAGTCAATCAGAGACCATGGTTCCGCAGGAACACAGAAAAGCTGTCTTAAAGGATCAGTACAAGTTTGCCAGACAGAAGGAGTAACTCGTGAAAAGGTGCCAAGGTCTGGGAGGCCATTGGCCTGCGGCAAGCTCAGCTCTGGTTGGAGGGACAAGGTTGCAGACAGGCTTGGGTGTGGGTGTTCATTCCTGTTCTGACACTCACCAGCTTTTTGATTTTGGTCAAATTATTTCATTCTCAATGTGTTAGTTTCTTTATTTTAGAACTTGGGATGTTGTTGCTGAGGACGATGATGATAAAAATAAAAAAGGTAAGCTATAGCTCTTATGTGCCTGATGTTGCTCTAAGTGTTTTACATTAATTCACTTAATATTCAAAATGCCCCAGTTAGATATTTTTCTCTGTTTTAGAGACAAGGAAACTGAGTAAAGTACCTCAACAAGTTATTGTGATGGTGCAATGAAAAGAAACGTGTGTGTGTGCATGCGTGTGTGTGCGTGTGCATGTGTGTGTGAGTGTGCATGTGCGTGTGTGTGTGTGCGTGTGTGTGTGTGTGTATGTGGAAAATATGCTCTCAGGACTCCCTGTTCAGAACCATGACTCTTTAGATTCCAAGGTAACAAAGAGAAATAAAACTTGCCTGATTAGAAAGTCTTAAAGTAATTTTGTTGATATTGCCAAGTCTGCCACATTCTGAGAGCAAGGGATTGATCCTTTCTACCATGTTGTTAAAGAAATCATAGGAGGAAAAAAACGCCCTCACCCATCAAAGCATTTTACAACTCTTTATCCAAGGTCAGCCTTCTGTTACTACTATGACCTCCTTAGACATTAACAGGGGAGCCTTGACAGACTGCCACTGTGAACTTTGCCCCTGTTGAGAAATGCTTGTCTCATGATGTCCCTTCTTATATTCTCCTTGGGGACACTCAGCATCTTGCAATATTCAGCTGGGCAGTTTGGAGTAGAATCCTCTCCTAGGTTTAAGAGCAAAAGACCAAGCAAATGCTCAGCATTCCATAAAACCTACATGGCCACTAGGAGAAAGGCAAAGCTTTCTAGAACAATGTGGGCAGTCAGCAGTACGTTCTCAGCTGGCTCTCAATAAATAATGACCAGTGGGATCATAAGAGAGCGTCAATAAGGGAAAAATAATGGGCTCAGTGGAGAACATCTGACTCCAAACTTCTGTTATGGGAGTATGATGGCTGGACATGGAAGGCATGACCAAATCAATGAGGCTCTTGTAGGCTAGGCTGTGGGGTCTGAAAGTCTTCCCATAGTTAATGGGAAAATGTTGAAAGATTGAACCATGCGTATACTCTATTGTTGCCAGAGAAATCACTCTTACAGCCGTAGGGTAGGTAAATGGGAAGGGACCATAGAAGAGGAGAGTTGGATAAACTAAGGGGCCATTGTTGTGTCACAGTGGGAAAGGATGATGTTCTGAACTCAAAAACAGTGGGCTGCTAGAGAAGGAGACACATTTGTGTGATATTTAGGAAGCAAAATTGTAGGGCAGGAATGGATCTGAAGTCAATGAAAAATTCTTCATAGCTCTAGTCATTGGGCTTCCCCAGAAGATGACACTGAAAGGAAGGTTTGGATGCAAGTTGTTCATTTAGGAGGAGATCTCAGGAAGCACAAAGTATTTCCTTAGGTCAGGACCTCCAAGTCCTCCCCTAACTGTAAGTAAGACAGGAAAGGGAAGGAATACACTGTAGGATGCCTTAAGAAGCAAATTACCACTCTGGCAGCCAGAGTTCATCCCACTGTGGTCTTCCGGGATACTGTGTAGAACATGCCCCCAAGTTGTCTCATCCAAAGGGTGAGAGAGCTGGAGTATTTATCCTCCAACTTCCATGTGGGATTGTTGAGAGCTGTTCACAGGGAGGAACATTAGTTCCATGACATTTCCATTCTGCCCTAGAGCTAGACACATTTCTCCCCACAAACAGGTTCCATTAGTAAGAAGATTAACAGCAATCAGGTGGCAAGCTCCTGTGGCCAAGGAAAGCCCTATGCAAAGAATCAAAGGTGCTAACAGTAAGAATTCCTGGGCATATACCAGGTGGTGAGTGCTGGGGGGATGTAGGTAGATACCAATAATATGTTATAGCTTTTTTGGTCTTTTTCTTTTAAAAGGAGACCATGGAGGTAAAGCTCTAATAGTATGCTTATATCTCAGGTCACTAAGGTCACCTGGGATAGCAGATGAGTACAGGCTCCATATGGGCTCAGCCATGACTGGTTGAGTGTCCTGCAGGAGATGAGCCTGGGGCCTGCTGCCCAGCCTGGCAACTGTCCTACTGTGATCTGCACTGGGCATAGAACTCCAGCCTCATGTGTCTGCCAATGCTTACTGCCTTAATAAAACACAGCGGCTGTCAGCAAAAGGACTTTATTGCCACTAGCAGAACTTTTGTGAAATGATAAAAATGAGCTAGCTGTGCCTTACAGAAAGTTACTATGCAATGATATATGCAGGCTGATGGCCTTAGATTAACCCATTAATAAATAGGAGGTGAGGAGCATGATATTGTTGGCTATAATGAATGCTAATGAGGTGACCCTGCTAATGAGACTCCTTTCTTCATTCTGTTATTACACTCATCGGTTATGCAGCATTGATTACCATCTACTTCTTGCATCTCCAGGCTGAGAAATGGGTGACTTAATGGAGATGTTTCACCAGCAAAATAGTAATTGGGTTAGGAAAACTAGAAACTAGAGAAGAGAGTTGGTTACATTATAATCTGATTTAATGCTTCAAAGGATAGTTTTTTTACACATTGGGTCTTTAAAAACAACCTGTTTTATTCAGGCTGAACTGCAGAAAAGGCTACATGTCTTAATGCTTTTGACATATATAAAGAAATATGCCTATGACTCCTTCAAATGATGTGCTGCAAATTTGGACATAATAGAAGTCTTTATGAGAATTACATTTCTTCCTCTGCGGTCACTGATTCTCAGTTTGAAGGAGCTGCAGAATCTGTCCCTCCTTTCCACACCCATCACCACTGCCTTGGTTTAGACCTTAGCATCTGTTACCTGGAAATTTCAGTAGCCCCTTCTTGGTGTGGCTCTTCTTCCCTTTAAGCCCACCCTATTCTGCCTCTTTCTTAGCAATCTCTGCCAGAGTGGTCTTCCCAAAACCCAAATCTGATCATATGATTCTATTGTTTCAAAAACTTCCAGTATTTCTCATCACCTAAACCGGTGGCCTGAAGATACACTCTGACCAGTAGATGTCTGTTATTTCACCAGGTCGATATTCATTTGCAATATGAATTTTGGAAGCTTTTTCATTAAAATGGGAACAGTGCATTGGTTACAGATTTCATTAATCTTTCCTGTTTCAATATAATTCTCCATGACTTGCCTGATCCCTATTGGTACTGAAGATTGCAAGTCCTACCTACCACAAAAGAGCTTGTATTATCTGCCTTCTACCTACTTTTCCCACATCGTCTTTGCCATTCCCACCTGCCTATTAAACCACAGGTTTTAGAATATACTCTGCTTTCTCTTGGTCCCAAACCTTTCCATATGCTATTCCTGCGACTTGAATGCTTTTTCCACGTCTGCTTTCAGACTCATTATATGTATATTACATGTATATATATATTATATATGTGTATATGTGCACATTATACATTATATATGTGCATATGTACATTATATGTGTATATTGCTTATGCAATAATGGATGCTGGAAGGTCCAAAATTTGCAGAGTAGGCCAACAGGGTAGAAACCCAGGGAAGGGTGGATGTTGCAGTTGGACTCCAAAGGCCACCTGGTGGCAAAATTCTTCCTTGCTTGGGGCAGGTCAGTCTTTGTTCTATTAAGGTCTTTGAATGATTAGATGACACTCACCACGTTAGGGAGGGCAATCAGCTTTACTCAAAGTCCACCAATTTAAATGTTAATCTCATCTGAAAAACACCTTCACAGAAACATAAAGAATAATGTTTGACCAAATATCTGGGCACCATGATGCAGCCAAGTGAACACATAAAATTAGCCATCATAATAAACAGTATTAAAGGGTTTGAAATCATAGATAATGCTACTTCATCCATGTTGTCATCTTCTGTACTTCCTGTTGATCTCATTTTCCAGTTTAGCAGAGATTTTTTTTCTAAGTTGAATGATTTTCTTGGGCAGCCTGATTGGTGCTCAGCATCTCAGGAGATACTCATAAGCCAGTCAGCTCCCAAGAATGTAAGAGGCATTATGAGCCGTCATTCATAGCTCCTAACTAGGAGCTTAACACATAGTGCCTAGAATATGTTTTTATCTTATGTCAACAGACCAGTGTAGAATCATTGCCTGTCATATACTAAGCACTGGGCTGCTCTTTGAGGGTCATTGTTTTACTTAATCCATAGATAATACAAGTAAGGTAGGTGCTATCCTTGGCCCCATTTTATAGATGAAGAAATGGAAGCTCAGAAAGGTTGAGGATTTGGCCAGTGCCCCTAGTTCTGGCTATCTACTGCAGCAAAATGTGTGTCCCAAACTTAACTGTGTAAAACAACAACCGTTCTGTTGTGCTCAGGAGTCTGTGGGTCAGGAATTCAGACAGAACACAATGGGGTGGCTGATTTCTGTTCCACAGTGACTGAGGTCTCAGCTAGTTTGGCTCAAATGCCTGGAGGTGTCACGTGGAGGTGTCAACCAGATAAGTGGTTCTGATGGCTTGGTTCTGGATGCCGGTTAGATTCCTCAGGTTTTCTTCATTTCAGGTTTGCTGGGGTTGGAATTCAAGTGCACTTTTTTCACACATGTGCTTGGGCTGTTCTGACCTCAATCTCTTTCCCTATAGCTTCACAGTATGGTGGTCTCGGGGTAATCAGACTTCTTGCATGGGAGCTGGCTTCCCCCAGAGTGTGAGTTGCAAAAGTCTGCAAGACTTCTTATGACCTGGCCTCAGAAGTTTGAGATTGTCACTTCTACAATAATCTGTTGATCGAGCTGATCACTCAAGCCAGTCCACACGTGATGGGAGAGTTATTAGACTCCATCTCTCAATGGGAGGAGAGCAAAACATTTCAACCATCTTTAATCTACCATACCCATAATTAGTGAGAGGCAGAACTGGGACTTGGAGCTGATTTGCTTGACTTCAAAATCCTTGCTTTTTTCCTAAATTGCTTTGTCTCTGCCAGCATTCTGTGTATGATGGCCACAGGGTTCCTAATTATGAGCAGGACCCCGGGTCACCATGTAAATATATAGGCAGCTGCAAGAGTGTTATGAGATGACACCCCACAATGTGTCAGGGTGGAGCAATGAGAAGGGCCAGTGCCAACCTCCTGCTGGGTGAAAGGGACACCGATGTCATCGCTCATGCTGCAGGGGGCCTCAGGCTTGAGAGGAGAGCAGTATTTCAGAACTGCAGGGAAAATGCTAATGACCAATGCTAATGAGGAAGAGGAAGCAAGGGGAGAGGGAACGAGTTCCGTAAAGAAAAGAAGCCAAGAAGAGGAATAAAGTACTTGGGAGAGGAGGTGGTGAGGCCACGTCTTCTGCTGCAATCTCCGCCAGGAAGATGAAGATACTCTACAAGTCAGTCCTTCAAACAGAGGAAAGCAAGGACCCAGTTCTCCAGGCTTTCCTTCACTAGACAGATGGGCGGATGACTATGACTGTGATCTCAGAGGAATTAAGGAACCCCAGGAAAGACACTGTAGAAAGAGGCAAGAGAGCCCCTCTTGAGCTCACTTATTTTGGTTTCTCCTGCCTTTCGTCTTTATCTCTGGGGGACAGTTATTATAATTCATTGAAGAATTAAGTACTGTTTTTAAAAAACTGACTAAAGCATCCAGTTCAGAGCCCTTCTATGAGCAACTATTTATAGCTTGTTAGGGATTCTTATCTGGATTGCAGAAGGGAGCTTGATTTCTAATTTCCAACAGCAGTATTTTCATGTAATTGAAAACTCAGTTTTTAAAATGTGGCATTGACTTTTCGCACATAATTGCTCTCTTAACACTTTCACAATGTAGAGAGGAGAGGACAGGGTGTAATAAAATGTTTGCTATGGACCCTGAGCGCAGGAGCTTGAGACCAGCCTGGACAACATAGGGAGACCCTATCTCAAGAAACAAACCAAAAATGTGTGTAAGGTCTTGTTGGCTGCCTCCTGTCAGCTGATTCTTTTCTTGCTTACCAATGGATCTTTATTTCTGTTTGGAGTGAATGTGCCCGTGTTTCAGACATGAGTCATGAACGGTGTCAGCCAGTCATGACAATGCCATGCCCTTGGCCAGCAATCAGTGTAGAAGTGAAAATGTGACCTCCCCATCATGGCTAATGAGATGTTATGGGAAGTCAGCTGGGGTTTTCTGGGTAAAATTCTTCCTCCTAAGGCAATAAAGCAGTCCAGAAGAAGACACTTCTTGCTCCCATCCTGTTCATTTTGAGAAATCGTATGTGAGGTTGTAATGCTTTGAGATCTGCAGCCATCTTGTGACATGAGGAACAAGACATTTTTTTTCCAGAGATGTTGACCCAGTGCTCTGATATTTTTGAGTCACAGAATCAGTCCTCCCAGAGCCTGCCCTCAGATCTCTGGATTTCAAGCCACACTTAGTTAAGTATTCTGTTACTTGAAACCAACAGCTGCCTAATGTGTACATTTGGTCACAGGGTCCAACCATCCGGTGTTTGAAGCCAGGCCTGCATTTCAAATGAGAGAATGTGGCTCAGTACCCTCCGGATTTACTACTGGTTTCACTGAGAGGGTAGCAAATTTCCTATTTCTAGGCCCAGGACTCCTTTCCTGCCTTACCTGTGGTGTGTGTGCTGCGTGTGTGTGAGGGGGGCAGTGGTGGGGAAGAGGGGGAAGTGGGAGGAGAGAGAGAGAAAGAGAGAGAGAGAGAGATTGGAGAAGAGAGAGGTAATATTTTGATTAAAATTCTCCATCTTAAGGTTGCAGTGAGCCGAGACTGTGTCACCGCACTCCAGCCTGGGCAACAGAGTAAGACTCTGTCTCAAAAAAAAAAAAAAAAAAATTCACCATCTTAGAAAAATTACCTCTTGGCACAGCTGCTGAGGAACCCCTTTTAAACCAGGGCCCTCTTTGAAGAGGAATCCTTTGCTGGATTCTATTTTCGCCATATAATAGATTTGCATTATGGGGTCTGCAATCTTACAATGGAAAATCAAATATTTTAGGGTTGGATAATTCTCAGAGTGCCATGACGCAGATTCCTCCAGTGTTTTCGTAACTGTGGTGATCATCACCTTACATCCTCTCAACTGCAAATTCTCTCTTCAGTCCCTCCTGGGCCATAATGGATGTTTTTTCCTTCACAGTGAACACCATAGTGAGCCTGGTCAGCAGAGGGGGACTGGAGGGTCATTGCAGGAGGAAGGGCACCTCTTTCTGGTTCCGGTAGCTGCGTTTTTGTTGTTTTTTCCTGGCTCGCACTGCAAGGATCGGTCAGGGATGTGGCTGTGGGGGCCATCTGGTGGTGCCCCAGCCTTGTGGCCAGAGTGCACAGACCTCTGGCATTTTTGCTGCCTGTCCTGGCCCATCAACCACCTTCCCAGAGCACTCCCAGTTCAGACACACACACACATGCCCAGGCCTTGCATTCTCTCCTTATGGGTGGACTGCCAGCACCGTGACCCACTCTGCCCATCCACCCGCCTGCACCCTGGAGGGCTGCTTCCCGCTTGCCCGGCAGCTGTGGGGCAGCTCTGGCTTAGGCATCCTGGTGAACTCCTCCGTCATCCAGTTGGCTGCAGCCACACCTTCTCCTATGAGGCCTGAACACCAGCCTGAGGGAAGTCTGCCCTTCCTTGGGTCCCATTAGAGTCCTCATTTCGTATTTACAGCCACTCTGGTATCATAGAGAACAATTCTTTATATTAAACTTCTCCTTGTCCCATACAGGACAGTCCGTCTTCTCAGCATCTTTCCATTACTCATCAGGTTTCTGCCTCTTGGACCCAGCTTGAGGCACTGAGTTTCAGAGTTAAGCGATACGTAGGATAAGATGTTAATGATAAATGTTTGTGGCAGAGTTATCCACATGATGGGGAAAAGCTTCTCACCTGCAAGCGGAAGCCCCTTAGAAGGAGGCAGAGTATATCCACAGCTGCATTGACTGAGCCGGCAGTGGGAGGATGCAGGGAGGTGAAGGGGCACTGGGCATGGTGGCTGCCGATTTCTCCAAGAGCAAACGAGGATGCTGCCAAAGGAAGGCCACATGGAGGGCCATACACTTCCTGGCCACTTGCCTGGGAACCACCAGTGCAGTGGGATAGAACACTAAATATGCTCCAAACCTTTTAAATCAGCACTACTGGGAGTGGTCCCTAGCAATCTTCCCTTACAAATCCTCCCAAGGGCATTTTGAATCACACGAAAAGCATGCAACCCCCTGCTTCAGGGAAGGTCTCCCACCAAAGGCCCTTTCAAAGGATCAGGCAGCACCTGGAGAAGTTTCTCAAATGCCAGCTCCAGGGCTCATGAGGGCATGTGCCCTAGGAATGCGATTTTACAAGTGAGGAGGGGGTTTCCCATGCCTGAGTTTGAAGATACTGCTGTGAACACACTAGATTTAGAAACGGAGTGATGAAGGATTTACTTTGGAAGAAAAAATGAGGAAGAAAAAAACCATTTCTGATTGAGCCCACAAAACCTCCTGGAGCAGGTGAAGGTGAAGCATCTTTGCATGAGATTTAAGGATGAAATGGCCCAGAGTCAGCAGGATTATCAGGCTGAAGCACATTGGCAGATTGTCAGATATGGATGGCATAGGGGCAGGGGAGTGTGAACCCATCAAAACACGTTTGGGCTGCCGGACAACATGAGGAGGGCCCCAGGGGAAGGATTGCCAAGGATCCCCCGGTGATTCCTAGCAGTAATGGAGTACTGCTCAGGGTGGTCCTGAGACCTGTGCCTGGTACCATCTTAGGCACTTACAGTCAATGCTGCTGGTGCCGTGCCAGATTCTTCTAGAATCCCCTATCCACCTAGGGGTGCTCCCTGAGAATGTCAGAGCCCCTGTCACGGAATGTCCGTCTGCCTCCTGGAGCAGGTCTAGACTTACCTACAGGATGAGCTCTGAGCCAGGGGGTTAATGGCTGTGGGCATACCCAGTAACTGGTATTTCCAAATTCCTGACACATTACTTATCTCAGGGATTTGAGGATAAGACATCTAAATTCCTGACACATTACTTATTTTAGGGATTCAAGGATAAGACATCTAAATTCCTGGGAACTCCTAAAATCATAAATTATTCTGCATTATAGTTGTATTTACAAAGAGAAAGTAGTATTTAGTATTTTATTAGTATTTTTAAAGGTGCTTTAGTTATATTTACAAAGAATCATAGCCTATGGCAAATATCCAAATGCTAGAAAACATGGGGTAGTGTTTGTGTAACACAACATTCAATATTCTAGCAGGGTTAACAGCACTACACAGAATCACATGTCAAAATAGCCAATTTAAGGACTTCTTTGACTGCTTCCTAAACTTGTTATTTTTTGAAACACCAGAACCACTCATATGTTTTGAATGAGGCACACGAAGCATAAGAACTGATTAATATTTACTGTAATTGCAAGAATGGCATTAGCATCAACCAGGACTAGGAACACACCCTCGTCACATGGCCACTGTATGAAGAAGGCTGACTGCTGACTGGTTAGATGTGATGTTTCTCTGCTGCGTGCTCCTGTCCTGGTTCCGGGAAATGTGAGCTTCACTTTCTACTGTCCATGGCAGCCTTCCCTGCTGTTGCTTTAGACCTGACTCAGTGGGTTTGTTAGAACCAGTGACAGTTCTTTGTTGATTGTTAAAATTTACAATTCTGTTTCCCATGTCCTTGAACTCTCACATGATTTTTCTTGGGATTTGGGGTTTAGGATATAAAAACCTTCCGAGAAATTCCCGGAGGGAATTCCCACATGGAAACACTACCCTCAACCCATGAGAA
Source organism: Pongo abelii (assembly GCF_028885655.2). NCBI lineage: Eukaryota > Metazoa > Chordata > Mammalia > Primates > Hominidae > Pongo > Pongo abelii. Next base: position 101,283,128 of record NC_072001.2, on the reverse strand, counting down.
GCAGGGAGTTGGGATAATTTTCAGGCTAATTATGGACTTGCCATCTCTTAGGATTCTTCAGTGAGATTGAATTCCAGTTGTGGAGAGCAGTAACCGACTCCATAGCACAGACTTCAGTGTAGCATCTTTCTGTTCCCTGTTTAATTTCCACATTCCCTAGCAGTTGTTTGTGGGGAGGTGGGGGTTAGGGAGCTGTAATGGGCTGAATTGTGTCCTCTCAAATTCATGTGCTGATATCCTAACCCCTAGTACCACCAAATGTGACTGTGTTTGGAGATATCATCTTTGCAGAGGTAATTAAGTTAAAATGAGGTCATGAATTCTAATCCAATAGAACTGGTGTCCTTATAAGAAGAGAAATTTGAACACAGAAATGCACAGAGGGAGGACCCTATGAAGACTCAGAGAGAAGATGGCCATCTGCAAGCTAGGGAGAGAGGCATCAGCAAAAACCAACTCTGTGGACACCTTGATCTCGGACTTCCAGCCTCCGGAAGTGTGAGACACTGAATTTCGGTGTATAAGCCAGTCAATCCATGGTACATGGTTATGGCAGCCCTAGTAAGCAAATACAAATTTATCTCCAAATAAACTACTTGCATATGAATCTTTGTCTCATGATCTGCTAAAGTAGGACCCAAACCAAGAAGATAGGGTTTCCTTTCATCTTCACAACAAATTTGAATGGTAGGCTTGAACATCTTTGTTAACAGATTAGAAAAGTGAAACCTAGAAAGATAAAGATAAGGGAAACTTCAAAATCAGTTTTGTTTAAATCCAAGAGCCATCCACGCTCTTTTGCACCCACATGGCCCTCCTCTCCCCCATATAGCCTGAAGATGATCCCTCTGGCTGTCTCATTTAAATAGATTTTGCATGCCATGTGGATTCCAAATTTGGCTGGCCAGAGCAGGACTGCAGCCTGAGGATAGCTCTTCTGTTGATTTAAGTGGAACAAACAGGCCTTGGTCTTGTCTCCTGGAGAGACCGCATGGGGAGTGGCAAGGCCCTGGGCTTGTCTCTAGAGTGCCGTTTATGTGACATCCCTGAAAGGTGAAGGAGCAGGTGAATGGGGAAATGTTTTAAATTGCATGTATGCTTGGACTCATGATGGAGGTCAGAGTCCTTTGAAAGGAGGAAAATATGAATTTGAAAAGCAGCAAAATATTGGGAGAATAATGCTTACGGAGAAGGAACTTGACCTCCTGAAATTGGAAAGGACTGAAGGTATGTTCTTATTGTGAAGGAAGAGCAGATGCAAGTGAGTGAGCTCTGGAGAATTTCAAGGAGAAAGAGGAACAGGGGTCACGATATGCTGGGGGCTGGGAGAGTGACTGAGACCCAGGTGAGTGTCTCTAGGAGGAAAAGGAAGCTGGAAACGCAGGCCATTTGGAAAGGAGGCTCAGAAGCCTGGTGTTGTAATGTTTCTGTGGTAGAAAGATTTATCCTGGTTAGTGGCTCAGGGTACTTGGAGACAGATGTGGCCCTCCTTCAGCAATGTGGCCAGATCATCTGTTTTGCTTTCTCCATAAATATGTCTCTCTGAATGTCGACAGGGAGAGATTTGGAAATAAAACAAAAGAACATTTTCTATGAGCATAAAAGGCTTAATTTATCACCAGCTTTTCAACCAAATGAAAATGATTTGCTTTTTAAAAAGACTGTTTGCTGAACAAATGTTTCAAAAATGCAATAGATTATTGCAATTATTGTACCCACTTTAAAAAAATTTACCAACGGACGGACAGGTGTTCTAAAAATGTTTTCATACATTTCTTTCTGTGAAGGTGGAATCTAAGATGAAATTGCCTGGGAAATGTTTCATGTACAGTAAGGCTGTTTAAGGGAAGGCACAGACTTTTCAAGTTGCTTAGCCTCTGCTTTTTGGGGCTGCACCTGAGGTGAGCTTCTAGGTGTGCTCTGAGAAGTTGCTCTGACATTCTTGCTATTGTATTGACCACAGGGATGATGTTGGTGTTCTTGTCCACATCACAAGGCTTACACTCTAGCAGGACCCAGAGAACAAACACCTCTCAGGCTTTAGCGTCAAGAAAAACGTATGGAAGGTTTTTGTCTTGTGGATCTTGTAACTCTTGGAAATGATCACATTTCCCTCTTGTCACTGGGAATCTTAGAATCATGTTTGTGGCTCATGTTTTATAGATGTGTAGCATCCTTGGGGTAAATTTTGTGTGCCAAATGTGATTTTATTTTATTCCTCTTTCCTCATTTCCCTGTAGTTTTGATTGACTTTACTTATTTTCACCCCATGGTATGGATTTTGTGTTTCATCGAGGTCTTTTAGACTAAGAGGCTGTAGTGGATGTTGTCATGTGTCGCCTGAATCTCCCTTGAAAAATCAAGGCACTCATCGCTCCAGCTGACCACTGCCTGTTGACGACTCATAGCATGTGCCTCAGCAGGAGTTGCCCTGTCTTTGTCTGATTGGAGCTGTCTCATCCAAGGGAGGCTAGTCCACTCCCTAGGGCAGCTTGCATCCAAAGACTGGTTGATGGAGTGGCACAAAGGCCTGGTGGCTGTATTAGTCCATTTTCATACTGCTATGAAGAAATGTTCAAGACTGGGTAATTGATAAAGAAAAAGAAGTTTAATAGACTCATAGTTCCATATGGCTGGGGGGGCCTCACAATCATGGTGGAAGGTGAAAGAGGAGCAAGACACGTCTTGCATGGTGACAGGCAAGAGAGCCCGTGCAGGGGAACTGCCCTCTATGAAACCCATCAGATCTCATGAGACTTATTCACTATCACAAGAAGAGCATGGGAAAAACCCGCCCCCATGATTCAGTTACCTCCCACTGGGTCCCTCAGGGATGTGGGGATTATGGGAGCTACAATTCAAGATGAGATTTGGGTGGGGACACAGCCAAACTATATCAGTGACCTTGCTTTGATTTAGGATAACTCAGCTTCAGAGCCACCCCAGCCTCACAGCTCCTTGTGAGAGCCTCTGAGGATGCTGCTGCAATTGCTCCCAAAGCCTCTGTGCCTGACTCTCCATCTCAAAGCCTGTTTCCTGGGAATCTGAGCAACAGCAGTTGATGCCAGCAGTGGGTTGAGGAGGCAGATTTTAAAATGGGATTTTGGAGCTGGATCCCCCCTAGTCAGCTGGTAATGAAAGCCCATTCCTGCTGGTAAATGGAGTCCTGATTGCCACAGCCATGGGGTAGTGTGGTTGTGGCAGAGTAGGGGCCTCGGCAGGGCTGCCAGAGGAAGGGAATGCATGGTGGGCACAAAGTCTAAGGCATTAAACAGTGTAGTCAAACTTTAAAAGTTAGAAATCGTAAGGACTATGGGATTGGATGGCTATCAATGGATGGGGCCATCAATATATTGGAGCAAGACAATGAAAGGCTGTGAGTGATCAATCACCAACTTAAGGCTCAGTGTGGAAACTGGAAGGCATCTCTGACAGCTTTTAAAGAGACTTACTTGCTCTAGGCAGAGGGCAGAAAAAAACCCAGGATTAGACCTGGAACTTATTATGAGAGTAGAGGAACCACTGAGAAGACAGGTCTGGTGTGAAACAGTCAGGGTCCCGATTAGGTTAGGCTCCCTGAGAATTGGGATGGGACATCTGCATTGATGCACTAAAAAATCCTGTTTCCTAGGCCGGGCACGTTGGCTCATGCCTGTAATCCCAGTACTTTTGGAGGCTGAGACAAGCGAATTGCTTGAGGCCAGGAGTTGGAGATCAGTCTGGCCAACATGGCAAAACCCCATTCCTAGTAAAAGTACAAAAATTAGCCAGGCATGGTGGCATGCATCTATACTCCCAGCTACTGGGGAGGCTGAAGCATGATAATTGCTCAAACCTGGGAGGCAGAGGTTGCAGTGAGCCGAGATCGTGCCACTGCACTCCAGCCTGGGCAACAGAGCGAGACTCCATCTCAAAAAAAAAAAAAAAAAAAAAATCCCCTCAACCCTCTGGGCCTGTATGAGCCCACTCTTCCATGTTAAAGATTAGTTCTCCTCCCTTACTCCAAGATAATGCAAAGGTCTCTGTCTTGCAGATAAAATGTCCCCTCTGCCCACCACCCCCAAGATCTACCTCCACCTTCTGTCTTGTCCTTCAGACCAATATATAGGATTCAGTCACAACCTAAGATGGCTGGCTAAGGGATGGGCCGGCAAAGTGAAGAAAGGAACTATATTTTGAAGGAGCTGAAGGACCTAGTCAACTTGAAACTGCAGGATGTAGGAGAATATGTATGGGACTGGATCCTCAGATGCTTAGAGGTAGAACATAAAATTGGATAAGGAATGGTTTATTGATAGGGGAGCATTTGTCCATGATACAGCAGTAGCTTTCTGGCTAGGAACCTGGGAGACGGTGCTAATACATTGCTAGCATGACGCCTGAAGCTTGGGGAAAGCAAAAGCATACACCAAGTGAAGGAGGAGTCCTAGCACTGCCATGTCAGGGGAAGACAAGAAGGATCAAAGGGCTCAGAGAGGCAGGGCATGGTGGCTCACACCTGTAATCTCAGCACTTTGGGAGGCTGAGGCGGGTGGATCACCTGAGGTCTGGAGTTTGAGACCAGCTTGGCCAACATGGTGAAACACCATCTCTATTAAAAATACAAAAAATTAGCTGGGCGTGGTGGCTGGCACCTGTAATCCTAGCTACTTGGGAGGCTGAGGCAGGAGAATTGCTTGAACCCCCGGAGTGGAGGTTGCAGTGAGCTGAGATTGCACCATTGCACTCCAGCCTGGGCAACAAGAGTTAAACTCTGTCTCAAGGAAAAAAAAAAAGGGCTCAAAGAAGCAGGCATCCTGGAGTGAATATACTATGTATATAATATGTAGGCCCGCCACTCCAAAATCCCATGTTCCAAAAAAAGTACATTAGGTAAAAGATATACATTTTATTTATTACTGTCATCCTTTGGTCTTAAGGCTTCTGTTGCTAATGAAACTTTTGGCATCACTGCTATTGCTTGAGAACAAACAGATCTTCCTCTCTGAACAATCTCCCATCCTTCAGCATCTTTCCTTTCTATGCAAGAGAAGAAAACAAATCAAGATTTCTTAGATGATAAAAAATACTTGGAAGTCTATAAAATAAAAACATTTTCCAGTGTAACTTCCCTTAAATATAACAGATATACAAACATGAGAACATTTTACCTACCAAGGCCATGAAGGAGTGCCCTGGTGAGAAGGCAGCAGCATATTTGGTAAGCTCCATAGTAGCTGTCGTCTGTAAGCCATGGCTGATGATACTGTTCTAGAAATGGGCTTGCTGATAGCACTGGGCTGGGCGGTGGTGCTTAACCATGAGAGCAAAGCACACCCGACTTTTTTTTTTTTTTTTTTTTTGTATTACGAATGTACCCTACAGCACCCAGTCCTAGAAGTATATAGTCAGTAAAGGAGAAATGGTTATTACAATGTACAGAACCAGAAGCTATTCTGTGGAAAATTTTCTTTTTTTTTATTATTATTATACTTTAAGTTTTAGGGTACATGTACACAATGGGCAGGTTTGTTACATATGTATACATGTGCCATGTTGGTGTGCTGCACCCATTAACTCATCATTCAGCATTAGGTATATCTCCTAATGCTACCTCTCCCCACTCCCTCCACCCCACAACAGGCCCTGGTGTGTGATGTTCCCCTTCCTGTGTCCATGTGTTCTCTTTGTTCAATTCCCACCTATGAGTGAGATCATGTGATGTTTGGTTTTTTGTCCTTGCGATAGTTTGCTGAGAATGATGGTTTCCAGCTTCATCCATGTCCCTACAAAGGACATGAACTCATCATTTTTTATGGCTGCATAGTATTCCATGGTGTATATGTGCCACATTTTCTTAACCCAGTCTATCATTGTTGGACATTTGGTTTGGTTCCAAGTCTTTGCTATTGTGAATAGTGCCACAATAAACATATGTGTGCATGTGTCTTTATAGCAGCATGATTTATAATCCTTTGGGTATATACCCAGTAATGGGATGGCTGGGTCAAACGGTATTTCTAGTTCTAGATCCCTGAGGAATCGCCACACTGACTTCCACAATGGTTGAACTAGTTTACAGTCCCACCAACAGTGTAAAAGTGTTCTATTTCTCCACATCCTCTCCAGCACTTGTTGTTTCCTGACTTTTTAATGATCGCCATTCTAACTGGTATGAGATGGTATCTCATTGTGGTTTTGATTTGCATTTCTCTGATGGCCAGTGATGACGAGTATTTTTTCATGTGTTTTTTGGCTGCATAAATGTCTTCTTTTGAGAAGTGTCTGTTCATGTCCTTCACTCACTTTTTGATGGGGTTGTTTGTTTTTTCTTGTAAATTTGTTGGAGTTCATTGTAGATTCTGGATATCAGCCCTTTGTCAGATGAGTAGGTTGCAAAAATTTTCTCCCATTCTGTAGGTTGCCTGTTCACTCTGATGGTGGTTTCTTTTGCTGTGTAGAAGCTCTTTAGTTTAATTAGATCCCATTTGTCAATTTTGGCTTTTGTTGCCATTGCTTTTGGTGTTTTAGACATGAAGTCCTTGCCCATGCCTATGTCCTGAATGGTATTGTCTAGGTTTTCTTCTAGGGTTTTTATGGTTTTAGGTCTAACATGTAAGTCTTTAATCCATCTTGAATTAATTTTTTGTATAAGGTGTAAGGAAGGGATCCAGTTTCAGCTTTCTACATATGGCTAGCCAGTTTTCCCAGCACCATTTATTAAATAGGGAATCCTTTCCCCATTGCTTGTTTTTCTCAGGTTTGTCAAAGATCAGATGGTTGTAGATATGTGGCATTATTTCTGAGGGCTCTGTTCTGTTCCATGGTCTATATCTCTGTTTTGGTACCAGTACCATGCTGTTTTGGTTACTGTAGCCTTGTAGTATAGTTTGAAGTCAGGTAGCGTGATGCCTCCAGCTTTGTTCTTTTGGCTTAGGATTGACTTGGCGATGCAGGCTCTTTTTTGGTTCCACATGAACTTTAAAGTAGTTTTTTCCAATTCTGTGAAGAAAGTCACTGGTAGCTTGATGTGGATGGCATTGAATCTATAAATTACCTTGGGCAGTATGGCCATTTTCACGATATTGATTCTTCCTACCCATGAGCATGGAATGTTCTTCCATTTGTTTGTATCCTCTTTTATTTCATTGAGCAGTGGTTTGCAGTTCTCCTTGAAGAGGTCTTTCACATCCCTTGTAAGCTGGATTCCTAGGTATTTTATTCTCTTTGAAGCAATTGTGAATGGGAGTTCACTCATGATTTGGCTCTCTGTTTGTCTGTTATTGGTGTATAAGAATGCTTGTGATTTTTGTACATTGATTTTGTATCCTGAGACTTTGCTGAAGTTGCTATCAGTTTAAGGAGATTTTGGGCTGAGACGATGGGGTTTTCTAGATATACAATCATGTCATCTGCAAACAGGGACAATTTGACTTCCTCTTTTCCTAATTGAATGCCCTTTATTTCCTTCTCCTGCCTGATTGCCCTGGCCAGAACTTCCAACACTATGTTGAATAGGAGTGCACCCCCAACTTTTCTAATAATCAGTTTGGTCAGAGCGGGGGTGTCCGAGATGGGTGAATGTGCAGAGAGCTGAGGAGGTGGTAAAGAGAACATGGTGTCTCATAAGGAAAGATGGAGGGAAAACCGGCCAGAGCTTTGCTCTATCTATACGATAGGAGAAATAACATCGTTCTGTATTATGCTTCACTCAGAGGTGGGCAAGTCTTATGTGGTGCACCTGAAGCAGCCCTCCAGATTGGAGAATGTTTCCATAAGTCTCATTGGTAAGAAGTGGATCACATGGGTACCCCTAATTACCAGGGAGATTGGGGGCTTAGCCATCAGGCATGGGGAATGGTATTGCCATCCTAGGCCAGATCATGGTAAGTCATGCCCTCAGTAGAGTGCATGGTCCTGATATGAAGCCAGAGTCATGCTAGCAAGGAGGCAGGGGAATGGCTGTTAAGCAGGCAAGCACTAGGGCCTGTCACAGAAGCACCCATGGGATCCTGTGGGAATGGGTGAGAATTATTCTGCAAGGAAGGTTTTCCCTCCTTTTATGCTGTTTTCAAGTTTTCTGACTCCACTTCTAAAGTCAGTATTGCATTATTCACAATGCTGTATTAGAGTGTTATTAACATCCTTTAATAGCGAACATTGCATTATTGGGTTCTTATCATCTCCTAGTGCCAGCGAACCCGAGAGTTCACGGCTGCATGTGCATGTGTACATGTTTTATCAGTTTCACAGTGGCTTTCATCATGGCTGATTTCTCTAAGGCATATATTGATGTTCTTAATGATTAACTCTAATATGTGTAGGCCAAGAGGGAAAGATTTTCATGGATGACATTGTTTTTTCCTCATTCCCCATGGTTTTCATCAGCTTAGTATAATAATTTTTCTTCTCCACCTCTGATCTTCCTCCCAGAGCCACTGTGCCTTCTCCAGGTAGAAAGAGCCTTCTGTCTCATGACTAACACCCTTCCTTGATTCCTGTCATCTGTAGCCAGGTATGCTGGGTGCTGGAGAGAGCCCTGGACTTGGAGTCAAAAGACTGCAGTTGGAGCAGAGGATCTTCCCGCAGAAGTTCTGCTGTGGGCTGAGTCGTTTCACCTCTCTGGGCCCCAGATGGACCTTTGTAAAACTGAGTGGAGGCGAGGAGGTGGGTGAGGTGGAATCTCTGTGATGCCTCGGAGCCATGAGTGTTCATGACACTCCATGTCTGATTCTCCTCAAGGGGATCTTCATCACTTGTGGTCACATGTCCTGGTTTCCCCAGGAGCATCTACACTATGTCACATGAGGCTGGTTTTTAGTAAGTGCTCTCTGGTTGGTTTCTATGATGTAAGCTTCTCTTCATGTAGCTAAGAGATGATACTTTAAATGGATAAAAAGGGATATTTTTAAAGCTGCTTTCTCAAATTCATCCTGGCTGCATTGCTATGGAACATAGCCCTGGAGCTGGCATTTCACTGTCTATTGACCATGCAACCTGGGGCAAGGGACTTAATTTCAAACAACTCAGGGTCAGGAAGCAAATACCTCATTGGACTAAATGAGAGAGTCCTTGCCCAGAAGGAGCTGGGTGCTTCTTATCCTCATGCCTCTGGCACTGTGCTTCAGACTCCATCCTGACACTTCTCATTCTGCACTGGGCTCTTGGACTCCCCTGAGGACAGACACCACAGCTTACTCATCCATGGTGGCCATGCTTCTCACCCAAGACGGCAGCTCATCAACCACAGTTGACCCATAAAACTTCTGACTTTGCCTTTTTCCCCTCCTTTTCTCTTATGTCCCCTTTGAAGCCTGTTCTCCAACCTCTCTGGGAATTCTAATATCTCCTTCTTGCTCTTTTTATTTAAAATTTTAGGCTCAGTGAGTTCCTTTGTTAATTTTAATTGATGAAACCCCAAACCAGAGACCAACACATGGTAGAGATATCTTTCCGGAGGCAAATGTCTGTGCCTGATTTACATTCAGGCTGGGTTAACACAACACCAGCTGGATGAAAAAAAATTTTAAAAGCTTTAAAAGATGCTATTTCAAAATGCCTAGACATTTGGATTCATTGGACACAGCCAGGGTGCGGAGTGAGTTTTCCGGAGCTTGGATGCTTCTGACCTTTTTTGCAGGGAAAGGCCATGGTTAGAGTCACTTGTGGCCTTGTCTTCTCCAGTCACTAATTTTTCACTCATCTTTTCCAAGACCTATTTCCCTGCCCTTTAATCATTTTTATTGCATTTCCCTGGCCCATCTCCAGGTCTTGACATCTCTCTTAAAATGTAGAGGCCACAAACTGGGTAAGGAACCCTAATGAGGAAGGCAACAATATGGAGTCCATTAGAAGGATTGATTCCCGGCCCCTGCATCTGCTGCTAATTTATCCTAGCTTTTAAAGTCATGTCTAGGAGGCTCCCTTGCTTTGAGACCGTGGTCCTCAATGACCCATAATGCTTTCACTGCTGTGCTGCTTATGGTGCTACTATTCTGCAGCACAGGCCTCCTTGATTTGGTGTGGCTTCTGATCAGGCTGCCTTGTATTGTATGTGTCTGCTTGGGTGAAGCTCTTCTATTTTTAAAGATCTGCCTGGAATTTAGTCTCACTTAACAATCTACAAACTTTCCATTGCTTTATCAAGCTCAGCAGCAAAAATGCTCAGTGCAGCTCCATACCTGGTGAGCCACACAGAGGGGGCTGGGCTCTCTAGCTCTATCCAGAGTGTGCAATCATTGGGCTGTTCTGGCCCTGCACTAGCCACTCGTCCCCACCCATCCAGAAGTGTTGCTGCAGGAATTATGTTCATTGGTTCAGGTGGAAAAACACAGCAGCCTCCATGACCTTAGTGACTGGTATGGAAGCAACCACTGTGGATTTGTAAAAAACAAATGGTGCAAAGTCTGCACTTGGCACTTTCTTATTCTAATATTCAATGAAAGCACAAAGCATGGCTTTAAACTGTCACTCAGGAAAGGCCTGTGTGTGTCAGGAGGGGGGCAGGTAAAGAGGGATTGCTTTACTGAATATTGTACAGAGTTCTCTCCTAAGTCACCCAAGGGTGCTGCTCAGAGAATCCAGATGCTGTTTGAGGTGGAGGATTTCCTGAGTGGGTTGTCTCAGAACAGTCAGGCCCAGGATAAGCCTCACCAACTCAGGGATGTTGGATGCAGAGATTGAGCGTGGGCTCCAGTCCATAAGTCCTAGTCCTCATCAACCCCTCTGGTCTTGTGCCAGCTCTGGGCCTTAGCTTTTTCATCCGCTTCTTAAAAAATAATTTTAAGTGCCTATTTCTTAAGGTCTTGTGAGGATCAAACAAAACAGTGGATGTTATAGGCTTTTGTATATGCTAAAGGATTCTACATTAAAAGGCAAAGGTTATATTATATAATTACATATATTATATATATTTTTATATATATATATATTTTATATATATATATATATATATGTAAAAGTTTAAATTAGTTTTCGTGGCACATAAGAGCACAAAAACCCTACATCAAAAGGGCTTAAACACAATACAAATGTTTCTCTCACATGCAGGTGCAGCAAGTCCATAAATTCATCAGCTTCCCAGGCTGCTTCCAGCTTTGCTACATGTGGCCTCATCCTTACAGCCCAAGATGGCTCCTAGGGCTCTAGCCATCACATCCTGGTACCAGAAAGCAAGACGACTGAAGGGGAGGAAAGAGAGCATGTGCTTGTCTCGTGAAAAGATTTCCTGGAAGTTACACAAAACATTTCTGTTTTCAGCTTGTTGACTAGAACATAGTCGTCTGTCATACTTAGTGCGGAGGGTGACCAAAGAGGGAGTGTTTTGTCTGATAGCATTGCATCTAGCCAGATATTGAGGGCAAGTAGCTGGAGGGAAGAGGAAGGCAGACATTGTAGAGGAAGCTAGCAGTGACTCCCCCCCAGATTATATCCTATTAATAAAAGTAAGAATCTAATTTATGCCATGTGCCTGGGCCTCACAGGGCCATCACACCTCCATGAAGCAAAGTGTTTGGCCTCACTCTGATTTGCTTTTGTCATCTCTGAAACAAGGATGTTTTACTTCCCCATGTTTCCCAAATGTCCCTCATTCAAATAATGCTTCTGCTGTGTAGCCATGTCTACAGCTGTGGTCAATGCTGCTCATCATTGCCACTGTCTGTGTATCACTCACGTGATTTAATCAGTACATTTTCTTCCAGTGGACTCTCCCTTTAAGCTTCTCTCTCTCTCTCTATATATATATGTATGCACATATATATATCTACACATGCACACATATGTAAAATATATTTAGAAGCTTAAATATATATTATATATTCACTCTATATATAGAGAGAAATTTATATATATATATATTTCTCTAACACTCCTGCACCACACACTGATCTTCCTCTTCAACAAATAGGAACGAGGCTTCAGGCACTGAACCTTGATCAGGTCACTACATCTGACCTGACATTAGGATACTTTAAGTTTCTAAATGTATAAGTTACATACATTTACTATATATATGTGTATATATAGAGATTTATATATTGAAAAAATACATATTTATATATTGAAAAAAATCTATATATAGAGAGAGAGATTTATATATTGAAAAACACAAGTAAAATAAAAATAAGAAAGTATCCTTAATATCAGGTCAGATGTAGTGACCTGATCAAGGTTCAGAGCCTGAAGCCTCATTCCTGTTTGTTGAAGAGGAAGATCAGTGTGTGGTGTGGGGGTGTTAGAGAAATAGCATCAGCAAACTGGAACTTTCTTCTTGCCCTAATAAGCAGGACTGAAAACGTTCTCCCTATGTAATTTACTTTCTTTTAAATTTAAAATGAAGTTAAAATATATTTTAAATTTAAAATGCAGACTTAATTTGATGTCACGTCACCGTCCACTGAAGTTTTCTCACTTTTCGCAGTGATGCAGCCCCCCCACCCATTAGGATTCATTCTACTCTATGATTTCCAAGTTTCTAAGAAACTTAGAAAACTTACACTAGGAGTTTTAAAGGCATGATGTTTGTGCCTGTAAGTGAATTGGGCCCAGATACTGCTGTGCAGCCTCAGGCATTTTCCAAAGGGAACCCCGGCCTTTGGGGTTGTCATGAGGTGCAGAGTTCTGGATGGTCCCTTGAAGTTCCCCTGATCCAGCTGTAAGGGAGCTGGTGGGAGCCTGAGCTCAGATCAGGGAGAGGAGAAAGCCAGGTGTGGGGAGGTCCCTCCAACAGGATGGCCTGTTTTCATCAGAGCTGGAGGCTAAAGAGAAGGGCAAGGTTCCAGTTCAGAAGTAAGAGAACATCTCTTGAAGGCCAAAGACTGCCTTGAGATACTGTGGCTGCAGCAAGGCTCCCTGCAGCCCCTGCATGGCCGCCTCCCACTGTCAGCCACTTCCCCATATGGACCCTCACAGACTGAACAAATCTGAGTGACCTCGGGGATGCCTGAAGGCACCTAGCTCTGTTTATTTCATGGCACATTTTAAAGAGCCCCAGGAACTGGAGATAGAGCCCACTGGGAGGGGAGTCTGTTTGGACATTGTTTTCTTGATTTTCATCTTCTGTGAATTACTCTTCTAGTTCATCTTTTCTAGTACTTAAAAGTAGCTATTGGTCCCCCTGTCAAATCCAGTAAGAAACAGGGATCCCCAAGCACTTGGGTAAGGCAGTCCATTGTTGGGTTAAGACCTGAGCTGCCAAGAAACTTAGACACAGATCCACGAACCTTTTTACATGTGGGGATTGGTGTAATTGGCTTAACTGGCTTGATGCTGACTGGCAGCAGCTTCAGGGAAGAATCTTACTGGGGTTCCACCTCAATGTGTACACTGGGATGGGCTGTAGGAGGGTGCCTTAGGGGCAGATGCAGTGATGTGTTGGAAGCATGGGATAGGGGTATCCCTGTGGGAGCCAAGGGACACTGAGTCCATGTAGGGGAGGGGTGATGGGGCCATGTGGGGTAACAGGAGGATGAATGGGGTGAGAGGTAGAGCTTTGTAGCTAAGGACACTGGCATTTGGTGCATGGGACATAACGTTCACATATGGTGAGGCAGGTCTAGATTTGGGAACGTGCCTGTGGTACATGCTGCCTTGCAGAGGGGAAGGAAGAAGTGAGAGAGAAGATGGTGGGTGGAGAGAAGAAGGAGGCTGAGGCCAGGCACAGCCCCTACTGTCAGCCTTATCTAAGAGAAATGTGTGGCTCTGCAGTGAGGGGCCTGCAGTCAGCACCTGCAGTGGTGCTGCCACGGTGCCTGCTCTGCATAGCCCACCTGCCCTGGGGCCAGGACCAACACATTTGGGAAAGGTTGGATTCCATGAGCTTCTTGACTGATGCTCTTTTCCAGCTTTACCTACTTACGTGCTTTCTGGATCTCCAAGAATTATAGCACATGGACTTAGCCTCAGGGTCTGTGCTTTTTTCTGGGACATCTGACACTTGAACACAATTAAAATAAAGCGTTTGCTCACCTCTGAGAGGACCCCACTTTTCATTCATTCATTCATTCACTCAAACATTTGCTGACCACCAACTCTGTCAGCACTGGGGAAATAACAATAGAGAAAATCATCATCTTTCTCCTAAAAAACTCCCATTTTCAAAAGACTCTTAAATGTATGACTAAAAACAAGTGGATAAGCGGAACAGGAGCCAATAAAATTCCAAGGGCATTCCAGGGTAGTTCAGAGGAAAGAGGTCAGCTCTGCTGGGGACTGGCCAGAGATTCTGCAGAGGACCAACAAGGAGTGGGTGTGGGGACTCATCTAGGAGGAGAGAGGAGCAGCTGAGAGAAAGGCATGGGCATGTCACTGGGGCAGGCAGGAGCATGGAACCTTGCAGATCATCAAGTTGCCCTATGTGGCTGGAGCACAGACGAGTTGGATGGTAGGAGAAGATGCTGCATAACTGTCTGGAACTGGCTTCTAGCAGCATGGGGGCCTGTGCAAGGGAAGCTGGGCATTACCCAGCAGGTCAGCTGTTGCCAGTAGTATTAGTCTGTTCTCATAGTGCTATAAAGAAATACCTGAGACTGGGTAATTTATAAAGAAAAGAGGTTTAACTTGCTCACATTTCTGTAGGCTGTACAGGAAGCATGGCTGGGGAGGCCTCAGGAAACTTACAATCATGGCAGAAGGCAAAGGGGAAGCCTGCATGTCTTACACGGCTGCAGCAGGAGGAAGACAGAAAAGGGGGAGGTGCTACACACTTTTAAACAACCAGATGTTGTGATAACTCACTATCATGAGAATAGTACCAAAGGGGAAATCCACCCGCACGATCCAGTCACCTCCCACAAGGCCCTTCCTCCAACACTGGGAATTATAATTTGACGTGAGATTAGGGAAGGGACGTAAACCCAAACCATATCATTCTACCCCTTGCCCCTCCCAAATCTCAGGTCCTTCTCACATTTCAAAATACAATCATGCCTTCCCAACAGTCCCCCATAGTCTTAATTCATTCCAGCATTAACTCAGAAGTCCAAAGTCTAAAGTCATCTGAGACAAGGCTAGTCTCTTCTACCTATGAGCTTGTAACAATCAAAAACAAGTTCGTTACTTCCAAGATATAGTGGGGGTATAGGAATTGGGTAAATACTCCTTTTCCCAAAGGGAGCACGAGTGAGCTTTGTGGTGGTGGTACTGCTAGGTATGTTGATTGTGGTGGTGGTTATAGGAAGCTACACACGAGCTGAAAGTACACACACACGCACACACACACTGCACGCACATACAAATTTGAATTACACCAATGTCAATATCCTGGCTTTTATACTGAAATATCAGGAGAGGCTGGGTAAAGGGTACAGGGGACCTCTCTGTACACTTCTTTGCAAATTCCTATGAATATCTATTTCAAAATAAAAAGTTTTAAAAACTATGTGGCCCCCTGTGTGGGAGACTAGCCAGTGCTAGATATGCCTGTGATGGAGTCAGGTGCTCAATTAAGTGGGCTGCAGATACAAGTGGAATTCTGTAACGCAGCTTTATCCTGGAGTACAGCTGAGGTTTTCAGTTCCATCTCTGATTCCTGTGACATATTTCTCAAGTCATTCAAATTCTTAGATGAGAAAAGGGCTGTGACTAAATGTCAGTCTCTGAAAACCCAGCTCCCTGGACCTCAGACCTTTAGAATAGGAACCAGTTCTGGAGAGAAACTTGAATTATGCCTTTGCAATTCCTGAATATCTGGGTCTGGACCCACAAACAGGGTTGGCTCATGAGGGAGTAAAAACTTTCTCAGGGAATGAAAAAGTTTTGGACAGGACGTCCCAAAAAGCCCATGGTGTCCTCTGATTTGACCAAATTCTTTAGAATAAATAAGACTTTGGCTGCCCCTGGAAACAGCCAGAAAAAAAAAAAAGGGCAGTTATAGAAAATAGTGAGATTAAGAAAAAAAAAGCACTGAGAAGCCAGGTACCTCCTGGGATAATAAAAATACAATAAAAATGCAGCAACACACACAAAAATCACATTCTGCTTTAGAATCATATTTATATCAGCAAATATGACATCTCTTATCTGTTTTAAATTAGAAAAATCAACTCTGCAAGTGAAGGTTTGAAGCTCTTGTTTTGCAAGGTCAAACCTCACTTTAAACTTGGTCAGCCCCCCAGTGGAACTTGCAATAGGAGCTGGAGAAATCTCTTAGAATTCTGAGAGGCCCATGGGAGGGATGCATGTTTTCTCACTCTTGTTGTTATTGTTGGTGCCAGTCTGAACACCTTGATCTCGAAGCAATTTGTCAGAGCCCTGGTTCTCCCACCATCTGTCTACATGCCAATTGTCTTGGCGAGATTTACACACGAAGCAAATCCAATTAAATGAAGAGACTGCCCCTGGCAGCTCTAAGCATTTCTAACACAGGAAGGCCATGCTCTGGAATCCAGCGGGCATTCCCAAATCGTGGCTGATTATCAGGTATTTCATCAAACAATCTCCAGTTTGCCAGCAAACCACAGGCTGACAAGACAAAGGCAGGGGTCAGAGTGATTCTAAGATGGTGCTTCAATGTTCATATTTCATTCATGACAAGCATTGCATGTATTAGAGTACAGTTTCCTTAGGAATTCAAGAGTAATTTGAACCATTCAATCTCCAGAACCAAAATAACACAAATAAGAGCAAGGGAGATAAAAGGTTTCCCAAAGAACTTTCTTTTTCTCAGAAGGTCGATAAGAGTTTGAATTATAGTCTGAAAAGATTAAGCGACACAACTTTCAATTTCCCATTCATCCAGGAAACCCTGTCTCTTCATCCAACACAATTCAGAAAACTTAAAACCGGCCAAATGTGTCTAACTAAAAATGAAGGCTGGACATGATGGCTCATGCCTGTAATCCCAGCATTTTGGGAGGCCAAGGCGGGAGGATCACTTCAGCCCCGGAGTTAGAGACCAGTCTGGGGAATACAGGAAAACGCTGTTTCTACTAAAAACTAAAATAAAATAAATTGTGGGGTGTGGTGGTGAGTGCCTGTTGTCCCAGCTACTCGAGAGGCTGAGGTGGGAGGACTACTTGAGCCCAGGAGTTTGAGGCTGCAGTGAGTTATGACTGAGCCACTGCACTCCAGCCTGGACAACAGAGGGAGACTGTCTCAGAAAAATTAAAAACATAAAAATAAAAATAGGGCCAGGCGCAGTGGCTCATGCCTGTAGTCCCAGCACTTTGGGAGGCCTAGGTGGGCAGATCACAAGGTCAAGAGATTGAAACCATCCTGACTAACATGGTGAAACCCCATCTCTACTAAAAATACAAAAATTAGCTGGGCGTGGTGGTGCGCGCCTGTAGACTCAGCTACTTGGGAGGCTGAGGCAGGAGAATCGCTTGAACCCGGGAGGCGGAGGTTGCAGTGAGCTGAGCTTGCGCCACTGCACTCCAGCCTAGCGACACAGCAAGACTCTGTCTCAAAAAAAAATTAATAAAAATAAAGAGCTTTGTGAAGATCAGGCCCCCAGGGACCAGCTGGGATGCTGACTTGGTGAAGTATGTGTGGGTGCGGGTGACTCTGGATGTGCTGGTGTTTGCAGGAGTGAGCAGCCACCATTCCTTCCAAGTTGACCTTCTGGGGCTCAGGGTCTCCAGCTAGTGGCTCTCAGGGGGTGCTTCAGAGAAGCACCTGAGAAAATATGACATCTCTTACCTGTTTTAAATTAGAAAAATCAACTCTGCAAGTGAAGGTTTGAAGTTCTTGTGTTGCAAGGTCAAACTCTGGGAGTGGGGACTGTGTGTTCCTTTGCGGGTGGCCGTTGTAAACGGGCTTGCAAGCCTTGTGAGGGCCCTGTGGTTTCTGGGTGTATAGATCCCTCTTTCTTGCCATGAGCCTGCACCCACAAGGGATACCTCACGTGCCTCGGGCCCCACTCAGGGAAAGCAGGTACCAGCCTCAGCTTCCTCCCTGCTGGGTTGAAGGGCAAGGTCTGAGCCTACGCCACCGGTGGCACCTTTGTGCCTGCCACTCAAGAGTTACTTGAAGCGAATGAGCCACCGAAGCAGAAATGCCTGTGTTCCTGATTGTTTATTAATAGGGCACAGCAGCAAGTTCGTTTCCATCTGGAATTATTACCACCACCAGTTGCTATTCTTTTTTCCCCTCAGAGAACTGTTTAAGACCCAGGATCAGGCCAGTGCGCATTCCAGGGGCAGGCTAAAAGCAGCAACAAAGAGGAGAGAAAAAAAAAATATAGTTTTACCAGTCACCACCACGCAGCTGGGCTGGGAGTCCATGAAGACGGAGTAGGAGCTCGCGCTGCGCTTCCTGGGTCAGGCGGCGGCCAGGTGGCCGGGCTCTGCGCGCTCTGCGGGCCTGTGCTGGCCGCGGGGCCGCTATGGAGCGGAAGCCCAACTCCTCCCGGCCGCTGGGCTTCCCTAGCGTTCTGGGCCCCGAAAGGCCAAGGATCTAGGGGAGGGTGATAAGGCGATGCCCCTTGAAAGCACAACGATGCAGCTCTGGACAGTGGGTGGGAGTGAGAGGTGACAGCGTGCTGGCAGTCCTCACAGCCCTTGCTCGCTCTCGGCGCCTCCTCGGCCTTGGCGCCCACTCTGGCTGCGCTTGAGGAGCCCTTCAGCCCGCCACTGCACTGTGGGAGCTCCTTTCTGGACTGGTCAAGGCCGGAGCCGGCTCCCTTAGCTTGCGGGGAGGTGTGGAGGGAGAGGCGCGGAGGGGAACCGGGGCTGCACGTGGTGCTTGCGGGCCAGCGCGAGTTCCGTGTGGGCGTGGGCTCGGCGGGCCCCGCAATCGGAGCCGCCGGCCGGCCCCGCTGGCCCTGGGCAGTGAGGGGCTTAGGACCTGGGCCAGCAGCTGCTGTGCTCAATTTCTCACCGGGCCTTAGCTGCCTTCCCACGGGGCAGGGCTCGGGACCTGCAGTCGGCCATGCCTGAGCCTCCCCCCTCTCTCTGTGGGCTCCTGTGCGGCCGGAGCCTCCCCGAGGAGCGCCGCCCCCTGCTCCACGGCGCCCAGTCCCATCCACCACCCAAGGGCTGAGCAGTGCAGGCCCACGGCGCGGGACTGGCAGACAGCTCCACCTGGGGCCCCGGTGCAGGATCCACTGGGTGAAGCCAACTGGGCTCCTGAGTCTGGTGGGGAGTTGGAGAACCTTTATGTCTAGCTAAGGGATTGTAAACACACCAATCAGCACCCTGTGTCTAGCTCAGGGTTTGTGAATGCACCAATGACACTCTGTATCTAGCTACTCTGGTGGGGACTTGGAGAACCTTTATGTCTAGCTAAGGGATTGTAAATACACCAATCGGCACTCTGTATCTAGCTCAAGGTTTGTAAACACACCAATCAGCACCCTGTGTCTAGCTCAGGGTTTGTGAATGCACCAGTCCACACTCTGTATCTAGCTACTCTGGTGGGGAAGTTGAGAACCTTTGTGTCTAGCTCAGGGACTGTAAACGCACCAGTCAGCACCCTGTCAAAACGGACCAATCAGCTCTCTGTAAAACAGACCAATCAGCTGTCTGTAAAATGGACCAATCAGCAGGATGTGGGTGGGGCCAGATAAGAATAAAAGCAGGCTGCCCTAGCTAGCAGTGGCAACGCGCTGAGGTCTGTTTTATGTTTTGGAAGATTTGTTCTTTGGCTTTTTTGCAACAAATTTTGTTGCTGCTCAGTCTTTGGGTCCATGTTGCCTTTATGAGCTGTAACATTTACTACGAAGGTTTGCAGCTTTGCTCCTGAAGCCAGCGAGACCACGAACCCACCGGGAGGAACGAACAACTCCAGACGCGGTGCTTTAAGGAGCTGCAGCACTCACCGTGAAGGTCTTCAGCTTCGTTCCTGAGCCAGTTAGACCACGAACCCACCAGAAGGAAGAAACTCCGAACACATCTGAGCGTCAGAAGGAACAAACTCCTGACACACTGCCTTTAAGAACTGTGATATTCACTACGAGGGTCTGCGGCTTCATTCTTGAAGTTAGGGAGACCAAGAACCCACCAATTCCGGACCCAGGAGCATCAGCACGAACGTTCTGGATATTCGGCTCTGAGTCGGTTTGTTGTTCAGGATGGTTTAAAGGTGAGCTAAGGGCTTGGCTGCCAGCTGTCCGGGTTTGCCTGGGATGGAGGGGTGTCTGAGACGGGACACTAGAACGTGCTCAGCGGGGTACCGTCCTGGGCACTGTGGGCTACCCCACAAGTCGTTTATGTAGATTTTGTTTCCTCTTCAGTAATGCCTACTCCGTGCTGGAGCTCCTCCTTGTATTTGGCCGTTATGATTTGGTAAAATTTGATTGCCCTGGAACCTGATTCCACATGTGCCATGTGAGCAGAAAAAAGAAAGAAAACAAAACCATAAATGAATCTTATGGCGCCTTCCTTTAAAATATTGATTGCAGGCACCGCTGTCTAGAAGTTGTGGGTCCTCAGGGAAGTTAACTTCTGTGCTCAGGTTTCCTGTTTTGAGAAACGAGGATCACAGCACCGGATCATCTATGGATGCTTTCTGTGCCCCAGGCGCTGTCCCCAGCTATATTGGCCCTGAGGAACAGAGGCTGCCCACCTAGCTAGTGTCCGTGCACGCTTGCTAGCTCTGTGCTCACCACCCTGCGTTCTGCCTGTGCAAAGTGCTTGCTTGACACTGTGCTGGACTCCTTAAATGTGTCACTAACAGTGAGCCACAGCCGTGGCATGCCACCTGGCTCTGCAGACAGTCCTCCTCTTTTTAATTGTGTCAGCCCCAAATGTTAGCTTTTTCAGTTATTCTATCTTCTTTATTGAAGAAGCTGTGTTATACAACACCTTGATCTTTCGGAGAATACTACTTAAAAAAAAAAAACCTTTTGGCCAGGTATATTGGCTCATGCCTTTTAATTTCAGCATTTTGAGAGGCCTAGGTGGGAGGATAGCTTGAGGCCGGGAGTTCAAGACCAACCTGGGCAACATGGCAAGACCGTCAATTAAATTTCTAAAAAAGTGGTGTGTGCCCATAGTCCTGTCTACTCAGGGAGGCTGAGGTGGGAGGATCACTTGAGTCCAGCCAGCCATGACTGCACCTCTGCACTCCACCCTGGGTGATAGAGCGAGACCCTATCTCTAAAAATATTCTTAAATTTTTTAAAACTAAAAATGCTATTTTTCCAAAGCTGTAACATAGAGACATAATTTTCTGTCCCTATCTAGGTCTGGGGAGGAGAAGCTCCCTTCAAGGAAGCAGGCGGAGCCTCTCAAGCACCGTGCTGCCTCTAGAGAGCTCAGTGTGACAGCAGGACCACGTGGCTCCATTTGCTCAATTGTCGTGCTGATATAAGGCGCTCCCTTTTAATTGGGATCACTCCCGGGGATTAGACCCTACTTTGATGGCTTTCTGGGATTCTGAACCAGGCACAATTCCCTTTAATTGACTCCTGGTGTGGGCTGCAGGCCTTCTTTACAGCCAAGAACAGGTGGGAAGTGCCATTTGCTCCCACTGGTCTCCCACTCCCTGCCTTGAGAAGCTGGGGCCCACCTTGTGTTTAGTGGGGTGCAGAGGGCTTTGTACTTCGCCTCATTTCATGGAAGTTACCCAGTTTCTAATATTCTGGGAGGCACTTGTGGACTTGGTCTCAACCTTCTCTGGTGAGCAGCTCTCCTGGCTCCTGTCACTTACCTAGTTCCATCATGGGGGCTTGGCTTATCCTGCACAGTTAAAGGAAGAGATTGGGTCATTAAGAAATGCCCGCCCCCCCCCCACCAGCTGTTTTGTGTTTTTTTTTTTTTTTGAGACATAGTCTCGCTCTGTTGCCCAGGCTGGAGTGCAGTGGTGCGATCCTGGCTCACTGCAACCTCTGCCTCCCAGGTTCAAGCAGTTCTTTCCCTCAGTCTCCCAAGTAGCTGGGGTTACAGGCACCTGCCACCATGCCTGGCTATTTTGTATGTTTTTAGTAGAGACAGGGTTTGACCTTCTTGGCCAGACTGGTCTTGAACTCCTGACCTAGTGATCCACCTGCCTCGAACTCCCAAAGTGCTGTGATTACAGGCGTGAGCCACCGTGCCCCGCCAGAAATGCCCACATTTGTAAAGTAGGTTGCTGCTAGGGTCTAACTCTGCTATCAACATTCACCGATGAGGTCTGGGAATGGGAACTTGTGTTTAAGCAGACTCCTTAAGTGCAAAGACTGCCCGTGTTTAACCATACTACTTTTCTGATAACAAAGCTGAAATTTTCATCGTTATTATTTTTTTGGTTTGACATGAGCTATTTCTATTTTAATTTAGTTTAATTAATCTAGTTTGATTGTGTCCTGGAGTATCCACTCTCCCATAATTCACTTATTTTTTGTTGTTGTTGTTCTAAAGTTTTCTCTAATTTTGAAATTAATAGAAAAAGAAAACAGACATAAAATATTTTATTTAGTCACAGTGATATGTCTATTTTTGTATTCATTCACCTCCTTTCTCTCCACACAAGAAACCTCCAGCACATTCCTACTTTCTGGAATTAAAATAACTTGGAGAAGTATGGATTTTGAGGTTCAACATCTGCACTGTTATTTCTTTTTCCATTGTAAAAACAAATGCTCTCTAAAAATTGATGTCAAACGCAGTCTTCAGGCTGATGAAATACAGTAAGCCTGAGAACGAATAAGGCAACTAAATGGAGCTGTTTTATTTAACAGAAAGCACAGTGATCTTCCTTATGAGCGGGATTCCCAAGAGGAAAATGTTTCTAATCAGATTTGACTCTAGGATTAAGAGGGCAAGGTGCGACCCTCTTAGGAGGGTCTTTGAGACAGGGTCTTACTCTGTGGCCCAGGCTGGAGTGCAGTGGTATAATCTCGGTTCACTGCAACCTCTGCCTCCCAGTTCAAGCGATTCTCATGCCTCAGCCTCCTGAGTAGCTGGGATTACAGGTGCACACCACCACGCCTGGCTAATTTTAGTAGAGACAGGGTTTCATTCACCATGTTGGCCAGGCTGGTCTCAAACTCCTGACTTCAACTGATCTGCTTGCCTCAGCCTCCTAAAGTGCTGGTATTACAGGCATGAGCCACTACACCTGGCCCACGTTGTAGGCTTTGTGGGCCAGTTGGAATTTGGCTGTTGCAGTGTGAAAGCAGCAATAGATAATATGTAAGTGAATGGGTGTGACTGCATTCCAATAATTATTTATGGATGCTGAATTTTGAATTTAATATAATGTAGATGTGTCATGAAATAGTCTTCTTTGGATCTTTTCAGCTATTTGCAAGTGTAGAAACTATTCTTAGCTTTCAGGCGGTACAAAAATGGGCAATGGGCTAAGTGGGGCTGTGAGCTGTCATTTGCAAAATCTTGCACTTAAATATTTCTCTTATAGGGGACATGGTATGGCTACTGATGGTGACCTTATGGTATACAACTAACAAATACTCAGTTAAATGAGTAAATAGATTATAATTAAAATGGAAACAAGAACTAAAAGTGATTATGAATATTTCATCAGAAAACCCATTGCTTTCCCTTTTTTGTTAGCTTCATCCAGTGTTAAGTTAGAAGAGCATTATGAAGAGACATGGCCAACATTTTTGTTTTCAAAATTATACTTTTTATGATGTGTACTAGGAATTAACTAACAGAAGCAGTTAGCACAATTAATTTTTTACAATTATTTTACAAACAATTTTTTCCTAGTACAATTAATTTGTTAAAAATTTGATAAAAACATCCCACCCCCCACCACTCCAACTTGGATGTGAATTTGCTGGTTGTTTGAGGTGGGATCTGGCTGCTGTGCCCAGGTAGGTTAGGAATCTAAAGCTCTAATTGATCTTCTTGGAGGTATTGGACACTGTACATTCATGTTTTTAAACTTTATACTAAACGATACTTCTCAAATGCTTACACCATTTACTTCTTTTAAAATTAAAAACTTGAGGCTGGGTGCGGTGGCTCATGCCTGTGATCCTAGCACTTTGGGAGGCTGAGGCAGGTGGATCACTTGAGGTCAGGAGTTCAAGACCAGCCTGGCCAACATGGTGAAACCCCATCTCTACAAAACAAAAAAAAGAAAAAGTACAAAAAAATAGTCAGGCGTGGTGGCAGATGCCTGTAGTCCCAGCTACTCAGGAGGCTGAGGCAGGAGAATCGCTTGAGCCCAGGAGGCAGACGTTGCAGTGAGCCAAGATTGTGCCATTGCACTCCAGCCTGGGTGACAGACAGAGTGAGAATCAATCAATAAAATTAAAAACTTGAAGCCAGGCATGGTGGCATGCTCCTGTATTCTCAGCTACATAGGAGCTTCTCCCAGCTGATGGGAGAAGATCGCTTGAGCCTGGGAGGTCAAGGCCGCAGTGAGCTATGATCTCTCCACTCCAGCCTGGATGAGAGGGCAAGACCCTGTCTCTAAAAATGGAGGGGGAGGAAAAAAAAATGGTTTTAAAACCATCAAGAAATTGGTATGCTGGTATCATCTTCAATATGCCATGGGAAACTGATATTGAAGAAAATGGAATTTACAACTTCACTTGTGAATTTTGAATTAATAATTTTGAAAATGGATGTTTTAAAATTCCTGGCAGGGCCAGGTGCGGGGCTTTGCGCCTATAATCCCAGCACTTCGGGAGGCTGAGGCAGGCAGATCGCTTGAGGTCAGGAGTTCGAGACCAGCCTGGCCAACATCATGAAACACCATCACTATTAAAAATACAAAAATTAGCTGGATGTAGTGGTGCGCACCTGTAGTCCCAGCTACCTGGTAGGCTGAGGCAGGAGAATCACTGGAACCAGAGAGGCAGAGATTACAGTGAGCTAAGATCGCACCACTGCACTCTAGCCTGGGTGACAGCCAGACTCTGTCTCAAAAAAAAAAAAAAAAAAAAAAAATTAAATAAAAAATAAAATTCCTGGCAGTTTTCTGTGATATATCACAAGGTGATATTTCTTACATTTTGTAGGAGAAGGATTTGTCTTTATTTTTCTTCTGTCTTATATTTTTCTGTTACATTTTTGCTAAACCTTTACCTTTTTTTTTTTTTTTTTTTTTTTTTTTTTTTTTTTTTTTTTTTTTTTTTTTTAGGGACTACAGCTCCTTGACTGCAAAGTAACAACTGTTGCAACGGGAAGTTTTCTCTTTGTTAAAATCCAGTAGCTTGTTAGCCCTGTTGTTTAAATACTGGATTTTTCTTTCAAATTTCACAAATATCTTAGGAATGACGAACATTTGTGTTCTTAACACTGAGGAAATTCCTGTGTAGACAAATGAGGCCAGATGGAGGGTGCAGCAGAGAGCTTAATATCCTCTTGGAATGGAAGGGGGGGCCATACTAAAACATGCACCAGGCCTTCGAGGGGCCGCTATTTTCTGGTATACACATACAAGAGGCATTTTTCTTTTTTCCTTGATTGGGGCCAAGGATAATTTTTGTGTCAGAAGAAGTGAGTGCTAAGTGGCTGAGTAGGTTTGAGAAAGGCTTAGCAATCCAGCTTATTTATAGACAATCCGATTATAATATTTGTGATTATTGATTTTTAAAGACTACTGGACCTCTTAAAAATGGTTGGATATGAGACTGGCACATACTGAAGCTAATAGCTTTCTCTCTTTAAAGAGATAGTGTCTCTCTCTGACGACACACAGGCTGGAGTGCAGTGGCATTGTCAGAGCTCACTGCATCCTCAAACTCCTGAGCTCAAGCAATCCTCCCACCTCAGCCTTCTGGGTAGTTGGGACCACAGGTGTGTGCCACCATGCTCGGCTAATTTTTTAACTTTTTTTTTTTTTTTTGTAGAAATGGAGTCTTGCTATGTTGCTCAGGCTGGTCTTGAACTCTTGGCCTCAAGTGAGCCTCCTGCCTTGGCCTCCCAAAGTGTTGGGATTACAGGTGGGAGCCACTTCTCGGGGCCTAAGAGTTTTCTTATATATCAGCAATAACTAATTCTAATGTAATTGGAGAAAAGAGCCCATCCACAATGCCCTTCAAATATCAGAAATCTCCAGGAATAAACCTGGCAAGAAATGTATGAGATCCCTTTGTGGAAAACTGTGGAACTGGCGGGGGGGCGGTGGCTCACGCCGGTAATCCCAGCACTTTGGGAGGCCGAGGCAGGTGGATCACCTGAGGTCAGGAGTTCCAGACAAGCCTGGCCAACATGGTGAAACCCTGTCTCTACTAAAAATACAAAAAATTAGCCAGGTGTGGTGGTTCATGCCTGTAATCCTAGCTATTTGGGAGGCTGAGGCAGGAGAATGGCTTGAACCCAGGAGGCGGAGGTTATAGTGAGGGGAGATTGTACCATTGCACTCCAGCCTGGGCAATGAGTGAAACTCCGTCTCAAAAAAAAAAAAAAAAAAAAAAAAGAAAAAATGTGGAAGTTTAGGAAAAAAAACATAGAAGACCCGAATAAACCAAAGGATGCTATGTTCTGTAATGGGAAGGTTCAAAACTTTAAAAATGTTAATGCAAATCGATGTTAAAGACTAGATGCAACTGGCTTGCCTTCCCAGATATCCAAATACATGTTAAAAGCTAGGGCAATTAAAATAGTGCAGTATTGTTATAGAAACAGGAAAACTGTCAATCAGCTAGAATGTGGATGAGAATTTAACACATGGTTAAAGAGCTAATTCAAGTTAGTAGCGGAAAGAATACACCATTTAATGGTGTGTGAACCATGAGATGTAGCTAGATCCATTCATTAGGCCATATAGGTCAGTAAACTATGATTGGATTAAAATTCAGATCTGAAAATCAAGACAGTAAAAATACTGGAGGTAAATTTAGAAGAATTATTTTCTAGTTTTGGAGTAGTTTAAAGTTACTCATGTGAGACACAAAACTCAAACTAAAAGGAAAGGAGGTATTTGACTAATACTGACTTTGGAAATAGGAGTTGAATGAGAAGCAGGGAAATTTTCAGTTCATTTTTCTTTATATATACTGTATGCACACACACACGTATTTTAAAGGAACTGTTCAAGCACTATACATGTAATTTGTGTGTTTTTTTTTTTTTTTAAGATGGAGTCTCGCTCTGTTGACCAGGCTGGAGCACAGTAGTGCCATCTTGGCTCACTGCAAGCTCCGCCTCCCGGGTTCACACCATTCTACTGCCTCAGCCTCCGGAGTAGCTGGGACTACAGGCACCCGCCACGGTGTCTGGCTAATTTCTTTTTGTATTTTTAGTAGAGACGGGGTTTCACCGTGTTAGCCGGGATGGTCTCTATCTCCTGACCTTGTGATCCACCCGCCTGCGCATCCCAAAGTGCTGGGATTATAGGCGTAAGCCACCGTACTCGGCCCTATACATGTAATTTTTTAAAAACAAGAGAACTTTAAAAAATGTAACACAAACGTACACCAAAAAATGTATACTTCTTCAGACCTTGAAGAAATATATTTTACATTTTTACAGCAGACATTAATGAACCTTTAGTCCTGTGTGCCTGTGGCTGACTGCCACAATTACTACTTGAGACCGTCACTATGACAGTTATTACTGTTAGTACCTGAGACCCTCACTGTGTTACTACTTGAGACAGTCATTACAGGACTGAATGAAGGGACAAACGTAGAAATGATAAAAAAGCTGTTTTAAAGGAAGGGGAAACCGGGAAGAAGGGAGCTCCCTGCTTCTAGTGAGCAAAGGCAGCCCCCTGAGCTTCCACAGCTCTTCGCTTTGATTGGGAGAATGAGCAGAGAGGAGGCGGTAAGACTGGTCAGCTGTTTGATTGATCACAAGTTCTCATTACTAACAGGCTTCAATTATGTCTAATAATAAGAAACACTTGGGCCTGGGTCGTGACTGCCCTCAGCAGTCCTGGGCGGCAGACACAGTTTATCAGTTTGCCAACATCCTGCTCTCATGAGAAACAGTTTGCTGCTTACTCACGTGGCCTCCAGTGGTATACTGAGTTGATCACAACCTCAATCTTTCAGCCTCTAAGAGCCGCAGGGGGATGGGGAGGTGCCAGCCTGCTGAGGCCTTTGGGTTCCTAGGCTGCTGGCATTTTAAAACCACCACTGCATTCCAACTCCCTTTGGATAACACCCCGAAACAGGCCAAGAAGAAATACAGGAGAAAAAATTACCTGCTGTTGAATATTTCTATTTCAAGTGAATACTAGCTGAACATTTACTAAATGACATTGTTAGTTATCAGCAAAAGCGGGCCTGTAATAGTTGGGAGGATAGGGAAAGACTTTGAAATGGGCAGAAAAGATTACTGGATGTCCTGCAGGTTCAGTGTGCTTTGGCCTCTTTCAACTGTGTAAATTTCGGCCGCCACTGCCGGCTTGTCATCCTCTTCCTCGTCTTCCTCCTTGTCCTCCTCCTCCTGTTCCTCTCCTCCTCCTCCTCCTCCTGTTCCTCCTCCTCCTAGTAAGCTTACTGGAGTGAAACTTGAACATTTTCAAAAAGGGTTAACGCAAATGATTCTCGTCCAAAGAAATAGAAATAATAGAAGTGTGAAGGGGCGTGGGAGGGGGTTGAGATGTGCCCCGTTCAGGCCCGGGGCACTGGCGAGGGTGTGCCTGTGAGTAGGGGGTGGGGTTTCTTCTCCCCACAAATGAAAGAGAAATAGTAAATTCTCCTGGGGGTGGCGAATCAGGTGGGAAGGTGGAGCCAACACTCTTTGCAAACTGTCTCGGGAGCCAGGGGTTGGTAGCTGGGAAGACTGTTCGGTGGTGACCCTGGGGGAGGGAAGGGGACGGGGATCGGGGAACCGGGGCAGCCCCGGGGGAGGAATGGGAGAGGGAGGAGGACGCCAGGGCACTGGGACAGCCTCCGGGGCGGGGCGCGGTGCCGTCCGAGCCCGAGGATGGAGGCTGAGACCGCCAGTTGAGTCACAGGTAAGGGGAGCCGCTCTGGCCCGGCCCAGGGCCGCCCGCCTCACTCCCCGTGCGCCGCAGCAGCTCCTCCCCGCGTCTCGGGTTTCAATGGCTGGGCCTGCCCCAAAGCTCTGGGCCCCCGCATCCCGATTTCTTCTTTATTTTTGAAGGATAATATTGCTGGACATAGAATTCTTTGTTGACGTTGGTCAGCACTTTGAATATGTCATCCAGTATCTTCTGGCCTCCGTGGTTTATGATGAGAAATCAGCTTACTGAGGATCCTTGAATATGACTTGTCTCTCTGTTGTGCTTTCAAGATTCTCTCAACAGTTTGATTATGATGTGTCTGGCTGTGTATCTCTTTGAGTTTACTCTACTTGCAGTTTGTTGAGCTTCTTAGATATGTAGATTGATGTTTTCTATCAAGTTTGGGAAGTTTTGATTCGTTATTTCTTCAAATATTCCTTCTATTCCTTTCTCTGTCTCCCTTCCTTCTGAAGTTCTTCTAATCCACATCTTGCTTTGTCGCTGCTGTCCCAAAGGCCTCCAAAGCTGTGTTCATTTTCTTCATTCTACTTTCTTCCTGTTCTTCAAACTAGATAATATCAATTGACCTATCTTCAAGTTTGCTATACTCTCTTCTGCTTCTTCAAGTTTTCTGCTCAGCCCCTATGGTGAAATTTTCATTTTAGTTGTTGTACTTTTTAACTCCAGAATTTCTATAAATTTTTCAAAAATATGTAATTTCGATCCC
Source organism: Pongo abelii (assembly GCF_028885655.2). Taxonomy (NCBI): domain Eukaryota; kingdom Metazoa; phylum Chordata; class Mammalia; order Primates; family Hominidae; genus Pongo; species Pongo abelii. Next base: position 101,253,664 of record NC_072001.2, on the reverse strand, counting down.
TTTGTGAATATTTGCATTTGGTGAGACATTGTTTTCATAATTTACTGCAGTTGTTTAGACATACATTCTGTTAGCTCTTGGAGCACATTTAAAATAACCAATTTAAAGTATTTTTTAGTAAGTCTAAAGTCTGTACTTCCTCAGGGAACCGTTTCTGTTAGTTGCTTAATTTCCTGTTATAGAGCCATACTTGTTTCTTTACATGATTTGTAATTTCTGTTGATGACTATTTAAAATAATACATTGTGACACCTCTTAAAATCATTATCTCCCTCCCCAGAGTATATTGTTGGTGCTGCAGGTTTTAAGCTGTTTTGTATATTTAATAATTTTTTTGAACTAATTTTACAGAGTCTGTACTCTTTGTTACTTGCGGCAACTGAAGTCTGTATTTGGTTAGCTTGGTTGTTGAGTAAGGACAGGACAGAGATTTCTGTAAATACCAGAAACCAGTAAATCTCCAAGTCAGGTCAAATACAGACAATTTTGCATGTGGAGTCTTCCAGAGTATTACCAGACAGGTCTGACCAGACAGTTCTGAAAGGACAAATCTTTGGGAATGAGGCTTTAAAAACAGCTTCATTCTGCTCACTCTGGTGGCTCCAATACTGCTCCAGGAATGTGGGGTGTTATTTTTCAAGGCCACTGCAGGAAAGGAAAGTGAGGCATGAGAGTGAATCAAGGTAAAATGCCACAAAGCTTACTGTTCTTATTGAGAATTGGCTGGTTTTCTTAAATACATGCTTCTTGAGTTGCTACAAGTCTTTGATCAATTTCTAGAGTTCTGGAAAAGTTGATTCTAATAATCTTTGCCAACTTTCTCCTTGTTTCTATGGAGAACAGAAGTTTTGTCAGTCTTTATTTCCATCATTTATGCTGACTTCACTCCTTGATTTTTAAAAATTAATGTTCTAAATAATAGTCATATCTCTCTGTAAAAAGAACAGAGTGCTCTGGAATATGATTTTTGAGGGGGTTCACATCCTGGCTTTGCTACTTACCGGTTTGTGGCCTTTGGCAAGTTGCTTAACTTGTCTGTGTATCAGCTTTCTTTTATGAACTGGGCATATTAATAGTACTCATCTCATAGGTTGGTTGTGACTATATAAAATGAGTTAATATGCGGAGAGTTCCTATAAGGATGCTTAGTACAGAATAAACATTTGGTGAATCTTACCTGTTAAAACAGCTACTCTAAATTTTCACTACAATTCCACACAGTTGATAGGCCTCCTGTCAACTGTTCTTGTCTCCTGTCAACTCCTCCTCTTCCTCTTCCTCCTCCTCCTCTTCCTCTTCCTCCTCCTCCTCTTCCTCTTCCTCCTCCTCCTCCTCTTCCTCCTCCTCCTCCTCCTCCTCTTCCTCCTCCTCCTCTTCCTCCTCCTCCTCCTCCTCCTCCTCCTCTTCCTCCTCCTCCTCCTCCTCCTCCTCCTCCTCCTCCTCCTCCTCCTCCTCCTCCTCCTCCTCCTCCTCTTCCTCCTCCTCCTCCTCCTCCTCTTCCTCCTCCTCCTCTTCTTCCTCCTCCTCCTCTTCCTCCCCTTCCCTTTCCCCTCCCCTTCCCCTCTTCTTCCTCCTGCCTTTTCCTCTTCCTCTCCTTTTCCTTCTTCCTCCTGTTCCTCTTCCTCTCCTCCTCCTCCTCTCTTTCTCCTCCTTCCTCTTCTTCCTCTTCCTCTCCTTCTTCCTTCTCTTCCTCTTCTTCAACAGAGCTGCCCAGGCTGTAGTGCAGTGGCGCTATCTTGGCTCACTGCAACCTCCACCTCCTGGGTTCAAGCAATTCTCCTGCCTCAGCTTCCTGACTAGCTGGGACTACAGGCACGAACCACCACGCCTGGCTAATTTCTTTTTTTTTCTTTTTTCTTTTTTTTTTTTTTTGTATTTTTAGTAGAGATGGAGTTTCACCATGTTGACCAGGCTGGTTTCAAACTCCTGACCTCAAGTGATCTGCCCACATCAGCCTCTCAAATTGCTAAGATTACAGGCGTGAGCCACCACGCCTGGCCCTGATAGGCCAGCTTCTAAACTGAGGTTGATAGTTATTTACTGAAGTCACAGAGGTAGTGAGTAATCGATTCAAGCAACCTTGAAGAGTTGCTGCATGGATTAGAGATAATGTGTAAAATTTTAAGCTCATACTTAGATGCTGCTCATTAAATGGGAACCAGTCCTACAAATTATGGCTCTAGTATTTTCTCCATAGTGGGTGAACAGTACATAGTTCCTTGACTATTTAATTTTTTTAGATAAGTATATGTATTTATATTTAAATGTATCTTGCAGTTGCATGAGGGTTTTGCTGAAACTTTTCTTCTGTTCAATACCCAGGTTTTGGCAGAGTTCAAAGACCGGGAAGCAAAGTTCAGCCATGTTGGGCCTTTGGGCTCATAGATGAGGAAGGGTACCCCAATATGAGGGCTCAGCAAATTCTGGAACTTATCAGTTCTGAAGACCTTTAGAGGAGGAGGCGGCAAGTAAAAGGTCTTTCAAAGCACAGTGAATGGGATAAAAGCAGGGATCAGGAGTAGCTAAAAATGGAACAGGTGGCTTACATAAATACCAGCTGTGCATTATGGTCGGTTTTATTGCCAGTTTATAGTGTTGTCCATGGCTATTTTACAACAGTTTTCTTTATTCCTGACATTGTTGTAAATCTTGCTGTAAAATTGCTCTAATGCAGCAGAAAGGCTATGAAATGAAATGGGAACTCCAAGGACCAGTTGATTGTAGTGGAATGGAAGGGAGGCTGAGGATGCCTAGAGAGAAAATAAAGGAAAGCTGGGGGGAAAAATTAGTGGGCCAAATCTCATTATGTACGAGAATTTGTCCTCTTAAGTCAGTTTGTGAACAAGAGCAGATGGCACTTTTAGGATGAATCCACCAGGTGGCACTATCAAAAACATTTCTTAGAAGGCCCCTTTGTCTAGTTTCTTAGAAGAAGTTAGTAAATCTGTGATTTTTAGAGGTGGAAGCAATACTCACTCATTTTTGGAGGGGGAATGCATGGTGTATATTACATAATTTTCTGTACTTTTTGTATTTGTGTGTATATATTATAGTTCTAAACACCGAAAGACCCCTTTCTCAAGAGATACAATGTCAACTTGGGAACGTGGGTCAATTTTGTAGGGCAGATTTGAGCCAAGCATCCCAGATTTAGGGATATATATATATATATATATAGATATATATTTTTTTTTTTTGAGATGGAGTTTTGCTCTTGTTGCCCAGGCTGGAGTGCAATGGTGTGATCCCGGCTCACTGCAATGTCTGCTTTCCAGGTTCAAATGATTCTGCTGTCTCAGCCTCCCGAGTAGCTGGGATGATAGGCGTGCGCCGCCAAGCCCAGCTAATTTTTATTTTTAGTAGAGGCGGGGTTTCTGCATGTTGGGCAGGCTGGTCTTGAACTCCTGACCTCAGGTGATCCGCCCACCTCAGCCTCACAAGTGCTCACAGGTGTGAGCCACTGTGCCCGGCCAGGGATATATTTTTATACCTTTTGGTTAATATTAATATACTTTGGGTTTTCTTCTCTTTTCTTAGCCTGGGACTATCTAAGCCTTTATCCTTTTAATTTTCCTTTTTATCATCTCTGCCGAGAGGTGAAGGGGAGTACTAAGTAGCCCTCTCTACTTCTCCCAGCAGCTGGCCGCTGGCTCTGCCTCTACCTGGTCCCTTCCAGGATGTACTTCCGAAGTGGTGGAAGTAGGGAAGGCTCTTGAAGGGAGATACCCACGATTCTTAAAATTATGCACCAAGACACAGCACAGAATCGGAGTGCAAGAAAGTTGGATTTCTGGCCCATTCTCTCTCTTTCTTTTTAGCTCACTACTTAATTCAAGGGTTATTGCAAGGATTAAAAAAGGTAACGTGTGCAAAATGCTCAGTATATGGCCTGGTACATGCTAGGTGTGGAATGCATGTAAGAAAATAAAGTTTAATAAAATGTGTATTAAACTAATATCTTTTCAGCAGGAGGCCAAATAAACTTCTTGTCCACCTCAGATTTTTTTTTCTCACTTTTTTAAAAATCAAGAAGGATGTGAGGAACCAGAAATTGAGATTTGGCATTAATCTTCATTCTTGGTGCCTAGGGTTGGCCTTGCGTATTGGCGATGAAACAGGCTATTTTTGACATTGAGTTGTCCAGCATCCTGTAAGATGAGGCTATGTTGCATGTTGGAAAGATTTAGCGAATAACAGAGGCAGGCTCCACTCTTGTTTCCCACTGGGAAAGGCAAGAGCAGCCTGCAGACAGAGCCCCTCTGAGGGCAAAACTCACACTGCATGCTGCAGTGAAAACTGCAACAGGGAGTTAGAGATGCCCGGGGCAGTTGTGATTTTCACTGTCCATTTATCTGTAATCATTTTTGTAAGGAAGATTGATGGATGCCGGGGGGTGAGGGTGGGCGGAAGAAGTCACTGCTGCATAGTGATGCACAGAAATTGATATTTCATCAGAAGGAAGCTCTTGATAGTTGTTTTCCTGGCAAGCTGGAGATGACGGACAGTCTTTGCTAACTGAGTTGTTTATCCCTCCTGTCAGATACGTAGTCCTGCAGGGCGCTGCTTAATGAACTAGAAGTCCTGCCTCTTAAGTACCTCACCAACTGAAATGTGTGCATGTCACCTTGGCGTGAATCGGAGCAGGCGCTGATGGATACCGTTTGGAGGTACGCCAGCAAGGAGCTCCTTGTGTAGCCTGCCTCTGGAGCCTCAAGTTCAACTTCCATGGGGCCAACAGGGGAGTCGGGCTGGGCAGAAGCTCCTGGGAACCAAAGCAAATGGTCTGAGAGTCTGAGAGCATAGTGGAGGTAATGTGTTTGTGTCCTCTCTGGCTGCAGCACCCCAAGTCCTTGCAGACTTAAGTAGGCTATGTGCAAGTTTAAATAGTTTGAGTCCTGGCCGGTAACATGAATACTCTACAGTGGCCCAGGGTCAGGGATATAGAGTGGCGACTACTTGGCAGAGTTGGAGCTTGCTCAGATGAAAAGATAAATTGTACTGGTTAAATGAAACTTAAGTGCAGGGTCTGGACTTTGTTTCTATCTTTCATGTGGACTCTGTAAGCACCTACGCACAGCATTCTAGAAACACTTCTCCCATCCCTCCTGTCTCATGTCATCCTCCCAATTGCAGGGCTGGGGGGGCATACTCTTCCTGTGTCATGTGAGAAATTCCTTTCTCATGGGAAGCAGGTGGCATTCCTGGACTCTCCTTGGCCTGGCCATTGGTAAGCACAGGAACTCAAGGTGTCTGAATCTCTTGTCAAAGGTGGGCTGTAAGGATCCAGAAGAGGACAGAAAGAGTGCCTGCAGAGTTCCTGCCTGAGGCCTTTGGATGGGCCCTGCTGGCTTGCTGTGTGTGTGTGTGTGTGTGTGTGTGTGTGTGTGTGGTGTCGTGCTTATTATTTGCCCCAAATGAGGCAAGAGAGCAGTGATCAGGTGTCTCCCCAGCATCTGGTCTCATGAAGACAATAGAAGTGGTCGGATCAGGCCCACTGCCATGCTTGGCTTGCCCATGTCTCCTAGGATTGGCTGCCTGGTGGCTGTCCCTCTGCCATCCCCTTGACTGCCCTGTGAATGACGTCCACTCTGAGACCCCAGGCCACCAGAAAAACTGAAAAATAAAGATTCTCAAGTTCAGGTGCAGGTAGGGGGCAGGGTCCTGGTGGTGGGGAGCTTTGATCTTCTGCAGTTGCAAGATCCTCTTTCAGAATAGTAATGCAATTTGCGAATTAATAAAATTAGGTATGAAAGAGGATATGTAGAAAAGAAGATAAATCACAAGCTACACAATTTTTAAGTTGACAACACTACAAACATCACAAAATAACATAATATTTTAAATTAATTATCTGCCTGGAATACTCTTAATTTTTTTTGATCTTTTGCGTGCATCGTCTTTGATAGCAGTTTTTTTGATATTGCTTTTTATAGAGAGACTCTCAAGATAATGGAGTCTTTACTCTGTTGTGGTTAATTAAACATTTTTTGATGTTATTCATAGTTTGAGATGTTTCTTTTAGCTTCTGAACCTGCTATACAGATAAAAAGCATTTTCATGTCAGGTAAATATTTAGAATTATTGCCAAATTTTAAATTTCCTCCATCAATTTTCTTTCATATGTCATATATCAGTTGTGAGATTTGGAAGGATGTTTCAGACCAGCTTCTGTACCTGTTTTTTTCTCCCTCTGTAATCACATGCTCCTGGTGTTGTGGACAGTAGCACATGAGCATATCAGGACATGACCTATCTTGGTGTCATGGCTCTCAGTGAGTCCACTTGGAGGGTAGTAGAAGTATCCCTGGATGTCATTCCTACACCAGGACAGCAATAACTCAGCTCTCCAAGGAAGTTACTGTGAACCACATGCACATATTCTACTCAAGTCAAGTCAATGTGCCCCCAACTCAATTTGTCCTTAGCTAGACCCCAAAAGTTCTTATGGGGAGTCTCTCACTCCCCTTTCACTTAACATAATGGAAAGCCTGATTGGAGGGGGGCGTCATCAGTGGGAAGAGACACAGCCTTCACTGATTGCAGCTAAAATGTCTTACTTTTGAAAATAGGACAGAAACATATGACCATGTGCATATACTGCTGAAGCCCCTCCCCGGGCCATGGAAGGCGCCCATGTGAGTGCAAGTGAGATGCCCGGAAGTTTAAGTTTCATCTGCTCAGGGAAGGGCCAGGTATTGCTTGGTATCACATTCCAGGGGAAAGGAAGAGACAGTCAAGGCCTTCTGGCTATTATATTTGATCTTAGTGCTCCATATTTTCCATTCTGCGTGATTTAAAAAAAACAGATTTAAATCATGTTCTAGCATAGAGATGAAAAGCATTTTCACTTTGGCAGGCCCTGGAACATCATTTAATCAATATTTGTTAATTGGTTGAACTGGATGCATAATTGTAAAGCTAATGGAAGGAGGTATGTTTTACCAGGAAGGGCCCTTGGTGATCACTGATTATTCATTTTTACAGATAGAAAAGCCAGGAAGGGGAATGACTGTCTGAAGGTAGCAGTGAATGACAGAGATGAGGCCAATGGCAAGGTGCACTAGTAGACTCTGGCTTTGCATGACTGTAAGCAATTAAAGTCTCATCAGAAGTCATTGTGAGTTAATACACGGAGCAAATACAGGTGCAGATGTCTAGAAGCAACAATGGCATTTACACTGAACCCACACATTGAAGGTTTACTGTAAAATGTTGCACTGAATTCTTTATATATACCTGTCTTGGTTAGTCATTATTGTTATTTTCTCCAGTCTGTGGGTTACGTGCCCCCTGCTGACCCACAATACCATGCCGCAAGATAGGCAGTGTATTGGCCAGGTACGTACCTAGCAAAAGTCTGCTCTGCGTAGGCTCAGCTGTGGATGGGTTCTGTGAGCCTTGGATGGGTTGTGAAGACTGTGGGACTACAGGACTGGGCTTATAGGCAGAATAGTCATAGGGCACTCTGGCTAGGAAAAGGGAAAGGGGCCAGTTCCTACCAGGTGCTCCGTGGAGTGTGTCCACCCTGCAGGGAAAGGCTCAGGTCTGAATAGGAGGCACAGACTGTGTCTACAGGACCCTGCAAACAGAGGCCTTGTGGAGGTTTGGTCAAGATGGAGAGGCCATTTGGCAGCATACCATGGGCTAGACCATCCATGACATGGAGGAAAAGGCAGCTACTGGCACTGAGCTGACAACAGTGGGAGGTGGGGCCTCAGTAGAAGTGGATTGCTTGCTTCTCATCCTGCCTCCAACACTTGGTACCCACATGACCCTGCACAAGGAATGTGCTTGGCCCCTCTGAGCCTCTGCATCTTGGGCTGTCAAATGCCAAGAAAAAAAAAAAGACTGATCTCATAGGGTTGTTTATGAGAATTAAATGAGATAATCCATGTAAAGCAACTGACATGTAAAAATAACAATAATGAAAGTGTCACTAATCTTAGACGGGCTACTTTGACTTTGCTAAGTGGTTTTACAATAGCATTATTATTATTAAAAATAATGATGAGCAATAATATTACTATTAAATCAGTCTCCATGGCTGTGGACGGGGGTAGGATGACCTGGGCCTGTGGGCCCTGACTGTCTATTTGCCTCCTCCATGCCCAGGTACCCGGTCCCTGCAGGCATGTGCAGCTCATTCCCCCATGAGAACTTCAGGGTGTCCAGCCAAGGGCAGGGCCTCTGGGGACCTCTCTTTTCTAACAGGGGCTGGGTTACTGGGCTCAGGAAGCCCATATAGCCCTATGCTTCAAGGGAGGATGGTGAGACAGGGAAGCATGGGGAAAGAAGGCAGTCTGCAGTTACTGAGCACCTACTATGTACCATGACTCTAGAAGAGTTTATATATGTTATCTCGCTTAGCAATGCTATCGTTAGGTATTCTTATCTCCAATAAAAACAGGAAAATAGACACTTTGAGAAGTACTCTGCTCAAGTGCAGAGCTGGTGAACATAGGACTCAGACTCAAATCTGCATCTATGTGACTCATGCCTGCTCCACTATTCCAGGTGTGGGAAAGGCTGCTTATTCCATTCCATGTTCATTTTTGCACAAAATAATGATTGACTCAAACAGGAAGGTGAATTACAAGGTAACTTACCTTAAAAACCAGTTGGGATTTTGACTGGAAGTGGACTGAAGCTATAGACTGCTTTTGGTAGACTTGACATTTTTATGATATTGAGAGTTCTTCACCTTGAATATGGATTACTTTTTTAGTTATTAAGATATTCTTTAGGCCAGGTGTGTGGCTCACACCTGTAATCCCAGCACTGTGGGAGGCTGAGGCAGGTGGATCACTTGAGGTCAGGAGTTTGAGACCAGCCTGACCAACATGGCGAAACCCTGTCTCTACTAAAAATACAAAAATTAGCCAGGCGTGGTGGCAGGCGCCTGTAATCCCAGCTACTCAGGAGGCTGAGACAGGAGAATCACTTGAACCCAGGAGGTAGAGTTTGCAGTGAGCCGAGATCACACCACTGCACTCCAGACTGGGTGACAGAGTGAGACTCTATCTCAAAAAAAAAAAAAAAAAAAAAAAAAGATATTCTTTAGAAGACACTGTAAAATAGGAAGAGACAAATTTAAAATGTACAGATGTAATTGTAACATGTACAGCTGCGAAAGGATTAGTATCCAGCATATATAAAGAACCATAAATTCAGAAAAACAACCTAATGGAAAAGAGGAAAAAAGATACAAATAGACATTTCTCGTAGGTGGAAACATAAATAGTAAAAAAAAAAAAAAAAAAAAATGAGGAAAAACTCAATAGTATGGGTTGAGTTTATTTTCTTGACTACATTTGTTAAAAATTTCTTGGCTGCCTTTAATTGAAAATACTAATTTTCAAGAAAATGAAAATTAAGACATCATACGATACTTTTTAAATACTCTTCAATTTATAAAAATTAAGAAATTTGATAAGATCAAGTACTCAGAAATATAAAAACAGAACATACACTGTTGGCATGAGTGTAAGCTGATATAAGCACTTCAAAGAGCATAGGTTATAAACCTGAATATAAGTAAGTCCTATGAACCCACTGATTCTCTATATACCCGGGAGAAATTCCTGCCCCTGAGTACTAAAAGAGCATGTATAACAGAATGTTTTTAGCAGCCTTGGTAGTAGCCAGAATGAGGATAATGTAGATGTCCAACCATGGGAAAATAGATGAATAAAAGCTGGGTATATTTACTCAGTGGGATATGGTACAACTGTGGAAATGAATGACCCAAAGCTGCTACCATCAGGAAATGGATGGGCGACAGCCTCAAAACTTCAGAGTCAGTAATATGGGATGATACCATTTTTATCATGCTAATATCCAAGCAAAGCTAAACAGTATATTGTTTAGGAATACAGGCATAATCTGAAAAAAAATTTTTTTTTAAAGAGAAGGATAAGCAGAAAACTAGAAATAGTTGTTCCATCTGAGGCAGAAGGGTGCAGTCAGGGGGTCTTAAGGGGATTCCCTATGTTGGGCGTGGTCTCTTTCTGAGCTTGGTGGTTGAGTTGGGGTACTGGTTTTGTGAGTATGCCTCATAACTCTGACATACATTGTACCTGTTTTACTGTCTCTATCAAGTATTACATAATCTAAACAGCCTTGTCCTCCATGCAGCTCCTGACACATGATGACACTTCTCATAAATTAACCAAATCAGAGAAAAAGTTAAATACCATGAAATACTGTGAAATTCCCTCCTTCTGGAGGAGGGAATCCCATGCGCGTCTTTTCTCTTGCCTGGCTGCACATGTGTGCTGGTGTGTAGGTGGGGCACAGCCAGTGACTCACAGCGGTGGGAAGGCAGGTCTTGCTACCATTGCCTGATCCCTGTTTCCAGTTCTCTGCCTTATATTTCTGTATCCATTTCCCTGATCTCCAGAGCAGGAGATCAGACCTCTTTGTTTTAGCTGTTCCAGAATGGGCCCTGCGGGCTTTGGAGGGTGGTAGTTGCTGCATGGGGTTGGATGGGATCCTGGGGTTCACAACTCCTCTGTTTCAGGCTGAAATGCACACCTGTTCGTAAGCCCTTTTCCCATCCACGACAGGTGTCTTCAGGCCCTGAGCTCACAGGAAAGGTCAGAGAGGGGAAGAATGCTGTGCTCCTGCCCCCACCCCCCCGCCGCCTCCAAATTGAGTGCCTGCATTTTTGGCCCAGGGCTCTACAGATTGCAAAATTTTATCGCTCGCTCTCCTTCATCGTGGCTTCCTCTCTCCTTCTCTTTTTCTTTGTCATTTTCTTAAAATAAATCATTTCAGTCTTTTCGTGCCATTTTGAGCAGTCCATCTTCTGGGTTCAATTCACCATCCTTGGAGGTCAGGGTAACTTCGTGTGTTGAAATTTGCCTTTTCTAAGTGAAATAAAGAAAAGATGTTCTGGTTACTCGGATCATCCAGGAGGTTTTCTGTTGGTGGAGGTTTGGGAGGAATGGACAACAGGCCCTTTGGCCTGCTGCTGTTTCTGGTCTGACAGGCACAGCCCCTCCCTCTGCTGTTTCTGGAAGCCTGCTGCATTGTGAAGAAGCTTTGCTGAACTAGCCTGACACTGCAATTTTCATCACCATCACTACCTCTTTTTTTTTCTTGCAACTTTAAATTTTAAGATGTTTATAATCAGTGTTAAATTTTTACTCTGACTTCACAGTCATGACAGAAAATAGATAAGCATGATCGCATGCTTATCAAGGGGATTACTTTTTGTACTTTATGCACTAATTTATCTCTTTCAGGGTAGAATGCATTATTTAATCTGTTTTAAAAGATTAAATAATTCCTTTACATGACAAGAGGTGACACTGGCTTCTTATGACAATGGCAGCTAGCCAAGCGGAAACTTCCACTTGTTCCTGCCACCTCCTCAGGTACCAAGCCTACAGATTGAACCTCGTAGGCCTGTAGACAAATGCAGAGCTCAAGTTAATTTAGAAAATACCATGTGTAACCTGGCATTCTTTTTCTAACCCCAAACAGTCAAGACAGACGTAAGGCATGGACATGTTACTTCAGCTGTCAAAGTAATGAAATCAATAGCCAAAAGCTCGTACTAATTCAGTATTATTGAAGACAGAGCATCTTAGCACAGCATTTGAGTAGGTTTTTGTGTTTCTTTGATCTCATATTTTAAAATTGAACATCATTCAAGTGGACTGTTTTTGTAGTATATTATGAACATACTGAAAAGGCAAAATAGAAATGCCCATTGAGATCATAATTGTCAATGTCGTGGACAAGGTTATAAAAGTATACCTGTCATATGCTTTTTAGGTTCCACATCTATGCTAATGCTGTTTTCCCACTGACGCTTTAATCAAGTTCTCCCGTCTACTTCTGACATAGGTGAAACTGAATTCATAACTGCGTTGGAAAGAGGAGCATCTAATTAAGATCACATTTGTACTTGAAATATCTCTCCCTAGTAGGGAAATATAATATCATCACTTAGTATTTGGGGTGGATGATGATATTAAATGCTTTCCCTATAAGAAACAGTTCAACCAAGGCCTTGTCTGAACTTGTAGAGACTTTAGCATCTTTGAAGGGAGATGGCCAGATATGTTTCCAGGAAGTTATGAGTTTTTCATTATTCTTTCTTCTCTGTTTGATAAACAGTTTAGATAGCCTACTATGCTGCCCATAGTAACCTTGAGATATCAGATTTATTGAGGAATCATTTACATACAGTAAAATTTTCAATTGTGTTATAACCACTGAATCCCCTATAAAATTACCTTTTGCCTCTTTGCAGTCAGCCTCCTTTTTTCATTCCCAGCCTCTGATAAACACTTATCTGTTTTCTCTCCTTATAGTTTTACTTTTTCCGGATTGTATAAATGGCATCAGATAGCATGATGGCTTTTGTATCTAGCTGCTTTCACATAACATGCTTTGAGATTCACTCATATTGTTTCAGCATAAATCCTTATCTGTTTTTTTTCTTTTAGTAACATTTTAGTGCATGGATATATCAAAATTTGTTTATCCATTCACCAGTTGAGGAACATTTGGGTCATTTCTAATTGTTGGCAATTCCAAATCAAGTGTGTATGAGCATTAACATTCAGATCTTTGTGTGAATGTATGTTTTTACTTCTCTGGTGTAAATATCTAGGAGTGGGATTGCTGGGTCATATGGCAGGTAGAGGTTTACTTTTATAAAAACTACCAAACTCTTGTCTAAAGTAGCTGCACCATTTTTCATCCCTAACAATACTAAGTACTATTTAGGAGAGTTCCAGTTGCTTCATGTATTCACCAGCTCTAAGTATTGTCACTTAAAAAAATTAGGCATTCTAATATGTATATAGTGGTATCTCCTTGTGGTTTTGATTATTTTCCTCATGACTCTGAGCATCTCTTTGTAGGTTTATTTGCCATATGAACCTCTTCTTTAGAGAGGCTGTTCACATAGTAATTTTTTTGGCCATTCCAAAATGGGTTTTCATTGGAACAATACAGAGATTAGCATGGCCCCTGTACAAGGATGACAAATTCATGAAGCATTCCATATTTTTTAAAAAATGGGTTTTAACACAAGAAACTTAAGTATGTAGTCCATAGACCCTAAAAAGAAACTACACAATAGAAACTACAAAGTAACCAGCTAACAACTCCACAATAAGATCAAAACCTCACATATCAATATTAACCTTCAATGTAAATGGTCTAAATGCTCCACTTAAAAGGCACACAGTGGCAAGTTGGATAAAAAAAAAAGGGTAAGACCCATTCATCTGCCATCTTCAAGAGACCTATCTCACTTGTAACAATGCCCATAGGCTCAAAGTAAAGAGGTAGAGAAAGATCTATCACACAAATGAAAAAAGAGCAGGGATCGTTATTCTTATATCAGATAAAACAGACTTTAACAACAGTAAAAAAAGGACAAAGAAGGGCATTATGTAATGATAAATGGTTCAATTCAAAAAGACTTAACTAACCTACATATATAAATACCCAACATCGGAGCACCCAGATTCATAAAGCAAGTACTTCCAGACCAATGAAAAGTCTTATATAGCCCACACAGTAATAGTGGGAGACTTCAACACTCCACTGCAGTGTTCAACACATCATTGAGGCAAAAAACTTAACAAAGAAATACTAGACTTAAATTTGACACTTGACTAATTGGACCTAATAGATACCTACCAACCACTCCATCCGTCAGCTACAGAATATACATTCTTCTCAATTGCACATAAAACATACTCTAAGATCAACCACATGTTAAGCCATAAAGCATTTCAATATGTTAAAAAAATCTGAATCATACCAACCATACTTTTGGACCACAGTGGAATAAAAGTAGAAATCAATGCCAGGAAGAAGAGACCAAGAAGATTTCTCAAAACCACAAAATTACAAGGAAATTAAGCAACTTGCTCCTGAATGACTTCTGGGTAAACAACAAAATTAAGGCAGAAACTAAAGTATTTGAAATAAATTGAAAACAGAAACATGACATAGCAAAATCTCTGGATACAACAAAAGAAGTATTAAGAGGAAAGTTTATAGTTCTAAATGCCTACATTAAGAAGTTAGAAAGATCTCAGATTAACACTCTAACATCACACCTAGAGGAACTCAAAAAGCAAGAGCAAACTAACCCCGAAGCTAGCAGAAGAAAATAACTGAAATCAGAGCAGAACAGAATGAAACTGAGACCCAAAATTCTGTACAAAAGGTTTATAAAACCAAAGGTTGGCTCTTTGAAAAAATAAGCAAGCTTGATAGACTGCAAAAAACAAATAAGCACAGAGGTGACAAAAGTGATATTATAATCGATTCCAGAGAAATACAAAAGGTCCTCAGAGACTATTATGAACACATCTATGCATACAAACTAGAAAATGTAGAGGAATGGCCAAATTCCTGTTAACACACACTTCCCAAGATTGGATCAGGAAGAAATTAAAATCTCGAACAGACCAATGTCAGATTCCAAAATAGAATCAGTCAGAAGTGAACCATAAAAAGCCCTGAACCATTCACAGCTGTATTCTATCAGACATACGGAAAATTGCTGGTACCAAATATTCTGAAATTATTCCAAAAAATCGAGGAGGAGGAACTCCTCCCTATCTGATTGTATGCAAAGACACAATGAAAAAACCACAGGCCAATATTCCTGGTGCACATAGATGCATAAATCCTCAACAAAATACTAGCAAACTGAATCCACCAACACACCAAAAAGTTATTTTATCACAATCAAGTAGGATTTCTTCCTGGGATGCAAGGTTGGTTCAACATATGAAAATATATATGACTCACAAACATAAAGAGAATTAAAAACAAAAACCATATGATTATCTCAATAGACACAGAAAAGTTTCCACAAAATCCAATATCCCTTCATGATAAAAATCGTCAACAAACTTGGCATTGAAGAAACATACCTCATGCCATCTATGACAAACCCATAGCCAACATCATCCTGAACAGGCAAAAGATGGATGCACTCCCTTTAAGAACAAAAATAAGCCAGAGATGCCCATTCTCACCACTCCTAAATAACATAGTACTGGAAGTCCTAGCCAGAGCAGTCAGGCAAGAGAAATAAAAAGCGTCCAAATAGGAAAAATAAGATTTCAAATCATCTCTCTTCGCTGATGATATAATTCTATACCTAGAAAACCCTAAGGACTCATCCAAAAAATTCCTTGACCTGATAAATGACTTCATCAAGGTTTCAGGATACAAAGTCAATGTACAAAAATTGGTAGCATGTCTCTCCATCTATAACGTTCAAGCTGAGAGCCAAGTTAAGAACCCAGTCCCTTTTACAATAGCATCAAAAAATAAAATACCAAAGAATACATCTAATCAAGGTGAAATCTCCACAATGAGAACTACAAAACACTGCCGAAAGAAATCAGAGATGACACAAGCAAATGGGAAAACATTCCATGCTTGTATATTGTAAGAATTAATATTGTTAAAATGGCCATACTGCCCCAAGCAATCTACAGATTCAGTGCTATCAAATTACCAATGTCATTCTTCACAGAATTAGAAAAAAACTATTCTAAAATTCATATGAAACCAAAAAGAGTAAAATTGGATCCCTACTTACCACCATATACAAAAATTAACTCAAGATGAATCAAGGATTTAAATGTAAGACTTCAAACAATAAAAATCCTAGAAGAAAATCCAGGGAATACCATTCAGCACATAGCTTTGCAAAGAATTTGACTAAGTCCTCAAAAGCAATTGCCACAAGACCAAAAATTGACAAGTGGGCCCTAATAAACTAAAGAGCTTTTGCACAGCAAAAGGAACTATCAACAGAGCAAACAGACAACCCACAAAATGAGAGAAAATATTTGCAAACTATTACCTGGCAAAAATCTAACATCCAGTTCCATCGCCTTGTGTACTAATTTCCTGCTAGCTTTTCCTCACCACCAGATACATGGATAAAGGCACGGTTCATCAAGCTTTGGGAAATAGGAGGTCAGATTTTCTAGGAGGGGTGTATGGCCCATGGAGAGGCTTTGTTTGTTTCTTGGAATAAAATTATAATATGTGCCCAGATGTAAGGAAGATGTCCCTCCTCCCCTCCCTTGAATTATTTTTCCGAAAGGAAGGAGTTGCCCAATATTCAAATCCTTACAAATTATCTTCTATTATAGGACAGTATCTTAGTTGTTTTACTTTGAACAATATGAATTGTGTAAGGAAGACACACTTAACCTTAAATGATTTCAATCAATTCTAGTTTAGGATACTCTCATAGGTCACCAGGTAGAATGGGGAGAGGAAGAGGGGGAGTGGGAAAGAATATTAATACTTGAGTAGTAATCATCCTTAGGAAGAAGACTTCAGCTTTTCAAGTGGCATTGATTGTAGATTAGCTTTTGAAGGACACGTTAAAAGGAAATATTTTGTCAGATCGCCACAGGAGATTTGAGGCATAGCACTATCCTAATGTGCCAATGGATACTTGAAGCTTGGGATAAAAATTGGAGTGATTGTGCCATTTATATGTTTTAAAAGTATGTATAGCAACTTAGAAGGGAAGTGGACATAAATGCAAAGTGGCATATAATGGTTAAAAATCTGGTTCCAAGGATGCTGGAGAAATGGATGTTAAAATACGTGAGCAGTTTGAATAAAATTCTCTTATGAAATACTTAGCAAAAAAAAAGCAATCTTTTAAAAATAACACCTTATTCTGTGATTTGTAAGGTTAAAAGTATGTGCAACTACATTGTTTGGCTACTTGGTGTAAAATATTACAAGCTTATTTGCATCATTGAAGGATCCTATATTAAAATCACATTGGGAAAATGGGGGAGTGTCTTATAATCATAAATTTATGGTAAAAGAAAATGGGGCCACATTTGTTTCTTGTGATGTCGATAGGATCAATGGAAAAAGGTAGAATCAGAAGGGAAGATCCAATTGTGTTTGTCATCAGCAAAATGGAGCAATTGTGCCTAATTCAAGGAGAGAAATTTGGATTGTGCTGCTCAGAACACACTGAATACGTGTATACTACAATCACTATTCTTGTCATCCCATGAGGGCCAAGATTTTTTTTTAAGTTTAATAACATTCTTTATGGTTATAAAAATAGTACTGTTGTTTCTCATTATTTGTGGATTCTGTATTTGCAAATTCACTTATTGAAATTTATTTGTAGCCCCCAAATCAATACTCATGCCATTGTCATGGCCATTCACAGACATGTGCAGAGAGGCAAAATGTTTGAGTTCTCTGAGGGTCACATTCCCAGCTGAGGCTGAGTACAGAGAAGCGCTGCCTTACTGTTGGAGCTCTCATATTGTTAACAAATGTGCTTTTCATTGTCTGTTTAGTGCCACATATTTTGCATTTCTGTGTTTTTGCTGGTGATCTTGCCTTTTGAAATGGCCCCCAAGAGTAGTGCTGAAGTGCTGTCTAGTGTTCCTGCACTCAGGATGGCTGTAGTGTACTGCACAGAGAAAGTCATGTGTATTAGATAAGTTTCCTTCAGACCTAAGTAAGTTACAGTACTGTCAGTAGTGAGCTCCAGTTAGTGAAGCAATAATGTATACTAAATAAGGCTTCTTTAAGGAGAAATACAAGAAACAAAGATTATGCATTAATCAATTAACAAAAATATTGTGACCAGAGGCTCACAGGAACCTAATCCTTTGTTTCCTTTAGGAGCAGTGGTTCAATATTTGCTAATTCAGTGTTGGCAGCAACTTTATAGAACATGACTGTATATGTGGAGCATTCTGTTTGTTGACTTACATTTTGCTTATCAATATATCATGAACATTTTTTTCTAGGACTTTAAATAATCCTAAGATTATTTTAAAAACTCAATTCATGGTAATTTACTTTCATAAAACAGGGTGAATAGATTCAAAAGTTTTCCTTCAGGTCAAAGTAGTGAAGAAATTAATGGAAGAAAATTTGGCTGGCTGTGTGAGAGGTCAAATATCCAAGTATTCCAAAATGTGAAATGAAAAAGGCTAAATCAGGTTTTTACTTTTGGTCCGGATGTTTGAAAGAATGTTGACATTTAGCTCTATTTGAGGTCATATTTATTTAATCACTAGAATAACGTTTTTCCTCAACTTATTTACAGAGGGACGGAAAAGAGGTAAAGATTTGGGGAAAAGTACAAAGTCAAACCTCTCAAGCATTTCCTAATGAGTAATATGCAGAAAACAAGTTCCATGGAGTGTTGGTATGTGTAACTCCTGGGGTGCAGTTTGAATAATCAGTCACAGTGAGACTCAAGTGTAAGGAAAGTCTTATTACTCTGTTTCTGCAAAACTAATTAAATCTGACTGAACTACCATGCACTTGTGAGGTAGAAAATTTAAGCACAATTATCTAAGGGGCATTGTTCTCCTACTCACCCACCGTGGGAAAGTTGCAGGGAATTGACACATATTGGAATGCTTGAGGAGGGCTTTCTGTAATTGGTGCACACTAAATTCCACTCATGCTCAGTTTCTAAGCCAGCATAGCCCCTTTTGATGGTGGTGGTGGTGTGTGTTTGTGTGTGGCGGCGGGGTAGCTTCCCCATTTCCAGCCAGACTTGTCCATTTGAGTCTTTCCTGAGGCTTAGCTGCAGGTGCACAGGACCTGTATGTCCACCATCCCCTCACTCAGAGACTGCCCCTTCTCAAGACAGAAACTCCAAACTCCAAGCTAGAGGCCTCCTCTTGTTCGAAAAATCTCTTCTCATTAGGGCTTGATGCTTAAGTCTACTTCCTTCAAACTCTAGAGCCCCATTCTACTTCTTGTGCCAGTTAATTTTTTTAAATGCAAAGATATTTGAACTTGACCTTAGACACAAAGGAAGTCCCATGTCTGCAACACAATGGCCTAAGATGGGGAACAGAGCTCTCTTTTATTTGACTCTTCCACCAGCATGGAAATGTATCAGATTCTGTCAATAAATTAGCTCACCGTGCTCTGCAAAATTGATGACGGGATGCTCAAATCAAAAGGAGTTTGCAAGAGGAGTGGATTTATGTACTTTGTGACTTCTCAGAGCCTTTACAATGCTTGCATGCACTGTGAGTCTCCAGGAGGAGGTTGGACCTGGGAGTGCATCTCAAAACAAGTTGAACCACAGAGCCTTTTGGAAGTGGAGCACCCTTGGGGTTGGTGCTTGGTGGGGTGTGC
This sequence comes from Pongo abelii, assembly GCF_028885655.2. NCBI lineage: Eukaryota > Metazoa > Chordata > Mammalia > Primates > Hominidae > Pongo > Pongo abelii. The sequence continues at coordinate 101,234,509 of NC_072001.2, read as the reverse complement.
ACTGCATACCCAAGGTGGCAGACAGATTCTGAAGGGCTTTAAGTTGGAAGGTGACAGATATCCCCCCACTTGGCATATTTCCTTAGCAGAGGGTCAAGTAATTTATCCCAGTCTTCCTTCACAGGTTGGGTTTAGAGAAACGGTGTCCCCTTTGGCATGCTGTCTTGGTCTTTATCCAGGAAGCCTGAGGCTTCTCATGATTTTAGGCTCCAGGTAAAGCTTATAAGAGGTGAGACTTCTGGGGATAAGCCCAGAGCTCGGGCTGCAGGATAGGGAAGATCTGCGACTTGCATGACGTTGGCCTTGAGTCACTGTCTTCTGTGACCTTATCATCTGCTGTTTAGGACTGCTGGAAATTTAGAGACTTCTCTTATGCGACCATAGATGCAATATAGCAGTTGTCTCCGAACAGAGCCCTTCCTTGACCAGAGTATGTGATGCTGCACTTTACAGTGACTGCAGGAGGGTAGGGCTTGCAGGCAGTTTCATGGAGGGATTGTGACCCCTACCTGCGAAACGGGAGGCATTGAGTGGATTGGGAAATCTACACTTTTACAGCAGCCACACTCAAAGCAGATGCTGCATCTTCCAAGAAGAAACCTCATTTAGATAACTCAGTCATACCCATTCTCAGTATAAAGAGTAAAGAAATCAGAGGCCTTGTGGGTGGGAGTTCCCACTGGCATCTCCAGGATTACTGCTTTAGCCAGCCTGAGTGCAGCAGGCTCTCTTGTCCAGGACAGAGATCCAAACCAGCCTGTCATCCCATGGCTCAGTTGTGAAGTGCTGTGTCATCCTCCAGGGATTCCGAGGTGCACTGGAGCTAATGCACAGACATCCCTTGGTCAAGTGGATTTGTGTCTTTAAGATGTAGAGTGTAATGAATCCTGTTCTCCTCCTAAAAACCTCCTGTTCCCCCCACTTCACATTCAGCAGATTTTCTTTCATGGGTTATTTTGCCCATAGACATGAGGAGATGCATGTAATTGTGATCATTTCAAGAGTGTGAGTAATGCTTGGTACTTGCTCTGTGCCGTATCTGCTCCAATCACCCATTCCACTTTATTTCCTATTATGCTGAATGAAACGGTTATATTATAGCTATCATCTTTCACTTGCTCTGCAGTTTATAAGGCAGTTGCTGCTGCATGCTCTAACTCCAGATTATTTTGAGAGATTAAAATCCACTTCAGAAGGCCTTGTGTATAAGCAGAATTTACCATAAATTGGACCAAAATATTCAAGAAAAAATTCAACTCTAGGGAAAGTCTGACCTCCCACCCCTGCCTATTTCTATGTACCATCCATCCTGGAAACTCCCTGAAGTCCAGGCCCTAAACACTTATTTACTGGGAATAGGCTTTCCCAAATTAACATGCAGACTCATATTTTCCTTCTTTGAAGCATGCCACTTAACATGTGTCATTGTGTCTATCTGGGGGCTCTGACGAGCCTATAAAGGATATATGCTGTGTTAGTGACTACCTAGGGATCTCTAGGAGGCTTGGGGATAAAATTTGGCCTTTGCTGAGTTGTAGACACAGCTCTGGACTTGAGGCCAGAAGACTTGAGTGTGGGACCCCATCCCACTGTTGGCTTAATGACCTTGGGCACATCACATAATCTCTCCAAACCTCTGAGTTTTTCCTCTTTAAGGTGCACACCACAGGACTGTTGTGAGGATTGAAAGATTATTCATGGAAATGGACACTGTAATGCCTGTCCTGTGGAGAATACTGAATGAAGGATATCTACCTACCTATTTATGTAAACTCCCTGAGCCCCAGTTTTTTTCATGTATTAATTGGGGGTATTGTTTCTGCTCAACAGACTTCTCGGAGGCATTCAGTGAGAGTCCAGTGAAGCTCCTCTTGCGGAAATGCTTCTAGGGGGACCCACAGCATCACTAGTGTTCTGTGCTGCTCTTAGTTTCTGGAGTCCCACACAGCTCATAGTGCTTTTGTCTGACAGGTGCCCAGTTGCTGCTGCTGGATGCCTGTTGAAGAGTGTTGCTTCTATGCAGAGACTGATTCTTCCTCACTTCCTCTTGGTAGCCTTTAAAAGATAAACTGAGGCACATTAAAATTTAAAGACTTTATTTGAGCAGACTGACTCATTAATTGGGCAGCTCCAAACTGCAAGTGTTTGGGGGCTCTGCTGAAGGAGTATGAGGGGAAGACTTTTACAGGGTGAACCTGGAAGTGAGTCAAAGAAAATTATTGATTGATTAATGTGGAGCCATAGCCTTATTTGGATTATTCCAGTGGAAATTCCCTAGTGAGAGGTTGCTTGGCAGTTTCTGAGTGGTTAAGCTTAAGGTTAGTTTTACCATTTACATTTACACTGAATTCAGTTTTGGTTTGCTCATGTAGGAACCCAGGGTGCTGGAGCTGCCTTAGTCTAATGGCCTCCCAGTTAATTATTTTAATGTGGCCAAGGGGCTGTTGGCTACATGGTCTGGATGTTTAGAGCCTTGTTCAAGGCAAAGACCCCTCTGGGCTGTGGCTCCCAGCCTCTCCAGTCAAAAGAAGGAGTTTAAAGAAGGTAGAAAAGTGATGAAGCCACATGTGATGTGATAAACAGATGATCCCTTGTTTTTAGCCTCGGTGCTGTCTCCATCTCTAGAGCTGCTCATTCTCCGTTCTTTGGTACCTCATGATTTTCAGAGACTTGGGCAGAAAGGGAGGAGGGATGGGGCCTTCAATACCCTCTGGACCTGCTTTGGGAAGGCATGGTGTGTGGGGTGAATGTATGAACACTCCTTGCTTCCCCTAGTTGCATTATCCTCGGGAGTTTGCCAAGATTATGTCTTTACACCTTACTGGCTGTGAATCTTGAAAAAATTACTCTTTGAGCCTTGGTTTTCCATATTTCCAACGAGGATAGCCATGTCTACCCAGTGACTGTTGTTAGAATTAAATCTGAAAATGAGTACTGTGGTTAAAAGCCATTTTTGTAAAACCAAAAGTGAGGGCCTGTTAACGTGATTGATTCATCAACTTCGTTATCATCACCATAGGCAGGTGGTGCTAGCAAATTAGTCCCTGCCTTTCTGTTTGCCTGGGTGAAATCCAGAGCAATTTGTGGGTCAAGAGAGCCAGGTTGTGAGAGCCAGGTCTTGGAAAGGAGGATGCTAGTAGCTGGCTAGTTACCAGGGAGGAAAACAAAGCTTCAGGATGCTGTTCAGCCAAATGGTAGGGTCTGGGGTCCCGCTGTTGGGGAGGCAGAGGCTGGGACCTCTCAGGAGCTTGTGGGGTCCAGAGTGGCTTCTGAATGAATGTTCTGGCACCTGGAGGAAGCAGCCTTCTGCGCCTGCATCAGTCAGCAGATTATGGTGTTAGTGACTTTAGCCAAGTTCTTCCTGTACCTCGTGCCTTATTTTTATTTCAATCTACAGAGAAAAAGATGAATCCTACCACCTCTTGATAAAATGGTTCTGTAAAAATGAAATCAAATTACCGCTGATATCAGAAAGTGACACAAAACAAGAAAACATGAGAGATTCAGTTGTAGAATATAGGTTTTGTCAGACTAAATTCGAGGTAAGCAATACCTGCTTCTCTCTTAGACCCCATACTTAAAATAAATGTTTATTGGGGTGTGTGGTTTCTTGTCGGCATGCTCTGATGTGTGAGGTACAAGAGGCCAGAGGGTGAGCATCAGAATGGAAATAATAATTATTTTTTATACCAATGTCTTCTCAAGCTTCAAAGAAAGGAGCCTCTCGCCTTGCACATGCAAACATCAATTTGGGAGCTGAGGAAGGTAATTTTCACATGCAAATGCATATGAGTTGAAATGAGCTGAGGCAATGAGCAGATTGTTAAAGAGACACCATTCCTCTTCTCATCCAGTACAAAGGAGCAGGGGCTTGGGAGAAGCAGCTATTTCTTAGAGGAGCAAAGGGAAAAACCTAGTGAGTTTCTTTGCCCATGTCCCTTGGACATGTCTCTGCATCCATGGTGCTCTCCAAGAACTAATGATTAAACTTGGCAAAAACTAAGTGCCCCTTAGTAAGGTACTTGAGTGGAGCAAAACATGTAGGTTTGAGTCTGATTTTGTTGCAGATCCCATTCTTCTGCAGACTGATCATGGGACCTCAGGGGAATCATGTAACTTCTGTGAATCTGACTTTTCTCATCACAGGATGCTGTCAGGATTAATGGGAGTATGCTATGATGTCCTCTGTGGTATAAATTACAGGCCACAAACTCAGGGGAGAAGTAACAAACACCACTGCCTTTTCTAAAATAGCAATTTCTATGCTAATCCCTCATCCAACCATCCTTTGTAGGACTACCCCTTCCAAAATGGCACCAGGTCTCTGGAATCAGAGGATAAGGGAGTGATTTGTCATCCAGGTGTACAAAGTACCTTCCAGTCCAGAGCTTCTGTTATTCCAAGCCATGCTTGGAACACTGGGACTTTTCTGAGGTGCCTGGGACCCTGTGTGCCCAGAAAACCCTCAGTCACCCTTTCTCTTGCCTGGTGTTTAGAGAACAAAGTGGTTTCTGTTCCTCATATCCTGGCCACCCCCACCACTGGTCCTGGACCAGCTTCATGGAAATCTGTTTTTTTATGTTTCAGGTCAAGACACTGCTATTTCTGAATCACTCTCCAATCCCTAGGGAAAAATTGCCAGGAACCACTGCAGAAGGGCTATACCTTTGCTTTGCCCAAGCTGTGGCTGGTTATCTGCTGGACTAAGAGCTGTGGGCATTGGCTCGTTATTTGCTGGACTAAGGGAGGGACAGGAAGGGCAAAAAGAAATTAACACCTCACTGTAATTGGGAGGAGTCATTGCACATGCCATAACGGTGTGTGCTTCTGCACCTTCCTTACCCCAAGGTTGGGGATTAAAAGACTCCCCTGACCCTTACAACTCTATGATTCCCTGAGTCAGAATAACTGTAAAGTACAGAAAGAACAACTAATCTTTGTATTTTTGCTTTGGTCCTCTGAAACTCCTACTTTGGGGACAGCAACTTTGCAGCTTTAAAAGTTTCGACATTGCCATTTTGTTTGGATTAATGAAGAAATAATTTTAAATGGTCACTCCAACAAGAGCCCTTGCTAATTTTAGGAAGGGCTATTAAGAGACACACCCTTGTAACATTTCCCACATCTTCTGTGGTTTGGGCTTGTGGTTTGTCTGTCTGAAAATAGCTAAGATGGTTTCACTGAAATATTGAAAACTCTGACCAAAGCAGAGAATAGAAATTTAATGAAAAAAGTTTGCCTAGTATCTCTACAAGGCTAGAAGGATCTGTTGAATTTTCTGCCTTTGGCATCTATGACCATTAAAGTAATCACCAACTGGTAGACCCTTAGAACTGGTGGAGGCACAGGGCGCATTGAAGTGATTTTTCTCTTGTTCTGAAAAAAATAATCATTTTTTTTCTCCCCTCCAGGGGTCTTCCCCTCCAGGGGTCTTCCAATTTCTCCCCTCCAGGGGTCTTCCAACCTAAGACTCTCCCCAGGAACACCTAAGGCTGAGTGTAGACAGGCTTTTGCTTGGCTTGGATGCTTAAGAGCTTGGTACCACGAAGTCAAATCACCTTAGTCTGACTTCATTGGAGTTGCTGAGGTCAGCACAGAGGTTTTGGTCATATCACAAACATGTCTAGTGGTGAAGAGCTATCTCAGGGTGTGACTTAAAGATAACAGAATTCTGGCTAAACATCAGGTCACCTGGCTTCTAGCAACAAATCCAGCAGTGACCAGCTGTGTAACTTGGATAAACTTTCAACCTCTCTCTAGCTTCTTACTTACGTAAAACAAAATGAGTTCATATAAATGTCAAAATCTCCTCAGGTCTCATTTTCAAGGATTTTCCAATGATAAATGATACAGGAGAAGATGGAGTAGATGTACTTTTCTTCTTCCGCCATAAATATATTAAGTACCTTGGATGTTATATATAAAACAAGCATAAGATGACTCTGAAAAGTGGCTTTAGCACCTGAGGAATGACAAGGTGGTGAGTTTATTGGATGTTCTTTTTGCCTTTTATGCCCTTTAATTGTAACTGAAAAAGCTGGTAACCTGGGGGCACCATTAGGCACAGATAAAATAGTTCCAAGAAAACGTTTCTGTTTTTAACCAAAGGACCAGAAACAGGGCGACCTAGCAACACAAAAATGTTTTGGGCAACAAACACTCTACCCCACCCAAACACCAAGCAAAAACAATGGCTTTACTCTTAACCACTCCAGCAAAGTCTGGATGGGGAGCTTAGACTTTCACTCTCATAAGGGTGTAATTAGATGGATTGCCCAACAACCTCACCATGGTGGCATCAGAAAAGGCCAAATAGCAAGCCAGGACCTTCATTCTCACTGGAAATAAGCTCTCACCCAACACAATGTCAGTGGAGACCCTGGGGAGAGACAGAACTTCTATTTCCACTTGTCAGTAGTGAGGAGTGTCTCTGCCTTGAGTGTCATGGAGACAAAGTGGAGAACCTGTACTTCTACTCCTACCTAGCAGTAACAAGGTGGCAGTAACCCTTCCCTTGACAGAGTGGTGTCAAAGAGAGCCATATAAAGCAGAAAATTTAAATCAAATCATTTCAGAACATAATATGAAATACCCAGGTTTCAATAAAAATTGCATTTTTTGTCAATAATTAGAAGTATCTTGAACCAAATGAAAAAGGGCAATCAATAAATGCTAACATTGAGATGACAAAGATGTTAGAAATATCTAACAACATTTTTTTCTAATGAAGATTTTTAAGCAGCCATGATTTCAATGAGCAATTATGAACATCTTTAAAATAGGTAAAGGAGACTTGGCAAATAAGTAGAAGATATAAAAAACCTAATGAAAATTATAGCAATGAAAAGTGCAAAAGCTAAAGTAACCATATCCGTGGATGAGATCAATGGCAGAACAGAGGGGAAAGAGGAATCAGTGAACTGGAAGATAGAACAATCAAAACTATCCAATGTAACCCATAGAGAAAAAGCAATTGAGAAAACAAACAGAGCCCCTTGGACCTGTGGATATTGTCTCAAAAGATCAAACATTTAGGTTATGGAAGCCTAGGAAGGATCAGAGAAGGAGGGCCCGTGAGCTGATTAAACCTCTTTTCTTTATAAATTACCCAGTTTTTCGGGTAGTTCTTTATAGCAGTGTGAGAATGAACTAATACAAAAAATTGGTACCAGAGAAGTGGGCCATTGCTATAAAGTTACCTGAAAATGTGGAAGCAGCTTTGGAACTGGGTAACAGGCAGAGGTTGGAACAGTTTGGCAGGCTCAGAAGAAGACAGGAAGATGAGGGAAAGTTTGAAACTTCCTAGAGACTTGTTGAAAGATTGTCTCCAAAATGCTATGGTGATATGGACAGTGAAGTCCAGGCTAAGGAGGTCTCAGGTGGAGATGAGGAGCTTTTTGGGAAAAGGAATAAAGATCAGTCCCACTATACCTTAGCAAAGAAAGAGATTGGTGGCATTGCGCCTCACTCTAGAGATCTGTGGAACTTTGAACTTGAGAGAGATGATTTAGGGTATCTAGTGGAAGAAATTTCTAAGCAGCAAAGCATTCAAGATGAGGCTTGGCTATACAAAAAAAACACATTTTTCCCTCTTAGACCCAGGCCTATGATGGGAGAGGCTGCTGCAAAGATCTCTGAAATGACTTGGAGGCATTTTCCCCGTTGTCTTGGCTATTAACATTTGGCTCCTCTTATGCAAATTTCTGCAGCAGGCATTAATTTCTCCCCCAGAAAATGGAGTTTTCTTTTCAACCACATAGGAAGGCTGCAAATTTTTCAAACTTTTATGCTCTGCTTCCCTTTAAAATTTAAGTGGCAGTTTCAGATAATCTCTTCATGCACATGAGCGTATGCTATTAGAAGCAGCCAGGCCTCAGTTGCTTTGTGCAGCCTCGGGACTTGGCATCTTGCATCTTGGCTGCTCCAGCTCCAGCTGTGACTAAAAGGGGTCAAGGTACAGCTTGGGCCATTGCTTCAGAAGGTGCAAGCCCCAAATCTTGGTGGCTTCAACATGGTGCTAAGCCTGCAGGTGCACAGAGAGCAAGAGTTGAGGTTTGGAAGCCTCTGCCTAGATTTCAGAGAATGTATGGAAACACCTGGAAGTCAAGGCAGAAGTCTGATGCAGGGGTGGAGTCCTCATGGATAACCTCTACTGGGGCACTGCCTAGTGGAGCTTTGAGAAGAGGGCCACCATGCTCCAGACCCCAGATTAGTAGAGATACTGACAGCTTGCATCACACACCTGGAAAAGCTGTAGGCATTCAATGCCAGTCCTTGAAAGCAGCTTCAGGGGCTGTACCTTGTAGAGCCATGGGTTGGAGCTTCCCAAGGCCTTGGGGGCCTTACCCCTTGCATCAGTGTGACCTGGATGTGAGACATGAAGTCAAAGGAAATTATTTTGTGGTTTTAAGATTTAATGACTTCCCTGCTGGGTTTTGGACTTACATGGGGGCTGTAGCCCCATTTTTGGAGTGGGAACATTTATCCAATGCCTGTACCCTCACTGTGTCTTGGAAGTAACTAACTTGTTTTTTATTTTACATGCTCATAGGTGGAAGGGGCTTGCCTTGTCTTGATAAGACTTTGGACTTGGACTTTTGAGTTAAGAGTTTGGGGGACTGTTGGGAAGGCATGATTGTGTTTTGAAATGTGAGAAGGACATGAGATTTGGGAGGGGCCGGGGGAATAATGATATGGTTTGGCTGTGTGTCCCCATCCAAATCTCATGTTAAATTGTAATCCCTAATGTTGGGGGAAAGACCTGGTTATTTCAAATATGACATAGGCAAATTGAAAGTAAAAAAGATTAAAAAGATATATCATGTAAGAAGTCAAAGAAAAAAAGAAATGGCTTTATTCATATCAGATAAAGTAGACTTCAGAGAAAACAAAATTACCAGAGAAGAGAGGAACCTTACAGAATGGTAAAAAGTCAAGTGACTAGGAAGACATAGTAATTGTAAATGTGTATGCACCAACCAACAGAGCTTTGAAATATGCAAAACAAAAACTGAAGAAAAACTCAACACATTCTTTTTAAAGCACCCACAGAACTTGTTCCATGTTGGCAGATATCCTGGGTTATAAAACCTCAACAAATTAAGGAGACACAAAATCACACAAAGTGTGTTCTTTGATCACAATGCAATCAAACTGGAAACCAATAAACAGAAAGATAGGAAAATATCCAAACAAATGATAATAAAGAATATATCTAAAGAACCCATGAAACAAAAAGGACGTCTCTAGGGAAATAAAATTTACACTAGATGGAAGAAAAATTAAAATATAAAATATCAAAATTTGTGAGATACTGATAAAGCATGCTGAAAGGTAAATTTATAGCACTAATTGCCTACGTTAGAAAAGAGGAAACATTTCAAATCAACAATTTAGACTCCTACCTCAACAACTTAGGAAAAGAAGAGTATAAAGAATAAAGAATCATAAAGAAATAATAAAGAATAAGCATAATAGCAAACATAATAAGAGTAGAAATTAATAAAATTGAAAACAGAAAAATTGAAAGACAAAGCTGCTTCTTTGATCATTAAATTGTCAGATCTCAAAGACTGATAAAGATAAAAAGAAAATATTAGAATTTTCTGATTACCAATATCAGAAATTAGGACATATTGCTGCAGAATCTGCAGATATCAAAAGTATAAGGAATTATTACAAACAACTCTGTATATGTAAATTTGACAACTTAGACGAAATGGATCACCAATTCTTTTAAAAAACACAAACTATCACAACTCATCCAATATTAAGTAATTTGAATCATCCTGTAACTACTAAGGAAATTGGATTATGAATTTAAGCACCTCCCAACCTAAATCTCCTGGCCCACATAACTTTACTGAATATTTCTATCAAATGTTTACAGAAGAATTAACAACAATATGATATAATCTCTTCCAGAAAATACAAAAGGAGGAGACATTTAATACACATTATAAAGCTAATCTTGCCCTGATATCAAAATCATACAAAGTACAATCAACCAACAAAGAACTCCCACATACAAAACTACAACAAACAAAATCCGAAAGACCCCCCAAAACTACAAATATTCCTTATGAATATAGACCCAAAAATCATTAATAAAATGTTAGCAATATTAAGTTAAGCAGTATATTCAATAATGTTTCAACTGGTTTAATATTTGAAAATCAGTCAATGTAATCCACCATATTAATATGCTAATGAATAACAATCACATGATTATATCAATGAATAAAGAAAAATTATTTGACAAAATTTCACACTCATATATGACAAAAACTCTCAGAAAAGATAGGAACCAGAGTACTTCCTGAATCGATAAAAAGTTTTTACAAAGCCTAAAGGAAACGTTATACTTAATAGTGAAAGAATATATGCTTTCTCCCTAAGACTGGGAATAAGACAAGGTTATCTGCTCTCATGAATCTTATTCAATATAGTATTTACAATTCTAGCTAGTGCAATTAAGCAAGAAAAAAAATACAAGGCATACCAATTATGAAAGGAGTAAAAACCATCCTTCTTTGTAGATGACATGATTATCTACATAAAAAATGTCAAAAAATCTACAAAAATCTAAAAGTAAAAAGATTTCAGCAAGGTCACCAGATACAAGACATGCATACAAAAATCACTTAAAATTTGATATACTAGAAATGAACATGTGAAAACTAAAGCTAAAAATACAATACCATTTAAAATCACAAAAAGATGAAATATTTATGTGTAAATATACCAAAACATATACAAGACTTTTATGACAAAAACTACACACACAGATGAAAGAAATCAAATAATGTCCAAATACAGATTATAATACTTAGTATACTAAAGATATCAATATATCTTAGTATACAATTAGATATTAGTGTCTTAGTATACAATAAGATATTAAGGAGAAATTCACCCAAAAGATAACTATCATAATAAAGAAACAAAACAGAACAAAACAAAAGAAACAAACAAATTCTGGAACTGAAAAATTCAATGAATAAGATAAGAAATACATTTGAAGAATTTCAACAATAGATGAGCTAAAGGAGAAGAACGAATTTTAGAACTTAAAGACAGGTCTTTAGAAATAACCTGTGTGGTGGGGCACAAGCAACCAAATATTCAAACTTTGGGTGTTTCAGAAGATTAAGAGAAAGCCAAAGGCATAGAAAATCTATTTAATGAAATAACAGCTGAAAACTTCCCAAGTCTGGCAATAGATTTAGACATCCAGATACAGGAAGCTCAGAAACTCTCAAATAGATACAACCCTAAGAAGTTTTCTCCATGGCACATGATAGTCAAATTGTCAAAAGTTAAAGACAAAGAGAATCCTGAAAATAGCAAGAGACCAGCATCTATTCACATATAAGGGAAAATTCATCAGACAAGCAGCAGATTTCTCAGCAGAAACCTTACCAGCCTGGTGAGAATTGTATGACATATTCAAAGTGCTGAAAGACAACAACCGTTTGACAAGAACACTATACCCAAAAAAGTTACCCTTCATCAATGAAGGAGAAATAAATTCCTTCCCAGACAAGCAAAAGCTGAGGGAATTCATTATCACTAGGCCAAGCCTAGAAGAAATGCTTAAGGGAGTCCTATACCTGGAAGTGTGAAAGGACAATATCTACCCTTGTGAAAACACACGATGTGTAAAACTCACTGGTGGAGTAAACATACAAATGAAGAAGAGAAAGTATTCAAATGTTACAATGACAGAAAACCACCAAACAAAAAAGAGAATCCAAATAACCAAGACAATACTGAACAAAAAGAACAAACCAGGAGGCATCACACTGCATGACTTCAGAATATATTACAAGGTTATAGTAACCAAAACAGTATGGCATTAGTATACAAATAGACACGTAGACCAATGGAAGAGAACAGAGAACTCAGAAATAAATTCATGTATTTACAGCCAACTGATTTTTGAAGAAGGTGCCAAGAACATACAGTGGGTAAAGAACACCCCCTTCACTAAATGGTGCCAAGAAAACTAGACATACGTATGTGGAGGAATGAAATTATGCTCTCTCTCACCATTTATAAAAATTGACTGCAAATGGATTAAGAACTTAAATGTAAGAGTCAAACATATAAAACTACTAGAAGAAAACATAAGTGAAACACTCCAGGACATTGGTTTTAGCAAAGATTTTATGGCTAAGACCTCAAGAGTACAGACAACAATAACACACTAAGACAAACTGGACTATATTAAACTAAAAAGCTTCTGCACAGTAAAGGAAGCAGTCAATACAGTGAAGAGACAATTTGTCGAATGGGGGAAATATTTGCAAACTATTCAGTGAACAAAGGACTAATATCCAGATATATGAGGAACTCAAACAACAGCAAAAAACTAAATAATCCCATTAAAAAATGGGCAAAGGACATGAGTAGACATTTCTCAAAAGAAGACATACAAATGGCCAACAGGTATATGAAAAAATGCTCACCATCACTAATCATCAAGAGAAATGGAAATCAAAACCACAATGAGATATCACCTTACCCTGTTAGAATGGTTATTATAAAGACACAAAATCACAGATGTTGGCAAGGATGTGGAGAAAACGGAATGGTTATACACTGTTGGAGGATGATGTAAATTCGTATAGTCATTATGGAAAACAGCATGGAGTTTTCTCAAAAATCGAAAAGTAGAACTACTATATGATCCAGCAATCCCACTATTATTTATCAAAAAACAAAAATCCATACATCAAACATGTACCTGGAGCCCCATGTTTGTTGTAGCACTATTCACAGTAGCAAAGGTATGGAATCAACCTAAGTGTCCATGAGCAAATGAATAGAAAAAGAAAATGCTGTATATATATATACACACACACACACACACACACACACACACTGAATACTGTTTGCTATAAAAAGAATAAAATCCTGTCATTTGCAGCAACATGGATGAAACTGGAGGTTAGTTTGTTAAGTGAAATAAGCCAGGGACAGGAAGATAAATATCGCAAGTTCTTGCTCGTAAGTGCAAGTTAAAAACTTGATCTCATTGAGGTAGAATAGAATGATAGTTACCAGAGGCTGGAGAGAGTATGTATGCGGGAGGGGTTTGGCGAATGAAGAGATCAATGAATACAAATACACAGTTAGATAGAAGGAATAAGTTTTAACGTTCAATAGCAGAGTGAGGTGACTATAGTTAACAACAATGTATTGTAAATTTCAAAATAGCCAGAAGGAACAACTTGAAATGTTTCCAACAAATAGAAATGATAAATACTTAGGGTTATCAATATCCTAAATATCCTGATTTGATAATTACACATTCTATGCATGTAGCAAAATACTACAGGTAGCCCCTAAATATATATTAATTTAAAAATCGTTCTAAATCTTAGCAAGATTTTTCTGTAGTTGCAGACAAGACTGAAAATTTTTACAGAAAGGCAAAGGGACTACAATAGCTAAAACAATTTGGAAAGATAATAAAGTGGAAAGAATAAGTCTACTAGATTTTGAGACATTATATAGTTACATTAATCAAGACTGTGGCAAAGATGGAAAGATAGACACACAGATAAACATAAGTGAATAAGGAATGACAAATAGTCCTACATATATGCCCAAATGATTTTTACAAAGATGCAAAGATGATTCAACAAACGGTGCTAGAACAATTGTACATTCATGGAAAATAAACAAATATAACCTCAATCTAAGTCTCATGTCTTCTCCAAAAATTAACTCAAAATATATCACAGACTCAAAAGTTAAAAGTAAAACTTGTATTTAAAAAAGAATGACATCTTTGGGATCTAGGGCTAGGCGAAACGTTTTGAAACTTGAAACCTTAAATGTGATCCATGAAAGGAAAAACTGATAAGTTGGGCTTCATCACTAGTTTAAACTTTTGCTCTGTTAAAGACCCTATTTAGAGGATGAGAAGATAAGCTACAGATTGGGACAATATTTGTATAAGCCACATATCCAATAAAGGACTAGAATCTAGACTGTAAAGAACCCTCAAAACTCAAGTGAAAAAGGAAGCAATTTAATTACAACATGAATGAAAAACATAAAGAGATATTTCCCCAAATAAGACATACAGATGACAACCAATCACATGAAACGATGTTCAGTCATTAACCATTAGGGAAACAGAAATCAAAACTACAAGGAGCTGTCACTACATTCCTATCAGAATGGCTAAAATAAAAAGTATTGATAACACCAAATATTGGAGAAGATGTGAAGAAACTGGATCCCTCATATTATTGATGGAATTGAAAAATTGTGCAGACACTCTGGAAAACAGTTTGGTGGTTTCATATAAAACTAAATATGCAACCACCATATGAGCCAGCAATTGCACTGCTGGGTGTTTATCCTAGAGAAATGAAGACTTACATTTTCACAGAACCTGCACATGAGTGTTTATAGAAGTTTTATTTGTAGTAGCCCCAAACTGGGAAGCAGCCCAGAGGTCCTTCGATGGATGAATGGTTAAACAAATTGTGGCAAATCCATACCATGGGACACTATTCACCAATAAAAATGGAACAAATGATTGATACAACAATAGCCCACATGAATCTCTGAAAAATCAGGCTGAGTGAAAAAAGCTGAAAGGTTACATACCATTTGATTCCATTTATATACATTCTCAAATAATAAAATCATAGAAAGGGAGAATAATGGGTTAAGGAGGAGTTGGGGCAGGAAAGAAGTGGGTGTGATAATAAAAGGGCAACATGAGAGATCCCTGTGGGGAAGAAAATATTCTGTGTCTTGACTGTGTCGAAGTCAGTACCATGGTTATGACATTGTACTACAGTTTTACAAGACACTACCATTGGGGGAAATTGGGTAAATAGTACAGGGGCTCTCTCTGTATCATTTCTTACAAACAAATGTGAATCTGCAATGATCTCAAAAAGCTTAATAAGTTTTAAAGGAATATGAGATAACAATAATCAATGTTTATAAAACCAGGGAGTTCAGAAGTTGAGTTTAGTTTGACGTCAAGATCCCCAAGTTCCCACCGTAAATTTCCTCATCTTTGCAGCCTTACCTGGCACCACTTCTCCCTCATCCTTGACTTTCTACTGCAGTGGCACTGAATTATTTCCCTTTTGTACGCTGTGCTTTCTCCTGCCAAGGGCCTTTGCATATACTGTTTATCTTGCTTTCTCTCTTCATTTGCTCAGCTCCTACTTATTTTATGGATCACTTCTGTATTAGTCTATTTTCACGCTGCTAACAAAGACATACCAGAGACTGGGTAATTTATAAAGTAAAAGAAGTTTAATTGACTCACAGTTCACATGGGTGGGGAGGCCTCACAATCATGGAGAAGGTTTAAGGGGAGGCAAGACACATCTTACATGGCAGCAGGCAAGACAACATGTACAGGGGAATTGCCCTTTTAAAAACCATCAGATCTCGTGAGACTTATTGGCTATCACAAGAACAACATGAGAAAAACCCGCCCCCATGATTCAATTACCTCCTACTGGGCTCCTCCCATGACAAGTGGGGATTATAAGAGCTACAATTCAAGATGAGATCTGAGTGGTGACACAGCCAAACCATATCAACTTCCTTAGGGATGCCCTCCCTGACCAGGTAAAATCCCCCTCTCATGGCATCCTGTGTGATTCTTACATAACACCAGTCATGGTTGTCACATTTAATTTCTGACTTGATTTGCTTAAGTTCTACCTCACTGGTCTGAAACTCAATGAGTGTGGGGACTAGGACTATTTTAACTCACCAATGTACCTCCAGCATCTAGCACCGTGCTAGACACATAATGAGCATTCATCAAATATTTGTGGAGTGAATGAAGGGAAGCATGAGGGGACTCTTTACCTTTCCGTTCTTAAACCAGCAAGGTCTTCAATATATTTAGAGTATAGTCTGATCTCTCCTCCCTGCTCTGTGTGATCCACCATCCTGGGAAGAGCACTGTGCTGCTTCGAACTCTCCACCGCCCTCAGTTGATCCTAACCTCCCAGAAGGCACGCAGGCAAGTGACCATCCTGGCATGGCCATGGGACAGCTGGAGCGGAATCATAGGGAAGGCCAGAGAAGGTGCACTCAGGGAAAGGCTGGGTCTGACATACGGGCAAGCTAGCCTTCCCTAGAGAAGGGGTCTTTCCTGGCAGAAGCTGCTCCTGTCAGTGACTCTCCAGCGATTGGTATATGTGGGGTGATTTGCTACAATTGTGAACTTCTGTGATAACTACCTGTGTCTTGGGAAAAGGCAGCAACCTCTCTACAAAGACTGGGTCATAACAGAATAAAATATCTAATGTCTGCCCTGTACAGTGCCATGCTGCTACCTCCCAGCCCTGCCAGCTGTGGCCCTGTTCCCAAGGGCTCTACAGTCTGCCAGTACAAGCATTGCTGGTGGAACGTTGGCAGGCTGACTCAGGGCTATCCTAGAGTGGGGAGCAGGGGATTCACCATCACAGCCCTTACCATTCTGTCTCCATACCTGTTTGCCCCACTAGAGTATAAGCTCTCTGACAAAAGCAGGGAGATTATCTTGTTCCCCACTGTAGCCTCGACATCAAACTCTGTGCCTATAATGTAGTAGGTGCTCAATAAATGTAAATTAGATGAATGAATAAAACTAACCTTTATCATCTCTTTTGTGGGCTCGTTTTCAGATTTTTTTGCTTTGCCTGGATTCTCATGGTGTCTGCCTAACTCCCTCCACCATGTCCACCCATACATGACCTCCATGTCTTTATCACATTCCACTTTTAAGCTGATAGTAACCTAATCAGTTTTACCTTCAAAGTGAAAAATGTTCAATTAGTTTTGAAGTTGAATCTTGATCCTCCCAAATAAACAAGGATTTCTAGTAAGTGTACAAAGAAGATCTGAGTAGATGAACATTTATCTTTCCCCGTTGTGTGCTGGACATTATGCTTCTCATTCCTCCCTATGTGAGAGGCATTTTAATTTTCATTTTCACAGAGAAGAAGACTTAGGTTCAGAAAGATAAGCTCTGTTCTTATGGCCACACAGCAAGGCAGCAGGGACCAAAGATCTAAGTTAAAATCTGCTTAATTCCTAAGCTCCTTCCTGCAAGGGCTGGAATATCTCTTAGAAATTTTTCTGACAGTAATTTTAGCTTTAGGAGAAAGACTAGACACTGTTTTTTGACCTTTCCAATTATCTGACAAGCCCAGTGTTAATCAGCTGAGTCAGAATTGATGACCTCAGGACTGTTTTAAGCCCCAAACCATCTTCGGATGAAATGATAAAACGAGACTGCGAGGCTAATTAACAAGTCTAAAAACATTATGTGAGTTCCAGTGATGCCTTTCCTTCTGGCCCATCCCACACCTTTCCCAAATAAGAAAGCAACTAATTTGCAAAACCATTGCTTCTGTGGAGCAGCTGTGAGAGTCACTGACATATATGATTAGCATAAAATTAATTCCTGTTGGGGAAGCATTATTACCAGCCGTAATGAGGTTTAGGAAGTGATTAGTACTGTGTATGAAGGATGGTGGATACTCTTTTCACTCTGGATAAAATGTGTGTGGGATACAATTTTCAACAGAAAGAATTGTGCTTAGGGATCATGTGTTTATGGCACAGTCTGAGTCCATTTGGGCTGCTATAACAAAATGCCAAAAACTGAGTGGTTTATCAACAATAAAGATTTATTTCTCAGAGTTCTGGAGGCTGGAAAATCCGAGATCAAAGCACTGGCAGATTCGGCATCTGGTGAGGGCCTGCTTCCTGGTTCATAAACGCCATCTTTCATTGCATCCTGACAGGGTGAATGGGATGAGGCAGCTCTCTGAGGCAGCTCCCATCATGAGGGAGACCTCAGAACCTAATCACCTCCCAAAGACTTCACCTCCTAATACCATCACATTGGGGATTATGATTTCAACATAAGAATTTTAAGGGGACACAATCATTTAGTCCATAGCAGGCATCTTGTATGAGGTAAGTTTTAGTCAGTGATTTGAGGGTGGGGACCATTTATGATAGTTTAAACAGGTCTTTTCATTATATTTCTATGCTTTGTTCTCATGGAAAATTCTGTGTAGAAGACAATTATGACAACTTCAACCTCTTGAATTAAATGTTCCTTAAATGAGCTATAATTTTACCATTAATTTCATTTATAATTTTAAATAGAATAGTGAAGCTACTGTAGTTAAATATGGGAATCATTTATTCCAATTACATAACAAAAAATAACCACCTGTAACACTTAATACCTATAGATAAGCAAAGTTAACTGAGTTATGTATTTCCTTTTAGGTGTTTCCTATACATATAGTTTTGTTGTTTAGCCAAAATCACACAATATATTGAAATGTGCATTTTGTTTTTCATACTTATAATAATAGTGTGTTTTGCTCACTAAAAATTCTTTATAAAACATCATTTTAATGTTCTTGCAATATTGCATTGTGGATGTGTCATGATTTATTTAACTATTGCATAATGTTACATTTTATGCTTGTTCCCTATTATGAATAATGATGCAATGCAGTTGCTTTTTTTTTTTTTTTCATTTTAACTTATTTTCACTGATTTCCTAAAAGTGGAATTACTTGGTCAAAACAGGTTTTGGATAAATATTACGTACCAGACAAATATTGCTGAATAGATTTTCTGAGTATAACTGCCAAGCTAGAATCCTATCCAGGAAAACCATTCCTTAAGAATGGAGGAAAAATAAGGGCATTATCAGACAGACCAAAATTTAAACAATTGTTACCTTCAGGCACACACTAAAGGAAATACTAAAGTATTTCCTAAGATAAAGACCTATTTCAGATGGAAACATGGAAATACAAGAAAAAATAAAAAGAAATGAAAAATGTAAATATATGGATAGATCTAAATAAATATTGACTATACAGAACAATAATGATTTAAAATACATGGAGAACAAATATACAAAACAACACAAAAAGATGGAAGCAAGGTAATGAAATTAAAATTTGTGAAGTTGTTTTACTACCTGGGAAGTGATCCAAGTACCAAGTTTTATTAGAATCTAATAAATCAACCATGTTTGATGTAATCACTGTGTAACCCTTAAAAGAGGATAAAAGAAATTATAGTTAACAAGATAAGAGGAGAGGAACTGGAGAGAAATTTTTAAATGTCTTATTGGTTCAAAACGTTTCAAGAAAGGCATAAAAGGCATGCAGAACAGATAAAATAGATAACAGTAGTAGATAACAGATAAAAACCAACTGTATCAGCAATTATGTTAAATGTAAATGAACCAAATACTCTAATTAAAAAGAAAAACCTCAAACAATTAAAAATAGGAGAAAGACTTTCTTTCTACTATTTAAATACTACTATTTCTTTCTACTATCTACTAAATAAATTTAATATGTAATTAACAAAGTTCCTACAAGGAACAGGTGAACAATCAAAATTTAATCAAATCTATTACTAATTGCTGATAAGAATGCTCAGCAAACAAGAAACAGCAAAAAGAAGCTGATAAGAAGCAGCTCAAATAAAGCAAACATTTTATAATTTATAATGCTACATAGGAGGCATCTTATAAACAACGGAGATAAGACAAAGTGTTTATTATCATTTCCATTTGTATTAGGGTTCTCTACAGGGACAGCACTAATAGAATAGATATATATATATATGAAGGGGAGTTTGTTAAGGAGTATTGACTCACAGGATCATAAGGTAAAGTCCCACAATAGGCCATCTGCAAGCTGAGGGGCAAGGAAGCCAAGACCTCAAAGTAGGATCCCAAGTCCTCAAAGTGTCCCAAGACCTCAAAAGTAGGGAAGCCAATAGCGCAGCCTTCGGTCTGTGGATAAAGGCCTCAGAGCTCCTGGCAAAACACTGGTCTAAGTCCAAGGGTCCAAAAGCTGAAGAACTTGGAGTCCGGTGAGGGCAGGAAGCATCCAGCACAGGAGAAAGATGGAGGCCGGAAGACTCAGCAAGTCTGCCCTTTCCATCTTCTGCCTATTTTATCTTTATCTTCTGCTTTTATCTTATTTTATCTTCTGCTTTATTTTAGCCATGCTGGCAGCTGATTAGATGGTGCCCACCCAGATTAAGAGTGAGTCTGCCTCTCCAAGTCCACTGATTCAAATGTTAATCTCCTTTGGCAACAGCCTCACAGACACACCCATAAACGATACTTTGCACCAATCCAATCAAATCAACACTCAATATTAACAATCACACCATTTATTATTGTACTAGTTGCCCAAGTCAGTGCAATGAAGTAAGAATAATGAATAAAAAGTTACAAGGGCTAAAAGGAAAGAAAATAACATTATTTTCAGACCATATGGTTGTGAAGTAGAAAAATCTAAAGGAATTTGCAAATACACTATTGCAATTAATAAATGAATTTAATGAGGTCACTGAATAAAAGGTCAATGTATGAAATTCAATACTTTAATATACCAGCAGCAAATAGAGAATGGCATTAAAAGTGATACCAATTATAAGAGTGTCAAAACATCAAATAACTAGGAATAAATCAATACCTAGGAAAAAAAGGGCATCACTTCAACACTAAACACTGTAAAATGTAATTGAGAGAAAGAAGGCATGAATAAATAGAGGAATGTTTTATTGTTCTGGGCTGAATTGTGGCTTCTCCCAAAATGCCTAAGTTGAAGTTGTAACCCCCAGGACAGAACCCCCATAGTAAAAATGTGACTATATTTGGAGATGGTGATCTTCAAAGAGTGAATTAAGTTAAAATGGGGCCATTAGGATAGATCCTAATCCAATATGACTGGTATCCTTAAAAGAAGAGGAACTTTGGACACCAACAGGTACAAAGGAAGCCATGTGAGGACATGGGGAGAAAGCAGCCAACTACAGGCCAAGGAGAAAAGCCTCAGAAGACACCAACCCTACTGAAACCTTGCTCTCAGACTTCTTGCTTACAGAACTGTGATAAAATAAATTTCTTTTAAGCCATGCAGTTTGTGGTACTTTGTTATGGCAGCCCTAGCAAGCTAACATACATATTTGTGGATTAGAATACTCAAAATTGTAAAGATGCTCATTGTCTCCAATTCGATCTATAGATTCAATGAATCTGATGGTGTTTTAATCAAAATAAATTTCATTGATATTCTCTCCAACTCATCCTTTTATTTCCCTTTATGATATTTAGCAAAGTATCTTTGCATTTGATGTGATAGAGTATGCAAGATGCAGCAGGTCTCTGAAGTTGCAGGTGCTTGAATCTCCATACTGTTTATTGCCCATCACTGCAGTGTGGCGATTCCTGAAGGATCTAGAACTAGAATTACCATTTGACCCAGTAATCCCATTACTGGGTATATACCCAAAGGATTATAAATCATGCTGCTATAAAGACACATGCACACGTACGTTTATTGTGGCACTATTGACAATAGCAAAGACTTGGAACTAACCCAGATGTCCATCAATGATAGGCTGGATTAAGAAAACGTGTCATATATACACCATGGAATACTATGCAGCCATAAAAAAGGATGAGTTCATATTCTTTGCAGGGGCATGGATGAAGCCGGAAACCATCATTCTCAGCAAACTATCACAAGGACAGAAAACCAAATACCACCTGTTCTCACTCATAGGTGGGAATTGAATAATGCTATCACTTGGATAGAGGGCAGGGAATGTCACACACTGGGGCCTGTCAGGGTCTGGGGGGCTGGGGGAGGGATAGCATTAGGAGAAATACCTAATGTAAATGATGAGTTGATGGGTGCAGCAAACCAACATGGCACGTGTATACCTACGTATTAAACCTGCACGTTGTGCACATGTACCCTAGAACTTACAGTAATAATAAAATCGAGGAAGAGAAAGTTAAAATAGCCCCGAGGAATAAACTGTAAACATATGTTTTGTCTATTCCATGTAGGTGTAAACTGTGTCTGATCCTCGAGTGAGATGGAAAAAAAAATTAATTTGCCGCATCAGTGTCCATATCCCAGGTAAGTGAGTCTACTACTTGGTTAAGCTCAAGATTATCCACAATCATTTTCCAGGATGTATTGCTTCTTCAGGGACAGACTGGTGAATTACATGGAGATATGTAAAAACCACTAACCCAATTAATGCCTTTAAGGTGGTACTACTACCTGCTATCCTCCCTCCCCTGGGTGTGATACCATCCATGTTCGATTTACTATCTGGTCAATGCCACTTGGTCTTCTCCTCTCTTGACAGCTATTGTTACAAAGGCCTAGGACCCAAGATAGGGATTTAGCTAACTGCCAAGTATGTCAAATTCAATTATAAATTTGGAAACTGAAGAAGTGACCATCAGGTGAGTCTATGGACCCACTGGACATAGTGTAAGCTGAAATTTGGCCAGAATTCCATTGTTACTTTACCTCCACATAAGCCTCCACTCTAACCAGAAGCCAGCATAGTTCAGGTCTCTGTGAATCAATGTCAACCTAGGCCTGTGTCTAGTGATCCCCAGGATATATGAATAGTCCCCTTTCTCTGTGTTCTGCTACTCTAGTGAAAGGGGGAAGGACTGGGGAAATAATTACAGTAGATACTTGCCATCATGTTGCAGTCTTTCTCCATGAAGACACTGCCAGCCTTTCGAGTAAGTTTCAGATTTGAAAACTATCACACTTCCAGAAATTGAGCAAGAGATGGTGACTTCTTATTGAGGTAACTGTCCTTAGCCTCTTGCTCCTCCATTCCTGCTACTTTTTGAAGGCAGCCCAAGAATAGCATGACCATGGCTCAAAAGCTGAGGCAGACCTTGAAGGAGCTAGAAGCTCTCAGCTTACTACTGTCTTTGCTGGTGGCGAGTCTTTTCTTAAAGGTGATCTGGGTGGTGCAGCTCCATGCCTGCCACAAATTAAAGACACAGCTGTTGTCATAAATTATGTATGCTCCAGCAATACATTAGGAGAAGCAGGGATAGGGTTTGATATGAATGAAAAGGCCAGATGGCCCAGGAATTCAAGAAAATGCTTCCAGAGATATGCAGAAAGTAAGGACTAGAGCCAAGGGGTGGATGGATGTGAATGAGGCTCCTTGTTCTGGCTCATCATCTGATAAGGAAATGGAGAGCTCTACTGTGCCTGAGGTATACAATCTGGAAATAATGCCAAGCCCAATGCTCCACTACCTTCTGGGTCTGGCAATGAGAACACTCGATCTCTAGGACTGCCCCAGGGAACAAGGGCAATGAGCAAATGGATAGTGAGCCATGCCAGACCCTTTCTGTGAGCCTGTGAACCTTCCAACATTTTTTCTCCCTTCCCCTCACTCCAGCATTTGGAATCCTCTAGACCTAAGTCTGGACACCAGCCCTGCCACTTGGGCCAATAGCTAAACCTCATGGGTACTGGGTTCCCTGGGTAGACTGAGGATATCAATGCAGGTCTTGGAAGATGTTGTGAGGATTAAATAAACAGTGCAAGTGGCTGTACCCAGACAGCACGTTGCCTTCCAGATGGTCCATAAACGTTGCCTACTGTCTGAGCAGCCGTTTGTACATGCCTCAGTCTGCCTGGGCCACCATAACAAAATACCTTTGACTGGGGGTCTTAAATGACAGGCATTTATGTTTTCATGGTTCTGGAGGCTGGGAAGTCCAAGATTAAGGTTCCAACTGACTTGGTTTCTGGTGAGGGCTGTCTACCTGGCTCATAGACAGCTGTCTTTTTGCTATGTCTTCACATGGTGGAGAGGGAAAGTGTGCTCTCTGATGTTTCCCTCCTCTTATAAAAACATTAATCCTGTCAAATTTGGGTTCCACCCTTATGACCTCCTTCAATCTTAATTACTTCTTTACCTCAAATACAGTGATAATGGGATTAGACTTTAACTTACTTTAACTTATAAATTTTGTGAGAGGACACAACTTAGTCCATAGCAGTACCTTTCATTCAATCCAGCATCAGCCTCCAACCCATGTCTTTGTGAAGGGGCCAAGCCTTCTGTGAAGCTCAGGAAGTAAAACATTGAGTAAACAAATGGAAGTTCCTACAAATCACCCAGTTGCATGGCTTCGGATGAATAAATTGTCTTTAAGCCAAAAGTTACTCAAATGTGTTCACCCAGGGATTCAGCAGGTGTGGAAAAGGGGAAGACCTCTCAGAGGCTTATTTATGTGAAAAACTAGGGGTCCTCCTGAGAAAGAGTTTGCAATAGAGAAGCAATAGCAGAGAGGCACAGGCAGATGGACTCAAGGATGCTTGATTCAAGATTCAGGGTAGATGGGCAGGGAGATGGGGGTTAGCTGGGGAGCATCCCTCAGCATCTGGGGGTGAGAATAGGGGATTGTGGGTGTATGATGACAAAAAAGGCTGAAGGAGGGGGCTTACCCTTTTTCTAAGACCCTGGTATCAAATAAGAGCTTGGATTGTGGCTCCTGCCCCAGAGAGAGAACAGATGGGCTACAGGGCCAGTTTCTAACTTGGATTCAGTGTTAGCCCAAGGGACATTCTGGGCCACAAGACAACAGCCGAGCCTGCTGCCAGAAGGACATCTCTGCATCTGGTTTGCTTGGTGTCTTTGGGAGGTGCTAGCATAGGGCCCATCCCAGCAATGACTGTGAAAAGGTCCAGGGGTGAGTTCATCTCGGCTGAGACACTCCTGAGCATCCTGAAAGCTGGCTAGGTAGGTAGGAAGGTGCACCAAGTTTTCTAATAGCAGCTGGGGCAGAGGCAGGCGAATACTATAATTTGCCTGTGACCCTATTCATGTCCCCAGGCTGCTATGCCCTGGAGGGTGAGGGCACAAGCACACCACAACCATCCTCTTTTCTGCACAGCTTTGGCCTAGACAGCCCCTGTGACGGTAGTGTTTCCATGGTGATTGTGTAAGGAATAGCTGTTCCCGGGATATTCTTCATATTTTATTTTCCTTTAGTGGAGTTGGTCAGATTAAGTCTGTTCCCGAATGAGCATCGATTAATGAAAGCTAAATGCAGGACTCAAGCCCCTTTGCAGCATCTGCAGTAGCTGAGGACAGCGCCGTGATGTGACCAGCATCATTGAGTTTACCCAGGCAAATCCTCACTGCTTTTCCCAGGGACAGCCGGCCGGCTGCCAGGGAAGCCTGGATGGTGATGGGCTGTTTTTACCACCTCCGTGGATGGGATAAATGAGGCTTCTCTGTTGGCTCATGGATGTGTCTCTTTGTTACTGAACTGTGGGGGCTTTGGTGTTCATAAAATCAGGGTCATAGTTTCATAGATGAGTCAAGTGGCAGGCCACATGGGGTCAGCAGGCTCCAACAGGAACCCTGAGGGCAGCGTCTCTCAGCTGCAATATCCTCGGGCCTTTCCTGCATCAGGCAGAGCCAGCAGAGCTCTGGGAAGGCTCAGGCCCCGGTGGGGTCACTGTCATTGGCCTCCACCTCCCAGCCCCCATCACTGGACTTAACCTCCTTCCCTAGCGATTTAGTACACATAATACCATTCATCTTCATATTCTCAGGGTCCAGCATGGTGACTGGCACATACAAGACATTTGTGAAACATTCGTGGAATGCACGAACAATGAAAATAACACTTTGTTCTCAGAGCCCAATGTGGTCTCCACGATGAATAAATACATGAATAAATAAATAGATACATCCATTCTCTCATTCACCCATTCATTTACCCATTGATGAACATTTATTTAGGGGATACATAATATTTGCACCTAACACAGTGCCTTGCCGATATAAAACACTCAGTATCTTTTAAATTACATTGTGCCTGCCTGGCACTGGGAAAATCCAAATACTGCATGAAGCACAGTCCCCCTTCTGTGTCTGTGTCTGTAAATATTCTCCCCACTCTCATCTATCTACACACACACACACACACACACACACACACGGACACACACACATTTTTATTTTATTTTATTTTACTTTTATTTTATTTTTTTGGAGATGCAGTCTTGCTCTGTTGCCCAGGCTGGAGTGCAGTGGCAAGATCTTGGCTCACTGCAACCTCTGCCTCCTGGATTCAAGAGGTTCTCCTGCATCAGTCTACCTAGTAGCTGGGATTACAGGCGCCTGGCGCCACCCCTGGCTGATTTTTGTATTTTTATTAGAGATGGGGTTTTGCCATGCTGGTCAGACTGGTCTCAAACGCCTGACCTCAGGTGATCTGCCTGCCTCAGCCTCCCAAAGTACTGGGATTATGGGTATGAGCCACCATGCCCAGCCCATATTTTGGAATCATTCCTTTCAACTGGGCTATGTCTCCTGAAAAAAAAATATTTCTAAAGAAGCAAATTTGAATTTAAAATTGAAATGCCTACCATGTGCTGACTTTGTACTTGGAACAAGATATAGCTCCAAAAGACTTTGGTGGCTGTCTTGTCCCTGTGTGGTCACAGAAAGGTCATGTTTGATTGAGGGAGTGGGATGCAATAATGGTCCAGAGAAGAAGGCCAGTATCCAGGAAGGACAGATGGGTGTTCCCTTCGCATACCTGCCCTGCAGAATGGCACAAAACCCCTGAACCCCCAGGAGGGATGGAAGGGAATGCATGACACGGGAAAACCATAGCAGTGTAGAAAGCTGGCGTGTGTGTTGTCGTTTCTTGCCAAATCCACACTCTGGCTCATGACAAAGGGATTAGAACCAGTCCCCTTCCATGTGCCAGTGTGTTCCTTTGGCCCTAGGAGCAGATGAGGAGTTGAAGATGGAAGAGAACTCTGAGGCTTCAGGGTCCTATGACAGGAAGAACAGTGGGTCACATCACAGACATAGAGCAGTAAAGAGGATGGATTTTGGGGAGTTAGGGAGGGGAATTCCAGTTCTGTTGGGAACACAGTGAGTTTGAAGAGACAATAGGAAGACAAGGGATGTATTGCAGGCTGGTGAAGGAGGGTCAGGGCTGGAGATGGGGGACCCCTCCAGAGTTGGAGACTGAAGCACCACAGTAATGAGGGAATTCAGGAAAGAGGGTCAGTGTAGAAAAGGCATTGGGCAGAGCTGAGAGAATAAACACTCAGAACTCAGATGGGAACCAGGCAGGTAAGAGTGTGGCAGTTATCCTGCTACTAGCTCTGTGTCCTTGGATTCTCAGTCCTCAGTTTCCATATCTGCAAAATCAGATAGCATGGGAAAACCCTTAGCACAGTACCTGGTGCATAGAAATTCATCAATTTTATCTGTCATTATTAGGGGGCTAAAAAAGGAAGGAGAACAATTAAAAATATGGAGTCGTATCAGAAAACCATAGGGTCAGTTACATTGACAGAATGTCTTTTGTAATTAAAAAAAAGAAAGAAAAAAACTGCAACCTCTAGAGGTTTACCTGAATGGGTTTTACCACCAGCTCTGTCCTTGAAAGCATGCACAATTGAACAAGAGGTCTCTCTAGCTCTGTTTGTCTCCTAGTAAATGAACATTTTGGGCTTTTACTGTGACACTGGTAGCCAGCAGAAGAGGCAATAATCCAGCATTTCCAATCAACGTGTTTCCATCAGATACCTGGAGACCAACAATCTCCATGCACTTTGGAACTTACATTGATCCTACTGCCTCTTAAGTCCCCCTTTGGTCTCCAGGGCTGCCCAGGAGAGGTGCTCCCCACTATATGGCACAGCTTCTGGGGCCACTGGAAGTGTCTTTAGATGTCAAACCAGTGGTTGGGCACAGCCACTAATTTAGGAATCCTGTGTCTCTCCATTCCAATTTAAATACATTATTAAAATTAAGAAGGGGGAAAAAATCTCTTCATACCAGCCTTACACCCGTCGGATATCATTTTACGATTTGCTCCACTGTTGAGTTCCAGCTCCCAAATGTCTTGGCTTTTGTAGCAAGGTCTATGTCAGGGCAACAGTGCCCTGTTCCATCAAGTTCTAGCCAAAGATGCCACCGGGAAATGGACTGAACAGCTTCGAGGACTCTTTCAATCCATATTATGGGCAATTTTCAGAGCTGGAGGCTGAAAAAAAAAACCTGAAAGTACAGGAAGAATAAAATCAGATTTTAATTGAATTGCTGCAATGTACTAGTAAGGCTAGTTAAGCATATAATTAATTGTTGTAACTATAGCAACAAAATTAGCTGGAACTATTAGGGTGGGCACCAGGGGTTCAGTGAGAGACTCTTAAAAAGACAAGTGTTGGAAATTGCAGAAAATAATTCATTCTCCTCCCGTGGTTGTCTAGAGGGCCTCACACTCTTTAGCAACCCCAAATAAATCTATATAATAATATTTTCTTAGATTCATGCAGTTTCTTTTATCCCAAAAGGCCCCGGGGTGCTTTGCAAGCCATGAACATAAATATAGATCTGGAATAATGTATCGGGCCAGATTTTCCTAGCGCTTAAACAACTCTCTCGTGGTTTGTTCTGCACCTTTGGAAGCTCCATTACCTTCAGGATACATGCAATCAGTAATTTATTAAGCAGCATCCCCACAGGCCCAGGGCCTAAAAATTCTGGTAGGAAAAGAGATGGGCTCCAGAGATAGTGCTTTTATTTATTTATACCCTATGTCATTCCAAAAAGGATTCAAACAGCCTTGCAAAATACACAGAGTGCATCAGGATAAAATAAATACATGAGGAAATCCAAGGCAGGGGCAAATAACAGTAAGAAGAAAACATGTAGCTCTATGGAAATGTTAGTATAGGAACTGCAGAGAACAAGCTCCTACAGAAGAGCTGAAGGTGGGTGTAATTGCAGCTGTTCTTCCTGCTGGTCAAAAGGAGAGGAAAACGGAACCAGCTGCAGGTAAAAGACACTTGGTGCAGCAACTTTAGACTCTACCCTTCAGCATAATGGTCTCAATCCACCTCTCAATTAGAAGGAAGTCAAGGAGGGCCTTCTAAAGGTAGACTTCCATTCAGCTGCCAAATATGGATTGACCATCTATTTTGTTCTTGGCATCTCGCCTTATACCAGGCAAAATAATTCAGCTTTGATGCTTTCTGATATTCTGGCTTGATCTTTGACTAAAATTTAGAGTTCAGAGCAGAGGTACCGAAGTGATGTTCACAGGACAGATACAGGGCAGAAATATGTTGCGTCTTGCCATCGTGGAAGATTTACATTCCAGTCCGGATTTCCACTTCTCTTGAGAACAGAAACACCTGCAATGCTGCATCCATCTTTCCACTATTGCTGAGCAGAGGCTGACCACTTGGCTGGGACAACTTCTCTCGGTGCATACTTTGCACTGTGACATACTCCCGGTAGCTGCTCCACTTTTTGTGACCTGCCTGGCTCCTATAAGCATTTGAGTTTTGTTTTTTTTTTTTTTAAATCTCTGATCTAGAGTCGTGTTCATATTGTTTATCTCTGTAGACTCTGTGATGAAAGTTAGACAGTCAAAGGGTTTAGTGGTGGGTATTTCCAGGCTACTCTCTTCAGGCACCTTCCATTAGGACACTACAGTCAAGGCCTTTGCTCCTTCTGTGCCTCTCAGGTGGATAATCCTCCCAACTCTTCTCTGCTTGTCTAAATCTCATCTGTCACTAGGCTCAACTCAAGATTTCTTCCTGAAGCTTTCTCCAAGGTTTCTACTTCATTGATCTTCCTCCTGGGACTACACCTGAACTTTCAAAGGGAGTAGGTATTGATTAAAAACAACAACAACAACAACAAACACATCAACTAGTCAGGAGCAGTGGTACCCGCCTATAATCCCAGCACTTTAGGAAGCTGAGGCAGGAGGATCGCTTGAGGCTAGGCGTTTGAGACTAGCCTATCATGGCAACATAACAAGATCTCATGTCTACCAAAAAAAAAAAAAAAAAATAGCCAGAGGCGGTGGCATGCACCTGTAGTCCCAGCTCCTGGGAAGCCTGAAGCAGGAGGATCTCTTGAACCTGGGAATTCAAGGTTACAGTAAGGTATGATTGCACCACTGCACTCCAGCCTGGGTGACAAAGCAAGACCCTATCTCTCTCTTAAAAAAAAAAAAAAAAAAAAATTAACCTTGCACCATTCACAAGGTGACCTGCCTGTGAATGTGTTTTCTGTTGCTCCTCTCCTAACTCCCCTTTCAAAATCACCCTTCTCCCACATTACAGGAGATCGTCCACCCGTCATCCATGTAGAATCTTACCATGCTGCACAGATCCAGTATGGCAAACCCTCAGGGGCGCCAAGCAAGGACAACTGTAAACTATCGGTGTTGACAAGCAAATGTCTGGGTAACACATCCTTTTGCAAGTAGTTTGAGTCTAGTTCCCTGATCTCAACAATGAAGAAGGATCTCATTGAGTTGAGAGCTGGTAGATCATTAAAACATTTTTTGAAAATGGATTACTTTGTGAATTTTGGCATATGGTTTGAAGCCAAGATTGCACCACTGCACTCCAGCCTGGCGACAGAGCAAGACTCCATCTCAAAAAAAAAAAAAAAAAAAAGTGACACTGCTATGCTAGTACTCATTTCATTCCTATTTACTTACATATATAAAGAACATTTACTCAGTAGGTAGATCTATCAAAGTAAAAAATAGTACTGATAGCTAATTCTTTTTTTTTTTTTTTTTTTTTTTTTTAATGGAGTCTTACTCTGTCACCCAGGCTGGAATGCAGTGTCATGATCCTGGCTCACTGCAACCTCTGCCTCCTGGGCTCAAGTGATTCTCCTATCTCAGCCTCCCAAGCAGCTGGGATTACAGGTGTATGCCACCACACCTGGCTACTTTTTGTGTTTTTAGTAGAAACAGGTTTCACCAAGTTGGCCAGGCTGGTCTCAAACTCCTGGCCTCAAGTGATCTGCCTGCTAAAGCGCTGGGATTACAGGCATGAACCACTGAGCCCTGTCCCTGAAAGCTAATTCTATCCCATTTTAGCAATATGTAAAACAAATTTAAAACCTTTATCATTAAATATGCATTTCAATAAAATTTTATGAAGAATATATATTGTATACTATCAATAACTGTAATAAGTCAACCTAGAGAAATAAAATTATGCCAAGTGAGTGGAATACAAATAAGAGTTCAAGAAGAAAAAATGAAATTTCTGTCTATTAAAAGAGGAACTTGTTTGTAGATTTTTAAAATGATGATGGAAGCATTAATCACCATGGTTTCTAGATTCTGTTAGATATATTTA
Source organism: Pongo abelii (assembly GCF_028885655.2). Lineage (NCBI taxonomy): Eukaryota > Metazoa > Chordata > Mammalia > Primates > Hominidae > Pongo > Pongo abelii. The sequence goes on along the minus strand of NC_072001.2, from coordinate 101,203,472 downwards.
AAATGAAGGATCAGCTTTATTTTTAAAAGTCAATAGTTACAATGTACCAAAAAAGCATATTCTCTGTAACTTTATAAACTTAACCATGGCACATTTTAGAAGTACATTTATAAATGTTCCACTCAGTATGCAGTTTTTACAGTTCTTTGGTAGGGAGTCCCCAGATAAACAGATTTAAAAAACACTGTTTTAGGAATTATATTTTCTCATAGAAATTTAATTTTTCATCATATTGTTATGCACACTTGTGCCTTTGATTTATTATTTCACGGTGTCACGTCTGGCCTACACAGTTATTAAGAGTCTTTGAGGTCTATGAATTGCCAGTTACACAGTGTTTATCAAGCATCTGCTCTGTGTTCAGAATAGTAGAGGACCAAATATGGGACGCAGATTTTCCCATTGAAGAACGTTTATTTTATTTAAGGAAAGATGAAAAATAAAAGCAAAACAACAGTAAAGTCCATATTTAAAAGACAGGTGGACACCTTGTGTTTGAAGATCATTTATCCTCTACTTTAGCTAAAGAATGAACAAAAGCCAGTAAATAATAATAAAAAAAAAATTCTGACCAAACCAGATTGAACGTATAGACAAAAACCCATAGGTGAAAACATTAACAAGCAAAACCTTAAAGATTTATTCAGAACTTATTTACTTATACATTAAAACAATATTAAGGAGTTGTTTCTCTGTTGTCACAATTAAGATAAAATCAAAAGTGGAGAATTATAAAGGAGGTAAGAAATTAACGCCTTCCCTCTAGGTAGTGTTATGGGCTGTATGCTTGCAGCCCCCAAAGTGCATATGATGAAGCCCTACCCCGCAAAGGAGGTGGGTCCTTTAGAAGGTGATTAGGCTTGGATGAGTTTGTGAGGCTGGAGCCGCCATAATGCAATCAGTGTCTTTATAAGAAGAGAAAGAGTAAAGCTCACTGTCTCCACCAGCGATCACTCAGAAGACACAAGATTTGTCCATACATTGACCTTGGACCTCCTATACCCCCCGAATTTCTAGAAAAAAGTTTCTGTTGTTTAATCTGCCTGGCCTATGGTATCTTGTCATAGCAGCTCCATCTGACTGAAACAGAACATGAAATGTCTTCTTAACAGTGAAGGAGGAGATGAATGCAGAAAAGACATGAAAGGCAAGATGTTTTGGCCTGCATGGTATAAGATTGTACACTACATTAGCATCGCTTAGAGTAGAGAAGAATTAATTATAATTAGTATTCATCAAAATAAATGCACTAGATTTAATTTGCTTACCAAGGCAAGAAAGTGTGAAATAACTTAAAATATTTCTCTTGAATTTTTTAAAATTTGAAATTAAATTTAGAATTAAAGATAGATTAGGTTTTAACTAGAAAATTCTTGTCATGGAACTACTCATTTCTGCATGATCAGCAGGCTCTGCTGCATGTGAATCGGAGGCAAACAATGTGGTTTGGACTAAAGGTTCTCTCTCCTCACCTGACCTAGGCCTGCCCAAGCAGTCAGCTTTGCACCGTCTTGCAAGTAACTGGAAATCATGCATAGAAAGCAGCTTAGTGCTGTCTAGAATGACAGAGTAAAGAAAGTGGGCTTCTCCTGACCCAACATGAGGTTATGTAGTTTGTGTTCACACAGAGGGAACCAAGCAGAAGGTCTGAGCTCAAAGCACAGTCTGCTGGCAGTTTGTGCCTTGATTTCTGTGATTGATAATGAGGTCAGTCCTTTAGCAATAGCTCAGGGGCAGACAAGATCATTTAGCTCAGAGATTCAAAACACAAGAGATTTTTCAGAGAGGCAAGGAAGTAGGGGGATGAGCCGCTCTGAAGTTTCATTTTTTAAAAAAATCACCTTTAAAAAGTGGTATATGTCAGGCACCTGGCGCGGTGGCTTATGCCTATAATCCCAGCACTTTGGGAGGCTGAAGTGGGCAGATCACCTAAACTCAACAGTTTGAGACTAGCCTGGGCAAAATGGCAAAACCCTGACTACAAAAAATAAAAAATTTGCCAGGCGTGGTGGCCTGCACTTGTAGTCCCAGCTACTCCAGAGGGCGAGGCAGGAGAACTGCTTGAACCTGAGAGGCAGAGGTTATAGTGAGCCGAGATCGGGCCACTGCACTCCAGTCTGGGTGGCAGAGCGAGACTCTGTCTTGGGAAAAAACAAAACAAAACAAAACTGGTATATGTCACAATAGTTCATAACTTGAAGGTAAAAAAAAAAAAAAATGGTATATGATCTGATCATTAAAAATCAAGTAAAATTAGCAAAAATCATATGTAATGATAAACACTTGACATTTTGATGTGTGGCTCTTACCAGTCTTTTGTTTTCTTTATGTATATTATAACTACATAGCTAGCTACTTATGTATGCCTGTCTGCACGTGTGCATACTTGTGCGTGTGCGTGCATGTTTGCACATGTGCCTGCATGTGTGTGTAGGATTCATATTGTAAACTTTTTTTTTCTGTTTAGCAATACATCATGAACATTGTTCTATGCCATTAAATATTCTTCCATATCATAGCTTTGAGTGGTACATGGCATTACAATGTAATTATGTATCGGGATTTACTTAACCCATCCCTTTTTACTGAACACTTGGTTGGTTCGTTTTTCATTTTGTTTTAGTTTTATTGCTATGATAAACATCTTAATCATAAAAAAATGCATGCTAATGGATGAGTGGTAGTTTTATTCTTGTTCCTTCTCATGTCTGTCCAGACGTTTGCAGAGTGAATTGTCTTTGATCGTTTGTGGATTGAAGTTTCTTATTCTGGTGATCCCCAGAGGATGGCCTGTCCCATCCCTTCTTTTCTATTAGGGTTGGTGGTAAAGGGAGCTTGAGGAGAGTTAAGAAGTGAGACTGGAGAGAGCCCCAGGGGAAAACATAGCACAGTTCTCAGGAACCGAATTGACAGCAGATCTGGATAAGTTCAAAAACTCACATCATGTAGGAGGTCAAGACCTTTAACAGCGGGAGGGGGATTGAAAGTCCTAGAAGTAGATACTGAAATTTTTTTAAATGAAGAAATTGAGAAGAAGAGATAAAGGAACGTGATTGTAGAGTCCCAGGGGGTCTATTAACCCCTCACTCCATGACATAAAAAGATGCCCAAGAAGCTCCCATAGCAATCCCAAAGGATGACTAAATGTGCCTGAGCCAGAGCAGCCCAGAACCACTGGTGAGTTCTGGGAAAGAAGCCTCGGGTAGGAAGGCAGAGAGGAAGATTTGCTGTGTTCCTGACATTGGCACAGGAGTGCTCCCTTGATTTTTAATCATTGTAGCCCCATCTCCAGGTGTCAAGTAGGAGCCAGTATCAGAAGTGAGCTCTGTAACCTGCTACTTCTGAATTTTCCGTGGTATCCACAAATCGTTGTTGCAGATGCTCACGTAAGCTACCCAGCCTGTGGAGAGATGGTCAGTGTCTAATCCTTAAGTTATATGTGCTCTGCATGAAAACGCCCACCTCTCTGGAAGAGAAATGTAGCAGAGTGGTGAGTGAGGAGTCAGGCCTTTCTGGAAGCTTTGTGCCTTATACCAGTCCATGCAGTAGTATGTTGGTGCCATGGTTTGGAAGTTTGTCTCCTCCAAATCTTAGGTTGAAATTTGATCATCAGTGTTGGAGGTGAGGCCTAATGAGAGGTATTTAGCTCTTGGGGGTGGATCCCTCATGGACAGCTTGGTGCCATTTCCACGGTGGTGAGTTCTCATTCTGTTAGTTCCCACAAGAGCTGGTTGTTGAAAGGAGCCTGGCACCTCCCCGCCCTGCCATCTCCCCTTTCTTTCTCTTGTTTCGTCACGTGCCATGTGATCTCTGCACAGACGGTTCCCTTTTACCTTCCACTGTGAGTGGACGCAGTCTGATGTTCTCACTAGATGCCCAAATTTGAACCTTCCAGCCAGCATAATCATAAGATGAATAATGCTGTTTTCCTTATAAATTACCCAGCCTCAAGTATTTGTTTATATTAACACTAAATAAATAAAGACAGTTTGTAAATGTTTAACAATTGGAGGACAATAATTATCCTTCAATGCCCAACTTTGTTTTGGATATTTCCTCTAGCTCTCCCAGTATAAAATAAGAGGGCCGCCCCCCATACTCCCAGAATACCGTGGAACTATCTCTTTCCTTTACTGTATAATATAGAATTGTGATTATTTGCTTAAAGTCTGTTTCCCTTCCCAAGCTGTGAGTTCCTGGAAGGGAGAGCCCAACCACCTCTGTCTTCAGCCCTGGATGCAGTGTCTGGCACGTGGTCAGCCTCCATTCATATTTGTTCGATATATGTGAATAAATGAATTAACTAAACTGTAGGTTAACAAGAGAGACCAGAATATTCATAAGAACACTTTTAGCCTCAGGTTAGTAAAGATACTATTCAAAATGGTTTAAATAATAAGATGTTTATTATTTGACAAAAAATAGTTTAGAGGTGGGAAAAGTTCCAGGGATGGATTCATTCAGCACCTCAGCAAAGTTCTCAAGGAGCCAGGTCCATTCTATCCTCCTTCTGTGTTATCCTTCACCTGTTTGCTTTTATGGAAAGGTAGCAAAAGAGTTGTGTATGACAGCAAAGAAGGTGGCAGCAGCTCCAGGCATCACATCCATATATAACAATGTCCAAAGGCTAGAAGAGAGACCCTCTCTCTCTTTTTTTAATCTCAATGTAATCTCCCTCAGAAACATTTCCCTCTTTCTTCCCAAATAGATTTCCCTTCATTTGTTAAAAAAATAAAAATACAAGAATTGACTTGGACTAATTAAAATTTTCAGGGGTGGGGGGATGTCTGTCTGTTAGGCAACCAGTCAGTTGTCACATATACAGTCAATAAAGATAAGATATTGAACTACCATCCACATGATCACGCTGCATCCATCTCAGCTATACAAGAATTGTTGAACATTAGAAAATTTCTTAGTGTAATTTGTGACACTAATTAATTGTAAGAAATATATATATAAATAAAATCATCTTAACTTTAAAAATCATGTGATAAAATTCAACACCTGCTCAAAAATCCTTTAGACATCAGAAAAATGTGCCTAGAATCACTCTTACTGTGCAAAATTGTTCTATAGATCATAGCCACATATCAGAAAAAAGTTATATAAGAGCTTGGGAAAAAACCCACAAAGCTGTTATTATTATTATGACAATATGATAGTATTGTTATAATGACATTATTACCTACATAAAAACTCAAGACACACTCCAAATTATTAGTATTAATGAGAGTTTAGAAATTTTGATGGAAATGAGATTAATGTTTACAAAAGCAGTCACAGTGATACATATTAATAACAAACAAAAAATCTACCATTAAAAAGAGACCATTTATAATAGCAACAAAATATATAAGGTTTCTAGAAATAAATTTAAGAAGAGCTGGAAATTATATTTATGAAGAAAATATAAATACTGAAATTTATTTGATAAAAATCAATGGAAGAGATAAACTATGTTTATAGATACACTCAAAATCACAAAAATTTTTACTCCTCCCAAATTAATCTAAAAGTCTAATGTGACCCTAATTGAAATATAAAGATTATGTAAAAATTGACAAGGTGGTTTTAAAACATGGAAAAGTGTTAATAATTGCACTTTTTGAAGACAAGTTTGAAGACTAATGTAGAAAAACATGTTTTACCAGAAATCAAGAATTATTCTGAAGCCTAGGGAGGTGGCTCACACCTGTAATCCCAGCACTTTGGGAAGCCAAGGCGGGAGGATTGCTTGAGGCCAGAAGTTCTAGGCAAGCCTGGTAAACACAATGAGACCTCACTTCTACAAAAAATTTTAAAAAATTAGCCAGTGCATGACTCACATCTGTAATCCTTGCTACTTTGGAGGCTGAGGTGGGAGGATTGCTTGAGCCCAGGCGTTTGAGGCTGCACCACTCAAACTCCTGGGCTGGAAGTGATTGCACTGCTGCACTCCAGCCTGAGTGACAGACAAGACTGCATCTAAAAAAATTTTGAAACTATGGTAATTGGGCCACTGTGATTTGGATACAAGGCCAGATCTACAAACCAATGAAATAAATACATGACCCAGAAATTTACTCATAATTATACGAAACTTGATATCTGAGAGGGTTGTATTGTAAATCAGTGTTGAAAGGATGGTCTGTTTAACAAATGATTTTGGAACAACTGGTTATCTATTATAAAAAATTATCTGTATCTCATGGTATATGCAAATATCAATGCTATGGGGATTAAGAATCTAAAATCTAAAAATAAAAATGTTTATTCTTTTATAAAAATGTATAGGAAATTATCTTTGTGATCTTGGGGTAGGGGAGATGTTTTAAAAAAAGGTACAAAGAGAACAAACATAAGATAAATTCAACTTGATTAATATTTTAAAATATGACTGTGTTTCAAGACATAGTAGAGAAAAAAGGAAAAGAAAATTATAGACATAGATAAGAGACTTGCAATATGTTACATGCAGTATATAAAGGATAGCTAAAAATGGATAAGAAGAGGACCCAATAATCCCACTAGAGAAATGCAGAAATGATATAAACACATCATTTGCAGAAGGAAATACCCAAATGTTTCACAAAGACATTAAAAAACCCCTCAACCTCATTATAATCAGAAAATGCAAATTGAAAAGACAGTGAGATAATGATTCATACTAATCAGATTGGCAGACATTGACTGAAAATACTAAGTGTTGGTGAGGATATGGAAAAACAGAAACTCAAACTTTTTAGGTTGGAAGGAAAATTTGTACAACCACTTCGTAAAGCAGTGGAGCCGTATCTCAAAGATGAAAATAAGCATGCCCTGTGACCCAGCAATTACATTTCTGAGAATATATGCTAGACAAAATCTCACATATGCATCCAAGAAAACACATACAATAATGTATATATCATCTTTATTTCTAGTAGCAAAACATTAGAAACAAATTAATATGGTGAGGCTTTGTGTCCCCACCCAAATCTCATCTTGAATTATAATTTTGCGTAATCCCCATAATCCCCACAGATCAGAGGACAGACCAGGTGGAGGTAACTGAATCATGGGGGCAGTTCCTCCGTGCTGTTCTCCTGATAGTGAGTGAGTTTTCATGAGATCTGACGGTTTTATAACTGTTAGGTATTTCCTCCTGCATTCATTCTCCTTCTTGCTGCCTTGTGAAAAAGGTGCCTTACTTCCCCTTCACCTTCTGCCATGATTTTAAGTTTCCTGAGGCCTCCTCAGCAGTGCTGAACTGTGAGTCAATTAAACCTCTTTCCTTTATAAATTACCCAGTCTAGGGCAGTTCTTTACAGCAGTGTGAAAATGGACTAACACATAAATTAATGAATATTGACAAGAGAATGATGAAGTAAATTGAAGTATATTTGTGTATTACAATACTATACTACAGTGAAAATAAATGAACATCAACATAGAAAATTTTTGCGTGCATATTGTTGAGGGAAAAAAATTTTTGAAGAATACCTGTGAACAATGTCATTGATATACTGTTTATGTCATGTTTGAGTTGTACAAAAATAATACTCAATATTGTTTAGGTATACAGACAAATGTGCTAAAAGCATAAAGACATGTATAGATATGTTGGACATTCCCTAGGGGGATGGGATGGAAAAAAATAGCACCTCAAGTGTGTTTGTACAGCTTTATTTCTTGAGTTTGGAGACAGGTATCCCTGCATTTATAATATTATTTCCTCCATATTTTTATACATCAGAAATATTTCACAATATAATTTTCAAAAATAAAAATGAGGCAGCTATCTACTGACGCTTAAGGAGACCTAGTGAATCAGTGGGTTGGATGTCTTTTCTGTGATGTGTGTCATGTAGTAGCTGATGAGAAAAGCCTTTCCTTGATCCTGAGAAGAAAGCACATTCTACTGTCCTGTGCTGTCTGGAGTTTTCCCACAGATCCAAAGGAAGGTTGATCTTGACATTCAAAATTAACTCAAACTATGTGTTTTGGAGTACATTAAAAAAAAAAACCGGCCGGGCACGGTGGCTCAGGCCTGTAATCCCAGCACTTTGGGAGGCTGAGGCAGGTAGACCACGAGGTCAGGAGATCGAGACCATCCTGGCTAACACGGTGAAACCCCGTCTCTACTAAAAATACAAAAAATTAGCAGGGTGTGGTGGCGGGCGCCTGTAGTCCCAGCTACTTGGGAGGCTGAGGCAGGAGAATGGCTTGAACACAGGAGGCGGAACTTGCAGTGAGGTGAGATTCCACCACTGCACTCCAGCCTGGGTGACAGAGTGAGACTCCACCTCAAAAAAAAAAAAAAAAAAAAAAAAAAGGAAAAGTTAAGTAAATGTTTCTGGAAAAAACCTGAAATACTTTTCCAAAGAAAATGATTCTGAGTCAAGTTCTGTCTGGATATATTAGGAAATTCAGGTCAAAGGCCTTCTCAAATGTTATTGCTAATTGTTCTCTATTAAATGTGGTTCCTCTTCTTATTTCTTGAGTTTTTAAAATAATCTGATGGTATTTTTTTGTGGAGCATGAGTTTGCCTGTTTTAGCCCCAGCTGGTCTTTGCAATGAAACCCAAATAAGTAGTCTTAGAAAATGAGAAGCTTTTAGTCAGGGAGAGCCAATAGCTGCTTTTTGGTGGTCAGGCTCCAACAAGACCCCAAATGCAAGCTTTGCTTAACCTCTTGGCTTTGGGGTTGGCAAAGAGGGTCTCTGAGAGCTAGCTAAAACTCAGAGAAGGGCTCCTCAGCCAGCCTTGAAGACAGGACTGCTCCCCTAAGTGTAAGTGGAAGGATTGACTCTATCATTTATTACTGATGTGATTAGCGGTGAGTTACTTAGCCTGTTTGAAGCTTTGATTCCTCATCTGAAAACCAGTGTATTTTGAAGATTAAATTAAGTAATCTCTGATCCATCCGGTGTATACAAGAGATGTTCACTGGCATCACTAGCCAGATTCAGACTACCAGACGCATTGGAACTGACTCTCTGAATATCCTCCAAGAATTGCAAAAATAATCATTTTACATTCAGTACTTAAGGCATTAGTATAAATGAATTTCTAGGTTCACTAAAACATCTCTGATAAATAGAGGACAATTAATAAAAGAGAGGCTTCAACTGGAGCACATTTTCATAGTGTGGTGTGCTGGTAGTTCATGAGGTGGTTTTCAATGGTGCAGTTTTATATGCTTATATTGACAGCATTGGACTTAGCTTTCTAGTTACCTTCTGGTGCAGAATGTCTGTGAAACATTTAGCCTGGCACATAGTATGTACTCAATAGGTAGATGCTCCTGTTTCTTAAGAAAAAACTTTTATTTTAGGTCCAGGCATACATGTGCAGGTATGTATATAGGTAAATTGCATGTTGCAGGGGTTTGGTGTACAGATTATTTAACTACCCAGATAATAAGCGTAATACCCAATAGATAGCTTTTCGGTCCTCACTCTCCTCCCATGCTGCACCCTCCAGTATGCCCCAGTGTCTGTTCTTTTCTTTGTGTCCACATGTACTCAACGTTTAGCTCTCACTTATAAGTGAGAACATGCAGTATTTAGTTTTCTGTTCCTGTGTTAGTTTGCTTAGGGTAACAGCCTCCAGCTCCATCCATGCTGCTGCAAAGAACATGATCTCATTCTTTTTTATGGCTGTATAGTATTCCATGGTGTATGTGCATCATATTTTCTTTATCTAGTTGACTATTGATGGACATTTAGGTTGATTCTATGTCTTTGCTATTGTGAGTAGCACTGCAGTGAGCGTTCATGTGCATGTGTCTTTATGGTAGAATAATATTCCTTTAGGTACATACCTAATAATGGGATTGCTGGGTCAAATGGTAGTTCGTTTGAAGTTCTTTGAGAAATGGCCAGACTTCTTTTCACAATGGCTGAACTAATTTACATTCCCACCAGCAGTGGATAAGAGTTTCTATTTCTTCATAATCCAGTCAACATCTGTTATTTTTTGACTTTTTAATAATAGCCATTCTCGCTTGCACCAGACGGTATCTCTTTGTGGTTTTGAATTACATTTATCTGATGATTAGTGATGCTGAGCATTTTTTCATATGCTTTTTGGCCATATGTATGTATTCTTCTGAAGTGTCTGTTCATGTCCTTTGCCCTCTTTTTCATAGTTGTTGTTTTTACTTGTAAATTTGTTTAAGCTCCTTACAGATTCTGAAAATATATTAGACCTTTGTCAGATGCATAGTTTGCAAACATTTTCTCCCATTCTGTAGGTTGCCTGTTTACTCTGTTGACAGTTTATTTGCTGTGCAGAAGCTCTTTAGTTCAATTAAGTCCCATTTGTTAATTTTTTTTTTTTTTTTTTTTGCAATTGCTTTTGGCATCTTTATCACAAAATCTTTGCCAGGTCCTATGTCCAGAATGGTATTGCCTAGGTTATCTTCCATGGTTTTCATAGTTTTAGATATTACGTTTCAGTCTTTAATCCATCTTGAGTTGATTTGGGTATATGGTATAAGGAAGGGGTCCAGTTTCAATCTTCTGCATATGACTAGACAGTTATCCCAGCACCATTCATTGAATGGATGGTCCCTTCCCCATTGCTTATTTTTGTCAAGTTTGTCGAAGATCAGATGGTTGTAGGTGTGCAGCATGATTTCTGGGCTCTGCGTTCTGTTCCATTGGTCTGTGTGTCTGTTTTGGTACCAGTAGCATGATGATTTGGTTACTGTAGCCTTATAGTCTAGTTTGAAGTCGGGTAATGTGATGCTTCCAGCTGTGTTCTCTTTGCTTAGGATTGCCTTGGCTATTCTGGCTCTTTTTTGGTTCCATGTGATAAAATAGTTTTTTTTAATTCCGTGAAGAATGCCATTGGTAGTTTGATAGGAATAGCATTGAATCTGTAAATTACTTTGGGCAATATGGCGATTTTAGCAATATTAATTCTTCCTTTCTGTGAGCATGGAATGCTTTTTCATTTGTTTGTGTCAACCGTGGTTTCTTTGTGCAGTGTTTTGAAATTCTTGTTGTAGAGGTCTTTCGCCTCCATGGTTAGCTGTATTTCTGGGTATTCTATTCTTTTAACGGCTATTGTGAATGGGATTGTGTTCCTGGTTTGGCTCTCCGCTTGGATGTTGTTGGTGTATAGGAGTGTTACTGATTTTTGTACAGTTATTTCGTATCCTGGCTACTGTTACTAGTACTTCTTTTCTCTAATCAACACTGCTGTTTTTTATGTTTTTATTTTACTTTTAAAAATGGAATGCTTTACACATTTTCATGTCAGCCTTGCACAGGGGCCATGCTGATTTTCTCTTACCATTCCAATACGTGCTGCCGAAGTTAGCACAACACTGCTTCTTACGGGTATATCATCACATCAAAAACACAAGAGTTCTGCAGTGGAGATCAGAGAATCAGTCCCACAGGGATGTGGAAGGGAAAGGGAAGAAAGCAGGCAACAGTGCGTTGAATCCATCACTTATTCCCCCCAACTTTCCAAGATCTGAGAAGAAAAAATCTCCTTATAAAAAGGTGAATGTAGCAAAGTAGAAGAGTCTGGATACCATGTCACAAGACCAGAGATGGAGATATGTCTCCTATACGGTATCTCAGGCAAGCTGGTCAGATTCTGTCATTTGTTCTCCTAGGGGAATCTATGAGGTCTCTAAGGTTCCTGGCTGGGTCCTCGAAGATTACCTGTATATCCCAAATAGCCTTAGCCCTCTGCGTTGTATTTACTTGTAACTACATCACATTAATATGGTCATCTGTTACCTTCACATCAACAAATTCAAAGCCTCCTGATGTGTCGTGTAATCACTATGTACTACGCATTTTTAGCACAGGAATAATGTTGTTCTCTTTAATTTCCTGGACTCAACAAAAGAATGACTCAGTCAGAAAGAAATTCCACTTTGCATATTGTTAAACAATGCCTCAGAGATTTTCCCAACAGAAGAGAACAATGGAGTCTTGGCTCCTAAACACTGACATTCACCTGCTTCATTTCCTATAAAAACTAGGCCAGGCCCTGTGAAATGGGCTGGCCAATGTTGTAACAGCTGTAAGACCAGCTTCTCCACTGTGAGTCTACACAGTGCCTGGAGTCAGAGGAAGGGCACTTAATTTAAATAACCTGTCCATCAAACATTGATTCTAATTATTTTTCTCTCTAATTATTTTCTCTGTTGATATATTCTGAGATCCAGAAACCACCTGCCTATGTACTTGCTTTTTTGAGGAATGCAAGAGCTTGCATTTATGTTAAAAAAAAAAAAAAAAAAAAAAAAAAGAGTAAGGACAGTAACTCTCACATTTCAAAATTTACTTTCTAATTCACAAAAATATATTAGGGGAACTAAGGTAAGATTCTTTATCACATTGTAATGAGATTCTAAGATGACTCAACTCCCTTTAGTCTTTCTTAATGAGGAATCACAATGGTTTTTGAGAGAGGGTCTACTTTTCTTAAGATGCCTGTGGAGCAGGAAGTTAGCTATGTAGGAAATAGGAAAAAGGGAGGGATAGGAATGTATTAGTGATTTCTGGCTACTGGACATACCCAGTTCTTGTTGATCATGCTTGCCCAGGCCGGGGGTTCTCTATCTGACACTTTATGCTTTTCCTCCAGCTGTGGCCCAGCGGCTTAAGAATGAGGATCAAAATTTTGTATATGACTAATTCTCTTTTCTCAAGACTGTGATTTTCATTTCGTCTCTAATAGATTTGCTGAAAGAAACTCCCAAAATATATTAAGTGGAAGGATGTTTATTGTACTTAAAATGTTCCCTGAGTCAGCAAAGTTAGTGGCCTGATTGTGGAGGCATCGGCAGACTCTCCAGGACTCCCCAACATGTTCCTCACCAGCTTGCTTCACAGTGAACTCTGTTTGACCCTGTGACCTGGATGCAGCCCGCACAGGGTGCTCCGCTTTCTGGGTGAGGTCACATGCCAACCTAGAACCCTTGGCCTGAGAAACCCCTGTCATTTCTTTTTAGGTGTCTGCATATCTAGAAGGGTACCATTTAGAATGACCCTGGGAAGCATGCCAGTCTCCTATGCAAGCATGCTGTACATTTCAACCCTTAGTTAGTAGGAAGCAATGAAGGGAGTTGGAGTTTACTCTTGGCTAAACTCGAGGCAGCAGGGAAAGTCAGTACATGCCTCTTATCATGAAAAGCCCAAGTTTGGCATCACATGTGCCTGGGAGGGAATGAAAGATTTGTGGAACAGACCGTCCCTATTGTTCCTTTTGCTGGGGTGTGCTAGTCTTAGAACACCAGGGGGACTTGTCACCATCATGGGCATTTAGAATGGCAGATGACAAGCTGGGCACGGTGGCTCATGCCTGTAATCCCAGCACTTTGGGAAGCCTAAGTGAGTGGATCACCTGAGGTCAGGAGTTCAAGACCAGCCTGGCCAACATGGTGAAACCCCGTCTCTACCAAAAATACAAAAATTAGCTAGACATGGTGGCACGTGCCTATAATCCCAGCTATTTGGGAGGCTGAGGCAGGAGAATCGCTTGGATTCTCTGGAAGGTGGAGGTTGCAGTGAGCTGAGATCATGCCATTGCACTCTAGCCTGGGCAGCAGAGCAAGACTCTGTCTCCAAAAAAAAAAAAAAAAAAAAAGGCAGATGGCAGCCTGTGTGTGTGTGACATACATTGACTTATAAACTTTTGTTTTTCCATACTTTTGTTTTATGATTAATTGCCTGTTAGGCATTTATTGTAGGTTTGATAATGTAAAATATATACTTGGTCTTTGACCTGTTTTCTGACATACAACTTCTAAAATCCTTAAAATCTCCAAAATAATGTCTTTTTGTGTGCTAATGAGATGACTGGTGGCAGACAGCCCCTAGGTAGCTTCAAATGGGGTGTATTAGTCCATTCTCATGCTGCTAATGAAGACATACCTAAGACTGGGTAATTTATGCAGAAAAAGAGGTTTAATGGACTCACAGCTGCACATGGCTGGGGAGGCCTACCAATCATGGCAGAAGGTGAAGGAGGAGCAAAGGCACATCTTACATGGCAGCAGGCAAGAGAGTATGTGCAGGGGAACTGTCCTTTATAAAACCATCAAATCTCATGAGACTTATTCACTCTCATGAGAGCAGCACAGGAAAAACCTGTCCCCATGATTCAATGACCTCCCACCAGGTCCCTCCCATGACATGTGGGGATTATGGGAGCTACAATTCAAGATGAGATTTGGGTGGTGGGTGGGGACACAGCCAAACCATATCATGGGGGCTGGCCCCCAGAAAGACCAAGAAATGATTAGAGTGTTGGATTTTCATCCCCATCTCTCAATCTCTTGGGAGGGGAAAGGGGTTGAAGGCTAAGTTGATCACCAGTGTCCAATGGTTTACCTCAATCATAAAATCTCAAAATGACTGGCTTTGGGGAGCTTCTAGATAGCTGAACATGTGGAGGTTCTTGAAGGATGGCATGCTCAGGGAAGGCATGGAAGCTCTGTGCCCCTTCCCCAATACCTTGACCTATATATCTCTTCATCTATATCCTTTGTAACATCATTTATATTAAAAGTAAACTGGTGAACATGAGTGTTTCCCTTAGTTCTGTGAGCCACTCTAGCAAATTACTCGAATTTAAGCTGGGGATCATGTGACTCTGGATTTATAGCCAGCAGTTCAGAAGAATGGGCAAAACAACCTGTGCTTGTGATTGGCATCAGAAGTGGGGTGGAAGCAGTTTTGTAGGACTGAGCCCTTAACTTGTGGGAGCTATGCTAACTCTGTGTAGATAGTATCAGTATTGAATTGAATTAGAGGATACCCAGCTAGTGTCTGCTGCAGAACTGATTGCTTTCTTGGTATGTAGGAGAAAACCACACACACATTTGGACACAGAAGTCTTCTGTGTAATTGTTGTGGTATGGGAGCAGAGGAAAAGTAGTTTGTGTTTGTGCTTTTTCCACCCAGCGTGGGGAAAACACTTTCTAAAATGTTAAACATAGAGTTACCATATGATCCAGTAATTCCACCCTGATGTATATACCCAAAAGGATTGAAAGCAGAGTCTCAAGCAGGTATGTGTACGTCCATGTTCGTACCAGCATGATTTACAATTCCAAAAGGTAGAAACAATCCAAATGTTCATAAATGAATAAATGGATAAGCAAAATTAATATATACATATATGTATACCAAATAGATCGTAACTATTACAGAACTTTAAAGTGGAATAAAATACTGATACTTGTTACGATATGGATGAACCTGGAAAGCATCCTGCTAAATGAAAGAAGCCAGACACAAAGGGTTGCATAATGAATGATTCCATTTATATGAAGCATCCAGAATCGGCAAATCCATTGAGATAGTATTTCAGGAATCCAAGAGTAAAACTTTAAAAGCAGTTCAGATAATACATTTATTGAATGAGATAAAGTTGTAACTAAATAGCTAACCGAAAGCTCTCTTTACACTTAATAACAAATGAACAAAATTGCTTATTTGACCTGAAATAAAAATTTGATAAAAAAGCTCATAGCTCCCTTGTTCTTTTGACTTAACATTCATGTTACCAAGTGTGAAAGGTTCACTAAACTGAACATGGTTTCATTGTCTTTTTCTTCATAAGAAGGTTTTGTTTAGTCGAGCCTTTTCTGCTGTGCCAGTTTTATGGTGAGGTGTCCAGCTTTCCCTCCAATCATACTGCCCATTGGTATGTTATGAAACAGTTTATGGCCTTCATTAACTTTGATGATAATAATTAAATGAAGCTGTGAATTACATCCAGAGCCAGCTCTCTGGGGTGTTCCTGATTCAGTTTCCACAGACAATCAAGAGACTGTTGGTCTAACTAAGCCAGAGTCTAGAATATTGTGACTTAAATATATATCTTCTGAAAATAGAAGTCTGTCCATAGAGAAAAATATAAGACCAGAAACAAATATAAGTCAACCCAGAGAGATCCTTGCGATGAGCCAGAGACTGTAGTAGGGGAAGCTTCAGAGGAGAGGCAGTGCTTCCTCTGGGTGTCAGCCTGATTCAGTGAGAAGGAAAGGTTAATAGCACCTGCTAAGCCCTTATAATGAACTGAGCATATAGGGTCTCTTTAGTCCTCACAAAAGCCTCATAAAGATGCAGCACTGTGCCCACTGCCCAGAAGAGTGAACAAATGCTTGTTTCTCGGTAAACTTTATGGCATAAAGCAGAGGTCCCAGCTATGAGAACTGAAGCTGTGGATATCTTACAGTCCTCAGTTCATATGGATGAAGGGTTATCTGGGCCCATGAGGGGCTGTCTGCAGGGCCATGGGCCAGGGTCTCCCGAGTCTTCCATTGGAGTCCCATGATTTTATGCCTGATTCTAAGGAAGACAGTGCTGCAAAAAGAAGTAAGAAACAATGGGAAGGCTAGATCACTATGCCCTCCAGAGTATATTCAATGACCGAGGTGGAGTCCTCAAAAGAGGCAGCCATGTGGCAGGACAGGGACAGGGATGGAGGTGTGGATGCACCGTGTTAGCCTCATAGATGTACCACCGGGCATCTCCTAGGGAGGCTAAAGAAGGAGTGGAAAATGGCAAATGTCTTTGTTAGACAAATAGTCCCTCTGAAGCACAGGGAAAATGCTTTCTGGAGAAACTGAGAATTATATGCAGAGGGGCTGAGGGTGAGAGCAAGTCTGTGACCTGCCTTCATGGAAGGGTCTGCATCAGACATCAGACACGGGTGCTGCTGTCACCACAACCCAGGTTTTACTTTGCCTGGAATCATCTGAAAAACACACAATGATAAGTAGAACATTATTTTTGTGCTGTTCTCAACCTCTAGAAAAGGAAGCACAATTGAATTGTTACAAATGCACTTTTAAAGGAGTAAACAAGTAGATCAATGCTGCGGAATACGATTCAGAAAGTGACCAGTGAATATTTGGAATTTTAGTATCCGATAAAAGTGGCCTTCAAGCCAGAGTGTAATGAAGGGCTACTTACTTAATAAACGGTGTTGAGATAATTTGTTATCCCTTTGGCAAAAAGTAAATTTAGGTCACTTTCACTAAGGTCACTTATCATACCATGAAAACAAAAAGCTAGGCAAATCAAATGCCTAAACAATAAAAACATCAGAAAAATAGAGTATATCCCTAACCTTGAGAATAAGAAAGGGATTATTGAGAAACAAAAATGCAAAACTTATACAGAAAAAGATGGCCAAGTATGACCGTGTCAGGGACATGTATCAAGTTCTCAAAATTGTCCCATTGAAGCTTTTCTTGGTTTGAGCAGAACAAAAATGCATCATCTCTCACTGTCTCCATGGAGGTGGATGGCTGACAGCTTTCATCAAAACCTCTCTCCACTTAATGTTCTTCTCAAAGTCCTTTCAGGTCCTTGACATAGTTCAGGAATTAAGAGTCACGTAACAATTTTTGGCCACTTCCATTGGTGTCCTCCATAATGATCTTGTATTTTACTTTAGAATATAGCATTTATTATCTTGGGGCCTTAGCTAAAGCTAAGATTAAATAGTTATTTTTCATATCTTGGTGTGTGAATGTGTGTGTGTACTGTGTGTGTCTCATGACACTTCAAATTGATAGCAGCGGTAACTCTCGGGCAGGGGGAATGAGTGGAGTAGTGACTGGTCAAGAGCGACGTTAACTTCATCTGTGTTGTTTGAATTTTTATAGTGACAATATATTCATGTATTACTTGTGTAATTAAAAATAAATGAAATTAAATATACTCTAGCCTGTGCTGGATATGTTTCTGCAACTTAATTTCCATCTGCCAATGAAATAAATCTGAAACCTTTCATTTGGGTTAATGGTCCAACTTAATGTGTTGCTCTGTTGGAAAAAACCCAAATTGCAAGGAGCTTTTCAGGGCTCTGTGCTTTGGATTGCTCTTAAGGTCACAGCGTTTTCTTCTGATATTTGCTTTTTCCAGATATATGCTCAGTGTGTAATGTACATTTGTCCTGGTCCTTGGCTGACCTAAAGGAGTAAATGGCAAGGCCAGCAACTTCCTCTCTTGCAAACATGAGAGAATACATAGCTACCTCGTCCATTTCCAGCTGGAATCAAAGTCCAGTAGGTAGAATGTTTATTTGAACAGTGAAATTGAAATGGGCTTCTGTTTGGCTTCCCAAAATAAGCTGAATAACCACTTTTGTGATTTGCAGACAGCATCCTGGGGATATTTTGGCAAAGGGGCAGTCGTGAAATGAATGAGGTGATAAGTGCAAAATGGATAATGTGACTTTGGCTGGAAGCACGTGAGGCATGGCACTAAAGGCACACGGACCAGTCTTTCCCAGGCACCTTTCCTCTGCACAGTCTTCCACACTGCAGTAACAATACCTTAGTGATACCTGTTTAGTGTTTTATAAACATTTCAAAGTGCTTCCACACCTTCACCGGCCCATTTTACACCTATCGAGTGCCCATAATGGTTGGTTGCAGGGCTGGGAGTAGAAAGAGCTATTTCCTTTCAGAGTCTAGCTTGGGGAGGTAGACACTTCAGCTAGCATTATAGCCTTCTGGAAAGGGCTTTGAGAGAAGGAAATACAGGAGCTAGGGGACAGCAAAGGCAGACATTAGAGGGAGGTGAGACAAGCCGGGCTGCTTTGGGAAAACAGAGTGGCACAGGCTGACGCACCGAGGTCTGGAATTGCACCATGGGTTTTGAGAAACGTAGGTAATGAGTCCAGTACACGATCACAGTGAAGCTTCAGCCATGTGGAGAGTCTTGTGTGATCATTCATGGAGATTGAACCTGACGTGAAGGGAAGAACATTTGATAGATTCCAAGCAAGGGAGGGACTGGGACATATTTGCACTCCAGGGTGAAGCATCGACAGAAAGGAAGCACCACTGGAGGTTAGGAGGCCATTTAGGGAGCTCTCTCAGCAATCCGCACAAATGAGGCTGCTCTAAGACAGAGGTACACGGAAAGGTGGGAAGGAAATAGAATCGAGAGAAATGAAGGAGCTTCTGTTGCTGACTTCTTGGATGTTGGAGACGTGTGGAGAAGGGTGTCTGGATCGCTGTACCCATCCAGGCACCATTCACAAGGTAGTGAGACTAAAAGGAGGATTAGGGTCAGGGGAGAGTTGAAAAGTCTGCTTTTATAATATGTATTTTCCCACACTTTCTACCCAAATTCCAGTGAACTGGGTATGATTGTAGGATGAACTTTATCTTCTGGTAAGGAATTTTAGACACTCAATAAATGGACTTATCCAAGGCTTCCACCTGGTTATACCAAATATGGGAATATAATGGAGTTTTATTTGCTCTAGCACAGAGTTCCTTTAACTGAACTGTGAAAGTTGAGTCCCTTTGACTGTACGTCTACTCACTGTGCCTTAGAAGGCAGGATATATACCAGATGCTCCTTGGACAGAATTCCTTCCCTTATTCAGTGCATGCTTATGAATGCCTCCTCTGAGCCAGGCAAGCTTGAGATACTAGGAATTCAGCTGTGGAAGTTCAGCTCTCAAGAAGCTCACATCTAGGGTGTGGAGTTAGAGAAATCAGACCGGCACATGATACAGAAGGGACTAGGTGCTATGGAGAGAAGTGAGCCGGGGAGGGGATAGCCTGTGTTGGGGCGGAGGCTGCTGCTTTAGAGAGATGAGGGAAGGCCACTCGAATCTGATGCTGAGCAGAGATCAGGATTTTGTATAAGGGAAGTGAGGGTGTGAGTCATGTGGCCACCTGAGGAGAGCATTCCAGGATAAGGAAAAGGCAGGTGCAAAGGCACTGCTGCAGGGAGGTGTTTGATATATCCAAGGAGTGTGGAGAAGTCCTGTGTGGTGGCTGCAGAGGGAGCAGGGGGAGGATGGTGGGAGGTGAGAATAGAGACCTCTGAGATAGGTCCTCGAGAGCCTTAGAGGCCATGTGAATTGCATGGGACCCACTGGAGGGAGCCATTCCCAGAGCCATGACAGGTTGGGAACTGCCTGCAAAGGACCACATTCTGGCCGTGGGGAAGGGCAGAAACAGGAGACCAATTTGGAGGCTGGGGCCTGGGGCCTGGGGCCTAGGACAGGCATGGTGAGCAGTGGTCAGTTTCTGAATCCATTCTCAGGGTAGACACAATAGGATTGGTGATTGGTTGAATACGAGATGTGAGACAAAGACAAATGCCAAGGACGGCTCCAAGGGCTTTTCCGGAACAGCTGCCAGGATGAAGTTGGCATTTATTTAGGTGGAGGCAAGGAAGGAGCAGGTTTGGGAGCTGGAGATAGAGATTCTTTTTTGAAAGTGTTAATTTGAGATGTTCAATTAGACACACAGTGGAGATGCCAAATAGACAATTATACAGGAGTCTGGTGCTGAGTGCTGAGGTCTGGGATGGAGACATCACCCTGAAGGTCCTTGGCATTTAAATGCTGTTTAAAACCAGGAGGCCAAATGAGCTCACCAAGGGAGAGAGAAGGGATAGAAGAGGGAGAGGGTCTGAGGACTCAGCCCTGGAGCATAGATAATTAACAGGCAGATGAGGAGAAACTGGGAGAGGGGACTGAGAAGGAAGAGCAGGCAAGAGAAAGAGGGCTAAGGGAGAGCCATTACCTACAATCAGGTCAAGAAGCATTTCTACAGGAGAGATTTATGCTGCCAATCTTCCAATAGATCAAGTAGCGTGGAGACCGCTGAGACCCAGCCACTGGAGACCATTAGCCTAGGGAGGTCATTGGTGGCCTTGCCAAGCCCTGTTTTGATGCTGGGTCCAGGAGGCAGTGTAGTCAGAGGAATCACAGACAGCCCAGTGCAGACAACAGGCAACTCTTTCAAGGAGTCATCTTATAAAGGTGCGTGGACACTCAGAGGAAACCTGGGGTGGGGAGGGGGTGGATGGTGGCAGAGTTCATTTAAATGTGTTTGGTTTTTAGTGGGCAATATGATCACATTTTTTATGCTGATAGGATTCATTCTGGAGAGAAAGACACTGGTGACATAGGAGTGATACCTTAGACCATTCACATGTTGGACTAATTAGCAGGCGCTGCATGTGTTAAGAAAGAGGAGTTGGGGTTGTTCAAGAACTCCTGTAAGTGGAGAGAACCTGGCTAAGGGAGGGGCTGGTACGAATGGCTTATAAGCATTCAAAATAAATGTATTGGGGCTGTCCCTCAGGGGATGAGAAAATGTTGGATTCATGCTTTGTGCTTTATATTACAGTGAATTCCAGATGTATTAAATTTAAATGCTAAAGGGTAAAATTATAAAGGTTTTAAAGTAAACCACAGAAGAAATTTTAAAAGCAGCTTGGGGTATGAAAGACCTTCTGGAGCATGACACAAAAGCAGGGACCCCAAATGAAAATGCTGATAAATTCAACTTCATACAAGTAGAAAAATTCCACATAGCTAAAAATAATCAAAACATTAAAAAATACAGGGGAAATGTCTGTAATTCATAAGACCAATAAAGAGCTAATTTCAAAAATACATAAGCTTTTACAAATCAATAAGATAAAGACAACCTAAAGGGGAGAATGAAAAATGTCCCCCGATAGGCATTCTAAAGTGGTATGACTTACATGGAAGACAGTCTGGCAATGTCTTTCAAAATTAAAAATGCATATACCTTTTTCCTAGAATCTTCATTACAGATATTTTCTCACAAATAAACTTCTACATGTGCAAAATAATGTTTACCCAGGAATCTTTGTGGCAGGATTGATTGTAATAGCAAAATATTGGAGGAAACCTAAAGGTGATCTCTCAGTAGGAGACTGGTTTTATTATAAATTATGAGACAGCTATACAAGGGAATACTATGCAGTCATTAAAAAGAACAAGGCAGCTCTTATGTCATTAGATTTCTGAGATACATTGTGAGAAGAGAGAGCGCTAGAATACTTTGTTACATTTTTAAAATACATAAAACTGTTGAATCATATCCCACCATTTGTCACAGAAGCAATGTAGGAGTAAAAATAAACACACAGCCATGCCAAGCCAAAAGCTGTGAGGTATGTTCCCTGCAGATGAGAACAGTGAGGAATCTCTGAAGCTAGAAGACATAAAGGGAAGATGGAACACAAAGCAGTAAAGCCGCGGACACATGAGCCCTACAGGTGAGAGAAAAGCCCTCCCGCAGAACCTCTGATTAATTCCTATCCCAGGATTCAGGAGGCCCTGGGAAAGAGTAGGTCTTCAATAGGCAATTAATTGAAGACTATGAGAAAACTGTTCTATTCTTCCATTTTCAGAGAGGCCAGTGTAGATGTATGACTTTTTTTTTTTTTTTTTTTTTTTGAGACAGAGTCTCCCTCTGTCGCCCAGGCTGGAGTGCAGTGGCACGATCTCAGCTCACTGCAAGCTCCGCCTCCCGGGTTCATGCCATTCTCCTGCCTCAGCCTCCTGAGTAGCCGGGACTACAGGCACCTGCCACCACGCCCGGCTAATTTTTTTGTATTTTTAGTAGAGACGGGGTTTCACCGTGTTACCCAGGATGGTCTCGATCTCCTGACCTTGTGATCCGCCCGCCTTGGCCTCCCAAAGTGCTGAGATGACAGGCATGAGCCACCACATCTGGCCAGATGTATGATTTGTAGTCAGGAATAGGGCTTTCTGAATTTGGAGTCCTTAGAGGAATCGAATAGAACTTTCTTAACTGGGTGAAGGTTATTAATCAGTGAGGTACAACATATATCATATGTACCAATGAGATAACAGAAGCCTTCTCATCCAAGGGGAATAAATCAAAGGTATACTACCAGTGCTGTTGTTTAACATTGTACTGAGCCCTGGTCAAGGCAGTAAGTCAAGATTTACAAAGATAACAATTAGCTCCAGCCTAGGCAAAAAGAGCGAAACTGCGTCAAAAAACAAAACAAAACAAAATAATTAGATACTGGACAGAGATAACACTCATTAATTACAGATTGCTTATGACTGCTTAATGAAAGCCTTTTATATTGAGATACATTTAAAAACCATCTTATTAGATAGTTCTAGTTAGGGCCAGGCACGGTGGCTCACACCTGTAATCCCAACACATTGGGAGGCTGAGGCAGGTGGATCACCTGAGCTCAGAAGTTCAACACCAGCCTGGCCAAACAGTGAAACCCTGTCTCCGCTAAAAATAGAAAAATTAGCCGGCATGATGGCATATGACTGTAGTCTCTGCTACTCGGGAGGATGAGGCAGGAGAATTTCTTGAACCTGGGAGGCAGAGGTTGCAGTGAACTGAGATTGGGATACTGCACTCCAGCCTGGGTGACAGAGCAAGACTCCATCTCAAAAAAAAAAAAAAAAAAAAAGGTTCTAGTTAGTTTTCTGTGGATTCTTGATTTTTTTTCTAAGCAAAAGTACCTGTATACAGTGTTGAAACAAGTTAGAAAATAAAGTTAGACATTAGTACACATCTGTTTCCTCTTTTTCCTCTTGCTCTCATTACATACACACTCACAAAGAAAGATGTTGACGGATTTAAGATCTAAATATGAAAACCTAAGAGCTTCTGCACAGCAAAAGAAATTACCATCAGAGTGAACAGGCAACCTACAAAATGGGAGAAAATTTTTGCAACCTACTCATCTGACAAAGGGCTAATATCCAGAATCTACAATGAACTCAAACAAATTTACAAGAAAAAAACAACCCCATCAAAAAGTGGGCGAAGGACATGAACAGATACTTCTCAAAAGAAGACATTTATGCAACCAAAAGACACATGAAAAAATGCTCATCATCACTGGCCATCAGAGAAATGCAAATCAAAACCACAACGAGATACCATCTCACACCAGTTAGAATGGCAATCATTAAAAAGTCAGGAAACAACAGGTGCTGGAGAGGATGTGGAGAAATAGGAACACTTTTACACTGTTGGTGGGACTGTAAAGTAGTTCAACCATTGTGGAAGTCAGTGTGGCAATTCCTCAGGGATCTAGAACTAGAAATACCATTTGATCCAGCCATCCCATTACTGGGTATATACCCAAAGGACTATAAACCATGCTGCTATAAAGACACATGCACACATATGTTTATTGTGGCACTATTCACAATAGCAAAGACTTGGAACCAACCCAAATGTCCAACAAACGATAGACTGGATTAAGAAAATGTGGCACATATACACCATGGAATACTATGCAGCCATAAAAAAGGATGAGTTCATGTCCTTTGTAGGGACATGGATGAAGCTGGAAACCATCATTCTCAGCAAACTATCGCAAGGACAAAAAACCAAACCCCGCATGTTCTCACTCATAGGTGGGAACTGAACAATGAGAACACGTGGACACAGGAAGGGGAACATCACACTCTGGGGACTGTTGTGGGGTGGGGGGAGGGGGGAGGGATAGCATTAGGAGATATACCTAATGCTAAATGGCGAGTTAATGGGTGCAGCACACCAGCATGGCACATGTATACATATGTAACTAACCTGCACATTGTGCACATGTACCCTAAAACTTAAAGTATAATAATAATAATAATAATAAAAAGAAAGCCAAAACTATAAAGCTATTAGGAGAAAATTTAGAAGAATACTTTTATAATCACTATTTTTCTGAGAAGCCACAAGGGAAAAAACTGATCAACTGGCTGCAATAAAAATACCAAAAACTTCTGCACCCTAAAACAATCATTAGATTAAAAATGCTTACTTTTTTTTAACAAAGTAAAATAACGATAATAATCAGGGGCATCATTGGGCCAACGAATTGGTTGCAACTGATTAACATCCATAATATAAATTAATAAAATGATAAACAACTGAATTAAAAATGAACAAAAGGTATAAATAGGCAATTCACAGAAAAAAAGGACAACTATTAATAGTGGTAATTTTGCTTAGCCTCCATGGTAAACAAGAAAATGTAAATGAATGCTATAAGGCATGAATATATGTATATATATAATATTCATATGTAATAGATATAATATATAACATGTATATTATATATAGCTATGTAGAAATATATTAGCTATATAGAATATTATATGTATATTACATATAGATAGTATATATTATATAACATATAATATACATATAACATTATATATTATAATATACATATATTTATTATACATAGGTGTATTTTAAGTTTTATTTTGTTATATAGGTAGACTCATGTCATGGGAGTTTGTTGTACATATTATTTCATCTCCCTGGTATTAAGCCTAGTACCCACCCAGCAGTTATTTTTTTCTGCTCCTCTCTCTCTTTACACCCTCCACCCTCAAGTAGGTACCAGGGTCTGTCGTTCCCTTCTTTGTGTTCATGAGTTCTCATAATTTAGCTCTCACTTATAGGTGATACTATGCAGTATTTTACTTTCTGTTCCTGCGTTAGTTTGCTAAGGATAATAGCCTCCAGCTCTATCCATGTTCAAGCAAAGACATGATCTTGTTGTTTTTTATGGCTGCGTGGTATTCTATGGTGTATATATACCACATTTTCATAATTCTGTCTGTTGTTGATGGGCATTTAGGTTGATTCCACGTCTTTGCTATTGTGAATAGTGCTGCAATGAACATTTGCATGCATGTGTCCTTATGGTAGAATGATTTGTATTCCTCTGGGTATATACCTAGTAGTGGGATTGCTGGGTTGAATAGCAGTTCTGCTTTTAGCTCTCTGAGGAATTACGATATTGCTTTCCACAATGGTTGAACTAATTTATTATACTGCCACCAACAGTGTACAAGTGTTCCCTTTTCTCTGTAATCCTGCCAGCATCTGTTATTTTTTAACTTTTTATTACTTGTCATTCTGACTGGTATAAGAAGCACTGATATTTTTAACAAAAATTATACAGATAAAATGTACTCATCATTGGTAAAGGTGTGGGTAAATGGCTCTTTTATAAATTGTTTGCAGCAGTATAAAATGGTAGGAGCCACTTTGGAAGGAAATTGAAAGTATCAATGTGTGTTCAACTTGCATATGCCTTTGAGCAAATGATTCTATTTCTAGAAATCTAACCTATGTGAACATCCACCCATGCTTCCCAAAATACATACAAGATATTCATCATTAATTGAATAATATAAAATGGAAACAACTTAAGTGTCTATTAATAGAGAATTATCATATAAATTCTATTTTATTCATACTATGGGAAAGTCCATAGTCTGCGCTCTAAAATGCCGTACATACTGCCTCTCATTCAACTACACGGCCTTTGCATATTCCCAATAATGTGCCTTGTGAAACAGTAATTAATCAGCTAATCAATCAGTTCATCCATTCATTCATCCTTGCTTGCCTTAATTTTACAATCATTTATTTATTTATTTTTGTTTTTTTGAGATGGAGTCTCGCTCTGTAGCTCAGGCCGGACTGCAGTGGCGCGATCTCGGCTCACTGCAAGCTCCGCCTCCCGGGTTCACGCCGTTCTCCTGCCTCAGCCACCCGAGTAGCTGGGACTACAGGCGCCCGCCACCGCGCCTGGCTAATTTTTTTGTATTTTTAGTAGAGACGGGGTTTCACCATGTTAGCCAGGATGGTCTTGATCTCCTGACCTCGTGATCCACCCGCCTTGGCCTCCCGAAGTAAGCAGTCTGCTATGTTCTAACAGATATAAAGATTTTTTTTTAAGTCCTCAAAAAAAAGCCTCAGGTGCATGCATGTTATAGGAAATTAATGTCACCCCGTTTATCATATGGAGGCCGCTCCTATTCCACAGTACTATTTATAAAAACATTCCACTGGAAATATCTTTCCTAGGCAATTGACGGAACATGGCTGAATCTAAATCTTGTTTTAGGCCCTTATTAGCAAGATAACTTTGCACAGGCTGCCAAAACTCACTGGCCCTCAGGCTCTTCATCTGTAAAAGGGGGTAAGGATACCAACTTTGCTATATCTTGGGAAAGGTTAAATGGAAAATGAACATGGCATGTAAAAGAGGTTAAATAAATGTTTTTTACTTGAAGTGTTACCCTCAAGGAACTCATATTCCAGACTGTGAGATGACAGAATTGGGTAAAATAGTGTCATGAGACAGGTAATCACAGGTAGGGGTGACACTGAAAATGTTTAGCAGGTAGTCTCACTTGGGTACCAACTAATGCAGGCACACTCATCAGTGACCAGCAGTGCTGGTACAGGGCCCTAGAAGTCCTCTGATGGTCCAGGCATCAGCCTTTTGGGAGCTGGATCAACAGGAGATGAGGTAGGGAATTTCTAGGGGGCAAAAACCAGGGCAGCCAAGGCTATGGAGAAGGATTCAGGGGGTTGCATGAGTGGGGTTAGCACAGTGACTATTTCCGATAGGTGCAGAAGTATTTTAATATTTTAAGCATTGGCTTGAATTTATTAATGTCAGAAGTAAGGAGTGAATTGCCATTTTCCTTTCCTAAGTCTAATAAAAGGCATAAAAGAGAAATAAAAAATTACTGTGAAGTTTTGGACCAATAGTAACCAAATAAAGAAAAGTTTAGCCTGGAGCCACAAAGTCCAAAGCCTGATGGCCGAGGGACAAAACAGAAGGTCTTGGAGAGGACAGAGAGATCTCAGTGGGGATGGTTCCTAATAACCCCTCTCCACCCTCAGAAGCCACGTTAACTTATCAGAGCCCTTAAAATTCTCACTATATATCCCCATCTCCAAAGAAAAGGAGCTCTTTACATTTTCTTTATCTGAGAGCCAAGTGGAGATGGCTGTTGGAGAGACAGGTGTGAAACTAGACATGTGATCAACAGAGCAGTCACTTTCTTTATCCAAAGAGAGGACATGGCAACTACACAGGGAATTGGGGGTATTCCCAATTGGAGTGGGACCACCCCCTACTCCCACACCAACCAGATGAAATGAGTCCTGGTAAAGAATATTTAACAAATGCTTGGAGGGACAGCTGAATGCAGGCATTCTTTTTAAAACAAGAAAGAAAGGAAAATTAAAAAGCAGCATTCGTTTAGCATTCCCTGAACCTCTGACATGTTCTTGGGGTAGAGAAAATGAGTGGACTATGATATATTCACTCATCTGAAAATTATGGATCAGTGAGAAAACAGTAACCCAGACTTTATCAGAGCAAACATGTGCCTAATCAGAGTTGGGCAAACATAAGCCAGATGGAAAATGCAATATGATGACCAAGTCAACCTCTTTCAGGTGCAAAAGTACCACATATGTGGGGGTGGGGGCCAGAGGAACATGGTGTGAAAAATAAGAGGAAGCCAAGCTAGAAGAAAATACCAGATGAAAGGAAATTATTAGCAATCATTTTATGTTACAGAGCAATTTAGTAAGAATGAAAATTCGGGTTAGCTCAAGATAAAATGATCAAAGGCAGTTAAATAGAAGAGAACTTTCAGATCGTAGGACATAAGCAAAAACCCAGTTGTTACTGAACTCAAACATAAATTTGGTTAAAAATATAAAAAGATAACTGCAGACTGGGAGAAAATACTTGCAAATCATTTCTGCGGTAAAGAACTTATATTCAGAATATGTAAAGAATACTCAAAATTGAATAAGAAAACAAGAAATCCAAGTGTAAAATAGGCAAAAGATTTACAAAGGCAAAATGAAAACTGTGTTCACACAGAAACTTAAAGCCAAATGTTTATAGAAGCTTTATTTGCAATCAACCCAAACTGGAAATAACTTAAATGTCCCTCAGGAGCGGAATGGATAAACACACTGTGGTACATCCATAAAATGTAATAGTATAGAGCAATAAAAAGAACAAGCTACTGGTGCCAGCAACAACATGAGTGGATATCAAATGTATTACACTAAATGAAAGAAGCCAAAGTCTACATAATATAAGATCGCATTTATATAATATTTTGGAAAAGGCAAAACGATACAGACAGGAAACAGATTGGTGGTTGCCAGGGCCCACGAAAGGGTGTGAGCAAATATTTTGAAAATGAATGATTGTTCTATATGTCGATTGTGGTCGTGGTTACATGACTGTTTATCAACGTGAAGAACTCTGCATTAAAAGGGTGAATTTATGGCATGTAAATAATGCCTTAATAAGAAAACAAAAAATAATTAAAAAAAAATTAGAAACACCAAGAACAGGGAAAAATCTAAAAAATCAAATTAGTGATGTGAAGAAAAGACCTGATATAATCACTGAGTATTGTAAGTGATAAAGGCAAAAATATTAAAATAGGAGAGAAACTAATATGTTTGTGCACCATTCAACATAAGGTAAAGTGATGTCTTTGAAACAAAACAAAAAACCCTACAAATGGAAAAATATGTTTGATATTTAAAATTTTCTGAAAGAACAAATAACCATACGTATTTTTTAAAAATTGTTCCAGAATTCTTAATATTTAGACACTTACTACTTAAGCTATTGTGTTTTATAAATACTCTTTTTCCGATGAATCCAGGCAGAAAAGTAAAATTGCTACTACAAAGAAAAAAATTCAGCTGGCCTCAGACTTTCCTACACTGATTGCCTGTACCAAAAAAATATGAAGTCTTAAGGCAAAAAGACTCACCATAAGAGACACTTGGTTATTCATAGCCAAGGTGCCTTCAAAATCTAAAGGTAATAAGGAAATATTGTCAAACATGAAATAAGTGAACATCTTTGAACCATTTTGGAAACTGAAAAACAAACAAGGCAGGACACAATGGCTCATGCCTGTAATCCCAGCACTTTGGGAGGCTGTGGTGGGTGGATTGCTTGAGCCCGGTTCGAGACCAGCCTAGGCAATATGGTGAAACCCCATCTCTACAAAAAATACCAATATTAGCCCGGCATGGTGGTGCATGCCCGTAGTCCCAGCTACTCAAGAGGCTGAGGTAAGAGGATTGCTTGAACCTGGGAGGCAGAGGTTGCAGTGAGCCAAGATGGCACTAACTTTACTCCAGCCTGGACACAGACAGAGACGCTGTCTCAATAAAAAAAAAAAGTGAAGAAGCAAATTTTAAAAATAAATAAAAATAAAAACCAAAACAAACAACAAATAGCTCTGTGTAAGTCTCATCTAACCAAAGGGTTTTTTAAAAAGTAAACTAAGCAGGAGAAAATGTGTTAAATGGCTTTGTAGTGAGGAGTGAATCCATTTAAGTATAAAACTTGTAATTAATAATTATAAGAATTATGGGTACAGATCATCTTGCAGACATGATGTGCCTGAAAATCACTTAAAAATGTTCTAAAATAACAAATAATTGGATCTTGGCAGAATTGCCAAGAGCCCACGTCTAAAACTGAAGCATAAAGATTTGTTTAAAATGGATCTGACTGTTACTTTGTTTTCCTTAATCTTCATTTTTTGCTTTAGAAAGATCTTTTTGGAAATAACACTTGTGTGGTAAAGAGACATTTATTTCAAAGTGAAGTGTCTCTTTAGTTAGTCCTTTCATTTTCAACTTCAATTCAAATTCAGCTAAAATTAAATACAGTAATTTTTATAAAAATACAATCTATGGAATGGTCTGATATTTATAACAGTTTTCCTGACTAGCTCTCTATCCTTTTAGCTCTGTATATGCATAGAAAGATAACTGTAGTCATAATAATAGTAATAATATTTAACATTTATGTCATGTATATGCTAGGTGTTTTATGTGGGTTAGCTCGTGACAGTAACCCCTGTGGTGTAAGTACTATCATCATCATCTTCATTTACAGATGAGGAAGCCGAGACACCATTGTGTCCTGCCTGGACACATGTGACTGGACCAGGAGAGACCCAGAGGCAGTCAGGCTGGCTCCTGCTCTTTGCTGACATGCTTAGTGACCTCCTAAAGATTCATGGTGGCCAATTCTAAGAGAAGGAATATTTTTTTCACTTTTATCTGTGTACATACTTTTCCATAATTGTCTGATTCTTTTAGCTATGTGTATTTGTTTAAGAAAGCATAATTTTTAAAAAAATTGTAAAGAGTTAGAAGTAAGTTTAAAATAGGCTAAGATATAAGTGGGATGTTGAAAATTAGATTGTTTTACTTCTTTGAATTTGTATCTTAAATTTTCACATTTTGAAATATTGAAGAAAAAATGAGTGATCTGATTTAAAGTGAGATTGATTCCCTTTTAGGCAGTCCAGCCAAGCAGCCATCTCTCTTTGGGTTTAATTTACCTTTTCATTTTTATATTAGTAGTACTTGATCCTTTGCCTGTTAATTTCTCCAAAGTTCATTGTTTAGAAATACATGCGTTCCTGCTTCTTCTCAAAGTGCATTGGTATCCACCAAGAAGAGGATAGCTGTGGAGTATAAATAATTACAGTGACATAAAATGGGAAGGAAAAGATGCCTATGGGAAAAACATGTTATTTTTAAATCATTGTTTTTGGAAGAACTAATGTCAGGTCTTTATAAACTTCATTACAGAATTTATACAAGGCTCTGTCACCAACTCTCTCTGTTCATCTCTACTAAGCCCACTGAGAAAAATTGTAAGGTACTTATCTTACATATTTATATAAATAACTTATTCATATAAATAAATATTTTATCATCACACATAAATGACTGGATGGATTCTCAGTAAATCTGGGGAGTATTAGAGGTATAGATGTACTTACAATATTTAGGCTATCTAGTGAGCCAGAAATTGTATCCGGAGACATGGGAGTCATTTCAGAGCAGCTGGAACTGAAGGAAAGAATTTATTAAATTCAGAAACTGAGTTTTGAGACCATCTAACTTAAAATTATAGCCTTTGGAACATAACCCCCAAATTTTTTCAGGTTTTTTAAAGAAGCCCCTTAAAAGGACAGGCAGCATCCCCCATTGACACTAAGACATCGCTAGAGGCTGGTGTGACCCCTAAGCTGGGCCGGTAGAGAGGAAGAGCCCAGTGGTTTCATACTCATGCCGGGACTGGAAGTCACAGGACCAAACCCCACCAACAGCAGGCGCTGTGACCCAGCTGTGTGGAGTCAGGACGATTCATCACTGTGATTCACCTTAACAGCGATGTGCCTGGGTGCTCTGGAAAGGCCGGCTGGAGACAGTGATAGAAACAGGCAACGTATCGAGGGGTCAATATGGGGGTGACCCCTGTGCCAAGCATGCATAATCCCCTCCAATCCTAACAATTGATTAATGAGGGAAATTTAATTATCCGGTGATGTCAATGAGGAAATAGAGGCTTGAAACGATGAAGAACGTTTCTCAAGGTGACGCCTGGAGAATGGCAGAGGCAGCAGATAAACCAGGGCTGGTTGAGAGCATGACTGTAGGGTTTCCAATCCCTGCTCCAGCACTGACTAAGGTATAGGCTTAGCATGTTTCTCAACTTTTCTGTAACTCAATTTCCTAGTCTATAAAGTGCAGAATGTAATAGTATAATTGTTGCCGGGCTGTGATGAGGGTCAAACAAGCTAATAAATATAAACCTCTGGGTGGTGTTTGACAAGTGCAGGAGCCCAGAAAACCGGTGCAGTTATTCTCATGGTTATGGTGTCTCACGGTTCCACGTATGCTCGGCTTCTTTCACTCTCCACACAGCCACAAGAAGATACTGGTTGTCCCCCAGGAAACTAATGTGATTGACTTTTCAAACTCTACACTGATTTTTAAAACTGCAAGGCCGTGAATTCAAGATTCCGTGACTAGAAAATGCCTGGCACTTCCTCACAAGCCTCTAATATTGTCACTCAAATGACAGACAGTGAAGCTTGAGTAGGGATGGGGCTGGCAAGCAGAAAATGGAAACTTTGCCACGATGACATGAGACTCCCTGAAGGATTCTAAGTGTTGGCATTCTTGATGACTGTATTAGTCTGCTCTCATGCTGCTAATAAAGACATACCAGAGACTGGGTAATTTATAAAGGCAAGAGGTTTAATGGACTCACAGTTTCACGTTGCTGGGGAGGCCTCACAATCATGGCAGAAGGCAAAGGAGAAGCAAAGGCATGTCTTACATGGCAGCAGGCAAGAAGTGCGCGTGCAGGGGAACTCCCCTTTATAAAACCGTCAGATCTCTTGAGACTTATTCACTCTCAGGAGAACAGCACAGGAAAGACCTGTCCCCATGACAGTGGGGACACAGCCGAACTATCAGTGACTAATTTGGCTTCCCCCACACCCATTGACTCTGTCATGGCCTTAATCTCTGGGACTGTCCCCCACTCTGAAGGTGCTCAGAGTCTCACATAGTCAAAGCCACTTGGTCTTCTGTTGAATGTCACTGAGGAATCACAAGACAAAGGCCAGGCAGAGAGGGTTAGGCCGTGTATGTATTGCACCAACTGACTGAACTATACTAATGAATCAGTAACTTTTTTGTTCAGGTAGACAATTGATGATTGGGGTTGTTGTTTTACCTGGATGAAAGACGGGTGTTTTAGACACCTCTTTGTATTGATGTCATCATTTCTTTAGCAACATGACCAAACACTGGCGTTTTTCTTGTGTCCTATTGACTTGGTTGACATGACTATAAACACTTATCCCTTCTTACATGTTCATTTTCCACTGGAATAAATATGGAAAAAGAAAAAAAAGAAAAGCTGGCCTCTTTTTGACTAAGTAGTAAAAATAGAGACTGAGAGATAAGGTCGGTATTTCCTGGGGGATTAAGAGAAGCTACAGGGGATTCCAGAGTC
This sequence comes from Pongo abelii, assembly GCF_028885655.2. Taxonomy (NCBI): domain Eukaryota; kingdom Metazoa; phylum Chordata; class Mammalia; order Primates; family Hominidae; genus Pongo; species Pongo abelii. Next base: position 101,170,036 of record NC_072001.2, on the reverse strand, counting down.
ATTCCAGAAACATAAAGAAAAAGCAGGTGAAAAGAAGGGCTCAGAGTAATGTCCCTGCTTCAACTAGTGGTATGTATCACTCTTCAAGCATCAGGGCCAATACTCAGGCATCTCAAATGGAGAGGAGAGTGGACTCACAGAGAAAGAGAGGAGAAATATTCTATTAATATTTGAGGCTTTCCAGAGGGATGCTTTAGGCAACCGGGAATCACCTTACTGAGGAGTTGTTTGACTCCTTCTCACATCATGGAGATATTGTTATGTTTATGAGATACCATTAATCCCCTCTCTCTGTCAGCCTTTCCCCTTGGCTTAAAGTGAGCCTTCCTCTCTGCCTGTTCTAAATGGGAACGATGCCTCTGTTGGCTAATTTGCAGTAGGCCCTGTGATCAGGCAGTTCTCTCCCACACAGTAGTTGAACCAGTCTTTGTGGGTGAGTAATTGAGGTGTCTGGAGTCTGTACAATTACAGCTTACAGGATGTCATGCATCATGCCTCTCACGGAGTTTCTTCCCCAAGGCAGTGGGGATAATCGTGCACTTGATCCCTTGTTCCAGGAACATCCAAACTGAGGCATCAGTTCTTGCAGTCTAATGCTCCATTGTATCCACGTGAACCTGAGCAGGTTTGCTACCTTTGTCACCCAGAAAGTTCCCATGCCTTCCAGTTGGTCTCCTTACCTTCCGCAATTCAGTCTCACCAACACCCTAAATTGCAACTCTGAACACTCCTCCCCATGTTCTGATCCATCTGTTAACTCCACAGCCTCTTTATTTGTCCACCTCATGTACTATGCTCCTGTAAGACCAAGCTGCTGGCAGTTCCCCATACGCTCTAGGGCTCTAGGTTTCCACACCTTTATTTACAATCCTGCCTCCTGGGATTCTCCTCTTTACCTGTCATCATCAGGTCGGGTCTTACTCATCTTTCAGGTATGAATTCAGACATGATAACTCTCCAGGAAGCTTTTCTTAAACTCCTGGGTTAATCCCCAGGCACCCTGGGCATTATTCCACATTAACACTAATCTTGAGATTATGCACTCATCTTCTTGTGAAATTTTCTTGGGCAGCGACCTTGTCTTATTTGTTCCTGAGTACCTAGCACCTGACCCAGTGCCTGATGCTTAGTAGAGACTCACAGAGCGTTTATTGAACTGATCTGGTTTTTATTCCCATGGTAATACATTCTGATTAGATCCGTGTCAACAAGTCTGTCCCTTTCGTTTGCACAGCCCTTGACCTTACCATGAGGTGAAGTCATCAGGGTATGGAGTTGAGGCTTGAGATGATCCATAACTTCCCCTGGAACCCAGATCCAGTGCTGAGCACAGCAAGGGAGACTCACCTCTGGGACTTGGGAGAATGTGAGCGAGATGTTGGAACTTTGCTTCCTCTGGTCCCTGGTCATTGATAGATGGTTTCCTCTTGCCCTGTTTGTATGCTCTGCGGTCTCCCGTGCCTTCTGGCCATCCAGGGCATGGGGTGTGAGCTGGCTGCTGCCCTTCAGAGGCTCCAGCAGGCTTGGCAAACAGCCTTCTAGTGTGGGCTGTGGCCAAAGTCTTCCCCAGACTGCGCCTGAGTGAGGAAGGGCAACAGAGGCCGTTTGTCTCCCAGGTTATTCCCACCTGCCCTCCCCTTCCTGCCTTATGCTTCCCAGCTGATGGAAAGTGCAGGATTGGGGGGGCACCCAGAAAGTTGCCCTGGGCAGTTGGTGTACTGCCCTCCTTAGGAAGGGGACAGCAGATAGCTTTTGAGTGTGAGCAGCCACTCACATACACCACACACCCATCACATACACACACATCGCATACACCACACGTTACATATGCCACACACCACACACACCCAATATATACCACATACCACACACACCACATACACATGCATCACATACACCACCACACATTACATACACCACACACCAGACGCACCCAATATATACCACACACCACATACCACACACCACATACACATGCATCACATACACCATCACACGTTACATACACCACACACCACACACACCCAATATATATCACACGCCACATACCACACACAGCGCATACACATGCATCACATATACCACCACACGTTACATACACCACACACCACACACACCCAATATATATCACACACCACATACCACACACACCACATACACGTGCATCACATACACATGTTACATACACCACACACCACATGCACACCCAATGTACACCACACACACCATATAAACACACATTGCATACACCACACGTGTTATATACACCACACACTGCACACACACACAATATATACCACACACCACATACACGTCACATCCACCACACGTTACATACACCACACACCACAAACATACCCAATGTACACCATGCACACCACATACACACACATCACATACAGCACACATGTAACATACAGCACACATGTAACATACACCACATATGCTATACACACATCCTATATATACCACACACCACATACAACACATCACATACAGCACACATGTAACACACCACACATGCTATACACACATCCTATATATACCACACACACCACATACACACACATCACATACAGCACACATGTAACATACACCACACATGCTATACACACATCCTATATATACCACACACACCACATACACACACATCACATACAGCACACATGTAACATACACCACACATGCTATACACACATCCTATATATACCACACACACCACATACACAGACATCACACACACCACACGTTACATACACCACACACCACACACACCACACATACACCCAATGTACACCAAACCCACCACATACACACACATCACATACACTACAAGTTACATACACCACACACCACACACACATTCAATGTATACCACACACACCACATACACACATATACACCACACATTACATACACCACACACCAAATATATACCACACACATCACATATCACACACACCACATACACATGCATCACATATACCATATGTGTTGCGTATACCACACACCACACACACACTATATATAACACACACATCACATACATACACTGCATACACCGCACATGCCACACACATACCCACACATTGCATGCACCACACATATTGCATACACCACACATACCACACACACCTCATACATCAGACATGTAACATGTACTGCATGCCACACATGCCCCAATATGCACCACACACACCGCATACACACACATACACACATTTCATACACTACACATATACCACACATTGCGTACACCACACGTTACATACACCACACATCACACGCACACTATATATAACACACACATTGCATACACCACACGTTGCATACAACACACATGCCACACATACCCACACATTGCATACACCACACATGTTGCATACACCACACGTACCTCATACATCAGACATGTAACATGTACTGCATGCCACACATGCCCCAATATGCACCCCACACACACCACATACACACACATACACACATTACATACACTACACATATACCACACATTGTGTACACCACACGTTACATACACCACACATCACGCACACACCCAATGTATGCCACATCATACACACACATTACATATACCACGCATACCACACACACCCAATATACACCACACATATCACATACATCACACATGTTACATATACCACACACCACATACCACACACAGCACACACACACATCATATGCACCACACATGACACACACACTCCCAATATACACCACACACACCACATACACACAAACCACATATACACACACCGTGTACACACGTTACATACACACATGTTACATACACAACACATGTCACACACACCCATTGTACACCATACACACCACATATCACACATACTATGTACACACATAACATACATGCCACACATACACCCAATATACAGCACACACGCCACATATACATACATCACATACACCACATATGCTACACACAATACCCATATACACCACACACACCACATACCACACATACCACATACACAGATATCACATACACCACATACCACACACACCCAATATATACCATGCACATCACACACCCAATATACTCCACACACACCACATACACATATATCACATACACCACCCACAGTATACACAGCACATACACTTCCCTCCTATATACACCACATGTATATAGGTATATAGGTATGTGGTGTATATAGGCAAGAAAACCATGCCTGTGTCCTCCTGACTCTCATATAAGTGGGTCACGTATTGTGCACATATGTGAATGGGTGCACAATATACACACCACACACTCAGCACACATACATCACACACACATACACCACACCCACACACACCACACATACACACACTCCATATACACCACACACACACATACCACACGCCCACACCTCACATGCATACACCACACACACTACACCACACCCATCCTCCACCACACACACATCACCTACACCACTCACACACCTAATGTACACTACACACACCCTACACCATACACGACACACACCACACACATCACTCTCACACACACCACATTCACACACGCCACACACCCACTCAGCCCCCCACATAATCACACACCCACACTCTACACACATACTGTTCATACAAGCCACACACACTATACCACACACACAACACACACACATATCACATACACCCTATACCACTCACTCACATACCCTCTCACACACATACCACACCACACCCACATACCACACACGCCACACACACATTTGTAATTCTTTGGCAACCTCGCTCCTACTTGAGGTCATGTCTGTGGTTGATAAGTTCCCATGACCAGCTCCTCGGACAAAAGAATCGCTTTCATCTTTACTGGCCACTTGGTTGTAGAAATGTGGTAGAGTCTGCCACAGGTCAGGGAGGCTGGAGCATGAGATTGGTTTCCAAAGTGACTCAAATGCCAGGAGTCATAAAAGTCGTTATGGAGTCATAAAATCTCAAGGTTTCTTTTGTATTTGAATAAAGATAATGGATTTTATCACTTTATTGAGTTCCAGAAAGAGAGTCCAAGTAATATTCCCATGCTCTGTAATAGGGGAATTGGCTGGAATAAACCAATCTATGACTGGTTTGTATCATTGATTCTAAGACTTTCCTCATGCTCCTGCTGGGTATTCCAGGAACAGCCAAAGGAAGGTGCTGTGTTCTTCCTCCTACATTCAGGTGAAGGATGGGATCCCATGTGGATTTTAAAATCCACAGCTGCAGGCATACATGCACCTGTGGAGTTGGGTCCAGCCATGCTAGCACATGGGAGCTCCCGGCCTCCCTCTGTGCTGGATTTGTCTGTTGACCATGGTCACTTCAAAACAAAATGTTCCCTTCAAAACAAGGGGGCAAATTGGAGTCAACCTGGAAAATACTTATGGCTGTCTTTTTTTTCTTTTTTCTTTTTTTTTTTTGAGACGGAGTCTTACTCTGTCACCAGGCTGGAGTGCAGTGGTGCGATCTCGGCTCACTGCAACCTCCGCCACCCAGGTTCAAGCGATTCCCCTGCCTCGGCCATCTGAGTAGCTGGGATTACAGGCACCTGCTACCACGCCTGGCTAAATTTTTGTATTTTAGTAGAGACGGAGTTTCACCATGTTGGCCAGGATGGTCTTGATCTCCTGACATCGTGATCTGCCCACCTCGGCCTCCCAAAGTGCTGAGATTACAGGCATGAGCCAACACACCCAGCCCGGCTGGCTGTCTTCTATTTTAGCCTCCATTGAGGGAAAAAGAACTGAAATTTGTATCACTCAAACATGCCATTTAGAAGAACTGGTATATTAGTTTGCTAGGGCTTCCATCACAAAGTACCACAGAATGGGTGGCTGAAACAACAGAAGTTTATTTACTCACAGCTCTGGAGGCTGGAAGGCTGAGATCAAGGTGTCAGCAGGGCAGGTTCTCCTGAGGCCTGTCTCTTTGGCTTGCAAGTGGTGGTCTTCTACATGCCTTTCCTTGGTGCATGTCTGTGTCCAAATCTCCTCTTCTTATAAGAACACCAATTATGTGGGATAAGAGCCCACACTAAAGACCTCATTTTATGTAATCTCAACACTTTGAGAGGCCAAGGTGGGCGGATCACTTGAGGTCAGGAGTTTGAGACCAGCCTGGCCAATATGGTGAGACCCTGTCTCTACTAAAAATACAAAATTTAGCCAGAAGAGATGGCGGACACCTGTAATCCCAGCTATTCAGGAGGCTGAGGCATGAGAATTGCTTGAACCCAGGAGGCAGAGGTTGCAGTGAGCTGAGCTCACACCACTGCATTGCAGCCTGGGCGATAGAGCGAGATTCTGTCTCAAATAAATAAATAAATAAATAAATAGACCTCATTTTAACTTTAAAGACCTTACCTCCAAACACAGTCACAATCTGAGGCACTGGGGGTTAGGACTGCCACATAAAACTATGGGGAGGTGGGCACAACTTAGTCCATAACAGCCCATGAAATATTCCTCCTACAATTTTGTTGAAGGCTTTGTTTTTATCAAAAGAAAAGAAGCTTTAAATTAGAGAGGCATTCTCTGCCATAAAATACCAAGAAGCCACTTCCTGTCAAAGTCATTCTTTCCCAAGGGAGTTTCCCAGACACCTCCCTTGGGTTTCATTAAGAGCAATAAGTCTGTGTCTCTACCTTTCACGGTGTGGCCCTGGGTACTGAGTGTAATTGTGCTGTCTTGTTTAGCTCAACAAAGACAGAGCAGTTGCCCATTAAATTCTATTATACTTTATAGAATGAATATGTTAGGTGGAAGTTGGTGGGGAATTATTTGGGGAATGGTAGAAAGTGGTTTTTAAGTTGCAGGCAAATCATGTGTGTTTTGAGACTGACATGATCACCAAGCCTCCCAGCCTGTTCCAGGCATATGGACCTGGACTCCTTCCTGGCAGATTGGATGGGAAATTTCCCATTAACCCAGCCCTGCCGCTAGTGCTCCAAACACTTTGGGAATTCCCGGAAAGCCCTGCAGCAGAATAACTTATATGCCAACAAATTCTTAAACGTTAGCTTTTAGACAGGACTGGTCATTGTGCAGAGCCAAATCGGGTGAAGAATGAGGGATCAAACGAGTAATTCTGCAGTCATCAAAAAGGAGGTTCCACTGAGAGAGTCACCACATTTGTTTTCATGTTTTGTTTAGAGTCTGCCTCTGAAGATAATTCCAAGAGATGGTTTGGAAAAATTGTTTGTGAACAATGTCAATCAGTGGGCCTGCAGGAATTGTGTAACCTCTAAAGGCTATAGCACTCACTTTATTTACACGGTGTTCATTTTTTTAAAATCAGCTTTAATTCTTTTCCCATTTGCAAATAAAGAGGAGCAAAGGTTTTTGGCAAACATGCTCTGGACCCAGAAATGTGCTAAGCACTAGGGAAGTAAAGAGGAACATAGCAACTCTAGTCCCCAAGCCATAGATACACAACATAGGTGCAGGTGTCCAGTGTGACCAATATCATCATAGTAGTACACCCTGTCTGGAGCTGAAAGTGGAGCAAAGAATCTTACAGTCCTCCTTTCTTTCTCTGGCATGGAGAGAGGGCCAGACAGAGGTGGGAGGGAAGAGAGTGTGCTGTTAGACTAAATCAACCTTCTGCCCAACCTTGACAGCAGCCATTCTACAGATAGATTTTTTTTACTTTTAGCTCTTGTGAAACTCCACGTTTATAGAACCAAGCTTGAGTGCATTTTGATATCAAATAAGACAGTGGTGGGCAACACTGCAGGTCCCAGATGTTGAGCCACAGTGCAGAGGAGAGGTGGGCTATCTGCATACTCCAGTCTCGGATAAAGAAACGCTCAATCGGGACACACAGGCCACCTGTGCAGACGTGGAGTCGGCAACCTCACTGTGGAGTCCCTTTTCCTACTCACTCTCCCTTTATCCCATTAGGAGTCTGGGAATTCCATTATCGGTCAGGTCAGTGGTCCTTGGCTTCGTCTCGGGGATGGCCTTTCATGAAGGCAGCTCTTGCGGAGTGGCAGCCCGGATCAAGAGATGCCTGTTGCTTGGTGGGGGCTGGTGGAGCTCATCCTGGATTCTTAAATACATGATCTCACATCTACATACATATCTACTCTTTCATATCTTTCCCCAGGCTTGTAATGTGAAGTTTTTTTGAGACAGAGTCTTGCTCTGTCGTCCAGGCAGTGGCATGATCTTGGCTCACTGCAACCTCCGCCTTCCGGGTTCAAGCAATTCGCTGTCTCAGCCTCCCAAGTAGCTGGGACTACAGGTGCATGCCATCATGCCCAGTTAATTTTTGTATTTTTAGTAAAGATAGGGTTTCACCATGTTGGCCAAGCTGGTCTCGAACTCCTGAGTTCAGGTGATCCACCCGCCTCAGCCTCCCAAAGTGTTGGGATTACAGGAGTGAGCCACCACGCCCAGCCACGAACAATTTTTAATTTCTATAAACAACAAAACAACACTAAGAAATTTCTAGACTTTATTTTCTCTCTCTCTCTCTGTCTCTTTCTCATTAAGACCTCACCAGCCAGTCATCTTCTATGACATGTTTACATGTGAGGGGCCATCTTCTCAGAAAGAATTTTCAGGGGCGGGTCTGAGTTAAAGGAACATCAGGCCCTCCTTCTGTGCAGGGCCAAGCTGGCTGATGAATGGGCTCCTTGCTTCTCTTCAGGCTCCTCCCCTTGCCTCTCCTCCTCATTTCCTATTGTCCAGTGCACTCTGTCAAGCTCTTTTGCATCTTGAATCTTTGCACCTGCTTTTTTCTGGGAAGACTCTCTCTCTGGCCCTCTGGTGGCCGGCTTCTTGACATCATCCCTATCTCAGCTCACATGCTGTCCTTTGACAAGGCCTTCCCTGGTCCTCTTCAAGGGAGACCACCCTCAACCTGCCACTCCCTTCCCCTTTCCTTGTGTATGTTCTTCATCGTGTCAGGCACTACTTGCATATTTATTTGTTTGTTCATCTATTTATTGTCTGTCTTTTCCCCCAAGAGGCTGAAAGCTCCATGGTTGTTTGGTCCCTGCAGCAATTAGAACAGTACCTGGCAGACACAAGACACTTACTACATATTTTTGAATGAGGAACTTGGCTCCAGAAGCCATGAGAATAACTTTGTTCCAACACATTCAGGCTGTGGTCAGAAAGGGTGAGCTTGAAGCAGTGAGCTGGGAGATAATGAAACCAAAACACCATTATCGAGAAGCTTGAGAACAAGGCCACCTTTTAAGTATCTAGAAATTCCCACTAATTTCTTCCACACCTTGTTCCCCATCCCACCTGAAGACTGAATCTGAGAGGCATTTTTCCCAGCCATCCTGACCACAGGATCAGCTTTCTCTATAAACATAAAGACAAAATCGCTGTGACACCAACAGACAGATTTAAAAAGTGGATTTAAAAAGTGGAATCCATGTCTCGTGTAAACAATGTGCTACTGCCTGCCATCAAGTTCTCTTCCCTCGTTTTCCTTTTTGAAGACTTAACCCCTTTCCCAAAGGGACACGTGCTCAGGTTTCTTGACTCCACAGCAATCCCTTCTGTTGTGTAAGGCAAACTGATCACCTTTCACAATGAGACAAGAAGTGATTTAAATCAGATGGTGACCCAACGACAATGTCTGTGCTGTGTCCTATGGAGAAAACCAAAGCTGAAATCCAGTAACAGGTGATAGGAAGATGTGGAGATAGAAACTGACCTGAATTCTGAAAAACAACAAGAGAAAAGGAAGTCTGAGTACAAGCTGGTGTTCTTCCAAAACCTGTTCATTGTGTGAATTCCTAGAAGATAGCGTGACACCCAGAAACAGGCTGAAGTGACGCACCCAAATAATTATGCTACCTAGATCTGCTGAGGCAGGAGGACAAACTCAGCAGCCTGGAGAATGGAGGACAGAGTCCAGACTTGGTGAGTCAAGTTTTCTTCTGTTTGTTTTGCTGTTGCTGTTTTTGTTCTTGTTGACCTATTGAGTTCTATGATGAGACCAAACGTTTAATAATTGTCTTCTATTCTAAAACTTGCCTCTCAGCAACAACAGCAGCAATTATTTTTGACCACTCACTATCGGACAACACTGCTTTAGGCTGTGGAAATGCAGTAGTAGAAAAGCCAGGCATAATCCTTATCCCCATGGAGGCACTATCTCCATCCAAGGGCAGAGGACCTGCAAGCCCTGAGGTCTCCAGCTGAGGTTCCTCTCTGAAGGACAGTTGCACTTCAGGTCATGCTGCAGTATGAGAGAAGGCAGCGTGACATCTTAAGGTTCTAATGCTCACACCTGTCTCAGTGAAGCATTTTTACAGAGTAATCACTACCCCCCTCACACCCCCAACAATGTCATCGAGTCATAAATCTCCTTGGTTTGAAATATTGGATTAAAATATGATTAAACAATATGTCTCAATGGAAAGTTAAGATATGTGTGCATTCTCTATCCTCAAACAATCCTGGAATGCCCCCCACCTTTATGATTTCTTATGGTTTGCCTATCAGAAGTCTATGCTAAAACTCTTAAGGAGTTTAGTTCTTAGATTTATAAGAGTAAGAGCATATAAGAAATTATTCTTTGACAGTTCTCATTGCTAGCAACGAAGTTTTTAGGTTCCAAAGAGGTATTTACTTAGAAACTAAACAGTGTGAACCATCAGTGCAGAAGATGATGTGGTAGAACAAATGGGGATGAGGTATGAGGAGAGCCAAATGCTAATCCTGGTGTGTCACTGATGTGACTTGGACACTGCCACCCCTCTGGACCTCTGCTTCCTCTTAGGGAAGAAGTGCTCCCTGGGGGTTCTCTAAGGTTACTCCTAGAGTTCACGTTCTATGAGCCTGGAAAGAGCAAAAATGTCTCACACACGCTACTTAATGTTGCCTAAGTGATACATAGCAGATTTTTTTTTTTTTCTGAGACAGAGTCTCGCTCAGTTGCCCAGACTGGAGTGCAGTGGTGCAATCTCAGCTCACTGCAACCTCTGCCTCCCGGGTTCAAGCAATTCTCCTGCCTCAGCTTCCCAAGTAGCTGGGATTACAGGTGTGCGCCACCACACCCAGATAAGTTTTATATTTTTAGGAGAGATGGGGTTTTGTCCTGTTGGCCAGGCTGCTTTTGAACTCCTGGCCTCTAGTGATCTGCCAGCCTCGGCCTTCCAAAGTGCTGGGATTATAGGTGTGAGCCACTGCACCCAGCCTAAGTGGCACATCTTTACCAGACAATCCATTAAATTTGAAAAATTCCATAATAAATAAGTGACATTTGTGAAAAACATATAATGTGTCAAGCACTGGGTTATCAGCCTTTCCACACAAACTCTTTCCTTTAAATTTCATGGCAACCCAATGATAAAAGTGGCATTATAATCCCTCTTTTTTTTTTTCTTAAGTACATGTGGAAACTGAGGCTTAGAAAATTGTTATGACTCACTAAAAGTGACAAAGCTGGAAACTGACAGAAATAAGCCCAGGGGTTGGACTGCAGCTGTGGAGTCCCACATAAGGGAAGCTCTTTCAGGAGCAGTTTGCCTGACTCTATGAATGGTGTCCTCCAGCCCCTGGAGGAAGGAACTGAGATCATATCTCTCTCCTTCGCCAGGTTTCACATACAGAAGCAACTTCATGGACCCATCCAACAGGAAGAGATTTCTTACAGGCAAGCCAAGAAGTTATCTTGCAGCTGACTTTCAGTTATGCATAACTACCACCCATCTGGGACCTGATGATCGGGCAAAGGAGCTCGGACGTCACCCAGTAATGGCCCAGTGACTCATCTAATTGCCTACTTGTCAATGCCATGGTACTACAACATTCTGGTGGCCTGACTTAGTTGACTATTCATATCTCAAAGGAGATGCCTCTGAGATGCAACATGAGGTATTTTGAAAGATTAGATACTGCTGAATTGAGTCACATGTGGGAAAGAGAGAAGAGGGCTCATTGGATTCCTCTCCAGTAGCAAATGATTTGGTGGGAGTGAAGCCCTAAGAAGAGATTGTCTGGGAGGATCGACCAAAAGCCTCAAAACAAAGGAATGACTTTCAGAGATTGGCTAAGGATACAATCATTAAAATCATTCATTCAGTCACCATTTTCTGAGCTCACTGTCAGGCAGGCAAAGATACATAAGAGAAGTTGCTTACTCTCATGATCAAGTTGGAGACAGCAGTTATCAGAACACTCTCAGTATTTCTGGGAAATCCTGCAAGTTATGTCACATGGAGTACCTCTTTCTTTGAGCTTAAATCACCCTATCTCCCACTCCGGTTACATAACCACTCTGAACTGCAGTTTCATCTTCCGTAAATTGGGAATAATCAGTTCTAACTCATTTTTAACTGAGATTCTTAATGTGAAAGTAATTTTCAGATGATTTAAGGTGAGGGATATAAATACATTGGGAGTATTTTGGGAATCCATGAAGAGATTTACTTCCTTCTTTTGTATTCTGAGATCTTACTTTGCAGTCTTACAGGCATGCACGTGCATTTTTTTTTTAATTATCCCTTGCTTTTGTTCTTAAAATGAGATGTACTCCATTTTTATAGATTTCTCAAGGTTGCAAAGCTCCAGAATTCCTAAGTCAGCTGTGACTATTGGATAATATCAAACCAAAGCATTGAGGGTTCCTTTAAAAACCAAAAAGGCTATTTCAGGGCTAACACAATGAGGATTTCTGATATCTTTATAGGTGCAAGAAGCAGGCAAGGGAGCCTTGGAATTATTGACAAGAGCCTTTGTGAACACCTTCCAACCAGTTTTCCTCGCAGTTGCCACAAAAGGAACAGGCTTGTGAGAGGGCCACAAAGGAGCTTAGGTTTCCTGACAAGCTCTGAATGGCCTTCCCTGCATTACCAAGGGCTGACTTTGTTCCTGGTGGTGCCAACAGTGGGCATGAAGCCAGCCCTTCTGTTTATGAGCAGCTCAAGGTCAGGTGGGCTTGGACTATCTGACTTTTCATTAGGTCAGTAAATATGTATATGAGGAAAGTGGCTATGGGTCAACTCAACTGCTTGCTCCAGAGCTATTGACCTCTTGCCTAGCCTCCCAGCTTCCTGAATCCGTGAGGACATTCAGTGAATCAGTGAGGACATCCACATCCTCCTTGAGTTCTCCTTTGCCCTTCCCATTCCCTGCCTCATTCATAAGACCCTCTCCCCATCTCTCACCCTGTCTTGCCTTGACGACCTGTCCAGGCCCATCATCCACCTGACCTATAAACTTCAAACACTTTCTGGTGTTTCCTGCTTCCAAATATTCCTCAAAATTGAGGATCCTGAGTTGAATATCTGGAGTTCTCCTTTCTGATTTCTGTAATGGTCGACATGCTCTAAGGCAGATTTTCCAAGCATTTCTGGACTTGCCAGAGACTCCCTCCCTTGGCAGGTGTGAATCAGAAAATTCATGCACTGGCTGGGCACAGTGGCTCATGCCTTTAATCCCAGCACTTTGGGAGGTCAAGGCAGGCGGATCACTTGAGGTCAGGAGTTTGAGACCAGCCTGGCCAACATGGTGAAACCCCATCTCTACTAAAATACAAAAATTAGCCAGGTGTGGTGGTGCACACCTGTCATTCCAGCTACTCAGGAGGCTGAGGCACAAGAATCGCTTGAACTGGTGAGGTAGAGCTTGCAGTGAGCCGAGATTTAACCACTGCATGCTATCCTGGGTGACAGATTGAAATAAAAGAAGATTCCTGCAGTGTCCAGGAATCTCTACTTTTTTTTTTTTTTTTTTTCTTTTTTTGAGACGAAGTCTCGCTCTTGTTCCCCTGGCTGAAGTGTGATGGCACGATCTTGGCTCACTGCAACCTCTGCCTCCTGGGTTCAAGCGATTCCCCTGCCTCAGCCTCCCAAGTAGCTGGGATTACAGGTGACTGCCACCATGCCTGGCTAAGTTTTGTATTTTTAGCAGAGATGTGGTTTCACCATGTTGGCCAGGCTGGTCTCAAACTCCTGACCTCAGGTGATCCTCCCACCTTGGCCTCCAAAGTGCTGGGATTACAGGCGTGACCCACTGAGCCCAGCCAGAATCTCTACTTTTAACACATATCCTGGAGGATTCTTATGATCAAGTATGTTGGTGGAATAGCTAGAATGCCTACTGGGGTGATAACAGTTGTAAAAAGTATTACGTTTTACTTCTTCATGTATATTTGCATGTTTTCCTAACAGACCCTCAATATTGCTAGATGATTGGCTATATGGATGATTTGACTGGGAGGTAGTGGCCCTAATGGAATAATAAGAAGCACTGTGCATAGATAGTTGAGAAACAGCCCTGGGTGCTGACACATCCCAAACATTAAATAGGCCTTATGAAATATATTTTGGTGTTCTTGAGATACAAGGATGAATTTTCAAGAGGACAATTTAGTCTCATTTTAACTTGGAAGATAGAAGAGATGGTCAAGAGTCTTATCCAATGTTTATATAAAAAGACTGTAGAAAATGCATCAAAGCATTCGTGAGATTAGGCACCTCTACATGCTTCTTGAGGTTAGACACCTCTACATGCTTGGTGTGGTATCTAGCACAGACTAAGCTCTCAATACAACAAATAGAATGAATAAATAAATGAATGAACACTGTATTCATTGATGGTGGTGGAGACATGTTCCTTTCTCCTCCCTGTCTGTCTAGGTCTTCTCACCTGAAGAACGTTGGGAAGATCTTAATTGGAATCAAAAAGAATTGGGTGTAAACTTTGGCTCCACATTCACTATCTGTGGGACATTCACTATCTATGGGCTTCATCTGTAAATGGATGGGCTGTCTTTGGGTAGGTCATCCAGTTGAAACAATGGACTCCAAGGGTTTTATCACCTCCTAAGTGTTGAATAAGATTATTGTGTGTCTCCTTGACTTAATCAGTCCAATTTTCTACCTCATGTAGCACAACCATCACTTCTCGATTTTGTATTCTATTTCTTTTAGGAAGAGTCAATGCTCAAGATCTGTGAGACACCAAAGCATGTTTGCCCGTTTTTCTCAATATATGCACATTCTGTATATCTCAGTTCTAAAGAACTAAAGGTAAACTCTAATACAAGCAGTAGGAAATGGCCAGATAGGAGGAATGTGCACAGTGACCTTGGGCAAATGTCTGAATTCTAAGGCCTTGTTTTCCTCCTCCACAACACGAGTAAATCAGTTTCAATCATCTGTTAGGTCCCTTATGTGTCAGCTTGGAAGTCCCTGCTGGAGGTAAAGGGTGACACTGCTCAATGCACTGAGAACAGCCAGGAAGAGGCTCAAATGTGTAAGAACAGAAAAGGAAGGTTATGACCTTTTTACTTGATTTCACGGTGCAAACACAGAAAGGTAAACAGTCATGAGAAAGAAAAGAGGTTTAAAAGAAAACAATAGTGACCTATCTGCTTTTCCTTTTGGTAAAATAACCTTCGTAGGGCTGCTTACCATGTTGTATATATATTTTTATTCTTTTTGCCTGTTATTTACATACTCATTCAACATATATTTATTGAGAAGTTGCAGAGATCTGCTGGCTGTCTCATCTTCCATCTTCTACAGCAAAACAACAACAACAACAACAACACACAGTTGTGCTAGTTTTCGGCTTACCTTCTTACAAGGTCACACTGCTAAAACCCTCACTCTGGCATGACTAATCTAACACATAGTTTGCCTTTGTTCTCCAGAGGTCTAATGAACAGCTCCCTGTATACCACCAGGTGCAGTCTGCACTCTTTGAGCTGGCCTTGAGCCCCTTGCCATCTGAGCTGCTGCCTCCCTTGTTCCTACTGTAGCTTCCTGCATGCCCAGGCAGCAAGTGACTTGGCTCCACAAACAACCTGTTGCTATGAGCTGCTTGTTCCTCTCATTCAAACCCTTGAGGCCTTGGGAGGTGGTGTAGCATGATGTTAAGAGCAAAGCTGTGAAGTCAGTGAAACATGGGTTTTACCTGAAATCCCAACATTAACTGGTTTTGAAAACTTTGCCAAGTTTCCTAAGCCCTCTGATGTATGAAAAGACGATGATAACCACTTTGCTGAATTGTCTTAAGGCTAAAAGGAGATAAATTATGTAACTTGTTTGCTTTGAAAATGGATTGATATTTGCTCATGAAAACTCCTTCAGGTGCACGTCAGGAACCATATTCTTGCAGTCCAACTTCCACTCAACTTTCAAAGTTGGGGTTTCGTGCCATTTTTATCATGAAATGTCCAAAAGCATGTGCTCCCTCAGTTGGACTCTCTGTTATGGCCCATATTACATTTTATCATGTATTTTAGATATCTGTGTTGTTATTATATGGAAAGTAAACATCTTATTTATCTTTATTTTGTCCCAAAGCCTGGCACAGTTGATTGCCTATATGGTATGTAGTAGTAAAAAAATTCTTATGAAATGAATTAGTGAATGAATATACAATGTATTAATAAATGCTTTTGCTAGTAATAAATATTCCTATATGTAAGGAGCTAAAGGGGGCATGCCAGCTGATGAATCTTTCTGAAAAAAAACTTTTTGAAAATCTTTCTCCAGTAAGATATTTGAGCTCATATAACTGACAAGAGTATTAGGATATAAAATATATAAAAATCATATGAATCAATAAGAAAAAAAGAACTAATTATAAGAAGGGGCAAAGGGCAGGAACAGGAGATTTCATAGAAAATAAAATCCAAATGGCCAATAAATATATGAAATGTTGTTCAACCTTACTAGTAATTATAGAAATGAAAATAAGAGAACATTTCATAAATTGAACACTGTGGAAGTACTTAGTAGTGATAAGGATGTAAGAAATGAGCATTCAAAAATTCAGGTTTCAAATTGATTGTAGTAGATTCCTACAAGTAAATACAAAAATGCATGAGAAT
Organism: Pongo abelii; assembly: GCF_028885655.2. Lineage (NCBI taxonomy): Eukaryota > Metazoa > Chordata > Mammalia > Primates > Hominidae > Pongo > Pongo abelii. The sequence goes on along the minus strand of NC_072001.2, from coordinate 101,153,218 downwards.
AATGAATCTAATCTACTTGTACCAACAGGAATAAATTCAGAAAACAACAGAAAATGATAAAGGTTACTTGCAGAGGTATAGAACAGCATGGTGGTATTTCTATATAGCATCAACCCATACACACACATACACATACACACACATGCCTGTACCTGTATTAGTCTGCTTTCATCCTGCTGATAAAGACATACCCGAGACTGGAAAGAAAAAGAGGTTTAATTGGACTTACAGTTCTACATGGCCAGGGAGGCCTCAGAATCATGGCAGGAGACAAAAGGCACTTCTTACATGGTAGCAGCAAGAGAAAAATGAAGAAGCAAAAGTGGAAAACCCTAATAAACCCATCAGGTCTCATGAGACTTATTCACTATCATGAGAGAAGCACGGGAAAGATCGGCCCCCATGATTCAATTACCGCCCCTGGTCCCTCCTGCAACACATGGGAATTCTGGGAGATACAATTCAAATTGAGATTTGGATGGGGACACAGCCAAACCATGTCTTTCTGCCCCTGGCCCCTCCAAATCTCATGTCCTCATGATTTCAAAACCAATCATGCCTTCCCAACAGTCCCTCAAAGTCTTAACTCATTTCAGCATTAACCCAAAAGTCCACAATCCAAACTCTCCTCTGAGACAAGGCAAGTTCCTTCCGCCTATGAGCTTGTAAAATCAAAATCAAGCTAGTTACTTCCTAGATCCAATGGGGGTACAGGTATTAGATAAATACAGCCATTCCAAATGGGAGAAATTGGCCAAAACAAAGGGGTTAACAGGGCCCATGCAAGTCTGAAATCCAGTGGGGCAGTCAAATTCTACAGCTCCAAAGTTATATCCTTTGACTCAAGGTCTCACATCTAGGTCATGCTGATGAAAGAGGTGGGTTCCCAGGTCATGGGTAGCTCCACCCCTGTGGCTTTACAGGGTACAGCCTCCCTCCTGGCTGCTTTTATGGGCTGGCGTTGAGTGTCTGCAGCTTTTCCAGGTGCATGGTGCAAGCTGTCAGTGGATCTACCATTCTGGGGTCTAGAGGACAGTGGCCCTGTTCTCACAGGTAGTACCCCAGTAGGGACTCTGTTTGGGGGCTTTGACCCCACATTTCCCTTCTGCAGTGGCCTGGCAGAGGTTCTCCATGAGGACCCCACCCCTGCAGCAAACTTTTGCCTGGGCATCCAGACGTTTCTGTACATCTTCTGAAATCTAGGCAGAGGTTCCCAAACCTCAGTTCTTGACTTCCGTGCACCCACATGCCCAACACCACATGAAAACTGCCCAGACTTGGGGCTTCCACCTTCTGAAGCCATAGCCAGAGCTGTATGTTGGCCCCTTTCAGCCACAGCTGGAGTGGCTGGGACAGAGGGCATGAAGTCCCTAGGCTGCAAATGCTGCAGGGATCCTGGGCTGGGCCCAGAAAACCATTTTTTCCTCCTGGGCCTCCAGGCCTGTGATGGGAAGGGCTGCTGTGAAGACCGCTGACATGGTCTGGAGGTATTTTCTCCATGGTCTTGGGGATTAATAATAGGCTCCTTTCTCCTTATTCAAATTTTTGTAGCTGGCTTGAATTTCTCCTCAGAAAATGGGTTTTTCTTTTCTATCGCATAGTCAGGCTGCAAATTTTCCAAACTTACGTACTCTTCTTCCCTTACAAATTAAATGCCTTTAACAGTATGCAAGTCACCTCTTAAATGCTTAGCTGCTTAGGAATTTCTTCCACCAGATATCCTAAATCATCTTTCTCAAGTTCAAAGTTCCACAAATCTTTAGGTCAGGGACAAAATGCTGCCAGTCTCTTTACTAAAACATAACAAGAGTCACCTTTACTCCAGTTCCCAACAAGTTTCTCATCTCCATCTGAGTCCTCCTCAGCCTGGACTTTATTGTCCATATCACTATCAGCATTTTGGGCAAAGCCATTCAACAAGTCTCTAGAAAGTTCCACACTTTCCCTCATTTTCCTATCTTCTCCTGAGCCCTCCAAACTGTTCCCACCTCTGCCTATTACTAAGTTCCTAAGTCACTTCCACATTTTCAGGTATCTTTGCAGCAATGCCCCATTCTCCAGGTACCAATTTACTGTTTTAGTCTGTTTTTTTTTTTTTGCTGCTGATAAAGACATACCCGAGACTGGGAAGAAAAAGAGGTTTAATTGGACTTACAGTTACACATGGCCGGGAAGGCCTTGAAATCATGGCAGGAGATAAAAAGGCACTTCTTACATGGCAGTGGCAAGAGAAAAATGAGGAAGAAGCAAAAGTGGAAACCCCTGATAAACCCATCAGATCTCGTGATACTTTTTCACTATCATGAGAACAGCATGGGAAAGACTGGCCCCCATGATTCAATTATCTCCCCCTGGGTCCCTCCTACAACATGTGGGAATTCTGGGAGATACAATTCAAATTGAGATTTGGGTGGGGACACAGCAAACCATATCAGTACCCTATATTGTTTCTGGAGGGGGAGACATAGAAAGATTGTAAAAATGTAGACAAGAGGGAGTCATATAACATGGATACCATGGTCTCCCCTGGGAAGGAATGAGCGAGGAAGGAATCAAGAGAGCTGCAACCAGATCTTTGGCTTTATCTAAAGGTTTTCTTTTTTCTTTTTTTTTATTTTTGAGACAGAGTCTCACTCTCAGCCTGGAGAGCAGTGGTGTGATCTCAGCTCACTGCAACCTCCGCCTCCCAGATTCAAGTGATTCTCCTGCCTCAGCCTCCCGAGTAGCTGGGATTACAGGTGCCTGCCACCACACATGGCTAATTTTTGTATTTTTAGTAGAGGTGAGGTTTCACCATGTTGGCCAGGCTGGTCTCAAACTTCTGACCCGAAGTGATCCGCCTGCCTCAGCCTCCCAAAGTGCTGGAGTTACAGGTGTGAGCCACTGCGCCCGGCCAAGGTTTTATTTTTATATTTAGAAACATCTAAATTAGATTAAGCAAAATATGGATGATGAAAAACAAGGTGGTAAATATGAGTGTTTTTATTTTATTCTTATTTTTGAAATTAGTAATAACTTCATAGTTTTAAAAATTAAAAGAAATGTAAATTTTCTATGACTCAAAAATACAAAGAATTGACTTATGCCCAGATGTTTATTCCCAGGACTTTCTAGCAATAAGCTCAAGAAGAATGGGGTAGGGCCTTTGTTGACCTGTACAGAATCATATTTAAAGTGATATAATTATGAAAATGCCATTTAAAAGGCTCAAATTTTGCCTTCAAAAATACTTCTTTCTGTAGGGTGACCATTGTGCCGTTTTTTCTTTTCCTCCTTGCACGAATAGCATGTCACCTGCTGTCAATGCCTTGACCTTCAATGATGGATACTGAAGCCTTTTATAGAAATACAGAAAAACAGCTTTCCCCAGCGTTTTCTCCCCTACCTTCTCTCCTGAACAGTACTGACGTGACTGGTTGGTAGAAGTTTACCACTAGGGTCCTGTGGAGTAGACATACAGGACCTTCAGAACTGCTGTGGGGGAAGAAGAGAAGGTTAGTTTTGGGCATTGTTTAGTAGTGGGGAAGATCAGGGATGGACAGAGAAGGGGTGTGGATGTTAAATCTCTCTGGGATGAAATTTAACTCATCTCATTGTTGAAGTGATAATGATGTAACGTTTCCAGGTTTCCTCTAACATTTACTGAACACACATGATGTCTTCATGGTTTAGGGGATCTAGGCTTTGCAGATGTTATTCCATTATTTCTCTAAACAACCACTGAGATTGTACTTTTTTTTTTTTTTTGAGATGGAATCTCGCCCTGTCGCCCAGGCTGGAGTGCAGTGGTGCAATCTCAGCTCACTGCAACCTCTGCCTCCCGGGTTCAAGTAATTCTTCTGCCTCAGCTTCTTGAGTAGCTGGCACTACAGGCATGCACCACCACTCTTGGCTAATTTTTGTATTTTTAGTAGAGACAGGGTTTCACCATGTTGGGCAGACTGGTCTTGAACTCTTGACCTCAAGTGATTCATCTGCCTCAGCCTCCCAAAGTGCTGGGATTACAGGGGTGAGCCACCATACCCAGCTAGAGATTGTATTGTTATTTCCATTTTCCAGACAAGGAAACCAAGGCTTAAGGAAGTTAAATGGCGTGCCTAAGGTTGTATAATATGGGCGGCCAAGAGTTACAGCCAAGGCTCTCATTCTGTTTGCTGTTGCCTCTTAAATTCTCCAATTTGATCTGCTTTTCTCTGTTAAATAACAAATCCCTATCTCTCTTTCCAGGAAGTGTTCTTCAGTTGCCTGTAAACATTTATTTTGAGAGTAACACTGCAGTTTTTCCTGCCATGTCCCATTTGATAACATCAGTAGACTCAAATGAAGAGAGAACCCTTTTTAATCACTTAAACCTTCATAAGTAGAATAGGCAATCAATGCTAAGTCAGAGCCAGAGCTTTCTGACACTCACCATGTGCGTTTTATTGAGACACTAACAGGAGAGAATCATGATATGATTACCTTTAAATGAGGATATTAACAAGTTTGTTTCTTCAAAATATGTGGTAGCTTATGATGGGGTGTTAAGTGGTTTCTAATAATTTCCTAAGATCTGAGATAAAATACTTCTTTCTAACGTTGTCTTTCATTATCTGTTCATCTGTAGCTGAGTAACGCAGAGAGATTCTTCTCCAGGTCTTTCCTCTGAGTGACAGTCTTAAAGGCATCAGTTGTGGTAGTGGGGGCCAGCCATGTTCAGTCACCTTAGGCCTTCCCTTCAGTGTGAAAAAATCTGGCTGGACCCACAGGAAATGGGTTGAGGGACTAAAGCAAATGGCTTCTGTTTCTTACATCATTTAAGGAGTCCATGCCCAGATGGCTAAGACAGAGAGGACTGAAGAGGAAGGGTGTCAAGGATGGTACAGCTCCCATTTACAGATATGGCGGCTTCCACGGAGATCAGGAGGAGTTCTGAGCTTTTGGAAACTAAAAAAATCTTCCACTAGCTCTCTTTACATGCCTTGGTGACAGCAAGTTCCGATCTTTTTTTTTTTTTTTTTTTTAGATGGCGTCTCACTCTGTCACCCAGGCTGGAGTGCAGCGGTGTGATCTCGGCTCACTGCAACCTCTTCCTCGCAGGTTCAAGTGATTCTCACGTCTCAGCCTCCCGAGTAGCTGGTATTGCAGCCCCCTGCCACCATACCCAGCTAATTTCTATTGTATTTTTAGTAGAGATGGGGTTTCATCATGTTGGCCAGACTGGTCTCGAACTCGTGACCTCAAGTGATCCACCCACCTCAGTCTTTCAAGGTGCTGGAATTACAGGCGTGAGCCACCATACCCAGCCCTGCTTGATCATTTTTGAGAAGGAGAAATCCAGGAACAGACCCAAGGGAGTTACGAGGTGGAGAATAATGAAGGTATTTCTCAAAATGCTATTCCTCTTCTCAACACCAGTTCAGCATTCTCCTCCAGAGATCTGGTGTCTCACACTGCCTTTTGTGCTGTAAAAGCCAAATGAGAGGCATTTAAATTATTTCTGTTGCCTAGGAAAGAGAGATATTATCCACAGTAACAAAATCATCAAATTTTATTATGCACAAGTTAGTGCTATATATTTAGGAGTTTTACTTTAGAGGATATAATTTAGAAAAATGGGACAGCTTTTCATTGGCTTGGAAGTTTCTATTGTCAAAACATATTACCAGGAAAGTACAATACATTGCAAAATTATAAGGAACTGCAATTCAGTCCTATTTTGACTTTATTTATAAAAAAACAAATTAATAGCAAATGAATAAAACTTTTCAACCATTATCCGGGTAATAATACTAAACAAAACAACTAATAAAACAGCCGCATTCAAACAGCTGTTTAAGGAAACGCAATGATATTTCATCCATTGTCAAACTTGGCATTTGAGCAGAATAAAGACCGAAGTAAATATTTATTGATTCATGTGAGAATACTGAAAATTTCTCTTTTATAAGTAGAATAAGCAAATAAACCATGATTTATAAAAACCCTGGCTAAATAAAATCAGCTAATGGGTCTATTCAAAAAATTCTTATCATGTAAACTGTGAACTGACAATTATAATTGAAAATTACCAGTTTCTCTATGAATTTAATATACATATAGTTAACCACCTGCTTGACTGTTATACAGAGCCATTTGAACGTGCAAATGGATGTACAAATGTTTGAAGTCTTTTGAACCAAACACATTAATTGCCAGTCTGTGTTAATGGAAACACACAGAGTGGATGCCTGCCTCTCTCTGTAATAAATATAAAAATTCCCTGGGCTTCCGAGTCTCCATACTAAGCACACATGGAGGCTTTTTATAGGAAAAGCTTATTTAGAGATTGAACCCCTCAACCCCAACCAAATAGGTGATAAGGAGACAGGAAACGTTGTATTGGCCAGATTGACTACAAGCACACTGCCTTCCTAACGCTGTTCTGTCCAAGTAGGGGTCCGCAGCCCAGATGGCTACAGAATTGGCAGTGAGAAGTGAGGCAAAGTTCGAAGCAAGCCCAGGGGCACATTTAGTGCCCAGTTTCCTCCCTGCTGACACCTGGGCAGGTGACCTTGTGCTTTTCCTTAGTGGCCTGGGGACCCCCATTATGACTTCCCCTGGACCTGTCCTCACCATGCAGTGATCCACAGCTAAGATGCTCTTCCTCCTTAGCAAGATATATCAGCCCCCTGTCCTCTGGCCCGCAGGCCCTGGGTGTTTCAAATAGAAACACAAGGATGGCCTGGGGTGCTCCTCTGCCCAGCCTCCCACTCAGCAGGGGCCACTCAGCAGGGGCCATCAGCTGTCTGAGCTAGGGGCCTCTCTGAGGGCAGGTGGTAGGCCCCTCCTGCAGTCACTTTTCCATGACTCTCTGGCCATTGAGGTGCAGATGGAGGGGGCCCCAGCCTGACTCTGAGCCAGGGCTCAGTGAGGTATGTTGATGCCTGGAAAACAGTTGGGGGCCTGTGGGGTCTGGGAAGACCTATCCTAAGGTAAGAGGAGGCCAGGGAAGCTAAGCTTTGTTCAGTTCCAGAGCTTTAGTGTTCAAAAGGGAGGTGAGACTCTGGATCACCTGATTTTTGTCAGCAGCCCAGTCCTGAGATTGTACATCTGAGTCTTACCCAGAGGAAAATCTGCAAACAAAAAGGTGAAAACAGCAGTTTCTCTAAAAACAAGGTAATAGGGTGGGGCACAAGAAGCTGCTTTTTTGTGGGGAGCCTCTACAAAACAAAATATAAAATCGACCGGGTGCCGTGGCTCACTCCTGTAACCCCAACACTTTGGGAGGCCGAGGCCAGTGGATTGCTTGAGGCCAGGAGTTCAAAACTGGCCTGGCCAACATGGTGTAACCCTGTCTCTACTAAAAAAAAAAAAAAAAAAATCAGCCGGGCAAGGTGGTGCATGCCTGTAATCCCAGCTACTCAGGGAGGCTGAGGCATGAGAATTGCTTGAACCCGGGAGGCAAAGGTTGCAGTGAGTCAAGATCGCGCCATTGCACTCCAGCCTGGGCGACAGAGAGAGACTCTGTCTTAAAAAATAAAAAAATAAAAATAAAACAGAAAATATAAAATGAAAAAAATCATTCTTCTTCACTTTCCCCAAATCAATCCTAGCCTGGGATTGTGAAGACTTCAGGGCATTAGAGGTGATGCTAGGGAGTAGCGGAGATTGACTTATTCCTGGAGACTTTTAGGAAATTCTTGGGAGTAGAAGATGGACTTGGCGAGAAGCTGAGATTTTTCAAGATCAAGTTGGGGTAAGAGTTAGCAACATGGGGATCTTGTTTTTAATGAACCCAGTTCACCTCCACAGGCTGACGATGCCCGGGAACACCCAGACAAGGCGAAGCATGAGTTCAGTATTACCTGTCAGATGTGTTTCTTACCTCCCTGTCAGATGTGTTTCTCGCCTCTGCTGCTGTCTTTCACCTCTGCTCTGCCTGGTTCCATCAGTGCCACACCCAGCCCAGCCTTCGGCTTTACTCTCCAGGCTTGTTTCTGAATGAGCTTTAGGTATTATCAAAAATATTATCCTTTAACCTCAAAGGATAAAGACTCTTAACCAGTGAAGATATAAGAAGACGAAGCCACAGGTTCTGAGGGCCATTTCGAGAGTGCTCTGGGCATCCTTTGAGCACATTCGCGTCACCCTCCTTTGCAGTTACTCCTCATATGTTGAGCATATACCACCCGGTCCTGGGATTAGACAGTGAGAAGGGCCCGCTTTCACTGGCCCCAGGCCACTGTTGACAGAGTCGCAGGAAGAAGAAAGAGACCCAGATCTCTTGGGAAATCAGGTCCTCATTTATTTGTAGGTGAGAGAGAGAGAGAGAGAGCAGAAAATCAAAGACAGCCTGAGAAACATGTCTGTAGCCTCTGACCATGGACACTTGTCCACAGAATACAAGTCCTGAAAGGAAATGGCGTGCAAATCATCTGTGGTCTGGCAACCTCTAATCCAGAGCCAGGCCTCAGTCCCTGGCAGCCCGGTCCTCCACACAGAATGGGGAAGGAGAGGGCACTAGAATCGGGGGAGATGGGAACTGAACCAGCTGTATTGCTGGTCTCTGTGGGGGATGCCATCCAAGTGCCAATGGCCAAAGGGGCCTGAGGTTTCTGGCCTCATGCCAGTGTCCTTGTTCATTTCTGGGAAGACACTCTGCATGGGGACTGTTTAGTGACAGCAGGAGGAATTTAGTGCTAGAAGGCAGCAGGTGAGGGAAGCTTCTTGGAGGACGACAGCTGGTGTCTGTGGATGTGGGGAGCAGGGTTGCCCCAGTGGAAAGAATGAGGGGAAAGTGATCAACCACACCCCTTTACCTGGAATTTAGGGGTCCTGGGATGGGGGCTTTCAATGCTAAACCTGGGGAAACCCTGGGCAAACCAGGACAAGCTGGTCCTCTGGGGAAGGCCAGGGAATAGCTGTGGAGGGCATCAGGGCCCTGGCTGGGCAAGAAGAGAGGTGCCAACTTCAGCCTTGTTTAGGTCTTAAGGCATAAAGCTCCTTCACAAAAATCAGATGCAAAGAAAACCCCAATCCTCCCTCCTTTAACACACGCACACACAGGGGCACACAAACCTACAAAAAAGACAATTTCCTCGTAGTGAACTTATCTAATGTATACAGCCCTCATTTCTGCTGATAGCAGCCATTTCTGATTTACTCCTTGCTGTAAGAAATTTCTTATACCCTCCTTCCCCTGGGGTTCCTGGTGTTGCAATTGAAGCTTTGGGTCTCCACTAAAGTGGATTGATCTGGGAAGGGCTTCTTCCCAGTACAGGCCCAGTCCTCTGTGTGGGTCATCCAGCCCAGAGGAAGCAATGGGTGAGCACAGCAAGTGCTCAAGTGTCCAGGCTTAGACCAGACTTGGGGCAAGATGACACATTCCAGCTCTCTCCAGCAGCTGCCATGGAGCCTGTGAAGGTACTGTTTATCTTGGAGCCAGTCAGGCATTGCTAAAGTTCAAAGACCCAGTGTCCCTGGCTGGCCAAGGCTGGAGAAAGAAGGTTAACATGTGGGTTTCCGGGCTTCCACCAATGTAGTTCTCCCCAGGAGACTTCCCTGTTGTGTTCAGTAGCAAGTCTGAGACTATTAGAAGTCTCCCTGTTCAATGTAGATACTGTTTTAAACATCTTCCCATTAGCAAAGGGAATTATTTTTGTTTTGTTCTTAGGAGGAGAATTCTGGTTGTCTTGAAAAGGCTTTATGTAAAATGAGATTAATTTTCTTAAAAACACTGCCTTTATCTGATGTAATGCCGCCACTCTCTTAGAGGAACAGCTGTTGGTGTTTGCAGCCATACATGTTTGAGATAAGGTATCTTTTGACATCATGACCAAGCTTTTTTGTTATGTAAGATGAGATAAAAGTAAGTATTGGCTGCAACAGTTTCCCCTGATAAGCAGTATTCCACTTTTATATAAGAGGGCCAGATGGTTGAATTAAGGATGAAATAACACATGTTGAAATTTGCTTTTAAATCCACCTCTGTACACAGAGGTTCTCTTAAGAGAGGTTTACCAGGAATCTTTGGCTTTGTCCTCTCCTAATGATACAGGAGCTAGAAAGAAATTATTTAGGCAGTTAGTGAGGGTAAGAGAGTCTTTGTCAAGGTTTTCTTTTTGAGAAAAAGCAGCCCCCAAATAATTTCTTTTCTAACAAAGAGCAGCCTGAAAAATCAAGCTGCTGACATAGAAAAGCAAGCTAGAAGCTTGCATGGGTGAATGCCGGCAGCTGTGCCAATGGGAAAAGGCTACCTGGGGGCCAGGCATGTTCAACATGGAGGCTCCATCTTCCCTTTTCTTTGTCAACCACATGTACAGTAAAGAAGCAGGCAACCTGGTGCTGGCCAGGTAGAAAATCCAGCTGCATAATAGAAGATTATGGTGGGCCGGCCATCTTCTTGCACTATGCAAATGACACACCTGGTCTGACCAATCTCTCGTACCCTATGTAAATCAGACACTGCCTCCTCAAGCTCCTGTATAAAATCCCGTGCATTTCACCATGGAACCAGAAGACCTGCCCGGGAGCTCCTCTGTCTCTACAACAGAGGAGCGTTTCTCTTTCTTTCACCTATTAAACCTCTGCTCTTAACCTCACTCCTTGTGTATCTGTGTCCTTGATTTCCTTGGCGTGAGGCAACAAACCACAGGTATTATCCCAGATGAACGATGCCACTTCACTAAGGAAGATAAAGGAAACTAGAGACTAAGCTCAATATCACACTCCTCCCATGTGTATGCATACGTACATATACTTCTTTGTTTTAATTTACTCAGGAGAAAGAAGTTAGGAAAGTGTTTAGGTTCCTAAACTGTTTTTCCATAACCTGAGCTTTGTTGGAAGTGTTAGAACAGATCTGTAGCAAAACTCAGAAACAGTGAACCCTCAGTGCAGTTTCTCAGATGTGCTCACATGTGAGCCTAGATCCATCTTATACCTTGCTATTCCAGTTTAATAGTAGGGTATCGAATCTGGCTTCCTGTGCTGCAGTGATTTAGAAGGTGTATGAAATAGGGAATTGTTTTGTTGGACTCTTCCTTATTCCTTATCTGTTTACCACCCACCAATATAGCAACTACTAAAAATAAGGCTAGAGCTCTGTGTTCTTCTAGTAGTGAGATGACTCAATGTTGATAATGTGCCCTCTCTTGATTCCCAGGTGTATAAACAATGACATTTTTGATGAGTTTTCTTGCCCAAGGGGTGAAATCTTCAGCCAGTAAACAGAGCATCTGTGTGTGAGTGCATGTCAGTGTGCACATGCGTGCATGCCTTGTGTGTCCGTGTGTGTGCATTTGTGTGCTGTGTTTTGGGTGCAGCACACCAACGTGGCACATATATACATATGTAACAAACCTGCACGTTGTGCACATGTACCCTAGAATTTAAAGTATAATTAAAAAAAAGAAAGAAGCTAGTTAACTGTAGACAATAAATCTTTAGATGTTACTGAATCAACTCAATCAACCAGTTGCAGCAAGTCCAAATATTTGCGATGGTGGCAAATATGAATAAGCGATCACATATAGAACACCTGCCATGTGGACAATCAGATGGATTCTGTCATCTAAAATTTAAAAAGCAAAATAAAAAAATACCACGGAAACCTTCATGTTATGGGAATGTGACTGCATATTTGTAAAGAACACAGTCAGTGCTATATGTGTGAGCTGTAAATAATGTAATCATTATTATTTTGGTCTGGAACATTTTATGTCCTTTAGTCATTAAACTAAGGATCTATGAGGCTGGAGCAGCATGGAGAAATGACTATTAAACCATGCAGTGACTTTTTTTAAAAAAGAAAAAAGATAAACTTAGGGCATCTGTTCCCCCCATTTTCTCATTTAATTACAATTCCCTGATACCTTTCTACTAGTCTCGTACTGTTTGGGGGCAACTAGTAAGAAGCTGGGGGCAAAAGACTTCTCTTCCAATAAATTCCTGTGGAAGTAGGAACCTATTATCTGTTTGTTCATTTTGTAATGGAGCTTACATTCTTACCTGAAATAGACACAGCTCTGGAGGTAAAGGGTGTGGAGGAGAGGAAGAAATAACAGTGTTTGTGTGTGCACATGCGTGTGTGTGCACGTATGTGGCAGGTGTTTGCAAACAGGAGGGAGGCACCTATGCTTTCCTTGTTTCCAGTGGGAGAAGCTGCCTAAAGCGTGTCTCTTCCTTTTCAGGAAGACATCTTGGTTCCCTGAAAATTTGTCAGGGATGGTGAAATCTCCATCAATGAACACAGAAAGCTCCACCAAAGAGACAGTTCATGGCGAATTCAGTTATAGTGACATTCTAGAAGCTGACGCTGGTCAACCCTTTCTATCCATCTCCACCCCATCTCAGTGTCTTTCTTTTGCTGCTGCTTCTCATCACCAACAAACTCATGTCTGGTTTTTGGGAAATATTAGTGTGTAATGGCTTCTATAAAATAAGAGCTCTGCTTTCTAGAAAAATTTAATAGTCTTAGCAAATAAGCCCATGTTTTATAGTATTGTTTCATTAGGAATAAACACATATATTGTAGTTAAAAATTTTCTCAGCTTCCGAGTGGTCTTTCCATTTCATCAGATATTAAGAAGTGGGAGTATGAACGAAGGAATTAAAGAAGAAACAGAAAAGAAGAGAAAAAAATCACAAAATTTAATACTCAAACACACCAGGCAACTGTAGTCTCTTTCCTGGATAATTTATGTTAAAATTTATCAGACTCAGAAGCTGATATGATAAATAGCCCAATATAGTTTCTCCTTGTCTAATTTCATCACAGGTCTATCTGGCTCATTTATAATGTAATCTCTTTCTATTTAAAGGCAAAATACTTCAAGTATTTGACAAGCTAAACATTAGCCCTAAAAATTTGTATCAATCTGCATTTACATATTTTCTACATAAAAAGTTCTCAAACTCAAAATCAAAATATTTACAAAGGTATCATGTGCTTGTCGATGTCACACGTTTTCTTTGCAAAGTGCATAATGAAAATTTCAAAGTCGATTCTGTTTCTTTTAAAATGTCTCCATTAAAATACAAATAAACAAACTATTGATGCACGGAGCAATTTGCATGGATCTTAAGAGATGTTCTGCTGAGTAAAAAACTGCCATTCTCAAAAGGTACATACTGAATGATTCCATTTTTCTAGCATTCTCAAAATGACAAAATTACTAAGATGAAAAACGGATGGGAAGGCTGGGGTGAGGGAAGGAAATGGAGAGAGGGAGGGGGTGACTATAAAGGGACAACCTAAGGGAGTTTCTTTGCAGTGATGGAACAGTTCTGTGTCTTGATGGTGGTGGTGACGATACGCATTTCTACAGGAGGTAAAATGTCATGGAGCTATACACAAAAACATACACAAGAAAAACGACTGCATGCAAAGGCTGGCAAAATCCAAGTAAGGTCTAAGCTCTAGCTAAATTGTATTCTCAATGTCCCTGGTTTTGCTAATGTACTGTAGTTATCATTGCAGAAGACCGGGTGATGAATACACGAGACTTCCTTGTACTATTATTGCAACTTCTTGAGAGTCTGTAATTATTTCATTATATAAAGGTAGAAACAAATCTCTGCTGAAGAAAAGATTCTGGCAGCTAAACACACTTGGAAGCAATTTAGTCAAAGACTGGTGTCCTTTCGGGAGGCAGAGCTCTTAAGTGTAAACACTGAAGACTCTTGATTTAGCATATGCTTAGTATCTAGGTAACCAGGTCTGCATGTCTTAGGCTGTGTAACTGAAAACAATTAATTGTTCCCATTAGTTTTATGAAGATTGTAGAATCAGGAAATTTCAGAGCAAGCAGGGACCACGCTCTCAGGTTACAACTCTCTGTTTTGGTATCCTAATTTGTAATGTGAGGGCTTTCTCCTAGTTTCTTTGCAGTGTCTTGCCTAGTTCTAAATTTCATACTACACATAAACTACAGAAATTGTTAATGGTAATCAAAAATTTTGCCTCAGTATCGCATAAGACAAATATTTCAACTTATGTTGATTATAAATGTGGATACAGAAAGAACCTATTTATTATGTAACAGCATCTATTAAAAATAACTGAAGAGCAAACCAACTGGACTAATTCTTACTCCTTAGTTCAGGTGGTAGTTTTCCAGGATAGAGGGTCTGGGCGGTTTCCTTGAAATGACATACCATTGCATCCTCCTTGTATAAAATATAGTGCTCATAACTACTGGAGTGTTTGTGTAGAAAGGGGTGGCATACTTAGGTCAGTGTGTCCCAGTAAGAGTCCCTTGACTGCCCATGAGACCTGCTAAATCAATCCTGGGGAGATTCTGGACAATCAAACACTCAAACTCAGGAGGCTTTAAAGAGTAATCCTTATCATTTGGGAATAAATGATTATACGCTTTTTTAACGAATATAGCTTTAGTTTCCTCACTTGTCTCAACTACTTTTCTTCATGGAATGCTAAAATTGGACTACCTTGGGAAACGGAGCCCACTGTAAAAACAAAGTCAGGTTCTAGGGCTGTTCCTCCCTCGTGATAACACGCCTAGAGAAAAGGATTTTAACTGCAGCAACATTTGTTTTTTTGGTATTGAATTCCCTTAAGTCTATAATAATTTATATTTGAAAAAAAAACTACCAACTCATAGCATTAGTGTAATAATTTTATTAATAAAACGAACCCATAGGGTTCAAACAAGCGTACAAAGTATTTTTTTTTTCCTGTAGGTTAAATTGTTACATTTTTAATAATAAAAATAAGAAAACTTTCATAGTTAACAAAAACATAACCCTTGCCTATTGTTTCTTACTGTGCAAAACAAAAACATAAAGAGTTTTGCTCACAGAAGGATTTTGTGCACCAAAACATGCACATTTTCAATTTCAAAATTTCTGCATCAAAATGAAAATTCCAAGGCCACGTTTTTGTTTTTTCAAACTAAAGAAGAGCAAGAGGGGAATAACCAAGCAAATAACAGCAGCTACATTTTTAATCTTCATTCCCAGGTATTTTCTGTTTCAATGTAGAATTCTCCACATTCATAAAATGATATCTTCAACCTACTGCTTACGGTCAGATATGCCAGTATCAGTTCAATAAGGCAAGTCACACCTTTTAGCTATTCTCTTAAGTCCTACAGAGATAGTTTCACTTCAATTTCACAGGGACACTTCATGATTTATCTAATAAAGGTGATAATCCTAGTGAACGATTCCTTTAAGTAGTTGCTTTCCTAGATGGAACCAAATAATTAAACTTTCTCTCTCTCCATACTGGAGTTTGTTTCTTTCATTATGTTTTAGTATCATGGAGTTGAACAATGCCTTGACAAGGCATGAACTATAACTCAGAAGTCAATAAACAGTTGAAGATGATCTTTTCTAAAGTAAAAATCAACTGTTTAGACAACACTTAAATACACATTACCTGTTTAAAGACACACACACACACAAAAGCAAAATTTAAAAACCAAATCAAGGAATAACGTTTTGTGACAATTTCAGTAGCACAATTACTGGTCTAACAGTTTTGCATTGTGGGAATTTAAATAGCGGCTTACAATGAAAGAACTATGCACGATACTTCCATGATTGCAGAGGAGAGGTAAGCCCAGAGGGTGAAGAGCATACCTTTGCCTAATGTGTGTAGAAAATTCCCTGATCAAATGGCCAACTAACTTTTAAATACAAAATTTAACCTTAGAAGAACTTTTCTATTTTTGGTGAACATGCTGATTGAAAGAAAAATCAATCATTCTGTTAAATGAAGTACAGTATTCTGCAGGGGAAGCACCAGGGTTTCTAGATCAAACCCTTAGGACATGAAGAAAACCAAAGTACTCTGCTGGTTCAAAATCTCTATCACAGGAATCCCTGGCTCCCTTCCACATGTCCAGAGATGCTCTCAGCTCAAAAAACCAACAGATGGAAGGAAAAGCAAGTGAACATGTGACCATCTAGGAGGGGAGCTGGGGACAGTAAAACACTGCTCAGACTTTTAGCAGCAACACAATCCTGTTGGTCTGCATATCCTGAGGTTAAATGATAATAAAATATTGCACCAACACAATAAAGAAAATCACAGTTTAAACAATTACTGAAGAACTGGAATAATGTACAATGCAGTGACTGCCATCAGTAGACCTAGGTCTCTTGACAGGAATTAAAGTTGTGTCTTTTCTAAAAATGGCACTCCTACCTTCTTTTGGTTTGGTGTTTATTTTGACATTCTCTTAGGTATACATATATTTATTTCCATTTAATGCTAACTTACTGAATTTTCCCCTTGGCCCAGTTTCATATTTAGTGATAGATGAGATTGTTGCTGTAAACAGCAGCAACTCCTAAGAAGAGTACTCAGGGCGAGAGATTTAAAAACATATCTGATAACCCCATTAGAGGTAGGTTAGAAAAAGGCCTTTTATTTTGGACTGTGTAGTTATCAAGGCATCCTGCAGATGCAACCTTTTCTCTCCCTTCTTTCTCTGACATGCTCCTAGGTAAATAAGATATGAGGAAAATCAAACATATATCCTGTTAAAGCACTTAAAGGGAGTAAAAAGTACCGCCTTCAACAAAACGTGTTTTCACATTGATATTCATCTTTCCCCTTTGAACTGACAAGCTTTTCAAGAAACCCTTTCTTGGTTTCATAATACTGTACTGCCAATTTATAAACTACATTTTAGTCTACCCTTGAAAGAATGAAAACTGTAGTACTTCATTAGGACCTCATATGACCATGATCTCAAGAAAAGATACTTTCAATGTCTTTAGGCCTGAATATGGTAGGAAATCATGAAGCACCCAAAACCTCAGGATCTCACTTCGTATTTGGAGTGGGCCATTCTCCTATTCACGCACACCCTTGTTTTGTTACCCTCTCCAAAATCAAGTCTTCACCCCTTCAGTTCATATTGCCTTCGTTCCACTCTTTACAACACCATGGGAAACTCCCACAGTGTTTCCACTGTTTACAGATTCCTTTCTCTCAGGTCAGCGCAGGCACCCTTGCACTTACTCTATAACCATCAGGACTTCCATTACATTCTGTGACTTTGCACATCTTCATCCCAGTTTCTAACAGGGATATATATATATGACCATCATATAAACTTGTGCAGCAATCCTGTCAGCCCACCAGAAATTTCTCACATTCTTTAATTTCTATTGCCTTCAGTCTTGATGTTCATTTATGTTTTCAAGTGAATCTTTCCTGTCTCTTTCCCAAAAAGGCAGAAGGAAAAGAACCAACATTCTAATTTGATGATGAACACAGTGATTTCTGAAATATGTTCAGAGAATGAAGGAAACAGGCTGGGTCTCTTCTACATCGCTAGGATGTGGATCAACCTGCAAAAAAACAGCAGACTGAGATTAGTGTTGTAGCATTATTTAAAATGGTTCTAGTACCTATTTCTAATTATATGACGGTTATATGCCAAGTGGGTCAAAGCCTGTGTAAGTCCCAGAAGGTGCTTCAGTTCTCTATATTCCATGGCCAAATAACACACCTTAAAGGCAATCCACAATACTGTATATGATGCCATAGATCACAAGGACAATAGTAAAAAAATCTGGCAAATGAATCAGCGATAATCTATTACCACTGTATAAACAAATTTAAATGTATCCCTTACTAATTACGAGTCAGCAACAGACACTCTAATAAATGGATGACAATAAATGATTATTTGACAATAATACAGTAAAAGTCTAATTTTCTTTTGCTTTGCTTACCTCTGAATAAAGAGGTGGGGGTTGAAACCGGAATTCTTGTATACAGGCAAACATAGGACAGCACACTTCTCCCTCACAGTTAGGGGGTTGAGGGTAAGGAGGAATGTGTCTAGAGAATTCTTCCTCTGATACCACATCTGCATAATTTGGTGGTGCTGAAATAGAAATGAAGTTGGAGTTAAGAAATCCACTCAAAAATTAATCTCAATTCTTAACTGTTACAAAAACAAGAAACAGCTAAACTTGAAGATAAAAATACGGCATTCTTTCCCTCTAATCAGCAAGGTTTTATGCATATTACAATAAAAAATAGATTCTCCTTTTATTAAACTACTACTAACAGATTATATTCTAGTCTCTTGAGATATAGGTAAACAAATATCACTGAAATATGACTACAGAAAATACATAACACACCATACATTTGACTATTTTTCATTGTTTTCCTATTACAAATAGGAATTAGGAAATGTACATCTTGTTCCTGAATCTGCTATCAGCAGCTTTGCATCCTAGATAAAGCTAAACTTTCAAAGTCCCTCCCAGGACTAATGCTCTATGATTTTTTAGTAGTAGGAATAAAGATACCTATAGTAGCAGTACTAATCAACATCTGAGCACTTAATAGCTTGTATATTCTGTTCCTAGGTATTTTCTAGGTAAAGCTTCGTTATGAAAGAATGCCAAAATATTTTACCTTCAGGCTGTTCTGGCAGGGTCAGTGTCAACCAGCTCATATCCATACTGAACTGGCTGGCAATGCTGGAGTTTCTGCTGCCAAAACCATTATATGGAATTGTACCAATCACTAATGGCAGTTCGAGCATCAGTTTTTTAGCACCAGGAATGTGAATATATACCTAATAAGCCCCCCCAAAAAAAGAGAGAAAGGAACAAATGTAAGTTACACCTCCAGTAGGTAGCCCAATTAATTTCTTTTTTTCATAGAAACATGCTTTTGTCCGCTGCCACCACTCCCATCACAACTCTCAATTGTCTTGATTAAACAAAATGAAGAGTACACAAAACATAGTGAATGCTCTGTGAAAGAGAACTGTGTCCTTAACATGCATTATTGTAGGTTTGCATGGCTTATATAATAATTATAGAAAATTAAGGATATGTCTTCAAAATAATGAACACCCCTTAATGCACCTCAATTCTTTTATGGCATTCTATTAAATGCCCTGTGGGGAATAGTTTTTTATTAAAAACAAGGGCCAATCTTCATAAAGTCCCCAATTGGTGTTAATGCTGAAATAAAATGACATTTTTATAGGTAACTCTACATATGCACAGTAACATGACATCAGTTATTGTCCATCATACACATTTAAAAAAAAAAAAAAACAGCTTTGCTTACAGCTAAGGAATAGTCCACTCTGATAATGCAGCAATCCAGGATGGATGGAGTAACAGGTGGGATTTTTAGCGTTTTCCCATTCCATGTGTCCGTGCTCCCAGAAGCGATGTGGTTTCCTCGCACATTGGCGACCATGTGTCGAATGGTCTTTGTTTTTCCACTAGCCAAATATGTCTGCGTTTGGAAAATAGCAGCCTTTGGAACAATCAGACGAGAGGAACAATTCTCTATTTCTGCATAGATTGGAATAGCTTCTCCTAAAAAGAAAACAAAACCAGGGAGGATTCAGACTCCTGAAAAAGTTCTCACCACAATGGATTAGGGCCGTATAGCTGAAATGTTCCAACATCACTTTAACAAATTGAGAAGCTTTGATGGAAAACATATTGTAAATTCAAGCCAGAGAAATAAAAATTCACTGCAGGTTGTGGTAGATCTTATTTTCTAATCATTGCATTATTGACTTTTCTAAAGTAGCAATATTGCATTAGCAATTCTAAAGATATGTAAATGACCAGTGTCTATATAAATTAGGATAAGACATACAAATAAATGATTCAGAACTATGTTAAGTATAAAAGATCACTAACAAACTCATTAGTGCTTATCAAATTAAAATCTGCCTAACAGGAGAACAAAGCCTTTGCTTTTAAGGAATTAATAATGTTGAGGCACAGAAAGAATCAACGGATGGATTAGGCAAGTTTTATAACATTATGGCTCCACATCATACCATTCCATACTGAATTCCTTTCTAACAAGTCAGAATCCTGGAGCAGGGGCCAAATCCACTGCTGGAAATGGGCCCTTCACTAATGGCAGTTCCAGTAACAATCTGATTGTTAAGTTTGTTAATACACTACATTCCAGTCCCATGTATTTGCATATATCAAGCCAGCATGGATCAGAATGTCTAATAGCATTTCATACTCCAGTAGTTCTCTTTTTAGCAATACAACCCTGGAGATTCTTTTGCAACATTAAAATCAGATGCTGGCATTTTCTCATTCCTCTAGTTATACTCTTTGTTACTAAAGGAACAGGATTCGAAGTCAGAAAAAAACAGGAGTTTGACTGGAAACAATTCCTCCATTTAAAAATACTTAAATATCAATTATTTATATTAAAAAGTATCACTATTCATGTTTTAAAATACTATACACGTCATATAATTACAAAAAACACTATTTAAAATCACTTAAAATTAGCTAAGAAAATGAATGAAATCTTTCATTTGGACTTTCAAGCATTTTGCTTACCATTACAGTATCCCTTTCTTTCAATTTTGGCACTCAGCGAGACTGGACCAGAAGTGAAAAACCAACAGCCAACCATTTTCTCTTGAGTTTTCAATACCGGGGTCTTGAAAATTTCAAACAATAAAACAACCTTAATTAAGCCACTCTAGAGAACTCATAGAACTTACAATTATATCTTTCTTCACAGAATGGTTGTAAGGAAATACCAAAAAATGAATAAAACTTTCTTATCCTTATGTAACCTATTAGGCCAAATATGCACAAAAACAGGGTGTTAAGACTCCCCTTTTAGGAAAACTACAGTGAATTTTCAGATTCAAAAATTAGCATGACACCATCTTATTTTACCCTGAAGTCATTATGTTTCCAGGAGATAATATACCATGTTTTTTTTTAAAAAAAATCAAAAGCTGTATTAGTACTTATAAACAGGACAGAATTATTTTTAAGACTTTATATATAAAAGTCAGGTGGAAGGATAAATGATATAAAAATAAAAAATAATCAGAACATTATATTTATTTTGGCATTTAATAAGTGGAATAAACAAACAGCCTTTTCCCACCACTTACTTCAAAATGCATTATCAAGCAGAAATTTCATGTGTTCTTAATTTGGAATGGTTTTGGGGTTTTGTGTAATAGTACAAATAACATGCGTAGTGTTAACAGATCTGAAAAGCTTATTAAACATACTATCTCACTGTAGTATTCTATAGTGTCAAGAGAAGTTACTACAAGATTTACAAGGTTCAGTTTACAAGTTACACACACCAAAGCTTGCTGTAAAACCCAGTTACTTGCAATATATTTTTTTTATTTATACAAAGAATAGTAAGGGATCAACAGTGTCTGTTTTTGGCAAAGACAAATCCCTTTAAATCAATTCCCACAATGGTCATAAAAACTTTAAAAATATTTAACCTCCCAATTCTAAGTAGTTTTTAAAAATACAAGCTACTTGGCATCACCAATTTTTCAAAAATGGTTTGAAAGCAGCTGTTAAAGTCATAGCTATAAGCCAGGCCAGCTGGGTGCTGGCTATTTTATGATTCTGACCACAAGAGGCCATGTAACCACAGCATATCTGCTATCTTTTCATCATCTAAAGGTGAACATTAAATTCTATTTCTTTTTCATGCGAAAATAAGACTTAAACAACAACTTTTAACTGCTAGCTTTTTCCTTGTCTTTAAAAACACAGGCTAGAAAAACCTCCAACATGAAAAATACATCTTTGTCACATCAGTATCGTGATGGAAAGTTTAAATTATCTCAGTATTTTCTATGAAGTAAAAAAAATCATTCATTCATATTTAAATGAAGAACCATTAGGTCCTAGTAGCTATCATGAAAGTACAAGGTATAATTTTATATTATTTTGATAATATGGGTTTAGATAAAAGAATCTAGCTCATTAGCTCCCATCTTGCCTATTCTGTTGTTACTTATAGCCTGATCTTTCTTATCAGTCTACAGTATTTCTGGTGATTATTAGAAGTTCAATGCTTTAATGTGGCCAAATCTGTCATAAGGAAATGATAAGTGAAAGGATCTCGGCGGCAGCTGCATGCACTTACTTAATGTTAGAAAATGACATGCAAAATGGAAGGATACATAGCATAATGGCCTGAGCTTCAATAACAGGCTGAGCATGATTAATACTCTTCCATAATTACTGTTCCTCAACCTGCTATTATTGAGGAGTTTAGAATACCCCAGTCCTGTAAATGTGGCCACTCTGGTAAAAGTAACTACTCTCTGTGTGTGCATTATTGTTATTAAGCCTTATTAATGCATTTCAAGCCTGTGTAACTTTTTGGCAAAAGAAGCCCTGAACAGCAGGGACATAATCAATAGTATTAACACACACAATTTGTAATTTGTCCAACCTAGAATCATATATTTATAGTGAATGCCTTTGGGTTACAAGATTGTGTTTTCCAAGCCATCAGAAAGTGACAGGACAGACTACCAGTAAACTGGCTAAATATAGATCCCACTGTTGAAAGGAAGGAGGAAGGGAGGGAAGGAGGAAAAGGAGGAGGAAGAGAAAAAGGAAGAACTTACTAATAATGCTGGTGTGTTGACATCAACATGACTAACAACCTGGAGTTCCCGCTTTACACTCTGATCAGGTACCTTGGGTCGTTCCAACACTGCCCGCACACAGTACTGAATGCTTCCATATTTCCCAGTAAATGAGGTGACCAAAGGTCTGAAACCAACCAAAGACATTAATTATGCGTTTACTTTTCAGTTAAACAAAGCCAAAAAAAGCATGGTTTAAAATGTTTTAGGTTGGAAATAAAAAAAGAATAAGTCTATTTAGGGACTATTCAGTATAAACATGCATACCTGAGAATCCGAAGATACCTAGCAGTGATAAATTTGAATAGACATACTGCAGAGAAAGATAACCACAAAATTGTAGTGTTTCACTTACTCAGATGGAAGTTGAAAGCGAAATGGGAATTCATGTTTTCCAGGCTGTAATAAAATGATGCCTTCACCTATAAGAGATTGTATTTTATTTTAATGAAGGATAGTTAGTATTAGATCAAGAGTTTTCACAATGTAAATAATTTTTGAAGGAAGTTTTTCTCGCTACAAAATGCAGCATACTCCAAAAGTTCATTAAACAAACGTAGAGAATTAAGTTTGAATGTGTGTGTGTGTGTGTGTGTGTGTGTGTGTGTGTGTGTGTGTCTATGTGTTTTAGAGACAGGGTCTCGCTCTATTGCCCAGGCCAGAGTGCTACGGCCTTGAACTCCTGGGCTCAAGCAATCTTCCTGCCTCAGACTCCCAAGGAGCTGGGACTAGATGCATGTGCCATGGTTCTTGACTAATTTTTAATAATTCTTTCCGGAGACGGGGGTCTTGCTATATTGCCCAAGCTGGTCTCAAACTCCTGGCCTCAAATGATCTCCCACCTTGGACTCCCAAAGCACTAAGCTTATAGGGGGGAGCTACTGCACTTGGCCAGTTTCTACCAAGTACCATAACACTCACACATACATACACACATATTCCACTCTCAAATAGACCAATTACTAAAGTGCTAAGGCTCAGAACTCCAACATACATATATATGTGTATATGGATATGTATATATGTGTGTGCATGTGTATATGTAAAAATCACAACTGCTTACCCCCATTCTATTACACTAACGGGAAATACCAATATTAAATTGGACCAAAAACTAATTTAGCAAAAGACAGATTTATTTTGGGTATACCAGAAACATCACACTGAGTATTCTTTGAGCAGAAATGGAAAAGAGAGCGAAAACTTTATGAATATTATTAATACTGGGTATAACACAAAACAGCGAAACCAACAAGACAAGCTATTAAGCAAGTCATGTATGTATCCTTGAGCTCTCCTGACTAACACAGAGTTTCTTGGTGGCTAACTTGGAATACAGAAAGGGCTTTACCAAGCATGGCCAGGGCCCTTTTCTCAGCTTTGGGTTACCAGCTCCATTTTATTTCATGCAGAAGCTTATCACTGGATTGTGAGAAGGCCAAAATGCAGGGTGTAGAGGGACTTTGTAAGGCCAGAGGCACCACTGAAACCTCTGATGAAGGCACCAAGACAATCTGTTTAATTCAGATCCAAAGTAGACTTCACCGCTTTCACGGTTGGTCAGGAGGCTCTCTTGAGAGACTTACACACTGTCCTTTCATTGCATGCTCAGATTTAATATTGAATTCCCTTATTGTGGATAGGATAAATAAGATGAAGAAATCGGAACACAGAGACAGAACTCTGAGATTTGCCTGGTCATCTGACACTAAAATGAAGATTTCTACTTTATCCATTCACTAAAAAAAAAATTTAAAAAAATCAGTAGTGAAATGGGAATTTTTTATCCCTTAAATAAAAAAATAGAGTTTTATTTTATGACCTTAACCAAGTCAGCTGACATTTCAACTTTGTACTTTTAGAAAATAGGAACACATTACTGACCCATTAAGTCTTCTGAATCTATCCCCAATTTTTAATGTGTTAACATCAAGGGGGATAAAAAAGTGACACACCTGCCACTTAAGTCAATTTGAATACTCCACAGTTGGGTGACTGGAGGCAAAGTGAAGAACAAGTCACAGGGGCGTGAAATCATGTTAAATGCAGTGGCAGGGCGGGTCCCAGTGGCTGAGGTGTGCTCAGGAAGGTTGCAGCAGAGCAGGGACCAAGGAAGCATCTCGACCTGACAGCTGTGGAGTGAAAGGCTCAAGGCAATCCCAGTGCTCCTAAAAGAGCTGGGCTAAAGTTCTAATTTGAAATTACTAGATTACAGAACATGACCAAGTATTTACAAATGTTTTGAAATGTGTATTTCATTTGAGTTTAAAATGTATAGTGCTTAGATTCCAGGCACCGTGGATAATCCTCAAATAGACTGGGGGAGGAAAGGGATTACATGCTTGTACACAAGTAATGACCATAGAGTGCTAGAACCTAGAGCATCCACATAGGAACATGGGTGGGTCCGACATCTTCAGGACCTGAGGGCTGGAATGGAGACAGGTAGGAAGGGAAATTTAGATAAGGGAATAGCATGAGGAAGAGCATGGCAGGCATTTGTGGGGAACACAGTTGCCCAGGATACTGAAGAGAATGAGAGACATGAAGTTCCCCTTTCATTAAGAAACAAATTGATACCGGACCTATATCATTTAAAATGAGACTTTCAACTATCTCAAAACATAAACAGGAAAAAGAAATGGAAAACTGATAAAAATGGGTTATAATATTTAGAATTCAATCTTTGTTTTCTTTTCCTCTTTCTCAATTTTTGTTTTTAATGTAAAAGGTTCACAAGCTGAACCATGTGCCCATTTCTGCTTCTGCACCAACCGCTCAGTATTTCTGTCTTGTATACTGAGCACTACAAAGTCACAGGAAGATGTTTCAATCACTAATGGTCTTACAGCCGAAGCTCATAATTAAAGGTTTTGATGAACCGTGGGGATGCAGAAGACCATTACCGAGGCAGAGACTGGGGCTCAGGAAGGGTGAGGGACTTGCATAAGGTCACACTGCTGCTGGGTGACCAAGAACTGAAACCAACTCTCTGATTCTGTCTTGTTTTTCTACTATAGTTTCTCCATAACAATATGAAGAAAATCAGTCACAATGACAGCAAGTAGTTGAATTAGATTAAGGATGTCAAAGAATTATCTGGAGAGCATTTGTGAAAACAGATCCCAGTGCTACATAATATGGATTTCTAAAAATCTCCTTAGGTGAATGCAACACAGACAGGTTTTGTAATTAAATTACCCCCAGAATCTAGACTGTGTCAAGATGCTAACTTCTTCCAAGCTATAGATATTAGGGGTGACTCATTTTTTTTCCTCAACTAAAAGAGACTATGATTTTAAGCAAAATGTAATTGTGCCAATATGTGCTATAATACATTCTAAAACAAGTTTAACATTTTCAAATCGTCTAGTTTTTACATTCTGTTCCGCATGTATATATGTGTGTGCATGTGACAAATAGACATCTGACTTGTGAATTAAAAAAAATATTTGTTAGCCCAGATTTTACCAAAGCAGTTTTTTATTGCTAATCCCAGGTTCAACTGCTTTTAATTTTACATCTATTTACTCAGCAGTTAAAGGCCCAGAGATAGAGTCCAAAGTCCTGGACAAAAATCAATGTATGTCTCTCTCCCAAGGTCCTTGACTCCATTCAGCCATCTTGCAAATTGTGTTGTCTGCTTCCGCTGGGGCCTGGGTTGATCCTGGAAGCCATACTGAGGAAAGTGCATGAAGTGCATCACTAACACACTGTTCCCATTGATCCAAAAGGCAGTTTTGGTTCCAAATATGGTTTTCCTCACTACAATTTTGGGATCACTCAGATGATCACTTACCTCGAGGACTTCACTGTGTCCACAGTAGGATAAGGCAAAACCACATATTCTATTATATTTTGTATAAGACATAGCACATAGATATAATGCGTTTACTCTTCAAGGAGAGGAGGTGCATACCATTGTTTTATTTGATAGATAAAAGCTCATGGCAAAAAGGTAAAAGTTTAAACTAGTTTCCATCCATGAAATAAGAGTAAGACTCATAGTTCTTAGTATTTTCGTGACTAAAGGGATCCAATTTTGGTGTCTAATATTAATGAAACACTCATGTAGTGTGTCCCCACATGGGTACTTCTAGAAAAGTCTACACTATGAACTGGACTTCACCAAAGTGAGCAGGAAGGGAAATCCCGACACGCCCAGATGCCCTTGTCTCTAAAGGCATTCTGAGTGGAGAGAAGTGGGGGAGAGGGGAATGGGGGGGAAGAGGATGCGGAGAAAACAGCAGCAGTATCAGGTGGAGGCACAACTCTTACTAAGTTGCCCTGCTCCCCAGCAGAGGGAAACCAAGCATGATGGTTAAGTCTAGAAAACACTTCCTTTGAACTCCTACCCCTCAGGAACTACTTCCCTATTCCCAAAACCAAATTTCTGCTAATTCATCATGAACCAAGAACGCATCCAGGAGAGGGAGGAGTGGAGGCCGTAAGACACGGGCACCTCGGAATGGAACCTCATAGCCGCCGGTTCCACCCGTCCCTTCCTCGGACCAGAAGGAACAGGACCTGGATTTCTGGATCCCCCACTGTCCAATCACAGGTTCCCACTGCACCCAACGGCCCCCTCCCGTCGCGGTCCTAGAAAATCCCGAGCTACTGGTCCCGGTCAGGCCCGGCGGGCCAGGGGCGGGGCGCCAGGTAGAGCTGCGCACCCAGGACTTGCGGTCTCTCCTTACCCGCGAGGCTAGGCCGGACCCCACCCCCGGAAGCCCGCCCTGATCTCACCTGCCAGGTGGGCATCCCGCGGGTGCGCGGCCTCCCAGCCCCTCCCCGGCCCCGCAGCCTGGCGGGGGAACCCCAGGCGCTCGCCTGCGCTTACCGGCCGGGGGCTCCCGCAGGCTGAGGCGCACGTTCAGGTACTCCACCTCCGAGAAGACAGCCAGGGCCGCGGCGCTGGCCGAGGCGCGGGGGCAGGGGCTCGGGCCCCAGGCGGCGGTGGCGCGCCCCTGGGCCTCCAGGCGCAGCGCGCGCAGGGCCACCGGCTCGGACGCCTCCAGCAGCACGTGCCCGGCCACCGTCTCGCCGCTGGAGTAGCAGCCCTTGCGCTCGTCCTCGAACACCAGACCCAGGCTCTTCACGCGGCCCTCGGCACCCACGGCCGCCGCGCACCCAGCCTCGCCGCCCATCCCGCCGGGCGACTCGTCCCTGCCCCTGAGGTCGGCAGAGGCCCGGAGCCGGGGTCGCGAGCACAGCGGCGCCGCTGTCACAGGCGCTCGCGGCAGGCTGAGGCCGCCGCGGCAGCCGTGCGGTACCCGATGGAGCACCGGCTCGCCGAGGGGCCTGTCGCTTTAACAAACCCAGTTGGGGCTGGAAAAGGGCCGGGATAGCCCACCCCCGGCGGGCGGCCATTGGTCAGCTGCGAGCCCTGCTTCATGCTGATTTGTTGTAGATGGTCACTGAGTCATTTCATTGGCGCTCCCACGCGTGGGTTGGCGCAGGAAGGCCGTGCGTGATCAGAGAGTGTTGGCCAATCGGGAGGCTCCGGCGTGCACGTGCACAGGCCGTTTACTGGCTGAGGCCAGGCACAGTCCTGGAGCCCAGGCCAATAGCGAGGCGGTGCGCCCATGTGGACAGACAGTGGGAAACAGTATCTGTCAGGGAGGGGGCGGAACAGGGTTATCTCCGGCTCTTAGCGTGTCAGCCGTTCCCATAGTTACGAACGGGGGCGGGGTTTCTAGCAGCGTAAGGACTTTGCAGGAGCCACTGGGTTCTCGTTAGAGCATGAAGTTGTGGCTGTAACTGGCTTGTGTTTATGATTACATCTGCAATACTCGAGAGGAAATAGATGCTCTGGGAAACGGAACTCGGCAATATTTCCTTTTGAGATCTTGGGGGCCGGCCGCATCGGGACTTTAATGAATGACTTGGAATCTTCTAACCTCCAGGTTTTTGATCCCCGCCTCTACCAGGTTTCAGAATTCCCAGCCCATGTAAGAGCCATAGATAAGAAAAATGAGGGTTGTGGTTTTAAACCTGATACATCCCCTAAGGAGTTCTCCTCCTAAGCTCCGCAGTGTCGCTGTTAGGCATAGCTGGAACTCTGATTCTTCCTGCTGTAAATAAGGTCATGAATCACATTGTTTTTGAACATCTGTCACTCAAGTTTTTGCCCCACCCGAAAGTTTCCTGACATCAGTATCATATCCACAAAAATTTCCAATTGCCTTGATGACTTGTTCCTCACACCCACGGTTCCTCTGGCTTGTCCTGCTGCATTTTCCTTTTTAACCTTCCATTTTTTCTCTGTTCTGTTTTTTACCATCTTGCATAGCTGTCATTAGCTGGCCATCATTTTCTTAACTTCTAAGTTGTCCCCTTATCGACATGCCACGTTTGTGAGCTGTTATGTATTGATTAATCTCACAATGAAATTTAACAATTTTCCTAAAAAAAAAAAACCTCAAAGTAAAGGTTGCTCTACTACCCTCGTTGAGTTTAGATTATTAATCTGGAGCTTTAGTAAAGTTTTATAAGTTCAAAATTTCCTTATTACCTCTCAGAGAAAGTGGAAAAGTCACAAATTAGGCTCTGTGTAAAGTTCAGAAATAGTTGCTATTCTCTGACCATTTCGTCTAAAATAGCTCCCAACATGCTCTTACTCTGCCTACTTTTTTTTTTATAACACAACCTGACCTTACGTGTTTATCTTTGTATTATCCATCCCACTCATTTGAAACACAGAACTTGTTCTCATTCGTTTTTTGACCTCTAGGGCCTAACACGGATCTTAGCATACAATAAGCGCTCAATAAATGTTGAGTGATTGAATGATGTATCCTAACCATGTAGTATTATTGGCTCTGCAATACATGAATAGTGTTCTGCCTCTTATTCTACTAAACTTTCACTGTCTCCAGGCAATGGTTCCCTCCAAATTAAGTGGCTGGGAGAGGGAGAAAAGGACAATGGTCCTAATGGTGTTGAAAGGACAAAATGGCAGATTTTGCATTCTGTACTGGGAAAGACCAGACTCTCTGTTCTCATTTCAGTTAAGAACAATTTTGGCCAGCCAGGCGTGGTGGCTCACACCTGTAATACCAGCATTTCGGGAGGCCGAGGCAGGCAGATCACAAGGTCAAGAGATCGAGACCATCCTGGCCAACATGGTGAAACCCCGTTTCTACTAAAAATACAAAAATTAGCTGGGTGTGGTGGCTCGCACCTGTAGTCGCAGCTACTCGGGAGGCTGAGGCAGGAGAATCTCTTGAACCTGGGAGGCGGAGGTTTGCAGTGAGCCGAAATTGCGCCACTGCACTCCAGCCTGGGTGAGAGAGCGAGACTCCATCTCAAAACAACAACAGCAACAACAACAACAACAAAAAAACAATAGTTTTGGCTACAGGTAACAACAGAATGTGTGACCAACACACAGTCTACCTTTAAAAATATTCCTTGTTTACTAGACGAAAAGGTCAGTAGTAGAGTATGGCCCCTTCAGATTGATGCATCAGAATCCTTTTATCTTTCTCCTTGACATACTCTGCTCCCTTCATCGTAGTAGGGATTAACACAGCTCTAAGTGTCTCCTTCTCTTCCTTACACCACAGAGTTCAACACATAAAGCAAGGGAGGGTCTGCAAGCAAACAAAAATTCTCTCTTCTCTCAGAAAGAAGATATATTTATATCCTAGATGCCCCCAACAGACTTCTTACATGACATTGGCCAAAACTGAGTCATATGTACACCTATAGATTATTGACTGGCAAAAATAAGTAGGATTTTTACAATTCACTTAGACCAGTCATTCTTCTCTGGGTGCTGAACACAATCAGAGCTCTGTTAACAAGGAAGAGGGTCAAATGGCTGTTGAGCAGTCAACATTGTAGAGCCATTTGAATGGCTTAAGTGGGTCTGGCCAAATTTGCTATAGAGCAGAGCTGCCCCAGCCAGACATTAAGAGGATATTAAATAAAAAATATTCTATAACTAGAGAGAAGGTAATTTATATGGTGACTCAACTCATTCACAGATAAAATTCCATTTTTGTTGTGTATACATTACAATGAATATTCGAGTTCAGCTATTATTAATATAGCAGCATATGACAGTTAAAAAAAATCCAATCTGACAATCTCTTAATTGGCATGTTTACCATTTACATGTAATGTGATCTTTAACAACGTAACAACATTGGTGCTATAACTTGCATCCCCAAAATATGCAAAATATGGGGGTGCTATAACTTGCATCCCCAAAATATATGCTGAAATCCTAACGCCCAAGATGATGGTATTAGGAGGTAGGGCCTTTGGGGAGGTGATTAGGCCGTGAATGCCAGGGGCCTCATGAGTGGGACTAGTGCCCTTACAAAAGAGGCCCGAGAGAGAACTCTTGCTCCTTCCACCACGTGAGGATGTAGAAGGCACCATCTATGAAGACGCAGGCTGCTATGGCTTAGATATGGTTCGTCCACACCAAAACTCATATTGAGATTTGATGCCTGATGGGGCAGTGTTGGGAGGCGGGACCTAGTGGAAGGTGTTTGGGTCATTGGAGTTGATCCCTCATGAATAGCTTAACACCCTCTGGCAAGAGTGAGTGAGTTCTTGCTCTTATGAGACTGGATTGGTTCTCACTCGAGCAGGTTGGTAAAAAGAGTGTCGTCCAAGAGAGCTCTTGCTTCTCTCCCCATGTGATCTCTTTGTGCACGTCTGCTCCCCTTCTGCTTTCTGT
The DNA here is from genome assembly GCF_028885655.2 of Pongo abelii. Taxonomy (NCBI): domain Eukaryota; kingdom Metazoa; phylum Chordata; class Mammalia; order Primates; family Hominidae; genus Pongo; species Pongo abelii. Next base: position 101,122,135 of record NC_072001.2, on the reverse strand, counting down.
GGTGAGTGGAAGCGGCCTGAGTTCCTTACCAGATGCAGCTGCCCAATCTTAAACTTTTTGGCCACCAGAATCATGAGTTAAATTAACCTCTTTTTTTTTTTTTGATATATTACCTAGCCTCAGGAATTCTGTTTCTTTAGCAACACTAAATAGACTAAGAGCCTGGGCGTCGTGGCTCATGCCTGTAATCTCGGCACACTGGGAGGCCAAGGTAGGCAGATAGCTTGAGCTTAGGAGTTGGAGACCAGCATGGGCAATATGACAAAACCCTGTCTCTACAAAAGATATAAAAATTAGCCGGGCATGGTGGCATGTGCCCGTAGTCCCAGCCACTTGGGAAGCTGAGGCAGGAGGATTGCCTCAGCCCAGGGGGTCAAGGCTGCAGTGAGCCAAGATTGCGACACTGCACAACAGCCTTGCTCACAGAGTGAGACCCTGTCTCAAAACAAAACAAAACAACCACCACCACCAGATGAAAACACAGGTCCTCATGGGACACCAAATCTTCTGGTGCCTTGATCTTCTGACTCTGTAGTCTCTAAACTATGAGAAATAAATGTTTGTTGTTTATAAGCCACCTCATTTTATGGCATTTTGTTATAACAGCCTGAACAGACTAAGACAGTCGGTTTTATATGTGTCATTTTATTATTTGCTTTGGTTGTGCCTTCATCAGTGTGTCTGTGTTTCTTTATTCTTTTTTTCCTGCTTTCATTTTGATTATTTGAACATCTTTTAGTAATCCATTTAAATTTATCTTTTTTTTAACTTTATATGTATTTTTAGCAGTTGCTCTAGGAATGACTGCCCTTCCCCTTTTATGCTATAGTTGTCATGTGTATTACATCCACATACATTAAAATTTACATTTGTACGAACCTCAGAAAACCCACCAGACAATTTTACATTTTATGTTTATGCTACTTTCAAGGCATAAACATAAAAATGGGGGAAAAGAAACAAATCTTCCTTACAGCAGAATCCCAAATAGTTTATATAGATTTGCCTGCCACTCACTGGGAGTGGGTGCTAGACCTAGTGACTTGCTTTCAACCCAGCAAACACTCTTTTGACCAGGTGATGAAGACTAACATCACCAGTGATAAGTTCTGTTGACAGTGTGTACCTCTCATATGATGTTATGTAAAGGGCACTTCACTTCTCTGATATTTTACCCTCAAACCATAAGTCCAGTCTAAGCATGAGAAAAACATCAGAAAAACCTAATTTGAAGGACATTCTACAAAATATTCAATGCATACTCCTCAAAATTCTCAAGGCCGTGGAAAATAAGGAAAGATTGAGAAACTGCCATTGAGCAGAAAAGGCTAAGGTGATGTGATAACTAAATGCAATATGGTATCCTGGATTGGATCCTAGAACAGAATAAGAACTTTAGTGGAAAAACTAGCAAATCCAAATAAAGTCTAGTTTCGTTAACGGTAATTGGTATTAGTCTGTTTTCACGTTGCTGAGAAAGACATACCCGAGACCGAGTAATTTATAAAGAAAAAGAGATTTAATGGACTCACAGTTCCACATGGCTGGGGAGGCCTCACAATCATGGTGGAAGGAGAAAGGCATGTCTTACATGGCAGCAGTCAAGAGAGAATGAGAGCCAAGCAAAAGGGGAGACTCCTTATAAAACCCTCAGATCTCATGAGACTTATTCACTACCACAAGAACAGTGTGGAAGAAACCACCCCCATAATTCAATTATCTCCAATTATGTCCCTCCCACAACATGGGGAAATTATGGGAGCTACAATTCAAGATGAGATTTGGGTGGGGACACAGCCAATCCATATCAGCAATGTACCCATATAGGTCTCTTAGTTTCAACACATGAACTATGGTAATGTAAGATGTAAATAATGGGGGAAACTGAGTGAATGTGTACAAGATCTCTCTGTACTATCTTTGCAACTTTTCTGAAAATATAAAATTTTTCCGAGGTAAAATTTATTAAACGACAATCAGACCTACTCCCCCAAACTCTCCTGCTTGTAGATAGCATTTTTCCTGTTACTCTGGATGAAAGATAGATTTGTCTCTAAGCTTTTGCTGCTTGTGCCCTCTGGTAGTTCCCCACTGAGACCACCCTTGGTTCAAAGCCAGGAGGTAATAAAAGAGAAAACCCTACACAACATTTACTCTTGTTACAATTTGCACTTCAGATTTTGACCTCCCTCCCCAAACCACCTGCTAATGTCATTGGTGCTGAGATAATTGCTTTTATGATTATTATTTTCAGAATTCTGGTTAAGATCGCTAGGAGAGATAGGCTATAATGCTTTAACTCTGTATTTTCCAATACCAGAAGTTCCAATTTATCTTTTTGGACCCTTCAGATTTTATGAAGGTGATTGAATCACTGCCTAAGTATTATACCAGTGCTCATTCATTATCTTTTTGCATGGTGCATGCATTCATCTTGCTATTGCTTAGATTTTTTTATCTTGTAAATTTGTGTTTGCACACACTTCAGTTTTACTTGGGAGACTATATCTATATGCTTATTGATGTTGGAAATTCATTTATGGCTTAAATTCCAGTTTCACAATTTCACAATTGGAAATAGTTTGCAAAGAAAATACCTGTAGAAAGAAGGACAAGACCTAATCTTTATTAAGCACCCACTGAACTCCTGTTCAGATGTTCAACATAAACAATCCTATTCAAACTCGTAAAAAGCTCTGGAAGTGCATCTTGGGATAGAGGTCTGAATTGACAGACAAGGCTCCCAAGGTTCGGAAAGATGGGTCGTGTGTCTTGCTTCATTTTCCACAGCCAGTAAATGGTAGGGACAGTATCAAACCAAAGGCTACCTGTCCTGTTTTCACTATACTGCCTTCAAGGTCAAAGGGGAAAGAAAACAGAAGGAAGGGAAGAAGGATGGAAGGAAAGGAGGAAGGGAAGAATATGAACTTATTTTAATCAGTAGACAGGACAGATGTTCATCAGTTCCTGTATGAGTTCTTTACCATCATGGTTATATGCACTGTTGACACTGAGGTACTGCCCTCTGAGTTACTAATACTTTACTGGAAATGGTTATCCCTATACTAGAGCATTCCATGTATCCTCATGCCTAAATTTACTCTCCCCCATCTTCCCAAAATGATTCTGGCAGCTGAGGAAGAAATAACAGAGCTTTTTTACTTGAAGGAAAGTTTGAAGGAAAAAAAGGTATGGGGAAGAAGACAACTAATAACAGGACAATAAAATAAAACAAAAACAAAAAAATGAAAACATTGGAGACAGTTTTTGTTTCAGTTCTTATTTTGATGAAGAGACAGGTTACTATAAGGGCTCAGGATCCTTTTGCTAAAGGTATCTTATTCTGAATAGCAGAAAAGGTCTTGCCTTCTTATGTCATGGTTTACACATACATAACGTAGTTGTATTGCAATTACAACAGAATGAACAGAATGAAGAAAGAGTTTCCACGAATGAACTAATAGTAGATTGCATTGCCGTTACTAAAACTGAGCAAGCAAACACGAAATCAAGACACATAAGATGAATAATAATTACAGGTCTTCAATAAATATAATTAGATTTATATTGAATGCAGAATCAATGGGAAAAGCTCGTCTGTGACGAAACATTATTTGTTCTACATGATTGCCCTTTAATATCTCTTTTCCCCTAAGAAGGTCAGTTCGAATTGAAATTGCCCTGCGATAACTGACTGTATCATTGATTAAAAAAAACCTGCTTATAAATATTTAGTGGCTCATGAAGTATTCTAATTGAATTAAATAATAAAATGATTATGAAAATGGTGGAAATTATAACAGCTTTAAAAAAATCACATTTTGAACTGAAGTCCAGAGAATTAAGACACTGTGTTTTCCAATAGACTCATGGCAAAGAGCATGTGAGTGTGAGTGAGACCCATGCTAATCTTTTGGTCCTGTGCAGACCCTTCCACCCACCAGCACCCTTCTCCCTTGGTCTGAAGCAATATTCACTGCTCCCAGCTTTGTATATGCAATTGCAAACACATGTGCGTTTAGGAACATACGTATTTTTTATGTGACATAAAACCTGTCTTATATAATTGTATATATTTGCCTTACCTGCACATGCACACACACTGAAAATCACACCTTTCTTGAGGGATCTGCACCTTGCTTTTCTTCATTTCAAACTCTGTGGTCTGCTTCATAGTTTTCATGAGTAACATAGGATTTCATTGTGTGACTGCACCATTCTTTATATAATCTTAGACTTGGCTGGTGCGGTGGCTCACACTTGTAATCCCTACACTTTGGGAGGCAGAGGTGGTTGGATCACTTAAGGTCAGGAGTTTGAGACCAGCCTGACCAACATGATGAAACTCCATCTCTACTAAAAATACAAAAATTAGTTGGGCACTGTGGCGGGCACCTGTAATCTCAGCTACTCGGGAGGGAGGCAGGAGGATTGCTTGAACCTGGGAGGCAGACGTTGCGGTGAGCTGAGTTCATGCCACTGCACTCCAGCCTGGGTGACACTGAGACATCATCTCAAAAAAAAAAAAAGAAAAAAAATCTTAGCCTCACTAATAGGCATTTATTTACTTTAGATTTAGGGTTATTAATAATAATAATGCTGAACACCCTTGCATCTGTCTATTTCCCCTAGCATAGGAACCTAATGGTATATTTGCCCTCCCAAAGATTTTATTCTCAAGTACCGTGAGTGAGATTGTTTTTTAATTGCCAGCATTGGATATAACTCATCTGAGATTTTTGCCAACTAAATGGATAAAAAAATGATATTTCATTGTGGTTTAAATTTCCTTTTTTGTTTTTGTTTTTTGTTGTTGTTGTTGTTTGTTTTTGAGATGGAGTCTCACTCTGTCTCCCAGGCTACAGTGCAATGACACAGTCTTGGCTCACTACAACCTCTGCCTCCCGGGTTCAAGCAATTCTCCTACCTCAGCCTCCCAAGTAGCTGGGATTACAGGCGCCTGCCACCATGCCCAGCTAATTTTTGTATTTGTAGTAGACATGGGGTTTCACTATGTTGGTAGGCTGGTCTCGAACTCCTGACCTCAAGCAATCCACCTGCCTCAGCTTCCCAAAGTGCTAGGATTACAGGCATGAGCCACCGCCCCCGGCCTAAATTTACTTTTTTAAGAATATGAGAGAATATTATTGAAGTTGAGAATACATTCATAATGGCATGTTTCTTCTATGAAATGGCAATTTATCTTTCTTGTTCTTTTTTCCATTATGTTATTTTTCCTTTTTCTCATTTATTTATACATTTTTAAATGTATTCTGGGTATTAAAACTTGGTGTTATATACTAAAAATATTTCCTCTCATCTTGTACATTTTTGTTCTTTTTTATTTCCAACTTTTGTTTTAAATTCAGGGGTACATGTGCATGATGTGCAGGTTTGTTACATAGGTAAACGGGTGCCATGGTGCTTTGCTGCATAGACCATCCCATCACCTAGGAGTGAAGCCCAACATCCATTAGCTATTCTTCCTGATGCTCTCACTCCTCCAACCTCCCTTTCCAACAAGCCCAAGTGTGTTTTGTTCCCCACCATGTGTCCATGCATGCTCATCCTTCAGCCTTTTATCTTGCAGTGCTTTTAATTTAAGTTGAATTAAATATACATTCATTTAATATAGTCATGTTTATCAATCATTTCCATTATGGCATCATTTTAAAAAATCATAAGAAGGTCTTCTCTCCTCAAGGATTATAAAGACTTTACCTATATTTTCTTCTAGTACTTTTTGATTTTTTTTTTTAACCATAAGCTGAGTGTTTTGTCAAGAAAAATATTTAGTGGCTGGGCACAGTGGCTCACATCTGTAATCTCAGCACTTTGGGAGGCCGAGACGGGCAGATCACCTGAGGTCAGGATTTTGAGACCAGCTTGGCCAATATGGTGAAACCCCGTCTCTACTAAAAAAAAAAGTACAAAATTTAGCTGTGTGTGGTGGCAGGCACCTGTAATCCCAGCTACTCGGGAGTCTGAGGCAAGAGAATCGCTTGAACCCAGGAGGCAGAGGTTGCAGTGAGCTGAGATCACGCCACTGCACTCCAGCCTGGGCAACAAAAGTGAAACTCTGTCTCAAAAAAAAAAAAAAAAAAAAAGAAAAGAAAAAGAAAAAAAAAGAAAAATGTTTAGTCATTTTCCACCACAAAGATAGTAAATTCCTCTAAAATAATTTATTGAATAATCTTTTTATCCACTGAATAGAATATTCATTTTTATTACATAATTAATTGATATAAATCCATCAGTCTGTGTTTATTTTCTCTTGAACTGATTTACCGTCTATTTCTGCACCAAACCAACATTTTTTGTTCATGAGGGTTTTTTTTTGTAGTATGTTTTGATAACTAGTAGGGCAAGGATTACCAGAATTCTTTTCTTTAAACTTTTTATTTTGGCTATTTTAAAATATTTTGTCACTCAGAAAATAAGCTAGGACTCACTTGCTTGATTTTTATAAAAATTCTGGTAGATTGAAATAGCATTGGGAAAATACTGAATTTATTCATTAAATTGCAGAGAATGAGCATTTTTAAATGAGTTTTCTCATCCAGGAATTTATTTGTGTGTTCTTCAGTGACATTTTACATTTTTCTTCATATAAGCCTTGCACATTTCTGGTTGGATTTATTTTATAATAAGCGTTTTCCCCAGTATTTTAGGTGAACGGGATTTTTTTTTCTCCTTGACATTTTTGGATTGGTGATTGCTAGTGTAGAGGAAACCTGTTGCTTTTTGGATATGGATCTTGTAACTCAGCACTTGGGGGACTACATCTGTTAGAAGACAGGGCTTGGACATAAAGCTTCCAAAGGTTCTAGTAGAGCACAGGCTAATGGGGAAATAAGGTGTTAAAATGATATAGTATTAAAATGATAAACCCACTTCTATCTTATAAATTTTAACTTTCCTGTGTCCTTGTAACTGTTTGGCTTTACAAATGAACAGTATCAGGCTCGACAGAGAACCTTCCAGCTTCCTCTGTTCCTTGCCAGGCTGGAGGCACTGTTAGCCTTTAGCATCAGCTACAGAACTGCATGCTGTTGAGCACGGTGTGTTGTGTGAGGTTTAGAGGTATGTGGAAGGCAGGTAGGTCTCTGCTGCGTGCCAAGGCCCAGGGACAGTAAAAAGATCAGGGGCTTTGGTTCCTGGGAGCAAGCCTTATTTTTAGCACTTGCTGCATAAAATTGAGGAAGGGACTAACTCTCTAGGCTTCAGATGTTGATGACGTCTTTATTGTGGGCTTGTTATGGTAAATGAAATATTACATAGAAGATGTCTGGTTGACAGAAAGTGCTCAATACATCCAGGCCTTTGTTGTGGTTGACAGGGTGATGGTGGCTGAGGTGGACTTTGAGTCTGACAGGTCTGATTTGGAGTCATGGCTCTACCACTTCCTGATGGTGTGACCTGGGACAAGCCACTTGAATTCTTTAGGCCTCAGTTTCCTCAAAGTCGGGCTGGTCATAAATTATTAAGTAAAAACGTGTATGTCCGTGTATGTATATTTCATGTAACTGTAGCTGGTAATCATGTCATTTCTGACTGTCTTCCTTCTTCCTCTGCATAAGAAAAGATATTCTCATTGAGACAGAGAGAAGAAATGTATTTCATTAGCTCGCATTAAAAGCATATTTTGTAATCACAACATGTAAAGGGGGCTTCAGATATCATTTGCATCCTGTGAAAAATGTCAGGATTTTGAGTTACTGGGTTTGTGTGCATTTTAAGGATGTTCTCAGCTAGGCTATTTTCCATAAAGATATGTAATAAGGATACCAGGTAATCAACCAAGCATTCACTCAAAACCAGGTGTCTCACTTCTCTCATAAAACTGAACATCTTGGGACACTGCTTTTCAAAGACATTTGAGATTTTGACTTAAAGCCGTGGTTTCAAAAGCAATTTCAACAAAAGCAAATTGACAAATGGGATCTAATTAAACTAAAGAGCTTCTTCATGGCAAAGAAAACTATCAACAGAGTGAACAGACAACCTACATAGTAGGAGGAAATTTTTGCAAACTATGCATCTGACAAAGGTCTAATATCCAGTATCTATATGGAACATAAACAAATTTACAAGTCTGAAACAAATAACACTATTTAAAAAGTGGACAAAGGACATGAAGAGACAATTTTTCAAAAGAACACATACATGCGGCCAACAAGCATATAAAAAAAGCTCAAAATCACTGATCATTAGAGAAATGCAATGAAAACCATGATGAGATACTATCTCACACAAGTTAGAATGGCTATTATTAAAAAGTCAAAATGTAATAGGTTCTGGTGACGTTGCATAGAAAACGGAACACTTACACACGGTTGGTGGTAGCATAAATTAGTTCAACCATTGTGGAAGACAGTGTGGCTATTCAAAGACCTAAAAACAGAAATGCCATTTGACCCAGCAATCCCATTACTGGGTATATACCCAAAGGAATTTAAATTATTCTATTATAAAGACACATGCACATGTATGTTCATTGCAGCACTACTCACAATAGCAAAGACATGGAATCAATCTACATGCCCGTTAATGGTTCTCTGGATAAAGAAAATGTGGTACACATGCATCATGGACTACTATGTAGCCATAAAAAAGAACAAGATCATGTCGTTTGCAGGAACATGGATGGAGCTAGAGGCCACTATCCTTAGCAAACTAAGGCAGGAACAGAAAACCAATTACTGTGTATTGTTCCTTATAAGTGGGAGCTAAATGAGAATACATGGACACTTGGAGGAGAACAACACACACTGGGGCCTATCGAAGGTTGGAGGATCAGGTGGCAGGAGGGAGAGGATCAGGAAAAAAACAACTAATGAGTACTAGGCTTAATACCTAGGTGACAAAGCTATCTGTACAACAAACCCCCATGACACAAATTTACCTGTATAACAACATGTATCTGTTGAGTCTGATACTGTTCACTTGTAAAGTCGAACAGTTCAGAGGAAATGGGGAAGCTAAAATTTAGAAGTTACAAGTAGATTTATCATTTTAATACCATATCATTGTAATGCCTTATTTTCCCCACTAGCCTGTGATCTACTAGGACCTTAGGCAACTTTATGTCCAAGCCCTGTCTTTAACAGATGTAGTCCACCAAGTGCTGAGGTACAAGATCCATATCCAAACAGCACATGTACCCCCTAAACTTAAAAGTTAAAGAAAAAACCTTGATTTCTTGCCTCAAGCCACAGGATTATGGATTACTTAGCGAAACAGTGAAGACATATCAGTTGTCTTAGGCTCAATATTCCTTTGCTCTTACTAGCAAGATAGAAATAATCCTTCTCATTTAGTCATTGAATCTAGGCTGGGGTAAAAGAGGCATTTAAATTATTGTTAATCAAGAAGATTAATTGATTATCATAACTTTGAGTCTGAACCAGAAGTTCTTTACAATTGGACACAGTGGGTTGTAGCGTAAGAACTAACATTTTATTGAAGGAAAACCTCATTGCTGAGACACTATTTTTTTTTCCAAAGCATCATATCCTGATAGGTTGTGTACCCAAGCAGTGGCTGATTTGAACATTCTAGAAGAGAAGCCAGATATTAACCACCCACCAAGATGTGGCAAGCATTCATTCTGTCCTTGAAAAAAGCATTCATTCTGTCCTTGAAAAAAGCTAGGAGAATTTTTGGTAAAGAAGCCGTGAGAAGTAATGAATTGTTTTCCAAGTTGAGCTTTAAGACTGCCAATTAAATGATGTATCACCTTTGTTGCCAATATCCAATATCCATCAATATCCAATATCCAATAAATATATTGCTCAGTGATTTTCAAAGAAGTAACTTACTTCAAGTGTCGACTACAAAAACCCATTTCCTCTTAAAATGCCTGTGGAAGTGATGTACGCATAAAGATCCGAAGTGGACTTATGGGTGGGCATCTGATTACTAAACACCAAGTGACTCACCTGCGGCTTCACAAGCACAAGCACGGAAAGGTGTTGTGGGAGAGGTCAGAGGCTTTCCCCATCCTGCTGTGAGTGACCTTTGTACATGGTGGGGAGGGGCAGAGGCAAGGATTCATAACTTACTGACAGGTGTTGGGTAAACTCGGCTTTTATTAGTATTTTTATAGGTTTCATGATTAGGACTTAAGTAAGATTGTGCCTGAGTGAAAAATAAATGAATAGAAGAGCTGCTTCTTCACCGTCTCACATTTCCCAGGCTTGGGCGCACCGGCTTCTCATGCAGAGGAGGCTTTGAGAGACATGAACAGGGGAAGGTAAGGTGGTGCCAATTGCTTAGCCCAGATACAGCTCAGGGCAAAGGCACCTGGAAACAGTGGTTCTCTACCAGGGCTAGACTTTAGAATCACCAGGGGAGCACACATCCAGAGTGAGGACTAAAGCTCCCAACACTTATTGCCTGAAAGGTGAGTTTGTTTTCATTGTTCTCAGCCAATGGAAAGCAAGCTGGTAAACAATGATAGCGTCAAGGTTTAAAGCTATAGTTCCAATGAAGAAATAAAAGTATATGAAAGGTACCAAGTGTGAATTCTTAACCTGAGGACCATGAAATCACAGGGGCTCCATAAACTCTTGAAATTGCATGCCAAGCTTTGAGGTTACGTGAGTCTTTATATTTGGGGGATGAGGCAAGAAGGGGAGAAGGCTCATCCCTTTCAGAGAGTTATGAGATGAATCCGCAGACACCAATCTTTTAGGAACCACAGAGTGAACATCCACCTTCATGAAATTCATGCCCACACAAAGGCTCAGCCACAGTTTTTTCTTTTTTTTGAGACGGAGTCTCTCTCTGTCGCCCAGGCTGGAGTACAGTGGCACGATCTCGGCTCACTGCAAGCTCCACCTCCCGGGTTCACGCCATTCTCCTGCCTCAGCCTCCCGAGTAGCTGGGACTACAGGCGCCCGCCCACCACGCCCGGCTAATTTTTTGTATTTTTGGTAGAGACGGGGTTTCACCGTGTTAGCCAGGACGGTCTTGATCTCCTGACCTCGTGATCCGCCCGTCTCAGCCTCCCAAAATGCTGGGATTACAGTCGTGAGCCACCGCGCCCGGCCAGCCATAGTTTTTAAGAAAGAAAATCTACAGGTTAGGGAGAGATTGTCCTGAGTGCTTCTCCAGATCTTCACTTTTCTCCCCTTGTTTCTTCATTCTGTACCTGCTCTGGCCACCTGCTCTTCGTTCCCAGGGGACTCCAGCAGCTGCCACCTACAATTCCGACCTAGATAAAGTCACCTTTCCTTGGTATTTAGCACAGCTGAGTGAGTCTGATGTTCTCCAAACCACAAATGATGCAGCGAAACTAACAATAAAGATGAGCAAACAATGAAGGAAATAATGACAAAATAGGTTGTGAGAGTCAAGGTCAAGTGGAGTGTCTTTCCATGCTCATGCTCCAAATTTCTGCTTCTTTTCAGATTTCTTCACAGGTTTCCACTCATTCTAACCCCTCATCTCTGCTTGGCTGGGACGGTCTTAATATTGGCTACTTCGTAACGCTCTCATGAACCAAAAAACATCACTAATAGACTCTGTCCTTCTTTCTGAAATGAGGGATATGCTTCCTGCCTTCAGCATTCCTCAACTTCAGTCTATTTTCAAACCAGGGCTGGTGAATTGGTTAAATTCCATCAATGGAAAGGGCATCCTAACAGAACTTCTTAAACTGAAGTGTGCATTTGAACCCCATGGCACCTTGTTAAATATGCAGATTCTGGCACCCTCTGTGAATCACTGTGAGCAGCAAGGTCCTAGAGGATCTGTTGGGAGTGTCTCTGCAGCTGGCAGCCTGCAACAGCGCTGGCGTTTTCTGGAGAGGGGACAGATTAGCCCTGAAGCCTTAGGTATCTGACATGCCAGTTACTGCCTCCTGTTTCAGCTAATCAGCCCTGCTGTCTCCTGGAGCAACTCTCAGTGATTGTGTCAGATGTGCTATCACTGTGGGCTCTATGTTTTTGCCTTTCCTTGTCAAGTGTATTTCTTCCTTCAGCTCAGACAGTGAGATGGTATTAGCCCTACATACAAGGACCAGCTCACATTAAGGCACTGCCTTCAGTCTGATGGAGAGCCAGTCTTGGCAGCACTGCAGAAGCTTCTCCTTTCTGCTGGTGGAATGGGTCTGGAGAGTTTCCACTGCCCAAGCCAGCACAGCATGAACAGAGCTCTGGGTGTTCAGTGGACAACAGTCTGCAGCCAAAGTCCAGGCATCTGCTTCAGTTCTCTGCTGACATTGAAGCCCAGCTCTGAAAGTTAGATGAGTTCTCACCTTTCTTCTGAGCTCTGACTCTGCTTCTGACACTCTTGGTCCAACCTGGATAGAGTGTGGAGGTGAAATGCTGACAGTGTCTGGTGTTGACCTCAGACTCTGAGCTCCAGCCCTACCTTCTCAGGTGGCTGCCCTTGGGGACTGATGCGAATTCCGGGTGGACTAGCACTAGTCTGCTGCTGAGGCTCGGTGAGTTAAATGTACCTTGTCTTGCTGTTCCAGTCTGGAAGCTACTGGCATGTTAAATTATTAGTAGCAGTAGCAGTAATAGTAATTATAATAATAAAAGCAGTCGCAATTCCATTTGAGTGCTTCCTATGTTCCAAGCTCTGTGCTAAGTGGATTACATATATTGTTATATTAATTATCAGAAGAACGTGATGAGGCAGCTTCTATTTTTGACACAGTTTTCCGCATGAGGCAACTGAGGCCCAGAGAAAGGTTAAGTAGTGTGTCCAAGATTGCTCAGATAGTAAGAAGTAGAGCCAAGACAGGAACTCATGGTTTTTGGGCTAAAAGGCTGTGCCCTTAATCACTAGGGCACACTGTCTCTACTGTCAGACGCCAAAGCCCATCCCTGATTAACAACTGCTGGAACTCCAGCTGAAAGACACACCGATGAGTTTATTTTAGAAGCTGCTGATCGTAGACTGGGAAATATATTTGCGAGGATCTGATTGTGCATCATTCACACTCTCAGGTCTGCGTAAGCCAAAGCTCTCAGAAGTTCATGGGCACTCTTTCTGAATACAGATGACTGCTCAAAGTTTAAATACCCGAAAAGGGAATTGATACCTTCTGTCATCCCCAATTGGTGCAGTGGAAAACATGACCATGTAGTATAGTAAGGGAATATGACCAGTGGAAAGCAGAGTTTATTAAGTATTTCATTCCTGGAGAGATTGTAAAACTCAATTGCTATAGGCAAGCAAATAGAACAGTGGCCTGAAGCTGCCATATGTCAGTGGAAAGCAGGAGGCAGGAGACAGTTGCCTTCATAGCCTAAATATGAATATTTGGTACAATTGTCAAAATCTTTGGCCTCCTCTGGAATACGATAACCATGGCTGACAGCAGCACTGCCACATGGAAATGCTGCTAGACAATTCAGCCTTTGCAGAAAATAACATTTCAGGGTAGTTGTTGTCGCATTCATTGCTATTGCTTTGCATTTGTATTATGTTTGTCCTTAAGGAAGTTTAAAGAATTTTAAAAGCTATTTTTAAAATGCCAGTCATGTTCTGAGAGATTTCTCAGTGCTTTATTTATGGCATTTTCTGGCTTGTACCTCTTGTAAAGGACACTGGTGCTTATTAGAAGCACTTCCTAAGGAAACCATGCAGACACATGCTCCCTGCTGCCAAGGTCTCAGGCACAGGGATGGTGACTGGGAATGTAGGCTTCTTTGGTGGCAAGCCACAGAAACGGACTCTGGCTAACTTGACTAGAAAAGAGTGGTGTTTGTTGGAAAGCATATGGCAGTTTACAGAAAGGACTAGCTAAAGAACCATACAGAACACAAAGTAGGGCAGCTACAGAAATGTAGCAGCAAGAACGAATGCCCCAGCTCTTCAGACCACTAATCATCAGGATAAAACCATTCATTTTCCCCCTTGAGGTCCTCCATCCAAGACTCCTGAGGTAGAGAGCACTTGACTGCCCTTGCTTGGATGGAAAACCCACCCTTGGGACAAAGGAAAGGAAACACCTTGATTGACAAACTCAATTGTGGTAGATGGATTACAAAAGTGACCTCAGATATTTTCCTCTTGTGATCCTTGCTCCTTGTCATGTGACTTTGAAGCTTTTTCCCTCAAGGGGAGTATTTATCTCCCCATCCTTGAACTTGGGCTGGCCTGGTGCTCACTTTAGCCAATGGTATAGTCGACATGCCATTTCTGAGCATGGGCCTCAGGGTGCCTGCCCTGTAATCATATGCTTTCACTAAACCTTGTTGTGATGGTTAATTTTGTATTTCAACTTCACTGGGCTAAAGGATGCCCAAATAGCTGGTAAAACATTATTTCTGGATGTGTCTCTGTGGGTGTTTTGAAGGAGATCAGTATTTGAATCTGTTGACTGAGTGAAGAAGATCAGGCCTTACCAATGTGATCAGACATCATCCAATCCATTGAGGGCCCCAATAGAATAAGGCAGAGGAAGGGTGAATTCACTTCCTTTTTTTGAGCTAGGATATCCATCTTCTCCTGCCCTTGGAGACTGAAACACATGATTCTCAGGCCTTCAGACTTTGGGGCTCATATTGCCCCCACTGCCCGTGCATGTCTGTTCTCAGGCCTTTGGCCTTAGACTGGAAGTTATATCTTTGACTCCCCTGGTTCTTGGACATTGAGATGTGGAATGAATTACATCACCAGTTTTCCTGGGTTTCCAGAAAAGATTGTGGGAACTTCTCAGCCTCTCTAATCACATGAGCCTGTTTCTATGATAAATCTCTCCCCTTCTTTCTCTCTCTCTCTGAATACACACACAAACACATAAGCACACTGTCTTAGTCCCTTTTGTTCTGCTATCACAGAATAGGTAAGACTCGGTAATTTATAATGAATAGAAATTTATTGACTCACAGTTATGGAAGCTGTGATGTCCAATATTGAGGGGCTGGCATCTGGTGAGTGCCTTCTTGCTGTGTCATTCCATGGCAAAAGGGGAAAGGGGATGAAAGACAGAGTAAAGAGGTCCATTCTCCTGTTATGGGAAATTCATTCTGGCAATAACATCATAGATTGATGTACTTTACCCTCATGGCCTAATCACCTCTCATTAGGCCCCATCTCCCAACACTGTTGCATTGAGGATTCAGTTTCCAATACATGGTTTTTAGGGGAAACATCCAAACCCTAGCACATGCATATCCTATTGCGTTTGTTTCTCTGGAGAGCCCTGACCAAAACACTTGTAAAGCCCTGAGAACAGATCTGGACTAGCATGATGGAAGATTAGAGTCCATGTAGAGCAGTGATGAGTTATTCCAGCTGAGGTTATCATAGGCAGTGTACCCATCATTCATTTTGCATGTCAGATTACTGCAAAAAATGTAGTAACTTAAAATAATAAAAAACATTTCTTATCTCACACAGTTTTTGAAGATCAGAAATCCATTGCAATTTTAGCTGAGAGGTTCTGACTTGGGGCCTCTTATGAGGTTTCAGAGAAGATGTTGGCCAGGCTGTAATAATCTGAGGTAGGATTCACTTTCAAGGTGATTTGTTCATGTGACTGGCAAGTTGGTAGTTGGCTGGAGGCCTCAGTTATTCTCCCTGAGGGCCTCTCTCTACAGGCTGCTTAAATATAAGCATGATGCTAACTCCCACAAAGCAAGCAATTTAAGAGAGCAAGTGGAAAATGGAAATGCCTCTCTGCCATGTTCTTTGTTTTTTTTTTTTGAGACAGAGTCTTGTTCTGTCACCCAGGCTGGAGTGCAGTAGTGCAATCTCAGCTCACTGCAACCTCTGCCTCCTGGATTCAAGTGATTCTCCTGCCTTAGCCTCCAAAGTAGCTGAGACTACAAGCATGCAACCCCGCACCTGGCTAATTATTGTATTTTTAGTAGCGACAGGGTTTCTCCATTTGGCCAGGTTGGTTTTGAACTCCTGACCTCAAGTGATCCATTCACCTTGGCCTCTCAAAGTGCTGGAATTACAGGTATGAGCCACTGCGCCAAGCCTGCCATGTTTTATTTATTAGAAATGAGTCACCAAGTTTGGCTTGCAATCAAGGGCAGGGAAATTAGGCTCTACTTTTTGTCTCTCTTTTTAAAAATTTCCCTCACCATAGGCTCTACTTTCTGAAGGGAGGAATGTGAAAAAATTTTCAGACATTTTTAAACCACTACAATGAGCCAGCCTCCAGTCAACCCTCCAGGTGACCACAGGTGTGTATATAAGCCCCAAGATCAACTAGGCCAGTCCACAGCAGCAAAACTTCCCAGTCCAACTGAAGATCCATGAGCTGAATGAATGTTTTTAGTTTGGAAACTAAATGAAGGTTTTAGTATGGTTTGTTATGCAGCGATAGTTAATTTATACACCTACTAAGACTGTGCAATGATGGAGGGCTAATTCTCCAGAACAGAGTCAGGACACTGTCAGATACAGAGGTCAGCTAAAATGCCTGTCTTCAAGGGGCTAGCAGTTCTGTAAGGGGATGGGACAGGTAGTTGTAATACAGTGAAATAATTACAATAGAAGCATTTTCAAGGTTTTCACAGATGTTAAGCTCCCAGAGCATAAAGGTCATGTTTATCTTGAGTAGCTCTGCAGCGTAGAGCACCATACATGTGGTTGGTGGCTGAATCCTTCATAAATGAAGAGAATGGTCAAGATGTGAAGGGCATTAGCATTGGATTCTCCTAAGAGATGCCTAATCCCCTAAGGTGGGTTTGAAAAGCCCAAGAAGAGTTTCTGAAGTACTCAGTGGCATTCTATCCAGAAGTCTTTGAATGTGCGAAGCCTTGAAGGTATGAGCAGCATGGCATATATTAAAGACTGTGAATAATTTGGAATTCTTAGAACCTGAGGTCTAAGGAAACACTAGTGGAAAACCAGACTAAGGAAAAGGGAAGACTATTATTAATAGGGTTCCTTTTTACAATCAGAAAGTCTTGTCTTGGATAATAAATTAAATAAATTAAACCATATGCAGGTTTAATCCTGTGCCATAATGAGAAGAACCAATATCCAGTTTGTCAACAACTGGATTTTTTGCTATATAATGAACAATGAAAAAATGCAATGAAAATGAAAAAATGTTCTTGAGTTGAGAATAAATCGGAAAGAAATAAGAATCATGGAAATTAATTTTTGCGGATGATTGGCAAAGCAGGACTTTTACAAATGCTGTCTTAGTTTTCCACAGATTATATTTTAATTTTTCCCATGGCCCTCTGTTTGAAATGCAAACTTAATTTTTAATATGAACTGGAATTTGTTTTTCTGAAGACACAAATTAGGAAGTTTAATGACTCTCATTATTTGAAAAAGTTTTTGAATTAACTATACTTTTTTCTTCTCTGATCACAGAGACTAGTCATGAAAGAAACTTTATTGTTTTTCTTCTTTTTATTTTTGAGACAGTGTCTCACTCTGCCACCCAGACTCGAGTGCAGTGGCACAATCATGGCTCACTGCAGCCTCTGCCTCCCAGGCTTAGGTGATCCTCCCACCTCAGCCTCCTGAGTAGCTGAAACTACAAGTGCGTGCCACCATGCCTGGCTAATTTTTGTATTTTTTGTAGAGACAAAGTTTCACTATGTTGCCCAGGCTGATCTCCAACTCCTGAACTCAAGTGATCCACTCACCTCGGCCTCCCAAAGTGCTGGGATTACAGATGTGAGCCACCACGCCTGGCCTGTTTTATTTTCTCTAGAAAATATTTAATTAAAAAATGAGTGGTCCAAGTAATAAACCATACAGAGAGGTTTATAATAAAAATTATTATTCAATTCCTTCTGATTTTCAATATACTCTCCTGAGTTAGGTAATGGTCTCTCTTACCCACAAAGTTAAGATATTTGTCTTAATCCATTTTGTGCTGCTCTAACAAAATACCCAAGACTGGGCAGTTTATAATAAACAGAAACTTAGTCTGGAGGCTGGCAAGTCCAACATCAGTCCATCTGACCTGGTGAGGGCCTTGTTGCTGTGTTCTCACATGGCAGAAGGTGGAAGGGCAAGATAGCAAGAGATTGAGTCCATTATTTTCCCCCTTCTTGAAGTACTTCCTTTTGCATATTCTGTAGAGAGAGTCTTTCAGTGATGAATTCTTTTATCTTTTGCAAAACTGACAAAGTCCTGATTCTGCATTCAGTGTTTGAAAGATATTTTTATTGGCTATAAAATTCTAGGTTGATATTTTTAAAAAATTTGCCTTCAATTTTTGGAATATATCTTTATTGGTGATAGAGTTCTGGGTTGACAGATTTTTCTTTCATTACTTTAAAAATGTTGCTTCACTGTGTTAAAAATTTGGGCAAAATCGATCATTTTGTCAAAATATTATGAAAAAATCAAGCAACCATAATTATATACATTGCTGTTGAAAGTATAAGTTCATGCAACAATATTATAAACTAATTTGTTATTATTTTTTAAAAATGAAGATGCATATACTTTACGACCCATCCCTAAGGACATTCCTAATGCACTGAGATGTGTTCAGGAGTCTTCATAGTAGCAGTATTTCTGATAGTAAAATTTTAAAAATAAACAAAAATCCATAAACGAATTGTGGCATATTAATACAATAGAATCCTGTTTAGCAGTGAAAAAGAGTTTACTATAGCTTTGTATATTTCAACATAGATAAATCTCATGAACATAGTGTTAAATAAAATAAGTTACAGTAAAACCATACAACATAATACCACTTAAATGAAACTCAATGGCATTTAATATATAAATAATAGATTGTCTAGGGATTCATACACTATGACAGTAAGCAAGAAAATGAACACAAGTTTTAGAAGACTAATTACCTTTAGGAAGGTGGAAGTTGCCTGGTATACAGAGGAAAGGAGGTGCAACGAATGAAGGCTTCAACAGTAATGCTGATGTTCTATTTGCCTTCTGAAAGGTTAATGAGTACTTTAAAAATTATCTTTATACCCAGTAGCTCTACATTAGCTATATTCTTTAAGACACTGAAATATTTCATAATAATAAAAAAATAAAGTTTGTATTCACATTGGCAATATAGAGTAACAGTATTTTAATTGTTTATCTTATTCAGCCTTCCAAAAGAGCTGTATTGAAAACTATAATTTATTCAAATGTATTATACACTAATTGAATTTTAAGATGGTGTTTGGAGGTCGCAAGTTCTTGAAAATGTGTCTTTTGAAAAGCTACCTTATGAGCAACCAATTAAAATATTTAATTGAAAATGTTAAACTTACATTGGCAAAAAGTGTGAACACAATCAACTTATTTTAAAATCTGTTTGAATTAAGATGTGTCTTTTGAAAATGAAAGTTATAATCATTATTAAAGATAAATTCCTAACAGTTACATTAAAATGCAATTATAATTCAAACTATGTTTTAGTCATTAATTTTGTTTCTATAATAATAACATTATATTTAAAAAGAAAACTAAAATAACTTCTATGTTGGCAGAAGAGACAAAATGGCGAAAGTGTACTTACTCTTATAATAAGATGTAAAATTAAACAAATTTTGTGTGAGTGTATGTGTGTATGTATTCAGTGTATGTTTTACATGCAAAACTTTCCCAAAGCTAACAATTTAAGAAAAAAAAAAAGGAATTGAAGAAATGATGGTTTTGAATTGGGAAAAGCAACTTAACCTTCTCTTATTCGGTCAGGCTTTGCCTAAGTCTTTCTTGTCACCTTTGCCTGGAATGCTCTCATTCTGTGGTTATTCTTTGGAATAGTGTCTTCATCTTATTCTTATTCCCTCTCACCTTGTCCTTGATATCTTCCCTAGTCACCCCATCAAAATTGTTAGTTATCCCTCCCCTAACATCTTATTAGTGGTCTTAATATTTCCTCAATATCACTTATTGTCATCTGACATACTATTTATTTTACTTTTAGTTTGTTGTTGTTGTTTGTCTGCAAAACAGAATGCAACTTTCTGGAAGACAGGGATTTTTGTTTTATTTATTGCTGTATCACTAATAGCTCAATAAATATTTATTAAATAAACAAACGGTGAGTGAATATTTTCCAAAGTCAAAACTATCAATCATTAGAAGACCAACAGTTGTGGTTAAAATAAACTTAAGTTGTTAGATTAAAGTATACATTTGTTTTTTTTAATAAGTTCAATGGAAGACAAATTTTTACAAATAATGCAAAATAAGTTTGTTTTAAAACAGTCCCTGAAGTGTGATGTTCCCCTTCCTGTGTCCATGTGTTCTCATTGTTCAATTCCCACCTATGAGTGAGAATATGCGGTGTTTGGTTTTTTGTTCTTGCGATAGTTTACTGAGAATGATAATTTCCAATTTCATCCGTGTCCCTACAAAGAATACTATGTCTGTAAATATAAAAGAAATATTTTAAAAAGAAAAAAATAAATAAATAAATAAATGAAACATAGGAAAATATGTTAAAAATTGTCACGAAGGCTTTAGTGTTAAATCTTACATATCAAAGTGTTAAATTAGTAAATTTTTGACATTTTGTTGTTTGAGAAATAAATATATTTGTTTTAATTGAGATTTTAGTTACCAATTTGGAATATGTTAAGTAAGGAGTTAAAAATTCAAAGTGGCATGCAATAGGAAAATGTTTAACAGTACATTTAAAATATCAGTTTGAACTTGTAATTTAAAAATTACATATCATTTCCATCTTTTGTCACTAGGTGGGTATATGTCACATGTACTGCAAACAAACAATGCTATTTATATGCTTAGCCCCAGGTTTGGGTTCTAATACTCTTCTCACTATAAGCTATCTGTTTGCTTAGAAAGAAGTAGTAAGTTTTCAAGGTGAGCCTGGGACATTTTTTGCCCACAAAAGTAAGAATACTTTTAAATGTTTAGAGATGGTATAGAAAATTTTCAGAAACCATATTAAAGGTGACTTCCACTGGAAAAATTGTGATAATTTGGCTAACTAAAATAAAAGTAAATTATAGATAAGACAGCTTACATCTATAAAAGCAGAAATCTATAACAATATTGAAAAGTATAATAGTTTGACTGTATTCAAATAAGAAAACATTTTTCAAGTTTAATTGTGAGCGTTCACCTGTCTATACTCTTGCTTTGTGATGTCAGACTGGGACTCTACAAATTACATTCCTTTTATACTAGCTGCCTTCGTGTTGAGCTTCTGCCAATCTGGGGTCCTGGAGGCAGCCTGCAGGGCTGATAGAGGGAGACTTCACTTCACCGGCTCCTTCATTTTCACTCCTCTGGATTTTGTATCTGGTTCCTTTTTCCACTCCAGAAGTAGCAGTTGATTAGTTTGCTTTTTTTTTTTTTTTTCTGATGTGTGCAAAACAAACTTTGTGGCATCCTCAAAATCACTATCTGCCAGCTTTTCCTCCTAAATGTCTGGGTCCCAGGCCCATGAGGCCCCATCTCTGAGCTGTTTTCTGCAAGTTGCTCCTCTCTAATACCTTACAATTCTCTTTGTTCCCCCTCAAGTACCTAGTTAACAACCTTATACTTAGCTAATAAATTTTCATATTAAATTCTTTAAAATATCTATTACATGTCTATCATCAAACTGTTCACTGAGTGATGTCACACATCCATTTCTACTGCTTTCATAAGCTAACCTCTGTCAGGAGTTTGCTCTGAATCCTTCAATTGATTTTTACCTTGCTTTTAGAACCATGTATGCATGCAAATGTGCAGACACACACACACTGTGCAATCTACATAGCCTTGAGTATATCATTCTATGACTTATGGAAGCCTCAAACTTTTCCAGGATTCTTTTTAATTCTTTGGACCCACTCTTTTATGTGTCTTCCTGCTCTAGGTCTCATGACTTTACCTAATACCTCTCTACTCTTCTATATTGACCCAAAGTGAAGTTCAATATTTTGGGGGGTTCCCCTCAAAGACAGGAGTCACACAAAAGTACTGATGAACATTAGACTTATGATTCTATATGGGCATAGGGGGATGGAAGAGGGGTTTACATTGGAAGTTTGTATTAAATGTTTCTGTCTCCCAAAGTTTCTTCCCACTTGTCCATTATTGGTTCTCACCTTATAATTTTTAGAGCTATATTGTTTAGTGCAAAGAGATTCATGGTTATTATATGATATTGGTGGTCATACCATTTATCAATATTAAATGCATTCCTTTTCAATTTTCTTTGTCTGTTGTTGGCCTGTTTGTTCCATATTCATTCCTTGTCCACCTCTGTTCTGCACTGTAGTATGGGGAGGGTGACATGAGCATGTTGTGTTTTTCAGGATTCTGGGCTCCCTTGTCAGCTGGCTTTCAGATGGGTCAGTGGGGGGGCTTGTGAAAGGGATTAATAGTGGGAGGAGTGGAAAACTCAGGGTACTTATTCCTCTTTCCTTTCATCCTTCTGTCTGGGTTGCATCCTTATAACTGCCTCCCAACTACAGGCCTACAGTGATTCCAGTGACCCTGTCACCCCTGGACACCAGAGACATACTTTATTCTTTTGTCTCTCTAGCTTAGCATCACCTCATCCTTTACTGTTTTTTTCAAGTCAGTTTCTCCATATCTGTAAATAGTTCTCTGCATTAAATTTCCTCTATTTAAAATACTTGCAGTAATTTCTGTTTTCCTACTTAGACCCTAGATAAAACACCATCTCTTGCTTTCTGACATAGTCTGATATTAATTTTGCCTTTTATGGGTCATATTCTAGCATATCTTCGTCTATTCTTTATTTTCAAGTGTTAAGCCTCTTTTGTTTTAGTGCTTTTCTTGAATACCATAGCATTTGGTTTTAAATTTTGCTCAATTGGAGAGGACTTTTTACTTTTTAAAAGGTCGAATTAATCCTTTTGCATTTATTGTGATTACCTTTTAATCTTATAACTTTCTAATGATAGAGTTTGGCTGTGTCCCCACCCAAATCTCATCTTGAATTGTAGTTCCCATAATCCCCACATGTTGTCAGAGGGACCCAGTGGGAAGTGATTGGATCATGGGGGCAGTTTCCCCTGTGCTTTTCTTGTGATAGAGAGTGAGTTTCATGACATCTGATGATTTTTTTTTGAGGCAGAGTCTCACTCTATCACCCAGGCAGGAATGCAGTGGTGAAATCTTGGCTCACTGCAATCTCCACCTCCCAGGTTCAAGCAATTCTCCTGGCTCAGCCTCCTGAGTAGCTGGGATTAAAGGCACCTGCCACCACACCCAGCTAAGTTTTGTATTTTTAGTAGAGACGGGGTTTCACCATTTTGGCCAGGCTGTTCTCAAACTCCCGACCTCAGGCGATCCACCTGCCTTGGCCTCCCAAAGTGCTGAGATTACAGGCTTGAGCCACCGTGGCTGGCCTTCACGATATCTAATGGTTTTATGAGTATCTGGCATTTCTCCTGCTTGCAGTCACTCCATTCTGACACCCTGTGAAGAAGGTGCCTGCTTCTCCTTTGCCATGATTGTAAGTTTCCTGAGGCCTCCCCAGCAATGCAGAATGTGACTCAATTAAGACTTTTTTAAAAATAAATTACCCAGTCTTAGGTATTTCTTCATAGTAGTTTGAGAATGGACTAATACAGTACATTGGTACCAAGGTGGTGGGGTGTTGCTATAAAGATATCTGAAAATGTGGAAGCGACTTTGGAACTGGGTAACAGGCAGAGGTTGGAACAGTTTGGAGGGCTTAGAAGAAGACAGAAAAATGTGGGAAAGTTTGGAACTTCCTAGAGCTTGTTGAATGGCTGTGACAAAATGCTAATAGTTATGTAGAAAATGGAGTCCATGCTGAGGTGGTCTCAGATGGAGATGAGGAACTTGTTGGGAACTGGAGTAAAGGTCATTCTTGGTATGCTTTAGCAAAGAGACTAGTGGCATTTTGCCTCTGCCCTAGAGATTTGTGGAACGTTTAACTTGAGAGAGATGATGTTGGGTATCTGGGAGAAGAAATTTCTAAGCAGCAAAGCATTCAAGAGGTGACAGAGCATAAAAGTTTGGAAAATTTGCAGCCTATCAATGTGATAGAAAAGAAAAACCCATTTTCTAAGGAGGAATTCAAGCTGGCTGCAGAAATTTGCATAAGTAACAAGGAGCCAAATGTTAATAACAAAGACAATGGCCAAAATGTCTCCAGGGAATGTCAGAGGTCTTCAAGGCAGCCCTAACTTCATAGGCCCAGAGGCCTAGGAGGAATAAATGTTTGCACTGGCTGGGTCCAGGGACTTGCTTCTTCTTGCTGTCTCGGGACTTGGTGCCCTGTTTCCTAGCCATGGCTAAAAGGGGCTAACATACAGCTCAGGCGATTGCTTCAGAGGGTGCAAGCTCCAAGCCTTGGAGGCTTACAAGTGGTTTTGGGACTGCAGGTGCACAGAGATCAATAATTGAGGTTTGGGAACTCTCTCTTTGATTTCAGAAGTTGTATGGAGACGCCTGGATGTCCAGGCAGAGGTGTGCTGCAGGGGCGGGGCCCCCATAGAGAACCTCTGCTAGAGCAGTGTGGAAGGGAAATGTGGGGTCAGAGCCCCCACACAGAGTCCCCACTGGGGCACTGCTTCGTGGAGCTGTGAGAAGAGGACCACCATCCTCCAGACCCCAGAAGGGTAGATCCACTGACACTTGCACTGTGTACCTGGAAAAGCCACAGACACTCAATGCCAGTCCATGAAAGAAGCTGGGAAGGGGGCTGTACCCTGCAAAGCCACAGGGGCAGAGCTGCCAAGGCCATGTGAGCCCATTTTCTGCATTAGCATGACCTGGATTTGAGACATGGAATCAAAGGAGATTATTTGGGAGTTTTAAGATTTAATGGCTGCCCTGTTGGATTTTTGATCTGCATAGGGCCTATAGCCTCCTTTTTTTTTGGGCAATTTTTTCCACTTGGAATGGCTGTATTTACCCAATGCCTGTACCTCCATTGTATCTTGGAAGGAACGAACTTGTGTTTGATTTTACCAGCTCATAGATGGAAGGGACTTGCCTTGTCTCAGATGAGACTTTGGACTTGGACTTTTGAGTCCATGCTGGAATGAGTTAAGACTTTGGGGGACTGTTGGGAAGGCATGACTGTGTTTTGAAATGTGAGGACATGAGATTTGGGAGGGACCATGGGTGGAATGATAAGGTTTGGCTGTGTCCTCACTCAAATCTCATCTTGAATTATAGTCCCCATAATCCCCACATGTAGTGGGAGGGACTGGGTGGGAAGTGATTGGATCGTGGGAGCAGGTTCCCCCATGCTGTTCCGATGATAGTGAGTGAGTCTCACAAGATCTGATGGTTTTATAAGTGTCTGGCATTTCCCCTGCTTTCACTCACTCCATTCAGTCACCCTGTGAAGAAGGTGCCTGCTTCTCCTTTGCCTTCTGCCTTGATTGCTGGCCTCCCCAGCAATGTGAACTGTGAGTAAATTAAACCTCTTCCTTCATAAATTACCCAGTCTCAGGCATTACTTCATAGCAGTGTGAGAATGCACTTATACACTAATTACATCTTTCTATTGTTTATTTAAATTCTTTCTCCACTTTTGATTGGTTGACAAAATTTTGTTTGTTCTCTTTTATCTACAACAATTTAGAATTTCTAATCTTGTTTCCAGTCACTGCGATCATATTTAAGAAGTTTTAAATTGAAGTAGAACATACTTAAAGAAAATTGCTCACATCAAAAGTCTATAGCATGAGGAATTTTTAGAAAGTGAGCACACTAGGTAATCAGTACCCTAGGAGACTTCCTATTGTTCTTTCAGTTGCTGTTCCTCCCTCAAAGATAGCCCTAAATCTTGATAAGCATGTTTCAGCCTCTACTTTCTATTTCATCAGTATGTATAATCCATAAAGAAAATAACAACTTTAGCTTTTCCAAACATTTGTATTCATCCTCTTCTGTGCTCCAAGACCTGGGTTTTGATAATATCTGTAATTCTTACATTTTGGTAACAAATTTTTAAAAATATGATTTTAAAAGTTCCTTGTGCCTCTTGTTTTTAAAAGTATCTATTCTGAACAGTTGCATTACACTCTAGAAGTATACTGTCACCCTTGTTTTGATGTAGTTCTAGGTTTTTATCTGTTGCTTTTCTCTAGCATATTTTATGGCTAAGGTCTTTCTCCTTTTTGGACATACACATATAATTGTTTTATTTGGCTGGAGTATATAATTAATATTTTTAATAAAAGTTATAATTTTGCCAGTATATTTTCTGAATCCTTGAGCAACTTAAGAAATGCTTAGTTTGACTTCACGTGTAAATGATAATTTGGCTTGTTAAAGCATTAAAGCGTCACTGTATTCTTTTTAGAACAATATAGATATTTCTTTTTTTTTGATATTTCTTAATTGAGTTCTAGTTCTTAGCATTTTGTACAACAAATTCAGCATATATTTGTTTCTCTTTCCTTTTTAATGAACTTGTTTTAGCATTCCAGAAGTTCTCAATATTTTTCAGAATCGCCCTTTGAATTTAGAAATACCAGCATGTATGTATACTAATTTCTTTTTTTAGTATTCCTTTTCAGTGCTTAGGTGGCACTTTTCTTCGGAAATTCAAGTATTTCTCAAATAGCACTTCTCAAATACATCCTGTTTTTTGCTTTACGTTCTCAAATTGGACTTTTAAAATGACTACTTTGGTGGTTGCATGTATGAACTTGAAAAATTGTCTCTCATTGAATTTTATATTACAGTAGGGATATTTTTATTTTTCTAAGAATTTTTATAAGTTTCTGGCTAGG
The DNA here is from genome assembly GCF_028885655.2 of Pongo abelii. Classification (NCBI taxonomy): domain Eukaryota; kingdom Metazoa; phylum Chordata; class Mammalia; order Primates; family Hominidae; genus Pongo; species Pongo abelii. The sequence goes on along the minus strand of NC_072001.2, from coordinate 101,095,517 downwards.
CTGGGCGCGGTAGCTCACGCCTGTAATCCCAGCACTTTGGGAGGCCAAGGTGGGCGGATCACGAGGTCAGGAGATCGAGACCATCTTGGCTAACACGGTGAAATCCTGTCTCTACTAAAAACACAAAAAATTAGCCAGATGCGGTGCTGGGCGCCTGTAATCCCAGCTACTCGGGAGGCTAAGGCAGGATAATGGCATGAACCCGGGAGGTGGCTTGCAGTGAGCTGAGATAGCGCCACTGCAGTCTGGCCTGGGAGAAAGAACGAGACTCCGTCTCAAAAAAAAAAAAAAGGTTCTGGCTATACATTTTTACCAGCATGCATTTATACATATGCAGCATTACCTTCAATATCACAAAAGATACTCAGATTTTTGACAACATTGTCTTCTCTTCCTTGCATTCATGTTGCTTCCTTGGGAAACCATTTGTTTTGCTTGTATAGGGTGCCTTCTGTCTTCCATGCTGTTTTCTTTAAATGCCTGGTGATTTTTAGTCATCTCTTTATATATTGTTTATACATTAATATCTAGAGTAGTCAACATGAGTAGCTGATAAAGAGCTACTCAGCAATGGTGCATCCCTCTTCCCCTAGCCATGAATGGGAGTGTTGTCTGTAGAGTTTTAGTAGGGTGAGAAGATTTGGAACATCTTATTTTGAGGTACAGAGGCTCACATCTGCTGTGGGTGCCTGAAGTTGCCTGGGAACAGCTCAGCTTCTCTTTCTGGCTCTAATTCCCATGCTAAGAGTCCACTACAAACCCATAACCTGCTCCTGCTACCTGAACCTGCTGACTCTGTATTTAAAGATTTGGGAGACTGTCTTGCAAAATTTGTTATTCATTCTTTCAATCACCTCTTTGTTTGCCTGGATCAAGTAACAACTCAGTGTGGTGTCAACTTCAGTCCTGTCCCACCTGTTTTATGTCCTGTAGACAATTTCTAATGTTTCTTGTCCTCTGGTGGAAAACTTCTTGGGTTTCCAGTGCTTTCATCAAATTACTAATAATTTTGCTCTTGTCATCTCAATGGGATTTTTGTGGGATAAACTGATAACTTTCTAGGTGTGTTGTTTACCATATTGAATGAGAAGCTCAATGATCAGTTTTAACCAACTCCTACTGAGGCAACCTTAACCTGTCTGATTAAACATCCCTGCCTACTTGATAAACAACCTTTGAGAATTTGGAAATACAGCAAGGCTGAGTCATTCCCACTACTTATCATGTGGGATCTTTATTATTTGTGTTCGTATTGCTCATCTCAAGGTGCAAAGAATATTCAACCTGCAGTTTCAGTCCTACCCAGTTACTGAGCCTAGAGATCTAAAGCTGGCTAGATCAGGAATCTAAATGAGACCAAACCATTTGACATATCTGATAGTTACTTTCCTCCTTCAAGTTTTGGGTGAGTCTTTAAGTTCAGGTTCTTCACTGAGCTTTCAGTAGTAATATACCAATAACTGGGTGTATGTGTGATTAATCCTTGCCTGGAGCTGGCTTTGAAATTTAGCCTGCTAGAATGGCCCAAAATCCACTACTGACCCTTGATAGATCCCTTTCTCTGGAGGCTTCAAATCTGTCCTAGTATTTCCATCTGCTGCCTGGGATTATGTCATAATCTCTACAATCACTTGAGCAAACAATTCCATTTCTTGGCTTTGAGCCCAGGCCAGAAGCTTTGGAAACTCTGACCTCACTATTTGAATTGGTCCCATTGGACATCAGATACAAGATTTATACATAGTAATTTGAATTGCTTACTACTATCTTTGGAGGTCAAATTTTATTGCTACATTTCAACTCAGCCTTTTCCAAACAAAATGCCAGATTCCTTGATGGCGCATTGCTGAGGTCCAAACAAGTCTCCGGACTGAGGCAATTTTATAGCAGTTCTTGGCGAATTGTTTCAATTTTAAAAATGTACTCCATGGTCAAGAATAGTTATCTAGGGATGTTAGCGTTGTCAAAGTGTTATCTCTCTTTTTAAAAAATATACAATAAAAATGTATTATCTTTTAAAGAAAATAGGAGGCCAACACTTACTTTGAACTATTATTGCCAAGAATTAAAATTTTATCTCAACAGAATGCAAGGATACTAAAAACTAATGCAATGGATGGAGGAAGCAGCTTCATATATTAAGAATCAGTAACCTGGATAGCCTCTTTACTTGTAACATCTCTCTAGAGTTCTCCCAACCTGTTTTTCTATAGAAAATTGTTACAACTGGATCGACTGAAGCCATACTTTATTAGTGAGGAGTAGAAATTTAATGTATTTTCAATAATTTTAGTGATTGTGGTAGTTAGTACTTACCTTTCAATAGTAGAAATGTTTAAATATTTGAAATTTTGACTTTGACACATTAATTAATAATGTATAGTCTATTGACATTTATGAAGGTTTGTTCCACCCAAAATCATATTGTTTGGAGCATAATTAATTTTTAAAGCTTTTTTTAAATTTCCCACTACTGGTATCACTCAAGTTTTGGATCATAGTTGGTGTAGTAGCAATGATAGGAACTTTCGCAACATCCTAATTTGAATACCAACATCACGACTTCCTAGGCTTATGGATTTGGTCAAGTCACTTAATAGCCCAAGCTTCTGTTTCCACATCTTCAGATAATGAGGATAATAATATTATATCTAGTAATGAGAAAAATAATATCAACTTCACAGGGGTGAGGATTAAGAGAGCAGGCTATGGCAATAAATTGCCTGAGTTTGGATCTGCACCTAATGCTCAGCTGTGTAATTTGTTAAAGGCACCAACCTCTCCAAGGCTTAGTTTCTCCATATATATTTAACAAATTAAAAATAATAATTATATCTTCCTCGTAAGATTGTGGTGAAAAATACAGGTGCATTACATTCCTATTTCAGAGTATAGCATATTATAGATATTCGGTCATTTAAAATTTAAATTTAGTAAATATTTTGATGACTATCATAATAAATTAAAATATGGTTGTTGAATTTGCTTTCTTTCTCAACTTTCCACTTTTCATCCTTTATTTGTTCTGTACATGCTGAATACAATAACATCCAACACATCTATTATTATCTATATCAGATTATGGTGAGAAAAGCATAAATAACCAAAATAGTCACTGAGCAGGTTAGCAATGGAAATTTGACAATCTGAGACTCAACAGTTTATGAATATATTGTGATTGGACAGTCTGACAAAGAAGCAAACATTTTAATCTGATAAGAAGAATAAACATATACTATATTTGTCTTGTTCCAACTGGTTTCACTGCCTTCTTGATCATTTTCAAATGGGGTAAGAACATTATGGCTTACTGTGTACCTTTTGTAAATTATCTACTAGGTTATTCCTCATTATATATGTTATTTTTTCCAAATGTGTTCTATGAGACAGATATAATTTTTCAATCACTTGTCTGTTTATCACTTGCGCACAGATGTGATTCATAATTATTGATTCCCCATATTTTAAATAGTACCATACCATGAATGTGCTGATTATCACCAAACACTTCTATTGAGGTTTAGGGAAGTATTCTATCATCAAAACCATTGACATTTCTTTATTGAGATATAGTGATAAAGACTATGAAAGTCTTACAGGAATTTAGGTCAGATTAATTACCAAATGAGTTTAGGTTATATTTTGTTTTATGTAAATTCTCTTTCTGATAGTGGCAGGGTGGGATGTAGCTTTTATTATGTGAATCATCCTGTAGAACACAACGATAAATTTTCCATAAAATGCTTTAAAAACTCTGTGCAGACCCTGGAGAGATCATAAAAGCATGCAAAAACTTTAGCAGAATTGACATGTAGAACAGAAAGGCACTAAGTGAGTATTCCATGTTTTTGCCCTTTGTAGTTTGAGGGTAGGTTCCAGTTTGGGACATGTTGGAGAGCTTTTTAAAATTTGGAAAGAAAACTCATAGTTCAACTGTCTTGAGTAATCAGGGCACATGGCTAGGGGCAAACTCAGAAGCTAGGAATTGAGGTCGAAATCTAGGAAAGGAGAAAAAATAGAGAGGAGGAGCTCCAAATTCCATATATAAACTTATAACCTTTTCAATCTTTGGCTCACCCCTGAGCCACACAAGCCTAGAGTTGATTCTAAGCAGTCCAAATGAGGCTGAAAAATGGACTGAGATTTCAATTGCTGCATAATGCAGAGAAGACAGAGTTTGTAGTTTCAGTTTAGTTACATTAACAGTTTGCTAAAACAAAAACAACAAAGATACTTTCTGGATAAACATATTGGAATCCATACCCTCTAATATGTATCATTCAGAATTTCTGGAACATTTCAAAATTACTTAATATACTTAGAAGCAAGTAAACATGACCCATGCTCAAGAGAAAGACAATAGATACTGACCCAGAGATAGTACATATTGCCATTATTATCAGACAGAATTTTTACTTATCAGACAAAGATTTTAATAGCAAACAAGAGTTTAAAAGCAGCTATTGTAATTGTGCTTGCATATAATCAATAGTTATATACAACTATTTACAACCAGTGAAAAGATAGGAAGTTTCAGCAGAGACGTGGAAAATATTTAAAAAGTTTTAGAACTGAAAAATAGATTATCTGGAAAAACTAGTGAATGGGATTAATAGTAGAAAGAAGGAGACAGAAGAAATAGTTGGTAGACTTGTAAATAAACTAACAGAAACTATTCAATGTGAAGAATAAAAGAGAAAAAGGATTAGCGGGAAAAAGGACAAATCTTCATAGATATGTGGGGAACAGAAAAGATCTAACATCCATGTAATTGGAGTCCTAGGAGAGTAAAGAGAACAAAAAAAGGCAAAAAAATACCATACAACAGTAAGCATAAGAAGATTGGAATAACTGTATTCATATCAGACAAAGATATTAAGAGAAAAATATTTACTGGCACACCTTGCTTTTTTGTGCTTCACTTTATTGCACTATACAGATATTATGTTTTATACAAATTCAAGGTTTGTGGCAACCCTGTGTCAAGCAAGTCAGCACCATTTTTCCAACAGCAAGGGCTCACTTGGTTTCTCTGTGTCTCTTTTGGTAATTCTTGCAATATTTCAAACTTTTTCCTTATTATTATATTTTCATGGTGATCTGTGATTAGTGATCATTGTTTAATTGCTTTGAGGTGCCATGAACTGTGTTCCTATAATATGGCAAACTCAATCAATAAACATGTATGTTCTGACTGTTCTACTGACTATAGTCATTTTCCCATCTTTCTCCCTCTCCTTGGGCTTCCCTATTCCCTGAGACAAAACAATATTCAAATCAGTGACCTAATTGTAGGGTTACAATTAATACTAATAATCCAACAATGGCCCCTCCATGTTCAAGTAAAAAAAAAAACAGCCATATGTCTCTCAATTTAAAGCAAAAGCTATCAGTGATTAAGCTTAGTGAGGAAGGCATGTTGAAAGCTGAGATAGGATGGAACCAAGGCTTCCTGCACAGAACAGATAGCCAAGTTGTGAATGCAAAGGAAAAGTTATTTAGGAACATTAAAAGTAAACACATGAGTGGTGTGAAAGCAAAACAGCTTTGTTGCTGATATGGAGAAACTGTGAGTGTCTCATAGAAGATGAAGCCAGTCACAACATTCCATTAAGGCAAAGCTTAATCCAGAGCAAGGCCCTAACTCTTTTTAGTTCTGTGAAGGTTGAAAGAGGTGAAAAAGCTGTAGAAGGAAAGTTTGAAGATGGCAGAAATTGGTTTATGAGGTTTAAGGAAAGAAGCTGTTTCCGTAACCTAAAAGTGCAAGACAAGGCAGCAAGTGCTGATGTAGAAGCTACAGCAAGTACTCAGAAAAATCTAGCTAAGATACCTGATGGAGGTGGCTACACTAAACAGCAGATTTTTCATGTAGACAATACAGCCTTCTATTGGAAGAAGATGCCATCTAGAACTTTCATAGCTAGAGAGGAGAAGTTGACACCTGGCTTTAAAGATTCAAAGGGCAAATTGACTCTCTTGTTAGGAGCTAATTCATCTGGTGACTTTTTTGAAGTCAGTTCTCATTTACTCTTCTGAAAATTCTAGGGCCCTTAAGAATTATGTGAAATCTTTTCTCCCTGTGCTCTATAAATGAAACAACAAAGTCTGAATGACAGTACATCTGTTACATCATGGTTTACTGAACATTTTAAGCCCATTGTTAAGACCTACTGCTCAGACAAAAGATTCCTTTAAAAATATTACTGTTTATTGACAATGTACTTAGTCACCCAAGAGCTCTGATGGAGAAGTACAAGGAGATTAATGGTTTTCGTGTCTGATAATGCAACTTCCACTTTCAGCCCATGGATCAAGAAGTAATTTCAACTTCAAAGTCTTATTATTTAAGAAATAGATGCCATAAGGTCATAGCTACCATAGATAGTGATTCTTCTGAAGGATCTTGGTAAAATGAACTGAAAACCTGCTGGAAAGGATTTATCAGAAAGGATTTACTCAGAGAGCATACAGGAATCTCTCTGTATTAATTCTTACAAATGTATATAAATCTATAATTACCTCAATAAAAATTTTAATGAAAAACAAATTTTAAAAAGTTATATACCCTTCTATTTCACACATATATAACAATATGTGTGTATATGTATATACATACATAATTCCATTAAATGTATATAAATAATTATTCTACATACATATTATTATTATTACACAATGTTTTTTTCTAACACTGTAAGACTTATTCTTGTTGATACACACAGAACTAGTTCATTCATTCAACTATTGTAGAATAATGCATAGTATGCCTAAGCCAACATTTATTTATTGATTTCCCTTGTTTATGGGCATTTATTTCTAAACAGTGCAAGAGACTGTGCACTGGGAAGCTGCCTTTGCTGCAGGTACCTGGTGCTAGAGAAGTCAAGCCCTTGGAGCATGCCCAGTGGACATTCTGGGACCAGAAGCCAAAACTTCTTCTTCTTGCAATTTCTCTTGTGTGTCCTCTACTGACAAAATTTAATATTGTGCCATCTGACAGCAAAAGTATTTAACAGGCCCAAATCTTTTTTTACAGAGTGGACAAAAAGAATGAATTTGGATTTGAGAGGTAATAATAAATAACCAGCATGATAGATAACTAATTATACCAGCACTATTTCAGAATTTTTTATCCTCTTCCTACTGATCTTTACTGTCACATTTACCATATATGAAGTTTCCAGGTATTTGTATGTCTAAATGCTGTATTCTAGTTCCTTTGTCTAATTATCTATTATTGGACCAAGTCCACATTGTTGTAATTATTATACCTTTTTAATATATATCAATCTTTGGCAAGAAAAGGCTTTCTACATCATTCTTCGTATTAAAATTTGTTTTGGATATTATCTATCTGTCTATCTATACATCTATCTTTGAATAGAATCTGGCATACAATAAGTACTAGATACAGTTGTTGTTGCTGATGTTGTTTTACATGGTATTGTACCTTTGTTGATGAATCATAACTATCCTCTGCTATTGGAGTATTGTACCTTCACATCTAGTAAATGGTATATTTCATTTTATTCCATTTTTTACTTCATTCAAAAATTTTTTTGTAAAGGTGTGGTATATTTTTAAATACCAAATAGTTTATTAATTGTCAATTGTAGCTGTGTTTTTAACATAGCTCTCTAGTAGATTACGCTGCTGTATAAAGATACTATTGACTTTTTTTACATTGATCCTGTGCCCAGAAACTGTGCTAAGTCCTTTTATTCATTCTACTTGTTTGTTTATGGATTCTATTTGATGTATTATGTAGAAAAGAAGTATTCAAACATTTTTTGGGAGCAGGCTAGGTGGTAAATGTTTTTTTCTTTGAGGGTCATGCAACCTCCATTGCAACTACTCAACTCTGACTTTTAAGATAAAAGCAGCCATAGACAATATGTAAAACAAAAATGGGTGTAACTGAATTTGGCCTACAGTAGGGCATTATTTGGCCTATGAGTCTTATTTTGCAGAGACTTGATGTAGATAATAATTTTATTATTTTTGTTCTTAAAGCCATCCATTAAGCAAGCCTCTTGATTCTTTTTCTTATCATATTTCATAGGCTAGGATTTCTAGTATAGTATTATACAGTGGTGCTAATAGTGGGAATTCTTGCCTTTTTCCAGGATTTATTGGGATTCATTACAAATTTTAATGTTAAGAATGATGTCATCTTTGGATTAAGAAAATTTATCTTTATTACAATGTGGCCAAATGCTTTTATAATAAAAATATTATTTAAACTGTTTTGCACCTATAGAGAGAATAACCATTTTGTCCTTTATTCTTAGTGTTGATCAATTTTATAATTTTGAAATATCTTTGTCTTACTAATATAAATCCAACTCATTCATGATGAATTATTTTTATACAGTATTGGATTTGATTTACTACTATTGTATTATGCTTGCATTTATGCTTATAAATGAGTTGGGTTTTAAAATTATTTTTGCACTGTCATAGACTGATTTGGCATATGGTTTTAATGATGTTATAAAAAGGAATGCTTTTCTTACATTTTTTCTTGAAAAATATTTGTTAAAAATAGAGATTGGGGGTTTTGTGCATTTAATACAATTATTCTGTGTAGTTGGTTGGGAAAGATTTTTTGACTGCTGATTAAAATTATTTAATCGTTGCTTATCTATTCAGAATGTATTTGTTTTTTAGTCATTTTGGTAATTAAACTTTTTTTTTTAGAAGATCTTACATTTCACATGTTTTCAAATGTATTGGAAAGATTGTTCATAGTATTAACATAAGTTGTAACTTATCTATAGTTACATTTCTTTTTCATTTCTAACTATGCTGATTTGTGGCTTTCTTGCTTTTCTCTTGATCACTTTTGTCAGAAATTTATAAATAGTACTCATCTTTTTAAGAAACTAGAATTTGGTTTTGTTGTTCATTTCTATTTTTTTAATATATTCAATGTTATTCTTTTGGTTATTTCTTTTCCACTACCTAATTTAGATTTTTCTTGCTCTTTTTTATGTCTGCTTCAGTTAAATATTTCATTAGTTTATTTTCAATCCTAAAAAATTTTTATTAAAGCCGCAAAATTTCCTGAAGTACTAGTTTAGCTGTAACTTAAAAATTTTAATAGTTTCTGTGATCTAGTTATAAATATTTCATGATGTCTTATAATTTAGAAGTGTGCTTATTAGTTTCCAATGTATGATGATATTTTGGGACTATTATTGTAAATTTTTAATTTTATTGCAATATTACTATGAAATATCATCTTAATTATATTAATTTTTGAAATGTGTTGAGACTTTCTAAGTAGCCTGTGTAAGTTAAAAGCACCTTTCCTATATTTCATATATTCCTTGGAGTGCTGGGGTGGGTGGAGTTAGGAGTGATGGAACTTAGGTATGGGTGGGGATGGCAGTGCCAGCAGGTGTCAGCTCACACAGGAAACACACCTGCATGTGTTTCTCAATAGTCTTTAGCTTTCGCATTTGTCAACCTAGCAAATTTTATGATGCAGATTTTTGTAGCATACTGTCTTGCATTTTGACATTCTCGACGTTTGCATCAGGTGTGTTTTTTACTTAAGGACAATTTACAAATCAAAGCAGAAACTTGCAATAAACTCCCTTTACAGTTGTAGTTATAAGAATCCTCAGATCCCCTTAGGCTTGATTGATAAAACATGGCATTTATCCTATTTCTATGATGATGTTCAGCAAAGTTTATGACACAGGGAAGCAGCTGGTAAAGTGGGTTCATGGAAAGGTGAAGGTAATATAGCCATAAAAAACAAAAGGATAATGATTTTAAAAGGGATAATAGTTGTAATAACACCATTAACCTTTTGCTTCAAATTATGAAATGTGTGGTCTTTTTTAGAGGGCCAATCAAAGGTTTGTAGTAACTGCAATGTGGGAGAAAGAAGGAGTACTATAGAATTTGTGGTAATTTTTTTCCCTTAAAATTATTCTGCTCTGTAGCCCATTAAGAAAACAAGACCATTGCTGGGTTTCTATTTATTCTGAAAGAAAGTTAATTTAATTTCCAAATAAAGGTATTGATGTTTGCAGTAGAATGAATGTTAAAGAACATATATGCAACAACCTAGTAGACCAGGATTCAAATACCTGGTTTTAAGACAGATACTAGCATTGAGAGGGGAAGGCATTTTTGTGGAGTGAAAGCATAGCACAATGTTTTCTATTCTAGGTTTATAAAAACATTTGGGAGTTTGTATGTTGTTTGGGCAACAGTTCAATTTAGTGAAAATTGGAATCACTCTCCTTTTCTCAGACTTTGTGATTTTACCACTGATGGAGATTTTATGCATGCGAGAAAGGGGAAATTAATTGCAGAGCAAATAGTATCAGTAAAAATGAGATAAAGAAAACATAAGTGAGGCTAATTTAGATGAAAATCTATAAATTTGTGTTGACAGAAAGGAGAATTTTTGAAACTAAAGGTTCTTGAGGTGCTATCCAGTGTCACCTCAATGTTTTTGGACTCAGTTTTATAAACCTCTGGAAATTTATGTACAATTTTATAAGACGATACATTTAAGAATTTTTTTGAGAACGTTTATATAGCTCAGCAACATCTCAAAGGCTCTGTGACACCCAAAATGGTTACGAACAATTGATCTAGATTTTTCCCACATAATTACTTTGTTGCCTGGCAATGGCTCCATTTCTGCTTAAGTTTCTGCAGCAAGAACTTTGAGATTTGATACCTCTCAACACTGCCCTCTCCCCACAAAAGCTATTAGAAGTATGACCACCTTCTCAGGAGCTTGATTTTATAGAGAATTTACTTTTCAAACCAAACTTTGGCATATATATTCCGACAAGTAAAAGAGCACCTGTAATATCAACAAGGTGTAAGAAGATGGGATGTTGACAATGTGGTCCATCCTGGGATGTCTGTGGCAAGGCCCCTGTATACATATACACCTGAATTCCTTAACTTTGTGTATATGAAATATATACCAAAAATAGTTGGCCCATTGTTAAGAATTTTGCTCTTTTGTTTTTTAAAAATTAAATGCAAATACATGCATTTCATTCCTATTCATTTTATATACAGCTCTGATATAACTATTTTTTTTTATTCCATTGCAGTGGCCTGAGCTTAGGTCACACATTTTTAACCTATAGGTTGTTATTGTCCTTCTGCTTGTGGGCTTCATTGAGAACTGGGGAAAGGCACAGAGCTTTTCTTCAGAGAAATACTAAGTCCTACATTTGGGTCATACCATTCCAGGCCTTTCATAAACCCTTCAGTGTGGGTTCCAGGGGAAGTACTCTCAGTTTCAGCTCTGCTCGTTTCTTACCTGATTTCACTGCCTGTGGCTTTGGTAATGGCAGCCCAACTTCTCTAGGGATCTCTCTCAAAGATCAATGTGATTCTTTTGCTTCCCTGCTTGAAAACCATTCAGTGGCTTTTCTGTGCTTACACGCTAAAATCCATAAAGCACAGCCTCGTCCAGGTGCCCCTATCCTCTCAAGGTTAGCCTCTTTACCACCTCCCCTACTGGTCCCCACTTCATTCTGGTTATTCCAGCCATGCACACATTATGCCCAGCTTTTCTAAACTGGCTATGCTGTTCTGAACTGGCCATGCCATTCTGCACATCCAGTCCTGGCATCTGCTTCTCCCTGCATGGCTAGCTGTTCCCTGTGTGTGCTTGGTGATTACCCACCCACCTTTTGGGACCCACCCATCTCTCCTTCTGTGAAGTGGCTCTGACATACCAACTGCTTGTCCACACCTGGAATGGCAGCAGTTGTCTCCTTTGTGCCACCATGGGTGCTTGTGCTTGCCTTTATTACAGCTCTTAGCACACCGCAGTTCGTGTAATTGTTTGCACATCTGTGGGCTAAGGGCCATTAGAAACTACTTTTTCATGAGTATCTCTTGCCCAGCTCCTAATAGGCTTTGTTTCAGTAAGGTTTTTGTTTGAATTTTGTGACTATTTCAGTTGGTCTTGTTGAGTACCACAGGAAATTCATTAGCAGAGAAGACCCAAAACTTTAAGAGATAACATCAGTAGATAATATACAATTGCTCTGCCTTCTTTCCACAATATATTGGACCAAAATAGTTTAAAGATCCAAGAAAATCTACAAGGAGGACAAGTTAATTCTTTTTTTTTTTTTTTGGAATAGTATTATTGTACAGGGAGTGGAAAGAACATCTGATGTTGCTGAAAGAACTAAATTCAAATTCTGGATCTGCCACTTATGATTAGGTGGCCTTAGTGGAAATACATTTCTCTGCTTAAAACTTAACCTCTTCATCTCCAAATTGGGATTACAAAAATACTTTATTATCTCATGATAGAGCTGTCAGGATGGAATTAGTGCCTGCATGCATAGATTGTTTTGGGTAATGTGTCATAGGTGTGTTAGCAGAATTCATTATTATTATGCTGCTGGACTTGTAGAACCATTACTTTAATTTGAAAGTCAATGTCAAATGAGAGTGTGAGAATAGAAATATACAAGAAAGCATCTTTACCCCCACTCTCTTTTCCTGTATCCATTACAGATATCACTAACAGATTGTTGAGATCTTTGTCCCTGAGACCACACTTTGTCTCAAATGGCCTTCTCAAGTAGTCGTTGCCAATTAATCAGTGTTGGCTTTAAAACCTATATGCTACTTTAGTTCTAGAGTCTTGGACTGATGAAAGAAACAGGGCGTTAAAAAAAGTCTTGTAAATGGTTTAATGTCCACGGGCAAATGCTCATGTCACCATCAGTAACCATATTGTTCTCTTCTTCTTTCATAGTGGTGAAATTTTGCCTGGATACGTGGTTCCTCACAATAAAACTAAACTTTTTGGTCTTTTTTTTTTTTTTGGCTGGATATAGCCACAAAATATAAGTTTTTGCCAGTGGGATGTAAACTGTAGTGTTGTGTGGCAATTTCTGCAAACCATTCTTAGGAGGCAAATGGTGTAAGCTGTTTGCTGTTCTTCTTCTGGTTCTTTTCCTGAATTCTGCTGCCTGGAACATGGACCTGTCATAAGAATGACGAAACAGTGAGCTGGAGGAGCTTATGTCCTTGAAAATATTATTGAGCAGGTCTCTGTTCTAGCCCCTGACTGAACTTCTATTTATTTAGGACACTGTTATACAGCCATTGCAATCTGCTGGAAGTTTGCTGTTCACCATAATGCTTTATTTATTTAACCCTCCTCGTTAGAAATTCTTAGCAGATTAGGAGGATGCTAAAACAAAACACATTCACTTTAGGGATAGAGAGGCATTAGAAAGACTTTTGTATACTTTGCCAAGTTGGAAAAACGTGCAATGTTGATGTCCCGTAAGTGGCAGCAAGGATGGGATGATGTGATAGAGCGACACATTGGGAAACTGGGAAGCCAGATTTTAGTTTAGGCCCTAATAAGTTATTTGAAATTGTTCTAACTACACAGAACCTCAGTTTTCTATTAAAAATGATGTATATGTCTGACAAGAAGTGGTGAGAGGTTCAGGTCAGCAGGGGAAGGTGGAAGATGGTGAGGACATAAGCGAGAACAGGTCAGGAGGCTTCCAGATCCGAGATACCCAGCCATCAACTTGAGGATTGGCCTGTTCGTTTGCAGATGTCCAGTCAGGGGATTGGCAAAGAAGGGACAGCCAAGGAGTGATACATTTGTATTGTGGCACCCCCACGTTCGTGCACATGGCCAATGCATCTCATAAATCTAGGGTGAATATTTGCCTGCGTTTTCGTATGCACTGCTTGATTTGAATTTCTATCACAAAGCCCCACTTCCACTCTTGTATTTCTATATATTCTGCTTATGTTTGAATATCTATATTTATACTGAATACAGTAAAAAAGTATATAATAAAGTCATTCACCATCAAGAACAGCTTTTCATCTGCTTTGTCAGAACATCATTTAAATAGGTACATTCTGTTAATGCACAGTAGTTAAATAAACTCCAAGATTCTTATTCTGCAATAACCCATTAAATCATCTTAAATACTATGTCATAATGACAACTTAATGCAACCAGATGTGATATTTGGGGATTAAAAAAATACTTTTCTGAAGACATAGCTTCCTGATTTTCCGTTCTCAAGCCCGTTTGCACAGCTGTTCAATTTCTTGGCTCTGCTTTCTATGGGTGTATATCACTTACGTTCTGCTTCATGTGTGACATTACTGAAGTGCAAAGGAGTGTTCCCCAGGACATTGTGATACGTACTTGTGTGAGATATGCATCAGCATAATTTTGTTCTCAAGGCATGATTTTCTCAGTCTGGAAAGGTGCAAATAAATGTGATCATGTGTCGACAAGAGAGAGTGCTAATAACAGGTCTTGCAGGTGTCCCGTGGTCTGAGAGTCATGGTAAGTCAATGGCGCCCAAAAGGACAGTGTTCATCATACCCAGGCTTGATAGAAGGTTGGTAGCTTGCATCATGTACCACTGAAATGTGCTTATCCACATCTGGATTAAGAAGTACTTCCTGGTAGTGTACTGACACCATCAAAATAGTAATCTAATACCTCTAGTTCCTGCCCTGCATTGCAATTAATTATTCACAAGAGGTGTAAGCTTTATCATACTTAAAGTTTCTATGTCATATGGAATTGGAAATGAACTTTTGAACTTCTGATTTTATCAGTTGGTATAAAAGTTGGCGAAATTAAAAGTTTGTGTATGTGATGAACCATCAAAGAGGAAGAACCCATTCGACTACCATGTTATGCACTGTGCTCAGAGAAGGATAATGCCAGCATCAAGCAGGAATCCTAGAAATTAGGTCATAACAGGCAGTGCAAGTGGGCCCTAATGAACCCAGATTCATATCTGTGGTGAAATTATATGCTGGATAATGTCCTCAGAAAAGCTGCCATGTTTCAATCTGGAAAGAAGCCCATTGCTGATACAACAAATCAATTGATAAGAAGTGTCTTTATTGCACTCAATAAAAGAACAGCACAACCCCAAATAAACATACACGGCTCATAAAACAAATTGCTCACCTAAAATGAATTACACTCTAAGTTTTTTTTTTTTGAGTAAATTACGCCACAGAATATTCAGTGATGTATCCATCCACTAAAGAGTAAGATTATAAACGGCACTAAAAGTAAATGTTTCCACGTTTCTTTTTAGTTTAGTTTTTTTTTCAAGCTACAGGATTACCAAGAGCAAAATGTAAAAGAAAAAAAAGTGGTATAAATGGCCTGTTTTGTGAAATATAGGAAAAAATATACCATCTGTGATTTAGCACAGTTCTCAATATTCCATCTGTGATCTGAACACAGTTCTGAGCAAAGGCTGAATCCCATTGTAGTTCAATATGATTTTTTAAAAAGTTTTTCTAAGAAAACTACTTTTGTAACATACTATTATTCTTGGCATGGAGTATCTTTTGAATGAAATAGTAAATATGGCTTTTACAACTGTTTTAATGATTTGTTGCTGTTGTTGTTGCATGCAAGGGCTTAACATTCTGAACAACTAATAAACTAGACCCTTGTTCTAGCACCCTCCCAGAAAACCTCTCTGTAAAAGAAGTATATTTTGAATCCTGTGAGATGGGCCTTTGTTTCTGCATTCATCTAGTAAACAAATGTTTATTACCAAGCATTCTGTTAGAGGAATTTCCATGTATAAGGGAATCTAAAAGCATTAAATGACATTATGATGTTGCTTCAGTCAATGTAGTTTTGCTCAGTATTAAAAAGAAAATGTAATAGCACATTGCACGATGATTCCCTGGTCTTTTCTTAAGGCAATGCTGGCGTTTACTCATTTCTCTCTGATGAGCTTATCTGGTGATATGAAGCCACACATAGGAAGTCACTGGCCCACATCAAATAATAAAAGAACAGGGTTTCTCAAGCTCAGTACTATTGCCACTTTCGACCAGATACTTCTTTGTTGTGGGGGGCTGGCTCTACTGTATGTGCACTCTGGGATGTTTAGCAGCATCCCTGGCCTCTACTTACTAGATTTCAATGGCAACGCTCCCCTGCAATTGTGAAAATCCAAAACGCCTTTAGAAATTGCCAAATGTCCCCCAGGAAGAAGATCACTTTTGGTTGAAAACCACTTGTACAAAAGGAATCATTAGATTTTCGTATTATCAACTGTTAGAAACTATGGTTTTCTTTTTTTTCTTTTTGCAGGGTAGCAGCCAGTGATTTGTACCTAGTTTCTGGTTGTGAAGATACATGTGATGAAGACTGATACTGAGCACAGAAATGACGGGAGTGGGAAATGGTTTAGGAGAAGGTAGTGCTGAGAAAGTTGTTCTGTATTGCATCAAGATCAGGCATGAGACCAACTGCATTATTCTCACTAAGCACAGTCCACTAATCACAGATGTCTTTGGCCGTCATTCATTTCTTCTTGCTGTATCCTTAATGTGGGGTTTCCAGCCCTTCTTGGCTGAGAGAAATCTCATTTTGCAAATCTTGGCTCCAATGTCTTCTCCATCTTTTCTGTGAGGGCTTCCCATGTCTCAGTGGTAACAAAAAAATTCTCTTTTTGCTTCCATGTCATGGAACTTTGCTTACCTCAACTTATTGATTTTCATATTGTTTGACATTTTAGTTAATTAGTTAGATACCTGTCTCTCTTAAGATGCTATAAACTCTTTGGATCTAGACTGTCATCTTTATAGCCCATATCGTCTAGTCTAGGGATGCATTTGCCTGTAAGCAACAGAAATCTGCCTTAAGGTAACTTTACTGGGGAGTTTGCTTCCCTTACATCGTAAGAAGCTTTGATTAGGAAGCAGATGAAGACATTGATTCAGTAGCTCAGCAATGCCTAGGCTAAATCTCCAAAACTGATTTGGCATTGCCCTCTTGGTCACAAGGTGGTGGCTGCTCAGCCAGACTTTCTCTGCATTCCAGGCAGATAGGAATAGGGTTCTGAAGCGACCAGAAGCATTCCTTTATATCTCATAGGTCAGAACTGAGTCACATGGCAATTACTATCTGTAGCAGAGGTAGGGGAGTTGATTTTTATTTTTGCAGACACTGTAGTAGTAAATGGAAAAGGAAAGGAGATTGGATTGGATTTTGAATCTGCCATCCGACAAAGGCTAACAGCATGTTGAGTGCTTGTGCTTGTGGAAGGACTTGACCATTCAGCTCTGTTCAAGCAGGAACTCTTCATCACAAGGTCTTCTGGTGCAGGAGGAACAAAGACTAACACTTCAGAAAGACACTTGCTTTAGTGTGACATAAAACCATAAATTAGGCTTTAATTTGGCAACTGCTTTTCAAATAAGAGTTTCATAAATCATCACGCATCTTCATCATCTTTTGCTTTAATTTTTAATGGCACACAGAATGAAATCAACAAAAAAAATGTGGTAAGAGAAGGCACAGAAATCAGATGAGAATATGGGAAAAAAGGAAGGCACTAATGAGCAATCCATTTATACTGTGCAGGAAGGTACCAGGGAGGGAGACAGGGAGGACTTTGAAGGCAGAAAGAAACTAAAAACCTGCTGATGTGAGCAATGGGAACACATGGGATTTTGATAAAAGAGTCACATGTTAAAATGTGATTTTAAGATTAATCTGCTAGAGCAATGCAATATTATTGTTTCTTTTCCAGACCACCTGAAAACTCAGATCAAATGGAGTAATGATTTGAAATTTAGTTGACTCTTTCCTTTCGGTCTTAACGCTTTCCCAAATAGTCTTATATAAAGTTCATAAACTTTTCTTTTTGAATCTGTGCTTGTATTTTTTTTCTTTCCCAAATATTCATATTGAGATTTTTACCCTGCAACCATGGGGTTAAGCGGAATACATTATTTTATTTTCTTCTTCAGTGAGTGTGTCAATTTGAACAAGACTGGCCAAATTGCTTTCTTTCTTTCTTTTTTCTCCTAAATCAAACTGTCTATTCAGAAGAGGATCACATTACGGTTCTATTAAACAAAATAACACGTTCTGCTCTGATATTTAACAGGGCGAAGCTCAGCCTCGCCATCTCTCTGCTTTACTGACATGAGAGATTACTGAGGAACACTTCTCCCCCTTTGAGAAGTCTCGAGAGGGTCTGTCACATTTTTTTGTTGTTGTTGTTCCCAGTGATTTCTGTTGCTGCACTGGGGCTTGGCTGTAATAAACAACATAAGCTTGTTGTGCCTTACATGCAAATTCAGAGAAAGAAAAATGGGAAGTAGAAAAAGGATATTTCACTTTCCTTATCTAAAATAATCAGCTTTACTTAATTGATTTGCGGGTCTTTTCTCATGAAACAGTAAACCTGTTAGAAGACAGACAAGATAATAAATTACGGGAAGATCTTTGCAAAGGCTTGTCATTGGTTGGTAATGGTGATCGTAAGGACACAAGATTGATCACATCTGGCTGGCTCTTGATCCATCTAGTCCAGTAGCCTGTCATTGGCACTTGTGCCAAGAGATGTGATTGTTCTTCAAGATGTTTCCATTAAAAGTAGTTTATCCCTAAACATCCCACTGGACAATTAATACTGTGAGGGCTATGCATTTGCTAAACTGCAGATTTGTGTTTGTACTTTCTACAACCTCCTGAGGAAAATGATGCATTTTTTATTGTTTGTGGGGTTTTGTCTGGCTTTACTATGCACTTATAGATGTTCTGATTCTCCCTGCTATGTTATGCTTTAAGAAATGGATCATACTTAGGCTGGGTGCAGTGGCTCATGTCTGTAATCCTAGCACTTTGGAGGCTGAGGCTGGCAGATCACCTGAGGTCAGGAGTTCGAGACCAGCCTGGCCAACATGGCGAAACCCCGTCTCTACCAAAAGTACAAAAATTAGCTGGGCATGGTGGTGGGCGCCTGTAATCCCAGCTACTCGGGAGGCTGAGGCAGGAGAATCTCTTGAACCTGGGAGGCGGAGGTTGCAGTGAGCAGAGATTGCGCCATTGCACTCCAGCCTGGGTGACAGAGTGAGACTGTCTCAAAAAATAAGAGATCACAGTGAACATTCTTGGGTTTGGAAAGCAAGCTAATGTTCCTCTTATCCATACTCTTATTAGTTTGAAAGTTGTAAAAGCAATATGTCATAAAAATATACAAAATAGAAAAAAATTGTAGAGAAATAGATGTGCAGAAGTATGTGTGTTGCAATACTGACGGCAAGAGGTAAAATTTGGGAGCAAACTAAATACCCATCAATAGTGAAACAGTTACATAAACTGTTGCCACAAACACATCACAGAAATCTATGCAGCTATTAAATAGGTAGATATTTGTGTATCAGCATAGAAATTCCTTTTTCCAAGACATATTTTTAATTGAAAAAAGCAAGTTGCAGAACAATACATGAAGTGTGACGGCATTTATATTGCTAAAAACAACACAATTACACATTTCTATAACTATGTATGTGTCTATGTTAATGCAGAGAGAAGATGCCCGCCCTGGAGGGGCTAAGCATGGAAAAGGCTAGGAAGTATTTTTACCTTACATTGAAATATTTTACAAAAATATATCATCTGAAGCTAGTGTATTTAAAAATAAATGTGCCGGGTGTGGTGGTGGGCGCCTGTAGTCCCAGCTACTCGGGAGGCTGAGGCAGGAGAATGGCGTGAACCAGGGAGGCAGTGCTTGCAGTGAGCCGAGATGGTGCCAATGCACTCCAGCCTGGGTGACAGAGCCAGACTCCATCTCAAAAATAAATAAATAAATAAATAAATAAATAAATGAATAAATAAAATACTTGTTTAAAATGAAGGGGGAAATAAGATTGTGAATTTTCTTATACTAACAAAAGTCCTATAATTTTTAAGATTTTCCTTCTAATAATTTTCCATTTGTTTCTATTTTTACATAGTTGTGCTAAGTACAAACACATTTAAAAATATTATATATAATTATATTTGAATACAGATAAGTATATATATATATAAAATAAATATAGAAAAGGATGAAGAGGAAAACCAAAGTGTCCCATTATTCCAGTGTCCACACAGTCTTATTTGATAATGTGGATGCCTAGGAAATGCAAGTTCAGAAAGGAATAGAGAAAAATAGAGAAAAATTTTGCCTCTAAGCACCCTCCACCCAATTTCCCAAGGACAGTTGCTGGTAATGCTTTTAGTGGGGAAAAGGCTATATATACATATATTCACCATAGCTAATATTTAGTAGGCATTTATTATGTTACTATCCGACACTGTTCCAAAGTACTTTGTAAGAATTAGCCCATTTAATTCCCATAGCTCTATGAGTTAGGGTCTATTGTTGTTACCATTTCACTGATGAAGAAGTTAAGGCACAGAGAAGTTAAGGACACTGCTGACAATCACACAGCTAGAAAGTGGTGAAGCCGGGATTCAAATCCAGAGAATCTGGTTCCTGAGTCTCAATATTACCTAGTGCACCACACTGCCCAGATTACAATGGGTCCTTAATGTCACAAACTTATCTAATACCATATGTCTACATGGGTCTTTAAATATCACACAAGGGGCTAGGCGTGGTGGCTTATCCCTGTAATCCTAGCACTTTGGGAGGCAGAGGCGGGTGGATCACCTGAGGTCAAGAGTTTCAGACCAGCCTGGCCAACATGGTGAAACCCCGTCTCTACTAAAAATACAAAAATTAGCCAGGCATGGTGGTGGGCACCTGTAATCCCAGTTACTTGGGAGGCTGAGGCAGGAGAATCGCTTGAACCTGGGAGGCAGATGTTGCAGTAAGCCAAGATCGCGCCATTGCACTCCAGCCTGGGCAACAGAGCAAAAACTCTGTCTAAATAAATAAATAAATATTACACAAGGAGGTCACAGCATACCTGCCATGCTAAACCTTTCATTTTCCTTTTGAAAAAAAGTTACCTTAATATCAGCTCATTCTAAGGACCTTTATCCTTTTAATAAATAACAATGTTTTCTATTGTAGGGAAACAACTCTATTCATGAATGCTACTGCTATTTACTATTTCTTTTTTATTTTATATTTTTTCACTTGTCTTGTTTTATTTATGTTTTCTCCCTCTTCTGGGGTCAATTTTGTACCTTGTATTTTCCTTGAAAATGCTCTACTTTTTTTCTGTTTTGTATTTCTTTCATTTCTGTCCTCACCTTTATTATCCTCTTCCATGTGTTATATGAGTTTATTTTATTTTTGTTTTACTTAACATTTTGAACTGGATGTTTAACTCATTAATTTTTTCTTATTTAATTATGTAGGTTTTAATGCCATGAATCTGAAAATCACATTTTTTTCTTGCTGTTCTGCCTTAAAAAAAAAAAAAAAAAAAAAAAACAAGAATTACTGAAGAGATAGTTTAGAATTTTCTAGATGGTTGACTTTTTCCTTTTTAATTTGTACGTCTTTCCTGACTTGCACTTCTTGTTTGATGATTAAGTCTTTTTTAAAAATATTATCAAGGCTTGTTATAACATTTACCTTTTCCTGCCCATGTTTCCCATAGTAATGTAGTTTTTAGTTGTATATTTAAAGACATTTCATGTTCATATCTAGCACATTGTGTCTTGCATTGAAAATGCAACATTATTGTTTCATTCCTTATCATTTTTGATGGAAAAAGCATGCTATTCTGCATATATCATAATTTCCTTGGCCATTTCTTTAGCGTTAGATATTCAGATTGCTTCCAGTTTTCCTCTCTTACTTATTATATTGAAATCACTTTTCTTAAGGATGTGTTCCTCAACCCCATATTTTGCACTACTTCTACAACGAGAGAATTCTTTTTTTTTTTTTTTCAGTGTTAAGAGGAAAGTTTATAGCACTAAATGCCTACATAAAAAAAAACTCGAAAATTGAGTCCTATAAAATCTGATTGTAATGAATTTAAGATTTAAGTTTTCTATGAGCCTAGCTTCTTTTTTTTTCTTTTATTATTATTATTATTATTATTATTATTATCATTATTATACTTTAGGTTTTATGGTACATGTGAGAATTCTATAAGTGGGATTGTGTTGGTCATATTGAATCCCTAGGCAATCTATACCTCTCAGCCTTGAGCAGCCCCGATTCCTGCAGGAACCGTGTTAGGCTGCCCTCCCATGGCAGCCATTGTAACTGCACTTGCATGGTTACTTCTACCCTGTTGATAGTCCTCGGAACTGTACTGGGCAATTCAATGAGAGACTGCTCTCTTTGAAGTAAGGTGCGTTTCTCTTTATTCCTAGGATGTTCCTTCTTGATGCCCCGCATTTTCATATACTAAATCTCAGAACCCTTCCCCAAATCATCTATGAGAGTTGAGACTGATGACATTGCTGTAAAAGAACCATAGAACTTCTACTCTAAGAATAGTTGGGATCATTTTTCTGTAAGCTAATTGTCATACTTATCTGTATAAAAAACTACCTACCACTTTTTAGTTTCACACGAAACCTTGAAATATTTCTCTGCAAGTTAATACCCGTCACATTTAACCTTATATATAATGTTACTTTGTAAATGAAAAAGTTTTTTCTTACATATTTTCAGTAGTAACGAATGGCTGGGCTGGGGCTGACCCATGGACATATCCACCAGGGAGGCTAGAGAACCAATCTCTTGCTACAAAACAAGACTTTTCTGCAGTGGTGTTGGGTGCAATGTGGCAGGCTGAGCTGATTCTCTTGCTTTGAAATTGGTTCAAGCCAGCACACACTGAGACCCTCTCTTGACGGTATTCCCTAACTTTCCATGTCCTGCCAATTCTATTTGTCAAGTATCACTCAAATCCATCCATCTATCCTCCCGCTGCCAGCACCCTGCCAATTCTAGGTGAATTGGTATCTTATCTGGATTTCTGCATGAGCCTCCACCTATCTCCTGCTTTCAGACTTGCCTTTTTAGTCCCTTCTCTGCTTAGAAGTGAGAAGGATCTTTTGGTAAATGGAAGGGTCTTATTTTGTTTCCCAGGCTGGAGTGCAGTAGTGTGATTGTAGCTCGCTGCAGCCTTGAACTCCTGGGCTCAAGTGCTCCTCCTGCCTCAGCCTCTCAAGTAGCTGGGACTATAGGTGTGTGCCATCATACCGGGCTAATTTACTTTTTTTTTTTTTTTTGGTAGAGACAGGGTCTCACTATGTTGCCCAGGCTGTTTTGAACCCCTGGCCTTAAGCAATCCTGCCATCTCAGCTTCACACAGTGCTAGGATTACAAGAGTGAGCCACCATGTCTAGCCTTGGGATATATTTTTTTTAACTATGACTTTTTTTTTTGCATAAAAGCCTTTGGCAGTCTCTATAACTCTTGTAATCAAATTCATATTTATTAACATAAACAGGCTGTGCTTTTTCTGCTGCCTCTGGGCCCTTCTGCATGCTGTTCTCTTGGAACACACTTCTCTCTCGGAACACACTTCTCTCTCTTCTCTATGGGGCTAAATTTGACCAATCCTTAATGCCAATCCTAGGTTTGACTTCTCTGGAGAAATTTTCCTTTATCTTCCAGGTTTCCTGGATTTATGCGTCCTGTAATCCAGTATCCCAAATTTCTCATATTGTGTTAGTTCCAACAAATGAGATTGTAAGCTCTGTAAAGTTGAGGGTATCTTGGTCCTGTTTGCTATATCAGTTAGACATTGTGTTTGACTACTAAGGGCAGAGACTAAACAGAATGCGATGAAAGAATGTTTTTCTCACACATCATAGTCTAGAGGAAAGCATGTCAGAGCTGGTGTGAGGACTCCATAGGCTCATTGGAAAACCAGGCTTCCTCTGTGTTGCTGCTCTGCATTCTTATCACTTTGCTTTCATCCTTAAGGTTGCTTCATGGTCCAAGACAGTTGCCAGAGCTCCAGCCATTACATCCATGATGCAGACAGAAAAATGAAGAAGAGAGGGACAAAAAGAGTTTGCACAGCCATTTTTCTACCATTTGAAGAGATTTCTCATAACCCTCTCCAATAATGTCAGCTTGTATCTCATTAGTCAGAACTTAGTTTCGTGGATGTACCTAGCTACAAGCTAGGCCAGGAAATAGTCTTAGAAACAATACCACCCCAACTAAAACAGGTTCTACTATTGGGAAGCAAGATAGGAAAGAAGATAGGCTGGTGACTGGCCTGACATCTGGGTGCTTCCCTCTCTTTCTAGAGCTCCCCAGTTATTAGTGTGCACCTGTGGAAGTCCTGCCTCAGTTCCTCAGCTATCAGTAGAATATCACAGGGGCACTAAACAAATGAAAGAGTGCATTTTTCTGTTTAATCTTTACAGCAATCCTTGGAGGTAGGGACCTTTGTTATCCTCATTATATAGACAAGGAAACAGGCTATGACCTTAGTAAGTCATTGTGATTATATATATATATACCATTTAAAGAGATTTCTCATAACCCTGTCCAAAAAAAATGGTGCCAGAATTTACACATACATTTATATTGCATGTATGTGTATATATATATGTATATATACACATACATGCAATATAAATGTATGTGTAAATTCTGGCACCATTTTTTTTTTGAGACAGGGTCTCACTTTGCCACCCAGTCTGGAGTGCAATGGTGCAATTATGGCTCACTGCAGCCCTGACCTCTTTGGGCTCAGGTAATCCTCCCAAGTAGCTGGGACAACAAGCAGGCACCACCATGCCCAGCTAATTTTTGTAGTTTTTTGTAGAGATGGGGTTTTGCCACATTGTCCAGGCTGGTCTCAAACTCCTAGGCTCAAGCGATCCACCTGCCTTGGCCTCCCAAAGTGCTGGAATTACGTGTGTGAGCTACTGTGCTGCACCTCTGACACCATTTGTAATGATGATGAGAATTGATATAAGTGCTGGTGCCCTGGAGCACCCTGCCAAGACACTCAACTCAAACTAAGAAAATCAAAGAGGGGAGCGAAGACCAAACAGGAATGGGCTAAGTGAAGAGGGCAGGATGGGGAAGGAGATCTAGCTTCTGGCATCGTTTTCCACTCCTTGGCTAGCATGCAAATTCTTTGTGGGAGGTCCACATCCTCTCTGTATTCCTCATAACTGGGTGTGAAAATAGGTGCATTGATCATAATGGCAGTTTGGTCTCCTAGAAGATAAATTTAGGGCCACTGTCAACCTCATTGGTGAATTGTGCAAATTACAAATAGATTGTCCCTCTGAATGTACGTGACAGGCAAAAGGAAAGGCTCTCCCTCTAGGTGAAGGAAAAGGCACCCACCCTAGACTCTAGGGTCTATGGCTTTGGGGTTGGCCCCTATATGTCCCTTCAGCCAGGAGTCTTGTTCAGCGTACCCCTTGCACACCATTGCCAATCAGAAGTCATTGATCATGTCCTCCAGATTCCTGGCTCCTGGTCCCGGAATGCGGCAACTCCATCTCTCCAGTGCTTGGTTCCCTGAAGCTAGGAAGGAAAAGTAACACGTCTGTGTCCCGTTGGGAAGGAGGTGAAATTGACCAGCACAAGATCTTTTCCAAGAGTGGGTTCTGATGGGGGCAACAGGAAGCAATCCCTCGAGGCTCCAGGGATCTGGAAATCTCTACTTGCTGTGCTTATCCTCAGAATCACTCTTCAAGACCCCAAGTGCTTGAACAGGGTAGAAAAGGAGTGATTCTGAGGATTAGCACGGCAAGTAGAGATTCCCAGAGACAGACTTGTCCTCCCTCCCAGAGAAGCCTGGTATGGCTTTCCTTAAACACACCCCTCCTTGCATCTATACCTTGAAAATAACTTCAGGGAAAATAACTTTATTTATCCCTCATTATTTTTATGTGACTAATAAATTACAAATAATTCCGGTACTCCTTCCTAATAGCAATTAGGATAAACAATAAGAGTCATTTCCGCTGCTTGACAATTAAGGTTCTAATGAGTGAAATTGAAGTGTTATGATGAGGATTTGGAGAATTCATTAGTTGGAAGCATAAGCATTTAAAAAAGCTAATGAAGTCTTTAGCTACATTTTCCAAACAAAACAAAACAAAAAAATGGACAGGAGAGACAGATGCCAGAAATAGGCCATATTCTTCACAATAGAGAAAAAACTTGCTAAGAGAGATCTTTCAAAAGGATATAAGAACAGAAAGTTAGAATGGTTTGAAATCTCCTGTACCATCGTGCAACAGTAGAAGCTCAACTAGTTTTGCCAATCTAAGCGTACAGCTCCATGAATTTTTACATCTGCACACACATGTGCAGCCACCATGCAAATTAAGAACGAACACAGTTCCATGCCTCTAGAAAGTTCCTCGTGTCCCTTTCCAGGCAATCAGCACCCCAGAGGCAAGCACTGAGCTGTTTTCTGTCACTGTTAGTTTGCCTATCCCAGAACTTCATCTAAATGGAACCAGAATCATACGGTGCCTGGTGTAGTCTTTTGTATCAGCGGCTTTGATTTAACCAAAAGCCACACTGTTGCTCTTTTCAGCAGCTCATTCCCTTGATTTTATTTATTTATTTATTCTAGACAGGATCTCACTCTGTCACCCAGGCGGGAATGCAGTGGCACAATCTCGGCTTACTGCAACCTCCGCCTCCCGTGTTCAAGCCATTCTCCTGCCTCAGCCTCCCGAGTAGCTGAGATTATAGGTGCGTGCCACCACGCACAGCTAATTTTTGTATCTTTAGTAGAGTCGGGGTTTCACCGTGTTGGCCCGGCTGGTCTCGAACTCCTGACCTCAAGTGATCCGCCTGCGTTGGCCTCCCAAAGTGCTGAGATTACAGGCGTGAACCACCGCGCCCGGCCCGCAGCTCATTCCTTTTAATTGCTGAAAGCAGTTCCATGGTGTGAATATACCACAGTTCGTCCATCCATTTTCCTATTTATAAACATTTGGATTGTTTCCAGTTGGGGGCGATTAGGAATAAAGCTGCTTTGAGCATTCTTGTGTATGTGTTGTGGCAGTCAGCACTCCTTCGTAACAGTGGAATTTCCATGTCACTGGGTGGAGTGTGTTGAATTTCATTAGAAACTGTCTTATGGGATTTTTGGTTTGTTTTGTTTTGTTTTAGCTAGCCCTCCTCCTCCTCCTCTCGTTCTACATGATCACTTTGTAAATGCTCATTATTGAACTCAGACCTCACCCATGGGCGCGAGCCACAAGGTTTAGAATAATTTTGTTCCTTCGGTTTCCTCCTGACCAGTCCTTCAAACCTCATTTTAACTAAGGAAAAACTAACAGAGGAGACAAATAGTCTTGTCATCAAAACGTGCCTATACATCTCTGCAGGGGGTTGAGTGTGAAAAAATAAAAGGTGGCGTGTTACTTAGCAAACGCGAGTAGGAAGGCAGAAAGAACCCATGGGCTGAGCAGAGCCTGCTGCCTGGGATGAGGTCCGGTGGAAACCTCCCACTGCCGGGCTCTGGGAGCGGTGCGCGGAGGCGCCGCCTCGGGCTTCCTGGCTGTGCGGCGCCACCTCGCGTCGGCAGGGCCCGGTGTCGGGCTTGCTCAGTGCCTCATTTCCTGGGGGTTTAGGAAATCTCCAGGTCTGGGTGACGTCTGTTGCCAGAAACCGGAGAGCTCTTCTCAGCATCTTTGGTCTTAATTGTCCACAGTTCCTGACCTCTCTGGAAAGGGCCCCTGAGTGAGCATCTCGAGTCTTGGCCCCTGAGTCCTCGCTGAACCAACAGGCCACTTTTATTCAGTTTCTTCTTCCTGCAGCCCCAAGACGATCACGATCATGGACAGCAGCCCGGGAGCTGCAGAACTGCAGCGCCTTCCTCCCACCTCAGTCCTCCCGCCTCAGTCTCTCTGCTGGCCCTGCCTGGACACTTCTGCCAGGATGGAGTCATATTTTAAAAGTTCTTCCAGGAAGCCAGAAAGGACATTGACAGTGAGAATCCACTTCCCTCGGATAGGATAGGTGTGCCAGGTTGTGGCGCATTACTTGTTTAATCTTTCAACAAGCCTGTGAGGCAGGTATCATGATCCCCTTTTTAAATGGGGGAAAATAAGGTTCGGAGAGGTTAAGGATTTTGCCCAAGGTCACACAGCAATTCTAGAAAGAACAAGATCACAAACTTATTACTGGCTGATTCCTCAGTACAATGGTGTTTTTCAGCAGTCCAATGTGCCCCCCTGCCTCCTTCCCTGCCCCCACATCATTTCCTCCTCCCACCTCCACATCTTGTCCTGCTCTCCTGTAGATGCTCCTGCTTTAGGTGCTACATGGTGCATCGTTGGGAAGGAACCCCAGTTGACCCTTTCAGACTACTGCCTCAACCCCCAGCTGACCCTTTCAGACTACTGCCTCAGCCCCCAGCCACTCTCCTTAGTCTCCTTGATAGGCCCCAACCAATCGCAGGCACCGATTTCCATCATTCTCCACCTGTGACCTGTAGCTCGTTGCTTATGGGAAAAAAAGAACCCCCCTGGGATTTGCAATGCTTTGGTCCTTTAATGCCATTTTCCCCCATAGTGATGCTTATAATGAAGCAAGTAGAAAAACGATAATGTGGAGCAGGAAGGGTCTTTGAAGTCTGCTTAGTTCTGGCAGTGCAGGATAATAAGCGGGGAGCCAGAGTGTTTAAGGGTTTTGTCCAGCATGACTTAGCGGTGTGGACATCGGGGCCAGGATTGGTTAGAGGGAGGGCAAAAAGATATGCACTTACAGAAATGAAATTGGAGGGAAACAGTCACCTGTCCAGGGGGCCTTGAGAGTCCACAAGCATGTCCTTCTCCAGTCAGTGTAGAGGTGCTCTATTATAGGTTGAATTGTGTTCCTCCAAATTCCATGTGTGGAATTCCTAACCCCCAGTACCTCAGAATGTGACCCTATTTGGAGGTAGGGTCTTTACAAAGGTAATTAAATTAAAATGAGTCCATTAGGGTGTGCCTTAATCCAATATGACTAGCATCCTAATAAAGGGGAATGTGGAGAAAAACACGCACACGGGGAGAACACCACGTGGAGATGAAGGCAGGCATCTGCCAGCCAGGGAACAGCAAAGATGGCCAGTGACCCACCAGGAGAGAGACCTGGAACGGGTTCTCCCTCATAGCTCTTGAGGAGGAACCATCCCTGCTGACACACCATGCTTTTAGTCTCCTAGGCATCAAAACTGTGAGATGCCAAATTCCTGTGTTTAAGCCACCCAGTCTGTAATGCTGTATTACAACAGCCTAGGGAATGAATGCATGCTCTACTGGCTTGCCAAGTTGATGAGGACAGAGTCAAACCCATGTGCTAAGGACGTCACGCTGATGACTATCCTCTGTCTGTGAGGGACTGTGTTATGCATTTGCTAAAAGATTGCAATCTCTTTCCTCATAAATCTGGATTGTTTCCACCCAGAAATGATATGAAACCAGTTAGAAATGCCAAACTCTTGTCTCACAAACCATTCTGGTTGAAAAGGAAATAACCTATTTTTGCAGGGCCAGGACTAAGGTGAGGGGAATGAGGCAGCTGGGATGCAACACTTTCTCTCAGGTGCTGACTGCATGTTTGATCTGCTCTGAGACTTCACGTCTCCGGAAACTTTGCAGCCCAGGTGTATCTTTCACCTCACTCTCCTGCACACCCTGCCTATTTGCACCTGGAGCCAAAGAGAAGGAAATAAGCATTTATTTAGTTCCAGCACACTAACGTGTGACTGCTGGAACTGCTGTCACAAGCCCCAAGATGATTCTAGAAAAGGAAAGGCTCCTCTGGACAATGCCTTCATTCTGCTGGGGGTTTCTCCATTTGCATTGCTGTGCATGGGATCGGTGTTATGATTTTCATTTTTAGTAATTATCTGATTGATGGATTTGAGAGAATTCTGGGAGAATACATCGGCAACACGTTCTGATTTTATGAGCTCAAGCTGGCTTTGAAATGGGGCTAGGAGGGCATGAAGAGCTGTAGCTCCATCAGGGATGACCGGCTTGGACTGAGCAATAAGAGCAAGTATTTTCCACATGGCAGCATCCAGCCAAAGGATAGAACTTTTATTTTAACTCGCAGTGAACTATCTACTTTCACAAGGATCTCAGATGAGACACTTCGCCCTGCACCCTGGAATTATGGTTGCCAGAGACAGTAAATAAAATATAGGAGATTCAGTGAAATTTGGATTTTAGATAAATAATGGACAATTTTTAGAATAAATACGTCCCAGATATTTCATGGGCATACAAATACAAAAATTAGCTATTGTTTATCTGAGATAAATTTAACTGTGTAGCCTGTGTTTTATGTGTTAACTCTCCCTGGATCCTGTGTAAGTCAGTAACCTGAATTGATAGCTGGTATTTTATGTGCTGAGGAGAGTATGATGAGATACAGAGGATTTCTGCTGGTGAAAGTTTACCGCCTTTTCTTGGGACTTAGATTTTTTCAGGTTCAAAAGAGGCTTTAATCTTGGTAGATCAAGTGCCTTTAGTTATTTAGGCAGGCATGTTCCACCTGGAAGAATTGAAACCAGGCCTTTTACTCTATAGCAGAGCTGCATTGTGGCTGCATAAAGAAATGGAAATGGGGTCGGGATAGCAGCCTGTTTGATTTGGAATTTAAACACGGTCTAGCCTCTAAGACAAGCCTTTCACTATTTAGAGCTGTTTCTTTGTGGTTTCCTCCCAAAGTTAGTGTTTAGGGACTTATTGTCTTTGAATGTAAATTGATTTTTCTTTAAACATAGGTTGTTCTTAAGAACCATTTTAAGTAATGAGGCTAAGAATTTCCTCCTGATTGAGGTGATTTGAACTTGTGTGTCCACAGTGAGCCTGCAGGCAAGGGGAAGGTAGGGTTCTCCTCTCAGGAATGCTCGTCACTGATCCTCCACCCACACATGCATCCCTCCATCCATCTGCCAAATACCTGGGTCAGGCATATATTGAGAAGAGAGCGAGCAAAGACAGTTATATTCTTCAAGGAACTCATAGCCTGCTAGAGAAAACAAGCGTGCGATGAGACAATTATGTTACATTTGACTTTGCCATGATAGAACTGGGCACAGGGGATTATGAAAATACACAGACACAGATGTAGGATTTAATGTAGGTGCAGGGTAGAGAAGGTGGCAGGGACAAAACCACCCTCCCTCTCCTGCATTTACAATAACGCCTACACCTAGAGATATCACTTAGCCAGGTGATATATTTGGAAGGGTGAGGCAAGACTCACTGGTCATTATTTGATTTGCTGGGAAAAGGTAGAGGGAGGAATTTGAGTCCTAGATTTCTTGTGTGGCACATGACTCGTTGTACCCAGGTGGCTATTTAGGTCTGGACCTTCAAAGTAGCCACTTTTGGAAGAATTGAAGGACTAGGTCATGACGGATGTTGGGAACACTTCAAGATGTTTATTCTCTGTGAGAATCTCTTGGGAGATTTCACATTGATCAATGAAAAATATTCACCTCAAGTTTCTGGGAACCAAGAAACAAAAGAGCAGGGGTGAGGGCTGAGTTATTAAATAACTCACAGGTCCAGTATTGCCCTTTAAAATTTTCCTTTTCTTTTGTTGGAATCCATGGTATCCTAAGCAGAACATATCCATGAGCTTACAGGCTAAATGCAGGGAGTATAGGAAAAAGAGGGCTGGCCATGCATTCCTGCTTGGTGTGGCAGTGGCTGCTTCCAGAGAGTTGCCCAGCCAATGGAATGAATCAGTAAAACTTGGCAGATTCGCCTTGTGAATTGGACTGCGTCTTTGGATGGCATGCTGCAACAAAATGGGTAATACCCAGCTCCATAGATTGTATTTTTGGGCAAAATGTACTAGATGAGCTACAGATTGTATTTTCCATGCCTCTGTGACTAATGTTTGCAATTACTAATTGTTGGGGACAGCTCCTACTGGGACAGACATCTTCGGTATTTTTTAATACAAAATTAGTCATGTAGATTCCCTGAGACTTAATGTTTTATGAAATCAGTCTCTCAATTTCTCTCTCTCTGTCTTTTCAGAGGAGAGCTGTGTGCTGTGTGATCCTGCAAGATTTGTTTGTTCATGTACATTTAAGGCAAAGTGGGCCGGTTTCTGCTCCAAATTCAAACAAATCCCTTTTCTGGTCAAAATGACAAAAGGGCCTAAAAGACAACTCTTTGATCAGCATGATCAACTATTGGATGATACTTTTGTTCTACACCAGTGCAGCTTGCAGAATGTTTATTTGGCAATAGAAAAAAGGTCACTGTTTTAAGGCAGTTCAGAAACCAAATGTTCCCATAATATGGCAGCTTTCTCGCAAAGCACCCCTTGGCTTTGCTGCTTTGGAATCTGTGCTTTTGAAAGCTCAAGCTCTTTTAGATGTATCAGCGTGTGTGTGTGTGTGTGTGTGTGTGTGTGTGTATGGGGTGAGGGGACCTCTAACAGTGGTTAGAGGTCTGTTCATTACAAAAGCTGAGATCTCCACAATAAGGAAAGTATTTATATCACAAGGTGAGTTCTTTAAATAAGGGGGTGGTGGGTGGAGAATCTCTGAGCTAGGTGTGACATATGTAGGAACAGAACACTGTGTGCACAGAAACTTGAATCAGGTTTTGTTTTTTACTACCCAATCCTTTCTCTTAAGCAGCCTTTTTGCATCCCGGCCGAAACAGAAAACCTCTTTAATGAGCTTCTGCGGAATGTCTCTTTACCGCCACCTGTTGTTCAGGAAAATATTAGGGCTCGGACTGGGCCCTGGGAGATGGTCGGCCTGCCTGAGGTGCATCTCTAGTCTGCATGCCATCCTACATGGAATTCAGTGAGGCACAAGTTACAGAAGCGATGCCAGCCAAGCCTGTCACAGCTAGCAGAGAGAGCTGGAAAGCGACATATTTTATTGACACAGAGCAAGCTGCACACTGAGTTACTAATCATTATTGATTTAGAATGTTACAAAGCCATGCTTCCCGTTTCAATAGAAGCAATGAAAAGTATTTTAGAAGTGGAAATGGCCTCTTCAAACAATATTAAGGAAAGATAAGTCGAGGTAAAGAATTCCAAGTTTCGGGTTGTGTTAAACACCATCTCGGCCTTTGATATGCTAATTACAAATACGTGGGAAAAGTTGAAACTAATCACAGTCATGGGTCAAAGCCCTAGTCATCTAAAGTTAACCCAGGTGGCCTACTGTATACATTATATTTATTTTTGCTTCTCTTGGGTATACTAAATGTGACTGACTTCATTCATTAAAGCTTCAGATTTGGCTTATTTGGTTAACATCTGTTAGGACTGGGGGTCTTACTCTTAATTGGTCCCATCTGGACTGGAGGCGGAACATACAGAGGATGATCTTAATGGACTGAAGAATCCGCACTTTTATATCTTGCAGAAATACTTGGTTTTATTTGTTAAGCTAGTACTATAAAAATATATATATCGTTCATGTGGGATACTTCAATTTTGAAACCCAACATATAACAAAAGATGATTGGGATATGAGAGTTGCATCATTTAAGGTACCAGTACCTGGGAGTGTGTGTGTGTGTGTGTGTGTGTGTGTGTGTGTTTAGCGATGCCATGTGTCTTCCTTTCTGGGGGGGTTTCCTTTTTGCAGCTCCCACCTCTTGTTGTGGGCGCCATCTTCCTCCTTGTCTGGCTGTGGTTTCCATAGCTGCGGCCGGTCCTCCTCAATTGCACACAAATGCCGTTCTGCACTCAAAGCCACAATGCCACGGGGCATATTAGTGTTCCTGTGCTTTAGATCTCTCTTTATGTAATTTGAGAGCTCATTAATAAGTACCATGTCGTGTGATTGAAAAATAGAAAAGGAGACCCGGCATCAAAAATAAAATCTTAGAAGAACTGAGTTAGAAACACAATGCATTTTTTTTTCTTTCTTTCTATCAATTACAGTCAAGATGAGGGGAGATCCAGATACTTCACTGTTCAGCCCCCACCACAACCTCCGCAGGGAGCAGAAATCTCAGTAGATTCTTTGGATTGATTTTCGGATATATCTTCATTGCAGAAGGGTTTCTTTAACATTCTGATTTTACTCCATTTAATTCTTGCCATCCTATCCTTGCTGGGAAGGTTACCTCTGTGTGTGTGTGTGTGTGTGAGTGTGTCTCTGTGTGTGTCTCTGTGTCTCTGTGTGTGTGTGTCTCTGTGTGTGTCTCTGTGTGTGCATGTCTCTGTGTGTGTCTGTGTGTGTGTGTGTCTCTGTGTGTCTCTGTGTGTGCATGTCTCTGTGTGTGTCTGTGTGTGTGTGTGTGTCTCTGTGTGTCTCTGTGTGTGTGTGAGTGTGTGTGTCTCTGTGTGTCTGTGTGTGTGTGTGACTGTGTGTGTCTCTGTCTCTCCCTGTGTGTGTGTGTGTGTGTGTGTGTGTGTGTTTGTGTGAGTGTTGGGGAAAAGGGATAAGCCTTTGAGCACTGATTGAGAGTCTTTTCTCAGGGATGTGAGGGTGTCACACCTGGATGGTTCCCTGCAGCTGCCCATGTACCTATTACCCTAGAGACTTGGGCTGAAATGTGAAGCAACCTTTCAGAAAACTAAATTCCTGTACATTCAGGATAAAGGGGCCCTTTAATACTGCCATGGGGGGTGTGCTGTGAGCTGGACTTGGAGGTGATGACAAAAGTGACAACCCCACTAGATGTTTCCTTTCTCACATCGCAGTTGGCCTTTTTTTAGGTTTTAAAAGGGTGGTAGGGAACTTCCCTCTGTTACAGCTGCGTTTTCACAGATGAACTTTGGCCTAGGTATAAAGACAGACTGCCTGTACCTGTTGGAAGGTTCATAGAACAAAAATATGTATTCGATAAGAGGCTTAATGTTTTATGGGGCTCCAATATGTTTGGTGTTATTTTTCCAGCCTACAGTTTTCTTATTATTTGATAGACATGTGTGTCCTGAGATGTTTCATCTTATATATATATATATATATATATATATATATATCTCCTCTCATACTCATATCTTCAGTTAGGATCATATATGCTTATGAGTTCAAGTTATTCCATTCTTTAGTGGGAAAATTGAATTATTTTGATACTTTTTGGAGCTTCAGATTGATCAGAGGTCCCATGCTATGACAATTTTTCAGGACTGGCTTTAGGTGAAAATCTGTGCAGGAGTTGAGATGGTTTCCCACCATTCGAGAGGCAGCCTCTCCCCATTAAAGAAAGGCCTCTGAGACTCAGGTGCTGGGGAGCCGGGCAAGTGCATGTGCTGGCCTGTGGCTGCCTTCAGGTCTGCTTCTCACATGCATGGACAGCTTTGAGCAAATGGGGCTCAGTGCCCAGAAGCAGATTCTGCAGAAGCAGAGTGTGGCAATGGGATTATTGCAGTCATGGGGTGGCAAAGGAGGGCTGCAGGCCAGCAGACACTAGACATTTGCTGACAGTCCAGCATTTCCAAAGGAAAATTGGACTTCCATTACACAAAGCATGTGCATTTCATGTGCAAAATGCATTCGTGTAGACCTACATAATTTTGAGTTGTGAGGATGCATCCTCAGAACACACAAATGGAAGAAGATAGGGCATTTAAGAACAATTTAAATATGCCTTTTAGCCTAAGGAGATAGATAGATTATTAATCAATGATTGACTTGCTCTTTAGGATTCTGGCATTTCTAACTTGTGTTTCAGAGTTCTTTCTTTTCCGTGGTGTTTTTTCAGTGTTCGTGGTGGTACTGACGTAGAAGAGCTTGAATTTCAAGAACAATAGCATAGGGAAAAATTTAAGTTTATTGGAGTGTATTTAAACATCATAACTCAATATTCACTAAAATCTTGTGTTGTACAGTTCAGGAGTCACTGGCAAGGATGACAGAAATTTGTGTTGTTCAGTTAAAGCTGCCATGTATCTTTTCTTAAACACAGTTTACAGTTCATTTGGCTTTAGAGCCCTACAATTATATGCTTCTTGGTCAAGTAAAAAAGTTTAGGAGAAGATTCGTGTTTCCATTTTTTGGTATAATGTGATATTTATGAATATTTTAATTGTGTCTATCTCAAATTTGCACATTAGAAATTTGCATAAAATGTAAATGCATAGTAATTTTGAGGGTACAAGTATCTAAGTATTTAGAAGCTGAATTTTTCACTCAGGGCACAGTTGTAATGGTTGTTGGTTTTTCCTTTTTTCTTTTAAAGACTTTTCTTCATTGTGGCAAAATACACATAATGTAAAATTTATCTTAACCATTTTTCAAGGTACAGCTCGGTGGCATTAAGTACATTCACATGTTGTGCAACCATAACTACCATCCATCTCCAGATCTTTCATCTAGTAAAACTGAAACTGTATCCATTAAACCATACGTTTCAATTCCTCCCTCCCCTCAACCCCTGGCAACCATCATTCTACTTTCTGTCTCTATGAATATACTACTCTAGTTACCTCATGTAAGAGGAATCATGCAGTATTTAGGGTTTTTGTGAGTATGTGACCAGCTTATTTCACTTAGCATAATGTCCTCAAGGTTCATGCATGTTGTAACATGGTCAGAATTCTCTTGTTTTCTAAGGCCGAATGATAGTCCATTATTTATCTAGAGAGTGTCTTATTTATGCATTCATCTGTCTATGGACACTTGAGTTGCATCTACCTTTTGAAAATTTTGAATAATGCTGCTATGAACATGGATCTACAGATATGTTTGGGTGCCAGTTTTCAATTCTTTTGAAAATATACTCTGATTTGCATTTCCTTCCACCCCTCCTAATTTGAATGTTCTCTCTCTCTTTATATATGTGTATATATGTGTGTGTATATATATACATATATGTATATATGTGTGTTATATAAATACACATATGTATATATGTGTGTGTATATATACACATATGTATATGTGTGTGTATATATACACATATGTATATGTGTGTGTATATATACACATATGTATATGTGTGTGTATATATACACATATGTATATGTGTGTGTATATATACACATATGTATATGTGTGTGTATATATACACATATGTATATGTGTGTGTATATATACACATATGTATATGTGTGTGTATATATACACATATGTATATGTGTGTGTATATATACACATATGTATATGTGTGTGTATATACACACATATGTGTATATGTGTGTGTATATACACACATATGTGTATATGTGTGTGTATATACACACATATGTGTATATATGTGTGTATATACACACATATGTGTATATATGTGTGTATATACACACATATATATATTTTGGAGATGGAGTCTTGTAGTGTTGCCCCAGGTGGAGTGCAATGGCGCAATCTCGGCTCACTGCAAACTCCACCTTCTGGGTTCAAGTGACTTTCCTGCTTCAGCCTCTCGAGTAGTTGAAATTATAGGCATGTGCCACCACGCCCAGCTAATTTTTGTATTTTTAGTAGAGACGGGGTTTCACCATGTTGGCCGGACTGATCTCAAACTACTGGCTTCAGGTGATCCACCTGCCTTGGCCTCCCAAAGTGCTGGGATTACAGGTGTGAGCCACAGCTGCTGGCCTGAATGTCCTATATAGTCTTTATGCTATTTGTTCGTTCTGCTTGGAATATTCTTCCCCCTATTCACTACTGTCACCACCACCAAAGTCCTATTCATATCTCAAGGACTGACTGAATTTAATGTCTGTTCTTTGAGATGCCTTCCTGGAAATTCTCAGCAGAAAGCAGGCTCCCTTTGCTGTGTTCCCAGGACACCTTGCCCACATAAGCTGGGCATGGTTTACAGGAAAAATGACTGGGGCACAATGAACAATTGCCGCTATATGGAGGTTGTTGATGACCACTTTCATTAGCAAAGACAGGCCCTGTGACAGGTGCTAGCAGGGCACATGCTGGTTACTACATGGTCCCTCTCTTAGAGGTATTCCTGCTGTCTCCTTGTAGAGACAGGACATACTCATATAGAAGGAGGCACACAACAGGGTATCATGTCTTCCATGGTAAACATGATGATGTTTGCAGACTAAATAGTTCTAATTTGTGATACCAGAAGCCTATTCCCTGTGTATTTTAATTGAACCAGAGTTAATTGAACATGTACTATAAGTCTTGCACTGTAGGGAACATGAGTTTCTCTGGCATCTGGAACTGGCACGATCATAAAAATGATGAATAGACACTTTACTGCCTATCCTGGTGTTGAAACCATTTATGGTTCACAATAGGTGCTACACATGCTTTTGAATGAATGAATCAGCATTTTGGAAAGCTTTAGTGAGTCATCCTATTTTTACTCCTTTTCTGTATAAATGATAGGTTCCGACACCTGATAGTGGAATACAGCCACAACATCGTTTAACTAAAGCCTCCAATTGAGGATTTCAGCATTGCTCTCTCACCAGTCCCCTCTTGGAGGAGCTTAGGCAGGGAAAGAAGGATAGGGGTAGAATCAGCCTCTTTTTCTTCACCAAAGGGTGGTCTCTGCTGCTGGTTCTAGGCTTCTGGCCAGGGTTCTTCACTGTCTCTTAACCTTTTCACTTTGTAGTTGAAGCCCCTTTACAGATGGCCCCCAACAGGCCCACTGGCAATTGTCCACTGTCTGCCGAGTGGCCTTAGAAACGCCACCATAGCCATTTTCCTGGTAGCCAATGAAATGACAGTTCCCAGAACTGCCCCTTCCTTCCACTCCTGATAGTTTTAATGTTCTGTATATTCAAGGTCAGCCAAACAAACAATAAAATCACTGAGCTCTCAATAGATATGAGTAGACCAATCAATTATTCAACCCAAAGGGGAAATTTGGTTTACTCCTAAGAAACCAGCTTTTACATCTTTTCCACCACCAGACCAATTGCACCTTGATTTTCATAGAATTACTTTTACTAACTCATGTGAAAATGAACCATAAATTCTGATGTTGTTGTTGATGTTGATGAGACAAAGGCATTCAATTCCATTTTTGGTTTCAATACAGAAGACATGTGTTGACTTCTTACCATGTTCTCAGCAATGGAACAAGAGGGTCCAGGGGGCTTCCTCTGTGCTTTCTGAGCCAATGAGGATTAACACAAGATCATCAAATGTGGAGACAATAGTAACAACATTAGCAGCAGCTGACAGTTATGGAACCTTACTATGTGCTTGGCATGGAGCATGTTTGTATGCATTATCTCATTTAACTCTTAAAGAACTCTAGCTAGATAAATGTTATTATTATTTCTGTTTCACAGATGAAGAAATAAAGGCTCAGGGAGATTATTTCCTTACTTAT
The DNA here is from genome assembly GCF_028885655.2 of Pongo abelii. Classification (NCBI taxonomy): domain Eukaryota; kingdom Metazoa; phylum Chordata; class Mammalia; order Primates; family Hominidae; genus Pongo; species Pongo abelii. The sequence goes on along the minus strand of NC_072001.2, from coordinate 101,056,576 downwards.
GGTTGTGCCGCTCTTGAGTGGTGGGGCCAGGATTTGAATCCATACTGTCAGCTTCTAGAGTCAATGCCATAAGCCACATTACACTGCTGCTGCTGCTACCAGCTAGTCATTTACTGAGTGCTGAATCCTCATAACTGTACTGCGAAGGAGGTACCATTACCATCTCCACTTTTGAGACAAGGAAACTGATGCCCAGAAAGGTTAGTAACTTGATGAAGGCCACACAGTCCATGGCAAGTCCATGATCTGAATTCCTTAATCCAGCTCGACAGTAACAGCTTGTACACACTGTCCTAGCTCCCTCTGGTGCAATACAGATAACCAGCATCTGGTCATCCAGGCAAGACATAGTGTTCTGTTTTGAGGAGAGTTGACACAGTGATCTCATCACAGAAATGCAACCTCTTAGGGCTCTGCTGAATGGTGAAGCGGCCTCCCCAGCCATGGCCTGTCTGCAAAGCAAGTGAAGCTTCGGCCTCTGTGATTCTCACTCGCCGGGGCCCTTCGACAGCCCTGGGAGAGACTGTCACGTTATCCTGTGTATTTTTGGTAAAATGTGGGATACTAAATAAGATTTTGTAAAATGTGAAAAAGAATGTGTATTCTTTTTCTTGAAGAGACCGTGACCCACGTTTGTATAAATCTGTGGTTCTCAAGGTATGGGCGCTCTGTGTGGACCAGCTGCTTTGGTGCTACCGAACAACTTGTTAGAAATTTCCCAGTCCCTCATCATGCTCAGTTGAACTGAAGCTCTGGGAATGATGTCAGCATTTGGGGTTGACCAAGCCCCCAGGGAGCTTTAGAACAAACCTAAGCCTCATTACTCTCCTATGCAAGGCCCTTTCCAAGGCTCTGTAGCTAATGTTATGCTGTAACTTTTTATTCTCTTTCTTACACGGCACCCCCAAATTGTATAAGCTTCAGGGCCTCCAGCTGGATCTACCTCTGGTCACAGTGTTTAAATGTGCTTGTTTCCCTACCACTGAAACAGAGCTCATTTCTGTCTGGACAACTTTGTGTCTCCTACAAATTTTACGATTTGGTTCAAATGTTTGAACTTGACAGTTAACAACATGAAAATATGGGTTACCCAGAGAGAGAGATTGGTATACACAGCAGGAATTTAACCTGTACCAATCAGTCCACCTGTTCTAGGGTGGCTCACATCACCCCAGGGCTTAAAGGCAGGCTGTGACATGGCACCCTTTGAAGTTTAAAGAGGCCCAGAAATAGGGCTTTTAAGAGCTTTGTAACATCTTCATCAAGCTATCAGTGAAAACCAGGCAGCATGAGGGCAGCCACTGTCCCACCCTCACCAGGATGTCCAGGCCTCCCAGGCTGAAGGGCCCTGCATGCCTCATCTAGGAGAAGGTCCTGCGAATCTCTGCCCGAGTCACCAGCTGTTGCGATCTTGTGAAGAGCAGAAGCAGGTGCGTAGAATTGCAAAATGTTGTTGCCGCATCCTTGGCAGCCCTTTCTCTTTTCTCTCCTGAGGAAAGTCAGGCCCAGCAAGAGAAATAAGGGGTTTAGTGACAGAAGAAGTGGTGGTGAGGCCAGGCGCGGTGGCTCACTTCTGTAATCCCAGCACTTTGGGAGAACAAGGTGAGCGGATCATCTGAAGTCAGGAGTTTGAGGCCAGCCTGGACGAAGTGGTGAGGCTCCAGCTCTGCTAAAAATACAAAAATTAGCTGGGTGTGGTGGTGCATGCCTGTAATGCCAGCGACTTGGGAGGCTGAGGCAGGAGAATCGCTTGAACCTGGGAGGCAGAGGTTGCAGTGAGCCGAGATCGCACCATTGCACTCCAGCCCTTGTGACAGAGAGAGACCCTGCCTCAAAAAAAAAAAAAAAAAAAAAAAAAAAAAGTGAGTGGTGGTGGGACCAGTATTACCAAAAACACCTACCAACTCCCCATGGGTCTTCCTACCCTATGCTATTGCCACTTGGTTAGTTCTCAACACCATCCCTTTTCCATTTTTTTTCTTTAGAATCTAGAGATTCAGAGCTGTATGCTAAGAGTTACCTGAAAGAATGCTCAGTGCGGTATTTTTTTATTATAATAAAAATAAGAAACACCATGAATATCCCAAAAGAGCTGAGTGCTGCATCTATTATAGGAACCCTTAACATGTGAAGTCATTAAAATAATATAGTCATTAAAATCATGGAAGGGAAAATTGCTAAATGATCACGCAGAGAATGTTCGTGATTGTTGGCTTATTTTTGGTTTAGAGAACAGTTTAGAAATGATTATGCTCAGTTCAATTCTGGTTTTGTAAATTTTGTATATAGAAAGAGCAGTGAATATAAATATTCCAAAATGTTATCAGGGCTATCTTTTAAACATGGTGAGATATTTGGTGATTGTTTTATTTTTGCATTTTTTTTCTTTCTTCAAATAACATACACTAAATAGGTTTTGCTTTGTAGTCGCAGAAAAGAAATGCCAAACCAGCAAATTGGATGGTAGTGCTATTTTTAGTATTGCACAGACATTTTAATGTTGACAGATTTAAGTGAGACTTTTCAGTGTGTATCAGTTGAGAGACGGAATATACAAACAGACAATGGCCAGATCATGTATAAAAATAGAACTCTGACCTACAACCTGAAGCAGCCAGTTGATGAAGCCAAATATAAACCCTTATAGCCATTAGCCCAAGATGGCCAGGGTTTAACCAGTAACAACACTTTCTTAATATTTGTCCCTCCTTCCAGTTTGGGGCCAACTGGAGAAGCTCAGCTCCTCACTCCTAACCAATCCTATAGGATGCCTGGCTTCTAGTGAGCCTGCTTCCAGCTTCCTACACGCCAACAGCTTCCAATCAGGGCACATCGAAGCCTCCCTCTTTCCTTCCGCTGTGAGCTTTCTCACCCCTCTACCTGCCGTTGAGTCTCTGCCAAACATGAGTGATGGTGGCTGATGCCCTTGTTGTAGCAAGCTCTGAATAAATGTTCTCGTTTTGGTGGTCTTTGTTTATTTCCACATAAATTTTAGTCTTCTGGAAAACAATGTGCTTTAAAAAAATTCACCTCGATACAGCATTATGTTGTCCCTCATATGAAAAATCTGATTCCTCAGTTTTGAGAAAATTTTAATCTCAAGCCAAGCACTAGGTCCAAATGGTCCCCAATGGGTTGGTGAGAACAGGGTCCAACTCACCATGAATGAAATAAACACAGAATTTAAAATTGTATTGTGCTATAATTTCCTAGTAAGGAAAAAGCAGTACCAAGAGTAGAGAAATCACAGCTTTTATTAATAGATCCATGAGATCCTAATGTTCCCAAATTATTTGCTAGGTCTCATTACAGTGTCCCTCTGGTATTAAATTCAGTTAATAGAAAAATTAATAGCAATTTGATTACCTGGCAAATGAGCTAAGTCTATAGTAGATGTCAGACCTGCAAAGGGTTTGATCTTGAACAGGGTCAAACAGTATCAGCTGTGCTGTGAGCAGTCAGGCTAATACTTTTCACTGTGTAAATGATTATTCACCAGTTGATTGAATGGATCAAACTTTGTTATTAATAAGGGAAACTAAGTATTTGAGGCTTTTTCATCTGGAGAAAGCCAGGACTAACTTCAGAAATTTGGAGAAGAGGAATGCCAAATAAATTGGAAGTGTGCTGAAATCAGGCAGGAGGCGCAGAGAGACTGTGAATATGAATGAGGAATTCTGGTTAACCAATAGGTTTTCAGAAGACATCTGTAGTGAAATACCCTGATAGAAATAAAACAACGATAATTTGACCCCTGTATTAATGAGTGTTTGTGGGTGGTGGTGAGGTGACATAGAGAAAAGTCACAAGTCCAAGCCATTAAGAAGAATTGATGCATCTATGCTAATGCCAAACAATTGGCTTGCTTATCCAAAATCAGACAGTTTAGTTTCCACTTGTAACATTGATTCTGATGACTATTTTGTATATGGTAGGCCCATAGTATATGTGTAACAAATGTGTAAATTCAATACAATGAGCTGGAGATCAAGGGGGATCATACAAAATCAAAAAGGTTTACCTAAATTCAAGCTGAGTAATAAAATGTATGCTGAATGGAGTTTTTTGGTAGGCAGGTTTTGCTATAGAGGAATACATTATGCTTTTACTGTATATTTTAATAAATGCTTCCAACTTCAGAATTTGGTGAAACAAATTGTAGGAGTATGGCATCCAAGAGCAGTTGCAATTTATTTTGTTTTTATGCTGAATTTAAATGTATAAAAAAGATATATCTGAATATCTTAAAGGCAGAAGCATTAAACCATTAAATAGAGATGGAAGAAGCTGGCATTGTCATTAGAGAGCATATTGCAGATGGACGATGGCCACTTTGTCCTTACCTCCAATATCAGAAGGGGTATAATAGAGGTAAGGTCAGCTCCACAGATAGGTAGTGGGGTGTTGTCATAAGTTTACTGATAGGTCCACCTTATCCAACCAAGGTGATCACCTTACCCGCTTTCTTCGGCAGCTATCTATGGTTCTAGCAATTGTAATTTTTGATTTTTGAGGGTAAGACAATTATGGCAAAGAGTTTCCAACTTTCTAGTTGACTCTGTTCCACTGGAAGTGGCTGTGGCTGCTCAGAATCCAGTGTTCAGGACTGTAAGATTGTGTCTGGGCTTAGAGCGAACAAGTGCAGGTATTGCTTGGTAGGGCCTGCAACAGAGAGGAGTCAGGGAGAGTTGTCTTGGACCTCTGGTTTTATTCTCAGGAGCTGCCATACAACATGTGCACTTTAGTTCTTACCTTAACAGTTTAGATCTTTTAATGTCTGCAGATGAGTAGAGTCTGCACAGGTTGGGTATGTTTGGATAGAGTTTGAAGAAAAGATTCTGTTGCTAGACATTGCTACGGTGAGAAAGATTAGTCTACTTTAAGTTTTGGCAGCAGGGAAAGTGGTTCCTGGTCAATTGAGTGGAAAGTGGAAAAGCACCTGGCATGATGGTGGAAGAGAGGGGAGTTTATTGAAGGCAAGTGCTTCCCGAAGAAGAGCTTACATGGTCGTCATTTTGCCAGCCTTGGATCCATCATCGTTTCTAAAATTGATGCTTAAATGCTCAGGTTTCCCAGCTCCAAGGGGGCAATCCTTTCTGTCATACCCCCCACTCCGAAATGTTTTATTTCCCTGTGTTCTCAATGCAGTCTGAGAAGATCTTTCTTTAGAGCTCTTAAAGAGGAACAAAGACATTTTTGGGTAATGAAAACTAGATGCAAGCAAGTGGAAGATGGCATGCTATAGATATCATTCTGGGAACCGCTGAAGGCAAAACTGTATGTATTGATTTTCAAGTAGAAAATTAGGTGGGGAAGATAATCTTTCAAAGTTGGTTAAAAAATAAACTTGTCCATTCTAAGGCCTAATTAAGATACTCTGTCAGAAAACAAGAAAAGGGCTGTATATAATATCACTGGGGGCAATGGAAACCCTTGGTTTCTTTTGCATTTAATAGGATGTCATGAATCAAAAAAGTTACCTATATTATTATTTTTTAAACTGAGGCTGGAAAATAATATAAGAAGCTTTTCTCATTAGGCTATGTCTGAGTGACCCTCCTGGTCTTACTCCATATCATAGAGTAAAATTCATGGATCGATGTGGTTTCTGGGACAGGAGGTTACATTTCATGTTGATGAGACTCAGGTTTACTTTATCATAGATGATTAATAGGTGTTACGTGTTAAATTCGATGATTGATAAACGATTGTATAATTTATTTAGTTTTCAATCTAGAAAATTTAGAATAAAAAATATCAAGAAAATACTAAACTTTGCCCCATTTTCCCTTTTTCCCCCAAATAAAAGAACACTGGACCAATTAATGGTCCCTGGCTACATATGGATGCAATATGGGTCTGAGAATGCCTGATGACAGAAAGCAGAGTTGTAATCTATTCCAAATGGACCATCATCTGGATATTTGAAATGCCATGCTGTAAACAGTGTTCCCTTGTCTTATAGGATGTTATGTAGGGTTGAATACAGATGAAAGCCTAAATTTATATCATGAAGCAAAGCATAAAATGAACGCTAACCTTCTAAGTGCTCCTTTTTTCATTGTCAGATTCTGTTAACTGTCAGTCTTCTCATAGCAGTGCAACTTACGTCCTTAATGCTGTGGCCATTTGGTGACCCTCATCATTTTTCTCTCTGTGTCTCCCAAAGAAGGGGGTGAGAAATTTAGAATTCAAAGGGACTTTGGAAATCTTTTAGTCTACCCAACCTCACCTTATAAATAAATAAAGTAAGGTACAGGGAATCTATATTGTTCTACAGCTTGGTAGGTAGCAGATGAATCAGGAATTTAGTCTACTGGTTCCTAGGACAGGGTAATTTGAATGCTGCTGTGGGATCTTTCAGCAAAGATCTTTCTTGCCCTGTAACAGGCCTATCCCCAGGGGAGGACTGATTTCAGCAGCTTATCCTCATAAACCAGACTAGGGACACAGAATTAACAATTTGATTATGTAGGCTTCATTCATTCGTTCATTTAGAATAGATTTATTTTCCTTAACCTCTTATTGAAAAGATATACACACTCAGTATAAAGAATATCGGCAGTATAGAAATAGATATGTAAGGGAAAAAATTTCTCCTTTTTCCACTGCATCCCACTTCCCAGAGATATTTGCTTATAAGAACATACTGTATATCCTTTCAGACATTTTCTACACATAGGAAAAAATATGTGTTATAGTATATAATGTAGTATATCCATAACCAGTTGTTAAAAATGGAAGTATATTGACATATTTTTCTGAACTTTTCCTTTTTTATCTTTTTCCACTTGATAACATCAGACACTTTTCCATATCTTATTTATCTAATTTGCTCTTATTATCAAGTACATGTGTGTATACACTATATATTTATAGATAGGTAGCAATCCATAGTTTGCAAAGGGTATGTGTGTTTATTTAACCACTTCTCTGTCGATGAGCATCTACGTAGCTCCCAATTTTCATTGCTGAAAACAGTATACAACGAGTACCCCTTTGCGTCCTTATGCCAACAGCTCTATAGGGCGTATCCCTGGAAGCAAAATTTCTGAGTCCTTCAACTTATATTTATTAACTATTGTGGGCAAAGTCCTAGGAGGGCTATAAACAGGAGACCATTTCTGCGGGTAAAGAAATGTTTCCTGTTCTCATGAAGCTTGCAGTTTAGAGAGCAAGAAATGTATACATATATGGATTTCCAGTAGAAAATCATGAGTGCTCTACAGAAAACATAGAGGAACAACAATGTGTGGATGAAAACACCTTGACTTTCTAACTCAGCCTGTGCAAAGTGATAATTACTTAGAATTGGTGATCTCAGTGGGAATGCACTGAAAATGTCCAAATAAAGTGATTTGCCAAGGTCAAGATGAATGAGTTGCGGCATATGGGAATGGACAAAGTGATTTGTTTATTGAAAGAGGTGCACAAGTGTCTAAAAAACATAATTGGTTTTGAACTTGTAGGTAGTATTTATATTTGTGAAGGAGAGAATTGTTGTGGTTCAAGAGAATATAAACCGGAAGAAATTTTGTTTCATAGATCTTCCCTCAGTGTTTGATGTAAGAAAGGCTTTTACTTTGGCTTGAGGCTAATATGCTTTAGTTTTCAACTTCATATATATGCAAATTTAGCTATAGGTAGCCTTTGCTTGAATCTGGACCATTTTGGCAAATTATGTTTGTCTTTGGTGTAGCAGAGGTTAAGAGAGAACATGTCTATTTTTTTCTTCTTTCAATTATAATCCCAGCCTGGATTTTTCTAGGAGAGCTTTTTCCCAGCCTTCACCAGCCTTAGTGAAATCATCCTCCTCCTTCAGGATCATACAATAGTATGTAGGTTTTGGGGCTTAAAAATCTATTCAAGCATAAAAATATTCATTTGGAGATGAAGGTTATAGTCATGTGCTCCAATATCTTTTCAGGTGAGAAATTCAGTGGGAAAAAATTCTTGTTTCTATCTATTTCAAGTGAGAAATTTAGTGGGAAAAAATTCATATTCTTCTTGAGTTTGATACTTGACAAAAATTCCTTCAGTGAAACCTCAGAATCTTCTTTTTCTCCATTTAGCTTCCTGGTGTTGAAGTTGCTTCAACTACTAGGCAATACAAACCTAGCCCCTACTTGTAACACTCAGCAAATTGGATGTTCCCATCATTGCACAGTGAAATCCCACAGAATAGCAGGGGAAGGTAGTCAGTAAGAGACTGTTGTTAGGGCAGAATAAACAGCAATTTTCAGAGGCAAAACTGGGAGAACCTGAAAACATTTTCACCATTTGAAATATTTATCAACTCCTGGAAATAAGAGGGCAACACCCCAAATCACTGGCAACTAGATCCCTACTTGAGAGATAAAACCTAGAGCAAAACAGAGACTTGCCTTCCAAGGGATGCAAAGCAGCCAGCCGTGTTGGAAGGTTCCCTTAGGTCTGTGATGTCATCAGACATTGAAGGAGGCTCCCTAAGAGCCTGAGTGTGACCAGCAATGACCACAAAAAATAATTTTGTCTTTCACAGGTGTCAGAACTGCAAACAAAGGACTGTTTGTAAGTGATGAAACCCTCCCCGCCCCTCTCCCAGTCCATTCCCCTTTTAAAGTCAGCTTTAGTTGTTTAAAGCCATGCTGGTAATTTTCAAGTTAAGAAAGCATTCTGATAGGGATAAACACTCCTATAGAGAAACCCTCTGGAAATGATGCAGTTATCTTGCTTATTGATCATTAGAAATATTAAAAAATTGGGCACAATTTGCTTTCAACGGGATTTTGACTACTACATCATAGTGAAACCTATCCTAGAGATTTTTAAAAATTGTAATTGTTTGGTTATTTAAAATAGTAATAAAAACCATTTGGGATGGTCAGGGGTTAGGACACAGTGGGCTCAGAATCAAGTAAACCAGAGCTCAGGTCCTCCCTCTGCACTTACCACATTTGAAAGCATGCACAGTTTCACCTTTCTGTGACTCAGTTTCTCCAGATGTAAAGTGAGACTGATAATAGAATCTTTCATATAAGTTTACTAGGAGTAATAAATGAAATGATTGACAGCATGTGCCTAGCACAATGCTCAGGCATTATAAATATCACAACTCATACCAGTAATGATTCATGTTATGCCTTACATATCCATTATTTAAGAATATTACTTAATATTTTGTGCCAAAATTAACAGCCTTTAAGCCAATAGGACTAATTATTGTTGTTTAGTTTTCATAAACTCCACTTTATCCAAAGTGTTTATAAAATGAAAATTAATAATTTGGGCTAATAAGTAGGCATCAATATACCAGTTGAGCACTGATTTTAAAAGTCATTTGATTTTCCTCCTTCATTCGACATCTCTCTAATGATACAGAGGACATGACCAAATTCTACTATGTGCTGGATCATCGTAAATCTCAAATCTCATTGTCATCCATGGAAGACAATTCTGAGAATGTGTAGCCTAGTGTTTTAAAGGGACTTGGTTCGTGGTAAGCACTTAATAATGTAAATTATTTTTATTATCCTAAATCTGTACTTTCCTGATATTGACTCTGTGTTGACTTACTCTGGCAGATGTCCCTTGCAAGGGTGCACAAGCCAATTATCTTGTGAATGCTTCGTCTACACAGAGTGTAGTTTGAGGACAGGAAGTGTGTCTTCTGTACCTAGCAAGATAATGGTTCCCGGTAAGCATGAAGCATCTAGCACAGTAGTTGGCACACAGTAGTCTCTCAGTTAATCAGAATCTCTTTTTTCACCTTGGAGTGGTGTTATTGACTCATTGAACACCTCTTCAGCTGGGAAATATGGAGATATACATTCTTCATTAATTTTGTGCTGCACCAGGACTTTCCTTCTATATTTTATCACCTCTAGTTAAGAAACTAGGATTCTTGGAAGACAGAGGACAACCTGAAAGCATCAGGACAGCAAAAACTGGACCTGCCAATGGCCTCATGGGGATTGGGTACAGAAAAGTGCATGATGCTGGGGTGGCGGGTACTGCTAGGCTGCCAAGGAGGATGCTGAGGGCAGACATTTTATTTCTTGCTTGCATCTCAGATTGTGTCCCTGAGTTAGAAGGTTAATTAATTAATTGTTAAGCATTGCACTGTAACAGGAAAGTATAGAGAGAGAAAGTATGGCAATGTTGAGGAAAAGTATGTTTCATTTAAGAGAAGGAGATGGATGGTTTAAATGATGTGCTTACTATTACAAATCACAGAGAGAAAAGGGATTATTGAGAGTCCAAAATGGATAAGTATTCTGGAGTTAGTGAGAGGGGGTACCAGAGAAATGAAGATATGAAGGAAAGCTAGACAAGACCCATTAGAAGCCAAGTACAGCAAAGCCACAGCAACTGGAGTGACCAGCAGAGGGTTAGGAAGTTACACAGTATGGCACCTTCACACTCTCCAAGTCTCCAATCATTCCTGTTGGAGATTAATATGTCAAAGACTAGAAGTATTAGTCTGTTTTCATGCTGCTGATAAAGACATACCTGAGGCTGGGCAGTTTACAAAGGAAAGAGGTTTAATAGAGAACTCACAGTTCTACGTGGCTGGGGAAGCCTCACAGTCATGGCAGAAGACAAGGAAGAGCAAGTCACATCTTACGTGGATGGCAGCAGGATAAGAGAGAGCTTGTGCAGGGAAATTCTCCTTTTTAGAACCACCAGATCTCATGAGACTCATTCACTATCATGACAACAGCGCTGGAAAGACCTTCCCCCATAATTTAATCACCTCCCACCAGGTTCCTCCCATGACATGTGGGAATTGTGGGAGTTACAATTCAAGATGAGATTTGGGTGGGGACACAGCCAAACCGTGTCACTAGGGTATGACAAGTGAATCATATTACACATCTTCATCCTGAATAGGTATTCCAGCTCCCTTCTTCTCATCTTGGCTCCCATCTTTGTCACACTACTTCAAGCCGTTGTAATGTTTAGCTGGACAATGTAAAAAAAAAAAAGAGAGAGAGAGAGTATATAAACGAACCAGGAGAATCAAAAAGGGATGGTGGGGAAGGAAAGGAAAAGAGTAAGCAAAAGAAGGAATCCTTCCTCTTCCAGGTGTCTGTAAGCAGTTCAGAGACTGGTTGGCTCTACCTCAGGTTTCCTTCATTAATTCACTGGTTGCATCACCAACGGGAAGGAATCATGGCAGCATCCTTTTATTCTTACCCTCTATGATTATTTTTAAAGTAGTGCTTCCCATTTTCTGCTGCAGCCCTGAGCCTTGTCTCTTTGGTTGCCTTTCTCTCTGTGACCCTCCTTCTGTCTCCGCTGGATGTCCCTGCACTCACAGGCTTGCCTCCCTCCCCTTCTGCCTCTGCCTTCTGGCCATCCTGTTGCATTCACCTCCTGTCCTTCCCCAGACAGGCTCCTGGCAACTTTGGAGTGCAAGAGGGTAACTCAACAGGTTTCTAATTTTTCAGCCTCGAGAATGTGTCTCTCCATCCTTGGTTAAGAGTGGGCAAAGGCTGTGGAGATGGGGTGGAGAGTGAGGATGGAACGGTGACAGTTGCAGCGAGCCCACCAGTGCCAGCAGGAGGAAAATGTTAGCCTGCCATTTCTGGATGCTGCGGAGCATATGGAAAGCCTGGGATTGTTGTCGGCAGCCCAGATCGGGGCTGTGCCATCCCGGCAGCTTTATTGTGGTTTTTTAAAGAAATCATTTCAGTGAACTCCCTTACCTGTGGTTGTCAGAGGAAATGCCTCAAATACTGGTTGTCTATAGTTTTCCATGTCCCTGAATATATATCTGAGTATCATTATTAAAGGCTGCATTGTGTTCCATTGTGTAAAAGTACTCTGTGATTTACCTAACAGGACCTTGATTTTTGGACATTTGGTTTGTTTTCTTTTTTCATTTTTTTTTTCAGTTTCTAAACAATGATATAGTGACCATCCTTTTTCATGCACTTACACTTTAGGAAATTACCTTGTTAGCAATGTAATTGTTAGATTAAAGAATATGTATATCCTCAGGACTTTTGATACATAATGCTAACCTGGTTGCTGGAAAACCTACACCAATTAATACCAATTCATATTTCCCCAATGCTACATGACAGATAACAAAACCAAGGCAAAGTATAGTATTATTTAATTAATTAATTTATTTATTTTTGAGAAGGAGTCTCGCTCTATCGCCCAGGCTGGAGTGCAGTGGCGCTATCTCTGTCACTGCAATCTTTGCCTCCCGGGTTCAAGCAATTTTCCTGCCTCAGCCTCTTGAGTAGCTGGGATTACAGGTACATTAGCCCACCCTAATTTTTTTTTTTGTATTTTTAGTAGAGATAGGGTTTTGCCATGTTGGCCAGGCTGGTCTCAAACTCCTGGCCTCATGTGATCCACCCACCTCGGCCTCCCAAATTGCTGGGATTACAGCGCCTGGCCCAAAATATCTTACTTATATGTGTAAGTACATGGAGTGTAACCCCTGGTTCTGCCATGTATATGCTTATGTACATGTGTAAGAAATAGTCTGAAAGATAAACACCAGAATGTTGACAATGGTTATTTTTGGGTACTAGGATTTTAGGACTTTAGGTTTTTTTGGGGGAAGATAGTGACATTAATTTCTATTCTTCAACTATAAACACTTACTACTTTTGCTATTAAAAATTTAATTCTGTACTTCTCTCTAAGAATGGATGTCCATAAGACAAAATAATGCCCTATTTAATCCTAGTTAATCTGTTTCTATTTCCTTTCTTCTTTATAGACTAATGGACTATTAGGTCCATAAGGGATCTTAAGGTTAATCTGGTTCAACATCATCAATGCACTAGTGTGGAAACCGAGTCTTCAGAAGATGGCCTGGATTGCTCATGTTCACAAGGCTGGCCCATGGCAGAACTATGGGCCAGAATCCGATAATGTTCTTAACTCCTTGTTTATTGAGCATTACGAAAATACCCTTTGATAGGGTTTGGGTCTGTGTCTCTGCCCGAATCTCATGTTCAATTATAACCCCCAGTCAGTGTTGGAGGTGGTCCCTGGTGGGAGGTGACTGGATCATGGGGACAGGTCCCTACTGAATGCTTTAGCACCATCCTGTTGGTGTCGTTCTAGTGATAGAGTTCTCATGAGAGCTGGTCATTTAAAAGAGGGTAGCACCTTCCACCGTCTCTCCGTCTTCCTCCTGCTCCAGCCATGTGAAGATGCCTGCTCCTGCTCTGCCTTCTGCCATGAGTGGAAGCTCTCTGAGGCCTCCCTAGAAGCAGATGCTGCTATGCTTCCTATACAGCCTATAGAACTGTGAGCCAGTTAAAACTCTTTTCTTACAAATTACCCAGTCTCAGGTATTTCTTTCTAGCAATGTAAGAATGGACTGATACACTTTTCCTCCTGCTGTAAAAAAATTAATTTGCCTATATTTACTTCACATTTTAGAATTATTCATACTAACTATGATTAAGTAACATAGAAATAAGTAAACATGTTTGGAGATCCAGAAATGAGTTCTTAGCTTTGCCTAAGGGAAGATGCAGATGCCCTCTGATTTAGTAAGTGCTCATTTAAAACATTTGCTAATCAAAACTCTAGGAAGAACATTAAGAATGAGAAGACAGACCACTGAACATTTACTGTTGGTGTCCCTTTTTCTCTTTGGCTTGTTTTCTTTCTAATTTTTCTATGCTTTGTTACCTGTACTAAACTAAAAAAAAAAAAAAAAGCTTCACATTGTATATTGAGGAAAGTCATTTTAGATCACAGAGAACTGTCTTCGAGTCTTCGGGATGCCTGAATAAGCCCCTCTGCAGTTTAGTAGGAGAAGAAGGGGGTGAAGTTGGTACTTCCTGGGAGCACAGATGTGTGAGTAGGGGAAACTCTAATTTTACAGGTAACACCACATGGTACATGGAGGCTTCAAATTAAAGAATTTAATAATAGAGATATTAAAATTGCAGAAACAATGATACTGAATTCTGAAGTGTGCAGAGTTGCTAAACATTTGAATAGTAGATGCCCCAAACTGGGCTCTAGCTCCACACAAACTGTAGAAGCAACAATAGAGCTGATTGTATTCTCTGTACCTCCATGTGACCAGAAAATACAGCAAGATCCTGAGAAAACAAGTCTTCCTCTCAACGTGTTTGCTAGCTGGTGGTGAGCTAGCCACCACCTGAGAGCTTCGACTCTAGTTCAATTTGCCTGTGACCTTAGAGAAACATTGACTTTAGGTGGACAAGGTGGGTATGGCGATTACTGTGGCTTTTCCCAATTTGGCATGCACTTTCTTAGTAATGACACAACAAGTGTTTGGATGGGAATTGATCTCCATTAGTTAAACAAAATTCACATATGTACATAAATATTTATATCCAAAGTAATATACAATAGGTACAAACTATATATACAAATATATATAAATATGTATATAATTTATATCTAATATACATTTAAATAAATACATAACAAATAAATATATATTTAATATAAGTGACAAATAATAAAAAAATTGAAATAACTGTGTATTATGTGTATACTATATATATATAAAGAGATTCTCTCATTATCTAGAGAGACTCTTTATATAGTAACTTCCTGAAAATCAATGTAATGTAATACAACAGGAAGAAAAATAATCAATGAAAATTTTTCTTTCTTGTGGTTGATATAGATTGGAAAGCAATGCTACTGACATTAAAAAAATAATAAACGTCATAAAAAAATGGGTAAGAGATCTGTGGCTCCTTAGATTTGAAAGCTTCCAGTGTCACCCCCAGTCCCTCTTTGTTCCTCATCCGGGGCCTGACTGGGCGTGATCACCTTCAAGGGAACAGCTGGATCATCATGAAACGGTGTTGATCTCCTAGTATCTTCCCTGACACCTTATTGACCGCGCAAATCAGGGTGGCCTACTTTGATTTTTGTAAATCTGACTTGTCAAAATTCCTTTCAGACTTTATATTCATTTAAAAAATATGGTCTCTGCAATGTCCCAAGCAGGGCATATAATGATCACTATTCTGAATGACCTAGCATAGTTGTATGAGAACTGTTTCCTTTTCCTGGGAGGCATTCTGCCCCGCTGTGGACTCCTTTCTACATAAATCAGCAAAGACTTAGGTCTGTATGCAGAAAAAACACTAACACACAACTAATGGTTTATAGACAGCCCCAAATATTGAATAGAGAAGATAGGTGCTCTGCCAGTTGAAGATTTTAGTGTTATTTACTGAGCGTTTTTAGCTGGAGTGGAATGAGTGCAGCTAGTTCCAGATTTTCCACTGTACTCTTCCCTGGCTTTGGGCTTCCCTAGACTGGGCCTGTTCTAGGGATCAGAACCAATCAATCAATCAGCAAATGCTGATCAAGTGTCTGCCAATTTTGACGATGTGCTTGTGCAAGGAACAGTGCTGGGTTTGCTCGGGAAGCAAGCATGTGCATACGATGTGCATGACAGACATCCTGCCTGTAAGAATCATCCAGAAGGGAGGCAGTTATACTGAGAACTAGACCATGGGTCAGTGGGCAATCAGTCATGGCGTCAGGTCATGTGACTTGGCCGGACTCTTCAGGAGGGAGGCATGTAAGGGATGTGATAAGGGAATGTCCAGTGAGGGGAAGAGCATTTGAACCCGGCCTTGAAAGGCTAACCATGGGATAAGAACATTTCAACCAGAGGATAAAGATTTAGGATGTAAAACCTTTTATGGGCAGGGCAGGCAGGTGGAGTGATCCACCGTCATTGTTTGCCTGGCACTGAGTGGGTTCCCAGCTCGTGGAACTGTCAGTGCTAAGACTTGCAAAGCCTCAGGAAAACTGAGATGAGTTGATTATTTTCAGCAAGGTGAGAATAAAAAAGAAGGTTGCAGCCAGAACCCTGTTCATGGACATGGGACATTGCTCTTCCTTGTCGGATGTATGAGGAAATCTGCAGGCACTCACGGAAGTCACCTTCAGACACTCATGTGACCAATATTCATTGAATCTTAGCTCATGGCCCAGAAGTGTTTAGGGTGCATCAGGTCCACCAAAAGGGGTAGCCTGGTGGTTTAAATAAAAGGGGGAAAATCCCTACATGGAGCTTGCAATCTAGCTGATGAAGTAGGATGAGTGAGCCCTGAACTGTTCCAGCATTAAAGAAACAACACTGATCCTGTTTAGTGTTAATTTGTGCTTTGCACACAATTAGATTTTGGGCCAGGGGCTAATTGGACTGAATTGCAGCAGGAGAGGGGGTGTTGGGATGTTAAGGATGCTTGTGTGTCCAAAATTGGTGGGTTCTTGGTCTCACTGACTTCAAGAATGAAGCCACGGACCCTCGCAGTGAGGGTTACAGTTCTTAAAGATGGTGTGTCCAGAGTTTCTTCCTTCTGGTGGGTTCGTGGTCTCGCTGACTTCAGGAGTGAAGCTGCAAACCTTCGCGGTGAGTGTTACAGTTCATAAAGGTGGCACATCTGGAGTTGTTTGTTCCTCCCATCAGGAGTTGTTCCTTCCTGCTGGTGGGTTGGTGGGTTTGTGGGTTTGTAGTCTCGCTGCCTTCAGGAGTGAAGCTGCAGACCTTTGCAGTGAGTGTTATAACTCATAAAGGTGGCACGGACCCAATGAGCAAGCAGCACCAAAACTTACTGTGAAGAGCAAAAGAACAAAGCTTCCATAGTCTGGAAGGGCACCCGAGCAGGTTGCCCCAGCTGGCTCAGGTGGCCTGCTTTTATTTCCTTATCTGGCCCCACCCACATCCTACTGATTGGTCCATTTTACAGAGAGCTGATTGGTCCGTTTTGATTGAGTGCTGATCGGTGCCTTTACAAACCTTTAGCTAGACACAGAGTGCTGATTGGTGCATTTACCATCCTTCAGCTACACACACAAGTTCTCCAAGTCCCCGCCACATTAGCTAGACATAGAGCGCTGATTGTTGTGTTTGCAAACGTTTAGCTGGACACAGAGTGCTGATTGGTGCGTTTACAAACCTTAGCTAGACACAGAGTGCTGACTGGTGCATTTACAATCCTTTAGTTAGACAGAAAAGTTCTCTAAGTCCCGGATGGACCCAGAAGCCCAGCCGGCTTCACTTCTCAATGGCACTCGCTGAGGGACTTTGTGGCACCTAGCCCTGGCACTCCGACACCCCAGAGGGAGCTCATCCCCCCATCAAGCCCAGCAGACGCCGGCCAACCGCGCGGAGTGCGGGGCTCGCTGAGCCCGCGCCCACCCGGAACCCGCGCCCACCCGGAACCCGCGCCGGCTCCCCAACGCCGCGCGCAGCCGCGGCTCCCGCCGGCGCCTCTCCCTCCGCGCCTCTCCCTCCACACCTCCCCGCCAGCAGAGGGAGCCGGCTCTGGCCTCGACCAGCCCCAGAGAGAGGCCCCCACAGCGCAGCGACGGGCTGAAGGGCTCCTCCAGCACGGCCAGAGCGGACGCTGAGGACGAGGAGGCGCCCAGAGCGAGCCAGGGCTGCTAGCACGTTGTCACCTTTCACTTGGAGGTAGGGCTTCTAGTAGGAGAGGTGGAGAAAGACATTGATGAGGAGGGAGAACCTGAGTTTAGGCCAGGATTCCAGCCGTCCATTGCAAGAGAAAATGTTCCTGCTGAATAACGAGGGGGAAACTTGACCCGGCAGGGCCTGGAAATTAAGATGGAAGCTCGAGGTTATGAGGCCAGCGTTTCGGGTGCTGTCCAGGTGACTAGGCCTCTAGAGGTTCTTAGAGAAAGCATTCTGTGTGGTACTCAGTCAGGGAAACACTGCATACTGTCTTCTCCTTGTGGAGTTTCACAATTAATACAAACACATTAAAGGCTCAGAGAAATCCTGCAGTAAAGAACATTTCCAGTACAACCCTGTATTTCCAGCACAGATGGCCACAAAGCCACTTTTGTTGGAAGACTCGCCAAGGCAGGACATTTATTAATATTTTATGAAAGAAGAATTATTTTATTTAAAAAAAAATAGAGACGGGATCTTGCTATGTTGCCCAGGCTGGTCTTGAACTCCTGGACTCAAGAAATCCTCCTCGGCCTCTCAAAGTCCAGGGATTACAGGCATAAGCCACCGCACCCCGCCAAGAAGAATTCTTTGGGAACCACTAGCACTCTGGAATGCTTTACTGTAGATACGAATTAGTGATTTTTTTAAAATACAAAAGTCATATTAGCATTAGTTAGTTTTGGTGCATTTTAGAAAATACACGTTTTAGAAAGCTTACCCTAATAACGGTTGGAAAACATGCTGGAGGAGGTACCATGATAGCAAGTGCAGCAGAGGGAGAGGCGTAACTGGGTTCAAATTTGCCGCTTGCTGCCTGTGAGTCAAGCCTCACAGGTTTGCATGGTTTGATTAAAATATGGCTTTAAAGATCTTGGCACAACGCCTAGCACATGGTAAGCACTCACTGTATGGAAGCTATTATATTATTTTCATTTTATTATGATAAATTGGGGCCGACTAGGTCAAGTCATCA
This sequence comes from Pongo abelii, assembly GCF_028885655.2. Taxonomy (NCBI): domain Eukaryota; kingdom Metazoa; phylum Chordata; class Mammalia; order Primates; family Hominidae; genus Pongo; species Pongo abelii. Next base: position 101,038,163 of record NC_072001.2, on the reverse strand, counting down.
AAGTTTGGCCCACCCATGGGATTTGTAGACTTTTGCAGGGCTGTGCCTCCTTCCCTCCCCAGACAAAATGCATCACGTCAGCAGTCACAGGGCACCCTGGTTCCCTCTCTGAATGAACTGTTAAATGACTAAGCTGGCTCCCAACAGAGGCAGAGCCCAGCAATATGCGGCCTGTAATCTGTCAGATGATACAGCAACAGACCCAGTGAGGGGCCCGACACACCCCCCAGGAGAGAGGAGTCTCTCACTGCATGTGACGTGGAAGACGCCGAAGAGGTGAGGGAGGCACCATATGCTGCGGGCCTGCCAAGGGAGAATAAACAGCATCGGAAGCCTGGCACAGAGCTCTGGCGGGAACGTCCACCAAGATCGGTCAGGCACTCTCATGGCGTCCTCCTGGATACAGGCTTTTGCTTTTGTTTTTAATTTTGGAGCAGTGAAGCCGAAAGTGAGGAGTGAGGACAAGGAGAAGACCCATTTGCTCCTGTTCATTCAAACAGCATCTCTTCATTTTGAAATTGGCAAGAGGCAGTTCGGGGCTGTGGCAGGTCCTGTACACCACCTGTTGCCTCCCAAGGCACTGTGCCTTTCTGGCTTTCTTTACCTACGTCCTGTAAAACGCCAGGTAAGCACAGTCCCCTGGGGTAGGGGTAAGGGGCATATATTTTTACAAAGGAGGTTTTTAAGGGGCAGGAGGGGGCAGGCAGATTTGCCGTGTAGAACGGAGTTGAACTGCATCTCTGTTCTTGAGATGTTTTGCTAATCCTGCTGCTGTCATAGTAGAGTGAGTGTAGAATTGGTCTTTCAAATGGGACAATTTTAAGGTTGAAAGAATATGCTATTTAGTCATATTACATTGGGACAATGAGCTTAGATCAAGTGTCCCAGGCAAAACAGAGTGTATGGCCCCTGATGCGCTGAATTATGCCACCTTTGCCCAAATTCATATGTTGCTGTCCCAATTCTCAGTGCTTTAGAATATGCCTGTATTTGGAATAAGGCCTTTAAAGAGGTGATCAAGTTAAAATGAGGCTAAGGTGGACCCTAATCCAGTCTGACTGGTGTCCTTGTACAAAGAGGCAGTTTGGACACACAGAGATACCAGGGATGTGTGCACCATGTGAGGACCCAGCCAGAAGGTTAGCATTTGCAGGCCAAGGAGAGAAGCCTCAGGAAGAAACCAGCCTTGCTGATACTTTGACCTTGAACTTCCAGCCTCCAGAACTGTGAGAAATAAAGTTGTATTGGTTAGGCCCCATCCAGTTTGTGGTATTTTGTTATGACAGCACTAGCTGACTAATATAATCACCTATTTTCTTCAACTTTCCTTATCTGTAAAAATGAAGAGAGTCATGCCTACCATTCTGGATTAAATTAGATAATACATACAATGTCTGGCACATTGCACAGTACTATAATGCAGTGTGTATGCACCTTGGCAGACATACGCCTACTTAAGGCTGCATCCTGAAAGTTCTTAGTTCTACCAATTCCTGTCAATGCACTGATATTTGATTATAATACAGACAGTAAATATCCATCAATCCCATATAGCTCTTGAAAATGATAGGTAGCTTGAAGGGTTTTTTCTTCTAGGGATTTTATGGTTTTGGGTTTTATATTTAAGTCTTTAATCCATCTTGAGTTAATTTTTGTATAAGATGTAAGGAAAGGGTCCAGTTTCGTTTTCTGTGTATGGCTAGCCAGTTTTCCCAGCACCATTTATTAAATAGGTAATCCTTTCCCTGTTGCTTGTTTTTGTCAGGTTTGTCAAAGATCAGATGGTTGTAGATATGTGCTGTTATTCCTGAGGTGTCTGTTCTGTTCCATTGGTCTACATATCTGTTTTGGTACCAGTACCATGCTGCTTTGGTTACTGTAGCCTTGTGGTATAGTTTGAAGTCAGGTAGTGTGATGCCTCCAGCTTTGTTCTTTTTGCTTAGGATTGTCTTGGTGATAGGGCCTCTTTTTTGGTTCCATATGAAATTTAAAGTAGTTTTTTTTCTAATTCTGCAACGAAAGTCACTGGTAGCTTGACGGGAATAGCATTGAATCTGTAAATTACTTTGGGCCATATAGCCATTTTCACAATATTGATTCTTCCTATTCATGAGCATGCAATGTTTTTCCATTTGTGTCCTCTTATTTCCTTGAGCAGTGGTTTGTAGTTCTTCTTGAAGAGGTCCTTCACATCCCTTGAAGGGTTTTTTAACTTCAAATTTAAGGTAGAAAAAGAGATTATTTGTGAATGATTAAACTCAAACTCTGAAATGTGCACTAGAAATGCAGTTTACTATAATAAGGTTAATTTGAATATAATCCCAGGCAGAGAATATTCAGTGAAGCACGATGGCGTTCTGACAAGCTTTCCTGGTCAAGGCTGCCAGGCCATGGTTTCTGGTTGGGGCTTATCCACATGACTCATTTCCTTGCGTTGCCTGCCTTCCCCTGACCCTCTCCTTAACCCCACCCACCTGTGGCGAGATCTTTCCTTTCTGTATCCTGACTCTGGTGACTCTCTGTGGATGTTTTCAGTCTCTGACTGCCATACCTTAGAGCTCAGTCTGTGATTGAGTTTGGCGGGTTCTCAAAAAACATCTCCACCTTCCACCCTCCATTCGTGGGGGATGGGGGCTCCTTACCATAGGACAGGGAGGGGGCTTTCTCTGCCCTCTAGCCTGGGTGCTCTCAGTTCTGTCTCCTTGGGACCCATGGATCTTTTCTGCATGGAACTTGCATGGGGCGAACACTGGCAGAGGCATCCTGCACATCCCTCCTGGCTAGAGGCCTCAGGAGGATCTTGGGGCCATTGCCTACCAAACCAACATCAGGAAGAAAGCTCCACTGAGCAGTGCCTAGGCAGCAGCAGGCGCTCAGCACATGGTGGCATTTTCTTCCAGGCAGCTTTCCTGGGAATTACTCCAAGTCTGTCAACCTTCACTCTTCTGGTCTGAGGCAGAAAGAAGGCATTGCCCTTCCTTGTGAAATGTGTAAGGAAATCTGCAGGGACTCACAGAGGCCATCTTCAGACACTCATGCGACCAATATGCTTTGAGCCTTAGCTCATAGCCCAGGAGCGTTTAGGGTGCATCAGGTCCACCAGAAGGGGCAGCAAGGACAAGGCAATGGTCAAGCTAAGGCCTGAAGACTTGGGCCTGGATTCAAGTTCTTCTTGCCCGTCATTAGTTTTCTCCTCTAGGCTTTGATTTTATATTCATCAGGCTGAGTCTTTTTGACACCTCCTGTTCCTGCAGCTGGAACATGCTGTAGTCATGTGATCAGTTTCCTGCCCTTTAGGGGGCTGCTGCTTATTTTAGAGAAAGTCCTTACTAAAAGAACCAATTCTGTTCAGCCATTCCACAAAGTCATGTTGGACCCCCTATTTGTCAGAAACTCATTCTTCTTTTCTTTTTTCTTTTTTTGAGACGGAGTCTCATTCTGTTGCCTAGGCTGGAGTACAGTGGTGTGACCTCTGCTCACTGCAACCTCCGCCTTCCAGGCTCAAGCAGTTCTCCTACCTTAGCCCCCTGAGTAGCTGGGATTACAGGCATACACCACCACGCCTGGCTATTTTTTAATTTTTTTATTATTTTTTAGTAGAGATGAGGTTTCACCATGTTGACCAGTCTGGTCTCAAACTCTTGACCTCAGGTGATTCGTTAGCCTCGGCCTCCCTAAGTGCTGGGATTACAGGAGTGAGCCACTGAGCCCCGCCCGGGTACTCATTCTTCATTCATTCATTCCTTTATTCGTGTATTCATCAGGTTTTTAAAAATGGTGTGCCTGGTAATAGTTTTAGTCGCTGGGGATTCAGCAAAGAACAAAACAAAGCCTTTACCCTTATCAGAGGGAGCAAGATATTAAAGTTTAGGGATAACCAAATATTACTCATTAGAGTTGATGCATGCTATGGGGAGGCCTGGGTGAATTGCAAATGTATGTAGGAGAGCCTGCACTCAGCTCTGTAATGTGAGCAGAGACCTGTTGGGATAAGGGGGTGAGTTTGCCAGAATGGTGGAACAAGAGCATTCTAAGCAGGGCAACAGTAAGGGCAACGCAGGTGAGGAATGAGTGTGTCATACTCAGGACCCATGTGGCACTCAGAGTGGCGGGTCAGAGGGGGCCAGCAGGTGAGGTCCAGGATGAGAGGTCAGAGGGGCAACAAGTGGCTGGACCAGGCATGGCCTTGGGCAAGTGAAAGGACTTTGACTGTCACTCTGTGTGACATAAGTCGAGGTCTGACTTACATTTTGAAAGGATCACTTTGGCCAGGTGCAGTGTAATCCCAGCACTTTGGGAGGCCAAGGCGGGAGGATGGCTTGAGCCCAGGAGTTCAAGACCGGCTTGAGCCCAGGAGTTCAAGACCAGCTTGGGGAACATGGCAAGACCCCATCTCTATTAAAAAAATTAACTGGGTGTAGTGGCACACACCTGTAATCCCAGCTCCTCGGGAGGCTGAGATGGATTACTTAAGCCCAAGAGGTCAAGCTTTCCAGACTGGAGTGCAGTGGCATGATTATAGCTCACTGAAGCCTTGACCTCTTGGGCTTAAGACTCTATCTCCAAAAAAAGATAAAATAAAATAAAAAATAATAAAAAGAAATAAACTAAAAGGATCAGTTTGATTTCTATGTAGACGATAGACAGTGGCGAAGGTAGGGGAGTGGGAGTTGCACAAGGAGACAGGTAAGAAAGCTATGGCAATGGTCCAGGTGAGAAGATAGCTCCTGGATGGGCTTTGTTTTGGTTCACCTACATTGAATAAAATGGCTAAACAGATACACCCCAAGCTGCCTGCTGACGGGGCATGTTTAGCAGTGTAGTACTGGTGGGGTTGTGCCACGTGGGAAATGATCCTGGTTAGACAGCGAGCCAGAGCAACCCACATCAGTTTCCATTGAGTGTCTGCCATACCCCAGGAACTTTCCATACCTTATGTCCAACTATCATAACAACATCTCAAGATATATTATTGCTTCCAACGTATGAATGAAGAAACTGAGGCCCAAAGAAGGTACACCACCGGTCCAAGGCTACACAGCCAGGACTTGGCAGAACCAGGCTCTCCCTTAAATCCATCTGTCTTCAGATCTGCTGTTTATTCGCTCTGCCATAAAGCATCTTGCACTTCCCTTTTTTTTCATATGGATCCTTGAGATGTAGCACCTTTTGGGACTTGAAAATTTTAACAGTTAAAAAAAAAATTTCCATAAGCCATCTCTGCATCTCCTGTAAGTTTCTGGCACGTGACTGCCCCTTCTGCCCATATTCACCAAAAAAATATACTGAATCCCTATTGAAAGACTGATCTGAAACTTCCATATCCTTCTAGAAGTCTAAAGCCTATGTTTCTATTGGAAAATGTGGTGCGAATAACCCAAAAAAACACCTTAAACTCTGATGTCATGGTTAAAAATGTAAAGAAAGCAAGTACATACAAAAATACTTAAAGAACTTACTTTTTGAATCTTGTCTTTCACTAGATCAAATTTAATGTAATAATTATTTTTTGATAACATTTAAAGTAAAATTGTCCACATCAGCTGACTGTTATTTCTTCAGAAAAATAAATGAACACCCTAATCGTTTAATACAAGGAAAATGTACTGAATGACCTATATTTTCTTCAGACCAGGTCTTCCTCAGTCAAGTGAAGCCAAGAAATGAGATGGTTATCTGGATAACTAGAACAAGTCCTATTTTTACTCTCAATAATTGATGGGATTAAAGACAAAGCATTTTTTAAAAATATTTTTTGTGAATTACCCAAGTAAATTTTATCTGTTTTTAATATTAGTTTTGGGACCTGAAAGCACACGAAATTGCTCTGTTCTTCAGGTATTTTTGTGCTCTCTAAGCTTTATCCAAATTAGTCTAAATCTTTGCTGGAGGCTGTCAGTCTTTTTTTCAGTCTCAGAAAAACTTCTTTGAATGTTGGAGACAATGTGGCAGAAATTGTAAGCGGGATCTCTGTGAAGGTCAGGGTGGAGGTCTGGCTCCTCCACCTGGATCTGACCTGAACCTAACCTGGTCCAGGTGCTGCAGCACCTTTGTGACTTCCAGCATGTGTTTTGATTCAGTGTTCAGCCTGCAACAACGTCGGGAAAGAACAAAGAGCTGTTTGCTCCTCGGGCCCTGGTTGCTGACCAGGAAAGGGTGTGGTTTGTCAAGTGGATGTGGACAGGGCATCAGCAGGCGGGAATAGGGTCAGCTGTGAAGGTGGATAGTTGCAGCCAGATCTTCAGCATCGTTGACAGAACAAAGTCCTTGAGACGAGACTCCTTCTTCCCTCCTGGAAATGTTCTGCCAGTGCATCGAGTGTGGAGTGTGGTTCTCCTCTAACTTCTCAGGTTTCCCTCACATTTTTGTGCTGTGTCCTCCGTGCCGCTCCACCACGGGCTTAGGTAGAGAGTTCCAGAACATCTTTAGCATCCGGCTCTGTTTTTAGGCAAGGTATTATGCATTTCCCTTCTCTTCCTTGAAAAGCATCATATGGTTTTCATCATAAAGTTGAAATGCACAATAACAATGTATCTTTTGTAAGTTCTGATTATCTCAAATACAGGAAAGTTTCCTATAGACTTGCATTCAAGGTCTAGTCCCTGCACCAGCAAAATGGGTACCCCCGGAAACTCTTATGATCTGTCAGGCCCCACACCTGAACTACTCATCAAAATATGCATTTTGACACGTTTCCCGAGGATCCTTTTAAGGCATGAGAGGGGCTGTCTCTAAGTACAGTACATCTGATCCTGGAGGTGGCCGTGTGAACTTGCTGTGTTAAACTATTTAATGTCTGTTGCCTCAGCTTCCTCATCGATAGCCTGGGGACAGGGAAGGCTGGATGAGGGGAGGAGTGCCCAGTGCCCTGCCTGGTGTTTGGTGGGGAGCGGGGGTCATGGATACCTGGGATCTTTCCCTGCATGATGGTTGCAGTTCCCACAGGGAGTTGGAGTATAGCAGTAGTCAGCCTGGATCATGTGGGGACATGGAACGGCAGCCATGGAGAAACAGTTCACGAAATGCAGCCAGCCCTGACTTAGAGGGATCGGCAGGCTCTGCTGTGATGCCAGCCACCTGCCACGCTCAGCCCAGCCCCCATCATGGAGCGTGCTGCATCCAAGTGCCAATCAGCTGCAACAAACCCCAGTGGGCCCCAACAACAGGTGTCTCATTAAACATCTCTCACCCTCCCAGGCTTACCCACTGACAGGCACCAAACTCATACTCAATCACCGCCTAATCACAGCCAAACTCCATTAACAAGTCATACTAATTACCAACTTCTAACAGTGTCTCTGGTTTGGAGGCAAAACACCTTATTCTTTTTAGATGAAAACTGGCTTGTGATCCTTCAGAAAGACCCATAATTAGGTCCTTTTAAAAATGAGGGTCAAGGGAGGAGTCAGGGGAAAAGTTTGATAGACCCAGGGTGGCTACAGTCCTGAAAGTGCACGATGCGTAGCTCTGTTTGTTTTAATTTTGTGCCTGCTGGGTGGCCCACAAGGGTCCAATTAGCTTGTTACAGATGCTTGTATTGGTTCCATCCTCTTGTCTCCTCCTTCCTTTTTTCCCCTTTTCTGTTTTTTTTTTTCTTTAATTTTTCCCTAGGAGGGATAACCTTGTAGCACAGATTGCAGGCCTGCAGGCATCCAAAGATCAACAACTAGCTTTCTATGATCGTGAACCATGAACACTCATTTGCAGGCAGAATTCCTAATGCATCGGATGAGGCAGGGCGGGGCTTGAGTGGCTATAACAGGGTCTGGTACAATTTTGAAATGGCCAGAAGGTAGACATTCTTCTCTGAATGGATGCAACTTTGTAGACTGCCTTTTTTTTTTAATTTCTTTGCCTTTTAAAAATTTTATTTTGGATCATAATAAAATTATTACTATTATTACTTGCATTGCCTCTTCTATCATAAGTCATTCCATTTTTTTATTTGAAAGGGATCTTGCTTTTAGAGCTTATACTGGGTACAGAATATCTTTTGCCAGCCAAATATAACAAACTAAAAAAAAAAAAAAAATTCCTGATTAACTTGGATTTGCTCATGTACTCAGCCCCTGGAGGGTGTTTCTCTGATGTCCAGGTCAGGGCAGCCAGCACTAGCAATAGTGAGAGGGATTAAAGCGAGAAGCAAAACTGCAATAAAATATGACATGGTTACCTTTCACCCCAATCTTCCATTGTCAAATGAGGGGTTATGTAGTACAAATATTTGAATTCATCCCACCTTTAACTCAAGCATTTGAGATAGAATCAAATTATGTTTTGAAATATGTGATTTCTGTATTCCCTAATGGACATAGAATAGTTTTAAGGGCTCTGATTTGTATGAAGTTTATTTTTCTTTCTAAATGTCTTCTCTAAAAATCCTTGAAGTATCCAAGATTCCATCCAGCAAGTTTATTCAGATTTAGTTTCTGAGATGGGAGACAGGATTTGCCAACATTCACTGATGATGAAGACCTGGAATTCTATGGGGATTATGGAGTGTTTTGGATGTTGATGATATACAAATAACTGTAGGAGGGCATAGAAAAACGCATGGTCTTTAAAGGCAGATGAACTTGATCCACACTTGCCATACTAGCTTATCTAAGGGTTAGACTTCTTTCCCAGAACACTGGGATAATATTTACCTTACAGTGCCTGAAAATAAGAAGACATAATGAATATGAATGTTCTTAGCCAGTGCAGCTATGCAGTGGGTGCTCCATTATACTTCTTGCCAGTTCCTTCTTGTTTTCTGTAGCCAGAGCCCCTCCTTAAGAAGCTCCCGGAGCAGGACAAGCTTGGTAAGCAGCAGATTCTAAACCCTGGACTGAGCTGCAGTGGCATGAGTGTTGGGAGCCAGGAGTCTGGAGTCATGGCTCACCAGGTTTGGCTGCAACTCTTAGGGCCTTAGGTGGAGTGGCGGAGAAGCAGGAAGCCTAACCCAGGGATGGAAAATCCAGGTTGGCGAATTTCTACTGAAACCCGATGCTTTGAAGACCTTAGAGGCAGTCATTAGCCTGTGATCCTGTAGGATCTGGCCACTCCTTTGGCCACCTCCCTGAAATGTTTTCTAATATGTACACTTGGGGGCTTCTTTCTGGGGAATGCATCACTGAGTTGATCACGTAAGTCTATAGGAAAATAGAATTTCTCTAACAGAGAATCACTCTAGAGCCATTTTCCAAAAATGAATTCTTTTTTCCTATTCGTTCATAGAACCTCATGAAAAGCAGTAAAGTTGGATGTATCTACATGTAACAAAATGTTCAAATGCTGGAGCTCTGACTGCTCAAAGTGCTTTTCTTTTCAAAGTATGAGCATGTTCATGGTATTATTAACTCCAAGAAGCTGATTGGGACAATGGCATGATAGGACCTCCTCTCATCATTTACAGTATCAGAACTGCAATAATAAACATTGTGCTAGAAGGAACTGGAAAAAATGTACATTCTGTATGTCTCCATGAGCATATTGTAACTTTCCAGTTATATTTCAAAAAACGACAAATTTATCTGGCAGTACTAAGTGTTAGGTAATATTAAATATACATTTATTTTTATATCCTGTCCTGATGGCTTTCTTTCAGTCTCCACAGACATTGGGCGGCTAATACAGAATTGTTCAAGTAAGTTTAATTCAGTATTTTTTTTATATATATATATATATATATATATACACACACACACACACACACACACACACATACATACATATATATAGTTTAATATAAGTCCAAATAAATGACATCATATGTTTAGCAAGTCACAATTTTTGATTTTTATGCAAACAGGTAACAAAGGCTCTCTCACCTACATACTTCTTGGTGTTAAGTAAGTGTTCTCATGCTCATAACCTAGTTGCTGGGTTAAATTGCCATTTTATAGCAATTTTTGTTTAGATGCCTAACCCCCATATAGAAATAGCAGATACAGTATAGCTAGAGAAAAACTCACAGGGTTGTGTGCCAGTGACCTGGGTTGAAGACAATATTATGAACAATTTAATGAAAATGTTTTTGACAACTTAGATTCTTAGTTGTCAACTTTTTTGAAAGTGACAAATTAACAATGACCACACAAGAATGGCTTTACATATACTAAAGAAATGTAATTTGTAGTTTAAAACATTCTCAGAAAAAAAATCCAGATGGCTTTACTAGTAAATTTTACTAAGCATTTTTGAAAATATATTTTTTACAAAAGTCTAAAAGAAAATTGAAAAAGAGGAAAGGAGGGAATATTTTTAAATGAATTTTTTTTATGCTAACAGTACAGATACCAAAATCAGACAAAGATACTACCAGAAAAGAAAACAGAATACTAGTGTATCTTATGGAAATGTGTGGAAGAATTCTAAACAAAATGTTGTCAAGTTGAACCCAATAATACATAGGAATAATACACAAGACAAAGTGGGGTTTATTTCAGGAATGTAGGGTTGTTTTAACATTGGAAAATATCAATTGATGTCATTCATTGTATTAGTAAAATGAATTTAAAAACTGTATGATCATCTCATTAAATACACATAAAGCATTTTGACAAAATTTCACCATCAATTCCTGGTGAAAACTCTCAACAAACTAGGAAAAGAAGGGAACTTCCTAAACCAAAGAAAGATAATCTACTATAAACTTCCAACTAACAATCATACTGAAGATAAAAGACTGAGTTCTTTCGCCCTAAGATCAAGAACAAGACAAAGATGTTAGCTTTCAACATTTTTATTCAACAATTTACTGGCAGCTCTTGCCACAGCAATAGGGCGAAAAAAAAAAAAGCATTTATATTAGAAAAGAAGAAATATAGCTTTATTCACATATATAATTTTCTATGTAAAACATCCAATGGAATCTCCAAAAAAGCTACTAAAAGTAATTTTAGCAAGATTTCAGCAACAGGATTAATATGCAGAATATGATTGCAATTCTGTACACTAGCAACAAACAAAAGTAAATTGAAATTAAGGATTTCTATTCATAATAACATGGAAAAATATAAAATATCTCAAAATGAATTATAGTCTTATGTATAATACCTAAACTATAACACTTATAAAAGAAAACAGGTACAAATTTTAGCACTTTGAGTTAGACAAACATTCTTTAGAAAAACATAAATGCATGATCCATAAAAGAAAGCAAATGATACATTTGACTTCATCAAAATTAAAAAATTTTGCTCTTCAAATGACATGGTTAAGAGGATGAAAAAAAGCAAGTCATAGGCTGGGAAAAATATTTGTAAAGAATATGTCTGATAAAGGACTTGAATTCAGAATATCCAAAGAACTTTCAAAATTCAATGTGAAAAAAACTCAATAAAAAAGTGGACCAAATATTTGAGTAGATATATGAATGCCAGGTAAAGAAGATATATGAATGGCAAGTAAACACATGAAAAGATGCTCAACATCATTAGTTCTTAGAAAATGCAAATTAAATACACAATGAGATAATATTACACAACAAATAGAATAGCTAAAATGAAATATGACAACACGAAGTGTTGGTGAGAATGTGGAGTAACTAGAACTTTCATACAGGGCTTGTTACAATTTTCTTTTTTTTTTTTTTGTAATCATTAAAAAATACATAAAGGTGTATTTTTTGTTGTTTTTTTGTTTTTTTGTTTTTATTTATTTATTTTTTCTTTATTATTATTATTATTATTATACTTTAGGTTTTATGGTACATGTGCGCAATGTGCAGGTAAGTTACATATGTATACATGTGCCATGCTGGACAATTTTCAATGGAAGCAGCCACTTTAGAAAACAGTTTGGTAGTTTTTTGTGAAGGTGGCAGGTAAGAGGGTTGAGAGGGAGGGTGAAGGGTTGGGTGGGGCAGGCTGCGGTAGAAAGGATGACAAGGGGAACAAGAAAATGATTAGACCTAACAGATCTGTTCATTTTCTTGATTATGGTAATGTTTTCACATGTGTATACATATACCACAACCTACCAAGTTTTACACTTTAAAATGTGAAGTTTCTTGTACTTTATACTTCAATAAAGCTTTCTTTTTTTTTTTTTTTTTTAAAGTTTCATTTGTTTGTTAGTCTGTGGGGCAAATCAAGCTTTTCTTTTATCTGTGTTGTAGCTCCTGAGAATCCCATGGTCCAGAGGATGTAGCCGGAAGGGAAGAGTTAGCCGTTCTGTAAAGCTTTTTTTTTTCTTTCCTTTGTATAAGCTATTGTCTTTAACATGCCAAAAATCCAACTTTATTAGTTGATAGAACCATTGTCCTTTTATGAGGCTTTTGTGCACTTTAATTCCAGCTCTCATGGCTAAGGCTGTTGGGTTGACAGAAATTAGCTGACAAACCATTCCCCCCAAACAACTGTGATTTCTGCTTTAACTGAGAAGCAGAGCATGTTAAGCACTTTTATTGGGTGGTGCCTGGTGAATGACAGATGTACTCTGTGTGATGGACTGCTGTGCACATCCTGTGTTAAAATGGGCCCATTTGTTGCAAAAACGCATAATGAGAAGCTTGACTTGATAAAGATACATCCTGTGCACCAGCTCCACATTGGAACTTGTTTAAATATGAATCAAGATTTCCAGTGAGACCACGGGCAGAGCTTCTCTGAATTGTTGCATTGACAGACCAAATGGGAGCTAAGTTAGCAGCTGGAGATTCAGTGATTTTTGCACTTATGCAGAGTTTCAAGGTCCAAAACTGCTAGGAGAAGATGATTTCCTCTAATGCATTGAACTGTCAACTCATCAAGATTTGTTTTCTGACATTTCAAAGTGCACTGTATTATTCTGTTTTAAGCTATTCCTGAACTCTTTTAATCTTTTTTCTTAATGCATATTTATTGCAATAGAGGTATTTTCTTATTTTATTCACAGTATGAGAATTTTAGAGAGGGATTTGACTTTGAAATGTGCATGAATACAGAATAAAATGAGAGGCTAGAAACTCTTAATTTGGCTCTACTTACTGAGATAATAAGGAGCAGAAGTGATTTCCAAACTTTGTGAGAACTTGGGCACTTGTACAACTATTAGTGGGATTTTTAACTAAAATGAGTTTAGTAAGCTGAATGCTGGATTTAGAATGAGTTAAACTATGTGCCCAGTTGACCAGCAGCTTAGCAGATGAGCCTACCCCACCCCTTTGATATATTAGTAACAATTCAACAATTCACTCTGACTACTAGGGAGAGTCAGTCCAGCAGTTTAATATCCCCTCATTAGTAGGAAATTCTTTTGGGTTCTTTCTCTAGTTTCTATTTGTAGTTCGATAGATGTTAATCATCCATATTAATAAATGTTAACAATAAACAGCATAACTACTCACCTGGTCATTCTACTCTTCATTCATTCAGCAAATAGTTTGGGAGCACCCTCTATGTGCGCTGCACTGTGCTAGATTCCAGGCCATAGGACATTTTCTCTCATTTATGAATGTATCTTGTTAAATAGTCTTGATATATCTGGTAACAGATAATACAGCATCTATCTCAAGGCCAGCTGTGATGAGCACATTTTCTGAAGTTTATATGGTCTTTTTCTATATTTTTACTGTGTTCAACTCCCTCCCAGTTTAGTTCCTCTCCCCATAACAACCCTCATTATATGTCAAACGGAGCTTTCAGAAAAAGAGACAAGAGAAGTGAGTGGTGCAGGATTTTGTAGTTATTGTTTTGTGACTGTATCTTCTTTGTGTGAGCTCTTGGGGTCTTGTTATCTAAAATATCTTCCCTGAATCATGGCCAAAGTTACCTGATGTTTCCAAGGCCAGTAGACATCGGGTGCCAAGGTTACTATCAAAATTCGGATGTGTTCTGTCCAACATCCTGCATCAAGTTAAGTAACAGTTGGGTACCTAAATCCAACACCGAAGAAGGGGAAAAGCAAAGGGTGTTGTTTCTACATGACTATGACCTTAACACAATGGCGGGCTGTAGAGAGTCTTAAGGTAGAAAGGTGTTGTGGAAAGCCCCCTGGTGCTCTAAATCTTCTCTCTTGTGATAGATAAGGTGTTACCCACCCAAAGGGTTCATGAAGGGCATAGAAGGAGCTTCCACTGGGTGCCTTGATAGACCATTGCAGTTCTAAGCAGATCCTAATATAATTATTTTTGTAGAGTTTAATAACTTATTTTCTGGTGTCAGACTATTGCAGGCCTGATCACTGGCTTGACCCTTGAGCAAATTATTAATTTCTTAAGGACTCAGTTTCTTTTTCTTTAAAATTAGACTAATAAGATTGCCCATTCTATAGAGTTGTTGTAAGCATTAATCTTCTTCTGCTATCATTACTAATTTTCTATAATGTGCTGGAAACTTATTTAGAAACTAGAACTATTAATATAAAGATAAAGAGTTAGTTCCTGACCTCTGGGACACTAGAGATTAAGGGAGAGACAGACACTAACAAGATAATAGTATGCATGGTGGGCATGGTAATAGAAATTTATGCCCAAGTGGGAATCTGAGGGCCAGGGAGGGCATCTCAGAGAAGGTGACCTCACATTGTGTCTTAGAGATTAGGAAGCATTAGCCAGAGCAGCATAGGTGGAGGAGGAGGATGGCGGTGCAGCATGAGTGGTTCAGGTCCCAGCAAAGGCGTGGCGTTGAGAAGCAGTGCATGAGGGCAGAGATGATGGGCAACTTGCTGCAGGAGCAAGAGGGGCAGGCTTTGTGGGTTAACCAACGTCCAAAAATTAATAATGATAACAACAGAAGATTAATGCTTACAAGAACTCTATAAAGTAGGCAATCTTATTAGTCTAATCTTAAGAAGAAACTGAATATTTCCATAATAGGCTGAAACCTAACTGTATTTAGTGGAAGCTCCTTCTTTGCCCATCATATGTATTATTATCTTGTTAGTGCCTGGGAGTCTTTGCAGGCTGTGCCCAGGTTCTGGAACTTGATGTTACTAGATGGCAGGATGGAAGGATATCCAACAGGGAGGTGGCATGGTGACATTTACTTTTTAGATGGAATTCTCTTGTGGGGATAGGGTAGTGCTTGAGGGAGACAAGGTAGAGAAGCAGGAAGGTGAGCGCCAAGGTGGGCCTGTACTGGAATAGCCACAGTAACCACAGAAAGACAACGAAGGATTGGAGACAGATGCGAGACATCCTGGAACAAGGAGATTTCCAAAGTTCAGTGGAAAAGATGGCTGTTGATTTCTAATGTCTGCAGTATGTGTGTGCAAGTAACAGTAATATTTTCAAGTGTTAGATATTTGTCATTCATAAATCAGGAAGTGAAAAGTATGGGGATGATTGGATTGAGGGAGTGGGGTGAGAAAGAGGAGGGAACTGGGCATCATCCCTGGTTCTCCAGCTTCAGGAATTGGGAGGAGCAGAGAGGACAAGACTCGGAGGAGAGGAAGGGCTGTCATCCTGGTTTTCCTCCTTCCTTTGGCTCTGAGCAGGCCCCAACCTCTTCAGCAGCTGCCAGCTGGAACTGGAACTGGATCTGGAAGTCCAGGTGCTTCTGGAACTGGAAACAATTGCGACAGACAATTGAGAAGATGGACTGCTGAATCATTGCTCTTGAACCCCTAGGCATATTCTGTTTTTGTACATTGGTAATGAGTGAGCATGTCCTCTGAGGCTGGGATAGTGTCTTTTGCTAATGACAGCACAGGGACCCTGACCAGCATCCGTGGTCATCTCCATGGGTCTCACGGAGCTCTCTGAATTCTTCCCACTGTTTCTGTTTTATTCTTCTTGACATCCCGTGCTCGGCTTCTTGGATGGATAATATTCTGCCTAACATCCCATCAAAATGACTTTGAAGGGGGCTGTATTTCCATAACAGGCTGAAACCTGACGGTATTTAGTGGCTCAGCAGAAGGTGAAAGGTGCTGAATTTTAATCAAGGGATTTTTTTCTTTCATTTTCCACACCACCAGATGTAATCCTCCTCCTGCCTTCTGTTTTATCAGAGACTCACAGTGCCAAGTGGTGATTAAATTAGTATGTGGCGTCACTTGGGTCTGAATGGAAATGTACAGCATGGGGGGGGATTCCAGTGAGCGTTGGTTCCAAATGTCCTTCTCAGAGTGGTTAAGCCAAGAGATCAACTGCTGTATGCAAAAGATGTAGAAGCAGGCTTGAAAATATTAGGCTGGGTGATTATTCTAGGCCTGGCTTTCAAAGGCAGGCAGCACCAGCCTTATTAAATACAGGTGACACAACTCCCAAGCTTTCCTTGAGAGGTTTAATCACAATGCTAGGTGCCAAAACATCCTCTGCATAGATTCCGCAAGCATTTCTTGTAAGTCACATCATTATCTACTGCAGAAAAGGGGAGTCCCCACCTTTCAAGCACCAAAATATACTAATACCTCTCCTATCTTGAAACAACACCCAAATCAAATTTTTTCTTGCCTAGCTGTTACTTTTTCTGCCCCTACTTAGAGCAACATTTCTCAAAAGAGTTGTCTATAATACATGTTTTCTCTCCAATTTCTTGCCTCCTGTCTTCTGTATAGTGACTGCAGCCATCCTGCTGCCTCACACTCCACTGAAATGACTCGTATCCAGGTCACCTCCTGTTGCTACATCCCTTGGTCACTTCTCATTCATCACCTCAGTTGGCCCTGAGCAGTGCTCAATGAATTCTCCTCACCTGCATTTCAAGACACCCCACACTTTCTTGGTTTTTCTTCCATCTCAGGAGTTGCTCTTCATCACTCTCCTTTGTTGGTTCTTCTTCTCTCTAAACTCTTGATTTTGCAGTGTGAAGCTCAGTCCTTGGTCCTCTTTTCTATCTAAATTCACTTTACTTGTGATCCCAATTCTAGGTTATGGCCTTAAAGGCTATGTACATGCAAATGGTGGGAAAATGTGTATCTCCAGCCTAGACCACTTTCCTGAATTCCAGATCTTGTATTACATTGGCACCATGGACCACTCACATCTGTCTTCAAAGAAGAACTTGGCCTTCAACTACTATGAGTACAGCTAGCTACTGGTTTCCAGCTATAGTTCCTTCAGGATCTGCTGCATTGTTTGAGTCGAAGCTATACTCTCCCCAGCCAGTCCCCAGTCAGTGACTGAAGGTGTCAGAGATACTTCGGACTGGACATTTCTGCCCAATATGGGGATTCTCTAACTGGCTACCTTAACTCCAGAACATATGATCGTGTTGGGCAAGACTTGTCAGATCTGTATGACAGTCTATACATCTTCCTGACAAATCTTGCTTTGTCCTCTTATCTCAGTTACTTAAGGGTAATTTCACTGCAGGTCAGTCTTGGTGTGGTTGCGTACTAGCAACTACGTTCTTTAGGGTTTTGTGTTCAGCCTGAGAACCAGGCTTCTCCATGTATCTCCTGGATGTTGGTCTTGTTCCTTCTGCTTATGTCCTTTGCCTGCATATTATCTGCAAGAAGTAGGTTGGCTCCTATCTTTTCAGATGAAGCTTCCTTCTCTTTCTACTACCTATCATGTGCAAACACACACACACACACACACACACATACACACACACACAAACACACACAGAGACACATTCCCAGGACCTCCTCTGAGGGCAGCACCCAGATGGTTGCTGACGCATTTCCTTCCTGCCTGCTGTGTGAGGCCTGCCAGCTTAGTCTCTATAAAATGACCTATTTCTCAACTGGAAGTGGACCCCATGCTAATTGCTTGCCTGGAGTGTGACTTATTTCTGGAAATTTCCATTATTGTGTTGAGTCTCTGGCTGGACATTCCCTTCATTACCGGTTTCTAGAGCTCATCCTCCAACCACTATTCATATGTTACCTACAAAGCACATTTTTTGTTTGTTTGTTTTAATTCAATCTACCTTTCTACTTTGTCATGCTGCAATGAACTCTTTCTCACCAGGCAATCATGTCATAAAGTAAGCCATATATTGGAGAAACCTAGATGTAAACTTTAGAAATTCATTCTCAAATTAGTGCAGACCCAATGACTAGTTAGAGACAGCTGTCCTCATGTTACAATATCACCAGGGTGACTTGGTTCTGGCTCTGGAGCCCACGATCAATTGATCAACACAAATATCTCTAGATACATCAACACTTCCTTCTTTATATGAATGTCTGTAGTGAACACCATAAGGAATTCTAGAGTGCACACCCCTTTAATTAGGGCTTCCTGTGAAATTCCCTGTGTGCTGCATCAGTGGAAGCTACAACTATTTCAGGACCATAGTCATTTGGTGGGATGCTCCTTTCACAGAATGCTTTTGGTGAAGCATGCACAGATGAGGACGCCTGTTGTCTGTATTTCAGGAAAATGGATGATGAAGAAGAAAGATGCTATTTATGCCAAGGCTTCAAAAATCTCACAAACTGCTCTGAAATGAGAATTTTCCATTTGTGCTAATTTACACCAAAATAGTCCCATAGTGAAGAAGACAAGCTAGACTGCTGACATTAGTCAGGGTTCTGTAGATATCTATATATTTATATTATGAAGAATTGGCCCACATGACTATGGAGGCTGAGAAGTCCTAAGACCTTTAGTCTGAAAGTTTGAGAACCAGGAGAGCCAATGGTGTAAGTTCTAGCCCAGGTTTGACAGCAAGAGATGACCAAGGTCCCAGCTAGAGACCATAAGCATATGACAGCAAGAGTGAGTTTCCTCTTGCTTAGTTTTTTGTTCTACTCAATCCTTTAATTGATTGGCTAAAGCCTACTCACAGTGGGAAGAGGAATCTGCTTTACTGGATCCATCCACTGGAATGTTAATCTCATTTAGAAACAACCTGGCAGACACATCCAGGATAATGTTTAACCAGATATCTGGGACCCTAGGGCCTATTCAAATTGACACATAGAATTAACTATCACAAGTCTACCTCTTGTCAACGTCATCCATACCATATGCATCTTCCTGAGTCATATTTAATCTCCAAATAAAGATAATAACAAGGTAATAATTCTACCTAACATGATATAACTATTTTGTGTACAACTGGAAATGAATTAATCCCTTTCCCAGAAGAGAAAGTAAAGTCCTCAAGTGATGTTTATGCTCCTCCTCTGTATTCGACAACTTAAATATAATATTAATAATACTCAAATACTGTGATATAAAGTCAATACGTCTTATGTTACATCATGAAGGATAAGATAGGGAAGAAAACAAAGCTATTTGATGGGTGTGTGTGTGTGTGTGTGTGTGTGTGTGTGTGTGCGTGTGTGTGATACATACACACATTCATGTTAATTACAAAATAAGGCAGAATATTCATGACAATTACAGCCCCTATTTCCATAACTTGTCACGAGGTTGTAGTTGGTACTTGTAACTACCTTCTTCCACTACCCATTATGTATTCCTTTTGCCTTCAGCAAATACCTCAGCAGGCATGGATCCTTACCTGATGGACTGACATAAGCCTTCATTCCTGAAGGGTCTGGGCCATTCATAGTTCTGCCTGGATTGGGATGTTGTAATTTTTCATTGACCTTAATTACAGGACATACTTAGGAATACTAAGAGACACCTGAGGAACCTCCTGTATTCCAGATATACTCTTCCTTACCTCCATTGTGAAGTAGCAGTGTAATTTCCCCTTGGTAGTCAGGATCAATCACCCCAGCCAGCACAGTACCTCCCTTCTTTGTTGATTCAGAAGCATGACAATTTCAATGTGGCTGGGTGGCAGTCTTAACTTTCAGTTCGATGGAATCATTGTTGGGTCTCCTGGCAGAACTATTTCTCCTTTTGGAACTAAGACCTCCAGGCAAGCAGAGCATAAGGTCACAGGAACAGGAGGTAAAAACTTGTATAGTTATTACTGGGTGTAATAGTGAGTGGTGCCACTTCTATTTTTACTTCTTGATTCCTAGACTCATGAATCCTGGCTATGGGAGAAACAGCACCATATGTCAGATCCTGATTCAGAGCATATACAGCCTGCTGGAGAACGTTGCCTCAGCTCAGCAAAGTAGGGGTGCTTAGCTGGTGCTATAGTTGAGTCTTCAAATGGCCCCTCCATCATTACTTTAGGGCAAGTGCTTCAAGATGGTGAGGAACATGATAAAACCAATGAAGTCCATGAACATAAGCCCATCACCACACTTCTTTGCTGTGAAGTGAGTATCTTGGTCAAAAGCAGTGCTGTGTGGAATACTATGATGGTGGATAAGACATTCTGTAAATCCACAGATGGTAGTTTTGGCAGAAGCATTACATTCAGGGAAGGCAAATTTATATCTAGAGTGTCCATTCCTGTAAGAACAAATCATTGTCCTACTAAGATGGCAGTAATTGATATTTAGAAGTGAGGTGCCATAACAAATATAAAATTAAAAGCATTTTTAGAACTGGCTGATGGTTAGAGACTGGAAGAGTTTTCAGGTGCATGCTAGGAAGAGCCAGAATTGCCATGAAAGGACTGTTAAAGGTGATTCTAGGGAGGGCTCAGAAAGAATAGAAGAGTGCTAGAGAGAAAGCTTTCATTTTCTTAGGGAATACATAAATAATCATGAACAAGATGTTGCTAGAAATATGCACAGTAAAGACCATTCTGTTGAGGTCTCAGATGGAAAAGAAAACTCTGTTATTGAAAACTGGAGGAAAAGCAGTGCATGTTATAAAGTAGCAAAGAGCTTGGCTGAATTGTGTTCTAGTGTGTTGTGGAAGGCAGAACTTGTGAGCAATAAAATTGAAAATTTAGCTGAGGAGATTTCCAAGCAAAGCATGAAAGAAGCATTTTGATTCCTCCTGACTGCTTATAGTAAAATGTGAGGGGGAGAGGGAAATTGAAGATGGTATTTTTAAGCAAAAAGGAACTAGAACTTAGAAATGGCAAAAATTCTCAGCCTACCCAAATTACAGAAAATGACAATGCTTGCTTTGAAGAGAACAGTAAGGGTGTGGCTGCACAACCATTTGATAAAGAGATCATAGGTGCAGCTTATGAACTTAATCAGCCATTTCAGCAGAGGCCAGGAGTAGAGATGGGATTATAGTAGCAAAGGCAGTGCAGTTCGAACTAATGGAGACAGAGAATACAGGACAAAATGAAGGAAAAGTGTTGGACTTCTTGGCTTCTATAAGATGGAAGAATAGAGCTGTTTGGCCGTAAACATGTGCTGTTCTTCATTAAAAGGGAAGAAGGATCCCTTTTAATTCAGGCAATTCAGAGATCATCAGGACAGCCAGTCCCACCACAGGCCCACAGTGCACATGCCTTGCAGAAAAGATCAAGTAAACCTCAGTTTCAAAGTGTGGGAGCACTGTCCCTGCAGAGAGCTATGGCATGGATGGTAGGCCACCAAGCCCTGGGGGTGACATTGGCACCCCAGTAGGTCTGGAGAGCAGAACACTGAGCCAGAGAGGATTTTTCTCTAGCCTTGGCTCTCATAGAATTTACCTTGCTTGGATTTGGACTTCCTTGGGATCTGTCACCTCTTCTTTCATTCCTAACTTTTAGGATGAGAATATCTATCCTATGCCTGTCCTTCCAATGTATATTTTGGCTTTTACAGGTTCACAGATGGAGAGAAATTTTGCCTCAGGATGGATTGTATCTCTTATAAGTATGTGATTTAGATGATATTTAGATGAGACTTTGAACTTTTGACTTTAGAGTTGATACTAGAATGAGTGAAGATTTTTGGGGCTGTTGGGGTGGAATGGTTATATTTTGCATGCTAGCTGGGCATGGCTTTTGGGGGCTCCAGGGCAGAGTTATGGAAAAAATATTTGTATACCCTCAAAATTTATATTTGAAGCCTTAGCCCTTTATGGGATGGTATTGGAGACAGGGCCTTTGAAGGTAATTAGGTTTAGTTGAGGTCGTGAGGGTGGAGTCCTCATGGTGCCGTTAGTGCCCTTATAGGAAGAGATTGGGGAGCTAGCTCTCTCTGTGTTCGCCGTGTAAGGCACAGCAAGAAGGCAGCCATCTATCTGCAAGGCACCCAGAGAGCCCTCAACAGAACCCAACCATGCTGGCACCTGATCTCAGGCCTTCCAGCCTCTAAAACTGTGAGAAATATCTGTTGTTTTATGGCATTTTGTTACAGCAACGAGAGCAGACTAATACAGGTTGTTTCCCCTTTTGACTATTATGAATAATGCTGCTATGAACATTTGTGTGGAAGTGTTTATAGGGACATATGTTTTCATTTCTCTTGGAATGTAGAAGTAGAATTACTTGGCCTTATTATGAAAGTTTTATGTTTAACTTTTACTTTTGAGGCACTGCCAAACTGTCTTATAATGTAATTGTACCATTTTACAATTCTATCAGCAATGTACAAGAAATTCCCATTTCTCCACATCCTTACCAACGTATCATTACCTACTTTATTCATTATAGCCATCTTAGTGCTTGTGAATTGCTGGCTTATTGTGGGTTTAATTCGTGTTTCCCTAATAACTAATCATGTTGAGCATCCTTTCATGTGCTTATTAGACATTCATACATCTTTGGAGAAATGTCTGTTCATGTTTTTTGCCCGCTTTTGGATTGGCTATTTGTCTTCTTCTTATTAAGTAGTAGGTATTCTTTGTAAATTCTGGATGCAAGTCCCTCACCAGGTTTGTGTTTGCAAATATTTCTGAATTGTTTGATGAGAATTTTGAGGAGACTACTGAATGTGGGCCCTAGGACATAGGGTATTTCATGCATGGTGCCCAAAGTCCTCTTCTCACAGACAGCATTTCTTCTAGTAATTTCTGGTTATGTGAAAAATCAAGCTGTTTATATTGTCAGATGGATCCACCAAATGTCTGTTGGTTGCCAGAAAACTGCTGATATACTTCCCTGTTAGTTTTGGATGTTGGGGGAGGAGGGATATGGCTTGTTTTACCCGTTAGTAACTAACTCTCAAAGAAGACTTCCAGCTGGTTATAGAAATTTTTGATAATACAGAGAACAAATGATTTTGGATATCCATTCAATTTATTACTTATTGACAATGTATTGAAATCTGAAGAGTGCAGCCTCCAGGGGTGTACAAAGCACAGGTACATGGCTTACCTGGCATGTACTTCTTTCTGCACAGGCCTTCCTAATTTTTCAGATCATGCATTTGGAATTTACAGCTTTCTTCACTGGCTGTGACCTGATTTGAAAACACTTGTTCTTTTGTGCAAATAATATTTTTCAATGTGTGAAAAATAAGAATACAATCAACTGTGTGAAATAAAAGAAAATCCAAACTGGCTTTTAAAATGTGAATTAATATCAGGGTTGACATGATGTTTGGAACTTTCCTTGTAGTAACATAATCCTTATTTCTTTTCGTTAGTGAGCCGCTACCCAGGGAATCACAGGAAGTTTCCCACAATGTTCTCCTCTTTCTCACTTAATGTTAGGTTGTCATCCAAATTGACCTAAAACTTATAGCATCCTAAATATAATTAGCATTCTAATATGAACAGCATCCTAATATGTACAGTGTCTTAAATTCCTACCCGAATTACAAGCTTGATGCATCACTTTCCCATTTTGCTAAATCTACTTTCCTACTGGCTTTAATCATCTCTTTTTTCAGATGGATCATTTTACAGAAAAGTATGTACGGTGCTAAAATCTCAGAGAAAACTTATAGAATCCAGTGAGATGAACCATGCAAGAGTCCTAGCTCTTAAGGGAAAACTCAGGCATTAAAAAAATCAGGCATCTTTGTAATAGAATGATTTATATTCCTCTGGGTATATACCCAGTAATGGGATTACTGGGTCAAATGGTATTTCTGGTTCTAAATCATTAAGGACTCTATTATAAAGATGCATTCACACATATGTTCATTGCAGCACTGTTCACAATAGCAAAGACATGGAACCAACCCAAATGCCCATCAATGATAGATGGGCATTTGGATAAAGAAAATCTGGCACATATACACCATGGAATACTATGCAGTCATAAAAAGGAATAAGATAATGTCTTTTTCAGGGACATGGATGAAGCTGGAAGCCATCATCCTCAACAAACTAACACAGGAACAGAAAACCAAACACCGCATGTTCTCACTCAAAAGTGGGAGCTGAACAATGAGAACACATAGACACAGGAAGGGGAACAACACAAACTGGGGCCTGTAGCGGGGATGCGGGGAGGGAGAGCATCAGGACAAATAGCTAATGCATGCTGGGCTTAACACCTAGGTGACGGGTTGATAGGTGCAGCAAACTGCCATGACACACGTTTACTTATGTAATGAACCTGCACGTTCTGCACATGTATCCTGGAACTTAAAGTAAAATGAAATTTTAAAAAATCAGGCCCGTAAAGTTCTATTCAACAGATAAAATTTCTTTAGTCTTACATGAGATTTATAAATCCTTACTTCTTTCCTCACCTGTAAATTTTAAACATGCACTGGAGTGGGGAGGTAGGCACGTGCCCCAGCAATATGCCCATGTGAAATCCCCACATTTCAGAGAGGAGAAGAAACTTATAATCGTTAGAATTGCAATCATATGGTGAAATGCATATAAACATAACTAAATATGTTGTGACACATAGTTCCTATTATTGCTTGTGTTGCTCTGGGACAATGTAAGAGTTGCATTTTTCACAAACATAGAAAATAAAAACCAAGACACTGTGAGCATTACTTCATGAAGAGACTTCTCTATTCCTGCTCAAGTCACCTCCATATATCACCTCGTGTTTGCATGGCTCTCCTCATTCAACTTTTTTTGAAGTATTGATCTACAACAAGTACACTCAGGATTCCTTCGAAACAGAATTCTCATGAAAATCAAATTGAAATGAAGCAGACAAAAAGGTAGAGATCGTCCATACTTCTGCCCTGAATTCTTTTAGGTCTGTGGCATTAGCCCAATATTTAGTTTCTTTTCTTAAAACATAATTTCTTCTAGATATTGATTTGCACCAACAATACCCATATGAAGAATACTAGGGTCACTAATCACTCAGTGTTAGATCCAGGAATACTGAATCACAGAAAGCATACCATTTGACCTTACCCTAAGTTAAATGTGGGTTCTTGAAAACCTGTTTAATACATTTTAGTAAATGAAATCATTTTAAATACACGGAGAGGTCTGCACGTTTAGCAACAGGCTATGGTGGATTGTAGGAAGTGATCAAGCAGAGTGTTTCAGTGTCAATAACTGCCTGCTGATTGGTTTGTTCTAAGAGTATGGAGCATAGTGTGTGTCTCTTGGATTTGTAGCGTGGCTGCTCCTGTCTGTGCCACAAGGGGCGCTTCTTAGGCCCACAGTGGAATTGTGTATGGGGGGGATGAATTCATGAGGAAACAGGCTTTAAGTTCTCACAACTTGGCATCATCTGCTGGTCCCTTTTCTCTCCATCTAATTACTAACAAGGGGCTGGACCCAATAGGGGATCCAAGAGAAAGTACCGCCCACTTCCTGAAGGCTTCTCCAGGCTGAGCCCTTGCTAGAGACGAACAAAGCCAAAAGCAGGGTCTGATAAATGTGTCAAAGCAGGGACAAGTTTTGACTTTATGAAAATAACGTATTTGCATGTACCACACCTAGTAGAAGAGAAGGTCTCATATTCTTGGGCTTTTGGGCTGCCATATATCTATGTCTGTCTTCATCTACATCTTCATTTGTGTCTAAATATCTATATGCATAATCATCTATGTATCTTTCTGTTCCCTCTTATCTGACATCTGTTTCCTCAATCTCTCCAGTCTTTCCCTCAGAGCCACCCTATAGCCCATTGCCTGGTGTCTCTACTTCCCTCTGTCAGATACCTCTTCTGCTCCTCCTAAGAGGAAGGAGTCCTAAATCCTTGGCCCCTTAATATGCTTAAATTCCCTGGCAGTTGAAAATTTAGCCTCAGGCTAATAAAGACCTTTCTTTACCCGCATTTTTGGAGTACCCAATAGGGAAGGAGTAGGTTTAAGAAAATGGTGGTGTTCTGATGCCAGTTCTATTTATTTATGAAAGCGGTCTGTAGCTGACCTACCTAAGATCTTGCTTGCCACTGTCAGATTTATTTTCTTCCTAGGCAAACAGAGTCTGGTCCCTTACAAGGAATCATGTGACTTGATTACTAGAATTTTACACCAACTCGTTATAAAACAACTTTTTGGGAAGCTGTTTCTAAGCATTTGACTTCTCCTCAGTTTACTTATGCTTCAAGAGACCTTCGTGTTGTGGAAAATATCTCTTACCTATCCAGAATGAATGAATTACCACAAAAAGTCCACACACTTGGGGTATGTGGGTGTAGGATAATTCTCAGTTTATCCTTCCGCATATGTAATGCCATGACCAACTTCAACTGCTTGGAGTATAAGAGCTTGCTATGTTGCTAAGTTTTCAGATTAGCTCCTTATGAATCGCCAAGGGCAGATGAGCAGGAACTTGAGCCTCTCCAGGGATAAAGCCTTCTGCCTCCATTTATCTATGAATCCAGGGAGCCTGCTCAGTCTATACGGACCAGTCCTATTCCTGATCCTTTAGCTAGAGATAAGTGCAGAATCTAGTCAGTTTGCTACCAGGGTCTTGTTGTCCTGGGTCCTGATTACCATTGCTTTGCAACCATGAGGAAGGCATTGGTGATGCAAATGGCTGCAGAAAATACAAGGGTTCTTTGCAGGCAGAAGGCCCCCTTGCCTTAGTATCCTATTTGGCCAGAGGCGTGCATCTTGGGCTCCTGTGGTTACACCATCTTTAGGTGATACTTACGTGCTTAGCTAACCCCGTGGAGAATATTGGTGAACCATCTATCCCTCGTGTACTTACCCATCACTGGGCTCCAGCTTTCTCTTTTCTATCCCTTGAACCCACAAGGCTTAATAACTTCTAAGAATATTTGCACAAACTACTTCTCTGCTTGAAAATATTTGCCCCTGGTATTTGCAGAGCTCATTGTCCTTGAGATCCCTAATGTCAGGCCTGGCATCACTCTATATTAATTGTCTGCACAGCATTCATCACCATTTGATACGTGTGTTTGTTTTTTGCTTACTGTTTACCTCTCCCTATAGAAGGTAAGCTCTTTGGGAGTCTAGACTTAATCTGCCTTTTATACTTTTGTATTTTCAGTTCATAGAAGAGTGCCTGTATAGGGTAGGTAAATATTTGTTGAATAAATTAATACTTGAATGATTTTTCTGGTTATTTATGACTTCTTACCTTT
The DNA here is from genome assembly GCF_028885655.2 of Pongo abelii. NCBI lineage: Eukaryota > Metazoa > Chordata > Mammalia > Primates > Hominidae > Pongo > Pongo abelii. The sequence goes on along the minus strand of NC_072001.2, from coordinate 101,011,107 downwards.
GTCTTGCTTAAAAACTACACTGTCAACTTTTTTAGGACAATGATTTTCCTTATAGTTTTCTGAAAAGTTTAGTCATTTTTGGAAAAAAAACAGTGGGAATGAAGAGAGGAGACAATCATTTATAGGACATTTACAGAATTTTATTTACAGGAAAGCTACTATTGACAATTTCTCTAAGTTAAAGTTATTTATTTCCTCCATCTCTCTGTTCTCTCTCTCGCTTGCTGTCTTTTGTCCTCTTTCTTTACCTTTGTTTCTTTTAGGTTGGGCTTTATTTGTACATTGTTTATAGATGAAGGCAAGCAGGTCACAGGGAGGAGCACATGGAAAGGGAAGGCATCCTGATCCATGGTTCTTTGCCTATTCACTCTAAACCGACCTTAACAAATTAATAAAGAAACACTTACGGCCTTGTCATTTTACTCTAAATTATGTTTTATATTAATCAAGTATATACAGTTAACAAAAACAAATATGTCTATAAATCTTCTAATGGAAATGCCTATTTATTCGATTTAATTTCATATTTCTGAATAAAATAGTTTTATATATTAAGTTTTCAATTTTATAGAACACATTAATATTCTGTTCTGAAGGAATAGTTCTTTTAGTTAGTTATTTTTCACTTTCTGTCTCTCCCCAACTTACAGTTAACTCCTGTATCCTTCTAATATTGCTAAATCAATATTAAGTGTTTATATTACTCTGCCTATGAAATATTGTTCACAAACAAGTTACCTACTGTTCTGTAATTACAAATACTCTGTTGTGCAGCTTTTCACTTTCTTGTGAGTTAAAAATTACATTATTTTTCATTTGCTTAATTTTGTATGTGCCTATTAATTCATTCCTAATTTTGCAACAAAGTTGTAAAGCTCCTCTCAATAAGATCAAACACACCCAGAAATTGAATCTATTAGTTTTATTTTCTTTCCACTGGAAGACCTCTTTCCTGAAGCCTTCCGTTTTCCTGCTCCACGTTGGCCAGTTTGCACTCTAGGCCAGGGATCTGCAAGGGTCATAAAATATTATGATCCACAATATTTTAATCTTGTGGGTCATAAAGTTTTCATTGTTGCTACTCATCTCTGACATTGTAATGAAAAATCAGCTCTAGACAATACATAAATGAATGGAAATAGCTGTTTTCCAATAAAACTTTATTTATACAAGTAGACTGCCATCCCACTGCCATAGTTTGAGGAGTTTAAAAACTATGGCAGTGGGATGGCAGTCTACTTGTATGAATAAAGTACTGCTTCCCAGCTGTCATCCTAGATCCACTTTCACCGTCATCCTGTGAAGTCCATTCATGTCTCTCCTATATTTAATCTCCTGTTTTTGGATCTAATTTTTTCCTTTTTCTTTGTTTCCTTTCTTAGTGAAACTCACCTTTCTGATAAAACTTAGCTTTCTAATAAAAGTTGCATGGTAGGTAATATTTTGAGACCTTAGTTGAGTAAAAATGTCGGTATTTTCCTCTACCACTTCTTGGGTGGTTTGTCTGGGTACAGATTTTTAGGTTGGAAGTTAGTTTCTGACAATATGAAGATATTGCCCCATGGCATTCTAGTTTCCATTGCTCACTTTAAGAAGTCTGATGCCATTCTGATTCCTAATTTTTAAAAACTGACTTGATTTTTCAATCTTCTTTTTTTCTATGAAGTGTTTTGGATATACAAAATGTTATACATGGTAATATGAAAATATCCTTGTGCCTACCACATAGCTTTAAAAATGGAGCATAACACAGAGCACAGGTTAAAATTTCATGTACACCACTTCCCAATCCTATTTCCCTATTTCATTGGGAAAAGCAATCATAATTAGTGTTTTAACTTTCCATGCATTTTGACTTTTATAACATAAAATACATCCCAAGACCATATATAGTACTGATTTGCATGTATTCAAATTTAATATAAATGAATTTATATTATATATTATTAATATGTTCTGAAATTTACATTTTTCTTTTTATGTTTATAAGATTTATCTGTGTTGATACATGCAATTTTATTTATTATTTTCTTTATTAAAGGACACGAGTTTCCACATCAAAATGGCCACTAAATAGCTATAACAATGATGAACCAGGACCTACATTAAGGCACATCATTATGACATTTTAGAATTCTAGATGTGAGATTCTGAAAGCTTCCAGAGAGAATAATTAGGTCACGTGGTGTACCAAACAGTCGTCTGTGTATAAATCTATTCAGGTTCTTCTGTGCTTTAGGAGACTAAAAGCCTGCTAGCTCTATTTCTTAGACTGTTGGCTGCTGGGTTCTAATTATGTTCTATTATAGAAGGCCCTGGGATGAGATTGGAAGGCGGGAGAAAGAAAAGGGCCATATTACTTCTAGGAACAGTCCCCTTGGTGCCTCTTCGTGCTTCATTATTAGCTGCATGGCACCTTCAGCAGGGCCAAAAAGTGCAGGCTCAGGTGTCCAGCCAGGGATAATGGCAGCTTCCTCATCTGGATAACACTCAAACCTCTCTCGCTGCTTCAGGATCTGACTTCTGTCCTTTTTTTCTGCAGCTCTCCTATCGCCTCAGTAACCAGTTCCCTGCATTCAATGTAGCTCTGTTTTCGTACTTTTCCTTGATTGACACATTTGGTTTCTGCAATATGACTGACCAGATTTTCTAAAAATTCTCCTACTGCAAGCACCTAGAAGTGCTGGATGAAACACATATATATATACAATATATAAAATATACTTCCATTTAAATTATTGGTTTAGTACAAAAGAATGTAAAGGAAATACTTATGGGCCAGAAACAAAGTAGGAAGTGAAATTTTAAACTTTAAAAATAACAAGTTTTTAGTGAGGATTTGAAGCAATTGAGCCCACGTAACCTATTAGGAGAAGTATAAATTGATACGGCTTTGGAAAGCAGTAGCTTTCTTTACTAGCAACAGCTAGTAAAGAAGATGAGCCTTCCTCAGGACCCAGCTATCACACTTCTAGATATACACAGCCTAGAGAAATTCTCTCATATTTGCCAAAGGAGAAATGTCTAGTGAAGATTATAGCAGCATTGTTTACAATAGTGAGAACTGTTATATCTATCAAAATGAGAAATGATAAATTATGGTATAGTAAAAAGTGGTGTGGAATACACCAGTTAAAATTAATGAGTATGGCCTGTGTGAATGTTGATAAGTCTCAAAAATGTAATCTTGGTTGAAAAAAAGCTATTTGTGAAAGCTTGTGATTATTCATTCTTTATATGAAAATTTTAAACATGCAAAATAATACCGTACGTTGTTTACAAATGTAGGGTACTGAGTAAAAGTATGAATACATGTAAAAGCATGCATAGAAATTATAAATACCAGATTCCAGACATTGATGAGCTCTGTGGAGGAGCCAGAAGTGTTGGATACATTTGAAGGACACAGAAAGATACAACTGATTCTGTAATGTTTTATCTGTAAAGAAAAGAAAAGAAATATCTAAAACAAATATGGCAAAACAGATTTGGTGTAGCTGGATTGATGGGGATTATTCAAATGTTTATTTTCTCTATTTTTTGCATACTTGGAATAAAAATAACATATAAAGTTATTAGGCATGGGAATTTAATATCCGATTATGATATTCTGGGCTCAAAATCAGTCATGTATATTTTCATTTTAATGAAAGAATCTTTAAAGTCATTGAGATTATTAACTTTAATTTATTACATGAAGGGAGTGTCTCTAAAATATCACCATTTTATGTTATCCTCAATTGTAGTTTAAACTTTGTGCATGTCATCTGGGTGTGGTGGCACCTGCCTATAATCCTAGCTACTTGGGAGGCTGAGGTAGGAGGATTCCTTGAGCCCAGGAGTTTGAGGCTAGCCTGAGATTTATCTAGTTTTGTTTTGTTTGTAGTGAGACCTTTCTCTACACATGAAACAAAACAAAACACAAATTTTTGTATGTTTTGAAATGTAAAACAGCATCTCAGCCCTAATATTTTTGGAGACTGGAATAAGGATACACTTGAAAAACCACCTACAATTATAACTCGTGCTAAAAAACTTTTAAATAAAATATGTTAAATATATTATAGCTAAACCTTAATAATGACAAATCAAATAATGTCTTAAAAATGAATAAAAATTAACAAAATATTAAAGGTGACTTCAGTCACTAATTATCATTACATATGTTCAGATATTCAGTATGGTGAGATGACAATATTAGGATGTAAATAACAAAATAAAACATAATTTGTAAATTAATATATGTTTATATATTATTTTTCTTGCTATAATTTCAGACAATTCTCTGTTTCATAATTAAAACTGTTTTGCTGCAAGGAGGAACCAAAGAATTTAATAATAAAATATAATCACATTCGAAGTGAACAAAATTGTATTCTCATTAAAAATAAAACTAAAATGAATACATCTAAAACATTAAAAAAGTTCCTCCTAAAATATCTTAAAAATTCTATTATAAATAAGAGAAATACAAATTCTACCATTAAAATTTAAAATAAAATTATATAAGTAAGGTTGAAAAATTTTCTTACTTTTTGAAAAAGTTAATGGTTAATAAAATCTTATAAAATGTTTGTATGAAAATAAAACTTTTCTTCATTCCAGGGCTCTACGTCCCTCTCTGTCAATATCAAGGAAAGCGTCAGACTTGATTTACACTTAATCTACATCTCCAGCTATTCAGATTTTAGCTGGACATAAATCTGTTTAGTGTTGCAAAATGATCCTTGGCACCATGGGCAACTGTTGTGGACACCTTGTTAATTTGTAAGGTCCTCTGGAATCACCAACTGGAACAGAAAGAGAAGCTACAAATGAGAGCTAGGCACTAGAGGGAAATGATACGTCTATTGCATTCATTTTATCTAAGAGGAAAATACTGAGAAGTTAATTAATTTGTTTTCTCACTTTCCCAATCAAACCCTCCCCTCACTTCTAAGCCACGTGCATTCTTCATGCTGGCACTTCACAACCTGCAAACCCATGCCTCTTGGGACCAATCACCTTTTATAAGAAAACTGAGGGCAAGAGGTGTGGCTTCCAGAGATGAAGTCACCAGCAGGGACATTTAGGGGACGGGCTGTGTTGTGCCTAATCCCAAAAGACAGAGGAGCTTGTATGCTTTTTAATAAATGTGGTTTTTTTGTGTGATTTTTATGGGGCCCAAGTGGGGGACTCCTCTTGCTAGGGTCTGAAGGTGGTGCTGTTAAAAATTCTTAAGATCAGAAAAATTAATTCTATTTGATTTCCAAGAGTCTTGAAAACGAGTCTTGTACCTTGGGCTGGTCACACAGTATGGTGTATCTATGCAAATGAATAGAATGAAAATAAGTCAATTTTAAATAAAGTGAAGAGAAGACATGTTAAAATTATCATGAAAATTCTTTCCCCAAAAGATTTTTTTAAATCTTATTTTTGTGTTTGAGGCAGTCTTAAGAGATAACAATGCATGCCACCTCCCGCACTCTGTTGGGGGTTTTGGCATCTCATTAGCCCTTGCACCAACCCCACGGCTTCGTTGTATTTTGGGGCCCAGTTGTTTAGCGATTCCTCCTCAGTAGAACTGAAACTCAAATCAGAGCTGGGCAATTTCAAAGCTCTTTCTCTTAATCACTTTGTCAAGCTGTGGGTCCTCAAGAATACATGGTTTGTACAGGTGAATGGATAAACAAATGCAATCCATCTATTCAATGAAATATTGCTCAGTCATCAAAAAGAATGAAGTTCTGATACATGCCTCAGTGTGGATGAACCTCGGAAACATCATTCTCAGTGAAAGAAGTCAGGCACAAAACACCACATACTGCAGGATTCAATTTATATGAAATGTGCAGAATAGGCAAATTCAGAGAGACAGGAAGTAGATTTGTAGTTTCCAGAGACTAGAGGGCAAGGTGAGTAAGGAGTGACTGTTTCATGGGTGAGGGGTTTTGCTCTGGAGTGGTAGAGATATTTTGGAACTAGGGAGATTTGTACAACATTGTGAGTGTACTAAATGCCACTGAATTATACTTTAAAATAGTTAATTTTATGTTACAGAAATTTAACCTCAATAACAAACATGCATAATTTTTATTTTGTTTTACCATAAAGTGATTTCTGCACTTTTATTATCTTAATGCTAAACCATATGTCTGCCATGGAATTTTACTTTGGGGCCCTTTTAATAAAACAAGATGGCATTTTTACACAATGTTACTGATCTTATACAATTTGAAATTATTAAGACAGGCAATTTATAGTATGTGCAAGTATATATGCACTCGAATGCACGTTTTTATTGGTTGTTGTGTGTGTGGTGCTGGTGGGGATGTTGAAGACACGGTGATAGGGGAGATATTAAATCAGAAACCAAGATGTAGATGTGGAAATATACTGTAAGTGGCCCTTGCTTGAGAGGGACCATACTCACACAACTTAGTTCCTATAAGGTCACAGACATGGTTCTGTACTTTGAGATGTTGCTGTTGGCTGCAGATTCTAGGCTTGAGTCTCTGCAGCCTGCTATGGAGGGGGAAGAAGAGTAAGGGAGAGGATGGCTTACATGCCTGGGGGTAAAGCAGGCAGGTTGTAACAGATGGTGGCAGGGTTCTTCTGACACTAGGCCCCTGATTCTTTTGTGTCCTCATGAGCCTTGCTCACTCTCCCTCCTTATAGGGCTCTGTTTTTTAAAGTACATATTGTTTCTCCAGCCGCCCTTTGCCCACCAGTTGTCGGGGTAAGCAACAAATACGTGTTTGAGGGGAGTAGCCATCGAGATCAGACATGCTATGTGGAGAATGGTGACTCATCGACTTGGTGGGCAGACAAACCCAACACCCAGGAAAACCAGCAAAGACTTGTGGTGACCCTCTGTTTTTGGAAAGCACTCAACACATGGCAAATATGTTCTCTGGCATTTGAGGCCATAGCACAGACTATGAGCTCTCATTAATGAATTTATTTATTATTATTTTTTGAGAGAGAGTTGTGCTGTGTCACCCGGGCTGAAGTGCAGCGGCGTGATCTCAGCTCGCTGCATCCTCCGCCTCCTGGGTTCAAGTGATTCTCCTGCCTCGGCCTCCTGAGTAGCTGGGACTAAAGGTGTGTGCCACTATGCCCGGCTAATTTTTGTATTTTTAGTAGAGACAGAGTTTCACCATGTTGGCTAGGCTGGTTTTGAACTCCTGACCTCAAATGATCTGCCTGCTTCGGCCTCCCAAAGTGCTGGCATTACAGGTGTGAGCCACTGCGCCCAGCCTCTTTAATGAATTTAATGCCAGTGACCAGTACATTGTAATTTGATCACATTGTTTCAAACATATTCTGGGACATCCTAAAGTTGTACATGCAGTGAGTCATCTTATGTGCTCTACCTAATTTGATTTCATTTTGCATTTCAAATCATAGTTTACTGGGCAACTACTGTACAGTGCACGCTGTAGGGAGAGTAAAGAAAATGGGTCCAACATTGCAATATACATGGAGCAGGTGCACTTTCGTTATCACACAAAGCAATCCTTTCCCAGATATTTCCAAAAGCTGAAATTGCTGAGCAAAAATAGCTCTTGTATATACAATAAAGGTGTCCAAAAATGTAAACTGTTCCAACTAATAGAAAACAGAATTGGTGCATCCAAATGAAAACATTTTATCCAATGCAACTCACGTTGGTATAATAAAGTCCTCAGCTTTTTAGCATACATACCACATTATTAAATATCGAAATATGGGTTAGTAGTAAAGGGCTTATCAGTACTGATTGAAGGGAGATGGTTGAGTTCCTGGTAAATTCTCTGTCTCCCATAAGCAAGCTCGCTCACCAGGTAATGACTAGGGCCTGTGAGTACATGGCTCATGCCCCTCTATGAGCGGAACTCAGGCTTGTGCATGGCTGACTTCTCCATGAGTGAACTCATCCTACCCTTTAAACATTGCAGTTTCATCATTTTATTTTGCTTTTTATACTCTTATGTTAAATATTTCAACACAGAAGGACACACATGCATCGCGCATTGTTTAAACACAATGGAAGTAGACAAGAAAGCTAACACTTTTCCCTCAGGGAGTAATTTTAATCAGATAATATTTAGTGTTCAGCTTAAATACTTAGTGGCACTTGCAAACAAATTCCCTTTTTGTCGAGGAGATAGATTTTAATTTTCCAGCCCTACAAGAGAGGACAGTTAGATCCCCTGAGAGTTTGGGGGTTCATTGTTTCCAGTTGGCTGCAGAGCAAAGAAGGACGATAGCAGCTTGAGGTCCCCTGGCATGTTCAGAAGCTGCGTATCACTTCTCCCAATTACAGCTCCTTGAGGATGCCATCAGTATGCACCAGCGGTTTCTCACTATTTTTTTTTTTTTTTTAGCCAGAAGCAAATGAATATATTATCTGTCCGAAGCAAGACATGGGGCAAATGGATCTATGAGTCATGGGTGATTGGGATTCCTCACTTGCATGGGGGTGTGACTATACTTCAGAACTCATTTTCACTGATGCTGACATACAAGACAGTCCTCGGAGACCTGTCTATCAAACTGCAACATGCTCTGCAGAAAAATTAGATTACTCATGCTCAGACAGAGGGGGCGATGGCAATTTAGAGTGGCCCCTTAAATGCCAATTACACTTGTATTTACAAAGCAAATTAAACCCACGTATAGGACATTGTTCACACTGGCTACTCTGGCTGTGTATGTACAAGGTTCTGCACTGGTGTTTGGAAACTCATGAAGAAACCCAAGCGTGCGCACACTTGGACACCCATCCACATGCAGTCAGCGTGTACAGCTTTTTCTCTCCCGTTTAAATTTAATTTTAATAACCCTGAAAGGCTCAATTTATTTATTTAAGTAGCTAGATACACTGTTTTACTATTATTGCCATATAACTCGGTTGGCAGGTACACTGCTTAAATACCTGTTATCCATATCCAAATATCCATTATCAGCGAGAAATTTGCAGGTGGATTCTCTTTGTCTGTCAGAGGAGAGGCTAGAGCAAGGCTTCCTGTGCTTTCCATAAAGAGGCATTGCCGGGCTCTGCATTTCATCCACAGTGTTTGCATGGTTACTGAAGACAACAGCTGGGTCAAAACCCATAAGATGGACCCAATTCAGTTATGTGCAGGCTTGCCAATAAGTCTATTTTTAATTAAAATTAAACTAGTAAATCATGTAAGAAAAAATTATATATTGAAGATGCAATGAAGTCTCATAGAAGAAAAGAATGGCTCAGGGAAGAGAGATTTTAAAATAATCCAGAGGAGCACATGGTGACTGTTAGCTGAAAATAGACTCTGGTGCATGGGGAGGTTGAGTACTTCCCAGCTCCTCATGGAGGGCTTTTCACAACACTGGATACTGAAAAAGCCTGGCTGGGATAAGATTTTCCTCCTCGTAATGATACGAGAGTGCCAGGCTCTTTGAAACTCCCTGAGTATGTTCTGAAATGCTAATTGAGCATTTGGATCCCCATCTAGGAGGGTATTTATTTGGATTTACTTGTATCAGCTCAGTGGCAAATTCTGCCCGATTCTTGTGATCAATGTAGTAATCGTGGAGGATTTCTCTCATTTACAACACCCCAGACTGTGTGGCACTTGCAGCTTAGCACCATTTTCTTTTTCATATCTCCACATTTCAGTATCTTTTGCTGTATAATGCAGCATGGATTTGTCTGTCCAGCATTCTGTCATCCAGAAAACTCTATTAACTTTTGCATCCGTTCTTTGCTGCTATTGGGATAATTGATGTTCATTATTTTGACCCTGAAGCAATTCAGGTGCCTTTTGTATCATGCAGGATTCCATTATATTTCATAGGTGTGGGAGTGAGGGAGTCTGTGGTCCTGAGACAGTGTAGCAGTTTGAGAGTCACAGCAGTGTCTAGCACAGGACAAGCTAGAGCTTAATAGAAGAAGTCCTCCTTGTTTGGCCAAGAAATGCTTTTCCCTCACTTTTCTCCATCCTTTATGCATGCACCCAGCCCACATTTTCTTTTCTCTTTTTATGACAGAGGCTGTTTATTCAAAAAATATAAAGAATTCTCAAAACTTACAGTAAGAAAACAAACATCTCAATAAAAAATGAGCAAGAGGCTTGAGCAGACACTTTGTCAAAGAAGGTAATATGTGGATGGCAAATAAACACATGGAAAGATGCTTAACATCATTATTAATTAGGAAAATGCAAATTAAAACCACAATGGGATAACGCTGTTCACTTATTAGATTGACTAAAACAAAACAAAACAGAATGAAACAAATGGACAATTCCAAGAGCTGTTGGGGATGATGTGGAGCAACTGGAACACATATTGCTGATAAAAATATCAAATGGTACAGTCATATTGTATTCTTAGAAAATATTGGCAGTTTCTTATAAAGTTAAACATATACTTATTGTATCACCTAGCAATTCCACCCTTAGGTATTTATCCAAATGAAATGAAAATTTATGTTCACGCAAAAACCTGCATACAAATATTTAAAATAGCAGTACCATAAATGCCTCAAACTGGCAACAACCCAATGTCTTTCAATTGGTGAATCCATCCAGTGGAATGATATATCCATCCAATGGTGTATCCATCCAATAGAATGCTCTTCAGCAATAAAGAATGAACTATTTCACATGCACCAAAATGAGTGACTCTCAATAGACTTTTCTAGGTCAAATAAGCTAACGGCTACATATGGCATGATTCAAATTACATGACACCAAAGAAAGAATAAACTACAGGGACAGAGAACTGATCACTGGTTTCTAGGAACTCAGGGAAAATGGAGTTTTGTACTATGATAGGGCAGCATATAGGCATTTTTGGGATAATGGAGCTGTTCTAAATCTTACTTGTGGTATGATTATATCACTATGTGTTTTCCATGGCTCAGAATTATATGCCCAAATATGTGAATTTTACTTATGTGAATCTAATCAAAAATTTAAAAAGTAAGCCAAGGCATATCTGACTCAGAACTGTCAACAGAGCAAAACCAATGTTTATTGAGTTATCTATTATGAGCAGGGCCTCGACTGGTGTTGTGAGGAGAACAAAGCCTCATAGTAAGTTCCTTCTCTCTGTAGACACCAATCCACTGGAAGACACAAGCAAGCACACAAATAACTACTATGAGGCAGTTGAGGAATATGAGATCAGAAAAGGAGCAAAGAAGGCAGAAGTGAAGAACGCTGAATTCTTACAAGGAGAATGCTAAGCTTGGAGAACTGTAAGGCTGAGTCCTAGTAAAAAATAAAGCAGATTGTAAACTGACAAGAAGGAGATAGGAGAAAGTTATGAGTATGCAAAAATACTTGATCTGGGAGGGTAGGGTAATAAAAGAGTACTCTAACTGCAATTAGATTGTATCAATGGATGCAGCACACAATTTCTGAGTGTGTACATCTACCAGGCCCTCTACTGGGCACAGAGACACAAATATAGATTAAAATTAGGCCCTGTGTCTAAGCAACCCCCAGTGTAGTACCGACTCTTGATCTGATAGTTATAAAACAGTGATAATGATTTGCAGTGTGTTTTTGAGTGCGGAGGATGGACACCTACATTGGCAGAGGCTTGAGAGAGGTAGGGGTTTGGGCTTTCTTGTTGAGATAATGGTCAAATTGATTGTGAAAGCTTGGATGGGGGCTAGTGGAGTGGATAGGGCTAGGCAGAGGAGAGGGATGAACAAAAGCTTAGGGCTGTGATACAGTGTCTGCTGGGAAATACACGTTGTTCATTGTTGTTGGAAGATAGTGTGCAAAAGGAAGATGCTGGAGTGGTGTGTGTGTGTGTGTGTGTGTGTGTTTAGTGGGTACAGATCGTGAAAGTCTTGTATCACATAAAGAAGCAGCTTCCTTTTGATCCTGTGGGGGACCACTATAGGGTTTCAAACAGCGGCGTATCCTAAGTCACACTCATGGTCAAATTTTTGTTGTAGGTTGGAGTTTTCTATAACTTCTTTTTGGCAGCAGAAGATCACCACTCTCTTATTCTCCAAATTCATTCCTAAAAGGAGATTGCTTCATGCATGTTAAGGGGCAAATGCTTCTGCCTCATGAAGCAGACTGAAGTGGTGCTTTTCTGTTTTTAGCAGCTCTTGTGGCTATGAGCTGTCTGGATTGGCTTTTCCAGGCCCTTAGCTGTAGGGCTTCCTAAGACACTGCCTGAGGAACTAGAGGCCTTTTGTATACAGCTCCTTTATAAAGTCTAGGAGAGGGTTGATTAGGACCTGGACTGAGCTGGTAAAAGCAGGACTAGGGGAGAGGGAATGATTTGAGAAATGTTTAGAAGGAAAATCTGGTACATGTAGGAGGAAGCCCTACGAAAACTTTGCCTGTTTGATTCAGTTACTTCAGCAACTGATAAACCAGCGAGTCCTATTGCTTGACCCCGTGTGGGAGACTCATTGGGTGTCATTAGTAAGACATAGATGATATTTTCCTTCCAGAGAAGATGAAGACACTTCTTAGTGCTCCTGGATTCAGAGCCCTTCTTAGAGAAGCTGAGGTTTTCTTGTGTGTGAAAGGGAGAAAAATAAAAGCATTGATCACAAAGTTGAAAAAGAAAGCAACTTGACCTTCACAAAACCCAACGAAGGGCTGTGGCTTCAGGTGGCACGAGAGTTAACTCCTGAGACCTCATTGATGGTGAGGTCCCAGAGAGGATTCTCTGCATGAAGCTGAAATAACTCAATACTGAGAACCCAGGCACAATATTGGCATATGTCAGGGTCATGGCAGGGGAGATCTTAGCAAGGCATAGCCCATTCAGATAAGGGTGTCTGGTGTTTCTTGCTCTATCATTTGGCAATGAGGTTGCAAAGGCAGTGACCAAATCAGGAGGGAGACCACCACTAGGGCCTGTCCTTCAATAGCATTGCCATTGCCTGGGCAGACTTTCTCTCCAGTCTTCTAGAAGACCCAGAAGATGGGCAGCACAGCAACGAGAGTAGTGGATTTCCTGCCTGTGTGGCAAATGGAAGTTTTAGTTGATTCTAATGTAATTTATGGAAACAGAAGAGATACAATCGGGCAGCTATTTCAAATGTGAACAGCTCCTGCCTAATAGAATTGGACTGATTCAATTCATGGATGAGGGTGAGAGGAAAACTCAAAGAGTACTCTCAGGTTTTTTAGCTTGAGTCACTGGTTAGATGGAATAATATGCTGCAGAAGAATAACACAGGAGAAAAGGTAGATGATGAAACACTCAATTTTAGGGCATTAAATTTAAGGGCACAATCGATTCAAATACAGAGAGGCTGCATCATTCTAAAGTTACATGTCAGCTCAGGATTTAGATGACTTGATTATGGCTGGGGAATTTCTCTGTGCCTCAGTCTCCTTCTCTGGGAAACTGATAAGAAAATAGTGTAGTGGTTTTTAAAAATGGCCTAATAATTCTTTGGCACTTTTCCCATTGAGATGTTGGATATATTTCCCCAATTCTGAATCTGGGCAAGGTTGTGACTGCTTCAACTGACAGAGCATGACAAAAGTGACACAGTATGACTTTAGGGACTGCATCATAAAAGGCAATGCAGCGTGTCTGTTTCCTGCAGGTGCACTCATTTTTGGAGCCCTGAGCCTGCATGTAAGAAGTCCAACTACCATGAGGCTGCCATGCTGTGAGGAAGCCCAATCTACATGAGACACATGTAAATGCTTGCTTGATTGCCCTAGGCGAGGTTCCAGCTGAGAGCTAGTATCAGCTGCCACACATATTTGTGAACATACTTTCAAAAGCCGCCAGTTTTTCAGTCACTCTAGCTGCCCTATCGTCCCAGGTGAGGTCCTAGACCTCATGGAGCAGAAACAAGCCATCCCTACTGAGCTCTGTTAGAATTCTGGATCCACAGAATAATAACATGATTGTTTTATTCCACCAAGTTCTGGGACAATTTGTTATACAGAGATAATGTAGCCAACACCAGGAAGAGATTAAATATGGAAGCTATTTATTAAAGAAAATACCTGGAAGAGAACGTTGAGAGAAAGCCAGGAGAAATGTGGAGGGCTATCAGTTGATAATGCATGTCCATCCCTTACTGAAGGAGAGAGGGAAGGAAGGTGGAAGTTCGGGCAGAGCTGAGCTGTTATAAGGCAAGTTCAGTGGGGCTGTTGAGGAGTCCTTGAGCTAAATCCATCTGTCAGAGGATCTTCATCCCTGAAGCATTGAAAAATGTGGCCTCAGTACAAAGGCTGTGATGATTTTCAGATCCCAGGAGCTGAGATCTCTCAGTTAATAGCAGAGATCAGGGAGGAGCATTCTCCTGGCTATCATAAGTACCAACTGGAACAAATAGTAACTGCCTTATTTGATTGTTTTGAAAACGAAATGATTCAATATATGTACTCTCCTTAGAGTAGTACCTGATACATTGGAAATGATTAATAAATGTGAATGATAATCACTAGTAATCTTTGAAATAATGAGAGTGAATAAGACCACTTGTGAAAAGTATAGTAAGAAGAGCAATAGGCTCTGAATAGGACCGCGGGGAACATTAGCATTTAAGAGGCATTCAGTAGAAAGAGAACCATGTGTAAATCCAGTGACTGGTGTTAATTGACACCTACTGCATATGGGAACTAAGTGCCACTGAAATATAGACTCCAAGAAAGCAGAGATGTTTATCTGTGGTATCTTCGTGGTATCTAGAACAGCCCCTGGATGTACACTAACAATTAAATTTCAAGGCAGTGAAAGTATTTCAGGTAAGAAGGGAAGAAATGTTAGAATTATAGTATAATCCTTTTGAAGCCTTGGAAGAAATAATGGATCTTGGCAATGACCATCAATGGCTGCTGACATCAGAAATTAGAGACAACCTGGCATTATGTAGCTCTTGATGGAAGAACATATTACAGCTTTTACTCACAGGTTGTGAGTGCATGCATGTGTGTGTGTGTGTGTGTGTAATAAAATTCGAGGCTAATCAAGCCTCTAGATCTAATCATGAATTTAAAATAAATATAAGAAAGAGAGAAACATGTTGAATAACACAAAATTTTCCAATCAGCAAAATTCAGACTGTAGAAAACTGCAGGATAAATTACTCAGTTTCTTTTTAAAAATTCTATTTTATTATTTTATTATTTATTTAGTTAGTTATATTTTGGAAATAAGGGTCTCTCTATGTTGCCCAGGCTGGACTCAAACCCCTGAACTCAGGAGATCCTCCTGACTCTCCCACCTCACTCTCCCAGTTTCTTCATTAACTAAGTTGCAAGGAAAAAAGGGAAACGCATTCAACCACTTGCAATGTATGGGCATTGTTTGGATGTGATTCAAACAAGCACATTATTAGAAGATATCTTTGTGAGCATAGATATTAAAGACTTACTAATATTTACATTTGACGATGATATTTTAAAAAATATCTTTCAAAAGAATGATTTATCTTTTGAGATACAGACTGAAATATTTACTGATGAAGTGACACATTGTATGAGATATTTTCAAAATAACCAGGGATGAGGGTGGTGGGACAGAGAAGAAATGAAACAATATTGACAACAAATTGAGAGTTCTTAAAGCTTGTTGATGGGAATATGGAAGTTTATTATAATAGCCTCTCAATTTTTGTATATATTTGAAGTTTACCTAACACAAATTTAAATAGTAAAAGTGAAAAATAAATTTTGTGCCATTTAAATAAAACAAATGAGGTAGTAAGTAATGGTGTCAAATGTAGCAAAAGTCTAGTTAGATGAGAATTGTAAAAAGTCACCTATTTAGCAATTAGGAAGTCAGTTCTATGACCTGCACAATTTGAGGCATAAATTTGTAGTGAAGGAAGCATATAGGCTCTTCAGACTCTTCTGTGAGGAAGTCTGAGACAGTAAGAAAAAACTGGATAGCTTGAGAGGACTTGAGGTCAGGTGATGAAAAGCAGGTGGTGAGGTGGGTAGGTCTTAAAGAAGTAGGTAGGAATTGGATGCAAGAGAAGAAAACAGGTAGATGTGCTTGGCATAAACTGAGTAACATTTTGGAGGGAGGAACATGTAATTCAGCTGACAGGAAGAAATCTGGAAGCCTCAGTGAAGTAGGAAACTTGCTTGTCTGCTGAGAGTGAAGCCAATGTGGTTGTATAGGAATAATAAGGAAAGTCATAAATTTTTGGTGTTGATGTATCAATTTAGGTTAGAGGTCATGAATATGTGTTGACCAAGTCAGCATGTTTGATGTGACTTTCGTTGTGTGGGTTTAATATGCCAGAACAGAATCAGTGAAGAGCTCATATCGCTTCTGGTTTGGCTTGCCACGTGCAATAGGAGAATGGTGATATGGTTTGGCTTTGTCCCCACCCAAATCTCATCTTGAATTGTAGCTCCCATAATTCCCATATGTCGTGGGAGGGACCCAGTGGGAGGTAATCGAATCATGGGGGCAGGTCTTTCCTGTGCTGTTTGTGTGATAGTGAACGAATCTCATGAGATCTGATGGTTTTATAAAGGAGACTTCTACTCTCTCTTTCCTGTCGCCACATGAGATGTGCCTTTGCTCCTCCTTGCCTTCTGCCATGATTGTGAGGCCTCCCCAGCCACATGGAACTGTGAGTTAATTAAACTTCTTTTTCTTTATAAATTACCCAGCCTCAGGTATGTCTTTATTGGCAGCATAAGAATGGATTAATACAGATGGCATGGAGAGGGGTGTTCAGGGACAGGTTCAGGCCATCAGCCCTGGGCTTCCAACAGGGTCAAGAAGGGGGAATGACAGTCATGGACAGTTCAACTGGGCTATGATGAAGGGAGCCAGGGAGGAAGCTGTGGTTTAAAGAGTAAGTGAAGGTTCTGGTAGAGTCAGAAATTATGGTCAGAAACTGAAATACACTTTATTTATTTATTTATTTATTTATTTATTTATTTATTTATTTATTTTTTGAGACAGAGTCTCACTCTGTCACCCAGGCTGGAGTGCAGTGGCATGATCTGGGCTCACTGCAAGCTCTGCCTCCCGGGTTCACGCCATTCTCCTGCCTCAGCGTCCCAAGTAGCTGGGACTGCAGGCGCCCGCCACCACACCCGGCTAATTTTTTTTTGTATTTTTAGTAGAGACAGGGTCTCACCGTGTTAGCTAGGATGGTCTCGATCTCCTGACCTCCTGATCCGCTTGCCTCAGCCTCCCAAAGTGCTGGGATTACAGGTGCAAGCCCCCACGCCTGGCCTGAAATACAGTTTATTTGAGGTGATGGCAAGTTCTGGGGACATGGAGTGACATGTGAAATCTGGGTCATGGTCGTTGAAGTTGAGAAGGTCAAGGAGTGATGAAAATAAGGCACTGATTGGTCATCTACATGGGCTCTGAAGCTTCCCAGTGTGGAATCTGGACTTGCCATGAGAGAATGATGGACAGAAAGAGGGTAGAGTCCTCTATGAAAGCATAGTAACCAGATCTAAATGTTATAATTAGGCTTCATGACCTCACTAGGGATATGTCAGTCTAAAAGCCACACAGAGTGACTAGTCTGATTTGCCCTTTCAAATATCCTTTGAATTTTTATTATCTCTGTAAGACAAGGGCGATTCACTGTGAGCAAAAGGTGACATCTCAGAATTGTAGTCTATATTGTCTCATCCCTCTGCCTCCTTCTCTGAAGGAGATTGATCTTGTCAACAGACCTAGGTTGAAATTTACACTCCCACCAACAGCACATAAGCATTCCTTTTTCTCTGCAACCTCTCCAACGCCTGTTATTTTTTAACCTTTTGATAACAGCCGTTCTGATTGGTGTGAGATGGTGTCTTATTGTGGTTTTGATTTGTATTTCTATAATGATCAGTGATGTTGAGCTTTTTTTCATGTGCTTGCTAGCCATATATGTATCTTCTTTTGAAAAGTGTCTGTTTATGTCCTTTGCCCACTTTTTAATGAGGTTGTTTGTTTTTTTGCATAAATTTAAGTTCCTTATAGATGTTGGATATTAGACTTTTGTCAGTTCATAGTTTACAAGTATTTTCTTCCATTCTGTAGGCTGTCGGTTCACTCTGTTGATTTTCTTTTCTTTTTTTTTCTTTTTTTTTTTTTTTTTGCTATGCCAAAGCTCTTTAGTTTAATTAGATCTCATTTGTCAATTTTAGCTTTGTTTGCCTTTTCTTTTGGCATCTTCATCATAAAATCTTTGCCTGTTCCTATGTCCAGGATGGTATTGCCTAGGTTGTCTTCTAGGGTTTTTCTAGTTTTGGGTTTTACATTTAAGTCATCAATCCATCTTGAGTTAATTCTTGTGTTTGGTGTAAGGAAGGTGTCCAGTTTCAGTCTCCTGCATATGGCTAGCCAGTTATCTCAGTACCATTTACTGAATAGAGGGTCCTTTCCCCATTGCTTGTTTTTGTTAGCTTTGTTGAAGATCAGATGGTTGTAGGTGTGCAGCCCTATTTCTGGGATCTCTATTCTGTTTCATTGGTCTATGTGTCTGCTTTTGTACTAGCACCACGCTGTTTTGGTGACTGTAGCCCAGAAGTATAGTTTGAAGTCTGGTACTGTGATGACTTCAGCTTTGTTCTTTTTGCTTAGGACTGCCTTGGGTGTTCAGGCCTTTTTATGGTTCTATATGAATTTTAAAATAGTTTTTCTAGTTCTGTGAAGATTGTCATGGGGAGTTTAATAGGAATAGCATTGAATCTATAAATTGCTTTGGACAGTATGGCCATTTGGCCATTTTAACAATATTGATTCTTCCTATCCAGGTGCATGGATTGTTTTTCTGTTTGTTTGTGTCATCTCTGATTTTTTTAGCAGTGTTTTGTAGTTCTCCTTGTAAAGATATTTCACATCCATGGTTATCTGTATTCCTATTTTTGTGGCAATTATGAATGGGATTGCATTCCTGGTTTGACTGTTGTTGGTATATAGGAATGCTATGATTTTTGTGCATTGATTTTGTACCCTAAGACTTTGCTGAAGTTGTAATACAACCATTGTAGAAAACAGTGTGGTGATTCCTCAAAGAACTGGAAACATAAATAGCATTTGACCCAGCAATCCCATTACTGGGTATATACCTAAAGGAATAGAAATCGTTCTGTCATAAAGACACGTGCACACATGTGTTTATCACAGCACTTTCACAATAGCAAAGACATGGAATCAATCTAAATTTCCATAAGTGGTAGACTGGATAAAGAAAATGTGGTACGTATACACAATGGAATACCATACAGCCATAAAAAAGAATAAGATTGTGTTCTTTGCAGGAACATGAATGGAGCTGGAGGCTTTTATCCTTAGCAAACTAACACAGAAACAGGAAACCAAAAACTGCATGTTGTTGTAAGTAGGAGTAAAAGGATGACAACACATGGACACAGAGGGCAACAGGAGATACTGGAGCCTACTTGAGGGTGGTGTTGGGAGGAGCAAGAGGATCAGGGAAAATAACTAATGGGTGCTAGGCTTAATACCTGAGTGATGAGATAAACTGTACAACAAAACCCCATGACACAAGTTTATCGAAATTACAAACTTGCATGTGTACCCCTGAACTTAAAATAAAATAAACAAAAAAGACTTAGGTGTCCATTATATTTCAGATTACTACAGCTATAGAAGCTATTGATTTATGAAAACAGTTTGTCTGCTCATAGCTGTTGTACCTGTGTGACTGTTAGTATACCTGAGTGTTTATGCTTGCAAAAATATGCATTTATTTTAACATTCAAATATTTTATTTTATTAATATTTTATTAAATATTTTAATATTTAAATGCTATAGCCTATTTTATTGTGTTGGCCAATTTTATTATGCTGGCTATGAAGTGTTGTCACTTTTTTTTTTTTTTTTTTTTGAGACGGTGTCTCGCTCTGTTGCCCAGGCTGGAGTGCAGTGGTGCAATCTCGGCTCCTGCAAGCTCCACCTCCCGGGTTCACGCCATTCTCCTGTCTCAGCCTCCCAAGTAGCTGGGACTACAGGCGCCCACCACCACGCCCAGCTAATTTTTAGGTTCCTTATTTTTTTGTATTTTTAGTAGAGACGGGGTTTCACCATGTTAGCCAGGATGGTCTCGATCTCCTGACCTCGTGATCTGCCCACCTCGGCCTCCCAAAGTGCTGAGATTACAGGACTGAGCCACCGTGCTGGGCCCCATTGTCATATTTTATATGACAAACATGTTAAAAACAACATGCTTTTAAATACTCTTTAAAATGCAAATAAATATATTTTGAATAATTTTAAAATTATTTTTTAAAAATATTTTCAGAATTTTTATCTTTGAGGATTGTGATTGTTCGGATTTTAGACTTTAGGGATTTTGATGTTTTTTTGATTTCAACATTCAGGATTATAGTGTTTGGAATTGTGTCTCTCAGGATTATGACCCAAACCAAAAATAACTACGATTAATATGCTAAAGACTCTAATGGACAAAATAGACAGGATGCAAGAACGGTTGGGCAATGTAAGCAAAAAGGTGAAACTTTTAAGAAAAAAATCAAAAGGATAGCTAGAGATTTTAAAAAAAAGAATGGAGAATATATACCATGATAACTGTAACAGAAATGAAGAATGTCTTTGATGGGCTTATTAGTAGACCAGACAGGGCTAGGGAAAAAATTTCTGAGCTTGAAGATATCTCAGTAGAAACCTCCCAAAATGAAGAGCAAAGACAGAAAAGGTTGAAAGAAAAAAAAAAACAGAGCAGAATATCCAAGAATTGTGAGATAACTACCAAAGGTATAACAGGTGTATAATGAAAATACTAGAGGGAGAACAACTAGAGAAAGGAACAGAAGAATTATTTGAAGCAATAATGACTGAGAGTTTCCCCAAATTAACGTTAGACACTAGACCGCAGATCAAGTAAGCTCAGAAAACACCAAGCCGGATAAATGCCAAAATACAACATGTAAGCATATAATTTTCAAACTACAGAAAAGCAAAGATAAAGAAAAAATCCTGAAAGAAGCCAGAGTGGATGGTGGGGTGGGGGTGTGTGTGTGTGCAGAAACAGCTTGCGTTTAGAGACGAAAAGATAAGAATAACATCTGACTTCTCCTCAGAGACTATGAAAGAAAGAAAAGAGTGAGGTGAAATATTTAAATGTTGGGGAAAAACCTCCACCAACCTAGAATTCTCTACTAAGCAGAATTATTCTTCAAAAATATACGATAAATAAAAACTTTCTTAAACAAATAGAAATTGAGGGATTTATTTTATTTTATTTTATTTTTTGCCAGAAGACTACCTTACAAGAAATGTTAAAAGAAGTTCCTTAGAGAAGGAAAATAATATAGGTCAGAAATTCAGATCTACGTAAGGAAAGGAAGAGCATTAGAGAAGGAATAAGTGAAAGTACGATAAAAACTTTTATTTTTCTTATTCTTAATTGATATAGCATACAATAGCTTGTTCAAAATAATAGCAACGATATATTCAATTGTGTATACTTATGTATACATATAAGCTTAGATATGCCTATGCATAAGAAATGAATGACAGCAGTGATACAAGGTACAGGAGAAAAATTTAGGATTACTTTGTTATTATAAGGTCCTTCTATTCTCTGTGAAGCAGTGTAGTATTATTTGAAGGTGGGCTTGGATTGGTTGTAATATTTCTTATGCATAAGCATATCTAAGCTTATGTGTATACAAAAGTATACATAATTGAATATATTGTTGCTATTATTATTTTGAACAAGCTGTAAACTCTAGGACAACTATTTTTAAAAGTTTTGAAAAAAATAAGTATAACTGATATGTTAAAAAATGAGAGAAAATTGAATCATATAAAATACCCATTTGAAGTCAACAACAAAAAAGAAAAAGAATGGAAACAAAAATAGAAACAAAGGGAAGGGCAATAAATAGAAGACAGTAACAAAAATGGTAGTTATTAATCTAAGTATATCAATAATCACCTTAAACCCTAATTGCTACTTTATTAAGAGACAGAGATCTTCAGAGTAGATAACAAAACAGTGTCAACTATATGTTATCTGCAGGGAATCCAATTAAACATTAAGATGCATATAGATTAAAAGTAAATGGATGGAGAATATATACCATGATAACGCTAATCAAAACAAAGGAGATACAGCTATATTAATTTGAGACAGAGAATATTCAAGGCAAATAAGTTATCAGGGATAACTTCAGGCATTACATAATGATAAAGGGGTCAATTCTCCCAGAAGAAATAACAGTCTTCAATGTGTATGTGCTTAACAACAGAGCATTAAGATACGTGAGGGAAAAGCTGGTAGAAATAGAAGAAGTAAATGAATCTATTATTATTGGAAATTTCAACTCTTCTTTATTAGAAATGAACAGATCCAGCAGACAGAAAATAAATAAGAACATAGTTGAACTAAATAATATCACTGATTAACTGAATATAATTGACATCTATCAACTTCTTCATCCAACAACAGCAGAATACACAGTCTTCTTAAGTTTTCCCATGTTTTCTAAGATAGATTACACTCTGGGCTAAAAAACACACTTTTAAAAAGCTGAAAGATTAGAAATCATACAAAGTATTTTCTCTTACCAAACTAGAATTAGAGATAATAACAAAGATAGATGGCAATCCCAAAATATATGAAGATTAAACAATCCACTTCTATTTCTCTTCCACCTTTATGAAGGTATGATCAACAAGGGAGGCAGAGCTTGCAGTGAGCCGAGATTGCGCCACTGCACTCCAGCCTGGGCGATGCAGCGAGACTCTGTCTCAAAAAAAAAAAGAAAAGAAATTGTATATAGTTAAGGTGTACAACATGATATTTTGATATACATATGCATTGTAAATTATTAAATGACATATTTGAAACCTTACATGTTTATTATTTTTGTGGTAAGAACACTTAAGATCTATTCACTTAGCAATTTGCAAGCATACAATACGTTATTATTAAGTATCATCACCATGCTGTAAAACAGATCTGCAGAACTTAAACTTGTTCATCCTGCATAACTAAAACTTTGTATCCTTTGACCAACATCTTCATTCCTTCGCCTTCCCCTAGACCCTGGTAACTATCATTCTATTTTCTGCTTCTATGAGTGCAACTCTTTAAGATTCCACATATAAGTAAGATTATGCAGTATTTGTTTTTCTTTGTCCATTTTATTTCACTTAATATAAGCCCATCAGGTTCATACATATTGTTGCAAATGACAGGATTTGTTTACGACTGATTTTTTTTGTGTGTATGTACCATGTTTTCTTTATCTATTCATCTATCATTAGATACTTAGGTTGGTTCCATATCTTGGTTATTGTAAATAATGCTGCAATGAACGTGAGAGTGCAGATATCTTTTCAACATACTGATTTCATTTCCTTTGAATATACCCAGAAGTGGGATTGCTAGATTATATGTTAGTTCTATCTTTAATTTTTAAAGAACCTCCAAACTGTTTTCCATAATGGCTGTCCTAATTAATAACACATGAGTCAAAGAAGAAATCATATGAGAAATTAAAACGTATTTTATCTAATTAAAAATGAAAGCACAAGTTATCAAAATTTTGAGATGCAGTGAAAGCAGTGCTTACAATAAAATTTATGGCATTGAAAAGTAAGAAATATCTAAAATTGAAAATCTAAGCTTCTACCTTAGAAACTAGAAGAAGAAAAATTGAAGCCAAAGTAAGCACAAAAAAATAATAAAAATTAAAGCAGAAATCAATGTAAATTGAAAACCAAAAATTGCTAGAGAAAATCAACAAAGTCAAAAGCTGATTCTTTGAAAGGATCAATAAAATCAATAAACCTCTAACCAGGCTTACTAAGAAAAAGTAGAGAAGACAACAAATTACTAATACCAGAAATGAAATAGAAGATATCAATAAAGATCTCATGGACATGAAAAGAACCTAAACATCAAGTTGTGATATCATCTCTATGTTCAGAAATTTGGTAACTTAGATGAAATGGACCAAACCCTTGAGAAACACAATCTGCCAAAACTCATGCAAGAAGAAATAAACAATCTGAATCAGCTTATAACTGATAATGAACTTGAAGAAATAACTAATAATCTTCTAAAACAGAAAGTACCAGGTCCAACGGGTTCACTGGTGAATTTTATTTAAGAAAGAAATTATACCAATTCTCTACAGTCTCTTTTATACAATAAAAGCAAAGGAGCTACTTCCTGATTCATTCTATGAGGACAGCATTAACCTAACACCAAAAGCAAAGATATTACAAGAAAAGAAAATTATAGACCAATATCTCTCATAAACATGCATGTAAAAATCCTCAAAAAATATTGGCAAATCAGATTTTAAAATATATAAAAATAATTATACATGATGATCAAATGAGATTTATCCCAGATGATGCAGGGCTGGTTCAACATTCAAAAATTAATGTCTTTAATTTCATCAACAGGTTAAAGAAAAAAAATTACATGATCATATTAGTAGATACAGAAAAAGCATTTGGCAAAATCTAACAGCCATTCATGATAAAAACTCAGTAAACAAGAATAAAGGCGAACTTCCTTAACTTGACAAAAAATGTCTACAAAAAAACCTATAGCTAACAACATAGTTAATGATAAGAAATGAGAAACTATCTCATGAAGATTTGGAACAAAGCAGGGATGTCTTAAAACTCCTTTTAAACACCATACTGGAAGCCTTAGATAGTACAGTAAGACAATAAAATAAAAGGTATACTCATAGGGAAAGAAGAAGTAAAACTGTTCGTAGGTGATATGATTGTCTATGTGGGAAATTGAAAGAACTGACAAAATAATTCTTAGAACTAAGAAAAGATTATAGCAATTTTGCAGGATATGAAGTAAACACAGAAACATCAATGTCTTTCCTACATACTATAAATGAACACATGAAATTTGAAATTTATTTATTTTTTATTTTTTTATTTTTTTAACTAAAGTAGAGAGTTTATTCAAATAGTAAAACCAAGGCCCAGTTACAGAAAGAAGATAAACCATCGTTATGAAGACAATATGGCAAAGTGGTCGGGGTGCTGGCTGTGCAGTCAGAGGATTCCCTGAATGTTGGCTCTACAATTGACCAATTATATAACCAGGTAGAGGGATGGCCAAAAAAAAAGAAAACCCCAAATAGCCTCAATTCTCCACACCTCCCTATATTCTCATTCTTTGCGATGTAACTTTGCAGTTCTTTCTATCAAGAGGAGGAATCTATTTTTCCATCTTTTGAATCTGGGCTAGCCTGTGACATGCTGTGGGCAAAAGAAAGGAGCAGAATTGTGATGCGGTGCCAGTTCTAACCTACAGCCCAAGAGGCCTTGCATACCTCAGCTTCCTCTCTTGGAATCCTGTTTAGCTGCCATGTGAGCGTGCTTGCACTAGCCTACAGGGGCAGAGACGAGTCAGCTCAGCTGTTCCACCTAAGGCTCCAGACTTGTGAAATTTAAAACAACACAATTTACATTGGCACCTCCCCAAATTAAATAGCTGTAAATCAAACAAAATATGTGCAAGATTATTATGAGGAAAACTACAAAACTCTAATGAAAGAAATAAAAAAACTAGATAAATGGGAAGATATTTCATGTTTATGTATATTAAGACTCAATAGTGTCAAGACATCATGTCTATAGGTTCGATAAAATCCTAGTCAAAATCCAAGCAATGTAGATATCAACAAACTGATCCTAAAGTTTTTCTGAATTGACAAAAGACTCAGAATAGTCAAATACAATATGGAAGAAGAATAATAAAGTTGGAGGATTGATGTTAACTTACTTCAAGATTTACTATAAAGCCACAGTAATTAATATAGTGTGATATTAGTGAAAGAACAGACAAATAAGTCAAAGGAACAGGATAGACAGTCCAGAAATAGATAATATAAGTATAGTCAACTGATCTTTGACAAAGGAATAAAGGCAATACAATGGGGAATAGGTAATCTTTTCAACAAATGGTGCTAGAACAACTGAATATCCATATTTGAAAAAAAAAGAATCTAGATATAGACCTTACATTTGTCCCAAAAAATTAACTCAAAATACATCATAGACCTATATGTAAAATGCAAAACTATAAAACTCCTACAAGATTACATTGAAAAAAACTTAGATGACGTAGGTTTGGGCAAAGGCTTTTTGGATACAACACCAAAGACATAATCTTCTAAAGAAAGAATTGGTAAGCAATATTTAATTAAAATTTCTGCCCCGAGAGACATAATCAAGAGAATGAAAAGACAAGCCACAGACAGAAAATATTTGCAAAAGACGTAACTGATGAAGGATTCTTAACCAAAATATATAAAGAACCCTCAAAACTCAACAATAAAAAAGAACAACCTGATTTTAAAAATGGGCCAAAGACCTGAACAGACCTCTCATCAAAGAGATACGCAAATGAGAAATAAGCATATGAAAAGATGCTCTGCATTATATGTCATTAAGGAAATGCTAATTAAAACAAGTGAGATACTGCTGAAGGCCTGTTAGTATGGCCAAAACCCGAAACACTGACAACCCTCATTGACAGCAAAATGGAAGGCAACAGGAGCTCTTATTCATTGCTAGTGGGAATGCAAAATGGTACAGCTGCTTTGGAAGAATATTTGACACTTTCTTATCAAACTAAACATACTTTTATGATGTGATCCAGCAATTATGCTTCTTGGTATTTACCCAAAGGAGTTGAAAATTGTATCCACAAAAAAAATGCACAAGGTTGTTTATTGCAGCTTTATTAATAACTGGCAAATGCATCCAACATCTTGGAAGCAACCAAGATGTCCTCCAGTAAGTGAATGGATAGATGAACTGTGGCACATCCAGACAATGGCATATTGGTCAGCTGTGAAAAGAAATGAGCTATCAAATCTTGAAAAGGAGACTTAAATGAGTACTTATCTTATTACTAAGTGAAAGAAGCCAATATGGAGAGGCTACATACTGTTTGATCCAACTCTATGACACTGGAAAAGGCAAAACTATGGAGACAGTAGAAAGTTCAGTGGTTGGCCAGGGTTAGAGAAAGAGATGAATAGGCAGAGAACAGAGGATTTTTAGGGCTGTGAAATTATTCTGTATGATACTGTAGTGGTGGATACGTATTATTATATGTTTATCAAAACCCACAGAATATACAACATCAAGAGTGAACTCTGATGTAAACTATGCACTTTATGTGATAATGATGTGTCAGTGTAGGTTGATTAATTGTAACAAATGCATCACTCTGGTGCAGGGAATTGATACTGGAGGGGGAGAGGCTGTGCATGTACAGGAACAGGGGCTTTATGGAAAGCTCTGTTCCTTTCTCTCAATTTTGCTGTGAGTTACTAGAACTGCTCTAAAAATAAAGTCTATTTTTAAAAGTATTAAAACAAATTACTCTGAAGTCTACCTGGATTTATGTGAGAAGAAATGTGGTTTGTTAGTGGAGAATAGAAATATTCAAGGTAACCTCAATGCAAATGTGTTTTGCTTAATGAATGCTGCTGAAAACTAGGACAGCAGAGAAGAAAAAAAAGAGACAAGTGGGAAAGACATAAATTATAAACTCTGTTTTTCATAAAGGATAAACCTCTCCCTTGGGTTCTTTTACATTGCTATGGAATTCTCTGAATTTTCTAATTTGATAAGCATTTCCTCAGCTATGTTATTTATTTTTTCTTAGTTTATATAAATATAGGGATTTCCATTGGTGATCAAGTAATTGTAAAGAGCATTATTTAACATTTATTATGTATTCAGCTGTAGCATATTTTGTTACATGGTGTTTTTGAATTTAGTAAACCTCCATACCAACACATAATGTTTTATGTTTATCTAGTCTCAGTGATAATCTAAGTTTCTGAGTATGTGACAATAGATTCACTGAAATCACAGGGTAATAATTTAAAAAAACAATTATTTGGGAGAAGGCATGAGTTTACAGGTAGTAAGGGATCTTG
The DNA here is from genome assembly GCF_028885655.2 of Pongo abelii. Lineage (NCBI taxonomy): Eukaryota > Metazoa > Chordata > Mammalia > Primates > Hominidae > Pongo > Pongo abelii. The sequence continues at coordinate 100,983,252 of NC_072001.2, read as the reverse complement.
TCTATGGGCCCTTAGAAGACACTATCAATTATAGTCATACCTGGCTTAACAAAGAGGACACTGATAAGGTTTGGATGTTTGTCCCTTCCAAATCTTGTGTTGAAATGTGACCTCCAATGTTGGAGATTGGGCCTAATGGGAGGTATTGGATCATGGGAGCAGATCTCTCATGAATGGGTTAGCACCATCTCCTTGGTGATGAGTGAATTCTTGCTCAGTTATTTCGTGTGAGATCTAGTTGTTGAAGAGAATGTAGGACCTCCCCATTCCCTCACTTAACATGTGATAGGCTGGCTCCCTCATTGACTTCCACCATGATTGTAAGCTTCCTGAGGCCCTCGCCAGATGCAGTTGTCTGTGCCACTCTTTGTGTACAGCCTGCAGAACCATGAGCTAATTAAGCCTCTTTTCTTTATAAATTACCCTGCCCCAGGTATTTTTTTATAGCAACACAAGAACAGACTGACACAGATACCTTCTGAGAAATATACCATTAGGTGACTTCACTGTTAGATGAGCATCATAGAGTGTACTTACATAAACCTAGATGGTATAGCCTACTACAGACCTAGGCTATAAGGTATGACCTGTTGCTCCTAGATTACAAACCTGTACAGCGAGTATTGAACACTGCAGACAACTGTAACACAATTGTAAGTATTTCATGTATCTACACATAGAAAAGGTACAGTAAAAATATGGTATGGTAATCTTATGGGACCCTCATCTAAATTTCATTCTACAGTGCATGACTGTATAGGAATTCTGGGGGCTCTGGGCTGATTTTAAATAGGAAACATTGAAGAAGTGATGGTGGAGAGTCTGGAATTTTCAGTCAGGAGATCAAAATTGTGCTCTAGGTTTTGGTGCTGACCAGCTCCATGACTTTGAAAAATTTACTTAATTTTTTTTTCTGAGTGCAGAATAAGGGGAATTAATGCAATAATTTCTTAAATACCTTTAAGATTTACATAATCTACATTGTGGATACATTGAAGGTTTTATTTTGTGACAATTAGATGAAATCAATCCTTATATTAGGCAAAGATGTGTTTAAATCAATGACACAAAGAAGGCTGCAAATGAAAATCATCCAGACAACTAAAAAAATTGAGATTTCCTGGAACCAAACCAACCAAGAATTACTAAATTATACTGTCTGATTGAAAGGCTCAGCAATCTACACTCTAAAACTGTCCCAGAGTGATTTTAATGCAGGAGGTCCTGAGTTTGAAAATCTCTGGTTTAGTCAACCTCCAAGATGTTTCAGCATCTCTGACTCTCACTGATATTTATTAACGTAATAACTTCATGTTCTAGAACTGCATGCAAATGATAGTGCACTAAAATGAAGAAAATCTGTCCTTAAGAATCACAATTTCAAAAAATGGCACAGGCATGTATTACACAAAATCTATAAATGAATCCACTCAATCATGAATCTCCTTATATAGATATGATTAAAACTCATGCAGTTCTTACAAAAATGGAAAATAACTTCATGGAGTGCAAAACGAATCGAATTCATATTGTTTTGTCAAGATCCCAATGTAAAAACTCTTGTAAATTTAGAATGCATTGGAGATGTTCAGACACAACAACAACAACAAAAATCAGCCAGTAATTGTTAAGTGCAACAAACTTATTTGGTGTGACTCCAGGACACTGAAGTGCGATCATATTCCAGAACTGCAGAAGAAAAACAACTTCCCCTGCTCTTTTCACACATTCTTTTATATGAAATGCGGGAGACAAAAAAATTGGCTAATCATCAGGAAACGATGATGCTTCTTAATGTGATTTCTCTTTGATTGAGATGTATCCCACAGGGCAAATTTGGGCTTCTAGGTGGTTCATGACATCATACAAAACATGCACTAAAATGCAAGAAGAACCAAAAAATAAAACAAACAAACAAAAATGGCAACAACAAAAACAGCTAAAGAATCAAAATAAAGGCACGGGAAATATTTATGAATAAAGCATCCATTATCTTTGATCTCAGCAACATGACCATTGACTTGGCAAGCACTCAAGAAAGTATTTCTTTTATTTGTAAAAGTTGAAGTGATTCCTCATCACATTATTTTTGGTGCCAAAGCTGAGGTTATTTTCTCTGGCTCGACATCTGTGGCTACCCCTAGGAACTAATTGGGCGATAAACATTTTCAGGCTCATGAAAATCAAGCATTAAAAAGATGACCGATAAATATTAGTTTTATAAATGTAACAATAGGGTTTGGTAACTGATCTCTACCCCTTTTGCACAGAACAGATTTCAGAATGCTGGTAGTGAAACCGATGTAGCCATGTGTCAGAGTTGAGGATGTTTGCCTTTGTCTGCACTTGAAACAACTTTGATGTGGCTTAAGATGTGTTTTTGTATTTCGAACAGCCTGCAGAAGGGAAACGAGCAAGGCACAGAATTATTTACCCTTCCCAGGAAAATATTTTAAAAGCTCTATGAGGGCTCCATTTCCTAAAGCCACCTGTCACCTAAAGCACATGTAATAAGCCCCAGATGCTGGATCCCAACCTGCTAACCCCGTGACTCACAGAGAAGGTATTTCACTCATTCCTGGGCACATCCTTAATTCGTTCGAAGCTAAACTTTCAGGCCATATTTTCTGCTTAAACTTAATAACTCAGCTCTGACATTCCTTCCCAGTGACCCTAAAGTTCCGTTTGGCCACCTCGACACCTGCTTCTAAATGCATTAGAAGCACTCAGAATTTTTTTTTTCAAGTATCAATTTTGTTTTCTTTGCTCAGCCTTGAGGCCATCCATTGAATGCACGGAAGTAAAGGATACTTTGTTCTATTCCATTGTGAATTGTGTTAGTATCTTAGGTTTCTCCACTTAAGTTTTTGTTGATGTTGTTTTGAACACAAAAATGTGTTGGTTCATAGATTTTTGAGATCTGTGAAACCTAAGTGTCAAATCTTGATTTTGGAAAATAATGAGGGAAAGATTCTCCAAATCCCCTAAAATTATTTGTATATATATAAATTCTTTTGCAAAAAATAAACTTATAAGTTTATGAATCGTTTCTATGATGTTAAAAAATTGTGACTATATAGTAAGGCTGGCATGAACATTAAAACCCCAAAATACATTATTTTAAATGTATTTAATGATCTAAGAAAATGTATAGTTAAAGATTTCAAGGATCAGAATTGAGACTTTTTATTCTTATTAAGTTTTTTGAAAATCTGAGAACATAGAAAAAGTGCCGTTTTACTGAAAAATTATAACTATACTCAATTTCATTGAGGGAAGAATTATAGGTAAAGTTATTGCAGTACAAATAAGTGACTAAAATTACCTCCCTTATGAAATTATTTTCCCACATTTATCTATTTTTAAAACCAAGTATATTTCTCATGTTAATGAAATTGCAAATCAAAACATGTTCTACACAGGAGAAAAATGTGTTGATTCTGGAGTGTGTGTGTGTGTGAGAGAGAGAGAAAGAGAGAGAGATTATTAGAAATAAATGACTGCTTATGGAAAAAGGATAATCAGAGTGCAAAAAGAATTTTTAAGTCTTAGGACTCCTAAGTTGACTTTGTAAAAATATACAATTTTATCTGAGAACATTTCAGTGATAAGTGACTGTTTTGCTTGTATCAAGGCAATGACACCAATTCGTTATTGATACCTCTCTGTGAGAAGATTTCAAAAACACTGTTCTCAAAATTGCCATATGGTTCAGATAGTGATCGTAAATGGAGGACTTTATTTTTTGGAGGGGGTAGGTCAAGAGGTTAAAATAATAATCTCCATATACAACCTGTTTTGAGCTGCTTTATTCTATAAACCTGGGGTAGGCATGTGTAAAGGACTAGAAACTGGGCTCCCCTATCATATTTCCCTCTAACTCCAGATAACACCAAATAAACCCTTAATCACACAAGAAATCACTCAACTTTTACTACTCCTCCTGCTCCTTGACCTGCCACTAGCCCATTTCATTTCCCATGGTGTGGCCTCTGGCCCCTGTCTTTATAAGCCGTATCACCTGGCCATCACGCAGCTTCCAGCTCCCGGATCCTGTCTGGTTTCTGGTTTCTTCCAGGTTACCCAGAGTTTACAGACTGGATGCACTGCCTCTTGTCCTTCTCTGCCCCTGGAAATGCTTTCTCCCCCAGCCATAAAATCTTCCGCTAGTGCTGGGTCTGTTCTCCCACCAGCCATTTTGAGATCTTAACTGCTTCAGCAAGTTTTTTTTTCTTTCCCATCAGAGAAGTGAAATATTTCTTTCCACCTAAGTTACAGACTTAAAATGATGGCAGCTTTCCATGTGGTTTTCCATTTGCAGGCAGATTGTTCATAGGACTATGTACTTACATACAAGCCTAAAACCCACCAAACATTCTTTGTGAAATGAAAGAAATATGTAATTTCTAACCTGAATATAAGTATCTAATTCTTAACAATCTCTCATCATCTCATCTTCAATATGTCTCAAATTATCTTCACCTCCATCCTTCCTTTCCCTACTCTCCACCTAATGCTTAACTAGTCCCTACTCTAATGTGTTTCTGCTCATGGCACCAAGATGCTTCCATCCCCAGAATTTCAATGAGGCAGGGCCTTCACTCCTCCTCCTCACCATGATGGAGGCAGAATGTTAATGGCCAATCACCCAGAGTTAGACAGATGTGGCTTTGAATCAAAAGTGTTGCAAGATTCTGGATTTGTGAGCTATTAAAATGTTCTCCTGCTGAAAACTGGAGACAAGAGTAGCTACCTAGGGTTATTGTAAGGATTAATGTAATTTTGTAAAATACTTTGCATACCACTGGAAAAATAGGAAATAATAAATATCAGTTATTGTTTTTCTATTATTTAATCATTTTTATTATTATAAATCTTTAATATTATATCTCATTGCCCTTCTCTGTTAGTGAGGGTTAAACCAGGAAATTAGACCCCTAGAACTGGAACACACACAAACACACACACACACGCACACATACATCATATAATTTATAGGAATTTGGTTTATATAATTGTGGCAGCTGATTAAAGAGTTTCTGTAAAGCTGTTGTGCTGTTATCTTCACATCTGATACTGGAGTTTCAAGCCCACAAGGCAGGCAGGCAGAAAGAAAAAATGGGTGTAAAGGGCAGAACAGCAAGATCAAGTAGGATGAAAGGAGACATGTGTCACTTCTTAGTGCCTCTGAATTTGATGGTATCATTGTCCCCCAGAAACTGAGACCCTTTGTTATGAAGCTAAATGCATAAACTTGACCCAGGAATTAGAGAAGCTGAGGGATGCTCTAGGGGAAGGTGGAGCGGTTGCTGGCCCAGTTGCTGCTTCACACAAAGGAGGTAAGTCAGCAGATCAGCAACAGTGTATGAGCTACAAAATGTCTGTTTCTTCCTTGCACCCTCCAAACCCACTTAAAAATCTTCTTTGTGGTCCATTCAACCCAGAAACATACAAGAAAGAGGGTTTGGGGAGATGCAGATTTGACTGGCCTAGTGGAGCCATTACAAAGCCACTATGCCTTTCTTTAAAATACGTCATCTTCATAAAGCATTGGTTTCCAAATCGTTTTTTGCTTATTCATTTTCCTTTCTTTTCCATCAGTTTTCCCTTTACATTGTGCCCCATAGACCTCTGTTCTTCTCACATTCCCATTCCTAATCTGATGCCACTCAAGGCTTCCCACAAGGAGGGGCCCACTCGTTAACTTTACAATTATGTCCTTGGGGTGGCCAAGTTGATCTTACTGCTCTTCCCAAAGCACACTGGATTATTTTGTCTTCTATGATTTTGATCATGACTGTATTCTCACTTAGAAAACACTCTCCATTCCTGATTTACCTTAGACTCCTCTTATCTACAATATAGCCGCTTTAGAATCCAAACCATATACTACATTTTCTCCGGAATACCTTCCAACTCCAGGCAGCTCATACCTTTCAGTAGCTTCTGGGCACCGGCATATGCTCCATATTTGGGGCAGGGACTGTGTCTTATATGATAGTTTAATCTCACTTGAAGTATCTTGCAAAGCTGGGAAACTGGTAGGAACTAATTAAATGCTTTTCCAGAGAAGGAAATATAATTTTATATGATTTCTGTTAAATACAAGTAGACAAAAATAATGCCTCTGTGTAAAACCCTACTCTCCAGCATTTTAATGTGTCATTCCTTTTCTGGCTGTTATGGCAATGTCTGCCCAAGGACTCTTGCCTGAGATGTAATCATATGCAATTATCATTGTGTTTTTGTTTAATCCAAATACAGATAATTCAGTATTAATATTCTTCCAGGAAGACTTTTTCTTTTGTATTTTTTCCTCTTAGAGGGAGAAAGCCTCTTACATGCTGTGTAGAGTGGGTGGATTCTCACTTTGCTGAATGTCAGTTTCTCCCTTAAAGTAGGGAAAATGATAATACTTCTTTCATAGAGCTGTTGTGAGGATGAAGTAAGCTAGAAAATAGCTCATTTTGATTCAATGGATATGACATCAAGGTACAGGCAAGAGAAACAAAAATAGACATACAGAACTAAATCAAACTAAAACTTCTGCGTATCAAACGAAACAATCAATAGAATAAATAGGCAACCTATGTAATAGGAGAAAATATTTGCAAATCATATATCAGATAAGAGTTTAATCTCCAAAATGACAAACTCTTGCAACTTATTAGCAAAAACCACCCCTAATAACCCCATTAAAAAATGAGCTAAGGACTTGAATAGACATTTCTCCAAAAAACACATACAAATGTCCAACAGGTATAAAAAAAAGTGCTCATCTTCACTAAATATCAGGAAAATGCAAATCAAAACCACAACAAGATATCCCTTCATACCTGTCAGGATAACTATTATCAAAAAACCAGTGGCAACCAGTGCAGACAAAGATGTGGAGACATTGAAAGCCTCATGCACTGTTGGTGGGAATGTAAAATGGTGTAGCTGATTTGGAAAACAGTATAGAGCAGGGGTGTCCAATCTTCTGGCTTCCCTGGGCCACATTTCAAGAAGAAGAACTGTCTTGAGCCACACATAAAATATGCTACCATTAACGATAGCTGATGAGCTACAAAGAAAAATCACCAAAAAAATCTCATAATGTTTTAAGAAAGTTTACGAATTTGTGTTGAGCCTCATTCAAAGCCATCCTGGGTTCTGGGCTGGACAAGCTTGGTATAGAGTTTTCTAAGACAATTAAAAATAGAACAACCATAGGCTCCAACAAACCCATTTTTGGGTATTTATCCAAAATAATTAAAATCAGGATCTTGAAGAGATATTGGCACTCTCATATTCATTGCAACACTGTTCACAGTAGCCAAGATATGGAGGCCATTTAAATGTCTATCTACAGATAAATATATAAAGAAAAATGGTCTATACATATAACAGAATACTATGCAGCCTTAAAGAAGGAAATTCTGCAATATGTGACAACATGGATGAGCCTTGAAGACACTACATTAAGTGAATAAGCCAGTCACAAAAGGGCATGATTCCACTTATATGAGATATCTACAATAGTCAAATTAATAGAATCAGAAAGTGGAATGGTGGTGGCCAGGAGTCGGGCAGAGGGAAAACAGAGAGTTACAAATCAATGGACATAGAGTTTGAGTCAAGGAAGATAAATTTGCTCTAGAGATCTGCTGTACAACATTGTACCTATAGCCAACAGTAATGCATTATACACTTAACATTTTGTTAAGATGATATATCTCATCTTGAGTATTCTTACTACAATAAATGCAATTTTAAAACTCATATAGAATGTTTGACATCATATTGATGTCATATAGACATCAAAGAAATAAAATATATTTTCCACAGTTTCTCCATTTTTTAAAATAATCACCTTGGCAGATAGATTTTGTAGCTGTAGAAGTCTCTATTGCCATTGATGAGTTTTACACAGAGCTGAATGCTCTGGGGGGTAAGGAAGGGAGTTTCAGTTTCAGTGGGCGGTCCAGGAAGAACCAAAGCCAGCAGGGTTGGGCCTGCACAAGGCTTGTGTAGGGAAGGGCCCTGAAGGGAGAAGACTCCAAACAGTGGCATAGACACTGGAGAAAGAGACCAATTGTGGATTTTGTCCAGTGAAAAGTTACACACTATCTGAGGCAAACTTCTCATGTTTAGTAAAATTTTTAATAAAATTACAAAATTAAAAAAGAAGTAGCTCGGTGCCTAATGCATAGCAAATGATCACTAAATACAAAATGATGTGGCTGATTGAATAATGGCCCCCTAAAGATGTCCACACTGCAATCCCCCTACTGGCTATGTTTCTGTGAGCTCAGCTGGCGAGCTCTTCTGCTGGTCTTCTGCTGGAATCTGTGAACACATGCCTTACATCACAGGAAGGACTTTGCCCATAGGATTGTGTCAAGGATCTTAAGAATGAGGAGATTATTGTGGATTATCTGAGAGGGTTTGATGTAATCACGAGCAGCCTGATGAGAGAGAGAGGTGTATTAAAGTTAGGGAGGGAATGTGTAAGGACAAAACAAGAGGTTGGAGTGATGCACTATCAAGACAGAAGGAGAGGCCACAAGCCAAGGAATGTAGGTGGCATCTAGAAGCCATAGAAGTCAGAAAAAGCAAGGAAATGGAGAATCTTTAGAGCCTGCAGAAGGAACCAGCCCCACTAACACCTTAATTTTCATTCCAGCAGATTCCTATCACACTGGTGACCTCCACAATTGTAAGCTAATAACTTTGTGCTGTTTTCAGCCACTAAGTTTGTGGTCATTTGTTATTGTGACAAGAGGAAACTAACACACATGGTATCACTATATATTCATTTTCCACTTGGCCCATTTTTATCCCCTAGGCACTGAAGTTACTCTTAGCTCTTCTATTCCCAACCTTGCCAGACACCATTTCTGTGCTTTCTCTGGTGGAGGACTCGATGTTTTGAATGCTGGGGACTGATTTATTTCTGTTTCACAGTCCAGATCAGAATTGTGACATGGACAATGTTGTTTTCCAGACCTTGTTCCCCAATGATGTTCTTTATTCCATTGTGGTACTTTATTTTCAGGGCTCAGGGTCCTCTGACATCTGACCTCAATTCGCCTGACCTGCTGCCTAGTCTACTTTTCAGTGATAGATGGCTATGCAAAACATCTTCCCAAACTTGGTGACTTAAAGCAACATCCACCTTCTTATTGCCTAGGTTTCCATGAGCTCAGCTGGGCAGTTCTTCTGCTGGTCTTGCTTATGGCCTCTCATAGGCTTGTAGTCACCCAGTGACTGGGGCTGGAGTCATGGAGGCTTGGTTCCTATGGGGGCAATGCTGGGGGGCTCGCCCTCATTATCTAGTCTCAGGGTCTTTCCACTACAAACGGGACAGATGTACTTCTTATGTGTACTCTCTGCATGCTTGTATTCATTTCCTGGGGTTTGTGTAAAAGATTAACACAAACTGGGGTGGCTTAAGAGGAATTTACTTTCTGACACTTCTGGAGGCCAGAAGTTGGAATCCAGGGGTCCTCAGGGTTGTGCTCCCTCCAGTCACTCTAGGGGAGAAACCTGGAGAAACATCTTCCAGCTTCTGGTGGCTCCAGGTGTTCCTTGACTTGTGGCAGCATCACTCCAATCTCTGCCACTGCCTCTGCATGGCCTTCTCCTCCTCTGTGTCTCAAATCTCTCGCTCTGTCATCCAGGCTAGAGTGCAGTGGCATGATCAGGGTTCACTGCAGCCTTGACTTCCGGGGCTCAAGTGGTCCTCCCGCCTCAGCCCCCCAAGTAGGGGGTGCGCGTTACCATGCCAAGCTAATTTTTTTAATTTTAGTAGAGCTGGGGTCTCATTATGTTGCCCAGGCTGGTTTCAAATTGCTGAGCTCAAGCAGTCCTCCCGCCTCAACCTCCCAAAGTGATGGGGTTACAGGTGCAAGCCACTGGGCCCACTGACCTTTTGAAAAATAAGGACATTGTTATTGGATTAAGAGCCCACCTGGATAATCCTGGATGATCTCAAGATCTTTAACTGAATAAGATATGCAAAGACCTTTTTTTCCAAATAAAGTCACATCCACAGGTCCTAGGGCTTAGGACACAGACATATCTTTGTAGGTGATATCATTTAAGTCACTGCAGCTCCCCACAGCAACCACTTCAAGAGAGAAAGTAGAAGCTGCCATGCCTTGTAAGGCCCAGAATTGGCCTGGGGTCATGGGGGCCCATGTCCCTATTTATTACATGTTGCAGGTCCAGCCCAGATTCAGAGTATTACATGAACACCAACCCAAAGAAGCATGGCTCACTGGGACAATGACTGCTTATTTGGGGGGTCATTCTTTCTGAAACCACACACATGTCTCCCTGCCTCATGAGTTAGGGCTCTCTGAGTGGACTAACAGTAACCCGGCTCCTTAGAATAAATGGTGATTAAAAGATAACAATGTTTTAATGTGGTTTTCTCCCGAAAAAGAGTGACTTTTAAGTCAACCTCTTCAAAATTTCATGTGAAATCACAACCTGGTAGGAGAAATATTTTCAGTGGAGTGAGGGCTAGGGTGATTATCGGTGCTTTGCAAGTCCCTGCACAAAGACCACTTTGTGCTTTGCCATGAATGGTCTAAGTGCAGAGTGTAGGACTTTCACAGGGACAACTTTGAAGGGTGTGGGTTTTGCAGGCAGACAGATTTGGGCTTCACCTCCGCGGTGATGGTCACTGTGAGACCCTGGGAAAAGTTATCAAGGGTCTCCTCCATGAAATGCAGGGAGTATGCCTAAAGTCCAGGGGTGGATGTGTGGGCTCCATTGATGATAAGGATGGTTATGATCATGATGAAGATACGGTATTGTGAGATCAATGTGACCTGTCCGAGGAGTATGCAAAAAGTATTGATGTACACTTGATTCAAATGGAGCAACGTAAACAACTTTACCTTAGCTGGATACCTAATAGTCAGCTGCATTGTTAAGACTTAACTCTTAATTGCTTTTAATTAATATACAATTTCTCTTTTTCTTTTATTAGTTAATAAACATTCCATATGCAGCACCTGTTGGTTTGCAAACACCATAGAAGAACTTCTGATAATCCCACATCTCTGAACTTGATTTAGGGGTAAGAAAAGGATTGGCTTGATAATTCCTTGAAGAATGAATTTAGTTTAGATTTATTCTGTGTGAGAAGAAAACTCTGATTATGTAGAGTCCAGGTTTGCTCTGGTTTCCTGAACTTTCTCTCTCAGAGCCCACTTCTTGGAAGCAGTCACCGGAGATGTGCACCTGGTGTTAATCGAAGTAGCTGGAGGGGACGTCACGCTCTGATGACAGCAGGGTTTGGTTTCTGTGAGATATTACTCAGAGGGTTTTCTTTTTTCTCTCTCTCTCTCTTTCTTTTTTTTAGAGATGGGGTCTCACTATGTTGCTCAGGCTGGTCACGAATTTGTGGGCTCAAGCAATCCTCCCGCCTTGGCCTCCCAAGGTGCTAGAATTACAGGCCTGAGCCACTGCATATACTTGCTGGCAAACAGTGTCTTTGTGGCTCTAAACTAGCCCCCACTGTGTGTGGCCCTTGGTAGGTTCAAAAACCAGGGCTGGAGAAGGATTCCATGGGCCAAAGAGCTGGCAGAGGCTAAGGGTCTGGGTGAATTGAGCTCTGTGTTGGTGGGTCTCACTGCCTACCCATGAACTGCCTCTGATAGCCGCCAGGGTTCTTCCTTCCTCCTCTCTCCTTCAGTTCTTCCCCTTCATGTGTATTTTCTGATTAGTAGTTGATGCATGTATGGAATTTGGAAGTAGAAGGCCAGTTTTAAATTCAGCTCAATTGCTCATTCCTTCTTCTTGGATTTTTGTCAAATTGTTTTGCTTCCCTGAGCCCAGAATGTTTTTTTCCGTGAAAGGCAAAAAACCACAACTGCCCTGGTCTGTATTTGTGTAAAGACGATGGGATTAGATGAGGCAGTATCTGTGAAAGCTCTTTCACAGAGCTACCTGCCAAGTGCTCCTCACAGGTGAGTGATCATTTGTATATTCCCGGCTGGGGATGAGTGCTTAAACCCATGGATGATTGGAACATTCCAAGAAGTACAGAAAGGAAGTGGACAGGTGGAACTGGGCAGATGGCATGGCCTGGGCCAGGTGTTCTAGGTGCAGAGGAACAAACCTTGAAGATTATCTAGAGTCATACTCATTGTATAGATGAGGAAACTGAGGCCAGAGGGGTGAAGGGCTGAGTCTAGCTCCCAGACTTCCTTTTCTGTCATTATTTTAACAGCATTTATTGTCCACTGCAAAGACCATCTATAGATTTGTTTATTGTTTACCTGCTCTCCTGCCTATTCCAATATCACCTAGGCTGGTAAGCCCCCACCACCCACAGAGAGCTGGAGCCTGTCTTGTTCATGTCTGTGTGCTCAGAGCTGTGGGCAGTGCTGTCACGTAACGGGCCCTGATGAAGAGGCATGAGCAACGTGTCTGATACTTCTCCTGACTCCCGGTCCAGGGGCCTTGCTGGTTCTGCTATTATTTTCCCATTTCAGGGATGGTGCAAATCCTGCAGGGTTGCTCTTTCTTTCTTTTAGGCCTTGGACATCTCTGAAATAGAAGTCCTCAGCAGAGACCTGGCTGTCATTTCCCATCTGCTCCTAGGAAATTAATAGAAACGGAAGATTGCTAATAGGTCAAGAAGCTACCCATGTGGAAGGTGTGAGAGAAGGGAGCTCCATGAGGTCAGACACTGGGCTGGCATGTTTATGGTTGTGTCCTGATGACTGGATGAGAGACTAGCCCAAAGGAGACCCTTGGCAAATGTCTGTTAAATGAAGGAGAGAATGAAGGAATGGCCTCTTTAGAATATTGATAAACGTGTAGCGCAACTGCAAGATGATTGTTCAGTTGACATATCGATGGCCTTTCACTATTCCAAAAGAGGAGGGAAGAGGGCAGAGGGATGACAGGAGGAAACATTGTGTTTTTATCTGTCAATGGACATCAGAATATCTGGTTGGGTAGTTCCTGTGCAGATGGGGGTGGGGCGAGGGCGCAACTGCAGCTGCTGTGGGAATGAGCAAGGCATCACTGAAATCGTAAATATGCCACGGACCCACACTGGGATGCTGACAGATGCCCTCCCTGCAAGGCTCAGATGGGAGGGACTCCTGGAGTCCAGATTTTAAATTAGATTCACCTGAGACCAGTCAGTGAACTGTCATCCTTCGGCTGGAATGGAAAAGGGGAGGGGGGAGGAATGGAAGAAAATCTTTGTAGCCGAGCCGACCTGACTTTCCTCAGTGGGAGACACATGAGTAGTGTTTCATGTCAAGGAGAGGTAGTTAAAATGCAGACTGCTAAAATGCAGACTGCTCGATCCTGGTCTCAGAATTCGGGAGGTGTGGTTCATGCCTGTGGACCACTCATCTTCCCTTCCTTTGATCTATCACTTGATGTGGAGAAAGGTTTTTATGTGTGATTCCCACGTAATGGGTAATTTAGTCCATCCCACTATGGAAAAGTGGTAAGTCTAGTTCTAGTACATTTGCTTCAGTTATTCTTAAAAGTACCTAAAAATATATTATTCTCGTATGCTTTAGAAAGCCTGACTGCGTTTTCTTGGTTGTTTATAATTTTTGAGCTCCTTTTAGCCAGTTGAAAGATAGTGAGTTGCAAATTAAAAAAACAAAATAAGGATGAAGGCATGTACTCTGCCAGTGTGCACATTTAGGTGAGAAATGTGATGTCAATGGAATATATTGGCGCATCGACCAAATAGGGTTTGCCTTATTTATAATTGAAATTGGCACATTACCATGCATGTTAAGTTTCAGGTCCTTTCCTGGTCTTTTTATGCAGTGTAACCCATACTTAAAAAAATACCTCTCCCCTGATTAAAGCCTGAGCATTGTATTTTTGAAGTAGCTTTCTCGGCTAGTCAAACTGAGTCCTAAAGTAGTTTACAAGGAGTCAACCACAGAAACTTAGATTTAAGGCTCAGACATGACCATATCTGACTGAATGAAGTGGCTGCCCACAGAAAAGTTCAAGTTCATCAGATTCGGATGAACTTCTGCAAAACAAGACTAGTAAGCTCCGATTCACACACACCTCACACCTCATGTCTACTCTTCATTTAAAAGTGAATTCAAAAGTTTCAAGGTTGCAGAAGAATTTTCCTTCACATTTTCATTTCTCAGAGGATATTCTACAGGCTGATGTTTCTCCAAGAAGAATATATATTAAAATAATAACTGGCCAAATTGCCCTTGGCCTTTAAAATAGATACTGCCTATCCTTGGCCTTTCCTGGGGAAGGACTTGAAGAAGTAGAGAAATATGAAAAGAAGGAATAAACCTCTGAGTTTCTGTTTTGGTTGAAGAAGTATAAGGGGAGAAGAAGGTGGCTTCCAAGATCTAATGGGATGGAAGAGATTTTGATTTTTTTATCTAACTGGGGAAATGGAGAAAGAATATGTGTGACTGGTGGTTGAGTAATTTCTGAAGTTTTATATCTGACTGCATGTTTTACCAGCTTCAAACCTGATAAAACAGGATGCTTTTTGGACCAACTTTCAGGGGAATTGGGGTGACAGTATTTGTGAACAGGGCTCAAAGTGAATTGAGAACAGGGTATAAAACCTTTGTGGAACACTCTGAGTGAGAGAAAACCTTGTCTGCTGAAGAGAGGCATGATAAGACTTGAGCATAACTGCTTTTTGCTTTTATGCTAAAAAGTTCTCTTTCAAAGCAAAATGCTCCAAGGTTTCCCACACACTTCATTCATCATTAAAGAAAAATAAAATCTTTTCATACATCTTCAGCTTCTTAAAATGTACTCTTCTGTGCTTTAGAGAACTTTCGAATGGTACCCTAAACATTTTAGTAACAGGACAGAATACTTAAGACATGGATGCCATTCTCCCTGCATTTCCCTCCTTTACAACCAGGCAGCCAGGTGGTGAATGTCCTTGTTTCCAGAGAGGCAGGACAAAGAGAAGAAGGTCATTAAAGCTATGATATTTGGTGTCTCCGAGAGGAAAGGAAGGGTAGTTTCCTGGGCTGTAAGGATTCAGGGCAGCTGATGCTGAAGCTCTTGAGACCTTTGAACCACTTAAGGGCAGCACTCTGGCTCAGAGAAGAATGCAGGTATGGTCTGCTTAGACACTTGGTTCCTTGCGTTGGTAACTACTCTGGCTCACGAATGCACAACAGCAGGCAAAGGCACATTGCCGAGAATTGCACAGGCTTTAGCTCTGATATTAGCTATACCAGGATAGTATTAGAGATTAGAAGCTTTTCTCCTGTTTCCATGAAACCAAGTACGTTCTATGGATTCTGGAGTGAACCTGGGAAAGGGAATGTGGCCCAAATAATGCCTGAATTCCATACCAACCCACCAAGATGGGGGCTAGGGTAATTTTAAAAAGAAGGTCCCCAAATTCTTTGATATTTTTCCCCTATAAGAGGTGCAGCTTATTTACATTCTCTTAAGTGTGGGCTATACTTAGTGCCTTGCTTCTCATGAATAGCCTATGGTAGAAGTGATAGATGTCACTTCCAAGGTTAGGTTATAAAATGACTGTGGCTTCTTTCTTGGTGTGCTGTCTCTCTCTGTCCAGTGGATTGCTTGCTGCATGAGAAGCAGGCAGTGATCAGCCCGTGTGAATGGAAGTCCCCAGCTGGCAGCCAGTGGGAAACAGAAGATGTCTTTTATGTGATAGCCACGAGAGTGCCTCTAATCTCATGAGTGATATCCCCCCACCTTTGCCTCACGCTATTCATTAGAAATGAATTAATAGGCCTAGGCCACATTCAAGGGGAGGTGTTTATACAAGATTGTGTATTACAAGAAGTGGGGATCACTGAGGGGGAGGTCATCTTAGTGGATACTATAAGGACCGATTTAGCTTCAAAGATGTATTTTAAGGATGAGGCCACATTTTTTCCTCTGTAGATGGCTCTACATCTCTGTAGATGGCTTTTCCCCTCTGTCTTGCTCTAGTAGTGAATTCCTTACTGAAGAGAATTTCTTGGCACCATGTTTTGTGGCACTCTGGGAAGCATTATTACAGAAAGCAAAACCCTAGTTCCTTTTCAGATTACAAAATCCGCTGCATGTGTGGAGAGCACGCATATAAATCTTTCCTTTCTAACAAACCAGGCCTTATAAATAATCTCCAGGTCAGAGCCTATTAAACCTGGGCAGGCCCAGAGTGAGGCCACACCATGTTGACTCCAGAATCAGCACTTTGGCTTGGGAATGTGGCCTGAGGCATACTTTCGGAGTGATGAGATTGTTCTCAAGAATCAAGGAAGAAACATCACTATGATCAAAATCATCCACTCAGAGAAACAGCGGTTGATGTTACTTTAATAGCATCTATAGAGCTTCCAAATATTAATAATAAAAATCCAGTATTGATTCTTTTTTTTTTTTACCTGCAGTACAATCACAGGGGCAGGGGAAGAGATAAAACAGAATGGCAACACGTCAGGAACATTGTGTTACTAAGCTAATTATAACCTTTCAGCACAGAATTCATTCTACTGTCCATCAATTGGGGTGGAGGTGGGTGGGTCGGGTTGGGGGAGGAGAGAGAGAGAGAGAGAGAGAGAGAGAGAGAGAGAGAGAGAGAGAAAGGCCTGACTGAGATACTAGAATTCTGCGGTTGCAAGCCCTTAAAAATAGCAGAAAGCTGAGAGATGATACATAATATATGAAGCCAGGTACTGAGCCAGAGGCAAGTTTTCTTCCTGTGAATTCTGCCATTTACATCTCTGCTGCGTGTCTCTCAGCAGCACCTTGCCAGGTATAAGGAACATTCTTGGTTGGATTTTGCCTCTTATTTTGTTGGGTTCTCACAGGACTTCTACTTTCAAAACCCCCACCTTTTGAGTGCTGCTTGCTCTCCTGGGCTTCAGGTCTCTCTGTTTTTCTGAACTTCAAAATGCAGATTTGTAAAATAGGATCTCTTTTTCTGTCTCAGAAGGAAAATATTGTGCTGAAACTTTAAGTAGATCTGCTAAATGTACATATTGGTAGTTCTGGCAGTGTGTAACTGACCAAGGGAATCAGCTTGTGGAGCAGATGTGTGGTGTTGTGAAGCCCCGGTATTGTTCATGTAGTGTTGTGGGTCCCCCAGCAGAAGGCGGTCCCATTGAGCCTAGCCACTGTAGCATGGACACAAGGCTGACACTGTGACTGGATTTGCTCCTCCCAAGTCCTTTCACCCCTGATGACCAGTGATGCCATCACTGTAAAGCTCCTTGAGGACGCTGGATACATCCCGTGGATCTAAGTTTTGTTTTGGTTCTCTGACCATAGGGCTTTCAACACATGATTTTGGAATAAATTAACATATCAATGGAAAATATAAATTACATATATGCATACACATGAATGAAACATTCTAACATTGTGTCGGTTTTTGAATGAGGTACTGACATGTGGTGGAAAGTATGTGTGCCTTGGCCTCGGATGATCTGGGTTTAAGCCTTTCTCTTTGTACCAGCTGAATAAACATGGACACATTAATTAAATTCCCCTCTCCACAGTGCATATAATACTGGTAATGCTGATCCCACAGGCTTCTGAGTATAAAAGCATAAACACAGGATAGTCGCTAGGTAGTACTTGGCATTTAGTGGAAGCTCAACAAATGTTTGTACTTCAGGTAGTATAGACAAATGAACAATATGCACTTCTTTTTTTCCGTATCATTATTCTTTATTGGTTTATTGCCTTTATAGGTGTGCTCCTTTCTCTCAGATTGGAAGACGCTGATGATTTCATAAAATTTCTGGTGTCTCAGTGCCAGATTGAGTACTTTACACAGTACTCAAATTTTTTTAGAAATTAATTTTTTTAAAGAGTTGTTTAAATGAAAGAAGGTCTAGAATCAAATCACGGCCTGAATTCCTCTGTGACCAAGAGCTTTAATATTTCTGGGCCTCCTTTTCCTCAGTTATAAAAAAGAGGATTAAAAACATCTGTCTTTCAGAGTTGCAATGGCAAATGAATATGTTAAAGTGCTTAGTGTGGAACCTGGCACACAG
This sequence comes from Pongo abelii, assembly GCF_028885655.2. Taxonomy (NCBI): domain Eukaryota; kingdom Metazoa; phylum Chordata; class Mammalia; order Primates; family Hominidae; genus Pongo; species Pongo abelii. The sequence goes on along the minus strand of NC_072001.2, from coordinate 100,965,250 downwards.
TAGGTCCATAACAAATTTTAGTTCCCCTTCTTCCTTCTACTCAAAATGCTGAGAATCTCTCATCTCTGCTCTGATCCTGGGTGGCTCTGGTGACGTCTTTTGTTCAGTAAATCCATGTCTCAAGGGGCATGTGACTGGAGGCAGCAGATTGGATGTGTAAAGGTACAAGAGAAGCCATCCCTGACTCAATTCATCTCCCTCTGCTGATGGATGGATGGGTGAAAAAAATAATAGTGAACACTCAAAACCCAGTGGCTCAGCTCAGGAAGTAAAGTAGAAAAGAATGTAAAAGTAGAGTTCCTGGTTACCTGTTTTCTTTTATTTTTTTCCCTTTCTACTGCCGGTTTCCTTGCTGTCTCCTGAACCCATCTGAAGCCAGATCTTGTGTCAGGCTACCATTTTTCAGTTCTTGCCTCTCTCACTTTTATAAATTTATAGGTTGGTTATCATAAGTCCATCTGCCTTTTTTCTAAAATACTTTAAATGCAAGAAAGCATTGTTAGCAATATAGCTGATGTTCATCTTGCTGTGTCAATCCTTAAGCACCTTGCTTAAGGATAGGTGCTCATGGCTAAAGACAGGTGGGCTGTTTGCAACTCAGCTCATGCCTGAGGCTTGACTAAGCATCTTCTTCTCAGGGTATAGACTCATTTTCTTCCCAAATGGCAGCCGTGTTCTCCTAAGGAAGGAGCTGAGTTGACTGGGAGCTCCAAGAGCTTTTGGGAAGACCTACCGAGAACTTTATGATAGGCTGAGAAGTACTTTGTGGAATAAGACAAATTTAAGTAAAAGCCTATGCTCCTCTTCATTTTCTATTTCTCCACCCTCCACCTTCCCAATTCGCCTTCCCCAGCAATTAGTGGGCTTCTGCTAACTCTGTAAAATGGACAAAGAGAGATAAAAGTAGTTTCTTGGTTTTGGTTTCATAAGTCCTAAACCCATTAAAAGAATTTTTAAAGTAATTCCTAAGTACACCATTAAGGAGGAAGTGCCCCTCTGGGAGAGTCATCAAAATTGAGCAAAGGGGATGATTTCTTCTAATATAAAGGCAGATTTCTTCTGGGGTGGGAGTGGATCCTGAGCCCTGGATAGATGAGCCTAGAGAGAGGTTTGGGGCAGAAGCCTGGTGAGTTTGCCAATCATTGGAGAGAGAAGGTCTGTCCGGTGTGCCCCAGTAGATGGGACTATGCCAATCTCCAAGAGATGTCTGTGCTTGCAGGGCAATTCAGAAGTAAGAAAGAGCCTCTCACTGGACTGCAGAACAACTCAAGGTCCACGGTAGCAAAGTCTCAGTAGACATACAGGTGGACATGGGGCTTGGGGACATTTGGAGGGGCTCCATGACATTGACTGGAGTGTAAGTTTCTACAATCCTGCTGAAATAGGTGATTGAAATAAAGATGAAATTTAATTACGGAACAAGGAAAAGTAAATTCCTTACACAATAGAGTTTATGGCCCTAAAGCTATTTTCTCTACATTTGTCTCTATTTTATTGACATCAGGTTGATGTGTACAAGGACTTTACACTTTGTTTTGATGGGAATGGGCAAAAGACCCCACCTGGAGCTCTCAGGGAAGTCTTCTCCACCATTGCCTTTGCTCTGTCATCTCAACTTGCTCAGATCTCACACACTGGTCATAGCTTTGTCCTGATTTTCCCCAAAAGTGGACCATATATCTTCAGGCAGATAGATCCATATTAAACAGACAGACACCAAAGACATACAAAATTCCAAGCCCTGAGTAGAGAAATGCAAGTTGTTTGGTGCACTGGGTGCAATATTCATCAGGACTTATGTTGAAAATCACAGAAAAACTAACTCAGTTTAGCTGGAGCCCGTAGGCAATTTCCTGCATGATAGACTCAGAAAGTCCAAGGAGATTCTGACATAGTAGAATCAGGTACAATTTATTCAAGACTAGGTTTCTTTCTTCTATTTATTTTGGCATCATCCATAGGTGTGGGTTGTTTTCGTTGTGGTCCCCAGTAAGTCTGGGTTAAAACCAGGCAGCCCCTCACCCTTCAGAAAGAAAGTTTCTCTCTGTCAGTATTCCTAACAAGGTCTCAAAGGGCCATCTGCTTGGTTTTCACTGGTTTTCGAAGGTTTTCCTAAACTAATCACTGTGCACAAGAGATGCCACAGTCTGATGGTTTAGCCTGAAGGATATTTTTAGCCCTCGATGTACAGAAGAGTTTCTATTCACTAAACGCAGGGATTGAAAAGAGGTCAAAGTTAGAGTGTGCAGGTGAGGATGGTAACAGTGGGAAAACAGAATGCTTTTTAGCTAGAGAAGAGAAAGGAATGCTGGGCAGGTCCAAGCAATGCTTGTCAATTAGAGGTTTAATTTTCAAGAGAAGCAGCTAGAGAAATTGGTAGGGTCTGATTAGAAAGGGTTTGGGATTCTGAATTTGGAAGCTTGGACTTGTTTGCATTGCAGCCAGTAGAGCACAGTTATTGGAGATGGCAGAAGTGGGAAGATCACACTGTATGAGTGGGAGGGGACACGGGGATAGGAGAAGGAGCAGCACTGGGCATTTATCAAGGCATAAGTGCTGGCACATCTTCATTTTCAGCTTTCAATTTTCAAAGAGCATTGTTTTTGATAGTAGTGCAAAAATGGACTCTGATGCTTCCGATTTTCTCCCTCAATACAAAGAGTCAAGTTAGTCTGCATGAATGATCACATTTGTATTTGTCATTATTTGTTTGGTGCCATTGGAGCCCCATGCCTCACAAACTATTTAATGGGTCCATGAACAAAGGAAATACAATGCATGTACTCACAATGCTCCATATTTTGAGGGTTAGAATGATTCTGTCCTGGAAAAGGGAGTTGAGTTTTAATTTTTTACTAGGATTTCTTACCTCTAAACTGTGAAGCAGGTAACCTATATATCAAATGAGATGCATGTCAGCAACCCTGAATGTTGCTATTGGTGTCTAGTACATATCAGCCGAGAGATCTAGGAGTTGTAGAAAAGAAAGACTCATATCCAGAATAGCTTTGGTGATTTAGGTAATGCTTTTACTATTTGAAATCACTCAAAATCTGATTGCCATAATTTTTAGAAGTAGGTGTCTTCTTTCAAAGTAATTGTCCATAATCTAAACAAAAAAAGACGAAAAAGGCCTACAGCATGAAAAAAGGCAAAATGGGGACATTCTTCCGGCATTGCCTCAAGAAGCTTAAACATTGTTTTAGAGCTTGGCTTAAGAGCTCCACACGTTTTACAGAGTTCACAGCTGCTGAGGTTTAAAATGTAATTACGTTTAATTATCAGTGTCAGATAAAACACACACAGCCGCTGTGGCCCAAGTAGAACCACAGCAATGAGGAAAGTGAAGTTGGTGGCAGAAAAGTTACACTTGAAGATACAGCTTTGATTCTTTTCAAAAGAAGCTTCTTGCCATGAGACTCCTCTGAATGTCCATCAGAGGAAAATGACAGTAGAGACTCTGGATATAAAGAATGTTGGAAGATTTATGTGCCAATTCTCGGTTAGATTTATTTTGATAAATTGTACTGTATCAATATGTAAAAATCTAATAAATATAACTCTTTAAAGAGGGGGCTGCTCTAATTTTACTGTTTCAGAGAAGAGGTTTGGCAAAAAGTCAGACTGTGCATTAAAAACACACTTTCAAGAAGTCTAATAAATAAAGTCTTTGAAATATGGTTTCCCAGTGAAAGGCATTTTAAATCATTTTGATAAAGAATCTAAATTAGACCTTTAAATAAGAAAGGCAAGTTCCCTTAACATATTATTTATAGATAGTTTGAAAATAAAATCTTTGCAAACTGACTTCTTCTATTCTTTACAAGGCAAATATATTGTCAAGTTTTAACAGCACATGTGGTTAGCTGGAGAATGTCCTCATTAAAGAAGGAAGGCCATGGCTAGCTAGCTAGTATTTACTGAGTGTTTAGTATGTGCTGGGTGCTGTGTGAAATGCTATATGTATACGGCCTCATTTATTCTCAGGTGAAGAAATTAAGCAAGTAGACCCTGGATTCAGAATGCCTGTCACGGTTGAGCTGTGTGACCTTGAACAAATTACTTAACCTCACTGTGCCTTAGTTTTCTCACCTATGAGGCCAATCATAATATCTGAGTAATAAGGGCTATTGGAAGGTTAGTTAAGCCTGGTCCATAGAAGATGTCAATGTGTCATATCATATAATCATCCTCATTTTAACTAGGCTCAGATGATTAAGAGATTTGCCTATAAATAACAGAGCTGATCAGAGATAGCACCGGACTCAAACTCTGGGTGTCAACTGTGTCTGAGGACATCCTCACATCAGTGAACGTTCAGAACAATGTTCTTCACGGCTTTCATCTCAGACTGTACAGTGTTTGCATTCATTCATTATGTCATATTTTATATATATGTGTTATATGTCTATAGCATATACTGTATGCTATATTATATAGTAAAATATATTTTATATTATGCATTATGTATCATATTAATGCAACATGATATTATATAATACATTTTCCATATAATTTTATCATATAATATACTCTATTACTATATATTATATAATAGTATACATACTATATAGTACATAACATACACATATGTATACACACACATATACATACCGAGGACTAAATCTATGCCATGAACTGGGTATAAAATGTGGCAAGAAAGATTCTGTCCTGCTGGACTGAACTTACAACAGAAAAAAAGACCACAATAAAGTATGCTAACAGTTATGATCAAAAATTATAACCGTTGCAGGCACATTATTATGTGCAAATCAGGCACATAATAATGGTGGAGTGGAGAAGTTACTTGTTGTGGTACAAACAGATTTTGACAATCTAATTATTTCTATTATTTCTGTTATTGCCAAGGTAGAATTTCAGTTTTATTAGAACACCCCATTCCCCAAATGTTTTGGATAATCGAGCTGTCACTGGAACAAACACAAAGATTAGGAATGGTCAAGATGTTGCTCAAGGCAGTTTGTGTTGATTACGTGCAGCTTGGTAAAGTTGAAAGGATAGCTGCTACAGTCAGCCATGCTTGGGTTAGAATCCGCTCTCTACCACTTCCAAGTTGGGTGACTTAACGATGATATTTAAATAACACTTAAGTTTTCAGAAACTCAGTTACTATCTCTTCAAAGCGGGGGACAATGCTTCTTTCATAGAATTTGTGGGTGTTTAACAACCCCTGACCTCCCCTCACCTGTCCACCACTGCCCCACATCATTTGCTTCATACCCAGAGCTTCATTGTTCCTGACAGGTGTGCACAGGGGATGAAGGTCTGGAGAAGCACTCAGGGTCCGGTCCCTGGATTTTTAGTCATGAGTAACATGCCATAGATATGAATCACCTCAGTGACCAGCTATTCTTCCTGTAGATTCTCCACGAAAGGACTGAACTCCGGATGAGACAGAACATAGGGTTTATTGGAATTGGCTGTTCATTACTGGGAGGTCTTCTGCCCTACTTACCCTTAAGTTCACTTGGTTGGATCAGCTCAACTCTCTTGGGGCAGCAGACTTCGGGGACACGTCATTGACTATTCTGGGATCAATCTCTCCTTCCCCTTGTGTGCCCAAAGTCAGTTCAGAATTCCCCATCTAGCCTCCAAGCCCTACTTCTCTCTTTAGAAAACAACACACTGCCCTGAGGAAACACACGCTGATTGGTAGAATTTGGAGGATGCTGCATCAAAATGAGCTAGAATTATTTCTGTATTTAGTGACTCCCCCAGGCTTTGATTGGAAAGACACTGAACTCGAAACAGTCACCAAGGGGAGACACATGGACTATCGCATTTCTCTTCTGGATCTAGAATCTAAAAAGCCTCACTGGAGAAGTTTTGCAGCAACTGAAGCCACCATCTCTCCATCTCTGGATCTGCAAACTGGCAGGAAAGAGGGGGCTGTGAATTTATAAACTCTCCTTCCTCTCCTATACGTGGGCAGAGACACATATTTAGTGAGAAATTTATTTGTTAGGCCCCGTTTAAAACTATTTAAAAATCAATTTTTATTTACAAAAATGCTATCTATTGTCACTGCAGCTTAGATTCAATGCTTTTGCCCTTCAAACTTAATAACAAAATACACCAAGGAAAATTACTTCTCCATTCCCTCCAACATTCATATTCAGGCAGGCGCCAAGGGCCAGCACTTTTCATATTAAGGTAATCCACATTTGTTCATATCTCTTGCACCCAAGGAAAACGAACCTGCATCCTTGATGAATAAATTGCATTTCTCTGCAAGAGGAAAGACACACGGTAAGGCAGTTAAATGTCAGGAAAAATCACGTTCAAAAGCCCATCTGAAATAAAAAGGATGCCACGAGATGTGACATTCTTAACTTCATCGCTACCCAATAATTGTTAATTAGATTAATTACTGTCCGGTATGCTGAGCTGGAAACTTCATTTTCACGCAATAAGGTGTGAGGTTAGCTGCTTTGCCTGCCTGGGACTGATCTTGGGGTTTCAGAAGCAGCTGCAGGAGGAAGTATAGCCATAAGATTTTGGCAGTCACAGCAGAAATAGAGAAAATAAAGTCTCAAAAGCCTTCAAGTGTCTGTGCTTGCTCCACAAACCCACTTGTCGATTAAATTAAAGCATTCCTTCCAGCTCAGTTCTCCAATCTTCAAACACGTCTCAATAAACTGTTTGAGATCTTAGCCCTTCTAAGAAATGAATCATATTTTCTCTGTCGTACTTGATTGCTGTTGACTACTAATTCACCCTGTATTGATCTCCAGTCCATATTTCTTACTGTTACGATGGGGAATTATCTCATGCTATTAAAATGCTGCCAAGTTGCAGAAGCCTTTGCAATTGCTGTACCCGGAGGCCAAGTTCATCCTCCTGAAGCATGGCAGGATTGGGCATTTAGATGCGACTTTTTGCCCCTTGATTTCTTGTGCCTTCTTTGGTATATGTGTCAAGAGGCCCTGTTATTTGTGAGAGAAGAAACATGGTGCCTACGTAGGAGTAAAAGCAGGTTTAGAGGGAGATGGCATCTCTGTAAAGGAGCTTGCCAATTTGCCATATTCTAATACTTTTCTCTGGTCCTGGAAACTCCAAAAAGAACCTCATGAAAAAGGCTCCTTGTTCTGAGATATTTTTTACTTTGTCTAAAATGCAGACAACATGAAAAGAGGAAGACTTGAAAATATCATGTATTCCTGATTATAAACATTATATGCTTTCATTACAAAGAATGTTACAACCTAGAGAAGGATAAATAAGAAAATAAAGCTGATCCTCCACCTCACCTCCCAAGGGTTGCACTCCTCAACCTCTGTATTTTGGAAGAAATAGCATACAGTGTTCAAGAGCATAGACTCTGACCCCAGATGCCCGGGTCATTAATTTAGACACTAGTATTTACTAGCTGGGTGACCCTGGGCAGTTTGCTCGTCTGTATCCCAGGGACAGTAGTGATAACTGTAAAGGAACATATAAGGCGATCTATTCAGAGAACCCACTCTGATGCCTAGCACGTAATAAGTATTTGATGTTTGCAGCTATCACCATTTGATTTTTTGTGTTATGATTTCCTCCCTCCATGCACAGGCATGTAATGCTTATGTGTGGCAGAGTTTTTCAGGCATTGGTTGCCACGTCAAAAAAAAAATGTTGATCAGACATTTTATCCTATTTCATATATTGAACACCTGAATTTAATGTACTTGTTATACAACTTTACTTTATTGAATCATAGTAATTTATATTGTTGCATAAATCATAAGCCTGAATAGGAAATGAAGGTCCATTTTTCCCCCAGGCAGCTGAGAGAGTGATTCGACTTCCAGCTCTCGGAAATACAGCCAGATGCCTTATGGGATGGTAGAGCGCCAACTTGGCTCCGGGCACAAGGCTCATATTGGGAAGGGAAATGAAAGCTAACCTTACCTGTTACCTTTCCCAGCAAGAAAATTGTAGAGGCAAAGAAAGGAGGGTGAATAAAGAGTTCCCAGGCCCATTACCCACCACCTGAACGTTAACAGAGGTCTTATTGAAAGCACCACCTCCGTGGCATTTGAACCCATGACCTATGAAACATGAAGCAGCTCTGCTGCCCAAGGTCCTGGAAAAGTTTTTATCCTGGCGGGTGAAATCAAATTGGCCAGAACTGGCTTCTGGCCAAAATCCCAGGGAGAATCATTACTTTTTCTTTGAGGTGAGAAGAATTGGTGGGAGGGAGTATCCAAGTTGCTCTAATGACTGTCTTTTTAAGGAATGACCTTGCTAGGGAGAGTGCGATTACCTAGGTTGAAATATAGCCAGAACCTAATATCTCTGCTTTTGTAAGACGTGCTAAGACATTGTTAATGACCTAGGGTGAGGACCTAGGTTTGCCGGAAAGAAGAGACTGAAAGAAGAGAGGGTGTTAGGCTAAAAGGAAGCAGGCTTGGCTTTTCCAGCCTTCTTGTCAGGCATCAATTCAGAGCTGGCTCAGAGGGATGAGCAATAGCACTGAGGTTGCCTTGAAGGCCTTTCTCATCAACTTGGTATATTGACTCCTTTTGAAGCTATTCATTGGCATTGCTGTTGAGTTGGTGGGGGGTAGGTGGGCTTGTTTAATGGTGTGGGGGAATAAAACCAATAATTGTTCATTAGATTAATTACTGTCTGGTATGCTGAGCTGGAAACTTCATTTTCATGCAATAAGGTGTGCATTTTTGGAAGAGGGCTATTCTGTCCTGCTGGCACATAGGACTTGGAATGGTTTCAGGAAGTGCTGACCCTAGGACCAGGGGGAATTCCCATGGGCTTGAGTCAAATGCTTTTAGAACAGCCAAGCTCCTCTACCCATCTCCAGGACCCAGGCCTGAAGGAGGTGTCCCTCTCCATTTTCCTCCCAGCCTATCATTCCCTCGGACCTCTTCTTGTTTTTTGCACTCTTCCTCTCTTATACATTTGACCAAATGCTGGTTTTATACATGCTTGGAGATTTTTGCCCAAATCGCAAATATATACTTGTCTTTTTAACACATCTGTACAGTTTATTTCAGGTTAGAAAAAGTATTTGCACCTGTCCATCCTCCTTTCCACCTCATATATTATCTTCCACCTCATATATTATCTTCCACCTCATATATTATCTTCCACCTCATATATTATCTTCCACCTCATATATTATCTTCCACCTCATATATTATCTTCCACCTCATATATTATCTTCCACCTCATATATTATCTTCCACCTCATATATTATCTTCCACCTCATATATTATCTGGGATGTGAGCAAACGGTACCATTTCACAGATGAGGAAACTGAGGCCAAAATATTGAGCAATTTATTGTGAACCCAAAGTCCACAGGAAGTCAGTGCTGGAGCCGGGGAATGAACTAGCCTCGACCTAAAGTCCCTCTTTTCTTCGATTAACAAGAAACAAAGTCAGTAACCTTACCTGTTACCTTTCCACATTGCCTGTGCAATGTTTTGTATAGTAGATTGGATTAGATTTTTGCTGAAATTAGAGTTTCTCCAAATAATTTTCATTGTGTATGTTTAAGGTTATGTGCTTGGCTTGTGATATGCAGGAGAGAAACCATGTATCCCTCCAGCAAGGCTGCCCTGAAGCAGTGCCTCCCTCTGGCCTCTTTGATGCTGACAAGTCACTGGACCCCAGGGCTCCAGTCCTGCTGCATCCCAGCTCCTGGCCCCTCTCCATCTCCCTTGTCCTGGATGAACCGATTTTTTTTTTTTTTTTTTTTCCTGAGAGCCCTCCCCCATCTGTTCTACTTACCCCATCTCATCAGGATGTCTTTTTGATTTAAGGCCAAGCCTTCTCTCCTGGGTCAGAGGGGGCCTCCGGTGGGAGCTGTTGCTGCTTTCTGCATTCCCCTTCCCAGCCAGCGTGGGGGCTGTTTCTCGGGAATGACATGCCTCTCTTCACACAACACCTCGTTTGGTGCCTTTGTTTGCTCGTTTCTTTTCCAAGTCCTGGCAACCGAATAACACCTCAACACAGTTATAAACTTCTACCATGAGTTGTCACTGATGTTTTGCAGGATGGAAACTGCCTGATTTTTTTTTCACCTTCTTCCATGTGAGGCTAAATGTCATCCTCAGAACAGCCCAGGAGAGCCTGGCAAACCACCTACCCTGCAGGGAAGAGTCCACTCTGGCTAGAGAAGAGACAAACTCTCTAAGCTGTAAAACTGTAGGAGAAACAAAGAGAAGCCAAACCCCCATGTCATGCATTCCTCAGGATCCAGTCACTCATTTATTCAATAGATGTTTAGGAAACACCAACTTCTTAATGGGGCAAGCATGGTGCTGGGTGCCAGGATTATAATGCAGAGTAAGACGTGCCCCTACTCTGGAAGAGACACAGAAATGAGAGTGTGGCAAGGTAGTTACCGTGAGATTGGTGAGAATTGGGTGCCAGGCACACTTCAAAATAAAATGAGAGGCACAGACCCTCAAGCACCTCCCAGAGTGGGAAGCACTTGGCAGACTTGAGCTTGGTTAAAATTTGAGCTCAGGAGTCCAGCTAAGGATGGAAAAAGTGTGCTCAGGCAGCAGTAAGCATCCGGGAAAGCCCAGGGAAGTGAGTGTTGGAGGGATTGCAAAAACAGGAGGAAGATGAGGCTGGTGCAGAAGGCAGGAGCTACATCAAAGGTTTGAATGGTGCCTTGAGAAACAAGAGCCACCTCTGAAGGCCCTAACCAGAGTTATGTTGTAGATATTATAGAGGCAGGAAGCAGGTGGGGTGCTGTTTCATTCTTCCAGGTGAGCAGAGAGGAGGACCTACACCATTGTGGTGGTAGTGGAGATGGGTCCACATAGTTTTTCGGAGGCTGAAGCTACAGGGCTTGGAGCTGATGATGAGTGAAAGAGAGGAGAGATTCTAAGGACACCCTATTTCTATCCAAGGCAATTGTTGGATGGTGAATGGTGCATTTGGTGAGATAGGATATGCAGGCATTGGTCTGGCAGGGAGGAGAGGGTGAGTTTTGTTTTGAATATAAATATTTATTTGACTACTGAGTAGGTATTTGGACAGGTTGACATGAGCTTGGCACATAAGTCTGGCCTGAAAATGTCTTCTCATAAGAAGGGTATTTGATTGTTGGCTGTGAAAATTTTCGATGACCACCTGGAACCCATTCTCATCCCTTGGAGAACAACAGATAGCACCAGAAGGCAAAAACATCACAAGTCCATTTGCTCCCAGGGTATGGGCAAGGCAAGAGTGTGCTGCTGACTTGGGTCTTTTTCTGTCTTGTCTTCCCAGAATCTTGTAAGAAGGCAGGAGTTCTAGATTGGTGAAGAATGTGGTTGGGAATGCAGTTGACAGGGCTGACCGTGCTATTGACACCATGGACAATGCAGTCTGGTGTCCACACAGACTCCCTACACTCAGAGAGTCATGCTGCAAAGATGCTTTTTCTAGGAAGAGGCCTCTCTCCTCAGTAAGACTCAAGACCTTCTACACAAGACCTCTGTTATGGAAGAAACAAATTCTCTAAGCTTTGATTCAAGCTCCCCAAGCTGTGAGAAGTCAGAAAGGAGCTTAAGGGGAAAGGTACCAATTGGCCACTTCAAATCTGAACCTAAGTCCTCAGCAGGAAAATACTCACAGTCTACAAGGAAAGAAACAAGTGGGCTATGGAAGAAACTGAGCCATTAAATCTTATATTGAATGTTTCTTCTGTCTTTCTCTCTAGATAGATGAATAGATAGATAGGTAGATATACAGACAGACAGACAGACAGATGGATAGATAGATATAGATGGTGGATAGATACAGACATAAACATGCCTGTAACTATCATTTATCATCTCTCTATGTATCTTATCCTGTCTATATCTATTATCTATCTATCTATCTATCTATCTATCTATCTATCTATCTATCCATCATCTCTCTGTCTATCATCTCTCATCTACCTATGTATCTATCATTGGTCTAATTCTTGAAGAATAGGCACCAGAATATGAATGGGTCACTTTTCCATTCATTCAATGTGCAATGACTCAGTCTTCTAGTAGTTGGGGACTCAACAATAAACAGAAAGACAAAATCCTGACTCTAAGCAGCTTACAGTCTAGGGAGTAATTTTTCTTTTCCTGTTGGGATTGTGTTTGTGGCTCAGCTTCTCACTGTGGGACCTCAGGTGGCCTTTTCTGGCTTTGGAAGTTTCCCTTTGAGGAACACTACACCCTGAGCAAGCTATGCTAGGTGCATTGTTTGCAAGCTTTGGTAATGGTCTTTTGGTTTCTTCTACTAAAATTTCCTCCTGATTATAACACTTTCTCTGGATTTCCAATAAGCCCCCCTTCCTAATGGAGGTGAGCTACCGACTTTGACACACGTGAAGAATCCAATTTTCTTTGAATTGAAAAAAGGAAAAGTACCATTGGTGAGTTTTCATCATTAATTTGGCTTTTATAAAATATAAAAGCACTTAGTTATTGCAGTCTAAACACACATCAACCTTGCTGTGAGGGACTTAGGCTGTGGAATACAAATCATGCTGACTAAGTGCACAGAATAAAATCACCCTGTATTCACATTGTACTAATGTAGAATTCAATAAAAAAAGAATGCACTCTTTACAACCACAGGATACAGGAGCCCTGGGAAATCATCATGTTTTACCCTCCTTTAAAGGTGAAAGTGTGGAGACCTGGAGGGGCTAGTTACCTGCATTTCCCAGGGCTCAGTCCCCAGAGTCCTAGCCCAGTGTTCTGCTCCCTAAATTGAGGGAGATCCCTCCAGAAAGGCCCGAGTGTGCTCTTTCGGAACCGCCACAACCTCTGCCCAGCTTAGGCCTCACAGTCGAGCCTTTTGCAGGGCCTAGTAGATCTGGTGCTCTCCACCCCACCTCTTTCCAAGGCCAAAAATATAGAGCATCAGCTGCAGTCTGGGAATCTTATCCACCCTGTAAGCCTCCTCTCCCTCTAGACAGTCACCTCCATCTAAAGAAGCCAGGGAGTGATGCAGTGTCCCAAGAGCCACAAGCAATAGATAGTATGGGCATTTTACAGATGAAGAGACCGAGGTTCTGAGGGATGAATGACTTACTTAATGAGAGGGTAGTGGGGATGAGAGGCCTGCACTCAATCTCAAGTTTCTATCAAAGCTTTATATGTCCTCAGCCACATATTCCACAGCCTCTTCCAACAGCCACTGTCGTTTATAGTTCTATACCAGGCCTTGTGCTGAGGGCTCTGCAGGTGTTACTTAATTTAAACCTTACAGTCACACTGTGAGGCAATGGGTGCAAGAAAGCAAAGCAAGCCTGTTCTGGCCTTTCCTGGATGGCAGAACTTGGCTGTTTGGATGCCTTCATCTTGCTGCAAACGCCAGGCTCAGGGTGGCTGCGAACACAATGCAGGGGCAATGATGCAGGCTGGAAGCACACCAGGGAGAGGTTGCTCACTCTTCCCCCACTTCTCAGAACAACAAACAAACAGACAAAACTCTTGTGTTAGTCAGCTCAGCCTGAGAGAAGGAAATACGGCAAACTGGGTGGCTTAAACAACAGAAATAATTTTTCTCATAGTTCATTCAGTTTCTGGTGAGAGCTTCTTGCCTCGCTTGTAAGTGGCCACCACCTTCTCATTGTGTCCTCACAAGGGACTTCCTCACTGTTTGCAGAGAGAGAGAGAGTGCTCTGGCGTGTGTGTCTTCTTATAAGGACACTAATCCTATTGTATCAGGGCCTCATCCTTAAAGCTCCATCTTCAAATCCAGCCACACTGGAAATTAGGGATTCAACATATGGATTTTGGAGAGACACAAACATTCAGTCCACAGTAATTTTCAAACTACAAATGCCAAATAACAGCAGGCTCAGCTGAACTTTCCAAGGCCACCTTGAGGCTTGTGGGGCTTTCCCAACCTAGGGTGTTTCTAGATTTGCCTGAATTATCTTTTAAAATGTATATAATTAAAATGCTTTCTATTCAAATAACTTCCCAAATATGGTGTAGTCAGTTGTCCAAGATTGGGTTGAGCCCGCCTGCCCCAGATTGAATGGTCTTGCTGCACAGTGGCAATGACCAGGCTCAGAGTTAAGAGCTCTCTTTTCACGATTGATTGCACAATGCATTAGTAGTGATCTTAATAATGAAAATCAATGCCCTTCCCATATCAGTAATGGTGCTAACCTGTCTCATGGGTTTATTATTAATATTAACTCAAGTTAATGTACATAAAGTGCTTCCGATGATGCCTTGCTCATAGTAGGCATTTTATAAGCGTGTGCTAGTGTCATGGTTGTTTTGTTGTTGTTATTGGTTATTAAAGCTGTTTTCCAGTTAAATTTAATTCCATTTAACTAAAACCTGTAGCTACTTTATCCATAGGCTTCCCTGTACTATGTGAAGCACTGGGTATTTGCTACTGGATAATGGAGACGTGGCCTCTGAATGCACAGTGCCTGAAGGTTATCAAAATAGCACAGGAATATAACAATACTTGGGCAGTGGAAGTGCTGCACTCACCTTGAATGTGGCAGGTGAAATAAAGGGAGCACTGAGCCTGAGGGAAGGTCTGGGTTCTAGTCCTGTCCACCAGCTCTATCAAAGGGCAAAGGCCCTCTTCAGCTTCAGTCTTTTCGTTTGTAATAGAAGAACTTAGATATATAACCTTGGAGGCTTCCTCACTCTGCATTCTCTGAGGTAAGTCACTGAAGACACTCCATGTCAATTGACTTCTCTGTCCCAAAATACCTGCTACAACATTATCTTTTGGTTCATCAGCTTCTGTAGAACAAGTTTAGATTCAGTTTGGGTCTATATGTTGTAAGACAGGGATCCCTAACCCATAGGCCCCGGATCAGTACTAGTCCATGGGCCGTTAGGAACTGGGCCGCACAGCAGGAGGTGAGCAATGGGTGAGTGAGCATGACCACCTGAGCTCCGTCTCCTGTCAGATCAGTAGTGACATTAGATGCTCATAGGAGCACAAACCCTATTGTGAACTGCACATGTGAGGGGTCTAGGTTGTGTGCTCCTTATGAGGATCTAACTAATGCTTGATGATCTGAAGTGGAACAGTTTCATCTCTAATCCATTCCCCCTCCCAGCCCCTGTCCACAAAACCAGTCCCTGGTGTTGGAGAACACTGTTGTAAGATATACTTGTGGAAAAAAAAATCAGTTTTCTAGGCTGCTTAGTCATTGACGAACCCCAAATATCTAAATGCCTGGCTGCCTTTACAGTTTTTGCTCAGGTATTTACCATCATGAAAGCAGGACACAATACAGAGCTACACTCATCATTTGGATATGCTGGGATCCTTTGTCTGCCTGCTCAGTGTCATCCTTTTAAGGACCATGCTGGATGTTCCTTAAGCAATGGTTCATCACCCTTAAGCAATTCCAGTCTTCAAAAGAACATCTCTCTGCTTTGTTTTTGTGCATCCCCACATGTAGGCCATTTGCGAGTGAATATATGAGGGCTTTCTTCAAGAAGAGGAAGGGCCAAGAGCCACATCAGGAGAGCAATTGAATGAGGAACTTCTAAATGCCAGGCCTTAAATCATCCTGGCAAAGGGTTTTTCTGCTTGTTTCTTTTCTGGTCGCCAAGGCTTGATGATGGATTTGCATTGGCTGGAAAGAGTTGGAGCTGATGATATTAACCCAGTTGCTAGAGTGATGAAGGGTATCTGTTCTCCACAAATAATGGGTCTCATTCTGAGACTGTTGGCTATCGTAAAGTATCTCAAGTTTGGTTGAGAGGTCCTTGCTACACCACCCCATAAATGAATTGGCTACTATAGAGAAAATGTTGTTATGAACATTTGAGAAACACACCCAAATGTCTTTTCTCACCTCGTGGGTGGTCATATTCACCGAGAAAGCTTTATAATCGTCTTTGAAATTTATTGAATTCAGGTAAAGCTATGATTTAATAATGTTGATGATGAATTATACTGCACATTACCATTTCTGGGGATGACTTCATTACATTCTTATAGTGGATAGAAGAAATGGAGTGCAAAGAGGTTTTCTTATTTCCCCAAATTCATTCAGCAGTATAAGAGCCACAACTCCTCCTGCCTTGGTCTTTGAAGGCTTTCTACCAGATGCTAAAGTTCTGAGATCTCTTGTCTATGTCCATATCTGCAAGATTCATACCTGTAATCTATATGATTACACAGTCTTCATATAGTAAATGAAAAAATCCTTTAACTCCAGGACCTCGGAAAATTCCAATAAAATTCTTTACAGTTGTGCTACCCAGAATCAAATTTTCATGGTTATTTTCCTTTACTGACATTACAGCCTCCATATATTTTGAAATATAGAAAATTTCCCCTTTACGTAAATATTTCCTAGCTTTTTCTTTTCATCATGGGTACTGACCAATCTTCTGGAAAAGTCATTTAGTTTAGAACTGCAAGAAAGAGTGGCATTTTTATAGAGTTTCTAGTTCAGATCATTCATCTGAGAATTTCATTTGCAGAATCTCCTTTTCAAGGTGATTCTGCAGTGACCATAACACTAACATCCTCTTAATATTAATTTAATTTTAAAATTATGTTTCAGGGTTTATCATTTAGTCACAAATAGCATCATTTTACACATCAGATGAATAGAAGTAGGAGTGTATCTTAAAATGCAATTTACAGATTGCTTAGTTATTGATATTTAAAACAAGTAAACATAGTTGGGTCAAAGCAAACCTCAATGAGAAAGTGAAATAAGTTTATACTTTTTGCATTTGGACATTTTCTGCATGTTGGTGCTCCAGAGATATTTATTACTTTATTTATTTAATTAATTAATTAATTTTTTTGAGATGGAGTTTCTCTCTGTCACCCAGGCTGGAATGCAATGGCGAGATCTCGGCTCACTGCAACCTCTACCTCTGGGGTTCAAGTGATTCTCCTGCCTCAGCCTCCCAAATACTTGGGACTACATGTGTGAGCCACCATACCTGGCTAATTTTTGTATTTTTAGTAGAGACGGGGTTTCGCCCTGTTGGCCAGGCTGGTCTCAAACACCTGACCTCAGGTGATCCACCTACCTCGGCCTTCAAAAGTGCTGGGATTACAGGCGTGAGCCATCACTCTTGGCCTCCAGAGGTCTTTAGTTCTTCTTAGGTGGAAGTCAGATCTCTGTGGGATGGGAAGGCAGCATCTTCACTTATGATGTGAATGGAGAAAATAACCAATACCATCAGCCATTACTATAAAACCTTGCCTAACTCAGTAAACTTCATATGCTGAGTCATGTTCTACCATAAATGGAGTTATTTTTCCACCCTTGTGTGATGTGGACAGCATCTCACAGGATCCTGAGCATTGTACCGCATCCATAAAAATATACCATTCCTTTTTTTTTTTTTAAGGATCACTGTATAGCAAGCAATAAAGTTTCCTTCTTAGTTGGCTTATATACTGGTAAGAATCAAGACTTCCTTGTCTATGCCTTTCACCAGAACCTAGCATGGGCATTGAACACCGTGATGCTCCATAAACGTAGACTGAATGCATATTAATTGGCTGATCCCAGAAAAGGAAGAATTGGGAAGTATGAGGAGATGGCTTGTCTGTGCTATTGCATGGTGTATTGAGATCCTGACATTCCAAATGTGTGTGTCCTCCAAAATTTGTATATTGATATCTGTCACCAAAGTGATGGTATTAGAAGGTGGGGCCTTGGAAGGTGATTAGGTCATGGGAGTGGAGCTCTTATGAACGAGATTAGTGCCCTAATAACAGAGACCTAAGATAGCTCATTTGCCCCTTCCACCACGTGAGGACACAGCAGGATGACAGTTGTCTATGAACCAGGAAGGGAGTCCTCAGCAGACTGAATCTGCCAGTGCCTTGATCTTAAGATTTCCAGTTTCCAGAACTGAGAGAAATCCATTTCTGTTGTCTATAGTCTGTCCAGTTTATGGTATTTTGTTATAGCAGCCCATATGTGCTAAGTCGTTGACTCAAACACAGAAGTGAAGGCCGAGATGGTCACAGGGCTATAGGGGAGGCAGAATTAAAAGGTCTCTTCTCCCATCGATTCTGGAGCTTTTCAGCCATCAATCCTCAGTCTCTTGTTCTTTCAGGCATTTGGAAGTAGAATATAAAAGGTTCTAGTTGTTTCAAAACAAACGACCTATGATGAAACCATTTGGAAAGGTATTAGAATGGTAACTTGAGCCTGATACTTGCTTTTTGGGACTTCCTGGCTGCATTTCTCTGCATTATCCCAGCATAACAACAATTCCTAGAGCTATACTCTGTGGTTTGCTACATGTTGTTTAGTTTTTAGTGATGTCGGCGCATAAATAGTGAACTGGAAATCAAATCATTTTTGTACCGGAGTTTTAAAACTGATTTGTAGATTAGCCCTTCAGTTATAGATGTCTGGATTAGGGACTACTCAGTTTATACAGGAATGCTTTGGATTTTTCAAACACTTCCTGAATGTCCGTCTACCCAACAAGAAAATTGGCTACAAATACAATACAGCAGTCTCCCAGCATGCCAGATGCTTTGTCTGATCTAAATCTCTTTGGAGGAGGCCAATTAAAGCAGCATAGATTTATCCCTATCTCTGTTAAAAATAAATTTCCATTCTTTCTTTTATCACACATAAGGTTTCCTCCATACAGATAAACAATAAGAAACAATGAACTCAGTGTTGTGTGTAGCCTTGATATGCAGTCATTGCACCTGGGACATTGGAGACAGGATTGCAAAGGACTTTGTTAATTGCACACTGGGGCAGATGCCCTTCCTCTGAGGATGGTTTTAGGGTAAGTCTGAAACAAATAGTCCCTTCACCTCTTGTTATGACTCACGATATACACGTGCTATGAAATTATTTTCTCTCATATATCTACAATGCTGACTGTACCTTGGAAACATAGCCTGAAGCTTGGGCGGAAAAATATAAAATTTAGGACATATTCCTCTATGTATAGCATATGCTCAAAATATATTTTCACTTTTTAGAGCTACATGTGGCAATATTTTTATGTTCATGGAGGAAAAAAACAGCCCATTTCTGGAAGTCTGATTTTTCTTTGTTTTTCTTCCTGTTTAGAAGCTGTTGTGACGTTTATAAATATCCCTAAACAAATAGCTCAATGTTAATTTTTTGTGAATAGCAATTGAGAAAAAGCAAAGGGAAATATTCAAAGCAGAGGCAGTTTTGCTTCCTGGAAATGGGTGATTTGCCTAAAGAATGTATTTCAGAAGCTGCAGAAACAAGCCCATTTCATCTCAGTTTTTATCCCACATGCAGGTTATATTAATTTTTATGGATGAGTTACAGACTTAGGAAAAGAGAAGCAGGGAGCTTTGGTAATGGAGAAACAGAGTGACTCACACTCTATAAGAGCAGGGAGTGAGTTCTTTAACTATGGACAACTGATTTTATTTTCAGCTTTAAGGCTTTCATCACTAACAAAAAGGTTTACAAACTAGTTGAGCTTTCTCTGTCGCTGGTAGATTAAGCCCTACAGACAACATCTGATAGTTACATAAAACCACAGTTCACTTATTATCAGCAGTAGAAGGATTTATAACGCTTGGGTCATTTGTTAACTTACATCTCTTTTCCATATCACCCCAAGATCAAAGTGTGGAGAAACAGGATTGATAAACATTGTAAGCATTTTTTTGAGGACACAACTCATCACACTGCTCTCTATATAACATTTCCTTATTTAGCAAATATCAGTTCTGTTGGTAATGAAAGCTGCAATGCTGAAGCATCATTTTCTTAAGGCTGTTGGAATCGTTGGAGCACATCAAGGAGAACAAACAAAACTTGGGGTCAAGAGGCAAGAAGGATACAGGTGTTGATGGTCAGACAGGGAGAAAGTCTTGCCAGGAATACAAACCTTTGTGTTCTAAAGTAGGAATGCTGTGTCTGTGCTTGCTTTCTCTGTTCTGACAATCTATTCTCTCCATTCTGGTTAAAGACTCAGATCTAGCCCTACTAGTGAACATTGGTCATGCAGTAAACTCACTTTTGTACTGGGCCCTACAGTATACACAGTGCCTCCACGTAGGACTCCACCTGATCTTCACAACACAAGTGTTGGTGTATCAGTCGTGAAGAAGAACCAAAGCTCTGAGAGGTAAAATGATGCCCCTAGAGTTACGCAGCCAGCCAGTTGCAGTTCTTCAGGCCTGCAAAAGGCCAAATCTTTTACTTCTCTTCTTTCTAAGATGCAACATTTCTCTAAATTGAAGGGGAAGGGGAAAAAAGAGTTGGGTTTTGTGCCCAGCTGCACCACTTTGTCACCATCTGGCTTTTCATGCATCTATTATCATATCCAGTTTGGGGAAATTAGTATTTATAAAATAGCCCCAACTGACCCACTGGGTCAAGTTATGCTGCTTCTCCACAAGTATGCAAATGTGTTATGTCCTACAGGGTCAGGGTAGAGTTCAAGGCTTAAAGTTCAGAGAATTAGACATATGGTACCAAAATATCCCTCAATTATGGGCTAAACATGTCACGCATCTTTTTAAAAATCTATCTTGACTTTTCACGGCCTCTTTAGTAGTGAACAGCTCGTCTATGATTAAAAACAACAGTCCCATAAGTTTATTAGCTATGGTGTGAGTAGTATTTAAACAAAATTGTTTTATATTAGGAAAGCAATTGATTTTCATTGTAGGTAATTCATATATACACATATTTTGAGATGGAGTTTTGCTCTTGTTGCCCAGGCTGGAGTGCAGTGGCGCAATCTCGGCTCACTGCAACCCCTGCCTCCTGGGCTCAAGCGATTCTCCTGCCTCAGCCTCCTGAATAGCTGGCATTACAGGCACGTGCCACCACACCCGGCTAATTTTGTATTTTTGGTAGAGACAGGGTTTCTCCATGTTGGTCAGGCTGGTCTCGAACTCCCGACCTCAGGTGATCCGCCTGCCTCGGCCTCCCAAAGTGCTGGGATTACAGGCTTGAGCCACCGTGCCCAGCCTATATATTTTTTAAAAGTGAAAATAAGCAAATAATTTACTTACAATATTACATTATGATTTCAGCTTATTTACTTTGAATTTTCGTTTCATCTGTTTATATCCTATCCATAAATTTTTCATATCATGTCATGCTATGAAATGTCATATCACTGAAATAATTACTAAAATGGAATAATTATTTTATATATTAATTTTTTTTGAGATAATGTCTCGCTCTGTCATCCAGGCTGTAGTGAGTGGCATGATCTCTGCTCACTGCAACCTCTGCCTCCTGGGTTCAAGCGATTGTCCTGCCTCAGCCTCCCAAGTAGCTGGGATTACAGGCATGCACCACCATGCCTGGCTAATTTTTGTATTTTTAGTAGAGACAGGTTTTCACCATGTTGGCCAGGCTGGTCTTGAACTCCTGACCTCAGGTGATCCACCCGCCTCGGCCTCCCAAAGTGTTGGGATTACAGGCGTAAGCCACCGTACCTGACATTTCTTGAGATATTTAAGCAGGATTATTAAGGAATAATAGACATACAATAAATTGCACATATTTAAAGTATATGGTTTTGTTAAGTTTTGACCTACGTGTATACTTGTGGAACCATCAGCACAATCTAGATAATACACATATTTATCACTCCCCAAAAGACTGCTCGTGCTCTCTTGTAATCCCTTCCTTCTTGTCCTTCCCCACACTTCCATCCCCCATGCAAACAGTAATTGATTTTCTGTTAATATAAATTATTTTCTATTGTCTAGAACTTTATATTAATTAATTTATTTTCTATTAATATAAATTGTTTTATATTCTCTAGAACTTTATATAAATGGAACCATAACATAGTTCTTTGCTTTGCATCATTTACTCCGCATACTTATTTTTTATTCATTGATGTTATGTCTCTCAATTTTTCATTCCTTTTCAGTAGTGAGTAAGTAGTCTATTTTATGGATGTAGTGAAATGTGTTCATGTATCTATTGATGGACATTTGAGTTGTTTCCAAGTTTGGATATTTCTAGAAGTCTTTATATGGACTTTAATTTATCTCAGAGAAATACCAAAGAATAGAATTGCTGGATCATATAGTAGGTCATTGCTTAACATTTTAAGAAATTGCCAAACTGTTTTTCCAGAGTGATTCTACTGTTTTCCATTTCTCACCAGAATTGTATGAGGGTTCTAGTCCTCCACCTCATGCCAACACTTGGAAGGGCCAGTCTTTTACATGGAGGGTCTAGTCTAACGGATGTGTAAGTGGTTTCTTACTGTAGTTTTAATTTGCATTTACCTAATGACCACTACTGATGTTAGGCAACTATTTTTGTCTTATTTGTCATCTGTATGCTTATTTGAAAATTTTAGTAGCTTCCTTATTATCACGTTTTGAAAGGTCTTTATATATTCTGCTTACAAGTCGTTTATCAGGTATGTGATTTGCAGATATGTTCTCCTTATATGTGGCTTGCCTTTACATTCTCTCAACTGTACCTTTCAAAGAGAGTGCATTATTGATTTTGATTAAGTTAAAACTATGAAAATTTTATTCTATGGATCATTCTTTGGGTGTCATGTCAAAGAAATGTTTGCTCAACCCAAAACCACAAGGACTTTCTCCTATTTTATCTACGTATTTTTTTTTAAACTTTTATACTAGGTTCAGGGGTACATCTGCAGGTTTGTTATATAGCTGAATTGCATGTCATGGGGATTTGATGTCCAGATTACTTCACCACCCAGGTAGTAAGCATAGTACCCCGTAGGTAGTTTTTTGATCTTCACCCTCTTACCATCCACCCTCAAGTAGGCCTTGGTGGCTGTTCCCTTCTTTGTGTCCATATATACTCAATGTTTAGCTCTCACTTATAAGTGAGACTATGCAATATTTGGTTTTCTGTCCCTGTGTTATTCACTTAAGATAATGGTCTCCAATTTTATCCATGTTGCTGCAAAGAACATGATTTTGTTCTTTTCTATGGCTGCATAGTGTCTCCATTGTTTATATGTAGCACATTTTTTTCCAGTCTACCATTGATGGGGATTGAGGATGATTCCATGACTTTGCCATTGTAAATAGTGCTTCAGTGAACATATGCATGCATGTGTCTTTATGGTAGAAAATTTATATTCCTTTGGGTACATACCCAGTAATGGCATTGCTAAGTTGAATGATAATTCTGTTTTAAGTTCTTTGAGGAATCGCCACACTACTTTCCACAGTGCTTGAATTAATTTACATTCCCATCAGCAGTCTATAAGCATTCCCTTTTCTCTGTAACCTCACCAGCATCTGTTATTTTTTGATTTTTGAATAATAGCCATTCTGACTGGTGTGAGATGGTATATTATTACGGTTTTGATTTGCATTTCTCTAATTACTAAATATGTTTAGCATTTTTTTTGTTGGCCATGTGTATGTCTTCTTTTGAAAAGTGTCTGTTCATATTCTTTGCCCACTTTTCAGTGGGGTTGTTTGCTCTTGCTAGTCAATTTGTTTAAGCTCCTTATAGATGCTGGATATAAGACTTTTTTCAGATGCATAGTTTGCAGATATTTTCTCCCATTCTGTAGGTTGTCTGTTTACTCTGTTGATCCTTTACATTTTGCTGTGCAGAAGCTCTTTAGTTTAATTAGATCCCATTTGTCAATTTTTGTTTCTGTTATAGTTGCTTTTGGTGTCTTTGTCATGGAATCTTTGCCAGGGCCTATAACAAGAATGGTATTTCCTAGATTAACTTCCAGGATTTTCATAGTTTTAGGTTTTACATTTAAGTCTTTAATTCATCGTGAGTTGATTTTTGTATATGATTTAAGGAAGGAATCTAGTTTCAATCTTCTGCAAATGGCTAGCTAATTATCCCAGCACCATTTATTGAATAGACAGTCCTTTCCCCACTGTTTGTTTTTGTTGACATTATCAAAGATTAGGTGGTTGTAGGTGTGTGGTGTTATTCCTGGCCTCTCTATTCTGTTCCATTGGTCTATTTTTGTAGTAGTACCATGCTGTTTTGGTCACTGTAACCTTGTAGTATAGTTGGAAGTTGGATAATGTGATGCCTCCAGCTTTGTGCTTTTTGCATAGGATTGCCTTAGCTATTTGGGCTTTTTTTTGTTCCATATAAATTTTAAAACTTTTTTTTTCTAGTTCCATGAAGAATGCCATTGGTAGTTTGAGAGGGATAGCATTTAATCTGTAAATTGCTTTGAACAGTATGGCCATTTTAACAATATTTGTTCTTACTGTCTATGAGCATGGAATGTTTTTTTCTTTGTTTATGTCATCTCTGATTTCTTTGAGCAGTGTTTTGTAATCGTCATTGCAAAGATCTTTCACCTTCCTGGCTAGCTGTATTACTAGATATTTTATTCTTTTCATGGCTATTGTAAATAGGATTGCATTCTTGACTGACTCTCAGCTTGGACTTTGTTGGTGGATAGAAATGATGTTCAATTTTATTGAAAGCCTTTTCTGCATCTATTGAGATGATTATGTGGTTTTTCTTTTTAGTTCTGTTTATGTAATGAATCACATTGTCTGATTTGCATATGTCGAGCCAATCTTGCATCCCAGGGATAAAGCCTACTTGATCATGGTGGATTAGCTGTTTGATCTGCCGCTGGATTTGGTTTGCTAGTATTTTGTTGAAGATGTTTGCGTTTATGTTCATCCAGGATATTGCCTTGAAGTTTTTTGTTTCTTGTGTCTCTGGCAGGTTTTGGTATTAGGGTGATTCTGGACTCATACAATAAGTTAGGGAGGAATCCCTCCTCCTTATGTTTTTGGAATATTTTCAGTAGGAATGATACCAGCTCTTCTTTTTTTTTTGAGATGGAGTCTCGCTCTGTCACCCAGGGTGGAGTGCAGTGGCACAATCTCGGATCACTGCAAGCTCTGCCTCGTGGGTTCATGCCATTCTCTTGCTTCAGCCTCCTGAGTAGCTGGGACTACAGGTGCCCACCACCATGCCCAGCTAATTTTTTTGTATTTTTTGTAGAGACAGGGTTTCACTGTGTTAGCCAGGATGGTCTCGATCTCCTGACCTTGTGATTCACCCGCCTTGGCCTCCCAAAGTGCTGAGATTCAGCCCTTCTTTATACATCTGGTAGAATTGGACTCTGAATCCATCTGATCCTGGGCTTTTTCTGATTGGTAGGCTTTTTATTACTGATTCAATTTTGGAACTCCTTATTGGTCTGTTCAGAGATTCAGTTTCTTCCTGGTTCTATCTAGGCAGGTTGTATGTTTCCAAGAATGTACCCATTTTGTCTAGTTTTTCTAGCTAATGAGAGGGTTTTTGTTTTTTTGTTTGTTTTTTGTTTGTTTTTTTGTATTTCTGTGGGGTCAGTGGTAATGTCCCCTTTGTCATTTCTTATTGTATGTTTTTGGATCTTCTCTTTTTCTTTACTAGTCTATCTAGTGATCTATCAACCTTATTTATTCTTTTAAAAAATCAACTGCTGGATTCATTGATCTCGTGTATGGTTTTTCATGTTCGATTTCCTTCAGTTCAGCTCTGATTTTGGTTATTTCTTGTCTTCTGCTAGTTTTGGAGTCGGTTTGTGCTTGTTTCTCTAGGTTCTTAATTTGAGATCTTTCATGCTTTTTGATGTGGGTGTTTAGTGCTATAAACTTCCCTCTTGTCATTGCTTTAGCTGTATCCTACAGATTCTAATATTTTTGTTCTCATTAGTTTCAAAGGATTTCTTGATTTCTGTCTTAATTTTATTGTTTACCCAAAAGTCATTCAGAAGCAGGTTGCTTAATTTCCATGTAATTGTATGGCTTTGAGTAATTTTCTTAGTATCAATTTCTGTTTTTATTGTGCTGTGGTCTGTGAGTGTGGTTTGTAATACTTACTTTTTTTAAATTTGCTAAGGATTGTTTCATGGCTGATTGTGTGGCCAATTTTAGAGTAAGCGCTATGTGTAGACAAGAACATTTATTTTGTTGTTTTTAGGTGGAGCATTCTGTATGTCTGTTAAAGCTATTCGTCAAGTGTCAAGTTCATGTCTCGAATATCTTTATTGTTTTTTTCACCTCGATGATCTGTTTAATCCTGTCAGTGTGGTGTTGAAGTCTTCCACTATTATTGTGTGGTTATCTATTTTCCTAAGCATTTTATGGTTAAGTTTAATTTCTATAGTCTATTACGAGTTAATCATACATGGTACAAGATAGATCAATGCTTATTTATTTATCTGCACAAGAACATTCAATTGTGCTAGCACAATTTTTTGAAAAGCCGATTCTATCTCTGATGAGTTGTCTCTATACATTTGTTAAAATAATTAGTTGGCTATATATGTTTTTATATACTTCTGAATTCTCTATTCTATACCATGCCTGACTTGCCTATCCTAATAGTAATACCATAGTATCTTCATTGCTGTAGCTTCATAATAAGTTCTTAAATTAGGTAGTGTTAGTTCTTCAACTTTGTTCTTTTTCAAAGTTGTTTTGGGTATTCTATGTTGCATTATCATATACATTTTGGAATCAGCTTGTCAACTTTTAAAAAGGTTTCCTGGGCTTTTAATTGGGATTGCCATAAATAAAATGTCATTGCATCATGTAAAGCTATGAAATCATCAACATGGCAGAACATTCCTAAGTGATTATGTACCTACTAAGAGATCATCAAAATACATGAAGAAAAGTTAGTATAAGTCCAAAGACAAACAAGTTTATAGCAATGGTCAGAAATTTCAGTACTCTCTCTCAATACTTTATAGAACAAGTATATACTACATCAGTAATAATATAGAATATCTAAATAACACAATCAACCAACTAGAACTCAGTGATATTTATAGAACACTCCACTTAAAATAGTAGAATATGCATTCTTTTCAGACACATATGGAATAATTACCAACAAACACCATATGCTTCTTTCCTTGGATATCTTACTTGGTTATGGGGTATAATCCTTTCTTATATTGTTGGGTTTGGTTTGCTAGAAATTTGTTGGGTATTTTTGTGTCTATATTTAGAAAGGATATTGGTTTTGTAATGTCTTTGTCTGGTTTTAGAACCAGGGCAACATCAGTCTCATAGAATAGATTAGATAGTGTTCCTTCCTCTTCTTTTTACTGTGCAAGTTTGTAAAGAATTGGTATAAATTCTTTTAAATGTTTATTTGAATTCATTAGTGAACCCATCTAATTCTAGGCTTTACTTTCTGGAAATTTTTTAAATTACTAACTTAATCTTTAACTTGCTATATATAAATTTATATTTCTTTTTTCTTTTTTCTTTCTTTTTTTAGTCAGTGTTAGCAGTTTGTGGCACTTTGCTACTTCATCCAGGTTATCTAATTTGTTGGTATGCAGTTGTTTATATTATTTCCTTATAATTCCTCTTATTTCAGTAAGGTTGGTAGTTATGTCCCCTCTTATTCTTGATTTTAGTAATTTGAGTCTTTTTTCTTTTTTTTTTTGGTCAATCTAGCTAAAGATTTGTTAATATTGATCTTTCTGAAGAACTGATTTTTGTAATCATTGATTTTTATAGTTTTTCTATCCCCTATTTCATTTCTTTCCATTCTAGTCTTAATTATTTCTTTTCTTCTGTTTGCTTTAGGTTCAGTTTGCTCTCCCCTACCCCGCCCCCCCCAGTTTCTTAAGGTGTTCATTTGAGATATTTCTGTCTTTAAAAAAAATATTAGTCTTTCTCTCTAAACAGTGCTTTAGCTGTATTCATAAGTATTGGTATGTTATCTATAATCCATCTACAATTATTTTCCAATTTTCTTTAAGATTTCCTTTTTAATTCATTGGTTATTTAGGAATTTCATGTTTGGGAATTTCTAACATTTCCTTTTGTTATTAATTTCTAATTCTATTTGGTTGGACAATATACTTTATATAATTAAAATTATTTTATTTATTTTTTAAATTAAGTTTAATTTGATTTTATGTTCTGGGATACATGTGCAGGACATGCAGGTTTGTTGCATAGGTAAACAAACGTGTGCCATGGTGGTTTGCTGCACCTATCAACCCATCACCTAGATATTAAACCCCACATGCATTAGCTATTTATCTTGATGCTCTCCTTCCCCCCATTCCCCCCACAGGCCTCAGTGTGTGTTGTTCCCCTCCCTGTGTCTATGTGTTCTCATTGTTCAACTCCCACTTATAAGCGAGAACATGCACTGTTTGGTTTTCTGTTCCTGTGTTAGTTTGCTGAGGATAATGGCTTCCAGCTTCAACCATATTCCTGCAAAGGACGTGCTCTCATTCCTTTTTATGGCTGCATAGTATTCCATGCTGTATATGTACCACGTTTTCTTTATCCAGTCCATCATTGATGGGCATTTGGGTTGATTCCATGTCTTTACTATTGTGAATAGTGTTGCAATGAACATACACGTGTATGTATCTTTATGATAGAATGGGTCAAATGGTATTTCTGCTTCTAGATCAGTTGACACCCACCCATGACGGAAGCATTTAAACCAGTCCAAGCCAGAGGGGAATTGCCAATCTTAGTGGTTAGTTCCTCCAAGACTCTCCATCGCAGGCTAAAGTGCTCTGGGGTCCTAACAGTCTAGGCCACAAGGACTGCAACTCCTAGGTGAGTCCTAGTGTTGAACTGGGCCCAGAGCTAGTGGACTGGGTGTGGGAGGAACACAACCTATAGACACTAGCTGGGGTGGCTAAGGGAATGCCAACATCACCCATTCCCTAACTCCAGGCTGCACTGCTCATGGCTCCAAAAAAGACTCCTCCCTTCCACTTGAGGTGAGGGAAAGAGAAGGATTAGTGGGAGAATATTCTCTTACATCTTGGATACCAGCTCAATCATAGCAGTATAGGGTACCAGTCAGAGTCATGAGGCCCCCTTTCCAGGCCTTAGTTTCTGGATGACATTTCTAGACAATATGGGTCAGAAGGGAACCTACTTCCTTAAAGGGAAGAACCCAGGACTGGCAGGACTTATTATCTGCTAACTGAAGAGCCATTTGGCTTTGAATAACCAGCAGTGATACCCGGGTAATATATCATGAGCTTTGGGTAAGACTCTGAGACTTGGTGGTTTCAGGTGAGACTCAACACATTACCAGCTGTAGTGGCTATGAGATGAGACCCCTTCTGTTTGAAAAAAGTAGAGGGAACAGTAAAAGGGACTTTGTATTGCACCTTAGGCACCAGCTTGGCCACAGGTGGTAGAGCATCAAGTGGGCTCTTGGGGTCCCTAATTCCAGGACTTGTCTTTTGGATGGCATTTATGGACATGCCCTGGGCCAGAGGGAAGCCCACTGCCCTCAATGGTGAGTCCCAGCCCAGGAAGCATTCACCACAAGGTGACTGAAGAGCGCTTGGGCCTTCAAAGAATATCAGCAGTAGTCTGGCAGTATTCCCCATAGGACTGTGTTGGCAGTGGCTACATGATAAAGATCCTCTGCCTTTGGAAGGGGAGGGAAGACAGGGAAAGACTGTATTTTGTAGTTTGAGTTCCAGTCCAACCACAGTACAACAGAACGCCAAGTAGACTTCTAAGGTTTTTGACTCTACTACCTGGCTCCCAACAGCACCTCTGGACGTGCCCAGGGCCTGGGAGAACTCACTGCCCTGAAGGGAAGGACACAGGCCTGTCTGGCTCTGCTACCTGCTGATTGTGGAGCCCTAGGGCCTTGAGCAAACATAGGAAGTAGCCAGGGAGTGGTTACACCAGGCCTTGTGTGAGACCCAGTGCTCTGCTGGCTTCAGGTCGAACTCAGCACAGTCCTGGTGGTGGTGGGCACAGGGTTGCTTGTGTCACTCTACCCCCAGCTTTAAGTTGCTCAGAACAGAGAGAGAGAGAGATTCTGTTTGTTTGGGAGAAAATAAGGGAAAAGAACAAGAGCCTTTGTCTGATAATCCAGAGAGTTCTTCCAGACCTTGTCCAAGACCATTAAGGTAATACCTCTATGAGTCTACAAGAACCACAGCAATACTGTGCTTGGGATGCCCCTTAAGGCAGATGCAGCTTAGATCACAACATCTAAGTCTATTTAAATATCTGGAAAGCTTTTCCAAGAAGGATGGGTACAAACAAGCCCAGACTGTGAAGACTACGATAAATACCTAATTCTTCAATGTCCAGACACAGAAGAACATCCACAATCATCAAGATCATCCACGAAAACATGACCTCACCAAATGAACTAAATAAGGCACCAGGGACCAATCCTGGAGAAACAGAAATATGTGACAGTTCAGAAAGAGAATTCAAATAGCTATTTTGAGGAGACTCAAAGAAATTCAAACTAACACAGAGAAGGAATTCAGAATTCTATCAGAAAAATATAACAAAGAAATTGAAATGACTTATAAAAACAATCAGAAATTCTGAAGCTGAAAAATACAATTGGCATGTGGAGGAATACATCAGAGTTGTTTAATAGCAGAACTGATCAAACAGAAGAAATAATTAGTGAGCTTGAAGACAGGGTATTTGAAAATACACAGTAAAAGGAGACAAAAGAAAAAAGAATTTTAAAAAAACATGTTAAAATTTACAAAGTTTACTGTTCTTACTGAAATTCATGCTTTTCTTAAAGAAATGCTTCTTTAATTTCCGCAAAACTTTTCTTTTTTTGCAGTCCCAAAAAGTAGGTTTTGACATTTTTTTTCTAGTGTTCCCCCTATTTTTATAAAGGAGTACATTTCTATAGGTCCTTACTCTACCATTCCAGAAGTGATTATCCCAGCTTTCTTTTGATCAGGGTTAAGAGGATGTATTTTTTCTCATTTTTAAAAATTCTATTTAACTTGGTAATATAGTCTAAGTTCACTTCCTAGAGGTCACAAATATTTGACTTGTGCTTTTTTTAAAAAAATCCCTGTGTTCTAGTTGGGATGTTTAAATGATGCACATTTGATGTAATGACTGATACAGTTAGATTTACATCTGCTATCTTGCTATGTGATTTACACTAGATTCATCAGGTTTTTGTTTCCCTTTCCTCCTTTACTACCTTCTTTTGGATTAATTGATTCAATTTTTGCAATTTCATATCCAGGTTGGATTATTAGCTGTAACTTCTTTTGTTACTTAGAGATTGATTTATGATTTATATAGTATAACCCTCCATTTTATCACAGTGCATCCTCAAGTGATATTACACCATGGAACCTTACAATAGTCTATTTCCTTTTCTTCTCTCAACACCTTTGGGCTACTGACGCTACACATTTTTTTAAAATGTGTTATTAAGCAAATACTAAATTGTTACTGTTATTTAAATATTAATTAACTTTAAATATATTTAAATAACAAAATAAATTATATATTTTGTATGTTTTTAATCTTTGAAAATTTCTTGTATTCTTCCTTCTTCCTTCCTTTGTGTAGATTCATACTTTCATCTAGCATCATTTTTCCTTCTGCCTGAAGGATGTCTTTTGACAATTTTTGTTAGTGTGGATCTGCTGGTGATAAATTTTTCTGCTTTTTTACATCTGAAAAAATTTTAATTTTGCCTTTATTTTTGAAAATTATTTTTTCTTAATTCTAAGTTGACTTTTAAAAATTCAGTATTTCAAAGATATTGCTCTACTGTCTTCCGGCTAGCATTGTTTCTGATGAGAAATTTGATGTCATCCTTATATTACATGTCTCCTTCCCGTGCTTTCTTTTGAAATTTTCTCTTTATTGGTGGCTTTGAACAATTTGATTGTGATGTGCCTTAGGGTAGTTTTCATTATGTTTTCTGTGCTTGGTTTATTGAAATTCCTGGACTTGTGGCATTATAGTTTTCATTAAATTTTGACATTGTAAGGTATTATTTCTTCAAATATTTTGTTGCACCAGGTTTTCTCCATCTTAATATCTAAAGCTCAAAACCTCAGTGTCATACTTAACTTCTCTCTTTCTCTTTCATGACACATTTATCAATAACTCTTTTTTGTTTCTTTATTTAAACTATTTCTTAAATCTGTCCACTGATCTCCATTTCCACTAACACCTGCAAAATTGCAGCTGCATCATCTGTGCAGCTTGATATGATAGACTCATGAGTGGTCTCTTTATTGTCATCTCTCTTCTTCCCCAAACCATTCTCCACTCACATCCATTGTTTTTATTTTTCCACTGCTTGAACCCATTTAATGGTTCTGCCTTACTTTTTTTTTTTTTTTTTTTTCTGAGACAGAGTCTCACTTTGTCACTCAGGCTGGAGTACAATGGCGCTATCTTGGCTCACTGCAACCTCCGCCTCCCAGGTTCAAGCGATTCTCCTGCCTCAGCTTCCCGAGCAGCTAGGATTACAGGTGCTCACCACCATGCCCAGCTAATTTTTGTATTTTTATTAGAGATGAGATTTCATCATGTTTTTCAGGCTGGTCTCGAACTCCTGACCTCGTGATCCACCCGCCTCGGCTTCCCAAAGTGCTGGGATTACAGGCGTGAGCCACTGCACCCGGCCACATTTTTTAAATAAAAAATTTTTTTTATTACAGGATTGTCTAGATGAGAAAAGTTGCCGAGATAGTTCGGTGAGTTTCCTTATACCCTGTACCCAGTTTGCTCTATTTTTAACAACTTACATAATTATATTTTTCACAACTAATAAACTAATGCTGATATATTCAGATTTCATTACTTTTTGCCCAATGTCATTTTTCCATTCTAGGATCCATCTAGAACCCCACATTGCATTTAGTCATCTTATATCTTAATCTCTTCTGGACTCTGGTAGTTTCTCAGAATACCAGAGTGTTTTCTGATGACCTTGATGACAGTCTTGAGGCATAGTGGCCAGATATTTTGTAGAATTTGAGCTTAAGTTAAATTTGAGTTTATCTGATGTGTTCTCGTGGTTAATCTTGAGTTATGAATTTTTTGCGAGGAAGATCACAGAGGTGAAGTAATCTTATCATCACATCTTTTTTTTTTCTTTTTATTATTATTATTATTATTATTATTATACTTTAGGCTCTATGGTACATGTGCGCAACGTGCAGGTAAGTTACATATGTATACATGTGCCATGCTGGTGCGCTGCACCCACCAACTCGTCATCTAGCATTAGGTATATCTCCCAATGCTATCCCTCCCCCCTCCCCCCACCCCACAACAGTCCCCGAAGTGTGATGTTCCCCTTCATGTGTCCATGTGTTCTCATTGTTCACTTCCCACCTATGAGTGAGAACATGCGGTGTTTGGTTTTTCGTCCTTGTGATAGTTTACTGAGAATGATGATTTCCAATTTCATCCATGTCCCTACAAAGGACATGAACTCATCATTTTTTATGGCTGCATAGTATTCCATGGTGTATATGTGCCACATTTTCTTAATCCAGTCTATCATTGTTGGACATTTGGGTTGGTTCCAAGTCTTTGCTATTGTGAATAATGCTGCAAAAAACATACGTGTGCATGTGTCTTTATAGCAGCATGATTTATAGTCCTTTGGGTATATACCCAGTAATGGGATGGCTGGGTCAAATGGAATTTCTAGTTCTAGATCCCTGAGGAATCGCCACACTGACTTCCACAAGGGTTGAACTAGTTTACAATCCCACCAACAGTGTAAAAGTGTTCCTATTTCTCCACATCCTCTCCAGCACCTGTTGTTTCCTGACTTTTTAATGATTGCCATTCTAACTGGTGTGAGATGGTATCTCATTGTGGTTTTGATTTGCATTTCTCTGATGGCCAGTGATGGTGAGCATTTTTTCATGTGTCTTTTGGCTGCATAAATGTCTTCTTTTGAGAAGTGTCTGTTCATGTCCTTCGCCCACTTTTTGATGGGGTTGTTTGTTTTTTTCTTGTAAATTTGTTGGAGTTCATTGTAGATTCTGGATATTAGCCCTTTGTCAGATGAGTAGGTTGCGAAAATTTTCTCCCATTTTGTAGGTTGCCTGTTCACTCTGATGGTAGTTTCCTTTGCTGTGCAGAAGCTCTTTAGTTTAATTAGATCTCATTTGTCAATTTTGGCTTTTGTTGCCATTGCTTTCGGTGTTTTATACATGAAGTCCTTGCCCATGCCTATGTCCTGAATGGTAATGCCTAGGTTTTCTTCTAGGGTTTTTATGGTTTTAGGTCTAACATTTAAGTCTTTAATCCATCTTGAATTGATTTTTGTATAAGGTGTAAGGAAGGGATCCAGTTTCAGCTTTCTCCATATGGCTAGCCAGTTTTCCCAGCACCATTTATTAAATAGGGAATCCTTTCCCCATTTCTTGTTTTTCTCAGGTTTGTCAAAGATCAGATAGTTGTAGATATGTGGCATTATTTCTGACGGCTCTGTTCTGTTCCATTGATCTATATCTCTGTTTTGGTACCAGTACCATGCTGTTTTGGTTACTGTAGCCTTGTAGTATAGTTTGAAGTCAGGTAGTGTGATGCCTCCAGCTTTGTTCTTTTGGCTTAGGATTGACTTGGTGATGCGGGCTCTTTTTTGGTTCCATATGAACTTTAAAGTAGTTTTTTCCAATTCTGTGAAGAAAGTCATTGGTAACTTGATGGGGATGGCATTGAATCTGTAAATTACCTTGGGAAGGATGGCCATTTTCATGATATTGATTCTTCCTACCCATGAGCATGGAATGTTCTTCCATTTGTTTGTATCCTCTTTTATTTCCTTGAGCAGTGGTTTGTAGTTCTCCTTGAAGAGGTCCTTCACATCCCTTGTAAGTTGGATTCCTAGGTATTTTATTCTCTTTGAAGCAATTGTGAATGGGAGTTCACTCATGATTTGGCTCTCTGTTTGTCTGTTATTGATGTATAAGAATGCTTGTGATTTTTGTACATTGATTTTGTATCCTGAGACTTTGCTGAAGTTGCTTATCAGCTTAAGGAGATTTTGGGCTGAGACACTGGGGTTTTCTAGATATACTATCATGTCATCTGCAAACAGGGACAATTTGACTTCCTCTTTTCCTAATTGAATACCCTTGATTTCCTTCTCTTGCCTAATTGCCCTGGCCAGAACTTCCAACACTATGTTGAATAGAAGTGGTGAGAGAGGGCATCCCTGTCTTGTGCCAGTTTTCAAAGGGAATGCTTCCAGTTTTTGCCCATTCAGTATGATATTGGCTGTGGGTTTGTCATAGATAGCTCTTATTATTTTGAGATACGTCCCATCAATACCTAATTTATTGAGAGTTTTTAGCATGAAGGGTTGTTGAATTTTGTCAAAGGCCTTTTCTGCATCTATTGAGATAATCATGTGGTTTTTGTCTTTGGTTCTGTTTATATGCTGGATTACATTTATTGATTTGCGTATATTGAACCAGCCTTGCATCCCAGGGATATGAAGCCCACTTGATCATGGTGGATAAGCTTTTTGATGTGCTGCTGGATTCTGTTTGCCAGTATTTTATTGAGGATTTTTGCATCAATGTTCATCAAGGATATTGGTCTAAAATTCTCTTTTTTGGTTGTGTCTCTGCCAGGCTTTGGTATCAGGATGATGCTGGCCTCATAAAATGAGTTAGGGAGGATTCCCTCTTTTTCTATTGATTGGAATAGTTTCAGAAGGAATGGTACCAGCTCCTCCTTGTACCTCTGGTAGAATTCGGCTATGAACCCATCTGGTCCTGGACTTTTTTTGGTTGGTAAGGTATTGATTATTGCCACAATTTCAGCTCCTGTTATTGGTCTATTCAGAGATTCAACTTCTTCCTGGTTTAGTCTTGGGAGGGTGTGTGTGTTGAGGAATTTGTCCATTTCTTCTAGATTTTCTAGTTTATTTGCGTAGAGGTGTTTGTAATATTCTCTGATGGTCGTTTGTATTTCTGTGGGATCGGTGGTGATATCCCCTTTATCATTTTTTATTGCATCTATTTGATTCTTCTCTCTTTTTTTCTTTATTAATCTTGCTAGCGGTCTATCAATTTTGTTGATCCTTTCAAAAAACCAGCTCCTGGATTCATTGATTTTTTGAAGGGTTTTTTGTGTCTCTATTTCCTTCAGTTCTGCTCTGATTTTAGTTATTTCTTGCCTTCTGCTAGCTTTTGAATGTGTTTGCTCTTGCTTTTCTAGTTCTTTTAATTGTGATGTTAGGGTGTCAATTTTGGATCTTTCCTGCTTTCTCTTGTGGGCATTTAGTGCTATAAATTTCCCTCTACACACTGCTTTGAATGCATCCCAGAGATTCTGGTATGTTATGTCTTGGTTCTCGTTGGTTTCAAAGAACATCTTTTCAAGGGTTCCTAATGTTAACATGACATGCCACCAATTATGTTAACTTTCATCACCCTGCTGAGGTAGTGTTCTCCCACTTTCTCCAGTGTAAAGCTACTACCCCCTCGTACTTTTCTCTTTATAAGCAAGCCACAAAGTGCACCCAAACTTAACAAGCAGCAAATTAAGCTCCACCTTTTCATGGAAGGAATAGGTACATAGATTATTTGAAATTCTTCTATATGGAAGGTTTGTTACTTCTCTCCCTTTTGTTTATTTACTTAATCATTTATTTATATACATGTGGATTCATGGATGTTTATTTCATACTTTTTTAGATTATAATCTTCAAGTAATCTACATTTTTAATCTTGTTGCTCAAATTATTCTAGCATTATTGAGAACCCTTTCATTTGGCTCCTATGTCCCTTTGACACACCCTCATCATTTTCTGTTTTGAGAACTTCTTTACTTGTGGGACTGCAAATGCTCTAGGGTCATCTTGTATGGTCCCTGCTCCAGCCCTGGAATGAGTCATTTCTCCAAACCACCCTGCTTCATTTTGCTGGGAAATACTATACAAAGTCACAATCTGGGCACCCATCACATTTTGAGTTAGATTCAAACTCCATTTCTTAGCTTACAAGACCTTGAAGTATTTAGTCCCATTCTGTTCTAGAAACAAGGCTTCGGTTAGTTCCTAAACCATCTCACTCTCCTTTCTGCCACGGGACATTTGCCCTTGTTCCGTCTGTCTATGATTTTCTTCACTAGGCTCTTCACAGGACTGGCTCCTTGCAAGGTAAAGGTATTTACTTTTAAATATATCCTCCCCTAATATCCTGTTGAAAGTAGCTCTTCCCCTTCATTTTCTACCACAGAAGGTGTTTTTTTTTTTTTTTTTAATAATCACAAGTATCATTACTTAATTTATTTACTTGTTTATTTGCTTAATGTCTATCCCCACATTAGGAAGTGAGCTTCATGAGTTCAAGTACCTTCTCGGTTTTACTCTTTGTGTTTTCCTAGCATCTATTATAGAGAAGAAAATAAATAAGTACTAATTGAAAGGCTTAGTCCCTCTCTTTACTGCCTCTGATGTGGATGTTATCTATGTGTTCGCATGCTTACTCTTCCTGCAATCCTTTTTTATTTTCTCTGTCTCCCATGATTGTGTAAATCTGACTTTATAGAGGCTACTTTGTTTTTAAATTATATTTAGGATTGCCAAGTAGCTTGAAATTTATTTTCCTGATCTTACAGCAAAATATTTTCGGAGCTTTGTGATTTTTTCCCCCTAGTTTATTTCTTTTGTTCTGAATCATTTCCTGTAGCACTGATAGGATTTTGTGTTTTGTTTTGGTTTCTAGTATAGAATGAAGAAAGATTTTTAGGTTCTTAGTATTATGCTTTGTAAAAGATTGTGATTGTAGTTGATCCTACTCTTAGCAATTTGGATGCCAATCATTCTCCTTTTCAGATCTATATTTCAAGAATGAGTTGACATGTACTATGACAAATTAGTTTCTATTTCTGCATAACAACTTACTACCAAATTCATGGGTCAAAACAATGCACATTTACTATCTCACACTGTCCTCTGTTCAGTGTCTCAGAAGGTTGCAGTCAAGGTGATGGCTGGGCTCCAGTCTCATCCTGAAGCATGACTAGGGAGGAATTCATTTCCAAGCTCATCCAGATTGGTGGCAGAGTCTATTTCTCGTATGGCTGAGATCCCTGCCTTTTTACTGACTAGAGGCTAAAAACTGCCCATAGGTTCTAGAGCCCACCTCCTCGTCTCTACCTACTACCCTGTAGTTTCTTGCCATGTGGCCCTCTCCATAGTTCAAAACATGACTTTTTGCTTCTTCAAGGTCACCAGGAGCATCTTTCTCTCTCAACTCTATTCTTCTCAGAGCATACCCCCTGCTGCCCCCAGCCATACACACCAAACAATCTCATAAGTTAATCTAAGGAATGACATCTTTTCTTTCACCTTTGCCATATTGGATAGAAGCAAGTCATAGGTTCCACCTGTACTCTAGGAAAGAGGAATATAAAAAGGCATGATTCTTTGGGAGGTCACCTTAAACCCACGATTAACAGAATGACCAGAGTCTGTCTTAGCTCTTTGACTGACCTGGAAGTCACTCTACCACAACTGCCTGGTTATTTGTCATTCTGAATAGATAAAGTTCATGTTCTCTCTCTTTCTCTGTCCTTTTCTATCCCATTTTTATTTTTATTTATTTATTTATTTTTATTTATTTATTTTTTTTTGGAGACAGAGTCTTGCCCCATCACCCAGGCTAGAGTGCAGTGGCACGATCTCAGCTCACTGCAACCTCCGACTTCCGGGTTCATGACATTCTCCTGCTTCAGCCTCCCAAGTAGCTGGGACTACAGGTACCCACCACCACACCTGGCTAATTTTTTATATTTTTAGTAGAGACGGGGTTTCACCATGTTACCCAGGATGGTCTCGATCTCTTGACCTTGTGATCTGCCCTCCTTGGCCTCCCAAAGTCCTGGGATTACAGGTGTGACCCACCGCGCCCAGCCCCCATTTTTATTTGGTCAAACTATACTCCCTAGAAAGCAATTCTTTTATTACGTTTTAGTTTTTGATTGATATGGGAATAGCATTAGTGGTGATGGACTCAGAAGAAGAATTGACTCTAGAGGCCACCACAAGCACACAGGAAAGGGATGATCACTGAGTGATCTAGAAACATTTTTTTACTTCTGAGTCCTCCTATTTCAGTCAGAAACAACTGTGACAGGGGCTGCTAATACAATATCACATTAAACACAAAATCAAGAAGCACATATTTTTATTTATTCTCTACACCCCTGTTAAGGGATAGATGGTGTCTTTCTAGGTCTGTTGTCCAAGGATTTGTTGACAGAGTTTATGCTTCTTTCTCCAGCCCTAATGATTCTTTTATAATTTATGCAGATCTGGAAGTCACAGTTGCCTCACAGTGATGGCAGTTGCTAATGATCCATTTACATGTATGCTGTTACAACATCTTCAGTGCCTACTGTGTATCAGCTCCTCTGTTGGGGGAACAAAGTCGTTGAAGAGACTATGATCTCAATAAATCCCTAATCCAGTGGAGAAGGAAGACTTATAAACAAAAAAGATAACAGAGAAGCTGAGTACAAGTTCTGCAGAGGACAGCAGAAAAAGGAATTTTCTTGTGGGATATGGGGAACCAGGGATGTCTCTCAGGGCATGCGATGTCTGACTTGGGTTTTGAAGAAGAGAAGATCACTGAGAAGTCAGAAGCCAGAAGAATATTCCAGGTGGGGAAACATAGAGAACTTACGGGCTAAATCCAAGGGTGGTTGCACCAATGTCACATCTCTGATGGCTCTTTAAAAGTAAAATTAAAAACAGATATTTTAATAAGTCTTTTAGAGGAAGATTCCCATTTGTATTAGCTTTCTAGGGCTACCATTACAAAGTACCACAAACTGGTGGCTTCGACCACAAAAATTTGTTGTGTAGTTCTGGAGGCTGGAAGTCCAAGACTATGAGAAGTTGGTTCCATCTGA
Source organism: Pongo abelii (assembly GCF_028885655.2). Taxonomy (NCBI): domain Eukaryota; kingdom Metazoa; phylum Chordata; class Mammalia; order Primates; family Hominidae; genus Pongo; species Pongo abelii. Next base: position 100,925,667 of record NC_072001.2, on the reverse strand, counting down.
GGGCTGTGAGGTCTGTTCCAGGTGTCTCTCCTTGGCTTGTAGAGGGCTGTCTTTACACTGTGTCTTGTCATATTGTTTTCCCTCTACGTATGTCTCTGTCCAAATTTCCCTTATAAGGGCAATAGTTATATTGGATTAGAAGCCATCCTAATGACCTCATTTTGACTTAGTTAAATCTGCTAAGGCCCTGTCTCTAAATAAGGTGACATTCTGGGATCCTGGGGGCTATGACTCCAACATATCTTTTTGAGAAGGTACAATTTCACCCATAACACTGCTGTAGAGGGCTTGAGACAATACCACATCAAGAGGAGGCCTCAAAGGACTTGAGATGGCTGGGGTATTGGAGAAATTCAAGGCAAGGGTAGCTTATAGAAGCTCAGTGGATGCTAAACTAGTGCTGGTGTTGGAGCAAATGCAGGAGGCCTTTTTTCACTGCTTGGTTGCAACATTGCAGGGCCTGGCACATTCTAGAGACCTATGTCTATTGAATGAGCAAATAAATGAATAATAACAGATATCACTGGCAGCCAGTGGGGCTCCCTGCTGCCTTGGCTACCAAGTTCCTGGTCCTGAAGCTGGCACTGAGGAAAGGGGTGATATTGGTTCATGAATTTATTTCCCGTGGTGCTGTTTCAACCAGGCACCCTGGGCTCCTTCCAACCTTCCAAACTCTCCTCGTGCCAGGAATATCCGATGCTCACTATACTTCCCATCTCTTTTGTGCTCAACCAATTCCTCTTCACCCTTAAGGCTTTGTCATCGTTCTTAAAATGTCTTCAACCACTTAGAGTCCTTCTGTGTGCTCTCTTTTATTCCTAATTATTTTGTGTGAGACTCTTGCGTGCTTATTTAGGCATGAGCTGATAGAAGACAGATGCCTAGTCGTTGGTTTTCTTATATTTTCTCATCACTATTACTACCACCACTCCTTCTCTTCCTCCTCCTCCTCCTTCTATTACTGCTGCTACCACCATCGCCAGTACCGTCAATGGCAAGAATAGCAATGACTCATATTTGTTGCATATTTTCAGGACACCAGACACCAGGCCAGATTATCTTTAACCCTGACAAAACTCTTCATGATTGACAAAAGGACATTAGTGAAATGGAAGTATTTACATATAACTCCCAAGTAAGAATTGAGCTCAAATCTGTCTGATTCCAAAGTCCATGTGGTTAACCTTCATACATGCTCTCTGGCCGCTAGTGACATCAATTGGTACAGCTGTTCTTATAATTCTTACTATTACTTTTACCTCCCTGCAGGTCTCCGAGTTTACTGTGATATATTTCTTGTGACTTATTACTTTAATTTCACAATGATTTCAGGAATAATTATCCCTCATGAGGGAGTGAAAACCAGAGGCCATACCTTTGACGGTTCTCTAGAACAAATTATGGCTAATGATGGGAAGAGTCTAGTCTGTGGACAATTCAGATGTTTCAACTCTAGGATATATGATTTGGGATAAGAAACTGCTGGATAACTGCTGGCATTTTCATTTTGAAAAGTGGCGAAATAAACTTCAATATTTTAGTGTCTATTAGACCCTCAGGAACAAGACCCATCACAAGGCAAGTACAGGACAGTCTCTAATTCAGGTGGGGCCTTAACTTTAGACTTGTGGGGTCATTTCCATATAAGATCATACCTACAGTCACAGATATATTGATAAGGTTCATGAGAAATGTTATCATTTTACTTAATTTTTAAATGTAAACTATTAATATTTGTTATAATTTTTATAAATCTATTTTGGCATTTCTCAATTAAAAAAATTAAAAAGAATTAAAGTGTCCTAGGTCTTACTTGACCACTAAGAAGCCCTGAGGAGGGAGTCTAGGGAAATCTTGCTCTTGGCCTGACCCCTGCAGAAAGGTCACTGGGCAAAGATGTTCGGTTTTGGGTTTTGGGTTATTTCTGCTGGAATGTAAGTTGATCTTTCCAGTTCTCTAGGGAGAGGAAAAGTCATGGGTTTTCTGGCAGAAAGAGACTTTGAGAGCATAGAGTCCGACTACCTCATTCTCAGACATGCCATCTGCGGCTGCACAGCATTTGGGCCTTGTCCGCTCCCACACACCCTTGGTTGTAGGTGAGCCCTAGTCAGTCCTGGGCTGCTGTCCTGCTGTCACTCTGCCTTCTTGAGTTTCAGGGTTCAGAACTCAGACTAACCCTGCACCCAATTTATGGACTTCTTTGTGGGCTGAGGTGGAGTGGGGTGCAGTAAACACATGGACCAAGGGAGCCGGAGAGGAGTTTCAGGCAGTAGCGCTTCTGAGGGCCAGTCCTCCCAGGACAGCTGATGGAGATGTACAGGTGGAGTCTTTCCCGCTGGTCAAAGACAATGGTGCTCAGACTGTGGCCATCTGTTCTTGTGGCAGATAATGGCAACACTGGTGGATAGAGCCCTCAGAGGATCACTCTGACCTCGAATCTAGCCAGGTAAGCTACTCCAGCCTCAGTTTCTGTATCCATCCATTGGGAATAATGGACTCAACCAGTTATTGTGAGGATAAACAGAGATAAAGCATACACTACATGGGGCCAAATAATATTTGGTTCCTTTCTCCTCAACTTCCTGGGTGTACGTTATAGTGGGAACCCTCTCTGAAGTAAAATGAAATCCATTCTAGCAACAAATGCTTACAATAAATAGCAAAGACCTCAGTCTTACCAATTTGAGAAGCACGCGGGCCATTTTTTCTTTTATATGTTATCATGCCACCATTTTTTTCTTTTGCATGTTACCTATGTCGTCCAAATCCAGGAAATGTCAAGAAATCATGGCTACTCTAGTTAAAACCTTAAATTAAAAATAATGACAAAATATAATCCTCAAATAATCATAGTTTTCTTATGATGCACCCGAACCTTAAAAAATAAATGTAGTCTTGACCTTCAACAAGCAGGGCCCATGGGTGCTGTATTTTTGTCTCCCATTTACTTTTAAATCCACTCTGCATAGTTCATCTGTGGTTCATCCATGATTTTGCTTATCACTGTTAGTTTCTGCAACCACTAGAGTCACAAAAGCACTACCTCAATTTAATTATTTAAATGTCCAGTCCTGTTAATCATGAGAAAATATTCTTTCTTCAGAATTCCTCTCCTCTTCTATCTCTGTCTCACTTCATGCTGACCACTGACCAGATGGCCGGGAGGTCGGGCCGACTTCCTTCTCATCCCATGAGATTCTCCACGCTTCCTCCTCCCTCTAGCTCAGAATGGTTATGAGGCTGACAGGATTGGAGTCACAGCAAGGAAAATAATTAAGACCAACAGAAAAACAGGTGGGTTTTTTTAAGAGCTGGGGTCTCATTCTGTCACCCAGGCTAGTGTGCACTGGTGCAGTTGTGAATCACTGCAGCCTCTACCTCCTGGGATCAAGGGATACTCTTCAGCTTCCTGAGTAGTTGGGAATACAGGTGCACACCATCACACCTGGCTAGTTTTACAGGTGACTTCTTACCTGACTGTTACTGACCTGGTCACCCAGCTCTGTACTCTCTGATCTTGGCATATATTTAAAATATTCTATTCTGAGATTATCCTCTATCTATCTATCTATCTATCTATCTATCTATCTATCTATCTCACACACACAGTGACGCACACGCACACACACACACATCTCTGAGCCCCCTCACCAATTGTTCTCTCTTGGTGGGTTTAATAACCCCCTGCTTCAACTGGTCACTTGTGACTTCCTCGCTGCTTCCAACCACTTTCTACTGAAGCTCTCTTCTTTCCTGGTGATCCTCTGTCATGTATCTAAGGCAAGCCTAGACCTTTATCCTGTGTGGATCACATACCTAGAGTCAGAGGATATTTCCTGACAACAGGAAATGTCAAGCATTCATTCTCATAACAAACTCTGGGGTGCAAGTCTGTGCCCACATAGCATCAGCCACTCCCGTGTTCCGCCATCAGAGAAACCAGCCTAGGCACTGTGGCCCCAAACAACAGAGACACATATTTAAGCTATCCAGACTCACATTTCAGCTATATGCGTTGGGCTATTCAAGCCTCTTTCTCCAGGAGGTAGTGATAAAGAGTTGCCAGGATTGGAGTTGGGGAAACATGCCCATTATTTTTCAATTTCAGATAAACAAGAGAAAAATTAGTATAAATGTGTCCCATGCAATATTTGGGACATACTGATACTAAAAACAAAATCATTCTTTATCTGAAATTCGAAGTGAATTGGACGTTCTGTATCTTATCTGCCAAATCTATAGTGGTCAGGTTCAGAAATACTCCAGGTCCTTTTATGTCCACAATCTAGGTGAAGTATTAAATATCTTGCGACCAATTTTTAGCAAACTTTCTGAAAATGTTCCATTCATTCTGAGATATCACGTTGGAAGCTGGTATTTATGGTGTCAGGCTATGGCTGAAATTTCTGTTGAAATATCCCACTGCGTTTTTAAGAAAATGCTCTTTGCTCACCATTCTCAGCACCCAAACCTCCCCAGGCCTCAGGAAACCTGCATATTTAGGACATGTTGGTTCAAGTTTAACTTAGCCGTTATACCAAAGACGTCTTTACCTTCATAATTTGGAGACAGATTTCACAGGCAATGCTTATGCTGAAATAGCAACTCATTTGGAGGTGTCGGGATTCCTAATGTGTTAGAAATCACTGCGCTTGATTCCACTTCTGTAGCACAACTGGCTCCTGCCCAGTATTGGAGAACAGGGCGTCTAATTCACAGGGAACTAAGGCCAAGATTTCTACATACGACTGTCTTATGGGGCCAGATCTTTTGTTTTTTTTCTCCTTTAAGTGGATGATATATGATACCAATATTGTTCTTAATCAAAAGTATATTAGCAATCTACCACAAATGCAGAGTTACAAGGAAACAGTACAGCATGTTTGGAGAGGATTATTTTCACAAGAAACACGTATTCATTTCTCTGTCTGCCTTTATCAACATGTATTTATCAAAATATGGAAGCTTGTCCATGGGCCACATTTTAATTACTCATAGGTTGCCTGAAGACAGCTGCAGTCTAGGAAGGAAGAGAAATTGAAAAGAATAAGGTGCTCTTAAAATTTGGCCATAATTGTAACTAGAGGACTCTGTTGGCTTTATTCCAAAACTCTAAGGAGCAGTCTTCCCCTAGTTGTTTTTCCCATCACTGACGTTTCCCCATGCAGCACTTACACCGGCTCTCATTGACTTCATCAGCTGTTATCATGTATATTTTTATTTTTTCTTTAGTAATATTTTCATAATAAAATTGTATAAATTCGTCAGAGGAGATTTGGAACATATACCTATACAAAGAGAGAAAGAAGAATGTCTTGAATCCTACTATAAAGGCATTACCTTTTGGAAGTTCTAGAAATACTATGCATGTTATTTTTAACAAAACAGAAATCATGTGAAATATGCATTTTGTAAATGACCTTCTTTGCTGAACTATATAACGTAACATTCTTTTTATTAAATAAAATATCCATAATGCCATCTTTGGCTGTGGAGTATGTCATCATAAAGATGCACCACAAATCCAACAATGATTATACATACATATTTTTTCTCATTCTTTTATTAAAAAGAAAAAAATGAAGGGAATTAAGAGTCCTGGGGGAAAAACTGGGGTGCAGTGAGGCATGAAGCTCAGGTCTTTATTATACATTCCTTGTCCTATTTGCATATGTATATAGTTTTTCTTATTTTTGAAATCACTGTGAATAATTCCGTAGCAAACATTTTTGAATACAAATCTTTGTATAGAGCTGATTGGCGTGTTTTAGTATACATTTTGAACAATGGAATTTTATAGATCAAGGAGAAGCACATTTTGGGTGCCTTTGAAGCGTTATCACCAAACTGCTTTTTGGAAAAGCCGTAGCATTGCCCTTCCACTGATGTTCTATGAGACTGAATAATTTTCTAGAAAATTTCCTGAGCCCTCATGAACATTGAGTGTTACTGCTTTGGAAATAAAAAATAAAATCAAATTTTTATTTAGCACATAAAATTTTTCCAACGTTCAACAGATAAGCAAAATGGATGGATTTTTTTTAGCTTTGTTTCATTTATTTGTTGTTGAGAGTTAGGAGGTTCTCAACTTTAGCTTGTTACGCTAAAATTTTGGGCGGCCTCTTATAGACAACCTCTTATTCAAAATATGAGGGATTCTTGTTTGCATGAGTTAAAGAAACTAGGCTTCTTAGAAAGAGTGATATGGAGAGAAACTGTACGTAGGATGCCAATCATTTGTCAAACACTCTGCTAGGCATCTTCCCAAGGAAAATAACCCCATTCCAATTCAACTGCTTCCTTTTTTTTCAAATATGTCTCACAGATTGTGGTTTCCTCCATTAAAGCTACAATTGCTGCTGAGTCACAGTGTATACATAGATGTGTGTGTGTGCATGTTTGCTTGCATTTGTGCATATGTGTGAGCCCATTTGTGTGTGTGTGTGCTTGTTTATCGGCTTTTTGGTTCTCTTCATTCTCACTAAAACAAAACAAGACAAATTTGATTTTCTAATGGAAGCCGTGTGGTGTACTTGTACACATTTTGGGCGCCCTGTGTATCTGGGAATGTGTGTGGGGTGTGGAAGAGTGGTTTTCTTTTTCTTTTTCTTTCTTTCTTTTTTTTTTTTTTTTGAGACGGAGTCTCGCTCTGTCCCCCAGGCTGGAGTGCAGTTGGCGCGATCTCGGCTCACTGCAAGCTCCGCCTCCCGGGTTCACGCCATTCTCCTGCCTCAGCCTCCTGAGTAGCTGGGACTACAGACGCCCGCCACCAGGCCCGGCTAATTTTTTGTATTTTTTAGTAGAGACGGGGTTTCACCGCGTTAGCCAGGATGGTCTGGATCTCCTGACCTCCTGATCCGCCCGCCTTGGCCTCCCAAAGTGCTGGGATTACAGGCTTGAGCCACTGCGCCTGGCCGGAAGAGTGGTTTTCATGCCATGTGGTGCCTGTCTTGGAGGAAGGAAGATTTGGGAGACGTGAAAGAACGAGTAGCCCTTTGTCTGCTTTTCTGAGTGTTTTGTCTCTGGGCTGTGTCCCCACAAGTCAGGCATAAACAGCAGGCCCCAAAGTGAGTGGTGACTCCTCAGTAACAAAATTCCACAATGATGCACAGTTAATCAGGATCCCCTTTTGATTTCAAGCACTATTGTTAAAAATTGTTCTCTGTGCTACTTGAATTCCTATTAATCTAAGTTAATTCTTTTGAAACCTTAAATATTGTGGCATCTTAGTGTCATGGTAATCTATTTTTTTCTCTTACAGATGAGGACATAGAAAGATGAACTTAAAGCTGAAAAATGAACTTAAAGCTGGAAAAAATGAAGTAATCTCAGCTATGATAGCTGTAATAGAAAAATGGAATTTTCCTCAGTTTTTCCTCCTCAGAATAAATGGGATGATCCTGATGGCTGTTTAAGTGGAGAGGATTAGTTTGGTAAGCACTTCGGGAAGAAGATGCATACTTTAATAGATTCCCAGATGAGGAAGCACCTATATCGATGCTTTCCATCTGCTACTTCTTTGGGAAAAAATGGAAGACAGAAACAACAAAACTTATAGTCGCTCCGAATACATCCTCAGATAGAGCACAAAATATAATCGACAAAAGCCCTACTAAACCAAGTTTATGTTTAATGAAAGCAAGGGCATAAAAGAAATACATAATGTCTAAAGTAGATATATCAAGAAATAGCAGTACCTGTGCAAACAACATTTTTAGAGATTATAGAAGTAACTGCTGAAAAGGAAAAAAAATGGAGTTAAGAGTTAGTTCTAGGGAAAAAACTGGGGTGTGGTGAGGCAGGAAGCTCAGGTCTTGCTTTCTTAAAATGTATTTTCATTTATAATTCTATAATATGGAACATTGATTTCAAAACAAAACTTCAATGAAAGAGAATGAGAGATAGAGCAAGAGTGAGAGAGAGAAATAGAGAGGCTCGAAAAGGTGAATGAATGACCCTAGGAGTTTGGAGGAACTTGGATAAAGGGGGAAGAAGTAGTGCGGTATAAGGAGAACAATGACCTATTGCTTTGTTTAATTAGTGCAGGCTCATGATAGGAGACTGAAGCAGGAGAGAGGGGCATACAGCAGAAAACATGGAACCTTCCACCTGCTGTTTCCATTGCATTTTTGCAAGTCTTCCTGTGTGTCAGGTATGGCTGCTGGCGCTGGCCTTGGAGGATCTGCATTGGCTGCAGTCTGCAGTTAGGTCCAGACTCCCAGTCCCAGTGCCTTAGAGACCTCTGGAAATCAGGCGAGGAGACCAGCTGTCTGAGAGAGCTCCACTCTCTGGCTGCCCCTGCCAGAGTGCCCAAAGAAGGTATTTTTTGAAATCAGCCTTTATTAGTGCCTGTTTCTCTTATTTCTGGTTCCCATATATTTTATAACTTTGTTATAAAAATGTGCTATTCCAGGCCCTAACATTTAGCCAGATGTTGAAAGTCTTAGCCGGTTCTTATGACATTTATCAGAAGAGGATTGTTTTACTTGTTAGGTGATTTTTTGGGTTTTCCTACATCAATGGACTTTTTAAACCATTTAATTTTGTTTTTAGTATTTAAAAACTAATTTATTTTAATGAAATATTGAAATTTTGGTGAATGTTCAATTTGTCTTTTTTTCCTAGTGGGAGAGATATTGACCCCTTTCTCAATGAGCTGTTCTGGATTAAGCAAAAGCTGTCAATATTGGTCCAATTTTCAGGAGTTAAAAATGAGTTATTAGATCCCAGTACATACAGGGTTTTATTAAAACTAAATAACTCCGACCTAAACATCTTCATTCTGGGTTGTGTCAAGGAACAGAAAACGTGGACTGTATACCGGAGCTGTGTCAGTCTGTGCCAGTCCCAGGATGCGCTGAGACAGGCTCAGGGACATGGTGTCACCTGCTGATGCCTTCACAGCAAGGGGTGGAGCCAGCAGCAGACAGAGGTCCTGGCTCAGCTCAGTGGCTCCAAAAGTTGCTGCAGAGCAACGGCGGAAGGTGCAGGCTCTTTCTCTTCTCTCCTGCTTCCACCTTCTCTTTGATTCAGAATGTGGCTTCCTCCTCGATAGGAAGAATGTCTCTTAGAAGATCTGAAGCCAAGGTGGGGGCAGTGGGAAAGGGCATTTTGCAAGAGGATTCCTAATTGTCCAAAAGCACCAAGACTCCTAAGATGATGTCCTCTGGGAGCTGAGGGTCCTGCTGGAGGAGAGGATCTCCTTTGCCTGCGTGAAGAGCAGAAAGGGCAGAAGATGAGCTTCAGTTGCGAATGACGATTGAATGATTGTATCATTAGAACTGATACTTGTTTCATGGTTATGTCATAGATTTAATTTGTATCATATATTTGTACTAATTATTTTTATTGATGATAATCATAGGAAGAGCTGTCACATCAAGGTTTTGTCATGTGCTAGGCACTGCACAAAGCACTTGAATGACATCCTTGAAACTTTTCCCGTACTGAGCATACTGGAGGATGTCCAGAGAAATACAGAAAAGTGTTTTGGAGGGGAGTAGCTGATGGTAAGTTAAATAAATAATAATAAAATTAGCCAGACATGGTGGTGCATGCCTGTGGTCTCAGCCACTTCGGAGGCTGAGGTGGGAAGATTGCTTGGACCTGAGAGGTCAAGGCTTCAGTGAGCTGTGATCCTGCCACTGCACTCTGCCCTGAGCAACAGAGTGAGACTCTGTCTGAAAAATAAGTAACTACACAAATAATATTGATCAATAACAAATACAAGACCACTATGAAATTGGAAAAGATAGCAGAATTAGGATACAAATGTATTGACGGGCTGGAACCATGGACCATCACCAATAAGAATATATCTTAGATCACTGAATGAATGTATGGATATTTTCTTAGTTTCAAAAATACAACTGCTTATGTCTATTAGGGGAGCATAGCTTAGCAGCCAGTAGCACAGATAGAAAGATCTAGGAGATTTCCTGAGTGCAAGTTGTTACATGGTGTGTATAGCTGCCAAAATATTGACTGTAACCTTTGGTTGCATTGACAAAGGTAGAGCATGCAAAGGGAGGTGCTCTATCTATTCTGCGAAGTGTTTTCTTTCAGATGCAGCATTTAACGAGAAAAGTACGTGAAAGAGTTTGTTCAGAGGACAGCTATCTGGCTTTTGACAGGACTTCAAACCATGTCAGATGTGGAGCTAATAAAGAAAGGTAGGCTGCTTAGCTTGGAGAAGGGACTGAGCGAATGAGAGGGAGAGAGAAACAGAAACAGAGAGAGAGAGAGAGAGAGAGTGTGTGTGTGTTGGGTGGGTGGGTGGGAAGAGATAGGAAGGGCTTGAGCATTGCTCTCCGAATTCTGAAGAGTTTAAGAGAAAATCAGCATCCTCTTTATACCAGTGGAGGGCAAGGCAAAGCCCAGGAGGTGGTATTTACAGGTAGATCGAGTTCTGTTCAGATTAGGGAAGTATTTTCAAACATTTGGAACAACTGTCAGAGTAATGAGTTGTTCCAGTAGAGCTTTCAAAGTGTTTTCTTTCGAAAATTCCTTAATTTTATAAATTTAAACCTGTACCTTTAAATCATAATATTTGAACAATGGTCAGCAGATGGCGGTAGGATACCACAGATTTTACCAGTAGCAGCTGGAATTTCACCCTTCAATATGCTGGAAGTAGATGATTTCTTTCTAATTATTATTGGAAGGTGTATCCTAATCTATTGTTCAGAGAGAAATTGCTGATTTGAAAAACAGGAAATAATACTTCCTAATTAAATAGACGATAATGAGTAACAAATACTTTTATGTTGCCTGAATGCTACCATGCTGTTTCTTTATTGGCCTCTAAAAATTTGTGGTAGGAAGTGTCTGTGTGTGTGTGTGTATGTGTGTGTGTGTGTAAATGAAAGGTCTGGTTTGTTTTAAATAATTCCAAAATGTAATATACTAATTTTGTGTAAAATTTTAAAAATACATGACTGAATTGAATAGAAAATATTTCTATGAAGCATTGCATTGAAAAATCTTATTTTCTTCTTTATACTAGCACCTTTTTGTACTTAGACATTATGAATTTTAAAATAAAAGTGTGTATTTTTCATAAATGCGCTGAATTAATTATTTTTTCCTAGTATTTTGTAAAATAAAGTTTGTTCAGGAATGGTCAGCTTGGGAGATTTTTATCTATATGAGATTTTTCTCTCCCTTTGAATTTTTTGGGGAGTTTTGTAATACAGGAAGGGCCTGTATTTTTAGACACACAAGCCTTAATAAATATTCTTTAAAAGTGGATGTATGTCCAAAATATGTGGAAAATAAAACATGTTGATGTTTAATTTGGAAAGAGGAAGATAATGCTGATGCCACCCCTTCCCTACTTTTTTTTTGTTTTTCAGAAAGTGTAGCATGATATTCTTGTCTGTTAGGTTCTTAAGGTTATCTAGCATAGCAACACCTTTTTCCCATCTAACTCTGAGCAGTGTATTTAGGCTGGCTGCCTGTCTAAAAGGTTGTTTGTGGAGAGCTGTTAGTCACAAAAGCACATGTGGGTCCCTTATTCCTCTGCAATTCTAAGCAGTGAATATACCCCGGGCTTCCAGGGAGACAAATTGTTTTAATTTGCTAACATTTTGGGACTCTCCAGGACTGTGAGAAGCTAATTTCCAAGTTTTGGGAGACCCCTGATAGAATCTTAGGCAGACATTTTCTAAGATTATCTCTGAGACAAAAAAACAGGCAAAATATCAATTTCTGCACATGAGTCTCATGCAAACCATACAGTCCATTCAAGCACGTTCTTTTTCCGATTCATTTTCTCTCCCTCTTTCTCTCTCTCTTTCTTGCTCTTGTTTTTATTTCAATTGATGGAACACATGAACAGAGTTGTACTCCCCTATGGAGTGAATGGAAGCTGGGAGATCAACACCCTATCACAGAAAGGCCGTGTGACTTTTGCCAGGTCCCTGGGCTTTCTGAATCTCTTCTTAGTCATCAACAAATTTGCTCTTCTGCTGATGGAAATTTGGCCAAGAATTATGAAACGAATGTCTGAAAATTTTTCTTGTTACTCCCGTAACAAAAAGCTCTATGTAACAAGAAAGTAACGTGCTTGTATCTAGAACTATCAAAGAATTTCTTCTTTGGCTAGTAAAATAATCATAATTAATGGTCATCTATGCATTTTCCCTACAAAATCTTTATATCACCCTTTAAAGGAAAAACTCAGACAGGACTAAATGTTCTTTTTTATTTCAGCAAATAATGCTAATGTTCTTTTTCTATTTTATATACATATGTACACACACACACACAGGCCACACGCACATGCAGACACATATATTATTCTTCCTGTATGTGTAGAAACAACGTATAAAAATACGTTGTACATTTTTTTCTTGCTTCACTGTTTCTGCATGGGTTAAAAATGTAACAAAGTAAAATTTAAGCTCTTTCATGCAAGCATTAGTTCTTTAATATATAAATTTTTATCAGTTAAGTACTGCTTTAAGGTAATACTTTTCCTTGCTTTCTTTTTTTTAAATTGAATATTATTTAATGAGAGGCTGGGATCGTATGTACTTCTTTTATGAACATGTAATGTAAAACTTTTAGAGACTTGCTTTAAATAAGAAACTTGCTAAGATATCTGAACAGTTGTATACTGATTTCTAGATTATCAAGTTGAAACTCAAAGGTACGTCGCGTTTTTTTTTTTTTTAAATCTCTTGATGTAACAGAATTTGTCAGTAAGCAAATATTATGCTCATAAAACAATTTTTTGGAGAGTATCATTATAGAAGTATTTCACAGCACACAAGTTGTTCAACTTGAACTCATAAAACATCATATTATTTACTTGTCTTTTCCTTTGAAAAATAGTTAATTATTGAAGCACTGAGAACATTTTATATTCCTGGCTTGTGGTTGTGTCTTGCAAACGTGAGACTAATGAGAGCAAGTTCTCACCCCAACTCTGAACTTGCTGACTTATCTGATTTAAAATCCAAGCATTTGAACACTGGTGAGTTATTTTAAATAATGATTCTATTTTGTTGTTGCTGCTGTTTCATGAAGAGTGATTTTTTTTTTAATTCAACAAAGACAATGCCTTGGATCTGATGTAGGAGAAAAAGGAGTGATGGGTCTGGCAGACATCTATGGCATGTATATTTATTTAACGGTTTGCTATAATGCATATTATTAATGATGACAATCATGAACTTGCATGCATTGTTTATTTTGTAAATACACATGATGGAGCTTTCAAAAAAGGAGATCAGCTGCCCCTTGCAACGATGGCCGTCTGCTGTGGAAGTAACTACTCAGAGACCCTTTGTGACTTGGGTTCCTGACCCAGTCCATTTCACTATTTATGCGCTTGGAACATTTTGTGAAGTCCATTTATAATTTCCCTGCTCCGAGCATCTAAAATGAACTGCAGGTCTACGTTACATCTACATGGTAGATTAGATTTGGGAATCTATAAATGGATTTGAACACCAACAGTACCTGCAAAACTAAATATGCATTAAATGCCATTAAGTTGCAGTCATAAAATGCAAAAAGGATTTCTGAGTTCTTGGGGGATTGGGGACACTCTTCAGATGGGACATAGGTAATTTGATTAACATGCACCTTGAATCTACTTTGTTTTGATTCTGAAGAGCAGAAATAAAATGGGCAAAAACTCTACATGAAACCGGAGGCATCTCAGTTTATTTCAGTACTTTTAATTTTTATTTTATATCTTTATGCCAACTTATAAAACTTCTGCTGGACATTTGGGCTTCATTTTGACCTTTCCATGCTCTTTACCTAGATCTGAATTATTTGGTTTTAGTGAAAATGGAAGGAGTACAATAAAAAGAAGCTCAATCCAAGGGGCACGTCTATTCCTGCATTAATTCCGAATTTAATCTTGTGCTACCTGAACTCTGGGACAGCCAGCTTGGTGTTTATATCTCCCTCTCATTGAAAGTCCAAAAATCCCAGGGAAACATTTGAAGGAAAGGAGAAAATGTTTGTTTTCATAAATTTTACAAACCCTGGCTCTAACAGATCTTAAAAGGGCGTCTTACATAGTGCAGAGACGCTAAATACTACATCTGCTTTAAATATTGTTGGGTGTCTCAGGCCTTTGTGGAGAGGGTTTGATGCCGTCTTTTGTTGTAGGACAACTAGTGTACTCTGTGATGCAGGGGAGTTGCTAGTTCAAAGGATACAGCCTTACTTCGGGTTTCTTTTCTCTCTTTCTTCCTTTCTTTCTCTTCTTCTCCCCTCCCCATCCTCTACATTGTGGTTTTTGCTTGGGGGGGCTTTAGTTTTAAACATTCACATGGAACTCCCAGTCTTTCTTCTTTCAAGAAAAGACAAGCCCTTTATAATAATAATTACAAAATCTGTAGTAAGGTTTGTAAATTGAACATACATGAAGCTATATTGGCTACTTTCACAACCTTTTGTCTTAAATTGGGTAAATAACTCTCAACTTTGTGCTTGTGGAATGGAAGGTATTTATAGATATTAATTACAGTCAAGCTAATTTAAAGTATCCTTTCTTAACTTTCTTTCGGTTTTACGATTTTCAGGAATAATTGCCGCCACCTACATGCACAGTCTTCACATAATATTCTTAATTGTATTAAATATCTACCCCACTCAGTTTACATAGCATTTTAATATACATCTTTTATTCAGCAGAAGTCTAGAGGCTTCTCTTTATTCAAACTGAACATTAGATCAGAAAGTGAAGAAGTCAGAGACCCAGGAATGAAAGCAGGCCTTCCCTGTTTCTCCGACAATGATTTCGGGTAGGTGACTGTGTGTTTGTTGAGAAATGGACTGGATGGGATATTGACAGTTTCCTATCAATAGCTAGACCCTAGAGGCCTGGCTGTTTGGGCCCACACTGATTGACTACTCTTTAATAGACATATAATTGTTGACAAATACCTTCCAATAGACTGTGGCAGCACCCAGGCAGACAAAGGAGATTTCAGAATGATAGAGACCAGAGCTGAGCCATTTGGTAGAGGCAGTGCCTTACAGAGGAAAGGACTTTGCACATAGTGAACCTACTAAGAGAAACCAGGTCAGGGCATCTCTGTGGCCCGTCCTGGGCAATCCTGCCAAAATCGAGAAATTTTAAAAGACTCATTGTTTCCATGTATCATAGAGTTTGCTGGAGAGGGATGAACACAGACTGGTTTGTGCAGTTTTGTATCCAATCTATTACTTTGTCCATGTTTAAAAAATTATTGATAGGGAGAGAGGTGTGTGTGTGTGTGTGTGTGTGTGTGTGTGAGATTTGATACCTAGAATATTGTTTAGCTTGTTTATGGATTGTAAAACCTATCAATCTGATCCTTGCAGTAACACAATAGGCTATTCAGATAATTTCAAAGAGTCTTGGACAGTAATAAGAATTATGGAAAAAATTGATTTTAGACATCAGCCCCATTTACAACTGAAGTATCAGAGGAGTCTGGAGATGTCCCTATAAGGCTGATGCATCCAAGAGTATTCGGGAACCTCCATCTCAGCCTCCGTGGCTTGTCTGGCCAAGCCTGCCTTCGCAGATCAATGCCTGGCTGAGAAATATCTCTTGAAAGTTTGCCTCACAGGATGCATTCTCTCGGCCCGTTCAGTTTCAGTAAATCTCCCTCCTTGGGGGCTTACTCTCAACCACAGGAGGCCACAATTGCTTTCAGTATGTGACAGGAGCCTGCTGACAGTGGGACTAGGTGATCTCATTTAGATCTGCAAGCTGGTATAAGCTTAATAAGAAAATAAAATATAAACAGTTAAAATGCAACGTCAGCCTCATTGTCAGCATCATCCACCAGACAGAATAGCAGATCGAGCCAGGCCTAATGTCATCTGCGAGGCAGATTCCCTCGCAGGGACAATACTGTCTCAATACAGGCCTAATGTCATCTGCGAGGCAGATTCCCTCACAGGACAATACTTTCCTGTGAGCGTATTGGGTTGACACGGCAGGCCGCCTCCTGACATCGTGCATGAAACTGAACCAGCTCGTGCCCAAAAGACCTTGAGTCCTGCCTTTGATTCTTATTGATCAAATACACAGATTAAATCCCACATCACAAAGCAAGGCAAAACCCAAGCTTTCTCTGTCAACTTCTAGGAATCCCGGTGAAGCCCTTTCTGAATTATCTTCTTATGCATGAAGGAGAGCTGGAGCGCACATGTATTTCAGGAAGATATACATGGTGGGCAAGCAGATACGTAGGTCTGATAGCTCCCAGGCTTTGTGGCAGGAGGATGAGACAGATAAGAATGTTGTGCTTGTTACCTGTTGTCAAATTCAAACCCATAGTTAGGATTCATTTGGAGAGAAGAAAAGATTATTTTTGAAGTTGCTTCTTTGCAATCTGTAAGCATTCCTAAACACGCAGGCTTCTGCAAACAGCTGCCTCAAAATGTTGTGTGTGTGTGTGTGTGTATGTGTGTGTGTCCATTAATTCAGAATTACTCCAATTACAAGCTTTTGATGCTCTGAAACCCTCTCTCTAACCCAAAAGAGATGGAGAGCCCTCGGACCATCCAATCAGATCATTTTCCCTGCCGCCTGCAGCAGATGTAAGCAATTTACTTTTTTATTTCTGCATATTCAGTGTGAGCGGAGCTGTTGGAGACCTTTCACCCCAGAGCCTGCAGGATTCTAACCCTATCAAATTAAAGCATTTTGCTCACTTATTCCCAAACGCTTTGCTGGTGCTAAGCAGACATCCCGCTGCATAGCAATGGCGGGTGTTCGTGTCCACTCATAGCCCCAGCCTAATCAGAGGTTATTAAGGAAAATATACAGTGCTTTAATTTGATGAGATTGGTTATAGGTAGTGCAATTAAAGGTCACACTCCTGCGTGTATCTCCCTCCGTTTCTGTAATATTTTCTTCTCGCTTGACAATCCTGAGCTGCAAACAATAGGCCAAGGCGACACATTTATTTTTGACATGCTGTGATGGGCTCAATAGGGATAAAGATGAATTATTTAAGGATTGCATAAACAAACATCCTGGGCCAGGTTTTGGTTACATCTTCCACTTTGTGCTCTGTGTATGCTGTTGCCTTAAAAGAACATGTTCAAGAAATGAGCCTCCTTTGGGCAGGAATGCATTTAGATGGAGGGCCCAGATAGGCAGCTGCTAGATGGCTGGGTCGCCTGCCTAACTCCTGTTGCTGGCTGTGCAGGGAGGGGTGGTGGCTCCCAGCTCCCAGGGAAAGGTGCCTCTGAAGGACTGATTTGCTCTTCTGACCCTGGAAACTTCTCCACCTGCTGTGAGCTAATTGAGCTGGCCTGTCTGCATCCATAGGAGTGGTGGGGCCACTGGGGGCCCATAGTGGCTGTTTATTTGTGTCTATCGCCTCATCGAGAAGAAGCCAGGTAATGGAAGGTGGCCCAGTCTTTCCCGGGCAGAGAGAGAGAATTACCCAGCTCTCCCTGCTCTTCTGAGGGCTGATTTTCATACCAAGTTTTCTCTCTTTCCCGGAGAAGCCCTTTCTGATTTCAGCACATCCCAGCCTTGGGGAGGCACAGTCCCAAGATAAGAGTCCTGCTTCTTTGGGGTGCTTAGGCATTCTCATTTTCCCATTTCAGACACATCGTTGAAGGCACAGAGAAAGGCGTAGGAAGAAACAAGGGCAACTTCTAATCTTCTGTCAAACTTAATGGTTTTTGTGTATGTGTCCCTGTAATGGACCAACTACAGGCTGATTTACCTAGAAATTTACATGAAAATTGCTTTATGCAGCTGTATGTAAAAATTCAAGCCGCACAGTGTCACTGTACCAGCAGGTCAAGGCACAGCCCGGGGTATTTTAGCCCAAAACAATTTGTTTTCAGTCATGGGAGGAGGGGCAGAGATGCAGCAGGATGGGGGCCGAAGAAGGACACCGTGGGGGCTCTTCAGGACAGCACTGTGTTTAAGGGAGCAGCGAAGGCAGAGGGACATCCTGCCTCCTCCCTCTCGTCCCTGAATGTGCTCCCTGACTGGCATCTGTCTTTAATGTCTTTTTTTTTCCTTGAACCTTTAATACTTTAAAGGAATATTATACCCGATTTATCATCTTAGTCCTCAAATGTATTACCTAATGCAATACTAAATTATTTGAAAGTCTTCCCACTTGAACTGAGAAATACCAGGGATAAGAGTGCTTAAGAAATGGTTGCTGTGTGCTCCTGGAGACCGGTTGACAATTCCACAAAAATCTTCTCTCCATATGTTGTTTTGTTTTCAATTTTCATATGCTTGAAATGTGGTAAGTTGGAGATATTAGAGAGCCAATAATAAAATAATAATAATAATATTAAAGTAGAGGACTTTGGAGCAATTTCTCATTGGGAGCTTGGGGGAAGGCGGGGTCAGCTGTGGGCAGTCTCCTGGGTCTGGCTCAGGTCTAGAGGATGTTCCTTTCCTGCCTTCCCATTGCAACAGCCACGGGACGCCAGGAAGTTGTGTGTGATTCTTCAGGAGCCCTCGTTGCATCTGCAGCTCGGCATGCAATGTGTTTCCCACTGTATGCAGGTGACCCCGAAAAGGTGGCTCTGCAGCCTGCAGATCAGAGACCCTGTCAAAAATCTCTGCAAAGATGCAGGGATGCCTCCATGCGCAAGAAAATCCAGCCTTTTCTCGGATCGCAGCGCCTATGGGCCTGGCAGTGAACTTCCCAGATTTCTAAGGAAAAATGCCATAAGCTAAAAATGCCAGCAGCAACTTTTGAGTTCCACTTAATGCTTTATAAATTTGGGTATGTGTGCATATATCTGCATTCATCAAAATTCTTTATCATTGCTTTATGTTATTAAATGTTTTCATGAAGACAGTTAATATGATGACTGCCGTTCTTTATGGTTACATGGCTGAGTGAATATCTTTATTTGGAACAATTCGTCACAACTGGGATCTGGGTGGTTCTGAGAATGCCTTAGAACTGGGTGGGATGGGGTGGCTGAGTGAGAGTGAGGGCAGCCTCTTCAATGGACGGATTTTGTCTCTTCATCTTTCTGATGACCCTGTCTCAGGACTTTCCCCCCCTTATTTCTGTTGATTCTCATTTAAAACTGTTCCCTCTGGTATGTGTCACAATTTTGCTTTGCTTAGCTCCAGATTACATTTCCCCTGATACAAAGCACACCTAAAATAATCAAAGGACAAATGAAAGGCCCACTACCCATTCGTACATAACATGCAAACCAATTTTTAAAATTATTTGAGTTTCAGCCTTTTAATTTTAGGACCATAACTTTGCCATGAGCGGTACTCTAAATTCTTGCCCTTATTTAGGAATTTATGGAACAATTAAGATAGGTTATTACCCTTCCTTGAAGGACAGAAGGCAAGCTATAGGTCTGCTGAGAATATGCTTTTTTGGCAAATATCTAAAGTGTTATTTTGACAGAATATTTTCTAATGTTGTAGGACCTTAAAATACAAACCTGGTTATTTGGGAATCTGTAGAGTTTAAAGTATGAAAATATTTGATGATTTTCTTCTTATAAGTATTATAGTACAAGGAAAAATGGTTTTAGTATATGCTAAATAATGCTGTTATTGGTAGACAGATCTTACAGGGCTAGGTAAAGAATTAAACTGACTTTGCAAGTTGTCAAGCTGATTACACAAATTAACTAGGGACAAATACTTAAAGTACTTCTTCTATTGGCTTATCTCTTCAGTTGTATTCCGGAATATTTTTTGAAAATGGAATATTCCTTTAAATTGTCCTCAGATTGATGTCATTATAGTATCATCACCAGTCTCATAAAGTGGCTTGATTATTGTGCTTTAGTAGACAGTCAGTGCAGGGTTATAAAAGCTGCATCTCCCGTCATGATTTCTCACATGAGTTTCACATCACTGAGCCCCTTCAGCTGTCACATGCATCAGTGACTGCGTCATGTTATTGAACATAACCTGGTAATCAGGAGAAACTGATTAGAGAAGTTTATCGAAATTTAGATGAATAACAATAATAAATTCCAAAAAGGTTATTTCTAAATATTTCTAATAAAATATTTGAGTTACTCTTGGATATTTTATTGTCTATGTAGAAAACATGCTACATCTAGTTTCAAATAGATAATTTTACCTCCCTCAACCCTGCAAAGAAAAAAAATCCAAACAAACTGTGTTGGAATTTAAATGTCAGAAGGTGCTTCAGTTTGATAAATATTTCCTAATGTGTTAATTGTGATTCTTTCCTTGTGTGAACAGGTTACTTTTGAAGATGATGACTTTCAGCATCATGAGCGTCATGCTGAGACGCTCTCTATGTAATTCTGAAAAGAGCCGCTAGGTGGGAGTGGTGCCAACAAGGGTAGTTCAGATCTCTTAAATGAACTAGGTGGGATCCAGAGATTGTGTGATGTCCATTTATGAATATGGCTTCCCACAAAATAGAGCTATTTGTTAAAGCAATAAATAAAATATTCCATTAATTAAAATTTTCCAGTGTTTTATCTGAATCTAAAAAGAAGTACAATCTGAGAAGGAGAAAAAAAGCCATCTAGGTATGTACAAACAAAGTGCCCATCCAAGACAAACTTTGGTTGTCTTAGTTGCTAATTATTTAGTCCTGCTAGGCTTATGTTACCATCAGGGATAACAATGAAAAGTTACTAAAGCACACATTTTTTACTCTTCTAATAAAAAATAATTCCTTTTGTAGGCATCTATTGAGAAATTAAAAGAAAAAAATCAGAAAAAATGATATTCTAAGCCATGAAAAAGACCTCCCCCATATTCCAGAATTTAACATGGGCTAAAAAATTTTTAAATTAACCTATTCAGCAATTTAAATATACTATTGCAAATATCTGGCAGGTCTAGAAAGAAATTATGAATACAATTATTTTAAAAAGAAAAAAACGGAATACAACACATAAAGACATTGGATGCTTCCAAAACAGTAGTAAAAAGCACATTCATAGCATTATTAAAGAAAAATAAAATGAAATGAGTTAATCATTATACTCAAGAAATTAGGAAAAAAGAACTCTGTAAATATAAAGAAGCAATATTGGTAAGGAATATAATTGACAAGTAAATGGAGAGGTACATCTAAGACACTATTTTTATAAGGAAAACAATTTCAAGACCTATGTCTGGAATTCTCCTTAAGATAATAAAATGGCTAGCTCAAATAAACAAAATTAGAAGTTAGAAATGATGAAACAACAAATACAAAGGAGACAGAAATGATAAATCCTCTAAATCTATGCCAGAATATTGAAGCACTCAGTAAAATAAATGATTTTCTTTTTTGGAAAATATAGAATACTGATACTAATTCCAGGTGAAAAAATATTCTGAGTGCGCTAATACCATTTTTAAAAGCATAAATGAATATTTATAAATTTTAAAAGGCTAGAATACAAATAAATTTAATCAGTATTTAAAATAATGCAACATAGAGCTTATTCCAGGAATGCAAAAGGAATAAATTCAATCTCACATGCAATTATTTTATAAAGCAGGGAATATACATCTTGAGTGACTAATACACTTATCAACAATACATCCCCTGTATTCACATAAGAATCAGAAACAAGACATGAATATTAATGATGTCCTTGTTATTATGGAGAATGTGATAAAAATTAAACAATCAAAAGATAAAATAACTCTGAACATTAATAAGATATTAAGGTGGCTGAATACAACAGAAATAAAGATGAAACTCTCATATGTTTCCTATATACTGTATAAGCAGTAAACATTTAGAAGTATAATAGAAACAACTAATTCAGAGGAGAGAATTAATTGAGGGACACATGAAATCCTATGTTAATTAGGAAATATTTTCAAAAGACAGTATGGCTATTGCAGTTCCATGCTGATTTATTTACAGTTTTAACAAAGTCATCGAAATCCTAGTGTCATTGTTTTGGCAATTTTTTTTTGTTATTAGAAAGTTCAGTGGCTGAATGGAGGGTTGGAATAACCCCAACCCCTGAACAAAGACTAAGTAAGGAAGACTTGCCCTAGTAAATAGAAATTTTGTTAAAAGAAAACGACATAATTTAGGAAGGCACATTGGTATGAGCATTAGTAGAAGAGATCAATGAAAAAGAATAGAGCACCTTGAGATAGACCCTCCAATGCAGATGTATTTCAGCAAATGTTTAATGTGGCATCACAAATTAGTAATTTTTTTCCAAACAAATGGGGTTGAGACAATCGGTATTGACAAAAATGAAGATCACATCAAAATATCATTTCAACAGCCCTGGAGGAGTGAGGAGTCCTCCTGAAGTGGCATCAAGGTAGGAACACAGAACCACTATGCTTGAATTTATGGCAGAACACTTCACATCTGTACTTGCTGCAGATGTTGCAGGGGTCCAGGCTTCCCTGGCTACTGTGCACCCTGAATTCTCATCATCCGCAGTCTGTTTTGTGTGTACCCTAAAAGGACCTAGTCTACCACTCTTATTCTTTCCTTCAACCTTTGCTAATTTTTCTAATCTTGTTTTCTTGATTTCAGCAAGAACTCCTCTACATCTTCAACATTTTGTAGAGCATTCCCTGCGATGTGGAAAATTCTGCTGTGCTATTCCCTGAGGACACCTCTACCTTTTGTGTCCGGAATTGGGTTCTCGGTCTCACTGACTTCAAGAATGAAGCCGCGGACCCTCGCGGTGAGTGTCACAGTTCTTAAAGGCGGTGTGTCCAGAGTTTGTTCCTTCTGATGTTTGGATGTGTTTGGAGTTTCTTCCTTCTGGTGGGTTCGTGGTCTCGCTGGCTCAGGAGTGAAGCTGCAGACCTTCGCGTTGAGTATTACAGCTCTTAAGGTGGCACGTCTGGAGTTGTTCCTTCCTCTCCATGGGTTCGTGGTCTCACTGGCTTCAGGAGTGAAGCTGCAGACCTCCGTGGTGAGTGTTACGGCTCATAAAGGCAGTGTGGACCCAAAGAGTGAGCAGCAGCAAGATCTATTGCAAAGAGCAAAAGAACAAAGCTTCCACAGTGGGGAAGGAGACCCTAGCGGGTTGCCACTGCTGGCTCAGGCAGCCTGCTTTTATTCCCTTATCTGGCCACACCCACATCTTGCTGATTGGTCCATTTTACAGAGAGCCAATTGGTCTGTTTTACAGAGAGCTGATTGGTCCATTTTGACAGGGTGCTGACTACCTCTTGAGAGTTTTCCAGGCTTCGTAAAGCTTTGGAGCTTTCCTGAGTCAGGGCCTTTGCACGTGCTATGCCTTTTGCCAGAGAGGCTGATTGCTCAGCATTATGCATGCCTGGTTCCTTCCCATCATGTAGGTCTCCTGGTCAAGTACCCCCTCTTCGGAGAACGTTTTTTCCCCACCCTTCCCCTCCAGTGCACACTGCCAAACCCCGCTCCCAACCACCCTGTTCTCTGTCCTATGGTCACTCAGTTGACATCACAGTCCGAAATACTATTCATTTCCCTTTCTGGGAATAAACATTACAGGAATAATCAGAGTTGTAAAATGAGATTTGTATACAAGGCTGCCTATGTCTGTGTTTTTATAATGGCAAAATATTAGAATCAGCTTATACATTGACAAATATGTGTAAGGCTCAATAAATTACAGTATATCTTGAGGGCAGAGCATTAGTGCAAAGACATTAAAATTTTGTTGTTCAAGAATGACTGTTGGGTGCAGTGGCTCATGCCTATAATCCCAGTACTTTGGGAGGCCAAGGTGGGTGGATCACTTGAAGCCAGGAGTTCAAGACCAGCCTGGCCAACATGGCGAAACTCCATCTCTAGTGAAAATACAAAAAAAAAAAAAAAAAAAAATTAGCCAGCTGTGGTGGTGCATGCCTGTGTTCCCAGCTACTTGGGAGGCTGAAGTCACAAGAATCGCCTGAACCTGGGAGGTGGAGGTTGCAGTGAGCTGAGATAGCACCACTGCACACCAGCCTGGGAGATGGAGCGAGACTCTGCCTCAAAAAACTAAACAAAACAAGACAAAACAAACTATTGACTTATGAATGATTATTTGGATTTTTATTTTCAGTTTTCTGCACTACAAACAATCCCATATTGAACATCAATAGGTATCTATTTATATCTATTTATCTAGTTACCTATCTATACATATATGGATGTAATGGGATATAATGACTAGTGTTTTCATTTTTGGTAGGATAATTCACAAAAGTGGAATTGTTATATCAAATAATTAGGATCTTTAACATTTTAACACTTCACACTGCCTATTTCACTATAGTGTTGTCAACATTGATTGTTTTCAATCTTTTATTTATTTACCAATCTCTTACAACTTGAAATGGAATTTTACTGTTTAATTTGCAGTTCTATGACTATTAGTAAATGTCAGTAACTTAAAAAATTTCCATCTCCTAAAATTCCTTTCTTCTGTGTTTTTCTTTCTTCTCCATCCAAGGGTAGGACTGAGGAAACAGGAGAGAGAGGCTTCCAAATTGGTCCAATGACAGCCTCACTAACTGAAGTTATTTACTCATCATTGTTTTCATAATAGCTAAAATCTGCATAACAATTTTCTGTTTATAAAATACTTTCATATCCATCATCAAATTTAATATGAGGTACAAACCATGCACAAGACAGTCTGTAAAGCACAAAAGTAGCTCATTATGCATAAATATAAAGTGCTTTTTACTACTCTGAACATTCCCAAGAGAGAATGTGTTCTTATTCCCCATTGCTTCTTCTAATACTGAGTTGGGAGGAGCCATGAGTTGGATATGTTAATTTTTATGTTTGTGGTCCTGCTACATCCTCAATCTTCCATTGTATAGTACCTTAAAGGTGCCCATTCTTGATATCAAGTACTATTTGGGGATGCATTTAAATTTTCTGTGTGTGCCCTAAAGCTTGGAAAAAGCATAACAGCTAAACGTGGCAATTTCCTCCTTACTTTAAAACTCTGCCTTAAAATGTTGCCAGTCTGGGGCTGTGCAGAGAGAGAAGGGGCAGCAGCCTAAACACAAGAGAAAGGCAAGCTCTGTTTAACTCGATCTTTGCTCACTATGGCATGGCTGATGCTGCCTGGAAAAAATACTGTGAGCCCATCATTTCCACCAAGGGACCAGGGCATGGTTTGGCATACCTATGCCACTATGCATCCACAAGGTCAAATTAAGAAAGGATGGCTCTCTGGGTCTAGTTTAACGAGAAAAGAGCCCTCTGCAAACAAAACCTACCTCTGAAAAGGCTCCACGGGACACAACATCTAAAGGTATTTGCCACAGTCTGTATATTGAAAGTCAAATAGCTCTCATTCAGGAGCAAAGCCCATCTTCCCTTTTTATGTCTTCAGCACTTATTGACAAAAGCAAAGTTGAGAATGGCAAAGAGGGATTGTTCTGCTGTGGCTTTCATACAGAGGAGGCACTGGCTGTAAAGACAGGGCGTAATGATCCACCCCTCTTGGGAGGGATTGTGGATGGATCAATAAAATGCAGACATTGATACAGAACAGGCACATGTTATTCCTCACTCCTATATCCTCTTTCCTGTGGGCACTCAAAGGCTATTGACTTTGGGGATGTTGTCATGAGCTGGGGCCAAGGCAACATATGGTGGTTTCTCTTCCTTCTGCCTGCTCTGCCATCTTGGTCATAAATGGAGGATAATAGTACTAGAGAATAGGGAAGACAAGGGGTCTATAGGGCCACCATGTCTATCAAGTCCAGGAGGTGCTGTTTACAGGGGCTGCAATGTGAACGACACCCTCAGGGGCTGGGTAACACCCTATGGCTTGGACTCTTGAGTGACCTTTTCTTGTAGCAGTGTCAGTCAGAATGCTATTGATCATCCTCTTCAACTCCCAAAGCATCCATCTTCTTTGGTGAGGATATAGAGCATTGCCCCATGGCTGCTCTGGTCACACTGTTCTTTCCCATCGATCCACATTGAAGGACACACTCCTCAATTCAAACCATTTCACATTCTCTTCAGGCTTCATCAGCAATGAGAACTTAATTGAGGGAAATTAGATCTCCACAATCCTACATTGGAATAAAGAAAAGTACGAGGACATGCACGGCACTTTGAAGGCTTTTAAAACACGCAATGCCAGACTTCGGTGTGCCACATGGAAATGCTTCACATTTGCATGCCTACACATTTTATCCTGTGAACTTTATCTTATCTGCTAAATAAGTTGTTCAGTGACTTTAAATAACTACTGAATTAAAAAATCTATAAGGTTACCCTGGGTTCAGGTAGTCATTTGCATTGAGGCAGTAGAGAGAGGCCAGGCTGGGATGAGCTGGTTAGGAACTAAACTCACAGGGGCTCCACTCCTAAGAGGATGAGCTAGACCTATGTGACTTCTTCCTTGCAAAGGGGAGGTGACTCTGGCTGGCCTGATCTTTCAAAGGATGCTTTTATAGCCTTCGTTCCGATCATCCAAATGGATTAAAAAATTACAGTCATTTTAACTAGGTGGGTCTTTCTCATTTATTTCATGTTCCGAGATCGATTTCTGATGCTTGAGAATAATGCAACCCTAGTCAGAGGCAGCAGACCTGACACGGGATCCTGGGTCTAACATGACTAGGATGTGGAACCTAGGCAACTTATTTAGTATCTTTGAGCCACATTTCCCACCCCAGTAATGAGGGATTAATTGGATGTAAGGGATTGTTTTGTGATATTAGGGAAAGTATGCCATACAAGAATACCTACATAATTCCTGGTTCACTTTAGGTGCTCAGTGGAGATCAATTAAAGCTGAATCTGGTTGTGACTAAGAATGCAGGAGGAAGTCGGTATCTGGTGAGTGCAAAGGGCCTAGGGTCGTGTACAATTAATTACTCCATTATTCCTCAGTTGTCCCCAATGCTGTCCAACTGATGCTCCCACCCTCACTCTTCCTGCTCAAATGGTATCAACCCACTTTAGATGTTTATTTTATTCTTCAAGATCATCTTTCCACAAATATTAGATGCCTACTAAGTTCTATGTGTTCAAAGTAGTTGAAAGTGATACAGAAGATTTAGAGATGAATTAGAAATTGATTGAAGACATGCCCATGTATGTTCATTGCAGCAATATTCACAATAGCAAAGATGTGGAATCAATGTAAATGCCCACTAATGGTAGACTGGATAAAGAAAATGTGGTACATATACACCATGCAGCCATAAAAAAGAACAAGATCATGTCCTTTGCAGCAACATGGATGGAGTTGGAGGCCATTATTTTAAGTGAACTAACACAGTAACAGAAAGCCAAATATCACATAGTCTCACTTCTAAGGGGGAGCTAAACATTGAGTACATATGGACATGAATAAGGGAAAACAGACACCAGGGCTTACTTGAGGGTGGAGGGTGGGAGGAGGGAGAAGATCAAAATCCACCTATGGAATACTGTACTTATTACCTGGGTGATTAAATAATTTGTACACCAAATCCTCATGACACAAGTTTACTTATATAACAGATCTACACGTGTACCCCAGAACCCAAAATAAAAGTAAAACAAAGGACAACAACAACAAAACAAACAAAGAAATTGACTGAAGAATTTATATTAAATGGGTTACCCGTGAATAAAAATGTGTTATGCTATTGAGGTTGCTCATGCTGCTGATGGTGATGACAGTGAGGGAGAAGGGAATTTTAGTTTCCTTGGGCCACATCTTTCTAGGGATGCAGTCAGTTGTTCTCATTCATCTTTAGATTGCCAGCCTCTATTATAGAGGTCTAGGAATCCAAGTCAAATGACTGAGTGTATAAATGAATAACCTCTGCCCAGCAACTGCTGAGTTTACCACAGTGCCTGCACTCACACACACTTGAACATTTCTCATTTGAAACCTTTTGAAGAACTGCTTGTTTCCATTCTCTTCTTTAAAGAGGTTCTTTTACAAATGAAAGACAGTACAAAGCTAAAATTACAGTACAGCACATGCTGAAACTTTCCTAAAATGGCAAAGATCACAAATCCAACAACTGCAATAGAAAAGCAAAAGAGGAGGTGAAGGCAGCAGCTAATCAGGAGGCAGAGATTGGAGATCTGTTGGAGTTTCTACAAAGCTTTCTGTGCCAGAGACTCCTTCCAAGAGCAACCTCAGGCCTGCCTTCCTACTATGAAGGAAGCATTCAGAGCTACATGCACCTCAGAGCATGAGATGGATGTTTTAACATTGTGATGTGAAATTCTCTTTCTCTCTGTTTCAGTTTTTGATACCATGGGAAAAAGCCCTCTGGTCCTTGCTCTTATCCAGAGATGCTTTCAAGAAACAATAGAAGTTTATTTCCTATCATGGGGGCATTGGCATCACTTTGTCTCGTCTGTTGAGTAAGGCCTGAGCATGCTAACACCTGGGAAGCCTCAGGAAGGCCTCTGTGGGCTTTGTGTCCCTTAACCCTGAGGATTCTTTGCTTCTGAGATATGAGCAAGAAGGAATTGCTGCTTAGTAACTTCAGTGTTATCATTATACCTCGATCACTGAGTTCTCCATCTCCTGATGGGAAACTGTTGTCTTACTTATTAACCTGTCTCCACAGTATCAGGAACCAGAAAGGGATCATTATTCGAGCTCTTCTAATTTAGAAATGCCTCATGTTTTTGATCATCTGAAATTTCTTTTTTTTTAAAAGACAATTGGTGAATGATGTTAGCCCAAGCTCCGTGGCCCAAGTACCAAGTACTCAGTACCCTTTGTGAGTGTTTGCTACTTACAATATGCTTTTATATGCATAATCTTACTTGAGATTTAACACTCTTTCGAGGCAGGTGGAGAGGGACTGTTATCCTTATTTTATTGCCAAAGAGGGAATTGCCTAAAGAAGTCCTTTGATCCACCAACAAGAATCCCCAGTCTCATAGAAATAGAGTTGGGGCATAAATCCAGGTTATCTATGATTTCTAGTCCAATGATCTCTATTACATGTAAGATTAGTTCTTTTCCTCTAGGGATTCTGAGTAGAAAGAACTAACCAATACTGAAAATATGTCTCCACTAGGACATTTTCCAGTCCTCACTTGTACTGTTGAATATTGATTTGTTTCTCTATCTCCTTATAAAAGTCACCCAGATATTTTCTGACTCTTATTTTCCTAAGATACCACCACAGCAAATAGATTAGCCAACCAACAGTTCCATACTGTTAAGTATGTTCTCCTTGGAAATGTTAAGAAACGAAGCTTGAAATGGAATGAAGCATTGGGAAGTGAGAGCTGACCCCCTTCCTCCTCATGGCTGGGAGCAGGTTAACACTGGCCTTTGGCAGAGGAAACAAGGCTCCATGGCCCCCACAAAGCCTTCCAGCTACATTGGCCTTTGCTCTGTGAATTCTGCCCACTTTTTTACAATAGGACATTTCTAAAACAAAGCCAGCATTTGTGAAAGGTCACCTGCCAAGAAGAGCAGAGAGTATCAGTGAAAATGACAGGAAGAAGATAAACAAACTGGAAAACATCTGTCTCCAGTGTTTACCCAGGCTGGCAATTTTGGAATAATGGCCTATAGGGCTGATAGCTAGAGATGCTGGAAGGCGAGGTTCCCTGCCCTCTTCTCCCTACCCCCAGACATTAAGGGGACTTTTTAGAGTCTGGCTTGCTTACTGATGGTTCCTATCAATGGTTCTATTATTTATATATGCTGCTATCTAGTTTTAATACTTAAAAGGGACCATGCTTGGAAAATATATTAGCAACTTGTAAATTATAATAATATTTCAAAGTAGTAAACTTGGTACAGGGGCTAGGAGGGGAAGCATTGCTTTCCCCAACTACTGGTGTATACCACAGTTCATTTATTTGTTGAAGGGCTGGTCATTCCTGTTTAAGGAACAGGGAATCTGGAAGAACAGAGCTCAGCCTGTCCACCTACCAAAGCCCAAGGCACACTTATTTCATGACCCCGTCTGGGTTTTTCCCAATCTCTTTCTAACAGTTCTTGACTGACTAACTTTGTCTCATTGCAAATGTCCTTCTTTTGGATGCATCTGAAACCCTTAACATGGCATGGATGATGTGAATATAGCTTGACTGGATTATAACTCAATCTACCAGTGACAGTCACAAAGAACAAGGAACTAGCAATGTTTTAGTTGGCCATTTATAGGAAATGTGCCCAGAGCACATGAGGGCCCAGAGTCCCCTGGAGAGGATGTATATGCTCAGTGATCCCATCTTCAGCTTATTGGAGATTATGATTTACTCAGATATCATTAGGTGAATCTTATGGCAGCATCTATCATGAGAGACAAACTTCCTCTAGATTTACCATAAGGTTCTGGACTTTGTCTTTGAAATCAATATCATAAGATATTAATGTTTCTATATAGGTCAGTGCCAAAGATTTGCGGTGTGGCACTACTAAAATTTATTCATTTATAATAGCAGTAAGGATAATTCCTGGAAATTTTCACTCTTGCAAGAATAGCTGAAGGCCTTCCCCTTGTTAAAAAATGTGGCTTATTAGAATAGAGATATGCATATCCTGGGGGCTAAATCATTTTCCTTGAAATGAAGCAATTCTAACAATTAGATCTTGATGAAAAGTTGCCTGTAACACTGGTAGCAATTCTGTCTCCTGCACCAAACTTAGGAAATAAATTCTACTTAATAACTGTTAGAACTTTTTAGGATTTTGTGAAAGGGCTTAATAATATGTTATTCCTTTTGGCCTTATAATTTTAGTTTTTAAAATATGTATTTTCTATGTATGTATATGCACTCATGTATAAATGAAAAAATAGTTATATGTATATGTGTATGTATATATATATATATATAAAAATATTTGAGACTCCTATCCCTCAAACACACACACACACACACACACATACAGCTCTTAGAAAGCCATTTGTCATATAAAATTTTCTTTGTTCTTTCAAATTTTTATCCTATACTAGTTGAAACTTGGCTTGGGGTGGTCTTTACACTGATTTCTGTTTATACTTCTGTATTACCAATGCACTGGGATCTTGTCAAACACATGCATTATCTTTCATGAAGGAAGTGTAGACGATGGTTAAAAACACTTGGTTTGGGGTGAAGTTAACCTGGTTCACATCTTGGTTCTGCCATTTACAGGCTACATGATTTTAGAGAAATCAGATAACGCTTCTGACCTCTGTTTGCTTCTCTGTGAATTGGCGTGATAACATCTACCATAGAGATGTTCACGTCTGTGGATGTCCAAGAGGCTGCTCAGGGCGTCATCTGAAGCAAAGTGCTAAATAATCATGGCTATTGTTATCACTTCTGTAATTATAACAACAACTCACCAATAGTATTGCTTTTTTCGATTTATAATAGATTACCAATAATATTTTGTGCTCTCAGGATGTTAGAATAGTATAGTGGAAAGTACAAGGATCTATTGTTCGAAAGCCTGGTGAGTCGTATCTTCCAAACAATGAAATGCGAATGATAATGGTCCAATATCTGATGTTTTTCTTGCCCTGCCCCTTTACAGTGTGGCCGTGAAGACAACTGTAAGTAAAGAAATAATCTAGGTAAATATTCTTCATAAATTGTAAAATGACCTCCAAAAGTTGCTTATTGTTCTTACTGTACCTCCTTTTACTGATGTGTTAGGTGAGGTGAATTTACTTTGCATCCAGCCCCGTAAGTTGTCAAATTTTGACTATACATTCAGATGGAATACTTAAAGTTCCTTACAATAAAATTACTTTTTGGTAATGACCCCTTACAGCAATGTTGTCATAAAGTTTCAGTGAGGACACTTTTGTGGTACACAGCAATTAATAATTTCTGTCAACTCGATGAGTTTTTAGGAAGTTAGACACTTCAATATATGGCACAGATAGCATCTTTAAATAGGTGTTTTTTGGAGGGGGATCTTTTTGTACATTTACCATCAAAATACCTGGATTAGGATTCCAGAGACTCGTGTAGTTCGGGCTCTACCTCTTAACAGCTTATGATCTAAAGCAAAATGCTTTACCTGCCATGCCATGGGTTCTTCCACTTCAGATAGTGGGGGTGTCGGGAGCTAGCTGAATTAGATGTTCTTTTTTCTAAGACCTCCTGCAGATCAAAAACCAAATAGTTCAGTGAAGACTGAGGTGAGTATACTTAGGTACATGTGAATGTATGTGTATATGAACATCTTTGCTTATTCATATATTTGCTCAGTAGCTAGAAGGGAGTCTGTCATTTTGAGAGAGGGAGTCACTGAAAAAAATGTATTTGATATACATTTGAAAAATTAAAATTAAGGCCAGATTATGCCAATGTTTTTTAAAAAAATACAACCCTTTGGCTAACTCTACCATATCCAAATCTGACTCTTAAAATGCAAAGACTTGCTTTAAATCATAACTCTCTTAATTAGGGTCATTGCTACAAATGAAAACCGATTTGGGTGCTCATCTAATAAGAAAATGCCAGTTACGGTATATTATCAACCCCGACTTGCCAGGCATTGAATTTCCTGATATGGTCTGCTGGGAACCTTAAATGAACAAGAGCAATTATAAACCTAAAGTCTGCAGCCATTTGTTGGCATTATCTCAGGATAATTTCCCTGAAACATTCATGATGAAATGCAAAGGTAGATAATTTAAAAATCCATTTAAAATAGCTGTGGTATAATTTAAGCTAAGGTCTTTCTCTGTAGTGGACATTATACTGAGACTGTGCATTTTAAAATGGATCCTTTACAAATGATCTTTTCTTAGATATCATTGCCCTGGGAAGCATTTTAAACAAGTTTAAATAATTTTCTTAACTATGGTGTGAGTAAAACAAAAACATTTATACTATTTGTTTTCTATTTAAATGAAAAAAATCAAAAGAAGTTCGCCTTGAAGGAAGTCTGCCAAAAGCTCATTATTATCCAGAGGAAAAAGGAAAAAAATCAACAAGAACGTCACTACCTTCTTCTCTCCTGGCTTTT
This sequence comes from Pongo abelii, assembly GCF_028885655.2. NCBI lineage: Eukaryota > Metazoa > Chordata > Mammalia > Primates > Hominidae > Pongo > Pongo abelii. Next base: position 100,892,841 of record NC_072001.2, on the reverse strand, counting down.
ACACAGTGTTAATCTTCATGTTCTTTAGGTGACTTGAGTAGCGAAAAGTAAAGATATGGTTATTCCATAGACATATAAGTATGGTGAATATGTAGAGTGAAAAATGGATTTGATTTTATCTTTAATATTTCCTCTGTCAAATACTTTCTCCTCTGTCAAATAAGTCCCATGAAAAATGTAAGCAAAATAAAACAAAAGTGAGTCTTACAAGAGGAAAACTGCTAAGATGGTAGATAGATAGATATATACATACATACATATATACATGTTGAAATTGCCGTGTCAGGTCTGTAACTTTTCTTTTCATCTCTCTATCTCTCCACCCACCTCTCTTTTATTTCTTTTCTTAAGTTCTTGAGCAGGGACTAAATATCAAAATTAAGGCTCGATACTAGCCCAATTTTGTTGTTGATTTCTCGACTCAGAAAATATGGGTTTGTAATGGAAGTTCTGACACAAGCTTTGCTCTAATAACCTATAAGATGGACCAATAAACTACAGCAATAGTCTGTTACCAAGAGACTGCTCAGAGAACAGAGCAAAATTTATTTTGTTCTTTATCTTGCTTGAGATCTCTAGCATAACCCAGGTAATTTGGGACTTTTCTTCATAATGCAGGGAAATCTCGTGCTTAGCCCAGAGAGAAGCCCTAGATTCCAAGAGAAGGTTTCTTCCCCTAACATCCCATTCGTATAACCTCAAAGTGAGATTTAACTCATCTCTGAAGAAATTTAAATTGGGATAATATAGAAAAGGCCTATAGATTGTTATTTATGAATGATTTTGAAGAGAACCTCTTGAGAGATTATTAACAATGCTTTTCATTTCTTGGTATTCTTTTTCTTCACCGTGGTGCTATGTCTTTTTCTTCACTGTGGTGCTACTTGGATGGATTATTTTAAAAGTCGTGCAATAGTCATCTTTCAGAAATTTGTTTTTAGCAGCCTCTAATTTCTTCAAGTTCCAAGTCATATCTCAGCCATAATATTTCAATCACTTAATAATGACAACTTGTTGGGAATGGTCATTTCACGTTGCCCACAGTAGAACAATGAATAGTGGCTGGACCTACTGCCTCCCAGGCCCACGTTCTGACCCTTAAATTCATTCTTCTTCCATATATCACATGTCACTTGAGTGCAGAGTCACTGCTATTCACATAATAAGGCTCATAGTTTCTGGCGCTGAACTCAGAGTCTTACATTTTTAAGATGGGCTTTCAGAAAGATGGATGCAAACAATTTCAGATTTGAGAAAATGATCCCTGGGTGACTGCCCCAGACACTGTGAATCTCCTATCTTCTTCAGATTGTAGTGGCTTTGATCATGATTCAGCCTAGAGATTTTTGTGTCTTGTGTTTGCCCCGCTAAGGATTTAATTTCTCGTTTGCCTTACCAGAATCTGGCATTGATGATTTTCCCTGAACTATTCTCTGCCTTACAGTTCCATCGTGACATCCAAGCTCCTGCTCTCTCTGGGTTGTCACATTTACGTTTCTGAACACCTTCCTTTTTTCTAGTCCCCAGGAAACACCTGGGCCACATCACTCCATCTCAGCAAAGGGTGAATTTAGGGTTGGAATTAAACTGTTTTTTACCAAAAGCTGGGCAAACTGCGCATCTACGTGAAAAGCAAACTCACAGACCAAAAGTATAACTCTATCAGAAAATGAAACTCAGGGGAGTCGTGTATGCATATTTACGAATTATATACTAGAAAAGAAGAATAAAATATCCAGGAGTAAGAAGGAGACAGTGGTGAGTCAATACATCCTGTACAAAGATCTTTCTCTACTACTTTGTCATCTTTCTCTCGGCTTGTTGGTTGTTACAGTAAATAATTAGAGGCAGAGCAATTCTGATCCATTTTATGTGAACATTGTTAAAGGAAATAAAGGTGAAGGCAGACAAACATAAAAACTACTAAGAAACCAAGAACAGAAATGGCTAATTATAGAGCTGCTATTAAAATGCATTTTTTCCTTTCTTGAAACAGAATTTTTGTTTGATAATTAACAGACCTACAGGGCCCATTACATTCTCAGACTCTGAAGGTATTGATCCTTCTGTCTCTTGCTGCCACATTTGTTCTTTCTGGGTCTTCTTCCCCTGAGAATTTTGCTGATTTCATAATTGGAGGGTGGAGTGAAGGCTGGGGAAGTTACCAGAGATGACCCGCTGTGTGTGTGGTTGGTGGGGGTGCTGGGGATTGCTGCTCAGTCCTCCATGCAATTTCCCTGCTTTATTTTATTTTACTTTTATTCTTTGGTGATTTTCACACTTGAAAGGTTTTATGTCAGGATATTGTTTTTAAAAAGCAAAAACATTCAGATGTACAAAATACATACACTTAAATTCAAACACATATTCTATCACTGGGGATATATTCCTCCCGTACAGCAAATGGTTCCATTTAAGCCAGATGCCTCTGTGTTTGGTCATTTAAAAGAAATGGAGAGCAAACAATTTTTACTATGCTGAACTCAATTCACAGCCAGAAGCTCTTGGCTGCTGGTGAATTTAATAATGAGATAGCTCACGCCATTCCATAAAGAGATTTTGCTTTGAGCAGAGACTTCCCTGCAAAGACCTTCTTCTTGCTTTTCCTTCAGGACCCAGGATAGAGCCAAGTGGACTTCTGGGAGTATTTTTCTGGGCTGTGAATTGGGGAGCAAGGGAGAGGCAGGCTTAGTTTTGAAGGCTTCCTGGAAGCAAGCTAGGTGCCAATTCATCTTAGGGCAGTCTTGTCAAAGGAGAATGGGGTCTTCTATGAATATTGTTTTTACTGGCAACAAGCAGTGTATGTGGCTCCTGACTCCATCCAGAGTTTTCCATTAGCAAATAGTTCCCACGAATGCTCTGACCAGTATAAAAACACACACCAAGCCATCTGATCATAGGTAAGGTGCAGTCATGCAGGCCAAAGTTCAAGGAGCAGACATGGAGAAAATGTAGGACTTCTTTTCTTTTTATAACCTCCTAAAATCAGATTTTTAAAGAAGAGAGAGACCTAATTTTAATAGTAGAAGACTCATTTTAGTACTAAAGAGTAGTTCCAGATTGAATATACGGAGTGAAAGGATTTTTCTTTAAACTTCTGAATTTTCTTGAATGTGGATCTTACACACAGTAGGACCTCAGTAAGTTTTTGCTGGGTGATCATAAATTACATTCTCTGGGAGTCAGTGAAATAAGGAAGGAAAAAGAGAAGGGGATTTAGTGTTTAATTTCTCTGCTGTATTCTACTTTTGCGTATCTTCTGCAAAGAGTTGAGACTGTGGTATTGGGAAATTGGTGATGTGGACAGGCCCTCATCCTTTATATGGTCGGATTAACAAAACAGATAGATGAGGGAGGAGGAAGCAGGTGTCGGTTACGGGAGAATAAGGTTAGATCTATTCTGACAACCTGGCAATGGAAAACCTTTTAATTCAGAGGGAGCCATGAAATCCCACGATCTAACTGAAGGTAGTCCTTGAATGCTAAGAATTCATGCAGGGTGTAAGTTCCCTTGTGGGTTCACCCTTTCGGGATGTCCCTGGCCATGCTGGTTCGCAGCAGATCAGAGTAGACTGCTGATCTGACATTCTCATGTGTTGCCTGCCTGTGTCACAGCTGTAACCTTAACACCAGGGCCTGAGATTTATTCCTGACATCTGGCACAAGTCATCAAGACAATACAGCCCAAAGGTGAAAGGCAGCAAGTGTGCCTTTGGCTGTCAGTCAAACCCTGTCTATGTGCTGGGCTCCCCACACCCTTGACTAACCAGCCTCGTTAGAATGTAATCTGAATGTCCTTATCTCTTTGGCCCTGTCTGTGGCTTGTTTCATTTTCTTTTTTCTTTTTGAGGCCAAAAGCCTGAACAATAATTTGATTCTTTATGTTCGGCAGTACTTTTAATGGTCATTTCTGAAGTTTAGCTGGTTCATAACCTCTGTAATCACAAGGCTTGGCATTTTTCTTCCTGAAGAATCTAAGGGAACAGGCAGGAATCTGTCCACATTCTGAGCCCCGGCCGTGCCTCCTTTCATCCTTCTCTCTCCCACACATGCCCTCGTGGCTCTGCCACTCACCCCCCCAATGCAGGTCTGTCAGTGGCAGCGAGAGGTCGACATCAAAGCTCGTTCCCAGCCAGCGGCTCGCCTCTAATGCTGGCATCACAGAGAGACACGGAGAGTGAGTGAGAGAGAGAGAGAGGGGCCAAGGGAAAGAGTGAGGGAGAAGTACTGGATCGCTTGAATGGCCTCTCACACAGAAGGAGCCTGAAGAATAGAACAAAACCCTCCATTCTCCCGCTCTTTGTGAGACTCTGGGGCAGAATGGGCATGTGTGGTGCACAGCCGGTTTTGAACTGCATTAGCACTCTTTCAGTTTACAAACAAGAGGCCTAATTTAGAAGAAAAATCTCCTATCTGATTATTTCTTTGTGCTCATCCATGTGGAAAAAATGTCTGTTCAGGGTGGGGGTGGTATTGAGGTGGCTTATTAATTCTTGAGGCTGAATGATGATTGTGAAGGGAAATTGGGAGATCATTATTCATCCTTAATTTCCAGACTTAAAAAAATAAATTAAGGATTGCTAGTTTCGAGCACTATATAAAAATATTAAGCGGATCTTATTGTCACTCTAACTAGCTTTTTCATAAGCAATGCAGCAAATACTTGTAGTATGTGATCAAATGCCTCCTTTCTCTTAATTATGTCTCATGGCAATATGAGAGGATGCAATTAGGGTCACTGATAGAGAGAAAGCTTCAGATAACAGAGAATTTTTTGAAAACTTCTCAGTTTCCAGCACCATGACAGGTACCGATCCTCTGAGTCCAGGCCGCTCACAATACGCACCGGAGGTACTGCCATCAGGTTTTTCAAAAGTGATAAGCTCAGATAGGTGGGGAGGAAATGGATGGCAGCTTCAAGGCTAGATGATTGTTAAGTCTTTTTTGTTTGTTTTGTTTTGTTTTTGAGTCGGAGTCTTGCTCTGTTGCTCAGGCTGGAGTGCAGTGGCACGATCTCGGTTCACTGCAGCCTCTGCCTCCTTCAGGTGATTCTTAAGCCTCAGCCTCCAGAGTAGCTGGGATTACAGGCAAGCACCACCACACTTGACTAATTTTTATATTTTTAGTAGAGACAGGGTTTCGCTATGTTGGCCAGGCTGGTCTTAAACTCCTGACCTTAAGTGATCTACCTGCCTCGGCCTCCCAAAGTGCTGGGATTACAGGTGTGAGCCACCACACCCAGGCTGGTTAAGTCTTATTGTCAGATGATTCCAAAACTCTCTGCTGAGAAGGCTTATTAATTTCTCAATAATGAAGAAGAGGAAGAAACGTAAGGTGGAAAATTCTGCATGGTAGGGGGAGAGTAATGTTTTCTTAAAACAATATTCCAGTTTTTTATAAGGTAGGTGAGGTAGAATTATGCCATGGAAGAAAATCTTTTCTGGCATTTTGGATATGAAATATGTTTTAGGGAGAAAGAAGATGAATCCAGACATTGGTTTTGGAATATTTCTGGTCTTCCATTTTAGACAGTCCTTTTGTTCACTTTCATATTGGCATATTTTCCTAAATTTTCAAAATTTGGATACTTGGTGGTCTTATGACTGTTACTGAGATCCTACACAATGTCACAGCCTTGGGAAAACAACAGAGAAATCCAGCCACTCGTGGCTGGGGGCAGCCTCTTGTCTACAGGTGAGAATGAGAGCTGAGTTGGAATTCTGAACTTGGAGAATGTCTTCACTGGAAATCTGAATTTAGAGACAGTATCGTTAGCTCTCAACAGTTCAGATGTGTTCTTTCCTTGAAGGCAAGAAGAATGAAAAAATATTTTTTATCACATGTGACCACTGATTGATCAATGGGGGTTACCTAGAGTACAAGGTTAAAAGGAATGCTAAGATTGCACCTGGACTCAATGGCAAAGACGTGATGTTAGATTATTGACATCTGCTCTGTGTGCCTATGTTTGCATATTGACAGGGATAGTGGCATGCACACTGCATTTTTTTTATTCCTGGATTGGGTTATATAAAGAATTCTTTCATTCCCTGAGATCTCAGATACTACAGGGCTATTATTGACTTCTATTTTATCTTGTAATTAATAATAAGGTGGCTCTTGTGATTCAGCCTCGGTATAGCAAACACTGCTGGTCCTATCTTCGTTGACTTTATCTGCTTAGGGGAAAGCTACGTTCTGCCCAGTTTTTGTGGAGAGGGAGTTCATTTTGCTTAATGTCTTGGTGGTAGATCTATTATCCTGGCAGTGTTTAGAAAAAGGGCATGCGAGGCAATTCAGATCAAGAAAGTCTCTTTCCTAAGTCACAATTTGCTCAATTTTATTAGCTTTAATGAGCGATTCTAAAGAAGAGAGCATTATCTTCTGGTCTTTGTTTTGTGAGAAGGTAATGATTAGAGTTGTTCTATCCATGATAGGACAAGGCTGAGGGGAAAATAATAGCATGCTGAGTGCAGCATTGCAAAAAGATAGAGAAAATCTGCTTCTCTGATGAGGTTGTTGAGCTCTGAAAAAGCCAAGTTGGAACTGCACTATCTGCAGACTTCTTGATCTGTGAGCTAAAATCTACTTATCACCCAACTCGAGACAGGTATAAAACATCAGTGGAAATCTGTTGGGTATGTGCCCATAAGAAAGGGAGGAGGTTCTGAGAGGAACTTGTAAAGAAAGGCACACTGGAAGAAATTGCACTTGTTTGCCTTTCGCCGCTGTTCTGTTAGAATGTGATGCTTGGAGCTTCTCCAGCTGTCTTGTAACCACAAGATAAGAAGCCCAGGTATAGATGCCTGGGCTCTTACCAGCACTCTGAAGTGCTGGTAAGCTGACTTTATTGAACAGTAAGATCAACTGTCTTTAAAACTAATGTACCCTTTTTTATTTTTTATTTTTATTTTTTTGAAATTGTATGTTCCTTTAATTTTCACGGGGCAATGAAACAAATAACAGGGAAGGTTTTCATATAGAAATAAGCACATGTCTGTAACCTATGAAGACTAAATGATATGATGAAATACTATACAAAAGATGGTTTCACCATAACTTTGTAAAAGTTCATTGAAGTCTATATAATGTTCATTAAGCTGAACATATTAACAGTGTATAACTTGATCAATTTTGACATAGCTATACACCTGTCAATACTGTTTTCAGTGTAAGATCTTTTGCAGGTAGTTGTAATGGTATTATTTGGTAAGCTTCAGTTTCTAATTAGTCATTGCTAGTATATTTTTCTGTATATAATTTATAATAATATCCTTTTTATATTAGTATTATATCTGCAACCTTTTTAAACTCACTTATTTATTCTGTATCTTTTTTGCAGAAAATGACAGATTTCTAACTAAACAATATATGATCTATAAATAAACTCAGTTTTATTCCTTTATTTCCAATATGGATGGCTTTTGTTTGTTCTTCTTGCCTATTCCGTTGGTTAGAACTCCCATATAATATTGAATAGAGATTGTGAGAACAGACATTCCTATCTTACTCCTAATCTGATAGGAGGGGACATTCAGTTCTTTATCATTAAATATGATGTTAGCTGTAAATTTTTCATAAATGTCCATTATCGGGTTAAAAAATTTCCCTCTATGCCTGGTTTGCTGAAAATTTTTTATCAGAAATATTAAATAGGTGGATTTTACCAATGTTTATGTTTGCATATATTGAAATAACTATAGAGTTGATCAATTTTGGTTTGTTAATGTGGTGGATTACCCTGCTTAATCTTTTAATGTAAACCAACCTTGCTTTCTTATGATAAACTCCACTTTTTTATAATATATTATAATATCATTTGGATAAATTGTTGGATTCAACCTACTAAAACATTGTCTAGCATTTAGGCTTCTATGTTCAAGATGGATATTTTCTTTCTTTTTTTTTTTTTTTTGAGACGAAGTCTTGCTCTGTTGCCCAGGCTGGAGTGCAGTGGCTCCATCTTGGCTCACTGCAACCCCAGCCTCCCCGGTTCAAGTGATTCTCCTGCCTCAGCCTCCTGAGTAACTGGGATTACAGGCATGCGCCACCACGCCCAGCTAATTTTTTGTATTTTTAGTAGAGACGGGGTTTCACCATGTTGACCAGTCTGGTTCTCAAACTCCTGACCTTGTGATCTGCCTGCCTCAGCCTCCCAAAGTGCTGGGATTACAGGTGTGAGCCACCGTGCCCAGCCTAGAAGAATATTTTCTTTATTTGTTATTATAATTTATGTGCCTGAATATGGTATGCATGTAGTATTAGCCTCGTATATTACATTGGGAAGTATTTTCTCACCCTTAATTTTCTGAAAGAGCTTATGTAGAATTAGTATTTTATCTTCTTTAAATGTTCGTTAGTATTCACTCATGGAGCCATCTCAGCCTGGGGTTTTATTATTTAACAAATATTTAGCCATATATTTAATTTCTTCAGCAAATATAGGGCCATTCGGATTATCTGTTTTTTTTTGAATGAGCACTGGTAGTTTGTATCTTTCAAGTAATTGATCCATTTTACCTAAGTTGTGGAATGTATTGACATCATGTCCTTAATATTTCTGTATTAGATCCATAACATCTGCAGAATTTAAAATGATGCTACCGTCTCACATTCATGGTATTTATAATTTATGAATTATCTCTTTTTCTTTACCGGTAAGGCTAGTTAGAGGTTTGTCAATTTTGCAGATCTCCTCAAAGAAGCAGATTTTGCTTCATTGATTTTTCTATTATTTTTATGTTATCTATTTTATTTCTACTTTGATCTTTCTAATTTTTTCTTCTTTTTACTTTTGTTTTAATTTGCTCTTGTTTTCCTTCTTTTTCTTAAGGTGGAAGCTGATATTAATTTGATAACTTTCTGCTTTTCTAATTTAAGAAGTTTCTTGCTATCCATTTTTTGGTAACTCTTGCTTTAGAAGCATCCCACATATTTTGGCATGTTGCATTTTTGTTTCCATCCAGGTCAAAATGCTTCCTACTTTTTCTTTTAAACTCAGTTATTGGGTTATGGGTTATTTTTATGTGTGTTATTTTGTTTGCAAATCTTTGGAGATTGTCTGGATATCTTTGTGTTAATAAATTCTAATTTGTTTCCCTTCTAGTTAGAGAATATACTTTGTACCATTTGATTTTTAAATGTTATCCACATTTTTAAGGCCCATAATACAGTCTGGCTTAGTAAATGTTCTCTGTGCACTTTCATGTGCATTCTTCCATTGTTGAGTAGAGGTTTTATAAGTTTCAATCAGGTCGAATATTTTGACAGTATTGGACATATTCTATATCCTTACTGATTTTTTGTCTAATTGTTTTATTACCTGTTAAGGAAGGTTGATTCAATCTCCAAGTATAATTGGGAGTTTTGAATATTTCTCCTTAAAGTTCTGTCAGTTTTTATTTTTGTATTTTGAAGCTCTGTTATTAGGTACATAAACATTTAGGATTGTTATCCTAAATATCCTAGGATTGAAATATATCCATTTATCATCAGGAAATGTCCATCTATATCCATAGTGATATATTTTCTATGAAACATACTCTACCTGATATAAAATAGCCACTCCAACTTTATTTGACTATTATTAGCAGTGTGTAACTTTCCCTGTTTTTTCTTTTAACCTATTTGTGTCTTTATATTTGAAATTCATTTCCTATAGGCAGCATAAAATTGGATCTTGCTACTTTATTCAAATAATAATTTCTAGCTTCTTAATCAACTTTTTAGACTATTTAAGTTTAATGATAATCAATATGATTGGATTTACATATACCATGCTTCTATATGTTTTGATAAGCTACATCTCTTCTTGGTTCCCTTTTCCCTCTTTTTTCTGCATTCTTTGGGATTAAAATTTTTGTATGGTTCCCTTTACCTCCATCATTAGTTTATTAGCTGTTGCAGTACTCTTTGTTAGTGGTTGCTTTAGGGTTCATAGCATGCGTTTTTGAATTATCAGTGTTGACCTTCAAACAGTAGCAGATAAATTGATACATATTACAGAAACCTTACTATGTTACTCTTCCATGTCCGTATTACCTTTTCTTTATTATTGTTTATTACTCCTACATATGTTACAAACCCTTTTAAAACATTGTTATGTTTTAAATAATCATGTTTCTGTGCAGAAGATTAGAAATTACAATCCAGCTTATTTAAATGAAAGAGAAAAATTATGTATTTACCCATGTAGTTGCTATTTCTGGGCTCTTCATTAGTTTATGTCCATATTTCTCTCTGGTATAATTTTCCTTCTACCTGAACAACTTTTAACATTTATTGTAGCATTACTCTGCTGCTGCTGAATTCTCTCAGCTTTTGTGTTTCTGAGAAAGCCCTTATGTTTTGCTGGGTATATAATTCTAGGTTGAGAGACTTTTTCCATGTTTAGTACTTTAAAGAAATTTCTTCACTGTGGTCTAGCTTCAATTATTTCTGAGAAATCTGCTGTCATTTAGATGTTTGTTCTGCAAATAATCTCTTTCTCCCCGCCTCTGGCTGCTTTTAAGATTTTTTTTTCATTACTTTAACAATTTCATCATGATATATTTTGGTAAAGTTTTCATCACTTTTCTTTATGCCTGGAGTTCTTTGAGATTCTTGGATCTGTGGGTTTATAGTTTTTATCAAACTTGGAAAAATTTCAGTCACTATTTCTTTAAATAATTTTTCTCTTTCCCTTTCCTTTATTCTCTCAGGGACTGCAGTTACATGTATGCTAAGTCTAAATTGCTTCAAGTTGTCCTATGCCTCACTGATGCTATATTTGCTATATTCAGTCTCTGTGTGTGTGTTCTTTTTATCTTGGATTATTTTGTGTATTTAAGTTCAATAATCTTTTCCTTTTCCATATGTAATCTACTGTTGGTTCAATCCATTGTATTTATCACCTTGTATATTATACTTTTTATTGCTGTAAGTTCAATGATCTATTAAAACATTTATTTGTATGTTCCTTCTTAGTATGGACAATCTTTACTTTCTTGAGTGTATAGAGTATAGTATAATAACTTTTAATGTATTCTATTATCTTTGTCATTTCTGGGTCTATTTCTATTGATTTATGTTTCTCTTAATTATGGGTCACATATACCTAATTATTTGTATACCTGTTAATTTTTTATTGAATTTCAAATTTTGTGGAATTTTCCTTATTCATCCCTGGATGTTTTTATATTTTGGTAACTATCCTTTTGCTTTGTAGTGTGATTATCTCATTCAATTTACCTGGAAGTGTCTTTTTTAAAAAACTAAACATCCTGCATCCCAGGAAACTTTCTATCCAGGGAATAGTTTGATGATTATTCATCCTAGTTGTTTGGAAAAATTTGGATCCAGTACATCTTGCTTTTAAACTTTATTAACTGGATTCAGGGCATCATTATTCTAAGGCTAAATTTGTGCCACTAGTGAGGCAATATGCTTCTCAGTTGTCTGCCTGATTATTTTTGAATTATGATATTTTTCTGTCTGGCAGTGACAGCAATAACTGTGTAAGCTTCAGGGATTATTCCTATTGCTCCTTTTAGGTGGTTCCTTCTCTGATCTTTGTCTCTTTTTTTTCACAAACATGTACCCAGGAGTACTTAGCTGAAGTATCAAGTGTGACCCTTTGCTAATGTCTGGAGCTATCTATGCAGCTCTTTCTTGTCTGGTCTGCTGCCCAGTATACTTTAGCTGATTTTGTCTCTCTAGAATTCCAGTATTGTCTCCTCAACTCCTGGAGACCAGTAGACTGACAGGTTCTCTTTCTCTGCATTGTGGCATGGCAGATTTTTATAGACTACCTGTCTACACAAGTAAAATGTAGTGTATCTACATTTACTGATTCTTTGTGTGATCACACCTTTCAAGTTGCCATTTAAATAGACACTGTGGATTGCTTATTTGGTAGCCCTTCACATCCGTTCTTACTGGCAGAGATCTGATTTTGTTTAGATGTTCACCTGACTTCCTTCCTCCAACTTAGGTAGATTCTGATTAGAGTAAATTAACACAGACATTATATTTGTAAAATTAATCCCCACTGAGGCATGCAACTCTAAATCAGTTCTTTCCCCACTGCTGTGAACATTTCATTGTGTAAATACAAAGGAACTTCAACAAGTTCACAGAAAAAGTGTATTATGAAGACACTATGCATGGATTTCATTTTTTGCGCCAAAATAAACTTGTACTAACTTGTTATAACATGTCTGAAGGGGATCTAGTTTGAGGTACTAAGAAGGATAAGACATCAGTTTGAAAAGAGCCTCTATCAGAGCAACATAAGTTCTGAAACAAGAACAAACAACAAATTTATGGTGAAGCTTGGGTGGAGAAGGGTGAAATCATTGATACTTTATGAAAAGTTCATGGAATACTATGCTCAAAGTAAATCAGTATTTACAAATGAATAACTCATTTTAAGAAGGCATAAGACAATGTTGAAGATGAAGCCTGTAGCAAAAGATCATCTACATCAATTTGTGAGAAAAAATTTCATCTTGTTCATGCTATAATTGAAGATGAACCTATGATTAATAGCAGAAACAATAGCCAACACTATAGACATCTCAATTGATTCAGCTTACACATCTCAGTTGATTCAGCTTGCACAATGCTAACTGAAAAATTAGAGTTGAGCAAGCTTTCTACTGCATGGATACTGATACTGTTATGACCAGATCAGCTGCAGACAAGAGCAGAACTTTCAATGGAAATTTTAAACAAGTGGAATCAAGATCCTGAAGCATTTCTTTGAAAGATTGAAACAGGTGATGCAATATAGTTTTAACAGTATGATCTTGAAGCCAAAGCACAGCCAAAACAATGGCTATGAAGAGGTGGAAGTGGTCCAGCCGAAACAAAAACAGACCAGTCAACAGCAAAGATCACGGCAACAGTTTTTTAGATCCTGAATATATTTTACCTGTTGTCTTTCTGAAGGGCCAAAGAATGATAACATCTGCTTATTTTGAAAGTGTTTTGAAAAAGCTAACAAAAGCTTTAACAGAAAAACAACCCAGGAAAACCTCATCAATTGTTCTTTACCATGACAACACTCTAGTTCATTCCTCTCATTAAACAAGGGCAATTTTGTGAGAGTGTTAGTAGGAAATCATTAGGCACTCACCTGATGGTTCTGATTTGGCTCCTTCTGACTTCTTTTTGCTTCCTAATCTTAAAATGTCTTTAAAGGGCACCCATTTTTTTTCTGCAAATAACAATGTAAAAATGATTGCCTTGACATGGTTGAATTCCTTGGATGCTCAGTTCATTAGAGATGAACTAAATGACTGTATAATCTCTTATGAATATGTTTTAACCTTCATAAGGCTTACATTGAGAAATAAAGGGTTTCTTAAAAAATCTTTTAATTCCATTTTTCCCCAAACTTTTAAAAGTCCCCTCTTAAAATGGATCAATCTATTTTCTTTTCAACAGTTATATTGATACTTTCTTGCTTTTTTTTTCATCTATGATACTAATACCATGAGCATCCTTGTACATGCCCTTTGAAGTGGCGAATTTTATTGTTTATTTCTTTCTCCAAAGAAACAACTTTCACTTGTTTTCCTATATGCTATGTTTCTGTTTCTTACTGTTTTCTTTTCTTTCTTTAATTCGATTGAACAATGTGCTAAAGAGGCAATTCAGAGCATTAAGAAAAACATAAAAACAGAAAAAATCAGTCATTATCATTACTTGGGGTTGTATTGACCATTTTAATTTTATTCTTATGTATTTATGTTATTTTACAAATAATTAATAGAATAATAGAATTAAGAGAGAAAGGATAGTGAAAAACAAGTTTATTAGAAATTTTAGTATGAGTATAAACATAATAAATTCCAAGTTTTATTCCAGATTTTCTTTGTTTTTTAAGTATAGGTAAACACATATTAACATATTTATAAATATAAATATTATGCCCCAAACAAGCAATGTTTTTAATGCAAATAACTGCTCGTCAACTGTGAAGATTTATCCGGCTTGTACATACTGATTCCGGGTATCAAAACATCTCTAAAACTCCAGCTTAATGTTATCAGTTTCTTCTTGTATTTGCATTGTCAAAATAAATACTTTTGAAAAATCTGATGGCTCATCATTTTGTTGAAGGGTTGACTACCTTCTTTGCTCTATTATGGAAAATGTTTTGTTATTTTGACTAATAAACATAAATTATTATAATCAATTCAATAAGCTTTAATATAGTTCATATAATCTATTCCTTTCTAATCATCTAAATACCTGCCTTCAGCATATCTCTATATAAAAACTGTATTTTGGAGATAAAAGCTATAGATACCTGCTACAAGTATCACTGACAAATATAGGGATGTCAGGCAAACACAGCATATGTTTGAGAAGGGAGCAAAGGAAGGGTGATAAGGTGTTATTTTGAAAGCATCTTGGCTGGGCTTGGTGACTCATGCCTATAATTCCAGCACTTTGAAAGGCCAAGGTAGGAGGATCACTTGAGGCCAGGAGTTGAGACCAGCCTAGGTAGTGCAGAAAGATCCCTATCTACAAAATATAAAAAATAATTATCCGGGCATGGTGACGTGCACCTGTAGTCCTAACTACTTCAGAGGTTGAAGTGGGAAGACTGCTTGAGCCCAGGAGTTCAAGATTACAGTGAGCTGTGATTGTGCCATTGCACTCCAGCCTGATTGGCAGGAGTGCAGTAATAATTAATTAAATAATAAATAAAAATAAAAATTATCTCACAGATATTACTCTTAATTTTCATTCTAAATGTTGTTTTATGACATCTTCCATATTCCCTAAGAGATAAAATTGTTCTAAATTTAAAACTTATTTTTCTGTCAAGAAAGGGCTAATTAGTATTATGAGAGTTGAGATTTAATATTATTTTATTGTATTAATAATGATCTCAATTATTTCTTTTGATTTTACTCCTTCTAGGTCAGTAAACTTTGTAAAGAAGAAGTATGATTTCATCTGTGTTTAATTTAAGATAATTTTCTTGCAAAGAAGAGAAACGCACTAAAACTTTCTTAGGTGGAGGGGTTTATGACAAGGGATGATGAATGGAATCTTGTGAAAATCCAAGAAATGGAGTTATACTAGAATTACAGCACTGAGCCTCTATCTTTTGTAGCTATTGCTGCAGAGTGCTGTGTAACAAACTGCCCTAGGCTCAGTGGCTTAAAATAGCAAACAATTATTTCTCACTCCCAGGTCTATTGTTCTAGCTGTAACTCTACAGGGACAGTACAGACTCTCCAGGCTATCAGATGATTCAAGTATGCTCTACCAGCTCTCATTCTGGGGATAGACTGAAGGAGCAGTAACTACCAATGGCATGCTTTTCTCAAGGTGACCTTTGCAGCGTAAGAGACCAAGGAGATAACATAAGCACATCAATGGCTTTGCTACCATCTTGACTGCCGACATTCTACCAAAATGATTCACATGGCCAAGCCCAATAGCAGTGGGATGGAGAATTAGATTCCACTCAAAGTGGGAGGGTATCGCAACGTTCCATGACAATGCGTGTGAATATATCCTTATTATTCACTGGATTCAAGTATCGGGACCCATAATTCAATCTCCCACAGCTTTCTTGGAGGCTGACATGGGACTTAAGCCTATTTTGAGGTTCTTAGCAAAGAATTTCGTTCCTTTAATTTGAGATAACTATCTAAGGAGTTTAACATGTCATGCTCCCCTCTTTGTAGTGTCCTTGACAGACAAGGTCATTAAGACTGTAGTCAGTGACATGATCCCATGCCTCTTCTGCTGCACTAAAACTTGAAGGAATCCACCGTGGCCACGTGGCAGTAACAGCTTTCAGTTTAGAGGAACTATTATTTGATACCATGATGGAAGCATCTCACTCTTACATTTAAAAGCATTACATATACAGAGCTAGAGTCTTTATTAGAATAGCTGACATTTTGCTTGCAAATCATGTGTTGTAATTCTGCATGGTGGCACATTTGTTTTTATATCTTTTTATGCTTTTAACTGTGGGAGAAACATCTCTATATGTTAGTAACTGATTTGTTTCATATGCCATATACTACAAGACAATATTGTGACAATGCTATTCAATAATTAAATCTACAGCTGAATATTCAACAGGGCATTTGTATTAGTTTCTTCTCACACTACTGTGAAGAAATACCTGAGACTGGGTAATTTATAAAGAAAAGAGGTTTAATTGCCCTACCATTCCACATGGCTGGGGAGGCCTCAGAACACTTACAATCATGGTGGAAGGCACCTCTTCACTGGGCAGCAGGAGACAGCATGAGTGCTGAGCAAGATGGGAACCCCTTATAAAATCATCAGATCTCATGAGAACTCACTCACTATCAAGAGGACAGCATGGGAGGAAACTGCCCCTGTGATTCAATTACCTCCCACTGGGTCTCTCCCATGACATGTGGGGATTATAGGATTACAGTTCAAAATGAGATGTGGTTGGGGACACAAAGCCAAACCATATCAGCATTCCAATATTCTATTACGTCCACTGCTTATAGATGATAAGTACATGGTGTGACCAGGAAATACCATTTCAACCTCCCTAGGCAACTGTAATAAGAGTGGGACTATTTTCAACACACTTAAAAATTGCTTTGTTTCCTACAAATGATGCCCTTAACGTTTCACCAAAATTAGGTGATGCGTTAGAACTTAACGTTTGAGGCCCAGTCTATGTGTTGGATATATCACTTTGTGTCCTTTAATTTCTCAGCGGTATTCTTTATTACTTACAAAATAGAAACAAATAATCCCAGTTGCCTCTGCAGATTGAATACCTGCAATGCGTGTTTCTTGTTAGGTTGGGCTACACAGAATGGTTGGAGGATAGAGCAAAGCAGCAGCCATATAGTAGCACTACACACCCTCTCTCAGTTATTCTGTCAAACATGAATCTAGATGCTACTGCGAATGTATTCTGAAGATGTGAATGAACTATTTAATACATTGACTTTAAGTTAATCAAAAAATAGATCATTCTGAGTAGCCCTGCCCAATAAGGCAAGCTCTTTAAGAAAGGGCATAGGTCTTTCTTGGGTCCAGAGACTTCAAACAGCTGTTGGCTATGCAATTGCTCTCCCTACCCTCTGGGTTTTCCTTCTTGACTGAGGCATGTGGACAAAAAATTCAGCTTGTATGCCTAGGGTTCCAGTCTGCTTGTGATCTGCCCTTCCCAATTACCTCATCTATGGACTTTGAATTTCTCTAGCTAGCCCCAACAATTGCATGAACCAATGCCTTGAAATAAATCTATTTATTTATGTACATATAGACATATATAGATAAAGATATAGACCTATATCAATCTATATATTTATTTCCATCTAGACACCTATATCTCCTACTAGTTCTAATTCTCTGGTTGAACCCTGACTTATAGAGACCATCGGGATCCTTCTAATTTAGCTTCCAGAATGCCAACTGGCATTACCAATTGGATGAAGAAGGATGTTCCACAATATAATTTTTGAATCCTCAATTTTTTCATGAGTAAGTCTTACCAGTCAACAATGTCTTTAACCCCAGATAGATCTTTGATATTGTAATCAGACTGTATTCCATATTAAATAGGACTGGAAAGCCAAAAATCACAGGGCATTTAAGGAACACATCCAGAATGAAGGCAAACTGAAATAAATATAGAAAAGGAATCCAGAGAAAAAAGAAAGTAGAAGAAAACTCCTCTTCATTCTGCAAAAAAAAGTAAACAAAGAATTCATATCCGAAGACAGTTAAGAATAGATATCTCACTCATGAAAGAACAATTTGAGATGAAAATAATTGAGTTGAGAATAAGAAGGGCCTCATGGAAACTAAAAAATATTTCAGCCAAAATAAAATCTCAGTAATCAGGTTAGATGTTAAACAAAAAATATTAATAGAGTACATATTACACAATTCAATTATATAAAATTCAAGAATAGGCAAAACCAATCTATGGTGATAGAAATCAGAGCAGTGATTATTCTACAGAGTATGGGTGGAACTGTCCAGATGGGGCAATGGAAATGCTCTATATTGTAACTGTGTGGTCACATGGGCCTACAGTCTTCCCTTGCTTCTTCTCAGGAAGTAAGTTCCAAGGCTCCTAGTGGATGACTGAAACCATGGACAGAAACAAATTCTATATGTAATATATTTTATCCTACATGTAGATGCCTATGATAAATTTATGAGTGAGGCACAATAAGAGATTGATAATAATAACTAATAATAAAGTAGAACAATTATATCAATATACTATAATAAAGGTTATATGACTATGGCCTCTGTCTCTCAAAATATCTTATTGTACTGTACCTTGGGTAACTAAGACTATGGAATGTGAAACTACAAATAAGTGGTAACTATGGTATACACCCATCAAAACTCATTCAACTGTACATGTAAAATCTTTGCATTTCACTCCATATACCTTTTACTTTGGTTTAAAAAATCCTGAAAAAATGGAAACAAAAAGTGAGAGATAATTATTTTAAAAAATAAGAAATTCAATATAAAATCCAGGAGATTCAATATTGAACTGATAGGATTTTCAGAGTAAACCAACAGAATGAAATTATAAATTAAACAGGTTACTTTCTAAGAATCCAAGGCTATGGATTCCCAGATTCAAATGGCCCCACTAAGAATTCAAAGTAACGAATGAGAAAAGACCAGCATCCAGGTAACACATCGTGCCATTTCAGGAATTCAGGAATAAAAGTTTTTAAAGCTCTCAAAAGGAAGAACAGATCACATATACATACAGAGTAGGAAGAATCAGAGTGCCTTTGGCCACTTCAAAAACAATACAGAAGAGAAGAAAGTGAAAGAATGTTTTTACAATTCTGAATGTTTGTTTTTTTTTTTCAACCTAAGGCAGGCCTAAACTATGGATCAGTTGTGAGGAAAAATGAAGACGTTTTCTTCTAAAAGTTCTCAAAGTGTTATTTTTTCATGCTTCTTTCTCAGAAAGCTACCAGAGGATATGCTCCGTCTAAATAAGGAAATTAAGTCAAGGGAGCGAAAGAGAAAGCAGGGATGTGTGCCACTAGACTCAGGCAGGACAAGCCCAGATGACAGCTGTGCAGTGGGCCTGGAGACAAAACTGTCCAATTTGGGACAAGAGGCGGCCTGAGTATTTAGAAGAATGTATGTTTGTGTGTGTTTTTTTAAATACCGTTACCTAAAACATAAGCTCAAATTGAGAGGAGTTTGGGATAAGATTCTTGATAGGTACCTAGGAAACTAAGAAAAAATATTACATTTATTAACTTCAGGGGAGAAGTAAAAACAAGAAGTTGAACAAAACCGTGAAATACAGACAGGAAATTTAGTACTTTCTGCTGTAACTGTAAACAATATTTAAGTGAACATGGTAATGTAAACACTGAACATTGACTATTGTTTTATAACTCTAGTGAGAAATTGACTAAGAAAGTATGTATCTGTGTGTGTGAGGGGTGGGGTTAAGAGCCCTTGATTCTTATCTTCTGCAATAGAAGTCAACAGGTAATATCTAAAACTGAACAATTGAGAAATAGCAATGCAAAGTTATTATTTATAAACATGGGGATAAATACCAGAAGCAATAAATAAAAGAGTTGAAAATGGTTTGTTTTGAGGGATGAGGATCTCGAGGGTGAAAGGTCAAGGAATGGCTGTTTTTCATTTTATTGTACATTACAAAATGTGTCCATTTTGCTTTTATACAAATATTAGGAAAAAATAGGACAATATAGAGAAGACTTATGAGGCTGCTCTGAAAATCAAATGTGATAACGTGACATACCCCTGTTAAACTGTAATTTGCTATATAAATATCGGTCGTTATTATCACCATCATAGAAGACAACTGGATAGATCACTGTAATAGGTATCAAGAAAATGGAGACCTTGTCACAGTCCTGTCACTCACTACCTGTGTGAAACAGGACAAGTCATTCATCCGCTCAAAACATCAACTTGTTCATTTATAAAATAACCTAATTTCTGCCTGCTCACTCTGTAGAGTGGTATGAAGCTCAAGTACACGTGAAAGTATTTCACTACCTATAATTGCTGTTCCTTAATGGATAATGATTATTATTTCAAAGATCTGACTCAATAGGCTAAATATGTGGGAAATTTTAGACTGACTTAAAATCACATTTGCCAAAGTGATTTACTTCTGCTTCCGGAGACAGGCCATGTAAGAGTTTTCATTCATTCATTCATTCATTCATTTATTCATTCATTCATTCATTCATTTCCCCAATAAATAAGAGTATAAGAGCGTGTGGGATGATCTGAATATTGTGCCCACTGGCTTTTCTTGTTCTAAGCCAGCCTGTCACCACGGCTTTTTGACTAACGTGAGTTTACTCTTGCTTTCTGTATCAGGCAGGAAAATAAGAGCATAAATATTTAACCTTCAAAAAGGGACTCATTTACTGGAACTCTGACTGTATGAATCAGGGTTATAAATCTTTCTGAGCTATTTCAATATGCATAAGAGAATGAAACCACATGAATGACAGAGTGAACCTTAACCTTTGACTGTTTAAAAGCATAGTTTTTTTTTTCCTCTCTCTTAAAAAAAGGGGGCCTGTGAATGTATATATGTTTGTCAGACATACACGATGAAATTTATCTCTTAAAGTGGCCCCTCCTTTTTTTCCTGTGCTCTGAAATTTATAACAAGTCTGTCAAGAAGCTGAAAGGAAATTATATTTTATAGCTGCCTATAGGTTTTGTTATGCTGGGAGAAAATCATTTCACTTTGCTCACAATAGACTGAAAGGCAAATTCTCATTCTTTGGCTGCCTGTCAATAAGAAGAGAGCAGAGGGTTGATCTTCAGTGCAAAGATAGGCGACAGATTCCTGTAGACTGAGGTCCATTGTGGTACTTATATGTGCTTTCTGAGGGTTTACATTTAATTAAAATAAGTTGTTAACCAGCAAAAAGAAACTGAGTTCTTTCTCTGTGCATGATACTGTCTTAGATGCTAATACAAGATGTAATCTAAGTAGATGCAGAGGTTGTGCAAAAACGCTTACACACTCAAACTTGGGAGCAAACTATAGCTGAAGGAAGGAAGGGGAACAGAAGTTTGCTGGTCCCATGTGCAGATGGTTGTACATTTGCATGTAATATTTTATTTAACCATTATGGTCTGCTTTACAATCCACATTCCACACATAAGAATATTGAAATTCCAGGAGTTTAACTTTCCCTCAAGTCACTCAGGTGAGATATGGTGGAGCCTAGAAAAACCCTATTATGTCTTGTCTGGGTCCTTTTCACCTCTTTACCTTCATTTTGATTTATTTTAACAAACAAAGATTTACTAAACACCTAGTATGAATCTATCATTATCCCTGACCTCAGGGCATTTTGAGATTTTTTTTTATTAAAATAGATATTTTATTATCATCTTGTCAAACATCTAATTTACTGTATTATAGCCATTATAGATGGCTAGAATTAATCTCATATTAAACTTAGCACAAAGCCTTGATTCTGAAGACAGTTTTTCCATCAGGTGAAATACCTTATGTATTTGTTGTTAAAGTTCTAGGTTGTGACTTATTCTCCCATACTTCCTCTCTCTTTAGTATTCCCCATCTTAAACCATAGCACCATTTTACACCCTGTAGCTCAAAACAAAATTCTACAAATCACCTCTGACTCGTTCCTTTCCCTATTCCTCCACTATGATGCATTGCCAAACCTTTTCTGTATTTATAGTATCCGTCAACTTCTTGCTGCTGCTGCTTCATCTCCTCTGGCTCTACCCAATTCCCAGACATTATCTTTCCTCCATAGGCTTTGTATTAGCGTTCCCCAGAGAAGCAGATCTAATAGGATAGATGTAGATACAGATGCATAGGAGATATGGCATCTTCAAGTTGGAGAACAAGGGAAAGTCCGTATTGCAATTCAGTCTGAGGCCAAAGGCTTAACCATGTGGGGTCCACCAGTGTTAAACCATGCAGTCCAAAGACCCGAGTACCAGGAGCTCTGATGTCCTAGGGCAGGAGAAGATGGAAGTCACAGCTCGAGAAGAGACAGAACTCACCCTTCCTCTGCCATTTTTTTTCCATTTGGGCCTTCCGTGGGTTAAATGATGACCACACACATTAGTGAGGCTGGATCTTCTTTACCAGTCTCCTGATTCAAATACTAATCTCTTCAGGAAACATCCTCACAGATATGCCCAGAAAGATTGTTATTCCAGTTCTCTGGGCATCTCTCAGCCCAGGCAAGTTGACACATATAAATAAGCATCACAGACCCTGTGGCAACACTTTTCTTGCTTCTACTGTTACCCTAATCAATTTATCTTCCACATGCAATTTGTGCCAACCTTTTTCAAACATAGATGATCCACTGCTTTGAATTCTCCCAGGATTTCTCATTTCTCTTATCATAATCTCCAGAATCTTTGCCATGGGCACTAGGTCCTGCACCATCTGGCCTCATCTCTCTCCACCTCATCCCACATCGCTTGCACCTTGCCCAGGAGGCTCTTCCTCTGCTGCCCCCACTGGTTGGTGAGTACGCCAGAGCCTTCCCACATCTGGGCCTTGACGCTGGAGGTTGCGTCTGCTGGAAATTCTCTTCCCTCCCTAGCTCCGCTGCATAGATGGATGCTTCTTAATCCTCAGGTCCTTGCTCAACTAACAACTCCTTAAGGAGACCCGAGTTTCCTAGTGAAATTGGCCACCCGCCCAGTACCCTACGCCCCAACGAGTCTTAATAGTGCTATTGACAATCTGCAATTAACTTGATTATATCATCTTGTTCTTATTAAAATACTCTGTCTGCTAGTTTTCTGCTGTCGTTCTAGCACTGAGAACAGTGCGTGGCACCAAGGAGTTGCAGTAGAAATATTTGTTTAATGGATGCATAAGCCTGAGTGAGTTGCTCTAAACATTGTAACTGAGGAGAATAATGAACCTGTGAGCTCACTTGGAACCTGTCCCTATTCTTGCCAATTGTTCTTTGTTGAATCCACCTGCAGGCTTTGCCTTGCTAGGGCCTGAGATTGACTCCTGCTCTAACAGAAAACAGAACCATCTGTGCAATGCTCCCTCTCTAGGGCGGAATGCCTCCCTTAAACCCCCGGAGTTGATGCTTACTTGTGTTATCATGCAGCTTTCATACAACAGACATGTGGTTTAGTGCCTGTTCTGTACCAGCCATTAGTTGAAGTACTAGACACAGACATGAAAGTATAGTTTTCCCCCAGTGTGGTGCAGTGGATAAGTAGATGAATGCAGCAACTGGGATGCCTGGGTTTAAATCCCAGCTCCACCTCTTACTAGCTGTGTAATGTTGAGAAGATATTTAATCTCTGCTTGCCTTAGTTTCTTCATATGCTGAGTGGAAGAAAATAATAGTACCTACCTCATAGGGTTGTTTTGTAGATTTAATGAATGTATATTTGTAATTTCTTAGTGTTTCATGTAAAGTAACTGCTATGTAAATACCAGCAAATAAATATACATGTGAATAAAATATTTCCCTTTTCCTAGAAGGTGATAGGCTTTTGGCAGCTTATCACTGCCATGGTGTTAAGCTTCATCAAAAATCCTCTTCCCTAACTCTTCTTGCTCACCCTTCTTGCTTAGTACCGGAGTATTGGTGGTTCCCTGGCCTCACTGGCTTCGCTTTAGGTCTGCTGGTGGTCCTTGCACGTAGCACGGTGTTTCACTCATGATAGATGTGTAGTGCAGAAAAAAAACGAATTAATGAAATGAACTGTTGCATCTTTTAAGGTCAACCTGACATCCGGGACTCTGCAGCCCCTGTCTTCTCTGACCTTCACTTCCTCACCAATCCTTTAAAACTTCCCTTAGCATTTGTGACCTGTGAATTTCATGCCATCTCTTTACTGTTTTAACTGGACAATTGCTTCCTGACACCATTGCACTCCTTCCTTAGAGCTTATTTAGCTCACTTTTTGAGTTGATTTTTCTTTGTTACAAGAAAGTTCTAGCAGCTGACATGGTAGCATACAAGCCCAGCTTTCTTCTGGTGTGTTTGTGGTCTCTCTGTAAACTTAATTTTTTTTCCGTTTTTGAAAGCAGAAACAATATTTGGGAAGTCTCACTTTTAATCAGTGAAGTTAACATGAAAGTGTGACCTCTAAGCCAAACCTTTAAACACTTGACTTGACAATTTATTACTTTGGCAGTTATTGTTATTAGACCAACCCTAGGAACAAGTAACTCATCTAAAACACATTTTTTGCCTGCTGTTGTTATTAAGACAGGTGCAAACCTACATGGCATCAGGCAACTGGTCATTTACAGACAGCAAAACATTACAACCTGGAGTTACCATCCACACTCCAGACACTTGGCATTGTGACCTCCTTGTGCGCCAATAAACTGGCCATAAAAATTGGCCTTTTCGTGAAACACAGATCTTTTCTTAGAGATAGGAATGGTTATATACGTTAATTATATCTCTGATCTCTCAAAGGCACATATAGCTGTCATTCAATGTGAATCATCAAATGTGGCCCAAACACTTCAATAGAAAATCAAATAGAAAAAAATTAAAGTGTTTTTCTTGCATTTGCGTATGTCTCAGTACAATTGGATTTCTGACTAAACAGACAAACTGTTTGCTTTTTATAAATGTACTTAAATAAGTCGTAATACTGATATAGCTATTCCAGTTCTAAGTGGGATCTCAAATTTAACTTAAACATTGTAAAAGCCTCCACACTCTAAGTCTGGGTTAAGTTGAAATGGGCTAAGCAGCTGGCTGTTTCATTTTCATTGTTTTTCTGAGTACATGGTGTGTCAGACTTTTCTCAAGAGTGAATGAGGGGGCCACATTTCTCTTACTATAAGCTAAACATGTCCTCCCAGTATAAAATGTCTTTAAAAGAGAAATTGTACTGATAGGAATTTGGGGAAAGTTGGAATAAAAGCTATATAAAATACATGGCACAAAACACAGAGACTTTATTCATTGTGAAGGTTATCCTTGAAATCTTTACTATTCCTTTAATAAATGACAGGCTTATCTCCCGCTTTTCTAATTCACAACAATTTAACAATAAAAATAGAAGTTTTGAGAAGTTCCTAGAGGCAGGTAACCTCACAGCCACATGAACTGCCAACTAAGCTCCTCAAAATAGAGGATCAAAAAATAGTAACAACAGCATTATTGAAAAGTAACAATTATAGAAAAAGAATTCTTTGGGGCCACTTAGGATAGGGATAAGTTGTCTTCCTGAAGACACTCCTATTGCACCCTAAGGCTAAATTTAATATTCAGTATAATGATTCCTAGAGGCAATTCCAATTCTTCCAGTATGTAAATATGTGTTAATAACAGATCTCACTGTTAGCAAGAGTTCCATCCAAAAATATCAAAAAACGGGTATGTGTGACTGCTCAAAGTATTAAGCCTTAATCACTGGAAAATTCACTTATGAGACATATATTATCCTCAATGCTTCATAAGAATGGCAAAGGAATAATCATAAGTAATAAAGTCAGTAATAATTAACCACCTCCCTGCCAGGCTTTGTTTGAAAGACGTTGCATGGTGGTCTCACATAATTCTTACAATAACTCGTGAAGTAGCAACTACTGTCATCTTCATGAGGGCATTGAGGCACAGAGAGGGTATGCATCTTGCCCAGCATCACACAGTGAAAACAACGTTCAAACCTGTGTGCCTGAGGTAGAAGCCCTACACCATGTCACCTGTCAGGTCTCAGGGCAGTCAAGTTCCATGGTTCCATGATCTCAGGGACTCCCATTGAGTTCCAATGGGGAAAAATATAAGTGACATAATATTAGTAATCTATAATTGTACTAAAAACCTGAAAATAAAAATAAATATGTGCTATGAAATTTTAATGTAAACACTCAATTTGTTATATTGTACACTGTCTAATCCTATACAGCTTTGGCGATGGAATCAGCTTTCACAAATGAATACATGATTTAATAAAATAACATTTTAGACACTGTAAGTGAAGCAAACATCCTATGTAAGGAATATAAAGAGAAGCCAAATACTAAGAATCCTATGGGTGCACACTTTACATCTTAAAAGAAGAGTTAATTTCAAGAAACCACAGTTCAGTGCTTTTGGGGACCTACTACAGATTCAGATACTCATGGAATTGGGTTTTGAGTCTCCTACCTAGACAATAGGAAATCCATTTGTGAATTCTAGGGACTAAAATAGTTAAGAAATATAAACTCACAAGAGACACATACATTCTTGATATTTTATTCAGTATAGAGCAAGGACTGGAGATCGGTATAATACACAAGTTCTCCTGCCAGAAAGCTTATGTTGAGTAAAATGCAACAGACTTTATTTGTATTCTTGCGCTTTTCTTTTCTTTTTTTTTTTTTTTATGGAGATGGAGTCTGTCACTCTGTTGCCAGGCTGGAGTGCAGTGGTGCCATCTCGGCTCACTGCAACCTCTGCCTCCCGGGTTCAAGTGATTCTCCTGCCTCAGCCTCCTGAGTAGCTGGGACTACAGGTGTGCACCACCATGCCCGGCTAATTTTTGTATTTTTAGTAGAGATGGGGTTTCACCATGTTGGCCAGGATGGTCTCGATCTCTTGACCTCATGATCTGCCTGCTTCGGCCTCCCAAAGCGCT
Source organism: Pongo abelii (assembly GCF_028885655.2). Taxonomy (NCBI): domain Eukaryota; kingdom Metazoa; phylum Chordata; class Mammalia; order Primates; family Hominidae; genus Pongo; species Pongo abelii. Next base: position 100,866,225 of record NC_072001.2, on the reverse strand, counting down.
GGGATTAGCTCTTTTCAAGTCCAAATTTCCCAACCGTGACTCTTCAGTGCTCACCTAATCTGGCCCTGCTCACCCTCCATCATGCTTTCTTGCTATGCCCATGCATGCTTGCTGGGCTCCTCAAAGTTCCTACAATTTTTCTGAGCACTTACTCCCCTCAGGCCTTTGGACTCACCCTTCCCTCTGCAGATGATGCTGCTCAACAGAGTAATCTCAGTTCCAAGTGTCATATGTTACGTCCCTTGGAAAACCTCCCCTGGCCTAGGTGCCACCATGTGATCCTTTGGGACCTGCCTCCTGTCCTTAGCACTTACCCTTTTGACCTGTGACTGTTCCTTTGGGTGTACCTCTGGTCCCTCCCTTCCTAGGCTGTGAGCTCCACCTGTGCAGGGACAGGGTTAGTCCTGTTTGTCTGTCCCAGTGCATATCACATGAGAGGCACTGAATATATTTCTTGACTGAATAAACAGATATATGATTGTATTATAATCTTGTTTTTCTACAGAGGGTTCCACTGACAAAGTTTGCTCACCTGTGTCATCTTATTTACCATCTCCACCACACTGAGCCCCTCTGAGACATCAGCATGGGGCCTGGGACTGCTAGCCCACTTTTAGCACATGTGAACTGACAAAGTAGGGCTCCCCCACCCCTATTTTTTAAGCTTATTCATGTGAGAGGTTTTCTAAGAAATTTTAAGGAAAATTACATTTAATCGGATATTTGATGAAGATCCATTTGTAAAGATAAGAACATCATACGAGCTGCCTGGGAGACGCTGGGAGCTGGGGCCCCATATGGACAAAGCTCTCATTTGCCAACAAAAGCAGTTCTTCCCCATCCCCAGGCAGCAGCTCTAGAAAACGATCCACTGTCATTTGAATCCTTTTTATTGACAATCTCCCTTTACCACCTGGTTTTCAGTGCGCTTGACAGAATTTTTTGTTAAATCATATTTCTAAGCTTAGAGTGTGCGTTTTCCCTATTTATCATTCTGTCCTTGGTCTAAGTTTCTCCTCAAGGCCACTTTCACTTTTCCGACAGGCTCAAGTATATCTGAATCGAGAAAAGCAGGCGTGACTGAAGTGCATTTATCTCCACTAATTAAGAGGTGAGTATCAGTTCTAACAGCTGGGCCCTGAGAGTGTCACTACAGCAGTTAAAGCAATGGGCTTTCCACAGTTTGACATATTTCTTTTGCATCGTTCCCAGGAAAGCTTACCAATAAGGCCCCAGCTCCTTGTCTTGGCATTGAAGGTCTTCCCTCTCTGCCCCAAGCTACCTTTTGGACATTTGTCTCTTTTTAGTTCTGTGCACACATTAGATGCCTGTGGGTCATGCAGCACTCCTTGTCTGGAACTTTGCTCCTAATGTCCTCTCTGCCTAATGGCTTTTATCTACCTGTGGGAATTACATTCACTCTTCATTCAGCAAATGTAATAACACCATGGCTTACCAACCTATCCTAGGCATTAGGAAATTCTGTGACTTTGTTTTGTTTTTTGTTTTTTGTTTTTTTTTCCTCTGAAGGGAATGGATGTCCCCAGTAAAACTCACCTGAGGAAGAAATTGCTCCTGGGAAAAGAGCAAGAGACGAGGAGAGGAACAAATACGTACCTCTCTCAGAATGGGGGCAAATTGGTCTAAAGTTCAAGTTGTGAAGATTCCCGGAGCCTTTCTGGAAGTATCTACCCTTGGAAAATTTGAAGGAGGTTAGGAGCAAGCAAAGCAAGTAGTCTTCCCAGGAAGGTCCTATCAATAGATTGGCTTGGGCAAATAGTTCAAGTGGTCTGGGGCCAGGGTAATACAGAAGAATTGCATCTGGGTAAATGGCAGTGTTTTTGCTTGCCACCTTGGAGAGGAACACAAAGTTTCTCTTTGCTCAGGTTTAAAAGAGCTGTTGGAGATCCGAGTTGGTGTTGGAACTTCCATGTGTTCTTCAGCTAGGAGCCTGGTAGCTGTTCTGGGCACTTCCATGTTATAGATACTTTGAGGAAAAACAAAACAAAACAAAACAAAAAACAAACCCTTGGTTGTCTGGGGGCTTCTATTTCTAAGATAAACCATGCTGCCACTCCCACAGGTGGTTTCAATGACAGAGTATGTCATTGTCTTAACAATACTGTGTATCCCACCTCTTGAAGACAACTGGGGAGGAGAGGCAAGTGTGTACAGGGACCAAGTAATCTTCTGGAAGAGAAAAATAAATATTCAGGCACCCTGCCCTTTTGAAAATAACATGATAGAACATCTCCAATGATAGTGAAACCCTGTGGGAAATGTGACTGGGCCCAGCCACCTCCCAGGAGGAAGTTTAAGATAGATAACCAAAGCTCAATCCCAAGACTGAACTGTTTTTGGAGATGTAGCTTTTAGAAACAGAATGGAGCTGAGACCAGGGTCCTTTCCTATCCAAGCCAATGGGGTGGGCTTTGAAATCATGACTGTGCATTAAGCATATAATGCAGAAGTGTGCCATTTTGTGTCCAGGCTTATGCCACGCTGAGCTGAGATTTTAACACCAGATGAGTCTCCATTTCATCCCCCTACACCTGGAGAAGCTCCTGTGGGAGGAAGACTCATGGAGACACTTTAAACTGGAAGCAAGAGACCCCAGGGAAGAGTGTTCTTAGGCAGAGGGAACATAACATGCTAATGTGCTTTGAGGGGGTAAGTTTGGCTCACAGGCGCAAAACAGGTAAGTGACAGTTCCAGGTATCTTCTGTCTGTTCATGAAGCACATACTGGTACACACTCAGCTACTGTTCATTTCTTTATGCATTTTTAATGTTATATTTTGAGACAATTGCAGATTCACATGCAGTTGTAAGAAATGATGCAGAGGGATTCCATGTACTCTTCACCAAGCCTCCCACAATGGTAATGTTTGCATAACTACAGGATGGTATCTTAACCAGAAAATCAACATTGTTATAATCCACCTAAAACATTTCTCCAGTTTTATATGCACTCATTTGTGTGTGTGGTGGGGGGAGGTGTATTTAGTTCAATATAATGTTATTGCCTGTGTAGACTTTCATGACTACTAACACAGTCAGCATGCAAAACAGTTTGAGAACAATAATGCCTTGTTCTTGTTTTGCATTCCATCAAAACGTATTTAAGCAAGCCTGTGTAAAATGTAACCCTGAAAAATATGGCTTTATTATACTGGTGTCATTAGAGGTCTTCTGAGTAGTTTAAAGTGTACAACAATCTGTTTAGTTGGGCTTTTTGATCTTAATAATAAGATCACTAAGTGGCAGTTCTACGTGGTGTAAGGCTAGAAGACTATCTAGTTATAATTCCCGAGACTGAGTTGATCTAGAAAAGGTGTTGCATCAATTGCTTTGAACACCTAACACATAGAACTGATGCACGAATACCTAGCTCCCTGGACACCTGATCGGTGGCCAGTGAGCTGGAATAACTAGATGAACATTTAGAAAGAATAAATTCATTTGGAACAGGATAGTCTTAGAAATACTGTACATTTTGTTCAGTTGAAAAATATATAATATCAATTGTTTCTTCTTCCCATATCAACATGGAAACTAGATGTGGTTAATGACTCAGCCGGTAGTGATTACAAATAAGGAGAAAATGACCATGTTAATACTATGGAGTACTAAGGTACCATGCTGGAATACTAGTATTGACAGTGATATATTATTGAAAGTGTGGTGAGGTCATCATTGTCTTGTATACTCCCACCTGATAGAGAGTCAAAGTCCAGGGCCAAGGTTCCCCTGTGCTTCCTGTTGGAATTCTCCTCCCAAGAAGGATAAATGAAGAAGTTTGGAGGTAAAATTAAAGTTTTCCTAGGAATGACTGCATAAGGATAGATATGGTGCTGGAGGAGAGTGTTGAGAAAGAAGACAGGATTAGGCTCTACTGGAAGAGCTGAAAATGGTGTCAGGGAGCCTCTCTGATCACTTTGTTGGTTTCTGACTCTAGATACCACCACATCCACACTCTGCTCCTCTTTCATTTAATGCCTCTATTGCTTACCCCACAAAAAGTAGATAGAGTAATATTAGTGTTTCTCTGGGAAACACTTCTCATTAATAAACATTGCAAAAGATACTTAATCTTATTAATGACCTGGGAAATGGGAATTTAAACCAAAAGTATGATGCTTTGGAATGATAAATAATCTTGGTCAGGGAAGGATACTGAATAATTGTTTCTGAATGATAGACCTTTGTTTCTTTTGAAACAGTGAGGTAGAATATAACTCTCTGGACACAACTGATATATAAATTAAAATAATATTTTTGATACTTAAAACAGCATCGTGTAATGGAGTTGCAGTTATTAGCCTTCCCCTGGCCAGCTGCATGTGGACCAGGATACAAGTGGCTGTGCCACATCACCTGGATTTTGAGGCTGCAGTCCTGGCTTTTGGTCTGGAATGCCCTTCAGTCTCTGCTGATGGAAACCCAGACTCCCAGAGGGGGAAGGCAGTGATGATGCCTTCTAAGCTGACTTCCAAATCACTCATGACTTTTTCACATCACACCCAGGAAGGAGAAAGCCAAGATTTGCTTGAAACTTCTTGGAGAAAATTTACTCAGTCCTCCCTGGTCCATTTATGCTTTCAATCCATTATTTTTCTTTTATTGAAGTAAAACTCACTGCCTCATAACTTCTTGACAGCAGCTCTACGCTCCAGAGTACACAGAAACAGTTGAAACCTGTGTGCATATGACAGGCTTTTAAAAATGCGAAGACAGTCCTCATGTCTCCCTCCCAGTGCTTTTTCTTTCCCAGATGAAGTAACTGCTTCTATTTAGTGGATGTGAGCTGTGCAAGGCACATCCTTGATGTGTTACTCACATCGTCTCGTGAATCTTGTCAAGAGCATCACCAGAGAGATATCATTATTGACACTTTCAGATGAGAGAATTGAGGTTCAGAAAGGAAATGGCCTCAAGGTCCCCCAGCTGTGTTAAAGCTGAGGCTGGAGCCCCAAACGACTCACTGCAGAGCGGATGTTTCTTTCACACAGATTAACTCCCATGGCTAAATGCCCACCATGCCTTTAATCTTCCCTTCATATCCCAGACCCTATATTATCCTGTTCTCAGTGAAACCTCCTGCAGTGTATAACTCTTGGTTTTTTCTGCCCTGCCCCTGGCTTCCTTGTGAATGGCTGGTCCCCACATTCTAATCAGAAAGTTACTGTAGGAGCATGTGAGACTCCATGAACTTTGCTATATGGGATTTAGACAGGGGTGAAATCTTTACATAGGCCACATATAGGGTTCCCTGGGAGTTGTTTTTTTTTAAACTGGTACTTTGAGAGAGAGGTCATCCTTCTCTGGTGGAGGAATGGTAATATGTAAAAAGTGAGAACTGCTTGCAGCTGGTAATCGAAATTTTTACAGTTTTTAAATTCATCAGTTTTCTACAAACTAACATCAATCTTTAAGTTTGTAAAGTGTTTGGGCCCTAAGCAATAGGAAGTAGTCCAGTGATCCTTAGGAAAACTTGTAGAATGTCATAACTTAATAATGAAGATTACTCCATCCTTTCTGTTTGCCTTACTTGCAAGTATTTGACTTTTTAAAAAAATCATACATAAGATGTGTATGAAGTGAAGCACTTTCTCTGTGTAATTCATGGTCTTTATAGAGCAACACATTTTTGCCTTACCCTAATATTAAAGCACTAATTTGGAAACCTGAAACCTTTAATTTTGAATGGGGATATCCCAGAAGAACCATCAGAATCACAGACAATCATGTCCCATAGAAATGCCTATTCCTGCTAAACTCTCTGACAAAGAGTCCAGAGGACTGGCATCAGCTCTCTTCTGGCTAACCTAAAATATAGTTTCTCATTTATACTCCAAAGCAGAGTCCTTAAGTCTTGGACTAAGAAACTGAAATGTAAATGCAAAGTCCAGATTCAAAGGCCATGGCTAGGGTATATATACAAATATATATGTATATGAGTATATTTATTTTTAAATATGTTTGTAATTATATATAAATATAATAAACCTATACAAACATGTATATATATTTATAAGAATATTTTTATTTTAAATAAATTTTTATATAAAGTGTTGATTATTGGCAACCTTAGAAAGATCACCATATTCAGATTGATACACAGATGACTAAGGTTTAATCAGAAGAAGGGCTTTGATTGAATAACCCTCTAGTAGTAGTACTCAAATGTTACTGTGTATAAGAATTAACCAGGAATTGTGTTAAAAGATCAGTTGCTAAGCTCCATACTTAGAGATTTAGTAGGTCAGTGTTAAAGCCCAGTAATCTAATTTTTTAATAATTTTTAAATGTCATGGATTCAAATGCTGGTTGTCTGGGAATACCACTCTGAAAGGGTCCTTAAAATCTTCAAGGAGACTACAAACCACTGCTAAATGAAATAAAAGAGGATACAAACAAATGGAAGAACATTCCATGCTCATGGGTAGGAAGAATCAATATCATGAAAATGGCCATACTGCCCAAGGTAATTTGTAGATTCAATCCCATCCCCATCAATCTACCAATGACTTTCTTCACAGAATTGGAAAAAACTACTTTAAAGTTCATATGGCACCAAAAAAGAGCCCGCATTGCCAAGTCAATCCTAAGCCAAAAGAACAAAGCTGGAGGCATCAGGCTACCTGACTTCAAACTATACTACAAGGCTACAGTAACCAAAACAGCATGGTACTGGTACCAAAACAGAGATATAGATCAATGGAACAGAACAGAGCCCTCAGAAATAACACCGTATATCTACAACTATCTGATCTTTGACAAACCTGAGAAAAACAAGCAATGGGGAAAGGATTCCCTATTTAATAAATGGTGCTGGGAAAACTGGCTAGCCATATGGAGAAAGTTGAAACTGGATCCCTTCCTTACACCTTATACAAAAATTAATTCAAGATGGATTAAAGACTTAAACGTTAGACCTAAAACCATAAAAACCCTAGAAGAAAACCTAGGCATTACCATTCAGGACATAGGCATGAGCAAGGACTTCATGTCTAAAAGACCAAAAGCAATGGCAACAAAAGCCAAAAGTGACAAATGGGATCTAATTAAACTAAAGAGCTTCTGTACAGCAAAAGAAACCACCATCAGAGTGAACAGGCAACTACAAAATGGGAGAAAATTTTTGCAACCTACTCATCTGACAGAGGGCTAATATCCAGACTCTACAATGAACTCAAACAAATTTACAAGAAAAAAACAAACAACCCCATCAAAAAGTGGGCGAAGAACATGAACAGACACTTCTCAAAAGAGGACATTTATGCAGCCAAAAAACACATGAAAAAATGTTCATCATCACTGGCCATCAGAGAAATGCAAATCAAAACCACAACGAGATACCATCTCACACCAGTTAGAATGGCAATCATTAAAAAGTCAGGAAACAACAGGTGCTGGAGAGGATGTGGAGAAATAGGAACACTTTTACACTGTTGGTGGGACTGTAAACTAGTTCAGCCATTGTGGAAGTCAGTATGGTGATTCCTCAGGGATCTAGAACTAGAAATACCATTTGACCCAGCCATCCCATTACTTGGTATATACCCAAAGGACTATAAATCATGTTGCTATAAAGACACATGCACATGTATGTTTATTGCGGCACTATTCACAATAGCAAAGACTTGGAACCAACCCAAATGTCCAACAATGATAGACTGGATTAAGAAAATGTGGCACATATACACCATGGAATACTATGCAGCCATAAAAAATGATGAGTTCATGTGCTTTGTACGGACATGGATGAAATTGGAAATCATCATTCTCAGTAAACTATCGCAAGAACAAAAAACCAAACACCGCATATTCTCACTCATAGGTGGGAATTGAACAATGAGAACACATGGACACAGGAAGGGGAACATCACACTCTACGGACTGTTGTGGGGTGAGGGGAGGGGAAGGGATAGCTTTAGGAGATATACCTAATGCTAAATGACGAGTTAATGGGTGCAGCACACCAGCATGGCACATGTATACATATGTAACTAACCTGCACATTGTGCACATGTACCCTAAAACTTAAAGTATAATAACAATAAAATAAAAAAATAATAATAATAAAAATAAAAAAAAGCTAAGGTCCCAATAATTCCATTTCTGAAAATGTAATCTAAGGAAGTAATCATATATATGGAAAAAACTATATGCACCATGATGCCTTCTAAATTATTTGTAATTGGAAAAAGCTGGAAGTAACATAAATGTCCAAGCATAGAATGTCTGTGCAAAATGGCCCACGATCCAGATGGACTGTTATGCAATCATTAAATAGTATTGATAATGCAAAAAAAAACTATACTAGAGACATGTACTCACATTAACTGTAAATGCAAAGTTAAAAGTGTATACTTATTGTTAGAGGATTTTTTTCATTTTCTTTTTGTTGCCTGTCTATGAAAGGTATTGAATCAGATATAAAAATATCACATGGGGCAAAGTATGGGTAATCCAGAGTGGCTGAGGAGTGAATTCACTTCAAAATAAAAAAAAAAATGAATAAACTAATGGATACCTGAATGCTTTTCTGAGGCTATCATTTCTCTTTACATTCCTGATTAGAAGAAAATGACACACAATGGAACACTGAACACTATTTGATCTTTCTACTTTTGTCTTTTTCAAATGGGGATTTTACTGAGGCTTTTTCTGCCTTTCACCTACCATTATTCAAATGTTTTAGGCTTACTGAATTTAAAATTTAGATAATGTATTTCAGATGTATAAGGGGCTACATGTAGTTCTCAACTCTACAAGGAACACAAATACCTTGAAGAGGAAAAAGTGGGCCTATGACATTATCTCTGGATAAACTAATTAGCTTATTCCTATTTGGAAGGGCTAGAAAGAAATACATTCATGGTAATAGATGATAATTTTTAAAAATGCAATACTTGAAAAGAAGGAAAAATACACGAATATAATGTTGAAGTCATACTAAAGAAATCTATAACATTTTAATAAAATCATATATATGAGAAGAAGGACACTTGTCTACTGGGAAGTCAAGGGGTGGAGTGTAATAGAAATATTTAAGTTAATTTAACAAATCAGTTAATTAGTTAATTTATGTCCTCATCTTCTTCAGGTACATTATTTGTTCCCTTCTGGTGGCTGCATATCCCCCAATTCCAACAATGTGGTTCTCATTGTAGACTCACAGTATGTGTATTGTAGATATACTTCAAGGCACAGTAATTTGATACATGGGAAAATATTCAAATGAAGCCACACAAATTAGTCAGGTAAATAGAATATTTCCTTGAGATTAAAAAAATATATATTAAAAAATAAATCCGGCAGTCTCTCCCAGAGTTGAAAGATGTCAGTTGTTAAACACAGGGTGTGATAATATCATAGTATTTATTGGTGATGGAGGAAAAGAGTCAGAGAGACTGATTATATTCCATTACTTATCCTTTGGAATTGAGACTATTCTTTACTGAGAATATGACTCGGTTAAAATGTGGTTAATTATTCAATTCAAAAGCAAGTTAAAACATAGAATGTGTGTAACAATAATAATGCCAGCTTTGAGTCAGAGGAACTGGGTGTGTGCCATGCATCCATGACCTACTATTTGAGTGAACATGGACAAATCATTTTAGCTCCCTGTGTGTTGAGGGTCTCATCTATATAAAATAAAAATTTACTTAAAAGTTGTTCTGAAGCTCTACTAAATTAATAAAAGAGCTTCATAAATTGAAAATCATGCTACAAATAGAATGAATAAAAATATAAAATGAATAGGGTGAGGAAAATATTTTTTTGGCAGTTCTGTCTCAGAAAAACAGCTCTCATTTACTCCGCATTTAATATGCCAAGCACCATACCATACACTTTATGTATATTATTTATTTCATTTAACCTCACTTTTACCCTGTAGCCTACCTCATATTACCCAAACTCCAAGGATAAAATACATGAGGTCTAGAGAATTTGAGTAGTCTGAACAAAATCACACCTTAAGTTTTGTGCCTAGGATTAACACCAAAAAATGTTCCATAAAAAGAAATGCTGATAAGTTTGACTCATGAAAACAAAAAGTTTTTCCTCTGTGAAAAAAATTCTGATTTGTTGATAAATTTGACTCATCAAAACTAAAAATTTCTGCTCTTTGAAAAGGATAAAAAGACAAGCTACAGACTGGGAGAAAATATTTTCAAATAACATATAGTCTCAAACTCAACTATAAAAAAACCTCCAATTAGAAATGCACAAAAGATAAGAACAGACAATTCACTGAAGGGGATATACAGATGGCAAATAAACTCATGAAAATACATTTAACAACATTAGCCATTAGAGAATGCAAATTCAAACCACAGTAAGTTAATACTACACACTTGTCAGAATGGCTAAAACAGCAAAATAATGATAACATCAAATGCTGGACTGAATGCAGAGAAACTTAATCACTCACACATTGCTGGTGGAAATGTAAAATGGTACAGTCATTCTGGAAAAAGTGTGGTAGTTTCTTACAAAACTAAACATGTGATTACCATACAACTCGGCAGATGCGTTTTGGGTGTTAATCCCAGGTAGTTAAAAGTTATGCCATACAAAAGCCTGTATGTGAATGTTCATAGCAACTTTATTTATAATAGCCCAAACCTAGAAGCAATGCAATGCTTTTTGATGGTGAATGAACAAACTCTGGCACATCCATATCATGGAATACTACTGAGGAATAAAAAGGAGCAAACCACTTGTTTTTGTTCACGCTGTGACACTGTAACAGAATGCCACAGACTCGGTAACTTATAATCAACAGAAATTTATTTCTCAGGGTTCTGGAGTCTGGGAAGTCCAAGATCACGCTGCTGGGATCTTGCAAGGGCCTTCTTGTGAAGTTGTAACATGGAAGAGGGCATGATGTGGCAGAAAGGGAAAGAGAGGCTAAGAGAGAGAGAAAGAGGGGATAAACCCACTCCTGAGATAATGACATTAATCTGGTTATGAGAGTGGAGCACTCTTGACCTAAACACCTCTTAAAGACCCCACCTCTTAATACTGCTACAGTGGTAATTTGATGTCAACATGAGTTTGAGAGAAATCAAACATTGAAAATGTAACACCATTTGTGAGGTCCAAGGCAACTCCATCTTGGATTGTAATCTGCCATGTTGACTTTGGATTAATCCTTGTTTCAGGAAGTCCTCTAAGTTTCCAGTTTATCTAGTAAGTAACAGCGGGTACTTACTATAAATCCTATAAATCCTACCCTTATATCAAATAATCTTGATGTTACCCTACCTCAATTGTCCTGCACATGCCTTCTGAATCATGTAAAATGCTTCCTCATGTACATGATTCCTGGTTCTGGGGTGTTTGATGCAAGGGTTATGATGCACCATCTTGTCTTGCCACTGCCAGAGTCATAGACATGGCTTCTGTTCCCGAGTCCCTCTTAAATATTTCTTTTTAAGAAACTGGATGTGTCAGCCTCTTTCTTTGGCCTTTCAGCTTCCTCAGGTTTTTGGGCAGGGTTTCACAGACCTGCCCAATGTGAAACGTCACTGATATGTGCAAAGAATTGGACGTATCACAACGGAAATGCATGGAGTGAAAACAGCCAGTCCCAAGATATTACATACCACATGATTCTGTTTGTGTGACACTTTTAAAATGAAAAATTAGAGAGATGGAGATGAGATTAGTGCTTGTGGTTGTCAGGGTGTAAGGCACAGGGAAAAAGAGAAGGTGATTATTGCTACAGAGGGTAGCATAAAGGATTCATGTGATGCACCTGCTCTGTATCTGTATTGTGGTCACATGTATGTGACTATACATGGATAATATTGCAGCAAACTCACAGACAACCTCTGCTGAAATATCAGCATGGTTTGCTGGTTTCATTGGTGTCAACTTGTATAAATTTTCTGGTTATGATTTTTTTTACTATAATTATGCAAGATGTTATCAGTGAGAGAAACTAGATAAAGGGCACATGAAATCTCTCTGTATTATTTCTTACAGCTGCAAGTGAATCTGCAATTTCCTCAAAAATTTACAAATCCGTGTGTTTGGGTGTGGTGGCTCATGCCTGTAATCCCAGCACTTTGGGAGTCTGAGGCAGGCAGATTACTTGAGGTCAGGAGTTCGAGACCAGCGTGGCCAACATGGTGAAACCTTGCTTCTGTGAAAAAGAGTTACAAAAATTAGCTGGGCATGGTGGTGTGTGCCTGTAATCCCAGCTACTCAGGAGGCTGAGACAGAGAATCACTTGAACCTAGGAGGTGGAGGCTGCAGTGAGCCGAGATGGCACCACTGCCCTTCAGCCTAGGTGACAGAGCGAGACTCTGTCTCAACAAACAAACAAAAAAACAAACAAAAAACAAAACAGGCACTGTGGAGTAAATTCTCTGTGTTCCCATCTGAGAATCTCTGTGTACTTTTTAGATGACATTGGGCATTTTGCCTAACCTTTCATGGCAGCAGTGTGCTCATTTGGAAAATGGGACTACCCTAACATTTAACTCAGACTTATTGATTAAATAGTTATAAGTATATATATAACATATACATATATGAAGTCAGCATAGTGCCTAGCGCAGAGTCAGCAATCAATCATTGTTATCTATTATTGTTAATTGTAAGAGAATGCTGAGAGTTAAACACTGACCTGTCTAGTATAAATTTTATTATTTAATTCAAAATTAAAATGATAGGCCAGCTGAGTATTATTTTCTCTAAATTCTTTTGGAAGTACTAAAATCACCCAAAGAGCCTTTAAACAGTATCAATACTGAGCACTCATTCCCCTAGAGATTCCAATTTCATAGCCTGGGGTGGGGTCCAGCAATTATTTTTAACGCTTTTCAAGAAATTCTAATGTGCGGCCTTGGTTGGGCATCGCTACAGTGTATGTGTTATTTTCTTATTCTGTCTGTTTAAAAGTACCAAGCTGATTTAGTTCAAAACTTGGTGACATTGCCAGTTTTGCTCTCCCTGCTCTGGCGAAGGGCATCATTTATTAGAGGATAGCTCACCGAAAGGATTACAACTCCCCTGGATGCTTAATAATGGAGTGATTACTAATCCATAGATATTCCACAGTCAGATGGAGGCAGCATTTTCCCAGGAGAATCTTGGAATGCCTCAAGGAATCAGCAGGCACTGGAGCATCAATACATAAATTCGGCTCAGCTAAGACCCAGCACAGGCATGAATGGGAACATTTGGAGGAGAATTTCTTTTTCTAGTCACCTATGAATGACAATTTTGGGCCTCTCTTTTAGAGCAAATTATGCTTTTCAATTCTTGTTATTCAATAGCAGATAAAAGACATGGGAAATATTCTAATCGATACCACTTTGGTAGTTTTCAGGAGAAGAAAGATTTAAAAAGAAGGAAATTTGTTTGGTTTTTCAATATTCTATGTGTCTTAATAAAAGAGAGGACCATACTATTGAATTAAAAGGATTTTTTTTTGGTTTTTCTTTCATTTAAAAAAAGTTGTATGAAATTAATATAAAGGCATTCCAACTTATTTACTTATTTCAGATACAATCTCTTTATTCTGTGTCTGCACACCCTCAAACTCACACTGTGGGGCCTCTAAACTTTCACCATGGTCCTCCCCTGGACTTTCTGTGCATGCAGGCCCTCTTCTGGGGCGGAACTGGGTTGTCACAGGCCTAGAGCATGTGTTTGGAAGGTTCTGACTTTGCTGTCTTGGAAATCAGTTGCCAACAAGGGTGACTGAGCTCTTCTGCTAGAGACAGGCCATGTCCAGAGGCCCTGGAGGAGGACATACCCGCTAGAGGGAGAGGCGAGGGTAGGAGAGCCAGCCTCCCACTGACAGTGAGCACCAAGGCCTGGGTGCAGGAGGCCTGCCTGGAGAACATCCAGCCCAGCCCAGCTTGGCCGCCCACTGAACCCAGCCTCCTTGTGAATGGTGTGTATACTGAAACTGTCCAGGCCAACCACAAAAGCATGGGAAATAGAAAGTGGTTTTATGCCACTTAATTTGGGGGTCATTTGTTATATCTCAATTGGTAGGTGAAACTCATGCCAGCTTCCTGATTTTAGGAAGAGTTGATCCAATTTGTCTGGTGCTCAGGATCACAAATATCTCAAACAATGCTCATTGGTACTCAGTCTCTAAAAATTCTATTGATATTTTTCTTAAGAAACATAGTTCTTGATGATTATCTTCTTAAACACATAGACATACACCACTACCACATTCATTAATAATAATAATAACAACAACAACAACAAAACTAGTATATTGTGATTTGCTTGGAGTGGCCAGCTTCAGAAGGGAAATGAATAACTGTTTTCCAGAATCAAGGAAGATTCAACTCGAGATGTAACATTAGGCAGGTAGGCCAGTGTTGAAGCACTGGTTTACTGGGCCGGAGATGGGTAGTTCAGAGACTCCATGCATGGTTTGACTATGAAAGAGGAGTTCATGAACACAGATTACATGTTCATTCTCTCAATGCAGTTTTTGGCTAGGTTGCATTAATACATATTCATCAATAGATCAGTAGAAAAACGCTGAGCTCTGTTAAACATACTATATAGACCTGTAGTCAAAAGGTGTTTTTTTTTTTTAAAAGGTGTTTTTGAGGAGAAGTAATGTGAAAAAGGGAGCAAACCATTTCATAACACAGATTAGATGCCACATAATATACAAAGCTAAGAGAAAGGAAACTTATTTTGGGATCCAAAAATGTTGGGATGTGAGACTGAAATTAGTACTCATGTTTCTGATGAAAGGTCTCAAACTGAGTACTGTGGATTATTCTAGGCCATTAATAACCACAAACTGCTTGAAATAACCATGGCAACAACCAGTAGCTATGTACAGTACAATCACCCTGATTACCATAGAATTAGCACAAAACAAATGTTTGTTCTTTTCCTAAATAGATGTATTATGATGATGATAACAGCTTCCTATTTACCCCAGGTTTTCCCATCACCACTCCTACTCCAAACAATGGAAAGATGACATCGTTGCATGATATTTTTTTCCATTTCTTTTTTTCCTTAAATAAATTTTATTGTGTATATTTAAGGTATGATTCTGATTCTTTTCTAAAGAGCCCAGGACAGTGCAGAGGGGAATGGGTGGTAGCCTACTTTTCATTCCCATCCCCCTTTGGCTCAGTGATACACAAGAAAACATAACACACACTTTGATTCATTGATCACCGTCTGGGCTCCAGGAGGAGGGATTATAACCTTTAAAAATGTCCCTGGAAGCTTTAAATTCAAATGGCCAGCCTGAACTGCATGTTAATTGAAATCATGTAATTTTGGTGTCTTTGGTATCCACAGAGCATGGGCCCCAAATTTCATCTGCTCCTGACACAGAGAGGTAAACACACCCCAGCCTAGGGCGTGTTAAGTTACCTGTCTCTGTGCCGCCGTTGTGTACAACTCACAAAGACACAGCCAGACCACGTATCGTCGAGGTAGGCCAGCAAGTGAAGACTGAAGTCTAGTCTCAGCCTCTCAGCTTGCTGGCATTGTGAGCCGTGACGACAGCTGGCACTTGGCTGTCCCCAAAACCCCCTTTCACGGTACCCAGCACCACGCTTCCACACGCGATTGAAGCAATTAGCTGCCGTGCGGCTGATGTACCCCGCAGAGGACTGGTGGCTCGTCTGACACATCTGGGCACAGAAAGTAATTGAAACAGCTGCTTCCGCCCATATGGCAGCAAAAGCTGGTTGTGCAAAGTCTGCTGCCTGGGCTGCACCAACCTCGGGCAAATTAGCCGTCATTAATCCCCAGATCTGACCAGCATACACAGAGCCACTAATCAAGACAGCTGGGGGGTTGGGGGAGGTGGCTGAGAAGGAGACTCCCTTTAAGATTGCTAAATGGCATCCCAGGTTAAAAAATAAAACACACACACAAGCACAAATTGCAGTCTTCCTCTTCCTGAACACTTTCACTCCCTCTGCCTGACAAGGACGGGCTGTGTCTGTTGGTGCTCCTTGTTAGGAGATTGCTAAAATAGCAGTGCGACTTTCTGGAAGTGTCACACTGCTCTATGCAAGCCTGGCATCCTGCAGTTATAAATAGCTGGTTGCGTGGAGAGTGAGAACACGGTATTGTGCTGTCGTGGTGAGCTGGCTAGCCAAGAAGCCCAGAAAACCACGGTAATTGGAGGCCTGCTTGAGAAAGGGGAACAGCACCTGACTCGGGTGGGGGAGCACAGGCAGCTCTGCCTCTCTTCTGCAAGGTGCTATGCATGCTTTGGGCAGGATTTGCCTTCCATCTCTCCACTGACCTCTCAGGGATGCACCTTCCATTATGACATGGAATGTTTAGGTAACGGCTAAGAGTTAGTTGTTGCAAATGAGCCTCGTTGACAGGTGAAAGCTCACATGCCATCTGGCAGGTAAAGGGTAGCTGTCTCACCTCTGACACAGACATTGATTAGAACACACGCTGCTGTAGCTTCAAAGGACTGTGTTGACTCAACTTCCACACTGTGGGATGGAATAGGCGGCTGTCTCATTTACATTCCAGAACTGATGTCGTTATTCAGATGGCTCATCGTTATGCCTGACAGTGACCCATGTAGGTGGTGCAGTGCATCTGGGCAAGGAGTGGCAGGGGTGATGTGTCATCCCAGAGGTGTCAGAGACTCATCCTGAGTGGTAGGGGTACAAGCACAGGGTGGGTCTTCATGCCCCTGTCACTAACCCCTGAGGGCAGAGAGGCAGTCCAGACTTGGGAATTTCAGTTCTTTGAGAAATGGAAGTTTACATAATGAGTTAGATTTGAACAACAAAAAAAAATAGCTACTATTAGAGTCATTGTCAATTACTCTGACATAAGTGTTTTCTTCTTTGGTAAGTCTGGACTTCAGACAGATAAGAAAACTTCAGAGAATAACTTCATCCTGTGCTTTGGAAGAGACAGAGGGGATGGAGAGGTCAGAGAGAACTTGATGCTTCTTTTTCAATTCAGCATGTCAAATAAATCACTAACTTCATCTTGAATTCCATAAGGAGAAGGCTTTCCTGCAATAGAAGCTCTTGTCTCCACTGCACAGGCCCTGCAGACTTCTTCCTAGTGTCAATGTGAGTTGATTCTACTTGCTTCTTTGGAGAATGTTTTGACTTTCTCCCCACTGTTGTTCACCTCTGCCAACCTGTTCTATGTGATAACTAACATAAAATGAATAATAAATAACCCTTGCAACATGAGACAGTTATTTAGTTTGTTGCTAATCTTTCTCATCAGTGTTGAGGTCACTGTGATGACTGTTGTTTTCTGGTACTTTTGCTTAGGGCGTGAAGGGGAGGAGTGAAATCCTTCTGGAAAATATAACAGAATAGCAGTTTTTGCCGGAATAGCTACTTGGAGAAACATGGTCAAAGGTACAGAAAAATATGTTCTGATATATTTTCAAGCCCTTCCCATTGTAATTGTTATTAATGTTGGGTTGACTTTTAAAGTAGAAGTTAGTTTTACCAACAGTAGGTGATGTGGTTTGGCTGTGTCCTCATCCAAATCTCACCTTGAATTATAATAATCGCCTTGTGTCGAGCACAAGGCCTGTTGGAGATCATTGAATCATGGGTGCTGTTTCCCCCATACTGTTCTCCTGGTAGTGGATAAGTCTCACGAGATCTGATGGTTTTATAAATGGGAGATCCCCTGCACAAGCTCTCTCTTGTCTGCCACCGTGTAAGATATGTCTTGCTTCCCCTTCACTTTCCGCCTTGATTGTGACGCCTCTCCAGCCATGTGGACCTGTGAGTCCATTAAACCTCTTTTCCTTTGTAAATTACTTGTCTCAGGTATGTCTTTATTAGCAGCATGAGAACAAACTAATACAATAGGTCGTTGTTGTTGTTGTTGTTTTGTTTTGTTTTTTGTTTTTTTTTACATTCTTCCCCCTCAGATATTCCTTTAAGAGGATTCTTTAGCCCAATGGGCGTGTCTTCTTCTTTACTGCATGTTCTGTGTTCTTGTCCATATTTCATATTTATTCCACTTTGGCTGCGTGCTTTATGGGGTAGATAATTACTTACCACCATGCATAAATAATAGTATTTATTGCAAAGTAACAATTGCTCATATTTACTAATTTATTTTTATTAATGCATTTATTTGTCAAATATGTATTAAGTGCCCACCGTGTGCTAGGTACTGTGGTATAGCCACTGGGGATGTCATTGTGAACGAATTCTTGTCTTTGTAGAAGCCAAGGGAAAATGTCCTTTTTCCCTCTGAAGGTTTGCTGAAAGTCAACTGACAAAAGGCAGATTAATAGGAGAAAAGGCACACAAACTTAATAACATGCATGGAAGGGGTGGGGAATCAAAGAGTGATTATCCCACCATGCAATGGGGTACAGATGGTTACATACCCTTTTTCTTAAAGGGAAGGGAGGTGGGGAAGTGTGGATGATTTTAGAGGGATAGTAAACAATTTATATGGGAAGTCAATGGGCTTGAAACACATACAATGGCCAGGGACAAAGTCTGTTTGGCTCATGCAGCAGACAATGGTTGTGACAAAACTCTGTCCTGGTGTGTTGACCGACTGCAGTCTTTCTTCCTGAGATATGAGTTCAGTTAATGAAAATTCCAAAAAGGGGCCAAAGGTAATTGTTTCCTTCTTTGGTGAGTCTGGACTTCAGGCAGATAAGGAAACTTCAGAGAGCAACTTCATCCTGTGCTTTGGGAGAGACAGAGGGGATGGAGAAGGTTAGAGAGAACTTGATGCTTCTTTTTCAATTCAGCATGTCAAGGCACCCAGTTGTGGGGTATCACTACCTGAGCCCCAGCATCTTCATGGAGTTTGCAATCTAATGATGGGAGACAAATGGGAGACAAAGAAGAAATGAATAAGTAAACTACACACACACATCACACACACACACATGTGTATGTATAGTATAGTATAGTATAGTATGCCCAATGGTGGTGAGTACTAGGGGGAAAAAAGAATAAACATGGAGGAGGAGTGGCCGTGATTGGGTGTCAAGCCCTCAGATTATCCCTGAGGGGTGGACATCTGAGCAATGACTTGAGAGAGGAGTGGGCAGGAGTCAGGTGAACAGGACTGGGAAGAGCATTCCAGTGGGAGAAGCAGGTCTCAAGGCAGGAGTTGTGCTCTGTGGGTTGGAGAGCACCAGGTACTCAGGGTAGCTGGAGGCAGGGGCAGGGGATGAGCTGTAGAAGTTAAAACCGGAGAGAAAGGGGTGATGAATGGGGACACAGATGCTGTAAATCTTTGCAGTATTTATGTTTTTTCTAAATGAGATGGTAAACTACTGGAGAGTTTCAAGCAGCAGAGTGTTAAATTAAGCTTATCCTAAAGCTGCCTCCTTACATATTTCAAGTTCAGCCTGAAGGTCTATTCTTACATAGTGAGCTGTAAACTAACTGAATGTGTAAACAGACTATAACCTACTCTCGTGTCAATCACTGAGTTTCTGCCAATCACAGGTGGCCAACTGTTCAAACCGGGTTTAAATAAGGCGAACACTGAGCTGTAACCAATCCAGCTGTTTCTATATCTCACTTCGGTTTTCTGCATGTCATTCTCCTTTTTCTGCCCATAAATTTTATCTGACTGTGCACAGCTCCAGGATCTGCCTGAACTTATTCTGGTTTGGGGGCTGCCCAATTTGGGAATTGTCCTTTGCTCAATGAAACTATTTTAAATTTAATTTGTCTAAGGTTCTCTTTTAACAAGAGTGATATATTCTGACTGCAATTTTAGCAGAATATGCTGACTGCTCTGAAAAGTGTTTGTAAAAAACAGGAGGAAGAAGTAAGACCTGTTAGAAGGCTATTGCGACAGCCACGTAAGAGATGCCTGTGGCTTGGACCAGGTGGCCGTGGAAGTGAGTGAGGGTAGAATCTGGATGCACGTTGAAGGCAGAGCCCAAGGATTGTCTGAGGAATCCCATGTAGAGTATGAAAGGGAAGAGTCAAGAACCACTACAAGGCTGTTGGCTAAGGTTACTGAGTTTCTGCTCTGCACCAGACTCTGTGTTCAGCACTTTTTATTTATTATTTCACTCATTGAATCATGAAACCATAGTGAGTTAGGCAAAACTAAGATCTTCACCATGCTACAGAATTGAAGTAACTAACTTGCCAAGGTCGTGTCAGAGGAGCAGTGACAGACACAGGTGGAAACCTGAGTCTGTGTGACCAGCGTCCTAGAATTTCATCACCGCTCTCCTTCTAGATGCCAAGGGGAGTGTAAAACTGGGAGCTAATTCTCAATGTTGGCTTGATTTTTCAGTCATGACTTGCCGTCAGCCATCCCCTTTTCTATTTCTGTGTCAGCTTCTTGTTTATGAGAACTGGGATAGAATGATTCTGATGTTATGCTTAGTTCACAGCCTCTAGTTAAGAACAACAGAAAACAACTTTGCCTGGATGGCTCTGTGTACCCTTATAAAACTGGGGTCCCCATCTCCAATAAGTTCTTTATTTTTATTTACCGCACTGATTATATAATATCCCCTATTTCCTTAAATTTTCTTCCTCATAAGATAAAATTCCTGACCCAATCATGATAGAATGACTTCATCATTAGATAAATGTTTTCAAACATTATCTAGATAGTCACTGCTAGGACTTAGGTCTCTGAAATTTATTTTCTAGTGTGACCATATATCCCCACAGAGCTTAGGGTGATGTAGTCAGGAGTCACATTTCAGAATTCATCAGATGCTTCTAAATGGAGTGTTCCTTGGGGAGTTACTTGACAGCATAGTATTTAAGAGTCCATGTTCTGAAGTAAAACTGCCTGCAGTTGAAGGCTTGCTCTGCAATTCCTAACTGTGTGCTATTGGGTGAGTTACTTTACCTTTCTGTGCTTATGTTTCATCTTTTGTAAAATAGAGATAAATAGTATCAATGTTAGAGGGTGGTTATAGGTATTGTTACCGTGCATATGGTCCTTAGAATTACAGCCTAATAAATTCTTAGTAAATATTAGCAGTTTTAAAATCATCATCATCATCATCATCATCACCACCACCACCATCATCCTTATATAACACAATCCTGGCTAAAATGTATCTCACCAAGTTTGGGTTGAATTGAAAACAGTCAACTGGAGATAAGTAATATTGACATTGCCTGCCTCAACCATTTAGATGTGTTTTCCATCTAAACACTGATATATTATTTGCATATATAGCTTAGACAATTACTAAAAACATATGCTTTTAAATTATGGATTTACAAGCAATTTGGGGACTATGACTAATTGTGATTCAGAGTCAATTACTGTCAGTCCAACTAAAAATTACGAAGCACTTTCCCAAACCCACCGGTAACATTTAGGAGGCCCAGGGAAAGAGCACAGATGGAGGATCACATACCATATATTTAAATATTTAAAAGAGATTGTACCCTGGACTGTGTAGCCCATATCTGAGAATGACTGCTCCCTCCTGGACTCTGGATTGGATATATGATCATTGGAACCGAACTTTATGCTTCATTCTCCCTCCATGTGCTAACAGTCCATTTGCCTTTTGCCCCTGAAACCAGAATGACCTTGATGGCAGGTTCATAGCAATGAGTTATCTCATGAAGGCAAGAAAGGAGTCTGATGGTTTCAGATAGCTCTGGTGATAGAAGCCCTTGGAAAAACAGGTCCACACAGCCCAATAACATGCCCCAGCATAGCTAACAGACAAGAAATAGTCTTCATGCAGACCCTCGAGGAATCTTACCTATTTGGACTGGCTAGAAATGAACTGCAAATGAACTTTGGGAAAAAGAGTATAGGCTCTTCGCAATTCACCCACTAGGCTTTGTTCTTCCTTTTCAACCTAATTTTAGGTTCCTAGAATGACTCTTTTCAAGAATGAGGGCTAGAAAGATATATAGAGAGAATTAGAATAGTACAGAAGAAAGACCCATGAGAAAACTCCCCTTACCTTTCATAGGTCTAAGGTTTCTTTGCCTTCCATCTCTTTTGTAATAATGGATGACATTTTCACTAGACAGCATGCTTCCCTGTTTCATCTCCAGGATAGACTTCTATTTTGCTTACTTGGCATTTGTTGATTCGTCAGAGAGTTTTAATTGAGTTATCATTGGGATAGAGGCAGGAACTAACTTCCCCGTCACGTACAACACACTTTACGTATTCCAAGAGTGAAGAAAGACCTCATGTTCTACATGAGAAGGATTGAGTCAGACCCAACTATCAAACCCCATTCTGCTGGCCAAGAGCATCTTCGTTTCAGCTGCTTCTTCAGGGTGTTCGTGGATAAAACTTCTTTACTGGTCAGGTGTGTAATCCCAGCAATTTGGGAGGCCAAGGTGGGAAGATCACCTGAGCTCAGGAGTTTAAGACCAGCTTGGGCAACATTGTGAGACCAAGTCTCTAAAAAAATTTAAAAATTAGCTGGACATGGTGATGTATGCCTGTAGTCCCAGCTACTTGGGAGGAAGAGGTGAGAGACTCACTTGAGCCCAGGATGTTGAGGCTGCAGTGAGCCACAATTGCACCACTGCAAACCAAGCCTGAGTGACAGAGCAAGACCCTGTCTCAAAATAAAATAAAATAAAACTTCTTTACTATCCAGCCCTGGAGGGCAGGGAATCACCTCCAGTGCAATATAATTAGCCTCTGCTGTGTGTGTGCCTGTGTGTGTGTGTATGAAATGTGGGAACCTCCCAAATCATGTTAAGAGTTTTTAAGGTGTAGTGGAATCTGAATCTGGGGATGGGAATGGGTGGGTTACAAATAAACATCTTTTCTTCTTTTAGTTTAATACTTCAGAAAAATGAATGCTTGCCTCGACAGTGCTAAAGAGGCTGATAAATTAGTTTTTTTTCTCTCTCTTTTTCTACCAATATTTAGGGTTCCTTTTCTTTCATAGCATTGTGATAAATATGAGTCGGAAATTAATTCATAGGGTAAAAAGACACAGTCCAGTTATTTCCTCTTTTAGTTATTTGCATCTCGCTTCTATTGTATGCCCTTTGAAAGGTGATGTTTATGGATACTTAAAAGAGGAGAGTAAGCATCCAATCACAAAGAACCTGATGTGCAGCAATGTATTCAGTATTATTTTGCAAATTTCCTCTATGAAAGCTGATAAGTAAGCAGTAGAGTTGGAAAATGAAATCCTCTATTGACTTCAGACTCAAATTTTGTCTCAA